>NC_064640.1:1015392697-1020192697 GCF_023864345.2 Schistocerca serialis cubense | reverse complement strand
TGTGGTCGTCCGTCAGCATTCGTGGCACCCACCTGGATTACACTTTTCGCATTTTCAGGTCGTCATGCAGGATTGTGTGCACAGAACCCACAGAAATGCCAACTCAGGAGGCGATCTGTTCAACAGTCATTCGGCGATCCCCCAAAACAATTCTCTCCACTTTCTCGATCATGTCGTCAGACCGGCTTGTGCGAGCCCGAGGTTGTTTCGGTTTGTTGTCACACTATGTTCTGCCTTCATTAAACTGTCGCACCCACGAACGTACTTTCGACACATCCATAACTCCATGACCACATGTCTCCTTCAACTGTCGATGAATTTCAATTGGTTTCACACCACGCAAATTCAGAAAACGAATGATTGCACGCTGTTCAAGTAAGGGAAATGTCGCCATTTTAAGTATTTAAAACAGTTCTCATTCTCGCCACTGGCGGTAAAATTCCATCTGCCGTACGGTGCTGCCATCTCTGGGACGTATTGACAATGAACGGGGCCTCATTTTAAAACAATGCACATGTTTCTATCTCTTTCCAGTCCGGAGAAAAAAAATCGGATGCCTTAGAACTTGAATACACCTCGTACTTCTCTGTACTCTCCGCCAGTCACAGCTTTGTGGTGTCAGCTAATAATCAGTTGTTGTATGGCAACATTCTACTGTAGGTCTATTGAGGTAGTAGTGATACACGAGAGTTTATTGCTGTCTTTGATGATTTCCTGGAAAAAACAGAACCATCTGCCTCTAAACTTACTTGCATCTGCATTAAAGGATGCAGAAGGTGGATGGAGTGATCGATTGAGATCGAGTTGTAACGAGTTGTGATTTAGTGGTGGACTGATGATGCATGCATTCTAGAGAGACAGGGAGATGTTGCTGCAGGTCATTTCACCATTTTTTCCGTTGTTCTGTCGTGGTGCGTCTGTTGTGTGGCATAACCTGAATTTGATGCAAGTTGTGTGTGTGACTTACAGCACTGTCTACTCACAGTCGTTAACAGGAAACCTCTGTCATCAGAGCACTTCCATCTCATATGTGATGATGATAAAAACATGACCATCCTGTTTCGACTCTTTTCCTCTAGACGAACGCAGTTCTATGCGATGTACTCCATTTTCCTGCCGCATCTTGGGCATAAAATAGAGTCTTCAGTTTTACCACTACGGTGATTTTAACTTAGCGACAGGAGTTCGTGAAGTATTGCAATCACCGTCTATACATGTACTTGGCAGATGTCTTGTTTACTGAGTTAGTGGCACCACAAAGTGTAATTTCACTTGTCAAACACCGCTGCTATGCGTTCGTACAGGGCTGACATGAGCACAGTATAATTTCTGAACCATGATCGGGTGTGAACAGAGGGAGCTGTAAACCTCTGAAAAGCTATATGGTGCATGTATCACAAACAATGGACATTTGAAGGAAGTAGTTTTTCATTTTACTGTTTTTTGCCTTAGTTTACCGTAGAGAAACTTGCAAGAAAATGTATGTCACGCGTTGGAAAATATATTTCTTACATTGGAATATTAACAGTCTTGCATTCCACATAACTGATAGGTCAGAAACCGCACCGCTCTAACATTATAGCGTGTTTTAAGTGGAGAACCGTGTGGTTTTAGGAGTGCATGTCTTTATGTTCACTCTTACAAATAGCTTCTTGGTACTGATTCCAGACATTAGAACAATACTTTAGAACTGATAGCGCAGTTGATTTACGTAAGACGTTTCAAACTCCATCCATCTGGAGCTCCATCATGCAAGGAAACCATACGTTTTCTTCTTCTTAACCGTCTCTTATATGATGACAGCACTTTCATACCTACTATACATCGATAAGGAGCGCTAAGCTAATCGCCATGCACGCTTCCTAAGAGATTTTGTGCACTTGGATGGATGCAGACCAGCAGTTATAGACTTAGCACGTTCCATTCCTTCACGAGACACGGAATGTAGTGGTCTACTTCTAGTCAGCAACAGATTAGATTGATGACAGTGCCGCAGGGCGGGTTGCTCAAGGACAGTGCGAGGATATCTTTCAATTTCTAACTTTATCCTAAGAATGCAAGAATGTTCTGTGTTTCCCATCCACATAGGGAAAGATGGGTAATCGTAATCGCAAATTACGCGCTATGGTATAAGTGCTAGAAATATGTAGATTTCTGTCCGGTATACTTTGTTTCATATGTTTAACAGTTAACAATGAACGGACATACTGCATAATCATCTATTTACATTCGCAATGTAGTATATGGTACTCGCAATGTCGAGGAGGGGCAGTTTTAGCGATGATACAGAAATAGAGAAGCATACTGCTGCGTCATTCGTTGGCGTTGAAATTACATCAAAATTGCTAAAATGATTGCACTATCAACTTCGATGCTTGTTACACTACATCGACTGTGTCTTTTCCATCTCATACGTCCATTGGTACGCTCTTGATTACCACATAGTGACCGACTGACATCACTTGGTTGAGACAGAGAAAGACTCTTGGTGAAGGGGCAACACCTTCTGGGGAATGGCTAGCGCCGAAACAGTGATCGTGTACATGAGTTCAATTGGAGGAATCAGTGATAGGATAGCCATCTGCTACCTCATCAATGTGAAGGATGAGTCTAAATGAAGAGGCTGTCAATCACCTTTGGACAGCTGTTCCAAAACGCTCCACAAGACTGCAAAACTCTTCCAGTTTCCACAACTTGTGACTGTGTTTTATTTAAAATCATCCTCTGTGTGTGTATTGTGGATGCAGCAGCAGCATAATTTACACTGTGCGATGTCTAGTTTTCTGTGAGAGCCAATGAATCAAAAAGTATTAATGTCAGTTTAGAACCTGACACAGACCTCAAGTCAGGGTGGAAAAAAAAAAACAAAAAGAAACAAAATGTAGAATGGTGTACAAAGCTATAGCAATACATTGCTGGTACGTGTTACAACAGAAAAAAAAAACAATGTATCAAACCACAACACAGAGACTCTCTCTTGCGACGGATAGTCTGTGGGATAAGGTCCTCTAAAAGCACAGGCGATGACAATTTACACTGGTCTGTGCAGGTGACTTCGATCACTGAGTGGATCAATGCCTGTAATTTAATAGGATCGCCACATATGTTCGATGCCTGCATGCAGATGGTATTTGTTTTCGATATATATATCGGAAGATGGGGGTGTGGTAATATCTTACCGAGATCTCTACTGGATGAAGTTGGTGGACTTTTTTATAGTTCGTAGTTTTTTATTCTCTGTTGGATGGTACAAAATAATGATGAGAGAAAGAATGTTTTAGTGACAGACGTGAATGCACCCTGAGGAATGAAGATTTCCTTTGGACTGCAGTACCTGTATATAGTTTGGAAACACATCACAATGCAGTAGCAAAATCCTTGTTCTTCTTCCAGTTCCCGTAGGGTCTACTGTCATTTTCTGCTACTACTTAGTGTTGCAGAAGTTAGATTCGTTTTGGCTCTTACACATTGTACAAACATAGTAGAGCTACGACAAAATGCTACTATTTCCACCGAGTGGTCAAAAAAGACAGTCCTGTCGTATTAACTCAGCTCACGCTGTTTCTCCACGGGTTACAGACGGTCTTAAATGTAGCATATTCTGACTTATGCTCAGTTCCGACTTAAATTGGGGCGATCACATCCACAATGCTGCAGGGATGTCGTTGCAGAGACTCAGTAACAGTTACATGATGCATAGGGACTGTCTAAACCCACGTTGGAGTTTTACTGTAGCAGATAGGTTCCAAGAAAGTGACTCGTTCCGAGATATGAAAGTGCTATGAATATGATTCACTAGTGGCTGTAATCATTAAAAGACATCTCCATACGATCCAACACAGGTATGTAGTTGAATGGGACACCCTCCCCTAACATAACCTTCCTTTTATAGGAATAGGCGATACCAAAAGGTATTTTAAATCTTGCATAGGTGATCATTGCTGCTTCACTGAAAGAATTTCATTTGATTTTGGATATGATGTAATTTCTTACAATCAATACAGCTGAAATTCTTTTTATTGAAATATTTGAAATTACGAAATATCTGGCATACTTAAAATTCCTATTATTAATTTGCACAATCTGACAATATTTATTAAATTTATTTTTGGACTCATTTATGAAATTATGATATAACTTGGTGGAAATTTTTCTTGTGTTTAGAAAGTTTGTAAACTCTTTTGCTTTGTAAACTCTTTTGCTTTGTAAACTCTTTGGAATACTGTAGGTACTGTGGAATGTAGGGAGTAGTGGGCATCCCTCTGATGGAAACACAAGTTTTTAATTGCGTCAAGAACAATGTAACTGTTGGTTTTGTGAAAATGAAGGTTGTGAAGTCAGTTTCATATAGAATAATGGGATAAAAGAAGCGAAAATCATTGCAACAGATAGTACTTCACCAATTATTTAGTCTTCTGCAACCAACAACGTTATAAAAAATTATAGCCTCAAGAATGTACCCCTAGACGCGAGAATTGCAGCCAACAGAAGAGAGAATGAAGATAAGTAAAAAGTTTTTCTTTTGTATGTCTTACACCTCTTGAAGCTTTTGAAAATGATGATCAGGCTAAGAGAAATTTAATAGTGATGTGTGGGAGGGTAAGATTACAAATGGAAAGACCTGATTCCAAACCGCAGACAGCATTTCTACCACAGTGGATAACACTATAGATCTGAAAAGGCAGTGTACATTTCTTATGACCTCAATCTAGCGTAGCATTTTTCTAGAAATGATTCGTCGGATTGCACAAAATCTACTCATGTGATCATTCTCGGTCAACTATCTCCTTTAACACAGTGGATATATCACAGAACCTCTTACATGGCATCGGGATAGAATGTGTTACAAATACTGGAGAAATATCTAGCGGCGGCATGATGGAGTTGCAAATAATGGCTTCATACCACGTTTCTTAGCCATATTACTTTCTAAATTCGGTGATTTTATTACGAGATTACACCCCCGGCGACGTGGACACGCACTTTCTCTCTGTTAACACGCACCACGTGATCACCTTGTATATTCAATGCTGTTGTATTTGTGTGGAGAACCACTTGATTTAGAAGCTATACCACAAGTTGATTTACACAGCCTGTATAGTTCTTAACACGGCTATCGTTAGCGATAGTTGTGTGCGCCTGTAGAACCAAAAGTGCTTGTGACAGTAACATAGTCGTTGCGATCGTGTAATTAACATCTGGTGGCTTGTAAGATAATTACGTCTCTCTTCCTAACACACCCTGCTGCCACTCACAAGAAAGACACAAGAGTCATGTCCATCCATCGCGGATTTTTGCTCAATATTCTTTGGTGTCACTAGCATTCAATTACTGGCGAAGTATTACACTTAGTAGAGGATGTGTGACAGATTCGCTGTGATCAGAGAGTATATAATATGTTTGTGTTCCGACATGTGCAAAGAAAATGGATTTGTCATGTCGTAAGGAAGGTATGGATTTGACGTAGAAAATTGCCATAGACGTAAGGGGAATGAAAGATTTTTTTTTTTTTTGCATGGAAAAGTATGTACAGTTATAAAAATGCTACAGATTTTGATATTTCCAAAGCCACCGTCCTCAGGAGGGGGTATTTCCGATACATTGTTCATTGTCGAATGTCATCAGATTGAGGCTGCAAATGTAATATTTGATTGTAAGTAGAGTGATAAAATACATGTGGCTGGTTTCCTAGGACGATTCTGCCTGGCATGCGAAAGCGCGCGTGGTGGCTGTAGCCACGATTGACATTTCTGGCTGATGGCAATAGACGTCCAGACTGGACAGCCCGGTTGAGGTACAGGAATGCATCCATCCTAGAGAGCCTGTATTATAGGCTCTCTAATCCGTCCTAACCATGTCACCCTCTAGGCGGCTGAATAGTGAACTAATACTCAGTTCGTGTTGGGCAGCCTTCGTGACTGTGTGTTTTCTCTGTTTGAGAAAGTTGAGAAGATTCAATTTGGACGTGTGTATGCACTGGACACTTATTCTCTCCCATGTAAATAATCTGGTTGACTGCTTCTACACATTTCCCATCTTTATTTGGCTGAGAGAACATCGAATGTGGTGTGTATTGTCTGCATCTAGTTGCTGAAAGACATGTGAAAGAGACATTTGCAAGTTCTCTAAACATGAGAAAACCATTAGATGACTTTGTAAGTAAAAGAATTATTCGGGATCTGTTATATCATTGACATCAGTATTCGTTAAAAATGTGTGTGGAACTACGAGTTACCCTCATTTTCTCTAGTTTTCACATAAAGATCTTCGCAGACGAGATAAGTTCTATGTTACACAGTGGTTTGAAGCACGTTCCACCTCGCTAAAATTTTGGGTTCCTAGAGATATAATTTCCGCACTTTATCAACAGAATTGCAAGCTATCGGTAGCAAACATCTGGAGATGGCTGTAGAAAGCATGGAGCAAGCAAGAAACAAGTTGGGGCAAGAAACAGTAACTCCTTTGTGTCAAGGGGAACCAGCCAATCCTTTGACACCACTTCAAAGAGTGACCGCGGTCCGGTCAGGACGCTCTGATCATATGTTGGGGCAGCGTGTGTGGGGCAGTTGACCCGTGACCATTGACTGCAGTGGACGTCCGTCCGACCTCATGGGAAATATCTAGTGCTGTGAAGACTATATATGGTGCATGTGGTTATATTTTCTTTGGGACCTGTCTATCTTTGGGGTTCATGTACGAGAGTCTGGTGGTCGATAGCTATACGTAGGATGCAGGATTAATGATTTTGTATGGTGCATGATATGAATTCGATTTACTACATCGATGTGGCATGTGGTTATACAGCTCAGTTGGAAATCGGTTTCATGCTGAAAAATTCAAGCTTTTGTCGACAGTAGAAGAGCAGTGAATTGAGGAAGTGTCTTTGGCAATAGTTTCCATATTTCAAAATCTTTAGACCACTTTTGCACTGTCAGTGCATTATGACTGTTGTATATTTTTTTCAGATCTGTACAAAACACTTTTCCTGTTGAAAGTCTCATAGTTTGTCCGTCTGCAGAAACAAATGGTGGACAGTGGTCCCACGGCGGCGGCAGCAGCAGCAGTAGCAGTTTGGCGGGTTTCACATCGAAAATAGTTTTCCTCGACAGTAGCAGAGCGGTGTATAGGAGACTCCACAGACTGGTTCGAACAAGGCGGTCTAAAAGTATCTACAGAAAGTTCTGACAGTCACGTGATATCTTCTTTTTCGAGCGTTCAAGAAAAGGCCAAGCAGACACTCCCCCTCTGACGGGATGCTGTCCCTCGCCCGCCATTGTCGCTTTAGAGCATCTCCAGACCAAGGACACCGAAAATTATGGCCGTTTTCTTCGTCTGTAGGACAGTGCTTCGAATTCTGTTTGTGTAATTGTCTTGATATTCCCGTCTGTGATTACACACAGAGTGTGCTTCGAGAAGTGAGGAAAATAACGTACCTGACTACAGCAGAAGAAAATGTAAACTAAGCCTACTCGCTGTTTCACAAAAGTAATGTACACCACAGCAGTTGTAGAAGTCCAAATTTCTCTCTCTCTCTCTCTCTCTGGCAGTGCCTTCAAACAAGCAGTTAAAACTCGATAAGTGGTAAGCGTCCTGTTTTTCGAGTTACAGAGATATTTGTTTTGACTTCCATATATCATCGTTTTTGTTGTGTTGGCAGAAGAGCCAACACCGTGTTACTAGAGGAGGCCGAAATGCACGCGTTTTAGCTCACGCAGGCTGGCGTGAGGAGGGAAGAACTATACTGACGTGAGGTCTGGAGCATGATAAGGAATTAGAATTCAGAAAGCGAACGTAATTAGTTTGATACTTAATCCATTAATGTTGAACGTCGCTCTTGACGGTACATGATTCACAATATTATCTGTTCAGGATATATAGTAACTGAATATGGCGCCTTGCTAGGTCGTAGCAAATGACGTAGCTGAAGGCTATGCTAAACTGTCGTCTCTGCAAATGAGAGCGTATGTAGGCAGTGAACCATCGCTAGCAAAGTCGGCTGTACAACTGGGCGAGTGCTAGGAAGCCTATTTAGACTAGACCTGCCGTGTGGCGGCGCTCGGGCCGCTATCACTGATAGTGGCGACACGCGGGTCCGACGTATACTAACGGACCGCGGCCGATTTAAAGCAAGTGAGGTGTCTGGCGGTGACACCACAGTTTTGGTATCTGAAATCAGATATTACAGCTGATATCGGTTTCGGGATCTGTTTCCCACAAAATCGTGTGAAGTGTCTCAGGGAGGTTTCAGAAGTGTGCCACTATCTATCTTTTAGAGTCCATGATCGAGTGTCGCGGTATACATCGAAAAATTGACGTAAACTAGTGTGCAGCGATCTTTTCTCAGAGTGTGTTTAGATACATATTCAATTAGATTTAGTAACTCCTGAAGCAGGCCGTACTCAAAGACAAGGATATTTCCCACAAAAGCATGCGGAGTTTCTCAGGGATGATTTCACAAGTGTGGTGCAATCTTTTTAGAATCTGTGTTTAAGTGTGGCGGTGGTGGTATTCCTTGGAATAAAATGTGTAATTGTTTAAATATTCTCGCCCCGTCTGCAAGGCAGTCTCTCTGTCTTTGAGCAGTGGTACATTTAGCTCACGTGACATCTTCAAGTTACGTGTGTGACAATATTCCATAACATCAGATGTAATTATTCGTGAAGTAGTTCGTGTTCAGCGAAAGGGTATCCGTGCACCGGGTATGGGAGGAGGAGGAGGGCCACGGGTATTTCCAGCATGACAGGAAGTGCTTAGCGTGCAGCCTTGTGGTTATTGCATGGTCTTAATGTAAGGTGGTGTGGAGGCTCTTGAGGCAGGGAGCTCAGTGCCTCTCTTCCAGCTAGGGGCAGAGACTCTGTGGTGAATGTCTTAGCATATTGTGCTTCAGGAGACTGACTGGATTTTTATCGAATGCTCTATGGTTACAGCACAAACATTTATCAGCATGAGTTGCAAAGTGTAAAATAGCCCCATCCGACTGCATATTTATTATTCCATAAGGTGTATTCATCTTCACCAGATATCATTGCTATCAACACAGTCCTCACATGCATGGCTACAGCTAACGTACTCCTCCTTCTCCAGCACAGACATCTCATCCATTGAACACAGTAAACAATTATGTCCATTCTTCAAGTGTAGCAGATAGATACAGAATGAGTCCTTTTCCCAGCGTTTTCCCCCGATCGCCATCTCGGAAACGTCACGGGAGGGGAGAGGGGGAGGGACAGCAGCGTCCTGTGGTGACAGTGCTATGAACTAGGTCAGATGGACTCCAGACCTCATGGTGAACACACTGGATGGAGCTACTGCCCATGGCAACTCAAATTATTCAAATAAACAACGCATACAAAATAAAAACTTATGTCCATCCTATCTGGCAGCCCAGTACAGATTGAGTTCTTTTCCTGCCAATTTCCTGATGGGGATGGGGGCGGGGGCAGGAGTGGGGGGGGGGGGGGGACAATACGCACAAAATAAAGAATTACATCTGTCCCACCCAGCAGCCCAGCCTGAGTCCTTATGTCACCAATTCTCAGCTTGGGGAGGGGATACGGAAGGGGGAATGGAAATGGGGAGAGGAGGGGGCTATGTTAGTGTAGGTGGCGCAATTGACCTATTTTCCCGCCAAAATTTGAACTTCCCATCATGATGTCACTGTGATGTTGCCACATCTATGGCCGCCATCTTGGATTCTCCATATTTTGAATAAATTTGGTAACAATGCAAAGTGGGACCACACTGCTCTTGGTATACTACTCACACAGGCTACATCTCTTGCACAGTATCAAGGGCATCGTTGAATATGACATCCTCATTAGTCGTGTCGCACGTGACACAGCTTAGAGAGTTTGGATTTTATCTGGTGTAATGGCGCACAATCTATAACTGAGGATCTGTCTGCATCCTTCTCTCAGCAGCCAATTATTGCTACCTATCTGAGAAACCCTACATTTCCTGTGTATTTATTTATAGCAGTGACTGAGACTTCATATATGTGGAATGTATTTTTGCCTTATATAGCTTCTTTTTATGTACCATTTGTAGTAGTGTGATTAGGGATATGAACAAAGTGCTTGGTTGCTTCACTAACACCGAAGAGACCCATATAGAATTAGCTGTGCAAAAAGTAATTGACACTATAGTCCACGCCCGACACATGCAGCATCTGGCATTGTACTCTGTTTATTGTCGTGACATAACATAAGCTCACTAGGAATTGTACACGTTTACAGCGAAATGGTAAATTGTTGGAAATAAGCGGGTTTCGGGATATAAAAATTCTCTTCCTGCACCACTTCCCATCATAATTTCGGCTTTTATGACGTTGCATTCGAAATCATTAACTTTAAGCTTTTGCGAGTGGCGGTTTCTGATGAGCGAGACAATGCGTGACACTCTGTCACAGTTGCGCCACGCGTCGTTTTCGCAAGGAGTTTCAAAGACCGAAATAAAGCCTGATGTTCTCGGGCCACAGCAAGTCTCGCATCATGATCTTCTTTGGATTCTTGAGACTGCAAAGTCCTCAGTCTCTTGGCTGTTCTCGTGTATTCAGGGAATACTCGTTTCCAAGGCACTTTTATTCCTAAACAAATCGAAATCAAAATATAGCGAGCAGTCGCCAAAACCACAAAGGAAACTTTTAAATCCGTTTTTCCTAGCAAAGGACATAAATAAAACCTACTGAAAGAAGCGAAGCAATGTCGTTAAGGTTTTCACCACAAAGTGAAATCTGTAAATCCGTATATTCCAGCCAAGATAAATTCGCTGCTAGTTAGTGTTCGTAACGATAATATTACGGCGCTGTATTCTGTCGCTGACGTTAACTTCGGAAAATTAATCTGTCTCTGAGTTAAAAAGCTAACAGTGCGATTTATTGCTTCTTTGGTGTACTACGCCTTGGTGATTAAACGTCTGAACTATTAAGCTGAGCAGACGATTTTGGATAAAAATTTTAATCATGAATTTTTGCTTTTGTGATCCGATTTTGATGAAATGTAGACTACACCCTGGCCGAAGCTGCGTACCAATGAAAACCCCACGAAAGTTGGTCTGGTACTTTTGGAAATTAGTGTGTTCAAACAGTCAAATAGACAGACAGACAGGATGGTTTTAGATAAAGTTTTACATTAAGATATCTTTTTCGCGTGGTCCGGTTTTGATGAAATAAAGCCTATACGCTGCCCCAAGCTACACTGAAGTTATCTATGAAACAACCATGAACATTTGTCTACCAGTTCTGGAGATCAGCGTGTTCAGACATACAGACACGACAGTTCTACAGTTTTGTTATTATTATACTTAACTTTTGTTATAGCACTGCTATTCGCTCCGAATCGCTCTGTGTGCAGCGTCATCACACTAGCGATGTGTTGAAGACATCGGCCACGGAAGCCAGTATCCGACAATACATGCAGGGTTTTAAGTTGCCTATCAGCGACCACTCGGCGAAGTTTCTCTTTCCCGCTGTCTCCAGAAGATGGATCGGTATGCAGACTGGATGAGCAGAAGGGGGGCGTAAAAGCCTTCGCATGGCAGGGAGGGCGTTGGCTCGCAAGTACAGTAATTAAATTTGTGGCAGCCGTGCAACACGCAGGTGTGATGCAGTAATTCCGAGTAGACAGCCCTAGCGAAGAGGAGGACGATCTATTTCACAGCAATACCAGTTTTAGTGCACCGCCACGAAGTGCATCCGATCACTTGCATTCACCACTGGTTCTGTTACACGTGGGACTTGAACATGGGATTTCTGGATCACGTTATTCTACGACATCATACACAATACATCAGTCAATAATTAGACTGCACCATATAACCTGAGCCACAGCTGCTATACACCGACGTGACAAACATAATGGGATAGCGATATGCACACATACGGATGGCAGTAGTAACACGTACACAAGATATAAAAGGGCAGTGCATTGGCGAAGCTGTCATTTATACTCGGGTGATTCATGTGAAAAGGTTTTTGGCGTGATTATGGCCGCACGACTGGAATTAACAAACTCTGAATGAGGGATAGTAGTTAGAACTAGACACATGGGACAATCCATTTCGGAAATCATTAGGGAATTCAGTATTCCAAGGTCTACAGGGTCAAGAGTGTGCGGGGAATACCACATTTCTGGTATTACCTCTCTCAGTGGCTGACGGCAGCGGCTGCGTTTGCATAAAGTTGTCAGTGCTAACAGACATGCAACACTGCGTGAAACAGCCGCAGAAATCAATATTGAACGTACGATGAACGTATCCGTTAGGAGTGTGCTGCGAAATTTGGCGTTAACGAACTATGGCAGCAGATGACTTACGCGAGTGCCTTTGATAGCAGCATGACATCGCGTCCAGGGCCTCTCCTGTACTCGTGACCATATCGGACGACTGAAAAACCGTGGCCTGGTCAGATAAATCCCGATTTCATTTGGTAAGTGCTGATGGTAGGGTTCGAGTGTGGCGCAGACCTCACGAAACCATGGGCCCAAATTGTCAACAAGGCACTATGCACGCTGGTTGTGGCTCCATAATGGTGAGGGATGTGTTTAAATGGGATGGACTGCGTCTCCTGGTCCAACTGAACCGATCATTGACTGGAAATTGTTATGTTCGGCTGCTTCGAGACCATTTTCAGGCATTCATGGACTTCCAGTACCAAAAAAAATTATTGAATTTTTGTGGAAGACAATGAGCTATGTTATCGGGTCACAGTTGTTCGTAAGTGGTTCGAAGAACGTTCTGGACAGTTAGAGAAAATGATTTGGCCACCCAGATAGCCCAACATGAATCTCATCGAACATTTATGGAACGCAATCGAGAGGTCAGTTCGTGCTCAGAATTCTGCACTGGCGATATATTCATAATTATGGACGGCTATAGAGGCGGCATGGCTTCTAAAGACTTGTTAAGTCCATGTCACGTGGAGTTCCTGCTCTACACCGGACAAAAGGCGGTCCGACTCAATATTAGGAGGTATGCCATGACATTATGACCTCCGTGTGAACCTGTTTCCTCATGACTGCCTATACACATTCGTGACCATTATAAGTGCCAGGAATCAGTATAGTAATACTGGAATAAAAAAGTGTTCTCCATCACAGAATGGCGTGCGGTTGCGAGTGGGGGACGGGTCCAGTGCGTGTGTGGTCACCCGAAACAACTGTGCTCCAGCCAAGACGCGGTTACATTTTAGATGAACAAGCAGCTTGTACTTGGGGTGCCCGTCATTTATGTCCCATTGTTTAAGTGTTGTTACAGCCTTTTGTGTTAGCACAGGGCCGCTGCCTCGACCACCCAACCACGTGCTCTGGTGGTCAAAGACTCCGCCACCAGATCAGTGGGAGGCTGCAGTCAACATAGCTGCTTGCGGAAGTGGTAGCAGCTGTCCATTTGAAAAAGCCTGGAGAGGGAGGGATGAGGGGAAGTAACAATGACCGTAAGTTCAGTAGTTCCTGACGGTACATGGAGGAGAACGCATGTTCAACTGCCACCCCTCTATTCTTGTGCAATCTTTCCGGTGACGATTTGCCCTAGTCCCCAGTACATGTGTTGTATTATGACCCATTGATTATGAGTGTTGGTTTTTTTTCACGACAATTTAATTGTGTAATTAGAATAGTGAAGTACACTCCTGGAAATTGAAATAAGAACACCGTGAATTCATTGCCCCAGGAAGGGGAAACTTTATTGACACATTCCTGGGGTCAGATACGTCACATGATCACACTGACAGAACCACAGGCACATAGACACAGGCAACAGAGCATGCACAATGTCGGCACTAGTACAGTGTATATCCACCTTTCACAGCAATGCAGGCTGCTATTCTCCCATGGAGACGATCGTAGAGATGCTGGATGTAGTCCTGTGGAACGGCTTGCCATGCCATTTCCACCTGGCGCCTCAGTTGGACCAGCGTTCGTGCTGGACGTGCAGACCGCGTGAGACGACGCTTCATCCAGTCCCAAACATGCTCAATGGGGGACAGATCCGGAGATCTTGCTGGCCAGGGTAGTTGACTTACACCTTCTAGAGCACGTTGGGTGGCACGGGATACATGCGGACGTGCATTGTCCTGTTGGAACAGCAAGTTCCCTTGCCGGTCTAGGAATGGTAGAACGATGGGTTCGATGACGGTTTGGATGTACCGTGCACTATTCAGTGTCCCCTCGACGTTCACCAGTGGTGTACGGCCAGTGTAGGAGATCGCTCCCCACACCATGATGCCGGGTGTTGGCCCTGTGTGCCTCGGTCGTATGCAGTCCTGATTGTGGCGCTCACCTGCACGGCGCCAAACACGCATACGACCATCATTGGCACCAAGACAGAAGCGACTCTCATCGCTGAAGACGACACGTCTCCATTCGTCCCTCCATTCACGCCTGTCGCGGCACCACTGGAGGCGGGCTGCACGATGTTGGGGCGTGAGCGGAAGACGGCCTAACGGTGTGCGGGACCGTAGCCCAGCTTCATGGAGACGGTTGCGAATGGTCCTCGCCGATACCCCAGGAGCAACAGTGTCCCTAATTTGCTGAGAAGTGGCGGTGCGGTCCCCTACGGCACTGCGTAGGATCCTACGGTCTTGGCGTGCATCCGTGCGTCGCTGCGGTCCGGTCCCAGGTCGACGGGCACGTGCACCTTCCGCCGACCACTGGCGACAACATCGATGTACTGTGGAGACCTCACGCCCCACGTGTTGAGCAATTCGGCGGTACGTCCACCCGGCCTCCCGCATGCCCACTATACGCCCTCGCTCAAAGTCCGTCAACTGCACATACGGTTCACGTCCACGCTGTCGCGGCATGCTACCAGTGTTAAAGACTGTGATGGAGCTCCGTATGCCTCGGCAAACTGGCTGACACTGACGGCGGCGGTGCACAAATGCTGCGCAGCTAGCGCCATTCGACGGCCAACACCGCGGTTCCTGGTGTGTCCGCTGTGCCGTGCGTGTGATCATTGCTTGTACAGCCCTCTCGCAGTGTCCGGAGCAAGTATGGTGGGTCTGACACACCGGTGTCAATGTGTTCTTTTTTCCATTTCCAGGAGTGTATTTTCCATCAGTTGCGGTAGCATGTATTGGCTTTCCTGAGTTTCTATTACCTGAACTGCAGGGTGATTGTCGAGCAATGCAGGGAGAAGGGTATGTAGCAAATCCTGATATCAAACAGCGACAGATACAGTTCTCAGTTGTATGCTTACAGGTAATAGATTTACCAGCCTCTACTCTGTCCAACACCAGCATTTCATCAGTTGTACACAACTACCACCAAAAAATGAAGATAGTACCTATCACTGCACCCCTTTTCCCGTCAGCTTGTAGGTGAAGGGTAGAGATCCAGTACGTCTGCCACTAGTTTCGAGTGGTATCGTGAAATTTTTTCTCAGCAGGATAACACCAGTTGAATTGCATCGTCAATTTTTGAGCTGTATTGCGATTTTAGGGGCTCTCTCTCCAGCGTTATGCATATAATTGTGTAATTAGGACCGATCTTTATGATTAATTACGTAATTAGAACCGATATTTACTTCAGTTTTCCAACGAAAGTAAATAAATTACGCTAACCTAACGTTGCTCTCCTACACCTGGGCAGTTTCGATGTGATGGGTGGGTGAATTTGAGTTTTCCATCCAGAAGGACCAGGGTCCGAGTTTCAGAAAGGGGTGAGAACCAGCACAGACCACTGACAAAATTCTAAATTCCCGCCAATAGGGTATGTGGGGGAGGGGGAGGGATGGGGAGGAGCGAGGACCCTCATGCTGGCTGGGGAAAACCCATGACATCATCTAGGGGGTGGGGTGGCGTTAGGGGTGGTAGGGATGGTTGGATGATGGGTAGGGGTGATTAATTGATGAATTTAATTAATCTGCATATCAATATCATATCAAAATTGTACCTGTGCTGCCATCTCCCTAGAACTAGCGTTGTAAGTAAAACAAATGTTATTAACATTCTACATCTTTATTCTTCATGTCTACATGTTTGCAGACCTCTGGCGCAGGACGGCTCCGAATTGTAGTGCGCAATATGGCGATTTGGAACGTAACTACGAGTATATCGGTGAATGATGAATAACGGTAAAGCACGAGCCTGGAAACTGAGAGGACGCAGGATCGAATCTTGGTCGGACCACGGATTTTTCACTCTTATTTTTAACCTAATCTTTACCTCTCGTTGTAGCGAGACTGACCACTGCAACATCCAAATTCATCAAAAGTGTGTACTTAAAAAAGAAGATAAAAATTCGCCTGACGCCTTTGCAACAGACAGCTCCATTCCTGCCCAAGTAACTATGTAAGTGTATATGACATGTGGCTTAAACTCAAAGAAACAGTATCTGAGGCAATTGAGAGATTTATACCAAATAAACTAATAAAAGATGGCGCTGATCCCCCACGGTATGCAAAGCAGGTCAGAATACTATTGCAGAAGCACTGAAAAAAGTATGCCATATTTAAAAGAACACAAAATTTTCAAGAGAGGCGATTTTTTACTGAAACTCGAAACGTAGCGCTGACTTCAGTGAGGAGTGCTTTTAATAGCTTCCACAATGAAATTCTGTCTCGGAATCTGACAGGAAATCCAAAGAGATTCTGGTCGTATGTAAAGTACGCCAAAAACAGCAAGACACAATCCATACTTTCACTGTGCGATATCAATGGTAATACAACCGATGACAGCGCCATAAAAGTGAGTTATGATGCACAGTTTTCCGAAATTCCTTCACCAAAGAAGACTATGTAAATATTCCAGAATTCGAATCGAGAACAACTGCCAGCATGAGTAACTTGAAAATAGATTTCCTCGTTGTAGTGAAGCAGCTTGAAGCACTTAAGAAAGGCAAGTCTTCCGGTCCTGATAGATTGCTAATAAGGTTCCTTTCAGAATATGGTGATACGATAGCCCCATACGCAGCAATCACATGCAATCACTCGCTTGACGAAAGGACCGTACGAAAAGACTGGAAAGCTCCACAGGTCACACCGGAAACTCAAGAAAGGAAATAGGAGTAATCTGATGAATTACGTACCCATATGATTAACGTCGGTTTGCGGTAGGATTTTATAACATCTACCGAATTACCTCGAACGTTACGGTCTATCGACACACACAAAAAAATGGTTCAAATGGCTCTGAGCACTATAGGACTTAACATCTGAGGTCATCAGCCCCCTAGAACTTAGAACTACTTAAACCTAACTAACCTAAGGACATCACACACATCCATGCCCGAGGCAGGATTCGAACCTGCGACCGTAGCAGTCGCGCGGTTCCGGACTGAAACGCCTAGAACCGCTCGGCCACCGCGGCCGGCCGACACACACAGTCAGCACGGATGGAGAAAATATCGAAAATATCGTTCTTGTGAAATACAACAAGCTCTTTACTCACACGTAGTAATGAGTGCTATAGACAGGAGATCTCAAATTGATTCCATGTTTCAAGGTTTCCAGAAGGCTTCTGACACCTTTCCTCACAAGAAACTTCTAATCAAACTGCTTGCTTATGGAGTATCGCTTCAGCTGTTCAACTGGATCCGAAATTCCCTCTCAGAAAAGTCACAGTATGCAGTAATCAACGGTAAATCAGCGAGTAAAACAGAAGTGATATCCGACGTTTCTCAGGGAAATGTTATAGGCCCTCTGCTATTCTTAAACTACATAAACGATTTAGGAGATAATCCGAGCAGCCCTCTTACATTGTTTGCAGATGGCGCTGTCATCTACCTTTAAGTAAAGTCATCAGAAGATTAAAACGAATTGCACAATGACTTACACACCATATCTGAGTGGTGCGAAAAATGACAATCGTCTGTCAATTTGACTAAATAGCTAGGAGTTACAATTGCGGACCATTTAAGTTAGAACGATCATATAGGTAAAGCTGTACGGAAGGCAAACTATAGACTGTTGGTAATGCAGGAAGACGGAGTAGATTATCTTCAATCAGAAAGATTCCCAACAAATGGCAATAAAATGATATTTATTAAATATGAAGACATACTCAACTTAAATGGTCTTATTGCGAAATGTTCAGCACAATAGACGTTTAAATTATTACAAGTCTTCAAAATATTAAATTCCTGTGACTCTACTTCTAAGTGATGCCTACGAAGAGTCCAGGACTGGTCACCGATGCCAACGGAGCCTAGGTCTCAGAGACGACGGACGAACACGGCAGCTTGTAGACTGGGCGGTAACTGGAGGCTGTACACGACTCTGCGCACTAAAGAGAACTGTCCGCCGTAGCTCATTGCTCCAGTATTTAACGAGGCGTCGACCAATCGCTATCCACACACGAGACCCCCATGGGCTGGCAGCTGCGGCCGCTGGCGGACATCGCTATAGTTCGTACTGTCAACCCATACAGCTGCTGCACTACGAGTGTTTCGAGCGCTGATTATCTGCCGCGGTGAGATACTCCCTGGAATCGTGATTGCCGTCACCACAAAGACTACGTTTTATCGCCAGAATACTTAGAAGATGTGACAGGTCTAGCAAAGAGACTGCCTAGACTATGCTTGTTCGTGGTCTGCTAGAGTACTGCTGTGCTCTATGTGATCATTACCAGATATGAATGACGGATGACACTGAAGAACTTTAGACAAGGGCAGTTCATTTTGTATTATTAGGAAAGAGGGGAGAGAGTTTCACAGATGTGATAAGCGATCTGGGATGGTAATCACTAAAACACAGCCATTTATCTTTGCGGCGAGATTCACGAAATTTCAATCACCAACTTTCTTCTCTGAATGTGAAAATATTTTATTATCGCTAACCGTTATAGGGAGAAATGATTGTACAGAAGTATTTAAGTGTTCATTTTTCCCACGCGCTGTTGGAGAGTGGAATGGCAGAGTCTGAAGGCGGTACGACGAACACTCTACCAGGCACTTAGGGGTGAAGCGCAGTGTAGTTTCCGCTGCAGAGCGAAAATTCTGTAGAGCACTTACACAGGAAAGACAAAGGTCCGGATTTGGAATCTCGGTCCAACACAGTTTTAATCTGCCAGGAAGTTTCAGTCATAAAGATGTAGATGTAGATGTGTCAACGATGTGAGAAGTCACCTAAATCGACATGTGGTTCGGATTGCACGTTAAACTGTAGATCCCCTTTGCCCAGTTGAAAACTTGAGGTACCGCGCGAAGTGGCCGCGCGGTTAGAGGCGCCATGTCACAAATTGCGCTGCCTCTCCCGCCAGAGGTTCGAGTCCTCCCTCGGGCATGGATATGTGTGTTGTGCTTAGTGTCAGTTAGTTTAAGTAGTGTGTAAGTCTAGGGACCGATGGCCATAGCAGTTTGGTCCCTTAGTAATTCACACACATTTGAACATTTGATAATTGAGATAGTTTAGGGATAAGCGAGTCGCCGAAGAGGCGTCCAACCGAAAGACTTGCACTACACCACTGAGCCACACGAAATTATTATTATTGAGTTTCGAATTCGATGAGTTCGTACTCACATAGAGCACCCTCTCCATCAGCATGACAACACTGCACCACATACGAGCGCTGTGACATCTGCAACAATCCGACGCCTTGGGTCCACTGTCATCAGTCATCCTCCAGACAGTCCCGACTTGGCTTCACCCGATTTTCATCTGTTTCCAAAACTCCAAGAACACTTTCGAGGGAATCACTTTGATAATGATGAAGCGGTGTAAGCAAAGGTGAGCTTGCGGCTCTGTAAACAAGGTCAAACAGTCTACAGCGACAGTAACAACGAACTATTCTCTCATTGGGAGAAATGGGTTTGTCGCGAGGGTAACTATGTTGACAAATAAATATGTAGACATGAAGAATAAAAACATAGACCGATAATAACGTTTGTTTCATTTTAAAAGCTTTGAGAGTTTTGACATAAAAGATTGGGAGGCATTACTTTTCAGCACGCCCTCGTATAAATTACTGAAGTTAAACAGTCGCAGCACCTGTGCACTGCATTTAAAAATCAGTAGTTGACAACATGAGCTAAGGGTGGGTCACAAAGTTAAACAAAATCAGCATACCACAACTTGACGACGAGTAGACTATTACTGCTTGGACACATTTGAAAGGTGTTATATTGATGGAATGTACACAGACGGATGAAATCAAGGAGGTACGAACAGGTAGCACTGAGGAAGCCAAAGATGTGCGTGAAGTGAGAACAAGGTAGCAGGCTGTTTAATGTATGTGTTTAGAGTGGCCAACTGCCCGTTGATGTTCGCCAAATTTGGTATAAATGTAAAATTTAAGGCTGCGTGCAGCTGATCACGTTTTACATATCGCTGTGACAATTTGCTACTGCTCGTGTCCACCATAAAGTATCTCCATATGTGGTTGAAGGTCTGCATTTAAAATAACTATGTCGCCAAGAACCTAATTCCTCTTACCCAATGTATTTATAATTAGAACCCAGTCTTTTAACGGTACTGAGTAGGTATTCGTTTTATTTGGGCGATTGGTAACCATCCAGCATAACTTTGTTTTCTGTTTTAGTTGAATATTGTACTTCTTTTGAGGTCTGTAGATAAAACATCTAAAATTTTTTGTAAATAAATTCTTCATTATGTTCTTTTGTGATTCGATTTAAATCCTTGTGCTGTGCTAATTTCTTTGTTTCAGTAAATTAAATAACGTTTTTAAATTGAAGCGAGCCAAAAGGGATACACCGTTCACAAAGAAAGTAAGGAAGATTGGGTTTAACGTGCCGTCGACATCGAGGTCGTTAGAGACGGAGCACAAGCTCGGCTCGTGTCAAGGATGGGGAAGGATATCAGCCGTGCCCTATCAAAGGAACCATCTCAGCATTTGCCTGAAGTGATTTAGGGAAATCACGGGAAACCTAATCTGGATCGTCGGACGCAGGTTTGAACCGTCATCCTCCTGAATACGGGTCCGATGTGCTAACCACTGAGCCACCTCGTTCTGTCACTATTTTACAAACACACAATCTGTGCCAATGTGTTACTAGCGTTCTGTTCCACAAATAAAATAACATTGTGCTCACAAACACTGATCTGTCAGCTTCCTTACCCCAGACGGATGTAGGTGGTCGTTCCATTATAAATTCCCACTAATTTTTATTAGTCGGAATTGGATGTCAGACTGACTCCAGTTGTTAGTGAATAATCTTGTTACTGAAGCTTACGAAATTTTTAAATTTCTATATCTTATATCTCGCTGAGATAGAGACATCGATTCCGCCACAGTGCATGTCGACGTTATCAACTTACACTACTGGCCATTAAAATTGCTACACCAAGAAGAAATAAAAATGATCAACGGGTATTCATTGGACAAATATATTATACTAGAACTGACATGTGATTACATTTTCACACAATTTGGGTGCATAGATCCTGAGAAATCAGTACCCAGACCAACCACCTCTCGCCGTAATAACGGCCTAGATACGCCTGGGCATTGAGTCAAACAGAGCTTGGATGGAGTGTACTGGTACAGCTGCCCAAGCAGCTTCAACACGATACCACAGTTCATCAAGAGTAGTGACTGGCGTATTGTGACGAGCCAGTTGCTCGGCCACCATTGACCAGACGTTTTCAATTGGTGAGAGATCTGGAGAATGTGCTGGCCAGAGCAGCAGTCGAACATTTTCTGTATCCAGAAAGGCCCGTACAGGACCTGCAACATGCGCTCGTGCATTATCCTGCTGAAATGTAGGGTTTAGCAGGGATCGAATGAAGGGTAGAGCCACGGGTCGTAACACATCTGAAATGTAACTTCCACTGTTCAAAGTGCCCTCAATGCGAACAAGAGGTGACCGAGACTTGTAACCAATGGCACCCCATGCCATCACGCCGGGTGATACGCCAGCATGGCGATGAGGAATACACGCTTCCAATGTGCGTTCACCGCGATGTCGCCAAATACGGATGCGACCATCATAATGCTGTAAACAGAACCTGGATTCATCCGAAAAAATTACGTTTCGCCATTCGTGCACCCACGTTTGTCGTTGAGTACACCATCGCAGGCGCTCCTGTCTGTGATGCAGTGTCAAGGGCAACCGCAGCCATGGTCTCCGAGCCGATAGTTCATGCTGCTGCAAACGTCGTCGAACTGTTCGTGCAGATGGTTGTTGTCTTGCAAACGTCCTCATCTGTTGACTCAGGGATCGAGACGTGGCTGCACGATCCGTTACAGCCATGCGGGTAAGATGCCTGTCATCTCGACTGCTAGTGATACGAGGTCGTTGGGATCGAGCACGGTGTTCCATATTACCCTCCTGAACCCACCGATTCCATATTCTGCTAACAGTCATTGGATCTCTACCAACGCGAGCAGCAATCGCGATAGGCTACAATCCGACCTTTATCAAAGTCGTAAATGTGATGGTACGCATTTCTCCTCCTTACACAAGGCATCACAACAACGTTTCACCAGGCAACGTCGGTCAACTGCTATTTGTGTATGAGAAGTCGGTTGGAAGCTTTCCTCATTTCAACACGTTGTAGGTGTCGCCACCGGCGCCAACTTTGTGTGAATGCTCTGAAAAGCTAATCATTTGCATATCACAGCATCTTCTTTCTGTCGATTAAATTTCGCGTCTGTAGCACGTCATCTTCTTGGTGTAACAATTTTAATGGCCAGTAGTGTAAACAGGTTGCAGGGGACGTCAAGTCACGGTAGGCTGCGATTCCCGCGAATCGCCTGGTCCCACCACCTAGAGGCCAGAATGTCTTTGTACGCAGCAGACGGGAGCTCCACTGGAATGTAGCTCTCCCAGTGAGGCCTGTCCACATTACCACGGTCACGTGCGGCTGGAATCTACCTGCTCTCCACTACACTGCCCTGAAAGTAACGTAACATATTAACTATTGGTGGTAACGAGTGAAAGTGCGGCAGCGTGTTACGAGAGGTCCCTCTGTCGGGTACAGGAAGTTGGACACGACATGGCGTGCGATCAGCGTGAATACAGCGCCAAATGGCACGAGGCCGGTGAAGGAACGGGAAAGATAGTGTCATTCAGCGAGCAGTTGCTGTGCACTGTCATGGTGTTCTCCTCTACAACGTGGCCCAGAGACAACATTTCGATGACTTCATATGGGAAAAAATTATTGTGAAACTGATAAGGATGAAGTGTGTTCGGAGCGTTGTTTCAGATGCATGAGGAGCGTTCGGAACTAATGGCACCGTTACGCAAGGAGAGGAAAATGGCTCTGAGCACTATGCGACTTAACTTCTGAGGTCATCAGTCCCCTAGAACTTAGAACTACTTAAACCTACCTAACCTAAGGACATCACACACATCCATGCCCGAGGCAGGATTCGAACCTGCGACGTGGCGGTCGCGCGGTTCCAGACTGTAGCGCCTAGAACCGCTCGGCCACTCTGGTCGGCCAAGGAGAGGAAGTGGTCGATCACAGTCAACTACAGCAGCAGATAACCGCTACATTGTGTAACATGCTAGAAAGTTCACACGTCAAACAGCGGATACGCGCTTTTAACAGGATTGCAAGGTACGCTATCTCACGCTCCACAGTGGCATGGCGACTGGTCTCTCAGCCTGACGATCAGTACGTTACCTTCCGTTGTCAGCCGCATATCCGTGTTGCCATTTTCGGTGGTGCCAAGAGCGTAGGGGCTTGACCAACGAGGATTTGGGTCGCCTGCCCTTCTCGAATGAAAGCAGACCCAGTTGGTTGCTGATTAAGGACATACCCTTATATAGTGAGAAATGAGGAAACGTAATGTATCCAGAAACATTGTTCAACTCGATCACTCTGATGGTCCAGGCTTTGCACAGCAAAGCGGTATCACGAGGCGCCAATGAGATGCTAGAAAGAAGCTATGCCCCCCTTAGTCCCGAGGCGGACGTCTGCCCTGAAACAGCGTCGCCAGAAGCCACGAAGACAGTTCTGTTCGAAGACGGATCCCGTCCGCTTCTAGGAAATTTCCGTCGGAGTAACGTCGTTGTGCTGCCTACTCGCTGTAACACAGCTCGTGCAACCGTCGGGGAATGAAGGGACTTCAGTGTTCTGTGGATTGTGTCTACGCGCCAAGGCTATCAGAACTGTCTCAAAAAGTGTGTACCAGCTTGCGTTTTTTTCTAATGACTGTACTGAAGTCACAGTACAGCCATTCTGAACTTGTATCAATTCGCTACTCAGAAATCGTGGCCCATTTAGCGTGTTCTGATTCGCAGTTCCACGTGCGCAGTTTCACAGCTATAGCTAAGCCTGGCGAAGAAAGATAAAATTTATTGTATAAAGGACGTTCAAAAAGGAACGAGCCGGAGTCTGGAATGCGCAATTCCGTGACAGAAGGGTAATATCGTGGCGTGTGTAACGAGGTGTGGTTCCGACTAGGGGGTGGAAGTTCACAGCCCGTCGCTAGAGGGCACGCTTGATCGTCACGTGACTATACAGAGCTAGCAGCAGCATCCATCAATCGTACAACGCAGCCAGTCGCATTGCAAACAGTGAAATGGAGGCGCCAAAAGGAGAGCAAAGAGGTGTTGATTGTTTTCTGACGGCGGAAGCAGTAAGAGGAATGGACATTCATCGACCAATGTCACAAGTGTGTGGAGAACACTGCATGTCCCTTGCAAGGATCAAGGCGTAGCACAAGCACTTCAGGGCAGGAGGGGTGTCGTTAGCCGATGATGCACTTTCTGGACCACCACACTACATTACCGATGACGTCGTCTAGCTGGTGGATGCACTCATTACCCAGGACTACCGAGTGACAGTGAAATCCATAGCCGCCGTGGTCGGATTGAGCGTCGGAAGGGACGACTGCACATGCACAAAGTGTGTGCCCAGTGGGTGCCCCACAGTCTTCAGACAAACCAGGAAGCATGTCGAATGGCCCACTGTCTTGCTAATCTGCAGCGCTATGGTCGGGAAGGGAATGCGTTTCTGGCGCGAGTGGTGGCTGGAGATGAGTCATGGTGTCATCACTTCGAACCAGAATCAAAACGACAAAGTCTCCTGTGGAAGCATCCAGGGTTACCACCACCAAAAAAGGCCAAGGCCATCCACACAAGTGCAGGAAAGGTTATGCTGATGTTATTCTTTGCCGGCCGCTGTGGCCTAGCGGTTATAGGCGCTTTAGTCCGCTGCTGCTACGGTCGCAGTTTCGAACCCAGCCTCGGCCGTGGATGTGTATGATGCCCTTAGGTTAGTTAGTTCTAAGTCTAGGGGACTGATGACCTCAGATGTTAAGTCCCATATTTCTTAGAGCAATTTGAACCATTTGTTCTTCTTTGACCAAACTGGCCCCCTTCTGAATCACTTCCTGCAGCGTTACTCGCAAACCTTGGCTACCCTTCGCAAAGCTATCAAATCAAACTACCAGGCAATCTCACCTGTGGGTCATTCTGCTCCACGACAATGCAAAGCCTCATACGGCCAACACAGTCGCGGAATCCTGCAGAATTTCAAATGAGAGGTTCTGGGCCACCCTCCATACAGTCCGGACCTCTCTCCCTTTGATTACGCCATTTTTGGTCCCCTTACAAAGTCTCTGAGTGGCAAACGATTCACCTCGGACGACAACGTCCAGATGTATGTGCCGAACTGGTCAACATCGTAGCCCCGGGAATTTTATGAGACAGCCATTCACCGCCTTGTGTCACAGTGGGACAAGTGTCTCAGCAGCCAGGGTATATACTTCTAACATACAGGAACTGGTTTCTGTAATTATGCCTTCGGCTCATTTCTTTTTGAACGCCCCTTATAATTAATAAAACATCACTTCTTCAGAGTGTTGTCATTAACTGTAATTATTACCAGCCACTTCAATGTCCAAGAAGTCGGACACAACACTGGTGTCCGCAGCTCGTGGTCGTTCTCGCTTCCCACGCCCGGGTTCCCGGGTTCGATTCCCGGCGGGGTCAGGGATTTTCTCTACCTCGTGATGACTGGGTGTTGTGTGATGTCCTTAGGTTAGTTAGGTTTAAGTAGTTCTGAGTTCTAGGGGACTGATGACCGTAGATGTTAAGTCCAAGAGTGCTCAGAGCCATTTCAGCCAACACTGGTGCTGTGGTACGGGGAGGCATGATGATGCATGGACGTACTGACCTCCACATCTTTGAAAATGATACACTTCTCGTTCAACGTTATGGTGACACTGCACGCTTCCCCGTGAGCGTCTTTTCAGCGATGCATTCAGCCCTGGCCTCATTTTTACTGGTGCTAATGCGTGACTGCATCGAACAAGGCAAGTGGAGGAGCTCTTCGAAAGAAAGGATTTTCTGCAAATGGACCGGCCTGCCCGTTCCCTGACTTAAATCTCAGGGGACTTACTGCAGCACTTCCTCAAGCACCAACGTCCATCCAGCAGTTGTCAGGTGCTGTGGTGGAGAAAAGGTTGTCAGCACGCGAGCGCGTAGCAGAGCATGCATTGCTGTCCGTTGTCATCGATCAAGAACCAAGTCCCGCCTTTTGTAACGTCCAGGGGACCATCACAGATCGCGGTGACTTCAGTGGAATTATTGTCTTTGAATAAAAGTGTCATTTCTGTTTCTCATTGCACATTTCCTGTTGCTTTCTTTACTATACTGTAGCAGTTATTTCTAAATACAGTGCAAGTTTCATCGATCTACATTACTTACCGGACTTTCTTCCATCATCAAGTTTGCTCTCTCACGCCGAACCAGTTCGTTTAGGCTTTGTGAACTTTAACTCTGTTCTGTGGTTGTATACTTGTGAATTAATAAATATTAATAAATGCTGGGCTCATTGGTACACAGGAACCATATAAACGTGGACAAAACTATATACACTCATTTCACACGTCATTCGACAGTTCCGACTGAAGAAAGTGAAAGACACTTTCTTTTGGCCGTAACCTAGTGAGGAGCACTCTCCCTGTTGTCACCGCACTTAGTATTGTGTATGCCTATTAGAACGTTAAATAGTAAGATGCAGAGGTGGCGTGTGCAACAGCATGAATAGCAATATCCAGGTCCTTCGGAGTGGTGCTCGTATCGTGCCAAAAAGGCCCGGAGGAAGTCCACAGGAAAGTTTGGAAGACTCCACGACACAGTTGTGAGGCTAGTAAGTATTTGGCCCTATTTTAAGTCGGCGATAAACAAGCGAGGAGTGAGCCACGTTTAGTTTAGCTTCAGGTTTCGTTTTTCGCATGATCCGATTTCATTCGCAATAACTTGCCATGATGTGGAACGAGTCAGTAGATTTACAAATAATGGGCTTTTTCTGTGGAAAAACTGGCTACACATTGGCCATTTAAATAATGAGATTTTTAAAAAAATCTAATCTACAACAAACTCTTAAAACCACACACGAGGGACTGCCCCCAAAAAAAAACAGAATTATTTTTTAAAAGCTATATATTTTCAAATAGTTTACAAAAGAACCTTATCCCCTTCAAAATACTCCCCATTACAACTAATACATTTGTCCCACCAGTGCTTCCACTGTCCGAAACGTTTATTATAGTCATCTTTAGAAATGTCTGACAGCTCCTCCCTCGTTTTCCTTGACTTCTTCAGTGTTTTCAAATTGGTGTCCTTTCGTGCACCTTCTCATGCATGGAAATAAGAAAAAGTCGCACGGAACCAGGTCAGGCGAGTAAGGTACGTGGGGCAGCGGAACTGTGCCATTTTCGGCCAAAAACTGTCTAACAGAGGTGGCTGTGTGTGCAGATGCGTTGTCGTGGTGGAAGAACCAGTCTCCTGTCTGCCACAAATTGGGTCTTGTTTGACGAACACCGAGCACCAAGATAACCCGCTAATCTCTGACAGGTGATCAATTGTCTCTCGACCACCTGTGAGCACAAGTTCTCAAATTTTTCCAATGTTTTCGTCGATTCGGGCAGTTGAAGGAACTCCAGAACGAGGTTTATCAACAATCGACATGTCGTCATTTATAAATCGAGCAAACCACTCTTACACTTGAGTTCTTCCCATAGCGTCATCTCAGTAAGCTGTTTTCAACATTAAAAGAGTTGCAGCAGCGCGTTTACCAAGCAGAAAACAAAATTTCACAGCTGTACGTGTCCACTTAAACTTGCCATCATAAAAAACGAAACAAGAACATAACAGCGCTAGCAAATCAATCACTACAGATAAACACGACAAGCCAGGTCTACAACACAGGCTGCACTGGCAATGCGTTTCGCTCTACACACCTAGCAGCAGAAATGCGTCCTACACAAGCTCTGCCCACAGCAATGTTATGTTTTTTTTTTTTTTATACCTCCTCATACATACTATATACCAGAAACTCATCGAAGGAGCAGAAGGAATTTTCACGTAGAAATAATTTCAATTAGTTTTTAAAACTTCCAATGACTACCAGCAGTTTCAATTCACAAAAAAATTTGTGGACGTATACTTTACTCCTTTCTGTGAAAGAATACGGTTTAGTTTTGGATAGGGACAGATATTGTTGTTCCTTGCGTTAGACACTGCCTGACAAAAAACCGGAGCATACAGAAGTGGAGAAGGGAACGAAATGAAACCAGTACGTGATGTTATTCCAGTGATTACAAATACGAATAAAATTTACGAAGAATTGGATACCGGCACTGGGACAGAGTTGACGTCCGTGCTGGTCCCACACACGTTCTATTGGGGATACGTCTGGAGGTCTTGCTGGCCACAGCAGCATCTTAACTTCAAACAAACACTTCATAGAAATGTACGCAGTATGTTGACGAACATTGGCCTGTTCAGAAATGATCTCACGATACTGTCGCGTGAGAGGTAACGAGTGAGGAACAAGGACGTCCGTGAAGTACCGTTGTGCCAATAGAGTTCCCTCAATCGCTACCAACCGTGACCTCAAATCGTACGCGAATGCTCCCCACACCATGATGCCAGGAGGAGCACCGCTCTGGATCTCCAAAACGTTATAAGAATAGGATCTGTCAACCAGTCGCCGCCATACGCGCTGACGACGGTCACCCGTGGTAGCGCGCAACCGCCATGCATCGCCGCTATTCGTCAACAGCTCGTGCCTCCTGGCCACAGCACAACTACGAACGCAGCCGTTCGTGTTGCGGTGTTAACGGCCTGTGCGTGGGACTCTGAATACCCGTGCAGGCTGCTGCTAGTGTCAGACCTATTGTGCGGGATGACACAGAAAGATGCAGGGAGTCAGACTCTGCCAGGTGCTTATAACGCTGTCTCATACGAATATGCGGCATCTCCGTGTCCTTCCGCAGTGATCACACAACGTCTGGCGCTGTTCCCGACCCGCATATTCTCTGCTACGCATTGTAACAACACCACACACAAACAATGCTAATGCACTCTGGTGGCGTTTCTACCTATCACAGATAACTGCAGCTCTAATCATTTAAATGCCCACTGATGTCGTGTACGTGTACAAAGTTTCATTGATATCTAACATTGTCTTCTGGGTGCTTCACTTTTTTATCAGGCGTTGTATTTATGAATCTTACTACTATTTCAAACTTTTGTCTGACTCCTGGCAACACCAACTTTGATTCCACCAGGAATCGTTGTGCACTGCGACCGTAGATTGTAAGAAAGGAGTGGCACACAGCAGTCAGTCGCAATCTCATTAGTTTTTAATATGCTTGCAAATCTAGATTTCGGCTGTAAATAGCAAGCTTCAGTGTATTTTCATTACAGTGCAACATATTCGCTGCAGTTCCTGTCACCATTTGTTCTTCAAGGTACAGGCAGAAGGACACAGGAAGCAGTGTCCTTCTGTCTATGTACCTGTGAGAACGTACGGTGACATGAACTACCGCGAGTCTGTTGAATTGTAAGCCGGCCGAAGTGGCCGTGCGGTTAAAGGCGCTGCAGTCTGGAACTGCAAGACCGCTACCGTCGTAGGTTCGAATCCTGCCTCGGGCATGGATGTTTGTGATGCCCTTAGGCTAGTTAGGTTTAACTAGTTCTAAGTTCTAGGGGACTAATGACCTCAGCAGTTGAGTCCCATAGTGCTCAGAGCCATTTGAACCATTTTTTTGTTGAATTGTAGCGAAAATGCACTGAAGCTCGCTATTTACAGCCGAAATCTAGATTTACAGGCATAATAAAAATTTTCGGGAATGCGACTGACTGCTGTGTGCCTCTCCTTCGTCGCAACAAACTTTATAAGAGAGTAAATGAGTTGTCAGGCTGCTGTTAGTACGCCTAACTTTTTAAACAGTTAGCAATATGAAGTTTGAGGGTGGACACGAGATATTATCCTTACATCACGTTTCTTTGATATGAATACAAACGTGTGAAATTGCCTTAGAAAAATGTGTCATGTGACCTCAACGAATTTAAGTATTCTCATTAAGGTTATATTCTAATGCTTTCACGACAAAAATCGGCGTTTACACGTCGAGCAAACGCTTCTGAACATCAACGCTTTGGAAGTGATGTGTGTGACACCAGAGTTAAATGGCCGGCACAGGATCTTCGTGCCAGAGGCTTTGTCCATTGTAGTAGATATCCCTATACGGAGCCTTACATCGAAGTCAACTGTGACGAAACAGGTGGTGCGGTCGGGCATGCCTCGGTCGGTTCTGGGGCGCACTCCGATCTGAAAGTGTCTTACTAGGACACAAGAATTTTATAACCCTCACCTTCATTTGACATCTGCAATTGAAGCCGGGTAAGTGCTACGCTCATTAACAGACTATATGCACTTGTATACAGACTACTGTACGCATAACGGTCGCTAGAGCAACGAAGCGTTTCACGTGACTGGAAAAATGCGCACGTTATTGTCGTTCTCACGAAGGATCGTCGAACAGACGCTCTCGAGGCCGCATCACTGGCGTCAGCCTTTTGCAGAATTTTGGAGCACGTTTAATGCTCGAGTATTAGGTCCTTCCTCGATACAGAAAATCTCCTTTGAAGGAAACAATATGCAACCCAATAAACAACTACTGTGAGAAACACTACTCGCTCTGTTTGGTCAGGGAGCCCAGAAAACAATAAATACCGGTGTCCAGGTTGATGGTGTGTTTCTTGACTTCCGGAAGACGTTCGATAGAATTTCATAACTAAATTTGTGATAGGCTTTTGTGAGATACTGCAATCCGTTGTGTATACATCTGCTTGACAGATGTGTTGTTTAGAGAGTTAGTGGCGCAATGACTCGTAATTTTCACATGTCGGACGCTGCTGCTATGCGTTTATCTGTTTCCTTGTAAGAGATAATCCCCGTTACTAACCATAACTTTATGTAGGGCTGATGCAGGCATAATATAATTTCTGAAGCGTGAAGGGATGTGAACAGTGGGCACTATACATCTCTGGAAAGCTATATTGTGCTCGTATCACACAGAACCAATGTTTTAAGGAAGTAGTTTTTTCGTTTTATGGTTCGAAAACATAGTTCATCGTAGAGAAACCAGGAAGAAGGATGGATGTCATGCACTTGAAATGTATTTGTTACATTGGAATATTAACAGCGCCACATTCCGTACGACTGATAGGTCGGAAACGCAAGCGATCTAACATTATAGCCCATTTTAGGTGCGGAACGTTGTAGCCTTAGGAGTGCGTGTGTTTATGTTCTCTCTTACAAATATCTTCCAGGTACTGCTCCTAGACTCTGGAATAATACTTTAAAATTGATACCTTGGTTGATTTACGTAAAAATGCTTTGAACTCCATACGTCTGGACCTCCATCGCGCATAAAAATCACCCGTTTCTTGTTCTTCTTCACCGCCTGCTATTACATCACAACACTTTAAAATCTGTTACTATACATCGATAAGGAGCGCTAACCTCCTCGACATGGGCGCATCTCGAGAAATCTTGCGCACCTGGAGACTCGGCAAGCTCTATTCATTCACGATACGTGGAATGTAGCGGTCTATTTCTGGTCGATTGCACATTAAATCGATAACGGTGCTGCTGGGGGGAGGGGGGTTGGTCAATGACACTGTGAGGGGGGGCGCTTTCAGTCTCTAATTTTACTCTAAGACTGTGTGAATGCTCTGTGACTCCCATCAGCATAGAGATAGATCGTAAATTAGGCACTATGCTCGAAGTGTTAGGAATATGTAGAGCACTGTCTGATATACTTCGATGACAGATGTGTTCGAGAATTAACAACGCATCGACGTACTGCACAGTCATCTATCCACATTCGCAATGATACTTGCAAAGTGGGGGAGGAGGCTGTTTGGCTATGATACAGAAATTGGGAAACATCATTGGTCAGTGTTGAAATTACTGTAAAATTGTTCACACAATCAACCGTAATGCTTATTATTTCAGTACATTGAGGGTGTCTTTTCCATCCCATCCGTCCGCTGGTATGCTGTTGGTTACCACCTAACGATTGACTGACATCGCTTGTTTGAGTTGAAGAAAGAGTTTTGGTGGAGGGACAACACCTTCTGGGGACGGATAGTACCAAAACAGTGACCGCGTACATGACTGTTAATATGAGACATCAGTCAAAATGGAAAGTGGAGCCATCAGCTATTCCGTCACTGTAACAGACGAGTTTAAATGTAGAGGTCATCAATCACTTTTGGACAGCAGTTTGGAAACTCTCCACAACGCCACCAAACTCTTCCAGTTCCCTTATGTTGTAACTTTCTTTTATTAAAAATCATCCATTGTGTGAGGCATGTTATGGTAGGCACAGTAACAAGATCATTAACACCGTGCGACATCTAGATTTCTGCGAGAGGCAATGGATCATAAAGTGTTAATGTCAGTTTCGAACCTGACACAGACCTCGAAGTCGTGGCGGAGAAACAAAATGTATGGCAGTGTACAAAGCGTGTTACAGCAGAAAAAAGCAATGTTTAAAACAACGACACAGGGGCACAGGGAGCGTCTCTTGCGACTTACAGTATAGTCTGAGGGATATGGTCATCCTCCTACATTGTAGGTGATGAAACTTTAAACTGGTCTGTACAGTGAATCAATACCTATGTGTTTAATAGGATCGTCACATGTGCTCGAAGCTGGCACACATGCGGTATTTGTTTTCGATATATGAGAGGAAAGAGATACGGTAAAAATCTTATCGAGTTCTCTATCGGATGAAGTTAGTGGAGCTGTTATAGTTCGTAATTTTTCTCAGGTGGATGGAACAAAACTATGACGATACAATGTTGGAGTGATAGACGTGAGTGGACACTGAGGTATGTGGATCTGTAGTACCTGCTTGTAGTTTGGAGAAGCACCACAATGCGGTAGCAAAATCAGCGTCCTTCCGCAAGTTCCAAAAAATGTTCAAATGTGTGTGAAATCTTACAGGACTTAACTGCTAAGGTCATCAGTCCCTAAGCTTACACACTATTTAACCTAAATCATCCTAAGGACAAACACACACACCCATGCCCGAGGGAGGAGTCCATGACTGCAGCGCCTTAGATCGCTCGGCTAAGCCCACGCGGCCCAATTCCCCTACTGTCTTTTATACTACCTTGTGTTGCAGGAGCAGGCTTCGTTTCCGTCGAATGGTCAAAACACAGTTCTCTCGCAGTAACTCAGCTTCGCCTGTTTCAAAAATGGTTCAAATGGCTCTGAGCACTATGGGACTTAACAGCTGTGCTCATCAGTCCCCTAGAACTTAGAACTACTTAAACCTAACTAACCTAAGGACATCACACACATCCATGCCCGAGGCAGGATTCGAACCTGCGACCGTAGCAGACGCGCGGTTCCGGACTGCGCGCCTAGAACCGCGAGACCACCGCGGCCGGCATTCGCCTGTTTCTACATGGCTTGCAGAAGGTGGTAGAGATAGCTTTCTCTGACTTCTACTCAGTTCCGACTTACATTGGAACAATCACATGCGCAAAGCTGCAGGGACGGTAGCGAAGAGTCTGAGGGGTAGTTGCAAGTTGCATAGGGGCTACCTAAAACCATGTTGGAATTTTACTGCAGCAGATAGGTTCGAGAAAGGTGGCTCATTTCGAGATATAAGGGCGCCAGAAATATGATTCAGTAGTGACTGTAATCATTAGAGGACTTCCCCATAGGACCCAACACAGGTATGTAGTTGAATGGAATGACTTGATTCCAAATCATATATATCATTTCTACCGAAAGCGTAGCACTAGAGATATGAAAAGCTAGTGTACATTTCTTACGACCTCAATCATCACACCATCTACTGCCGGCCGAAGTGGCCGTGCGGTCCTAGGCGCTGCAGTCTGGAACCGCGAGACCGCTACGGTTGCAGGTTCGAATCCTGCCTCGGGCATGGATGTGTGTGATGTCCTTAGGTTAGTTAGGTTTAACTAGTTCTAAGTTCTATGGGACTAATAATCTCAGAAGTTGAGTCCCATAGTGCTCAGAGCCATTTGAACCATTTTTGAACACCATCTACTACTGCTTGTGATCCTCCTCAATGAATCGTCGCCTATAACTAACTCAGTGGATATATCACAGAACCTCTGACATTGTATCGTGACAAAATACGTTACAAATACTGGAGAAATATCTAGTGGCGGCGGCGTGGGGGGATGTAGATAGCTGGTTCATACCACGTTCCTTAGGCGAATCACTTTCTAAATTCAACGTTTTTATGACGAGGTTGCATCGTGGGCTATGTGTAACCTGACTGCTGGTCTGATAATATACGCTCCTACGATCACCGTATCGGTATTTCTCTGGAAAAACCACGTGATTCGTAGGTAGTGCCATACGTGGATTTATAAATCTGGCATAGCTTGCAACATGGATACTTGTGTACACATGTATAACCAAGACCGCTTGTGACAGTAACATACAGTAGTTGTTGGGATCGGGTTTTTTAACGTCTGGCGGTTTGTAAGACGATTAAACATCTATTTCTAAGACACGGTGATGGCACTTGCAATAGAAACTTATGAGACATGTCCACCCATAGTTGATTTTCGGTCAGTATTATTTCGTATCGCCAGCGACCAATTGCTGACGAAATATTATACATAATAGTAGGGGGTGCGTGATAGGTTCGCCTTGAGCATCAGGCTTATAAAGTATGTGTTTGTGTTCCGACATGTGCAAAGGAAATGACTATGTCCATTCGTAAGGAAGGTATGGATTTGACGTCGAGTCCTGTGATAGCAAAAACAAGAGTATGTAAAGTCATAAGAATGGTACTCATATTTCTACATCTACATCTACATCCATACTCCGCAAGCCACCTGACGGTGTGTGGCGGAGGGTACCTTGAGTACCTCTATCGGTTCTCCCTTCTATTCCAGTCTCGTATTGTTCGTGGAAAGAAGGATTGTCGGTATGCCTCTGTGTGGGCTCTAATCTCTCTGATTTTATCCTCATGGTCTCTTCGTGAGATATACGTAGGAGGGAGCAATATACTGCTTGACTCTTCGGTGAAGGTATGTTCTCGAAACTTTGACAAAAGCCCGTACCGAGCTACTGAGCGTCTCTCCTGCAGAGTCTTACACTGGAGTTTATCTATCATCTCCGTAACGCTTTCGCGATTACTAAATGATCCTGTAACGAAGCGCGCTGCTCTCCGTTGGATCTTCTCTATATCTTCTATCAACCCTATCTGGTGCGGATCCCACACTGCTGAGCAGTATTCAAGCAGTGGGCGAACAAGCGTACTGTAACCTACTTCCTTTGTTTTCGGATTGCATTTCCTTAGGATTCTTCCAATGAATCTCAGTCTGGCATCTGCTTTACCGACGATCAACATTATATGATCATTCCATTTTAAATCACTCCTAATGCGTACTCCCAGATAATTTATGGTATTAACTGCTTCCAGTTGCTGACCTGCTATTTTGTAGCTAAATGATAAAGGATCTATCTTTCTGTGTATTCGCAGCACATTACACTTGTCTACATTGAGATTCAATTGCCATTCCCTGCACCATGCGTCAATTCGCTGCAGATCCTCCTGCATTTCAGTACAATTTTCCATTGTTACAACCTCTCGATACACCACAGCATCAACCGCAAAAAGCCTCAGTGAACTTCCGATGTCATCCACAAGGTCATTTATGTATATTGTGAATAGCAACGGTCCTATGACACTCCCCTGCGGCACACCTGAAATCACTCTTACTTCGGAAGACTTCTCTCCATTGAGAATGACATGCTGCGTCCTGTTATCTAGGAACTCCTCAATCCAATCACACAATTGGTCTGATAGTCCATATGCTCTTTGTTCATTAAACGACTGTGGAGAACTGTATCGAACGCCTTGCGGAAGTCAAGAAACACGGCATCTACCTGTGAACCCGTGTCTATGGCCCTCTGAGTGTCGTGGACGAATAGCGCGAGCTGGGTTTCACATGACCGTCTTTTTCGAAACCCATGCTGATTCCTACAGAGTAGATTTCTTGTCTCCAGAAAAGTCATTATACTCGAATACAATACGTGTTCCAAAATTCTACAACTGATCGACGTTAGAGATATAGGTCTATAGTTCTGCACATCTGCTCGACGTCCCTTCTTGAAAACGGGGATGACCTGTGCCCTTTTCCAATCCTTTGGAACGCTACGCTCTTCTAGAGACCTACGGTACACCGCTGCAAGAAGGGGGGCAAGTTCCTTCGCGTACTCTGTGTAAAATTGAACTGGTATCCCATCAGGTCCAGAGGCCTTTCCTCTTTTGAGCGATTTTAATTGTTTCTCTATCCCTCTGTCGTCTATTTCGATATCTACCATTTTGTCATCTGTGCTACAATCTAGAGAAGGAACTACAGTGCAATCTTCCTCTGTGAAACAACTTTGGAAAAAGACATTTAGTATTTCGGCCTTTAGTCTGTCATCCTCTGTTTCAATACCATTTTGGTCACAGAGTGTCTGGACATTTTGTTTTGACCCACCTACCGCTTTGACATAAGACCAAAATTTCTTAGGATTTTCTGCCAAGTCAGTACATAGAACTTTACTTTCGAATTCATTGAACGCCTCTCGCATAGCCCTCCTCACACTACATTTCGCTTCGCGTAATTTTTGTTTGTCTGCAAGGCTTTGGCTATGTTTATGTTTTCTGTGAAGTTCCCTTTGCTTCCGCAGCAGTTTTCGAACTCGGTTGTTGTACCACGGTGGCTCTTTTCCATCTCTTACGATCTTGCTTGGCACATACTCATCTAACGCATTATGTACGACGGTTTTGAACTTTGTCCACTGATCCTCAACACTATCTGTACTTGAGACAAAACTTTTGTGTTGAGCCAACAGGTACTCTGAAATCTGCTTTTTGTCACTTTTTCTAAACAGAAAAATCTTCCTACCCTTTTTAATATTCCTATTTACGGCTGAAATCATCGATGCCGTAACCGCTTTATGATCGTTGATTCCCTGTTCTGCTTTAACTTTTTCAAATAGTTCGGGTCTGTTTGTCACCAGAAGGTCTAATATGTTATCGCCACGAGTCGGTTCTCTGTTTAACTGCTCAAGGTAGTTTTCAGACAAAGCACTTGAAAAAATTTCACTGGATTCTTTGTCCCAGCCACCCGTTATGAACGTCTGAGTCTCCCAGTCTATATCCAGCAAATTAAAATCTCCACCCAGAACTATAACATGGTGGGGAAATCCACTCGAAATATTTTCCAAATTATCCTTCAGGTGCTCAGCCACAACAGCTGCTGAGCCAGGGGGCCTATAGAGACATCCAATTACCATGTCTGAGCCTGCTTTAACCGTGACCTTCACCCAAATCATTTCACATTTCGGATCTCCGTCAATTTCCTTCGATACTATTGCACTTCTTATCGCTATAAACACGCCTCCCCCTTCACTGTCCACCCTGTCTCTGCGGTATACATTCCAATCTGAGTTTAGGATTTCATTACTGTTTACGTCTGGTTTCAGCCAACTTTCTGTCCCTAGTACTATATGGGCGTTGTGACCGTTTATTAATGAGAGCAGTTCTGGGACCTTTCTGTAGACGCTCCTGCAGTTTACTATTAGCACATTAATATTGTTATTCCCTGTTGCATTTTGCCTACTCCTACCTTGCCGCGTCTCAGGAGGCGTCTTGTCGGGCCTAGGGAGGGAAGTATCTAACCTAAAAAAAACCATGTGCATTCCACACGTACTCCGCTACCCTTGTAGCCGCTTCCGGTGTGTAGTGCACGCCTGACCTATTCAGGGGGACCCTACATTTCTCCACCCGATAGCGGAGGTCGAGAAATTTGCACCCCAGATCTCCGCAGAATCGTCTGAGCCTCTGGTTTAAGCCTTCCACTCGGCTCCAAACCAGAGGACCGCGATCGGTTCTGGGAACGATACTACAAATAGTTAGCTCTGATTTCACCCCGCGAACGAGGCTTTCCGCCTTCACCAATTCCGCCAACCGCCTGTACGAACTGAGGATGACCTCTGAAGCCAGACGGCAGGAGTCATTGGTGCCGACATGAGCAACAATTTGCAGTCGGGTGCAGCCAGTGCTCTCTATCGCCGCCGGTAGGGCCGCCTCCACATCTCGGATGAGACCCCCCGGCAAGCAGACAGAGTGAACACTGGCCTTCTTCCCCGACCTTCCCGCTATTTCCCTAAGGGGCTCCATCACCCGCCTAACGTTGGAGCTCCCAATAACTAATAAACCCCTCCCCCCGTGTGCCTGCTCGGACCTTGCTGAAGGAGCAGCCACATGTCCACTCACAGGCAGAGCGGGCGATGCCACACGGCCAGCCTCCACATTGACCCTCCGCCTCGTGCGCCGCGAACGCCGCTGAACCTGCCACTCCCCTTGGGGAGAGGGTGGCCCAACCGCGCCCAGTACACGCGAAGATGTCTCGACAGCAGGGACAGTGGGTGAAGCATGTAACACCTGGGGTGTACCTTGCGACGCACCAGACTCCCCACTGCCGCTACACTCCGAGGCAGCAGCCTGAAGACGGCTGACCGCGGCCATCAACACCCTCAGCTGTTCGCGAACAGTGGCCATCTCCTCCTGCGTCCGTACACAGCAGTCACACATCCTATCCATCCTAAGGAATTAATTTACTGAAGAGAGTTAATCAACCTTTAACTAGACTGCTAATTCACTAAAGGCGGCTGTTTATTCACTAAACTGTGGTTGCTAGGCACTTCTTGTAGAAAACAATGAAAATAGCACTACCTGTCTCTGGACTGTATTGAAAACAAACACTAGCACTACTGGCACTATGGTTGACTAAAGGGACTCTCTGACTGTGTTCAAAACAAACACGAAATCTATGGAACTATTAATAGCACTCGACAATTAAAGCTTCCTAAAAGCAAATACACACGGAAGAAGAAGTGACAAGTAAGAAAAATACAGTTAATACTTAAATTAAGGTAGCTCGCTGCACAGCAGACGTGAAGCAGACGGCAGTTCCAGAGTCACAGCCGTCAACAGGGTGTATTTCCGAAACTTCGCTCATTGTCGAATGTCGCTCAACAGAGACCGTGATTGTAACATTTAGTTGTAAGTACAGGGATAAAATATATATGTGACCGATTTCTTAGGAAGATGATTCTACTTGTGCGTGCTTGGCGTGCAGAGCCGGTGGCCTGTGAGGGGACGATTCATGTTTCCCATTAACGGTAGGGCCTGTCCAAATGGAGAGGCCTGTTGGAGTGTAAGAAAGTAGATGACTTAACTGTATTGTCCTCTAGACGGCCGAATAGCGAACTAATACTTAGTATGTGTTGGACAGCTTTCGTGATGCGTGGAAATTTTGAGAAGATTGAATATGGAGGTGTGTTGGCACTGGATCGTTATTCCCTCCCAGGTAAATTGTTTGGTTGACTGCTTCTTCACATTTCGCGTCTTTGTTTAGTCGAGAGAACATCAATTGTGGTGTACGCATATAGCAGGTGGAAGACAGAAATGGTTCAAATGACTCTGAGCACTATGGGACTTAACTGCTGAGGTCATCAGTCCCCTAGAACTAGGAACTACTTAAACCTATCGAACCTAGGACATCACACACATCCATGCCCAAGGCAGGATTCGAACGTGCACCCGTAGCGGTCGCGCAGTTCCAGATTGAAGCGCCTAAAACTGCTCGGCCACACCGGCCGCCCAGTGGACGACACCTTTGCTGGTTCTCTACACATGAGAAACACATTATTTGACTTTGTAAATTATAGGGATGATTTGAAATCCGTTACATCACCGACATCGGTATTAGCGAGTGGAAATATCAGTTTACTGCATTTTTCTTTTGTCGAGTTTTCTTCACATAAAGGACTTTGGAGACGGGATAAGTTTCCAGTTACTCAGTGGTCTAGAGCATGCTCCACCTCGCTAAAGTTTGGGGTTTGTAGAGAAATAATTTCCAATCTTTATCTGTGGAATTATGTTGCACAAATGATCAGTCGGATACTGCTGTGTGCTTCATATCGGTAGGCGTAAGTACCACGAAAATGGTATATTATTATGGCAAACCATGCGAAAATACATGTGTTCTTGTAATTCCAGAATCTGGAGATGGGTGTAGAAAAGCAAGTAAGGAAACAGTTTCAGAGCAGAAACAGTAACGCGTTTGTGCCGAGGAGGAACGAGCCCGAATTTGTACAACAGTTGTGAGAGTGACTTCAATCCGCAGAGGGTGCTATGGTCACCCATAGGGGGTGGATAATCGCCGACCTCGCAGGAAAGTATCTAGTGCTGTGAGGAGTGTATACAGTGCTGTCTGTCTTCGCAATATATGTACAAATGATGTAAAAGGGCTGGTTATCTATGGCACAGGATACGAATTGTACATTTACTACATTGACACGGTATGCGGTGATATATTACTGGGTTGGAGATCGGGTTCACGCTCTAATATTCAAGTTCCTGTCCTCAGTGGGAGAGAAGTGTAATTGAGTAAGAGTTTTTCAGGATTTGACGATATGTAGGGGTACTTTGCAAGGTTTAATTGTTGGTGCAATATGGTGATATTTGTAAAATAGTTTTTTTGCCCCTGAAAGCCTTGCCTGCAGAAAGAAAAAGAAAAGGCGGATGGTGCTTACACACCAGCGGCATCAGTAATTCGGTGGATAAATTCGATAAGACCGAAACATAATGCACAATTCATTGGCAAGACATCGTCTGTGCTGGGATATAGGAATCTCTATATAGTGGTGAGAATGTTCGCGTATGTTGAAAGCAGGGAGGGCAACACGTGATGGATGGGGTGCCACATTAGAATTGTGAGGAAGAATGCATTTGACGTTATTCAGCACTATTTTCTGTTCGGGCAAGAATTTCCGTGCATACAAGCCGAGACATCACGAAAGCCCCTACAAAAGTGCATGTTAAGTATTTCTGGGGCACTATAAAATTTCCTAGAGTTCGACTTGGTTCTTATTTTAGATAGCCATGTTGCTTCAGTATAACATTGAGAACGATGCTAGATGCACTTGCGATGGTATGTAGAAATGCCCAGCGATGTGTGAGCCACACCTGATGCATGTCCCATTAGAATCTCTAGGGACAAAGCACAATGTGCTATTCTGGAACAGATTTCTGCAGTGTCTGTGATGGTGAGTCGCTCGGCAATTAGGTCTTCACTGGACTGCAGGTATGGAGAGGGATCACACAAGCAGTGGTGAACACACGTGCGAGTGGCCCAGAGGATGACTAGCCCCATATTTAGATAGACATGTAACGTCAGTATAACACACAAAGAACTTTAACTATACAGGTGACTTTGACATGCTGTCAGCAGCGGCGTGAGAGAGATGGCTCACACTGGCTTGCGTATGGCAGTGGCTTGTGGCAGTGTCGATGTTTGTGAGCCCTTGGAGCATCTGCACTCTGCACATAGGTCCTTGCTACCATCCAGTCGGTCAGCAACGGTGCCTAGCTGATCACGTATTTCGAGAGGAATTTCTCAGGTGTCAAGTATGAAGGGGATGCTGCCACCTCATGCTTGAGGGACCCGAATGGGCACCTGTGCATGGCTGGGCAGCTGCTGGTGCATGCCAACTTCTGGGAATGTGTGCGGTAACCTCCTGTGTGGTCCAGTGGATAGGGGCAGCGGGTATTGCCGGTGCATGTTGTTTGCGTGTCTTGCATTATTTTGCAAGAAGGTCTGTAGGCTATGCTATGCGTTATTTAGACAGTTTATGAGTTGATTTCGTGTCTGCACATCAGTGTACTACATTTTTTAAGAGGAGTTTGCATGTCTGTGTGCTGTGCCCTGAAATTATTTCGATAATTTGGAAGTTTTTTGCGTGTCTGCAGAGCGTTATTTCGGTAATTTAGGAGTAGTTTACAGGTATGTAGGCTGTGTGGCGTGACCCCAAGCATGTCAGAGCATGTGATTTGTTTCAGTGAGATAAATATGGTATCTAAAATCCATCCCTAAATAAATTGTTCCAAAATAAATAAAGTACACTCCTTCCTCTCTCCAGCAGCCCAGAGCAGGCTGAGTCATTTTCTTCTACAGACAGCCATCTTGAATAACAGTACATGTGTCATTTTGGATGACATTATGCGCTGTTGCCAATTCTACAGGCCTCCATCTTGGATGACGTAATCGCCGCCATATTGAATACATCTGGCTACAATGGAGAGTGGGGTGATGCAAGCCTTGCCCTACTACTGACGTCATCCTCAGTGGCTCGTCTGTGGTGGACCTCACGGGCAAGCTGGATAGGTTGTTTTAGGTTTTTTCCGAGGCTAACCTGTGTTGCCAGAACAAAAAGTGTGATGTTTTGCTCACAAGGTCAGTTATCTCGGGTTCACTAGTGATGCCCATGGCCTACATGCCTCTAAGGAATATGTCAAGATGATTCAAAACCTGCCACCTCCCACCAATGTGAAGCAATGTGAAGCATCTGTGTTCAGTCAAATTAACTATTATCGGCATTTTATACCCCATGCCACAGAGATTTCAGCGCCCCAGGTCAGGTTATTGGACAAGGGTGTGCATTGTGTCTGGGACATGGCATGTGAGCAGACTTTCACAAGTCGCAAGTTGGCTCTCTCCCACCCTCCTTATCTGGCTGGTTACAACCCTTTCATGCCCCTCATCATCACTGCCGATGCATCGGACTATGGCATGGGTGCGGTCCTCTCGCAGGTGGTCAACAGTGTCGAGAGGCCAGTGGCTTTCACATCCAAAAAAATTGACCAATGCTCAATACAAATATAGTCAAATTGAAAAGGAAGCTTTGGCGTTGGTTTTCGCCCTGACGAAATTCTATGATTTCGTGTATGGTCGTCATTTCACTCTGCACATCGACCACAAAACTTTGTTTTCTTTGTTTCACCCAGGTGCCACAGCGCCCTCCTGGACAGTACGCCACCTCCAGCATTGGGCACTCTTCCTGCCGACATTAGATTTTGATACTGTATATCGCGCCTCTTAACAGCACACAAACGCCGATTTCCTTTCCTGGCTGCCTGCCAGAATGAACCATGAGTTTGACGCCTCCCCCTTGGTTTGCTTCCATGTGGAATCGAACATGGACACAGCTCTGGACGCATTTGCATTTGATGCCGATGTGGTCAGGCAGACCACTGCTTAGGATCAGACACTGCAAGTTCTCTGCCGCCAAATCACTGTGGGCTGGTCGACCAGCTGTCGTAGCATCCGTGATGCGGAAGTCCAGCATTTTTGGGATCATTGGGACAGTCTCTTTTTCCGCAGTGGCGTCATCCTTTTCGCATAGTGATTTGGATGTTCCCCAGGTGGTCATACCGTATACATTGTACTACTGTGTCCTCAACCTCCTCCACCCTGGCCAGTGGGGAATGCCCTCACCAGAAAGCTGGCCTGCTGACACCTTTATTGGTGCAGAATGAATAAAGACATTGCCTCGTTCACGTCGGCCTGCACCACGTGCCAAACACATCGGGTAGCACCACTGCACCAGTATTTTTCGCAGGGCCATTTCATAGTTCCCAGTGGCTCATCCTGACTGACTCTGGATCAGAATACCCTTACATACCCTGCATGATGAACACAACTTCTGCTGAGACTATCAAAATTCTCCGGTGCCTCTTTACTGTCAAGGGACTCCCCAAAACAATCGTTATGGATAACAGTGCACAGTTTACTTCGACTGAGCTTAAGCAATTCTGTGATGCCAAGGGGATTTTCCTCATCCACACTGCCCCATTTCACCCAGCGTCAAATGGCTATATAGAACGTTTTGTGTGGGCATTCAAGACCCAGCTCGATAAGCTGCTGAGCCATCACGCGCTGGAGTAGGCTGAGCTTCTTTTTTTGGCTACATACTGCGCCATCCCCCATGCCAGTAAAAGTCCAGTGGAGATATTTCATGGTTGACCATTCCACTCTCCCTTATCTGTCTTTGTTCCTGAGACTTTTCACCCTCCCACCACACTCCAGCACACTCCTCCCACATCAGGCAGAAGGTGTGGGCTTAGATCTTCTCGCATCCATGGGCCCGCTGGGAGTTTGCCGTCATAACCAATCTCTGCAGCCAGGCGATGGCATCTCTCCGGTGACGCTATGGTTCCACCACCTGCCGGAACCTCAACCAACTCTGCCCCTGTCAGTTGGATCACGATGCCCTGGGCGAGCCGCCAGTGCCTGTCGCCGGCTGCCCTGTGCCGTAACTTCCACTTCCACCTCTGCCTCAGCCACTGCCTCCGCCGCCTGCTGCCCCTGCTGCATCGCTGCCTCCAGCCCCTGCTGGCCACAAACCTATGAATGTTGACCAGGATGCCCCTACTCCTATGGACGTTTGTGGTGCTGTGCATTTCTTTTCCAGGGGGAGAAATGTTGTAGCGGCCCCTTCTCAGTTATAGGGCCCGCACAACAGACAAGCAAGCTGGGCTGCTGACCTACTTTCAAGAGCTCAGATCAAAACATCTCCAGTGGATGTGAACATCAACAGACTCCCTGCATGAACACTGCACTACTTCTTGAAAAGCCATGTCACAGAGATCCACCAATTGGAACTGATGTGATTACATGTAGCACTCTGTCGAATCAGTGTTATAAGCACAGCAGCAGAGTCAGACCAGCAGTGTATACCTACAGCTAGGACAGCTCTGGCCAATACCTACTCCTGCTCTAGCCTAGTAGACACTCGCCATAGCCTTCAGTAGAAAGTTTATCTAGATGGGTGTAACGCCACTTTGTAATTGTGTAGAGTAGTATCTTGGTTATTATTTCTTTTCATTGTCTTGTGCTCTTACCTGGCTTGTTCTGGAAAAATTGTTGTGCTATTTGTTGTTCTTCCATTTGGAAATTAGAGCAAGCCAAGAAGGCGTTTTAGTTAAATAAAGTGTGTTCAAACTGGATCGTTAGTTCTTTCTTGCTGACCATAGGTCAATACGTGATCCACAATGATCTGGGATGTTCTGAGATGTTCGCGAACATTGTGGAATCTTCCCGAACATTCCAGCATTCCAGAACTTCTCGAGTCATTGTGGAACTGTCCGGAAAATTCTGGAATGTTATGGAATGCTCTCGTATACTGTCGAATGTTCTCGAGGGAGAAACTTTCCAGCCCCTATATCTTCAAAAGCTCGCCCTTTGGGTAAAAACAGGAACCTGCTTCATGGATGTTGGAGAGAGGGATACGACACCATGTAACTCCCTTGATAGTAGCGGGACTCGTTTCTGAGTTTTAGCGGCACGCAAATTATACACTTACGTTTATAACATAATATTAATTAAGAGATCTTAGACTATGTCTCAAAAAACAGGAGATCAGAGAACACTTCAAGAGAATCGGAATTTTGTGAACCATACTTAAATGCATAATTCTGTTTGAAGTGCATATCTGTATGTCCAGATTCGTACTGAAGTACCTAGTATTAATGTGTTGAGAGTGGTTTCCGGGATGCCAACTTTCATGGAGAACAAGTACTGTATTATCTCAAGTTTGGTTCTTTATTATGGCATAGTGCCATACGTGCCAGAAAAGGAAAATGTGCACTTGAAATTGAGCGAACAACTGAAAGCAGCCAATAGCGTGGAATGAAACACTTCATTTCAAATAAATTGACTTCCTCTGCATAAGAGATTAATAAAAGCCACATTTCGTTAAGAAACCGACAAAAATAGCTTCATTGTTCTGCAAGAAAATTGATGCTTGATTGCTAATAATAACGTGGAAATTAAATAAAATCAGGTAAACTACGGTAATAACATATTTTAAGTCCTCTGTGATTATGTAGATGTATTTTAATTCACGTGATAGCTCCCAACCACAGAAATCCGTTTTATTTTCAGTTGAAGTGAGTGCTGGAAACGAAAACAGCCAAATCACGAAACGTAAGCACAGGTTACGTGGAGACTGCCTCTCACTACAACTCAGACTACTCTGTACATGCACGAATCTGGCAGCTTGTGCACTCCAGAAAAAGGTTTCCAGGTAGCATCTGGCTGCTTGCTGCTACTGCTCATACAGCTAACAGCCACACTTCAGGTAGTCAGACGGGGGAGAAGGCGCTGCTCATATACGACTTCAGCTCTGTGAATGCCCGTGAGCCCGCTGGAAACCGTTCAAACGAACCTCTACAAACTATCCTGCAACATAACAGCGACATTTTTACTGTTGAGCAGATATTTTGAGTCCACTACAGATACAATGGCGAATGGTGGTGAGAAATCAAACGAAATGCAGTTACTGTGTAACGAAACACCGGAGAGTACTGGTCGCTTATACCAAAATACTCAGCATATGTCCTCGAACGATCTCCGAAATTTTGTCGGTGGAGTTCTGGTTCGCCTTGTATATACCGAATACGGCATACGCTCACGACTTGGCTGATTCTGACACTTTATGTGTGGTGCCACACGGAGCGGCAGGTTTTGGCGGCAGTTACGTAGTAAGCGCCGTCTGCGTGCTGTCGGTGGCAGCTTATCAGCTGGCTGCCCGCACGGCGTGCCTCGTGCTTTATTGCTGCGCTTTCCGTGCGAGACACAAAGCAAGTGTGGCAAATGTTCACCAGCAATAACGCTGCCTGTGGCTGGAAACTAATTTGGAATAAAATCAATAGTGCGAAACGTACTGCCAGTAGCGTGAATCAGTTTTCACGGAAATGGACAAGAAAAAATGGGAATTTTTTGGCAATGAAGAAGTCGAGTAACTCTTTCAGGTATAGTGCCTGCCGTCATGAGAACAGATTTTTCTGGCTCCTACAGTCACATGATACCACGAACTTAATGTTCAACACTCTGTAGACAGAGTCTTTTAAGAATATAAATATTCTGCCAGTACATGATTTAAATAATCTCATATTTCTTCTGCATTTCTCTGGAAAGCATTAAGTGCTGCTACAAAATTATTAATTCTTCCTCTCTTCCTGTCAGTTTGTAGCTGCTAGAGCCTTTAATTACGTTTCCGTGATTCGAAAGAAAAATTTCTTAATTAACAAATTAAGAAGTACAGATGAGCCTTTTGAAGTGGCTCAGAACCAAATGGCGATACCTGCTTAACTAAAATCCACTTCTGTGAATTACATTTTACGATTAAATAGTCAAGATAGGGATATCTGTCTATGCCAGACGAGTAAGGCACTATAGATCCCGTAATCTACAGGTATGGAACATCCACCTCCACATTAGTTCATATAGACAACTGACGATATTACCTAGAAATCCCCACTGAGGTCACTGGAGGAAGAGAATCTCATTACAAGCAACTACTGAACCGAAAATTGCGCCAGACAGCCTCCCCAAAACTTTTACTAAACAATAAGATGCACTTTAGCTAATCCAGCCTGATAGTCACAGCTCAGGCAGTGCGATATGAACAAGATGAATTCTCATTCTAGCAATACAGTGCAAGTTTGTTCATTTTAATACTTCATTATCCTGTTCAACGTGTAACAATTCTGTGCTCCCACGACAGAAAATTTTAATGTAGTGGTAAACATAAGAGCAGAGACATGGACACCAACAAAGGCACATCGTAAGGCAATGTGTCTGAAATGAGAACGTTAAGAAAGATTTGTGTAGTCACCAGAGCCGACAGGATTAGAAACGAAAAAATAAGAGGTAGCGGAGATATCAAAGAAAATTCAACCCAGAAAAATGAAATGGTATGGGCACGTCGAGAGAAGGGACGACATTTATGTTGGGAAGAAAAGAGTGTCAGTGGTAGTGGAAGGGGACAGAGGAAGAGGAACACCAACGGAATAAACTGGGTGGACTGTGTACGGGAAGACTTAAGAAGGGATCATCAAGGAAGAAAGGGAAACAGAGGAAAATGGAGAATACTTGCCAAGAACGTCGATCCCTTATGAGAGGGAAAAGACGAATGAAAAAACGAAGAAGTGGTAAACGTAGGAGCGTAATTATTTTGTATGAATGAAATATATGTAAATGTGTACATAGTGACTTAAAGTAGTTCGGTAGCATAAAACTAATCGCAGTAAGGCAGATACGAGACCGAGATTCGTAGGAAGAATCCTCAGAAAGTGTAGTGCTCCCACAAAGAAGGTAGCTCACAAAATGCTCGTTCCACCAATACTTGAATATTAGTCATCGGTACTAGTTAGGGTTGATACAGTAAATAGAGTACAACACGTTTCGGTACAGGTTCATTTAGTAAGGACAAAAACATTACGGAAATGCTTATTCCTCCACTACAGTGGGAGACGCTACAACCGCCCCAGCTGTTTTATTGCTTTTATTATTGAATATAGTTAATTAATACTTGCTGTAGTCTGGTGGTTGGTAAAATTACTCATCTGACCTTATTAAGCAGTCAGTAATAGAGGGCAAAGTACAACGCATGCCCTGTCTATTCTTCCACACCGTTCCATGATTCTGTCCCTCACAAAATATTCTATCTATAATGAAGAGGTTGTGATATGTGAACACTTTTGTACGTCACAGTTAATTTATTCCACTTTAAATTCGTATAACACGTTCCTATTTGTTCTGACTGCACTCACTCTACAACTGCAGTCACTCATTTGTCACGAGCTTCTATGAGTTTCCCATTGCCTACTCATTACTTTACGATCGCCTTTTCATTACTTAACAATTCTCCCGATACGAAAGTTAAATCTGTACTTCAAAATTCTCGCTCCCCTCAACACATACGTGTCCTACTAGCGTTTTAATCCTGGTTCGACTTTCAAAGTTTTTTCGACAAAGTTTTTTTCTTTTATACACTCGGTATCTGCTCTGCTAACTCTACTGACAATATTTCGCAATATAAGAAAACTAATTCACTTTTTCTACGCGGGACGCGCAGTGCACGAGCTCCCGGGAAATGGCCTGCAAGATTGTTCGCGCCAATCTCTCTCTTCTAGAACAATGGGCATTCCCGTCAACTGCGCTGCAGCAAAAGAGCGTAATGGTTGATTCGACCCTTCAAATTCAGTATCGATATCTGTACCTTTACATGTTGTGCGTTACAGCGTGGTTTACTATTAAAATTCCGAGAGTGTACGTTTTTAGAAGAAGTCAGTCAATATATTGCTTCCTCTTACCCTTCCTCTTACATGAACCTCGCGAAAGACCATTGGGGTGAAATTAGAGAGATTTTATCTCGCTCGGATACTTAAAATAATTCGCGACTGGGACAGGAAAGGGGAGGGGGAATCATATTGGTACACAATGTACCATGCGCCTCCATAAGGCTGCTTGCGGAGTGTAGATGTAAATATATTCGAGTGATTCTCTTTGCATGTAATTTGGTTCAAAGCAGTGTAGTTGCTGTGCACGATTCGGTTCCAAAAATGGCAGATCGTGGGAAAGGAAAGCATGCAGCTAAGGCAAGAAAAGGTCTTCCTGAAAATTTCCCGTTAGCTGTTAGCACACAGCTGGTCATACCTCTTCTAAGCCCTATTCCGAGCACTTGGACCCAGTAAACGTCCATTCCTATAAGACGACTGTGGCAGTCGAACATCTACTCCAAAGGCTCCGCTGAAAAATAGCAAACCGATGGGAACCTGACAGTCATGGATGAAACTTTTCTGCGGCCGGAAGCACGTATCACACAAACACAGAAATTCCAGTTGTACTATGTTTCTAGGGGTATTTGTTGTTTGTAAAGGGCAGGAGAGCGTATAGTGGGCGAATGAATGAGAGTAAGTGGTAGGACAAGAAGAGCCAAGCCATCAAAATGATTTGCGATTGTTGCTCGGTTGGTGCCTGGGAGAAGAACTCTCGGCTGTCCTGGGTGGCTCAGTGATTAACGCACGTGCCTAGTAAGCAGGAGATGCATGTCCGGTAGACATTCTTGCGTAATAACCCGCTGCTGCTGACAGCAGTGACCCCTTCAATTTACGTATAACCCTCTGCTACTCGTAACCTTGCCCAGCTGTAGACTAGGGCTTGTAATCATTTGTAACAAGCGTTTCTAGGTGCACAAGGAGAATCTTATTATTTCAGCAGCCGACAAATATTAGTTTATCTTAACCAGTTATTCGATTCCAACGATTTTGCTGTGTTGTATTTGCAATGGTTCAGTACATATATATTTACCTATATCAACGTTTAATGGTTTCATACTCCACAGTTCCGCAATATGTTCCTACAATCTCTCTTTCTGAACTATAAGCACACCGCAGCGCGTTTCAGTTGGCTCGTAGTAAGCAGCATAACGCCCAGCTCATATAACTAATTGAATCACTTTAGGAAAAAGTAGCCCTATACAAATTAACTATAATACGAAGCAAGGTCTCCATTTAATAATGTATACGGATTCTTCTGTCATTTCTTAAAAGAACTGCTCCGTGTTTAAGTTTGAAAAGGAAATAAACTGCGTCTTTGTTCTACTAATATTTGTTTATTTTGAACCGGATTTCGTCTTATTAGTCCATCGCCAGGAAACAACTGAAAAATATCCACAAGAGACACTAGCGTGATGGAAACCAAACGCTATAAACAAAGGTATTATCAACACTTACAAAATCTTTGGTTGTTAGATTAGGTGTGAAATGTTTAATCGAGCTCTCATTACTCGTGTTACGCACCAAACAGCTTAAATTATAATTTACAAGATGGATAAGATGGTACACATTACATAACGAAAACACAATACTGAAGTGTATAGCGTGTATGAATTTAATATTAAAGGTTGTAAGGGCAAAAGATAGGTGTATGACACTTATGTTGTGCTAAAAGTTTGTGGAGATGAATGTGATAATTGGAAATGAAGCCTGGAAGTATGTGGCTGATTGACTGGACCATGTAAAACTTAAGAGTGGGATTGTGTTCAGCTGTAACTGATCGTTTGGAGCCAAGTGGTATTTTTGAGCTAAATACTTATTTACCTCAAGTGCTCCTAATAAGTTAAGATTTTTCGATTTTGTTGGCTATATGTTACACTTCTGTGTTGAATTTGTACCTGTGACCTGCCTTTAACACATCTACAGGAAAAGTGGAGTGTAACTGCTCCTGCTCTGCCTGTTTGTCTATGATACAATTTGTTACACTCAATGCAAGTGATTTTATAAACACCTCCATTACCTTAATAAATCTGTTTTATCGTTGTTGTTGAATAATGTATGAGCTGTGGTGCCTCTTACATAAAATGAAACTCTATAGATCCACGATCTGGGAGTTTTGGCTAATTTATTGGATGACTGTCCTAAATATGGATTAATAGACCAGTTGCTTTTGGTTACGAGCGTTACTACGGAGTGGACGTAAAGGTGCGGCAAGATTTTTTTTTTTTTTTTTTGTCTCTTGTGTTTCCATATAAGTCAGAATTTAACTAAATCAGAACCGCAGACGTAACATTTTGCCGTTCCAATCACGTACTGTCGGATAGTAATAAAGATATTGAGATTATCACACGATACTTATGCTTTGCTCTCACGTACCAAACAGCTTTGCCTATAAAATATATGTAATATATATTATCAAGTAGGAAATTGGCTCGTAACACGAAACTTTGTTCATATAATGATTAAGCTATCTGTACAACATAGGCTGAACAGAAATCCGATTCAGTGTTATGGATATGAGCTACATGAAACACCAACACCTAACGACAAAAGACGGCACAGAGAGTAGGCAAAGATGTTCGTAGGGACGGATACTTCCAGATTTATGGAGATACGGAACATCCAAGGCAACAATGGCATTCGTTGCACCTTACCGGAGGAAGTAAGTCTGACATGAATAAACATTTGTGGAAATAGATCAATCTCTACTCTGCATAATTATTACTGCCATGCTATGATGTAAGAGGATTTGACGGACTGCAGCTTCTGCTACCGCTTCCAGCAGCAAATATACTCATTTTTGGAGTTGGTGGAAAATCTTTTTCTCATATTGTATTTACCGGAATTTTTTCTTTCGCTGAAGTGGTAGTTTATTGACATATTTAACCAGACAGCTACGTTGCTAATCATTACTGTTACAGTATGTTGTAACAGGACATCCTCCTGTAGCATTACTTTTCCTCAACAATAGTTGTGGATAAAAATATTATTTTTCGAATTTTGGGCAGGTCAACATTATATCAGTTGCCGTTCTGAAAACTTTCATATAACTTTATACACAGTATGCTATACTACAAGCTAAAATTTATGAGAAGGAATTACTTCACAAAATTTTTTAGTTTCGATGTTATAATCGGTAAGTATTAGTTCTGAATGTACAATTAAAATTATTTTTTTTTTGTTTTAGAAACTCCAAGATGCTACTCCCAGCGGGTGTAAAATGAATGTGCGCAACGGAAAATCCTGAATACGAAAATGAATATTTGGCTCTGTCTGATTACCCCCTCAAGCAGATCTTAGGATCTCTTAATGGTGATATTATCTCCTCCTTCTTGCTCTTTAAACTATAAATTACAACATAAATATAAATCAGTAATTATGGGAACTAGTAACTTCAAATTCATAAATTCTGTTTCTGCTTATACATATATTGTAGATTAAAACCCCTTTATATGTTACAAATGTTTATACATTAATGTCCAATGGACATAAAGAGCCACAAATTAATTTCCTAATTAATATTAATTATCAATTGCCCAAATCTGCCCCTTTTTATGGCTACGCGATCTAATGTAAATAACGCGAAATGACTGACATCATCTAAGTAGCAAACACTAGAATAGTTCCGCAGTGGCCAGAAATCTTAGTAGGCTGCCACTCTATGTCACAAGTTACACAATGGGAATTTTTGCTTTTATTAAACTTTGTGTAAAATATACACTGAAACGAGAAAAAAAACTGGGATAGACATGCATACTCAAATACTCAGATATGTAAACAGGCAGAATACGGCACTGCGGTCCGAAACGCCTATGTAAGTCAACAAGTGTTAGATCGGTTACTGCTGCTACAATGACAGTTCATCAAGATTTAAGTCAGACACATTAAAAAATGGTTTGCATAACCTCGATTCCGAGAGCTCCGGAACCTGTACAGAAAATTGGAATAGAAATCAACATAAACATCATTTCCGCCCTTTTTATTGCTCATGAAAACCACATATTCCATGTTGTACCACCATACTGCGAGGCATTCAGAGGGGTGGTCCAGACTGCTGTACACACCGGTACCTCTGATACCCAGTAGCACATCCTCTTGCTCTGATACATGTCTGCATTCGTCGTGGCATACTATCCACAAGTTTATCAAGGCACTGTTGGTCCAGATTTTCCCACTCCTCAATGGCGATTCGGCGTAGATCCCTCAGAGTGGATGGTGGGTCACGACGTCCATAAACAGCCCTTTTCAATGTACCCCAGACATGCTCAATAGGGTTCATGTCTGAAGAACATGTTGGCCACTGTAGTTCAGCGATGTCGTTAACCTGAAAAAAGTCATTCACAAGATATGCACGATGGGGACGCGGATAGTCGTCCATGAAGACGAATGCCTTGCCAATATGCTGCCGCTATGGTTGCACTATCGGTCGGAGGATGGCATTCACGTATCGTACAGTCGTTACGGCGCCTTCCATCACCACCAGCGGCATACGTTGGCCCCATATAATGCCACCCCAAATCAGCAGGAACCTCCACCTTGCTGCACTCGCTGGACAGTGTGCCCAAGGCCTTCAGCCGAACCACGTTGCCTCCAAACACGTCTCTGACGATTGTCTGGTTGAAGTCATATGCGACACTCATCGGTGAAGGGAACGTGATGCCAATCCTTCAGCGGTCCATCCGGCATCTTGTTTGGCCCTTCTGTACGGCGGTGCATGGTGTCGTCGTTGCAAAGATGGACCTCGCCTTGGAAGTCGGGAGTGAAGTTGCGCATCATGCAGCCTACTGCGCACAGTTTGAGTCGTAACACGGCGTCCTGTGGCCGCACGCAAAGCATTGTTGAACATGGTGGCGTTGCTGTCAGGGTTCCTCCGAGCCATAATCCCTAGGTAGCGGACATCCACTGCAGTAGTAGCCCTAGGGCGGCCTGAGTGAGGCATGTCACAGACAGTTCTTGTCTCTCTGTATCTCCCCATGTCCAAATACCATCGCTTTGGTTCACTCAGAGACGCATGGACACTGCCCTTGTTGAGAGCCCTTCCTGGCACAAAGTAACAATGCGGACGCTATCGAACCGCAGTACTGACTGTCTAGACATGGTTTAACTGTAGACAACACAATCCGTGTACCTCCTTCCTGGAGGAATGATTGGAACTGATCGGCTGTCTGACCCTCTCCGTCTAATAGGCGCGGTTCATGCATGGTTGTTTACATCTTTGGGTGGGTTTAGTGACATGTTTTTCAAAGATGGTGAGCAGTTTCGGCAAGGCCTTCTCTTCGATTCGAATTAAATTACGAAACGAATAGCGATCTTGAAATCTATGTGACGAACTGCATTATTTTCATAGTGTCGCTAGTTAATACAACCACAAGAATATGGATATTATGCATGCGAAAACTGACTTAATACACTATACTTTAACTACATTCAGTTTAAAGCCGAAAATGAGATGGAGATGCAGTTGAGTTAACGAATAACTTCTAACGCTATGTATCTCAGATAGTTTACAGCATTACGTAACGTTCCTCTACCAGAAGTTCGCTGTTCAGGCCATTGACGAGTTCAGAATTTTCTTCGCGATTGTCTCCCCTTCGACAGCCCCTAACGGGGTTGGTGTGTGTGTTTATGTGTGTGTGTGTGTGTGTGTGTGTGTGAGTGGTCTTCAGTCCAGAGACTGTTCTGAATCTGCTCAGTGTGTTCATCTCTTGGTCTCCCTGTACGATTTTTATCCTTCACGCTGCCCTCCAATACTAAATTGGTGGTCCCATGATACCTCAGAATATGTCCTACCAACCGATCCCTTCTTCGAGTCAAGTTGTGCCACAAATTTCTCTTCTCTCCAATTCTATTCAATACCTCCTCATTAGTTATGTGATCTACCCATCTAAACTTCAGAATTCTTCTGTAGCACCACATTTCGAAAGCTTCTATTCTCTTCTTGTCTAAACTATTTATCGTCCACGTTTCACTTCCATACATGGCTACGCTCCATACAAATACTTTCAGAAACGACTTCCTGACATTTAAATCTATACTCGAAGTCAACAAATTTCTCTTCTTCAGAAACGCTTTCCTTGCCATTGCCAGTCTACATTTTATATCCTCTCTACTTCGACCATCATCAGTTATCTTGCTCCCCAAACAGCAAAACTCATTTACTACTTTAAGTGCTCATTTCCTAATCTAATTCCCTCAGCATCACCGACTTAATTCGACTACGTTCCATTATCCTCGTTTTGGTTTTGTTGATGTTCATCTTATATCCTCCTTTCAAAGCACTGTCCATTCCGCTCAGCTCAGCTGTTCTTCCAGGTCCTACGCTGTCTCTGACAGAATTACAATGTCATCGGTGAACCTCAAAATTTTTATTTCTTCTCCATAGATTCTAATCCCTACTCCGAATTTTTCTGCTTGTTCAATATACAGATTGAATAACAATGGGTATAGGCTACAACCCTGTCTCACTCCCTTCCCAACCACTGCTTCCCTTTCGTGACCCTCGACTCTTATAACTGCCATCCGGTTTCTGTACAAATTGTAAATAGCCTTTCGCTCTCTGTATCTTACCCCTGACACCTCAGAATTTGAAAGAGAGTATTCCAGTCAACATTGTCAAAAGCTTTCTCTAAGTCTACAAATGCTAGAAACGTAGGTTTGCCTTTCCTTAATCTATTTTCTAAGATAAGTCGTAGGGTAAGTATTGCCTCACGTGTTCCAACATTTCTACGGAACCCAAACTGATCTTCCCCGAGGTCGGCTTCTATCAGTTTTTCCATTCGTTTGTAAAGAATTCGCGTTAGTATTTTGCAGCCGTGTCTTATTAAACTGATAGTTCGGTAATTTTCATATCTATCAACACCTGCTTTCTTTGGGATTGGAATTATCATATGTTTCTTGAAGTCTGAGACTATTTCGCCTGTCTCATACATCTTGCTCCATAGATGGTAAAGTTTTGTTTGGCCTGGCTCTCCCTAGGCTGTCAGTAGTTCTAATGGAATGTTGTCTACTCCCGGGGCCTTGTTTCGACTTAGGTCTTTCAGTGCTCTGTCAAACTCTTCACGCAGTATCATACCTCCTATTTCATCTTCATCTACATTCTCTTCCATTTCTGTAAAATTGTCCTCAAGAACATCGCTCATGTATAGACCCTCTATATACTCCTTCCACCTTGCTGCTTTTCCTTCTTTGCTTAGAACTGGGATTCCATCTGAACTCTTGATATTCATGCAAGTGGTTCTCTTTTCTCCAAAGGTCTCTTTAATTTTCCTGTAGGCAGTATCTATCCTACCCTAGTGATATGCGCCTCTACATCCTTGCATTTGTCCTCTAGCCTTCCCTGCTTAGCCATTTTGCACTTCCTGTCGATCTCATTTTTGAGATGTTTGTATTCTTTTTTGCCTGCTTCACGGAGTTAACGCAGCTATTTTAAACGCGTCCATTTTCGTAATAAAACTCTGTGATTTACGCTCCCGTAACTACCACTTGAAAGCGTTATGGACGCAAATCACGATAAGTAGCGCGTTTCGTTAGATGTAGCAGATAGTTTCAGAGCGTGCAGCAATCTCGACGGACACCACGTCCGGGGTGGTTCGCTGTGAGGAACACTCCCCGAGTGAGGACGGCTGGCGCAGCGTGCAAACGTGCGAGACAGCGAGCTGGGCCACACCCGGATCGAATACGGGCGGCGTATCAACAGGCGTTGGCCTGGCAATACCGCGAGGCAGGCAGCTACATGTGTATAGCGCTCGAAGTCCACCACAAGAGCAATCGTTTCTCGTAGGGAAGTTATCGCATGCGCTAGGAGGCAGACGACGGAGTACCGGAGTGACCGTGATATCGATGCATTCGAATGAGACGGTGTGTGTATGTGGGTTGCTGTATGTTTAGGTGCACACACACACACACACACACACACACACACACACACACACACGCTTCTATGTTTTTCTGCTTAGAAGTGCGACTATATGGATCTGTTGGGATGATATCTTCGACATTTCCGTCACTGTAGTAGAGGATGACTTTCATCCACAACACGACAATGCACAGCCACACAGTGCTCGTTTCGATGAGGAATAGCTTCAACAACAAATAATTCACCACAATGGATGACCAACGACATCTCTCAAACTGAACAATGGACTTCCATTTTCGTCAGCTGGTCTGTTATGGTGTAAGTCTTATCTGTAGGGAAAAATAGGTTTTCACCACGACTAAGAAATGATCTGTGCCACACACATTCTGGACCGCGTATGAGTCTGGCGTCTGAGATTTTGAGATCGGTGTTCCGCCTGACAATAATACAATCGCCGGCCTTGGTGGCCGAGCGGTTCTAGGCGCTTCAGTCTGGAACCGCGCGACCGCTAAGGTCGCAAGTTCGAATCCTGCCTTGGTCATGGATGTGTGTGATGTCCTTAGGTTAGTTAGGTTTAAGTAGTTCTAAGTTCTAGGGGACTGATGACCTCAGATGTTAAGTCCCATAGTGCTCAGAGCCATTTGAACCAGCCAATAATACAATCAATGATCGATTTTAGGTTACAAGTGGTTTGCGTTTATGTATATTTGTGCGAAAACCTTCCATTAGCAATTCTTAGTTTCTGTTGCTCACATAAATGAGTTAGTCGTTCACCATTATTATTCAAAATAGACTCTCCGTAGCGTCGTACTACTGTATAATTTAATTTGGGACCTGTTCTGCCATTTAGGTTACCAAATGGAAACACCTCCTTCCAATTTCTAACCTTTTCCAAAGTTCTCGTGAGACTAAAAGAGAAATTGTCCTTATCAGCAGTTACAGCATCGTCTGTTGTATGTTGCTGTTGTTAGCATAGAATGATTCGTCATATCGACATCCATTTTCCAAAGTCGGCGATTGATTTGGTTCAAGGATATTATACATGTTCATACCTCTTTTTAACTGCTAGGGATATGCCTCCGCAGGATCGTCCTCCTCTTGGTACATCACTATGTCTAGGAACGAATCCATCTTTTGCTCTACAGTATTACTTTTATTGTGTTAACCGGTTTTCAGCTTACAAGGTCATCTTCAGACATACTGTACAAAGATAGCAAACTAGCGCTTTTCATTTATTGTAATGTTGTGCTACTACGAACAGACGAAAGATTCAGTTAGCAAGCATCCATCTCTTTAGTCCGTTCCTTTTTCTTTTTCTTGGTATCTGTGAGCGCTACTGTGTCCATTTCACACCGTTTTAATTCTTCCAATACTTCTCTTTTACGATATTGCAGTGCCTGTGTTGTTATCAAGTATGATGCAATGCTCCTTCGGACATCCACACACGTCGGAAAAAAAGGTTTCAGTGTACTTCTTAACAAAACAAGCACTGTAATATCGTATTTATCTGCCGATAGCAGGCAGCGACTTTGAATTAAAATGCCCCCCTCTCTCTGTACGTGAATTACACAATGTGTAAAAGTGTAGGTTGTGAAGTATGAACGACGGCATGTGGTAGTTTGCGTCTGCCCGTGAGTCACGCTTGGATAGCCAAAGCAGTTAAGGCGACCACTCGCGTAAAGCGGATAATCCGGGTTCGAGTCTCGGTCTGGCACAAATTATCATTGTCGTCATTCCATTTACAGCTGAAGCTTGCCCATATTTTCAACTGCGAATACATTTCATGAACCTCTCTTTTAGTTGATATCAGTTGAAATTCCAGAATCCTAATCCTAAAGTCAGTTTCCTTGCCAATATAAGGACCTAACTTATTACTAAAACTCCACTGTCATTCCACAGAAAAACTTCTTAGTATAATGCATCTTAGTGGAACATCCAATAACCAAAACAGGTGACTGAACATTTGTAGTGCCGGACAAAAAAAGCTGCTTGAGGTATTCGCGTCAGCACTGTAGTGGTTCAAATGGTTCAAATGGCTCTGAGCACTATGGGACTCAACTTCTGAGGTCATTAGTCCGCTAGAACTTAGAACTAGTTAAACCTAACTAACCTAAGGACATCACACACATGCACGCCCGAGGCAGGATTCGAACCTGCGACCGTAGTGGTCCCGCGGTTCCAGACTTGCAGCGCCTAGAACCACACGGCCACATCGGCCGGCGCACTGTAGTGGGGTCTAGCAAGCCTAGATTTACTTCTGGAGAAGGTCGAGCAGATACTACAACACAAACAGAATATTAGGTCACTCTATTAAACTTTGAACAATCTGAAATACTTAACTTGGAAGCAGTCCATGTCCACAGGAATTCCATTTACGTATTTGTTACTGTCGCTGAGTCTGTAACTTGTCACTTCATACAATTCAGAATGATACTCTGTTCTCTCAATGTGCAGTTGAGTATTAACTTTGATAAACAGTTCTGGCTTCTAATGCAACTCGCGCTGCTGAGTCTCACTAAGACGACGCTGTCGTCTAAGCGATGACTGCAAAGTGGGATGAGCAACACTGCGCTCTGACTTACGTACTCTTCCAGCAGTGGCGTTGTATGGAGATTCTTGAGGGTGATTCGAAGTCTCTTATTCGTTGTTGCGTCAGGCAGCAGCTGTCCGTAATCGTGGTTCTGTCGCAGGGTAACAAATTTGACACGGAGCCTCTTTCTTCGGTCTACACCACAGTACTAACCTTCTTCTACGTTTTTGAGCTTGTCATTTTATCTACAGGGGCCATGCGGAAAGTAAGATCCGATCGTGCGCGAAATGGAAACTCAGTGAAAATCGGATGAAGCTTTGTACAGATGTGTTGGGCAGTGTCTCTAGTATGCCCATCGATTGCGTCTCATTGCTCTTTTCAGTTCTGAGCACACAGTGAGCGCGTACAGATGCCTGTAAGACAGTGTCTCCCGCCACGTATGAGGGCCTGGTGAGAGTTTTCGCCTGACGTCACAACATAGCATAACTTACATGCGTTTCCTTCTTCATGATAATTCTCGGCTGCACTCTGCATGAGCAATGAAGATGCTCCAATAGCGTTTCTGATGGGAAGTGTCTGATCACCTACAATACAGTCCGTAATTGGCTCCCTGAGTTTCATTTCTACTCAAATGAAGAGCTGGCTATGAAGACAACATTTCACCACATACAAGCTGTGGAAAACACAGACGGGTGCCTTCTATGACAAGAGCATTGGAAAGTTGGTACTACGCTGCAACAAATACACACATCAAAAAACGTTTTGCATCACCCTGGTTCCCAGAACTCCTGAAGGTAGACGTTGAGTGTGGATTTTGTATCACAGACACTGGCCCTCTGACGGTTCAGGGATGTCACTAAACCCACCCAAAGATGTAAACAACCATGTTTGAGCAGCGCCTATTAGACGGAGGCGGTCCGACAGCCGATCAGTTCCAGACATTCCGCCAGGAAGGAGGTACACGGCTCGTGTTGTCTACAGTTCAACCATGCCTAGACGTTCAATACCGTGGCTAGATCGTGTCCGCATTGTTATTTTGTGCCAGGGAGGGCTCTCAACAAGGGAAGTGTCAAGGCATCTCGGAGTGAACCAAAGCGATGTTGTTTGGGCATGGAGGAGATACAGAGAGACAGGAACTGTCGATGACATGCCTCGCTCAGGCCGCACAAGGGCTACTATTGCAGTGGATGGCCGCTATCTGCGGATTATGACTCGAAGGAATCCTAACAGCAAAGCCACCATGTTGAATAACGCTTTTTGTGTAGCCACAGGACGTCGCGTTACGAATCAAACTGTGCGCAGTAGGCTGCATGATGCGCAACTTCACTGCCGACATCCATAGCGAGGTCCATCTTTGCAACCACGACACCATGGCCGGCCGAAGTGGCCGTGCGGTTAAAGGCGCTGCAGTCTGGAACCGCAAGACCGCTACGGTCGCAGGTTCGAATCCTGCCTCGGGCATGGATGTTTGTGATGTCCTTATGTTGGTTAGGTTTAACTAGTTCTAAGTTCTAGGGCACTAATGACCTCAGAAGTTGAGTCCCATAGTGCTCAGAGCCGTTTGAACCATTTGAGCCACGACACCATGCAGCGCGGTACAGAAGGACCCAACAAGATGCCGAATGGACCGCTCAGGCCTGGCATCACGTTCCCTTCACCGATGAGTGTGTGTACGGCAATCTGGACCACCACCTCTCAAGGTCTCCCTGTATGGTCGTACAACATGAAATGTGTGGTCTGCATGAGCATTAAAAAGGGCGAAAATGATCTTTATGTTGATCTCTATTCCAATTTTCTGTACAGGTTACGGAACTCTCAGAACCGAGGTGATGCAAAACTTTTTTGGTGTGTGTGTCTAGGTCGGAGCGGCGACTATCTAAAGAAGTAGCTGGAAGGTGTAGCTAAAAGTTGCAAGTAAAAAATTTTTTATTTTCACAGTGGTTTCCATCTCACGATCGACCGGACCTTTGCTTTTCGAATAGCCCTAGTATTAGCGAGGTATTCTCAATGGGAAAGCATTTAGAACGTGATAGAAATACGTCAGTATCGTCACGGTAGTTGTGTCAACGGGACCTGTTTACGTGATTCGCTTGAGCAGTGTGTGCAGTGACTAGTTATGAGATATGAATGAATAATATACTGTTAGTTTTGTCATTATCAGCTAAATATTTTACGACTAAGTATTTGTAAAGGAGCATTTTATACAAGCTATACAAAACCTTGTTAGACCAGTCCTGTAAGTACTTATATGTCTGTTTATGAATTAGTTAGCGTTTAGTGATTTTCGTTTCATTTTGTCAAGTTACCATGTCGAATACTACTGTAAAAATTATGCGTAGGTCAAAAACTAAGGGTCCTATAGTGGAATACATTGTATAAGAAAAATAGGTTTCTGACGTCGTCCTGAAGTAGAATAAGAACTTCATCACGTCTCTGAATAGAACTGAAGAGTCTTTGATGTGTTCCTGAGGCATTATGCATCAGGCTACTATCAGGCTACTTACATTTCAAAAAAATGGTTCAAATGGCTCTGAGCACTATGGGACTTAACAGCTGTGGTCATCAGTCCCCTAGAACTTAGAACTACTTAAACCTAACTAACCTAAGGACATCACACACATCCATGCCCGAGGCAGGATTCGAACCCGCGACCGTAGCAGTCGCGCGGTTCCGGACTGAGCGCCTAGAACCGCGAGACCACCGTGGCCGGCACTTACATTTATCCTCACGTTTCAGTGGTAAATAATGCCGAGGGACACTGACGTGCTGTTGGCGATAGGTGCCTGCTAAATTTTAAGTTTAATAATATGGGTGGATTTACAATTTTCTGCTTTTTAATTCAGTTTTTCCATGTCTTCCAGTAGCTTAAAAACTAGAATAAATATGACTGAATATTCTAGAGGCTTTCTTAAAAAACACTTTGTCACCGATATATGCATCATCATCGAAATTCCTGGGATTACTACTAATACTGTACCGCGAAGTTGATGGGGTCAACTATGAACAATAACGGCTCTAATACGCTTCGTGTAGGTACACTGGGGGTTTCTTACTGTATCATGATCACTCGCCGTCTTTGATAACGTGCACCGTTAAGTTTTTGACGGATCTGACAGTTAAATCGCAAACCCTTCTAGATGTTCCAAGTGAATCACATTTCTTTGGCAGGTTTTACTCCCGCAACTGTGTTGAAAGTATTTTAAGTCAGGCTACATAAAATTCTCATTGTAATCCTTTTTTGTAGACGTTTTAACAAGTTACTTGCAGCATTTGGTCGAGGTTAGGGAAGGAAATCAACCGCGAACTGTTTAGTAGAACCGCCCCCATCGTTCTCGAGGAGTAATTTAGGGAAACCACGGGAAACGTTAATCTGGACCGCTGGGCACGTAGTTGAACCTTGGTCAGGCCGGAAGGAAACTCACGGCCTTAGCCAAAACGCTACCTTGCTCTGTATTTGCTACCATTGAAACGTCCCCTTAGAACAATTTTACATGACTGTCCTTAAACTGACACACAATATTTTTAGCGTAACGCAAGCTGACTTTCAATAATCCCTACAAAAGAATGGCCCTGACTAACATTAACCTATACCATTCACAAATCACTTACCTCACAAAAATCTTCGTTACTCGAACTACTGCAATACAGCGAGCGCCACTACTGCCAGCTAAATAAAAGATTCAAACTACGGAAGGCACTAACTACTGATAGGCATAGTTAGCAAATGAAAGATTTTAATAGAGAACAAACAATGTATTTACCTTAATAGTGTTGAAAAATCATAATATACATAGCAGTTCATGACATCCAGTCTTACAAATTTCAAAACTCCGCCATTTCTCTCCCCACATCCACCACTGCTGGCGGCTCACGTCCAACTGCTCAACGCTACGCGCTATTCACATCCATCTGCCCAACACTACAATGGCAGACAACAATGCAAACTAGCCACAGACTGCACACAGCACAGCCAGTGATTTTTCATACAGAGCGCTACGTGGCGTTACCAACAAGAAAACATAAACACCTACTTACACCTTCATCCGTAGCTTGCTGAAGGTCATCGTCAAAACAGTGAGTTGAGTTTTCCACGATCGAAGATTTTCGAGTTCTTGCTGATTAACATTTACCAGTCCGATTGTATGGCCAACCGAGGACCGATCGGATAGGCGATGTTCGCACTACGTCAGAGAGATTGACGATCGAGGGGTTCCAGGAAGGCGACACGTTCCTTCGGCAATGATTGCGACACCTCCAGACTCAAGGACACCTATTTTGGCCAGTGATGCGCTTGAGGAGTGGGTCAACGGGCCAGACCATCGACAGCAACTTCATTAGCAACCAAGCCCTGGCTTCAAATCGACGGACTTCATGGAAGCAGTTCGCTTTGCCTTTGCACAGTCCTGATTTTCCTATGAGACCAAGAAAAATAATTAGCCTCACAGAGATGTGTGTGCTAGAATGAACCGTCGTGATATTTTGAAGTTGATTACTACATTGTTACTCCGGTTGTGACACACATGTAGTGCTCCAGCATTTGTGAGGGTCGGGTACGTGTCACAGTCCTGATAGGAAGCTCAGTCTGATCTGTTACGAGGGTCATATCCAAACTTAAGATTGTTTCTCACATATTGCTTCATCTTCTCACAAAGTTTCTGATTCATAGGGTGAAACTTTGTTTCCCTGCTTTAGGCTTCTGTAGATAGCTAAATTGGTGGGATGCTCTCTGTTATAGTGTTACAGATCGCTTGTCCACACAGTTTTAATGTCAGTTGGGTTTATTTCAGTTACCAATTCGCCGCGAAGAGAGACATTTCAGTTTGAAACCTATACTAAGAGTTAGGCTATTTTGGATTATTATTGATTTCTGTCTTAAGCTCACTGCAACTGATTAAAGAGGTTTTTTACAACAGATGCATTTCGCTTTTGTTTACAGAGCATATTCTGTGGTCATTGGTGTTCTCCCTCTTGTTCGGGTATTCTGCAAATCACAAGTCTTTCCTTCATTGTTAGTGAAGGCTGACGTCGAAGAAATTTCGTTGTGCCTTTACACGTGGCAATTGTCCGCGCCCGATAGCTGAGTGGGCAGCCCCCCTTTGTCGGCGGAGCAGCTCGGACTTGTTTACGTGCAGGCTGCGAACGTTAGCGGAAGAAGCGGTGTTTACACCGTTGCTACTCGCCTGTGTTACTGTTTGAATCGAACGCAATGGCACACAATTTCCGAAAAACCACGATACAGTTCACGTTCTGTAACGAATATGCAAGACCGAAGGCTTTCGAAATCGAACGTTTCTTGAGGGATGAAGTGCATCTTAATTACAAGGAGATTATTGGAATTCTCTTATCACTCGTGAGAAGCACTCTTTACGTGAAGATGATTGACGACGCAGCATGCGATAGAATCATTGCAGCCGCCAAACGAGGATTCCAGTTCCGACACTCCGATGGTCATATTGGCGAAGTTTTAGTAGCTCATTCGGGCCTAGGCTTGCGTACGATTCGAGTCTTCGAGCTGCCTTTCTAGGTACCCGAATCATTGGTCACTGAATCACTCCAGCCATACGGCAGAGTTATTAGTCATACGGCCGAACGTTGGGCAAGTTTTAGCACGTAACCAGTGCTGAATGGTGTCCGGCAGGTGCGAATTGCCCTTACGAAACATATGCCATCGTACCTAAACATCGGCGGCTGTAGAGTTATCCTGATTTAGGCTTTCCGTGATTTCGCTGAATCGCTCCAGGCAAATGCCGGGATGGTTCCTTTGAAAGGGCACGGCCGAATTCCTTCCCTAATCCGATGAGACCGTCCGCAGCTCGTGGTCGTGCGGTAGCGTTCTCGCTTCCCACGCCCGGGATCCCGGGTTCGATTCCCGGCGGGGTCAGGGATTTTCTCTGCCTCGTGATGACTGGGTGTTGTGTGTTGTCCTTAGGTTAGTTAGGTTTAAGTAGTTCTGAGTTCTAGGGGACTGATGACCATAGATGTTAAGTGCCATAGTGCTCAGAGCCATTTGAACCAATCCGATGAGACCGATGACCTCGCTGTTTGGTCTCCTCCCCAAACAACCCAACCCAACCTGCACAACATGGAGAGCTTAAGCCAGGGCAGTAAGGACTACAAAAATGGTTCAAATGGCTCTGAGCACTATAGAACTTAACATCGGAGGTCATCAGTCCCCTAGAACTTAGAACTACTTAAACCCAACCAACCTAAGGACATCACACACATCCATGCCCGAGGCAGGATTCGAAGCTACGACCGTAGCAGTCGTGCGATTCCGGACTGAATCGCCTAGAACCACTCGTCCACCGCGGCCGGCGACAAGGACTACAGCCTAAGCATTTTCTTACTGACATCTTTTTCCAAAAATTCCTAAGGGACCACACTGCTGAGGTCATCTGTCCCTAGACTTACACACTACTTAAATTAACTTATGCTAAGAACAACACACATTCCCAAGCCCGAGGAAGGACTCGAAACTCCGGCGGGAGGGGCCGCGTAATCCGTGACATGGCGCCTCAAACCGCGATACCACTCCGCTCGGCCATCTTTTTACAAAACATCCGAAAGAAGTTATGTACTCAAGAGTAGTTTAACACTTAAGTAGAAACAATTTACTTAGCGTATGACATTTTGGATTCCAAGAGGGTTGAACGACCGAGAATGCTATTTACACGTTCACTCATGAAACAGTACAAGCCTTAAATAATAAAATATCGTCAGTTGGTATTTTTGTGATCCTTCCAAGGCGTTTGATTGCGTAGATCATGATACTCTCTTAGAGAAACTTAAGATTTATCGAACTGATGGCCTTATACATAGCTGGTTTGAATCATAATTAACAAACACAATGCAAAAAGTCGAACCGAACAATTTTGGACAGGCAGGCAATTTTAATGAGTGGGGATAAATCACCAAGGGAATCTCACAGGGTTCAGGTTCCATATTGTGTCCACTCGTATTTCTTATATACGCCGAAGTGCCGAAGAAACTGTTATTGGCATTCGTATTCAAATACAGAGATATGTAAACAAGCAAAATACGACGCTGCGGTCGGCAGCGCCTATATAAGACAAGAAGTGTCTGGCGCAGTTGTTAGATGGGTTACTGCTGTAATAATGGCAATCCTCTTGCGTTCGGACATGGTGTTATAGTCGGTGCTCGAGCGATGGGACGCAGCATTTACGTGTATGTTATCATGAGTGAACAACAGATTCCTAGCATTGTAAGAAGCTAGGGCAGCCATAGGTACGAACCTGTAGATAGAATGTCTAAATTGCAATACTTACTGTTGAGGTAGAGGGAGTCCACAGTTAACGAGTCTGATTGACAGACCTTTGGAAAGGTAATCTGAAATCGATTTAACCCAGTTGGGTGTTTAAGTAGACTGACGGGAGGATCTCATATATCGACGAAGGTAGGGGTAACTTGCTGAGAAGTTGCCAAGCCTTCGTAATCCATGATCGTTGGATAACTATGATGTAAATTTGTAGAAGACTGCTTGCAGTGGCAAATTTGTAATACAAGACTGAAACTTTAACTGTAGCGCGTGTTACATTTTCCACTACAGAATCTTTTATATCTTGGACGTAATACTTTCAATGAACCTTAATTTTTTGTCGGTAATGTGACTCCTTACCACAGGCCAAAAGTGTCCAAGATAATCCGACGTAGTTTCATTAGCGTTGCAGGAGCTAAGTGAAGATGATAATCACTGCAGCAAGTAATTCGGTCTTAAATAGCGTAATAACATAAACTGAAACCTCGTGGATCCGCTTAATAATGTTTAAGCTGTTTCTCATTTTTTAAACATGTAAATTTTACCTACTGGCACAAATATCGAGTTCACTAATCTAAGATATGTTTTTTTCCTTAAGCTATTATTGCAGGTTATGAATTATGCCCCATTATGTGAATAAATAAAGGCTGGAATCCGATTCAATAAAGTTAGAATGAGCGATGGTTTGAATGAGCAAGTAACATTCGTTTTTGGCAGAGGTCGCGGCGACAAGCAAAGCGCTACTTCGTTGGCGTTGGAGTAATTTCCTGTAGAAAACGCATTTCGTAGCGAAAATATGCGGAAGCTCATAAACATAAACTTGGGGCTAGCTCTGCGCAGAAAATTTATTTATAGTGGGGAAAAGTTACGTGTAAACATTTGCGTGGCATCCTGGCACGCAGCGCTGACCCAAGAAAACAAATTTGCTGTCTCAGTACGACAACACGCACGTCCGGCAAGTGAAGCGGGTTGTGTCCTACACCAAGAACCCGTGCGTTGGACTAGTTTAAAAGCTCTGAGATGAACAGTAATGGCCTTATACAATGATTGACACGGACTGAAGAAATGTTCCTCGTAACACCAAAAACACAGTTCTCATCTCAACTAGAGCCTTTGCGGCAAACTTTTGTGTGATTTTGCTGCAGTATAAAGCAATTTTTGAAAGGAATTTATACTTAGTGACATAAAATTTGTAATTTAATTAAACGTTTCCTAGAATCTTAAAACATATGGGACAATGCGAAGTCTTTAAATGTATTCGCACATGCGAATGTGGATAAGCATCAGCTGTATAATGGAATGACGACAATGAAAAATTTTATGGGACTGGGACTCGAACCCGGATTTCCCGCTTATCGCGAGCAGTCAGCTTATCATTTTTTTTATCGGAATGACTTGCTATCATAAATGTTGTGGATTGGCAGGAGAGCCAACACCGGATACTAGAGGAAGCCGAAAGGCATGCGTTTTAGCTCACGCAGGCTGGCGTGAGGTCTGGAACAGGACAAGGAAATTAGACTTTAGAAAAACGGACGTAGCTGGTGGAATACGTAACTTTAATCCATTAATGATGAGCGTCGCTCTTGACGGTACATGATTACAGTATCAATAGTAACTGGTACTGGCGCCTTGCTAGGTGGTAGCAAATGACGTAGCTGAAGGCTATGCTAACTATCGTCTCGGCAAATGAGAGCATATTTTGTCAGTGAACCATCGCTAGCAAAGTCGGTTGTACAACGGGGGCGAGTGCTAGGAAGTCTCTCTAGACCTGCCGTGTGGCGGCGCTCGGTCTGCAATCACTGATAGTGGCGACACGCGGGTCCGACGTATACTAACGGACCGCGGCCGATTTAAAGACTACCACCTAGCAAGTGTGGTGTCTGGCGGTGACACCACAATAAAACTTCAGAATACCATAGTCAAATCATCATGTAATAGAGAAAATATTGATTATGATAACAAAATAGCAAATAAAAAGAGAAAGGAAAAAAATCGCGAGAACATACCCGACAAACCACTACCAAGCTCTCATGCTACGTATCACCAGTTTGTATTTATTTTTTATATATAATTATTTTTTTATTAATTTTTATTTCTTGTATTTATTTTTTAGTTTTTATATAGAATCTAAAAGCAGGATGACAACGAAATCAGATTATATTCTAATCACAAACTAAGCCTTCTGTCTAGAGAAAAATTCCAATTTAACTGCAAGGATTATAATACGCTCATGTGTATACATACTTCATTTACACACATTATACAATAAAACTGGAGCGATTCTGAGGCAAAACACACAACATAACGGGCTGGAGAAACTAGGAGAGCAAGCAGAAGGAAAACAGATAGGAACATACACTACAATTAAAACACTTATCGTCGTGGAAATGAAAGTAACCAAAACCTTGTCGACGAAAAACAAGATTATACGTGTTGGCGAAGAGGTATCGATGGCGAAGCAGTCACAAACATGTCCAATAAGTCGTGATCATATACTGTCTGAAGGCCATGTGATCTTCCCCCTCGCCTTCTACGACATAATGAACGAAGTGTCCCAGCAACCACATTATGGTATGGGTTTAGGACCTTGGAAAGAAGGAAGAATCTGGGGGCAGTATGATGTCCATAGTGTATACAGTCTTAGAAAATCGAGTAAGGAAGGCCATTTGTGTCATAATCCAAGACCAGTTTGCCATATGACCTCCACAAGTAAAACGATGTCGTATTGTATCTGAAGATGTACAACGACTGCACATATCTGTGTCGCTAAGCCCAATACGGAAAAGTCGCTCGTTCGTTGGAATCAAGTTATTTACTATCTTATACCACGAGGACGCTACGGGCATCGGCAAAATCGGAACACTGATATTAACCAATCTTCGTCCAGGTCGTCTGCAGCGATTCTCTTTCAATGAGATTCGGGCGAAGGACTTCTTCCCAACGAGTCTATAGGAAGTTTTGGTGAGGATGGGTCTTCATAAAACTATAGCCCCTAAATAGCTTACAGTAAGACAGAAGTCAGGAATGTGTTCTAGCCGGCCGGAGTGGCCTTGCGGCTCTAGGCGCTACAGTCTGGAGCCGAGCGACCGCTACGGTCACAGGTTCGAATCCTGCCTCGGGCATGGATGTGTGTGATGTCCTTATGTTAGTTAGGTTTAATTAGTTCTAAGTTCTAGGCGACTGATGACCTCAGAAGTTAAGTCGCATAGTGCTCAGAGCCATTTTTTTAATGTGTTCTAACTCATGGTTTATACAACCAACATCAACAGGGGGATCTAGACTAGCAGGACAGACACGGACAAATAAACTTCTTATCGTGATGGTAAGTTCCTAAGGGACCAAACTGCTGAGGTCATCGGTCCCTAGGCTTACACATTGCTTAATCTAACTTAAACTAAATTATTCTAAGGACAACAAACACACACACCCACGCCCGAGGGAGGACTCCTACCTCCAACGGGGGAAGCCATGCGAACTGTGACAAGATGCCTCAGACTACGTGGATTCCCCCTCCCCCCTTCTGGCAACAAATAAACGAGACGTGAATAGCATAGGGACAAAGTGGGCGCGACCACATATTGTTATTATGATTTGCCTACACCAAGGAACAAGTATACCATCATGGACGAACCTCTTTTGATTGACAGGTCCTCAACCTATTGTTCTTCTAAGTGGATTATGGCCCCCTGGGAATGATCTGTCCCCCTGAGAAACCTTCCCTCACTCCTAACCCCTCCCCCTACTCCTCTTCCCAACTCTTCAGGAAACCTCAAACCTGATACAGGTATACTTTCAGGATTGAGTAATTCGAATAGCCCCTCTCACTCTATCAGTTTCATGGACTACTTAATTAAATTGATGAGTCAATTAACACCAACTGCTCTTGTAAACCCCCAACCCTCCCCTCCCCCCTTCCCAAGCCCTACCTGGAAATTAGCGACTCTGTGCTGGAGAGGAACGATCTCATCACGGGAAATTCAATTACATAGGAGAAGGTAAATTATTTATTTAAGAAAATTGAGTTTTCGGGGGTTGAATCACTCTTGCTCAATATCCTCTGTTGTTTGAGAAGATGCAGGTCTTATAATATACTTAAAAACGAAATAATCGAACAGATCACTTCTTTTCATCCTGGTCACACTAGGAATACCGTCATTAAACACCTATCACATGTACTTACACTGTTAAAAATCTTTTAATCATGAAGAACGCACTGTCCACTGGCCCGCGCCCATTGCCAGCTCGCGACACCATTGCAGGTTGCCCAGAGTCGGGGTGCGATGGAGGCCCCATGAAGCTACATGTCCATCAGTGGCTGCACCACACGCTGGTGTCCAAGAGATGTCTGTTCAGGCCCTGCGACTGACAGACTGTATGTCATACTAATCCCCAAACAAAAGTATCAGGTTGTGGCAATCTTTTGATACTTGATACCCGAGAAATTCTTGTTGAAACACGTGTTCTCTCTCTCTCTCTCTCTCTCTCTCTCTCTCTCTCTCTCTCTCTCTTTCTCCTCCTTTAACGTCTCACTGCTGGGCCTGCACACACCATCGATCGTGGTTGGACCGAACTACAAACAAAGCAGCATTTACCCGGTATACCTCTGTGGAATACCAACGAACCTTAGAACTCCTTCCAAAGCAAATGCCTGACTGAGAATGGATTCCGCAATGGGCTCTAAGCTGCTGTCTGTGCTATAGAGGACGGCTCTCACGACAGGAGATTCAATTATACAGCATAGAATAAATTGTTTATTTACAAAATGTAATTTTCAGGGGCTGGATCTCACTTTTATTTGGTGGGAAAAGCTCACATCCAGCATCTTGTTCTAATTACATAAGTACATTGCTGCAGATTGGGGGTATAGTCTTATTGGAAAATATTCATGTATGTGCTCACCTTGACATGCAGAGATCGACTGAGTTAGTGCACAGTGTCACCACCAGATGACATTCCACCCTCCTACCCCTCGGCCCCTTCCTCCCAACCCATCCCAGAAAAAATTGGTAGGAAAAAGACTCATTCTGTGCTGGAGAGGAAGCATCTCACGACACGAAACTCAAATCAAAGTTATTCATATATTGGTACATATTCTTTACTTAACCAGAGACAGGGATGCCCGAGACATCATGACTGCGACCCCCCACACTTGCTACGCAAGACATAATAACCGTAATCACCAGGGCATGGAATGAAGTGCGGTATAGTAGCCACTGCTTGGGGTCTCCAGCGTGTGTGTCTATCATCAGGAGGCCGCCACGACGCTCAAAACAACCCAATGTCCTAATTACAGGTCACGGTACTAAATACCACCGACCACAGAATAGATATCGACCAACAAAATATCGCTGTCCACATACAAAGCATCAAGTGGCGGCATTCTGTTGATCGACAAATTCCAGACTCGCTTCATCTCTCTCTCTCTCTCTCTCTCTCTCTCTCTCTCTCTCTCTCTCTCTCTCAAGAGGCCACTCCCTGCTTATCTGTGTGAACAAAAGTATCCAAACATGAAGCTGGAGTTTTTCTTCCCTCCTCAGAATACTGTATTGCTATTGCCTGGTGCTGGAGATAAAGGGAAAGCTGACGCAAATTCGATATCAAAAATAGAGTGAAATAATCCATTTGCGCTACCCTATCAAATTCATTGTTTAACAATTTACAGGAGTCAAATCGATCACTTAAAACACTCACCTCCACCTTACGATAATCTTCATCATAAAACATATTTTCGACATTTAAGTATCACACACAAACATTGTGCAAATCAAGTAATGAAATTTCCGTCACAAACAGAACGTAGTGCTAAATATATCCGGCGTCTTGTACGCCCCAACGTTTGAGAGCATAAACACCCTCTTCCACCACAACGTTTTCACTAGACATATCTGGTGAAAAGAAAAATCCTGGCGATCACACAAACTCTCGATGACGAAGAGTGCCATCCTCCGACTGCAGTGTAGCCCCGTCCTCGTCGGCTGGGGGAGAAACACCCCCCCCCCCCCTCGCCTGCCATGCTCGCCCATACCGAACCCATGGATGTATGCAATACAACTATCGAAAACAATAAATTGATCATTCGAGAATTTGATGTCACGATTCGGTTTTCCAAGAACTGTAGAATTCCTAAACTGGTTCTCTCCGCTAAATTTAGAAGAAGGAGGGAGATTCTACTACGTGACAGAATAGAGACAACAGCGAATACCACTGCAAGACAGAGTCCAGTGCGATGTACTGAGACGCACTAAACACGACACACTTAAACCGCTACCCAGTTCGTAGCAGTAGTTGCCATGGTGCACTGCGAAACGAGCAGCTGCAGCTTGGACGTGTATAGTAATTCTAAACAATTCTACCTCGGCATAGACCCATCAGTATAAAAAAATCTACGTTACCCCATCCGAGGCAGCGATGTTTTTGACCATACACGTCGAATTTCTCATGGGAAGTGTAGATTTCTCCATTTTATATGAGTAATTTTCGAAGATATAAGAATTCGAAGCATACACGCCTTTTCACATCGCTAAAGTATCGTTACTCTAAGTTTCATGATGGAGTGCTAAGATCTACCACTGTCACAGCACGCCCCCTCACTTTCAGACTCTCTCGTAAAGTAAAATCACAGGAAACTTGTAAATATAACGTTTATAATGCGTATCACTTTATAAATTCTGTAATACATCTGATTTTATTACTATGGTCGTCTCGCTCCCCTTCTACGTGACAGATTCAAATATCATTTAAAAATATTGCCTCAACGCAAGTGTTGTGATGATATAACAGACTGTTATGAAGAAGAAACATGCAGTTTATGCATGATTCAGCTCCAGACGGACGTAGTTTGAAGAATTTTACACAAATCTACTCCTCTATCAATTCAGAAGTATTGTTCTAATATCTGATTTCAGTACCAAGAAGGTATTGATAAGAGAGAATACAAACACATGCATTTCTAAGGCTACACGGTTCGGCACTTAAAACACGCTGTAACGCTAGAGCAGTGCTCTTTCCAGCCTATTAGTCATGCGGAATACAACGCTGTTAATACTCCAATGTAAGAAATATGTCCCCAACGCATGATATACATTCTCCGTGCAAGTTTCTCTATGATAATCCATGGCAACTAACTACAAGGTGATAAAACTACTACCTTGCACACCAAAGAAAACATAGATTCTTTGTAACACCAACACTACACAGGTTTCCAGAATTACATGGCTTGCCCTCTCCCAGATGATCCACTTGTATGCATTTAGGATAGGACTAACAGAAAAGTATAGTAACAGCCGTTTCGTACCTATACGAAACTGAAGACTCGATTTACGTCCAAGCTGTGGCAGAGAAATGGGTTACTTCGCATACATCTTCGTTCGTCTAGAGAATGCTACCGATATAGGTTTTCCATGGATAGACATGTTTCATCACACATGAATTGGAAGTCTTCTGATGACTGTGGTTTGAAGAGGTCTGCTGCTAACGATCGCAGGTAGATAGTGCTCCAAGTCGCACACAGAACACACAATTGTACACGAGTCGATCGCAATTTACACCACACAACCGATGTACCCCTAGAAAACAACGGAAAGAAATGATTAAATGTGTGATAAATGACTTGTAGCAACATCTCCCCCTCTCCCTCTCAACTGATGACTCCATTTACTTCCTATCGTCATTTAACGCAGGTCCATGTAAGTTTAGAGGCAGATGGCTATCTTTTCCAGGAAAGCATCAAAGACAGCAATTGACTTGCATGTAGAACTATTGCCTCAATAAGCATACAGTATAATGTTGCCATACAGCAACTGTTTGTTAGCTGACGCCGTGAGGTTGTGATCGGCAGAGGGTACAGAGACGCACATTGTAAATACTGTTTGTTAGGGTTTAAAACACATAAATAGTCCTGCACAGGGTCAAACACGCCATCGTTTCTGTAGCTATATACTGTAGTAACGCCAGTCGGTAATACAACGCTCTTTTACTAAGGACACTTCACAAAAATTTACAAGGCGATTGCCGATAACTTTGGGGTCACACCTGGGCTTGTGATACGACAGCTCAGACTGTTTCTACACGGGTTGCAGAAGGACTTAGAGCGCCCTCTGACTTCTGCTCAGTTCCGACACATTGACTAAGCTCCAGGAAGGGCGGGGCAGAGACTGAGTAATAGTTACAAGATGCAGAGGGACTGTCTAAAGCCATTCCAATCATCCCTGGATACCCTCAATGGCCGGGGATGGTGCATGCTCACATACATGTGCGTCACTGACTGCGGCTGCGGCTGCTGACATGGCTCTGGTCCCTGAACGTAGGCGATGGCGATGTACAAGTAGACAGGCGTACTGTGTGTGGACGTCTGGGAGGTGAGTGCGCAGTTCATCACGCAATAGAATGTTCCTCCTTCTTCCGAATGTAGAGGAGAGGACCAATTTAGGAGTTCTATATATCTTGAAAAACCCAATGACGATGTCAAATTCTCAATTGATCAATTAATGTTTCTGATAGTTGTATTGGATACATGCATGGGTTCTATATGGGCGGGCATAGCAGGCGAGGATGTGGGTCTCTCTCCCAGCTGGGGCAGACGGGGCCATCCTGCAGGCAACGGATGGCGCGCTTCGTGATAACAAGCTTGTTTGATCTTAGGAGTTTTGTTTCACCAGATATGTTTAGTGAAAACGTTGTGGTAGAGGGGGTTGTTTATGCTCTCAAACGTTGGTGCGTACAAGACGCCGGATATACACTCCTGGAAATGGAAAAAAGAACACATTGACACCGGTGTGTCAGACCCACCATACTTGCTCCGGACACTGCGAGAGGGCTGTACAAGCAATGATCACACGCACGGCACAGCGGACACACCAGGAACCGCGGTGTTGGCCGTCGAATGGCGCTGGCTGCGCAGCATTTGTGCACCGCCGCCGTCAGTGTCAGCCAGTTTGCCGTGGCATACGGAGCTCCATCGCAGTCTTTAACACTGGTAGCATGCCGCCACAGCGTGGACGTGAACCGTATGTGCAGTTGACGGACTTTGAGCGAGGGCGTATAGTGGGCATGCGGGAGGCCGGGTGGACGTACCGCCGAATTGCTCAACACGTGGGGCGTGAGGTCTCCACAGTACATCGATGTTGTCGACAGTGGTCGGCGGAAGGTGCACGTGCCCGTCGACCTGGGACCGGACCGCAGCGACGCACAGATGCACGCCAAGACCGTAGGATCCTATGCAGTGCCGTAGGGGACTGCACCGCCACTTCCCAGCAAATTAGGGACACTGTTGCTCCTGGGGTATCGGCGAGGACCATTCGCAACCGTCTCCATGAAGCTGGGCTACGGTCCCGCACACCGTTAGGCCGTCTTCCGCTCACGCCCCAACATCGTGCAGCCCGCCTCCAGTGGTGTCGCGACAGGCGTGAATGGAGGGACGAATGGAGACGTGTCGTCTTCAGCGATGAGAGTCGCTTCTGCCTTGGTGCCAATGATGGTCGTATGCGTGTTTGGCGCCGTGCAGGAGAGCGCCACAATCAGGACTGCATACGACTGAGGCACACAGGGCCAACACCCGGCATCATAGTGTGGGGAGCGATCTCCTACACTGGCCGTACACCACTGGTGATCGTCGAGGGGACACTGAATAGTGCACGGTACATCCAAACCGTCATCGAACCCATCGTTCTTTGTTTTTCCAACAGGACAATGCACGTCCGCATGTATCCCGTGCCACCCAACGTGCTCTAGAAGGTGTAAGTCAACTACCCTGGCCAGCAAGATCTCCGGATCTGTCCCCCATTGAGCATGTTTGGGACTGGATGAAGCGTCGTCTCACGCGGTCTGCACGTCCAGCACGAACGCTGGTCCAGCTGAGGCGCCAGGTGGAAATGGCATGGCAAGCCGTTCCACAGGACTACATCCAGCATCTCTACGATCGTCTCCATGGGAGAATAGCAGCCTGCATTGCTGCCAAAGGTGGATATACACTGTACTAGTGCCGACATTGTGCATGCTCTGTTGCCTGTGTCTATGTGCCTGTGGTTCTGTCAGTGTGATCATGTGATGTATCTGACCCCAGGAATGTGTCAATAAAGTTTCCCCTTCCTGGGACAATGAATTCACGGTGTTCTTATTTCAATTTCCAGGAGTGTATTTAGCACTACGTTCTGTTTGTGGCGAAAATTTCATTACTTGATTTGCATAATGTTGGTGTGTGATACTTAAATGTCGAAAACACGTTTTAATATGAAGATCATCGTAAGTTGGAAGTGAGTGTTTTAAGTGATCCATTTGACTTCTATTAATTGTTAAACAATGAATTTGATAGGGTAGCGCAAATGGATTATTTCACTCTATTTTTGATATCGAATTTGCGTCAGCTTTCCCTTTGTCTCCAGCATTAGGCAGTAGGAATACAGTATTCTGTGGAGGGAAGAAAACCTCCAACTTAATGCTTGGATACGTTGGTCCACAAAGATACGCAGGGAGCGGCCTCTTGAGAGAGAGAGAGAGAGACATGGAGCGAGTCTGGAATTTGTCTATCAACAGAATGCAGCCACTTGATGCTTTGTATGTGGGCCGCGATATTTTGTTGGTCGATATCTGGTCTGTGGTCGGTGGTATTTAGTAGCGTGACCTGTAATTAGGACATTGGGTTGTTTTGACCGCCGTGCGGCGCCCTGACGATAGACACATACAGTGGAGATCTATAACAGTGACTACTATACCGCACTTCATTCCATTCCCTGGTGATTACTGTTATTATGTCATGGGGAGCTAGTAGGGGCGGGGGAGGGGGGAGAGCGGTTGCAGTCACAATATCTACCCAGATGTTGGAACCCTGTCTCCCTCAAACTGATTAAATAGCGAATAAGTATCAATATATTATTGAGTTGATATGAATTTCGTATGGTGAGATTGTTTCTCACCAGCGCACAGTGAGTCTTTTGCCCACCAATTTTTTCTATGATGCGTGGGGTGGTAGGGGGCAACGGTTAGAATGGTGAGACATCCTCTGGTGGTGGCACTGTGCACCAGCTCAATCAATCCCTGCATGTCAAGGTGAGCACAGACATGAAAATTCTCCAATAAGTCTACACCCCAAATCCACAGCAGTGTAATTACATGATAAGGACAAATATGGACATGTAGTTGCTGGATGTGAGCCTTTCCCACCAAATGAATGTGAGCTCCAGACCCTGAAAATTAAATTTTTTTCAATAAACAGTATATCCTATGCTATAAAACTGAATTTCCCGTCCAGCACGCTGCCGGTGTGGCCAAGCGGTTAAAGGCGCTACAGTCTGGAACCGCGTGACCGCTACGGTCGCAGGTTCGAATCCTGCCTCGGGCATGGATATGTGTGATGTCCTTAGGTTAGTTAGGTTTAAGTAGTTCTAAGTTCTAGGGGACTGATGACCTTAGAAGTTAAGTCCCATAGTGCTCAGAGCCATTTGAACCCGTCCAGCACACAGGCAGCTTAGAGCCCATGGCGGCATCCATTCTCAGTCAGGCATTTACCTTGGAACGAGTTCTCAGTTGAGCAAGTATTCCACAAGGGTTTACAAGGTAAATGCTGCTTTGTCTGCTGTTTGGTCCGACTGCGACTGATGGTGCGTGCAGATTCGGCAGTGGAATTCTACAGGATGAGAGAAAGAGAGAGAGAGAGAGAGAGATACAGCACGTGTTTCGACAGGAATTTCTCAGGTATCAAGTAGTAAAGGGTGGCCGCCACCTGATACATTTGTTCGGGGATTAGTGTGACATCTGGTCTGTCAGTTGCAGGGCCCAAGTGGTCACCTGTTCCACACCGGTGCATGTCGTGGCCACTGAGAGACATGTCGCTTGATGGGGCCCCCAGTTCACCCCAAGTCCAGACAACCTGCACAGGTGGCACTAGATGGCACTGTGTGAAGGCCAGCAGATGGTGCATTATTCGCAGTCGAAAGACTTTTAATAGTGTAGTTACATACACTGGGTGTTTCATGACACTATTCCTTAAAAAAGCGACCGATTTAATTCTTTTCGATGTATATTACAAGATATGCACTTCCCAAAGAGTAGAGAATGATAAGCAAGAGAGACCCAACACCTGAAAACTGGATTTTTTATAAATAAACAATATACCTTCTGCTATGTAATTGAATTTCCTTTCATGAGATCCTTCCTCTCCAGCACAGAGTCACCAATTTCCAGGTGGGGCAGGGGGGAATGGAGTGGGGGGTTTATGAGAGTGGTAGTGGTTAATTAATTGATCAATTTATTTAAGTAGTCAATCAAATTGATAGAGTGAGATGGTGCTATTCGATTAACTTAGGCGTGAAAGAGTACCTGTAACAGTGAGGGGGGAGTAGTAGGGCAAACATCGTACGAGCGCATTTCGTTAGTGTGGGTTGCCTACATCAGGGGTAGGTATGCACTCAGGGGAAAACCTATTGTTCTCCTTTGATTTACAGGTACTTAACCTATTGTTCTCCTTTGATTGACAGGTACCTAACCTATTGTTCTGTTAAGTGCTTTTTCATGTCACCCCCATTTCCTTTTGTGTTCTCTCTTACCAGTACCTTCCAGGTACTGATCATAGACTCTAGAACAATACTTTAAAATTGATAGCTTGGTTGGTTTACGTAAAAATGCTTTGAACTCCATCCGTCTGGAGATCCATCATGCATAAAAATCATCTGTTTCTTGTTCTTCTTAACTGTCTGCTATTACATCAAGATACTTTGAAATCTGTTACTATACATCGATAAGGAGTTCTAACCTCCTTGACATGGGCGCATCTCGAGAAATCTTGTGCACTTGGATGGGTGAGAACTCGGCAAGTTCCATTCATTCACACAACGTGGAGTGTAGTGGCCTACTTCTGGTCGGTTGTGGATTAAATCGGTAATGGTGCTGCGTGGTGGGTTGGTCAATGACAGTGTGAGGAGGAGGGTCTTTCACACTCTAACTTTACCCTAAGACAGCGAGAATGCTCTGTGACTCCCATAAGCAAAGAGATAGATTGTAAATTAAGCACTATGCTTGAGTGCTATCTGATATACTTTGATGGTGTATGCTTTCGAGAATTAACAGTGAATGGACGTACTGCACAGTCATCTATCCACGTTCGCAATGATACTCGCAAAGTGGAGAAGGGGTGGCTTAGCTATGATACTGAAATTGGGAAACCTGCTGTTGCATCATTGGGCTGTGTTGAAATTACTGTAAAATTGCTAAAATTGTTTCACTATCAACTGTGATGCTTATTATTAGAGTACATCGACGGTGTCTTTTCCATCCTATCTGTCCACTGGCAGGCTTTTGGTTACCATGTAATGATTGACTGACATTGTTTGTTTGAGTTCGATAAAGAGTTTTGGTGGGGGATGGGGGGGGGGGGGGGACAGTACCTTCTGGGGGGGATAGCACCGAAACAGTGGTAGTGTACATGACTGCAATATGATGAATCAGTCGAAATGGAATGTAGAGTCATCAGCTATTTGGTCACTATGACAGATGAGTTTAAATGTAGAGATTGTGGATTACGTTCGGACTATAGTTTGGAAACTCTCCACAACACCGCCAAACTCTTCCACTTTCCTTATGTTGTAACTGTCTTTTACTATTTAAAATAATCCAGAGTGTGAGGCATGTTATGGTAGGCGCAGTAAAAACATGATTAACACCATGTGACATCTAGTTTTCCGCGAGAGGCAATGGATCAGAACGTGTTAAAGTCAGTTTGGAACCTGACACAGACCATGAAGTCATAGCAGGAAAACAAAATGTATGGCAGTGTACAAAGTACACAGCAGAAAAAAACAATGTTTCAAACAACGACACAGGGTCACATGGAGCGTTTCTTGCAAATTACAGTATACTCTTTTGATACTGTCATCCTCCTACAGTGTAGGTGATGAAACTTTAAACTCGTCTGTGCAGTGGATCAATACCTGTATATTTCATAGCATTTTCACATGTGCTTGAAGCTGGCACGAATGCGCTATTTGTTTTCGATGTATGGGAGGAGAGAGATCCGGTAAAAATCTTCTTGAGTTCTCTATCAGAGGAAGTTAGTGGAGCTTTTATAGTTCATAATTTTTCTCTGGTGGATGGTACAGAATAGCTGACGTGATTCGACGTCATAGAAACTATATAAGCCAAGGCGCAACCGAACTCGCCCTCATTCTGCTTCTGTGCTTCTCAGAGTTTCTCAGAGTTCGGCAGCTTTTTCCTTCGAGGTCTATCGATTGTATTTCAATCAACATGAAGCATACCAGCAGCAGCGGCAGCAGCAGCAGTGGCAAACACCTCCGAGGAGATGAAGATTAATTACATGGTAAGTACTTTTTCTGCGTTCAAATATACGTTTGGACCACAGTCCCCAGACTGTTGTGTCCTTTAACGGATTGTGTCTGTGTTATCTGTTGTGCCAAATGTTTTCTGTGTTGAAATATCTGTTTGGACCACAGTCCAACGAGTGTTGTGTCCTTTAACGGACTGTGTCTGTATTATGTCAAATGTTTTCTGCGTTCAGATATCTGTTTCGGCCACAGTCCACAGATTGTTGTGTCCTTTAAAGGATTGTGTCTGTGTGTTCAATGTCTTTGTGCAACAGAGATTTTATTCCGTACTGGATATTATAGTCAGTCTTTTCCATCTTTGTAGAATTCATCCCTCGCATGCTGGAGGAGCTAGCCCATCAGCTATATGCTGAGAAGGCTGAAACACTTAGAGAATGTAAGTACATTTGCAAAATATAGTTGTTACATAAAATAATTTCGTGTAATCTATAGGAGTGTTCTAAGTGCATACATTGACTTGTGTGAGACATTTCCTTTTCTTTTATTTCTAGATTGTTCTATGGATAGGGAGGGAGTCGCCGAGGGTGCTGCACACTCAAACCAAGGTGGGGGTGAAATCCCTGATTGGGTTCATCAGATGGCGGCCGCTGCGGAGGAAGAAGAATCCGAAAGGTGTGACCATCTGACTCTTTTAGATGCGGCAGAGGAGATACCAGAGTGGCTGGGAGACCTCAGTGAATGTGCTTTTGAGTTGCTCAAGCCATGGAACCAGAGTAGAGAAGATGAATATTATCGAACTCTATCATTACAACAACTAATTAAGATAATTTTTTCTTGTTATTTACTTTTTTAAATCTAGACCATTAAACTTATTTTTTTGTATCTTACAGGAGTACCACATGAAGTACACTGAATATCTAGAGCAGTGGTCACAGGGGCAGGAATTGGCCACATTCCACAGAGACGCCTCACAGCTGTGCGAGAGGTGGCAGCTGTGGCTGCAGCACCCACCAATGCACCGCCGCAAGCCCTCTGGCGCCCATGGGCAACTCAGCAGGCAGAAGAAGAAGAAGAAGGGCATCTGTCTCCCACCTCCCAGGTCGGTAATGGGAACATGAGACCCCGGAAACCATTGCCACAGGCCGATTGTTCCCACCAGCCATCACTGCCTCCACCTCCTCGGACAGTTCGCCCCCACCGTCAGTGAAAGGTATCTGCACCTCGGTGCATACCCCTCCCTGCAGCAGACGCACCCTCACCAGCCCCGTTATCACCGGGATGGACCCCTAGTTGTAGCATTAGTAATAGTAATATTGATTATTCTATGGCTAGCGCTAGTGCTCTCCCCCATCCTATTAATAGTGAAGGACATCAGACAAACAGTATAATGTACCCTTTAGAACACTTAGCAGTTGCTAGGGCTTTTGAAGGGTGCATCTCATTCACAAGGATTGAGAATCCAGGAGGGAGGTATCACGACCCTGTCGGGTTTTTAGAAGTGTGCCTCCCTGTCTTGGAGACCGAGCTCCACAAAGTCCTCGACGTTCCAAGATTTAATGCCATTAAATGCAACGCAGTACTCTGCTGCGAGCTGAATTACCCACCTTAACACTCTGGTGATGCAGAGGCTACAATTCTGCACTATATATGGGGTGATAATGGCAGTATTTCTCAGAGCACATCCATTGCTGAGTGGTATCATGAATCCACCTTGAGCGATATTATGGCCCGATTTTCCGAGATGGAGGTTCGGGGTTCAGCCAAAGCGCTCAGCCAAATACCACACCTTGACATCCATATATATGTCTATGATCCAGTAAATGGAGGGTTCAGTTATATCAAGCATGCATGCATGCGTTAATGTCGAAAATCGATATGATAATGCTTGTTTATCGTGGTCAGTCCTGGCTTGCGAAAGAAAGTACAATTACAGAGATCATCCTGAGCATATGAACAGTTATGAAGACCATGATATTAAGACATATTATGACTTTGATGGTATAGAGAAAAGCAAGTCAGATGAGCAAGACAAGCACACTGTCGTAGGCTCCTTCCATTTCTCAAAATTTGCAGGAGAGCGAGAGCTGCATGTAAACATGCTGCTCTTCTCTGCAGGTGATAATTATCACTATGTGTCGATCAAAGACATATCCCACCTCCTTTCCTCCCAGCTAAATAAAAATGAACATAAACAACATGTATGCTTAAGGTGCCTGAATTATTTTTCATCAGACAAGTTATTAGTGATACCTCTATTAGATTGTGCTTCCAAAGACCCAATACATGTTATTATGCCCACCGAGGAAAATAACTTAATTAAACTTCAAAATGCTCACCACCAGCATCAATGTTCATTTGTAGTGTATGCCGACTTTGAATGCCTGCTGGCTCCTATTACTCATTGAGAAGGGAACCCCTCAGCCTCACATACAATCTTCACACAGAAACACGTACCTTATGTGGCAGTATTCCAAGTTGTATGTGGATATAATTCTAAACTTAACTGCTACGAGTCATTTGTCGGGGACGCTCCGGCAGTATGACTTGTCACTGAGCTTGAAAAACTTCCATGGGAAGCTGATAAGCTCTACAGCACCAACATTCCCACGACCAAATTAAAGGAACATGATGAACTATATGAAAAGGTGGCTAATTGTCATATTTGTGGGCTTCCATTAGATAGAAAAGCGGAAACTCCATGTAGCGATCATTGCCATCTTACGGGAAAGTTCCGCGGTGCAGCTCATAATGCATGCAATTTGAAGTATTAGTTACAATGGCGCATACCTGTCTTTTTCTCGTTGAGCACTTGGCTAATTTTGGTATGAAGAACGATCAGGTCAGTGTCCTGACTGAAGTACATTTCTTTTTCAAAACCAAATACATCAAAAATTACACTCCACTTCCTTGACTGTTTATAATTTATGCAGACTTCACTGAAAAAACTCATTGAAACTATACCTCAGAATGATATGCATATCACTCGATCTGCATTTCCTGATGAGGAAAAGTTCCAACTTGTGACTAGAAAAGGTGTTTTCCCATACCAGTATGTCGATAGTATGGAAAACCTCGATGAAACCAGGCTTCCCGACATATATGGATTTACCAGTACTCTCAGAGGCGATGCCGTAACTACAGCAAATTATGAGCATGCTGTGCAATTATGAGCATGCCGTGAATGTCTGGTGGAATTCAACATCCCCAATTTGGGAGAATATGTGAGACTATACATGGGCACAGACGTGCGTTTGCTTGCAGATGTTTTCTAAAAGTTCCGGAATGTATGTATGGCCACATTCTCTCTGGACCCCGCCTTTTATTACATGGCACCTTGGTTGTCGTGGACACTGTGCTCAAAAAAACGAGGCATGGCATCAAACCTTTGACTGCTGCTGCAATGCTTCTATTTTTTGAATGTGGGATCTGTGGGGGACTTTGCCAGTGCATCCACAGTCATGCCAAGGCAAATAAATAACCCAGAGATGGTGTCGGATTTAACGCATCCCATGATTCGAGTTATATTATGTACTTAGATGTGAACAACTTATACAGGCACGCCATGATGCAGCCACTGCCAGTTGGTGGGTTTCAATGCGTACCCGAAGACGAATTGCAGGGATTAGGTGGGAAAATAATGGGTCTTGCGCCCGATTATGATGTAAGGTATGTGCTTGAGGCAGATATCACATATCCTAATAATTTGCATGGAAAGACAAGCGACTTGCTGTTATGTCTGGAGCAACTGATTCCACGATGAAGCACCATCCCTAAACTGATGGCTACTGTTAGAGATAAGCAGAGGTATATTATTCATTATCAAAATCTGCAGCAGTGCCTCAGCTTAGGGATGAAGCTTGTTAGAATCACCTGGCTATCTCCTTCAAGCAGTCCCCATGGTTGAAGGAGTATATTGCACTAAATACCGAAAAGAGGGCGGTCGCGAGTAATGATTTTGAAAAAGATTTTTATAAATTAATGAACAATTCCATTTTCGGGAAAACTATGCAGAATGTAAGAAATGAGCACGATATTTTGATTATAACCGCATGGGAAGGGCGTTATGGTGTGAGAAAGTGTATTGCCAGGCCAAATTTTAAGCGTGCCACCATCTTCAATGAAAACTTTGTTGCTGTGGAGATGTCGAAGACTGCATTACAGTTTATGAAGCCTATTTATTTGGGGATATGCATACTGGATATATCCAAATTCTGCATGTACCGCTTTCACTAAGAGTTTACGAGACCTCATTTCACAGATCCTAAATGACTTTAGATGGGTACAGATAGGTTTGTCTACTGGATGAAGAACTGAAATCCATATGAAGTAATTAGATGCCACGGTAAAGAATTCGACATGTCTTCTTATGAGATCGATAATCCTTACGGTATTGTTCCTAAGAACAAGAAAGTTATCAGTCTTATGAAGGATGAGGTGAATGGCTTTACTGATTGTAGAGTTTGTGGGATTGAGGTCCAAAATGTATGCATATCGTACAATAGACGGGGGCACCCAGAGGTGGGCAAAGGGTGTTCGACGTGCTGCATCTCATGCCCTCACAGTGGAAGACTACTTGTAGTGCCTGTACGGTCGCAACGTTCAAGGCGCTCCTTCACACATTGTTCAGCAAACTAGTATTCGATCACGAGGTCACAAGGTGTACACTGTACTGCAATCTAAAGTCGGATTTTGGAAAAATCGACATTTTGTCATGGAGTAAGTGACTGATTATTTTGTAATTTTTTTTTGTTTATTTAAGACGCAATCACATTCTTATGACACAGTCATAATCGGTGTCGGCCATGCAGTGACCATCTTCAGATCCTAAAGGCAGCATACACTGAACACAGGTTCGTGCATTGTCAAACTGCATTTATAAAGTCGGATTGTTTCCTCATGACGATAAGACAGTCATTTGTGAGGATAGGGTGGAAATTATCCCTTACTCACACTATTTACTTGAAGCGAAAGTAGGGGTGGTGGACTCTGATCGAGAGATAGAGAGAGAATGAGTGAGTAAATGGGATGGGGATTCATGTATCAAATAGTATGGCTCTTTTATCATAGTGTAATTATTGTTTGTGTGTGATGTGTTGTGTGAGTGTGTGCATATGTGTGAGTGTAAAAATATGAATGACTGTGTGGGCATATGTGTGAGTGTAAAATATGTATAAATGTATGTGTAAATACATCTATTTTATATCAGCACTATGTGCGGAAAAAAAATAGAAAAATTATTTCCTTATATATATATATATATATATATATATATATATATATATATATATATAAGCATGATGTGCTGGAAAAAATATTCTGACGAGGTACAATGCATATATATATATATATATATATACACACACACACACACATACATACATACATATATATATATATATATATATACATATATATATATATATATATATGTATATATAAGCACAATGTGATTCTAAAACTACTATTCCCCCTCTTTCGTGATTCATGTGTGTGTGTATGTGTGTGTGTGTGTAGTTTGAATTCCATTCAGACCATTTTTTTTAGTACAGTTGTTTGGCTCGGACGCTTTAGAGCCACTCCGTTAATTGTTATTTAAGTGTTTCAGCTGTCTGTGGTGGAAAATGTCTAGAGCCACCCAGTTCAAAAATATTTAGAGCTGCTCAGTTAAGTTGGAACCATCCAATTAAATGTTGTTATTAAAGTATTTAATGATAAATGTATATTTCAAATATATGTCTCATTAAGTTGGAGCCAACCAATTAATTAAGTATTTTACAGAAAGTGTCTGGTTAAAAAAATTAGGAGAACGATAATCCAGAGAGCAGCTCAGTTCAATATAGTCTGCTTGGATGGAATTTCATTAGTAATAGTATTTAGTGTGTAAGTTAGTCTATACCTCTGCTTTAGTTTTAAGTGTGGCTCTATAAGGAAACAAAGAAAAAAAAATTCCCTTCGAGGAATCTCCAACATGTGTTGGATTCTAGTAATAAGTTAAAAGCATCTCTGCATTGAACTGAACTGTATCTCAAGAACTATATATACTGTGCATCTCTAACTAAATTGTAATCTCAAGAATTGAATTGAATTGAATAAAGGAAAAAATTTCGTTACCCTACATCTCTGTTGTTATTTTTTTTAAAAAAAACCTAATCATTATTTTCTTGCTAAAACATATCTGTGAACATTCTGCAGGCACATCTGCACTGCACGACACATGTACAAGACGTACCGCCTTTAACACATTTTCAGAGAACTCACTGCACGTGAGGGATGAGGAATGTGGAAGCCTAGCTATTAATAGCACAGGTACAGCTACTCCCTTGTTGACAGCATACAAGGCTGTGGTAAGTAGGTTACACTCCCTTTGCAGTCACAGGTCTACAAAATGTAGCAACTTTAACACACAATTTCAGAGAATTCCCTGCAGGCGAGTGCAAAGGAATGTGGAAGCCTACCTATTAATAGCACAGGTACCGCTAGTCCCTTATTAATAGCGCACAAGAGTGTGGTAAGTAGATCACACACTTCGAGTGGACTGCAGGTATAGATGGAAACAGGTATAGTATCAGTGTTAAACCTACATGCTAGGGATGTAGGTCTCAAAAAAAAAGTATAGACAGATTGTTAGGAAAAAAATTCATTTATTTCTCATGCAACTTAAAAATAATTTTATATTTTCATAGGCAGATACAGAAAAAAAAATTTTGGTACACGTTCTTGAGTTGATGGAGAGAATGACACCTGTAGAATTCCAGGTCTTGAATAGCAGCAAACTTAAAGATTCAACACATCCATGAGATCTTCTCCTTCCCCTTCACGTAGATGATGGTATCTGTGTGATCGAATAATTTAAGTGGAGTCACCATATCTTTATAGGGTATGCCAGGATCATCCCAGTAAATTCCATGGTAGAAATGTGTTAACCACTTCGCACTCTTCCATGTCTTAGCACACCTATACATACTTGAAAGACCTTGGTGATGTAATGTTTGCGCAGAATGTCTCTGTTATTGCAGCATCTTGTGTGTACACAACAAACGCAACATCTTTAAATACAAACTGTCTACACTCACCATCATAGAAACCCTGAGCGTCCGCAATGATGTTCACACCTTGAGATGTCATTGTGAAATGCTCTAGGTACGATGCAGCACCTATTCACTTATACAGCTCATTGCACAACACCTGTGAGTGGGCAGTAGTTGATCAGACGGTCATGTAGAACTAGAGCATACACGGCAATGCGTTTTGGTAAATTTGTCAATGATTCAAATTCAATTCGCACATCTATAGGTCCAGACTTAATTATCTCGTTCTGTTTTGAGCAGTCTATTACAATGATCGGTGAAAGCTCCTTCAACTTACACAGGCTGAGTAGGCCACTCCAGCCTCTCCTAAGGCAATTTCATAGTAAGAAGCACGAAACCTTCCATACATATCATATGCTAGACTATCTACATTTTGAATCCACTGCAGGGTAAATTAGCATATGGCTAGAATTCTGAATTGAGGTAGACTTTGACATTAGTTCACTTGCAGTTGTCGAACACGGTGGAATCATTTGCTATATATTGCCTCTTCTATCAGTCTGAAATGCAAGGATGATGAATCAAGGTGTCTCTAGATGGGAGGAGGTTTTAATAGCCCATGTTTGTCTGCTTGCAGTCAGTAACACTGGGTACTCGAAAACCTACCACGAGCGAAATGTGAGTGACAGAAACGTACCATAATTCAGGACTTTTAAAAGCTTCAAACGTTCCTCGTCTGATACACTGATGTGAGGCATTTTCCATATTGTCTTGCTGATTGTGATCCTATTATCCTCTTGAGGTCCTTGAATGTATGTGTTACTGTCTGTCGCACTCCTCACCAGAATGAGTTCCTGTTTAGCGTTCCTAATAATCTCTCTCCTGTCCCCGAAGTATCCCACAAGCATTTTTAGAGGTGTGCATGCAGTAAATCGCTTGTACTGTGCAACTGTTCTATCCTCTGGATGGTCTATGAAGCATCCCACATTTTCTGAAGGCTTAATGTTATGCCCACATTGAATGTACGGTCGATCTCAGACCCATTGAGTTCATAGCGTATCTCTTGGCACAGGAATGCTGAAGTGTTACGTGTAAGCTTTGATCCTACTGTATCGCTGCCGTCGGTTTTCTTGAATGACCCCTCTACATATATGAAACTCTTGCATGGAAGCGTGAGTGCGTCTTGCTGCTGGATGACAATCCTGATTTCATCGTTCTTGTTAAATGTGGTTGAAGCGTAAGGTTTATGAGAGAGTTATTCCTGATGTATAAATGTCTCATCATAGTCTAATGGACTGGTTATATTGAGTAAGGACGTCATTGCGAGGTTTCAGGCCAACTGATTTAAGAAACTCATAGTTCGCACGTGTTATCACTTTGCTGTTCAGTAGCGTAGTGGCATGCTGTGGATTATGTGCACTTGTTTTATACCGTACGCCCAACCTGCCTTAGATCTAATCGTACAATCATTTCCTAACGAACCAAAGTCAACAAGTTGATTATTCTGGTTCACAATATGCAGCTCCAAATAGTCCAGTGTCCGAGCTCTAACTGGTAGGTATATTGCATTGGCTGGGGACTCAGCAATCTGATACCCCATTGCAACTGGTTCAAATGGCTCTGATCACTATGGGACTCAACATCTTAGGTCATAAGTCCCCTAGAACTTAAAACTACTTAAACCTAACTAACCTAAGGACATCACACACACCCATGCCCGAGGCAGGATTCGAACCTGCGACCGTAGCAGCCTCGCGGTTCCGGACTGCAGCGCCAGAACCGCACGGCCACCGCGGCCAGCGGAAGGATCCGTAAATAGTGTGAATCAGACTATCATTGAGATAGGAGTACGTTGCAATGTTACACTAGACTCGGATTGTACTGACAGGAAGTATGTCTACAGTCTGATCTGACTTGTAAAATTTACTTGAATCCTTCTCCAAAACCCGCCCTTTTGTGAAACCCAGCAGGCGCTCTATTGAAACTTTCTGGTTAAAGTCAGTCGTTGCATTACAATCCTTATTTCAGATTTAAGTGTATTGATGTTTGTACGTAGTTCAGTACATTTTCCAGACTGCTTTAAGACTTCGTTTAAATCGTCGATATAGTATGCACCCTGTTCTATTTCCAGAATATCCTTTTCACCATTAATATCCAGATGCAGTTCGTTGTTAGTGATATTTGTGATGCTGTTGTACGTCTCCAGTCATATCAATGCAATACTCCATTTACCAACTCTCAAATCAATTGGCAGGAAGTAATTTGCATGCAGTAAATATGATCGTTCTTTTAACGTCAAAGTGTACGACATTTCATCTGAACCTCAACTGATGAAGGAATGTTCAAAGCTCATCCTTATATAGCATGCTTCTTCTTCTTTGTAAACGAAGAGAAACATGGTGCATAGATGTCTACAGAGGTATGTATTAAAGTCCTGATGGCGTCATAATTGTACAGCATACATCTTCTGTGAGTGAAGTATCGCTGCAGATCACCAAATGAGTCGAAATAGTAGACGGTATCCGCATTTTTCATAACATTTGATACCCAATGGATGCCGGGGCCTCCAGCAACATGTAAATTCACGACGCCACATTCACCAGTTTTCCACATAGTCTTCGGTAATGTACCCCGCGTAAACACACCACTGAATCTTGGTATGTTGAATCTGTCTCTAACAAACTTAGGAATATCAGTATTTGTGAGTGGTCGATCTGGTAGGACCGCTAATGGGCTTTTTTTCTTTTTGTTTATGAATAGGTCAAGCCCTTTCCTGTGCGGTTTCAAGTATAGTCCTTTTCTGATGGCTGCGGCTTACATCATGCGGTTATGTCTTCTTGCCTCTTCTAACTGTACTTGGGACTTATGCGCGTTTTTGACCATTCAAGCGACAGCTGCAGCACCACCAGCGAGGCAACCTACCGCCAAGAGCGTGGAGAGGGCTGGGATGAGAAATGGAATAAAACCGCCAGATGTCTTGGGTATTGGTAGAAGCCAAGGTGCTTTAACCGATCGTCTTCTTCTTCCCGCATCTTTCTGCTTCAGTACGTTTTTAGCTCCATACATCGCTGTCAGGATACAGTTCTTCAAGCAGCTCTGCTTTCCGCCCTTGTCCTTCTTCTTCTTTAGTGCACAACGTGGAGCATTCATAACTCGCTTGAAATTCATCACTCCTAAACCCAACTTAATTTTTCCTTCCATGGTTTTATCAACTGCAAATGTTGCGATGCGTTGACCTATACCAATATCTTCTCCGTATCGCCTTAGCATTATCAGCTAAAACCCTATCTGCAATGTGACGACTTGATAGATGTTTATTTGCAGCGTATGCAATGTCGTGTTCTACACACGGTTTGTCGAGCAGATTAACGCCGCTATCACCTCGTGCCAAGCGTTTCTGAAGCTTTGTCCCAGGTCCACAGTAGTTATACCCAGGGATGTGTAATTCCACTGGCAGTTTGTCTAGAATACCACCACCTCCACTAATGCGTCTCCTAGCACGCATGTTATGCTACTGCATAAAAGAAGGTTGTATACATGGAAGAAGCCTGGAGATACTGACAGGTTTCAAATGGATTATATAATCGTAAGACAGAGATTTAGGAACCAGGTTTTAAATTGTATGACATTTCCAGGGGCAGATGTGGACTCTGACCACAATATATTGGTTATGAACTGTAGATTAAAACTGAAGAAACTGCAAAAGGGTGGGAATTTGAGGAGATGGGACCTGGATAAACTGAAAGAACCAGAGGTTGTACAGAGTTTCAGGGAGAGCATAAGAGAACAATTGACAGGAATGGGGGATAGAAATACAGTAGAAGAAGAATGGGTAGCTTTCAAGGATGAAATAGTGAAGGCAGCAGAGGATCAAATAGGTAAAAAGACGAGGGCTAGTAGAAACCCTTGGGTAACAGAAGAAATATTGAATGCAATTGATGAAAGGAGAAATTATAAAAATTCAGTAAATGAAGCAGGCAAAAAGGAATACAAAAGTCTCAAAAATGAGATCGACAGGAAGTGCAAAATGGCTAAGCAGGGATGGCTAGAGGACAAATGTAAGGATGTAGAGGCTTATCTCACTAGGGATAAGATAGATACTGCCTACAGGAAAATTAAAGAGACCTTTGGAGAGAAGAGAACCACTTGCATGAATATCAAGAGCTCAGATGGAAACCCAGTTCTAAGCAAAGAAGGGAAAGCAGAAAGGTGGAAGGAGTATATAGAGTGTCTATACAAGGGCAATGTACTTGAGGAAAATATTGCCCCGGGAGTAGACAACATTCCATTAGAACTACTGACAGCCTTGGGAGAGCCAGTCCTGACAAAACTCTACCATCTGGTGAGCAAGATGTATGACACAGGCGAAATACCCTCAGACTTCAAGAAGTATATAATAATTCCAATCCCAAAGAAATCAGGTCCTGACAGATGTGAAAATTATCGAACTATCAGTTTAAGAAGTCACGGATGCAAAATACTAACGCGAATTACACTCATGGAAATTGAAATAAGAACACCGTGAATTCATTGTCCCAGGAAGGGGAAACTTTATTGACACATTCCTGGGGTCAGATACATCACATGATCACACTGACAGAACCACAGGCACATAGACACAGGAAACAGAGCATGCACAATGTCGGCACTAGTACAGTGTATATCCACCTTTCGCAGCAATGCAGGCTGCTATTCTCCCATGGAGACGATCGTAGAGATGCTGGATGTAGTCCTGTGGAACGGCTTGCCATGCCATTTCCACCTGGCGCCTCAGTTGGACCAGCGTTCGTGCTGGACGTGCAGACCGCGTGAGACAACGCTTCATCCAGTCCCAAACATGCTCAATGGGGGACAGATCCGGAGATCTTGCTGGCCAGGGTAGTTGACTTACACCTTCTAGAGCACGTTGGGTGGCACGGGATACATGCGGACGTGCATTGTCCTGTTGGAACAGCAAGTTCCCTTGCCGGTCTAGGAATGGTAGAACGATGGGTTCGATGACGGTTTGGATGTACCGTGCACTATTCAGTGTCCCCTCGACGATCACCAGTGGTGTACGGCCAGTGTAGGAGATCGCTCCCCACACCATGATGCCGGGTGTTGGCCCTGTGTGCCTCGGTCGTATGCAGTCCTGATTGTGGCGCTCACCTGCACGGCGCCAAACACGCATACGACCATCATTGGCACCAAGGCAGAAGCGACTCTCATTGCTGAAGACGACACGTCTCCATTCGTCCCTCCATTCACGCCTGTCGCGACACCACTGGAGGCGGGCTGCACGATGTTGGGGCGTGAGCGGAAGACGGCCTAACGGTGTGCGGGACCGTAGCCCAGCTTCATGGAGACGGTTGCGAATGGTCCTCGCCGATACCCCAGGAGCAACAGTGTCCCTAATTTGCTGGGAAGTGGCGGTGCGGTCCCCTACGGCACTGCGTAGGATCCTACGGTCTTGGCGTGCATCCGTGCGTCGCTGCGGTCCGGTCCCAGGTCGACGGGCACGTGCACCTTCCGCCGACCACTGGCGACAACATCGATGTACTGTGGAGACCTCACGCCCCACGTGTTGAGCAATTCGCCGGTACGTCCACCCGGCCTCCCGCATGCCCACTATACGCCCTCGCTCAAAGTCCGTCAACTGCACATACGGTTCACGTCCACGCTGTCGCGGCATGCTACCAGTGTTAAAGACTGCGATGGAGCTCCGTATGCCACGGCAAACTGGCTGACACTGACGGCGGCGGTGCACAAATGCTGCGCAGCTAGCGCCATTCGACGGCCAACACCGCGGTTCCTGGTGTGTCCGCTGTGCCGTGCGTGTGATCATTGCTTGTACAGCCCTCTCGCAGTGTCCGGAGCAAGTATGGTGGGTCTGACGCACCGGTGTCAATGTGTTCTTTTTTCCATTTCCAGGAGTGTATTTACAGACGAATGGAAAAACTGGTAGAAGCCGACCTCGGGGAAGATCATTTTGGATTCCGTAGAAATATTGTAACACATGAGGCAATACTGACTCTATGACTTATCTTAGAAGCTAGGCAAATCTACGTTTCTAGCATTTGTAGACTTAGAGAAAGCTTTTGACAATGTTGACTGGAATACTCTCTTTCAAATTCTGAAGGTGGCAGGAGTAAAATACAGGGAGCGAGAGGCTGTTTACAATTTGTACAGAAACCAGATGGCAGTTATAAGAGTCATGGGACATAAAAGGGAAGCAGTGCTTGGGAAGGGAGTGAGACAGGGTTGTAGCCTATCCCCAATGTTATTCAATCTGTATATTGAGCAAGCAGTGAAAGAAAAAAAAGAAAAATTCGGAGTAGGTATTAAAATCCATGGAGAAGAAATAAAAACTTTGAGGTTCGCCGATAACATTGTAAATCTGTCAGAGACAGCAAAGGACTTGGAAGAGCAGTTGAACGGAATGGACAGTGTCTTGAAAGGAGGGTATAAGATGAACATCAACAAAAGCAAAACGAGGATAATGGAATGTAGTCGAATTAAGTCGGGTGATGCTGAGGGAATTAGATTAGGAAATGAGACACTTAATGTAGTAAATGAGTTTTGCTATTTGGGGAGCAAAATAACTGATGATGGTCGAAGTAGAGAGGATATCAAATGTAGACTGGCAGTGGCAAGGAAAGCGTTTCTGAAGAAGAGAAATTTGTTAACATCGAGTATAGATTTAAGTCTCAGGAAGTCGTTTCTGAAAGTGTTTGTATGGAGCGTAGCTATGTATGGAAGTGAAACATGGACAATAACTAGTTTGGACAAGAAGAGAACAGAAGCTTTCGAAATGTGGTGCTACAGAAGAATGCTGAAGATTAGATGGGTAGATCATATACCTAATGAGGAGGTACTGAATACGATTGGGGAGAAGAGAAGTTTGCGGCACAACTTGACTAGAGGAAGGGATCCGTTGGTACGACATGTTCTGAGGCATCAAGGGATCACCAGTTTAGTATTGGAGGGCAGCGTGGAGGGTAAAAATCGTAGAGGGAGACCAAGAGATGAATACACTAAACAAATTCGGAAGGATGTAGGTTGCAGTAGGTACTGGGAGATGAAGAAGCTTGCACAGGATAGAGTAGCATGGAGAGCTGCATCAAACCAGTCTCAGGGCTGAAGACCACAACAACAACAACAAATCCAGTTTTTTTGTGTAGCAGCAAAACCAAGCCATTTGACTAGTGCTTTATTTCCCCGACGTCTTTTGACTCTCTCCACTAGAAAAACATCCAGTTCTGAGCTTTTCTGCAACTCCTCGGTGTAGAAGGAGACTGCAATTTCTGTACCTTTACTATCCTTCAATATGTAAGTTCTAGGATTCGTTCTTTGTACCTTGGAAACTGTAAATATCTCAGTTAACCAGTGCAGTAGGTATCATTTCTCAGATGTCGTCTTGTGTTTTTAGATACGCACCAAATCACCTACATTAAATTTCTTTCTGCGTGGATTCAGCATTTTAATGTGATAGTACACCGTATTCATGAGTCCATTATCACGAACATCGATTGGTCTCATTTTTATTGTGATATGTTTGGTTCGATTATGCTGAGCAATTATTTCTGGGAGGATGCCTGTCCATTTGTATGACCCGTGAAGGTTAAAACACATCCACATTCAACCTTTTATTGTTCTGTTCAGATGCTCCACGATACTTTCCTTCAGGTTAGTGAATGTTGAGTAGTGATGTGTTCCGTGCCATTGCATCACGGTCTTGAAATACCTATTGTAGAACTCCCCACTGTGATCGGTTTGGAGGCTGTCTGGGCATCGATTCGTTCCTGCCTGTAGTAAACGCTCAAAAACATCTGCGACATTTCTACCTGTTTTTGTTTTGACAGGTAATGCCCAAGCAAATTTGGAGTATGTATCAATAACCATTAAAATATATTTGAATCCATTATTCTCATGTGAATATTCCCTCATATCTACAGATCATCTTCCCATAAGTCATCCAACCCTTTAATCGTAACATGCATGCTGGTTTGTGCAGTTCTCGAACTACTGTCTCCATACTTATTCGATGATACCTCTCTCTCTATGCTCCGAGATTATTGAAACAACCTTATTCGAATGAGCTGTATTACCTGCACCATCACTTAACTGACTGACTACACGGACAAAACGGCTATATATTTTACCCATGAAGATTAACTTGATCAATCATCATCTCAATAACTGGTATAGCATTGAAAAAAAATTAATAATTGTAATATTTTGACTATAATGAGAGAGGTATGAAATAAAACACAAACACAGTTTGAGGTTATATACACATAAATTAGTTATTTATTTAAATATCATACATAGCGTGTATAACAATCTGTATGTACCTTCTTCTTCGCACCTGTACAGTATTTGCCAAATAAAGCTTTCTGACATGCAATAAATTCAGCGCATATGTCGCTGAAGCCAATAGATGCCTCACAGTACTCAGGTTTTTCACACGCACTTTTAATCTGTTTCTCTTTAGGTTCAGCGTTCATGTGCAAACAAAGGTGCTGCTTAAGATCATCAACATGTGCACTATGCACACGTAGGGAGTTTACAACATCGTTGCATACAGAGTCTATGCTAGGCAGCCAACGATTCAGACTCTCCAATGCAAGATGTAGGGCAGTATCCAGATCGTATAACTTCATCACTGAGGCATGCCTTAGATGAGCATAATTGTCACCTAATTTCACACATAATGCACAGTCATCATACACAGTTGTAACAGAAAGTGTCACACCAGTAAGGCAAATGTCTGAGGGAGAATGAGTAGAACATTTCGTTCCACTGGGAGTTAAATTGTACGTGGAAGTGAAAAGCAAAGATTTCGGTCCACTGGGAGTTAAATTGTATGTGGAAGTGAAAAGCACAGGTGCACTCGACGCCTTCTTGACCACAGTATCTGCACTCTGTAGTTGCACTATCAGAGGGATGTTCTGCTGGGATGGGTCATATGTTGGTGACGAGTACTGTCCTTCATCTTGATGTCGTTTAGGACCACCAGCAGCAGCGTTCAATGTGTCAGGGACACAGGGGCAAATCGTGTGTCCCCATCACACAAATCGATGAGTGGGATGGACAACACCAGCTCCTTGTCCTGAACCAGCAAGTGGGCTAAGTCCATTACAGGATTCCACGTGACAGCTACAGGTTCAGACGTGCAGGAGGTTGCTACCACCACAGGTCTAGAGGTCACTGCAGGTCTCGACAGGATGGCACCTGAGGTTGCTACAGGTCCAGACATGGCAGAGATTGGCATGTTGGCGCTCGACCCTGCTGGCTTGGACGCGTCGATGACTACTGCTGGACAAAGAAGAAGACGCATTAGACATGGACCAATACGAGGCAAGAATGAATAATAATAATAATAATAATAATAATAATAATGGAGGCCCGGGAAAAGAATAGGCCTCCGGTATGTTCTGCCAGTCGTAAAAGGCGACGAAAAGAACAAACCACTAATAGGGCTAACCCCCCTTTTAGTGTGATTAGTTGGTTCAGGACAGAACTAAAGAAACCTCGGACAAGCGCCGTCATGGTCGGGGACGACGCTTGAACCCTATGCCCGCCCACAATGGTAACGACACTGCTAGCCAACTGGAAAATGATTTAAATCCAAATAGAGGTGTTTTGCAGGATATGCTTCCTGCAACCACCCTAGAAGGAAAACAAAGACAGAGGATGAGATGGTGAGATGAAGTTAATCGACATCTCATGTTCTGTTATTACCAAGCAACAAACCTAGGAACCAACACAACTGGATACAGATCACAAGTATACACAACATTTATTACCAGATACCCAGAATTAAAATTTTTAACAGGACAACGACTAGCTGATCAGATCTGTGTAATAATAAAAAATAACAGGATACCCCAGTCAGAATTAGAAAACATCAAACAACAAGTACAACAAGTACTGGAACAAAATAATGTGCAATCAGAAGAAGAAGAAAATACAGTAATGGACTCAAACATCCCAGAGCAAACAAACAAAGGACAACACGCATCAATTAAACAATCAGAGGAAAACGAAATCTTAAGACAGCCACCAGAACAAGCACAAATAGAACACGAAGTGACAAACATGTTAGATATAAAAGAAAAATTTCAGCCGACATATATAGAATACAAAGACACACACACAGACATTAGACCATTCTTGCATAGACCGCCAATAACCCACAAGTCGAAACAACAATAAAAACTATCATACACCACAAAATAAATGAAAACACAACTATGGAAGAGTTACAACTACTGGTTTATGTAGGAGCACTCACTACACTAAATATACACACTAGGCAGAGATCAGAACCAACCAACACACAGAAAAAACCCACAAAACCAGCATGGCAACACAGGCTACAGATCAGAATAGAAAAACTGAGAAACAACATCGGACAGCTAACACAATTTATAAGAAATGAAATGTCAGAAAAAAAACGAAAATTGTTAGGTAAAATCTCACAACAAGAAGCGATAGAGCAATTAGATGAAAAGAAGCAGAAATTACAAGCATTGGCCCAACGAATTAGAAAATACAAAAAAAGTGAAAATAGAAGGAAACAAAACCAAACGTTCAACACAAACCAAAACAAATTTTACCAGACAATAGATAACACACACATTAAAATAGACAATCCACCAAACATAACAGACATGGAACACTTCTGGAGCAACATATGGTCAATCCCGGTACAACATAACAGGCATGCATGGTGGATACAAGCAGAAACAGACACATACAAGATGATACCACAAATGCCTGAAGTGATAATTTTGCAACATGAGTCACCCAAGAAATTAATTCTACTCACAATTGGAAAGCCCCTGGAAAAGATAAAATAGCAAATTTCTGGCTAAAGAAGTTCACCTCAACACAATCACATCTAACTAAATTATTTAACAGTTACATTGCAGACCCATACACATTCCCTGATACACTTACACATGGAATAACTTATCTGAAACCTAAAGATCAAGCAGACACAGCAAACCCAGCTAAATATCGCCCCATAACATGCCTACCAACAATATACAAAATATTAACTTCAATCATTACACAGAAATTAATGACATATACAACACAGAACAAAATTATAAATGAAGAGCAAAAAGGCTGTTGCAAAGGAGCACGAGAATGTAAAGAGCAACTGATAATAGATGCAGAGGTGACATATCAAGCTAAAACTAAACAAACGTCGCTACACTACGCATACATTGATTACCAAACAGCTTTTGATAGTGTACCCCACTCATGGTTACTATAAATATTGGAAATATAGAAAGTAGATCCTAAATTGATACAGTTCCTAAACATAGTAATGAAAAATTGGAAAACCACACTTAATATCCAAACAAATTCAAATAATATCACACCACAGCCAATACACATTAAGCGTGGAATATACCAAGGAGACTCACTAGGTCCTTTCTGGTTCTGCCTTGCTCTGAAATGGTTCAAATGGCTCTGAGCACTATGGGACTCAACTGCTGAGGTCATAAGTCCCCTAGAACTTAGAACTACTTAAACCTAACTAACCTAAGGACAACACACACATCCATGCCCGAGGCAGGATTCCAACCAGCGACCGTAGCGGTCGCGCGGTTCCAGACTGTAGCGCCAGAACCGCTCGGCCACCAGCGGCCGGCCTGAACCCACTATCCAACATGCTAAATAATACAAATTATGGATACAATATTACTGGAACATACCCACACAAAATCACACATTTGCTATACATGGATGATGTAAAACTACTGGCAGCAACAAATCAACAACTCAACCAATTACTAAAGATAACAGAAGTATTCAGCAATGATATAAATATGGCTTTTGGAACAGACAAATGTAAGAAAAGTAGCATTGTCAAGGGAAAACACACTAAACAAGAAGACTACATATTGGATAACCACAGCGACTGCATAGAAGCGATGGAAAAAACAGATGCCTATAAATATCTAGGATACAGACAAAAAATAGGAATAGATAATACAAATATTAAAGAAGAACTAAAAGAAAAATATAGACAAAGACTAACAAAAATACTGAAAACAGAATTTACAGCAAGAAACAAGACAAAAGCTATAAATACTTATGCTATACCAATATTGACCTACTCATATGGAGTAGTGAAATGGAGTAACACAGACCTAGAAGCACTCAATACACTTACACGATCACAATGCCACAAATATAGAATACATCACATACATTCAGCAACAGAAGGATTCACACTAAGCAGAAAGGAAGGAGGAAGGGGATTTATCGATCTAAAAAAGCTACATTATGGACAGGTAGACAATTTAAGAAAATTCTTTCTAGAACGAGCAGAAACTAGCAAAATACACAAAGCAATCACTCATATAAATACATCGGCTACACCACCGCAATTTCATAACCACGTCTACAACCCTTTAGATCACATAACATCAACAGATACAAAGAAAGTAAATTGGAAAAAGAAAACACTACATGGCAAGCACCCGTATCATCTAACACAGTCACACATCGATCAAGACGCATCCAACACATGGCTAAGAAAGGGCAATATATACAGTGAGATGGAAGGATTCATGATTGCAATACAGGATCAAACAATAAACACCAGATATTACAGCAAGCATATTATTAAAGATCCCAATACCACAACAGATAAATGCAGACAACAAATAGAAACAGTAGATCACATCACAAGCAGATGTACAATACTAGCAAATACAGAATACCACAGAAGACATGACAATGTAGCAAAAATAATACATCAACAGCTTGCCTTACAACATAAACTTATAAAACAACACGTTCCCACATACAAGTATGCACCACAAAATGTACTGGAGAATGATGAATACAAATTATACTGGAACAGAACCATTATAACAGATAAAACAACACCACATAACAAACCTGACATCATACTCACCAATAAAAAGAAGAAATTAACACAACTAATCGAAATATCCATATCCAATACAACAAATATACAAAACAGGAGAAAAAATTGAAAAATACATCCAACTGGCTGAGGAAGTCAAAGACATGTGGCATCAGGATAAAGTTGACATTATACCAATTATACTGTCAACTACAGGAGTCATACGACACAATATCCACCAGTACATCAATGCAATACAGCTACACCGAGCGAGGTGACGCAGTGGTAGCACACTGGACTCGCATTCGGGAGGACGACGGTTCAATCCCGTCTCCAGCCATCCTGATTTAGGTTTTCCGTGATTTCCTTAAATCGTTTCAGGCAAATGCCAGGATGATTCCTTTGAAAGGGCCCGGCCGATTTCCTTCGCAATCCTTCCCTAACCCGAGCTTGCGCTCCGTCTCTAATGACCTCGTCGTCGACGGGACGTTAAACACTAACCACCACCACCAATACAGCTACATTCAAACTTATATATACAACTTCAGAAATCCATAATTATTGATACATGTTCAATTACCCGAAAGTTCCTAAATGCAATATAACATATACCGTACAGTTAAAAGGAAGTCATGCTTGATCAAGGTCCACATCACTTTCCATTTTTGACCAGACATAACGTCTGAGAAAAGAAAGAAATAATAATAATCCTAACCACAGAGAGAGATGTGATATGGGATACTTACTTTTCCATTTCCTCTTGTTCTGCAGGGCTGTGTTGGATTGCGACTGGTGTTGATGCTTCATGGTTCTTCTTCTTCTTCTCCTTCTTCTGCTGCTGCTGCTGACTGGCCAAACAAAAGTGAGGTCCCAGAGCTGCTGAGTCTCCCTTATTCCTCCTCCAATGACGTCATCAGATACTGCCATCCTACTGGCTGAAATCTAACATGTGACTGGGTTAAGGGCTCCTATAGGTTCCCGCCATTTTCCCCCAGACCGACATCTTGGATTCCATCACAGAACAGATGACATTGCTCTCTGGTGGTGGTACTGTGTACTAGGTCCAGTAATCGTGGTGAAGACACTGTTTCCCGCTGACTTGGATAACGGTACTCATGTCATCAGCTGATGTCACAATGGCCATCTTGTATTACATCATCGATGATAGCGCCCTCTGGCGGCAGTACTGTATACTAGGTCAGTTGGAGTCAGGACCTCTGGCCGAAAACACTGAATGGGTATACTGCATCAAATTGTTTAAATAAAGACTGGCACAGGTCAAGTCCTATGCTCACCAATTAATAGGAGGTGGCGGTTGGATGACTTAGGTTAGTGGAACTGCCCTTTCTTTCCCACCATTTTCTTATGTTAGTGGAGATACCCCAATTGACCTATCTTCTGGCCAAAATTCAAACTTCCAGCACAGGTCGCGTCCTCTTTCCACCAGTTCCTAGGAAGATGTGGCAGTCAGATGACTTAGGTTAGTGGAGGTAGCCCAACTGCCCTTTCTTCCTGCCACTTATTTAGGTTAGCAGAGGTAACCGTGGTGTGATGCATTATCCTGATGGAATTTGAACTTCACGTCATTTTCTGGGCAGCGGAGGGGAGGGGAGAGGCAGTTAAGTTAGTGGAGGTAACCCAACTGACCTATCTTCCTGACAAAATTCAAACTTCCCATCAAAATCCGCCATCTTGGATGACGTCATCAGATGGTGTCACAGCCACCATCTTGGATGATTTCATCGCCGGCATCTTGGATAACGGTACTCTGGGGTAAAACAAGCCTTGCCCCAATACTTATATCTTCGGAATTATGTTGCACAAGCTATCGGTAGGATACTGCTGTGTACTTGATATCGAGAAGTACCCCAAAAATGGTACAATGTTATGGTAAACCATGCGAAAATACATGTATTCTTGTATGTGATGACTGGGTGTTGTGTGATGTCCTTAGGTTAGTTAGGTTTGAGTAGTTCGGAGTTCTAGGGGACTGATGACCATAGATGTTAAGTCCCATAGTGCTCAGAGCCATTTGAACAATTTTGTGTTCTTGTAATCCCAGAGTCTGGTTATGGGTGTAGAAAAGCAAGCAAGCAAGCAGGTCCAGACCAGAAACAGTAATACGTTTGTGCCGAGGGGGAACGAGCCCGAATTTGTAGAACAGTTCTGAGAGTGACTTCTGTCCACTGAGGGTGCTCTGGTCAACCGTCAGGGTGGATGACTGCTGACCTCACAGGGAAATACCTAGTGCTGCAAGGAGTGTATACAGTGCTATCTGTCTTTGCGGTAAATGTACGAATGGTGTAACAGGGCTGATTTTGTTTGGTGCAGGATATGAATTGTATGTTGACTAGATCGACACGGAATGCGGTCATTTATTGATAAGTCGGAAATCAGTTTCATGTTCTAATATTCAAGCTCCTGTCCTCAGTGCGAGGACAGTGTAATTGAGTAAGAGTCTTTCTGTATTTGGAGATATGTAGGGTGCTTTCCAAGGTTTGATTGTGGGTGCAATATGGCTATCTGTATAAAATAGTTTTTTGTGGCTGAAAGTCTCGTTTGCAGAAAGGAAAAAAAGGGAGACGGTGCTTCCACACCGGTAGCAGTGGCAGTTTGACAGGTAAGTTAGTGATGGACAGGCTGTACCATTAGGAATGCACCCTGTGCTATTCTGGGAAGTATTGCAACATCACTCTCTCCGCACTGGACCCTATGTGTCATCGTGCCAGCAATGGTACCTAGGTGCCTAGGTGAATACGCAGTTTGACAGGAATTTCTCAGGTGTCATGTATGAAAGAGGTGCTGGCGCCTCATCAATGTGGGACTTGAACGGTCGCATCGTAGCTTCGCGGGGACCAACAATGCACCCTGACTCTGGTGCTGGTGTCGAGCATCAAGTGGCGGAATGTGTTTTTTATTAACGATCTTTTGTTTAAACTATATTCCATCTACATCTACATTTACATATATACTCCGCTAGCCACCAAGTGGTGTGTGATGGAGGCCACTCTTCGTACCATAGTCATATTCCCCCCCCCCCCCTCTGTTCCATTCGCACATTGAGCGAGGGAAAAGCGACTTTCTGAAAGCCTCAGTACAAGCTCTAATTCCTCTTATCTTTGAATGGTGAGCATTGCGCGATATGAAAATTGGTGCTAATAATATATGCTCTACATCCTCAGAATAGATAGGATTTCGGAATTTAGTGAGCAGCCCATTACATTTAGCGCATTGTCTATCTTCAAGTGTGTCCCACTTCAATCTTTCAATGAGATTTGTAATGCTCTCACGATGGCTAAATGTACCGGTCAAGAATATTGCAGTTCTTCTTTGGACCTTCTCAATCACTTGAATGAGACCTAACTGGCAAGGGCCCCATACACACAAACATTACTCTAAGACCAATAGGATGCTGCAAATTAAAAAAAAAAACCTACCCCATACATGTGAAGAATATCGATTTAATTAATTTGCATAAATTTTTATATCCCCGTGGTGTTAGCGATACAATAGTGAATGGGAGGCTGTGTGTGAGTGGGTGGCATTGAGCAGAACAGCAGGTTAAGTGCAGAACACTAAGTTAATTTGAATAATTTTGATGTAAAATGCAGTACAATAGTTTAAGGGTGTGAATGACAGAGAAGAATGCGCGAGAAATGACGTTCAAAAGCATGTGAAATTCGAAACGTGTACCACAAAATGGTGGGAAGGCATAACTGATTACTTAATTTGGCATCAAAGGCGGTACAACAGTTTAAGGAAATGGGGTTGGTATGGAAAACCACTTAACAGAACAATAGGTTAAGTGCCAACAAAGGCCCAAGCATTAACACACCCAGAGTACAGTGCTGAACATTAGGTTATGAAACATGTTTTCTCCATGTAATTACTTCTTACAAGACCTACATGTTTCCAAACAACAGAGAATGATGAGCAAAACACATCCAACACAAACAACATGATTTTTTTTATAAATAAACAATATACCCTTGAATTTCCTGTTATGAGCCCCTTTCTCTTCACCACCAGACCGCCATCTTGGATTACATCATGGAAGTAATGACAGCCCCCTCTGGTGGCAGTAATGTGTGTACTAGGTCAGCTGGAATCCCAGACCTCATGGTTAACACACTGGATGGAGGTACTACCTCTAATTGTTTAAATAAATAGTGCATCGAAAATTAAGGCTTATGTCCAGCACAGGTCGAGTCCTCTTCCAACCAGTTCATAGGAAGAGATGGTGGTCGGATGACTTAGGTTAGTGGAGGCAGCCCAAGTGCCCTTTCTTTCCCACCATTTTCTTAGATTAGTAGACCTATCTTCCCTCCAGAATTCAAACTTCCCGCTAGTTCCTAGGAAGAAATTCAAGCTTCCCGCCGGTTCCTAGGAAGAGTTGGCGGTCGGATGACTTAGGTTAGCGGAGGTAGCCCAAGTGACCTATCTTCCCGCCATTTTCTTAGGTTAGGAGACGTTGCATTGTCCTGATGTAATCTGAACTTCCTGCCAGGGGGTCATGGCATGGGGGCATGGCAGGGGGGCATGGCACTTTCCCACCAGAGAGGTTAATTAATTCATCAGTTTCCAAAATTAAATGTGTGTGAAATCTTATGGGACTTAACTGCTAAGGTCATCAGTCTCTAAGCTTACACACTACTTAACCTAAATTATCCTAAGCACAAACTCACACGCCCATGCCCGAGGGAAGACTCGAACCTCCAACGGGACCAGCCGCACAGTCCATGACTGCAGCGCCTTAGACCGTTTGGCTAATCTCGCGCAGCAATTCATCAATTTAATTAAGTAGTCAATCAAATTGATAAGATTGAGAGGGGGCCTATTCCAATAACTCATACCAGATTGTGTACCTGTAGCAGCATGGGGGGAGGGGTTGGGAGAGGGGGGGCAGTGGTGGGGACAATAGGTTAAGTGCCTGTCAATCAAAAGCAAAAGGAAATGGGGGTGACATGGAAAAGAACTTAACAGAACAATAGGTTAAGTACCTGTCAATCAAAGGAAAACAATAGTTTAAGTACCTGTCAATCAAAGGTGAACAATAGGTTTCCCCTGAGTGCATACCTGCCCTGATGTAGGCAATCCATACTAACAAAATGCATGCATACGAAGTTTGCCCTACTACTGGGGGGAGGGGGGGGGGAGGGATGCAGGTTTCCTGTGGGGTTGGGAGGAGGAGGGGGAGATGGAGGAGTGGGGGGAGATTTCTCAGGGTACACATCATCCCCAGGGGCTCATAATCCACTTGGCATAACAACAGTTTGAGATCCTGGAAATCAAAATAGAAAAGTAGTTTTGCCCCTGAATGTATACTTGACCCTGAATGTAGGCAGCCCACATTGATGAAACGTGCTCGTGCCCACTTTGTCCCCCAACTGTGAATGTGTAAAATTCTTGAGTTGTCACCAAACAGTACATCGCACACATAGCATCTGCGTCTTCCTTCTTATATCAGCCAGGCCCGACCTCCCTAGGGTATGAGGCTTCGTCACCACCTCTTATCGTAAGCGAAATATATGTCTTTTCCATAAGAAACGACCAGACAATTGTTGCAGTTTTTTCGCCATCCTCGAGGGAAGCGGCTAACCTGGGGCCACGTAATAAGTTGTGCATAAGACGTATGTATCCAGTATTCGGACTTTAGTGCAGCAGAGTAAGAGAAGGCCTTTCATGTTCTAGTATCACTCCCCAAACTTTGTCCATAACGGACTTCCAGCAGAGTGTCGCCATTTTGAGTGGACAACGACCAATGGTGAAACCGAGAGACGTATGCCGATCCACTGCTGTAGGCCATGGAACACCCGCGTTATCAAAACCTCTGAAAGTCAGAAGCCTGCTTTTACCTTCAGTAAGTAGTGCACCTGAACTGCGACAATAATCATCGATTACAGCTTTCAGTCGAGGTATCTCTGGAGGATTGCGGAGTAGAACCATCACGCCATACGCGTGTTGAACGACTATAGTCTCTTCTGAAAGTGTGAAACCTTCCAGCCGGGATGCCAGCATCCAGTGTAGGTGCTTCAGAGGTAACACAAACAAAGTCATTGACAGCAGGTTTCCTTGAGGCACTCCCCGACGGATATTTATAGGGGGCATTAGTTGACCATTAACAAACAGCGACCCAGGATGGATTCGTGTATATTAGCGAAAACCAGATGAAAATCTCTACAGCAGTTCCTGAGATTATCCTGCACGTACAGAAGGACATGAAAGAGCGATTTCACTTTGTATATCTACAGATGTAAGATAGTCCCTATATCAAAGAGAAAAAATCCAATACTAAAGAGAAAGAATCCAGCACCACGAGATTAAAAAATTACTTGTGAACATCTTGACCACATTAGGTCCTACAAGAATTTAGGATTTATACTTGAAACTCATCAGGCTGGTTCCAGCCTGTTGTTACATTTTTGATTACTATTATTTATCCTTCAGTCATACAACGGATTTTTTTTCCTTTTCTTCTCGAGTAATACAAGTTTTTATATTAAAATGGAAAACAGACGATTGCAGAGGTCAAGCCATACCTTTGATAATGTAAACCTGATTAATTATGAATATTTGCTCTACATGTTTTACTGGGCTGTAGAAATAGCTAAGTCTGGGAGAGCCATCTGAACAAGGGACAATGTGCTAGCCAGAGGGAGGTGGCCTCAAGGGACAGCTTAACTCGAGATCCCAAGAGCCGTGCCGCTTGCCCGTCCCCCGGAGGGCCCTGTCTCAGGGGTCGATTGTCACTCGGCAGGCCATTGTGCCGAAGGTGGCGGTGCAAGTGGGTGTTTTTTCGGGAAAACAGGAGAGGTGTCTCGCAGACGGGCCACACAAAAGAGCTTGTAGCAATGTGGAATAAAGAAATAGCTGGAACTGCATGAGATCTGTACGAAAACGTAACTGAACGAAAACATTCGAAATCATTGCTTCACAATATTCGTAAATTAATTGTGGTAATGTGTTTCTGAATGACTGTAAGCAGCAGAGAAAAGTGATGATGTTTGGTTCTGTTGGGCGCTCAACTGCGCCATCATCAGCGCCCATACAAAGTCCCAATTTTTCACACACTCCGATTTCTTTATTCTGTTCAGTTTAGCCACTTTCACAAATGATGAGAAAACCCCCAACCCGGCCGGGAATCGAACCTGGGACCCCGTCATCCAGTGTCAGCAACGCTACCCACTAGACCACGAGCTGAGGACAGAGACAAGACAGATCCACGCCTTAAGGTGATTCAGAGTTCCTCCTTCAATGATCTGTTGGCTGTGGAAGAAGTTCCAATGAACGCAGAAGTTAAAGTGGAGGCCAAGAAAATGTAACAGCGTTCATTGATGACCTACACATTCAGACGAGTGCTCGAGGAACACCTACACCGCACCAAACCGACAGTGAGCTCACACTGTTGGTGGTTTTCCTGCGATATGGCCGGCCGCTGGTGCCCGAGCGGTTCTAGGCGCTTCAGTCTGGAACCGCGCGACCGCTACGGTCGCAGGTTCGAATCCTGCCTCGGTCATGGATGTGTGTGATGTTCTTAGGTTAGTTGGGTTTAAGTAGTTATAAGTTCTAGGGGACTGATGACCTGAGATGTTAAGTCCCATAGTGCTCAGAGCCATTTGAACCATTTGAAATCTGCGATATGTGTGCGCCTGTGCGTAGAAACGAACTGAGTGAAGCTGCTGTTGATGCTGCGTCTAAATCGAATTCCCACTCATGTCTATTCAGGGGTACTCGAGACCCAATAAACAACGTGTAACATGGTGATATTGAGCACATGAAGAATAACGCTATGAACATTTTGACACATGCGACGTGATACGAATACACGATATACCAGAAAACCGGCCGTGAGCTGTGATTCATGTCCCTCCGCCGGTGGAATGCAGAAGATGAAAGATATGTCATCCGCTCGCACGACAGTACAAGATGTCCAGTTATTCCAGATGCAGAGAGCATCGGACTGTCCAGGACTGTTTGTGGTAACGCCTCCCGCTGCCGGACAAGCGCCGTATAGAGATCAATAAGTGTGCTAGGTGTGAGGGGCTTGCGGTTCTTAGAATAGAGTATCTCGTGCCAGTCCTTGAAGAGATCTGACATTTTCATCCACCAGATGGAACCAGTGTTCACGTGCACCACAAAAATAGGTGCACATATCGTTGCAGGGTATCATCGTAAAAGCCGCAGCACCTTTAAGAAATACATACAGTGTAGTATGTGCTACTAGCAGGATGCTGCTCCAGACGAACACGTTGGTGTGCCTCATCCGTTCCTTCCGACAGTATTGGTAGTTTGGTGATGTGTCACAGTGGTGAACCAACTGATCAAATCATGAGAATAAACCTCCAAGTTAAGCCGTGACTTGTACCTAAACTTAACATTACCTCAGTATTCCTGAACGCGCTCATGGTGGGCAAGACATTACATTCGCCTAGTTACATAGCATCATTATGGGAAGAGAATGCATCTGATGACTCGCCGATCACAGGTACCGACCTCTAGTAGGCGACGATACGCCGTCTAATTCGGAGGCTGACAGCAGTGCTCTAGCAGTACACATCTTGTGCTAGTTAGACATTTTCCAGCACTTGAGGCTAGAAAACGAACCTGGCGCTGGACTGCAATGCGTTGTCGATCTTTGTCCCTCCTGTTGCCCAGCGTAGTGCACCATCTTGACGTGGCATGGACTTAACAAGTCGTTGGAACTCCCCTGCAGAGATTTTGAGCCATGCTGTCTCTGTAGCCGTGCGTAATTGCGAATTTGTTGCAGGTACAGGATTTTGTGCGCGAACTGACTTCCCCAGTATGTCCCATAAATTCTATATGGGTGCCCAAATCATTCGCCCGGATTGTCCAGGATGTTCTTCAAACCAATAGTAAACAACTGTGGCACGGTGACATGGTGTATTGTCACCCTTAAAAATTCCATCGTTGTTTGGGAACATGAAGTCCATGAATGGTTGCAAATGGTCTCCAACCAGCCGAACATTACAATATCCAGTCAATGATCGGTTCAGCTGGACCATAGGATCCAGTCCATTGCATGTAAGCACAGCCCACACCATTATGGAGCCACCACCAGCTTCCACAGTGCCTTATTGACAACTTGGATCAAGCCAATGATCCGTCTACTCGTAAAGCCATCCAAAAGTATTTGCTGTGCCATCTTATTTCACTACAACTCTCCTACTGTGTGCTAAATCCACATAACGCACAGTAAAACTTGTGGTACGCAAGACCTCTGCTCAAACAGACAGTTGGATAAACATTGCACTCTCGTACTGGCGTGCCACGTTTATCACATTTTGCCCTGTCGTCGCACCAAAATTTGGTCTGCACAGTGTTGCCATATCACACAGTTTCCATCTTTTTTTCAGTTGGATCTTGAAGGTCCCTCAACTTACAGACATGAGTAAATAAAAATCGAAGCACTAGGACAGTTGAACGGGTATAGGAGGAAAATCTGCAGTGGTATTTTGCAGAAAATCATCTCACATTCAACTGAAGCAATTAAGGAAAATTACTGGAAACATAAATTAGGTTAGCTGGACAAGATTTTGAGCCCTGATCCTCCAGGACACAGGTGCAGTGCCATAGTCACTGTTTATAGAGCTTTATTGAGAATGCCGTCAGTATACTGTACAAAGTTCCTAGTGGTACGATGGTCACTTAGAAACTTTTCGAAACGACTGGGATCTACATATTAATCGCAGACACATAATATCAACCGTATGTCAATTATTGTTGCAATTTTCAACAACTACAAGCCATGGAATGACGTCAGCTGAGGTGTTCCATATCATTTTAAGTCTGTGTAACCCTTAGAGCTGGAACTAAAACTCATGTGTGCGATGATAGCTATAATTTCGACGTTAGTGTGAGCGTCAGTCAGTGTATTGAGAGACCGAATGTGGCATCTGGGGATATTACTCCTTTCTTGAATGTGGTCTGTTGTTTACTAAACCTTTTTAACACAAAAAAGAATATCTCCAAAAGATGAACCGACTGTGAGCACACAGAAAAATTGACTACTGACAAAAAATACTTTTTTTTTCCAGGAGTCTCTGAAATGGATACCCAGTACACCTGCCAGTACATTTACTATGCTGCTGGTATTGTCTTTGTGGTCGTGTCTCTGATCTTAAACTGAATTCTGCTTGTTGGTAGTTCTTGCATTCAACGGAAACGACACTAGCTACTCCACGAACTTAATGTTCAAAGTTTCGATTCCTGTCAACATACGCTAGAATGGCTTAATTTCAATGGTCAAAATCACAACCCATAAATAATTATAATGTCGTGTGACTAGGGCCTCACGTCGGGTAGACCGTTCGCCTGGTGCAAGTCTTTCGATTTGACGCCACTTCGGCGACTTGCGTGTCGATGGGGATGAAATAATGATGATTAGAACAACACAACACCCAGTCCCTGAGCGGAGAAATCTCCGAGCAAGCCGGGAATAGAACCCGCGCCCTTTGGATTGACTGGATTGACATTCTGTCGCGCTGACCACTCAGCTGCCGCGGGCGAACGAGCCATAAATGTAGACATACGTCTGGTTTCATCTCGAAGGCGCTAGTACACTGAAGCTAAAGAAAGTAGGGTGCGATCTTAAGAATGCTGTTTACTTTCTTCAAGTAAATAACATATCACCACAATCACATCCGAAGAAGTGAAAATGGTAACAGCTGAATGGTATATTGTAGAATTCTTTTTAAAACTTATTGAAAAAGTTGTGGAGACGTAGACAAATACATGAGTGTTTAAGATATTGTTCCTCTCTGATAACGCTCCTGCGCGCAGGGAAGCCAACACAAGCATTTCTCGATCTGTCCAAAATCGGTACACTATAGCCCTAATCTGGTTTCCAACGGATTTCATACTTTGCTCGAGAATGAGGAAAGGATCTATCTCTCAGCATGATTTTAGAACCCGAAATTGACAGGTTCTGTTTACAAAGCGTAAAAATTCTTTTTCTTAATTTCTGATCCAGAGTCGTCAGTTTATCACAGACGAAGCTGTATTTTAGATAGAGTTTTAGTGAGCTGGAGTACACTCCTGGCCATTAAAATTACGGCACTTGGAAGGATAGAATACGAATGCGTGCTGAAAGGTAATGTCTCCGAATATTTATGTGAAAACTGTTAAGTTTTTTTAAATGAAACGAACACTATTGACATTCTACATCTTTATTCTTCATACTTACAAATTTATTTCTCAACATAGTCATCCTGGCGACGAACATATTTCTTCCAACGAGAGACCATTTTGTGGGAACCGTCACCGTAGAAGATTTGACTTTGTTAAGATAGCCACAACCTCACCTCTTCTCGCACCTTTCGTAACTATCAAAGTGAAGTCCTCCAAGGTGTTCTATAAGTTTTGGAAACAAACGAAAATCGGATTGGGCCAAGACAGCAGTGAATGGAGGACAATCGATGACAGTGAACTTCAAGCGTCGGATTGTCGGAGCGTCGGAGGCCTCGTGTGTGGTCTGCCATTGACATGCCCATGTGTCGACGAACTCTTTGAATTCGAATCTCGTGTTTCTCACGCACCGACATAGATACATTACACACGGCCACGCTACATGCTACAGTTCGAAGCCCCCTAGCGGCAGAGGGCAGAAAATATTTAGAATATTAATGAAGTTCGTTCTCCCCTAGCGGCGGAGGGCAGAAAATATTTAGAATATTAATGAAGTTCGTTCTAATTAACGTTTAAGATATTTGACGTGAAAAATTCGGAGGCGTTATCTTTCAGCACGCCCTCGTATAACGAAATTTTACTTATTGTGTATACATTGAGCTAACAAAAATTATAGGATAGTGAAATCCACATGGACACATGGTGGTAGTATAGCGTATGCAAGGTACAAAATGGCAGTGCATTGGTGGAGCTGTCATTTTTACTCAGGTGATAGATGTGAAAAGGTTTCCAACGGGATTACGGCCTCGCACCGGGAATTGACAGGCTTTGAACGCAGAATGGTTGTTGGAGCTAGACGCATGGAACATTCCATTGAGTAATTCAATATTCCGAGATCCACAGTGTTAAGAGTATGGCGAGAACACTACATTTCTCGCCGGCCGGAGTGGCCGAGCGGTTCTAGGCGCTGCAGTCTGGAACCGCGTGACCGCTACGGTCGCAGGTTCGAATCCTGCCACGGGCATGGATGTGTGTGACGTCCTTAGGTTAGTTAGGTTTAAGTAGTTCTAAGTTCTAGGGGACTGATGACCTGAGAAGTTAAGTCCCATAGTGCTCAGAGCCACTTGAACCACATTTGAACTACATTTCTCGCCATAAACACTTCAGTGGTCGACGACCTTCGCTTAACAACACACAGCAATGGCGTTTGTGTAGAGTTGTCAGCGCTGACAGATGAACAGTACTGCGTGAAATAACCGCAGAAATCAATGTGGGACGAACGACGTACGTATCCTTCACACAGTGCGGCGAAATTTGGCGTTAATGGGCTATGGCAGCAGACGACTGATGCGAGTACCCTTGCTATAAGCATGACATCGCCTGCAGCGCCTCTCCTGGGCTCGTAACCATATCGGTGGGTCCCTAGACGACTGGAAACCGTGGTCTGGTCAGATGAGTCCCGATTTCAGTTGGTAAGAGCTGATGGAGGATTCGAGTGCGGCGCAAGCCCCACGAAACCATGGACCCAAGTTGCCAACAACGTAGTGTGCAAGCTGGTGGTGGCTCCATAATGGTGTGGTCTGTGTTTCCATGCAATGGACTGGGTTCTCTGGTCCAGCTGAACCGATCATTGACTGGAAATGGTTACGTTCGGCTACTTGGAAACCATTGGCAGCCATTCGTGGACTTTATGTTCCCAAACAACAATGGAATTTTTAAGAATGACAATGCACCATTTCACCGCGCCACAGTTGTTCACGGTTGGTTTGAAGAACATCTGCACAATCCGGGCGAATGATTTGACCACCCACATCGCCCGACACGAATCCCATCCAACATTTATGGGACATAAGCGAGAAATCGTGCACCCGCAACACTTCAGCTGTTACGTACGGCTATAGAGGCAGCATGGTTCATTATTTCTGCAAGGGACTTCTAACTTGTTGAGCCCATGCCACGTCGAGTTGCTGCAGTACGCCGGGCAAAAGGAGGTCAGACACGATATTAGGAAGTATCTCATGGCTTTTGTCACCTCAGTGCATAGAGTAATACGAAGAACACATAACTAAATTTGAAAATGATATGAAGGTGATTAGAGCTGCCATCTCAGGCAGCTACAATGCCGCTAACCTGGTTCGGTGCCGAGTCGAGCTGAGTCTGGATGACAGATGCGGATTTGTGATTCAGTGCTGTTTCAAACATATACCAGAGTTCCGGCGAGTGTAAGCATGACGGTCTCTCGGCAATGCATGATAATCTGTTTTCAGTATCTGAGAGACCTGGAATCGCAGAACGTGCTGACCTGGAAAACAGTCGAGCATCCTCTGTATCGAGGTATTTGAGGACGGGACGGGAAACAAGTGGTCTAGCCCGTGTCCTGACTCGTAGTAGGTGACGTGTCTGCATGATTGTACACTGCCGATCTAACAATGCGTCTGCCCTCTCGGGATCCAGTTGGGCAGCGCCAGTGAGATCTTGCATGGTTTGAGTGTGGTCCTCCTGAACCCACTGATTCCATATTCGCATGACAGTAGTGAGATCTCGACCGACGTGAGCGGCAATATCGCAGAACGATAAACTGCAAGCGCGATAGAGCACTATCCTGCCCCTGGTGCATAGTGCAAGAATGCTTCCATCGGCTTTTTAGACGGTTCTGACAAGGAAGACATAGAGGAGTCAGACACCAAAACCATAATGCCTGTTCGAACTGTGTACATTTAACTGGCCTGTATTTGTAGATTTCTTTATTGCAGGCAATGAAGGGAAGTAGGAGGATTCCAGAACGTTATTATAAGGCACGCATCAACCCAAACGTTGGTTTCAGTACCTCAATACTGGGCTGGGCATGGTCTTACTGTAGGTCGAACGCTCTAGCTGCGGCTCAAAGTACAGTTATATTTTATTAAAAAATCAAACGAATGAGCAGGGAAGTGAACTCATACATTTAAACGCTTTATCAGACACCTGTGTAGCTATTTTCATCGAAACATGCAGTGCGTTTTCCAGATCAAACGTTTTTCTCTGCAGCTGCATAAACGCCGTAAGTAAAATCGCCTGACAGATTAAAAGTATTTGTCGTCCGATTGCAGAACCAAGTCCACTGTCTTTCGCGGACAACGTTCTTACCGAGAGCTCTCGATGAAAAAGTTTCCCGTGAAGAGCAAAATCTAGATTCTAGTTTCGGTATTGTACAGGACATTCGCAATAAAGAAGTGTTGTCCGCAAAGGCACGTAGGATTTCAAGTGATGCCTCGATATTTTCACACTCTATTTCAAAAAATTTGCTCGTAAAATATTTTTATTTGTAAATTATTTTATGATTGAGTTGTTTTCTATGCATCGTGTATCTATTAAGTACAGTTAGATCCAAATACCAGAATTTGTCTTTTTTTCTTGCATGATCTAATTTGTATGTACGCTTAATTTGTGACAAATAATGTACTAAGTAGGTGAAGCTGAAGTGTGGCTGCAGGCGAAAACAGCGTAACATTCACAAACAAAAATCGAGAACAGAGCGAACAGTGGCTCGTGCAGACGTATCTTCGTTGAATGTACATCCTCATTGGAGGCTCAGTCACAAAGGCGACAGCTCGCGACCTACTTGCGCTTATCTGTGTTTTTACGACGGCGCTCTAAGCAGGCAGCTACGAGAGGCAGGTTGCTGCAGCAGAAATCACTTCTCTTGTGCTGCGAATGAGTGAGGTTTCCGACGTGTTACACGTTTCATCTCACGCTTACTTTCTTACATAAGACTTAAAATTCTTTGACAAGGCTATCACATTCAAAAATGAAATACGATCGTGCCTCGGCGTACAAGGTATGCATTTGCAAAATAATAAAAATTTGAGATGACAAAGTACCATTTTCTAGCGAAGCATACATTGCGATGAGGTTTGTGACAAGCCAGGGCGGTATATTGGACTCGAGAGTCGGACCTGGATTCCTGCCTTCGACGCGCATGCTGTTTCCAAATGTGCTCTCCGAGCACGTTTCACAGCCCAGATTACACCTTCAACTTGCCAGTAGTTCCGGCAGTATAGCGGGAGAGCCTCTCCAAGTCTGGAAGCTACGGAGAGCAATTAATGAAAAGCTGAACGTTTGAATTGGTCCTTGGAGTGTGCTCGGATAGTGTAAGTGGGAGCGCACAGCCGACGGTAGGGATCCGGGAACTACTCGTCGTCAACCACTTTTCATCACCTACTCGTACATCTGTTCTTCACAAGACATCTTTACGGTGTGTGGTAGAGTCTACTTACTGTGCCAGCAACAGTTTTCCCCCTCTACTATATTCGTGGACGGTAGGGCCGTTTGTACTATTATGTATGAACTCCAATTTGTCTAATTTTCGCGTTGTGGTCGTGATTTCTTGATACGTCAAAAATTTCCCTATCAAAATGTTCCATATTTTAATCAAATTACCTTACAAAGTTCTTTTCTCTCCCTCTTGACTTCTTATCCGAACTACCCACTTAATATTCAGCGTTATTCTGTAGAAATTCAGAAGTTTCTCTGTTTGCACTGTTTATAGCACACATTTTACGTCCATGTAACTGTACACGGTGTCCCAGGAGGAATGGGCAGTATGCAGGGACGTGACAGGAACTATCATTTGAAGCAAAAAACTTCATACGGACATATTCCCAATTCTAAATGGTTTTCGAGGTAGAAAACATGTGATGTACATTGCTATTTATTTTCTGTATTATTCAGTGCATTATGAATTTAAATATTTACACACGTAAAACAGTTAGTAAACATCACAACGCGCGTTTTACGAAGTACCAGTTGAAAAATATCTATTTTCAACCTATAAGCGTTATCGTATACATCGCAATGCTGCAGTTGTACCGTTCACAATAAATGTTCGAATATCACACCGTCAATTTCAATGCATTTGCTCACATCTGGGACAACATGCTGTGTTGCTTGTCTGAGTTCCTTTGGACGTTCCCTAATGAGAGCAGCAGTGTCCACTACTTCACTCACAACACAACACGGACAATTGTGCGTTCAGCGGACTAATTTAATGGCAGAAAGACATCCCGAGCGAAGAGGTTGAAAGCAGCGAGGCTGTTTGGCTACTATAAAACGTCAAAGAGGCAGGATGGGGTGGGTAAGACACATACGTGACCACCACTATCCTAAAAACAAATGTACATTACGTGTGACCTACCTCGGAAACCATTCGGAATAGGGCGTATGTCCATCTGAAGTTTACTTGCTTAAAATGAGCTTTCCTGTCGTAACCATGAAATGACCCTTCGTCTTGAGACACTCTACACTACTGCCAGAAAAGGCTTCCTAACCTTAAAATTTCTGTTGCCTGTCATATGTAAACATACTTTTCTTATTCATAGAAGCTTTTCTGGCTGTCGGTAGTCTATATTTTGAATCCGCTTTACTCTTGCCATTGTCAGTTACTTTGCTGCTGAAATAGCAAAACTGGTCTAGCGCTATGAGTTACTCTTTTTCTAATCTAATTCTCCCACCATCATTTGATTTAAATTTTCTACACATCTTTATGTAATTAAATCCAAATTTCTGCTCCAGAAGTTTAGGGTTTTATTGTGATAGAACCATTTCAGCTAGATTGCCGTGTTCAGACCACGGCCATATATCATCAGTAGGTGCACTTACTCTGTATTCTGTTACAGCGTAGTGTAGCTTTAGGACTCTTATAACCTGTTTTGTAGTTTGCTGCTGAACTTCCCTCCGCCACACACGATGGGTGGCTTGCGGAGCATAAATGTAGATATAGATGTAATACAGAGTGACAGCGACCACTGATGATATATGGTCGTGGTCCGAAGATGGCAATCTAGCCGAAATGGATTCATCACAATAAAACAATAATCTCCTATAGCAGCAATTCGGATTTCATTACGTAATATCTCTAAGAGATATCTTCAAAACTTCGGGTCATTGGATCGTGAATTTATTACCTTTCTTTTACTTTTGTTGATGTTATCTCACAACCTCTTTTCAAGGCACTATCCATTCAGCACAACTGATCTTCCTAGTATTTTGCGATCTCTGTAACAACTACAGTGTCATCGCCGAGGTTTTATTTCTTCTCACTAAACTTCAATTTCGTTTCAATTTTTCTCCTTGATTTTATTTACTGCTTGCTCAATGTACAGACTGGATAACATGAGGAATAGGCTACAGCCCTGTCTCACTACCACTTGAACTACTGCCTCCCTTTGATTTTCTTCAACTCTTACAAGTGTAGTGTGGTTTCTGTACTATTTGTAGATAACATTTCATTTTCTTTATTTAATATTTGGTAACTTCAGATGTTCGAAGAGGATATTCTGGTCAACACGGACTCAATGAAACATGTAATAACCACCAATGGGTATACAGTACCGAAAGCCGAAGGTGCTATAGCGGAAACTAATTTCCAAATTCGTTTCTCTATCAGTGTTTGGTGCAATATGATGATTAATTTGTTTCTAGAACACGTTATTTTGGGGTAACGGATACCAGGTCAAAGTAACTTGAATTTTTTGAAAAATAGGTTAGTTGAGTGACATCCCGTTCGCCTCACACAATGTAACACACTTTCAACTTGACTGAGCTCTTCCAGGTTCTACAATTTGTGTGAACCAATATTTAAAGTCTCTTTCCCTGCTGTACTTACATCATAACGTGACCACCAAGATCTCTAGACCTAACACACATGGATTCATATTTATGTGACTCGATTAAATGTGAATTGTAGAGGAGGTGGATACGTGAGACGAAATCCTAGGTCTCATTACGGACATTGCTGCTCTAACAAACGAACGTAGAGGTGTACTACAACCACCATTGTAACTTGTTCTCCAGAAATCAAAAAAGCCTGTTGACTTAAAATGTGGAGTTATTGTACCTTTATTGAAAATATATTGAATTTAATTCTTAAGTGTTGTACATTTAAAATAACCTGCAGGAAAGAAATAAAGGTTGTCAATTCACTCAAGATTTATTGTTGTTGTATATGGGGTACATGAAAATTATTCCATTTACACATCAGTAACAGAATCGGTTTTCAGGTTCCAGGTGCCGCGCGATGCAGAAACATCCATATTCTAATACGTGGTGTAGCATTCACGGACGGCAATGCAGGCGCTGACTGCATTCAGTCGATCGTACAGATGGCGATGATGATGGTGATGTTGGTTTGTGGGGCGCTCAACATCGTGGTCATCAGCGGCCGTACAAGTTCCCAATTTTTCCATTTTCAGTCTGGCCACGTCCCGAATGACGATGAGATGATGAGGACAACACAAACTGCCAGTCGTCGGGCGGAGAAAATCCCCGACCCCGCCGGGAATAGAACCCAGGGCCCCGTGATCCAGAGGCACCAACGCTAGCCACTAAACCACGTATGTGATACGTTATGCCAGCCTGCTGGACTTGTTCACATAGTTCTGCAAGAGTTGTTGGTTGACGAGTTGCACGAGTCACTTCTCCCACCATATCCCACACGTGCTCGATTGGATACAAGTCCAGAGATTGTGCTGGCCAGAGAAGTTGCTGCACGTCTTGCAGAGCACGTTGGGTTTCACAGACAGTGGGTGGGCGAGCATTATCCTGTTGGATCAACACATAACATTTTTGTTGCAAGAACGGCAAAAGAAAGGGTGTAATAACCTTGTGCACATACAGAGTGCCAATTAGCATCCCCTCCAGAAACACTAAAGGTGACCGAGAGCTGTAACTCATAACAGCTGAGGTCATCAGTCCCTAGACTTACACACTACTTAAACTGATTGATGCTAAGAACAACACAGACACCCATGTTGGAGGAAGGACTCGAAACTCCTGCGGGAGGGGCCGCGCAGTCCGTGACATGGCGCCTCAAACCCCGCGGGCACTCCACGCGGTCTCATACACTACTGGCCATTAAAATTGCTACACAACGAAGATGACGTGCTACAGACGTGAAATTTAACCGACAGGAAGAAGATGCTGTGATATGCAAATGATTAGCTTTTCAGAGCATTCACACAAGGTTGGCGGCGGTAGTGACACCTACAACGTGCTGGCATGAGGAAAGTTTCCAACCGATTTCTCATACGAAGCAGCAGTTGACCGGCGTGGCCTGGTGAAACGTTGTTGTGATGCCTCGTGTAAGGAGGAGAAATACGTACCATCACGTTTCCGACTTTGATAAAGGTCAGATTGTAGCCTATCGCGATTGCGGTTTATCGTATCGCGACATTGCTGCTCGCGTTGGTCGAGATCCAATTACTGTTAGCAGAATATGGAATCGGTGGATTCAGGAGGGTATTACGGAACGCCGTGCTGGATCCCAACGGCCTCAGATCACTAGCAGTCGAGATGACTGGCATCTTATCCGCATGGCTGCAACGGATCGTGCAGCCACGTCTCGATCCCTGAGTCAACAGATGGGGACGTTTGCAAGACAACAACCATCTGCACGAACAATTCGACGACGTTTGCAGCAGCATGGACTATCAGCTTGGAGACTATGGTTGCGGTTACCCTTGACGCTGCATCACAGACAGGAGCACCTACGACGGTGTACTCAACGACGAACCTGGGTGCACGAATGGCAAAACGTCATTTTTTCGGATGAATCCAGGTTCTGTTTACAGCATCATGGTGCTCGCATCCGTGTTTGACGACGTCGCGGTGAACGCACATTGGAAGCGTGTATTCGTCATCGCCATTCTGGCGTGTCACCCGACGTGATGGTATGGGATACCATTGGTTACAGGTCTCGGTCACCTCTTATTCGCATTGAGGGCACTTTGAACAGTGGACGTTACATTTCAGATGTGTTACGACCCGTGGCTCTACCCTTCATTCGATCCCTGCGAAATACTACATTTCAGCAGGATAATGCACTACCGCATGTTGCAGGTCCTGTACGGGCCTTTCTGGATACAGAAAATGTTCGACTGCTGCCCTGGCCAGTACATTCTCCAGATCTCTCACCAATTGAAAACGTCTGGTCAATGGTGGCCGAGCAACTGGCTCGTCACAATACGCCAGTCACTCACTACTCTTGATGAACTGTGGTATCATGTTGAAGCTGCATGGGCAGCTGTACCTGTACACGCCATCCAAGCTCTGTTTGACTTAATGCCCAGGCGTATCAAGGCCGTTATTACGGCCAGAGTTGGTTGTTCTGGGTACTATTTCTCAGGATCTATGCACCCAAATTGCGTGAAAATGTAATCACATTTCAGTTCTAGTATAATATATTTGCCCAATGAATACCCGTTTATCATCTGCATTTCTTCTTGGTGTAGCAATTTTAATGGCTAGTAGTGTACTTTCATCACTGAAGACCACGGCGCGCCATTCCATTTTCCAAGTGATGGTCCTACGGCACCATTCGCACCGCGCATGTCTCATGCTGTGGGGTGCGTGGAAGACGGCCTAGAGGTGTGCGCGCCTCTAGTCCCAATGTTAATAACCGGTTCGGAACAGTTTGTGCAGACACGTCTGGTCTCTCAAGCTCCTTTATCTGTGCTGTGGTAGCTGTAAGATCTGCCACTGTTGCCCCTACAATACGACGAGCCTGGCCAGCGTCTGTGCTGCGCAGGCGTCCAGACCCTCACCTACAGGTGCTAAAATGTTCACGTAATCACTGGTACCAGCATCGTTACAAAACTGACGTAGCACGTTCAACCTGTGAGACAGGTTTCCGAAAGGACCATTTGGCTACTCGGAAGGCCACAACTTGATCCCTTTCAGACTTGCTCAGTTGGCTGTAGGAAGCACAAGTGCGTCTCAGTGGCATGGATGCCTGCTCGGTTCCCACGTTTACGTCACACGGAGCCTTTTGGCAGTAAGCATTCCCTATTAAAGGGAATGCCACTACGCTATCTGTTGGTGGACTACGTTGAAACCGTTATTGGTACATTGTTGTGTACCAATGTAATTAACATTTTACAATGCAACAAACGGCACTGATTACGTATTTGTTTATATGTTCAGATGTGCTAACAAAACTAACGGGGTTCCATTTAAAAAAACGTAGGTTTGTGTTAAAAAACATACTTCCGCGCATTTTTTTATGGTTCGTATTAACTAATTACACTAGCCCCTCTCCTCACGTTCGGTCTGTGGAATCGATTCGCCAGTATTTGATGTGGTTTACGAAATATATCCAGCGGTAATGTTAGGTGACTCACCCTGTATATATATATATATAAGACAGGAAACAATAGTCTCAGACTTAAAGAAGTATGTAGTAATCCCAACTCCAAAGAAGGAAGCTGCTCACAGGTGTGAATAATACAGAATTATCAGTTCAATAAAACAAGCTTGCGAAGTACTGACATGAATTAAATACGGAAGAATGGGAAACCGATAGAAATCGATCTAAGGGAAGATCGGTTTGGTTATGGAGAAATGTAAGAACATACGAGACAATGCTGACTTTACGACTTATAGAAGATGCGTTGAAGATAGACAGACCCACGTTTATACCATTTGTTGATTTAGAGGAAGCTTTGACAATGTTGACTCGACGGTGTCCGGACGGCCCACATCTCGTGGTCGTGCGGTAGCGTTCTCGCTTCACACGCCCTGGTTCCCGGGTTCGATTCCCGGCGGGGTCAAGGATTTTCTCTCCCTCGTGATGGCTGGGTGTTGTGTGCTGTCCTTAGGTTAGTTAGGTTTAAGTAGTTCTAAGTTCCAGGGGACTTATGACCACAGCAGTTGAGTCCCATAGTGCTCAGAGCCATTTTTTGGTGTCCGGACATTTGCCGCGGTTTTACCTGCTCCGAGGGGTTGGGTCCGTCCGCAGCTCCTGGTCGTGTGGTAGCGTTCTCGCTTCCCGCGCCCGGGTTCCCGGGTTCGATTCCCGGCGGGGTCAGGGATTTTCTCTGCCTCGTGATGACTGGGTGTTGTGTGATGTCCTTAGGTTAGTTAGGTTTAAGTAGTTCTAAGTTCTAGGGGACTGATGACCATAGATGTTAAGTCCCATAGTGCTCAGAGCCATTTGAACCATTTTTGGGTTGGGTCCCTTGTCTCCCCCTACTCCTGCTCCTCCTCCTCCTCCTCACCCGCCCACCCAGTTTGCTTTCGAAGTTCCTAACGTGACCATCAGTATGGAAGTTATTACAACGAACAAGGGCAGGCCTCCTGCTCATTAGAAAGATTACGCGTATCTTAAACAGAAGGAATCTAAAGAAGGTGTTGTTACATGGATGTTCTTACGCCGAAAAGCGGATCATTGCAAGGGAAAGCTGCTTTCGAGGAACGGAGAAGTGTTGAACGTATTAGAACATCTCTGTGGACCACCTGACGATGCGGCTCTGAAAGTGAGAAAGCAAGTGGAAAGAGCGAAGGGAAGGTCTCGAGAAGAAACTACACAGTTATCGGAGATATACGCGGATGAAATGGGAAATCTACATAATAAAGTTTATGACTTTGTTACAGTGATGCCTAATTCAGAATCTACACTCCTGGAAATTGAAATAAGAACACCGTGAATTCATTGTCCCAGGAAGGGGAAACTTTATTGACACATTCCTGGGGTCAGATACATCACATGATCACACTGACAGAACCACAGGCACATAGACACAGGCAACAGAGCATGCACAATGTCGGCACTAGTACAGTGTATATCCACCTTTCGCAGCAATGCAGGCTGCTATTCTCCCATGGAGACGATCGTAGAGATGCTGGATGTAGTCCTGTGGAACGGCTTGCCATGCCATTTCCACCTGGCGCCTCAGTTGGACCAGCGTTCGTGCTGGACGTGCAGACCGCGTGAGACGACGCTTCATCCAGTCCCAAACATGCTCAATGGGGGACAGATTCGGAGATCTTGCTGGCCAGGGTAGTTGACTTACACCTTCTAGAGCACGTTGGGTGGCACGGGATACATGCGGACGTGCATTGTCCTGTTGGAACAGCAAGTTCCCTTGCCAGTCTAGGAATGGTAGAACGATGGGTTCGATGACGGTTTGGATGTACCGTGCACTATTCAGTGTCCCCTCGACGATCACCAGTGGTGTACGGCCAGTGTAGGAGATCGCTCCCCACACCATGATGCCGGGTGTTGACCCTGTGTGCCTCGGTCGTATGCAGTCCTGATTGTGGCGCTCACCTGCACGGCGCCAAACACGCATACGACCATCATTGGCACCAAGGCAGAAGCGACTCTCATCGCTGAAGACGACACGTCTCCATTCGTCCCTCCATTCACGCCTGTCGCGACACCACTGGAGGCGGGCTGCACAATGTTGGGGCGTGAGCGGAAGACGGCCTAACGGTGTGCGGGACCGTAGCCCAGCTTCATGGAGACGGTTGCGAATGGTCCTCGCCGATACCCCAGGAGCAACAGTGTCCCTAATTTGCTGGGAAGTGGCGGTGCGGCCCCCTACGGCACTGCGTAGGATCCTACGGTCTTGGCGTGCATCCGTGCGTCGCTGCGGTCCGGTCCCAGGTCGACGGGCACGTGCACCTTCCGCCGACCACTGTCGACAACATCGATGTACTGTGGAGACCTCACGCCCCACGTGTTGAGCAATTCGGCGGTACGTCCACCCGGCCTCCCGCATGCCCACTATACGCCCTCGCTCAAAGTCCGTCAACTGCACATACGGTTCACGTCCACGCTGTCGCGGCATGCTACCAGTGTTAAAGACTGCGATGGAGCTCCGTATGCCACGGCAAACTGGCTGACACTGACGGCGGCGGTGCACAAATGCTGCGCAGCTAGCGCCATTCGACGGCCAACACCGCGGTTCCTGGTGTGTCCGCTGCGCCGTGCGTGTGATCATTGCTTGTACAGCCCTCTCGCAGTGTCCGGAGCAAGTATGATGGGTCTGACACACCGGTGTCAATGTGTTCTTTTTTCCATTTCCAGGAGTGTATGAAGAGAACCATGCGTCGTCGATGGAGTCAAGCGAGGGGGAACCAACAAGAGCCTAAGAACTCCTATGAAATTGATCTTCATGAAGATCTATTAAAAATGGGAGATGGCAGTAGTTTTCTTATGGAAGACGATAGATTAGAGGTGAGAATAATGATTTTTAGTGGATGCAAAAGAAAAAAAAGTTTAAAAACACGTTCCCATTTTTTTATTTAAGAGATGCAGCAAGCAGTTTGCACAGATCTACACCATACACGTAGACTTAGAAGGCCCGATTAAAGAAACAAACATTCTTCCTACTGTATTTGCACTGCTCCCTAATAAGAAGAAAGACACTGCATGGAGGCTTAATTATTATTAATTATTAATGAAAATACTTTTTAATTTTGGTGGCTGTATATCCGATTACGCTGTTTCGTAAACGGTTGGCCTTGAGTAGTATTATTACGCAATCTGACTGCATAGAACAACAACAAAGACTGAAATGAAAATTTTCGTTAACACAATTAATTAATTAAGTCCCCAGCAACTATAAAACCTACAAAACCAAAGCACAAGTATAACTGTTCTGTGTGTGGAAGTATGACTCAACGTACACATCTGGCACGGTTCTTCTTCAATAAGACAAAAATTTCAAATACCATTTATACTGACGTGATAAAAAAAATTAGAAATACTATAATTGCGTAAGAAAACCAGAATTACACTCTAATACAAGAACACACGCCAGATGCTTTGTTGACTGAACCTGTAATGACGCATTATTCAGGACACTGAAATAATGAGAGAGAAAAGAAAAAAATTTTTTTACCTTCATTTATATTGATGAAAAGCACGCTAATCATTACAATATATCACCATACCGAGTCGCTACTACCACATCTCAACAAGAACTGAGTACTGTCACATCTCGACAAGCACTCCTCACTACGACATCTCAGCAAGCACTCTCTGCTACGAGTTCTCAACAAGCACTGACTACTACGAGTTCTCCCCCAGCACTGCCAGTGGAGGCGGCTGAATAATAACTCTTTGGCGCAATCTCTGGCGCAGTGGCTCAGTGTAGCCACCTTTCATATGCCCCTCCTCCACGGGCCAGAATTTGAAGGTATTTTTGCCAGCATTGGTGGTGAAAATACCACCAAATTCGTCCACAAAATACAGACAAAAATAAAAGATAATATTAATACGTAAATATCACATAATTAGATAAAATTTTTGGCTTTGCACTGACCTTTCAATAATCTAATATATGAAATACAGTAAGCAATACAACTTCTTTCATACATGTGATTTTACATAATAGTTCACACAATACATAAAAAATCAGTTTATACAAATGTTCACATAAAATGCTTTGAATGATTCAAAAAAAAAACAAGTAGTTGATAGTTCCAGCAGTAGCACCCAGCAATGGTCAACAGATGCAAATACCAACAAGTGACATCATTTTAGTAGAATCAGTCCATTAGTGGCACCTAGCAATGTTGAGCAGGTGCAGACAGCAACAAGTGACATTATTTCAGTAGAAGCAGTTCATCAGCGGCACCCAGCATTGTTGAACAGGTGCAGACACCAACAAGTGACATCACTTCAGTACAAGCAGTCCATCAGTGGCACCCAGCAATGTTGAGTAGGTGCAGACACCAACAAGTGACATTATTTCAGTAGAAGCAGTCCATCAGTGGCACCCAGCAATGTTGAGCAGGTGCAGACAGCAACAAGTGACATTATTTCAGTAGAAGCAGTCCATCAGTGGCACCCAGTAATGTTGAACAGGTGCAGACACCAACAAGTGACATTATGTCAGTAGAAGCAGTCCATCAGTGGTACCCAACATTGTTGAACAGGTGCAGACACCAACAAGTGACATTATTTCAGTAGAAGCAGTCCATCAGTGGTACCCCGCAATGTTGAGTAGGTGCAGACAACAACAAGTCACATTATCTCAGTAAAAAACAGTCCATCAGTGGCACCCAGTAACGTTGAGCAGGTGCTGACACCAACAAGTGACATCACTCAGCAGAAACAGTTCCATTAGTGGCACCCAGCATTGTTGAACAAGTGCAGACACCAACAAGTGACTTCATTTCAGTAGAAGCAGTTCCATTAGTGGCACCCAGTAATGTTGACAGGTGCAGACACCAACAAGTGACGTTATTCCAGTAGAATCAGTCCATCAGTTGCACCTTGCAATGATGAGCAGGTCCAGAGAGCAGTCCATAATATTCACTATCACTGATCACACTGTTCATCAGAGTTTATTAGCAGAAATTAAACATGTCCTAGTGGCACCAATCATGTAGAAAAAGTACAAGCAACAGTCCATAATATTCACTATCCTAATCACACAGTTCATCAGCAGAAATTAAACATTTCTAAGTGTCACCCATCAATGTTGAACAAGTGCAGGTAACAGTTCATAATATTCACCATCACTAATCAGACAGTTCAGGCATGAAGAATAGTTTGAATCCACATACAAATGCTTTTACACTAAACATACAAATCATAACAAACACACAAATGATGTCAGATAAGTGTCATATTAACTATTACAAATACACAAATATCAGTAAACCTATAATATTTATTGGTGTCAGTGCAAGCCACTACAAACAAATAAAATAACATTTAGGAGATAGGTGGGTAGGATTAGGAAAGGAAAACACACAAAACACACTCACTCATCTTTCATCCACATTAAGTACTACTGTGTAATTGAATAGTGTTAACTGTGTAAATGCAATTCTGTCAAAATTTGATGTTCATCGTGTGTATCAAGTAGTAGTGGCAGCAATGTGTAACAGTCAATAATAGTTAGTCAACGTCATAGTCATCATGTCAAGACCAATGTTTGCCAAGCCAGATCAAAATGTACGGTTGCTGAACAACTGCTTAGTGATTTAACAAAGTGTGTGTAGACAATCTTCCTTCCACTTTAGTGTTCTAGTCTGCTATCTTCATCCTCCTTGTTCCATATAGACCAACAAAAAAAAATATGCACCTCACTTACTTTACCTCTTATCCACCAAAACTCCAATAATCATCAGCATCACATAATCTCAATACTTCAATAATACCTCTTACGTCGATACATATAAATCTTATCATCAGTATCATTTACCTTACCTCTTGTCCACAAAAACTCCAATAATCATCAACTTCACATAATCTCAATAATACCTCAATAATACCTCTTCAATACGTCAATACATATAAACCTTATTACCAATATCATTTCACTTCCATAACAACTCTTTCCTCTAGTCAGTCTCCTCGAACAAGTACAGATAAAATCCTAATGCAAACCTCATCATCCCATACAATCCGAAGACACACTGTCAACACACAACCTCTGTGTAATCCATCTGAGCCAAATCTTCTACTCATTATGAATTATAAACAAAAGAAATGCATACATGACCTCTAACAGACTTAGTTCGAATAACTCTCAGTAATTAAGTACGATTACGGAGTGTGAATGATCATAATATTTCACAGTGTGTACACCACTTCAAGAATTACGGCAAACAGAAGCAAACATGTGGAGTATTTCTTGTGTCAAGTGTCACTTCCTATTTCAATTGCTCACGAAAAATGCAGTGTAATGACTGTCAATGGTCTAAACCTAGTGTTGGTATGTCATGTCGTTAGCTTCCTTCCTATTAGCATTAATTTATACAGATTTCATAAAACCTCCTGCTCATGTGTCTTCTATGAAGTTTCTTGTACTAATGTCGTTCGTCGAATTATAGCAGTTCATTTTCCTATCTTAAAAATATCAGGCACTGAGCGTAAGCAAAACAAGCAATAGCGAGTAAATATACCAGTAGAGAACAGAATGTCAACAAGTGGATGCAGCACAATTCTTACAACGAGGCTCTGCCAAGCGAACAATCTATAATTAATACAATAATGTGACCTAAACTCTACGTTCATACACAGTATATCAGCATTTCTATATACCAAATTAAAGAGTAGTTGTGACGACAAACAGAAATGTATAAATATGCAATCCATACGCATAGCAGTAAACATATATCTTACGTAATAAACAGGTCATTAGCATCATATCAGCATAAGCAAATAAATGTTCATATGTAATCTTAATAAGTAAACATGAAGGCGCAAGCACATAAATCACAAAGTATAACTTACATACATATCAGCACAACTAATCAGGTGACAATTATAATTTAAATAAATAAGCACAGCAGACACATAAAAAAATAATGTGACATCAGTGAAAAAGCATTGCAGCCAAGCGATGCATAATATATACAAATAACAACCCTGTTCATTAATAAAACATTGACAAAAATCAGCAAATGTACGCAAGCACGTCACTTCACAAGTAATTTCATAGAACATGAAATTTAGCACAAAGTATGAATCACGTAATCGCGAGCAGCAAATCACGTCTAAAGTACGTACCTAAGTGGAAATATGTTACCTGAAAAATGAACTCAATTAATAGTTACCCTTTTAGTTTATTAGTTTCCTCTTGGAAATTACATTCTTTCTGAAATTTTCTCGATAGCAAGTCCTCTTAACGTCGGAGACACACAGAATTTACCTGAAGTTCTTAAATATTTTATACAACCGTATCCTGAAAAATACTGAATGTTAATAACATAATTCATCAAGTCACTATAGCTTTATACTGAATTTAATCGGAGAACTTAGACTGTGTATTTGTTTACGGCTGTCAGTGCATTCGCACTGAGCGCTCGATCAGCTGTAGGCGCGTCGCGTGACGTAGGAAGAATTGTTTGCAGTCAACGACTGCCTTGTGCGGCGCGCAGACTTGACTGTTGCTTTGAGTATATGCCGCCGCCAAAACAAAGCGCGGTATCCTTGCATTCTCTGCGTGTTTACATGTAGCTGTTAGTTTCTCACAAGTATGTCATTCCACAAAATTTTTTTTAAAAGTATATCATTCCACAAAAATTTTGGAAACTACGAACCTCACGTTTTGTGGTAGGAACAGCATAATTACGAACAGCGTCTAATTTTTCTGGATCAGGAAGAATAGCTTCTGTAGAAATAATGTGACCAAGAAATTTCACCTGAGAACGACCAAATTCAGATTTTTCTAAGTTCACTGTAATGCCAACTCGTGCAAAAATACGTAATAATGAATCCAATATTTTGTTGTGCTCACTCCAAGAACGTTTAGCAATAAGAATATCGTCAACATATGAAGTAATATTGTCACGAAGAGAAACAGGTAAAATTTCGTTTAAACTACAAATGAATGCTGCAGAAAATATAGTAAGTCCAAACGGTAAATTCCAAAGTCACTTTTGGGTAACACAGTCATATCCGGTTACTGTTTACTTACTCACTAGATAGATTGATAGTCGAAGAGTTGGTTTGACAGATGCAAAGAATAGTAAAAGAGTAGGCAGCGGTGCAGAAATCTAAAAGGGAAATAGCACCACTACAGCTCGGGGCCCTATGCACGCTACGGCACATATTCACTTAGAGTAGTGAATACCCTGAGGACTTTAATAGCCGCACATAATTTCCAGTTTGTGACTTAATGGCCAATTTAGTGGGAGTGCGTGCATAAATTGATCTAACCATGCACATGGATGTATGTCATTCTTAGAATTGCGGAAGATCTTAAATTTCCGAACAGTCAAAAAGTGTTTATAGTTAAAGTTTTCGCCTAGTGGCGACAAAGACCTACCGCGTCTGTCCCAGTCCGAATGTCGATTATTGTAAAGTTCGCGCGCCTGGCGCTCTCTTGTTGCATCCCGTAAATGAAATAAATTATTTTCTTCAAAGCCCTCTGCTAAACTAACACTTGTCAATTTATCTGAGATCTCCTCAACTCTTTCCGATGAGTCACTTAATTGTTCTTTCTGTTTATTTACGTCTTCTGTAAATGTCGTGACTCGGGTTTCGGTGTTGTCACATTTAGTAGTTAACTGTTCATACTGTTGTGTTAGGTTATTTATTCTGTCATTTGGTACGGATTCCTCGATTCTTTCAATTATTTCTTCCTTATCGTGTGCACGTTGTAAATTTAATTCTGAAATTTTTTGTACTATCACGCGATCTCTTTCTTCCTGTTCTCTGTCCTGTTCCTTTTGTCTGATTTCTGTTGAAATTAAACTATTATTGTGAGCATTCAAAATCGGTTGTACTTCTTCTCTAATTTCTTTCTTTGATTCATCTTTCATGTTTTTGAAACATGTCCCTATTCGTGAGCCTAACTGTGTTTCCATTGCTTCCATCTCGGTTTTACTTGTTCCTATTTGTGATCCCAGTGAGTCTAACCGTGTTTCCATTGTTCCCATATCAGTTTTAATTTCAGATCGTAACTGTGATCCCACTGTTTTTAATTCAGATCGTAACTGTGATCCCATTGTTTTTAATTCAGATCCCACTCTTTTAATTCGGTTTTAATTGTTCCTAGTAGTGATTCTGTGTTTCCATTCGTGATCCCATATTTAATATAGCACCCATCAACTGCTCCACATCTACTAGTTCAAAATTCCTTTCGCCCCTAACATTTCCCACAAAACCAGCTTCCTTCGTCATAGCTGTAAGGCCATCTGTGTTCGATACTATTACAGAATCTTCTGTCGTTAATCTCGTATTCTGTGAATTTTCTGATTGAGAAAAATTTTGAAATGGTTCCGGACTATCTTCCCGACTTATTAAATTATTCATGATACTGTTGTCCTGTGTTGGCGAGTTCGCGATGTCAACAATTTCGTCATTCTCACTATTCATCATTTTCGCCTTTTTCATCGATCGCGTAATCATTTACAAAACATACAAAACTCGTCACTGTACGAAAATTATACACAATGACTCCTTATCTTCAACAATACCATTCACATAAAATATTTCTCTCAAACACGATTAACGAACAATTGAAATAATTGCACTAAATTGTCAAACGCGTATACAAGGCAATAAAAATTAAATTTTGAAAAATACCATTAGAAGAATGCCAATTACCAAATCTACACATGCAATATAGACTACAATTACTAAACTACAAATTACTGCAACAATACTACTGTCTACTATTTTTACAATCAGAAGAATTCCAAGGGACGATCCGAAGCAGCGGTCGCCACGTGCATGGGGGCTTAATTATTATTAATGAAAATACTTTTTAATTTTGGTGGCTGTATATCCGATTACGCTGTTTCGTAAACGGTTGGCCCTGACTAGTATTATTACGCAATCTGACTGCATAGAACAACAACAAAGAATGAAATGAAAATTTTCGTTAACACAATTAATTAATTAAGTCCCCAGCAACTATAAAACCTACAAAACCAAAGCACAAGTATAACTGTTCTGTGTGTGGAAGTATGACTCAACGTACACATCTGGCACGGTTCTTCTTCAATAAGACAAGAAATTTCAAATACCATTTATACTGACGTGATAAAAAAAATTAGAAATACTATAATTGCGTAAGAAAACCAGAATTACACTCTAATACAAGAACACACGCCAGATGCTTTGTTGACTGAACCTGTAATGACGCATTATTCAGGACACTGAAATAATGAGAGCGAAAAAAAAATTTTTTTTACATTCATTTATGTTGATGAAAAGCACTCTAATCATTATAATATATCACCATACCGAGTCGCTACTACCACATCTCAACAAGAACTGAGTACTGTCACATCTCGACAAGCACTCCTCACTACGACATCTCAGCAAGCACTCTCTGCTACGAGTTCTCAACAAGCACTGACTACTACGAGTTCTCCCCCAGCACTGCCTGTGGAGGCGGCTGAATAATACTCTTTGGCGCAATCTCTGGCGCAGTGGCTCAGTGTAGCCACCTTTCAACACATATGTTCGTCTCTTTCGTCTGATAACAGGCAGTCTCTGAGTGGCGTCCTAAACAAGTAAAGGTGGACTTTGAGGCAGCTGCGATATCGGCCATTCGTCACGTTTTTCCCACAACTGAAATAAATGGATTCTATTTCCATATCAAGAAGAGTTTATGGAGAAGAATTCGAGTTCTCGGTCCAACTGAGGAGTACCGCTAGAACGATGATTTAAGACTTCACGTCAGCATGTGTGCAGCGCTGGCAGTTGTAAAACCGGAGGAAGTAACCAATGGGTGGCTTGAGATTCATGCAGAAGCTCCTGATAACGGAAGGTTCTCTCAATTTTTTGACTACTTTGTGGATAATTGGCTAGAGAATGAGGATATCACAATAGAAATGTGGGACTGTTACGGAGAAAGGCATCGAACGACGAATGCTGTTGAAGGGTGGCACAACAAAATAAATAGTATTATTGGAAAATGTCACCCTAGAATCAACTATTTGGTGGAGTGCTTGAAAAAGGAAGCAGAGCTCACAAACTGCATGTACATGAAATTGGAAATGAATCTTGAAGGTAAGAAGAGGAAGAAGAAGTACTTGAAGCTGGACGACAGGGTAGGGAGAATCGTAAAGAATTATGAAGAGACTGGCAACATTAGGCCTTGCTTGAAAGCCATTGCCCATATTCAGAAAATGGACTAAAATACGTTAATAATAATGTATTAAGAACTATGAAGATCACTGAGTCCTCGCAGATTACTGAGATAAAATTATTAAAACACTGAAGCAGCATTATCGGAGCTAATATTAAGTTGTAACTGTAAAGAGAGTGTACATTAGTTCAGCGTGTTTACACTGATTTTACACAAGCCAGAATGGTAGATGGTCATTTATCATTTTCAAGGTCCAAGGCCTGTGCAAAGGGTGATGTGAATCAGCCTTTAATGTAAAAATTAAAAAGTGTTTCAGGCTCCACAAAAGTATCCCTATTGTTGTCACGTTAAGATAACTTCTTTCTCCCTTCCAATATTATGGCCATACTATTAAATAATTGTGATTTCTAAAATAATTTTCTGAAGCTTCAGAATCGCAACTATCACCTAAAATACCATTGCTTGTTAAACTGATAGTATACGATTTTGTAAAAGAAAATGGGAACTGAACCTTTCAATTGCACCTAAAATTGACATCCCAAAACTGATCTGATCCTAAGGATGACAATTTTGGCACCTCAAATATTTTTTATTTAAGTTCAGCTGCAAACATTTATAGTAGATGTAAATCTACTTAAGTACATTTAGATATAGTCATTTAAAAATTAAAATTTCTTACTAAATTGATTATCTTTAAACAGGTCAGTAAAAGCAAGGAGCTTACTATTGAAAATTAATTGTTACTAAAGAACGTCAGAAACAAATGTATTAGACCTACTTTTCTTATACATTAGAGACTTTTTGAAAAGATATTTGATCATTTCCTCTGTCACTGACAGTGTAATTTCAGTTGCTTTGCAACACCAGGGATATCTACTTCTAAATTATGTTTGCAGCTGTTCTCATTTCGAATTCTGGAATATCTACTTCGTCTTCTTTGGTGAAGGAATTTCGGAAAATGCATTTAGTAACTCCACTTTAGTGGCACTGTCATCAGTAACATTACCGTCACTGTCGTGCAGTAAAGGTACTTACTGAGCCTTTCCGCTGGTTTACTTAACATGGGAGCAGTATCTCTTTGGATTTTCCGCCACATTTCTAGAGCGAGTTTCGTTGTAGAAACTATTAAATGTATCTCGCATTTAAATCCGCACCAAATTTCGAGCCTCAGTAAAACTTCACCAATCTTGGAGATTTTGCGTTCGTCTAACTTATATGTGCCTTTTGCGGTGCTCCTGCAACAGCTTTCTGTCGTGTTTTGTGCACCATGCGGAATCAGTTCCGTCTCTTATTAATATATTTGGTATATCTCGAGTGCTGTTGATACTATTTCTTTGAACTTAACCCACATATGATCTTCATTTACATAGTTTGGAAGGATTGGAGACTATGTCTTAGAAAGACGTCACCCGAATTTTTAGCTGCTTTTATAAATAGATATATTTCGCGTTTAGTTTTGGTGAATTTATTTGTTACGCAATTGAGCCTCGCTACGACTGAGTGTTCACTAATCCCTGTATCCGTGGTGATGCTCTGGATTATTTGTGGCTAAGAGGTCAAGTGTATTTTCGTAACGATTTACAATTTGAATGGCCTCGTCAACTAATTGTTAAAAATAATTTTAAAAAAGCATTTAGAACAATTACGGAAGTTGTCTTCTATTTACAATAGGGTATTTTTGTCAACATACGGAAGGTAGATCCAAGTCACTGCCAACTATAATTGTATGAGTAGGGCACCTATTTGTGATGAGACGAAAGTTTCCTTTGAACTGTTCAGCAACTGTTTCATCTGAGACAGGGGGTCGGTAAAAGGAGCCAGTTATTAATTTATTCCGGTTGTCGAATATAACCTCTGCCCATACTAAGTCACAGGAACTATCTGCTTCAAAGTCGATTGTGAGCTTACATTATTTTTCCTTAAGTTGTCCTTCTTGTTTCTGTTGTAGTGCAGGTAATTACAATTACGGCTTTTCCCTCCAGAACCTAAGATGCTTTCTCTGTGACCCTACAAATACCAGAGCTAAACAATGTAGAACAACGTACGTTACAAGCGTAGCATTCTGTATTACTTCATTTCCTTATTTCTAACATTTTAAAATTGTAAGTCGTTCTTCTTTTCAAACATTCACATACCCATTATTCTTCCCCTATTGTCTTTTGGGTATGCAGTCGTAGTAATTAAAGTAGGCACAAATGCAGTGATCAAAAAGAAATGATTAGCGTACATTCGCATTCTCGTTACATCGTTCCTTTCTTGTTGCTCCCATGCCGATGGACTGTTTCTATCGCAATCAGTAAGCATGAAAGGAAGCTACCGTTCAGACAGAGGAATCTATATTTATACTTGGCAGAACTAATTACATACTGACATAATCGTCGGTATTGCTTTCATTTTCCAAAAGTTATAAATATTTCGATTTCGGAAAAGAAGCTCCGTATATGGCCAAGATGTCGAAGAAGAAGGTCCCTTACGTACTGGTTGTATCGAGTAAGATGTGGAGACGACGGTTTGAAAGCGGACAGAAGAGGTACGAGGAAGGGCGTCCCTTGCCTGAGGGATCGCTACCTGGCGAAGGGGCAAGTGTGGCAAATGTCTGGAGTGGCAAATGTCCGGCATTCGACTCGACTACACTCTTTGAAAGTCTGAGGGGAGCACGGATAACATAGTGAGAGCGAAAAGCTATATTTAACTTGTACAGAAAACACCCTTCAGTTATAATAGTCGAAGGACATGAAAGGGGAACAGTAGTTGAGAAGGAGGTAAGACAGTTTTGCAGCCTATCCTCAACGTTCTTACATTTGTACACTGAGCAGACAGTAAACGAAACCAATGGGTAGATATAAAATTGAACTGAAGTTCAGATAGAATAAACAAAAATGTGGAGATTTGCTGATGACACAACAATTCTCGCAGACACAGCAATCAAGAAATGAGACACTAAAATTAGTCATGCTATTAGAGCAGCAAAACAATTGATGATAGCCGAACTAGAGAGGTTACAATGTGTAGACTGACAATATAAAGAAAAGCATGTCTGAAAACGAGGAATTTGTTAACTTTTACAATAAATTTAACTGTTGGGAAGGCTTTTCTGAAAGTATTTGTCTGAAGTGTAACCTTGTACTGAAGGGAAACGTATGTGATAAACAGTTCCGACAAGAGTAGAACTGAACCTTTTGAAATGTGTTGCTGCAAGAGAATGCTGAAGATTACAGGAGTATGTCGAATAACTAATGAGGAGGTACCGAATAGAATATGAGAGACCAGGAATACATTTCACAGCTTGACTAAAAGAAGGGACCAGTTTCCAGAATGAATATTTCACCTTGCAGCGCAGTGTGCCCTGATATGAAACTTCCTGGCAGATTAAAATTGTTTATCAGAGGGGGTCTCGAGCGCAGGACATTTGCTTTTTGTGGTGTCACCGCCAGACACCACACTTGCTAGGTGGTAACTTTAAATCGGCCGCGGTCCATGTTGTGTCTAGACAAGACAGCCTAGACACAATGAGAGGAAACCGAAATGCACGCTATAAGCTCACGCAGGATGGCGTGAGGTCTGAAACAGGATACGTAATGAATGCTATAAAGAAAAGTACGTAGCTGCTGGAATACTTAACTTTAATCCATCATTTGTATACATCGTTCTTGATGAGACATGCTTCATACGATAACTATCAATTGCTATGGCGCCTTGCTAGGCCGTAGCCATTGACTTAGCTGAAGGCTATTCTAACTATCTGCTCTGCAAATGAGCGAGGCTTCGTCAGTGTGCATCGCTAGCTAAGTCGTCCGTACAACTGGGGCGAGTGCTAGTAAGTCTCTCGAGACCTGCCGTGTGATGGCGCTCGGTCTGCGACCACTGACAGTGGTGACACGCGGGTCCGACATGTACTAATGGACCGCGGCCGATTTAAAGCTACCACCTAGCAAGTGTGGTGTCTGGCGGTGACACCACAGTCCATTAGTACATGTCGGACCCGCGTGTCGCCACTGTCAGTGATCGCAGACCGAGCGCCACCATACGGCAGGTCTCGAGAGACTTACTAGCACTCTCCCCAGTTGTACGGACGACTTAGCTAGCGATGCAACACTGTCGAAGCCTCGCTCCTGTGCAGAGCAGATAGTTAGAATAGCCTTCAGCTAAGTCAATGGCTACGACCTAGCAAGGCGCCATAGCAATTGATAGTTATCGTATGAAGCATGTCTCATCAAGAACGATGTATACAAATGATGGATTAAAGTTAAGTATTCCAGAAGCTACGTACTTTTCTTTATAGCATTCATAACGTATCCTGATTCAGACCTCACGCCATCCTGCGTGAGCTTATAGCGTGCATTTCGGCCTTCTCTGGCGATATAACACTTTTCGTAGATAAATGCCTCACCAATTCAGCTAGCGGAGCACAACTACAAACCCCTCCTCACAGCTGTACTTCCGCAGGTAACCCCTCCTGCCCTCCAGAGTCAAAGTTCTTGGGTTCGAGGCGTGGTCCGGCACGCAGTTTTAATCTGCTAGGAAGTTTCAAGGGTTCAGTTAATAGGATGGATCGTGTCATGAAAGAATTATCAGTTTGACAGTGGAAGAAGTGTGAACGGTTAAAAACTGTAGTGCGCGACTCACGCTTGAATAAGTAAGCAGGCTGAAAGGGATGTAAGTTGCAGTAGTTATGCAGAGATGAGGAAGCTTATACAGACAATATTAGAAAATATTACGACTCACAATGTAGGTCAAATGCTGAGTCGCTAATAGGCACACCAAAAAGACTGTCAAACAAGTAAACTTTCGGCCACAAAGGCCTTAATCGAAATTAGACAACACACACACACACACACACACACATACACGCAAACGCAACTCACACTCTCATGACCAAGTCTCTGGCCGACGGGATCTCTGCAGCAACAGACAGTGGTCGTGCGTGTGAGTTGCGTTTGCGTCAGTGTGTGTGTATATGTCGTTTAATTCCGTTGAAGGCAGTTGTGACCGAAAGCTTACTTGTTTGACGGTCTTTTTAATGTGTATCTGCGACTCAGCAACTCCGCTAATAGTGAGTAGCAGTCTATTATTTTCATAATATTGTCATTATTCCATGTTGGATTTTCCGTTGTTTGAGAAGCTTATTTAGTATACACTAATGTGGAGAGCAGCGTCAGAAGGTCATGACAGAAAAAATGTTTACTAATTGAAACTTTGATTTAAACCTGACTAACAGACTGAAGTAACTGAAAGTTCATCATTATCCAGGTTTGCAGAGACGAAATTATCATAAAATAGAATCATAAATCGATCTTTGTCTTTACCTGAAGATTTTCTTCAGAAAGTTCACTATTTTTGTCCATGTTTACTTGAATAATAAATACATTTTGAGGATTCTGCTTTCAGTAAAACATATTTCTCTGTTCGCTGTTGCTCATAGGCTCACACTTTTTTACAATATTAGTTCATCATCAGTGATTTTCTCTTTATTTGCTATAAAATATTAGTATCATTGAATGCAAATACAAACCGTGGAGATTATTGGCATCAGATGCACAAAACGATGAAGTGTCTTTCACCAACAGGACTGTACGTGCTGCGATTAAAATGTGTCTGCAACCTATGCCACAGAGACGGATGGATACAGACACAACCGACTAAATTAGAGACCAGCCGTGTTTACAAGAACTCTCGCTTCTATCTGTCGAATTAAAGGGCTTGCAATCATGTTCAGTAACATCGTGATTAAAAGGAACTCATGGGATTATATTTCAATCGTCATTCACGTTGAGCGCAGGAAACTGTGGTTTAGAAAGCCAGCAGTAGCTCTTTGCACTGTCATGAGCGACCAAAGGAGCCAACTCCAAACAGATTCAAAACACTGCTGTTTTTCAGTCAGCGCTAAAACTTCCTTTGTACTATGCTGGACTGAAATTTATTATAAATACTGTCTGATGCCGAGCCGTTCCCATCGTCAGATAATATTTCGTGAACGATACATTCACTCCACATAATTCGAAGCTAAGAACAACACCTACTCCCCTCACCATTGAGGCTATTAACACACATAGTGGAGCAGATTGTTTGTACTCATCGTAGACGACGCTCCAAAATTTCTCCCATTAAATGTAACTAGATCGTCAAGTCATTGTCATGGAATATGATGACTTTAAATATTCGCAAATACCAAGTCAATAATAACTATTAAGTAAAACGTTGAATCTAGGTCTAGGAATTGTTTAGACAACAATTAACTCCACTTTATGGAACACGGAGGTACGGGTTTACTCCAGAATGTAGAAAAATGTTAAGTTAATGGGTGTGAGTAGGAAAACAAACTCGTAATGTTGGGATACAGTATTACTAGCGTCCTGCTTGACAGACTGTTTGAGATCCGTACCAGGTCAAATTAAAGGAAGTCATCGAAGCAACTTATAGGCGGGCTGCTAGATTTGTTACTGGTAGGTTCGAACAACACTTAAGTGTTACGGACATGCTTCGGGAACTCAAGTGGGAAACCCCTGGAGGGAAGGCGACGTTCTTTTCGAGGAACACTATTGACAAAATTAAGAGAACCGAAATTTGACGCTGGCTGCAGAACGATTCTACTACCACCAACATATACTGCGTGCAAGGACCACGAAAATAAGAAATGAGAAATTAGGGCCTATACGGAGGCATTTTTCTCACGCCCTGTTTGTGAGTGGAACAGGAAAAGAAATGAGTAGTAGTGGTACGGGGTTCCCTCTGCCAGGCGCCGTACCCTGGGTTGCGGCGTATCTATGCAGATGTAGGCATAGAAGTTCAGAGGTTAATGTCGCATCGACAACAATTTTATGAAAGACGAAGTAATAGCTCGGATTTGACCTCAGTATGATCCCAGCATTCGCCTTAGTCGATGCAAATTAAAAAGTGGATGGTCAGACAATGATTTGAACTCTCCCCCATTAAGTGACGTCCTCGTATGCATTATACGAATTCTCTAATTTCCATTAGTTTCCGCTCTTCTGTGATTTAAAACTCAAGTTCAGTGTGAGTTTACATTCAAGTGTTAACGTTCGCCCGCCATCTAGTCGTTACGTGTTTTTTGACTCATTTCTTTTCAAATGGGTCTGAGCACTATGGGACTCAACTTCTGAGGTCATTAGTCCCCTAGAACTTAGAACTACTTAAACCTAACTAACCTAAGGACATCACACACATCCATGCCCAAGGCAGGATTCGAACCTGCGACCGTAGCGGTCTCGCGGTTCCAGACTGCAGCGCCTAGAACCGCACGGCCACTGCGGCCGGCTACTCATTTCAGTGCATTTCGTAATCTGCTGATGGTGTCTGTTTAAAAGTGTTGTTAGAAAATATAGCGTTTTATAGTTCTCATTCATTTGGGGCCTTCGGTTACTAAACTTACGTTCAGCGAACATTTGTGTGTTGTTTACGTTCTCGTGTTTCTACGTCCACCTGCCGCCTGGAAGTCAGCTGCGCAACTCAGTTTTTACTAATTATAGCTGTTTAGGTTTCTTGCAGTGCTCTTTAGGTTACTGTAAGGTTGGTTGGTTGGTTTGGGGAAGGAGACCAGACAGCGTGGTCATCGGTCTCATCGGATTAGGGAAGGATGGGGAAGGAAGTCGGCCGTGCCCTTTCAGAGGAACCATCCCGGCATTTGCCTGGAGTGGTTTAGGGAAATCACGGAAAACCTAAATCAGGATGGCCGGACGCGGGATTGAACCGTCGTCCTCCCGAATGCGAGTCCAGTGTCTAACCACTGCGCCACCTCGCTCGGTGTTACTGTAAGGGCAGTGCTAAATGGGACATATATGACTGTTGTTGAAGATTAGTTAGTACGGAAAAAACATGTCGGGACTGTGGGGTGATCTTTCTCTGGCGTGACTGCAGCGGGGCAGCCAGTAAACGGTGAGGCACTCCCATGGGAGCTGGTGATACTAGCTCGGACTGAAACTTGTACGGATAGGGATGTGTCGAGATTTGCACGGAGCAGAGGGCACTGTAGGTAGTGGACAGGGTGTTCCAGAAGTAGCGTACACCGGCCTGTCTTCCGCTACCTGCGACGTGTTGTGGAGAAGGCCAAAGTCCATTTCCTGCACAAAGTTCCCTGACTCCGCACAAGTTCGTAGTGTGCGTGCCTTTCTCCCAGGGTTCAGTATTGAAGTTGACCTCTGACTGCCAAGTAGTGTTTTAGTGCTGAGATAACTGTGTTCACCGAGACCACCAAAGGGAAGTTTCTACTGATTTACAATGGGTATACAATATATAATGTACTGTAAAAGCAAATAAGAAGCGACTTAATGGCGTTGTGTAAACTTTGAAAAGAAAAAAAGGCAAAGGAAGCCTATCCACAAAACATAACACAGTTATAGAGCAACGTAACCACGTTTGTATTCCAAATGAAGCAGCAAATGAAGTGCGGAAACATTTTGTCAGCGAAAAAAAAAAAAAAACAGACGCTAATGTTTCATGAGTTTACGCTGAAACACTGAGATAGCTCTTCAATCAAGTCTACGATTTAATAACATCTTTACCATCAAACAAAAGCGCGAAATAACAGTTACATTGCATTACGCCAAAATATATGGGAACGACACAAGATCCCACCGATTATGGAGAAATATTATTTCAAGAAAATAATTTAATGATGAATGATAGTAGCAATTTTTTACTTGCAGATGGTACAGGGGACCGAATGACAGAATACTGGTGATTGCCAGTAGAAACGGAGAAGCGTGTTTATCAAACGTTCAAGAGTTCGAGCAAGCAGTTTGGACAGTTGTTTATACTCCTCGCCGGCCTTAATAGTTCTTGGGAGGAAACAAACACCATTCCAGTTGTTTACGCTTTGCTGCCAAATAAAAAGCGAGAAACATATGAACAGTTTCTAAAGCTATTAAAACTAACGTGCCTGGATGGAATCCTGCATCTCTGATGATGGACTTCGAAATTGCCAGTGCCCAAGTAGCTAACAGTTTGTTTCCTGGAACAGAGATTACTGGTTGCAATCAACATTTTAATCAGTGTTCGTGGAAACGAGTTCAGCGTTGCTTCCTCGTTCCAGCTTAGGGAAACGAGGAAATGTTCTCCTCTAGCACACCTTCCCTGCAAATAGTGGACTATGGTTGGCTGTATATTTAGGAGAGCTCGCCGGAAAACCAAAAGCTTCAGGATTTCTGTGACTATTTTTTGGACCAGTGGCTCGATAATGAACATATACCAAGAGAAATGTGAAATTGCAGCGGAAGGTCCATCGCACTAATAACGTTTCAGAAAGATGGAACCGATGAATAAATACATTAATATCCAAAGTTCAAATCGTTCAAATGGCTCTGAGCACTATTGGACTTAACATCTGTGGTCATCAGTCCCCCAGAACTTAGAGCTACTTAAACCTAACTAACCTAAGGACATCACACACATCCATGCCCGAGGCAGGATTCGAACCTGCGACCGTAGCAGTCGCGTGGTTCCGGACTGAGCGCCTAGAACCGCGAGACCACCGCGGCCGGCCAATATCCAAAGTTCATCCAAATGTTTACTCATCAGTGAAAAGTCTTCTAGAAGATGCAGAGTACCACGGCCACCAGTTTGACAGACTAATTTTAAACTATGATGAAAAAAAAAAGAGTCAGCAATGAAGACTGACGAAAAGGTTGCAAAGGCTTTAAAGAAACTCCAGAGTGATGGAAACTTAAAATCATTTCTGACTTGTGTGGCCTACGCACAGAGATTACAATGACGAAGAAAACGTCAGATTTTTTGTGACTTGACAAGACAGCCAAGCCACTAGGAGATAGCCGAAAGGCACGCGTTTAAGCTCACGCAGGCTGGCGTGAGGTCTGGAACAGGCCAAGGTCTTATAGTAACAAAAATAGTACGTAGCTTCTGGGATACTTAACTTTAATCCATAATTGGTGAACATCGGTCTGACGGTACATGCATCACAAGATAAATAGCAATTGATAATGGCGCCTTGCTAGGTCGTAGCAAATGACGTAGCTGAAGGCTATGCTAACTATAGCCTCGGCAAATGAGAGCGTAATTTGTCAGTGAACCATCGCTAGCAAAGTCGGCTGTACAACTGGGGCGACTGCTAGGAAGTCTCTCTAGACCTGCCGTGTGGCGGCGCTCGGTCTGCAATCACTGACAGTGGCGACACGCGGGTCCGACGTATACTAACGGACCGCGGCCGATTTAAAGGCTACCACCTAGCAAGTGTGGTGTCTGGCGGTGACACCACAAGATTCATTGAAGAATTTGTAGAATTTGGAAAGTAATTTAACGTAATTATTGACAATCTTGCGAATATTGTAAATAAACTTTACGGGGAACTGAAAGAGACTACCTCCTCGTGCTGTTCCCTGGAAACGACACAAAGTCGGCTAAATGTCTCTTGAAATTTTTAAAATATTCCCCAATGAAAACTAAGAAGACTGTCTCAAAGGCCATGCCTTTTCCAGCTTTCACCTTGAGAGGTTCTTAGAATCAAAATCTGTATGTGTGGACATCGAATACAAAATCCTTGTAGCAGAAACGCAGGCAAATGACATGCAGTTAAGTCCATACTTTCCCGATTTATTAGAAGATGAGCAAATCGACATGAATCTGGTAAAGACAAAATAAATTATCATAAAAAAGTGACTGGTCGCAGTTTTGCAACCTTTCAGCATATGTCAAAATTAATTCCTAGTCACACATTTGGATTTTGGATTGTTTAGGGGAAGAGACCAAACAGCGAGGTCATCGGTCTCATTGGATTAGGGAAGGAAGTCGGCAGTGCCCTTTGAAAGGAACCACCCCGGCATTTGCCTGGAGCGATTTAGGGAAATCACGGAAAACCTAAATCAGGATGGCCGGACGCGAGATTGAACCGTCGTCCTCCCGAATGCGAGTCCAGTGTGCTAACCACTGCGCCACCTCGCTCGGTTCCTAGTCACACATTTTCGCCGAGCGCCTGGATTGTGAGCGCTGGCGGAAAAATGGGACGGTCAGAAGTCGTTACATAGCGCAGCGCGGCCGACTGGTAGCGAAGAAGTTTAAACAATTTGCTGCCTTCAGAGGAATTACGATAAATAGGTTCGACGTAATCTTAGATACGGACATAGAGTATATAAGGCGCAGTGCTTAAGGGAAAACACCATCCAGAAATTTAACATTTCTTCTAGTTTACCGACAGCAACCAAATTTTAAAATCGTGTTTATTATGTAAATATGTAGCAGTACCGAAGTTTTGAAGTCCATAACTTCACTGGTTTTCGAGTTTTGAGTTTTTAATGATATTCTGGAAAACCAACTTTTGGTACTCACATCACAATTTTCATCTGTCAGATTTTGTAGCTACAATCGCCAGACATTTCATAGGTTCTCTGTAGTCATTTTATGAGAAATAATTATTTGTTTTTAGTGTTTATTTAAAATTTCAACTTTTTTCTTTAATTATCTGTACGTAAATGTGATGATAAATTAAACAAATTATATTTTCGATAATATTAATGCATAGAAGTACAAATACATGAAGAGTACTTCATGCAAAAATTTCATTCACACTGCTTAATATTTATGATAAAAAAGTTGGCACTGAGTTTAGAAAAATAAACTTACGGTAAAAATGGATTTTAACATTTTATCAAAACTGAATGTTACTACAAGACACATACCCACTAAAATTCATCGGCACCATAACGTTTTCCCTTCCTACTTGCTTATGTGAGGCTTCTTCTTGTAATTTCAAGATCAGGGTAGCCTTTTCCTTGAATTTTCTAAATAAAAATCACCTCTACGTATTCTTGAGGAAGTGCAGTGGTAGAGATATCCGACTGTAGAGCTTGTTGACTGTTCTGTGTGTATACTAAATCGAATGTGAATGTCGTGTGAGTAGGGCCTCCCGTCGGGTAGACCCTTCGCCGGGTGCTAGTCTTTCGATATGACGCCACTTCTGCGACTTGCGCGTCGATGGGGATAAAATGATGATGATTAGGACAACACAACACCCAGTTCCTGAGCGGAGAAAACCTCCGACCCAGCGGGGAATCGAACCCGGGCTCTTAGGGTTGACATTCTGTCACGCTGACCACTCAGCTACCGGGGACGGACTGTCCCAAATTTATATTTACACACCCAGCAGGCAAATAAATTGGTTTACAGCGACTGGCTGCTAATTTTTTCGGTTCAGTTTTCCTGGAAATCATGCAACTTGCTTTTTCTAGTTTGATTTTATGCCTAGTTAAGAGTAAAGATGGTTCTGTTTGATGGTGATGGAACTAAAAAATTATCCTTGGCATCTTTTGGTATGCCACAGCTCCTTACGCACTCCGTATTTCAAACATTTCTAAGACGTACTTGTGATTCAAATACAGCCAAATCGTTAAGGAGCTTAAGACTAAACACTCTAAAAATGTGAACCAGACATTATTTTTTAAAAATTTTAGTAGTAGTAGGGTGGACTCTCCCCTTAAAATTGAGAGCAGCTGTGTTTTAAGGGATGAAAAGTAGTATGATGGTCGGGTCAGACATATCAACGTCAACGTATCAGTGCAGGATACCTAGTCTATATGTTCACTGCATGTAATGGTGTCTTGATTCGCTTAGTGTTCTGTTAATGTCCCTCAAAAATTTGAAAATAACAAAAAAATTCGGTTTACAACAAAATCACAATAGATTACATGCAAAATATTATGGTCACTTTGAATACCAACAGTGAGAAGCGGATGTGAACTAAATAAATAAAAAACGAAAAAACGCTTTTAAGCAATGTGACTGAAGAAATTATTCATCATAATGGAGCAGAGAACCGTCTCAATAGTTTCCTAGTTTTCCCGACATTTTCAATATGAAAATACATTTTTGTTTTCAAGAAGAACACTCAGCAAATGAATCTACAGTTAGCTCAAGTTACCATACTGCTTTTCAGCTTACAAAGCTTTGTGCAGTTTCACTGATTTCCTGGTTATGCTGGTAGTGTGGAAACTGGGCTAAAGTTAGAACTTGCACACATACTGTGTGACGTTTGCATGATTAATTTCAGAGCAAAATTAGTCTCCTAGACTTCTGTTTCCATAAATGTGAATTTTCACGGCTTAACAATTCTGCAGCTACGATTACGTCGAAGTTTACAGTCACATGCACATGCTGCTTTTTTCGCAATGAAGAGAACCAAATTCGCCCACAGAAACTCACTGGTAGACTTCAGTTTAAGAGCCTGTCTTCGAAGTAGCTTTAGTCGGAAAGTGGTTCAAAATGGCTCTGAGCACTATGGGACTTAACTGCTGAGGTCATCAGTCCCCTAGAACTCAGAACTACTTAAACCTAACCAACCTAAGGACATCACACGCATCCATGCCCGAGGCACGATTCGAACCTGCGACCGTAGAGGTCGCGCAGCTACAGACTGTAGCGCCTAGAACCGCTCGGCCACTCCGGCCGGCGTGCAAGTGTCACTCCTTGCAAATGTCACTCTGTTTAAGTGTTCCTTCTCCCTCCTATGGAGTTACAAATTATGTAGTCGGGAGAAGAAAATGGTGAAATACGGAAGGAAGATTTATGCTCTTCTGGCACCGTAAGAAATGGCGTCCCCTGATAGGAATTAGATAGGTTGAAGAGGAAAAAGAAACAGTCAGAACTGGGAAAAGGTGACAAGTTATAAGTAAAAGGTGAAAACCTAGAGTCACAGCAGAAAATTCTGAAGTGATAGATATTCTGTGCCTCTCTTAACCCCATGTAACAACAGGGATGGAGAAGTTGCATAACAGGAATAATAGACTAGCATTATTTTCGTCTAGTGTTGTTAACATGGAAAAATGAAACGCTGCAAAATATGTAAAAATTGGACACATAGCAAAAATATTGAAACCAATAGTTTTAGTGTGGATCGGAAACCAGAAGCATGTGCATGTGATTTGTCACTGCTGCACACTTCTCTTCTCATTGTTGTACAGACCTGAATATTGTGTATTTTTTTCAAAATTTAGGGAGAGTCCATTTTTCAGAGAACCAGTTAATAATTCTCTGAAAAGTATTGGTAACAATCTCTTATGGTGCTTCCTCTCTAATGCAATTTATTATATCACTAGTGTTATCTGCAAAAAGTATCAGTTCTGACTGTTGAATGTAAAGTGGAAACACATTCATATATGTAAGGAATAGGACTGCACACTAAATTGAATCCTGCGGGACTCTCTTTGTCATTTCTCCCCAGTCACTAAAATTTTCTTCGTTTCCAACACTGTATGAATTCTTCAGCACAACTTTTTGTATTCTATATGTCAAGTATGATTCAAATCAGCAGAGTGTGGAGTCGTCAGTTCCATAAAACATTATCTATACAATCAAATGTCTTGCAAAGATCACAAAAATACCAGTTGGTGATCTTTTATAATTTGAGTCTTGTAATAATTGATGAGAAAATGTGTAGTAGCTAACTGTATTAAGTTCGGTGAAGGATATTGATGGTACTTGTATTTGTTTAAAGTCACGAGGAATGAAAATTTTAATATATTCTTTTGCTTCATCAACTGAACCATTTAATCCAAATTTTACAGCTACATTTTGAAAATGATTGTTAAAAATACTAGCAATTTCATCACTATCAGTCACAACGCTGTAATTCAGTTAAACTGCGATAGTATTTTGTGTATTATCTGGTTATCCTATCTTTCATTTCACAATATCCTATATCGTTTTGTTCTTGTTATCGGCATTATAAATTTTTCCTAGGATATTCATGTTTCTGGACATTTTATTGTCGTTCCTTAAAATATTGACATTGATGTAGCACATGAGCAGGGGTCAGTAAATAGGTAGACTGCTCCAAATTTTTAGGTGTACATACTGACTAAAACTTGAACTGGAAGAAGCATATTACTGAGCTCCTCAAACAATTAAGTTCAGATGCTTTTGCTCTTCGCATAATTCCTAATCTTGGAAAAACGAATTAACCTCCTGATATATTTTGCATATTTCCACTGAATAACGCTGGAACTGGAACACGTGAGGCAATACTGACCTTACGACTTATCTTAGAAGAAAGATTAAGGAAAGGCAAACCTACGTTTCTAGCATTTGTAGACTTAGAGAAAGCTTTTGACAATGTTGACTGGAATACTCTCTTTCAAATTCTAAAGGTGGCAGGGGTAAAATATAGGGAGCGAAAGGCTATTTACAATTTGTACAGAAACCAGATGGCAGTTATAAGAGTTGAGGGACATGAAAGGGAAGCAGTGGTTGGGAAGGGAGTAAGACAGGGTTGTAGCCTGTCCCCGATGTTGTTCAATCTGTATATTGAGCAAGCAGTAAAGGAAACAAAAGAAAAATTCGGAGTAGGTATTAAAATTCATGGAGAAGAAATAAAAACTTTGAGGTTCGCCGATGACATTGTAATTCTGTCAGAGACAGCAAAGGACTTGGAAGAGCAGTTGAATGGAATGGACAGTGTCTTGAAAGGAGGATATAAGATGAACATCAACAAAAGCAAAACAAGGATAATGGAATGTAGTCTAATTAAGTCGGGTGATGCTGAGGGAATTAGATTAGGAAATGAGGCACTTAAAGTAGTAAAGGAGTTTTGCTATTTGGGGAGCAAAATAACTGATGATGGTCGAAGTAGAGAGGATATAAAATGTAGGCTGGCAATGGCAAGGAAAGCGTTTCTGAAGAAGAGAAATTTGTTAACATCCAGTATTGATTTAAGTGTCAGGAAGTCATTTCTGAAAGTATTCGTATGGAGTGTAGCCATGTATGGAAGTGAAACATGGACGATAAATAGTTTGGACAAGAAGAGAATAGAAGCTTTCGAAATGTGGTGCTACAGAAGAATGCTGAAGATTAGATGGGTAGATCACATAACTAATGAGGAAGTATTGAATAGGATTGGGGAGAAGAGAAGTTTTTGGCACAACTTGACCAGAAGAAGGGATCGGTTGGTAGGACATGTTCTGAGGCATCAAGGGATCACCAATTTAGTATTGGAGGGCAGCGTGGAGGGAGACCAAGAGATGAATACACTAAGCAGATTCAGAAGGATGTGGGTTGCAGTAAGTACTGGGAGATGAAAAAGCTTGCACAGGATAGAGTAGCATGGAGAGCTGCATCAAACCAGTCTCAGGACTGAAGACCACAACAACAACAACAACAACGCTTTATGGAAGAATTTTGTGGGGCAGCTTACCACGTAGAAAGAAACTGTTGACTCCACAAAAGTGGACAGTAGAACAATATGTGGTGTTCACCCATGGTTGACATGTAGTTACCTCTTAAAGGAGTCAGGAATTTTAATACATATATGCACTAATGAAAATCGGTATAAATAATCTATCTCGTTTTGAGAAGTAGTTATGTCAACATTATAGGAAAAATAACCTTTATTACACATTATTGAAGCTGTCGGGGGCTTATGAAGGAGTTCAATATACAGCAACAAAACTTTTTCATCATTAACCCATTAACATAAAATGTCTGACAGGTAGCAAAGCAAGTTTTAAATCTAACCTAAAATCATTTCTTCTAGACAACTGCTTCTATCCGTATTTAAAAGCTGGTACCTTTACATAAAGGCTAGTTTTAAGTGCAGTCGCTTGAGAACTACTAAAAAACAATGTGTTCATTAATGTTAACACTAAACATGTATACATATCCTGCTAAACTGACTCGCTTCACATCATTTCGATAAAAGAATTTACGACCTCTAAGAGAAGGATCCGTCCAAATGTTCGTCGGTCATAACGGGACCGTAATGGGGGACGATAAAATGAAGGCTGAAATACTAAAACCTTAAAAGTTGATAGTCAAACAGAGACTTGAACTCAGCCCCATCAAGTGACATTTTCGTATGTATTATGTCTGTTCTTTTTTTTTAAGTTAATGGTTGTGAAACGCTCATATCCTTCCTCATATTCCTGTTCACGAAACCATTTCAGTCTGTCAGGAAATATCACAATACATTTCCCCACAGCTATGTGTAGGTCTTGTGATTTTTTTCGCTGATTTCATGTGACGTTTCACAACCATTCTCCGCCTTGTTCGACGGCCCCTGTCCCTCAGTACGTGAGATCTGCCTGATCTTGATTTTGCTGTGGTTATTCCTTCCACTTCACAATCACATCACCAACAGTCGACTTGGGCAGCGCCGGCCGGAGTGACCGTGCGGTTCTAGGCGCTACAGTCTGGAGCCGAGCGACCGCTACGGTTGCGGGTTCGAATCCTGCCTCGGGCATGGATGTGTGTGATGTCCTTAGGTTATTTAGGTTTAATTAGTTCTAAGTTCTAGGCGACTGATGACCTCAGAAGTTAAGTCGCATAGTGCTCAGAGCCATTTGAACCATTTGACTTGGGCAGCCGTAAAAGGGACTGAAATGTCCCTTAGGGATTTGTTACTCAGGTGACATCCAATGGCTAGTCCGCGTTCAGAGTCACTGAACTCTCCTGGTGTTACTGCATCTCCACTGACAACTGAACACTCTCCGCCTCGTTTCGCGCGTCCGCATCTCGTGACATCTAGCAGCCAATTCCGCATTATGTAGGGGTGTCCAGTAACTTCTGATCACACAAAATACTAATTATATAACTGACATATATATGTTATAGAATAATCAAACAAATTCTATACGCGCGCTTGATGAATGTTTCGCTGACAGAACAATTCCTTTGTTGGAATCAACATTATTTCCGTACCTACTGAATGTGTGAAACTCAATTGGTCTTGTTCGTTCATGAGATGCAGATGACAGTAGTTAACAGAGATCGAGTCAATGCCCTATTTCTTGACTTCCAGAAAACCTATACTGATTAAAGCGACTACTATTAAATAAAATAGTTGGTGGTGGAATACGCGGACATACATCTAACGAGACTAAAAACGTTTCAGCAGACAGATCTGTTCATCGTTTTTATAAGGAAGCATCGTCAGAAGCGAGAGTAAAGATGGGTGACAGGACCTCATTTTTTGCGCGACATATACAACAGACCTGGGGGATTATGTACGTAGTCCTCTGAGTTATACTGGAGAAAAATTTCGCTTTATGCAAGGCACCGTTTGATTACTTTTTCCACCTAAACATGTTTCAGCCCTTTCTATGCTATCTTCAGAGGGTTTTATTTAACTTGTAGGGGTTATATAAATTTTTGGTCTACAGTTACTTACATACACTACAGAGAAGTAATAATTAGAGGTCAAATTTTACGTTACTTTAATATACAGTCAAAAAGACATGTCACAGTGTTGAAGTATCTTAGGTCGCATACTTAAGCTTTGCTGAAAATTTAGGTCTAGGATACTAACTTGGAAATAAGATGGTTATATATTTGTTCACATACTTCACATGACAATACCAATCATATGAGTTGGTAGTTTTTTATCTACTATGCATTCTACAGCTTGTTATCTTCAAACAATGAAAATTTTCTTTTTTCTGTTTTTCATCCATTTCGGATTAAAAATCTATGTATTACATTGCGTTACACAGTGTGTTACTTACTCTTCCTTGTGTCTTCTGTAGTTTAGTTCCCCCTAGTTTTTGACATATTAAAACATTTATTTCATTTGTTATTGTTTCAAGCTGTTAGACATTTAATATATTTTATCAGCAAAACACAAGGTTTCTCCCTCTATTACGCGTTCACACACGACGCAATTGTGCACAGAGAGGTGACGTAGCAGACAATGTATTACGTTGTCAGCGAGACTAGAAGATGTCATCACCTGTAACAAAGACTGAAAGCTGACACTGAACATCAACTTATGAAAAGAGGAGATATCGTTTATCTACCCGATCGACTGTGTCAGTGATCTAGCTGTATCTGTCCTCTACGATGGAAGCTGGAACGATCACATAAAGGTGACAGATACCAGACAATCTTTTAATGGAAGAACCCTAAGGAATCTGAATTCACACACGAAAGGTATCGCTAATCGCTCACAAAATCCTCGTTTGACCAAGCAATAAGTATTTTTTCAACAGTCTGGACAACTTACCAGTTTGAATTAACGGAAGAGAGAAGATTCACAGAAAAGCAGCTCATTTCGTCACAGGTTCACTACAAAAAAAGGGCATTGTGCATCGAAGGAAGCATCGTTCACAAATTTCCAAGAGCCCACGTCACAATGGCACAGGAAGGGGCGACAGTGAATCTGGTACGATGTGCAGATTCCGCAACACACCGGGGGTGAATGTGGGAGCCATTAGGGAAAAACGGAAAACCACTTCAACAATATTTAAATTTATCTTACCTATTCCTGCAGAGAACAGAAGGAGCCTGCCAACAGGAAAGCGCCCAAGTTCGGCTTGAAAATGTCTCTCTGTGCTCCAAATGTATTCTTGTGGCACTGATTAATTACCATGTGTCAGGGCGTGTGCCGGAAGTAATAAAACTTTGATCGTTATTCGGATCTCGTTTCCTGATATGTTAATGATTCTTGACTTTTGTGCTTGTATTTTACGATAGTGTAATTGCGATATTCACTGACACAGAAACCGAAGCCTCTGATAAGTGGCGTACGTGTACTGCGTGGGGTTGGCCAGGCTTGAGATAACTCCGTCTTTACTGTGCTGCTGGCGCCAGTAAGATAGCAGCGAGGTTGAAGCACCAGTAGAACGCAGCGAGGGGTTTCGCGCGCTCACTGCACCGTGGCCGGCCTTGACAGCGTAAGTCACGCTTGCAAGGTCACTGACCTCGAGCGGCCTCTTCTGCCTGCCACCAGAGCCGTCTGTAGAATTTACAGAGTGATCGCCAGCTAGCATCGCGTTGATTGCAAATGAAATACTATTTGCACTTTATACCTTTTTCGGAAAAGAGAGTTACATTAGTAATGGCAGTCATCAAACGTTCCTCATCTACCACTTTCGCACTGAAACGCTATTCACAGTTTAATTATATTGTGTATATGCATTTGTAACTCTACTATTAACCAGCATATTCTGCCTAAGATCACAATGCGTATCACGGTCAGTCACGGCGTAACTTCTCGTCAACAGCGAAATCAAGGAAAATGGAACATCAGTTAATCTAGATAAGGATGGTGGAAGAGATTATGCTTGGTCTTTATACAGAGAAAAAATGAGATTTCAGTCTGTGTGATGTAGGAACAAAGGCTTAGAGCAGGATTGCGGGTTTCGGAATGACACTCCTTTGGATACATTCGTTCCAAGTCCTCTTTTCATAGTGTTTTTTTTTCTTTTTTGTATGTGCTTTCCTGGCTGCGTCGTTAATTCCCCTTTACCTCTTTATTACTGTCCTTCATGAACTAACTTACGATTTCCAACCGAATGTCTATAGCTACTTGTATACTCAGCAACGCACTGTCCACTGAATGAGGGAGTGTACTTCGTTCTAATATTAGCGATTTTCTCTCTCCTGCTTCACTGGCGTTTGATAGGATGGGGGCTTCATGTCTATGCCATTTTGTGAATTCTAATCTTTCTTCTCTTATTTCATAATACCTACACGAAATATAGAATAGAAGGCAGTGGTTTGTCAGACTGTCTTAATGCTATTTCGTATGCATTTCCGAATACTTTCATGTGGGTGATGCCGACTTACTATGATCCCAGTAGCGATTGTCGGAATTCTTTCGATGTCTGTTGTAACGTGTAATCAATGGGACTACAAACACTAGAGTCGTAGGCCTACATTGGATCAGGTCACACTAGGCTCTTACATGCATTTTTCTTACCAGATGTGCAGTATTTTCCCATAATCCTCGCAAAAAAATCTGTATCTTCCACTGATCTTTCATACTACTGATTCCATGCCTTACTTCTGTTTCATATTGCTTCGTAGTATTACCCCAATATATTTAAATGTTGTGATAGGTTCCAGTATTCTATAATTAATCTTGTAACCGAATACCACTGGGTTCTTTCTTTTTCTTAAGGCTATCATCTTTCATTTATTCCCATTTAAAGAAAGCCGCAGTTTCGTATACCAAAATTAAATTCTCGGTGTCGTATATTTGTTTAGCCATCCAACGTTGAACACTCCCCTGAAGACGAAGAAATCGTGGGCGACCAATCTAAGAGGGCTGTTCGCCATGTTTTGTAACTTCTTTTTGTATACTGAGAACATTATTATACCATTACACCAGGTAGCTTCAGTGACCCGTTCTTTGACTGTTTCTCGGGCTTTGTATGTCCTCTTAAGACAGTCGCTGTTCGTCTTGTATTTCTGTGACTGGATTCTCTCTCTGTCGCAACACCTGCGGCCATAGATGAGCGATTGGGAGAAGGGCGAGGATTCGCTGAACGTTATCGTTCTAGGAAATGTCTAGTACCTGAAAATGCAGTGGCAGTCCGGGATTTACAGACTATCTAAATACAAATCTGCTTCTACGAACCGCCTAAAGGAGAGGAGAAAATCACCTCAGAATCACAGCCTAGCTATCCTGCGTACAATAACAACTGCTCATTGGACCCAGGTGTGGTTTACCTCTGTACATCGCTCGTACACGTACTAGGTGGTCCACTGCACGAGACAGTCTACATCCCGGCCATCCTGATTTAGGTTTTCCGTGATTTCCCTAAATCGCTCCAGGCAAATGCCGGGATGGTTCCTTTGAAAGGGCGCGGCCGACTTCTTTCTCCATCCTTCCCTAATCCTATGAGACCGATAACCTCGCTGTTTGGTCTCCCCCCCCCCCTCCCCCCCCCCCCCAAAAAAAACAGGCTACATCGGCTTCTGCTGTGGAAGAGAAAATGTTTGCAAACTTCCCTGGGGTTTATTTAGAGTGTAAATGGGTACTCTGCCGTGTATTCTCTTAAATTGTTATAACGATCTCTATCTAACTTCTTCTGTTTCAGTTTCGGACGTGGAAAGAGAGTAGGAAAACCGACCTTGAGTTTTAATAGTTAATACGAAGAATTTTCTCTGGTTCTGTCTTCGTTCAATGTCTTTGGACATTGGCGAAGACGATTTGGGCTGAGAAAGGGTATCGCAAACTATCTAATAGGAAGCTTCTAAGCTTTCATTTCACACTTTCAGGGACTGAAGTACGGACTGAACAGGTTTTAATTAGGATAGAAGACCATTTCCAGAATCGTACTGTTTTCGTGTTACGGGACAAACATGTACAACAATGTGCTCCACGCTTCTGTTTGGTTTGGGTGAAAGAGCGATAGTTATTTATCGTGGCTCTATTAACTCCTTCAGTTCTGATTTGGTGGCAGTTCCATGTGCTAACGGACATATGAAACACAAAGTATTCGTACGTCACATTAGAAGCATCATCAGGCCCGGCGATACGAGTATGTAGCTGTGACAAAAAGGGTGTCCTCTCCCTCATAGAGATTGTACAGAAAATGAAAAATCATAAAAGAAAACTTTTTATGGATAAAAACTACAACGAAATTCAAAATAATATCTAAAATATTATTTATTTAATCAAATGCTATTCAATAGAAAAAAATCACTGGCACATTGGAGAAAATTGTTCTGCGCTTTGCGTGTCGCAAAAAAATGCATTAAACAAATCGTTTAAATCTAGTTTATTCGTAATGTAGTGGTAAACATGCAAAATATAGATATGACTGAGTCGATTTTGCAGCCCTGTTGGTATACGTTTTAAATCGACGTAAAAAAGGAAAACTTTGTTTTTTACGACATGATGATCCAATAGCGGTAATAAGCAAGCAAACAATCCACCACTGTCCGGGGCGTCTCCAGTCACGTCTTCGCCCTGGAATCTAATTGTCTGCCGTAGAATTGTCTTTAGTGACAATTCCCGCTTCGAACTGAGCCCCGATGAACAGCCCTGGATAGCGGCTGGATAACAACCTGGCTGTCGCCCGCCACATGCCCGGTCTATGATGCCATTTCTTTTCATAGCAGGGCCCCTTTGGTTGTCATCCGCAGCACCCTTACAGCATAGCGCTACAACGATGATATTCTACGCCCCATTTTGGTGGCTTTCATGGCAAACCACCTTGGGTTTACATTTCAGCAAGATAATGCCCGCCCGCACCCGGTGATAATTTCTACTTCTTGTCTTCGTGCTAGCCAAACGCTATGTTGGCCAGGAAGGTCGCCGGATATCTCCCCAATTGATAATATGTGGAGCATTATGGGGAGGATCCTCCAACCAACTTGGAGTTTTGACGATCTAACTCGCCAACTGGCACAGTATCCCTCAGGAGGACATCCAACAATTCTGTCAGTCGATGCCAAGCCGAACAATTGTTTGCATAAAGGTGAGAGGTGGGCCAACACGTTACCGACTTACTCAATATGTGAAGCTGTCTCTCTTGGATAAATTATCCAATTTTTATGAAATTGTAATCATTTGTTTATGTGTATATTTACATCACATCTACCGATTTGAATCTCTTTCGGAAAATTCCTTTTTTTTATGTGTATATACAAAGTGCTCGGCAATACCCATTAGAAACTTCTAGAACTTGTAGAGGGGACTAAGTAGATAATATTTTGAATAGGAACCCGTTTCCGTTCTATGACAGTTTCAATTCAGATGTATAATCCGTCCATATCTTCTGCCACCTAAGCTAACTGGTCCGGCATACTTGACCTTCCGACAAACCGTGCTGGACCCCTTCTCGCAAGCTGTGCCACTCAAGTGTCCGTCAGGAAATGTGGTTTCGGCATGATGGTGCACCACCTCATTCTCACGTGCGGTTCGGAGACATCTCAACAGACGATAAGGTGAAAGATGGAGAGGCCGAGGTGGTCCAACGGCGCTGCGATCTTCGGGTTTAATTCCTACGGACCACTTCTGGTGGAGTCGTATGCAAAGTTTAATTTATGAGAGTCCTGTGGAGATAGAGAAAGATCTGCTGGCACCAGTTCTGGCGGCTGCACTAGGACCAGAGGAGACACCAGGTGCGATGGAGAGAGTGTACGAGAACGTGCTTCGTAGGTACAATGGCTGTAACATCGTTGGTAGTCGCCACATCGAGCCTCTGTTGTAATGCCTCGCTACTGTTCTGTACGTACAGTATGCTGGGTTCGTTTTTGTTTCGGAATGACGCAAACACATCATGTTTAAGTACAAATACAAAGCAATGGGATTAAGTGATAAACTGATGTTTCGTTACGTTTCCTTTCCAATTGTCTCTTAATAATTCTACTCCGTCACGCCTAATTCAAATCCTCAAGCGCAAATGAATGAGGTAAACATCTGAATTGAAACCATCGTAGAACGGATGTAAGTGACGTGCTTTTAAGTGGTGTTTATGAAATGAGTGGATAGTTAAAAAATGGTTCAAATAGCTCTGTGCACTATGCGACTTAACTTCTGAGGTCATCAGTCGCCTAGAACTTAGAACTAATTAAACCTAACTAACCTAAGGACAGCACACACATCCATCTACGAGGCAGGATTCGAACTTGCGACCGTAGCAGTCTCGCGGTTCCGGACTGAAGCGCCTAGAACCCCTCGCCCAGCGCGGCCGGCTCAAGGTAAATTATTGGGTCGCCACCAACTCTAGCCACAAGACAAACAAGAGGTTCGACTGAGTTGGAAAATTAATTAATTTAGTCATCAGAAAAACTCATAAAAGAACATTCATTGTAATGTCACTCGTAAAAATGGGATGCAATTATTATGATCCAGGGATTGTTCACATGAATCAAATATTAAAATAAAATACAAAGTGTGTGAACAGTGTGAATAAGAGCTCCTTGTAGCATTATTCCTGAAAACAAGATCTACTCTAAAGAATTTGTTTTAAATAAAAAGGGAACACTAATTATTGGACATGTGCGCATGGAAACGCTATGGATGGGCTAACAAGGAAACTACAAGGTGAATGGCGTAGTTTAAGGAGACGTAACATCGGTACACTGGATAAGACTTCATACAAAATTATTTATTTCTTAAGACATTGATATAAGACATCTATATCACTGCTGTTGCCTGGTAACTACATGCGATTGCTTATGAATTGCTATACGATTCACAACAGAATGACATAATTTAGAATCGCGGTCGTAATTAAAGGGGGCCGAGAAAGGTTTAATACTCGCATTCAGACCCACATTCACTCAAAGAATAGCAAGCACGGTCTCAACATCAACATGCATCGAAGCTAGGAGGTTTATTCCGCTGTGAAATGATTAAATAAAAGAGTGAATCTCAGTATCACGGTTGCATTTAGAGTTGAGGTTCAGTTTGGAGAAACAGCCTCAACGAGGGCCACACATACACGCTTACATGCTTAACATGAAATCACAAACCAAAAATACAACTCAATAATCCGGACAGGATATATTTAATATTCCAAAATCAGAGCAATAAGTAAACTGTAGAGTCCACAGGAACGTTAGGCACACAGTTAACTCGTGTGGCCACGTGGTTCGCGGAGACACAGTTTCTACGTACCGTGGCAAAATTTTAGCAACATTAAACTACACAGCTGGAAACACTTAACATTTTACAGAGGACACATCTGAATAGACAAAAGGGTAATGGCAAAAGGCCAACAAACTCTGATATTAACCCATGTGGATGGTTTCCAACGGACATATAGTAATGAAACAAAGAAAATTCACAAAGAGGTAAGAATTATCAAGATTCGGAAAAGATTGTATACAAACGCAGTCGCAGGCACACAAACATTCACACTGAACCGAGGGTGCACTTCCTACGTGAGATCGCTTCAACATATGCAACACATTTGTGCTACGTTATTCTTACGGACCCAGATCTGCATTAGGAATTAAATTAAGAGGCCGGCAGCTGCGGCCTAGCGGTTCTAGGCGCTTCAGTCCGGAACCACGCGGTTGCTACGTTCGCAGGTTCGAATCCTGCCTCGGGCATGGCTGTGTGTGATGTCCTTAGAGGTTAGTTAGGTTTAAGTAGTTCTCAGTCTAGGGGACTGATGACCTCAGATGATAAGTCCCATAGATCTTAGAGCCATTTCAACCATCAAAGTGAATGTCTGCAAAAGCCTTGCATTTCTTACTGCGACCCAGCAAAGCAATCTCTATACGACAAAGAGCGAGGCCAAAAATTAAAAGCTCCTCTCTCGTTATGGGATAAGGCGCCAAGCGGTTAAATCAACTCACCCTTCTTCGACGAGACCTCGGCTGCAGACGCTCGGAGAGTTGGAAGCAGACTGCCCATCTCACATTAAAACTTCTCCCACACGACTCCGAGGCCAGGAAAACCTAGAGATGAGGTTTCCGCCACCAAACTAACACTGATAACTTTCACACAAAGGGAACAAACCTCTTTGCCTACCTGTAGACAAGGTTTGGCCATTCTGTAAGACTACCGATGATTCTCTGCAGCAGAATAAACCTCCGTACAGCAAAATGAAGCACACCCACATTCTTTCACTCACCCACGCCAGAGAGTTTTGAATTATGAGAACAAGGGATAAACATTTTATGGAATCATAGCAGTGAGTTGGGTTGTATATAAAAAAAAACATGGAAGGCTTATAATGGCGTTATAGGCGCATTTGCATGTCTGAAAAGAATCAACATGACAACCATATAGTGCTTTCAAATCGTAGAAAGAAATAGGCTACAGCTAGATTGAATCATATCTATCTTCTCTGGTACGAAATTTAGCAACGAAAACACCGGAATTGTTCTGTAGATTACAAAGTGCAATGGAAAGTAAATAAAATGATCATGAAAGGGGTCTATAGGACCCTTTCATCACCCCAAACTTCGCGGAGAAGACTGTGCTGCGGATTTTCTAGCCATGCTAGGAAATTCGCCAGCAGTCTTCGAAAGAAAAGTAACTTAAGAGAAACAATTATCGCAAAAGGGAAACAGCAGCTCATAAGAAACGACTAATCTATAATATTTAAATGGATTTTGGATGATTTTAGTCAGTATTTGTTACCTCATGTGGTCCGGCAAGCAAACAGTTAAATTATTAAAGATAAACGAAATGTATGACATTAGAAGCTGACATCATAACATCCAACTCATTACAATAACAAACATGTGATATCGTCTTAAATATTGCTTTAAACAGTTATTAAAAGTGGTTATTGTAAGGTGATCAGTATCTGTGTCCTGATCATCATGCTCAATGCAAGACTCAAACTAAAAGCAATTCAAATAAGATTTTAAAGAGAAAAACAGAGATGTATGTGACCAAACTGACCTCAGTTGGCCGTCAAGGCGAAAATTTTGAAATTAAATTGGTTAACGATATTCAATGCAAAATCATAATTAACACAGGAACATAAATAAAAGGTACACAGTACATAAAGCTTTACAAAAAAAAAAAAAAACTCCTGGGTGCACGGTTAGACCAGAAAATATTACGTTGGTGGTTTGTAAGCATGACGTCGCAACTATCGTTACACTTTGTTTACCGTCATAGCTAGTTTCACGCCGTAACACACTAAAGACATACGCATCTCGATAGATTATCTCAAGATAATCACACATCCATATTATGCAGCGAACAACACAAAAAAACCTTTGCACTTCACTGACTGTGGGATGACATAATCTCCAAATCCACTAGAGCGAACGCCGTAGTCCCATAGAATGGAGGACCTCATTGGTGGAACGCCTCCCGTCGGTGTAGCTGTCAGCCTGTCAGCCTGCATCATTGTCCATGTGCCATGGCTGCTCGGCAGTTCACAACCTCACGAAAGTATTTCATCGTGGCTGGTGTCAACTGTAGCAGGACCACCGTCTAGGATAGGGAAAGTTAGTTTTGTGCGATATTCTGAGCACAAGTTACAGCCAGTTGCGTGCTGGATTGCAGTGAGTTACGCATACCAACGGTTGTGAAGTAGTATGGAGGCCACAGGGCTGTCGAACCGCTGAAAAGAGTAAGCGCACTGGTATGCATGGCGCAAGTTACAGGAAGGAGGGCCCCACTGGCGCAACCCAGGTGTTGTGTGTACGTGACTCTGTGCGGCGCGTTAGCAAAACAGAGGCGCACTGCCGAGTATAAATAGGTGCCGTTTTCTAACGAGATTATTTAAGTGTGGCATCTCTCCCGGACGGCGGGCATGTCACACCACCAGCTTCACACAGCAGCAGATGGAGTGCCAGTGTTCCAGTCCACGGCGGGTCGTTGATTCAACCCCTTAGGCCGATGTAGGGTCTGTAGCCAGCCAGTCAGCAGCGGGCCACTTCACAGCTCGCTACCGCGGGCAGCCGTCCTGGCTTCCATCACACACCGGAGGCATCCTGGGGCGAGGGCCGCAGATTCGGACATTAGATCATTGCCACAATCTCAGTGAATCCGGCGAGAAGAAAGACGCAGATGAGCGCCTGCAGCTCACACTGAGCGGCGCTTATTCGGCAGGGACGCAGACCGCTGAGCCAACTCCTGGCATACTGACGACCCCGCAACTCTGCTGGAGCACAAGGCCAGCTCGACACACCATTGCATTACACAGGCGGCTGGGGTGCTTCCTCAGCATTGCGGGGCCCTGTGATGCAGACCAAGAGAAATGAGAGCACTGTATCTAAAAAACAATAAATCATTTGGAATGTTCTCGCCGAGTTTTAATAAGGCACCTCCTGTCACCCATCGGCTACATTTGGTGTCAGTATAGTGGACGTCATCTGTACCGCATGATGTCCAAGACCACCGCCTCCATTATGGTCACAAGATGTGGTGAGTTTTGACCAGTTTTCTTTTGAGTATTTCACGTTTCCTTACTTTTTTTGTTTTTCGAGTATGGCTCATTGCAAGCCACATTTTAGATTTTTTGCGTGGGCAAAGTATTTTTTGCTGTCAGAATAAGTGTTAGTGTATCTGGAGCAGTAAGATTTTTTTTCTCTTAGCATTTAATTACTTTTGTATTGGTTTGAGTATGATGTGACCGAGTATGATGATACTGGGGTGTAGGAAGTCAGGTTGTTCTTGTACTTAAATGTTTTGTTCAGGACTAACTGGGAACAAAAGCAACATGGTGGCAGAGTCAGGGACATGAGGTGTGTCGGAACCAGAAGCAATACGGATTTTGTTGGAAAAGGTAGCACAGTTGACAGCGGACAGTCGTTGTTGCCTAGGGTGCAGGAGATTGACCCAGCTGCCGCGAGTTTGGTTATTCCATTTTCTGGCAAGTTATCTGAGGATGTGCGTTCGTTTGTGGAGGACTTGCAGACTTCAGCAGTCATGAATGGTTGGTATGATGAGCAGTTGTTGCATATAGCCAAGATTAGATTAACGGGTGAAGCAAAGTAAGGTGTTCTGAAGCCTTAAGGAAGGCAGGACAGTTTAGGCAGTTAAAGGAAGGGCCTTTACAAAGGTACAAAAAACAGAGTAGCGCTCGGTACTTTAGGGAGACGTTAAGCACAATGAAAAAGAGACAGGGAGAGACGATGGAGAAATTTGCGTACAGGATAAGGGAAATTAACGAGTATACTTACGAATTGTGTCACAGCGATGAAGCGAATAGTGTTCTGTTGCAGGAGGCCGAGCAAACGGCACTTGATGTATTTTTGAGAGGGTTACCGGCGTATATGTCACCGAAACTGCGTGAAGGGACGCCGAATGATTTGTATTCGGCCATTTTGCTGGCAATTTAATGTGAGGAAATAGACATGGCAACAGGGGTGCGCGAGAGGCAAACAGTGTTTACAGTGGGTATAAAATGTTATAAGTATGGTCGTACAGGAAATGTGCAGAGGCTATGTACCCAGTCACCAAGGAATAGAGGAAGGGCTGGAAATCGGCAGCGGGGAGGATGGAGAAGTGGAGATAGGAGAGGTGGACAAGCCTTAAACTGCAGAGGGGGCCCAAGGCCCACCTAAGGGAGCTCCCGTTTAATTTCAATGCTACAATTACGTATGCAGAGGTGGAATGTTCAGTGGTAGGATCCATAGGACCTAAAAAGTTTAAGGTTTTGTTGGACGCAGGGGCGCAAGTGTCAGTTGCTACCAAGAATATAATGGGACGAAGGAAGTTAGACCCACCACATTATAGGTTGCGTGGAGTAGGGGTTACGGAGGTCACGCCTTTGGGGTCGGTGACAGTCGACTTTCGCATAGGGAAAGTCCGATTTAATGCATGCATGGAGGTAGTACCATGGGTAAGCGAGGGCTACGACATGATCCTAGGAGTAGATTTCTTGCATCAAGATCATGTCGAAATTGACCTTGGACAACGATCTGTGGAACTTAGTGGAATGTTATTTCCGCAAGGGGAAACTGTTGTCAATGCAGAGCTGTCGCGAGTGGCATTCAATGTAATGAACAAACCAGTTGAACCGCGTACATTAGCATTAAGGCTTAATTCGCATGAATGTGTGCCTAGTGGCACCGGGAAGTCGCATTAGGTAAGTGTGGAGTCGAATCTACCTGTGGGTACGGTATGTGTTATTGAACCATTGGAGGATAATGAGGTTTTGGGTCCATTGGGTTGTTTTGTGAAGCGTAGTTTTGTACGCGTACAGGAGGGGAACGACGGGAGAGTAGTTCCCGTGAACGTGGGTAATTTTAGCGCTGTAGACGCGAATTTGAGGAAAGGATTTTTAATAGCAAATTTGGATGTGCCAGATGACGAAGACTGATGTTCGAGAGGTAGGCGAAGCGATCAATCACTAACTGCCGATAGAACTGCACTGCGTGACAAAATCAAACATTTGAAAGGAGGAGAAAGAGAGCATATGGAAGAATTAGTATGAGAATTTAAGGATTTGGTTTTTCCACAAAGACCGTTACCAGCAACTCCATTAGTTCAACATAGGATACCAACAGAGAATGAAGCACCTGTTTACCGGAAACCATACAGAATACCGAGGAATTTGCAGCCGATTGTATAGGATTTCATTGATCAGCAGCTTGCGGACGGTGTTGTAGAGCGTAGTAATAGTTGCTGGGGAGCGGGCATTGTCGTTGTGCCTAAAAATCTAAGGATGGAATTAAGAAATACAGGTTCTTTTGTGACTACCGATACCTCAATAATAAGACAGTAACCGACGCATACCCCATGCCAAACATATCGGAGACTTTGGATCACTTAGGGCAGTGCCAGTACTTGTCTACGATGGATCTGACGAGTGGTTATCATCAGTTAGAGGTGGCTCCAGAGGATCGTCCAAAAACTGCTTTGTCTACTCCTGAAGGCCATTACCAGTACATTAGAATGCCATTCGGTTTGAAAAACGCTCCGGCAACGTTTCAGAGGTTGCTAGACAGAGTCTTGAGGGCTTTGAAACCACGGCAGTGTCTGGTGTATTTGGATGACATTATACTGTTTTCAAGTAGTATGGAGCAACATAGACAGCGGTTAAGGGATAAGGGATTTTCAGGAACCGAAAACAGTTAAGGAAGTGCAGTCATTCATCGGAATCTGCAATTTCTATCGAAAGTTCGTAAAGGGTTTAGCAGGTTTGGCACAGCCGTTGACGCGATTGTTACAGAAGGGTGTGAAATTTGAGTGGACAGAAGAGTGTCAGCAAGCGTTTGACAAACTGAAAGAAGTGTTAACATCAAGTCCGGTTCTTGTGTTTCCAGATTTTGAAAAGGAGTTTATACTAGCATGGGATGCATCTAATCAAGCATTAGGGTGCGTTCCTAGTCAGGAAACTGATGGGAAAGAACATCCTGTAGCCTATGCGTCTAGGCAGTTGAATGCAGCAGAGAGAAATTACTCAGCAACTGAGAGGGAAATGCTTAGCGTAAGCTATGGAATCACATATTTTAAATGTTATTTATATGGGAGAAGATTTCGGGTAGTGACAGATCATGCTGCATTGAAGTGGTTGTTGGGGTTGAAGGATCAGTCTACTAGACTCGCTAGATGGGCTGTGAGGCTTAGTGAATTCGACTACGAGGAGGTGCACAAGCCTGGGAAGAAGAATGGTAATGCGGGATGCACTAAGTAGATAGGTGGCAAAAGTAGAAGTCATAGGTTATGACCTAGCGGTATGGCAAGAACTGCAGGACGCGGACAACGATTGTATCGGACACAGCCACAATTTAATATGTACGACGGTCTTCTGTGCAGGGAAACTAAATTAGGGCCAAGGGTAATACTGCCAGCGAAGTTGAGGTATGAGGTTTTAAAGGAAGCACATGATCACGTGTTATCTGGTCATGGAAGGTGTAGAGCGACGAATAGGAGAGTGGCGGAGAGATATTGGTGGAGAGGTAGGAAAGGAGATGCGGATCAGTATTTGAAGAATTGTATACCATGCGCGCAGAGAGCAGATTTGAGTCAGAAACAGATACAGTTACAACGATTACCAGAAGCAACATGTCCATTTTCTTTGCTGGGGATTGATGTCTTAGGACCTTTTAGGCGAACATCATCGGGGAACAGATTCGTTCTGACAATAATAGACCATTTTTTGAGGTATATGGAGATGGTGGGTATGCCAAATCAACAGGCAACAATGATCGCGCAAGCGTTAGTAAACAACTGGATTTTGAAGTTTGGTGTACCTGAGGCAATAATTACTAACCAAGGGACCAACTTCATGTCGGATTTAATGAAGGAACTGTGTAAATTGTTGAACGTAAAGAAGTTGAGGACGAGCGCGTTGCATCCACAGGCGAACGGAAGGACAGAACGGGTAGACAGAACAATCGGGAAGATGTTCTCATCACCATCCGTGGGACGAGTATTTGAGGCATATTGTATGCGCATACAATGCTAAAATCCATACAAATACCGGTTTTTCTCCATATGAGGTAGTGTACGGGCGAAAAATGCCGTCACCGTTTGGTTTAGTGAACCCACGGAAAGGAAGGACTGACGAATCTGTACGTCAATTCTCGAGAACAATGCAGGATGTTTGGAAACGGGTACAAAAGGGAATACGAAGGCTTTGGAAAGGCAGGAAGACGCATTGAAACGGAAAGGAAGTTTACCACAGTATAGAGTGGGGCAATGGGTAATGCTGTCCAACCCTTATACGTAAAAAGGAAAAACGAAGACGTTCCTCACGAGGTATCAAGGGGCATACCAAGTTGTTGAAACCACATCTCCCGTTAATGCTGCCAGCTAGAACAACAATAGTACACATTGGGCGGTTACGGCCATTTAAGGGTTGCCTGGATATGATTCCAGGGACGTCACAGGAAGGAAAGAGGAAGAAAGAGAGAGTGAAGACAGGTTCTAACTACAGAGAAAACCAGGAAGATACAGTAAAGCATGAAGTACCATATGATTTGCGATCCAGAAAGTAGTAGAGTATTTGAAGTTTTTTTGTTTTCTTGTTATGTATCATTGGATTTGAATATATTAATTAGGCATTGTATTTTCATATGTTGTGTGTATTTTCGAATATAGCCTGCTGTGGACAGCAGTCCTTTTGAAGAGGGAGGAAGGGCGATAGTGATCCCTGTCCTCAGGTCACAGAAAAGGGAAGTGTAGCGTCTGACGTACGTGGAGTGTTGTTGGAGGAGAAATCAAACGGAGTTCTGGAGAAATAAATGCATCGGAGTAAATTTTGCGGCAAAGCCGTAATAAATATGTGTTGAACGATGTCAGAGTCGCACGATTTCCTGTTTAAAGTTTTTGTTATCGACAGTGCTAGGTCAGGGAAGTCGTGTTTATTGCACCAGTTCATATAATGTGAATTTTAGGATGGAAGTAGTCACACAATCGGTGTTGAGTTTGGATCAAAAATAGTGAATACTGGAGGAAAATCTGTGAGCTACAAATATGGGACACGTGCTCGGGGCAGTTATTTTTAGCTAGAGGGGAAAGGAATAGACTGTCCAAGGGACACCGTGGATCCAAAATTGAGCTTGCAACGAGTAGGGATGCACAAGTTGTTTTGAGTGGGGAGTATTTGCAGAAGCAAAACGTATAGAACTCGAGGGGAGCGGAATTTTAATCAATGGAACTAAGTGTAACGTAATAGAACCAACCTTCCACGTGCCAGCGTCAATTTCAGGAGGCACGCAATTGAATGTTACGCAGCCACAGCTGTACTGGCCTGAAGCCTTTTTAAAGTTTTGCCAAGGCAGAATCTGACATTGTTAAATCAAACTCTGGAGCCAGGTCTGTTGAGATCCGTAAACCAGTTCATTTTAGAGCAAGAGGGGCGCATATTAGCCGAACAGCTTGTTCAACATGTCGCTCAGTACAGGGAAAGGCAACGGCAAGTAACGATAATGTTGAGCACCTCTGTGCCAAGAGTCATCACAGCCTTAACTTTGTTATGTGATGTTTTCTTTCTGATTAGGCGGAGAGCTAACTCCAAAAGGGAACCAAGGGTAGTCCAAGTCCCAGTGGATTGGATACTGAGGGCGTGAGACGAGTAGGAAAGGGGTTGATCGAGCAGTGGTCGTCCAGAAAGGAATTTTTACGTTTTGTTTCATGTCATGGTTTTAAGAGGGCACTAGACAACATTTAAGTTTTCTAGTAGTAAGGAGATATGCCACAGGTGCCGACCCAAACAAGTTAAGAGCTAGTTAAGGGTCGACCTGGGGACTGCGTCTTTCTGAAGATGGGAATAATGTGTCGGCACCACCGTCTGGGATAGGAAATGTTAGTTTCGTGCGATATTCTCAGCACAAGTTACAGCTAGGTGTGGGCCGGGTTGCAGTGAGTTACACATACCAACGGTTGCGAAGTAGAATGGAGGCCACAGGGCCGTCAAACCACTGAAAAGAGTAAACGCAGCAGTATGCATGGCGCAAATTACAGGAAGAAGAGGCCCACTGCTGCAATCCAGGAGTTGTGCATATGTGACTCAGAGCAAAACACAGGTGCACAGCCGAGTATAAATAGGTGCCGCTTTCTAACGAGATTCATTCAAATGTGGCAGCTCTCCTGGACGGTAGGGCGTGTCACACCACCAGCTTCACACAGCAGCAGATGGAGCGCCGGCGTTCCAGTCCACAGTGGGTCGTTGCTTCGACCCCCTGAGGCTAATGCGGGGTCCGTAGCCAGCAAGCGGTGGGCCACTTCACGACTCACTACCGCGGGCAGTCGTCCTGGCTTCCCACACGCCAGAGGCATCCCGAGGCGATGGCCGCAGATTCGGATCACGGGCACTTGTTCGTCGCCGCGATCTCAGCCATGCCAGGGAGAAGAAGGACGCAGCTAGCCACCTGCAGCTTACACCGAGAGGCGCTGAGTCGGCTGGAACGCAGACCGCTGAGCAAACCCCTGGCATCCTGATGATGCCGCAACTCCGCTAGCGAACAAGGCCGACTCGACACAGTATTGCATTACACAGGCCTCTGCAGTGTTTCCTCAACATTGTGGGGCCCTGCGATACAGACCAAGGGAACGAGGGCACTGTAGCTCAATAACAATAAACCACTTGGAAAGTGCTCGCCGAGTTTTAATGCGGCACCTCCTGGCATCCACCCACTACACAGTTCTTCTGCTAGGACATATTAGCACACCTTTTAATTTCAAAATGTTTTCCTTGATGGCCAGGGCAACGGCCTTGCCACAGTGGATACACCGGTTCCCATGAGATCACCGTAGTTAGACGCTGTCGGGCGTAGTCGGCACTTGGATGGGTGGCCATCCAGGCCGCCATGCGCTGTTGCCATTTTTCGGGGTGCACTTAGCCTTGTGATGCCAATTGAGGAGCTACTCGACCGAATAGTAGCGGCTTCAGTCAAGAATACCATCATAACTACCGGGAGAGCGGTGTGCTGACACCACGCCCCTCCTATCCGCTTCCTCCACTGAGGATGACACGGCGGTCGGATGGTCCCTGTTGGCCACTCGTGGTCTGCAGACGGAGTGCTTTTTCTTCCTTGATGGCCAACTGAGGTCAGTTTGAACACATACATTTCATGTTTTCCTCTTTCTCTCTCACTGTCCATGTTGAAATTTCATTACCCTCTACTAACTGTTGTAGGATAGCCTGTAAAAAATTTACGTTTACCGACTAGTCCGCCCCTGGTAGCTGAGTGGTCAGCGCGACAAAATATCGGTCCTAAGGGCACGGGTTCGATTCCTGGCTGGGTCGGAGATTTTCTCCGCTCAGGGACTGGGTGTTGTGTTGTCCTAATCATTGCATCCCCATCGACGTGCAAGTCGCCGAAGTGGCGTCAAATCTAAAGACTTGCAACCGGCGAACGATCTACCCGACGGGAGGCCCTCGTCACATGACATTTACATTTTTATCTACTGACTGGTTCGAATTTACAAAAACGGGCTCAGAACGGACAACGCCCGGACTTTCGTATTCCGTGTATTCCTGGGCGGCCTCCACGTTTTGAATTCGTCCTTGATCAGCATTATTGTCTGACCGGTTCCGCCGCGTGGGATTAGCCGAGCGGTTTAAGGCGCTGAGTCCTGGACTGTGCGGCTCGTCCCGGCGGAGGTTCGAGTCCTCCCTTTGGCATGGGTGTGTGTGTTTGTCCTTAGGATAATTTAGGTTACGTAGTGTGTAAGCTTAGGGACTGATGACATAAGCAGTTAAGTCCCATAAGATTTCACACCCATTTGAACATTTTTTTTTGACCGGTTACCCCGATTGCGGCTCCCTGAACGGCTACGCATCTCCATCGTATACTTAGTTACTCCGTGTTCAAACAAAACAAAACAAAATACCAAAAGGCTCCTAATCGACTCACATTCCCCACAAAGCACTCAAAAAATTACTACAGTATACCGACACACACCATTGATCAAGAATCAATAATTACCGCAACTGCAGTGCAATGAAATAAATTACAATGCCTACAAAGCAATAAATAGGAAGATAAAACACGGTAACAATGCCATCTACACCTATAGTTCAGATGAACGCAAAAGTTGTTCTGCGTTGTGGAAAGGCAATATATAAGTTAGGACATCCAAAAGAAATTAAACTAAACCTAACTGCCCATAAGAAATTATATGTTTTATCGAAATTCCAAAGCAGGGTAAGTAATGTGTAGGTAAAGGAGACGTAAGACCGGTACACTGGATAAGACTTCATACAAAATTATTTATTTCTTAAGACGTTGATAAAAGATACCTATATAACTTCTGTTGCCTGGTAACTACTTGCTACTGCTTGTGAAATGCTATACGATTCACAACAGAATCTCTTAATTTAGAATCGCGGTCGTAATTAAAGGCGGCCGGGAACCGTTTAATACTCGCATTCACTCAAAGAAAAGCAAGCACGGCCTCAACACCAACATGCAAAGAAGCTAGGAGGTTTGTTCCGCTATGTTGAGAAATGGTTAAATAAACGAGTAAATCTGAATATCACGGTTGCATTTAGAGTTAAACCTCGGTTTGGAGAAACAGCCTCAACGAGGGCCACACATACACGCTTACGCGCTTAACATGAAATCACAAACCAAAAATACAATTGAATAATCCGGACAGGATACATTTAATATTCCAAAATCAGAGCAAGAAGTAAACTCTAGTGCAGAGGCAGGGGGCCACAGGAAAGTTAGGCTCACAGTTAACTTGTGTACCCACGTGGTTCGCGGAGACACAATTTCTATGTACCGTGGCCAACTTTTAGCAACATTAAACCACGCAGGCGGAAACACTTAACATTTTACAGAGGACACATCTGAATAGACAAAAGGGTAATGGCAGAAGGTCAACAAACTCTAGTATTAACCCATGTGGATGGTTTCCAACGGACATATAGTAATGAAACAAAGAAAATTCACAAAGAGGCAAAAATTATCAAGATTCGGAAAAGATTAGAATGTATACACACGCAGTCGCAGGCACACAAACATTCACACTGAACCGAGGGCGTACTTCCTACGTGAGATCGCTTCCACATATGCAACACATTTGTGCTACGTTCTTCTCACGAACCTAAGTCTGCATTAGGAATCCAAGTGAAAGGCCGGCAGCTGTGGCCTAGTGGTTCTAGGCGTTTCAGTCCGGAACCACGCGGCTGCTACGGTCGCAGGTTCGAATCGCCTCGGGGATGGATGTGTGTGATGTCCTTAGGTTAATTAGGTTTAAGTAGATCTAACTCTAGAGGACTGATGATCTCAGATGTTAAGTCCCATAGTTCTTAGACCCGTTTGAACCATCAAAGTGAAAGTCTGCAAAAGTCTTGCATTCCTTCCTGCGACCCAGCAAAACAATCTCTATAAGACAAAGCGCGAGGTAAAAAACTAAAAGCTCCTCTCTCGTTATGAGACAACGCGCCAAGCGGTTAAATCAACTCATCCTTCTTCGAAGAGACCTCGGCTGCAGACGCTCGGAGAGTTGGAAGCAAACTGCCCATCTCCCACTAAAATTTCTCCCACACGACATCGTGGCCAGGAAAACCCAGAGATGAGGCTTCCGCCACCAACCTAACACTGGTATCTTTCACATAAAGTGAACAAACCTCTTTGCCTACCTGAAGACAAGGTTTGGCCATTCTGTAAGACTACGGATGATTCTCTGCAGCAGAATAAACCTCCGTTCAGAAAAATGAAACACGTCCACATTCTTTCACTCACCCATGCCAGAGAGTTTTGGAATAGGAGAAGAAGGGATAAACATTTTATGGAATCATAATTGTGAGTTGGTTACATATAAAAACATGACAGACTTATAATAGCGTTATAGGCGCATTGCAAGTCTGAAAAGAACCAACATGACAACCATATAATGCTTGCAAATCGTAGAAAGAAAGAGGTCACGGCTAGGTTGAATCATAGCTCAGTGCACTCTGGTACGAAATTTAGCAACGAAAACTCCCTAAATACTCTATAGGATGAAAAGTACAATGAAAAGCAAATAAAATGATAATGAAAAGGGACTATAGGACCGTTTCGCGGAAACGGTACGTTTCCGGACATGGGTTCCTTTTCAAAATATTATGCACTCACTCCCCTGTACAAGTCCTACAAGTTTGTAAGGAGAATTTCCGAACACCCTGTACATGGTACCATACTCAGGGCAGGAATATAGGAGGAGCAGATGCAAGAATCCTGCACCGCTCCTCGAGGAAAACTCCTAGTGCAGATGATTTGCCATTGCCTTCCTCCGACCTGTTATGAAGTGTCACGTGTGTATCTGTGGTGAGTGCTTGTACAGCAGAGGGTGAAATCCGGCCGCTGCACAAAGCTTACTCCTCTCGAAAAGCACCAAGGGGACGCCGATCTTAACGTCACCATTCGACGAACGGATCACCATCAACAGTCAGGACGGATTCAGAAAATATCGTTCTTGCGAAACACAACTAGCTCTTCGTACTCATGACGTAATGAGTGCTGTCGACAGGGGATGTCAAATTGTTTCCATATTTTTAGATTTCCGGAAGACTTTCGACACCGTTCCTCACAAGCGTCTTCTAACTAAACTGCATGCCTATGGAATATCGCCTCAGTTGTGCGACTGGATTCGTAACTTCCTGTCAGAAAGGCCACAGTTCGTAGTAATAGACGGGAAGTCATCGAGTAAAACAGAAGTAATATCCGGCGTTCACCAAGGAAGTGTTATAGGCCCTCTGTTGTTCGTGATCTAGTATATAAACGACATAGGAGACAATCTGAGTAGCCGTCTTAGATTATTTGCGGATGATGCTGTCATTTACCGTCTTGTAAAGTCATCAAATGACCAAAACGAATTGCAAATTGATTTAGATAAGATATCTGTATGGTGCGAAAAGTGGCAATTGACCCTGAATAAAGAAAAGTGTGAAGTTATTCACACGAGTACTAAAAGAAATCTGCTAAATTTCGATTAAGCGGGAAGTCACACAAATCTGAAGGCTGTAAAATCAACTAAATACCTAGGGATTACAATTACAAATAATATAAACTGGAACGATCACATAGATCGTGGGTGGAGCAAACCAATGACTGCGATTCATTGGCAGAACACTTAGAAGATGCAACAGGTCTACTGAAGAGACTACTTACACTACACTTGTCCGCCCTATTCTGGAATATTTCTGTGCGATATGGGATCCACATCAGGTGGGACTGACGGATGACATGGAAAAAGTACAAAGAAGGGCATCTCGTTTTGTATTATCGCGAGATAGGGGAGATAGTGCCACAGTCATGATACGTGAATTGGTGTGGCAATGATTAAAACAGAGGTGTTTTTCATTGCGACGGGATCTTCTCATGAAATATCAATCACCAATTTTCTCCCCCGATTGCAAAAACATTCTGTTGGCACCCACCTACATAGGGAGAAATGATCACCGCGATAAAATAAGAGAAATCAGGGCTCGCACAGAAAAATTTAAGTGCTCGCTTTTCCCGCGCGCCGTTCGAGAGTGGAACGGTAGAGAGACTGCTTAAAAGTGGTTCATTGAACCCTCTTTCAGGAAATAGCAGAGTAATCAGATAGCTGTAGATGTAGATATGCCCTCGCTTCATGAGACACTGCAGAGAGATTTGGAATTTCGCCCAAGCCACTGACGAAAAGAACCTCTCCTCCCCTGACCGACCAAATACTGGCAGTGAAAATTCCATCCACTACCAGGATTCGAACCGACTTGCCTCCGAATTGAGAGCCACTGCACAGTCGTTCGTTAGCGACCTGAGCTACAGAGGCGGGCGAAGGTAGATATAGCGGATTTAAATTCGGGAAATATTATGGCTGTGACACACCTTGTAAATTGTGAGCTACTAATAATCTCGTGTAGCGGTTACTGTTCCTAGAAATGGAAGCATCGTCAATGGTAGTGACTTATCGCAGGACCAAAGGTGGAAGAACGGCGTCCCAATAGCTCCGAGTAGTTTCAAATAACATGCTAGTCCGTACATCCAGTAACTCTGATTCTTGGTCGCACTGTAAGTTCACTTGCACAATATTAAGATGATTTACTCCCAGCTGTAAGGTGTTTCTCGCACCACGCTCACATCAACTAAGACGTGTAGGTTGTCAGGCTCAGTGGAAAGAAGCAACCGCACAGGCTGAGCTGTGTGTAATATGAACTGACAATGGTCTGGAATATTTTGCCACAAGAAATTCTACTGATAACAGTACATTGTCCAAAAAACTTCTTCTCACAAATTTGTGTCCCAGGCAACATGCTATAAGTGAGCAAAGTAAAAATTTTTGACCTAGTAGGCAAATAATAATTTTTGAACATAAAATGCACTTGTTTTAGATCAATACACTTAGTGCAACTTTTTTTTCAAGACGTAAAATTCGTCTCTGAAGTACTATTTTGCAGAGTCCGGAAAATACCATATACGTTTGCCAGAAGCTCCCAGAACGTTAAATAGCCACAAATTCATTTAAATGAGGTTGATGTCAAAGCGCATCAAATGTGGTATGTGGTGTGACTGAACCAACAATTCTCACTTCGTCTTCATCTACATTTCTATTCTGCAGCCGCCGGCCGCTGTGGACGAGCGGTTGTAGGCGCTTCAGTCCGGAACCGCGTTGCTGCTACGGTCGCATGTTCGAACCCTGTCTCGGGCATGGTTGTGTGTGATGTCCTTAGGTTAGGTAGGTTGAAGTAGTACTAAGTCTAGGGGACTGATGACCTCAGATGATAAGTCCCATAGTGCTTAGAGCCATTTTCATTCTGCAGCCCATCGTACTCTTTGTGGTTGAAGATAACTATACAAGGATCAATGCCCTTCTCCTTCTTTTCTGTTCTGTTCCCTCAGTACCGCCGCTGCCAGATCACTCTTTTTAGGCACTATGTTGGCCTGAAACAGCATGATTTTTCATCTTTTACGACTCGCTTTCCTTCTTACCTGTCTTCTCATCTATTTGGTCCAGACGATTTGTGTAATATTTTCCACTTATTGTTTTATGCTTTGCAGGGCACAAAATATAACGAATCTCTTTTGTATCACAGTAGTTACCCGCCATATCCTCGCCGGCAGATGAAATCGACATGACACCGCTTCGTTTCCACTATTCTGATTGTTGTTTCGCTACTACTCATACGTTGTAACAAATCGAAGTACAACACAGTTGTGTCTATACATATAAAAGTGGATGTATGTATATGTATTCCACATCTCCTCCTAAACCAGTGGATCGATTTAAACCAAACTTGGTACATATCATATATTACTTATTATTTGGAAAGACCTATTGTGGGGGGGGGGGAGGGGGGGTAAAAACCACATCCTTCTTGAAGGGTTGGGATATGTCATAAACATGGAGCTGTGTCAAAATGAAACTACAGGGCGAAATTCGCTGGAGATACAGGTGAAATATGTGTAAAAATATGAGTGAAATATGTTGAATATATGTGAAATATGTGTGGAAAGGGCATACATGGTAAAAGCCACAGGTAAAAAGCTCCCCCTGTTACAGTGGGAGCGATAGCAGGGAAAGAGAAAGGGGGAAAGGAGCAGATGGACACACACAGGGGGAGGAGGAGATGTGCAGAGAGAGAGGAGAGAGAAATGGACAGACAAAGGGAAGAGGAGGAGATGGGCAGAGAGAGGGAAGGAGATAGAGAGGGGGAGGAGGAAACAGACAAGGAAGAGGAGGAGGTGGACAGGGAGAGGGGAAAGAGGAGATGTAAAGAGAAAGGGGGAGGAGGAGATGAATGGAGAAATGAGGAGGAGGAGATGGACTTAAAGGAGGAGAACGAAATGGATACAGAGGAAGGAGGAGGTGTACAGAGGGCGCAGGAGCAAATGGACAGAGGGAGAGGTGGGAGGAGATAAACAGAGACAGAGGTGTGGAGGAGATGTACAGAAAGAGGGGGAAAAGGACACTGACAGAGAGGAGGGTGGGGGAGACAGACAGAGAGAGGTGGAAGGAGAAGATGAGCTAATACACTGGAATAAATGCATGCACATGCAATGCCAGGTAATCAGCTAGTCTTTTTAGGGGAGAGGGGCAGGTGGGTTAAGAGAGGGGAAGGAGTAGATGGACAGAGAGAGGGGGAAAAGGACAGAGAGTGGTATGGGGGAGGTGGACAGAAAGAGGGGAGGATATGGATAGGGCGAGGGGGAGGAGGGGGTGATGGAAAGAGATGGGGTAGGAGGAGATGGACAGAGAGATGGGGGAGGAAGAGATAGATGGGGACGAGATGGACTTAGAGGGGGAGGATGGGATGGACAGAGAGGGAAGGAGGATAAATTGCTACACAGCCGACGTAAACACCGTTTACAGCCGGATTGTACTGTTGCACAGAAAAAATAGAAACACAGGATGCAGCACTAACACGACTCCCTCAGATTCGTCGATAGATGCAGCGACGGATTGTGACGGCCGAGGGGTGGAATAATTTGTGTTCTTTTTTCGCCGATTCCACCTGTTTTTATTCTGATTAATGACTCAATTTTACATCTTTATTACCTTAAATATTAATAGAATTGAATCAGATTTACATTTGGCTTCGTTCTGTCAGTTTATTTATGATTCCTATGGTGATATTGTGTTTTACAACAAGTTTTATTCACTAGTTTTTCTCTCCCTGGATTTCAGACTGTTTTTAATGTGGCTCCTGCATATTTGATGGGTACCGCCCTTTTCTTTCGTGAGGGTATTCCCACTGCTGATAATCAAATACTTGATTCTTGTAGTGGGATAGAGTGTCGTCTTCTTAACCTCACCTCGTTTGTTTTATGTGCACCGTCTGGTTCGGGTCACACAGTGGCGCGTTCACGATTTTGCAAAGAGGAGGTTGTCTATCTTTTGCGTAAGAGTCCTCAGTGTCTCATGTTAGATGGCAGTTTCAATTGCGTTTTACGTCATAGCGATCAGTCCCCACGTTGTAATATTTGTCGTGAATTAAGTGAATTGGTTCATTCGATGCGCTTACGTGACGCGTGGTAGAAAAAATATCTCATCTTGGTTAGATACACGTTTTTTACTGGTTCATCCTGTAGCTATATCGACAGCTTGTATTTATCTGATTGTTTATGTGATCAGATTCTTGCGGTTGACGTTATCCTCGTTTCCTTTTCTGATAATTGTACAGTGACGGCTACTATAAGCCGTGAACAACAACGTGCGAAACTGTTTCGGCCCCAATAGATGTCGCATGTCTCCCACCTCACGGATAGCGCGCTAGATGATGTAGTTGGTGTTTTATGGAAGGGTTGCCTCCCCCTCTGTGCGTTACTGTTTGCTGTTGGACTGGTGGACAGTGAAGCTTCGTCAGTCGTTACCTACATACTGTGCTGCTCGAACGAGGGACTTTAGGAAAAATTTCGAATTTGATTACACTCTTCTGCAGGAACCGTATGAACGAGTGGGTGACGCCCGTCTACAGATCCGAGACATTGGAAGAATTAAAGAAAGTTGCTGCAACTCAGATGGCATAAAATGGGGGTTTATAGATCAAACCTAAACCCTTGTCACTTGTTGAAGGGAAACTGACATCGACGTATCACATCAGTAGCGACGTCATCGCTCCTTCATTACGCCTCACACAGTTGCTGCAAGTCGCCAATTGACTGAGCAAGGTGATATTGTTCGCGTTCTCCATCAATACTACGCGGAACTATATGCAGAGGATAACAATATGAGACTACTCCCCGATGATGCTCGTGGGGCTCTAAGTGGAGGGTCATGCATACACAGAACGTCGAATCTTTGGCCGCCTTTCAGGCAGATGAGGTCTTTGCTCTTCTTATTGCTGCTCCCCCGCCCTCCCGTAAATGACATGGCCCGTATGGTCACCCTAAGGAGGTTTGTTTCCACTTATAGCATCTCCTGCGGCGGTTCGGGTAAGTGACGAACCTCTTGTCGACCACTGTTCACGAGTCTGGGTATTCTGACATTGGCCTCTCAATATATATATTCCTTACTGTCATTTCTTGTTAACAATATTAGCTTATTCCCAAGAATAAGCAGCTTTCACTCGGTTAATACTCGGCAGAAATCAAACCTGAATGTGGATCGGACTTCTTTTAACTCTAGTGCAAAAAGGTGTGCAGTATACTGCTGCATCCACAGCAGTAATTCACGCACTTTCAAATCGAAACTGAAGAGTTTCCTCATGGGTCACTCCTCTATTCTGTCGAGCAGTTCCTTGGAAATTAAGCTGATTCTTATTTTGTTGTTAACTGCGTTTGCTTAAACTTATGGATTGACGTTTTTCAGGTTCATAAACATTTATTTTTATCTGTTATTACTTTTATGTTGTAATTTCATCTATTGACACGTTCCATGACCTTGGAGATTTGATCCTCAATTTGGTCCTACGGAACTTGACGTGTAAATAAAAATAAATAAATAATGTGGCTGCTTGATCAATTTGTACACTTCGTGGGCGCTGGTGAGAGGTGAGACGGTCACCTGGCTTCTCGCCACTAAATGTTTTCTGCATACTGGTGGAGCCGGCAACTGCCCCGTTTTCAGGACTCTTCTGCCGATACGCTCACGTATAAGTTTTACCGACAGTGCATTGGCTGGGGCCGGTTGTGGGTGGCGAAGGATCGGGATAGCATGGTTTGTTGCACAACTGCATAAGAACGAGACGACTTGATTTACAATACTGGCAAATAGGTAGTGGGAAAAACAAGTGTTAGCGTGCTAGACATTAAGCCAGTCATCCGTGGATCGCAACCACGCTCTATTAAAACTATTTTGTATTCATTCTTGCACTAGACATTTTTGTTCCAGATGTACCATACTCAAGAAACTTTTCACTTTAGTTAAAGAAGAGCTTTAAGTTCCTCCTTATGAAGAGTTTTTTTATGTTTTTCCCTAACAAGAGTTTCAAACCTTGTACCAAGAGTATAAGTTTTTCGAATTATAGGTTTTTGCTATTTCCAAAACCGAATTTTCAGTTTATTCCGAAGAGGAATTTTAATATTTTTCTGAAAAGAGTTTCAGTGCTGTCGGAGGAGAGTATAGTTTTTTGACGAAGAGCTTTAATAATTCGAAGATTTATTAATTTCTCGCAGCGAAGTCATTAGTTTCTCGAAGACCACTTACTCTACGTTTCGAAAAATAGCTTTCCGTTTTTCAAAGACGACATTTGCATCTTTCAAAATAAGAATTTGTTTTCAAGGGATTTTTTTAATTTTCAGCAAGTATTTTCTTGTATGTCAATAAATGGTTCTCTTAATTTAGAAGAAGAAAAAAACAGTAAAAAATCTAATATTCGCAAGATCGGTTCTCATCTTGAGCGAGCTTTTTTTCCTTTTTCCTCCCTGTTGTTAAAAAAAGCGGTAAAGTGCGTGCCTCGTAACCTACAGGTCGTTTAAAAAATGGTAAAGCGTGTTCCGATCGAAGCACGGATTCATAAAAAGAATCTGTGTGCGTTAAAGCGACGCTTCCAGGACGAGGAGATGCGCCGGCAGCGGATCGAGTCCGCTCGGCGGATTAACGACGAAGCCCGGTTTGCCGACCAGCTTCGATGTAGTGTTCATTTTTTCTGTCTCGCACATCCCACTTCGTGAACGCCAAGAAACATAGAAAACTTTCGCACATTTCTACGTAAATAACATAACAAACAGATATTTGGAGTACACATATTCGATATTCCGTGCCGGTTGGTAACGTGGTGGCGAAAGAAACGGCAGCCGGCCATCCCTTAATTTAACCACCCCAAGTCCATAAATAATCACGCCAACCCCACAATGATTCAAGAGAAAGCCGCAAGAAAAAGAGAAGAAAAAAAAAGAATAGAACCAATGTGTTTGCTACTATCGTATTACATTGAAGAGCCAAAAAAACTGGTACATCTGCCTAATATTGTGTAGGACCACCGCGAACACACAGAAGTGACGCAACACGACTTGGGATGGACTCGACTAATGTCTGAGGTAGTGATGGAGGGAACTGACACCATAAATAATGCAGGGCTGTCCATAAACCCGTAATAGCACGACGGGGTGGAGACCTCTTCTGAACAGCACGTATCAAGCCATCCCAGATATGCTCAATAATGTTCATGTCTGGGAAGTTTAGTGGACAGCGAAAATGTTTAAACTCAGAAAAGTGTTCCTGGAGCTACTCTGTAACAATTCTGGACGTGTGGACTGTCACATTGTCCTGCTGGAATTGAGCAAATCCGTCGGAATGCACAATGGACATGAATGGATGCAGGTGATCAGACAGGATGGTTACGGACGTATCACCTGTCAGAGTCGTTTCTAGACGTATCAGGGGTCTCATATCACTCCAACTGCACACATCCCACACTATTACAGAGCCTCCACCAGCTTGAACAATCTCCTGCTGAAATGCAGGGTCCATGGATTCATGAGGTTGTCTCCATACCCGTACACGTCCATCCACTCGATAAAATTTGAAACGAGACTCGTGCGGGCAGGCAACATGTTTCCAGTCATCAACAGTCCAATGGCGGTGTTGACGAGCTCAGACGAGGCATAAAGTTTTCTGTCGTGCGGTCATCAAGGGTACACGAATGGGCCTTCGGCTCCGAAAGCCCGAATCGATGATGTTTCGTTGAATGGTTCGCACACTAACACTTGTTGGTGGCCCAGCACTGAAATCTGGAGCAATCTGCGCAAGGGTTCCCCTTCTGTAACGTTGAACGATTCTCTTCAGCCGTCGTTTGATCCATTCTTGCATGATCTTTTTCCGGCCGCAGCGATGTCGGAGATTTGATGTTTTACCAGATTTCTGATATTCAAGGTACACTCGTGAAATGGTCATACGGAAAACCCCGACTTCATCGCTACCTTGGATACGCTGTGTCCCATCGCTTGTGCGCCGACTATAACACCACATTAAAACTAACCTAAATCTTGATAACCTGCCTTTGTTGCAGCAGTAACCGATCTAACAACTGCGCCAGACACTTGTTGTCTTATAAAGGCATTGCCGCCCGCAGCCCTGTATTCTGCCTATTTACAAAATGGTTCAAATGGCTCTGAGCACTATGTGACTTAACATCTGTGGTCATCAGTCCCCTAGAACTTAGAACTACTTAAACCTAACTAACCTAAGATCATCACACACATCCATGCCCGAGGCAGGATTCGAACCTGCGACCGAAGCAGCCGCGCGATTCCGTACTGAGGCCCCTAGAATCGCTCGGCCACCGCGGCCGGCGCAAGTTTTGGTGATTCACTCTTTCTAGACAATATGAACTCGGTTCTGTCTTAGTCTGTCATGTTGTTTGCAATGCTCTTTGAGGTATCCATACTGAACAATGTCGAAATATAATCCCCTAAACTTTACCGGCGAGTTTGGTGTCATCTTGTGGAATCGTGCGTACAGCCGGTGGTCTGCGTCTTCCTAGCACAATATCTCGACGCCGTAACTCGGCGTCCAGCAGGTGTTTCCTGCGACTGTCGCAGGAAACTCCTGATGAATACGCCGAGTTATGACGTCGAGAGATCGTGTTGAGAAGACGTAGATCACCGGCTGTACATCCGATTCCATGAGATGACAGTGTCGAAACTACTTGATCACTGGGTTATTTATGAGTACCTCCTGAGTTTCAGACGACGACTGTGTAGAAACTACAAGACATACAGTAAAATTACATATATAGGTGGACAGAGCATTTCTTCTAGTTTAGATTCGTAGTACGCGCCGTGGCGTAGATGCAGAGCGCATAAGTATGGGATAGTTCGTGTAACAACACGTAGACAAGTCTTCTGTTCCATATTGCCGCATTGAATTAATTCTCGCCAGCAGAAAGGCACCCTAATGAAGAGATTTCCAAAGCATGTTACTGTCGTTACACATGCACATCCATCGCACTTACATATTGATGTTTGCGTATCACGAATGGTGCCCATATTGAGCTCCTGTAATGTGAGTTAGAAACTTCGCCAGTTGCTTTACCTACTGATTTGTGTTATTTTCCTGTACGTCTTACAGATTTATACAGTCGTCTTCTGAAACCCCAGTGGTGCTTACGAATGAATAACTTTGTACAAGCGTCCACAGTGTTTACAGTGTAGCATTATAAAATCAGGTTAATATAGCCCCATTTTTTAGTGTTCTTTCTACTTTCCAGGATAGGTACAGTGTGTATGCTCATTCATCACACATGTAGCTTTGTTACAATAATTCTGGGCCTGGAGGCTTATAAGTAGGAAGGGAAAATCATCCATGGCTGCGTCAAAAATATTCCCAACTGATTCGTGTTTTATGTTTTTAGGCTGTATTTCTGAGACCGAGAATGAAAATCAGTCCCACCTTTCCCTTGATGGGTACGAAAAATTGCCCAATAACCATAGTCAAGCTAGCCAATAGCCATTACAGTGGTCGTTAACGTGACGCATGAATTGCATTCGAGTCTGGGCGACTTCTCGGACTATGGGGTATGCTGTACGAGCAAGTCAAAAAATACGCTTTTATTCAGTCCTCGTAAGTATAGCTGATAGTACATTTTTATAAATATCCATGAAGTAATGAAGATGATTGTATTATTGATTCCAAAATTGTATTGTTATACAGCCCTTCTGTTCAGCTCTGGCTAAAAAATGTTAAATTCGCCATAGGACGGGAACGTTAACGATAGCACAACATGTGCCCATGACTGCATGAACTGCATGAACAAATTGTGATAAACTTGATTTTGTGATTTTGCCGTAATAACTGAATAAAATTCATTCATTCAATTACAGTTCAGTGATGTTTATGACGACAGAAGGCGATGCATATTGTATACAGTGTGCCGTGAGACGAGAGTCGATGCTGCACAGTAGTTGTTAGCTGATTCAGATCTCGGCCACCGAAGAAATATTCACCCCCGTTATTTGGTCAATAACAGTGGGAGAGTTGATGTCGTAAACTTCTTGATCACCAGACTGTGCGCAGCTGATTTAGACTAAATTCCAAACCACTGTAACAGAGACTGATTGGAGGCATACTACGACGTTGATGCCGGCCGTGGTGGCCGAGCGGTTCGAGGAGCTTCAGTCTGGAACCGCGAGACCGCAACGATCGCAGGTTCGAATCCTACCTCGGCTATGGATGTGTGTGATGTCCTTAGGTTAGTTAGGTTTAAGTAGTTCTAAGTTCTAGGGGACTGATGACCTCAGATGTTAAGTCCCATAGTGCTCAGAGCCATTTGAACCATTTTGAACGACGTTGATGGTCGTCCGTCAGTCGAATGGGATGTAAATATCGACGGTATCCTCTTTCATCTCTAACAATACAGACATGATACTATTCTGTACTAGCATTCATTATACTCATCTATCGAACAGTTCCTGCCAGTAACGTCTGGCACCGAAAACGACTAAGTGGCATCAAGTGGAAAGACTTGCACCAGAAGGTAAACCACACAACTCTAATAACCTATTCATTACACTCGAGACATAAGCAAAAATTTAAGAAAACGTAAAAAAATATTCCACAACTTTCACTTTTTCCCACGTCACCTCCTTTTATTTACAATTTTACAATTTATTTACAATTATACAATAATTTGACGGAGAGGGTGTTGAAACAAAATAACGCATCCTGAAGATATTACCTAAAATTTGTAAACGTATGTCTGATAAAGGTAAGGCATTCAAGTGCAGACGACTGAAATATACTGAAAGCGGACCGGTTGCAGGCCCGCAGTTTGCCTGTAAATTCAATTCGCTGGAAAATTTTAAAATTCACATAACACGCCTTTACAGAGAGCAGATAGCCTCACATGTCCGAAGTTTAGTTAAGCTAGTGGTAAGAGATGCAAAATTTTAAGTTCTTTAACCTTTTATTGAAACGTCGGGACCATGGCATAATACCAAAATTTGCCAGAATGACGCATTTTATTAAGACTGCCGCTACACGCATGATTACTGAGAAGGCTAGTCATGTTATTGTCAAAGAGAGGATTTGCTATACAAGATGAAGGCCGTTTCAGAAGAAATGTACCCATTACATCTAAAGTTTGCTTATCTTGGAATTTGTTTGATGGAGCGACTTCGAACAAGTTCGGTTGGATACATAAGGATGCAAGTTTTCGGCAAATGTCAAAATCTGATCGTCTGTTGAACCGGCAGTCGTCGCCACAAGGGGTAACTGCACGACGTTCCGTTGTCAATTGCACGGAGAAAAATTTGGACAATGTGACTATCTGTATGAAGCAAAGAAGGGACTCAATTTTGCACCAACACCTAGACCACCGCCTTTAACAAGTTCTGTGAGAGAAGAAGACGTACAGTGCTTTGCTTTGGATGCTACAGAATAAATAAGAAGGGAAATTTGGCGTTCTCCTGAAGGCTGACACACGTAATGCAGCAGTTTTGCTGCCTCGTATTGTGTATAATGATAAAATACAAGGTCATAGGAGGATTGATTACAACCCTACAGAAACTGTGCAACAGAAAGCTTTTGCACTCTTAAATTCCTCCTCCTTATCTTAATAAATCATCAAGGGGTTAAGATGACGTCGTTGTGTACGAGCAAGACAGTATTGCCTTCCAAAAATTCATAAAGAAAGTCTACCTTTAAGTCCAATAATAAGCAACATACATATGATTTAGCCAAATATTTTGCTTTTTTGCTGAGACCATTGGCGGGCAAATACTCAATTCGTAACTCAGCTGACTTTATCAATAGACTAGGGGGTCTTCCTCAAAACAGTTCAGACTGTTTAGTTGCTTTTGATGTGGTATCACTTTTTACAAAAGTTCCTCTCGCAGACTCTTTGGTACTAATTGGTAATAGGTTTCAGGCAAACATCACTGCTTCGGCATGCTCTTTACTCGACCTATTTTATGTTCAGTCAAGAATATTTTGAACAGAATGACAGCGTCGCCACGGGCAGTTCTCTGTCTGACTTGGTGTCCTATCTCTTTATGGAGGATTTCTAGAAGAGAGCATTTTAGTTACCTGCACCTAAAACAACTGTATTTTGAAGGCAAGTGGGCGATTCTTTCTTAGTGTGACCTCATGGAGAAGATAAATTAATGGAGTTTCTACATCACCTCTCCTGCAATTATAACGATATTCGGTTAACTATGGAAATAGAGAAAACTGGTTGTCTACCTTTCTTGGATGTCTTGGTTAGACGGAAGAATGATGGCTTTCTGGGGCATTCAGTTTAAGGTAATTCCACTCATACTGATCCGTATTTACAAGCGTCGAGTTTTTATCACCCATCACAAACTACGAGCGTCCTCAAAACACTTCCACACAGAGCTCACACAGCCTCAGATCTAGATAGTTTGCATAAAGAGCTCGCCCACCTAAGGAAAGTATTCAGAGAAAATTGGTATCCTACGCGGCGAATTAACATTGAACTATCAGCTAAAACCAAGAACTAGGAAATAGATAAAGAGTAGAACACACCGGAAAAATCTTCAACTTTTCTTCCTTTAGTTGGCAGCATCTCATTTAAGATAGCAAGAATACTCCGTAAATTTCGAGGTGAAAGTGGTTTTCCGCCCGCCATCTAAGATTGCAGACCGTCTGACATCAGTGAAGGATAATCTGTCATTGCAGAAGGCAGGAATTTACTAAACTTCTTGCCGGGGTGGTATGGCTTACAAAGGTCAGATCACACCCTCCAAGAAAAAACGCTCCACTGAACGTCAACGCTGCTCTCGCGTTTTGCAACCAAGAAAGTCCGCTGTTGCCGAACATTGTAGTTCCACTGGACATTCAATGGAGAATGATAAAACAATAATTCTGACCACGCAACATCTTTTTAGGATTCCATTATTAAAGAATCCGTGGAAATATGCCTGGCTGAAAATCTGACGAACGGTGATAGAGCTATCAGTTGGAGAGTGCGTGGAACGCTATCATCTTCACGATCTGCTGTGATCGAAGACGACAGTGTACGCCGATGGCCGCGCAACTGAGTTCCGCCGTTGGCGCTAGCGAGAGAGCTGCCTTAGGGTAGTGTGGTCCGTTTGTCAACCTGATTTTGACGCTTGCGCGGAATTCTCACAGCGCGGTGTTTTTTGTGGAACGGATTTCCGTCAATCTTCGACGGCTCACTTGAGGATTACTGGCAGGTTCCCCATTGAAGTATCGTGGAATGTGTTGAATGACGACCGGTAACAGCCCGAAATTTGTTTCAATAGGTAACAACTACTTTTTTCGGTCCTGGCATTCTCCCGTTATGGAGGAGCGTCACCAGGTGAATCTTTGCTCATTGTAACTGGTTGCTCATCTCGACGTCAAAAACTGTAATTATATCTAAGGGAAAGAACCTAGAGTACACCATCTGTTTTTGAACCTTGTAAACAACTTGTGTTTTTAATTGTGGCACCCCTAGTAGTTTTCACTTCAATAAGACATTCATTGTGCGACATTGTTTCTCTTAAATTTCCATGATCCACAGGGAGATTCTTTTCCCTGTATGTCATTGGGGATCGAGCTTATCGCACCACAACGGTAGACCAACCGACACCTCACACCATGTCTACTAGATTTTTTCTCATTTTGGTGTAAGGAACCTGTGCTCAATATCTGTAAAGGAAATTTTACACCCTGTATAACTAGATGAAAGCGATGTAAATCAGAAATATCTTGTAGTACTGAAAATTGCAAGTGATATTGCTAATAATAATTGATTCACATTTGAAACGGAGTCTTCATCGTCTAGCAAAATGACTTTTGTTCAGGAAAATACAGTAAATTTCGAACCCACGTCAGCGTATCCTGATTTAGGGGTGCCTTGGTTTTGCTAAGTCATTACACATGAATTTCAGTATGGTTCCTCAAACAAGGCCAAAATAATTTTCCCTTCCATCGTTGTCCAATGCGTGAAGTGCAACATCTCTGATCACTCCCATGTCGATGGATGGGACATTAAACTCTGACCTAACCCCCCCCCCCCCCCCATGACAATAAGCGATTTCCTCGCAAAATACAAGATAAACTTGACTTAGAAATTAATCTTGTATACTTCCGCTTTTAGAAAATCAACTACACTGCATCTCAACTCATAATACGTAAAAATTATAGTAGATATAATTGTTAAAAACATGTAAACACAATTTTGAATTAAAAAAAGGGTTTTGGTTGCATATTCATTCTTGTATTGACAATGTGTTTCGCCTTCGTCAGGCATCTTCAGCTTATCTATATGGATAACAAGATATGCAATAAATAGGGTATGGCCCTAGCATACACGATTCCAAATGTGAATAAGTAATTGATGCTGACCTTAAAATTTTCCTTCTACAACATTAAAAAAACTAAAACGGCTCTGTGTCAAACTGAAGCCTGTGTCGAATCAAATGAATCTGCAGAGATCTTCCCATTTACAACATTTTAAAAATTATAAATCGTCTCTGTGCTAGGTTGAAACAAGCATCGAACTGGGTCAGCCCAAAGGGACCTGTTAAACACAACTGGTATAATATCATTTGATTGCGAGATAGAATGTTAAATTGCTAAGTCACCCTTGGATTGTGTCACCCATGGAGAGTGAAATGCAATGTCAGGATAATGGTAGATTTGCCGAGTTAACTTCTTTATTTCGGCCCTCAACCGTAGTACATCAGGAACAGCTTGGTGGAGGTATCCAGTTGCCTCTCATGTGCAACAATAGACATCTGGCACTGCTGACAGCGCAAAGAGCGTGGCCCAGTATTGTGTCACTCAAATGCTGCCGTCAACATGTCTCCGGCTGCTGCCGTGGTGACAGTGCAGCGGCGCATCTGACGATGGCCGTGGACTTCCTCCAGCGAGCAGACGGCTCCCTTGTGGCTCAGGGCAGGTTGCTCTGTCTCATGGTCGAACAGCAGACCCCATATCGAATTCCGGGATGTCGCCCTGGGTGTCACAGGCTAGTGCTGTAGGTTGTGATATTGAGACGAGAATGATTTAGCACACGAATGTCTGAGTACTTATATACTCCACACTTTGTTCGTTTAGGGCTTAAGGCCCATACTCTAAACATGGTAGCAATTGAGGAAAGGCTTCCATCCTTTCACTAGCATATTGCAAAGTCAGCTGTTGCTATACCGGGTCCAGCTGGCTCTACAGTGCAACGCTAGTCGGCCATCTTTTGCTTTGCAATGCATAACACTCTTGCCTGCCTGCAGCTGGCTCTGTTGCAACTCACTTCCCCTCTGGCGTATTTTTTGACCAAATACGGTCGATACGCTACATTACCCTCCTTTTATCAAGACCCAGTCCCTCGGGTCGACCAGACTAGTTTATCCTTTACACTAGAGTTCCTGGTGACTGACCCTTCTGGCCCTGTTTCGCGTCTGAATTATTCTAACTGGTTCCCTTAACCCTATCACTTAATCTTGCAGATTTACAAATACCTCTTGCCCTACCTCTCAACTCAAACACCATGGAACCTATTTCATTGCTATGTGTCTTGCACAATACGTCTAACTATTCCCAACTTACAAGCTAATATGAATCATATAGTCTTAATACTACCTCTTGCGCGTTCAGTTTTCTTCTTTTGCTGTTATGCTTCGGTGTCCAATACACTGGAATCATAACGATGGTTGGGTCTGGATTCAGTTTTGTGCTTCATCTTCTACGTACCAAAACAATGACTATCCTCAGCAGAATAAGTGCCGCTGGTGGTGGTTGGTATGACAGTAGTCAATGTTATCTTTTTCCAGTACTGATTTGCCTAATATGGATTTACATGCAACAATAAGGTTTCCATAAAGACTCGTCCATCCTGTATGGTTCAAAAGCGAGTTTATGGACTACATTAATTCCTTCCCTAGAGTTTCATTTAAGCTGGTTAGATTTGCGGCAGGTAGCACTTCCATGGGCTCCTCTGGTTGATACAGAAAAGGCTGCGAAATATTCAGTTGTATTATCCCTGAAAGCGTGGTGGGCAGACAGAAAGTAGGCCCCATTATGTAGCACACTATTCCATTTAATAACAGACCACTCCTGTTTAATTCTAGCCTCTTTGCTAACTTAAGTCTCCCGTGCTCGAAATAACTAGCCACTACTTCAACCTTGTCAAAGGTAGAGTGCAACCAATGAGCCTCGACATGCTGAAGGTACAATTCCGGCTCGACCACTTTTTTATTGCATTCTCCTACTTCCTTTTGTCCCATTAGCAATTTCACTGCACAGAAATCCTGCCCCTTACTTATTACATATTCGGACAGACTGTGATTTCCCCTTGGTGCCACTTTTGTAACTTCGCTTCCTCCATTTCGACATATATTTCCTTGTCTTTTGCAATTAATAGCAGTCGCTGCGTTTTTGCTCTTACAAATTTCTCCAACATCCCCCACTTGACAGGATACGCGTGAACTATTTAGCACTCGTGCTTGTTTCCCTGCTACTGGTATAGAAACGGAAATGTAAACTTTCGCTCCATCAGTTCTCACTGATACTGTGACTACCTTGAAATAAAAAGGTAAGTTTTGTGGTCAGGTTCTAAAACCAATCCCAACTCCGGCGGTAGTTCCTTCTGTACTTCCCTAAGACCCTTATAATGAATCGTCTTCCTCTAACATTACCTTTTTTTATAGAGATAACCGATACCATGTATACTATCGACACTTGCATAGGTTAAAATTGTCTCAGCTGTTTCACTAACAGATTTCATATGATTTTGTATACGATGTATTAAATTTCAGGCTAAAATGTATAAAAAAGAAATTATGTGTTACAATCGGTAAGTACTAGCAGTTAAAATTACTCTTATTTTAAGAATAATTGAAATTACAAAATTTCTGGCATACTTAAAATTCATATTATTAATTGCGCAGTCAAACGTTAATTATTAAATTTGTTTCTGGATTTATTTATGAAAGAATGATATAATTTGGCAAAGATTCTTCTCCTGTCGAGAAATTTTGTAAACTCTTTTGATTTGTAATCTCTTTGGAAATTGTGAGTGCCGCAGAACGTAAGTAGTAGTGGACATGCCTCAGATGGAAGAAGTCACCAACAATGTAATTCTTGTCCGATTGAACACGTCGGAAACGGTTCTTGAGTTTATTCAGAGTCTTCACCTACACCTCTGAAGTGATGGTTGACCCTCTTGGCATCACATCCACGAGAATGACGCCATCACAATCCCAGAAGACTGTCAGAATGACTTTTCCGGCAGAGGGGGTTGTCTTGAATTTCGTCTTTTGTGGTGAATGAGGATGATGCTACTCCATGGATTGCCTTTTTGTTTCCGGCTCAAGGTGGTGCACCCAGTTTTCGTCCTCCGTAACGATCCGTGACAGAAAGGCCTCTCTGTCGGTCTCAAAACGCTCCAAACATTCATATGAAATGGCCTTTCTTTGAATCTTGTGGTCCGCTGTGAGCATTCTTGGAACCCATCGTGAGCACCTCTTTGAATATCCGAGAGTCCCTGTCATTGCAGACGCACTTCCAGTGCTGACCGACAACTGTAGAGCTAATTGTCGAGTTGTGATGCGCCGGTCGGCACGACTAATGGCACCCGCACGATTCAGTATGTCTGAAGCAGTGGATGTGACGGGACGTCCCGAGCATGGCTGATCATGGAGCTCTGTCTCTGCATTCCCTGAGACTGTAACTTTCTTTACCCATCACCCAACTGTACTCCCATCAACTGCAGCATTGCCATTCACTGCACTCAAACATTTATGGATATTCACCGCGGTTTCTTTTTCTGAACACAAGAATTCAATAACAGCACGCTGCTTGTAACGTGAGTCGTATGTAGATCCCATTTTGACGCTGTACTACGGCTCTGCCATCTGCCAGAGCGGTTCGAAACATCACCGGCGCACAGAACAAACAAATATGATGCACCACAAGGACGTTTATCTATGTACATTAGTGGCTTTTTTTTTTTAATGTGGGGCATTACTTATTGAACGACCCTCATACTTTCCTCCCCCATAAATTCATTACTGCTCAGCAGCTACTTATACTAATTAGACTAAACCTATACCTAACCTAAACAGATATTAAATGGCTATCTCCTAGGGCTTAATCCTTACGGGTTCCTCATTACCGTTACATTCACGACCTCTTGTTCATCTTCCGATAACTTTCTTCCCACTTTCTGGCCCACATGTCCTGTTCCTGGAAAAACTTCCGGACTCCCTTGAAAATGTTTCTACCATGCACAATTATCGATCTCGTCGGCAACTGCATCTTGACATTGACTGGCGACGTAGTCTCTACCACTTGTATGGCCCCTGATATTTTGCAAAAATCTTATTTTTCTTTCCCTTCTGTGTACACGAAGTTGATAGCACCACCCACTGACTAACCTTACACTGTGGCATTCTTGCTGTACGGCCCACTGCTTCCTCCTGTTTCTCCAGTGCTCGTGTATTTGCCCTTCATAATCTATTCCAAATTTACCTAATCACTCTGGTAAATTCCTTAATAGACCCTCCGCTCGTCCCTTTCTTCGCTTTCATTATGTCAGGCAGTGACGGCATTTTACGACGATATACTACTTCATATGGCGATAATCCTGTATTCGTATGTTGCTTTGAGTTGTAGGCACAGACGAAGTACTTCAAATAGACATTCCAGTTGGTGTGATGTGAGTCAACGTAGTATTCAAGCATATTCCCGATTGTCCTATGCACTCTTTCAGTTCTTCCATCGGCTTGCACGTGGCGAGGACTCGTCCTTAACTCCTTCACATTCAATAACTTACACAATTCCTTGAATAGATCTGACATGAAGTTCGTTCCCTGGTCTGTTATTATTGTTTCAGACACTCCAAACTTCAATATCCATTTATTAACAAGTGCTTGTGCCACTGTTGCTGCCTGCTGGTTTGGCATTGCTACCATTCATACGTACCGTAAAAAATTATCTATGATTGTGAGTGCATACTACATATTATTATTATTGAATGGACGTAAAACATTAATTCACAGACATTCGAATGGCGCTAATGCTTTTGGTAACCTATGCAATGGTACTCTTGTTCGACACAAATCAGCTCTCTGTGTGCACTGTATGCAATTCCGCACATATTGGTTTACGTCTGTCTGCTTATTCCTCCACCAAAACCTTTCTGCTACACATCTCTTGGTAGATCTGCAACTTCCATGACCTGCTAATATGTGATCATGACCTTCTTATACCACTCTATTCCTTAGCTTCGCAGATACCGCTACTTGCAGTCCCAACTTGATTTCTTTGCATAACAACCCACCCTGCATACGAGATTGTGACTCCCTAAAAAACTGTTTACAATTCGTCATCCGCTCTAAATGCAGCTTGTCATTCCATATGCCCTTTACCCCCAATACGTAATAATGCTACTTTTCTATTAAGCCATCAGCATTTCCGTGCTTCGTCCCAGGTCAACGAGTAACTTCGAAATCAAATTCACTTAGTCTTACTGCCCATGGTGTCAACATACTGGAAAGATCCTTTAACCTCAATAACCATTTAACCATTTTAATACCATATGATCCGTTGTTACTCTAAACTCTTTACCGTGCAGATAACATTTGAAATATGTGATTCCATAAATAAGGCTTAACATCTCTTTTCCTGTTGTGGAATAATTTCTTTCTGCAGAATGTAGCTGTCTTGATGCGTAGGCTATGGGATGTTCTACACATTCCTCCTCTTCTGACAACACACAGCCAAATGCATGGTTTGATGCATCGCATGATAAAACAAATTCACTATTAAAATCAGGAAATACCATTATCGGTCTCGATGTTAAATGTTCCTTTAGCTCCTTAAAAGCACGCTGACACTCTTGTCACCACAAAAATTAAGTACTCTACACAATTGTGTCAACCGTCTGGCAATATCTGCAAATCTTTTTACAAAAAAGTGAGTCCCGAGAAGGACTGCAGCTGCTTTACAGATTCTGGTACAGGAAATTCACGTTCAGCTCTAATGAATCTTGGGTCTGTCTTAATCCATCTATACCCATGTGACTAGGTGTGCTACCTCTTCCGTCACAAAATTACACTTTTCCGTATGCTGTTCCATATCACTCCCATAGACAGTTATGTCATCGACAGGCGCTAAACATTGCAGTGGTTTCAAACCTCTGCGTAGTTTATCCAAAAATCTCTCAAACGTTGCAGTTGCATTTTTTAATCCGAATGATTTTCTTCTGAATTGTTAGTGTCCCCAGGCTGCCGAAAACGCTGTTTTGTGTCGATCCTGCAGTGCAACCTCTATCTGGTATAACCACTCTTCAAATCCACTGTTGAAAAATATTTTCATTGCCCTAAATGATCCAAGATTTCTGTGATGATTGGCAAAGGGTAGGCGTCCGCTATGGTTTTCGCATTTAGGTGTCTGTAATCACAACAAAACCTATAGTTCCGTGTTCCGTACATTTATTCTTTTGGCACGAACTATTCCAGTCTCCCATGGATTATTACTTTTCAATTATTCCATCTTCCAGCTGTTGGTAGATAAATTTCTCCAGAATTGATTCAAATGGTTCAAATGGCTCTGAGCACTATGGGACTTAACGTATGAGGTCATCAGCCCCCTAGAACTTAGAACTACTTAAACCTAACTAACCTAAGGACATTACAAACGCCCATGCCCGAGGCAGGATTCGAACCTGCGACCGTAACGGTCGCGCGGTTCCAGACTGAAGCGCCTAGAACCGCTCCAAAATTGGCTGCAAGTAGCTAAGTATTCTGTATGGCCTGCAGTGGACTGGTGATTCATATGCGTAGCTGGTGATAGCCTTTTGGAAAACGTAACTCCTTCAATTCCAAAAGCAATTTTTCCATCCTTTCCCTACTGCTTCCCTGTAGGTGCTTCACTTTTTCTCGTAATGCAATTTCAATGGCGTCTGGAGATTGTCCATGGCTGACACCACTCGTGACCCATTCTTCTTCCTCCAGAATGTCCATATTAGTGATTAACAACCTCTTTGTTAATCCTATGTCCTGTGCACTAAAATTGGCTATAGAAACAGGTACCTTCTTTTCACCCTTTATTTCGTGTGTGCATACAACACCTCTTTTAAATAAGCAACCCACCTGATCTAATACTTCATTCTCTTCTAACGCTTACACCACACGCAAAATTCCTACTGGCAAGCTAAACTCAAGACTGACCCAAAGTGATTTCCCAGTACTCTTAGATACACAATGGTTCGAATCAAGTCTTAGTTTGATCGATCTCGATTTAATCAGTTCGTCATTCATGACAGACTTCCCTCGCAACTCGCTACACTAGCAATGGCTTCACCTAACTGAAACATTTTTCCGTCAAGTTCCTATGTTGCCGAAGATCGATTAGGGCACAATGCTGATATAAGAAATCTAGTACTAGAATTATGTCGTAGCCCTCACTCATGTGTGGCACAGTCTCTATACATTGTTTAAATTAAACCTTATCGAGGCAAAACTCTATGTCCACCGATCATAATGGTGTGATACCTTTATCCCCCACTCCACGCAATCTTCACCGTGGTGGGCCGGCCGGTGTGGCCGTGCGGTTCTAGGCGCTTCAGTCTGGAACCGCGTGACCGCTACGGTCGCAGGATCGAATCCTACCTCGGGCATGGATGTGTGCGATGTCCTTAGGTTAGTTAGGTTTAAGTAGTTCTAAGTTCTAGAGGACTGATGACCACACATGTTAAGTCCCATAGTGCTCAGCGCCATTTTTTTGCACCGTGGTGGACCCCATTGCTTACGTTTCATCAGATCACTACTGGCGAAGACGCATGCACCCCATTTACATCTACATCTACATGGATACTCTGCAAATCACATTTAAGTGCCTGGCGGAGGGTTCATCGAACCACCTTCACAATTCTCTATTATTTGAACCTCGTATAGCGCGCGGAAAGAGCAAACGCCTGTATCTTTCCGTACGATCTCTGATTTCCCTTATTTTATCGTGGTGATCGTTTCTCCCTATGTAGGTCGGTGTCAACAAAATATTTCCGCATTCGAAGGAGGAAGTTGGTGATTGGAATTTCGTGAGAAGATTCCGTCGCAACGAAAAACGCTTCTTTTAATGATGTCCAGCCCAAATCCTGTATCATTTCTGTGACACTCTCTCCCATATTTCGCTATAATACAAAACGTGCTGCCCTTCTTTGAACTTTTTCGATGTACTCCGTCAGTCCTATCTGATAAGGATCCCACACCTCGCAGCATTATTCTAAAAGAGGACGGACAAGCGAAGTGTAGGCAGTCTCCTTAGTAGATCTGTTACATTTTCCATATGTCCTACCAGTAAAACGAAGTCTTTGGTTAGCCTTCCCCACAACATTTTCTATGTGTTCTTTCCCATTTAAGTTGTTCGTAATTGTAATACCTAGGTATTTAGTTCAATTTACAGCTTTTAGATTAGACTGATTTATCGTGTAACCGAAGTTTAAAGTTTTCCTTTTAGCACTCATGTTTATGACTTCACACTTTTCGTTATTTAGGGTCAACTGCCAATTTCCGCAGCCTTCAGATATTTTTTCTAAATCTTTTTGCAATTTGTTTTGATCTTCTGATGACTTTATTAGTCAATAAACGACAGCGCCATATACAAACAACCCAAGATGGCAGCTCAGATTGTCTCCCAAATCATTTATATAGATAAGGAACAGCAAAGGACCTATAACACTACCTTGGGGAACGCCAGAAATCACTTCTGTTTTACTCGATGACTTTCCGTCAGTTACTACGAACTGTGACCTCTCTGACAGGAAATCACAAATCCAGTCACATAACTGAGACGATACTCCATAAGCACGCAATTTCACTACAAGCCGCTTATGTGGTACAGTGTCAAAAGCCTTCCGGAAATCCAGAAATACGGAATCGATCTGAAATCCCATGTCAATAGCACTCAGCACTTCATGTGAATAAAGAGCTAGTTGTGTTTCTCTGGCAAGATGTTTTCTGAACCTATGCTGACTGTGTGTCAAAAGATGGTTTTCTTCGAGGTAATTCATAATGTTTGAACACAATATATATTCCAAAATCCTGCTGCATATCGACGTTAACGATATGGGCCTGTAATTTAGTGGATTACTCCTTCTACCTTTCTTGAATATTGGTGTGACCTGTGCAACTTTCCAGTCTTCAGGTGCGGATCTTTCGTCGAGCGAACGGTTGTATACGATTGTTAAGTATGGAGCTAATGCATCAGCATACTCCGTCTGTTTTTGTGAAGGCATTTCGGAAGGCTATGTTTAGTAACTCTGCTTTGACAGCACTGTCTTTGATAGTATCTCCATTGCTATCGCGCAGAGAAGGCATTGATTGTTTCTTGCCGCTAATATACTTCACATACGACCAGAATCTCTTTGGATTTTCTGCCAGGTTTCGAGACAAAGTTTCGTTGTGGAAACTGTTATAAACATCTCGTACTGAAGTCCGCGCTAAATGTCGAGCTACTGTAAAAGACCGCCAATCTTGGGGATTTTGCGTCTGTTTAAATGTGGCATGTTTGTTTCGTTGTTTCTGCAACAGTGTTCTAATCCGTTTTGTGTACCAAGGAGGATCAGCTCCGTCGTTTGTTAATTTATTTGGTATAAATCTCTCAATTGCTGCCGATACTATTTCCTTGAATTCATGCCACACCTGGTCTACACTTATATTATTAATTTGGAATGAATGGAGATTGTCTCTCAGGAAGGCGTCAAGTGAATTTTTATCTGCTTTTTTGACTAGGTATATTTTTCGCTTTTTTTTTTTTTTTTTTTTTGTAGGATTTGTGGATTACAATATTCAATCTTGCTACGACAACCCTGTGTTCACTAATCCCTGCATCGGTTTTGATGCTAGTTATTAACTCAGAATTGTTTGTTGCTAAGAGGTCAACTGTGTTTTGACAACCGCTTATTATTCATGCAGCCTTCCGGAGTGGCCGAGCGGTTCTAGGCGCTTGAGTCTGGAACCGCGCGACCGCTACGGTCGCAGGTTCGAATCCTACCTCGGGCATGGATGTGTGTGATGTCCTTAGGTTAGTTAGGTTTAAGTAGTTCTAAGTTCTAGGGGACTGATGACCTCCGATGTTAAGTCCCATAGTGCTCGGAGCCAGCCAGCAACTATTCATGTAGGATCATGAACTAACTGCTCGAAATAACTTTCAGAGAATGCGTTGAGCACAACTTCGGATGATATTTTATGCGTACCTCCGGAATGAAACATGTATTTTCGCCAACATATCGAGGGTGAATTGAAGTCACCACCAACTATTATCGTATGAATCGGGTACCTGTTTGAAATCAAACTCAAGTTTTCTTTGAACCTTTCAGAAACTGTATCATCTGAATTGGGATGCTCCTATTATTATTTTATTCTGGTTGCGTGTGTCCAATAATATTCTACAACCCTTTCTTTTCCTACTGTTCCCCTTTTCACACGATCCACCTCTGCGTTCAATTTCGTAGCATCGAATCTTACTGAGAAGGACCATAGGCAGACCTTATTCCTCCCCGTCCTTTATTCTAAAACTATTACTTCCTCATACTTTATTCCAAACGTTTAAATGTATGTGAATTCCTAAGGGACCAAACTGCTGAGGTCATCAGTCCCTAGACTTACACACTACTTAAACTGATTGATGCTAAGAACAACACAGACACCCATGCTGGAGGAAGGACTCGAACCTCCTGCGGGAGGGGCCGCGCAGTCCGTGACATGGCGCCTCAAACCCCGCGGCCACTCCACGCAGTCTCATACACTACTGGCCATTAAAATTGCTACACAACGAAGATGACGTGCTACAAACGCGAAATTTAACCCACAGGAAGGAGATGCTGTGATTAGCTTTTCAGATCATTCACACAAGGTTGGCGCCGGTGGCGACACCTACAACGTGCTGACATGAGGAAATTTTCCAACCGATTTCTCATACACAAACAGCAGTTGACCGGCGTTGCCTGGTGAAACGTTGTTGTGATGCCTCGTGTAAGGAGGAGAAATGCGTACCATCACGTTTCCGTCTTTGATAAAGGTCGGATTGTAGCCTATCGCGATTGCGGTTTATCGTAACGCGACATTACTGCTCGCGTTGGTAGAGATCCTTGACTGTTAGCAGAATATGGAATCGGTGGGTTCAGGAGGGTAGTACGGAACACCGTGCTGGATCCCAACAGCATCGCATCACTAGCAGTCGAGCTGACAGGCATCTTATCCGCATGGGTGTAACGGATCGTGCAGCCACGTCTCGATCCCTGAGTCAACAGATGGGGACGTTTGCAAGACAACAACCATCTGCACGAACAATTCGACGACGTTTGCAGCAGCATGGACTATCAGCTTGGAGACCATGGCTGCGGTTACCCTTGACGCTGCATCACAGACAGGAGCGCCTACGACGGTGTACTCAACGACGAACCTGCGTGCACGAATGGCAAAACGTCATTTTTTCGGATGAATCCAGGTTCTGTTTCCAGCATCATGGTGCTCGCATCCGTGTTTGACGACGTCGCGGTGAACGCACAGTGGAAGCGTGTATTCGTCATCGCCATTCTGGCGTGTCACCCGACGTGATGGTATGGGATACCATTGGCTACAGGTCTCGGTCACCTCTTGTTCGCATTGACTGCACTTTGAACAGTGGACGTTACATTTCAGTTGTGTTACGACCCGTGGCTCTATCCTTCATTCGATCCCTGCGAAACCCTACATTTCAGCGGGACAATGCACGACCGCATTTTGCAGGTCCTGTACGGGTTTTTCTGGATACAGAAAATGTTCGACTGCTGCCCTGGCCAGCACATTCTCCATATCTCTCACCAACTAATAACGTCTGGTCAATGGTGGCCGAGCAACTGGCTCGTCACAATACGCCAGTCACTACTCTTGATGAACTGTTGTATCGTGTTGAAGCTGCATGGGCAGCTGTACTGGTACACGCCATCCAAGTTCTTTTTGAGTCAATGCCCAGGCGTATCAAGGCAGTTATTACGGCCAGAGGTGGTTGTTCTGGTTACTGATTTCTAAGGATCTATGCACCCAAATTGCGTGAAAATGTAATCAGATGTCAGTTCTACTATAATATATTTGTCCAATGAATACCCGTTTATCATCTACATTTCTTCTTGATGTAGCAACTTTAATGGTCAGTAGTGTACTTTATTCACATCATCCTGATGCTGGTGACACTGCCTCCTTACATGCCCCATTCGACAACTCCTGAAATGTTTTATATTAGATGCAAGCACTGTGCATTTACCCTGCATTCCAGGCGACATATCGATCCCCTCACACTCCAAAGCTAACTGCACTGCTGTGCACAAATCTGTCAAACTCCCTGTCCACATACGTCTTGACATTTCCGCATGCAGCTCTCTTAAAAAAGTATCGAGCGCCCTTTGCTAAGCTTCTCACAAAATAATTTCATTAACTTCAGAGTACTGTCCTAATTCATAGGTATATCAATTAATTTTCCTTATCCTGTCTGCAAATTGTTCCACAGTTTCCATATGTTTCCTAATTATTAGCTCCAGTTGTTTTGTGTAGTGTCTGGTATTATTTTGTTTCGTATATCTCACACTGAACCCTTCTTTAAATTCTTCGAATGTTGTGGCTTCCTTAAGAGCGGCTGTGTACACTGCATAGGTTTCCACTTCCCCTGTTAGTCACAATTTTGCAACACTCAATACTAGATTCCTAGGGTCTTCCACAAAGGCCTGCACATGCTCGGATGCCTTACCAGAAAAAGGAGCACTTAACCTGGCTGTGATGACTGCGATTCTACCAACGCAAGCCGTTCTATATTATCCACTGTTAATTGTGCTACCTTTCTAACAATATGCTCAACCCACGCCATTCTATATTATCCACTGTTAATTGTGCTACCTTTCTAACAATATGCTTACTGCTTCTGGTTCTGACACACCTTGAAACTCTGGTTCTGTCGAAGCTTTGTCCTTCACAACACTCATTTTGCGAATTAACATTCACAAAACAAGAAAACAAACTACATTAACTTAATTTTATAGACTCTGAGCATTGCCTAGCCACATCCCCCCAAAGATTACGTGTGTAACATTTTACTGGAACTGATTTCGTATATGGCTGTGAGTGACCCTCAAGATTACACAGTGCACATCTAACAGGCACTAACCAATCGTGACTTCCATCACCTCTTCAGCTAGACAAATCCACTGGTTCTCTACTTGCAATAAAATCTACATTGCAAAATGTGTAAGATGGCAAGAACTATGCCCCTTACATGAAGTCATTAAAGATCATCTAACCCACATTGAGGGAACAGTAGGGCTGAACAAAAATGACTGACAAGGCACAGTGCATTTTCTAGAGGGTATAGTGTGGACGTATTGGAATAATTAATGTCGGGTGATGGTTTTAAAGTAATTCACATGACATGAAAACTTTGTGGGAACGCGTCGATTTACTGGAGGCTAGTTTATCCCAGAGAAGTATTCACAGTTGACCGTTGCCGGCTGGGGAGCGGCGAAGGGAAGCAACAATAGGCAGCTTAGGGCGGCTCAAGCTCTGAGAAAGTGGTAACAGGGCGCGGCTTCCAGCTACCTTAAGATGAGTGACAGTGAGTGGGTGGTTGACCCCACGCTGGTGTACCGGGAAGCAGACAGAGAACTTGTACGCCTGTTGATAAATGTCCATCGTCTGTTTTCAGTGAAACATGCGAGAAAGCCACGCAAAGCTATGGTGGAGCGGTCAACAGAGGCCAAAATATGCAGGTTCGTGACTATAGCAACTTCACGCTGAATTCACGGTCTGCAGAGTCTGAAGTAAATCAGGTGAATGGTGACAGAATGAAATACACCAGCCTCCGATGGGAATGTAGGACCAAGGAATCTGAAGTACTCTCCTGGGATTCAGAATTCCGGAAAAATTGGTGTTTTGTGCAGACGCTAACCTTGATGGGTGGCCTGGGAGGAGCTAAATAGCAGAAGTTGAGAAGAAGGGAAATTTTGTGGGAATTTGTTCACTTCCCAGAGCAGGCATTGGTCGGCGCTGGGAAGCGATGCATAATTAACGCGACTTGCGCTGCAATTGGCGTAAGTGATTTTGCTGGAGGGGAAACCGAGGCAAAGAGCAGACTGGGAGAAGTCCCTGTAGGGGTCTTCCGTTCCCATCTTGCCTAGAGTACGGACGTGGCTTTCTTTACTCAGCTTGCCTGAGAAAGAGTGAGCATCTCTGCAGTTTTGGACTTAGCAAATGGAACGATTGAGCTTGGAGATAGAAAGTTTTGGTTCAGCTATGTACTGAGCAAGATAGCTAGGAGTGAATAGACGAGCGCAGCCTTGCAGCACCACAAGGCCGGCCGATGTCCTCACAATGACGACGCCCCGCCAGGCTGAATTCGGTGATATTGCACCCGCCCTGGCTTGAATTAGGCCACTGATTAATTTGTTGGATCGCGTCGGCAATGTTTCCACGAGGGTTTCATGGGCCATGTATTGGGGAATTCTTCTCGCACTTCGCATTACGCCTGGGTCAGTCGATAGGGATTAATTTTGATTTATCGCGCTTTACTCCACATAAACGCAAGTTATTACCACTGCCTGATAGGACAGTCATGTAATGTGATGATTGCAGGCCTGGAGTTGAAATAAATTTGTGCTAATCGACTGCATCTGTTTTCAATGAAGTAGTTGAAATCCCAAGTCACTTTCTTAATTAATTTTATGTTCAACATTTGCATCTGGTGTTCAATAGCTGAATATAACATCAATGTGCACCCCTTTTTAATTAAAAGTGATCAATTCTGAATCAATTAATGTCAACACTGCCACCACAGTTCAATCAGGAGTCACAGGACCTTATTACTTTCCTTGCGTTATCCGATATTGCAGCAGTTTTGCACTCTCTGTTGATCTGTTAGTCAATTAGATGGGGTGAACACACGCCAAAACCAGATAAGTGATGGGTGGGGTGTTACAAATGTGTGACCATCACATTTCTTCTCCATGTTCAAAATACAATAATTTTCTTTTTTGGCTGACCGTAGGCTGTAGGTTTAGACATTGCTCTTAGAAGGCGGCGTCAGAGTTCTGACACCAGTGTTAAATGTGTGGTGTCACCGTCAGACACCACACTTACTAGGTGGTAGCCTTTAAATCGACCGTGGTCCGTTAGTATACGTCAGACCCGCGTGTCGCCACTGTCAATATTGCAGACCGAGCGCCACCACACGGCAGGTCTAGAGAGACGTACTGGCACTCGCCCCAGTTGTACAGCCGACGTTCATAGCAATGGTTCACTGACAAATACGCTCTCATTTGCCGAGACGATAGTTAGCATAGCCTTCAGCTACATTTGCTACGACCTAGCAAGACGCCGTATTCAATTGATATTTATTATGTGAAGCATGTATCATCAAGAGCGATGTTCTACAATTGTGGATTAAAGTTAAGTATTATATCAACTACGTACTTTATTTGCAATTCTCAAGATATTGTCCTGTTCCAGACCTCACGCCAGTCAGCGTCTAATTAAACGCGTGCATTTCGGCCTCCTCTAGAAAAACAGTGTTGGCTCTTTTGCCAACACTACAAATTTGGCGACTCGGATACAAACGGTCTCCTTTATATATAACTAATTTACTTGTGTCATGGCTTCGCCACAATCTTCAGATGTACTGTCCAAATTTTATCGATGGAGAATCAGCAGATGCAGGCCTTATTGGATGCCCTTGGACAGCTCGTCCAGGGAAACGTGCAATGCAAAACGATGCGGCAGCCGCCGCTTCACAGCTACCGCAGCCACAACACGCAGTTGCACCACCTTTTCGTCATTTCGATGCGGCACTGGAAATCTGGACGGAGTGGTCACGCCAATTTGGATTCCATCTCGCCGCCTACAGAATTCAAGGTAATGAGCGGCAGCCTCACTTATTATCATGTGTCGGCGTCCAGACGTACCGTGTGATAGTGAAATTGTTTCCCCGACGTGACGTAGCAACTCTGTTCTACGACGAAATTTTGTCTGCATTAGATGAATATTTCAAGGAATCGGTCAATGTAGTTGCAAAAAGGTATACGTTCTTTCGTACAAAACGTACAGCCGGTCAAACTAATCGGGAGTGGGTTGCAACTTTGCAAGGCCTTACAAGGGATTGTGCTTTTGAGTGTCAATGTGGACTCCCTTATTCCGATACTATGGTGCATGATGCAATTGCACAGAACGTTGCTGATGTTCGTATACGGGAGCAAATTTTGAAACTAGTCAATCCCTCCCTTCAACAAGTGATAGACATATTGGATCGGCAAGACACACTTGACTTTGCGCAGGACTCATTTGAAACTTCGCCAGCCATATGTCACGTTAACCGGCCCACCGGGCGAGCTGCACGGATCAGTAAACAGCCCTCGCGCCCATCCGCGCAGCCACGTGTGCCGCGTAAGCAGGCAAATGCAGTGCTAAAATCATGCCCGCGGTGTGCTACTAGACATTCGCGTGAGAATTGCCCGTCACGCCAAGCTATTTGCTTTTTCTGTAATAGAAAAGGACATGTTCAGAGTGTTTGCCAGACAAAGCTCAGATCGGACACTCACAACGATTCCAGGCCCTTTGCTTCGCGCCAGAATCGAACCAAGAATCCTCAGGCTCGTGAACCTTCGCCCATGGACATTCATGTAGTTAATTCCACTCCGCCCAGTGCCACTCTCTCTAACAGTGACTGTGTTCATCCCACAAATAGCGTGCGTCGACGTCGACGGAAATCACGTCAATTAGCAAGTGCTTCTGTACCAGTGTCTGTTCACGTTGCACGAGACAGTCGCTCTTGTCGTCAGCAGGACAATAGACTTTTTGTAGACTTGGACATTCATGGCAATGTGATCCCATTCCAGCTCGATACCGGAGCTGCAGTTTCACTAATCAATCACGACACGTACAAACAACTGGGCACACCTCCGTTGCGTGCCACAAATGTTAAGTTAAATAGTTATTCCGGTCAGAATATCCCTGTGTTAGGACAGTGCAGCCTTCTTGTAACATCAAGGGACAAACAAAACTTGTGTCATTTTACGTTCTTCGTTCTTCTTCTGCAGTGAACTTGTTTGGTTTAGATTTATTTCAGTTGTTTAACTTGTCTATAGTAAATCAGGTCCACTCAATGAACCAGACTGTGCCTTCAGCCAGTGTTTCTCGTCTATGTTAAGAGTTTGCAGACATTTTTGCACCGGGCCTCGGTTGTGCTACGAACTATATAGCACATTTGGAACTGAAAGTAAACGCGCAACCGAAATTTTTCAGAGCGCGCAATGTTCCCCACGCATTGCGTGATGAGGTCGCAAGAACCATACACGATTTGGAATCACAAGGTGTGATTGAACGTGTGCAGGCTTCTCTCTGGGCCACACCCTTAGTAATTTTGCCAAAACCTTCCGGAAAATTGAGACTTTGTGTGGACTTCAAGGCAACAGTGAATCCACAACTAGTGATTGCAACTTTTCCTTTACCCCGCCCGGATCTTCTTGACAAACTGTGCCCGGGTAAATATTTTTCGAAGTTGGACCTAGCAGATGCGTACTTGCAAATACCAGTCGACGAAGAATCCCAGCGCGTCTTCGTGGTTAACACGCATCTTGGTTTGTATCGATTCAAAAGACTGCCATTCGGGTGTGCATCCGCCCCTGCATTGTTTCAGCAATATCTACAAACTGTTTGTGCGTCGGTCCCTACTGCAGCAAACTATCTGGACGATATTGTGATCTTCGGTAAGATGGAAGAAGAACATTTAGCCAATCTCAGGACATTAATACAGGTCTTGCGCCAAAATGGTCTTCGCTTGAGGAAGGACAAATCTGTGTTTTTTGCTCTTGATTTACCATATCTGGGACATGTAATCAATGCCCAAGGCAGACATCCTAGTCCAGAGCACCTCCGTGCCATACAAGACTTGCCTTCGCCGCAGAATTTGAAGCAGCTACAGAGTGTGCTGGGTAAAATAAATTACTACCATCGCTATGTGCGCAATGCCTCTTCCATTTCAGCTCTGCTTCATCGCTTACGCCGTAAAGGTGTTCCGTTTGTCTGGACGACGGAATGCGAACGCGCCTTTCGCCAGTTGAAATCGGCGTTGCTTTCAAATACTTGCCTTACGCCATTCGATCCCCGGAAACCCCTTTTGTTGATGGTAGATGCATCGGATTTCGGGATCGGTGCTGTGCTTGCGCACAAAGATGGATCGCATGATCACCCTATTGCCTTTGCGTCCAAATTGCTTTCGTCTGCGCAAAGAAATTATTCCCAGATAGAGAAAGAAGCTTTGGCTCTCGTCTTTGGTGTTACTAAGTTTCGTGATTTCTTGTATGGTCGTCACTTTACCATCATCACAGACCACAAACCTTTTGACATCGCTTTTTCATCCGACCAAGCCTGTACCTCCGCGTACAGCGCAGAAATTCAATCGCTGGTCTATTTTCCTCTTGCAGTACCGCTACGATATCTTGTATCGGTCTACTGCTAAGCACGGAAACGCCGATGCGTTGTCCCGTTTGCCTGTTGCTGAGGATAGAGCATTCGATTCTTCCGAACTTGCTTGCATGTTCATTGATTCGGAAACCGATGACGTGGTCGAATCGTTTCCGACTGATTTTCGTCGTGTAGCTACAGCCACAGCTGCTGACCCTGTCCTTGCTACCGTTTTGCGTTTTGTTGCTACACAATGGCCCTTGTCGACAACACGGGTCGACGAACCGTTGGTTCGCCGTTTTTTGCTCACAAGGAGAGACTTTTTGTTCGCCGTGGTGCTTGGCTGTTGCGTTCTGATAATGATCAGTCCAGGGTCGTGGTCCCACGTTCGTTACAGTCCTCTGTCTTACGGCTTCTCCACCAAGGACATTGGCGTATAGTGCGAACGAAACAACTTGCTCGTCAGCACTGTACTTGGTTCGGAATCGATGCTGCGATTACGAATATGTGCTCTTCTTGCATGGCGTGTGCCGAACAACAATCCGCACCACCGCGGAAATTCTTTGTATGGCCGAAAGCCACTTCCCCTTGGCAACGCTTACACATTGATTTTGCTGTTCCATTCTGGAATGCTCGATGGTTGGTTGTGGTCGATTCTTTCAGTTATTTTCCTTTTGTTGTCCGGATGTCTGCCACGACGTCATCTGCCACCATCCAAGCGTTATCCGCTATCTTTTACATTGAAGGTGTTCCACATTGTTTCCGACAATGGCCCACAATTCACATCCGCAGAATTTCAGTCATTCTGCAAGGCCAATGGTATTCAACATCTGACATCCGCGCCGTTTTCGCCTCAGTCATACAGTGCCGCTGAACGATTGGTCCGGACTTTCAAGTCACAGATGTTGAAGTTGAAAGAGTCGCATTCTCGGGAGGACGCGTTATTGCTCTTCATGTCTTCGTATCGCTCTCTGCCCCGAGATGGTCGCTCGCCGGCTTAGTTGCTCCACGGTCGTCCTCATCGATCCTTGATGTCTTTGCTACATCCGCCGCATCAGGTTCCTGTGCAGCGGCAGCCACCTGCTTTTGCTGCAGGCGACGTTGTATACTGTCGCAACTATCGAGGTTCACGGCGTTGGCTCGCAGGGCGCATTCTTCGCTGCCTCGGCCGCGCTATGTATTTGGTTTTGGGGGCCTCTGGTGAGGTGCGTCGGCATCTCAATCAGCTGCGCCTTTGTCGTCGCACGGGTTCTGCCGTTCCCCGTCTGCTTTCAGCGACGGTGCCGTCAGGTCAGCGCCCTGGGGACCCATCTACTGGGTCGCCTCATCCCCAGGTGTTACCGACGCTGCCTTCCATTTTGCCACATGGCGACGCGCCGCCGCCGCCGCTGCCGCCGCCAGTTCTCCCGCCGGCGACGCCTGCAGTGGACGCTTCGCTGCAACCGCCAGGCGCCTCCCTGGGTCACGCGCTGCCGATCGCTTCCTGTGACCAGTTGTCCTCCGACTTGGAAATCTTGCCGGCTCACGACCAGATGTCGTCTTCGCCCGTCAGCTACCCCGCCCCGATGGAGGTCGAATCTTCGGCCCCTCCTGTCTCTTTAAAGGCGTATACACCGCATGTTGGCGTGCACCCTGGACTAGGTTTTCAGGCGTTTCCTAGCTCCCCTCGGACCGAATGGCAGGGTGCGGGTGGCACAGCCTCGCCTGTTGTTAGGCTCCCCACCTCGTCGCATACGTCAACATGGGGTCCTCCCCACGGCGGGCGGAAGCCTTATAACACAACCGTTCGCCGATTTGCGGGGGAGGAATGTGGTGTCACCGCCCGACACCACACTTGCTAGGTGGTAGCCTTTAAATCGGCAGCGGTCCGTTAGTATACGTCAGACCCGCGTATCGCCACTGTCAGGATTGCAGGCCGAGCGCCACCACACGGCAGGTCTAGAGAGACGTACTGGCACTCGCCCCAGTTGTACAGCCGACGTTCATAGCAATGGTTCACTGACAAATACGCTCTCATTTGCCGAGACGATAGTTAGCATAGCCTTCAGCTACATTTGCTACGACCTAGCAAGGCGCCGTATTCAATTGATATTTATTATGTGAAGCATGTATCATCAAGAGCGATGTTCTACAATTGTGGATTAAAGTTAAGTATTATATCAACTACGTACTTTATTTGCAATTCTCAAGATATTGTCCTGTTCCAGACCTCATGCCAGTCAGCGTGTAATTAAACGCGTGCATTTCGGCCTCCTCTAGAAAAACAGTGTTGGCTCTTCTGCCAACACTACAAAATGATCCTTAGATTGTCACCTGTGGAGAGTGAAATGAGATGTCAGGATGATGGTAGATTTGTTCAGTTAATTCTTTTATTCCAGCCCTTGGCCATAGAACAGCAGGAACAGCTTGGTGGAGGCGTCCAGACACCTCTCATACGAAACAGCCTCAGCACTGCTGACAGCGCAAGGAGCGTGGTCCAGTATGGTGTCACTCAAATGCAGCTGTCAGCGATTTCTCCAGCTCAAACTGTGATGACAGTGCAGCGGCGCATCTGACGATGGCTGTGAACTTCCTCCAGCAAACAGATGACTCCCTTGCGACTCAGGGCAGGCTGCTTTGTCTCGTGGTCTAACTGTGGACCCCATATTACATTCCGGGATGTTACTCTGGATGTCACAGGCACGTGGTGTAGGCTGTGATACTAGACGAGAACGATTTAGTACACGAATGGCTGAGTACTTACATGCTCCAGACTATGTTCATTTAGGGCTTAAGGCACATTCTCTAAACAAGTCTGTGTCTCAAGAGAGGAAAGGCTTTCGTCCTTCCACTACCACACTGCAGCATCAGCATCAGCTGGTTCCGCTTCACAACGACAGTCGGCCGTGTTTTGCTTTACAACGCGTAACACTCTCGCCCATCTGCAGCTGGTTCTGTTGCAACTCACTTCCTCTCTGGCATATTTTTGACAGAATACGGTCGACACGCTACAAAATAAAAATTCAAACTGAATGGAACATACCTTGATGACATCATACCAGCAGGCCAGAATGGTGCAATGGTACGACCACACTCACAAAGAAGTTTACACTTTGAAACATAATACACAGAAATGTCGCCGAAACTTCACAGCAGGAGTGTCAATCAGGCACACAGGCGAGGAATGATTAAAGCTTGCATACAGTGACTACAGGGACACACACAGACGGAGCTCGATGAAAGTATATGATAATCACTGTTGTGGGTTGGCAGGAGAGCCAACACCGTATTATTAGAGGAAGCCGAAAGGCACGCGTTTTAGATCACACAGGCTGGCGTGAGGTATGATTCAGTATCAATAGTGACTGGTAATGGCGCCTTGCTAGGTCATAGCAAATGACGTAGCTGAAGGCTATGCTAACTATTGTCTCGGCAAATGAGAGCGTATTTTGTCAGTGAACCATCGCTAGCAAAGTCGGTTGTACAACTGGGGCGAGTGCTAGGAAGTCTCTCTAGACCTGCCGTGTGGCGGCGTTCGATCTGCAATCACTGATAGTGGCGACACGCGGGTCCGACATATACTAAGGGACCGCGGCCGATTTAAAGGCTACCACCTAGCAAGTGTGGTGTCTGGCGGTGACACCACATTCCTCTCACGCAAATCGGCGAATGGTTGTGGCATAAGGCTTCCGCCCGCCGTGGGGAGGACCCCACATTGACGTATGCGACGAGGTGGGGAGCCTAACAACAGGCGAGGCTGTGCCACCCGCACCCTGCCATTCGGACCCTGGGGAGCTAGGAAACATAATACATGCGTTGTATGCGCCCGCAGAGAGACAGGAGGGGCCGAAGGGTCGACCTCCATCAGGCCGGGGCACCCGACGGGCGAAGACGACATATGGTCCGGAGCGTGCAAGAGTTCCATGTCGGAGGACAACTGGTCATGGGAAGCGATCGGCGGCGTCTGACCCAGGGAGGCGCCCGGTGGTTGCAACTACGCATCCACTGCGGGCGTCGCCCGCGGGAGAACAGGCGGCAGCGGCGGAGCGTCGCCATGGGGAAAACTGGAAGGCAGCGTCGGTAACACCTGGGGCTGAGGCGAGCCAGTAGATGGGTCCCTAGGGCGCTGACCGGACGGCACCGACGCTGAAAGCAGACAGGGAGCGGCAGATCCCGCGCGACGACAGAGGCGCAGCTGATTGAGATGCCGACGCACCTCACCAGAGGCCCCCAAAACCAGATACATAGCGCGGCCGAGGCAGCGAAGAATGCGCCCTTCGAGCCAACACCGTGAACCTCGATAGTGACGGTAGTAGACAACGGCGCCTGGGGCAAAAGCAGGTGTCTGCTGCTGCACAGGAACCTGATGCGGCGGATGTAGCAAAGACATCGAGGTGCGATGAGGACGACCGTGAAGCAACTCAGCCGGCGAGCGACCATCTCGGGGCTGAGAGCGATATGAGGACAAAAAGAGCAATAACGCGTCCTCTCGAGAATGCGACTCTTTCAACTTCAACATCTGTGACTTGAAAGTCCTGACCAATCATTCCGCGGCACCGTTTGACTGTGGCGAAAACGGCGCGGACGTCAGTTGTTGAATACCATTGGCCTTGCAGAATGACTGAAATTCTGCGGACATGAATTGTGTTCCATTGTCGGAAACAATTGTCTGTGGAAGACCTTCGATGCAAATGATAGCGGATAATGCTTGGATGGTGGCAGATGATATCGTGGAAGACATCCGGACAACAAAAGGAAAATTACTGAATGAATCTACCACAACAAACCATCGAGCATTCCAGAATGGACCAGCAAAATCCATGTGTAAGCGTTGCCAAGGGGAAGTGGCTTTCGGCCATACAAAGAATTTCCGCAGTGGTGTTGATTGTTGCTCGTCACACACCATGCAAGAAGAGCACATATTCGTAATCGCGGCATCGATTCCGAACCAAGTACAGTGCTGACGAGCAAGTTGTTTCGTTCTCACTACACCCCAATGTCCTTGGTGGAGAAGCCGTAAGACAGAGGACTGTAACGAACGTGAGACCACGACCCTGGACTGATCATTATCAGAACGCAACAGCAAAACACCACGTCATACAAAAAGTCTCTACTGGTGAGCAAAAAATCGGCGAACCAACGGATCCCCGATCCGTGACTTCGACAAGGGCCATTGTGTAGCAACAAAATGCAGAACGGTAGCAAGGACAGAGTCGGCAGCTGTGGCTGTAGTTACACGACGAAAATCAATCGGAAACGATTCGACCACATCATCGGTTTCCGAATCAATGAACATGCAAGCAAGTTCGGAGGAATCGAATGCTCTATCCTCAGCAACAGGCAAACGGGACAAGTCATCGGTGTTTCCGTGCTTAGCAGTGGACCGATACAAGATATCGTAACGGTACTGCGAGAGGAAAATAGACCAGCGAATGAATTTCTGTGCTGTACGTGGAGGTACAGGCTTGGTCGGATTAAAAAGTGATGTCAAAGGTTTGTGGTCTGTGATGATGGTAAAGTGACGACCATACAAAAAATCATGAAACTTTGTCACACCAAATACGAGAGCCAATGCTTCTTTCTCGATCTGTGAATAATTTCTTTGCGCAGACGAGAGCAATTTGGACGCAAAGGCAATAGGGCGATCGTGCGAACCATCTTTGTGTGCAAGCACAGCACCGATCCCGAAATCCGATTCATCCACCATCAACAAAAGGGGCTTCCGGGGATCGAATGGCGTAAGGCAAGTATTGGAAAGCAACGCCGATTTCAACTGGTGAAAGGCGCGTTTGCATTCCGTCGTCCAGACGAAGGGAACACCTTTACGGCGTAAGCGATGAAGTGGAGCTGAAATGGAAGAGGCGTGTGGGATATAACGGTTAGAATAATTAATTTTTCCCAGCACACTCTGTAGCTGCTTCAAATTCTGCGGCGAAAGCAAGTCGTGTATGGCACGGAGGTGCTCGGGACTGGGATGTATTCCTTGGGCATTGAGTACATGTCCCAGATAGGGTAAGTCACGAGCAAAAAACACACATTTGTCCTTCCGCAAGCGAAGACCATTTCGTCGCAAGACCTGAAATAATGTTCTGAGATTGGCTAAATGTTCTTCTTCCGTCGTTCCGGAGATCACAATATCGTCCAGATAGTTTGCTGCAGTAGGGACCGACGCACAAACAGTTTGTAGATATTGCTGAAACAATGCAGGGGCGGATGCACACCCGAATGGCAGTCGTTTGAATCGATACAAACCAAGATGCGTGTTAACCACCAAAACGCGCTGGGATTCTTCGTCTACCGGTATTTGCAAGTACGCATCTGCTAGGTCCAACTTCGAAAAATATTTACCCGGGCACAGTTTGTCAAAAAGATCTGCCTAACGGGGTAAAGGAAAAGTTGCAGTCACTAGTTGTGGATTCACTGTCGCCTTGAAGTCCACACAAAGTCTCAATTTTCCGGAAAGTTTTGGCAAAATTACTAAGGGTGATGCACAGAGAGAATCCTGCACACGTTCAATTACACCTTGTGATTCCAAATCGTGTAATGTTTTTGCGACCTCATCACGCAATGCGTGGGGAACATTGCGCGTTCTGAAAAATTTCGGTTGCGCGTTTACTTTCAGTTCCAAATGTGCTTTATAGTTCTTAGCGCAACCGAGGCCCGGTGCAAAAATGTCTGCATATTCTTCACGTAGACGAGAAACACTGTCTGAAGGCACAGTCTGTTTCACTGATAGGAACTGATTTACTGTAGACAAATTAATCAACTGAAATAAATTGAAACCAAACAAGTTCACTGCAGAAGAAGAACGAAGGACGTAAAATGACACAAGTTTTGTTTGTCCCTTGTATGTTGCAAGAAGGCTGCACTGTCCTAACATAGGGATCTTGTGACCTGAATAGGTAGTTAACTTAACAGTTGCGGCACGCAACAGAGGTGTGCCCAGCAGTTTGTAAGTGCCTTGATTGATCAGTGAAACTGCAGCCCCAGTATTGAGCTGGAATGGTATCACTTTGCCGTTAATGTCCAAGTCCACAAAAAGTTTATTGTCCTGATGACGACAAGAGCGACTGTCTCGTGCAGCGTGAACTGACACTGGTACAAAATCACTTGCGAGTTGACGGGAGTTTCGGCGATGTCGACGCACACTATTTATGGGACGAACACAGTCACTGTTAGAGAGAGTGGCACTGGGCGGAGTGGAATGAACTATATGAATTTCCATGGGCGAAGTGTCGCGAGCCTGAGTATCCTTGGTTCGATTCCGATTCCGGCGCGAAGCAAAGGGCCTGGAATGATTTCGAGTTTCCAATCTAAGCTTTTTCTGGCAAACACTTTGAACATGTCCTTTTTTATTACAGTGAAAGCAAATAGCTTGGCGTGACGCGCAATTCTCACGCGAATGTCTAGTAGCACACCGCGGGCATGATTTTAGCACTACATTTGCTTGCCAGGGCGGTACACGTGGCTGAGAGCCTGGCGGCAGTGGCACGGCCGGGCGCGAGGACTGTTTACTGTTCTGTGCAGCTCGCCCGGTGGGCCGGTTAACCTGACACGTGGGTGGCGAAGTTTCAAATGATTCCTGAGTAAAGTCAAGTGTGTCCTACTGATCCAATATGTCCATCACTTGTTGAAGGGAGGGATTGACTAGTTTCAAAATCTGTTCCCGTATACGAACATCAGAAACGTTCTGTGCAATTGCATCACACACCATAGTATCTGAATAAGGGAGTCCACATTGACACTCAAAAGCACAATCCCTAGTAAGGCCGTGCAAGGTTGCAACACACTCCCGATTAGTCTGACCTGCCGTACATTTTGCACGAAAGAAGGTATACCATTTGGCAATTACATTGACTGATTCTTTGAAATATGCATCTAATGCAGACAAAATTTCTTCGTAGGACAGAGTTGCTACGTCATGTCAGGGAAATAATTTGACTATCACACGGTACGTGTGCACCCCGACGGAGGACAATAAAAAAGGCTGCCGCTCATTACCTTGAATTCTGTAGGTTGCGAGATGGAATCCAAATTGGCGTGACCACTCTGTCCAGCTTTCCAGTACAGCAGTTGGTGCAACTGCGTGTTGTGGCTGCGTTAGCGGTGGAGCGGCGGCTGCCGCATCGTTTTGTATTGCACGTTGACTCTGGACGAGCTGTCGAAGGGCATCCAGTAAGGCCTGCGTCTGCTGATTCTTTAAGCGATAAAATTCGGACAGTACATCTGGAGATGGTGGCGAAGCCATTACACAAGTAAATCAGGCCAGTATAGTTACGAACGCGATCCCATCCTCCTCGCCAATGTTGTGGGTTGGCAGGAGAGTCAACACCGTATTATTAGAGGAAGCCGAAAGGTACGCGTTTTAGATCATGCAGGCTGGCATGAGGTATGATTCAGTACCAATAGTAACTGGTAATGGCGCCTTGCTAGGTCGTAGCAAATGACGTAGCTGAAGGCTATGCTAACTATCATCTCAGCAAATGAGAGCGTATTTTGTCAGTGAACCATTGCTAGCAATGTTGGTTGTACAACTGGGGCGAGTGCTAGGAAGTCTCTCTAGACCTGCCGTGTGGCAGCGCTCGGTCTGCAATCACTGATAGTGGCGACACGTGGGTCTGACGTATACTAACGGACCGCGGCCGATTTAAAGGCTACCACCTAGCAAGTGTGGTTTCTGGTGGTGACACCATAGTCACCATATTTAATACTTGCAAAAAGCATTTAAAAATGTTTCAATCACTATAATAAAATTAGGAGGCTACAATTAATTGTAACATATCTGTCCATAAAGGAAACTATTTAAAACTGTAAGATAACTAACAAAGATGGCCATCATCCCAATAATCGGAGATAAAACAAATTCTTAGAACATCAAGTCTCAACTCGACTTTGAAAATATAATGTCTTCCAATGAGTCTGTGGGGGGTGGGATTAATAAAACCGAAATGGAATCACATGAGAAGAGTATAATCAAAATTGCATACAAATGTTAAAAACTGACATCATTGAATTATAGTAGCCTTGGTTCCTACTAGTGAGCTGATCATTCAGCACTTATTCATTGACCGTACATGCATGTTTTAAGGATTTCCAACTCCTACAGTAAATCAAGTTTTTTGCCTTTCCAAGCACGATGAAAGATGCAGAGATCATCTTGCGTAGGTTGCTAGTGCCCTGTTGTCTTCAGGTATTCAGCAATTGTAAAGTTAGACAAAAGAGGTCATTAAATCAGCATTCTACATTTGCTGAACACTCGAAGAGTACGGGGCACCATCCACCCACGCTCGATGATCTCTGCATCTTACATCGTGCTCGGCAAGGCAAAAAGCTTGATATATTGGAGGAGTTAGAAACCCTTAAACATGCGTCTACGGTCGGTGAACAAATGCTGAGTGATTAGCTCACTAGTAGGAATCAAAGCTGTTGCGATACAATTATGTTAGTTTTTAAAACTCTTACATAATTTTGATTATGCTCTTCTAATGGGCTTCCATTTTGGTTTTATTAATCCTGAACATCTCCCCATTGATTCATTGTCAGTCACTTTACCTTTAAAGTCGAGTCGAGACTTGCTGTCCTAAGAATTTGTTACATCCCCGATTATTGTGATGACGCCCATCTTTGGTGGTTATTCTTACGGCTTTAATTAGTTGCAGCTAGTGGTACTATTTTATCTCTTTGGAGCAATTTAAAGGTTTCCTTTATGGGCGACTACGTTCTGATTAGTTGTAGCATCCTAATTTTATTACAGTGATGCAACCAGTTGTAAAAGCATTTTGACAGCATTCAATGTGCCAACAGTCATATAACTGTGTTGTGCGCCACTTACGTGTGTCCTCTGCAGTCATTTTATGCAAGCCTCATTCCACTGCTCGCCTGTTGGCCCGCTTGACGCTCCTGCCGTGAAGTTATGACGGGATTTCTGTGCATGATATTTAAATGTGTACACTTCTTTGTTAGTGCGGTCCTATTATTGCAACATCCCGGCCTGCTGGTACGACTTTATTAAGGTACGTTTCATTCGATTTGATTATTTAATGTTCTATTCAGTGCCGGCCGGTGTGGCCGAGCGGTTCTAGGCGCTACAGTCTGGAACCGCGCGACCGCTACGGTCGCAGGTTCAAATTCTGCCTCGGGCATGGATGTGTGTGATGTCCTTAGGTTAGTTAGGTTTAAGTAGTTCTAAGTTATAGGGGACTGGTGACCTCAGAAGTTAAGTACCATAGTGCTAGGAGCCATTTGAACCATTCTATTCAGTGGCCACACGATACTATGTTAGTTGTATCTGACTAGGTCCCTGCAGGTTCCTCTGATTCGACGTGTGCTTTAGGCCAGCACAGAACCGTTTTACGGTTTTTAAAATCTTTGAAAAGGATAATGTCTCTGTCGATTCACCTGACTCGGCATGTGCCTCAGTCTACAACATAGCCGTTTCATGGTTTTTTTTTATGTTGTAAAAGCAAAGTTTTAATGTATCACTTCCTTATTCACATTAGAATCGTGCATACTAAGACCATGCCCTAATTATTATCTTGTTATGCCTACAGATAATCTAAAGGTGCCCCATGAAGGCGAAACGTGATGTTAATAAAGGAATAAATTGCAACAGAGGCTTTTTTAGTTTAAATATTCCTCATATAATTGCTGTACCAGACGGCCTAATGGACTGGAAGATATTTTTAAACATACTTTCCTTGGTATGTGAACACAATCCGTGCGGAAGATATACCAAAAATAATTATTGGGAGCCTGGTTTTTTGTTAAAATGAAATAATAAATCAGAAAACACCGAGCATCAAATATCATGAATTCGTGACTGAAATTGTGAAACTCATTACAGTTCTCAGTTTTATTCAACTAACAAACATGCAGGACTTCAAAGTTTACGCCCTATGATCCCTTCTATATAATTATTTACACTCCTGGAAATGGAAAAAAGAACACATTGACACCGGTGTGTCAGACCCACCATACTTGCTCCGGACACTGCGAGAGGGTTGTACAAGCAATGATCACACGCACGGCACAGCGGACACACCAGGAACCGCGGTGTTGGCCGTCGAATGGCGCTAGCTGCGCAGCATTTGTGCACCGCCGCCGTCAGTGTCAGCCAGTTTGCCGTGGCATACGGAGCTCCATCGCAGTCTTTAACACTGGTAGCATGCCGCGACAGCGTGGACGTGAACCATATGTGCAGTTGACGGACTTTGAGCGAGGGCGTATAGTGGGCATGCGGGAGGCCGGGTGGATGTACCGCCGAATTGCTCAACACGTGGGGCATGAGGTCTCCACAGTACATCGATGTTGTCGCCAGTGGTCGGCGGAAGATGCACGTGCCCGTCGACCTGGGATCGGACCGCAGCGACGCACGGATGCACGCCAAGACCGTAGGATCCTACGCAGTGCCGTAGGGGACCGCACCGCCACTTCCCAGCAAATTAGGGACACTGTTGCTCCTGGGGTATCGGCGAGGACCATTCGCAACCGTCTCCATGAAGCTGGGCTACGGTCCCGCACACCGTTAGGCCGTCTTCCGCTCACGCCCCAACATCGTGCAGCCCGCCTCCAGTGGTGTCACGACAGGCGTGAATGGAGGGACGAATGGAGACGTGTCGTCTTCAGCGATGAGAGTCGCTTCTGCCTTGGTGCCAATGATGGTCGTATGCGTGTTTGGCGCCGTGCAGGTGAGCGCCACAATCAGGACTGCATATGACCGAGGCACACAGGGCCAACACCCGGCATCATGGTGTGGGGAGCGATCTCCTACACTGACCGTACACCACTGGTGATCGTCGAGGGGACACTGAATAGTGCACGGTACATCCAAACCGTCATCGAACCCATCGTTCTACCATTCCTAGACCGGCAAGGGAACTTGCTGTTCCAACAGGACAATGCACGTCCGCATGTATCCCGTGCCACCCAACGTGCTCTAGAAGGTGTAAGTCAACTACCCTGGCCAGCAAGATCTCCGGATCTGTCCCCCATTGAGCATGTTTGGGACTGGATGAAGCGTCGTCTCACGCGGTCTGCAAGTCCAGCACGAACGCTGGTCCAACTGAGGCACCAGGTGGAAATGGCATGGCAAGCCGTTCCACAGGACTACATCCAGCATCTCTACGATCGTCTCCATGGGAGAATAGCAGCCTGCATTGCTGCGAAAGGTGGATATACACTGTACTAGTGCCGACATTGTGCATGCTCTGTTGCCTGTGTCTATGTGCCTGTGGTTCTGTCAGTGTGATCATGTGATGTATCTGACCCCAGGAATGTGTCAATAAAGTTTCCCCTTCCTGGGACAATGAATTCACGGTGTTCTTATTTCAATTTCCAGGAGTGTATTATGTCGATATACTAGAAGCCAACAGTTAGTTTCTGCACGATTCAGTAACGTAGTTAAGCTATTTTAGTATTTTCCATAAGTTTGTTGAGGTGTTCTTAGGATGTCTTGCTAATACTTACACATTTGGTTTGCAAGGCAATGATACGTCCAGAGTACACATTCCTGCTGCAGTTGTTTAAAACATGTCCCACTTAGGTTTTACCTATCATTTATTCCATATACAAGGTCCGCTGTCTTTCATCATTTGGCAAATCTTTATTTTAAATTCTTAGCTGCATGGTCTTCCTGTCACCGCTATCTTCAATTAGCCAAAGGGAAGAATTCATGTGCGCCGTCTGTCTGTGAATCGTATAAATTTTGTTCGATGTATTATCGTATCTTAACTTTTCGTGTATCGTGTTTTTTGAGTCAGAGAATGGGGACTATCACAGTATTTGCTTAAAACAGAGTGGAAAAACGTCTAAAAACCACACTTAGGCTTCCCAGTATATCATCCCGACGGTGGTCAATCTGGCATGCAGATTCGATCCGCTACTGGTTCGCCTTCCTGTTTCGCAAGCCAGTGTCTGTACATTAAGATATACGAACAAGACTGTTTTCTTTAAAACAATAATGTGCTTTTATAATTATCTACAGGTAGACAAATGATCCACCAATATTTTCGACGCTATACAAATTCCCTTTGTATAAAAGTTTTTAACTTGAAAAACAGCAAAGCTGTTAGTTTTCTTATTAAAAAAGAACCTATTACACTCAGACATATACAACACAGACAAACATGAGAAATGAGCTCGTGGTCGTGCGGTAGCGTTCTCGCTTCGCACGCCCGGGTTCCCGGGTTCGATTCCCGGCGGGGTCAGGGATTTTCTTTGCCTCGTGATGGCTGGGTGTTGTGTGATGTCCTTAGGTTAGTTAGGTTTAAGTAGTTCTAAGTTCTAGGGGACTGATGACCATAGATGTTAAGTCCCATAGTGCTCAGAGCCATTTGAACCATTTTAGAAACATGAGAAATGGAATTTTAAAAATAAGTAAACAACTGAAACTAGGTGAACTCACTAGTTATTCCCTTCGTCTACATCTGTATGACTACTCTGCAATTCACACTTAAGTGTTCGCAGTGGCTTCGTCGAACCACGTACAGAGTACTTTTCTACTGTTCCACTCTCGAACAGCAAGCAGGAAATATGAACACTTACATCTTTCGGAGCGAGCACCGGTTTCTCTTATTTTATTATGATGATTATTGCTCCCCATGTAGATGCGCGCCAGCAAAATCTATTCGCATTCGAAAGAGAGAGTTAGTGATTGAAATTTCACTATAAGATTCCACTGGAACGAAAAACGCCTTTATTTTTAATGATTGCCACCCCAACTCGTGTACCGTATCTGTGGCACCCTCTCACCTATTTCACGGTAATAGAAGACGAACTGTTCTGCTTGGAACTTCTTCGGTATCCTTAGTCAATCCTATCCGGTAAGGATCCCATACCGAATAAGAGGACTCCACAAGAGGGGCCGGCCGTGGTGGCCAAGCGGTTAAAGGCGCTACAGTCTGGAACCGCGCGGCCGCTACGGTCGCAGGTTCGAATCCTGCCTTGGGCATGGATGTGTGTGATGTCCTTAGGTTAGTTAGGTTTAAGTAGTTCTAAGCTCTAGGGGACTGATGACCTTAGAAGTTAAGTCCCATAGTGCTCAGAGCCATTTTTTTCCACAAGAGGACGGACAAGCGCAGTGTAGGCAATTTCTTTAATAGAGCTGATAGATCTTCTAAGTCTTCTGCCAATAACACGAAGTCTTTTGTACGCCCAGGCCGCCACATTTTCTGTGTGATGCTTCTAATTTAAGTTGTTCGAAATTGTAATCCGTAGGTGTTTAACTGAACCGACAATCTTTAAATTTGTATGATTCATCGCGTAACCGAAACTTAAAGGATTATTTTTAGTATCCATGTGGGGCACCTCACCCTTTTCATTGTTTAGAGTCAGTTTGAACTTTTCGCACCATACTCACATCTTGTCTAAATCATTATGCAATTGGTTTTGACTTTATGATGGCATTACTAGACAGTAAACGACTAATTCATCTGCAAACATACTGACGGCAAAAAATCGCAACGCCAAAAACAATTAATGTAGAGTGAGGAAATTTCGGGAATACATTTGTCTAGGTAACATATTTAAGTGATTAACATTGCAGGATCACAGGTTAATGCAAGGGCGAGCTAAGCCACTGCAAATGTAAAATGTTGGTACATTAATAGTCACTGTAACCGCCAGAATGTTGAATGTAAGCATGCAAACGTGCGTGCATTGAGTTGTGCAGGCACCGGATGTCAGTTTGGAGAATGGAGCTCCATGCCTCTTGCGCTTGATCGGTCACTACATGGACGGTTAATACTGGCTGTAGACGACGCTGCAGTTGTCGTCCTATGATCTGCCATATATGATCGACTGGAGACACATCTGGCGGTCGAGCAGATCAAGGCAATCGATCATATGTTGGACATTGGAGATTGGAGACATAGATCAAGGTAACACGTTGAACCTGTAGAGCATGTTGGGTTAAACAGCGGCATGTGAGCGAGCGTTATCCTGTTGGATAACGCCCCCTGGAATGCTTTTTACGAATAGCAGCACAACTGGTCGAACCACCAGATTGACGTACAAATTGGCAGTCAGGGGGCGTGGGATAACCTCGAGAGTGCTCCTGCTGTCATACGAAATCGCACCCCAGGCCATAACTCCAGGTGTAGGTCCAGTGTGTCCAGTACGCAAACAGCTTCGCTGCACGCCCTCTTCTGTTCTCCTTCTAACCAACACACGGTCATCACAGGCATCAAAGCAGATCCAGATTTAATCAGAAAACACAACTGATCTCCACCCTGCCCTCCCTCTCACTTGATACCACTGAAAAGGCAAATGGCGGTGGTTTTGCATCAGTGGAATGCACGCTACAGGGCACCCGGCTCGGAGCTCTCCTCGAAGTAACCTATTTGTAGTAGTTCATTATGTCACTGTGGTGCCAACTTATCCTCAGACTGTTGCTGCAAAGGCAGTACGATGCGCCAGAGCCATAGGTCGAACACGCTGGTCTTACCTCTCCATAGTGCCACGTGGCTGTCCGGAGCCCGTACATCCTGCCAACGTACATTCTCGTGACCACCATTGCCCGCAGTCAAGTACGGTGGCTAAATTCCTGCCAAATCTTTCTGCAGTATCGCAGAAGGAACATCCAGCTTCTCGAAGCCCCATTACACGCCCTCGTTCAAACTCAGTGGCGTGTTGATAATGGCGTCTTTGTCGCTTTAAAGCCATTCTTGACTTACACCAACTCACAACGTCCAGTCTCAAAGGTAATTAACGGTCACGACCGTTACAGCGTGTATTTAAAGCAAACCTGATTTGAATCCTCACAGAGGCGCTGCTAGCGCCATCCTTATGCGACTGGCGCGAAATACGAATACACATGATTTTGCGGGTGTAGAAACATGGCTACCAGCTTTCGCTTATGTCGCTCAACTCTTTCTTGATGTTGCGATTTTCTTTTTCGTTAGTGTATATAGACGGTGTCTCTCCTTAGACTCACCTCCGAAGACGTGCAACGTAGCTTTGGACGAAACGTCAGGGGTAGATGAGTTCCACGGACCACGGCCATACAACGCGGAAGAATTCTCGGCAGCTGAAACATCCGGTCGTGAAAGCCTTCATTGTACCGCTTTCTATTGTGCTTCGGCAGATATTTGCAATTTCGTCTTGGCAATGTTTAGCAGGAGTCAGCCCAAATAAATAATGCTCGTCACTTCTTTCACGAGACGGACCTGCCAGTTTAGCCGAGAGCACTAACGCGCTGCTTCCTGGACTCGGGTAGGCGCACCGGCCCCGGATCGAATCCGTCCGGCGGATTACCGACGTCGGTCGGTGTGCCGGCCAGCCTGGATGTGGTTTTTAGGCGGTTTTCCACATCCCGCTAGATGAATACCGGGCTGGTCCCCATGTTCCGCCTCAGTTACACGACTCGCACACATCTGAACACGTTCGCACCATCCCATATCTTACACTAGATGCAGACACCAGGGGTACACTGATTCCGTCCCAGGGGGTACAGGGTGGTGGCAGGAAGGGCATCCGGCCACCCCTTTCCACTAACCTTGCCAAATCCGTTCCTAACAATAACGACCCTGCGTCAGCGCGGGACATGGCACCACTGAAAGGAAGAACTTCTTTCACGAGATGCGCAATGTCGACGGAAAGCATAGGTTTGTTCCCTGTTTAAACAAATTGACTATTAAAGTATAATTTTACGCGCCCATTGGCTAGAGCGTCCGAAATTAATGCAGTGCAATATTCGTTTTATTTATATGTATTAAAAACAACATTAAAGCGCGATGAACAGGCAGTACTGCAGCAGCGACTCGTGTGCTGCCCAGGCCCACGCCGACCGCTGCCGCCATGTGGCAGTGCTGTTTAGTCGCAGCTGCAGTACGGGTTATTCATCAGGTTTTACTGCACAGTCAAGAAATATCGCTACAACGAATGTTCCACTAGCGTAAATGGGACCGCTGTATCGAATGAGCATGTAAAATTTCACTTTAAAAAATGCATCGCATGAGAGGTGATTAGCAGTATTTGTTTTGGCTGGCTTCAACTACATGTTGCGATAACTAAACTGAAGAGCCGAAGAGACTGGTACACCCGCATAACATCGTGTAGGGCCCCCGCGAGCACGCAGAAGTGCTGCAACACGACGTGGCATGGACTCGACTAATGTCTGAAGTAGTACTGGAGGGCGCTGACGCCATGAATCCTGTAGGGCTGTCCATAAGTCCGTAAGAGTACGACGGCATGGAGATCCCTTCTGTACAACACGTTGCAAGGCATCCCAGATGTGCTCAATAATGTTCATATCTGTGGAGTTTGGTGACCAGCGGAAGTGTTTAAACTCAGAAGAGTGTTCCTGGAGCCACTCTGTAGCAATTCTCGACGTGTGCGCTGTCACATTTTCCTGCTGGAATTTTCCAAGTCGGTAGGAATGCACAATGGACATGAACGAATGCAGGTGATCAGACAGGATACTTACATACGTGTCACCGGTCAGAGTCGTATCTAGACGTATCAGGGGCCCCATATCACTCCAACTGTACACGCCCCACCCCATTCCTGAGCATCCACCACCTTGAACATTCCCCTGCTGACATATCGGGTCCACAGATTCATGAGGTTGTCTCCCTACCCGTACACTTCCATCCGCTTGATACAATATGAACGAGACTCGTCCCACCAGGCAACATGTTTCCTGTCATCAAGAGATCAATGTCGGAGTTGACGGGCCCAGACGAGGCCTAAAGCTTTTTATTGTGCAGTCATCAAGGGTACACAAGTTTCGTTAAATGGCTGGCACACTAACGCTTGTTGATGACCCAGCATTGAAATATGGAGCAATTTTCGGAAGGGTTGCACTTTTGTCACGCTGAACGACTCTCTTCAGTCGTCGCTCGTCCCGTTCTTTCAGGATCTTTTTCCAGCCGCAGCGATGTCGGAGATTTGATGTTTTCCGAATTGCTCGTGAATTGGTCGTACGGCAAAACCCCCCACTTCGTCGCCACTACGGAGATACTGTGTTCCACCGCTCGTGCGCCGACTATAACACCACATTCAAACTCCTTAAATCTTGATAACCTGCCACTGTAGCAACAGTAACCGGTCTAACACCTGCGTGAGACACTTGTTGTTTCATATAGGCGTTTCCGACCGCAGCGCCGTATTCTGCCTGTTTATACAGGGTGTTACAAAAAGGTACGGCCAAACTTCCAGAAACATTCCTCACACACAAAGAAAGATAATATGTTATGTGGACATGTGTCCGGAAACGCTTACTTTCCATGTTAGAGCTCATTTTATTACTTCTCTTCAAACCACATTAATCATGGAATGGAAACACGCAGCAACAGAACGTACCAGCGTGACTTCAAACACTTTGTTACAGGAAATGTTCAAAATGTCCTCCGTTAGCGAGGATACATGCATCCACCCTCCGTCGCATGGAATCCCTGATGCGCTGGAGAAAGGCGTATTGTATCACAGCCGTCCACAATGCGAGCACAAGGAGTCTCTACATTTGGTACCGGGGTTGCGTAAACAAGAGCTTTCAAATGCCCCCATAAATGAAAGTCAAGAGGGTTGAGGTGAGAGGCCATGGAATTGGTCCGCATCTACCAATCCATCGGTCACCGAATCTGTTGTTGAGAAGCGTACGAACACTTCGACTGAAATGTGCAGGAGCTCCATCGTGCATGAACCACATGTTGTGTCGTACTTGTAAAGGCACATATTCTAGCAGACAGGTAGAGTATCCCGTATGAAATCATGATAACGTGCTCCATTGAGCGTAGGTGGAAGAACATGGGGCCCAATCAAGACATCACCAACAATGTCTGCCCAAACGGTCACAGAAAATCTGTGTTGATGACGTGATTGCACAATTGCGTGCGGATTCTCGTCAGCCCACACATGTTGATTGTGAAAATTTACAATTTGATCACGTTGGAATGAAGCCTCATCCGTAAAGAGAACATTTGCACTGAAATGAGGATTGACACATTGTTGGATGAACCATTCGCAGAAGTGTACCCGTGGAGGCCAATCAGCTGCTGACAGTGCCTGCACACGCTGTACATGGTACGGAAACAACTGTTTCTCCCGTAGCACTCTCCATACAGTGACGTGGTCAACGTTACCTTGTACAGCAGCAACTTCTCTGACGCTGACATTAGGGTTATCGTCAACTGCACGGAGAATTGCCTCGTCCATTGCGGGTGTCCTCGTCGTTCTAGGTCTTCCCCAGTCTCGAGTCATAGGCTGGAATGTTCCGTGCTCCCTAAGACGCCGATCAATTGCTTCGAACGCCTTCCCTTCGGGACACCTTCGTTCTGGAAATCTGTCTCGATACAAACGTACCGCGCCACGGCTATTGCCCCGTGCTAATCCATACATCAAATGGGCATCTGCAAACTCCGCATTTATAAACATTGCACTGACTGCAAAACCACGTTCGTGATGAACACTAACCTGTTTATGCTACGTACTGATATGCTTGATGCTAGTACTGTAGAGCAATGAGTCGCATGTCAACACAAGCACCGAAGTCAACATTACCTTCCTTCAATTGGGCCAACTGGCGGTGAATCGAGGAAGTACAGTACATACTGACGAAACTAAAATGAGCTTTAACATGGAAATTAAGCGTTTCCGGACACATGTCCACATAACATCTTTTCTTTATTTGTGTGTGAGGAATGTTTCCTGAAAGTTTGGCCGTACCTTTTTGTAACACCCTGTATATATCTGTATTTGAATAATCATGCGTGCACCAGTTTATTTGGCGCTTCCGTGTATCCACCGAAACACAAGAGGAAATGTGCGTTAGACTCTTAGGAGAGACACACGGTATATTAGGAACAGCACATGACTATAACACTTCGTTGGGGAATGCCAGACATCACTTCCGTTTTATTCGGTGACTTTTCTTCAGTTACTACGAACTGTGGCCTTTCTGGCAGAAAATCACGAATCTAGCCGCAAAACTGCAACGATACTCCATAGTCGCGTAATGTAGTTGGAAGCTGCTAGCGACGAACAGTGTCAAAAGCCTTCTAGAAATATGGAGAGAATTTGAGATCCCCTGTCGACAGCACTCATTATTTCATGTAAGGAAAGAGCTAGTTGTGTTTTACAAGAACGACATTTTGTATGTGTCAATGGATCGTTATGCTGGAGGCAATTCGTAATGTCCCTGTGAGTCCATCTTTTCAGAGATGGCTGCGGGACTCAGCTGTTCGATACAGGATGTCAAATCAACCATTTTTCAGCCGTCTAGTTTCCAAACTTATTTTATTTGGCTACCAGTTTCGGCGATTTACTACGCCATCTTCAGGCCGCTGACAGACGTGTAGGAAGATTCCACCTCGCTTCTGGTCAAAACGTGGGCCAGCCTTCGAATACTGGTATCTGTAGGTTTCTGCTTGCTATAGCGATCACTTCAACCATCGTCTGCCGACTCATTCGTAATGTTCGAGCATAGCATATGTTCCAATATCCTATAGCAACTCGACGTCAGTGATAAGGGTCTGTAATTTAGCGGACTGCTCTGTTCCCTTTCTTGTGTACTGGTGTGATCTGTGAAGCTTTCCAGTCTTTAGGCAAGGATCAGTCGTCGACCAGGCGACTGTATATGACTTATAAATATGGAGCTATTATATAAGCACACTCTGAAAGGAACCTAACTAACCTATCGACCGGAAGAATAACCTTTATTAAGTGATTCAAGTCGTTTCGCTACACCGTGCGTATCTACTTCTGAGTTACTCACGTTTGCAGCTGTTCTTCATTCGAATTCTGCAATATTATTGGTGTGCTTTGCAACGACCAGAATCTCATAGCATTTTCTGCCAGATTTAGAAACGGAGCTGCGTTGTGGAAACTATTAAAAGCATCTTGCACTAAATTTCGAGATTCTGTAAAACATCTCTAATTTTGGAGATTCTTGTGGTGTCACCGCCAGACACCACACTTGCTAGGTGGTAGCTTAAATCGGCCGCGGTCCATTTAGTACATGTCGGACCCGCGTGTCGCCACTGTGTGATCGCAGACCGAGCGCCACCACAAGGCAGGTCTCGAGATACGGAATAGCACTCGCCCCAGTTGTACGACGATTTTGCTAGCGACTACACTGACGAAGCCTTTCTCTCATTTGCCGGGAGACAGTTGGAATAGCCTTCAGCTGAGTCCATGGCTGCGACCTAGCAAGGCGCCATTAGCCTTACATAGTTTGATAGTTATCGTATGAAATGTCTTATCAAGAACGATGTATACAACAAGGATTAAAAGTTGAGTAATAGCAGCTACGTACTTTTCTTTATAACATTAATAAGTATCCTGTTTCAGACCTCTATCTAGCCTGCTTGAGATTACGCGTGCCTTTCGGCTACTTCAGTGTGGCGTAGCTGTCTTGTTACGCCACAACAGTTGGCGACGATTTAACGGAAAGGGTCTTGTTCTTTCTAATTGCTTACATTTACTTGTGTCATGGCTTCGCCACAATCTCCAGATGTACTGTCCGAATTTTATCGCTTGCAGAATCAGCAGACGCAGGCGTTATTGGATGCCCTTGGACAGCTCGTCCAGGGTCAACGTGCACTGCACAACGATGCGGCAGCCGCCGCTTCACCGCTACCGCAGCCACAACTCACAGTTGCACCGCCTTTTAGGCCCTACGACCCTGACGTGGAATCCTGGACGGAGTGGTCACACCAGTTTGGATTTCATCTCACCACCTACAGAATTCAAGGTAATGAGCGGCAGCCTCACTTATTATCCTGTGTCGGTATGTCCACCTACCGTGTGATAGTGAAATTCTTTCCCCGACGCAATGTAGCAACTCTGTCCTACGAAGAAATTTTGTCGGCATTTGACACCTATTTCAAAGAAACAGTTAATGTAGTTGCAAAAAGGTATACTTTCTTTCGTACAAAACGTACGGCCGGTCAGACTAATAGGGAGTGGGTTGCAACATTGCAAGGCCTTATAAGGGATTGTGCATTTGAGTGTGAATGTGGACTCCCTTATTCAGATACAATGGTACGTGATGCAATTGCACAGAACGTTTCAGATGTTCGTATACGGGAGCAAATTTTGAAACTAGTTAATCCCTCCCTTCAACAAGTGATAGACATATTGGATAGACAAGACACGCTTGACTTTGCTCAGGAATCATTTGCGACTTCACCGGCCGTGTGTAACATTAACCGGCCCGCCGGGCGCGCTGCGCGGCCCGGTAAACTGCCCTCGCACACGTCCGCGCAGCTGCCGCCGCGCTCTAAACCAGGTGTGCCGCGCCAGCACACAAATGCAGTGAAATCATGCCCGCAGTGTGCTACTAGACATTCGCGTGAACATTGCCCGTCCCGCCAAGCTATTTGCTTTTTCTGTAATAAGAAAGGACATGTTCAAAGTGTTTGCCAGAAAAAGCTCCGATCAGACAATCACAATCATTCCAGGCCCTTTGCTTTGCGCCGGAATCGAACCAAGAATACTCAGGCTCATGAACCTTCGCCCATGGACATTCATGTAGTTAATTCCACTTCGTCCAGTGCCACTGTCTCTAACAGTGACTGTGTTCGTCCCACAACAAGTGTGCGTCGACGTCGCCGGAAATCACGTCAAATAGCAAGTGATGCTGTGCCTGTATCAGTTCAAATTGCACGAGACAGTCGCTCTTGTCGTCAGCAGGACAATAAACTTTTTGTAGATTTGGACTTTAATGGCAAAGTGATCCCATTCCAGCTCGATACCGGAGCTGCAGTTTCATTGCTCAATCACGACACGTACAAACAACAGGGCAAACCTCCGTTGCGTTCCGCAAATGTTAAGCTAACTACATATTCAGGACAGAAAATTCCTGTGTTAGGACAGTGCAGCCTTCTGGCAACATACAAGGGACAAACCAAACTTGTGTCATTTTACGTTCTTCGTTCTTCTACTGCAGTGAACTTGTTTGGTTTAGATTTATTTCAGTTGTTTAACTTGTCTATTGTAAATCAGGTCCTATCAGTGAATCAGACTGTGCCTTCAGACAGTGTTTCTCGGCTATGTGAAGAATTTGCAGACATTTTTGCACCGGGCTTAGGTTGCGCTAAAAACTATGAAGCACATTTGGAACTGAAAGTAAACGCGCAACCGAAATTTTTCCGAGCGCGCAATGTTCCCCACGCATTGCGTGATGAGGTCACAACAACATTAAACGATTTAGAATCACAAGGTGTAATTGAACGTGTGCAAGCTTCTCTCTGGGCCTCACCCTTAGTAATTTTGCCAATACCTTCCCAAAAACTGAGACTTTGTGTGGACTTCAAGGCAACTGTGAATCCACAACTCGTGAATGCAACTTTTCCCTTACCCCGCCCGGAAGATCTTTTTGATAAACTGTGCCCGGGTAAATACTTTTCGAAGTTGGACCTAGCAGATGCGTACTTGCAAATCCCAGTGGACGCCGCATCCCAGCGTGTCTTGGTGGTTAACACGCATCTTGGTTTGTACCGCTTCAAAAGACTGCCATTCGGGTGTGCATCCGCCCCTGCATTGTTTCAGCAATATTTACAAACTGTTTGTGCGTCGGTCCCTACTGCTGCGAACTATCTGGACGATATTGTGATCTCCGGAAAGACAGCCGACGAGCATTTAGCACACCTACGAACGTTATTTCAAGTCTTGTGACAAAATGGTCTTCGCTTGCGGAAGGACAAATGTGTGTTTTTTGCTCGTGACTTACCATACCTGGGGCATGTCATCAATGCCCAAGGCATACATCCGAGTCCAGAGCACCTCCGTGCCATACAAGAATTGCCTTCGCCACGGAATGTGAAGCAGCTACAGAGTGTGTTGGGTAAAATTAACTATTATCATCGCTTTCTGCGCAATGCCTCTTCCACTTCAGCTCCGCTTCATCGCTTACGCCGTAAGGGTGTTCCGTTTGTCTGGACGACGGAATGCAAACGCGCCTTTCGCCAGTTGAAATCGGCGTTGCTTTCTGTAAGTAGGCTGTTTATGTTTTCTTATTGGCAACGTTACGTAGCGCTCAATATGAAAATCACTGGCTGTGCTGTGTGCAGTCTGTGGCTAGTTTGCATTGTTGTCTGCCATTGTAGTGTTGGGCAGCGGCAGCTGGATGTGAACAGCGTGTAGCGTTGTGCAGTTGGAGGTGAGCCGCCAGCAGTGGTGGATGTGGGGAGAGAGATGGCGGAGATTTGTAATGAACTGATATATATATTATGACTTGTGATGATATTAAGGTAAATACATTGTTTGTTCTCTATTAATATCTTTCATTTGCTAACTATCCCTATCAGTAGTTAGTGCCTTTCATAGTTTGAATCTTTTATTTAGTTGGCAGTAGTGGCTTTCGCTGTATTGCAGTAGCTTGAGCAGCGAAGATTTTTGTGAGGTAAGTGATTTGTGAAGGGTATAGTTAAATGTTAGTCAGGGCCATTGTTTTGTAGGGAATTTTGAAAGTCAGATTGCGTTGCGCTAACAAAATATTGTGTGTCAGTTTAAGCACAGTCGTGTATAAATTGTTGAAAGGGGACTTTCATATGGCGACCCTGCCAGGATTCGAAACAAACATTCTTTTTACTACATCAGTGACACATGTTTACGCAATACACAGTTGGGTAACTTCACACTTATGAAACTGTATTTTGTCTGTACTTTGAGAAACGCTCATATTTTTCGGAATCATTGTGATACTATGAGAGCTTTGAATGACGTATTTCGTAAGGGAGCATGATTTTAAAGTACGTTTGAGGTAGATGACACTATTGAAATGAGCAGAGAATTTTTTTAGGCTCAGAAATTATTGGAGGAAGTTACGACGATTTTGAGATTTGACTGAGGTGTTATGATATTATTACGACGACGATGTGTATTATGTTGTTGAGGAATGTTTATTATGCTACGTATTTCTCACGATGAAATATTGAAGAAGTGTCGACGAATATGTATATGTATAATGAGGTAAGGAATAATGAGTAGTGTTTAGGGACTCTGATTTATGAAAAGGATGTTGGAAACCAAGAAACGTACTTTAAGAGTTATGAAATGTGTGAGTGTATCACAATGCTGACGAATATTTTTTTTTTGGACACTTATATTTATAGGATTTTGTTTCTACAGATTTGCAACGCTAATTCTTGACCTGTGAAATATTTTTAAATGAGACTGCAACGGTAGCAGAATCTCCTGTCGTAAATATTTCCGTACGAAAGTTAAGTGACCACCTGCACGTAATGCGTCGCGGGCACCCAGCTGTGTCAGACGCCTGGAGAAAAAGCCATTATTGCGAGCCCTTTTCAGCGGCACAGGTAAAAAAAAAAAAAAAAGGGGACGTGGGACGTGTCAAACACCTGGAGAACAAGCCATTAGGGTGTGCCTTTCATCGCTAATGCGACACCCTCGTTACTTGAAAACATATGATTACTCGCACTTTGTGCTAATTACTGAAATGCTTATGAATTGATGGGAAATATTCGTACATCTGCACACCTGATTATGACAAGCGTCTTTCTATGAGAGTTGAGAGAATTTCTACTAACTTATGAAATGTCACATGACTACTGAATGATATTTTTATGCTTTGCTTTTCATAGTTGCTTATTTCATTTGATATCTGGTTTCCAGCTGTGTTGCAGCATTGCTTTTATAAAATGAAATGCATTTGCTAATGTGAACACTTTCTGTCAACAGATCTATTAAATAATTATTTTATGATCCACATTCTTTAAAAAAGGAGCACTTGGAATGGAGAGAACAATAAGAAGGGACTAATACCAGTAACTGCATCTATAATTTTCTTTTCAAGTACTTGGTAATTTCTTTTGTAGAATAAATTGTGATGCATCACTCTAATGTTAAGATGTGACATAGGTATTAGACATGGCCATTTTAGTGTAATATTTTTTCTGCTTGCGCTATGTCATGTTTAGGTATAAGTTGCTGCTGTTTGCCAGGCATAGTGTTATTGAATTTGACTTTTGCTAATTTATACTGTAGCTTGCTTTGCAATTTTCCATTTTTTCATTGCTGTTTATAATAATTGTTTTACGTGCTGCTGCATTGCCTCGTCCCTTAGTTTAGCATCTGAGCTCAGTAGATTTAAGTTTGCTTAAGAGGGGGTAGACTATATGAGAAACTGACTATGGAGAATAGGTAAAGAATGCATTGCGAAGTTATATAAAAAGGATTTGGGCCCAAATGAGTATTGTACAATCAGAAATAATTATTTTGAAAGAAATATGAACAGAATACAGAAAGCATGCTTGGATAGGATTTTTTTGGTGGAAACAAAGGATGAAATAAGAGGAAAGATATATGAAGTTTTGGGTTGGACTGCAGTACCAAATGTTACACTGAAAACGAACCCTGTCCTTTCCTATTGGTGTTATCCTACTATGTGTGTGTGTACCCTTGTGTATTTGTTTTCTTCCTGTCTCTGTGTAATTTCATAGAATTTTTTCTTTTAATATTAAGCTACATTCACTATGATGAGGAATACTGTTATCCTCAAATACAATTGGCATTAATAATGTGTTATTTACTTTGTAAAGATGTCTAGACATTGTTTATTGTTTTGTTTTAATGCTCATGTGTAAAGTTGATGTTTCAATAATTATTCTGATCTATGTATGTACTTATGTCATAATTCCTGTAACATTGATGTATATGTTTATTTCTATTCTTTTGTAAAGCCTGTTTTACTACAAATGTTATCTGCATTGTTATGTTTTTAATAATGTATTTTGTACCTTTGTTATTGTATTCTTATGTTATAAAATTGTAATTGTCACCAGTTCATGATATTATTAACATGTAAGTTACATTTCACTGCACACGTTTCTGTTGGTCATAGTACATGGACAATATGTGAGAAGTAGGGACTGTTAGTGTTTGCACGTTTGTTAATAATTCTGCAAGGGACTGGATAACAGCATTGCTGGTTCTAAGGACAATTCCAAAAACTTTGTGAGTGCACAAGTGATGGTTTATGGACTTGCTATATTATCCGCAAGACTCTTCAATGGTGATTGTGCACCTGCACAGTCACAACAGATGGCTGCTGGCTATCTCTACAAGGACTACAGTGGGTCTACATCTTTGATGATCCATCAATACCATTATCTCTACAAGGACTACAGTGGGTCTGCACCTCTGGTGGCCCACCAATACCGTAATCTCTACCAGGACTACAGTGGGTCTGCTCTGTGATGACCTACCTACCAATATTCATCAAAACTTCGACTGACTCTGCAGTGGGTTTGCTCTGTTGTGGCCCACTACCTGTCAGCATGTCAAGAGCCAGCACTGTCTTTCCGTTGGAAGGACAACACTACTTCTTCAAGACAGCATGGAAATCCACTACTTCTGTGTGCATTTTCTTTTACTGCTCAGACTTTGAGAAAAACACTGCTATTTTACTGTGATGAATCAGGACTATCTTTATGGACTGTGAGAAAATTTTAGCTTTTGACCAACATTGTATCAATAAGTGTGTGCATTTGATTTCTTTGTTATTGTAATTATGAAAAAAATTTTTCAAATCTGTATTGGCCACTGCCCAATCCAATTTGTAAAATTTTTTTGTGGGGAGCATGGGGGCTATGTAAGTAGGCTGTTTATGTTTTCTTATTGGCAACGTTACGTAGCGCTCAATATGAAAATCACTGGCTGTGCTGTGTGCAGTCTGTGGCTAGTTTGCATTGTTGTCTGCCATTGTAGTGTTGGGCAGCGGCAGCTGGATGTGAACAGCGTGTAGCGTTGTGCAGTTGGAGGTGAGCCGCCAGCAGTGGTGGATGTGGGGAGAGAGATGGCGGAGATTTGTAATGAACTGATATATATATTATGACTTGTGATGATATTAAGGTAAATACATTGTTTGTTCTCTATTAATATCTTTCATTTGCTAACTATCCCTATCAGTAGTTAGTGCCTTTCATAGTTTGAATCTTTTATTTAGTTGGCAGTAGTGGCGCTCGCTGTATTGCAGTAGCTTGAGCAGCGAAGATTTTTGTGAGGTAAGTGATTTGTGAAGGGTATAGTTAAATGTTAGTCAGGGCCATTGTTTTGTAGGGAATTTTGAAAGTCAGATTGCGTTGCGCTAACAAAATATTGTGTGTCAGTTTAAGCACAGTCGTGTATAAATTGTTGAAAGGGGACTTTCATTTCTAATACTTGCCTTACGCCATTCGATCCCCAGAAACCCCTTTTGTTGATGGTAGATGCATCGGATTTCGGGATCGGTGCTGTGCTTGCGCACAAAGTTGGCTCGCATGATCGCCCTATTGCCTTTGCGTCGAAATTGCTCTCATCTGCGCAAAGAAATTTTTCACAGATAGAGAAAGAAGCTTTGGCTCTCATATTTGGTGTTACTAAGTTCCATGATTTCTTGTATGGTCGTCACTTTACCATCATCACAGACCACAAACCTTTGACATCGCTTTTTCATCCGAACAAGCCTGTACTTCAGCGTACAGCGCAGAAATTCATTCGTTGGTCTATTTTCCTCTCGCAGTACCGCTACGATATCTTGTATCGGTCCACTGATAAGCACGGAAACGCCGATGCGTTGTCCCGTTTGCCTGTTGCTGAGGATAAAGCATTCGATTCTTTCGAACTTGCTTGCATGTTCATTGATTCGGAAACCAATGAAGTGGTCGACTCGTTTCCGATTGATTTTCGTCGTGTAGCTACAGCCACAGCTGCTGACCCTGTCCTTGCTACCGTTTTGCGTTTTGTTGCTACGCAATGGCCTTTGTCAAAGTCTCGGATCGAGTATCCGTTGGTTCGCCGATTTTTTGCTCACAAGGAGAGACTTTTTGTACGACGTGGTGTTTTGTTGTTGCGTTCTGATAATGATCAGTCCAGAGTCGTGGTTCCACGTTCGTTACAGTCCTCTGTTTTCAGGCTTCTTCACCAAGGACATTGGGGTATAGTGCGAACGAAACAACTTGCTCGTCAGCACTGTACTTGGTTCGGAATCGATGCTGCGATTACGAATATGTGTTCTTCTTGCATGGCGTGTGCCGAACAACAATCCGCACCCCCGCGGAAAGTCTTTTCATGGCCAAAAGCCACTTCCCCTTGGCAACGCTTGCACATGGATTTTGCTGGTCCATTCTGGAATGCTAGATGGTTGGTTCTGGTAGATGCCTTCAGTAATTTTCCTTTTGTTGTCTGGATGTCTTCCACGACGTCAACTGCCACCATCCAAGCGTTGTCTGCTATCTTTTGCATTGAAGGTCTTCCGCAGACTATTGTTTCCGACAATGGCCCACAATTCATGTCCGCAGAATTTCAGTCATTCTGCAAGGCCAATGGTATTCAACATCTGACATCCGCGCCGTTTTCGCCTCAGTCAAACGGTGCCACTGAACGATTGGTCCGGACTTTCAAGTCACAGATGTTGAAGTTGAAAGAGTCGCATTCTCGGGAGGACGCGTTGTTGCTCTTTTTGTCTTCGTATCGTTCTCAGCCCCGAGGTGGTCGCTCGCCGGCTGAGTTGCTCCACGGTCGTCCTCATCGAACTTTGATGTCTTTGCTGCATCAGCCGCATCAGGGTCCTGTGCAGCGGCAGACTCCTGCTTTTGCTCCAGGCGACGTTGTATTCTATCGCAACTATGGAGGTTCACGGCGTTGGCTCGCAGGGCGCATTCTTCGCTGCCTCGGCCGCGCGATGTATTTGGTTTTGGGGGCCTCAGGTGAGGTGCGTCGGCATCTCAATCAGCTGCGCCTCTGTCGTCGCACGGGTTCTGCCGCTCGCCGTCTGCTTTCAGCGACGGTGCCGTCCGGTCAGCGCCCTGGGGACCCATCTACTGGCTCGCCTCATCCCCAGGTGTTACCGACGATGCCTTCCATTTTGCCCCATGGCGACGCGCCGCCGCCGCCTCCGCCGATGCCTCCGCCGCCGCCGCCGCCGCCGCCTGTCCTCCAGCCGGCGCCGCCCGCATTCGACGCTTCGCTGCAGCCGCCAAGCGCCTCCCTGGGTCACGCGCCGCCGATCGCTTCCCGGGACCAGCTGTCCTCCGCCATGGAACTCTTGTCCGCTCCGGACCACATGACGTCATCGCGCGTCGGGTACCCCGACGCAATGGAGGTCGACCCTTCGGCCCCTCCTGTCTCTTTACGGGTGCATACACCGCAGGTTGACGTGCACCCTGGACTAGGTTTTCAGGCGTTTCCTAGCTCCCCTCGGACCGAATGGCCGTGTGCGGGTGGCACAGCCTCGCCTGTTGTTAGGCTCCCCACCTCATCGCATACGTCAACATGGGGTCCTCCCCACGGCGGGCGGAAGCCTTATAACACGACCGTTCGCTGATTTGCGGGGGAGGAATGTGGTGTCACCGCCAGACACCACACTTGCTAGGTGGTAGCTTAAATCGGTCGCGGTCCATTTAGTACATGTCGGACCCGCGTGTCGCCACTGTGTGATCGCAGACCGAGCGCCACCACAAGGCAGGTCTCGAGATACGGAATAGCACTCGCCCCAGTTGTACGACGACTTTGCTAGCGACTACACTGACGAAGCCTTTCTCTCATTTGCCGGGAGACAGTTGGAATAGCCTTCAGCTGAGTCCATAGCTGCGACCTAGCAAGGCGCCATTAGCCTTACATAGTTTGATAGTTATCGTATGAAATGTCTCATCAAGAACGGTGTATACAAATAGGATTAAAAGTTGAGTAATAGCAGCTACGTACTTTTCTTTATAACGTTAATAAGTATCCTGTTTCAGACCTCTATCTAGCCTGCTTGAGATTACGCGTGCCTTTCGGCTACTTCAGTGTGGCGTAGCTGTCTTGTTACGCCACAACAATTCTGCAGTCTTTTAAATCTGGCACGCTCTCCTTGTTGCTTCTGCAACAGTGTTCTGACTTGTTTTACTTAGCATGGGGGATCTGTTTCGTCCCTTATTAGTTTATATGGTATAAATCTCTCAAGTGCTGCCGATACTATTTCCTTGAATGTAAAACACATCTGGCGTACATAATTTGGAAGGAATGCCTTTAAGTAGATATATCTTACGTTTATTTGCGGCGAATTTGAGTGTTACGGTTTTCAGTCCCGCTACAACGACCCTCTGGTCACTACATCTACATACATACTCCGCAAGCCACCGTATGGTGCGTGGTGGAGGGCACATTGTACCACAACTAGTCATTTTCGTTCCTGTTCCACTCGCAAACACAGCGAGGAAAAACGACTATCTATATACCTCTGTACGAGCCAGAATATGTCTTTATCTTCGTGCTCCTTACACGAAATGTATATTGGTGGCAGTAGGATCGTTCTGCAATTAGCCTCAAATACCTGTCCTCTAAATTTTCTCAATAGTGTTCCTCCATAAGAAAGTCGCCTTGCCTCCTGGGATTCCCATTTGAGTTCCCAAAGCACCTCCGTAATACTTGAGTGCTGATAGAACCTACCAGTAAGAAATCTGGCAGCTCGCTTCTGAATGACTGCGATGTCTTCCTTTAATCCGACCTGGTGGGGATGACAAACACTAACAGTACTCAAGAATAGGTCGCTCTAGTGTTCTACATCCGGTCTCCTATTCAGATGAACCACACTTTCCTAAAACTTTCCCAATAAATCGAAATTGCCTATTTGCCTTCACCATTAAAATCCTAAAACGATCGTTCCATTTTATATTGCTTTGCAACGTTACGCTTAGGTATTTATTCTAACTGACTGTGTCAAGTAACACACTAATAATGTTGCATTGGAACATAAAGGCATTGTTTTTCCTAATAATCCGCATTAACTTTCATTTTTCTACATTTAGAGCTAGCTGCCATGCATTGCACCAACTATAAATTTTGTGTAAGTCATCTTGTATCCTCCTACAGTCAACGACGACACCTTCCCATAAACTACTGTATCATCAGCAAACAAACGCAGATTGCTGCCCACCTATCCCTCTCATCATTTATTTATACAGAGAATAATAGTGGTCCAATCACACTTCCCTGGGGCACTCCTGACGATACCCTTGTCTCTGATGAAGACTCACCTTCGTGGACAACATACTGGGTTCTATTATTTAAGACGTCTTTGAGCCACTCACGTATCTGAGAATCTATTCCGTATGTTCGTACTTTCGTTAACAATCTTCAGTGGATCACTGTGTCAAACGACTTTCGCAAATCTATGAATATGGAATCTTCCTGTTGCCCTCCATCCATGATTCGCAGGATATGTGAGGAAAGGACAAGCTGAGTGTCACACTTGCGATGCTTTCTAAAACCATGCTGATTTGTGGGCAGAAGCTTTTCCGTCTTAAGGATATTTATTATATTCGTGCTGAGAATATGTTTATGACTTCTGCAGTAAACCGATGTTAAGGGTATATGTCTGTAATTTTGTGGGTCAGTTCTTTTACGCTTCTTATTCACAGGAGTCATATGCGATTTTGGCCAGTCGCCTGGGACTTTGAGCTGGACGAGAGATTCTCGATAAATGCAAGCTAGGTAAGGTGACAGCGCTGTAGAGTAATCTTTGTAAAACAGAAATGGGATTCCATCCAGACCTAACGACTTATTTGCTTTCAACTCTTTTAGTTGCTTCTATACGTCAGGGATCCCTGTTACAATGTCTTCCAAACGGGAATCAGTGTGATGGTCAAATGACGGTATGTTTGTACGATCCTCCTGCATGAGTGATTTTTTTAAACGCCAAATTTAAAACTTCAGCTTTGCCTTTGCTATATTCTATTACCACAACAGATTGATCAATGAGTGACTGGACGGAAGGCTTCGACCTACTTAGCGATTTTACATATGATAGGAATTTTGTTATTGACTCACGGTGGGTCTTCTCCGTCGTTAATACACTTTCTCGGAACATACGTCTCCAGAGTGCGACTTACAATTCGTTTAAACTTCCTCTACTTGCATCATACTGGAACTGAATGATGTCCAGTCGTTGCCTAAGTGGGCTGCTTAAGTAACCTTCGACGCCCTCATGATATCATTATCACTAACCCCTAACTCTGTACTGGCACCTCGATAAGTTCAGGACTGTTTGTAGCTACAACGTCTAAAATACTTTCATTGCGTGTGGGTTGTCGAACTAGCTGTCAAGACAGTTTTCGGAAAACGTGTTAAAAAGTACTTCGGAAGACTTCCTGTCCGTACCCCCTGATGTGAATCCGTAGACGTTCCAGTCTTGTCTAACGCGTTGTGTAGCATTACTGTTTTCCAGTTTATTTACAACTAACATGCGTATAAGTTTACACGTACTGTGCTGTTTATTTACATTTACATTCTGTATTTCTTGTAAGGAAACAAGGAGGACGAGCCTGATTACCAGGAAGTAATGATGCAGGTTTTGTTTACCTTACTTTTCCATAAGGTGGCTCTGTTGTATCGTATTTACATTGTCCCATGACAGAAAGCTACGAATCAACGGCAGACCCATTCATTACTCAGTGCTGTTCAGAGACGTACTGGAAGGGGAGGTCCTATTCCATGGCCTGCAAGGTCACGTGACCTGAATCCCCAGTCCCCCCACGAACCATGGACCTTGCCGTTGGTGGGGAGGCTTGCATACCTCAGCGATACAGACGGGCCGGCCGGAGTGGCCGTTCGGTTCTAGGCGCTACAGTCTGGAACCGGCGACCGCTACGGTCGCAGGTTCGAATCCTGCCTCGGGCATGGATGTGTGTGATGTCCTTAGGTTAGTTAGGTTTAATTAGTTCTAAGTTCTAGGCGACTGATGACCTCAGAAGTTAAGTCGCATAATTCTCAGAACCATTTGAACCATTTTTGAACAAATAGCCGTACCGTGGGTGCAACCACAACGGAGGGGTATCTGTTGAGAGTCCAGACAAATGCATGGTTCCTGAAGAGGGGCAGCAGCCTTTTTAGTATTTGTAGGGGCAACAGTCTGGATGATTGACTGATCTGGCCTTGTAACACTAACCAAAACGGCCTTGCTGTGCTGGTACTGCGAACGGTTGAAAGCAAGGGGAAACTACAGCCGTAATTTTTCCCGAGGGCATGCAGCTTTACTGTATGGTTAATGATGATGGCGTCCTCTTGGGTAAAATATTCCGGTGGTAAAATAGTCCGCCATTCGGATCTCCGGGTGGGGACTACTAAAGAGGACGTCGTTATCAGGAGAAAGAAAACTGGCGTTCTACGGATCGGAGCGTGGAATGTCAGATCCCTTAATCGGGCAGGTAGGTTAGAAAATTTAAAAAGGGAAATGGATATGTTAAAGTTAAATATAGTGGGAATTAGTGAAGTTCGGTGGCAGGAGGAACAAAACTTCTGGTCAGGCGAATTCAGGGTTATAAATACAAAGTCAAATAGGGGTAATGCAGGAGTAGGTTTAATAATGAATAAAAAAATAGGAATGCGGGTAAGCTACTACAAACAGTATAGTAAACGCATTATTGTGGCCAAGATAGACACGAAGCCCACGCCTACTACAGTAGTACAAGTTTATATGCCAACTAGCTCTGCAGATGACGAAGAAATTGAAGAAATGTATGATGAAATAAAAGAAATTATTCAGCTAGTGAAGGGAGACGAAAATTTAATAGTCATGGGAGACTGGAATTCGTCAGTAGGAAAAGGGAGAGAAGGAAACATAGTAGGTGAATATGGATTGGGGGGAAGAAATGAAAGAGGAAGCCGCCTTGTAGAATTTTGCAGAGAGCATAACTTAATCATAGCTAACACTTGGTTTAAGACTCATAAAAGAAGGTTGTATACCTGGAAGAATCCTGGAGATACTAAAAGGTATCAGATAGATTATATAATGGTAAGACAGAGATTTAGGAACGAGGTTTTAAATTGTAAGACATTTCCAGGGGCAGATGTGGATTCTGACCACAATCTATTGGTTATGAACTGCAGATTGAAACTGAAGAAACGGCAAAAAGGTGAGAATTTAAGGATATGGGACCTGGATAAACTGAAAGAACCAAAAGTTGTAGAGAGTTTCAGGGAGAGCATAAGGGAACAATTGACAAGAATGGGGGAAAGAAATACAGTATAAGAAGAATTGGTAGCTCTGAGGGATGAAGTAGTGAAGGCAGCAGAGAATCAAGTAGGTACAAAGACTGGGGCTGGTAGAAATCCTTGGGTAACAGAAGAAATATTGAATTTAATTGATGACAGGAGAAAATATAAAAATGCAGTAAATGAAGCAGGCAAAAAGGAATACAAACGTCTCAAAAATGAGATTGACAGGAAGTGCAAAATAGCTAAGCAGGGATGGCTAGAGGACAAATGTAAGGATGTAGAGGCTTATCTTACTAGGGGTAAGATAGATACTGCCTACAGGAAAATTAAAGAGACCTTTGGAGAAAAGAGAACCACTTGTATGAATATCAAGAGCTCAGATGGAAACCCAGTTCTAAGCAAAGAAGGGAAAGCAGAAAGGTGGAAGGAGTATATAGACGGTCTATACAAGGGCAATGTACTTGAGGACAATATTATGGAAATGGAAGAGAATGTAGATGAATATGAAATGGGAGATATGATACTGCGTGAAGAGTTTGACAGAGCATCGAAAGACCTGAGTCGAAACAAGGCCCAGGGAGTAGACAACATTCCATTAGAACTACTGAAGGCCTTGGGAGAGCCAGTCCTGACAAAACCCTACCATCTGGTGAGCAAGATGTATGAGACAGGCGAAATATCCCCAGACTTCTGGAAGAATATAATAATTCCAATCCCAAAGAAAGCAGGTGTTGACAGATGTGAAAATTACCGAACTATTAGTTTACTAAGTCACAGCTGCAAAATACTAACGCGAATTCTTTACAGACGAATGGAAAAACTGGTAGAAGGTGACCTCAGGGAAGATCATTTTGGATTCCGTAGAAATATTGGAACACGTGAGGCAATACTGACCCTACGGCTTATCTTAGAAGCTAGATTAAGGAAAGGCAAACCTACGTTTCTAGCATTTGTAGACTTAGTAAAGCTTTTGACAATGTTGACTGGAATACTCTCTTTTATATTCTGAAGGTGGCAGCGGTAAAATACAGGGAGCGAAAGGCTATTTACAATTTGTATAGAAACCAAATGGCAGTTATAAGAGTTGAGGGGCATGAAAGGGAAGCAGTGGTTGAGAAGGGAGTGAGACAGGGTTGTAGCCTCTCCCCGATGTTATTCAATCTGTATATTGAGCAAGCAGTGATGGAAACAAAAGAAAAATTCGGAGTAGGTATTAAAATCCGTGGAGAAGAAATAAAAGGTTTGAGGTTCGCCGGTCACATTGTAATTCTGTCAGAGACAGCAAAGGACTTGGAAGAGCAGTTGAACGGAATGGATAGTGTCTTAAAGGGAGGATATGAGATGAACATCAACAAAAGCAAAACGAGGATAATGGAATGTAGTCGAATTAAGTCGCGTAATGTTGAGAGTATTAGATTAGGAAATGAGACACTTAAAGTGGTAAAGGAGTTTTGCTATTTGGGGAGCAAAATAACTGATGATGATCGAAGTAGAGAGGATATAAAATGTAGACTGGCAATGGGAAGGAAAGCGTTCCTGAAGAGGAGAAATTTGTTAACATCGAGTACAGATTTAAGTGTCAGGAAGTCGTTTCTGAAAGTATTTGTATGGAGTGTAGCCATGTATGGAAGTGAAACATGGACGATAGATAGTTTAGACAAGAAGAGAATAGAAACTTTTGAAATGTGGTGCTACAGAACAATGCTGAAGATTAGATGGGTAGATCACATAACTAATGAGGAGGTGTTGATTAGAATTGGGGAGAAAATAAGTTTATCACAACTTGACTAGAAGAAGGAATAGGTTGTTAGGACATGTTCTGAGGCATCAACGTTTTTAGTACTGGAGGGCAGCGTGGAGGGTAAAAATCGTAGAGGGAGACCAAGAGATGAATACACCAAGCAGATTCAGAAGGATGTAGGTTGCAGTAGGTACTGGGAGATGAAGAAGCTTGCGCAGGATAGAGTAGCATGGAGAGCTGCATCAAACCAGTCTCAGGACTGAAGACCACAACAACAACGAGACCCCAGTGGGTACGAAGATGGAATTAGTTGCCAGAATTGTAGCTCCCTGTGATGTGATTCGAAACACACGAAGTGCGTCAGAATCTTGTTCTCCGATATCATGCTTGCATTAAGATTTACGGCCATCAGTTTCAGCACATTATGTAAGTTACAGTACAAATGGTACGTACATTGTGTCAATGATGGTATTTGCAGTTAACTAATGGAATTAAAAAAGTACACACTAATGTGATTTTATTCCCATTACCTCTTTAAGCTGGCATCTCCGACCCCAGATTCCCTACTTCAAATTGTTTAATGGAGCATCCTTCATGTGCTGTTAAATTTTTGGTGGCTCTTACGGAAGCACCCTGTATGTTACACATTTAAGAAGTATTTTGCCGTGGAGCGAATGTCGTGTAACTGTCGGTAGCGTAGAGACATGTTTAACTGAATATTTTGCCCTATGGTGAACTTAACTCTGTCGCATCTCCGCTAATCATAGAACAAAGAAAAGATTAGGATCTAACGTGCCAACGGAGAAGAGATCATTAGAGACGGGGCACCACCTCAATTTGGTCAGGGGTAGAACAGAAAATAGGCTGTTGCACTCTAAAAGGAACCATCCTGTCATTTGCCTTAAATGATTTACGAAAGTTAAGGAAAACCTAAAATGTGTGCTTGGACGTGAATTATGAACTTCGATTCTCCAGATGTTATCTCTGGTACAGAGTTTCACCCAGATGTTAAGATGGTACCGGCCAGTGTGGCCGAGCGGTTCTAGACGCTTCAGTCCAGAACTGCGCTGCTGCTACGGTCCCAGGTTCGAATCCTGCCTCGGGCATGGATGTGTGTGATGTCCTTAGGTTAGTTAGATTTAAGTAGTTCTAAGTTCTAGGGGACTGATGACCTTAGCTGTTAAGTCCCATAGTGCTCAGAGCCATTTGATTTTGTTAAGATGGTGCGGAATACTTAAGTACTTCCCTTTGCCCGCCCAGGTAACAGCTTATAGCAGGGACAGCTTAACGTAGTAGAAAGTATGTGCTGTTACGTCAAAGGATGCAAGTGGACGTAGCGGCGAATCCGAAATCACGTACCGTCGTGTGATTTACATCATAGAAACACTTTAAAGAAAGTCGTAAGGCCCTAGCCCCAAATCCAATGGAAGGCTCCTCAATAAGTGTTTCGCTTCTTTGTAACACAATGTGAAGAGGTTTCAAATCTAATGCACCAATTTCTCGCAGGACTGATTCATATATGCTGTACACCACCACCTTCGCCACCGACCTGTTCGAGAAATCTTGATAAAGTCTGCCTTCCACCTTGATTAAAAACTGCTGCTAACAGGTCGCACTACGAATACTTAGCGACACCTACAAATAAAAGCGGTCCCTTCAAGGTACTCGTCCTCTTACATCGGCGAGGTCCAGCCTATACCGTAAGTCATCAGTCTACGTGATGTTTCCCAATGTTTCGAGCTTCCGATGACGGTTTTCTTGTCCCTGTGTTTTAATCTCCCGTATTCTGACGTGAGGTACACACGTTAAGCAGTGACTCCTGCACCCCTAAGTGAGGAAATTGTTGTGAATGTTATGGCAGGTTGCTGAACCGCGCTCATCATAAACAAAAGTCCAGTGCGTCAACGATTCCGGCATCTGCTCGGCACAAACACCCTCTCGGTGCACAATTGGAAAGAAGTGCGTATGCTAAGCATCTTTGACAATGAAAAAACGAAAAGAATGTTTCAGTTTGTAAGAGTCAAAATCGTATTCAAACAGAAGATCGTTAATCACTGAAAAACAAACGAAATGAAAGAAAGCCTTAAGATAAAGAAGAGAAATCTGAAAAAGAGACGATGAACAGTAGGGAAGGGGAATTCGTAAGAATATTCATTAACCCAAATTCCGATTGTCGCCACCTCTTCCTGGTTGGGTGATCTGTTAGTTTTAATCTTAATAATACCATATGTAACAGTAATTCATGTATTCCTTGTTTGTCTAGCATACGGATGCAGCAGAAGTGCACACCAAATTCATCAATATTAACGCGTTTTATCGAAAATTGAAAAATACTCTGTTTTATTTCTTGTTGTCAAACATGGTCAGAAAGACCATTATGTTTTTCGGATGGCGTCTACGACCGTCACCGACTACTATTCCCATACCAGTATTTCTCTGAAAGCAAAAACTAAAATCTGCTCGAATCTCGAGTAATGTAATCTGAACCTTCAGTAATAGATAAACAGAGTTTCGTTCACAGCTGAAATGATTTACATTATCCGGGAGCGTAAGGCCGGAAAATTCAACTAGCGATGTATGCACAGGAAATCGAATTTTGTTTTCCGCTATGAAATTACAGGGCCACAGCGGTGACCCGGCTCCGTGGGTCGATGGCACAGCGGGCGACAAATGGAGCTGACACGTGTCTGCATCCCGCCATCTAATATCGGGTTCCATCATCCGTACTCAAGTTGAAATTATTCCGTGTCCGCCACATTCTCTACCTAGCATGTCGGCGAACGAGGCAACGTTCTTCACCTCGAAAAAACAAATAGGAATTCTGTTCGCTCAGCAGTAACCATAGAAACGGTATTGTACTGTTCATTTATATAAAATTATTTTTCTCCTTGAAGTAAACATTATTGAGTTCAGTACTAGCTAACTGGTATACTTTGTTAAGAAGTGTTACACTTGGCGTACATAGGTATTGCCTGTCGTTCAGTTTTCTGAAATATTGTAATGGCACATTCTCGTCTAAGTGTGGAATTCTTTATTTATTTATTTTGTAGAAAGCTTTAGCTTACATAGCACACTATCTCGCAGCTGTGATTTTGATTTCTTATTGGCGCCTCTTTCACACAGCATTTTAAAAGCCAGACTCAGCATTTATTCAGTCTTGCCGGCCGGAGTGGCCGTGCAGTTCTAGGCGCTACAGTCTGGAGCCGAGCAACTGCTACGGTCGCAGGTTCGAATCCTGCCTCGGGCATGGATGTGTGTCATGTCCTTAGGTTGGTTAGGTTTAATTACTTCTAAGTTCTAGGCGACTGATGACCTCAGAAATTAAGTCGCATAGTGCTCAGAACCATTTGAACCATTTATTCAGTCTTTTAATTTAAACGAAACACAATCGAAAAAGGAGAGAAAAATCTACAAATATACTGTCGTACCTCTTACCTCGAAGTATTTTACTCCTGCCGATAGCATTTTGATATTGTAAGTAAGTAAAGTTGCCGTGAACGCGAGAGTTAGCTTCAAAGTCACAGTGCATCACTGACATGCTCCTATTAGAAACATGCCCGTATCTTCTTTAGACATGAGAAATAGCCCATCCAGCAAGTTGTGATACACTATATCTTAAAGAAAGCCAGTACGATTTCTTCATACATACAATATCAGTCTTGAAAGTAACTTTTACGGCTAGAAAAAGTCTTATGATCAACAGAGGATCAAATACTCGATCTTTTCTTTTCTTTTTCATGTAGTCTTACACTTTCCTGCGCAGCTACACGATTGTTATCTTAACGAAAAATTATTAAATCATTAAATTGCAGGAAAATGCGTAAATAATGAAAGAAAAAGTTGCAATATTCCCATTTACCTATAGGAAAGAACATTCTCACAGACAACTTGCATATTTGTAGCAGCTTCCAAGAGATAGGCTCACAAATCCCAGCCGCATAGGCGCTAGTTTATGATACGGTGGGGTGAGTCGGATACAGATATAAAGGCGCACAAAATTGAACGAAGGAAGAACAAGATTCAACATCCCGTCTATAACGACGGCCATAGAGCGGGAGGAAAAGCTCTGATAGGATAAGTACAGGAAATTCACAAGTGTTCTTTCCAAAGGAACTGTAAACGATTTAAGAAAACTGACTCATTCCATATCAGTTCCATAGAAACTGGGCAAATGATCTGTGAAACACAAATACTAATGACAGTTAATATGGTATATTCGCCAGCCTGGTTGTGGTTTTTCACATACGTACTCATCAATAAGTGTAGATAAATCCTGTTTTCGTCTCTGAAACAAAACACACAATACTGGATTTACACGATTCACAGACGCATAGCGTACGCGAGAGAGGGAGAAGAGGGGGGAGGCAGAGGGGTGGAGAGAGGGGGAGAGGGAAGAGGGGGAAAAGAAAAAGAGAGAGAAAGGGGGAGAGTGGGAGACAGAAATGGGGCGGAGAGGGGGAGAGAAATGGGGGTGGAGAGAGATAGCGACGGGGGGAGGGGTGAGAGGGGGGACCAAGGAGACAGGAGAGGTGGGGAGAGTGGTGAGAATAGGGGGCAAGGAGAGGGGAGGGAGAGCAGTACAGGGAGGTCCAGTGATTTTTCCGTTAACAATTTGTGCTACCGAACCTGTTGTGACCGCCTCAATCACATTCCAATGCCTATGTGACCAAGTATACCAAGCCTTAATGCAATTTGTCATTCTGGTGAATCAATAAAGCATTGAAAAAGAAGCAAAGACAACTGGGAAGAAGCCTAAAATCAAAGCATGTACATTTTGATTAATGACCGATCCAGATGAGAATATGTAATACGAATTTGCAAATACTTAGTGTGTTACTGGCCTTGGAGCTGGGTGGACAGTATCAGATAAGAAGTCTGTAGTACAATCTCCCGATGTTCGTAGGATTTATTTATTTAGTTATTTATTTACTTATTTGGCAGTTAACACGTCTTTCAAAAATGGTTCAAATGGCTCTGAGCACTATGGGACTTAACTTCTGAGGTCATCAGTCCCCAAGAACTTAGAACTTCTTAAACCTAACTAACCTAAGGACATCACAGTCATCCATGCCCGAAGCAGGATTCGAACCTGCGAGCGTAGCGGTCGCGCGGTTCCAGACTGTAGCGCTAGAACCGCTCGGCCACTCCGGCCGGCAACATGACTTTCACCTTAGGCAGTGCTTCAAGCATATGAAAAAAATTAGACGTTCAGTTAGGTTAGTCTGCAGAAGCAGGACGATTATAGTTCAATGTCCCGTCGTCAGGGACGCAAACTCTGCTAGATAAAGGATTGTACACGAAATTGGATGTGTTCTTTTCAACGGAATCATCCCAGCATTTACTTAAATTGATTAAGGGAAACACAGAAAGGCTAAATCTGAAGGGTGGAACGGGGATCTGATCCCACTTCACTCGAATGTGGGTGCAGTTCAGCTTGCAACTGACTCGATGGGCCAGATGTCGTATCGGACAAACGCAATGACTAACCACCAGCCATGTATACAATGTAAACCTAATCCTAGGGTTCTCTAACCTCCACGGCATTTGTTTCAAATTGCGTGTGGCATACATAACGTCATTCATCGTATTACTATCTACTTTTCCAAAAAAAAAAAAAAATGGTTCAAATGGCTCTGAGCACTATGCGACTTAACTTCTGAGGTCATCAGTCGCCTAGAACTTAGAACTAATTAAACCTAACTAACCTAAGGACGTCACACACATCCATGCCCGAGGCAGGATTCGAACCTGCGACAGCAGCGGTCACGCGGTTCCAGACTGAAGCGCCTTTAACCGCACGGCCACACCGGTCGGCCTACTTTTCCACATTGCCGTTTCAAGATGAGGGCAGTAATAAGGCAGTGACGCTAATTTGTGAAGCCATAAGCGGAAAACAATTTTCCTGATCGAGAAAAGTGTTTTTATATGTGAGTAGCGTTTCCCAGATAGAGGGAGGCACCGCTTTTTCCATGAACGAATCCTCAGATGGAAGAAAGAAACAGGTGACAATGAGTGTGCGTCATTGGTAGTTTTTGTCCTTCTGTGAACTGACGCTGGATCGATCACGCACTTCCACCCACACACTCCTGCGTTGAATCCCTTCATATATTAGTACAACTTTCCACAACAGATGGCGACATATGTTAATCTCTTTAGTTATTCCCTTCCTGAATGTTATAACCGCTTTCAAGATCTGCACATAATTGTTACTAACTCTTTGCTTTAGATTTTATCGTTTTCTCTGGCCGAATGCCATTCCTGTTGCTACTCTTTCTATCCTAAGTTAGGATAAATTTATTTACTTAGTCGCTGCATGAACTTTGTCACCCACTGCAAGCTGTAAAGCAGAAAAACAAGGTGGAGGAACGAATAGTTCAAGTAGAAGCAAAGCAGACAATTGTCTTATTTTTCAAATCAGAAAGCAATTATTATGCCAAGGCTATGTATGATACTATAACAAAAACCATTAATCCCAGACAAGAAAAAGTCAAAATAAAAGCTTTCTTATCAACTGCAAATGCGGTAGTTCTAGAGGCAGAAACGCAGGCAGACAAAAAGAAAATAATTGATAATACAGCACAGTTATAGGATATCAGATATGAGGACCCTCGAAAATTCAGACCATTGTTGGCAGTACATCAGTAGTAGAAAATAGCTGTTATGGCCCCACTGACGTCATCCAAGATGGCAGCCATGACGTCAGCTGATGACGTTAGACCCATTATCCAAGATGGCCGTTTTTGGCGGAAAAGTGAGATGACCCGTTGCCACGCCGCCCTGGTGGGAAGTTCGAATTTTGGCAGGAAAGAGTCACACACCCCTGCCACATCCCCCTGGCAAGAAGGCAAGAAGTTTTAATTTTGGGGAGAAATTGAATTATGTGCTTTTACAGGTCACCCGCCATCCCCCCCCCCCCCCCCCCCCCCCAATTCCCAACTTTTTTGCATGATGGTGCTTCATCCTCTTGGAAAAAGGGCGGAAAGGAAATTTCGAATTTTGGAGGGAATTTTGCTCTAAGAGCTTACTCCTGCAACTGAAGGGAGTTAGTATGGTGTTGCCCCCCCCCCCCCCCCAAATAGAGACTGCTCATGATGTCATTCAATTCGAATATAATTTGTTTAAATTTGTGTAAATTTGTTTAAAATTGTTCAAATTTGTTTAAATTTATTATCTACCTACAGCATTAGTGGCTTAGTGAGGTGTAACCCCACAATAGCCTGAGAAATCAGTGCTTGTTCAGTTGTCGGCGTGGAAGGAGCATGGGGAAATGTTGGTGCCAGACAGGGGGAGTTTTAATAGCTATTTTACACGCACTCATCCAGCCGAGGAGTTGCGTCTAGTTTTCTGCGAGAGGCCATGTATCAGAACGTGTTAACATCAGTTTAGAACCTGACACAGACCTCGATTTCGTGGCAGGAGAACAAAATAGATGGCAGTGTGCAAAGCGTGTTAGAGCAGAAAAAAACAATGTTTCAAACAACGAGACAGCATCGCAGGGACCATCTGTTGCGACTTACAGTATAGTCCGCAGAATAGAATCATCCTCCTACAGTACAGGTGATGAAACTTTAAGCTGGCCTGTGCAGTTGATCAACACCTCTATATTTAATAGGATCGTCAAATGTACTTGATGTCTGCACACATGCAGTATTTGTTTTCGATGTATGGGAGGATAGAGATGCGGTAAAAATCTTATAGAGTTCTCTATCATATGTAGTTAGTGGAGCTTTCATAGTTCGCAATTTTTCTCTGTTGGATGTTACAAAATAACGAAGATAGCGTGTTGGGGTGATAGAAGTGAATGGGCCCTGAGGCATGCGAATCTGTAGCACTTGTATGTAGTTTGGGGATGCACCACAGTGTAGTAGCAAAAATCCTCGTCGTTCTCCCAGTTCCCTTTTCCATCGAATGGTCAAAACACAGTCCTGTCGCAGTAGCACAGCTTAGCCTGTTTCTGCACGGGTTGCAGAAGGTGGTACACATAGTTGTCTCCGACTTCTACTCAGTTCCGACTTACATTGGAACAATCACATGCGCAAAGCTGCAGGGATGGTAGCGAAGAGTCTGAGGTGGCAGTTGCAGGAATAGGGACTACCAAAAACGAGGTTGGAATTTTACTGTAGCAGACAGGTTCGAGAAAGGTGACTCGTTTCGAGATATGAGAGTGCCAGAAATGATTCACTAGTGGCTGTAATCATTAAACGACTTCTCCATAGGATTCAGCGCAGGTATGTACTTGAATGGAAAATCTTGATTCCAAATCCCAGACAGCATTTCTACCGAAAGTGTAGCACTAGAGATCTGAAACGCTAGTGTACATTTCATACGACCTCAATCAGCATATCATCTAGTACTGTTTGTGATCCTTCTCAATCAAACATTGCCTATAACGCAGTCGATATATCACTGAACCTCTGACACGGTATAGAGACAGAATGTGATACAAATACTGGAGAAATAACTAGCGGCAGCGGCGTGAGGGAGTTGCAAATACCAGTTTCATACCACGCTCCTTAACCAAATCACTATTTCCTTAAGTTTCGAGTTTTATTGCGAGATTTTTTCCGGCAGGATAACACCAGTTGTATGGTATCGTCAGTTTTTGCGATTTTAAATGCGTTCTTGTGCAGCGCTATGCATCTAGATGTGTAATTAGGACCGTTCTTTGGGATTAATTGCGTAATTAGGATGGATATTTGCGTCTGTTTCCCTACCAAAATAAAGAAAGTACACTAACCTAACCTTCCTCTCCCACATCTGGACAGTTTCCGTGTGTTAGTGGGTGCACTGAGGCTTTTCATCCAGTAGAATCAGGGTTCGAGTCGTTGATAAGTTGCGTCCTTTTTTTTACGTGCACTGAGTGTTTGTGCACTGCTTTATTTTCGGGCATTTAAGCGTTTTAAGCGTGTCTGCGTGCATTATTTCGGTGATCTATGAGCAGTTTGCACGTTTGTACGCTGTGTACTGGATTATTTCGGTAATTTACGAGTTGTTTGTGTCTCTGTACATCAGTGTACTGCATTATTTACGAGTAGTTTCCAGGTCTGTAAACTGTATATTGTGACCCCAAGCACGGCATGGTGTGTGTTTTGTATCAGCGTAATAAGAAAACTACGTGAAATCCGTCCCTAAATAAATTGTTACAAAAATAAAGTACACTCCTTCCTCTCTTCAGAAGCCCAGATCAGGCTGATTTCTTTTCCCACCAATTTCCCCCTCCAGACTGCTCGGGTGGGGGGAATGAGGAGGCTGGAGCACACATGCAGCTGAGAAGAACAAGTGATGTCTTCATGATGCTGTGCTCCTATGACTTAACTCCACCATCACGTGACTTATCGTGGCCCCCTCTACGAGGTGCATTCAAGTTCTAAGGCCTCCGATTTTTTTTCTCTGGACTGGAAAGAGATAGAAACACAGATTCACCGCCACCAAAAAAATTTTGGGTAACCGCCAGTGCTGAAAAAATGATGGTGTCCATGTTCTGGGACAGCGAGGGCGTAATACTTACCCATTGCGTTCCAAAGGGCACTACGGTAACAGGTGCATCCTACGAAAATGTTTTGAAGAACAAATTCCTTCCTGTACTGCAACAAAAACGTCCGGGAAGGGCTGCGCGTGTGCTGTTTCACCAAGACAACGCACCCGCAGATCGAGCTAACGTTACGCAACAGTTTCTTCGTGATAACAACTTTGAAGTGATTCCTCATGCTCCCTACTCACCTGACCTGGCTCCTAGTGACTTTTGGCTTTTTCCAACAATGAAAGACACTCTCCGTGGTTGCACATTCACCAGCTGTGCTGCTATTGCCTCAGCGATTTTCTAGTGGTCAAAACACACTCCTAAAGAAACCTTCGCCGCTGCCATGGAATCATGGCGTCAGCGTTGTGAAAAATGTGTACGTCTGCAGGGCGATTACGTCGAGAAGTAACGCCAGTTTCATCGATTTCGGGTGAGTAGTTAATTAGAAAAAAAATCTGAGGCCTTAGAACTTGAATGCACCTCGTAGTGGTGAACTCGAGAACTAGCTCAGTTCTTTGGTCTGGTGGATCAGAGGCAGTTGTATCTTGTGTTGTGGGAGCTGAGACAGATGTTTCCATGCGTTGTGTTATGCAAATCATTTATTTGCAGGACCGTATTCTTCCTCTTCATATGTTCATGCATTAATGCTCGCTTTCATTCTTCATGCAGTGAGCTGTGGATGCACTCCTCGGCTGAATGAGTGCGTGTAAAATAGCTATTAAAACTCCCCCTGTCTGGCACCAACATTTCCCCATGCTCCTTCCACGCCGACAACTGAACAAGCACTGATTTCTCAGGCTATTGTGGGGGTAACACCTCACTAAGCCACTAATGCTGTAGGTAGATAATAAATTTAAACAAATTTGAACAATTTTAAACAAATTTACACAAATTTAAACAAATTATATTCGAATTGAATGACATCATGAGCAGTCTCTATTTGGGGGGGGGGGGGGGGGCAACACCATACTAACTCCCTTCAGTTGCAATTCCATCCAAAATTCGAAATTTCCTTTCCGCCCTTTTTCCAAGAGGATGACGCACCATCATGCAGCAAAAATGTTGGGAATTGGGGGGGGGGGGGGTGGCGGGTGACCTGTAGAAGCACATAATTCAATTTCCCGCCAAAATTAAAACTTCATGCCTTCTTGCCAGGGGGATGTGGCAGGGCTGTGTGGCTCTTTCCTGCCAAAATTCAAACTTCCCACCAGGGCGGCGTGGCAACGGGTCATCTCACTTTTCCGCCAAAAACCGCCATCTTGGATAATGGGTCTAACGTCATCAGCTGACGTCATGGCCGCAGTCTTGGATGACGTCAGTGGGGCCGTAACGGCTTTGTTGTACTACTTGCGTCAAGTACCTACCACACTGACCGACCTAAACTTTCTTGTAGAGCTCTATGAAATAAATCTTAGTGACCACATCACGAAGGACGAATTAAGTGAGGAAGTAGATATTGAATTTAAAGCAGGACAGAGAGAAAAGACATACTATTAATGGTGTACTGGAATTCACCCTGATGGTCATCTCCTGCTACTACAAGGTAAGACAGTGTATATGTGATTTGAGGCATTAAGCATCAAGGATTTCGTAGCGGTGCAGGAGTGTTTTATCTGCTGGTACATAGGCCACCCTCGGAAATGCTGTGAAAGAGAGCAGGTCTGTGGAAGGTGTGCGAAACCAGGCCACAAAGGGCACACTGCCTTGAAAAAACAGCTGTTGATTCCTTCCATGCAAATAACGAAATATGGTCTGTGACAAGGCTGGAGGATATCTATGCCCAACATATAGGCACTTATATGAACGACAAACTAAACACACTGAATATGAAATGACGGACAGTGTTCACTAATACAGAATATAACAACACTGGCCGTACAATGAACCCTACCACAAACTTAGGTACAGACTATAATACAGAAAGTTAGGAATAAGTACAAGTCGCCATCAACTTGAACCAGAGCTTAGCGTTGTGCAGTTGTCTGGAAGCAACACATGAGACATACCAGCCGCGAATCTAGAAACAGAGAAACTGTCAACGATTCACTAGCGTGATACAAATCCCTAACACAGCCACAGCAGAGACACCGAGATTAAAATCAGAATGCGATATAAGAAATTGTAGACCGTACAGAAAGCCAGTGCGCCTTGTTTATGGAGAATCTACACACAGTCAACATATTCAAGTACCTGTAACAGACATAACAGCAACATGCGAGCAGAACACAAGTAAATACGGGTTAAAACAACGATAGTAGCAGACATTGGGAAGGAAGGCAACAGTAGTGTAGATACCACAAACACATCCACGAATACGAGATCCACACACACATATAAAACACATGAAAATACGAACACTGCAAAGAAAGACAATCCCCAGCCACCTGTGTGACATATACGTATCAACAGCACACGCAGAGTATCCCAAGCAAACATCGGAAATTCCACAAACCCATTCTTAACTAATAAAGACAACCGTCAGGACATATCACCAGACGCTGACCAGAAACATGGACATGACAGAAATGTAACAGATTACGATGACACTGAGATAAACCTATGTATCAGTAGTTTCGAAAATAAGGATACATTTCAAATGGCACTATGCCTAGCTACACGGCTCAATCATCCATACGGATACAAACTGTGCTACCTGACCACTAAGCGGAAAGACCACATGATCCTCCAGACTGTAGATCTTCCAACATACAAACGCGAACTCTGTGACCTCTTGAGAGCAGCATGCAGTCACAGGAGAGAGGGCTCGAACCTAGAGAAAGTCTACAAGGACTTTGCAAGAGCACACGGACACATCTACTTTAACCCCAAAAAGACTACACTACAGTGTTTCGCTTATACTAAATATACATTCTGAAGATAATACAATATTGTTTGTAAGAAGTGAAACACTCAGAAGCAATGGTCTGCAACACGCCACGATAAGAGGACTATAGAACAGCGGGACAGTAATAAGTGATTTAAATGGCAGAGAGGTGGCGTGCACGCAGCCCAGCAGCGCCCTCTTTTGTGTGACAGGACAGGTCAGGTCACAGTTACGCTACGCTAAGTTAGTGAGGAGCCGTTATACGAAGTGGAGACGTGAAACCAAGTGTCACTATGCCTCGCTGACGTCACAGGGTGGAATATCGGCACGTGAATGTATACGGACGAGGCAGAATGATTGATCCCCGGGAGGCGGGTCCATCGTTCCGTGAACACTGCGGCTCGTACAGGGCACGCTGCTTCAACATTGAGGTGTATGTGGAACCAGTGGAGAGAAGAGGACGGTACACACCGCCGGCAGGGTACTAGTAGACACAATGTGAACACAGCTCGAGATGACCGCCATCTTGTCTGCTTGGTCTTAATGTACACAACAGCTTCGTCCTCCGGTGTTTGAGCACTGCAACACGTCTGCACCCGTCTTCTGCGGTCTGGACTGGTCTGGCGGCACGCATGCCATTGCGTCGGCTTCCATCGAGCAGAACACACCGACGCTACAAACTGCGATGGGCACTCGAGCGCCGACACTGTTTTTTTTTTTTGTTTTGTTTTGGTTTTAGGGCACAAAACTGCTATGGTCATTAGCGCCCGGTCCGTGACTTAGGAAACAGTAAAAAACCGAAAATAGAAACCAGCAGCAATGGAAACGAAACTCAAAAAATTGGAGAAACTAAAAGCGGAAGGAAGGCTTAAACATCCACTACACAAAGGGGTTGATTGTCCCCAAAAAAGGCTTTCAAATGACTGACGTCATTTCACTGGCACTAATAAACTCGAGAACGCGATCGGCCAAGCGCGTGTCATCTGCTAAAATAGACGATATATCAGGCGACAGCTGTAGACGGGCGCGTAACGGAGTAAAATGAGGCACTCAATTAAAAGGTGTCTTACCGTCCACAGCTGAGAGCAGTGGGGACAGAGTGGGGGAGGATCGCCGCTTAAAAGATGTCGATGGCTAAAAAGACAGTGCCCTATCCGGAATCTAGTTAAAATTACCTCCTCCCGACGACGCGTTCGGGAGGAAGAGGTCCAAGCACAAAAAAGAGCTTTCACGTCCCGCAATTTATTATGGGGAAGTGTCGACCAATGTGCGTGCCATAAAAGACGACATAAAACGCTCCGTAGATCGGCGAAGGGAATCGATTGAATAGCTGGCCGAAGAAGAGAGACTGCAGCCTTGGCCGCTATATCGGCCGCCTCATTTCCACAGATACCAACGTGTCCCGGGAGCCAGAGGAACGCCACCGAGACGCCCCCCAGGTGGAGCAAGCGCAGACATTCCTGAATCCGGTGGACCAGAGGGTGGACAGGGTAAAGAGCTTGGAGACGGAGGAGAGAGCTGAGAGAATCTGAACAGATAACATACTGTATCCGCTGATGGCGGCGGATGTAGTGGACAGCCTGGAGAACAGCGCAAAGCTCCGCAGTATCAACCGAACACTGGTCGGGAAGCCGAAATTGATTTGGGGTGTCGCCAACAATATAGGCACTCCCTACACCAAACGATGTTTTTGAGCCATCAGTGTAAATAAATGTGGCTTCCTTCATTTGTGCACATAGAGCAAAAAATGCCTGACGATAAACAAGTGAAGGGGTACCACCCTTGGGAAACTTTCAAAGGTCACGGAGCAGGCAGGTCCGGGGATGGAGCCAAGGCGGTGCTGTACCCCAAGTTGTCAAGAAGGTTTTAGGAAAGCGGAAGGAAAGAGAATGGAGCAGTTGACGGAAGCGGACTCCCGGTGGTAGTAGGGAGGAGGGGCGGCCTGCATACCCTACATCAAAGGAGGCGTCGAAAAAAAATGTCATTGGCTGGATTAGCAGGCATGGAAGACAGATGGCTAGCATAACGACTCAGAAGGACTGCTCGCCGATTGGACAGCGGAGGTTCAGCAGTCTCAGCATAAAGGCTTTCCACAGGGCTGGTGTAAAAAGCTCCAGACACTAAACGTAATCCACGGTGGTGGATAGAGTCGAGACGCCGAAGAATAGACGGCCGAGCAGAGGAGTAGACTATGCTTCCATAGTCCAATTTCGAGCGCACTAAGGCGCGATAGAGGCGGAGAAGGACCACTCGGTCCGCTCCCCAGGAGATACCGTTCAGGACACGGAGGGTGTTGAGGAATCGCAGACAGCAAGCCGAAAGATAGGAAACGTGGGAGGACCAGCACAGTTTTCTGTCAAACATAAGACCCAAGAATTTAGCGACGTCCGAAAACGGAAGGTTGACAGGTCCTAGATGTAAGGAGGGTGGAAGAAACTCCTTACGTCGCCAAAAATTAACACAAACGGTCTTACTGGGAGAAAAACGGAAGCCGGTTTCGATGCTCCAAGAGTGGAGGCGATCGAGACATCCTTGAAGACATCATTCAAGAAGGCTGGTCCGTTGAGAGCTGTAGTAGATCGCAAAATCGTCCACAAATAAGGAGCCCGAGACATCAGGAAGGAGACAATCCATAATTGGATTTATGGCAATGGCAAACAGTACAACACTCAGCACGGAGCCCTGGGGTATCCCATTTCCTTAGGAGAAAGTATGGGAGAGAGTAGTGTTCACCCGCACTCTAAGTGTGCGCTCTGCCATAAATTCGCGAAGAAAAAGGGGCAGCCGACCTCGAAAGCCCCAAGAGAACAGTGTGCGGAGGATGCCTGTCCTCCAACAAGTATCGTATGCCCTCTCCAAATCAAAAAATATTGCTACTGTTTGGCGTTTCCGGAGAAAATTGTTCATGATATAAGTGGAGAGAGCAACGAGATGGTCAACTGCAGAACGATGCTTTCGGAATCCGCATTGGGCAGGTGTTTAAAGACTGCGGGACTCCAGCCACCAAGCTAAACGGCAATTCACCATACGCTCCAAAACCTTACATACACTACTCGTGAGAGAAATGGGGCGATAGCTAGAGGGGAGATGTTTGTCCTTTCCAGGTTTCGGAACAGGAACGACGATAGCTTCCCGCCATCGTCTGGGAAAAGTACTGTCGGTCCAAATTCGATTATAAAGGCGAAGGAGGTAACGCAGACTATGGGTTGATAAATGCAGCAACATTTGGACGTGGATACTGTAGTGTTGGCAGTTAGTCAACACTACGCACACTACTTGAGAGAGGAGGCCGAATGCACGCCTTAAACTCACGCAGGCTGGCGTGAGGTCTCAAACAGGATACGTAATGAATGTTATAAAGAAAAGTACGTAGCTGCTGGAATACTTAACTTCAATCCATCATTGTTGTACATCGCTCTTGACGATACAAGTGAGACTCTGTAGACACATGCAATGTAATGCTAATGGCGCCTTGCTAGGTCGTAGCCATTGACTTAGCTGAAGGCTATTCAAACTATCTGCTCTGCACAGGAGCGAGGCTTCGACAGTGTTGCATCGCTAGCTAAGTCGTCCGTACAACTGGGGCGAGTGCTAGTAAGTATCTCGAGACCTGCCGTGTGGTGGCGCTCGGTCTGCGATCACTGACAGTGGCGACACGCGGGTCCGACATGTACTAATGGACCGCGGCCGATTTAAAGCTACCACCTAGCAAGTGTGGTGTCTGGCGGTGACACCACAGATACCATCCGGTCCTGGGGCGGAGGAGCGAGAAGAAGAGAGTGCATGTTGGAGTTCCCGCATGGAGAAAACAGTATTGTAGCTTTCGCGATTTTGAGAGGAGAAAGCGAGAGGTCGCACTTCCGCTGCACGTTTCTTCGGGAGAAACGCTGGCGGGTAATTTGAAGAGCTCGAAATCTCAGCAAAGTGCTGACCCAATGAGTTAGAAATTGCGATGGGCTCCACTAATGTATCATGCGCGACAGTGAGTCCAGAGACTGGGGAGAAACTAGGCGCGCCTGATAACCGTCGAAGCCGACTCCAAACTTCCGAGGAGGGAGTGAAGGTGTTAAATGTGCTAATAAAGAATTTCCTGCTTGCCTTCTTGCTATCGTGGATGACGCGACGGCATCGCGCACGAAACTGCTTATAGCGGATACAGTTGGCCAAAGTAGCATGGTGGCGGAAAACGCGAAGAGCACGTCGCCGCTCACGTATTGCGTCACGGCACGCCTCGTTCCACCAAGGAACTGGGGGGCGCCGGGGCAATTCGGAGGTGCGTGGTATTGAACGTTCCGCAGCTGTAAGAATAACGTCGGTAATATGTGTGACCTCATCGTCGACGCTGGGAAAGTGACGGTCATCGAATGTCGCTAGAGACGAAAAAAGTGTCCAATCGGCTTGGGCAAACTTCCAGCGTCACGGGCGCATATATGGCAGTTGAGGCTGCAGTCTAAGGACACATGGAAAGTGGTCACTCGAGTGTGTATCATCAAGGGCGAACCATTCGAAGCGCCGAGCTAGCAGAACAGTACCGGCCAAAAGGTCCAAATGAGAGAAATTTGTCGTGGAGGCAGACAAAAATGTAGGGACCCCAGTGTTGAGGCAAACTAGATCCGCTTGGTGGAAGACGTCTAGCAATAGTGAGCTACGTGGACATGGATGTGGAGATCCCCAAAGTGGGTGGTGGGCATTGAAGTCCCCAACCAGCAAATAGGGGGGTGGAAGCTGACCAAGAAGATGAAGGAGATCAGCTCGTGCCATTGGTGTGGACGATGGAATGTATACAGTACAAAGAGAAAAGGTATATCCAGAAAGGGAAAGACGGACAGAGACAGCTTGGAAGGAAGTGTTTAAGGGGATTGGGTGATAATGGAGAGTATAATGGAGAAGAATCATGAGTCCTCCATGGGCTGGAGTGCCTTCAACAGAGGGGAGATCAAATCGGACGGACTGAAAATGGGGGAGAACAAAGTGGTCATGGGGATGCAGCTTTGTTTCCTGAAGACAGAAGATGACTGGCGAGTAGGATCGTAAGAGGATCGACAATTCATCCCGATTGGCTCGAATGCCGCTGTTATTCCAGTGGATAATGGACATAGGGTGAACAGAAAATGGAGGAATGTGACCAAGGTTGCCATCAACTCAACGACTGCTCAGAGCTTGCGACCGACAGCATGGAATGGCATTCAGCCGAAGGCAGAAGATCCTGATCCATAGGTTGTTCAGGAGCAGCTCCTGCCACCAGCGATCGGCCGATTGATCGGCCGCCAGCAGTGCGCCTTGGCGACACAGAAGACGGCCGAGGGCGATTTCCGCCAGGTGGTGCTCTAGATGGGACACGCCTTGGCGGAGAAGGAGATGAACTGGGTTTCTTAGTAGCCTTCTTGGAAATATGATGTTTAGATCAAGGAGGAACCGATGGTTGTGAAGTTGGGATACGTAAAAAGTCTTCACGAATATGCTCTTTTTTCGAAGTCTTGGTGTCTGACTTTTGGGCTCGAGATTTAGCAGAACCCGATGAAGGGTGAGCCATAGAGTGGGCAGGCGAGAGTGGTGAGGTTGAACGGGCGATCTTTGCGCTAGAACATCTGACGACCATGGCACTAAAGGTGAGGTCGCAAGTCTGCGTGGCCGCCTCCTTTGTTGGCCGAGGAGAAGCAAGGACAGTGCTGTATTTTCCTGTCTGAGGCACGGTGGACTGTCGACTGGCGAATAATTTTCGAGCAGCAAAGGTCGACACCTTTTCCTTCACTCTGATTTCCTGGATGACACGCAACAAGCGGCTACACGGGTAGCAGGGGTTGTGTGGCGTGGGCTGGGCGGTTTTTTAGGTTAGATGGCCTTGGGCAAGTACAGAAAGGGCAACAGCCTCAACGGGTGCGGGGCAAAGTCAGGACATGCGGGGACCAAGCAGCAATCGGTATTGTAATTGTCAACTGTCGAAGCTGCGTTGGTAAAGTACCGGAACTTCAAGCGCTGATAGAAAGCACCGAAGCTGAAATCGTTATAGGTACAGAAAGCTGGCTTAAGCCAGAGATAAATTCTGCCGAAATTTTTACAAAGGTACAGACGGTGTTTAGAAAGGATAGATTGCATGCAACCGGTGGTGGAGTGTTCATCGCTGTTAGTAGTAGTTTATCCTGTAGTGAAGTAGAAGTAGATAGTTCCTGTGAATTATTATGGGTGGAGGTTACACTAAACAACCGAACTAGGTTAATAATTGGCTCCTTTTACCGACCTCCCGACTCAGCAGCATTAGTGGCAGAACAACTGAGAGAAAATTTGGAATACATTTCACATAAATTTTCTCAGCATGTTATAGTCTTAGGTGGAGATTTCAATTTACCAGATATAGACTGGGACACTCAGATGTTTAGGACGGGTGGTAGGGACAGAGCATCGAGTGACATTATACTGAGAGCACTATCCGAAAATTACCTCGAGCAATTAAACAGAGAACCGACTCGTGGAGATAACATATTGGACCTACTGATAACAAACAGACCCGAACTTTTCGACTCTGTATGTACAGAACAGGGAATCAGTGATCATAAGGCCGTTGCAGCATCCCTGAATATGGAAGTTAATAGGAATATAAAAAAAGGGAGGAAGGTTTATCTGTTTAGCAAGAGTAATAGAAGGCAGATTTCAGACTACCTAACAGATCAAAACGAAAATTTCTGTTCCGACACTGACAATGTTGAGTGTTTATGGAAAAAGTTCAAGGCAATCGTAAAATGCGTTTTAGACAGGTACGTGCCGAGTAAAACTGTGAGGGACGGGAAACACCCACCGTGGTACAACAACAAAGTTAGGAAACTACTGCGAAAGCAAAGAGAGCTCCACTCCAAGTTTAAACGCAGCCAAAACCTCTCAGACAAACAGAAGCTAAACGATGTCAAAGTTAGCGTAAGGAGGGCTATGCGTGAAGCGTTCATTGAATTCGAAAGTAAAATTCTATGTACCGACTTGACAGAAAATCCTAGGAAGTTCTGGTATTACGTTAAATCAGTAAGTGGCTCGAAACATCATATCCAGACACTACGGGATGATGATGGCATTGAAACAGAGGATGACACGCGTAAAGCTGAAATACTAAACACCTTTTTCCAAAGCTGTTTCACAGAGGAAGACCGCACTGCAGTTCCTTCTATAAATCCTCGCACAAACGAAAAAATGGCTGACATCGAAATAAGTGTCCAAGGAATAGAAAAGCAACTGGAATCACTCAATAGAGGAAAGTCCACTGGACCTGACGGGATACCAATTCGATTCTACACAGAGTACGCGAAAGAACTTGCCCCCCTTCTAACAGCCGTGTACCGCAAGTCTCTAGAGGAACGGAGGTTTCCAAATGATTGGAAAAGAGCACAGATAGTCCCAGTCTTAAAGAAGGGTCGTCGAGCAGATGCGCAAAACTATAGACCTATATCTCTTACGTCGATCTCTTGTAGAATTTTAGAACATGTTTTTTGCTCGCGTATCATGTCATTTCTGGAAACCCAGAATCTACTATGTAGGAATCAACATGGATTCCGGAAACAGCGGTCGTGTGAGACCCAACTCGCCTTATTTGTTCATGAGACCCAGAAAATATTAGATACAGGCTCCCAGGTAGATGCTATTTTTCTTGACTTCCGGAAGGCGTTCGATACAGTTCCGCACTGTCGCCTGATAAACAAAGTAAGAGCCTACGGAATATCAGACCAGCTGTGTGGCTGGATTGAAGAGTTTTTAGCAAACAGAACACAGCATGTTGTTATCAATGGAGAGACGTCTACAGACGTTAAAGTAACCTCTGGCGTGCCACAGGGGAGTGTTATGGGACTATTGCTTTTCACAATATATATAAATGACTTAGTAGATAGTGTCGGAAGTTCCATGCGGCTTTTCGCGGATGATGCTGTAGTATACAGAGAAGTTGCTGCATTAGAAAATAGTAGCGAAATACAGGAAGATCTGCAGCGGATAGGCACTTGGTGCAGGGAGTGGCAACTGACCCTTAACATAGACAAATGTAATGTATTGCGAATACATAGAAAGAAGGATCCTTTATTGTATGATTATATGATAGCGGAACAAACACTGGTAGCAGTTACTTCTGTAAAATATCTGGGAGTATGCGTACGGAACGATTTGAAGTGGAATGATCATATAAAATTAATTGTTGGTAAGGCGGGTACCAGGTTGAGATTCATTGGGAGAGTGCTTAGAAAATGTAGTCCATCAACAAAGGAGGTGGCTTACAAAACACTCGTTCGACCTATACTTGAGTATTGCTCATCAGTGTGGGATCCGTACCAGGTCGGGTTGACGGAGGAGATAGAGAAGATCCAAAGAAGAGCGGCGCGTTTCGTCACCGGGTTATTTGGTAACCGTGATAGCGTTATGGAGATGTTTAATAAACTCAAGTGGCAGACTCTGCAAGAGAGGCGCTCTGCATCGCGGTGTAGCTTGCTCGCCAGGTTTCGAGAGGGTGCATTTCTGGATGAGGTATCGAATATATTGCTTCCCCCTACTTATACTTCCCGAGGAGATCACGAATGTAAAATTAGAGAGATTAGAGCGCGCACGGAGGCTTTCAGACAGTCGTTCTTCCCGCGAACCATACGCGACTGGAACAGGAAAGGGAGGTAATGACAGTGGCACGTAAAGTGCCCTCCGCCACACACCGTTGGGTGGCTTGCGGAGTACCAATGTAGATGTAGATGTAGATGTAGATGAGCTTCTCATCTTTAAAAACGGGGCAATCTCGAGAGGAAGCAGCGTGGTCACCCATACAGTTGATGCGGTGAGGGGACGGAGGTGGACAAGCACCCTCATGGGCATCCTTGCCACACGTAACACATTTGGCCAGATTGGAACAGGACTGGCTGGTGTGATTGAACCGCTGACACCGATAACAACGCGTAGGGTTTGGGAAGTAAGGGCGAACGGAAATTATCTCATAGCCTGCTTTGATTTTCGATGGGAGTTGAACATTGTCAAATGTCAAGAAGACAGTGCGGGTTGGAATGATGTTCGTGTCAACCCTTTTCATAACTCTATGAACAGCCGTTACACCCTGGTCAGACAGGTAGTGCTGAATTTCTTCGTCAGACAATCCATTGAGGGAGCGTGTATAAACGACTCCATGCGAGGAATTTAAAGTGCGGTGCGCTTCAACCCGGACAGGGAAGGTGTGGAGCAGTGAAGTACGCAGCAATTTTTGTGCTTGGAGGGCACTGACTGTTTCTAACAACAAGGTGCCATTCCGTAATCTGGAACAAGACTTTACAGGACCTGAAATTGCGTCGACACCTTTCTGAATAATGAAAGGGTTCACCGTGGAGAAGTCGTGACCTTCGTCAGACCGAGAAACAACAAGGAACTGTGGCAACGATGGAAGAACTGTCTGTGGATGAGAGTGAACTTACGCTTGTGAGCAGACATAGTGGAAGGGGAGGAAATCATTGCGGAAGAATCCCCCATGATTACCGGCATCTCAGATGGCGCGCTCCTCCCTTGTGGGGGCCCTCGCTGAGGGCACTCCCGCCTCAGGTCACACCTCCCGACAAACGGACGGAGGGACCAGTCGGCACTTTCGGAAGGTATCAGCTCGGGTAATCACCCCTCCCTGGGCCTGGCCGTTACCAGGGGGTACGTACGTGTCCTACCTGTCTACCCAGCCCGGGGAATTACGCATTACCCCGTCACCGGCTATGCACAAAAATGCGTGGGTCGGCCTTCAGACACGCACAGGGAGGAAGAAAGAGAAAGGGAAAAACAAAGAAAGAGAAAGGAATGAAGAGAGGTCTCAAACGCCGCAGCGGAGAAAAGCGTAAAAAGAAGAGGTAAGGAAAGGAGGACAAAGGAAGGATGAAGACATACAAGCAGAGAAGGCGAAGAATGCATTACATTTACGAGCGTCCGTCTCTGGACGTAGGCACAAACCATACTCCCAGAGGGGGAGAAAGGGAAGGAAAGAGCCAGAGGTGAGGGGAGGAGGGGCGAAAATGGGGGATAGGGAAGGATGCGGAAAGGGAAGGTATGCAGCCCGGAAAGGAAGGAAGGCTCGGGGTCCCGTGCTCACTACGCACGTATCCACAAAAGAGTTGTGGACCCCCTGGGAGGGCCGACACTGGTGTGCTGAGTGGCAAAATGTAGTGTTTTCGGACGAGTCCCACATCAACTTGTCCTGCAGTGATGGCCATAATCGGGCAGACTGTGTTGCTGAGCTGCATTGCGGACAAACGCCATGTGTGGTGGTTTGGGTCACCATTGCATCCATTTCGCCTCCTACGTCTTGAGAGCAATCTTAACATCTACATCAGGGAGGTTTTACAGCCCTAGGCACTGCCCCTTCTGCAGGCCGTTCCACATGCCATATTTCAGCAGGACAACGCCCAGCCGTATGTAGCGAGGAATGTACAACGCGTCTTTGAAGAACGATGCATACTACTGCTTCCGTAGCCTGCCCGTTCACCTGAAATGTCACCCATCGAACATGTGTGTGATATGGTCAGTCGGCAACGAGTTCGTTCACGTCCTCCAACAGCCACAGTTGATGCTCTGTGGACACACCTACAAACCGGGTGGAAGGGTATTCTCTAATGGCATATTCACGCATTCTTTGATTCTATGCTACGACATCTAGCGGCTGTGATTGCAGCACGTGGTGGCTCTACTCCGAACCGAATTTCCACAGTCACAGTACATGTGGGTCGGTAAATCTAATGATTTGTGTAGTGTAATATCTCTAATCGGTGGAATAAATTTCATTGTGATCACACCTCTCGTTTTTGGTGTTTCACTTTCTATAAACGGTAGTGTACATTAAATTGTACGAGAAGTGCACTAGTAGGCACAGAAGTTAGTAGGCTTCTGAACGAAGTAGGAACGGATGTTCTCTGTCAATATGTCCGCACTGGAAAAATTCCAGGGCTCCCAAAATACTACATGGCAGTCACAGGGATAAAAAACACAAAGGCTGCAGTAGTGATAAAAAACACGAACTTCACGGCTACAAAGGTTACATAGATCTGTTCGGAGCACACAGCCACAGCTGAAATCATCCATAGTCGCGACACATAGATAATCACATCGATGTACGCACAGTACGCGTAAGTCATTGAACCTTTCGCAGACCTAATCACAAAAGTTGCACAATTTGCCATAGTCATAGACATTAAGGCCCACTCATGCTCTCGTATGCCGATAGAACAAACACTAGAGGACATATAATTCTTGACATCACAAATGAGTGCAACCTCTTTGTATTAAACAAGGCAGGACAAACATCAAAACAATTATGGTAACGATAGAGGAGTTAGTAATATAGACGTATCACTAGCATACAGAAACTCACTAGCACACATACCCAAGAAATGGAAGTACTGGACAAAGCGGCACATAGTGGCTACAATGCTATACTCATTAATACCGACATATACATGAACGCACACATCACGACCTCACATCAGCGCCTAATTCTAGGTAGGGCAAACTGGCAGAAAATTAGAGAAATAATAGATTTTCTCCTACACGCTATCCAAGGCAGCATAGACTACAAAACACTTTCTAATTGACTTTCTCCAAAGAGCGCAGTCAGCAGCTATTCCATAAGCGAACGCCGGACGGAGACAAATTACCGTGGTCTATGGATCTGACAAGACTACAGAAAGACTTGCGTCACAAAGGAAGAAACTAGGTAGGGTCAAGACAGCGCAAGATCGACAGCTCAAATCTGAATTATATCGTGTCACGAAACAAAAATAAAGAAATACCTAAACAGAACAAGATAAGACCATTGGGACAGCTTTGTTAAAACACAACTACAGAACATGGGAGAAACGGTTCACTTACAGACAGAACGAATTAAGAGGGTCGGGTTGATTTGAGGGAGGAGACCAAACTGCGAGGGTCTCATCGGATTCGGGAAGGATGTCGGCCGTGCCCTTTCAAAGGAACCATCCAGGCATTTCCCTGAAGCGATTTAGGGAAATCACGGAAAACCTAAATCAGGATGGCCGGTCGCGGGATTGAACCATCGTCCTCCCGAATGCGAGTCTAGGGTGCTAACCACTGCACCATCGCGCTCGGTACGAACAGTTCTGTCAACACTAAAACGGGCAGACGGTACGACAACACAAGGCTGTAGATGCTCGGCATAGTATCTGCTGAGCAAGCTCCTCCCCGATGAAGAACAAACACACGACCACCAACACCTTACAGACTTACCTGACCAAATGAACATATGTATGCAAATGGCCGTGTTACCATCCCTTTTGCCCTGAAGGGGCAACACTAGAGGTAGCTAGACTTAGAAAGGCGGCCGACCTGATGGAATATGTTGTGTATGAGGCGGAACTATGGGCCTCATGGAAAAAGGGTAACCCGGCTTAGTCACGCAATTTGACTCTTAGTTTGATGACGAGGTGTGGCCATTGCACGCGCTGATCACGTAGGCTGACGTGAGGATCAGTGAACTATACTTGACGGAATGTATCTGGAACATCTTAGGTGATTAGAAAGTTAGTAGACAGGAATATAATTAAATACTTAGCTTTAATTCGGCGTCAGCGGTGAACGTCGATCTTGTCTTTGTACAATAGTATTTACAAGCGCAGTTATAGACTGAACTGCGAATACTCTTTTACAATTCTGATTGCTTCACACATATAGATCAATTGTCAATGCATAAACTGTATGTGGCGCCTGGCTAGGTCGTAGCTACTGACTTAGCTGAAGGCTATGCTAACGCCGGCCGCGGTGGTCTCGCGGTTCTAGGCGCGCAGTCCGGAACCGTGCGACTGCTACGGTCGCAGGTTCGAATCCTGCCTCAGGCATGGATGTGTGTGATGTCCTTAGGTTAGTTAGGTTTAAGTAGTTCTAAGTTCTAGGGGACTGATGACCACAGCAGTTGAGTCCCATAGAGCTCAGAGCCAGCTATGCTAACTAGCGCCTCTGCAAATAAGATCTCTGAAACTATACCAAGTGAACCATTCCTATTAAAGTCTGCTGTAGAACTGGGCAGTGCGCTAGCTTGTCTCGTAAGACCAGCCGAGTGGCGGCGTTCGGTCTGCTAGCGTCGACAGTGGCGACTCGCGGGCCCTATGTGTACAGACGGACTGCGGCCGAATTCAAGCCTACAACCTAGCCAGTGCGGTGCCTTGCGGTGACATCACAGAATACATTCGGAAATTTTTTAAAAAACTGTCTCACACATCGCCCTTTTTCTAACAGACATGCTTATCGACACCTTACAACGAGGAAGGGCCCCTGCTCTTTGAAAAATAGCCAACGTGGTCATTATTAAGAAATCAGAGGGCAGGGATCCAACTAATCCCTAAATATACCAGCCAATCTGCCTCATAAGCACATTGGCTAATGGCGGAGGTGCGGAAGATCCTCCTTTATGATCGACTACAATCACACGTGCATCTCTTTGGCCTAAGTCCACACCACTACGGTTTTAGAGCAAAATGATCAGTAGTTCGCGCAATGTTAGGAATAATACACACGACAAACGATAAATATGCAATTGCAATTTTAATCGACATCACTGGTGCTTTTCTGATCTCTGGTGGCCTGCATTGTTCGCTAGGTTGAGGGAGATGCAACTACCAACTGCTCTGTATAACGGCTCACTAAATTATTGCAAACGTAGGATAGCAGGGTGATAATCAGTACACCAGAAAGTAGTCAAGAAAATAACGAAAGAATACGTGCAAGGCTCAGTCCGTGAACCAATATATTGGTAACGAGTCACTCCTACACAAGTTGGATGTGGACGACAGGGTAAAGAGCGTAGTCGCTTATGCAAATGACTTATTAGTCGTTGTATCACCAAACTCAGGAGTACACTTAGAAAACAAAACTACTCAGCTTCTCATAAGTAGAAGTCATTGGTGTAGCCAAAACAAACTCAAAATAACAGTAAACAAATATCTGTTACTCAAAATGGCTCTGAAACGGAACTCAGTTGTTAAATTGCATAACATTAACATAAAGGGGAAACAAGTAACACGACATTTAGAAATACATATTGACGAACGACAAACGGTACTTTCAATGTGCACACCAGACTGACAATTGACAAAGCGACGAAACTAATGCGCGAGCTTGCAAGGCTAAACACTACACAATACAGACTACCTTTGAGGGCTCTACGTAGGTATTACACAGCTCTCTTGGAAGTCCCAATATGTTCTACGGTAAGTGCATGGGTGCACCGCCTGTATCTTGTGATCTATAGGAACACAGTGATGCGAAGACAGAGAAGCGTACTACTCAGAATGTCGGGCGCTTTTGGCAAATCAGAAGAAGCCTTGTGTGCGGTTCTGGGGACTTGCCCTATTGACATTACTGTCCTCCATAGAGCAGCGGCATGCTGGCTAAAGAGGGGGAGACACGACAAAGTTCGTAAAATAACAGGGGAAGACATTGTAGATATGAGTCAACTAAACATCTGGCGCCTTTAACATACGAGTATAGCAACTGGCGTGGGAGACGACCGATAAAGGCCGTCGCGTTTTCACCTTCTTCCCCAATATTCGGGAACGACTGAAGCTGAAGCATGCGAATCCAAGCCGTGGCATGGTTCACTTTTTGACCGGCAACGGCCCGCACCCAGAACGTCTGAACGGCATGGACCTCAACCAGAGCGCTACATGCACATCTGGGGCATATGGGTCTCCTGAACACGTGCCATTACATTGCAACACCCTCGCACTCGTAAGACCTGTAACGGAATACAATGACATGAAAGAAATGTTACGTGATCCAGACAAATAGTGTGCTTTAGGGAATATCGCTGGTAACGTTTCAAAGATCACAGCATGAGGCTCACAGACAACAAAATCCAACTGGCAGATCTAGAACAGACACACAACAAACGCAATAGGTTCCTTGGGAAGTCACACACTCAGACACAGACTCAGATACTGATATACATGCAGACACAGAAAATGACACAAACACAACAACAACATCAGATACATATTCATAACATAAGGAGTATAACACCTATAATAAATAAATAAGTTAATTATATGAAAAGCAGATATAGCACGTGACTGTGTCAAGTATCTAAACTGCACTTTAAACATAACTAAATAATATAAGAGAAAATAGCCAACGTAAACAATGAGACAATCATTAGGTCTAAGGAATACGCCATACGGGAAGGCGAGGCCCAAAGTTTAAATTCCGACGTTCCCCTCCCGCCTATGGCACTGGTTCAGGAAAACAGCGCCGCGCGGGATTAGCCGAGCGGTCTAGGGCGCTGCAAATTGGTTCAAATGGCTCTGAGCACAATGGGACTTAACTGCTGAGGTCATCAGTCCCCTAGAACTTAGAACTACTTAAACCTTACTAACCTAAGGACATCACACACATCCATGCCCGAGGCAGGATTCGAACCTGCGACCGTAGCGGTCGCTCGGTTCCAGACTGTAGCGCCTAGAACCGCTCTTCCACTCCGACCAGCCTAAAAGGCGCTGCAGTCATGGACTGTGCGGCTGGGCCCGGCGGAGGTTCGAGTCCTCCCTCGGGCATGGGTGTGTGTGTTTGTCCTTAGGATAATTTAGGTTAAGTAGTGTGTAAGCTTAGGGACTCATGACCTTAGCAGTTAAGTCCCATAAGATTTCACACACATTTGAACATTTGAAGGGAAACAGCGTCTTACACATACAACATAACAGCACACACACTACATGTACAACTGTCTTGGTATATCAACACAATAGTGCAATGGGCATGCCCTACATAAGCATTTAAAACATGTAATAAGTAGAATACGTTTTATTTAGTAATATAAGACGGCATAACTATGTTTGCTACTTTAGGTCAGACAGGCTTGATTTTTCTGCAGAGGCCCTCCTACATGGAATTACAACAACACGGACTATAATTTATATGTTATACTCTTATTTCATTTTAATAGTAAAAGAAAATCTGCAGATCGTCCTTTTCCCAGCTTTCTATTTTTTCTTCTAAATTACTAACATTTATTAATTGATCCCTCCGTTTCGTTCAACTAATTTGTAACTCACTGTTTTACTCTTGTTGTTATTGCTCAAAATAGCTTTTGCTAATAATGTGGAACAATGCACTATTAGATGCAAAATTTTAAAATGTATGACCTGCTTTTAAAATATTAGGGAGCGGGTCTTTAAGTATGCAATAAATGTAATGAAATGTCTAGGTATTATGACAGACGTTACGTTCCATTAACAACACAGCTAACAATCATAATCACAATAATGGAATGATAAGCAACTGACGCATTCAATTTTAGTTCGTGTACACAATGTCGTTTGATACTACAACAATAATTGAAAGAATGACAGTTCTTTTGGCGTTTTGTGCAGCCTGTAACTACTTAATTAAAATATATAAGTCACGCAGAAAAACTGAAGGCGTCTAACTAATAAGTAATAAGAAGAAAGCAAAAATAGAAAATAGGTAGAGATATAGGGAAGTCTCCATCGTAACGTTTGGCGGTAATGCACTTGGAATATTCGTCGAGCCAACAGTCCACTACATTCTGTTACTGCTCCCACTTCTATGCCGTCTTGCATATGTGTTTTCAGCCTCTGAAGATCTAGGATGCTCGTTCCCCTTACAGGACTGTTGTTAGCATTGACTATGGTACATTATACTGCATCGTTAAGTTATAACTACGTTTTGCACAGAAAATATCTTGTTATTAAAGTATAACATAAATCTGTATCAAGAGTTTTGACCTATACCAGGTTTAGTAACAGGACTTCTTTTTTCGTCGTTAAGTAACGTTCAAGTATGAGCGTTGCCGACGATGTGGACAGCTGACCGTGAAGTTAGACTTCACACACACCCTGCCTGCCATCTGTCTGCTAATCATGTAAATTTTGTTTTGTACCTTCTCATGTTTGAGCTGTTCGTATTATACATTTCTGAACCCCAGATGTTGCACGTCGTAACACTTCACGCGTTAAACTGAATGGGCAGATTACCTCTCCTTCTCTTAGAAACATTAGTTTTCTGCTTCTGTTATAACGTTTGTCCCGATTGTGGATGTTAATTTCAAACTACACTGATGAGGCAAAACATTATGACCACCTGCTTAATAGCTTCTTTGTCCGTCTTTGGAACGGAATACATCACAATTTCTGGGTATCAGGGATCCGACAGTTTGTGGAGGTATGTAGCATTAGATGTCTACCCACAGGTCGTGTGATTCACGTAAATAACGGGTCGCTGACTCGCATACACGGTGATGGCGCCCGATAGCAACCCAGATGGGTTCCATAGGATGTACATCACGCGAATTTGGTAGCCGAGACATCAACGTGAGTTCACTATAATGCTACTCAAACCACTATAGCACTGTTCTGGCTCTGAGACACGGACAATTATACTGCTGAAAGATGCCATCGCCGTCGGAGAAGACATAAAGGATGCAGGTTCAAAAGTGGCTCTGAGCACTATGGGACTTAACGTCTGAGGTCATCAGTCGCCTAGAACTTAGAACTACTTAAACCTAACTAACCTAAGTACATCACACACATCCATGCCCGAGGCAGGATTCGAACCTGCGACCGTAGCGGTCGCGCGGTTCCAGACTGAAGCGCCTAGAACCGCTCGGTCACACAGGCCGGCTAGGATGCAGGGATGCGGGTGGTTCGCAGCCGTCAGCGTGTCTTCGATTACTACAACTGGTCCCATGCAAGAGCAGGAGCACGTCTACCACAGCATAACACTGCTCCCACCAGCCTGCGTCCGTGGCGCGCTAAACGTTTCGAGCCACCGTTCAGCTCGATGACGGTATTTGTGGAGACGACCATCCAATTACTGTAGTAAAAATGTGATTCACCCGAAGAGCCGACAGATTTCCATCGATCGACAGTCGAATCCCGATGCTCTCTTGCCCACTGCAGTCGTGATTGACTATGTCGTTGGGTCAACATGTGAAAATGTACGGGTGGTCTGCTGCGGAGCTCCATGTTGAACAATGTACGATGAACTGTGTGTTCCGGAACACTTGTGCTTGCACCAGCATTGCGCCCTTTCGGCAGAGATGCCTCGGATCACCATCCTACTTCAGCGAGCAGACAAGCCTCTGAACCACACGTTCAGTCAAGAGTCGTAGATGTCCAACCATTTAGCGCGTAGTGGTAGTTTCATTCTCCTTCTACCTCTTTCCATAGATGCTCACGACAGTAGCACGTGAACATTCGACCAGCTTCACCGTTTTCGAGTTACTCGTTCACAGTCTCTGCGTGATAATAATCTGCCCTTCGTCAAAGTCGTTCATCTCAATGGATTTCGCCATTTGCAGCCCATATCTTCCCTAGGGTGATCATCCGTCCGTGTCCACTCCTCTTACGTACTTTTGTTAAGGCGTCACGTGCCCGCAATGCCACCGGGCGGCAACCAACGTCGCGGTGGTCAGTGGTCATTATGTTTTGGGTCATCAGTGTAAATAAATCGCTGAAACTTGCAGTTACAACACGCAGGGTGCACGCGAGGCGTTTGGTACACTGTGCAAGTCGTGACGGTTCTGATTTCTCTCTTTGCATCGGGGCACCAGTTTAACAAGGATGCCAAACGCCGAGTGCATAACTGCGCCAGTTATTAATTTTTACTCAAAGCGACTACACTGCTAATTTTGTTTCACATGTAAACAAGGGCACCTGACCCATTTGTGGTTGGTTCAAATGGCTCTGAGCACTATACGACTTAACTTCTGAGGTCATCAGTCGCCTAGAACGTAAAACTAATTAAACCTAACTAACCTAAGGACATCACACACATCCATGCCCGAGGCAGGATTCGAACTTGCGACCGTAGCGGTCGCTCGGCTCCAGACTGTAGCGTCTAGAACCGCACGGCCACTCTGGCCGGCTGACCCACTTATGAGTACGTGCATCTAAACACTTGTGACTTGGGCCATCTTTTGGTTTAATTAAAATTTGTGACGTTGTCAATAATTTTGCAAACACTTAAGCTCAAAAAGTATATTCTTGTTTTTGTGAAACTTAATGACTAATTATGTTTTAGTGTTGTATGTGTGATGATAAATGGAGAATTCTGTTAAATGTTATCGTCTAAATCTAAATGTCCCAATATTTTCTTTTCTAAATACTGGGACTAGAGTAGCAAATAAACTTTAATTCAACATCAGCTGTGGAGCGCCGAACTAGTGCTTGCGTCCATGCGATGGATAAGCTAAGTCTCTGACTCAACCTTGATGGGAGGCTTACCTTCGCCGTAATTTCTAATTTGAATCCCCTCTGCCCCCACTCCAGGCTAAAAGGAATAAAGCTCTGTAAGGATAGGATCTCAGTCAACACTACGCACTAGCTCAGGGAATGGAAACAAATGATTAAGCAAGTTTATTGAAGCCGGTAGGGGAAAATGCCAGTTCTGTCACAAAAAATACAAGCACTTGCTAACTGCCGAAATGATTCATTACAGAGAAAAATCTCCTCTTTTAAATGTGATTACACGTTATATCTTATTTATAAATTAGAGAAGATAGAAAAAGGCGAGAAGTATCTACCCTGCTTTCCGTTCAGAGGTAAGTAGGTGAGGCAAAAAAAAAAATCTAGAATCGATCGAATAACGGCTATTTTTGCAGTTGTGTTGCGGTCATCCAGCTCTTGATGTCGCCTGTGAATCGTGCTTGCTTAACTGCAAGGACTTACACAGAGACAAACGGTATCGTCGGCTCTTCATAGGCTTCTCGCGTTCAGCTGCACCTGCAGTCTCAGATTCCCACCACCTCTCTTCGCAGGCGAACCTGACCCAACCGCTATCCACAGCACAGCTGACAACACAAAGAAACAACCGCTCTGACGCATGTAGACGATCACGTAATTTGCTTACGATTCGTAACAATACGAGACTTTAATCTGGCGATCGATTTACGGGTGCGAAACATAGTACGTGGGAAGGTAGGAGATGAGGTACTGCCGGAAGTACAGCTGTGAGGACGGATCGTGATTCGTGCTTGGGTAGCTCAGCTGCTGCTGGCACAGTAGCTCTGCATGTTCGGTCAGAGAGCACGCTGCTCTCTGTAATAATAATAAAAAAAACTGAGTGAACGAACAAATAACGAACTTCAACGGATATCATGTGACGTCCGCTACGACCAAATACAACGAACTGAAACGAGGGGAAAAAAAAAAACGATAAAGCAGTTGCCCACAGAAGGCGTAAATCCCGAGTTCGAGTCTCATTGCGATACACTGTTTTAATGGTCAGGAAGTTTCATGTCAGCGCACACTCCACTGCAGAGCGAACATTTGATTCGTATAAATATTAACAGACGTTACTAATCTCCGGGAATGCCATATCACATTGTAACGCAACATTATATATAGCTATTAACAACAGGGAGTATTGGCGAAACTCAACGATAAATACTTCTTCTGAGAACAGTTTCTGTCCTTGATCGGTTACCTGTAGCGTCCCCATTTCCTGACTGGAACAAAGACCATACCTAGGTGTCCACTTTAGCCGACGAGAATGCGTTCTTGAAGGAAGAGAATCTCCCTGTTCATATAGAACAAGAAGAATTTTTCAACTTCTCGAGATTTTTATAGTCTCTCCAACGCCAGTGTCTCTTCAAAATCGTATTGGTTGAAACTCTGCAAAACAAAAGTGACGCTTGCAGAAATGTGTCAGTGTTCAGTGAAGCCTTGAGACTGCGCAGTGAAGCCTGTTACTCATGGTCAGCTTCTGTTTGCTCTGGAGGGACATTACTGCAAGTGGCGTCATGCTCGTGTGACGTCACGCGTTATTTTTCCGCCTCACAAGGACTCGGCGGTTCTTTCAGACACGGAGACATAAGTTGCGAATGGGTTTGATGTCTTTTCTTTTATTCTCTACCCTTTTTTTTATTTCTTTGTATACAGCTGTATCGTACAAGCTCCAGTTCGTTTAGAGAAAATCTATTTGCTGTAACTTGGTCACATCCATGTAGCTACTTTCTTCCCAGAAACACTGTGTCGTTAATAAAGCTCAGATATATACAACAAGATTATGTTTTCGTTTCATAGAACATACACGAGATTTTTTTATTTGAAAGTACTAAACGCGCCTGCCTAGGCAATCTTCTTTTGGGCATTCTTCGTTACCGGTATCTTCCATGGAATGTGCTTTCGGAGTATGATGGAATTACGGACATCAGCTGTACCAAAACATATAAATCATTAAAATTATAGTCCCTATCTCATTGTCTGAAGCAGTTCGTCCTTTCAAAAAAGCACATTTACTGCGGAAGTATATTTCTGTTGTGTACGAAACGCGTACCGCTACCGGTAAAAACGGCAATGATTATATTAGTCGTTAGTATTATTTGAAGATTTCTGTGAATATATGTATTTGAAGTGATAGTAGTAGTGGTATACGGTTGATTTTTCCTCATTGGGAATGGTAATTGCGGAATATATCAACCGGTCTTTTTTGAGGCTCGACTTGGTAGTCCACTGTTCTTATAATACGTTGTTACTGCAGGGTTCATTAGCAAACATAGAAATTGATTTGATTCATAGTGTAAAGTATAGGAATGTAAGTGCCTTTTACTTAAATTGCAAAGTGGTTGATGGGCGTGAATTACATGTTTTCCGAGAAAAGTTTACTTGATCGTTACTCTTACAGCCGCCAAAGCGACAGTAGTGCCATCTATGAGTAACATAAAGCAGTTTAGCGGCACCGTGGAATGTAGTGTACTCTGTCGTAGTATTAAATGTTGCATTGACAGTACATAACATTATATTTTTGTAGGAAAATTATTAGTTGGTATTCGAAGTCACTCATTTTTGTTTCCTCATATTTTTAATATCTGCAACCTCATGTCTCTGGTCCCTACATGCAGCGCTGTAGTTTCGCAGTTTGCACGCAGGCTGCAGCACAAATTTTGGAATGAACAGATGCAAAATTGGGCGGGTTTTTAATTTCAATCTGCTGAACCAGCCGTAGGATGCAAATTCTGTGTGTAGTGTTTTACTCTTTGAGGAGAGTGAGTGGTTGTATGTATCTTCTGATGTATGTCGTATTTCAGTTGGTATTGGTAAATCTTAATCGAAGTACTAAAATCTAGACAGTTGTTGTGGTGGTATCCTCCCGTCGTTTTAATTATGATAATCTTTTGGAGGAGGAGGAGGAGGAGGGGGGGTGATAATATTTGGAAATGAAACTAAACGAAAACTTTTCCAGTTTAAAACAGTTTTCTCACCAAAAAAAATACGTTAATCATGTTACGGAAATTTTGCCGTACATGAATTCTGAAAGTCCCGGAGTGTTAGGTATAAATGGAAAAATTCATAGGCTATATAAAGACGTGAATGTATGCGTTCCGCAAATTAAAGTATGCGAGTTACTGATTTCTGTTTAGTTGAAGTTGGCAGTTATACGTGTACCCCATCTGACATAGTTGCATAAGAAAAATCCACGGTTTATCTTCTTGATTGACGTCTGATCAGTACACATTCTCAAAACGTCTTTGTAACTGATCACATGGTCCATTATGGGTTACCCCAATTGTTTAGTTTTCTCTACAGAATGCTCTTCCCGTATTCTACATAATTGTTTCTTAGCTTGCTAATAACAGACGTATTGTTTGTTTTATTAAATAATTTTATTGCCCTCACATTCATATGACTCCAGACTTTGAGCTACACTACAGATCAATCTCTTACCACAATCAAGATTTTGTTGTGGGTGGGGCGCTAACATATTTTAGCAAAAAAAAAAAAAGGTTATAAATATCATCCAGTTGATATGTAAGTCCTTCATCCTTATTAATTGAAATATTAAAAGTAAGGGGCTAGTGTTTAATAGTGGAATCCGCCCCCCACCCCCCGCTCTCCTGTCCGAAATCTTGACTGTGATGACATACCAGTCTGAAATGCAGCTAGAGGTCTACTTTGTGATCATAGATTGAGCTGTACGTTAAGCATGTCTATGTTCATGCTATATTTAATGCACTCTTTGTTATAAACACTGAAACTGAGACATAAATTCAGAAGACCTTTGATAGGAGACAAGGCACAGACACTAATTTTGCTGTATATTTACGTACATATTTCAAAGGAAAATCTAGGAAGGGGCCCACTACGTAACTTTTGGCAGTGTCTGTTTCCTCTTATCTTTTATTTAACTGTATTTTCCTCTGCTTTTACAATACTGTGTGAGACTAATCTGATACAGACATATCTAACTTGCATATTGCTGGGTATAACAGCTCCGTTTTAACTTTAGAAAATATTGTTTATAAATAAAGTACTGGTAGTTTTAGGCAATTATCTGTAATAAACTGCTCTTTTGTTTCTAATGTGGCTAGTGCTCACAGTCATAATATTTCTGTGATCATCATTTCGTAAATGAGATATTAAATAACACTCTTTATATATAACTGGTATCAAAATCGCTGAAAACATAAGTAGGAACACACAGAATATAATATGATGAATTTTAACTTCTAGCATTCATAAATATAATGTTAGTGTTGTTTTCCCAGTACAAGGACTGATTTGATGCAGCTCTTCTCAGAATTTTACTGTAGTCAACATCTTTATTTCAGCATAACAAATGCAACCTACACAAGGACGCCCATACCTGGCCCTGCTCTTGAGGAAAGGAGAAAACACAGTGTTGTAGCTGCATTCTTTCAAGAAAAGATTTGAAAGTTGGTATTAAGTAGGATTATAACAGAGTTGTGTCTGGAACTTTTTTATGGCTACTTACAAGTTGTCATTCAACATCCAAAAAATTAAAAATACAATGTACTCCCAGGTCTTCCTTTTCATGAATTGCCAATCAACTTTTTATATAGTCTCTACTTCAGACATTCATTCAGTTTACTGCCCAAATAACAAAACCCATTCATTACTTGTACTGTCTGATTTTCTAATTTAAACCCCTCAGTGCCACTTAATTCAGTGACTCTCCAGTACAAGATTTTGTTGTCATTCATCTTATAATCTCTTGTTAAGATTATATCCATTCCATTCAACTGTTCAACTGATCTTCGAAATCCTTTGACATCACTGGCAAATCGTAAGTTTTTTTCTTTTACATCTTCCTTTAATTCTTTCAAAATTTGTTTCGTTTCCTTTAATGCTTTCACAATTGAAAGAATGCATTATAGTGGAATAGGCTACAACTCTCTCTCGCTCCGTTCTAGAGTACTGCTTCCAATTCACGTCCGTGGGTATCCACAGAAATTTTTCCAAGAGGGATCAATATTTGAAAATTGTTACTTTCTTTTGTCACTCGTTCGATGAGGTTGAGAAAGTATAGTTCCCCAAATACTATATTTGACAAGAATTACCCAAATTTCAAGACAACTGAGAGGAATCCAATCATTGTTTTTAGGTAGATTACTTGTATACCAAAAAGGTGAACACTTTTCATTAGTGCCTTTATGCTGATCACATATTGTTATGTTTTTCATATGGATATGAATGCTCCCATTACATCCTCCTTATGGTGAAATGCATCGTATTAAGTGACGTGCTCAAAAAAAAAATTTGTAAACCAATAATGTTAAGCTTTCATCAAAAATTAAGTTTGAAATACAAACCAGACCAGAAAATCGAGAAAATCCTTTTGGGTACCAACCGACATAATCAGGAAGTAATAAAGGTATCTCCCTTCACTTTCGGTAATGCTAAATGTGTGATTAAGTAGTTATTGCTAGAAGTGCTCTGGAATTTTTAGTAACTATAAAGTGTTCACCCACATATTCAAGGAGAGGGCAAGTGCCCCCTCTAGGACAGCCCCCCCCCCCCCCCCTCTTGTGGAAGCCTATGTTTACATCCTTCAACTTTTAAACTACGTTCTGCTTTCTACACAATTAGTAGATAACTTATAGTTGCCTGTGCTTCATTCCTGCTACTTTCATAATTTCAAATATTGTAGTGCAGTCAACAGTGTCATAAACATTTTTCTACGTCTGCAAGTGTTACAAACACAGGTTCACCCTTCTTTAACCAGTCTTCTAAGATAATTTGGGGCAGCTATATGGTGATGCTTAGAGCACAAATAGCTGTACAAATTAATTTGCTATTTGAATATAAAACAACACTCTCTACATCATGATGATTTATCATGCAAAATGATCCATGGAACATGAAAGCAACTAACTATATGTTTTCTTTTCATCTGTTAAATTCAGTACCTCCTATAGTCTCAAAGGATTTCTCCATAGCCTTGCTTTTTTACTTATTTGATCCTCTGCTGCTGTCACTGTTTGCTCTATGAAATTTATTAGTTACATACAGTACAATGAATAAAACTAGCTTCCAGCATTCATCATGTAATCCATAGCTCAGTGGATGTAGGAAAAAAAGAGTCTGTAAGCTTCCAGTTCACAAGTTTCAAATGTGTTTCGGTTTGTTGTCTTGCCTATTAAATTATGTTCTCCAGGTAAATCATTGTAGTGCCTTACCATTCCTTGAATTTCAAGACTGCAGCAATATAAATTTGGGTAAGATAATAATAAAATAAAGCGTCCATTATTGTACTACATATCATAATAGCACATTTATAAAGAGATCAATACTTTATGATTGGTAGTCAGGAGCTCATGTTGTTATCCAATAAACAGATTGTAATAATACTTAGAAAGTTTATTTTTTACAAACATACATGGTTTTTAAACATTTGTTAACAAACTAAAAGTAAAGTAAATTAGAATTTCATCTATATTTTTTGCAGGAGTGTGGTGCGACTTGTGGAAGATATTGCACTGTGCGAAGTTTGCGCACCAACACTTGTTTATGCCATTCGATGTGCGTAGTTGGTAGGTATGGTGTTATGTTTGCTTACAGTGTGCTTGCATGTTCCTTCAGTGCATTGTAACTTCATACTCAGTTATTGTGTGACAGTCCAAGCAGTAGGTTGTGAGTAAACGGTGGGATTTACCAATGTTCATGGTGTACGGAGAGTGTAGGAAGAATGCAGTTCGTTTTGTATGGTGTATGCAGCAGCATATCCCAATAGACATCAACCAAATCGGCAGTTATTTACCAATCTCTTAAACCAGTTATGTGAAAGTGTCAGTGTAACACCTAGACAATGTAACAAAAGGAAACAAGTGACAATAGAAGAGGGGGAAATTAATGTTCTTGCTGCTACTGCAGTTGATCCATATGTTATCTCCTGCAAAACCACACGAGGAAGTGGCATGAGTCAGGCAGGTGTCCTATGCATTCTCTGTCGACATAGGTTCCATTGCTGTCACATCTCTCTTTGTCAAGAATTGCATGAAAATGATTAAGAGAATTGCATTAGCTTCTGTTCATGGGCATTAAGACAGGTTAAGCCAGATGTAGCATGTATCTTGTTGAGTGATGAAGCCATATTTACTAATAACAACTAGTTAACTGCTAAGACCTACACTATTGGTCTGTTGACAATCCCTGTTTACTTCATAAGGTGGAATGTCAGTGTCCATAGAGTGTAAACGTGTTGAGTGGAATAGTGAACCATCAGCTTGCAGGCCCATTCCTCATAGACAGAACACTGTTCGCACCCAAGTATTGCAGCCTCCTAACCATCTTCCATAGATGCTAGATGATCCTCTGCCGACTAGTTGGAACCTGTGGTACCAACATGATGGCTGTTCATGAAGTACTACAGCATGTCAGTAAGAATTGTTTCCAAATCTTTGGATTGGATACAGAGGACATGTACCTTGGCTGGTCCATTCCCTGGATTTGATGCTTGTAGACTTCATTCTGTGGGGAAAGCTGAAACATGCTGTCTACAAGGACATACTGATTACACCTGACAATAAGCAAACGGCATATTACTACAGCCTGCTTGGACATTGCCACTGAAATGTTAGAACGTGCGGGAGAGCTGTTCCATAGCAGACTAGAAGTGTGTATTGCCACTGCCATTGGTCATTCTGAACACAACCTGTGATGGTCAGTTGCCTCTTTACTGATCAGAATCCACACGACTAGTATATGCACTTGTGGTGTTCCTCAATGTGTGCTACCACGGGTATGGTACAAGTGTCAATGTGGGAACTTTTTGAAACAAGTTGTCTTGTAAACGACTCTCACTAGACTCGTGCAACAAATGCCACTGACATTCCTATTTACCCCACTTTTAGTTTGTTAATGTCAGTAGACATTGTTCCATTTAAAAAAAATGTATGTTTGCACAGAAAATACATTTTCTAAATAATGTTACAATCTTTTCATTGGCTAACAATATGAGGAGGCTCTGACTACCAGTCCATTCTGTGAAAACTGCACAAAAATCGTACTTTCCATTCCCGGAATATCTTGTGTGCAAGTTTTGGGTGTCTCATCAAACTCCAAACTCCAATGTATGTACAAGGGCCTCCCCCCCCCCCCCCCCCCCCAACCGCCAATAGGCTATAAATAAGACAAGTTCATAGAAAACAATTATTTTATTACCAAAAGTTTTGTATACTTATGGTTACATTTCAACATAAACACCGAAGAGATTGAGACATTTATCGCACCTCTGGGCAAACTTTGCTGTACCCTGAATGAGATTTTCACTCTGCAGCGGAGTGTGCGCTGATATGAAACCTCCTGGCAGATTAAAACTGTGTGCCCGACCGAGACTCATATCAGCGCACACTCCGCTGCAGAGTGAAAATCTCATTCAGGAAACATCCCCCAGTCTGTGGCTAAGCCATGTCTCCACTATATCCTTTCTTTCAGGAGTGCTAGTTCTGCAAGGTTCGCAGGAGAGCTTCTGTAAAGTTTGGAAGGTAGGAGTCGAAATACTGGCAGAAGTAAAGCTGTGAGTCGTGCTTTGGTAGCTTGCCCGCGAAAGGCAAAGGTCCCGAGTTCGAGTCTCGGTCGGGCACACTTTTGCAGTACCCTCTTCAAAAAATGTTGCTGCCAATGATTGCAAATGAGCATTGACGTTGTTTTGAAGATCTTCGTTGGTTTGGAAATGCTGCCCTCTTAGTCACGTCTTCAGTTCAGGAAAAAGGTGAAAGTCACTGGGTGCCAGGTCAGGACTGTATGGCAGATGATCAAAAATATACCATTGTTGTTCAAAGAGCCATCGGATTGTGCCAGCAGTGTGTGGTCGAGTGTTGTCATGTATCAACCCAGTATCTGAAGTCAAGTGCAAATTTGGTCATTCAAAACAAATGAACAGGAATGCTGACTGAAGACGTGGCTAGGAGGGCAGCACTTTCAAACCAACAAAGATCTTCAAAACAATGTCAATGCTCATTTGCAATCATTGGCGGCAACATTTTTTGTAGAGGGTATTGCCAAGCTTGTACACGGGTACAGTAATGTCTCCATCTTTTCTCTGATTATGTTGAAAAGTAGCCATACGTGTACAAAACTTTTGGTATTAAAATAATTGTCTTCTATGAACTTGTCTTTTATTTATAGTCTATCGGAGGTTGGAAAAAAAAAGAAAGAAAGAAAAAGGCCCTCGTAAGATATGTGCAATAGCAAAAATTGCACTTGTTTTCATAACACAACATTGCTTGGCTTCAACAGCTGGTAACCAAATCCTGTCCCCTTCCAACTTAACCTAGACTTCATGGTATGCTATTTCACAAAAGCTACATTCCAAAAAATGAAACTGGACACTTGGAACATTACATACCATAGTTATTTCGAATCTATTAACATATGGTGTTGTCTTTTGGGTAAGTTGAAGTAACATACAACACAAATTGGAACTGGAGGAAATAATTGTTAGGAACTTAAGTATTGCACATACAAAGGAATCATCCCAACTATTATTCAAGTGTTACATATTATATCACAATAACTATTCAAGAATCACCACACCCATACAGCCATGACACTATAAACATAAGATATTTTATATTTATACTGACTAATTGAAATCATATATTTAGGCTTCACATTATATGGGAATGTGCTAGATTGTGGCTTTGATATTGGCCTCATGTTTGGAGGGACTGAAACTGAAGTCCCTGTGTGGCCATTGAGATTGTTTCGTTTTATTTTTGTAACTTGCATTGATAACCTTGCCGTTGAGTGCACGTAAGCTCCAAACACGCACATGCAAATTTCTTAAATTGCGGAAGGGAAATGTAGGGATTTTTCTGTTGGAAAGTACATGAGTAATTTTCTTCCTCAATCTAAGTTTTTTTTCTACCTCTAATGACCTTACCATCGATAGGACCTTACACTGTAATCCTCCTCTGCAGTACCTGAGAATGAAAAGCTTCAATAAAGTAATAGACAAAAGCAACTTGAATTTGAAAGTATACCTCCATGAGGGGAAAAGAGAGTGAGTGAGAGAGAAACACTTCATGATTCTGTACTGTAAATAATTGTTCAGTGGAAAAGTTCTCGTCGGAATGTAAGTTCTCCTGCATACTTTGGTGGACCAGCACTCTGGAAACCAGTTTCAGGCCAATCTTCATTATGTCATTTATTTCCAGTGTGCTAGTCCAACAGAGTTTGAAAAGTAAAAGAAATAATGCTGGAATTGAAATGGCATTATCCATGAGAGCCAAGGATACATATACAAATATATCATCCCCCTGCTAGTCCAGTGGTTAGAATAGGCCCTAGATATTCCTGCCTGTTGTAAGAGGCGACTGAAAGGCGTCTCTCACATTTTGGCCTTTATATGATGGTCCCCTGTAGGGTTTGACCCCCATTTTTCAAAATTTTTCCGAAGGGCGAACCAATTGGGGAAGGGCGCCTTACAGTGTGCACAGTGTCCATCATGCATTGAGACCTCTCGCATCCTTCGTTGATGTGGATCTCCACTTGCACTCATTCTCCAGCTGTTGGGCGAGGTCACCCTCTTGGGTGCGTTTTCCTCCATCCTCTGTGCAGTATCGCTTTCTGCGCTGTTGACAGTAATGGACTTCTTAACTTGTTTGCGCCTTATATCCAGCATGGTAGAAAGTCCATTGTTTTGGGGCCGCCATGTATCCTGTTGGTTGTTGTCCCCTGAGAACACAGAGATTGTTTTGCTGGTACCTGCGCTGTTAACTCCCCACATATGCCAAGGAGTAGATGCCCGTCATCCTGGGGCATAGACTCCCGGCAATGGCCATCCTGCCAGGTGGCCTTTGCTGCAGCTGGGTGGTGCCCGTGGGGGAGGGGCCCTGGTCAGAGTGGGTGGCATCGGGGCAGATAACACGCCATAAAGTGTAGTATGTCATCTCTTACTGGTGGTCGAACACCAGCAGACTCTAAGCGGTCAAGGTCTAACTTCAATGCTAAGAAATATGACCCCAAATCGTTCATTCCCCATGGGAGGAGCACCAGGCTAAGTATGGCAGCGAAGCTTATACGCCCCCATACCTCGTATGTATGATAGTTGATGGGGAATCTTTCTTGTCAATGAAACCTCAGTTTTTTGAGCATTTAGAGGACAAGTTTGGGGAGGTGGAAGGCTTGTCCAAAATGCAGTCAGGGTCGGTCTTGATCGAAACAGCATCCTCTGCCCAGTCACAGGCTCTACTCGGCTGTGGCAAGCTGGGGGATGTTTGTGTTTCCACCCTGCCCCATAAGAGCTTAAGTATGGTCCAGGGTATGATATGTCACAGGGACCTTCTTTTGCAGTCTAATGATGAGCTGCATGCCAATTTAGAGTGGCGAGGTGTCCATTTCGTCTGGCGCATCCACCCGGGGTCTGAGGGATAATCAGATTGCCACTGGTGCCTTCATCTTGGTCTTCAAGGGAGACATTACCCAAGAAGGTCAAGGTGATGGTCTACCGCTGTGATGTAAAGCCATATATCCCTCCCTCGATGTGGTGCTTTAAGTGCTGGAAGTTTGGCTGTATGTTTTCCCACTGTATTTCCAGCATCACCTGCCTGGATTGTGGACATCCTTCACATCCCAATACGCCCTGTGTCCCAACTCCCATCTGTGTCAACTGCGGAGAGCACCATTTGCCTTGCTTGCCAGACTGCAGTATTCTCCAGTAAGAAAGAAAAATAATGGAATAATAGATCCTCGACCGACTGACCTACACTGAGACTAAGATAAAATATGAGAGGCGATATTCTGTGCATATAACATCACCTACGCCGCCGCTATGACAACAGTTCTACCATCTTCCTTTTCGTCGTGTACAGTTGGCTCTCAGAGCCGTCAGACTCCACCTGTCCCCTTGATGGTGGGGGCGGGGGCACTTCCCTCCCTGTTACTCCTGCACAACCTACCTCAGGAGCAAACCCCCCCCCCCCCCAACCATCAGCGACGTCAGTCCCCACTTCTCAGCTGGAGAAACTTAGGTCTTCTCTCCCTTCCCAGGTTTCTACCAGTGGCAAAGCTGATGCCCGCCAAGGGCTGAAGCAACCACAGGTAGCTGGTCATAGGGCTTCATGGTCCTCCTCAGTCCCTGAGACTGAGTCAGTGGAGCCCTCCCAGCCAGACAAACCTAAGGAGCAACAAGAGAAACCTAAAAAGAAAAAGACCCCCAAGAACCAAGGCACTGTGGTGGCACCCACACCACCACCACTACCTGCAAGCTCTGTGTCTGAGGATGAGGTCGAGATTCTGGTGTCCGCTGAGGACCTAGAGCTTGCTGGGCCCTCAGACACAATGGATGTTTATCGCACGGGTCTTCATCTGGTGGCAGCAGGTGACCCTGAGGCGTAGACTGCCTCATTTAGTGTTTCATGCCTCCACAGTATCAAGATTACATAATCCTCCAGTGGAACTGTGACATTTTTTCCACCACCTGGCTGAGCTACGGCATCTGTTAAGCTTTACACCTGCTTTCTGCATTGCCCTCCAGGAAACCTGGTTCCTGGCTATGCGGACCCCTGCCCTCAGCGGCTATAGGGGTATTACAGGAACTGTAGCGACTAAAATACACTCCTGGAAATTGAAATAAGAACACCGTGAATTCATTGTCCCAGGAAGGGGAAACTTTATTGACACATTCCTGGGGTCAGATACATCACATGATCACACTGACAGAACCACAGGCACATAGACACAGGCAACAGAGCATGCACAATGTCGGCACTAGTACAGTGTATATCCACCTTTCGCAGCAATGCAGGCTGCTATTCTCCCATGGAGACGATCGTAGAGATGCTGGATGTAGTCCTGTGGAACGGCTTGCCATGCCATTTCCACCTGGCGCCTCAGTTGGACCAGCGTTCGTGCTGGACGTGCAGACCGCGTGAGACGACGCTTCATCCAGTCTCAAACATGTTCAATGGGGGACAGATCCGGAGATCTTGCTGGCCAGGGTAGTTGACTTACACCTTCTAGAGCACGTTGGGTGGCACGGGATACATGCGGACGTGCATTGTCCTGTTGGAACAGCAAGTTCCCTTGCCGGTCTAGGAATGGTAGAACGATGGGTTTGATGACGGTTTGGATGTACCGTGCACTATTCAGTGTCCCCTCGACGATCACCAGTGGTGTACGGCCAGTGTAGGAGATCGCTCCCCACACCATGATGCCGGGTGTTGGCCCTGTGTGCCTCGGTCGTATGCAGTCCTGATTGTGGCGCTCACCTGCACGGCGCCAAACACGCATACGACCATCATTGGCACCAAAGCAGAAGCGACTCTCATCGCTGAAGACGACACTTCTCCATTCGTCCCTCCATTCACGCCTGTCGCGACACCACTGGAGGCGGGCTGCACGATGTTGGGGCGTGAGCGGAAGACGGCCTAACGGTGTGCGGGACCGTAGCCCAGCTTCATGGAGACGGTTGCGAATGGTCCTCGCCGATACCCCAGGAGCAACAGTGTCCCTAATTTGCTGGGAAGTGGCGGTGCGGTCCCCTACGGCACTGCATAGTATCCTACGGTCTTGGCGTGCATCCGTGCGTCGCTGCGGTCCGGTCCCAGGTCGACGGGCACGTGCACCTTCCGCCGACCACTGGCGACAACATCGATGTACTGTGGAGACCTCACGCCCCACGTGTTGAGCAATTCGGCGGTACGTCCACCCGGCCTCCCGCATGCCCACTATACGCCCTCGCTCAAAGTCCGTCAACTGCACATACGGTTCACGTCCACGCTGTCGCGGCATGCTACCAGTGTTAAAGACTGCGATGGAGCTCCGTATGCCACGGCAAACTGGCTGACAGTGACGGCGGCGGTGCACATATGCTGCGCAGCTAGCGCCATTCGACGGCCAACACCGCGGTTCCTGGTGTGTCCGCTGTGCCGTGCGTGTGATCATTGCTTGTACAGCCCTCTCGCAGTGTCTGGAGCAAGTATGGTGGGTCTGACACACCGATGTCAATGTGTTCTTTTTTCCATTTCCAGGAGTGTAGAATGTCAGGTGGAGTTTGCGTCTCTGTCCTGAACTCGGTATGTAGTGAACCTGTGCACCTTCAAACCCCTCATGAAGCTCTGGCCATCAGGATAAGGAAGATGCAGGAAATAACTGTCTATAATGTATATCTTCCTCCAGATGGTGCATTACCCCTGAATGTATTGGCTGCACTGATTAATCAACGCCCTAAACCTTTCCTACTTTTGGGAGATTTTAACGTGCGTAACCCCTTGTTGGGTGGCGCCATGCTTATGGCCGAGGCAGGGAGGTCGAAAATTTACTTTCACAACTCGACCTCTGCCTCTTAAATACATGTGCCCCCACACATTTCAGTGTGGCACTTGGCACATACTCGGCCATTGATCTCAATTGGCAGTCTTGGCCTTCTCCCTTCTATCCACTGGAGAGTACATTACAACCTGTGTGGTAGTGACCACTTCCCCATCTTCCCGTCACTCCCTGGCATCATGCCCACGAACGCCTACCCAGATGGGCTTTAAACAAGGCAGACTGGGAAGCCTTCACCTCTGCTGTCACTGTTGAATCTCCCCCACATGGTGCCATTGATATTGTCATTGAGTAGGTCATCACAACGATCGTTTCTGTGGCGGAAAACACGATCCCTCGTTCTTCAGGGTGCCCCCAGTGAAAGACAGCCCCTTGGTGATTGTCGGAAGTTGCTGAGGCAATTAAAGAGTGTCGGCAAGCTCTACAGCAACATATGCAGCACCTTTCCCTAGAGCACCTAACAGCCTTTAAGCAGCTATGTGCCTGCTTTCACCAGCTTATAAAACGACGGAAACAGGAATGTTGGGAGAGGTACATGTCGACCATTAGGTGCCATATGTCACCTTCCCAAGTCTTCACAAAGATCATATGTCTTTCTGGGCACCAGACCCCAACAGGTGTCCCTGGCATTAACATCAATGGTGTGTCATCTACTGATGCAAATGTGATTGCCGAGCACTTTGCTGAGCACTATGCTTGAGCCTCTGTGTCTGAGAACTCTCCCCCCCCCCCCCCCTCCCCCAGCCTTTCACACCCTCAAACAGTGGATAGAAGGGGAAAGTCCTCTTGTTCACTACACACTACAGTGAACCCTATAATGCATTCGCATTTACAGAGTGGAAGCTCCACAGAACCCTTGCACATTGCCCCAACACAGCTCCTGGGCCAGATTGGATCCACACTCAGATGATTAACTATCTCTCGTCTGACTACAAGCAACATCTCGTTGTCATCTTCAACCAGATCTGGTGCGATGGTGTCTTTCCATCACAATGGTGGGAGAGCACGATCATTCCGGTGCTCAAACCCGGCCAAAACCTGCTTGATGTGCATAGCTACCGGCCCATCAGTCTCACGAACTTTCTTTGTAAGCTGCTGGAATGTATGGTGTGTCAGCAGTTGGGTTAGGTCCTGGAGTCACATGACCTACTAGTTCTATGTCAGGGCGGCTTCTGCCAGGGTCTCTCTACCACTGATAATAGTGTGTCCCTCAAGTCTGCCATCTAAACAACCTTTTCCAGACACCAACAGCTGGTTGCTGTCTTTTTTGACTTACGGAAACCATATGACACAACCTGGTGACACAATATCCTTGCCACATTGTACGAGTGGGGTCTCCGGTGCCCGCTCCTGATTTTTATCCAAGACTTCCTGTTGCTCTGTACTTTCCGTGTCCAAGTCGGTGCCTCCCATAGTTCCCCCGTATTCAGGAGAATGGCATTCTGCAGGGCTTCATATTGTGTCTCTCTATGTTTAGTGGCTATTAAAGGTCTAGCAGCAGCTGTAGGGCTGTTGATCTCACCTTCTCTGTGTGAGGATGACTGCTGCATTTCATACTGCTCCTTCGTACTGGTGTTGCTGAGCAGCGCCTACAGGCGCAGTCGTGGGCTCTAGCCCATGGCTTCCAGTTATCAGCCGTGAAGTAGTGTGTTGTGCATTTGTCAGCGTCACACTGTTCATCCAGAACCAGAACGTTACCTTAATGACAATCCACTCACTGTAGTGGAGACATATCAATTCTTAGGACTGGTTTTTGACGCCCGATCGACTTGGGCTACCTCACCTTCGTCAGCTTAAGCAGAAGTGCTGACAGCACCTCAATGCCCTCCTCTGCCTGAGCAGCACCAACTGGGGTGCATATCACTCTACGCTGCTGCAGCTATACAGAGCCCTTGGTCAATCCTGCCTTGATTATGGGAGTCTGGTTTACAGTTCGGCGGTGCCCTCAGTGTTGCGCTTATTCGAATCCAGTGCACTACTGTGGCATTGGCCTAGTGAAGGGAGCTCTTAGAACGAGTCTGGTGACCAGTGTCTTGGTGGAGGCCGGAGTCCCTCCATTGAAGGCTAGGTGTCCACAACTTCTCCTATGTTACATTGCACATGTTGGTAGTTCTCCTGCGCATCCGAATTACTGTCTCCTTTTCCTAACCACGGCAGTTCATCTCCCGCAGGTGAGGGCTTACGATTGCAGTTCGCGTCTGGTCTCTTCTGTCTTAACTGGAGTCCTTACCATTACCACCTGTCTTCAAGGTCCATTCACAAACGCCTCCATGGTGTACGCCTAGGGCACAGATTCTTCTGGACCTTTCTCATGGCCCTAAGGACTCCGGTAACCCTGCAACTCTCTACCACTTCCTCTTGATTCTTGACGTGTACCAAGGCCATGAAGTGGTTTACAATGACAGCTCGATAACTGATGGTCACATAGGCTTTGCGTATGTTCATGGAGGACATATTGAACAGCAATTCTTGCTACATGGTGGCAGTGTTTTCACTGCAGAGTTGGCGGTCATATCTTGTGCTCTTCAGCACATGTGCTTATGCCGTGGTGAGTCATTTCTCCTGTGTACTGACTCCCTACTGTCGCCATCCTTTGGTAGCATCCATTCAGGAGTCCATCTATGCCCTGGAACCATCCCGTCATTGGGTGGGGTTGTGTGGACTACAGGACATGGAATCCGAGGCAACAAACTTGCCAACAGGCTACACGGAAACCGCTTCTGGAGATGGGCATCTGCGAAACTGACCTGCATTCTGTTTTACACCGCAGGGTTTTTCGGGCTTGAGAGACAGAATGGTATAACAGTATGCGCAACAAACTGCGTGTCATTAAGGAGACAACAAATGTATGGAAGTCTTCCATGCGGTCCTCTTGCAGGGAATCAGTTGTCCTCTGCCGGCTCTGCATTCATTGGCCATACGTGGCTAACGCATGGTTACCTCCTCCGTCACAAGGAACCACCTCGGTGTCGCTGTGGCTCACAAATGGTTATCCATCTCTTGCTGGACTGCCCACTTTTAGTCGCTCTGTGGCAGACTTTTAACTTTCCCAGCACCCTACCTTCGGTGTTTGGTGACAATGTCTCAACAGCAGATTTAGTCTTAAGTTTTATTCGTGAGGGTGGGTTTTATCATTTGACCTAAGTTTTAGTGCGTGTCCTTTGTCCCTCTGTGTCCTCCACCCTAGTGCTTTTAGGGTGGAGGTTTTAATGTGTTGTAGAGTGGCTGGCTTCTCCTTTTTATTCTCATGGTCAGCCAGCCATAGTAATTTGCTCTCTTGTTTTGATCACTTCTACATGTTTCTTGCGTCTCTTTGGTTTTCTTGTCCAATTTTGTCCATTTTAGTGTGTGTTACCCTTCTGCCATTCTTGTGGTTTTCCCATTTCTTCCAACTGTGTTTTGTATGTCTCGATTATTTTACTCCCACCCATGTGGAATCATTTTAATCGGAACGAGGGGCCAATGACCTAGCAGTTTCGGCCCCTCCCCCTCTCTTTTAAACCAACCAAATACTATTCTGGCACACAGTTTTAGTCTGTGAGGCAGTTTCACAATTTCAGAGATGTTACTGAGACTGAGAAGTAATCATTCTCAGCCACTAAAAACAGCATTTTGAAAATTGAATGCCAAGAGATCTGTGTTTATGACATGAATTCAGGGAAAGTGTTTACATCAGAGGAGAGATTGCAAAAGCTGTCAATTGCCACCAACAAGACACCTCATGACTGAGTGGAAGAGGCCAGGTCAGCTGCGTTCTTTCCATATTGTAGGGGCAATGGCTTCCAAGACAGGTTGCATGGACGTAGACGGAGGCCAATGTTCCTGCCCATCTCCAAGATAACATGTATTACAGCCTGTTAACGACATCACAAGTCGCAGAGTTCCTGGCATGTATGGTGTATCCTGCAAATGTGGTAGCCTTTACATAAGAAAAACTAATTACACTGTTTCTGTGCACTGTAAAGAGCACCTGTTATGCATAAAACAAAGGGAACTTGAGAAGTTGGCTGTGGTTGAGTGGACATTAGATACAACTTGAAAGGATGAGTCTTGGCTCATGCATCATAATATTGGGATTCTGTTGTAAAGAAGGTGGCCAAAACTATAATAAACAGCAACAATTATAACAGAGAGCAAGAGGACACACTTTCTAGAGCATGGGGTGTGCTTTGGGTGTCAAGGGAAAGCAAAGATGGACATTTACTGATGGTTTCAAATGTGGAACTGATCCCTCGTGCCACCTGATGTCGCCCATACTGGGATTGGCCAGAGCTGCTATTGAGCTGCCCAACTCACCTTTTGTACATGCATCTCTTTTGCCCTCTCTTGTAGGTTCCAGATGCTGCTAAGGCTTGGTCTCCACTAGCGATTTCTTGTCGCATGATTTTTCAATCATAAAAATAGTTCATTGTTTCCGCTACATAGCAATTAAAAAGTTGCAGCATGATCTATTTTTGTTGCAATACGACTGTCACTATGCCAAATAGATCACTTGAGTAGGCATAGACATGCACCCACTTGCTGAGAGTTTATTCACAATTCTGAAGTTGCCTTGTGCTGTTTTGTTAGTCTTCCTTCCTAATTTTTCCATTCTTGTTAATTTTATAATATGTCTGACAACAAATCTACTGAATGTGATGAACGTGTATTTACAGCAATTGATACAGAGTTACTTATTAAAGAAATTGAGAAGAGAGCAGCTCTTAACAACAGTTAAAGGAATATAATGGACATAATTTCAAGGAAAATCTGTGGGCTGAAGTTTGCATGCGTGTTATTCAACTGTACTATTGTCAAGTGCAATTTTGTTCATATTGGCCATTTGCATGTTTAAGTTTACCTTCATTAACAAAGTAGTTGCTAAATTTAGCCTGAATGTTATCCACTGATGAAATGGGCCTTCAATTTTGGGTAGCATTTATACTTGTAAGATTTCACTCTCAGATGTCTGACTGTTTCAATCCAGCTTTCACTCGAACATTGTCGTGAAGCACTGTAATTGCCTTTACAATTTGTGTTCTGCACACTGACATCTAGTGGGTGATGTAGTATATCCCACTTATTACACATTAAACCAAAAGTACAATCAGCATATCTGCGTGCTAAAGTTAGCCAATAGTGAAATAACTTTTTTCATAAGTCAGCTGCTTTCCACCATACTCGCTGCTGTAAACACTCAGCGCGGATGTGGCCGGGGGAGTTGCACACAGCACACATCCTTGATTGTCTGTCACATATAACGATGCCTCGGTAACCACAGATGCCGATGTACGATGGTACATGTTTGTGCAAGTATACCTTTAATTGTCTCACTTCATTGAGCACTTGGAATTTACGTGCATGACTACCGTTTGGCAACATTACTGAGAACTTTCCCATTCGGCGCTATCACTGCATTAATCTGTTCGGCTGGTTCTTTGAACGGCCATTCTAATACCCCAATTGTCAGTATCCCAAATCCTGCATGTGTTATTATGACTTCTCCTACATTTACATTCTCAGTGCTTGAACTTCATAGTTCCTCCGCAAGACTTGACTACTTTGTTGCATAAGTTGGCATACTTCAATTAGACAAAGACAACGCTGCTCACTATCGAAAGATGCATTTCAGTGACATCCTCTGAATCAAGTTGTACTTCATAGTCTATCCAATCTCTGATTTCGTGTAGTTTGGGTCGGGCGTAATTATGATCAAACGATAATTTCAGTGTGTCTTTTCTGTTAAAGTGGGCCATCACGGTGTCATATTTCAATAAATGTAGAATTTCTACAACACTGCAAGAAGCACTGCAACCTACCATGCTGAAGTATAGCAAACCCCAGCACATGAAACCCAGCACATGTCTGCACAGCATGGCTGATGCGGCGAGACTGATCACTTCACAGATGCTGTTAATGTGTAATGTGGAGCAATGTTGTAAATGCCTACTATGGGTTATGTTGAAAATTTGAAATGCTCTGTTGACAGCTGATTTTAAGTGAGCAATGACTAACCTGAGGCTGATGAGGCATTTTGTAGTGCTGAGTTTGAAATCATGTCCTGTGCTAACTAAAACCTTATGATGTCCAACATATCCGAAAAAATGGTGGTCAAAAATATGCAGCACAACTAAAATATAGATCACTTTCTTCACAGTTATCAAAGCTAACCTCTACGAGCAACTTCAAGACAGAAAAAAAATTTAGTTTCAACACTTAAAGCAAGCTGTAATTTCTCGTTATCATTGGTTACCAGGAACTACCATCACACTGGCTAAATGAGCTGCTCCATTACCAACCAATGAGCAGTAATGGTTGGCCCATGGTTGCATTCTATAGGAGAGACAAGAAGATTCCAAATGAAAAAAGAATGATTAGTAGAAAAATAAGAACAAATAGAAAAGTCAATATCATGATAAAATGACATGGGGAAGTATTAGAAATAAAAAATATTATGTTTAAACCAGTTAACTGAATAAAAATTATAATTGAACTGTTTAATTAATCTTAGAAATAAAACAAATTTTTGCCATATTTGAAGAAATTCGAACCTCTGACCTTCTAAACATCATGGTTTGGGAGTGGAGGAAACCAGCTCCAGCACATGAAGTGTCAACTATCAAGTAATTTTAATCAGACTATAGTCTGACCATTTCTTGGCAGCCAGCAGTGCTGTTCAGAACACAAAATATATAAAGGCCACTTTTCCATCCTGTATACTTATCACATCTTCCCCTACCAAACTTACTATCAATTAATGGCAGTAACAGCAATATGAGAAATGATCACAAATGTTTACTAAATGTTTTGAATGTAATTTTTCTTTTACTCATTGCATTGTTTTAGAACAGCCTTAATTTGGTAGCATATTACTTCTTACAAACATGTATCACATCTGGAGATGACCGTCACTATGATGTGCAGTCACAAATCCACATTACTTTTGTTTGTCATATATACCATAGCAGTTGATCAGTGCTAGTTGTCAGCACTGGAAGACAATAAAATATTTCCCCTCTCACTTCTATTAACCCTGCAGTGGCCGCACTAAAAACCACTTAGTTCACCACTCAATTCACCAACATCAATAAAATTAAACTCGTCTTAAAATATTACTGTCTCTGTAAGTACTTTTGTTTGTTATTGAGCAATAAAAATGCACTTTTAAGAAGCTCTTTACATTAGTTTATGCTTCTGAATTCATCTGTTAGTTGCTTGATGCATATTATTATAAAATACAGCTGCAAATCACGGGCAGCACGAATACTTGATTTGGGCTACTTGTGGCCCACAGGCTGCAGTTTGATGTCTGCCTCCATAGGTGACTGGTCAGGGTGGCAAAATACCATGCACGGGCACCCCACAGGTGTAGAATACAAAGAGTGGACAACTATTTACAACTTGTACAGAAACCAGACAGTGCTTACAAGAGTCAAGGGGCATGAAAGGGAAGCAGTGGTTGAGAAAGGAGTGAGACACATTGGTAGCCTATCCCTACTGCTATTCAGTCTGTAAGTGGAGCAAGCAGCAAAGAAAACCAAATAAAAGTCTGGAGTAAGAATTAAAGTCCAGGGAGCAGAAACAAAAACTTTGAGGTTTTCCAGTGACACTGTAATTCTGTCAGAGGCAGGACTTGGAAGAGCAGTTGAATGGAATTGACAGTCTCTTGAAAGGAGGATATAAGATAAATACAAAAAAAGCAAAACAAGGATAATGAAATTTAGGTGAATTAAATCAAGTGATACTGAGGAATAAGATTGGAAATGACACACTAAAAGCAGTGGATGAATTTTGCTGTGTGGGGAGCAAAATAAATGATGATAGCCAAAGTAGAGAGGATATAAAATGTATTCTGGAAATGGCTAGAAGAGAGTTTTTGAAGAACAGGAATTTAACACTGAAAATAGATTTAAGTGTTATGAAGTCTATTCTGTAGGTATTTGTCTGGATTGTAGCCATGTACAGAAGTGAAACATGGATGATGAATGGTTTAGATAAGAAGAAAATAGAAACTTTTGAAGTGTGGTGCCGCAGAAGAATACTGAGGATAAATGGGTAGATCATGCAACAAATGAGGAGTTACTGAATAGAAATGGGGAGACAAGAAATTTGTGGCACAACTTCAGTAAAAGAATGGATTGGTTGATAGAACACATTCTGAAACATCAAGGTATCACCAGTTTAGTATTGGAGGGAAGAGTGGTGGGTAAAAATCATAGAGGGACACCAAGAGATGAATACAGTAAATAGATTCAGAAGGATGTAGGATACAATAGCTATTCAGAGATGAAGAGGCTTGCACAGTATAGAGTAGCATGGAGAGTTGCATCACACTAGTCTTTAGACTGGATGACTACAACAGAAAGGATGAGGATGCGAGGATCCCTCGCTTCATGATTTATGGAAATGGTGTTTTGAAGACCACTCATACTTTTAGGATAGAAATTTTGATGGAACTAGGATTGATATGGATGTTTTATTTAGGAAAATGACTAGTATACAATAAAGTATTATCTGGATGGGGTGTTGGCATCAGAATGGGTGTGGGATTGTGGTTGGATGGAATTGAGAATTGGAGCCCACATTGTATTTAGTGGGATGGGTAAGGGAAGATAAGGATGCTAGGATGAGCGAGTTGTAAGGGTGATTTCCAAATCAAAGCATTTGCTGCATCATTTGGACTGGAACAGTGGAATGTGGGAGTGGTTTGGTTAAACTAGGGTAGATAGACAAAGGAAGATAAATGTCCCTGGTTGTGGGAATAGATGGCAGTCACGGAAGACAGGCAGGGCAGCTAGGAAAATTTGTTGGAATGTGCGAGAATGATGGAAAGGATGGAGGTTTTGAAGGACTGGTGTGATGAAGCAGATAGCATCTTCAGTTGTGGAAGGGGAATGAATGACAGGGCCAGTTCGAACATTTTTCCACACTATCTACTTTTCATTTGTGTCCTTCCTCCTCTCCCTTCTTCCTCTTATATTTTCATTCCTATTAATTTTTGCTACTAATTGTGATACACAATGTACAGAAATCTTGCACTCGGGCACCACTCTCAGCTTGGTTCCCCTACTGGCCACTACTATTCGTGATGAGCCCTGTTTAGAAATCTTATAGCTATGGCAACTTTTGCTTGTTGTTTATAGTTTCATGATTGCTTTAAGTGGAACATCTGTGTCCCACAGAACTCATGGAGAAATAAATTCAGGGAACCAAGTTTTTTTGCTAGTGATTAGGATGTGTAGAAAGAAGAAAGTAAATACTGTTATTATGCCAAATAAATTTATTTATTCACAGCTTATTATTTTTTGTGAGATTTTTCAAAACTTAGTTGAATACATAATGGTACTTCAAAGTAACTGCATATGAAATTATTCCTTATCTCTTACTTCTCTGTGCAGTGTGTGCATCACCTCTTTGTGCTCCTTGCTGGAAAATGTTTTCCAAGTCCCTATAAGCACACATCATCAGGAACCCCTCAACCTCCTGGTTCATTTTTTGTGATGAATACTTTCCCTCCTCTTCTCTTAATAGTTCTCCTAGTTGAAAGATGCCCTAGGGAAAGGAAAGTTGGTCACATTTTCCTCCATTAACATAGTTTCATACAATGAAGCTGTTTACTGTTGCAACATCTGAAACAAAATAAAAAAGACAATGCCACCTCCTACCAGTAGCCTATCTTTCTCTCTGCTGTTCTAACCAGTCTTCACCTTTCATTACAGCTGTGTACTATGGTACAGATGCAGGGTAGGATATAGCCGAGGTTGTACCATCTCTATTTGTTCTTGTGACAAATGTCATATCTTTCGGGTGGTGATCAGTTGATGTAATTGTGACTGACTTCTTATCTTACCATTTTACTGCAGACATGCACTTCTTTGTACAGAAAAAAAACTCTCCGTGTTGTAATTAGTCCTTCCTCTTCATATTGTCAGGTAGGCCCTTCATATTTTGCCTGGTGGTGCTGACTACATAAAACCAGATTCATACTGGGATATCATTAGTCTGTATGAGATGAAAAAATTGCTGAAGACAACAAGATGATGAATATTTATGTATGTCTCACATAGTCTCATTACAATTCCCTCTCCAAGAAAAAATTGGGTTCTTTCTTGTTCTGTTCATTTTCCCATACATTTCAGAATGAGAAACTAAACCTCTTTTAGAGTCAGTTGAACACCAAACTTTGTAGCCATGCTTTACTGGATCATCAACATATTCAGCTTGATTAATGATCAGCTGTTATACGGTATCATGCTCTCATCAATAGCAATGACACTTAATGGATTGCAAACTTGTTTCAAACAAATATTAATCTAATCAATTATGTATCTTAGCTTGTGAAGGTGGTCATATTCAACGGTTCCTCAAGGCACAGCTTTTATATTGTTATTGCAGTGCAAATTTTCCACAAATTTCTTAAACTGTGCCTCTGTCATCAGCTCAGAGACAGCAGTGGCACCTAGAAGGGAATCAGTCGACCAGTAGTGTGCCAGTGTGTGTAAAATGTATATACCCATCAAGATATGAACAGCAGAGAAAGTCTTCATTTCCTTTGCAGTAGTTGAAGTCCAATTATGACCCATCACTTTTATTGTATGTCATCCAATGCATCATTTTCTCTCTTGTGAGGCATAGTGATTTGTTTTCTCACAAAGCATTTCAATAATAGACTCAGTAAAAATGTAAAGGAAGTAATGTATTTCCTTGTCTTCAGTAGTCAGATGAGGACTCACAGTAGCAGTTTGATAAGAACCACAATCATGTCTATCAAAATCAGTTGTCTCATCTGACCAGTCATTTGTATATGGCTCTATTAATTCCAGCATTCAAACTAGACATTGGTAGGATATTTTCTTTTGATGTATCACTGTCGTTAGCACTTATTTCTGTGAAACTCGCGTGTGAGTCGTCAAGTGATATGAATTGTTCTGCTGCCTCTGCATCACATTGATTGATTGATTAATTGATTTTTATTGTTGTAGAGACCCATTCTCATAGTACACTTAATCACTAGCAGAGAAAACAAGTAGTCTAAAATTTCCACATCTGTCAGTCTTGACATGTCTAAAATCGGGAAATAACAATATATTCAAAAAAGTTACATAATTTATTTTCTTTGTGTGTTCTGATAAGTGTCAAATTGAATTTACCATCTTAGTTTCCAATGAAGCAGCAGAGTGCAACATCGTGGCTTCCAATGCATAACTGTAGTGAGCATGCACTTACAGTACGAGGTTTTTCCATTTCATATCAAATCAAGGGAAATAAAGTAAGATTAAAGCACCAAATAGAATATATAAATGTAAAAGTTTAGATGAAAATGTGGACAAAAGGCACATTGGCCATAAGGGAAAACTATGAAACAAAGTAAAAGAAGTTTTATCATTAAATATGTGCAGAAATCTGTATACTTCTACCAAACAATGTGAAAAAGACAACAAATAACTTTACTGAGCTTATCAATTGTAGACAGAAAAAAATTCACATAAAACTGCCAGACCACAAGACAGACAGACAGACAATTGAGCAGTTTGTCACACATCAGGTTCCAAACAATGAGACTGTTGGCTGCAAGCAATTGATACATTCAATGCTAGACTGCAGCACCACACAGATGTGGGACTCTCATATCTCTGTGAACTCGCGGAAATAAATTTGTGTTTGTGACACATACATTCCACTGGTCATGAAAGGGTTACCAACCTTGCTGGGGAAGACTGTAGTTTGAATTACCTTCTGGACAGATGGGGGGGACAGTGAGTTTGGGTTTCACTGACTAAGGTTAGAAATTGTCATCTAGTGGGACCAGTAACAGGCTGGATTCCTTGGATATAAAGTAGGAACAGAACAATAATGCATGGAAATGGAAAATGGAGAAGCAAAAGATGAGCTGTATGAAGCATGAAGTGCTATAACTGATATTATCATAGAGAAATGTGATGGACAGATGAACAGTCATGAGCATTATGTTACAGATCAGCTAGACATAGAGACTGACACTTGATGAGGGATAGCTGATTCAGGTGCAAGAGCAAGAACCTTCTGTGGTTCAGATCAGATTCGTGATTAGTCATTCAGCATCTGTGCATGCAATAGGTTTTATTAGTACATTTACTTATTAATATTACAAAATACATATTTATGTTATTGTATTTGGCGTTTTGAAAAATTCTTCTGAGGATAAAATGGGTTTTCTACCAAGAAGCTGTGCAGTTTTTTCTTAAAGGATTTGACTGGCATGCTTGTGATGTGTTTACGCAATTTGTGTGATTTGATTTCCATGTAGTTATGACTATTGTTTGTTTTTTGCTAGTCTGTGTTGTTGTAAGAGAAGAGTAGTACTGCTTCTTGTATTATAATCTTGTTCCTCTTAAAACTGTTAGTTCAGTGAGTATTTAATTAACATTTCTTGAATATATGAATTAATTAGTTAAAATCTTATACTCAGTAAACAAAGGCTTGCAATGAGTTCTGCTATCTGCTCTTGCCATTACTGTAATTACTTTCTTCTGAATTACAAGGATTTAATTTTTTCGTTATTTCCTCTGAGTATTACAGAAGTAGAATTAACAAATACTGATTTGGGATTATCAGACCATAATGTTCTTGTCCTCAAAATTTCTTCGATGCCACTGTAATAAAAAGAGTGTACTTCACGTATAAAGAAATTTTTTCACTGAAAACTGTGTATAATTTACGAACTCTGCCCAGGACTCACTAACTAGTGAGTCCTGGGCAGAAGTGCTGTCCCTAACGAACACAAATGATGCATATAACACTTATTCTTCAGTTTTCATGGATATTTCACAATGTGCTTTCCAAAGAAGCTGTCAAAAATCATATCACAATATGAAGCCAAGTTCTTGGATCACAGTTGGCATCAAAACTTCTTGTGGAACTCTAAAGAGACTAAATTCAAAATTGAGGACATCTACACATCCACAGTTAATAGAATATGTAAAGAATTACAAGAGGGTATATCAAAAATTAATTGCCAAGGCAAAATTTATGAGTAACGACAACTCTGTAAGACAGTCTTATAACAAAATAAAAGGCATATGGGATATTGTGAAGACTGAAACAGGAAAGAGATGCAAAGACCAGATTATCATTCTCAAAAACACAGAAAATGTCAATATTAGAAAACAAGATTTGCCAAATTACATCAACAATTATTTCATAAATGCAACAACTTTATTAAGCTCAAAATTCACAAACCAAGAAAAACCAGAATTTCCAAAAGTTGCTTGTAGCATGAGGATAGATTCAGCAGAAGAACATGAAGTGTTCAAAGTAATAAAAAGCTTGAAATGTTAAATATCAGCAGGAGTAGATGAGGTACCTGTTTATATCATAACAATGGCAGCTGCACAAATTGCAAGGCCCTTGGCATACATAGACAACTTATCATTTAGTGAAGGAGTGTTTCCAGAAAGAATGAAAATGTCAAAAGTGAAGCCATTATTCAAAAACAGCAACAAGGATAAGGTAGAAAACTGATTGGCCAATATCCCTCCTTCCGGCATTTTCAAAATAAGTTATTAAATAGAAATCGGCATGGTTTCCAGGCAGGTAAAAATACAGAAAGAGCATTAATGTGCTACACTGAACAAATAATCAAAAATATACAAAAAGAGAACAGTGTAGTAGGAATAAATTTAGATCTCTCCAAAGCATTTGACACTGTCAATCACAGCATTCTTCTAGAAAAACTGGAAGCATTATGTATTCATGTAACAGGGAAAAAGTGGTTTGAATCATACCTACAAAACACAACACAGGTTGTAGGACTGATGTCAGATTACTCCAACCACAAAATATATTTAGTATCAGATGCGAAAAAAAGTGGAAATAGGAGTGCCGCAAGGCAGTATCTAGCTCTGTTATTGTTCTTTTTTTACATAAATAACATGAACACATCAGATGGAGCAGATAACACTAGTGTGATAATATGTGCACCAAAGCAAATGCTGCAAATAACTACTGATCAAGTAATAAGGAATTTCCAAACTTGATTCAATGGAAACCAGTTGACGTTGAATACAAATAAGACAAATTATAAGCAGTTTGGGAAAATATGTCAAAATGTAAATCTTGCTCTGTTGTTGGGTGACAAGACCGTGGACAGAGCAGCATCAACAAAATAGCTGTGGGTTCATGTAGATGAAAATCTTAATTTTAATAACCATGTAATGAAACTTGTTCAGAAACGTAACTCAGCTTGTTTTACTCTTAGAATTATTGCAAATGTTTGTACTACAGAGGGTGCCAGGATGGCATATTTTGGCTGTTTTCAGTCTCTTGCAACATATGGAATAATATTTTGGGGTTCTACCACTTGCCGTCTAAAACAAATATTTCTGTTACGGAAGGAGGGCTATCGGAATAACACAGAGTCATCCACAGACACAATGCAAACCCTTATTCAACAAGCTTAAAGTTCCAGCAATTAAATGTGTTTTATATGTTAGCGCCAACCTTGCAGATTTTTCAGACAAATGCAGACTTGCGAAACTACAATACCTGAAATAGCACTGCACTTGATACTCAGTGAACAAAAAGAACAGCCACACAAAGACATGTGAGCCATATTGATACAAAACTCTACAACATACTGCCAGCCATCATCAGAAAGTTAGAAGATGAAAACAGATATGAAGTAGAATTTAAACAATTTCTACTTGAACAGTGTTTTTACTTGGTAAATGACTATTTAGGCCAATAAATAAATAAATATGTTAATGTTTATATTAAGGCAAAACTGAAAGCATTATCTTTTTCCCCTAAAGTTTCTGTTAATTTTGTATATCTGATGGACAGCTGTCGAGTGTGGTAAAATCTTTACTGAATTATTGTTGTGAATATAAGGGATTCCTGTTCACTGAAGACAAAAGTAAAGGCTTTAGTGCAAACAGGCTATGCAGTTACAATACTGTTAGTATACATGTATAAAAAGTTGTATTACTGTGTCTTGTATGACCAAGTATTATTCTTTGTACATTTTTTGTACAATTTTGTATTATTCTTTGTACTACTTACTGTAAAATTTTGTATGTTCCTTTTCCATAAATTTACATGTACTTTAGAACAACATCCATACAATGTTTATTGTATACAGATGGATAAATAAATAAAAATAAAAAATAACAATGTGTAAAGGTCTAAAACTCAAATGTGATGAAGAACTGTAAAATATCAATTAAAATATTGGATTTTGCATTGGAATAATATCCAAACTAGAAGACTCCATATATTTTCAGTGCAGTGATACCAAGTTTTAATGTAGTGTATTTAAGACTAAATCCTGTGACAGTAATGTGGCACCTTCATCCAGAATTTTTTGAGTAAAAGAAATGATGTTACATGAATGCTGCAATGTTCATTCAGTGTTTACATTTATCACTGGGGTTGTATAGGTTTAATTAGGTGAAGTATACACTAATTTTGCAAAACAGGTCTTTGAATTAAACTGCTCAATAGTGTTTGCAGATTAGTGTACCATAAGAAGAGGGTTCAAGTTGAAAACATAGCAGATATTAAACTACATTTAAAAAAGAATGAGGAGTATTCCCGGAGGGCCTGCCATCCTATGGTGGGTAAATGCTTAGCAAGCATTGGTCCTCAACCTACTTCAAAGTTCTTATGAAAAATAACATCCATATAACATGTATAAATTTAAGACTGACTTCAGTGTTGTTTCCTTTACAGTTCAGCAGTCAGTCTCTTCACTGTTCTATCTACTTAATTAGTTGTAAAATAGGTACTGTTAATACTAGACAGTGAAATATAGGAGGAAGAGGCAGGGTAATTTATAATAGTGGGGACTTCAAACTTTTTTCTTCTACAGTCCATTGTGGTGGTGTTTTCACAGGGTCATAATATTTGTGTAGGAAATTCTTTATTACTCCTACTGACCTGAGTGCCTCATTATCCTGTTTCCTATCCTTTTGTCTTCTAAAAGGACAAAATTCTCAATTCTCTTTAATATGATGCATTGCACATCACTTTTAATTGGTAGTGAGAATGCTTACGTAATGTTAATGATTAATTTCACTTCGCTTTACTTACCATCTGTTGTAACACAGAGAAGGGTGATTTATGTATCTTGTTTATGAGGGAGGGAGTGAGGGATTGATTTGATTGATTGATTTTTGATTTTGATTTTCATTTGATTTGATTTTGATTGATTTTCAAGCATTAAATTTTTTGATGGGCTTAACCATTCTCTGACTGATACACACTTGATAAACATAAGGCCCCAGTTAAATGAAGATATATTTGTAGCATCTGGGTTGCAGTTCCACTATGCTGTGTTTTCATTTAGGCACAGAGTGGTTGCTTATAAGAGTTTAGGATGTGTAGTGTTCAGCTGCAATGGTATTTGACCTAAATTTGACTTTGTTGCAATATGTTCATAATGTAGTAACGTAGTTAATGAAAGAAACGTGTGTAATATATGGCCAGAGTGTTGAAATGGTGAGAAGAGAGGCGTTTATTGTAGTAATAACATTTTTTATATTCATCTTAGACACAGCATTGCTTCCTGTACACTTCATTTATTTATCAAGTGGAGAACTGCAAAGTGTATTACCAGGAGAGTAAACTGCTTTGTGTGTTGTCTATAATCCCTGTATGTGGTGCTGCTAACATAACTTATTTCATATGTTAAATCTTTAACTTCCAACAAAGTGTTTAACAACAGACATAATGGCATATTTTCTGTTGAGAAGTATAATTTATTTCTCTTCAGTAACAATATTACAGCCAAAGAAAGAAAAATATCAGCAGTGAGTTCATACTGAAAGGCCTGCATATTAATTATGGACAGCAATTGTTACTCATAAATATACACTATGTGATCATAAGTATATGGACACTTGGCTGAAAACGACATAAAAGTTTGTGCTGCCCTCCATCGGTAATACTGGAATTCAGTATGGTGTTGGCATATGTTCAGTCAGCTGCATGAAGGTTTCTTGGGGAAAGGCAGCCCATTCTTCATGGAGTGCTAAACTGAGGAGAGATATCGATGTCAATTGGTGATGCCTGGCATGAAGTCGAACTTCCAAAACATCCCAAAGATGTTCTATAGGATTTAGGTCAGGACTCTGTACAGGACAGTCCATTCAGTGATGTTATTGTCATGTAACCACTCCACCACAGGCTTTGCATTATGAACAGGTGCTAGATTGTGTTGAAAGATGTAATCGCCATCCCAAAATTACTCTGCAACAGTGGGAAGCAAGAAGGTGCTTAAAACATGAATGTAGGCCTGTGCTGTGATAGTGCCATGCAAAACTGCAAGGACACTTTCGTTTGGTAAGTTACAGCATCTTTGTTTTTATATATATTTTTCCCACGTGGAATGTTTCTCTCTATTATATTCGAGTATTCATAAACTTTCATATAATTGCTAGACGCCTTAAAGTCAGGTATGAAAAGTGACAAAGAAAAATTAGATAACTTTTTTTTTAATTGCTACACGCCAAACCATAATCTATAATATTCCAGCATAACATGGACATTAGTCGTCACCACATCTCACCTTATTGAGTTTGTTATGTTTTTGTTTCATTTATGAATGTGTATCATTTCTGGCCAGTATTTTCATTCTGGAGGCAGGTCTGAGAGATACAAAATCAAGTTACAGAATTCTGGTCCACGCATCACATACGTTCTCCTTCCAATCGACAAGGCATATGTAAATTATAAGTCCAATGATATATTTCATGTAAGAAAATCAACTTCAAGTAATAGTGTATATAGTAGAGGTAAAAGGTACTTCAAGCAGAAGAGCGTGTAAATAAACAGCTGTAAGTTTGAGAATGCGTAGACAATAAATGAGTATTGGAAATTATGTTACGTGTAACAGTACATCAACAGCTGCCGAAGTTAAAATGGATCAAGTCAAACAGGTGATTACAATGTGCATCATATCACACAAAGGTAGTTGCCAAGCAACTTGTATGAGATATTCCTTAGTGAAAGAAGTTAAACTTCAGCAGAAAACAGTGTGTCCAAATATCATGTCCCTACGCATCATCATCATCATCATCATCATCATCATCATCATCAAACCAAAACTGCAAATAGAAATGTATAATACACTTCATTGCAAATCTGCTACCACAATATCATCATCTCTCATAGACTTACGGAATTTCAATAATTTGTACGGTAACATACATAGTTATCATGCACTTATCTCCATAAGAAAAACATCTCTAGTCGTAATCCAACATCAGTTCATTTCAAAAATAAGTTCTCCTGTGTTACATTTCATAGGCATGGCTTACAAAATCAGCATAAAATCATACCACCTCTTACCACAAAAATCTTTCTTACTCTGTTATAGTTTACTGGTACAGAGTGGTAAACTACTACATGTTGAATCTTAATAAGAAAAATGGATATCATTTTTGAAAATACTGGTTACTGTTGCTGTGGTCTTCAGTCCTAAGACTGGTTTGATGCAGCTCTCCATGCTACTGTATCCTGTGCAAGCTTCTTCATCTCCCAGTAACTACTGCAACCTACATCCTTCTGAATCTGCTTAGTGTATTCATCTCTTGGTCTCCCTCTACGATTTTTACCTTCCACACTGCCCTCCAATACTAAATTGGTGATCACTTGATGCCTCAGAACATGTGCTACCAACCGATCCCTTCTTCTAGTCAATTTGTGCCACAAATTTCTCTTCTCTCCAATTCTATTCAATACCTCCTCATTAGTTATGTGATTTACCCATCTAATCTTCAGCATTCTTGTGTAGCACCACATTTCGAAAGCTTCTATTCTCTTCTTGTCTAAACTATTTATCGTCCACGTTTCACTTCCATACAAATACTTTTAGAAACGACTTCCTGACACTTAAATCTATACTCGACATTAACAAATTTCTCTTTTTCAGAAATGCTTTCCTTGCCATTGCCAGTCTACATTTTATATCCTCTCTACTTCGACCATCATCAGTTATTTTGCTTCCCAAATAGCAAAACTCCTTTACTATTTTAAGTGTCTCATTTCCTAATCTAATTCCCCCAGCATCCCCTGATTTAATTCGACTACATTCCATTATCCTTGTTTTGCTTTTGTTGATGATCATCTTATATCCTCCTTTCAAGACACTGTCCATTCCATTTAACTGCTCTTCCAAGTCTTTTGCTGTCTCTGACAGAATTACAATGTCATCGGGAAACCTCAAAGTTTTTATTTCTTCTCCATGGATTTTAATACCTACTCCAAATTTTTCTTTTGTTTACTTCACTGCTTGCTCAATATACAGATTGAATAACATCGGGGAGAGGCTACAACCCTGTCTCACTCCCTTCCCAACCACTGCTTCCCTTTTGTGTCCCTCAACTCTTATAACTGCCGCCTGGTTTCTGTACAAATTGTAAATAGCCTTTCGCTCCCTGTATTTTACCCCTACCACCTTCAGAATTTGAAAGACGGTATGCCAGTCAAAAGCTTTCTCTAAGTCTACAAATGCTAGAAACGTAGGTTTGCCTTTCCTTAATCTAGCTTCTAAGATAAGTCGTAGGGTCAGTATTTCTACGGAATCCAAACTGATCTCTCCCGAGGTCGGCTTCTACCAGTTTTTCCATTCGTCTGTAAAGAATTCGCATTAGTATTTTGCAGCTGTGACTTATTAAACTGATAGTTCGGTAATTTTCACATCTGTCAACACCTGCTTTCTTTGGGCTTGGGATTATTATATTCTTCTTGAAGTCTGAGGGTAAATCGCCTGTCTCGTACATTTTGCTCACCAGATGGTAGAGTTTTGTCAGGACTGGCTCTCCCAAGGCTGTCAGTACTTGTAATGGAATGTTGTCTACTCCTGGGGCCTTGTTTCGACTCAAGTCTTTCAGTGCCCTGTCAAACTCTTCACGCAGTATCATATCTCCCATTTCATCTTCATCTACATCCTCTTCCATTTCCAAAATATTGTCCTCAAGTACATCGCCCTTGTATAGACCCTCTATATACTCCTTCCACCTTTCTGCCTTCCCTTCTTTGCTTAGAACTGGGTTTCGATCTGAGCTCTTTATATTCATACAAGTGGTTCTCTTTTCTCCAAAGGTCTCTTTAATTTTCCTCTAGGCAGTATCTATCTTACCCCTGGTGACATATGTCTCTACATCCTTACATTTGTCCTCTAGCCATCCCTGCTTAGCCATTTTGCACCTCCTGTCGATCTCATTTTTTAGACGTTTGTATTCCTTTTTGCCTGCTTTATTTACTGCATTTTTATGTTTGCTCCTTTCATCAATTAAGTTCAGTATTTCTTCGGTTACCCAAGGATATCTAGTAGCCCTCATCTTTTTACCTACTATATCCTCTGCTACCTTCACTACCTCACCCCTCAGAGGTATCCATTCTTCTTCTTCTTCTTCTTCTTCTTCTTCTGTATTTCTTTCCCCCATTCTTGTCAATTGTTCCCTTATGCTCTCCCTGAAACTCTGGTTTAGTCAGTTTATCCAGGTCCCATCTTAAATTCCCACCTTTTTGCAGTTTCTTCAGTTTTAACCTACAGTTCATAACCAATGGATTGTGGTCAGAGTCCACATCTGCCCCTGGAAATGTCTTACAATTTAAAACCTGGTTCCTAAATCTCTGTCTTACCATTATATAATCTACCTGAAACCTGTCAGTATCTCCAAGCTTCTTCCATGTATACAACCTTCTTTTATGATTCTTGAACCAAGTGTTAGCTATGATTAAGTTGTGCTCTGTGCAAAATTCTACCAGGCGGCTTCCTCCTTCATTTCTTCCTGCCAATCCATATTCACCTACTATGTTTCCTTCTCTCTCATTTCCTGCTACCGAGTTCCAGTCACCCATGACTATTAAATTTTCGTCTCCCTTCACTGTCTGAATAATTTCTTTTATTCTTCAATTTCTTCATCATCTGCGGAGCTAGTTGGCATATAAACTTGTACTACTGTGGTAGGTGTGGGCTTCGTATCTATCTTGGCCACAATAATGCGTTCACTATGCTGTTTGTAGTAGCTTACCCGCACTCCTATTTTTTTATTCATTATTAAACCTACTCATGCATTACCCCTATTTGATTTTGTATTTATAACCCTGTATTCGCCTGGCCAAAAGTCCTGTTCCTCCTGCCACCGAACTTCACTAATTCCCACTATATCTAATTTTAACCTATCCATTTCCCTTTTTAAATTTTCTAACCTACCTGCCCGATTAAGGGATCTGACATTCCACGCTCCGATCCGTAGAACACCAGTTTTCTTTCTCCTGATAACGACGTCCTCCTGAGTAGTCCCCACCCGGAGATCCGAATGGGGGACTATTTTACCTCTGGAATATTTTACCCAAGAAGACGCCTTCATCCTTTAACCATACAGTAAAGCTGCATGCCCTTCGGAAAAATTACGGCCGTAGTTTCCCCTTGCTTTCAGCCGTTCGCAGTGCCAGCACAGCAAGGCCGTTTTGGTTAGTGTTACAAGGCCAGATCAGTCAATCATCCAGACTATTGCCCCTGCAACTACTGAAAAGGCTGCTGCCCCTCTTCAGGAACCACACGTTTGTCTGGCTTCTCAACAGATACCCCTCCGTTGTGGTTGCACCTACGGTACGGCTATCTGTATCGTTGAGGCACGCAAGCCTCCCCACCAACGGCAAGGTCCTTGGTTCATGGGGGAGGGGGGGTGGTGTTGTTTTCTTTTCCCCCACTGTAAGTTAAGTGACTGGTGAAGATATAGTCTTGTGTCTTTACGTGTTGCACACTCTATACCCCAGGATAGTAGAAGAAACCTAATTGCTCTATCTAGATAGGATAGTAAAGAGGAGTGATTCCAGAAAATAAATGTGAAGTCACTGGCTGGGGCAAGGCACCATATGCCACATGGTGTATCTATGAGAGTACCACATCTCCCCTACCTGTTAAATTTCACCACAAAATTACTGAAAAAAGTGTTTCTGATGGGATTTTTCACCCCAGACTTTGCCTTGACTATACAGTGTACAGAATGTAGTCTCAACTATTTCAACTCCTCAAATCACTTTTTAATTCATAATCTGTGATGGATATAAGAATTTAAAAAACCCAGAGATGAGAACAAACCTCATTCTATTAGTTACTTCACTTTCACTGGGTTAAAGTACTCACCGTAAGGTTTGATAAAGAATACAATATGATCTTGACTGTGTGATGTAAGATGCATGTCAAATAAATTTCCAATGGTGTGTCAAAAATCAAAGAACAAATATCATGATGCTAAATGGGTAATTAAGGTTGTCTGTACACTTTTTGCTCAGTAACATTCATACATCCAAATAACCTTTTGGACTTCATGTATATACATGTCTGTATGCATTTGGATGTGGGTTTTCAACAATTTCAAGTGGTCCTATATAAATATCAAAGAATTTTTTAATTTCATTATTTAGAGCTTTAGATTTGGTGTAACTTTTTGTCAAAACTAGATCTCCAACTTTGAATTCTGTGTGTTTTATTTGTTTGTCATGCCATTTTTTTCTTTTTCTGTAATATTCATTCATGGTTCTTCTAACTACTTCCACTGTTTCAGCTGCTGTTATGCTTTTACATGCTAGAAACTCTATAAGTTCTTTAATTAAGTAAGGTGGCTTTGCATCAAACATGATCTCGTAAGGAGAGTATCCTGTGGTAGTATGTTGTAGGCTATTCATAATATCTTCAAAATCATTGATATAATTTAACCAGTTAGTATGATCTATATGACAATAAGTTCTATATAATCTTCCAATTTCCCTCATATTACGCTCAGTCGGGTTACATTTTGGTGAATAAGATAAAATTAGGATACGTCTGATATTATATTATTCTACAAATTCCTTCCAAAACTTTGAAGTAAACTGATTTCCATTGTCTGATAAAATTGCTTTTGGTGTACCCACTTTTAAAAAAGTAGTCTTTCACAAATTTGGTAGCTATTTTCTTGCTAGTTGATTTCTTTAAAGGATAAAATTTTACATATTTTGAAAATAAATGTACAATAACAAAAATATACTGGAACCCTCCTTCAGCTCTCAGAAGTTGGCCATACAAATCTATTCCCACTAACTCCAACTGTTTATGAGGTATCACATTTTGCAAAAGACCAACTTTTGTTCTTTGACATTGATCACAACTGGTAAGTAAAGTCCTAACCCTCCTAGACATGCTATGAAAATATATAGATTCTTGGATTTTTTGAATACATTTCAATGTACCGCAGTGTCCGAAACTTTCATTTGTATATTTTATCAAAGTATTGATGTGAGAATCTGGCCAGCAAACTTATCATACATCACTCTCTAGGTTGTGTCTATAAAACAGAATACCTTTGAAGACTTGATAGTACATTTGTACCTTCTCATGACCTTTCTTCCCTAAACAGTCGTTTTTCCCTCGCGCAAGCCACGAGTGGAGCAGGGGGGGGGGGGGGGGGGAATATGACTTTGGCGCAAATTGTACCCTCTGCCACACACTGCTTGGTGGCTAGCGGAGTATATATGTAGATGTAGAAATAACTTTTAACAAGCTTCCAATGATCATCACCATTTTGGTATCTTCTCAATTGATTACAAATTTTCCTAATTTCATTTTCTTCTTTCACATTTTTAAAGTACACAATTTTGAAACTGTTTCCTTGACTATCATTTTCACTATTACTTACATTTCCCACTGGCATTCGTGACAGGGCAGTAGCAATTGCATTTTTCTTTCCTTTTATGAAGTGAATTATATATCTAATCTCCTGTAAGAACTTGATCACCTGGTAATTCTCCCATGATACAATTTACATTCCTGTGTGTAAGTTAATGCTTTATGATCTGTATAGACCATAACTTCATGCCCAAACAAATAATTTTTAAATTTTTTGGATCCCCATACTATTGCCAAAGTTCCTTTTCTGTAATCATATAATTTCTCTGGTGTTTTTGTAAGGTTCTAGTTGCAAATACTATAGAATGATGTTCTATTTCCCCATTGATTTCCCTTTTCTGGGAACAGATGTACACCCAAACCATAATCACAGCTGTCAGTCATCAAGAAAAATGGTAATGATAAATCAGGTCTATAAAGGATTTACCTTCTATCAACTCTTTCTTAATTTCCTCAAAAGCTAATTGACATTCATCAGACCAATCCCACATTGCATTTTTTCTTAACAGGTTATTTAAACATGGTGCATTAAGTCCCTGTGTTTTCACATATTTTCAATAAAAGTTCACTAATCCAAAATATGACTTCAATTCTTTTTTATTCCTAGGTTCTGGGAATTTTGCAATGGCCTCAATCTTTTCTCCATCAGGCAAAATCCCTTTTTCACTTATGCAATGGCCAAGAAATTTTAATTGTTTCATTGCAAATTTACATTTTTCTAATTTTAGTGTCATACCCCCTGTCTCATTTTCTCTCCAATTTCTTTTAAAATTTGTATATGCTCTTCCCAGGTCTTGCTTGATAATAAAATGTTATCCACGTAAATGATTAATTTTTCCAAGAGTTATTTACCCAAAAAAAGTCTAATCCTCTAATGAATTCTGCTACAGATACATTTTAACCAAATGGTACAACACAGTACTGAAAACTTTTTCCACTAAACAAAAGTGCAGTGTACTTTCTAGAATCTCTCTCCATTTCAATCTGATGAAACCCAGAAGTGAAGTCAAGGCTAGTCATATACCTTACATTTTCAAACTTGTTAAGCAGTTCATATATACATTCAGGATGGTCAGTTTCTCTCTCTAAGTACCTATTTAGATGTCTTGAATCAAGAACTAATTGGATACTCCCATCTCGTTTTGAAACCACCACTAATGGGTTATTGTATGAACTACAACTTCTTTCTATTATTTTCCACCTTTCTATTTTCTGAAGCTCTCTTTCCACTTCTTTTCTTTTGCAGATGGGAATAGCATATGGTTTAATGAAGACTGGATCATGCACTTTTAATTTCACTTTACATCGATATCCTTTTATTCTCCCAGGTTTTACATCAAAGGGATCATTATAATCCCACAAAAAATCCTCAAGTGCTCTTCTGTTCTCTACATTAAGGCTTTCAGTTTCAGACACATTTTTAGCTACCAGTTCACAGTAGGAGTCAACACTGTTATCATTAATACAAAATTCTTCCTCTTCCTCACAATAACCATCGCAGTTAGTCTCTTGCACCCCCCTAATCAGATTCCTTAGGCCATGATCTTCCATTACAATACTAGCTTCCCCATGAATTCCACTCTTTGGTTCAACAAATGTTATTTTCGTGTAAGCCCAGATAAAATTTACTTTTGCCTTAACCATCCAGTTCATACTCAATATCAAGTTTTCATTCAAATCATCAATCACTGAACATCCTTGTACATATTGCACATCATTAATTTTAAATTCTAGTAAGACTTGTCTGATGATCAATTTACAACTTTTTCCTGTTGCACCTTTTACCCATACCCCTGTTACTGCAAATTCTATGAAATTCTCATTATTTTTAATCCTATCTCTCAGCTTCTTTGATAATCCTGTAATTGGGCTACCTGTGTCCAGAAGACATTTTCCTGTCCAATCAGAAATCTGTACTACAATATGCGGACTTCATTTTCAAATAACAGATCCTTCTCTATATCTCAGAAATTCACCCCTTTTTCACAATCATGTCTTTCTTCTACTGTTTCTACACATCCACTGATTATTTTTCTATTAGATGACTGTTTTAGATTTTCAAAACAACTTTCCTTCCCTGAATACACATTTTGACAAATTTCAATTAGGATTTTAAATCTTCGGTCATTATGGTTACATATAATATCATAATATCAGTCACTAACTACGCTACTGGCCATTAAAATTGCTACCACAAGAAGAAATGCAGATGATAAACTGGTATTCATTGGACAAATATATTATACTAGAACTGACATTATAACATTTTCATGCAATTTGGGTGCACAGATCCTGAGGAATCAGTACCCAGAACAACCACCTCTGGCCGTAATAACAGCCTTGATATGCCTGGGCATTGAGTCATACAGAGCTTGGATGGCGTGTACAAGTACAGCTGCCCATGCAGCTTCAACATGATACCACAGTTCATCAAGAGTAGTGACTGACGTTTTGAGACATTTTCAATTGGTGAGAGATCTGGAGAATGTGCTGGCCAGGGCAGCAGTCAAACATTTTTTGTATCCACAAAGGCCCGTACAGGACCTTTCTTCCAAGAATTCCTTGGAGGCTGCAGATTGACTCAGGAGTTTCTATCACCTGTACAGTAATATCATAAAGTGAAATTAGATAAACTACATCTGTGAATGTTCTGATGTAGTTGATCAAATATTTTCTTTTGATTGTTAAAAAAAATGGATACATCAAGAAGTGTTATACATTTCTTTTGTTTGTTGATACATGTGCTCAAATATGCTTGGGTGTACTCATTCGTAGGAAGAGAGGAAATTTGTAAAATGGCCCATTACAGCTACAACTTCAAGATAAAATGACTTGATTATGACAGAAAAAGATATAAAAAATACCGTTTTTTCAAGGATTTAAGACATGAGAACACTACACACTGCAGTAATAATATACACTGCAGTAACTCAGTATTACACAGTAATATCATCACTACTCTAGCTGCAAAAGAGAAAATCTTTTTCAAGGATATTCATTGAGTAAAATTAATAACAGAATAATGAAACATGGAAGTTTTTCAGTAAAACAGGTTAGAAAGGCATATTCCCTTTGTATTTATGATAACAGTTAGCTTGCAGCTTTTCATGTTTTGAAATATAAGATTATGAGATGAAAGTTACTATTTCCATAGTTAATTGTTCAGCTTGATTATCCATGTGTTCTGTAAGGTAAATTGCATCATAAAATACTGGAATATTTTAAACTTCTGATATACCGACTCATTACGTATGATAAACAATGAAATTCAAGCGAAGTGTTTGACACAAGCAGGTGAAATTATGATAAAGTTAGCTCATTATGACAGTGCAGTTTGGCCATTCCAATTATTGAATCTTGATTAACAGGCTACAGTAAGTATATACAAATACACAGAAGTCACGAGTAATAGAAACAAATGAAGATTTTTCTATGCCTTTTTACTTTAGTGTTTTCCCTTTGTTGACTTAATAAATAGCTTTTCAAATTACGTCTCACCTAATAATGTGCTCTGCCCTGACAACACTGCACTTCTAATAACATTGTAGAGTTTATAAACTGACCTCAGTGATAATAGAGAAGTTAGAGGTAAGTAATCACTGATGTCAGCCCAGCAAAAAGTGTACATGAATCAAGCAAAAAACGAAGCACTCTTCTTTACATTTAAAATAACAATGAATGTAAGAATTTGGAACTTTTTTGTCTATCGTTTAAACAAGCACACTTTTTGTAAGCACTAGTACGTTATCACTGTGCTAAACTTGCTCATATGTACCAGTACAGTTTGTATTTTCACATTGTAAATGACTGTACAGACTGTAGGGTACCAGAATGACTTTGATACGTTCCTGTTCCACTTGCAACTGCTGCATGAGAAGGAAGACTGTCAGTACTACTCTACATAAATCTACATTACTTTGATTTTGCCACCATGATTATTACATGAGAAGGATGCTGGAGCTGTTATAATGTTTCGTGATACATTATGAGGTATTGACTCTCAGTATTTTGAGAGTAAGTTTCTCCATGATATACATCTTGTATCATATCTTAGTGTAGTTTTTCAAATATTTCAATGATGCTCATGTGCTGGCCATACTAATCCACACCAAATCACAAATTTCTTCTTTGGATTTTTCTCCATAAATCCCAACCTGAAGCTGTTTTAGATGTAACTTCCAGTATAAGCATATGCAATAGTTAGCCACATGTCAAATGTTGCATTGCATCAATAAACCAAAAAGCGTTTGCACTATGCATATAAATGCAGAAAAATGAGCCATAATTTACAGATGAAAATACAGGCACAGATTTGAGAACACAGTCAATAAAAACAATGTGCTGGTCAAGATATAAATGTATTACACATTTGAAATGTTTCTGCATAAATAAAGGTATGAAAAAGTTATTGGTCATCATATTTCTTAAAGTACTTTGATGGAGCTCCTCCACGATTAAAATGGTTAAACTTATATTTGTTGTTACTGTGGACTAGTTTGAGTTTCATGTATGGCAAATCATGTAGTTAGTTGCTGCTGTCATGCTCCCATATCAGATTTTTCTAAGTCTTCATTTTTATACATTAAACAACTGTAAGTGTATAGACTAATAACTCTCATTATGTTCTATTATTTGAACTTATTTTTGCAAAACTCTGTAGAATCTAGTGATTAACCACTTTACTTTACCATGTGTAAATACAGTTTGCTCCTAGTGAATTTCACCAAACCAGCATTCCATATTGCAAATGTGAGTGAAAGAAAGCAAAATTATAAAAAAAATAGTGTTTTACTGACACTGTTCTCTAAATAGAGTGATAATAGCATAAGAATATTTAACCACAACACATTTGGTTAAAATCCATAAGATGAAAGAAATTTTCATTGCTAGAATTTTAATGTGAAAAGTGAGGAAACAGTAAGATAAATTATCATGGGAACTGGCAGAGTGTACACAAATACCTTGAATAAACTCAAAAGTTTTTCACAGTTTCTTCGTAAGTGAAGAGTCTGTGAGTCAGGCTGGAAAGCTTAGCTTTATGATCCCTTGATGCTTTCTGATATGAGCATGGACTTTACCTTTTCTTTTTTTCACTCACGTCATTAGTGACATAGACATAAAATTACATTGTACATGCATTCACTTTATTCAGCAACACTTCATTGTTACACATTGAAAATCTCAGAAGTACAAGTTAGTGTAGTGCCATTTACAAGAGGGCACTGGAAACTAATGCCTCCCAGTTATTTATGTGAAAACTTAGGTTTTTTTTTTTAATAAAACAGATGTCATTAATATTGTACATCTTTATTCTGCATGTCTACATATTTGCAGCCCTCTGTCAGTAGAGGAATCTGAATTGTTTTGATTGATTGATTGATTGATTGATTTCTTTATTAATCCATGTAACAATTTACATTGTGTGGATTTCGTCAGCAAAATCATATACAATACAATATACCTACACTTATACACATAAAATTTTTATTTACACACATTTTTGAGGTATCTTAAATTAGTTTTATATCCTTGCGTAATTTGTAATTTTCTTATAGTACTGTACAATTTTTGATTTCATATTATAATTATTGCCTCATGTATTACAATGCAGGCTACTTTAATTACACTACATGTTTTAATTCAGATAGTCCAATACTGTGTAGTAACTTTTATTTAATAAAAAAATTTTAGTTTTGTTTTGAACTGTCCGATTGTGTCAATATCTTTTATTTTTTGGGGTAATTTATTATATAATTTAACAGCATTGTACAACAAGCTCTGCTGAGTTTTAACTTTATTTTTCCTCTCTAGATGCAGATTGTATTGGTTTCTAGTTTCATAGCTGTGTACTAAAGAATTTTTCATATAGCAGTCAATATTTTTTTTACATACATAACACTTTGAAAAATGTATTCACAGGGGACAGTTAGGATTTCCAGCTTTTGGAAATGTTCAAGGCAGTGAGCCCTACTGCCACTCTTGGTTATTATACGAATTGCTCTTTTCTGTAATTTGAAAACTATTTGAATATTTTTACTGTTGACTCCCCAAAATATTATTCCATAGGTAATAACAGAGTGGATATAAGAAAAATATACAGATCTGACACATGTAGTATCACAAACTGCAGTCAGAATTCTCAGAGCATAGCATGCTGTAGCGATTCTGTTACTGAGTATTGTAATATGTTCTTCCCACTTTAACTGACTGTCAACATGCATACCAAGAAATTTTGTGTAGTCTACACATTCTATAGTTTCATTGTTTAACTTAAAGTTGTTATAGTGTGGTTTTTTGCAGACATAGAAGTTAACAGCATTTGTTTTTTTAAGATTTAGTGTTAGTTTATTATTGGATGCCCACTCACGTACACTGTTTAGTGTTTGTTTGGCTTTTTCTTTTAGTGCATCTGGTGATTTGTCACTGATTAGAACATTTGCGTCATCTGCAAACAATATTGTTTGCCCATGCTTGATGCTCTGTGGGAAGTCTTTATGTAAATGAGGAATAGCGCTGGGCCAAGGACACTATCCTGTGGGACACCTATATTTACATAATTTGGGTCTGAAGTATACTTTACAATATAGTTTGAGCAACTTGAAATATGTGAGATTTCAGTTATCTGTCTTCTATTTTTTAGATATGACTGGAGCCATTTAACAATATGTTGTGGTCTACTGTATCAAACACTTTAGTTAGATCAAGAAATATACCTGTTGTGTAGTTCCCTTTATCTAATGCTTCTAGAATGTGTTTTGTGAGGTGTGCTGTTGCTGATTCTGTGCTTTTCCCTGATCGAAATCCAAACTGGTAGTGTTTAACATGGCAGGGTGCAACATAACTATGTCAGTGTGGGATAAACAGTATGTTGTAATAAAAATTCAAGTTCCAAGAGTTCATTCACATGTGGAGCTCCCTCTCCTTGAACATGACAATGTCAGACCACACACGAGTGCTGAAACAATCTGACACTTTGGGTTCACTGTCAGTGATCATCTTCTGTACAGTCCTGAAGTGGCAACATCTGATTTTCACTTGTTTCCAAAACTTAAAGAACACTTTTGAGAACGCCACTTTGATGATGATGAAGCAGTGCAAGTAGAAGCATGGCTCCATCAATGAAGTCAAATTTTCTAACATGACTGTATCAACAAATTAGTCTCTCATTGAGAGAAATGTGTTTGTCCCCAGGGTGACTATGTTGAGAAATAAATATGTAGACATAAAGAATAAACATATAGAACATTAATATAGTTTGTCTTATTTAAAAACCATTCAGAGTTTTCACATAAAAAATTCAGAGGCATAACTTTTTAGCACACTCTTGTTGTCAGTATGCTTCCAGTAAACTATGATGTAAAATGAAAGTAAGCATGTAATCAATCTACTATATCATATTGCTGAAGACAAGAGACTATTATAAGAAGAAATATAAACAACATTGTACACATATGAGCATGTCAATAAGCACATATAATGTGGTTAACTGAATTTCAATGACATCTTATTGTGGGTTGTGCCATCCTGCTGAAGAATTTCAAAACACTCAGAACATGATGTATTAGTAGTGCATATGTTTTGGTGTCAGTGTTTCAGAGAAAGTCCACATTCTTATCAATATAGTTCCAAAGATTAGAGCTGCACACCTAGATAGCCCATCAGACGAGTACCAGTGATCACACAAATCAAAAACAGTGTTGCATCAAGAGTGTCTACTAGCTTGATTAGGAATAATTCGACTGAATGTGAGCAACAAGCAAGAATGCTGTACAACAGGCTTCCTCTCACATTCTGTCAATATGGTGCTTCTTTCTGTAACAAAATGCATGGCTAGAGGGATGAACAGAATAAATTTTAATTTAATCATAAGATTAGATATTGTATCAACATGAGTTATAGTCATTTGAAAGTGTGTTGTCTGCTAGGAGATTGCAACTTCCATTATGCATCAGACAATAGTGTTCATGATCAACATTTAGCATTATAATGTAGAGAGCTATGGCTTACAGCTACAATGCTTCTTTATTGTTTGCCAAAGAAACACTGAACAGCACAGAACACATCAAAACCATCTGTTGTTGACATTCCTACAACACAGCATACAGACACAGTCACATTTTGTATGTGTCTGGCTGGTGCTCTGAAAATAAGTATTACTTTGAGATCTGAGCTTTCATGACCCTCCATGATATTTGATTATGTACTGAATGGTCATCTTTTGTCATTCTATAATTTCTACTTGAATACTGTTTTCCCATTTTAAGTGAATATGTAGCTCTTACTAATGCTAATTATTTATGGATTTTTCTGAGTATGAAATAAAGAATACTGAAGTTTTACAATTGAAGAACAAATAAATAAATGATGCATTTCAGTAGGTGAATACTTTCTTTTTGACTTTCAGTGGGTTTTTATTACCACAGTGTATTAAAAAGTTGTCTGCCACATGCTTGGTGATGTATATTTCACCAACAGGTCAGGCAAACAACATTAGGTGTGTGACTCTGCTGTGGCTAGTGGTGACCACTTGTTAGTCAACCTGTTAAAGTAGGGCTCATTTGCCTTCAAATTATAGTCATATGTATCAAACCCTTCGAGATCTTTCAAATGCCAATATTTTTGTCACACCACATTCACATGTAATAAGTAAGAATGTGTGTGTAAAAGATGCCCATAAACAAGTTAAATTTAGGAGACCTACATTAATGTGTCAATGATATTGACAAAACTATTTCATAAGTAGTATCACTTCCACATCAATACAGGATAACAATTTTAACACCAGTACGTGCACTTTCAAGTTCACTTGCATGAGTGTCATCATGAAAAACAAGACTGGCATCTAACGGTTAGAGTGTTTATTGTTAGATACATTAATCTGTTAGGTAGGCTACAGAACCTCGTCAAGTGAGTACAGGGTTACAAATAAAAAATGAAATAGATGTAATGCAGGAGAAGAGGTAATAATGAATAAGGAAAAGGGAATGCAGCTAAGCTTCTACCAATAGCACAGTGAATTGTTACCAAGCTAAGGTAGACACAATGCCAGCACTCACCACAATACTAACTTTACATGTCAGGTAGCTCCCCAGATGATGAAGAGATTGAAAGAATATGTGAGGACATAAAAGAAATCATTCAAATAGTTAAGGGAGGTGAATGTTTATTTGTAATGGGGGACTGGAATTTGGTAGTAGGAAAAGGAAGAGAAGGGAAAATAATAGGAGAATGTGGACTAGGGAAAAGGAGTGAAAGAGGAACTCACCTCATAGAATATCGCACAAAGAAAAATTTGATTTAAGAATAATTTATACATGGAAGAGACCTGGAGTTAAAGGATGGTTTCAAACGGATTAAATTGCAGTAAGACAGAGAAGTAGAAACTGGATTTTAAGCTGCATAACATTTTTGGAGGCAGGTTTGGACTCTGACCATAATTTATTGGTTATGAACTGCAGATTAAAACTGATGACATTTTTGAAACATAGGAAATTAAGGAGATTTGACCAGGCTAAGTTGGACATAACCAGAGGTGATTGAGAGTTTCAAAGGGAGCATTAGGAAAAGATTGACAAACTGAAATAAGTAACATAACAGAAAACAAATTGGTATCCTTGGGAGATGAAATAGTGAGCACAGCAGAGGATAAAAATGTGCAAAAGGCCAAGTAGAATCTTTGGATGACAAATGAAATATGAATGTAATTGAGGAAAGGAGAAAATATAAAACTGCAACCAATGAAGCAGGCAAAAAGGGAAAACAGATGTATTAAAAACTGAAAGTGACAGAAAGTGTGAAATGGCAAAGTAGGAATGAAATGAGAAATGCAATGATGTAGAAGCATGTACAGCTAGCGGAAAGATAGCTGGTGCTTTTAGGAAGCTCAGAGAGACCTTTGGAGGAAAGACAAGTAACTCTATCAAAGTCATGAACTCAGGTAACAAGCCAGTACTGATACTAAACAAAAAATGGAGAGGCTGAATGTGGAAGGAATATACAAAAGGACCATACAAGGAAAATGAACTTGAAGGCAATATTATAGACAAAACAGGCTCCCTAAAGTAGAAGATATTCCTTCAGAATTATTAAGATCTTTGGAGAACAAGCCATGAAAAAACTGTTACATGTCATCTTATTCAATAACCAGTACTTTGAAAAAGTGGGCAGTGACAGGTTGGAGTGTGGAATGTTAGAGCCATTAGTTTGTTAGGTAGACTACAGAATTTATGAATGGAAATGGATAGGTTGGAGTTAAATGTAGTAGGAATTAGTGAAGTGTGGTGGCAGGAATAATAGGACTTCTGATCAGGTGACTACAAGATTTAAAATACGAAATCAAACAGCAGTAGTAGGAGTAATAATGAATAAGAAAGTAGGAATGTAGCTAAGCTTCTATTAGCAGCACAGTGAGCACATTATCTTAGACATGTAGCCAACATCCACCATAATAGTAAGTTCATATACCAACTAGCTCCCCCGATGATGGGGGGACTGAAAGGATATATGAGGATTTAAAAGAAATCATTCAAATACTTAAGGGAGGAGAATATTTAATTGTAATGGGGACTGTAATTTGATAGCAGGAAAAGGGAGAGAAAGAAAAATGTTATGGGAATGTGGACTGGGAGAAAGGAATGAAAGAGTAAACAACCTCAAGAATGTTGGACAAAGCAAAATTTAATCATCGCTAACATTTGGTTTAAGAATTATGCCTACATGGAAGAGGCCTGTAGATACAGGACAATTTCAGACAGATTACATTATGGTAAGACAGAGAATTAAAAACCAGATTTTAAACTGCATAACAGTTCCAGAGGCAGATGTGGACTCTGACCATAATTTATTGCTTACAAACTGTAAATTAAAACCAATGAAATTTCTGGAAGGTAGAAAATTAAGGAGATGGCACCAAGATAACTTGAAAGAACAAGATGTGGTTGAGAGTTTCTAGGGTTGCACTAGGAAAAACCTGACTGAAACAGGGATAGACAAAAAACAAGATCCCTGAAGCAGATGATATCATTTCAGAATTATTAAGATCCTTGGGGGAACAAGCCACGGAAAACTGTTCCACCTTGTATGCAAAATTTATGAGTTGCATTGAACCAACTTTCTGGGGATAAATCTAGTAAGCAGAAAATAATTCAAAGTAAACATCTTTAGAAAATATTTGTTTTGTCAATGGTAGCTGAAATAAATGTTTCTCAAATTTGGTGGGTTTGTTATACACACACCAAAATAAGCTTTGCATCACCTCAGTTCCGAGAGTTCCAGAACCTGTACAGAAAATTGGACTAGAGATCAACATAAACATCGGTTCCTCCCTTTTCATTGCCCATGAAAATCACACATCGCATGTTGTACCACCATACAGCGAGACCTTCACAGGTGGTGGTCCAGATTGCTGTACACACCGGTACCTCTAATACCCAGTAGCAGCTCCTCTTGCATTGATGCATTCCTGAATTCATCATAGCATACTATCCACAAATTCATCAAGGCACTGGTGGTCAAGATTGTCACACTCCTCAACAGCGATTCATTGTAGATCCTTCAAGTGGTTGGTGGGTCACGTCATCCTTAAACAGCCCTCTCCAATCCATCCCACACATGTCCAGTAGGGTTCATGTCTGGAAAACATGCTGGCTACTCTAGTCGAGGGATGTCATTATCCAGAAGGTAGTCATTCAAAGGCTCTACATGATGGGGGCATGAATTGTTGTCCATGAAGACGAATGCCTCACCAATATGCTGCTGATATGGTTGCATTATTGGTTGGAGGATGGTATCATAGAGCTGTTATGGCGTCTTCCATGACCACCAGCAGTGTACATTGGCCCCACATAATGCCACCCCAAAACAGCAGGGAACCTCCACCTTGCTGCGCTTGCTTTACATTCTACATCTACATCTATACTCCGCGAGCCACCTTACGGTGTGTGGCGGAGGGTACTTATTGTACCACTATCTGATTCCCCCTTCCCTGTTCCATTCACGAATTGTGCGTGGGAAGAACGACTGCTTGTAAGTCTCCGTATTTGCTCTAATTTCTCGGATCTTTTCGTTGTGATCATTACGCGAGATATATGTGGGCGGTAGTAATATGTTGCCCATCTCTTCCCGGAATGTGCTCTCTCGTAATTTCGATAATAAACCTCTCCGTATTGCGTAACGCCTTTCTTGAAGTGTCCGCCACTGGAGCTTGTTCAGCATCTCCGTAACGCTCTCGCGCTGACTAAATGTCCCCATGACGAATCGCGCTGCTTTTCGCTGGATCATGTCTATCTCTACTATTAATCCAACCTGGTAAGGGTCCCATACTGATGAGCAATACTCAAGAATCGGACGAATAAGCGTTTTGTAAGCTACTTCTTTCGTCGATGAGTCACATTTTCTTAGAATTCTTCCTATGAATCTCAACCTGGCGCCTGCTTTTCCCACTATTTGTTTTATGTGATCATTCCACTTCAGATCGCTCCGGATAGTAACTCCTAAGTATTTTACGGTCGTTACCGCTTCCAATGATTTACCACCTATGGCATAATCGTACTGGAATGGATTTCTGCCCCTATGTATGCGCATTATATTACATTTATCTACGTTTAGGGAAAGCTGCCAGCTGTCGCACCATGCATTAATCCTCTGCAGGTCCTCCTGGAGTACGTACGAGTCTTCTGATGTTGCTACTTTCTTGTAGACAACCGTGTCATCTGCAAATAGCCTCACGGAGCTACCGATGTTGTCAACTAAGTCATTTATGTATATTGTAAACAATAAAGGTCCTATCACGCTTCCCTGCGGTACTCCCGAAATTACCTCTACATCTGCAGATTTTGAACCGTTAAGAATGACATGTTGTGTTCTTTCTTCTAGGAAATCCTGAATCCAATCACAAACCTGGTCCGATATTCCGTAAGCTCGTATTTTTTTCACTAAACGTAAGTGTGGAACCGTATCAAATGCCTTCCTGAAGTCCAGGAATACGGCATCAATCTGCTCGCCAGTGTCTACGGCACTGTGAATTTCTTGGGCAAATAGGGCGAGCTGAGTTTCACATGATCTCTGTTTGCGGAATCCATGTTGGTTATGATGAAGGAGATTTGTATTATCTAAGAACGTCATAATACGAGAAAACAAAACATGTTCCATTATTCTACAACAGATTGACGTAAGCGAAATAGGCCTATAATTATTCGCATCTGATTTATGACCCTTCTTGAAAATGGGAATGACCTGCGCTTTCTTCCAGTCGCTAGGTACTTAGACATTATGTCTAAGGTGGTCAGCCTGACCGGGTTGCCTCCAAACACGTCTCCAACAATTGTCTGGTTGAAGGCATATGTGACACTCATCAGTGAAGAGAATGTGATGCTAGTCCCGAGCAGTCCATTCAGCATATTTTTGGGCCCATCTGTACCATGCTGCATGGTGTCATGGTTACAAATATGGACCTTGTCATGGACGTCAGGAGTGAAGTTGCATGTCATGCAGCCTGTTGCGCACAGTTTGAGTCATAACATAATGTCCTGTGCCAGAACAATAAGCATTATTCAACATGATGGCAGTGCTGTCAGGGTTCCTCTGTAGAAAGCAGTCATCCACTGCAGTAGTAGACCTTGCGCGGCTTGAGCGAGGCATGCCATCAACAGTGTCTGTCTCTCTGTATCTCCTCCATTCCCAAACAACATCACTTTGGTTCACTCTGAGCTGCCTGGACACTTCCCTTGTTGAGAACCCTTTCTCATGCAAAGTAACAATGCAGACATGATTGAACTGTGGTACTGACCATCTAGGCGTGGTTGAACCACAGACAACACCTAGCTGTGCACCTCCTTCCTGGTGGAATGACTCAAACTGATGAGCTGTTGGACCCCCACCACCTAATAGGCACTGCTCATGCATAGTTACATCTTTGGGTGCATTTAGTGACATCTCTGAATAGTCAAGAGGACTATGTCTGTGATACAATATTCATAGTCAACGTCCATCTTCAGGAATTCTGGGAACCGGGGTGATGCAAAACTTTTTTTGATGTGTGTATTAAATGTTAACCAGAACTTACCTTCATTTAGTTGCTTTACTACAGGTGATGTTTCTTAAGTGAAAACAGGGTAGAGAACACCATGATTCTCAAAAGATATGAAAAGTCAGAGATTGTTTCAAGTGTATAATTTACTTTGTCACAGCAGGGTCAAGGTCTTACATCATACTAGGCCTCCCACACAATTTCTTGTGGGTCTTACACAGGGTGGAGAAAAATTGTGTTGTGAAATTTTAACCCTGGATAGCTGATGCCACTAGGAACCAAAATTAATGATGTTGTGTAGGTCAACAATGCACTATTTTTAAATTACGGAAACTTGGCTCCACTTGCTCCGATTGGCCAAGGGATTGCCCTGTTGCCGTTCATTGGTTGATGGGCAGGGCTATGGTTGTCAATCCACACATACAAATGTCCCTTGCCCTATCACTGCCCAACGTGATATGCACATGTGCTGAATAAGTCTTGCTGTTTGTCTCCACCTCACGTCATAGGCATTCATACGTAAGCCTCACTTTGGAGCACACACACATCATCTTTGATTTAGTCATACAGTAAGCATATCGGCACAGTGTTTGTTTGAAGAACAATGAGATATCGTTTTCGTTTATGGGCTAGCTGAAGGTAATGCACATGAAGCTTGACGGTTGTATAAGGAACAGTACCCAGCAAGACACCACCCACACCCACAAACGTTTACAGCAATTCACCTGCGACTTCGTGAAACAGCCTCATTAGCGGAATATCATGGTGATGCTGGAAGACCTCGACCATGACAATATGCTGTGTTTGAAAAGATTGTTTTCGAGCACTTCGAGGAAGCACCTATGACAAGCACTTGAGTTGTTGGATATGACTTTGGGGTCACTCATCGATTAGTCTGGGAGGTTTTGAGGGATGATGGTCAGCATCCATTTAATTTCCACCCTGTCCAAGACCTAAATCCAGTTTCCACCCTGTCCAAGACCTAAATCCAGTTTCCACCCTGTCCAAGACCTAAATTCTGTGGCGTACTATGAACACAGGCTAGGTTTTTGCTGGTGGTTTCTGTGATTTGTTGCATGAGATCCTGACTTCCCCAACATTGTGTTGCTTACCAACAAGTGCATCTTCCATCGGGTTGGCTTTTACAACACTCCAAATGTTCATTACGGGGCAAGGGGAAATCTTCATGTCACGTATGTCCAAGGGCACCAGGAACAATTTTTGCTGAACAATCGGGTAGGTATTGTGTGTGATCATCTGATTGGGCTGGTCCATCTACATCCTCAACTTACCAGGGCAAACTACCTTTATGTTTTGCAAGAAACTCTACCCACCTGCTGGGAGACGTTCCCTAGGACATGTGGTTGCAGCATAATGGGACACCCACACATAACAGCTGTGCTGTGTGCAAATATTTAAATGATCTCTTCGATGGCTGGGTAACTGGCAGAGGTGCTCATAGGACATGGTCCCCACGATCACCAGACCTCACACGAGCGGACTTTTTCCTGTGGGGCTTCTTCAAGGTTCTAGTTCACCCACCCACATGCAAACCACCTATAAACAAAGAGGGATTAGTGGATCACATTCAACATGCTACCAATCACATCAGGGCAATGCCAGGAATCTTTGAAAGAGTTCGGCAAAACACCGTTCGACGTTACCAAGCTTGTGTTGCGTCAGAGGGTCACCAGTTTGAGCACCTGCTATAAGTAAACAATGTCCTAGCTACAAAAAACACAATTTTTAAAAGACTTTCTGTACACAAACTAACAACTGTTGATGGGTTTGTTCACGGTACGTCTTATCATGAAACTACAATGGATGTCGCGATCCTGGCTGATTCCGGCCCAGGCCCCAGAGTGGAAGGCTGGCATGCTACCACCGAGTGTGTGGGCTGCCTTGGATACATTGTGATCTCCAGCAGACAAAACACTCGCGGTCATGCATTGTTCAGAGCATCTGGCAACAGGGCAGTCCTGTGGCCAATTTGAGCATGTGGTGCCAAGTTTCCGTACTTTAAAAATTGTGCATTGTCGACCTACACAACATCAGTAATTTTGGTTCCTATTGGCATCAGCTATCCACGGTTAAAATTTCGTGAAACAATTTTTCACCACCCTGTATACTCTTGCTAACAACTGATGTATCATTGTGTATAGTAAATTCACTAATTACAATCACAAAAGTTGTTGCTAATTACAAATGATGTTACCATCTGGTGGTTATTATTGGAATGCATGGAATGTGATACAAAGCTGATTACATGTATCTTGTTTTTATAGAAAAATAAATGAAATGATATGAATGGGCAAAGCTAATTACATTTTTTGATAATTACTCTGGAACTATGTTATTCCAAGTATTCCTACCATGTTTTCTATTTCAAATATGAGTATATTATCTTTTAGTGTGAACAGAATTTCAATATATAATACAGAAGCCCAAAGAAGCACTTTGTTTACATTGTTAATCTGGTTTCATTTTATGAATTACAGTAATTATGAAGTAATTTGATGTTGTTATATTAACCAACAGCATAGCAAGCTGGCAGTATGACAAACAGACTTGTTACAGATTTCAAACATTATAATTACTGTGTAGTGGTAACTCTTTTGTTATTCTATTGTTCACAAATGGAAAGCTCTAATTGCAACTGAACAAATTGACAATACATTATCCTACCAGTGGATGGAGATAATATTAGTCAGTATGTTGACATGAAGTTCTTGAAAATTATGTTACAGAGCTCAAAAGGCCAAATTACTTAATGGATCCTACCTAGTGACATAACATGTAATCAAGCAATCTGAATTAGTTCTGAAATTATATGAAAAATGAGCTTTCACATTTCAGAATCACACATATATCCATAGACTTTAGGAAAAATGCAATAATACTGAAGAAGGCAGGTACTGACAGGTGTGAATAATCCCAAATTGTCAGTTTAATAAGTGTTACTTGCAAAATACTGACGTACATTATTTGCAGAAAAATGGAAAACTCAGTAGAAACTAATCTCCTGAAAGATCAGTTTGGGTCCCAGATAAAAGTACGAATGTGTGAGGCAACACTGACCCTACAACTTATCTTACAAGATATATTAAAGATAGGCAAATGTATGTTTACAGCATTTGTAAATTTATAGAACAATTTTTACAGTGTTGCCTGGAATACTCTCTTCAAAATTCTGAAGGTAATGGGGTTTAAATACAGAGAGGAAAATGTTATTTATAAATTATACAGAAACTGGACTGCACTTGTTGCAGTTGCAGGATATGAAATGGAGCAATGGTTGGGAAGGGAGTGAGCAGGGCTGCAGCCTATCTCCTGTGTTATTCAATCTGTGCATTGAATAAGCAGTGAAGAAAACCAAAGACAAATTTGGTGAGGGAGTTTAAGTACAGGGAGAAATAATGAAAGCTTCGAGGTTTTGATGATGACACTGTAATTCTGTCAGAGACAGCAAAGGAATTACAAGAGCAGTTGAATGGAATGGATAGTGTAAGACAAATATCAACAAAAGTAAAACAACAGTAATGAAACTTCCTGGCAGATTATAATTGTGTGCCGGACCGAGACTTGAATTCAGGACCTTTGCCTTTTGCAAGGCACGTGCTCTATTGACTGAGCTACCCAAGCACGACTCACACCCCATCCTCACAGCTTCATTTCCATCAGTACCTTGTCTCCTACCTTGTTCAAAATGGGTGGGCTACATGTGCAGAGCATTAGGTGACATGCAGCCATTGCAAAAAGAAGGAACATATTCCGACTGTATGCAACTCTCAACCTCCTTCACCAGACATGAATGTGGATATGATCAGTGTTTCCCAAGTGATTGTAGCCCCAAGAAACTCTACATTGAAGTACATGTTATGGACAAGATGTTAAGAATGCAAGGGAACATGGGTGCAGCAGTGACTTTGTTAAATTTTCAGATCTATCTGGTTACTGGATCACTGGCATTGTTTCCTGTCTCTCACCAGTTGTTCAGTTACAATGAACAACAAATACCTGTACTGTGACAGCTTTCTATTTCCATTATGTATAAAGACTTTGATCTTTCTAATAGTGGATAATGCTAACACTGAAAACTTATTTGGGTTAGATGCCTTCAAAATTTTTGGATTTCCTATCTCCAACAAAGTGCATTTGGTATTGGATCAAATTCCATACCAACAACCATACATGCTCTGCTCAGAATGTCCTTTCTGTGTTTGTGGAAGGTTTACGGTGTGCTACTGATTACAAGGTTCTCATTGCCGTGAAACCAACAGTGCACCCCATTTTTTTCAAGCCCACCCAACCCCTTAACTTTACAGGATCAAGTTAAATTAAAACTACATTGACTTACATCTTTGGGTGTTATCATGCCCATCTCCTCTAGTAAATGGTCTACTCTGTTGATAATTGTCACAAAACCTAATGGTAACCTTCGGCTCCATCAAGATTTTAAAAAGTCTGTAAATTTACAGTCTATTATTGATACTTATCCCTTACCCCACCAGGGTGAACTCTTTGCACAGCATCCTGGGGTCAATAGTTTTCCAAAATAGACTTATTGGATGCGTATTTTCAGCTGCTTCCTCATAGTGAATAACCCATTCAGGCTATATTAATACTAATGCCTACAATTCAGCATGGCTAGCACCCCTGCCATTTTCCAATGATTTTTAGAGCAACTCACAGTCTCTGTGGTGAGGTGCACTCAGAAGATATTGTGGTTTCAGGCTCCCCAACAAATGAACATTTGCAGAACCTTCATGCCTTGCTCACAATGCTGCAGGTTGCTGGATTGAAATGTAACTTGGACAAATTGATATTTTTTCAGCAATCTGTCATATATCTTGGGTTTTAGGTCTAATGTGCTGGTGTCAAGCTTTTGATGCCGTTACAGTTTTGTCATGTCCTACCAATCTTAAAGAGGTGCAGGCCTTTCTCAGAAAAATTGTGTACTGCCATAAATTTCTTCCTGGTGCAGCCACAGTGGCTCAGCCATTGCATGCTCCCATACATAAAGGTGCTCCGTTTCACTGGTCGAATCCATGTGAGTGTACATTTACTCTACTGAAGTAAAAATTACACTCAGTGCCTTGCTTGATTACTTTCTAACTGGGCCATTATCTTGCTTTAGCCAGAAATTCCTCCCAGTATGGTCTTGGGGCCATTCTCACACACAAATATTCAGATGGTTCCAAACTCCCTATTGCATATGCTTCCAAAACACTGAATCAGATGCAACAGCTATACTCACAGATAGAAAAAGATACCCTTGCTATTGTGTATGCACTCAAAAAGTTTCATGTTTTCCTATATGCTCTTAAATTTCATGTGGTTACTGATCATAAACCTCTGGTTTCTCTTTTCCATCCTTCAGCGTCTTTACTGGACAAAGCAGCCCATCACCTGCAATGCTAGACTCTGTTTTTGTCATGCTATAACTATGAGATTTACTGACAACCCCCTGCACAACATGCAGATGCTATTTCTCAGTTGCCCTTTGACCCTGATCCTTCATATCAGGATGAACTGTTGTTCAAATGGCTCTGAGCACTATGGGACTATATCACAGAACCTTCTACCGAAGAAGCCCTCAATAGGTTCTGGGGTTCATATAGGTTCACTCCCACTGTCAATAGTAGCTTGGCAGAGCTACTCCATCTGCTCCCACTGACACCCAATCACCGAAGAAGACACAGCGGAACAAAACTACCATCGACTAAACCAGGCTGTGATACCGGCAAAAGCATTTAACCCAAAAAAAGCAGCAGAACCAAGTTCCACACCCAAAGATATTCAAGATATAACAAGAAGAACTGGGCACTGGAAACCAGAAGCAGTACCTACAGGAGACCCACTAAGGACATCAACAGATCCAGTCTCAAAAGTATCACCAAGGACATCTAATTTTACATGTATCAGTGAACACCAACAATCTACTACTACCACCCCAGCAACAGGAGGAAGTTCAGCAGTTCCAGTGGGAAGAAATGCAAGGCAACCATGTCATCTACAAGATTTTTATTCCCAAAAAGGCTCAAGACCAAATTAGGATAACTAGTGCACCTATCAACACCACCTCCAGTAGCACTCCTTAGGAATAAAGTAAGAGAGCTAGAAATCTTGCTATCAAGTGAACTCCGATACGTTAATATACTATGCTTAACTGAACACTGGCTGACAGAAAATGAGTTAAAGACAGTGAAAATAATGGATTATGTGTTAGCAGCACAAACTTGTAGAAATAAGTTTAGACATGGAGGGAACTGCATATACATAAAGAAAGATATCGAATTCAATAACGTAGACAATGTTGAATCCTTAAACACTGAGAAAGATTTTGAAATATCAGGCATAGAAATTCCAGCATTCAAGTTAATTGTAATATGTTTATATTGATCTCCAGATACCCATCTAAAAAAATTCAACACTCGGCATGATACTTTACTAAATAAAGTAGTAACAAATAGAAAAACAGTTTTTATATGTGGAGACCTAAATGTAGACTTTAATGAGCAAAGCAATTCAAAATCTGAGCTGATGAACATTTTAACAGCCAAAAATTTGGAGATTACAATCCACTCCCCTACACGTGAAACGAATTACTCTAGCACTACTATAGACCAAATAATAATAAGCTCCAAAACAAAATATAAATCAGTTGTAATAAAAAGTGCACAGGCTATAAGCTTTTGTGTAAACACTAATCCATCCTATAATTACATGAGGAAGACTACACACATGGGAAGAACTTTCAGTAGTACTGCAGTACGAACATTCCAGAATTATCTCCAGCAATAATCATGGGAGATAGTGTATAATACAGAAAACATTTCCGATAAGTTTCAGACATTCATGAATATTTTTAAATATTATTTTGATCTTGCTTTTCCATTGAAAGCCAAAACAACGCAAACCACTAAAAGCAACAAGTGGATTACTAGTGGTATAAGGAAATCTTGTGCTAGAAAATGGTACCTTCACAATATTGCAAGAAGCTACAACACAACTCAGGAGTTTGATAGTTACTTTAAAAAATATAAATCTATCTTAAATAAAATAATAAAGGAGGCAAAGAAACGAGACAATGACAAATACATAGGAGATGCTTCAAACAGAACCAAAGCAATCTGGCAAGTTGTAAAAAAAGAAACCAAATCTTACAAAAGTAGAGTTAATAATATAGTATTAAAGGCTGGCTTGGAAAACATTAATAACCCACAGGAAGTAGCTAATATGTTTAATAACTATTTTATAAATGTAACAGAGAAACTATTACAACAGACTTCTAATAGAAAACAGCATACAGAAACAGGGAAAAAAGTCTCAAGCAGATCAATGTTTCTGTACCCAACAAATGTAGAAGTAGTTCAGGTTACAATAAAAAGTCTCAAAATGAAACACTCTGCAGGTATAGACGATATACCTGATTTCATTATAAAGAAGTGTGGGGACTTGATTACTGAGCCCTTAACCCACCCATGTAACCTATCTTTTGCTACAGGAGCTTTTCCTTCATGTTTGAAAATAGCAAAAGTAAAGCCATTATACAAGAAAGGAAACAAAGACGATGTTTCCAACTACAGACCATTGGCACTTATTTCTGTTTTCTCAAAAATATTAGAAAGACTTTTCAATAAGAGGTTAACAGACTTCTTAGAGGTAAATAGCATTCTGTCAGAATCTCAACATGGATTTAGAGCAAATCGCTCAACTGAATCTGCAGGTCACTCCTTTCTGTTAGAGACACTGATAGTGTTAGACAACAAAAAACTTACCTTGGGCATATTTTTAGATTTGTCAAAGGCATTTGGCACCATAAATCATGACAAATTGCTATGCAAGCTAGAAAATCTTGGCATTAGGGGAACAGCTAAAAAATGGCTCAGCTCTTATCTTCAAAACAGGGAACAATATGTGGAAATACACTCCTGGAAATTGAAATAAGAACACCGTCAATTCATTGTCCCAGGAAGGGGAAACTTTATTGACACATTCCTGGGGTCAGATACATCACATGATCACACTGACAGAACCACAGGCACATAGACACAGGCAACAGAGCATGCACAATGTCGACACTAGTACAGTGTATATCCACCTTTCGCAGCAATGCAGGCTGCTATTCTCCCATGGAGACGATCGTAGAGATGCTGGATGTAGTCCTGTGGAACGGCTTGCCATGCCATTTCCACCTGGCGCCTCAGTTGGACCAGCGTTCGTGCTGGACGTGCAGACCGCGTGAGACGACGCTTCATCCAGTCCCAAACATGCTCAATGGGGGACAGATCCGGAGATCTTGCTGGCCAGGGTAGTTGACTTACACCTTCTAGAGCACGTTGGGTGGCACAGGATACATGCGGACGTGCATTGTCCTGTTGGAACAGCAAGTTCCCTTGCCGGTCTAGGAATGGTAGAACGATGGGTTCGATGACGGTTTGGATGTACCGTGCACTATTCAGTGTCCCCTCGACGATCACCAGTGGTGTAGGAGATCGCTCCCCACACCATGATGCCGGGTGTTGGCCCTGTGTGCCTCGGTCGTATGCAGTCGCGATTGTGGCGCTCACCTGCACGGCGCCAAACACGCATACGACCATCATTGGCACCAAGGCAGAAGCGACTCTCATCGCTGAAGACGACACGTCTCCATTCGTCCCTCCATTCACGCCTGTCGCGACACCACTGGAGGCGGGCTGCACGATGTTGGGGCGTGAGCGGAAGACGGCCTAATGGTGTGCGGGACCGTAGCCCAGCTTCATGGAGACGGTTGCGAATGGTCCTCGCCGATACCCCAAGAGCAACAGTGTCCCTAATTTGCTGGGAAGTGGCAGTGCGGTCCCCTACGGCACTGCGTAGGATCCTACGGTCTTGGCGTGCATCCGTGCGTCGCTGCGGTCCGGTCCCAGGTCGACGGGCACGTGCACCTTCCGCCGACCACTGGCGACAACATCGATGTACTGTGGAGACCTCACGCCCCACGTGTTGAGCAATTCGGCGGTACATCCACCCGGCCTCCCGCATGCCCACTATATGCCCTCGCTCAAAGTCCGTCAACTGCACATACGGTTCACGTCCACGCTGTCGCGGCATGCTACCAGTGTTAAAGACTGCGATGGAGCTCCGTATGCCACGGCAAACTGGCTGACACTGACGGCGGCGGTGCACAAATGCTGCGCAGCTAGCGCCATTCGACGGCCAACACCGCGGTTCCTGGTGTGTCCGCTGTGCCGTGCGTGTGATCATTGCTTGTACAGCCCTCTCGCAGTGTCCGGAGCAAGTATGGTGGGTCTGACACACCGGTGTCAATGTGTTCTTTTTTCCATTTCCAGGAGTGTAGATGAAGCAAGGGACATAGTCATTAGGAAATATTATTCCAAGCTACTGACTGTTAAATATGGAGTGCCACAAGGATCAGTAATGGGTCCTGTTCTGTTCTTACTCTATGTGACCTAAACATAAGCAATGACAGCAGTAAAATATTTCAATTTGCAGATGATATGAGTGTTCTAATTACAGGAAATTCAGAAGAAACTCTTGTAAAAAACATAAAAGAAACCACTGACAGGCTAACATGTTACTTTGATGACAATGACTTAATAATAAACACTGAAAAAACTGTAGCTATGGATATACACACAGCACAAACAAAAAATCTGATACCACCCAATCTAGAACTATATGGACAGACAATTGCCAAAACAGCCTGTACCAAATTTCTTGGACTTCATCTACAAGACAACTTGAAATGGAAAGCACATATTGAGCAAATGAACAAAAAATTAAGCACTTCTTGTTTTGTGCTGCATACATTAAAAAATTGTACCAGCTACAACACCCTTCAGTGTGTATATTATGCAGTTGTACACTCTCACCTCCAGTATGGGATTATGTTCTAGGGAAATTCTGGAGATGCCTCAAAACATTCAAAATTTAAAAAAAAAAAAAAATTATAAGAATAATGGAAGGGGTAGACAATCGCAAATCATGTAGACCATTGTTTCAAAAAAGGATGATCCTGCCACTTACTTGCATATATATAGTTGAAAATATAATGTATTTAAAGCAAAACTTACATACAAAAAGACCACTCATCACTCAAAATCACACAATACACAGCTATGATACGAGACAAAAATTAGATGTACATGTTCAAAGCACCAACACAAAGTTATTTCAAAACAGCCTTATCCATCCTAGTATCAAACTATACAATGCCTTACCAAATACCATTAAACACACACAAAATATTGCTCACTTCAAATCCAAACTGATGTCGTACTTGGTTGATCACTGCTTTTGCACAGTAAATGAATACCTACAAAACCAAATTTTTGTGTGTTTACCCAATGTAGTCTCATTCAGAAGAACATTTGTATTTTATCTCTCTGTATATAGTGTAACAACATTTATGTAAGTATTCATCATTAATTGATATATTAATGTGTGTTATTATGTACAAAGGTATATTATATGTAAAACTGTAAATATTAACAAAAAAATCCAAATATCTCTTGCACATCATGCAGCTGTAGATGAAATGGATCAATAAATAAATCAATCAATCAACCAACCAACTGGCCCCTGTCTTGCAGTGATTCCATCTGGCCTCTGCCATCTGAAACTGAGTGTTTGGCCAGCACCCTAAGTAGATACCAGTGGTTATCCATCACTGCTGAGACTGCCACCTCTATGTTGTGCACATCTGTGATGGCTTGGTGTTATAACACTTTGACCAATTCCACACAGCCATGACTGACCATGTGCCAGAGAGCCCTTCATCCCCACTGCCACCTTCACCATTTGCATTGGCCCATGCAGCATATTCCACACCCTCTCCAGCTGCTGCACTGCCTTCATTCTGGGTGACACTGTCACTGGGCAGAATAGTCTGTGTCACACCACCTCCATCTCTGCAGCCCCTGTCAAAATTGCAACCACCACTATATTCTCCTCTGCCATCACTAAGTGCTTGTGCAGATCTGGGCATGGATACAGTCAGCACCCCCTATAGAGGAAAGCCTGCGTGCCCGCTCAGTGACGTCATGCACGTAGTCTGGTGCTGGTGCTCGCGTTTGGCCACAGCAATAGACTGTTACAGGAACCGCACGAGGAAAATTCGTAAAGAAATCTGACATACCTCTCTCATGAATTACAAGATTTCCTTTCTCAAATGACCCAGTTCTTTTGTCTGTAACTTATTTCTGCATACCTTTTAGCCCAGACGTAAAAAGTGGCTGTAATAACTTTCATTATCTGAGGCATCAAAACTCCCAAATGAATGGACCCATTTCATTGTAGTTTATTTTAAAGTTGCTTTAATGGGGATTGTCACGACTTGTTTGATGGCAGTCTGGTTAGCCGTTCAAAGATCATCAGCTACACAAAGTGCAAGTGTTTGCCACCAGTGTGATCTTTTCCAATACCATTCCTAAACTGTAAGTGCTGTAGTATAAATTGTAAATCTCGAAAAGGCCAATCTAAACGTCTGCAACGGTATACATTTATCTTTTATGGCTGACCACCATTCACCATTCTTCCGTTTTGCAGCTCCTGTGTAAGACGATTTTTAATGACAAAAATTTTGTTTGAAAGCCACCCGCGAAAGATTCTCGTATGCTCTCGCGGACTTTCTATTAGGGTTTTTGTTCTGTTTTTTAAGTTAAAGTTAGACGCAGGTCTAATAATGTGGACGGCACTTTGCAAAGTAGTACACTGGCAGCTAACATTTTACAGACACTGTTATTGCCGCTGTTTATTCCTTATGTAGCAAAATCCATTTAAAAACCTGATTGGATGATATACCTGTGAATTAAAAAAAGAAACACAAAAATTGGGCAAATAGTGTTCGAATTATAACACCCCCTATAGAGAGGCACTGGTAATAAGCAATTGTATGAGTCGTTTCAAAAACTAACGCTGCCCTGAAAGACACGTTCTACATATGTTTTAGTCCACCATTTCAGCAACATTGTATTCACGCTTTTTTTTTAATTTAAAGAAATTTCTCCTGTTAATATTTTTTAAGTGAAATGCAGTTCTAATGAATGATATAATATCTCTTCTCAGTTTGTGCACCTTTCCCTAAGAAACTTTCTTTCCATTAAGAAAATCTCACTGACCTAAGAAGAGTATGTAATGGTATTGCCATAAAGTTTTGGTATGCCAATACAAATTTCAATGAATTCTCTTTTCTCAGTAAGTTAACTAAATTTCCATTATGTATTGCAATTACATGAGGTCTCAAAATACAGATTACCAGGTTAGAATTTCGCTGCTCTAAACTGAATACCTTTGAAGAAAGAATGTTTCTGTACTAAGAAGTATATACTTTGAAACAAACTGTTTGCATGAATTGCACATAAATAAATTTCAACTACGAAGTAAACTTTCATTTCATCTGTTGAGAAGTTTTATGACGTGATGTGACCTGTGATGAAATAATTATGAAAAATGAACACTTACCTTCATTTGGCATCACATTTGGGCTGCACTCACCAGTGGCTTAGATACTTCATCCTTCCATAAGTTTGGGGAAAGGGGTGGGGTGGTGGTTCAGCTCTATTTAGTTGCAATACTTTAACAGATCATCATTCCAAAATATATATACTGGTAATTGTTTAGAAGTGGAAAACAAGTTTCATCTACTGACCATGCTGATATGAATGAATGCAAATTAAGTAAAAAAATTCTGTGTATGAATGAATTTATTTATTTCTTTTGTTCATCTTCCATACACTCTTGTCAATAATCACTAACACATGGAATGAGAAAAATTTTAGATTATAGTGGTTCACAATAGAAAATTATAGATGTACAGCATGAATACTATGTAGGGACAAAATAATTAAGACTTATGGGCACCACGGCCAAACACTAACAATAACCACATTCTTGAGACTTAAGTTTCATAATTTTAGGAATAATAATGATAAATTTTGAACAACATTAATTATTAAATTGCTATTTTATAATCTCCAGGGTAGTAATGGAAGGTCTTTAAGTAAATGGGACACTAAAAGAATGCAAATAAAACACTGCACCATAAAGTTTTGTGTAGGAAGAATGCATATGAAAGCACTGTAGTAGAAAAATGGCGATGCATATAGACATTATATTAGGTCACCCTGTAAATTGCAAGTAATTACCAACTGTAAGTGTATGTTATGTGGCAAAAACGTGTCAAGTGGTGTTGGAATATGATCTGGTTACATTAATTAGATTAGGTGAGTGAAAAGCAATTGTGACAGGCTTAAGCTTTTTTAATATTCTTTTATAAACAAATATATTCAAAAAGCCAACAGAAGGGCATACCTGAGAGTCCACCTCAGATATTTTCCTTCTCAGCAAATATGAGCTAACAAGAAGGCACTTTATGGCACAGAGCAAGCATCTATTTAAAGAGCTCAGTAATTAGTCAACCTGAGGATTAGTGGCACTCAATAGTGCTTGTAACAGAAGTGAGAGCTGTTCCACAATTACATTACTATTAGATGAGGAGACCTGCCAATCATTATACACAAAGAAGGCCATGAAAGTACTGCAAAGCCCTCCCCTACCAGCTTCTCCATTTGTATTGGTAATAAAATATGTGCAAACATGATCTACATAAGAAAATGTTGAGAGAACAACAGTTATAACAGCTGCAGAGAAAGTAGCAAACTCAGAAAAAGAGAGGCAGTTGTCACAGCATGCACATCTGCACTCATAATAGTGACAGTAGTAGAAGACAGAGGAACACCACAAACACTACGTGAAATCAAAGTTTGTCTACCTAAAGAATGCATAAATACTATAGTAGCTTTTTCAACAGTAACAATTAATGAATCATTACAAATTGGCAGATTTCTCACATGTATCACAAGCTAAAGTAATAACTTCAGTATACAAAGAAAAGTGTTGCAGAGAATGTAGAGCACTATAGAGCAATTTTGCTCTTGTCTTCCATTTATCACCAAAACAAACTAACCTTGTTTGCAAAAAAAGTGGAGTCTGCTAAAGCACAGTTTGTGTAAGTTTTTCTCAAAATAATAAAGGAAGGTGATCAAAATGGCATTGTCTTGTCTTTCTCAAAGGCATGTGCCATGTTGGGCCACATAACTTTATTACACAAATTAGAAATACTATGAATAAGGCATGCAGCAAAGAAGTGGTTTAAGTCATACTCGGAAAAGCAAGCAAATTGATTTTTAGGTTTCACATACTACAAAAAGATTACTATTGGTCCTCTCTGCCTGCCACACCCCCTCCCCTCCCTCCTGTATGTATCATTCACCACCCAACTTCAACTGAGAAAGAATTAGTGTAAGGTTCTTTATATTAAAGATTAATTTCTTTGATAAAAATTTCACGTTAGGCTATTAGTGTTGATAGCTGTTAGCAGCTGTATATTAAAATATTTATACAAACTCTCAGCCATAAGTTGCAATTTGGTAAGTTTGACTAGTTTCAGATTAACCTGACTAGTTCAGCTTAAGAGGCATTTGTTGATGTGACAGTATTACTGATGACAGGTTTTGTATTAATGATTTAAAAAGAATCTAAGATAAAGATTTCAAAATTATGTTGTAAGAGTTTGCAGTTTTCGCTGAGTGTTTTTGAAATTTTTTTTCCATTAACCTTTTTACAGTAGTTGTTTAAAAATATATTGACACCAACCCAAACAACACTTTTCATTATTGCCTGGGATGAATGTCCATTGCAGCATACCTCATCAAATAATAAAAAGTCATTTTCGTGAAGAGTAGCAAGTGCTACTGCACAGGCAATAGCACGTTGATTCGTACAGGCAAGAAAATCTCTTTCATGTTCTTTGAGAAATTTGCTGATGACAATATAAATGTAGAAAATCATATTTAAAATAGTGTCTGATGGGTATTTTAGTCCTCCATGATCAAGTCTCTGTATCAAACTAAAATGTTCGTTTATTGGCAACTCCTTTTCAATCACAATTTCATTAAGGCAACTCTCACATTTCAGCTTCTTAATCACTGCATGAGCACAGTAGCCTGCAATGAAAGTTAAAGACGTTGCAATATCTTTCACTGAAAGAACATCATCTTGAGTTACACTGACTTCTATGTCTAATGTGTCTGTTTCTTCAACTTCAGAAAACATAAATTTTTTTATGGCCCCTACTGTGATATTGCCATAGGAAGGAGAACATAAAACTAAAGGCATTACACTTTGAATTCGAAGCTTCTTTTCTGCTTCATAGACTTGTGTCACTGAAACATTGTATTGGGAACATGCAAGCTGTCTATACTTTCCAAAACGCCGCTCAAGCACATCTGTTTGTAGCTTGGCTGTCAGTAAATAGCTCATACCTAGCTCTTCAGTACAGTATCGAGCAATCTCTACAACGGCATATGTTGTATGCTGAATAGCAAAAAATGTTTCTTTTGTGAGAAACCCACTTGACAAACCCTTTGCTTTCCACACATCAAGCCAGTCTAGAAAATCTAGCAAAAATTGCATAGAAACGCTATCAGTTGTCAACGGATCCATATAAGGATTCTGTTTGTGTTTCCCTTTAAACACTGATTTCACATTCATGACATCAAACCATTTTGTTATTATTCGAATGTATTCTGCTGTTGATGGCGCATGTCTCAAATCAAATTTATCACTAGCTACCTCAAGGACCTCTGACACATGTCGATTGAATATCTGCAGCACTAGTTTCATGCTCTGTTTTTCTAACGATGTAGGGCAAAGTGATTTGAGAGACAATGTGTGACAATATTTTACTAAAGAACTGGAATCTATGTCATAAATCTGTTTCAGTGTTTTAAAAGAAGCTACAGAAAACTTATTCTCTTCCACTTCTTTTCTAACTGGAAACTGAGGATAAAACATATCTTTACCATCACTTTTTTGGTTCAGCCATACATTTATTATGCTTTTAACAATGTGTATGGCATCAATTAAAAAGAAAAGTCGGCGATTAGGATCAGATGGATGTTTAAAATCTATATTAACAGCTTTATCCAGAGAAAACATTGACATGGTTTTGCTATTGATTTTGTTGTTGTCAGTTACCACACAAAAAACCCTATAGCCTATTAGTTCAAGGCCATTTATTATGGCCAGTAGCACATCGTATAATGCATTAGATGAAATGGTTTTCACCGGTAAAATGTGAACAACATCCCTGTACAAAGACTTGACACTCTGCAACATAAATACCAATGCTGAATTTGCAGCACATTCCGAGTTATATGACATGCCCAAAACACTACCTCCTTTATATTACAAATAAGAATTTAGATGAATTTCATCTACACTCAAAACAACATTGACATCATCGCTGTTCAAGTATTGAAATTTCTGTCTTGCATAGGACAGGAAATTACTTCCCCCAAGCCTTTCGTGAGATGGATTCACATTAAATTTGCTGCAGATCCTACGCAGAGTGCTAGGATGTGGCATTTTCATTAATGAGCTGCTATGTAAAAAATTGTAAGCATGAGATGAAATTGAAAATAGCAAACAACACAGTATCATAAATGTAGAACTAAACCTATGATTAAATTTCTTTACATTTATGAGACTAACTTGTTCATATATAAAGTCTACCATCTCCTTTTCACTCTCCTGTAAACTGTCTTTCAGCACTCCTAGACTGTCTTTCACTATCTCTACAAAACTATCTATAGAAGTTTCTGAGTGCCCACAATCTGTGTCTGAAAACTCCTGCAGTACACTGACAATTTCATGGATATTGGTTACAATTACAGGAAAAGATCTTTTTCCTAATGTCTTAATTTGTACATCTTTCTTAAACAATAAAACATTTAAATTACTATCTATAATGACAGAATGTGTGATTAATGGTGCTGGATTTCTTATTATCTTTAAAAAACAAACAAAATCACTGTGTTTTTCGATCACACTCCACTCTTTGGGCAAATCCACTTCCTTCGTACACAACATCAACCCTTCTAAAGAACTGAAGCTGAAAGTGTTTTCATAGTCCTTCTGTGATGCTAAACTATATTGTAATGCTGCAGCTAACTGCTCATTTTCAAGCCTTTGCTTTTTCTCCTCTGGCCCTTCACGTCTACTTTCTTCCTTTGAAAGGTAGGAAGGACAGTTTGGGAGTAGTGATGGAACTGCATCTGGTCTCAAACGTGGTTTGAGAAGGGGGCTCTTAATAACTGACCAGTCCTTTCATCCACAATTTGTGTTTCCCAAATAACATCATCCTTGTGGAAGTGAACATGACATACCTGTAATTAAAAATGAATAAAAAATGAAAAAGGTGCTTACAACTGAATGTGATGACAATATTAATAGTGTGAAAACAATTTATGAATATAAAGTTAGTTTCTAGTTCTAAAATACAAATAGACTCCCAACTAAAATGCAGAAGAATACTCAAGTGATAAATGTGGCCATGGCATAGTAACTCTATAAAACAATAACACTACAATATCAAAACACATGCAGTTACATGTCATGGCAACAAGCTCTTAAAGAGATGGTGAAATGAAGAAAGTACTTGCCCCATCAAAAATTACAAACATTGACTAATGTTTGTAGCATAATTCAGTAACAGTGATATTTTTTTTTTATAATTTAGCCTTGAAGCTCATATATTCACAAGAGGGGTGGGATTTTTGCTTAATGTCTTGCTCTATTCCCCCCCACCCCCACCCCACACACACACACCTCGGACACAAGAAAGCATGATGACACCAAACTCACACAGGTGTAATCCATAGAAGCAACTGTGACACAGTAAAGAATAATACAAAGTAATTGTCACACTGTGTAACCTTTAGAACTATGAAATACTTAAAGGTAGTGTTTTTTATCAGATAGACACTGTTTTGCTTTTGATATCAGTTCATAACTTACATAAAAACTGACAGTATGATGAACTAATACATTGCCACTTATGTGCTACCTATTAGGCTAAACATGACCACACAATTGCTTTCAAGTACTTTAGCTGTGTATCTCTAAGACAGCTGTGTAGGCCACTGGCATGTATCTGAAATTCCAGACCCAGAAAGTAAGAATTTGTAAAATCCACAAGTATTTTTTATTTTTTACGTGTTTTCACAGTTTCTCCCTTTGCATTTTGTGATGGCCTGTTAATCCATTCATGTACTCATTCATTTTTCCTGTCTGTGGTTCACTGTTAAGTCTAAAGCCTACTATATTCCCTAATAGTAACATTCCTTGCAATGACTTCAAATTCCCACCAATAATTTATTAAAAACAAGCGACTGAGACACTGTTTTTACTTCATTTTCAATTTCTGGGTACACCACATTACTTGTTTTTGAACAGGTAACTTCCTAACGACTTTTACAGCAAAAAGAATCACTAAATACAGAAGCAGAATACATTGAAAGTCGTGTGTATCTTAAGTGCACGTACTTAATTATAAACCGACTTTTATTCCTAACAACAGGCAGCATAAACAGTAAGTATAAAGATATACTGAGATATTTAACTACGTAAGTATGACTGTGCTTAGGCTATACTGGTTGAACTTGCAGAATACAGAATTCATATAACCTATACCAGCTAAACTGTAGAATTGCCAGGGCAAGAAAATGAAACGCTATTTTCTTCGGCACTTATTCAGTTAAGATCTGATATATTAGTCAAAATGTCGCTGACCTTCCTTACTGCATAAGTGCCTATTCTTTGTTAGTACACTTAACCTCTTTTAAGAAATAAACAAAACAAATACTTACTCTTGAACTTGAAGAAGGAGTGAAGTTATCTCTGCAAATACTTGACAACCATTTCTTCCTCGTTGCTTCATCCTCCGGAAATTTAAACACGGTTACTTTTGGTCCACCGTCGTAATTTCCTCTACAATTCGGCACACAACAACGATATGGCATTTTGCAGGCAACGAAATTTTCACAGGCAAGAAAAACAGATCACCAGTTTAGTGCACAGAAACTAAACAACCAAATCACGTACACTAACGCAGGAACACCATTCACTGTAATAGTAAACTGACGTGAAACTCGCCGAATGACTATTCACAAGCACTGTTCCGTGGAACTGTTGAAGAAGGGACTATGTGTGTAGCCATCTTGTGACGTCATGCACTACGTAGACAGGCTTTCTTTTACAGGGGGTGCTGATACAGTGCCTCTGACACTGGTGCTCCCTTACAGCCTGTCATGGGGGAGTGGGCACTGGTCCTGTCCATACCTGTGACATTTCAGACCATATTCTCCTGTGATGACATGACACCTGCTACAGCAGTCATTCTCTAGGTCCTCAGCAGGACTAAAGTTTATGTGATGATTGTATGCTCATCTGTTAGACTGTGCTTACATGTGTTCTATAGTTAAGAGTTATTGTAGCAATTCCTGCTTCGTTCAATATCTAGGTGTATCCCTTCATGTGGAAGCAGAATTAAGTTTTTTGGTGGGAGTTCTGATATTGTGTTTCCACAATGCTACAACAAAAAGGCAGATGAAAATTTAATAACCATGAAGAAATGGATCGCTATAATAGAGCAAGAAAAAGAAGCCAGAGTTGTGGGAGAACACAGGCTTCACAATGGGTATAAGAAATAGAAAAGGCTCTTTGAGTTCTGTAATAAATGTCATCTAATAATAGCAAATTCACTGTTAAAAATTGCAAAGTAAGGAAGCATACCTGAAAATAGCCAAGAGATACAGAAAGACACCAGCTGCATTATTATATTATGGAGACCCAGAGATCAGGAAATCAGATTTGGATTTCAATTCATACCCAAGAGCAGGTATAAATTCCAATCATAATTAATTAAAAATAAAGAGTAGGCTGAAGTTTAAGAGAATCATCAGGAGAATCAATGTATGAGGAAGTGGAATATTGAATTACTGAGGAATGGTGATGTACGTTGGAAGTTCTCTGAGGTTGTAGAATAGAGAATAATAGAAGTTTATTGTCTCATTAACATACAATTTCAAGCCATTGACTTAATGTACAGGAGACTCGTCAAAACACAAAAACTGGTTTACAAGTTTCCTTATAATATCCATAATGTAATATATGGTACTGAATAATTAATTAATTAAGCAAATAATAATTTTTCTTCAAAAGTAACAAACTTTTAAAATTTAACAGAGCTAAGTACTTGCTCTCTCCTGCTCAATTTTTCAGGTTGTCATTTACGAATTCATCTGCTGAATAGTAACATTTCTGTACTAGTTTCTATGGTGAGAAATTCCCTTCCTTTCGCTTTGTTATAAATTTTCATACCCATATAATGTGGAATTTGAGCATAAAGTTTTAAATGGTGGGTAGGCAGAATAAAATTATTTTGATTTCTGGTGTTGTAATCATGTTAAAAATGATTTGCTACAAATAAATCAGGGTTACTGTGTACAAAGATAATTGGCTCATATATGTATATTTAGGGAACACTTAATATACTTAGATTTTTTAGGAGTGGATGACATGATTTTCTTCGCCCTTCATTGTGTATATTTCTACTGACGGTTTTCTGAAGTTTTAGTTCTCAACACATATGTTCTGAATTACCCCAAAATACAATTCCATACTATCCTGGTGTAACCGCAAGCACTGAAAGGAAGAGGAAGAACGCAATATCAGACAGGGCGGTGAGGCGATGTCAGCCAATAGCCTGATGACAAGGACCGCGCCACGACAGGAGCGACCCCTGCAAGAAGTGAATATAAGTGCCACTCCTGCCAGCCTCAGTGGGACATTAGTGGAGTATTAGCATGGCCTAGCAGAGAGTGCTGTGATATCTCTAGTACCTTCCACCGTGGAAGGCGAACATGCGGCAGAACAAATGGACGTGGTCAGCCCATAATGGGCTCCGCCTCTGCCTCCGCGGCGGCTATTCCACGCAGTGGCTCTCGCGCAGCGAGGGCACCACCACTAAGCCACGTGCAGACAGCGGCCAATAGCCGCTGCCTCCGGTTTTGTATATAGGGACCTGCTCTGCCCTAGTCCAGCCAGTCTGGTGCTCGCTCTGGATTTCGTTTCTATCTCGGCGGTACTGCGTTCTGATCGTTGCTCATTGTTGACATTTGCCTGGCTCTGGTTCTGAGTGGATTTGCGTTTGGTGTTTGGTGTTGTAGTTCCCACAAGCCTCTGTTGTTTATCTCTTCCTTGTTGTGTCGCTCATAGTCGGTCGTGGTCGGTTGTTGTCAGTTGTCGTTGGTCTGTCGTCCGACTCATCCTGTGTTTCCGGTGGTGCATGCTCAACCGCCGGCGGCTTCCCTGCCTGGCAGCTCTGATCCACAGCCCAAGGTGTTCCCGCTGTTGGTTGAGGTTACTACAATATCAGATTGTAGTGATCCATATCCATTGCATGTTTGAACACTGTGTATAGCAAGGCCTCGGATTTATGTTGTTGTCACCCATCACTTGCAACACCTTTGTACATTCAAGTTAAGTATTGTCAAACTGCTTTACTGAAATAAAACTACTAATGTTATTTACTTGAAATATTGTATAGCATTCCAAGAATGCAACGTCCTTTAAGGCACCCTATACGAGACGAGTGGGAAAGACCCCAACACATACCTTATTATTGACTCAAAGAATCTGTGATATACTACTTTTTTATGCCCATACTAGTAGTATTGTACAATATCCTCATTGCAAATGCTTGGTTATTTAATTTATTTGCAAGGTACTGTATATGTGATCCCCATGAATGATTTTTATCTACTTGCATTCCTAGGAATTTCCCACAAGTACCTTCCTGCAAATCCTGGTTTCTGTGATTAACCTAAATATCATTTAATTTTGCTTTTTCTTTCTTTAACAGAGTCTTTTCCATGTTTAATTTTAACCTGTTTAAATCAAACCAGGTATCTAATTTTTCTAAAGTATTTAATACAGTTTGTGGAATTTGGTCAGTACTGCAATACCATTTCTTACGGACTATAAGCAAAGGACTATAGGCTGCACCTTAATTTTCAGCAATTTTTTTGAAAAACAATATAATTCACCTGAACTCTCTTCTTCTTCTTCTTCTTCTTCCTCCTCTTCCTCTTCCTCGTCATTGTACCCACAACCCATGTTTGTTGCATCAGTGCACTGCTGCTGGCAGTTGAATCCAATGTTACCAGAGAGAGATAGAAATATATGACCATTTTGAAGACTTACAGGAATTTGAATCAAACACTGTACACTTTTTATATTAACTTCATGTATAAGACACACCTGAATTTTGGAAGAAGTTTTTGAAGAAAGAAGTGTGTCTTAGAGTCTGTAAAGTGCAGTAATGAATACCATACAATGTAGATCAGTTGAGGAGGAATGTACATCTCTAAAACAGTTAATCACAGAAATTTGACAGATAAATACAAGACAGAGTTAATTAAGAAGAAATTGTTGGCTAAAAGTACCAAAGAGGAAGTTGTGATGCTATATTTCATAATGGAAGCAAGACTTAAGAAGAATTGAGACATTTTCATAGGATTTATCCCTCTAGAAAACGGGAATGTGGCAGCAAAAGACTGGTGCCATTACTATTTATAATCTGTTTCAATTAATTAGTGTGTATACCAGTGGCAGATAATAAGGGAGTTGCATTATAGGGCAATAGCACTAGTAGATATATGTAGATAGAGGATTAGGGGCACTCTTCATTAATTGTAGAAATACAGGCAGAGAAAAATAAAACAGGCCCAGAAAATATTTCTAAGACTGACTACAAATTGACCCTTATTAATGAACAGGAGAACTGTCCATCACAGAAAATTCTGGTAACTGTGGTTTCAATGCACTAATCAATTGCTGTCACATGTCTGTGCATGTGCTTCTCCTGCATGGTCTGTGCCGAGTATTGTGTCATTACATCTGGATGATTGAGGGAAACAGATTCATTTCATGAGCAGTTGAATGCAACACAAATTGGTGTTCACAATAAAACAGTGCATGTTCATTGTTAAGTGTTATATGAACCACCATTCATAGAAAATTTGTGCATAGCTGTTCACACAGGAGTTTATGGCTAGAAGTGTTTTGGTAAAACTTCCGGCAAGGTCTCCAATGAAATATTTAATAGTAAATTGTAAAAAACAGTAGTGAATAAAAATTGTTGTTGTTGAGGTCTTCAGTCCAAATATTGGTTTGATGCAGCTCTCTGTACTAAATTATCCTGCGCAAGCCTCATCATCTGTGAATAAGTACTGCAACTTACACCCTTCTGAATCTGCTTACTGTATTCATCATTTGGTCTCCCTCTATGATTTTTACCTTTTCTTGATGTCTCAGAATGTATCTTATCAAGCAATCCCTTCTAGTCAGATTGTTCCACAAATTTCTTTTCTCCCAGTTCTATTCAGTACCTCCTCATTAGTTATATGATGTACTCATCTAATCTTCAGCATTGTTCTGTAGTACCACATTTCTAAGGCTTCTGTTATCTTCATGTCTAAACTGTTTATCATCCATGTTACACCTCCATACATGGCTACACTCCACACAAATACTTTCAGAAAAGACTTCCTAACACTTAAAACTGTATTCAGTGTTAACAAATTTCTCTTCTTCAGAAACACTTTTCTTGTCATTCCCAGTCTAACTTTTATATCCTCTCTACTTTGACCATCACCATTTACCTTGCTGCTCAAATAGCAAAATTTGTCCACCACTTTTAATGTTTTGTTTCCTAGTCTTTTTCCCACAGCATCACCTGATTTAATTCGACTACATTCCATTATCCTTGTTTTGCTTTTATTGATGTTCATCTTACATCCTCCTGTTCATTCCATTCAACTACTCTTCCAAGTCCTTTGCTGTTTTTGACAGAATTACATCACTGGCAAACCTCTAAGCTTTTATTTCTTCTCCTTGAACATTGATTCTTATTCCAAATTTTTATTTGGTTCTCTTTACTGCTTGCTCAATGTACAGATTGAATAACAGTAGGGATAGGCTACCAATCTGTCTCACTCCCTTCTCATCCTTTTCATGCCCCTCAACTCTTATAACTGCCTGCTGGTTTCTGTACAAGTTGTCAATAGCCTTTTGCTCCCAGTATTTTAACCCTGCTACCTTCCAAATTTCAAAGAGGGTATTCCAGTCAACATTATCAAAAGCTTTCTCTAAGTCTAAAAATACTATAAATGTAGGTTTCCCTTTCCTCGACCTATGTTGTAGGATAAGTTGTGGCATCAGTATTGCCTCACATATGCTAGAATCTATTTGATCTTCCTCGGGGTCAGCTTCTACCAGTTCTTCTGCAAAGAATTTGTGTCAGTATTTTCCAACTATGACTTATTAAACTGATAGTTTGGTAATATTCACATCTGTCAACACCTGCTTTCTTTGGAATTGGAACTGTAACTATCCAAAAAGTGTTTTAACACCAGAGTATGTTGTAGAAGTGAAAGAAAGCCTGGAACAACATCCAGTGAAATCTCAGTGCCATTTATCGGTGAAAGTAGGAATTGAAACAGTGTCAAAAAGTACTTGCATCTGTATACTTGCAAATTTACTTTTATGTGTGAGTTAAGGTGGCAAGACAAACTGTTATATGTGGAGTTCTGCCACTGGTTTCTGAGTGAATTGGAATCAGGGTTTTTTGATCCTCAGTTTTAATTACTTCAGATGAGGTCTGGTTCAGCCTGTTAGGATATGTGAACTCACAGAAATGTGCTATTATGCATCAGAAAATTTCCATCAGAACTTATAAGAGCCACTGAATGATCTCAAGATTGGTGTTTCTGCCCAGTGTTTGGTGTCCACATTGTAACATGATTATTTGATCAAACTATTAATTCTAACCAGTGTGTTCAGAAATGCTTTAATCTATATGTTGACTAACTCAAAAAATATGAATGACTGTGTTGATATTTTAAGTAAGATGGGGAAATGACACACATCACCTTGACAATGTTGTCTCAAGTCGAAGAGATGTATGGTACGATAAATTGAGCACAGCACTAACATCAACTGTAGCCATTTTCAACATAATCTGTGGTGTTCATTAACAAGGGTCAATCTCATGTCAGTCTTGTGAATATTTCCCAGGGCAGTTTTATTTTGCCAACCCTGCAGTTATGGTGACACAATACACAAGGTAGTATTGTATTAGCTGCAATAGTGCAGTGTGTATCATTAGTTGCCAACGTATAGGGGAAAAGTTGTTGAGGTAGTAACTTGAGTAAATCCTGAGTTTAAATAATAAGTAACAGGTTACAATGTAATAAATAAATAATATATGTTTGAAACTTATGAAAATCACATGCTATAGGCCACTTTCTCTTTTGTTTGCACAATTGTTTCCTTGTCAGTCTACACTGAGACCTCTGCCGCACCTTGGACAGTACAACTAAAATTTAATGTATGGGTGAGAACAGTAAATAATTAAAATATTGGTGATAATGAACATGTTTCTTCATTGTCTTCTAAGCCAGAAAGTAATTTTTTAAACATGCACATTACCAGCTCTTAAAACATCATCATCTTAGAAACAGTCACTGCCAGTGGGAATCTTTTATTTAAATTACCAGCAAAAGAAAAGATTGTGGCATCTCTCAGATCATTGCCCTCAATTGGGTGTGATAGACAGACCACATCAGTTGCTCTACCTTAGCAACAAATCATTCATGAATGGGTGTAAAAACTGAACCATACCTTCTTCAAGTTGCACACACGCGCACACACACACACACACACACACACACACACACACACACACACACACACAGAGAGAGAGAGAGAGAGAGAGAGAGAGAGAGAGAGAGTCCCTCTCACGTCATTAGGTGTTTTTCACTCAGGTGTTTCTAAAAACATTTTCAGTATTGTTTTTATGATTTGTGCATCGAGTCAGCCCAAAGAAAGAGGAATTTCATGCAGTTCCCACTGTTTGTTTCACATTATACATGAAATTTTGCCTAAATTGTAATTATATCTGACCAATAAATAAAGCAAATTCGTATTAGACTGGCCCAATATTCATTTTGAGGATATTTATCTATAGTAGCTGCAGAACATAAGGAACAATCTGCATTTTCTATACCACCTGAAAACAGCTGATGTGCTGCACTGTCTTCACAATGCCATCACACATCTGTATGTAGCTAGTGTAGTTTAGTACAGCAGTCTTAGTCACTTACTGCTGAAAACTGATTATTTTTCATATTTTTCTGTCACTAGCCAATAAATGCCATTAAACTGAATATCACACAACATTAATTTCAAGTTTATCCATTGACTGTGCACATAAAATTATAATTATAACATTTTCATTTCCTTTTCATTGTTGTTATTCCATCCTAGATATTCTGTTGTTCAATAATAACATTTTTTTAGAGTAGGTATCATATGACACCCACCATGAGTAGTCTTTGAACTGATTACATCTATGTTCCAAAAAAACAATATGGCTGAGATTTACAAAAAATGAAATGATCATGTAGCATTGTTGGCCAGGAGGTCCCTTCCAGGGAACTGTGGCTGCTGAGCCGCTGAGTGCAAGTCTTATTTCAGTCAATGCTTGGGCAACTTGTGTGATCGTGATTAGGATGAAATGATGATTAGGACAACATAACACTCAGTCCACGAACAGAGAAAATCTCCAACCTAGCCAGGAACGGAACCCGGGCCCACTGCATGGTAGGCAAGCACATTACCATTTAACCAAGCAGGTTCTGAGATTTACATTCATATGGAAATTCTCTGAAAAAAAAAACAGTACTTTACCACACAGTCCACCATCTTTGGTTTGTGGCAATGTGATGCAATACAATGGCATTCATGATCTCAGCCCAGCCTGCAGTAGATGGCATCAGACTTTCAACACAGCCAGGTTACACCCATTGCAGTATCACTCCATGAAGCTGAAGAAGCTGTTCCTGTGAAAACCTTGCCAGTCATTAAATTTTGTGATCATATTCCATGATCTAGTACCCATTCATTACAGTATATTACCCTCTTCTGAACATCTACATCTACATCTACATGATTACTCTGCAATTCACATTTAAGTGTTTGCCAGAGGGTTCATCAAACCACAATCATACTACCTCCCTACCATTCCACTCCCGAACAGCGCGCGGGAAAAACGAACACCTAAACCTTTCTGTTCAAGCTCTGATTTCTCTTATTTTATTTTGATGATCATTCCTTCCTATATAGGTTGGGCTCAACAAAATATTTTCGCATTCGGAAGAGAAAGTTGGTGACTGAAATTTCGTAAATAGATCTCGCCGCAACAAAAAACGTCTTTGCTTTAATGACTTCCATCCCAACTCGTATATAATATCTGCCACATTCTCTCCCCTATTATGTGATAATACAAAACGAGCTGCCCTTTTTTGCACCCTTTCGATGTCCTCGGTCAATCCCACCTGGTAAGGATCCCACACCGCACAGCAATATTCTAACAGAGGACGAATGAGTGTAGTATAAGCCGTCTCTTTAGTGGACTTGTTGCATCTTCTAAGTGTCCTGCCAATGAAATGCAACCTTTGGCTCACCTTCCCCACAATATTATCTATGTGGTCTTTCCAACTGAAGTTGTTTGTAATTTTTACACCCAGGTACTTAGTTGAATTGACAGCCTTGAGAATTGTACTATTTATTGAGTAATCGAATTCCAATGGATTTCTTTTGGAACTCATGTGGATCACCTCACACTTATCGTTATTTAGTATCAACTGCCACCTGCCACACCATACAGCAATCTTTTTTAAATCGCTTTGCAACTGATACTGGTCTTCGGATGACCTTACTAGATGGTAAATTACAGCATCATCTGTGAACAACATAAGAGAACTGCTCAGATTGTCACCCAGGTGATTTATATAGATCAGGAACAGCAGAGGTCCCAGGACGCTTCCCTGGGGAACACCTGATATCACTTCAGTTTTACTCAATGATTTACCGTCTATTACTACGAACTGCGACCTTCCTGACAGGAAATCACGAATCCAGTCGCACAACTGAGACAATATCCCATAGGCCCACAGCTTGATTAGAATTCACTTGTGAGGAATGGTGTCAAAAGCTTTCTGGAAATCTAGAAATACGGAATCAACTTGAGATCCCCTGTCGATAGCGGCCATTACTTCATGCGAATAAAGAGCTAGCTGCGTTGCACAAGAACGATGTTTCCTGAAACAATGCTGATTACATATCAATAGATCATTCCCCTCAAGGTGATTCATTATGTTTGAATACAGTATATGCTCCAAAACCCTACTGCAAACCGACGTCAATGATATAGATCTGTAGTTCGATGGATTACTCCTACTACCCTTCTTAAACACTGGTGCGACCTGCGAAATTTTCCAATCTGTAGGTACAGATCTATCGGTGAGCAAGTGGTTGTATATGATTGCTTAGTAGGGAGCTATTGTATCAGCGTAATCTGAAAGGAACCTAATCGGTATACAATCAGGACCTGAAGACTTGCCCGTATCAAGCGATTTGAGTTGCTTTGCAACCCCTAGGGTATCTACTTCTAAGAAACTCATGCTAGCAGCTGTTCGTGTTTCAAATTCTGGAATATTCCATTCATCTTCCCTGGTGAAGGAATTTCAGAAAACTGCGTTCAGTAACTCTGCTTTAGCGGCATAATCGTCAGTAACAGTACCATCGGCACTGCTCAGCAAAGGTACTGACTGCGTCTTGCTGCTTGTGTACTTTACATACGACCAGAATTTCTTCAGATTTTCTACCAAATTTCTAGACAATGTTTCATTGTGGAACCTATTAAAGGCATCTCGCATTGAAGTCCGTGCCAAATTTCGTGCGTCTGTAAATTTTAGCCAATCTTCGGGATTTCGCGTTCTTCTGAACTTCGCATGCTTTCTCTGTTGCCTCTGCAACAGCGTTCGGACCTGTTTTGTGTACCATGGGGGATCAGTTCCATCTCTGACCAATTTATGAGGTATGAATCTCTCAATTGCTGTTGCTACTATATCTTTGAATTTGAGCCACATCTCGTCTACATTTGCATAGTCAGTTTGGAAGGAATGGAGATTCTCTCTTAGAAAAGCTTCTAGTGACACTTTATCCACTTTTTTAAATAAAAATATTTTGCGTTTGTCTCTGGTGGATTTGGAAGAAGCGGTACTGAGCCTAGCTACAACGACCTTGTGATCACTAAGCCCCGTATCAGTCATGATGCTCTCTATTAGCTCTGGATTGTTTGTGGCTAAGAGGTCAAGTGTGTTTTCGCAACCATTTACAATTTGCGTGGGTTCGTGGACTAACTGCTCGAAATAATTTTCGGAAAAAGCATTTAGGACAATCTCAGAAGATGTTTTCTGCCTACCACTGGTTTTGAACAAGTATTTTTGCCAACATATTGAGGGAAGGTTGAAGTCCCCACCAACTATAACCGTATGAGTGGGGTATTTATTTGTTATGAGACTCAAATTTTCTCTGAACTGTTCAGCAACTATATCATCGGAGTCTGGGGGTCAGTAGAAGGAGCCAATTATTAACTTAGTTAGGCTCTTAAGTATAACCTTCACCCATACCAATTCGCACGGAGTATCTACTTCGACTTCACTACAAGATAAACCACTACTGAAAGACACAAACACTCCACCACCAATTCTGCCTAATCTATCTTTCCTGAACACCGTCTGAGACTTCGTAAAAATTTCTGCAGAACTTATTTCAGGCTTTAGCCAGCTTTCTGTACCTATAACGATTTCAGCTTCTGTGCTTTCTATCAGCACTTGAAGCTCAGGGATTTTCCCAACACAACTACAACAATTTACAACTACAATTCTGACTGTTCCTTGATCCAAGCATGTCCTGTATTTGCCATGCACCCTTTGAGATTGCAGCCCACCCTGTACTTTCCTGAGGCCTTCTAACCTAAAAAACCGCCCAGTCCATGCCACACAGCCTCCGCTACCCGTGTAGCTGCCAGCTGAGTGTAGTGAACTCCTGACCTATTCAGCGGAACCCGAAACCCCACCACCCTATGGCGCAAGTCAAGGAATCTGCAGCCAACACGGTTGCAAAACTGCCTGAGCCTCTGATTCAGACCCTCCACCCGGCTCTGCACTAAAGGTCTGCAGTCGGTTCTGTCAACAATGCTGCAGATGGTGAGCTCTGCCTTCATCTCGTAAGCAAAACCGGCAGCCTTCACCAAATCAGATAGCCGCTGGAATCCAGAAAGAATTTCCTCAGATCCAAAGCGACACACATCATTAGTGCCGACATGTGCCACCACCTGCAGCTGGCTGCACCCTGTGCTCTTCATGGCATCCGGAAGGACCCTTTACACATCAGAAATGACTCCACCCGGAATGCACACGGAGTGCACACTGGATTTCTTCCCCTCCTTAGCCGCCATATTGCTAAGGGGCCCCATTACGCGCCTAACATTGGAGCTCCCAACTACCAATAAGCCCACCCTCTGCGATTGCCTGGATCATTTGTTCTATACACTCAACTGCCATAGCAGCAAGTGCTTTACAAGTTCAAATGACTAGCCAAGTTCCCAGAGTCTGATCATTTTACCCCATAAGAGTTCAGTCACATGTTAATATCATGTCCCTTAACCTGAATAAGGAATACTAGCACAAGCTTCCATATGTCTACTTTTAGCTGATACCTTTTTAGGACCTGATCTTGGCATAGACTTATAACCATAGCCACTTATGCCAAACTAAACTGGGCACTTCTGGGCCTACTTGTATGTTACTTGTGTAAAATATTACTGACTTCACTGATACACACAATTCTCTCATTTGTGTTCAATGAGTTCGTTCATTTTAGGTGTTGCAACTTCCACAAACATTTGTGTATTAGCATGTCTCATACTGAAAGTGGTACGGGGTGGTTATAAATAAAGTGCAACTATTCACAAAGGTCCAGTGTAGGCTGTAATTATCATATGGCAGTAAAACTTGGTAGGCATTGTAATATATTGGAGCAGAACCAATTTACATTAGAAGAGAATTAGTTTCAGTTTTGGCCACCAGGTGCAAATCTGGTGCAGGGAATGCAAGAAAGACGTGTAAAAATGTTTCCGTGTGTAACATATTATGAATGCAACATGGGCAGAAAAGGTCAAACAATTGAGAAAGGCATTCTGTTAATTTTATTATTAACTGCAGCTTATACAATTGTTCAAAATGAACATCGGAGATGTTGACAAGATGCAGTACAGTGCCAGATTAGCACCTGGCAGGCCCAAATCAGGGGGGGAGGAGGGGGGGGGCAATGTGCGGTATCTGTTCCAGGCAGCAGTTTCAGGGGGCTCCAAATTCATATTCTTGAAGAAACACACCTTGTTTCACAAAGCACCTAGTATACAGTGCACGTTGGTCAATCTATTATTCATATGATTTTGAAATGCATCACTGTTGGCTTTTGAACATTTTTGGACACATTCTAAGTTGATTTCTGAATGAATCCCAAGTTGATTTTTGAATGTGTGCATACTCTACATGTTGTCTCTGCCAAGGGAATCCCCATCACATCTAGAAATAAAGAACTTTACTACAGATAAAAGGAGATGGCGATATACGAGCTGAGTAGAATAAACCCAAATTGGTAAATGCCATTTGCTATCTGTTTATGTGGTTGATTGGGTTTGAAAATGATAAGTGTTATTATAATTATTGGCAAAATCCATAGATTCAGACTACCAGAGTAGAAATAACCAACTAACAGGAATAACAGGTAAGAAAGATTAAATATTATCTTCTCAGTGTATCCAAGAAAATGAAATTTTGACAAAAATGTTTTGCCAGATTGCTACACTACTAAGGACTAGTTTTATAGTCCCCAAATAGCAGCCACTTAAGTTATATTCTGGGAACAGCATGGAAAACGCCTTGTATGAACATGGATAGTCTAACTGAAGAAAAAATGTGGGATAACTAAATCAGTGATTCTGGTAGGGTTAATGAAGTTAACCAGGGAATAAGTTTTGACACTGGCAATAGTTTCAGAATTAATGATGACAAGATTGTTTGTTAGAATGGGGAAGGAGAAGAAATGGGGACACCACACAAATTATATGAAAGAATATAACGATTCCAAATCTATATAAAAATTTTGTACTATTACTACTTTTTGATCTCATGCTTGAGAAACTGGAACATATGAATGAAATGTGAAACTATTTCCTAACATAAAACTTTTTGCTTGCAGTAGGCCTAATAGGCATTTGATATTGGTATTTCATGAATTATGTTCTGTCATGTTATTTGTGTACATGAGGTAGATAAAGATGACCATTTGTGCTGAAACAGTCTCGCTTATTTGGCGTGTGTTGCTTTTGCTGCAATATTAGAAAATCCTACTTAGTTTTATCTAACAGACAGTGACAAAATAGACATAATTAAATTGAGATACCACACCAGTCTTGGGTATTGTTCATATTAACAGCTTTTTCAGTATTAGACAATGACATTTTGATTTTTCATGTAGCAAAATGTTTGACAACTTTGATGAGGAATAGATTTTTTTGCAGAAAGGAAAGCGTGCCATGTAAAGCTGTAGCGTGATTAGAGAGAAAAAATGCTGGGACCTAAGGATTGAAGAAATGTATACTTTCTTGCTTGTCTCTTATCTTTACTGGTTTTATGTTTCTTATATTTATTTTTATGTTACATAAAAGTGAAAGTTATCAGCTAATAGGCAATAAAGAGTGCAAATTTTCTAACGAGTTCTTACTTGCCCCATCACAAATATTCCCACCCAGTACTAATAATTGTGAGTAAGTTTTAAAGGGTGGGGAGGGGGGATTAGAATGTCAAACTGGCCAACTGGGAGCAGGATAGGCACCACAAGACAATTTATTTCCACTCTCCTGAATATAGGTTTGATGGCTTCCATTACAAAATATACACGTTTGAATCTCACAGAGCAAATTACAGTAATTTTTGATAGAAGAATGCTGTGTGAAGAGACATGGCACTGCACTTTGGCACACTTGAGACTAAATAACATGTCTGGGAGCAGGAGGGGCACCACAGGACTATTTAATTTCCACTGTCCTAAATATAGGTTTGATGGATTCCATTACAAAATATACATGTTTGAATTCCACAGATAAAACTACAGCGACATATGACACAAAATTTGATTTTTGTTTCTAATTTTTCATGTCATATCTCAAATGCTCAAACGGTGGGGGGGTTCACTATCAAGTTTTTGCCCCGGTTCAGAAATATTGTAGATCTGGGGCTGGTACCTGGTGGCCAAAACTGGAATTAATTTTTTTTCCAATGTAAACCAGTTCCAAATTAACACATTAGCATATATACCAAATTTCACTAATACACAATAATTACAGCCCACACTGGACCCTCGTGAGTAGCTGCACTTTAATTATAACCACCTGGTGTATTTCCTGTTGACAAATTCACAGTTGCCAGCAGTGGGCATTGATTCTTTTTTTTCAGATAGCATGGATATAACAGTGAATTATTATAGTGAAATCTGTTCTCAAACAAAACATCAGTACCGTCTGCTGACATGGAGCAGCTATACCACTAATTCGGTTTTTAAATCCTCACTGTTAGTTGTTAAATACAGTTAAGCTATTGAAAGAGGATACAAATATTAAGCCTATAGCTTCAAGAACCATAAGTTAGAAATTGATTGAAAATACTACTATAAATTTCTGATAGAATGTAGTTTGATGTATGAAGCAGATGACACAAAGTTACATACTAGAGTGGACTGCCTAAGAGCCAAGTGCATTTCAGTTTGCAAACCAAATTGCTTCACTTCATTTTATTTGCAGGTGTCCATGCCATGGTTTCATCTTTTTGAGCTGCTGCTGTGCAGAATAAATGTTTTGGTAACACTGTTTGGAGTGCAGTCATCTGGTTTGTATGACTCATGGTACTGTAATACAGGGTGTTTATAAATGAATGTCGGGGTTTTAACACTTTATAATATTTATTACATTAAACTTACAGTTACAAATGATATATCAAATGAAAGAGCAACTCAAACAGTTTTACCAAGAACCTTATCAATGTTCAATGTGAGCACCATTTGTTGCAGGGCACACATCAAGTCTATGACCGAGTTCTTCCCAAATGTTGGTAAGTGTGTCTTCTGTGATTGTAGCAACAGCTGCTTCAATCTGGTTTCTTAATTCAGGGAGGTCTGCTGGTAGTGGAGGCACGTACACATGATCCTTGATTAAGCCCCAAAGGGAAAAACCACATGGCGTTAGGTCGGGTGAATGTGGAGGCGATGCAAAGCAAGCCCTGTCATTGGGTTCCTTGCGGCCTATCCAGCACTCGGCTATGGGCTTGATGTGTGCCATGTGACAAACGGTGCTCACTTTGAACATTTATATGGTTCTTGGGGATAGTCATTTATAGTCTCCCTGTATATTATTTTTTAGTGTTTTCAATATCATTTTAGTCCTCTAGCTATCTAGTGAATTTTAGGGCACTTATAGTCTCTGTTTAGCACCCCAAAATGCAAATCATAATCAGTCAACATTTAAAGAATATTATTTTTTTACACCATGTAAAGCTAAATCAAAAAAGTATGAAGTCTTCTAATACTCTTTCCTGCCCATGAAAACCATCTGTTCAGAGCAAAAAAAATGTTTTGCTGTATTTTGAATTGTATCCTTATGCTATGTTCACTGTACCATGACCAGTGAGCTCAATAAAACTGATCAGTTGTTTTCAACTTGCTAATTGTTTACTTGCTTGTTTGTTCAACTGCTTCTCCAGGAGAAATCATGAACACCAATCACAGAAAGAGAAAACAAAAAAAAAATCATATTTCTAAAATTCACAGCAGTACATTACTGGACCATTTTCAACGGTATTATGATCAGATATTTTGTAAATAAAATATCAGGCCTTTCTCCTTAGCTCCTTTCTCTTGGCTTTTGACAGATCAAGAAGAGGTCCTTCATGATATTTAATTTCATATGATTGTATTCAAAATGTTTGCATGAATAAACACCTGCAGAACACTTTTTAATTATGTATTTCTGCACCATGGCTTCTGGTTCTGTATGAATAAGTTGTAACATCTTCTAGAAGAAGAAGAAGAAGAAGAAGAAGAAGAAACACACATAGTGAAATCAGGCTGTTTGAATAAAGCAAAATAAACAAGATGTTTGTTGAAGGACTGAAATGTATATGCAGACATCTTCAGTCTTGTCAAAGTATGAATGGTGAGCTAAGCTAATGCATCAAGCAATGTGCAGGTTACTTATTTTCTTTATACAGAGAATTAACTGACTGTAACTGTGACAGTGAGAAAGTAACATCAATGTGATTTTTATTTACTACTGAGCAAGGCGGCACAGTAATTAAAAGAGTGGAGGACAGTGGTTCACACTCCCATTTCATATTCAAGATTTCCAGTTATCCTAAATCACTCAAGACAAATGCTAGGATGAGTCCTTCACGAAGGATGTGGCTGATTTTCTTCCCATTCTTCCTCAGTCTGAACTTCTGCCCCATATCCATTGACGTCATTGTTGATGGGGCATTCAAACCTAATCCTTCTTCCTTCTTTTGTTTCCTCTTGGCTTAACGTCATATAGATCCTATCACCATGGGGTTGAGTGACCTGCTGCTCCTTTGTAACCTTCCCCAACCTATCTCTCTTTCTCCCTGAGGAAAGGCTGTAATTTTGCCTCCTGAAGCAGAGTACTGGCTAGCCTTTTGGTCTCTATGACTTTATTGTCATCTCAAGTGAATTTTTTTTTGTTACAATGTAACATTTTTTCTTAAATTGGTTTATAGATGTATGTCTTTATAGGTATATATCCAATCAATTCTTTTGCCTTGATTGTCAGGTACACAAGACATCAGAAGTGATACGGAGCCCTTTTCTTCCATGACAACACAACAGCCACTAAAACACAAAAATTGGTCAGAGCAGGGCCAAAGACATCCCTCTGGACATTGTTAGTGTGTGTTTACTAGCACTAAGTTACACAATCTTGTAGAGTCAGCATGTAATGTCCACAGATTGCTCACAGGACCACTTTAACACTATTCTGGAAGTATGCTCTATGCTTAACATGTATAGAGAAGCAAACAGGTGGACATGGTTTCCCAGCAGCTGCCTGTGTAATTTACTTTAAAAGATGATGGCAGTGCAACAGGGTCCATTTCATTCTACACAATGATTTGATATATACACAGGAACAACCATCGCAGGCTGTAATAGTATCCTATGGTCAATGCATTTGTATACTACAATTAGTGTATGCCAACTTGTATTGCAGCCCATCAGTCCAGGAAATCTTTTTCCATGCTTCAGACATTCAGTTGTGGTGTTCCTGCATCCATGTTATGCTGTTCAGAGGTACTCGTGTGAGATATTGGTTCTGTAAACTACAGCAAAGGAGATAATTTGTGATTCTGTAGTTCAACATATATCTTTGTTATCAAGCACTGTCTTGGTGAGTGATATGTTGCAATATGACCTGTCCATCCATTGTTACGGTATGAGCTACTCAATACTGGCTGTTGTCATCTATATATCCTTAACTATAACAGCTGACTGTGGCATAGTGGCAGTTTTCCACAAGCTTCATCTACATGTCCTTAACTATAACAGCTGACTGTGGCAAAGTGGCAGTTTTCCACAAGCCTCATCTACATATTCTTAACTGTAACACCTGACTGTGGCATAGTGGCAGTTTTGCACAAGCCAAGTTACGCTCAAAAGACCCTTGACATCACTGCTTATGAAGAGCCCAGTGCCTGCATCACTTGATTGAGAAAATTCTTCATATATTTTGCCTTGATAATCTGGTCATTAATAGATATGTTGTAATTTTGTGTATATGTGTTCTATTGCATGCCTGTCTCTCATATGTCCTCTAACCGACCTGATGATTAAATTACCATGTATTACAGCAAATAATTCCATATATGGAAGCAACTAGGACACTTACTCACCAACATGACAACCATCTGTATTTCCTGCTGTATTGTGTGTTGTTTGTTTGTTGACTACTATAAAGTATTACATCAAATGAAAATTCTACTTCTAATTTTCATGTAGCTAATCTGTGCAGTAACATTTCATGTAGCAACTTGTTTGAGTAAATAGGCATTTTCTCTTTTAAAGATGCCAGACTGAATATGGTCATTCATTTGATATTATTACCTCTGGTCTTTCTGTCAACAATATTTTCCAAATATCTAATCTGTGGTCTCGGTTAAGCTATTTGCATACCATGCTGGGTACAGCCATCATGGCAGTTCCATGTGTTGTACTACAATGACAGGGTATATCAGTCACAGCACTGTAGATGCAACTTGTGACTTTTCTGTTGCTTGCTCCTTTCTGCAGTAGTTCAGCATCCATACTGTTAGTTGTACATTTGTGAAATTGAGGCATTACTTTGAGCTTACAGGCATTTAGTCTGTGTATTTTGAATGCAATGACTGACAACATGGCTCACTCCTATGATGTGGAAGCCACAAGAATTGGCATTTTTCGGAAGAAAGTGTTTTTCGTAATTTGACTAATGGTGCAGCCTGTGGCACTTTAAATTATACACCATCATGTTATGAAAACAGTAGCATTTTGGACATGTTTCATAAATAATCACGTATATGTGAATATTACCAAAGTATCAGTTTAATAAATGATGGTAGCTAAACACTAAAATGATTTCTTTGCAGAATAACAGAAAAACTGGTAGAAGCCATCCTTGAGGAAGATCAGCTTGGATTCTGGAGAGATGTAGGAACTCTCAAGGCAATGCTGACCATATTATTTCTCTTAGAAGGTAGGTTAAGAAAAGGCAAACCAATTTTTATAACATTTGTAGACTTAGAGAAAGCTTTTGACAATGTTGACTGGAATAGACGCTTTATAATTCTGAAGGTAGCAGGGAGAACATACACGGAGTTAAAGGCTATCTACAGCTTGTACAGAAACCAGACAGTAGTTAGGAGAGCTGAAGCACATGAAATGGAAGCAGTGCTTGAGAAGGGAGTGAGACATAGAGTCTACCCCTGACATTACTCAGTCTGTACATTGTGCAGGCAATAAAGGAAAAGAAATAACAATTTGGAGAAGCAATTAAAGTTCAGGGAGAAGATATAAAAACTTTGAGATTTGGTGATGACACTGTAATTCAGTAAGAGGGAAGAAAGGAGTTGGAAGAGCAGCTGAGTGGAATGAACAGGAGGATATAAGATGAACATCAGCAAAAGCAAAACAACAGTAATGGAATGTTCTCATATTAAATCAGGCAATGCTGAGAGAATTAGAGTGGGAAATGAGACATTAAAAGTAGTAGACAAGTTTTGCTGGTTCCTGTCAAGGCTATTGATAGGGGGGATTTCACAAGGCATGGCCTACATCTCAATAGGAAAGGGAAGGGTAAACTGGCAGGGTTGTTAGCGAAATCCATGAGGGGGGACACTAGTACTCATGGATGTACCTCTTTTTTAGGCTAATATCAGTGTCCAATGAGAAGTTCAGGCAGGCAGGTGCTAAAGAGGTCCAAAACTCACAAAATTCTCACAACAGGAAAGTAAATAAAATTTTACCATATTTAACCAAAATATTGGTTGATTAAAGAAAAAAGTAGATTCTCAGAAAAGTAAAGTAAAAAATAATGTTACCATTTTTCACCAAAATATTCCAGGATTGAGGAATAAAGTAGATGAGCTCCTGGTTTGTTTAGATGACATTGAATCTAATAATGTAATAGATATACTATGCCTGTCTGAGCATCACATTGTGTCTGATATGGAAAAGGTAAATATCAGTGGTTATAAACTAGCTGCACATATGAGTAGGGAGAATAAGGTGGGAGGAGGGGTTGCCACATATGTCAAAAGTTATCACTGTGTAGAAAGCTTAGATACAAAAAAGTTTTGTCTAGAGCCTCATATAGAAGCATGTGCCTGTCAACTTAAACTGAAGGAGGGCTCTTTTATAATTGTAACAGTATATAGGTCCTCTTCAGAAAACTTTCATTTCTTCCTGGAAAACTTGGATGCCTTGTTGTGCTATCTGTCAGATAGGGGAAAGCAAATTATTATTTGTGGGGACTTCAATGTTGATTCATTGAAAGAGTGTAATTGGAAGAATGACCTGGAAGTCTTGCTTTGTTCTTTGAATTTGACATCTGTCATTAATTTTCCTACTCAAGTAGTAATGGACAGCAACACACTGATAGATAACACTATTATAGACCAAGATAGGTTTAAAAACATCAATTCTTGTCCTGTTGAGAATGGGCTTTCTGATCATGATGCTCAGCTAGTTACAGTATATGACATAGCTCCATTCAGTAATTCAAAACTACCCTCCAAAGTTATGCGTTCAATTAATGACTCAAGAATTGGAAATTTCAGAGAAAATCTTCAGCAGTTAGACTGGGATGAGGTGTACAAGGAACCCGATGCTAATTTAAAATATAACTTATTTCATGATACACTTATAAGAGAATTTGAAAACTGTTTCCCCAAGAAAGTAGTTAAATCTAATTATAAGAAACTATGCAAAAAACCTTGGCTTACTAAAGGAATAAAAATATCTTGTAACCACAAAAGGGAACTGTATCTAACAGCAAGAAAGAGTAATGACCCAGAAACAGCCAAATATTATACAAACTACTGTGCTACATTAAGAAAGGTTATTAAAAAGTCCAGAAGCATGTGCATCATGTCTGAGATTAATACCTCTGATAACAAAATCAAAACAATTTGGAATATTATTACAAGGGAGACAGGACAACCAAGTGTACAGGATGACGGCACCACCATCAAAGCGAAAGGAAACTTGATAAACAACAAGCCGGAAGTTGAAAACATTTTGAATAATCATTTTTTAAATGTTGTAGAGAAAATAGGATCTAAATGTTTGTTAGAAGAAGCAAGGCAGTTAATGGAAGAGGTCTTACCCACACCCTTTGATACAATTGAAATTCCACCCACCTCTCCATCTGAAATTAGGAAGATAATAAACTCTCTCAAGAATAAAAGCTCACATGGGATTGATGGCATTTCCAGCAGGATAATAAAAGCTTGTTCCCAAGAAATAAGTGGGATTCTTAGCCACATATGTAATATCTCTCTGAAGAAGGTTATTTCCCACATAGACTGAAGTATGCCATTGTTATACCACTGCATAAAAAAGGGAATACGTCTGATGTCAACAACTACCGCACAATCTCTCTTCTGACTGCCTTATTTGATACAATTGAAATGTCACCCACTTCTCCCTCTGAAATTAGGAAAATAATAAACTTGCTTAAAAGCAAAAATTCATATGGAATTGATGGCATTTCTGGCAAAATACTAAAAGCTTTCCAGAATGAGATTGTCACTCCGCAGCGGAGTGTGCGCTGATATGAAACTTCCTGGCAGATTAAAACTGTGTGCCCGACCGAGACTCGAACTCGGGACCTTTGCCTTTCGCAGGCAAGTGCTCTACCATCTGAGCTACCGAAGCACGACTCACGCCCGGTCCTCACAGCTTTACTTCTGCCAGGCAAAGGTCCCGAGTTCGAGTCTCGGTCGGGCACACAGTTTTAATCTGCCAGGAAGTTTCATACTAAAAGCTTGTTCTCAACAGGTAAGTAAGATTCTCAGCCACCTGTGTAATAGCTCTCTGGAACAGGGCATTTTCCCTGATAGACTGAAATATGCTATTGTTATACCTTTGCATAAAAAGGGGGATATATCTGATGCCAACAATTACCATCCAATCTCCCTTCTAACAGCTTTATCCAATATTTTTGAGAAAGTAATGTATTCAAGAGTAGCTTCACATATCTGTAAAAATGAAGTACTAACAAAATGTCAGTTTGGTTTCCAGAAAGGTTTTTCAACAGAAAATGCCATATATGCTTTCAGCAATCAAATTTTGAATGATCTGAATAACCAAACACCACCCATTGGGATTTTTTGTGATCTCTCAAAGGCTTTTGGTTGTGTAAATCATGAAATTCTGCTAGACAAGCTCAAGTATTGTGGCATGAGTGGGACAGTGCACAAATGGTTTAGTTCGTACCTAACTGGAAGAGTGCAGAAAGTTGAAATAAGTAGTTCTCATAATATGCTAAAATCAGCACATTCCTCAAACTGGGGAACTATCAAGAATGGGGTTCCACAAGGGTCAGTCTTGGGTCCTTTGTTGTTCTTAATATATATTAATGACTTGCCATTCTATATTCATGAAGAGGCAAAGTTAGTTCTCTTTGCTGATGATACAAGTATAGTAATCACACCTGACAAATAAGAATTAACTGATGAAAATGTCAATACTGTCTTTCAGAAAATTACTAAGTGGTTCCTTGTAAACGGACTCTCACTGAATTTTGATAAGACACCGTACATACAGTTCCGTACAGTGAATGGTATGACGCCATTAATAAATATAGACCTTAATCAGAAGCATATAGCTAAGGTAGAATATTCCAAATTTTTAAGTGTGTACATTGATGAGCGATTAAATTGGAAGAAACACATTGATGATCTGCTGAAATGTTTCAGTTCAGCTACTTACGCAATAAGGGTCATTGCAAATTTTGGTGATAAACATCTCAGTAAATTAGCTTACTATGCCTATTTTCACTCATTGCTTTCATATGACATCATATTTTGGCGTAACTCATCACTGAGGAATAAACTATTTATTGCACAAAAGCGTGTAATCAGAATAATAGTTGGAGTCCACCCAAGATCATCGTGCAGACATTTATTTAAAGATCTAGGGATATTCACAGTAGCTTCTCAGTATATATACTCTCTTATGAAATGTGTTATTAACAACCAAACCCAATTCAAAAGTAATAGCAGTGTGCATAACTACAATACTAGGAGAAAGGATGATCTTCACTATTCAAGATTAAATCTAACTTTGGCACAGAAAGGGGTGAATTACACTGCCACTAAAGTCTTTGGTCACTTACCAAATAGCATCAAAAGTCTGACAGATAACCAACAAGTATTTAAGAAGAAATTAAAAGAATTTCTGAATGACAACTCCTTCTATTCCATAGAGGAATTTTTAGATAAAAAGAGAGAGAGAGAGAGAGAGAGAGAGAGAGAGAGAGGAAGAAAACCACAAAAAATAAAAAAGTTGTTATATTAACTTAAGTATGTTGTTAAATTAACTCAATTATGTCATGTATTGGAAAATTTGACTCGTTCCACATCATTACGAAATATCGTATTCATGATCCATGGAACTAGTATTAATCTAATCTAATCTAATCCAAAATTCTTGAAAAATTAATGTATTGTAGAGTAAAGCTGTGAGGACCGGGCATGAGTCGTGCTTCGGTAGCTCAGATGGTAGAGCACTTGCCCGTGAAAGGCAAAGGTCCCGAGTTCGAGTCTCGGTCGGGCACAGAGTTTTAATCTGCCAGGAAGTTTCATATCAGTGCACACTCCGCTGCAGAGTGAAAATCTCATTCTGGAAACATCCTCCAGCCTGTGGCTAAGCCATGTCTCCGCAGTATCCTTTCTTTTAGAAGTGCTAGTTCTGCAAGGTTCGCAGGAGAGCTTCTGTAAAGTTTGGAAGGTAGGAGACGAGATACTGGCAGAAGTAAATCTGTGAGGACCGGACGTGAGTCATGCTTTGGTAGCTCAGATGGTAGAGCACTTGCCCGCGAAAGGCAAAGTTCCCGAGTTCGAGTCTCGGTTGGGCACACAGTTTTAATCTGCCAGGAAGTTTCATATCAGCGCACACACCGCTGCAGAGTGAAAATCTCATTCTGGAAACATCCCCCAGGCTGTGGCTAAGCCATGTCTCCGCAGTATCCTTTCTTTCAGGAGTGCTTGTTCTGCAAGGTTCGCAGGAGAGCTTCTGTAAAGTTTGGTAGGTAGGAGACGAGATACCGGCAGAAGTAAATCTGTGAGGACCAGGTGTGAGTCGTGCTTCGGTAGCTCATATGGTAGAGCACTTGCCCGCGAAAGGCAAAGGTCCCGAGTTCGAATCTCGGTCGGGCACACAGTTTTAATCTGCCAGGAAGTTTCATATTGTAGGGTAGCTTCACACCTTTGTAAAAATAAAGTTTTAACAAAATGTCAGTTTGGTTTCCAGAAGGGTTTTTCAATGGAAAATGCTATATATACTTTCGCTAATGAAATATTAAATGCGCTGAGTAACTAGAAGTCACCCGTTGGGATTTTTTGCAATCTATCAAAGGCTTTTGATTGTGTAAATCATGGAATACTTCTAGATAAGCTCAAGTACTGTGGTATGAATGGGACTGTGCTCAAATGGTTTAAATCATACCTAACTGGAAGAGTGCAGAAAGTTGAAGTAAACAGTTCACATAATATGCAAAAAACTGGTGATTTCTCAAACTGCAGAACAATCAAGAATGGGGTGCCACAAGGTTTGGTCTTGTGTCCTCTGCTGTTCTTAATGTATATTAATGACTTGCCATTCTATATTTATGAAGACACAAAGCTGGTACTTTTTGCCAATGATACAAGTATAGCTATCACACCCAACAGACAAGAATTAACTGGTGAAATTGTAAACAATGTTTTTCAGAAAATCATTAAGTGGTTCTCTGCAAATTGGCTCTCATTAAACTTTGACAAAACACAATATATACAGTTCCACACAGTAAATAGAATGACCCCATTAATAAATACAGACTTCGATCAGAAATCAGTAGCTAAGTTAGAATATTCAAAATTTCTAGTTGTATGCATTGATGAGGGGTTGAACTGGAAAAAAACACACTGAGGATCTGCTGAAGCGTTTGAGTTCAGCTACTTATACTATTAGGGTCATTGCAAATTTTGGCGATATACATCTGAGTAAATTAGCTTACCACGCCTATTTTCATTCTCTGCTTTCGTATGGCATCATATTCTGGGGTAACTCATCATTGAGTAAAAGAGTGTTCATTGCACAAAAGAGTGTAATCAGAATAATTGCTGGAGCTCATCTAAGATCATCCTGCAGACACTTATTTAAAGACCTAGAAATCTTCACTGTAGCCTCACAATATATATATTCACTTATGAAATTTGTTATTAACAATCTGAACAAATTCAAAAGTAATTTGCAATGTACATGGCTACAACACTAGGAGAAAGGATGACCTTCACTACTCAAGGTTAAATCTAACTTTGGCTCAGAAGGGGGTAAATTATGCTGCCACAAAAGTCTTTGGTCACTTACCTAATAGCATCAAAAGTCTGACAGATAGCCATATAGCATTTAAAAGGAAAAATAAAAAGAATTTCTTTATGGCAACTCCTTCAACTCATTAGACGAATTTTTGGGTATAGTAAGGGGGTAATTTCCCAACCTACAAAAAAAAAAAAAAAAAAAAAAAAAAAAAAAAAAAAAAAAAAAAAAAAAAAAAAAAAAAAAAATTTACTGAGTGTCATGTAATATTTTGTCTAATGTAATATCTTGTAAGACACCTTTTATTAACCTGACATGTTCCACATCATTACGAAGTGTCGTATTCATGATCTATGGAACAAGCACTAATCTAATCTAATCTAGGCACTAAAATAACTGATGATGGCCGAAGTAGAGAGGATATAAAATGTGTAAATGTGGTGCAAAATCGTAGTGAAAAGCAAGAAAAATATTTCCGAAGAAGAGAAATTTGTTAACATCGAATATAGATTTAAATTTTATGAGGTCTTTTCTGAAGGTATTTGTCTGGAGTGTAACCTTGTATGTAAGTGAATCAGGGACAATAAATAGTTCAGTCAACAAGAGAAAAGAAGATTTTGGAATATAGCGCTACATAGAAATGCTGAAGGAATGGGTACTGAACAGAATTTATGAGGAAACAAAATCTGTGGCACAACTTGACTAAAAGAAGCGATCACTTGATAGGACACATTCTGAGATGTCAAGGTAAAATGTAACCAAGCTTTCATGGCTAAATTTGAATTACAGCAGGACTGTGATAATCTGGCACTCAATAATCCAGCAGATCTGATAGTCCAACACATGAAATTTTCCCACATTTTTAGTTCAGCACTGATGAGACTGGCCTGTTGTGCTGGTGTTTGCCAGCTTCAACCCTAGTGGGAGCTGAGAAGTCCAGCGAAAAGGACATTAAATAGAGTAAAGACAGAGTAACTGGCTTAGCATGTGGAAATCCTTGACAATTTCAGAGCTTACACTCCAGAATCAGAGCCTGTGTCAGGTAATATTCTTCACACATTTTCTGTTGCCAATGGCCTTGCCACGATGGTAACACCAGTTCCCATCAGGTCACTGAATTTAAGTGCTATCAGGCTTGGCTAGCACTTGGATGGGTCACTGTCCTGGTCTGCCAAGTGCTTTTGGCAAGCAGGATGCACTCATCCCTTGTGAGGCAAATTAAGGAGCTACTTGATTGAGAAGTGGCAGTACCAGTCACAAAAACTGACAATGACCAGAAAAGGGGTGTGCTGACCACATGCCCTCTATATCCACATCCTGTGATGCCTAAGGGCTGAGGATGACATGGTGGCTGGTCGGTACCATTAGGACTTCCAGGCCTGATTGGACAATGTTTGTTTGTTTTTATATCTTTCTACCAATGTTACATCACTCTTAAAACCCATACATCAAGGGGCCATACAGATTTCCAAGTGCTAGTACAGAGGAACATTGGTGCAAAAGCTGCTAAGCTCAGAATGCAAAGAATTCCAATGCAGTTTTAACATTAAAGATGCTATTTTCATGGCTGCAGCTGCTTGGACCTCTGTTGGGGAAAAATTTTTTTCACAAGGCCAGGGGAAAACTATGGCCTAAAGTGGTTGAAGAAGCCAAGATGCAAAGTAATGTAAATTATGATGAGTCAATAACTGATCACTCCAAAATTCAGTGAAAAATTCTGCATCAACTAATGAACTGAGTGCATTTTCAGCATCAGAAGTTGATGAATGGATCAACATTTAGCTAAATGAAAATATGATATTATGAAGAGTTTTCAAGCCATGTGAGGTTCCAGAAATTGAGAATAAAGAAGAAGAAAAGTCTTTAACTCAGATCTCTTAAACTGAGGCTTCAGAAGCATTAAACACTTTCATAAAATATGCTGAGAGTAGCGACAATACAAACTTCTGAAGATATAAATTTGCACAACATAACAATAATTTTTGCAACAAAAAGGATTAAATCCAAAAACATGTTAACTTTTGTGCAAAGTTCCACAAGACTTAGCAGCAAATTTCAGTTAAACCAACTGTGGTAGATAGTAGCCCAACATATTCCACCTCCTCAACAACATCAGATATCTGTGGTGTCCATAAAGATAATGAACAGCACAAATCCTAGATAACAATTTTTATTAATTAGATTGTTCTTGATCTTTTCAAAATATGATTTGATTTGATTGATTTTTATTGGTCCAGTTTTATCATATAGCACAAATTGTACAATTGATATTGGACAGGTCAAAGATAAGGCAAACTCTTTGCCTTTACAAATGTCTGCTTGTGTCTGAGTATGTGCGGATGGATATGTGCGTGTATGCGAGTGTATACCTGTCCTTTTTTCCCCCTAAGGTAAGTCTTTCTGCTCCCAGGATTGGAATGACTCCTTACCCTCTCCCTTAAAACCCACATCCTTTCATCTTTCCCTCTCCTTCCCTCTTTCCTGATGAAGCAACCGTTGGTTGTGAAAGCTTGAATTTTGTGTGTATGTTTGTGTGTATATCAAGCTGCCAGCGCTTTCGTTTGGTAAGTCACATCATCTTTGTTTTTAGATATATTTTTCCCATGTGGAATGTTTCCCTCTATTATATTCATATCTTTACTTCAAGTTTCAATTCTTTTACTAATATAGTTATGGTTTTTGGCTTTACATATCATTGCAATGTTTCTGAAATAGTTATCATGCCAAAATTACCTGAAAAAAGCTTCCATAACAATGTCTTAATTATTATTGTTAATTGCTTTACAAATACAGTGTGATCTTACTTCCTAACCTGAATTGTGTGTCTTTACAGGTCACTGCATCGTAATTACTGCCACTTTACTATGTATTAATGCCATAAATGATCATTTAGATTTTGTTTACATTTTATTGACATATTTTTAATTTTTAGTTCAGTATCTTTATAAATTAATTACAGTTCATCTTAACTGGCAAACCTGGTAACCAAGGAAATAAAGCAAACCACCAAAATAAACTCAAAACCAAAATGCTAATTGCATTGCCATCAACAGACTCCATAATGAAAGCACTTCAAAAAGAGGTAAAAGCATTAGAACCATCATCAGCACCAGCAAAGCATGTAAAAAAAGATGAAGTGTTAAACAGAAAGAACAGTGGACAGTGATTTGAACAACAAGGGAACTACAGTTTCTCATCTCCAAGTATCATTTTAAATGAAAACAAGAAGAATGAGAAGACTCCAAGTTCACAAGAAAGCACAGCAGTAGAGGCAGAACCAACATTTGAAGTGTCAGAAACAGCATCACCATCATCAACAACAACAACAGAAATGGCAGTATTAAGTGCATTAGAGCAGCACCAATTGCAGCAACAAGCAACTCGCCACGGCCCAATGTACAGGTACATCCTGAGAGGTGCAGGAAACCTGTCCTTCCCAAGGATTTTTGGTATCTCACCAGGACACAGGAATGATTATGACACAAAATGTAAATAAAACTGTAACCAGTTCTCACCCTAGTCACCTGCAGATTTTAAGTCTAAATATTCAATGCCTTAGAAATAAGTCACTAGAACTTGAGTTGGCAATGAATGGTGCAAACATTGACTGCATGTGCATCATGGAGTATAGGTGCAGAACTTTTGAACTAAGTATCATTAATATTCATCCATATAAGTTGGCAAGTCAGTATTGCAGAAAAATTGCCAAAAACGGATGTATGTGTATCTATACTAAATCAAGTATCAGGTACAAAAAAAGAAGGTGTGAAGCTGAATTATTGAGTGTGGAAAATCATTTTGAAGCAGCAGCTATACAGTTGTATGAAATACAGATAAAAGTCATAGTCATTGCAATAAGCAGACCACCTACTGGGGACACAGACAGATTCATTAATCAGTTAAAAATAGTGCTTAACATTCTTTTTACTGAAAGAATCACTGTACTTGTCTGTAGGGACTTCAGCATAAATCTTATGAATGAGATAGGCTAAAAATCAATTCCTAAATCTATTCTGTAATTTCAATCTGTTTCCACACATACACGAAACCACAAGAATAACATATAATACAAAAAGTCTTATAGATAATATATTTTCAAACGTACAATCCACAGAAGTATAAGTAACAAATACTGATTTGGGATTATCAGACCATAATGCTCTTGTCCTCAAAATTCACCAAGCGAGGTGGCGCAATGGTTAGCACACTGGACTTGCATTCGGGAGGACGACGGTTCAATCCCACGTCTGGCCATCCTGATTTAGGTTTTCCGTGATTTCCCTAGATCACTTCAGGCAAATGCCAGGATAGTTCCTTTGAAAGGGCACGGCCGATTTCCTTCCCCATCCTTCCCTAACTCGAGCTTGTGTCCATCTCTAATGACCTCGTTGTCGACGGGACGTTAAACACTAACTTCCTCCTCCTCCTCCTCAAAATTCCTTCACTGCAACTGCAACAACTCATTTATAAAAGAAAATTTTCCACTGAAAACTGTATAGAATTTACAAATATGCTAACTAGTGAATCCTGGGCAGAAGTGCTGTCCCTAACAAATATGAATGATGCATATAACACTTATTCTTCAGTTTTCATGGATATTTCGAAATGTGCTTTCCAAAGAAGCTGCCACAAATCACATCACATCACAATATAAACCCAAGTTCTTGGATCAAAGTTGGCATCAAAACCTCTTGTGGAACTCTAAAGACACTAAATTCAAAATTAAGGACATCTACACATCCACAGTTTGTAGAATATGTTAAGAATTACTAGAGGGTATATCAAAAAGTAATTGCCAAGGCAAAATTTATGAGTAATGAAAACTTAATAAGACAGTCTTATAACAAAATAAAAGCCGTATGGGGTATTGTGAAGACTAAAACAGGAAAGAGATGCAAAGACCAGATTATCATTCCCAAAAACACAGAAAATGTCAATACTGAAAAACAAGATTTGCCAAATTACAAAAAAAATTATTTCATAAATGCAACAATTTCAGTAAGGTCAAAATTTACAAATCAAGAAAAACCTGAATTTCCAAAAGCTGCTTATAGCATGAGGATGGATCCAACAGATGAACGCAAAACATTCAAAGTAATAAAGAGTTAGAAACCTAAAATGTCAACAGGAGTAGATGAGGTGCCTTTTTAAATCATAAAAATGACAGCTGCACAAATTGCAAGACCTTTGGCATACATAGACAAATTATCATTTAGTGAAGGAGTGCTTCCAGAAAGGATGAAAATGTCAAAATTGAAGCCATTATTCAAAAATGGCAAAAAGCATAAGGTAGAAAACTATCGACCAATATCTTTCCTTCCAGAATTTTCCAAAATGATAGAAAAATTTATGAAGCATAGAATCATAAAATATCTAAATGACCATAAGTTATTAAATAGAAATCAGCATGGTTTCCAGGCAGGTAAAAATACAGAGAGAGTATTAATGTGCTACACTGAACAAATGATCAAAAATCTAGAAAAAGACTACAGCATAGTAGGAATAAATTTAGATCTCTCCACAGCATTTGACACTGTCAATCACAGCATTCTTTCAGAAAAACTGGAAGCATGGGACAGGGAAAACTTGGTTTGAATCATACCTACAAAACACAACACATGTTGTCAGATTATTCCAACCACAAAATAAATTTAGTATCAGATGCAAAAAAAGTGGAAACAGGAGTGTCTAAAAGCAGTATTCTAGCTCCCTTATTGTTCCTTGTCTACATAAATGACTTTCACACCTCAGATGGAGCAGCAAAGGCCATACTATTCACAGATGACACTAGTGTGATAATAGGTGCACCAAAGCAATGCTGCAAACAACTATTGATCAAGGAATAAAGAATGTCCACACTTGGTTCAATGCAAACCGGTTGACACTGAATGAAAATAAAACAAATTATATGCAGTTTGGGAAAATATGCCAAAATGTAAATCTTGATCTGTTGTTAGGTGACAAGGCCATAGACAAAGTGGCATCAACGAAATTGTTGGGGATTCATGTAGATGAAAATCTTAATTTTAATGATCACATAATGAAACTTGTGCTGGAACTTAACTCAGCTTGGTTTGCTCTTAGAATTATTGCAAATGTTTGTACCGCAGAGAGTGTCAGGATGGCATATTTTAGCTATTTTCTGTCTCTTGCAACATACGGAATAATATTTTGGGGTTCCACCACTTACCATCTAAAACAAATCTTTCTGTTACAGCAGAGGGCTATCCACAGACGCAATGCAAACCCTTATTCAACAAGCTTAAAGTTCTAACAATGCCTTTCTTATATATATATATATATATATACAAATGTGTTTTATATGTTAGGGCCCACCTTGCAGATTTTCAGACAAATGCCTGAAAAACTGCCTTTCATCCACTAAATTTTCTGTTAATCATTTTAATTTGATGGACAGCTTTGGAGTGTGGTGAAATCATTACTGAATTATTGTAGTGAATATAACGGCTTCCTGCTTAGGGAAGACAAAAGTAAAGACTTTAGGGCAAACAGACTACACAGTTACAATACTGTTAGTATACATGTAGATTATTTACATATTGTTATGATCTGGCCTTGAGGTCATGTTGTAATTAGAAGACTAAGTGAAGTGTGCCTTCAGAAGTCTCAGATGCTGTTGAACATTTGGCTGTCCAGTGAAATTTCACACCCTTCCTTAACAGATAATTTAACGGTTCCATGATCCAGGCAAAGCCTTTCACAAACTTGCAATAATAATTGTATAAACCCAGAAAGGAGTGAAGTCATTTTGTTGTTTGCAACATTTTGTTGTTTGCATCTGTCAGATGAAGATTGGTTTGAACACATTTCCTACGGATCACATGTCCAAGATAATTTATCTTTGTCTGCACAAAAGAGCACTTGTCTATGCGAAGCATCAGATGTGCAGATCACACATGCCCTGGCATATCCCTAAAAATACAACCACATTGTCCAAATGCACCATGCAAATCTTTGGCTTTAACCACCATAGTACATCATCCAGTAACCTTTGGAACACTGCTGCCATATTTTTCAGTCCAAACAGTATTAGTTTAGCCTGATAATGTCCCCAAGGGTATGTGAAAGTGATCTTTGATCTGTTGTCTGTGGCTACCTCCAACTGGTGATACGTTCTTCTCAGATCTATTTTTGTAAAGTACTGGCACTGTCATAGATGGTCTAATTTTTCCATAATATTGGGGAACAGATATGTATTTGTAACAGTAATTACATTTAAGTAGTGATAACCGCTACAGAATCCATACTTCTTGGTACCATCTGTTGACTTTTTTAGTGTGATGACAATATTTGTGATCCATGGGCTATACTGTGTTCTATAATAGCCTCTACTTACTGCTGACAAATAAATTCTTCCATTGTGGTTTGAAGATATCTTGCTATGTGAATGGCTTCCCATAAACTGGTGCATTGTCATTTGTAGGTATACTGTTCTGGGTAAGGGATGTTGCTGGTAAAGGACTCTTCATGTTAAATAAATCCATGAACCACAGTACTAAAGCCTCCATTGCCTGCCGATCACTGCCTTGCAAGTCAATGTCCACTGTGGTTGCAGTGGGCCCTTGCCCCACTGTGGGCATAGTTGACTCCAATGTCAGCAGAGTGATGCCCCACCAGCGTCAACAGTGAACATCTCCCAGTGGTGCATCTCCCAAACCATAGCCAGCACCCATTCCAGCCACCAACCAAAGGCGCACACCCAGACTGGATCACCCACAGCATATCACAAAGGGCACGGATGTGCCACAGGTCATGGTGCAGGACAGAGCAGGTGTAGCAACATCCAGGGTTGTAGGCCATGGAGAAACCCTGCTGGACTGCAGCCAATCAGAAAAGAGGGTCCAGTAGGTGCTTAGGAACAGAGGTAATGGTGTGTTGGCAGGAGAGTCCACCAAGCACTTTGCCAGTTGCATCTTAAATGTATGCACCATATGTTCTGCCTCACCATTAAACTGTCATGAAATGGTGTGGACATGAAGGGAGTTATACTGTTCCAGATGCATAAATTGCAGAACTATGCTATGTTAGAGCCTGCACAACAGCTTCTGCCAATGTGGAGCACATGTGCATGATATATAGGTAATTTGCCAGTGCATTCACCATTACTAACCACATGGAATGACAAAAAGGGGCCACAAAATTGCTGTGTACATGGTCCTGCAGCTGATTGGGAGTGGGCCATGAACCAAAAGTTTATGGGAGGGAGGAGGGGAAGGGGGGGGGGGAGGGGGGGCTGCCTGATTCACAGCACTTTGTTTGCTCCCACAGATGAGCTTCCCAAACACTGAATGAATGTGGGGCCAGACAAAGTGCCTTAATAGCATTTTCATGCAGGTTATGCCCCAGAGGTCACAGTGGAGAAGCACAAGACTCCAGAACAATAGGACCAGCAGGATGATAATGCAGGCTTTGTCTAAATCCATACTAAGGAGGAGTGTTCCATCAACCATTGCCAGCTGATTGTGAAGAAGAAAAAAATTGTGGAACAAACCCAACTCTTGAGTGGGCAGCCTTTCGGGCCAACATTTCAACACAAAATAGGGCATCTGATAGAGCACTAGATTTTGCCAAGTGGCTTTCTCAATGCACTTTGCTGTGACTGGGAGCCTATCCAACAGCTGCTGCTCATGATAATCGATTTGCTAACACACAGCTTCTGTTTTGACAAATTCCGGTCAGAACCAATGGGTAAGCACATTAGTGCGTCTGCGTTGGTGTGATGAACAGTGCAACAATAATGAATCTCATACAGATACACATTCAAAAATAAGGTCCACTGCTGAAGTCTTTGTGCAGTTCTGTCAGGAAGCTGAGAATGGGAGCCAAAAAGTGCCATAAGTGGTTTATGGTTGGTGGTGAGATGGAATTTGTTTCCATAAAAGAAAATGTGGAACTCATGGGTCATATAGATAATGAGCAATGATTCCTTTTCTGCTTGCTAATAATTTAATGGAGAAGCTGTCAACATCTTTGAGGCATATGCCAGAGGTTGTTCAGATTCATCAGCTTCCCTGTGAGGCAAAACCAACTGGAGTACATAGTGGGATGTTCTTGTGGCAAGAATCATCTGTTTACCCAGTGTAAAAGTACCAAGACATGGGGAAGACATTAACAACAATGTGATGTGGGCAAACATCTTGTTGTAGTTCACTGAGCAAACAAAAGGAACACCTTTCCTCCATAAGTTCTTTATGGTATAAATGGCATCTGCCACATAAGGGATGAATTTTGAATAGTAACTGACTTTTCCCAAAAATGCTTGGGGTTCTTTCAAGTTTCAGAAAATTTGGCAATACAGCTGCTAGATGATGCACTTAAATCCTGCCTCTTTCCGTTTAGTGGAAAGAGACTGAAAGTTGTCAAGATGTTTCTGCTGTGAGGACCCTGTGGAAATAATGTCATATGGATAGTTTGCACTGGAGGGGACACCACATATTAACATACATGAAGATGGTATCTGTTCTTTCAGACATGTCTGAAAGAACAGATGCCATTGGTGATCTTGCAGCTCTCAAATAATGAAAGTACAATGAAATCGAGACCATTAGCTGCTTACAGGCATTGATAAATATCAACAGGGACAGTTGAAAATTTGTGTGCCGACTGGGACTCAAATGCGGGATCTCCTGCTTACAAGGCAGATGCTCTATCCGATTGAGCCATTGAAGACACAGAAGATAGTGTGACTGCAGGGACTTATCTCTGGCACACTCCCCATGAGACCCACATTTCCAATGTACTGTTCACACACTACAATTTTAGTGCCCTTGCCCACTACACTCATTACTTGCAGCAGTCAGTCTATTGATTCCCATAAGAGTTTGAGCAATGTGAGTGCATCCACACTGAAGAAGATCATTTGCTGGTAAGCCTTATCTATATGAAGGCGGTATCTGTTCTTTCAGATATGTCCAGATTCAAGATGCATGTGACATGAATCAATGCTAACATCTTGTCAGCATTTAACGTTGCTGCCAAAGGTCAGTGCCTCGGTCACATGTAGAGCTGGTGTCAGCAGTGGGCAAAGCAGGCACAGCCTGCCAAATGTGTCCTGGTGACACTGTTTGACTCCCATCTCAGTGCTCTCAGTGATCACTCCATCTTGCGCTCAGGCAAAGTCTGTTGATGGTGGTTCAGAATGCCACTTACTGTACAGAGAGGCCCTGATCATTCACCATGGATTGACCAAGACTGCAATAGGTGTTCACGAGTTGGCCAGGAAGTTGTGTGAATGCATCTCATCTGGTTGGTGTGAAAATGGCAGCTTGTAGATCATCTGTAATGGCCCAGTGGAGGAAGGTGGCTGGGCCGGCTGTTTACTAGTTTGATCATCCACAATGACTCCACAGGCAGCAGCAGCAATCCACAGCTGTGGTATGCAACAGGTCTGCCTGCCCCTGTGTTGAATTCAGCAAACAGGTAACAGGATGATCATCATCGATCAGCTCATCATGGTTTCACTGAAGCTCAGACTGTCATTCTCTCTGGTTCTTTAAAATGAAAAGAATGGCAGCATGACAGCATGTGTCTTATGCTCCAAAGGCTTCATTATTTATAAGAGCTGAGCCCCTACCTATCATGCAGTGGCTCTGGGGACACAATCATATTTGTCCACATTTATCAGACCTGTCAGCACTCCTTGCCTCACTGTGATACTTTCAGTAATGATTCTAGGCTGTTGAGCTCAACTTTTCTCTTGACGTCTGACTTGGTAGCGGCACTCAGCCACAAAGGAGCACAATGTTATCTTACAGTGCCTCACTAAATAGTACAGTGATGCTCACTTTCCTGCCTGTCCCAGTCCCAAGGTCCATTCCATTGATGGTATGTCATATTGACATAATGACTGGCACACCACTTCAGTTCAAGTTAGCCTAATGGACCTTTAGTAAAAATTTGAAGCCTGCACAATAAAGTTATTCTGCTGTGCAAAAATATATTTCTGTCCCAGTCAGAAAGTCTATTGCATTGTCAGTATGCCATGTTGACATAACAACTGGCACATCAGTTCATCAAAACTACTCTGTTCCAAGTTTGCCTGCACAATAAAGTTATTCTGCTATGCAACGATATATTTCTTTTTATAAATGTCTTTTCAATGATATTCCTTCATTTCATGAACTCACAGGCATGGCCAAAACACATATTTCAGTGTCCTCCTCAATTCCATTCAGATGATTTGTCTTTCTCTGAAATAACATGCAATCTTCATTACTATCAGTTCATTCAGAACACAAAAACAGAAAATATATACAGTTTTAAATGATTTATGCCTGGTTAAGCCTTGCAGTATCTAATACCACACAATTAAATGTCTCAAGTAATTATATCATTAAATAGTACAAGTATATAGTTTAATCAGTCATGCTTCACAAAACTCAATTACATATGCAGATTATTAATAAACAGGATGTTTTATTGTAGTATTGCAGATGCGTGTAGTGTACATGGAGCCAAAGTTCACAAGATAAGGTGTTAATAAAATGTATTACTAATTAGAATCAATTCAGGTATTTTGTCAAATTATCGGGTAACATTCACACTAAAATGCCAGGGTAGCCAAGAGTGCTAACATGCTGCTTCCTGGACTCAGGTTGGCATGCCGGTCCCGGATCGAATCCGCCTGACTGATTAACGATGAGGGCCAGTGTGCTGGCCAGCCTGGATGCAGTTTTTGGGCAGTTTTCCACATCCTCCTATGTGAATGCTGGGCTGGTCCCCATGTTCTGCCTCAGTTACATTGCTCACAGACATCTGAACACATTCACCCTATTCCATGGATTACACTAGATGCAGAGAGTTGGGGTGCACTAATTCCTTCCTGGGGGGTATGGGCTGGTGACAGGACGGGCATCCAGCCACCCCTTAAAATTGACATGCCACATCTGACTAACCAGCACACCCCACAAGTCAGGATTAGTGCTTGGAAAGAGATTCACAGTAAAATAGCATAGGCAAAATGTAACTGGTATTTGTATATGTTATTCGTTTCATTTAAATGACATGGCAACACCTTCAGCATACAATCCATCATTAGGAAAATTATGTGTTTAAAATTACAGTACTCATTTTGTTATCTAGAAAAAAAACTGAGTTGTAGTAATTCCTGATGAAATGCAAAGGGTTCAGCTGTTATGAAGTATCTTTGTAAAAATGCAGTAAATTGAAGTGAGCATCAATGTGCATTTTCAATAACTGCCAGTCCCTTAGCTCATACAAGAATAGTTGCATAGTATGTGCATTTATGTTCATCTTTGCAACACATTTTAGTGGCATTGTTTCTTGAGCACCTTTGCATCAGAATGAGTATGTTATTCATCATCCACAGCCAGTACAGGTTGTTACTCTTTGACAACAATTTCCTCCAATCATGATTCGTGTAATTACACACCCATGATACAAACCATCTCGTGTGTAATGAAGTGTGTGTACATTAAATTACTGCATAAACTAATTCGGCTTCATTGCATATAGACTTATGTTAGTACTGCTTTCGCAAAAGTATAATTCAATAATAATACACCTGCATGTACTTAGTTCAGCTTTGTAATTTGAAGGCACTTCACATTTCTTTCATTTGTTCACACTGGAATTAACTAGGGCTGGAGAGAACTAATAAGGTGTGCAAGATGGTCGGATGGGAAGGCGGTGAGCATAATTAAATCATCAGGATAATATTTAAAGAAACGCCATTTATTGGCGAAAGCGTGTTAAAAGTGGGTTACATAGCCAGGCCTAGGGAGGCGAGGGTGAGCCAGAGTGTAGAGTTTGGCAAAACATAGTTTTCAAAGCTAACAAAAGTTGGTGTCTGCCAATCGGGCAAGTTCGAGTGGCATACTGGCTGCGAAACTGAGTCCACAGTGCCACAGCACCGAGAGAAGTGGGATAACTTCACTGGTACAGGGTGTGCATCCAAGAGAGAGAGCACCTCAGTGGCAGGCAGCTGGGTACATCAAATGCGGCCATACTGCTATCTCCGCCCTGATTGGTCAGAAGCTGAGGGTCCCCTGGGGGCGGCATGGAAATTTCCAAAGCGTGGCCTGGTCAGCATTGCATAGACGGTGTTACTTCATCATCACACGAGGGAGGCATGTGATCGAGGTAGCTTTCCTTGGTGCTGACTTCCTGTTGCCAGACCATGGGCCGAGAAAATTTACAGACAGCCTACACTGCCGGCCGATGCTTGGCCGTAACAAGAAAAATAACGTTACCTTTTGAAAGCTAATTATTATAAGGTAATATCCCTTACTGTCTGGCTCATCCTTATACTCCTCCCCCTTCTGTGGGAGCGGAAAACCTAAGTGAATTCACTTAAAAAGTGAGTTATGTGGCTGTAGATCATTTTAGGTTGTAAAACAAACAAAGTAAACATTACTTGATTATTGAAGGTTCCCACAGGAGGAGGCAGGGGTCTTAGGCTATGGGAGAATGTAGAGATTCTAAAGACTTCCTAGGGGTCACAAAAGGACTTACACACGTCGACAATATTATGTGTATACGAGAACAAGGAATAATCATCATGAAACATCAAAACAAAATTACATTAATGAAACACATGAATAAAACACATTAGAAAATAATAGTGTGAATGAGGCAAACATGCTGAGTGTTCCTGTTTCTAGAATGAAGTTAAAGTGTCTTTTTTGCTTAAATAAGTTGAAAATGTGAACATATCATCACTGATGTCACACGCAAGGATGGGTGGTGCGAGGCAGTGTGTTGTGTTGTCCTCAGTGGCCAGTGCACAGGCTGCTGGTGGGAAGGGGCCATGGCTGTGGCCAAGCCCGTTCACTGGAACTCAGCACAGTGTGGTATGACAAGAGATCCACACATTTCAAACACATTTAAAAAGGGAGTTAACACTAGGGAAGCACTTCACTATACTGCACAAGTTTTCACATTGATAGATAACACAGTTGCACTCTTAAAACTAAGAGAGGGCACATGCCTGATAAGTTCTTTCTTCTAGTCATGGGCATCACTCACCCTAAGGCTGGTTCTGGAACCATTGGAGGGGACAATTTTAATCGTTTGCAGAATTGATATTTGTAGAAGGTCCATATTTTTTTTTTTTCATCAATCTACTGACTGGTTTGATGCGGCCCGCCACGAATTCCTTTCCTGTGCTAACCTCTTCATCTCAGAGTAGCACTTGCAACCTACGTCCTCAATTATTTGCTTGACATATTCCAATCTCTGTCTTCGTCTACAGTTTTTGCCCTCTACAGCTCCCTCTAGTACCATGGAAGTCATTCCCTCATGTCTTAGCAGATGTCCTATCATCCTGTCCCTTCTCCTTATCAGTGTTTTCCACATATTCCTTTCCTCTCCGATTCTGCGTAGAACCTCCTCATTCCTTACCTTATCAGTCCACCTAATTTTCAACATTCATCTATAGCACCACATCTCAAATGCTTCGATTCTCTTCTGTTCCGGTTTTCCCACAGTCCATGTTTCACTACCATACAATGCTGTACTCCAGACGTACATCCTCAGAAATTTCTTCCTCAAATTAAGGCCGGTATTTGATATTAGTATACTTCTCTTGGCCAGAAATGCCTTTTTTGCCATAGCGAGTCTGCTTTTGATGTCCTCCTTGCTCCGTCCGTCATTGGTTATTTTACTGCCTAGGTAGCAGTTCATTGACTTCGTGACCACCAATCCTGATGTTAAGTTTCTCGCTGTTCTCATTTCTACTACTTCTCATTACCTTCGTCTTTCTCCGATTTACTCTCAAACCATACTGTGTACTCATTAGACTGTTCATTCCGTTCAGCAGATCATTTAATTCTTCTTCACTTTCACTCAGGATAGCAATGTCATCAGCAAATCATATCATTGATATCCTTTCACCTTGTATTTTAATTCCACTCCTGAACCTTTCTTTTATTTCCATCATTGCTTCCTCAATGAACAGATTGAAGAGTAGGAGTGAAAGGCTACAGCCTTGTCTTACACCCTTCTTAATACGAGCACTTCATTCTTGATCGTCCACTCCTGGTTGTTGTACATATTGTATATGACCCGTCTCTCCCTATAGCTTATCCCTACTTTTTTCAGAATCTCGAACAGCTTGCACCATTTTATATTGTTGAATGCTTTTTCCAGGTCGACAAATCCTATGAAAGTGTCTTGATTTTTCTTTAGCCTTGCTTCCATTATTAGCCGTAATGTCAGAATTGCCTCTCTTGTCCCTTTACTTTTCCTAAAGCCAAACTGATCGTCACCTAGTGCATTCTCAATTTTCTTTTCCATTCTTCTGTATATTATTCTTGTAAGCAGCTTCGATGCATGAGCTGGTAAGCTGATTGTGCGATAATTCTCGCACTTGTCAGCTCTTGCCATCTTTGGAATTGTGTGGATGATGCTCTTCCGAAAGTCAGATGGTATATCGCCAGACTCATATATTCTACACACCAACGTGAATAGTCGTTTTGTTGCCACTTCCCCCAATGATTTTAGAAGGTCCATATCACTACAATAATAAGAATAGCAGAGACTGGGGTTATTGTGGCACTGGGTGTAATGGTTGTATGTAGTTTAGTGGCTGTTTGACATTCATTTAAGGTGTGCTAACAGGTGATCATAAAAAATTTGTCTTTGCTCATGTTTTAAAAGGTCATGAATTGATGTTATGAGGCGATCGTTTGATATATTAGGTAAGGCAGGCAAATCAGTTGACAAGAGAATCACAAATGAGCTTTCAGGTATAAAAACATAGGCAAACAGGTGTGAATACTAAGTGAGTAAGCTATAGTGGCATGGAAGATTATTAATGGTGTAATAATATCACAATAAGAACAGTTTGCTAGAAATCTACTGTTTGAGAGCGGCGCGCTACAGATGACTTCAAGTCTACGCCATGTCAGGGCGGCAGCTGGCTGAAAAGCTGAATCTTGTGCTACATCAGAACAGCATGTGGTAGCCGAGAAGTGAAGCCAAGGCAGCTGAAACTGTCAAATGCCATAGTGGCTCGCATTAAGCACGTGCACTGTGCAATGAGCACAACAAAATGCTGCACAAAACCTTTTAGATTTGATTAGAGATTTATGGGATCCAGAGTGAGAAGTGATGAATATAAATGTCACAAAAGGTGCATAATATTATTGATTAAAAGGGGTCGATGAGCATAATCGATATGGTTTATTCAACGATGACCAACAAAACAGAAGTGGAATTACACGTGACATCATGCTAGATGCATTGTTACAATGGGTTCTGTTTAAAATTACATTATGCATTAATAAATTTGTTCATAAGTTAGGCGTTATACATAAAACATATTAAAGTAAATTCAATATCCTCAATAGTGCAGAAATGCTAGCTTGTTACCCGGATCCTCCTATATAATAGGCTTCAGTCAACAATGACAAGTGTTGACAAGGTAATTGAGAAGGATCTCAGCACTATGGACATATGCATGTGGACAGAGGGATGATTAGCTTGGTATTCTGACGAGAAGTAAGAAATGAAAGAGAAGATACAGAGTGCTGGAGCTGAAGAAGAAAAGATGATAGGCGCCAAAGACAGGAAAAACCCCCTACCCCTCCATCCAAGATCCCCTACTGTTCCAATACTTCACTGTGGCACCGAAGGGAGAAGTGTGTTTGGCATTTACAGAATGGACTTGCCACAGCTTCACCTTCCCAATTCCCGAAAATTAACCCCAACGCTCCCTATTATCTGATCAACATAGGGTAAACAATTAGCATTCTGCAAGACAAAGTAATTAAAGTTTTTAACATAATGTCAGTTACATCCCATAACAAAGTTCCTATGACATCCATTTTAGCCCAAACATAATTGTTACATAAACATGAAAATATAAAAATGAGGTACACAAATATCATATTACATTGCTGCACATGCTATATCAATAAGTAAACAAAGTTAAAAGCCTCTTTGAGCTGACCATCCAAGTGTAATAATATTCACATTGTGAGAGGAAGTTTCTCATGCTTCAATATATTTGCTAAACACCATAAAGTGATAATGACAAAGAAAAGTCACACCAGTTTGGAGCAGATGAGGCATCTCATTGCCCAGGACTATGAAAAGTCACATAGCCTCGACAGTAAAAAGTGTTAGTGTAGGAAGACAGTGTCAAATATCCGGAGTTACTAGTGTGTGTATGTAAAGCAATTGTGCTTAACCCTTATGCCAGGGAAAAGAGTGGGGGAAGCAGTGTTGCTGCAGTGGTACCGTCACTGTGTAAGTCTGTAACAAGGTGGTATAGCCAAGAATGCAATGGGTGGACAGCCTAAAAACATACAGAATGCAGAGTGAATACTGCGAGAGAGTCCAGGAAGGCTGAATATGAGTGGTCCGATGGTGACTGGGACAAACAACAACAGAGAAATTCCAATTGTAGTAATTGTATAGAAATATAAGAGCATGCTTCACATCAGCATTGAAGAAATATCATCTGTTTACAATAGAGGAATAGCCTAAGAGGAGGCTGGGTGTAGGATGAATGCTGCTGGACTGTAGTAATCATACTGAGATATGAGAGGTGATGACGCACAGATGAAAGAGATAGGTAGGCGACTGGTTCACGAAACCAAAAATTGAAGTATAAATCAATCAGCTGGGCACTATGGGGGCACTAACTGCAACATGCAATGTACATGGCCCTGGAGGAATTTAACACTGTTGATAATGAGAGGAGAAAAACAAAACTTGACAAGAAGCTAGGAACTTCCATAGTGGAAACAGACAGTGTAAGGAATTGGATTAGAAAGGCTAAATTAAGCATAATTTGTGAAGGACTTTTCCTTTATGAAGGTATAGTGCACGGCACATCGTTGACACAACAGTATCACCTACTTAACTGTGAATACGACAATGCTGTGATTCCAAGAGAGCTGCTACATACTTCTTCTTAAAATTCAACATCTCTCACATAAAAAAAACTTTACTGTGTGATCAAATTTGCCGATTTCATCCTCTCACCATTTGCGACTAAACTTGCTGTCCTTATAACTCCTAGGTGCTGGCATCATTGGGCCCAGCTGGTTGCTTAAAACTCCATCTATCCTTGGGTATATCGCAGTGTCTTGAGACACGTCATACAGTTAAGTAATACTACTTCAGTAGTCGCTATTCCTTCAGAAAGTACAGCAGAAAAACAGTGTCAAAGAAGGCTCAACTTTTGAACAGAGATTTCCACTTACTGGTGGTTTAGCTGTGGGCTAGATTCAGTTTGTGTCTGATGGTTCCTGATCAGTTGTCGTCAGAGAGCACAGAACACTGTTCTCGTAAACTCTCCTTCGACATGAAAGATTAAGGTCTAACTGTGTTAGTTCACACAGGCTGAATAGTTTAGTGTTAGAATACCCCTGGATAATAAACTCCAAAAGGTGTTGTTCTGTTGAAATTTAAACAGATGAAAGTAGGTAGGACAGACTATGCCATGAAATTGAAAAGTTTAGGAATGGCACAGATGGGTAGGGTCCTGCACGATTGCCAATTGTGTCACGTCAGGTACGTGCCCTTGCGTGTGGTGCATGACTCTTTATGTGTTGTCCTGTTGATAGTTGAAAGAGGGAAGTGGGCAGGATGGACTATGCTGTGAAATTGAAAAGTCAAGGAATGGCACAAATGGCTAGGGTTCTGTGTGATTACCAGTAGCGTCACGTAGGGTATGTGCCCTTGCGGGTGTAGTCTTTGGTGCATGTAACAGACAAGGCATATAGCCAAAGTTGTTTGTCCCAAGGGAGTTACTCACTCTGTTCACATCCTCTACAGTGGTAGGCATGTGGCATATCCCTCCAGATAAACATTCAGACACAAATGAAATAAAACATGGTTACATCTTAAATTACCCTTCCAAAATAGTTTCTTACCTAAGACATCATTAATAAACATTAAAATGATAGGCGATACTTGGGAACCTATTTTAGCATACTTCAAATCCCACAAATTGAATAATTATCCCTATAATTCTAGCAACAAAGTAACACATGGAAGCATTAGGTTCATGGACACATATACTAGATTACTGGTTCTGGCAAAACTTTAGCAAAATTCTCTAAATAGTTGGTAATAAAACATAGTCAAAATGAAGAGTAATAAAAATGATACATAGACATAAGTAATTGGACACAAGTAATTAGACATAAGTAACTGGCAACTCATCAAAGTGATGCAAGCAGTGGAAAAACTGCGACAGAAACGAAAGTACAAAATATCATTTCCTTTACACAAAATTCTCTTATTCTCCAGTTACATTTCATAGCATAATAAGTGTAAGTATTCCCTGATATTCCTTTATTTCCATACAGATTGACATGTCTTTGGTGTGTCTACCTGGAAGAAGGCTGTTGTTATGTTATGGAAATGTTATGAGTAATGCTGTGGAATAGTGCAGTGACACATTAATGCTTCCTTTAGCAAGGTTTAATTTTGAGTGATTTTATGTCCCCTTCAGTTAACAGATCAATAATTATTAAACATTCTGTATGAAATTTCCTGTGTTGATTTGTACTCCTTGTCCCATAATTGCGAATATTGGTGGTTATCAGTCTCCCAATCAATCATTCAAGGGTGTGATTGTTGTTAATTCTCTCACCTACCTGCTTCCGTATATTCGTTATTGATGGTCCGACAAAGCTGGTTGCCTCTCAATGACGTTGATATGACTTACCTGTCGGTGCTTTTGTTTTTTATAGAATTGGGGTCCATTGCCATATACAGAGTGTATAGGGAGGAAGGTAATTTCCTTAGTGTGGAAAATGTGTGTAAAGTTATACCAAATATTCGTCATGAGTGGTTAAAAATTCTGTGTTGAGATTCAGTGCAGCCTGAGGTGCTAAGGTGTGACATGTGTCACCCACATAATATTGCTGAGTGCTGACAATACAGCTGACAGTATGGCTTGCGACTGGTTCTAACTGGCTCGGCGGCCATACTAGCACCCGCGCACACATATGCTGGAGCTACTGTACTTTACTGCGGGCCGAATTATGCCTTACGAAAGGTGGGTTCAGTGATTGTTTTATAGCACTAATGGTGGCTACCAATGTGACGTGTACTTAATATCCTAAATAGAGGTGTAGATGGCTTCTCAAGTAGCTCTTTACAGGTTATGGAAGTTTTATCTCTCCCTCTTTTACTGCTCCCAGTTAATATGTACATAAAGGGTTCTCGATATTGCTGTTGCAACAGATTAAATATTAATTTCAATAGTAGTAGTGTTAATGAAAGTAAAATATGATCCCTTATAAAGTGTGGATATTTCAGTTACTTCCTGCTTTTACTATTGTTGTATGCTGCACTAGGCAACACAGTCCCAACGCCTCAGGAATGCAGATGGTGCAGACTGTCTCAGCGGTCATTTCTTTTTGCCTGCAGCTGGAGACAATGCAGATGACCGAGCCTGGTCCCACTGGGGGGTGGTGAGGGTGGCATAGATCAGAATAGGCCTTTGTATGTGGGTGGCTGGGTGGTTGTCCTGCTATGCTTTGAGTTTAGTGCCTCGGGATGGTCACAAAATTTCCTTCCAGAGTTAGTTTATGTTGTTCACGACAATTATTCATGGAGGGTGTTTTCAAGGGACTCAGATTACTCAATTGTTAAAATTTGCGAAATTATCATGACTCATTTATTTGCTTAGATACTCTGTTTTTCTAAAATGTACGTAATTTATGAATTTTCATACTTCTGTATAAATTGTGAAGATGACTTGGCTCTCTTAGAGATCACTTACTCGAAACTAGAGGCTAATAACTTCTGAACTGGACACTAATGTTAAAGGTGTTACTCTGAATTAACATTAACTTGGTTTTTCTGGTCTTTACTGTGTGGTACGATGGCATCTCAAACTTGTTGCTTTTGCTGACAAGTTTCCCACACAGCAGTTGCTCACAGAGTAAATATCGCAGCAAGGGCCAGCTTCCTTGATGCCATATTGATCTGTTTATTAACCGTGAGAGTGGTAATACAACACAGCTGGAGACCGGTCTGAAATTCCAGCGTCTCCTATTTCTGGCAAATATAGGCAATGTTTTCAAGGAAAAACTTCTTTTCTCTCACGGTTTGGTTCGTTACTGAAAATTCAAATAAACAACATGGATAGATTTCCATTATTGGGTAATACTAGTAAAGTCTGTAGAGCAATAATAGGCTGGTGGATTTATTTTGATAACTGTCTTCTTGGATTTACTGGTTATGCTACAACGTACGAATGTATGAAGGCATAATGTGTGTGCTGGATTCAGTGTGGCTGAGGCACGTGGCCTGCAGGGCGAAGGGGGATGGTGAGGAGGGATGAGGGGAGAGGTTCAGATACTGCCCAGGCTAACAGCAGAGGTGGGGGCTGGGGAAGGGAAACTGTAATGGCTGCTCCCTTGGTAGGGATGCGGGTGGGCAGGAGAGAGAGGCTGGCTATCTGCAAACAGCTGTGGCTGGCAAGCTCTGCCTGGCGGTAACCACATGACTTTTCTTTGGCATTTAATATACAGAAGCATGTAGCATCATGAAAACTTACCTTGTTGTCTCTTCAATGTTGCATTACAAAAGCAATAAAATAGCACTTAAGGGAGTCTCCTTTTACTTTTAAAGTAACTTATTGGTTGTTTAACTTGGATGTACATATTCTTTTTATTATCGGCGCATAAATATATATGTAATGGGGCTTATTTCAAATGGTAGGTAGATGGCAGCATGTTGTCACTGATCTACTGGCAATTATGAAAGTGTGTTAGTATAATGTTTTTATGACAAAGCTTTAACAGCTATGTTTGTGCACCATTCACTAAATCAACAGGTGAAGTGTAAATCCCTGTGACATATACAAGATTAACTAATTCTTAACTCAACATGTTCTATTGACAAGGACAACTTTCCCTTAATTCAATAAGTATTTGTTTTCAATTCTCCACTGCTACGACAATGTTACTGGAGACATACAAAATGATTACGGAAACTTCATTCACTTCCATTAACATGTGACATCCTAAATTCTATTGCCAATGGTTGCCAATTCTTATGTCTACTCATAACTAATATGCACAACTTAAATGAATATATAGTAATGACAGTAGTTTCTGTCAATTTATTCTCTTGCTTCACGCAGGTCTTTTCCAACTGTTTGCATGTCTTCTCAGACCTAATTCCTGGAATGTAACTCATAGAGGTGTTTAGACCTCAGAGCATATTTGGGTGGCCATCTAGGAAGTTGCATTACCTTCTTTCTTACTTTCTTCGGTGGAACTACTGGTGTAGCAGGCTCTGTTTCACTATCGAGCGGGGGTGGCTCAGAACCCTTGTACAACTTCAACCTGTCAAAATGAACGATCACTGTGCATTCTGCTAACTGAATCTCCACATTTACTGGCAAGGTAAGCCATGTGATATGGTATGGTCCTTCATACATAGGTGTAAACTTCTTTGTTCTTCCCTTTTTTATTACTGGATTGCGTAACATAACTAGATCTCCTACCTTGTACTCAGGCATTTTTGCTTTCTGATTATCCCTCTTTAAATGTTGAGCAGTGGCTTTTGTGTTATTCCCTCTTTCTTTCTTCCAAATGGCCTTAAGAGGTCAGGCCAAACCTTTTGGATTTAATTCCAGGGGGCAGTTTGTCAATCTCAAAAGGCAAATTCATAGGGTGGCCATATACCGCTTCATAAGGGGAATATCACGTCGCTTCATGGACATGGCTGTTGTAGGCCGACATGATGTATTGGACATACCTGTCCCAGTCAGAGTGATTTTTATTGACATAGTAAGAGAGCATGCGTGTAACAGTGTGATGGACTCGCTCCAGGCATCCGTTCGCTTTTGGGAAAAACAACGTCGTTCTCCACTTTTTGATTCGCAACAATTGACAGACTTCTGTAAACAATCCGAACATAAAATTTGTGCCTTGATCTGTAAGTACAGCTTCAGGACTTCCATAGGGTAACACCAAGTGGGTGACAAATGTACAAGCTATGGTTTCGGCAGACATATCTGGTATGAGAACAAGAATTAATATCCTAGAGAAATGATCTATGATGGACAAAATACACCTGTTATTTTGTGGGCTCAAAGGGAAAGGACTGACTATATCTGCTGCTACTAAAGCCCAAGGACAAGTGGCTTCAGGTACTTGCTGTAAGAGCACTTTCATCCGAGGTGGCAATGACGTCTTAACACAAGGCAAACGATTTTGTATATACCTTTGCACGTCTCACCGTCTGCCTTCCCAGAAGTAATGGGTGGCTATTCGGCAATTAGTGGCACAAAAACCATTATGACGTGCTCGCAGGCTATCGTGATGTTGGGCTATTTTTTGGGACATACTTCTTTCGGAATTAGCACTCATTTACCCAATGGGGTCTTTCAATACAAAATTCCATCTTCCGAAGAAAATTCAGGCAAAGTTTCATATTTCTGACATTCAACACCTCTTTGCTGTGCTTCCCTCAATTCTTGAATAGAAACATCATTAGTTACAGTCACTCTGACTTTCTGGCTTAATGCGTTGGCGTTTTGATGCAACTTTCCCGTTTGCGTTTTACCTCATACTCAGATTTGCTCAATTTTAAAGCCCAATGAGTTAACCTGCTGCTAGGGTCTTTTAAGTTTAGCATCCACTGTAACACAGCATGATCAGTGATGACAGTAAATTTTCTCCCATACAAATGACATCGGATATAGGTTACACCAAACATGAGCACTAAAAGCTCCTTCTCAGTGGTACTGTAATTCGATTCTGCTTTGTTAAGCTGTCAAGGTGCATAACCAATTGGTCATTCTTCGCCATCTATTTCTTGTGACAGAATGGCTCCTACAGCATAGTCGGAGGTGTCTACTGACAGAATGAATGGTTTTTCAAAATCTGGATATGCTAGTAGAGGGACTCTAGTTAAAACATGTTGGATTTGTTGCATTGCTTCATCACATTCCTAGGTCCAGGCAAAACTAACTCCTTTATTTCAATAACTTAGTCAGGGGCTTTGCAATGGTAGCATAATTGTTCATGAAACATCTGTAATAATTAGCAAGGCCTAAAAATGACTGTAATTCTTTGATATTTGTTGGTGTTGGAAATTCCTTTACAGCTGTGGTCAAACGGGGATCTGGTTTGACACCTTCTTCACTTATTATATGTCCCAAATATTGTACCTGCATTTGGGCAAAGGCACACTTTTACAGTTTAACTCTCAAGTGAGCTCCTTTCAACCTTTCCAAAATATCTCTCAGCCTTTCTGCATGTTCTTTTATAGTTTCAGAAAAAATAATAATGTTATCTAAATATACCAAGCATGTAGTAGGTTTCAATCCACACAACAACAAATCTGCAAATCTTTGAAAAGTGGCGGGTGCATTCCTCAAACCAAAAGGAATTCGTAGAAATTCATATAATCCTGTAGGTATGACAACAGCAGTTTTATGGTGGTCCTGGGGTGCAACAGGGATTTGATGATATCCAGAATGTAAGTCAATGGTGGTGAAATACTTGCAGTTGCCTAGGTAGCCTAATGTGCTGTCAATGTGCGGTAACGGATACATGTCTGGTGTAGTTACTCATTAACTGCCTGCATATCGACACATAAACGATAGGCTTTCTCTTCATTTACTGACTTTTTCGGTACGACAACCACAGGGGACACCCACAAACTTGAGGAGGGCTGAATGATTCCTGCAGCTATTTGCTGCTGAAGCATATCTTCAACGGCAGATTGCAAATGATACAGTATACGATATGGTTTTTGTGCAATCGGCCATGTTCCACTGGTCGGAATTTTGTGCTGAACCAAATCCATGGCCGGTAGAAACTGCCTCTCATCAAACAACCAAGAAAATTCCTCTAATACTGGCTGCTACACCTTTTTCTCCTCTTCTGCTTAAACGGTTTAACTTCTCTGTTAACTGATTCCTTAATGACAATGCGACATAGCGCACTTCTCTAACTGGACCTCTTTTTCCCCCATCTCTGCTCATCTTTACTTTGCTGAATCTCAGCTTCTCCTACTTCTTCAAAACTTTCCTGTCCACTAGCAACAATAGTACCTTTCGGTATCACAACATCTTTCACACCAAAATTATCATTACTCACCAGTATAGCAAAACTTTTCTGTTTCCTTTCTGGTCGACAAATACTTCTCTTTATATGCACTGATTGATGATCTAATACATCATTCTGGGTGAGTGGATCTACAAGAACATCTGTTTTCAGCTGCTTCCAATTTTTGACATCTATCCAAAGAATTTTTCCACTTCAACCTTTTATCCTTACAGGGTCAGTGGTTTTTTATCACCCACATCCGTGGTTTTATGGGAGACTGTGAACAGTGCCTTTCACAGCTTACTTGTGTCTGATGGGTTAGTGCACTGCCAAAACAGTGAATTGCTTCACCAAACTGCACAGTTCACATTCGATAATTCACTATTCCCTGATAATGGAGCAAGAAGTCATTCCCTAATATGATGTCAAAATCACCTTTCTTTAACCTCACCACTTCCATCTCGTGACTGTATTTATTCTCATCTATTTGCAAATTCATTATACACAAACTTCCAGGGACAATTATTTCTTCACCAAGGCCACTGTATGAAATCGGGGTGGCTGTAGTACCCTTCGATCATTTTTATCTACAAATAACACACTAATTTGTGCACAAGTATCAACCAAAATTCTAACTACTTTGTTCCTGAGTATGCCATTTAAACTAACATGTTCCACCTCTTTACTTTTTCCGGTCCTCACCGGGTTTATTATTTTTGTCGGGGGCACGAGTGAGTGGCGGAGCCTGCCCCCATGTGTTTCTCTGATTCGACCCCGCAATTCGTTGGTGGCAGTGCATCTGATTAGAAAATTGGGACTTAGCTGGACAAACATTACTCTTGTTCCCATCGGCCTTATTAACAAAATTAGGGGGGATTAGTGACCCCAAAAAAAAAGATTATTATAAACAAAAGTAAGGTCACAAATAACTTATTCCCACAGTGGACAGCTCAATGTTAAAGTCAGAAGCATTGCAGCAACTTACATGAAGGTGGAGTTGCCATGACACATTGGTAGCAGCGACGGTGTCATGGAGTGGTGGCTACGAGCGACGTGCCAGCGTGCAGCGGCTGAGGGCGGTGGCGTCTGGACTCTCGAGCGGCGGCAAATGTGTTGGCGGTGGACAGTGCTGGCTCAGCCACTTTGTGACAGCGGCAGCTCCATGGCTTGGTAGCAACAGCAGCAGGTTGTGGCGGCGTCCAGCTCTCGTGGCTGGCTACCTGGGACTGCATCACTCATTCTGACGGACTCCGACGAGTGTGTCACTACAGTGTGCGCCCTGTGCGTTTCTACAGCCATGGCCCATGCGGGGTGAACATGTCGGCCAGTTGGCGCATTCTATGTGCAAAATGCTCGGTGTTTCACCAGAAAAATTTGGAATAGCAACAAAGTCGCTATGGGAACGCATCCCAACCTCTGACACCAGTTGTGCAGGATGGTCAGATGGGAAGGTAGTGGGCATAATTAAATGATCAGGATAATAATTAGACAAAGGCCATTTATTGGTGAAAGCATGTTAAAAAGGGGCCACATAGCCAGGCCTGCTGAGGCAAGGGTGAGCCAGAGTGTAGAGTCTGGCGAATCATAGTTCATGAAGCTAACAAAAGTTGGTGTCAGCCAATCGGAAAAGTTCGAGCAGCATGCCGGCTGCAAAACTAAGTCCACAGTGCTGCAGCACCAGGAGAAGTGGGAGATCTTCACTGTTACAGGGTGTGCGTCCAAAAGAGAGTGCCCCAGTGGCAGGCGGCCAGGTACATCCAACGCAGCCACGTGGCTTCCTCCGCCCTGATTGGTCAGAAGCCGAGGAAACCGCAGGGGTGGCATAGAAATTTCCAGGGTGTGGCCTGGTCAGCGTTGCATAGACAGTATTACTTCATCAGCACACGAGGGTGGCACGTGATCAAGGTAGCTTTCGTTGGTGCTGACTTCCTGTTGCCAGACTGTGGGACTAGAAAATTTACAGGCAGCCGACACTGTCAGTCAAGGCTTGGCCATAACAAGAAAAATAAAGTTATCTTTTGAAAGCTAATAAAATGAGGTAAAATCCCCTACTGTCTTGCTCATCCTTACAAAGGGAAGAAATTTTACTGATTGTTTACTGCATTTTGATGTGTTAACTGTTTATTTGGAGATGGACATATTTAATTTTGTATAATAAGTTTGACAATAAAATTAACATCTATTATTGTTGTTTTATAGTTATATAGTCAATGAATTTTGTATTATATTCATGATAATATTTCAATTTTGCACTATCTAATTACTTGTGTTAAGATAGAAACAGCCAGGAATGCCAGAAATTGCAAGGCAGACCTCCATCCATATTTGGTGTACCATCAATATACAAAGCAGGTTCATATATGTTATTGCAAATGTAAGATGATTATTAAATCCTAGGTATTATCTATGAAACCTAACATTTACCATTGTGGTAAAGTAACAGTCTGAAATTTCTTTTTATATGCAAAGATTTCAAACTTTTACCAATAGACATTGGTTGATCTAAGGATCTACCCAAGCAAACTGGTTAAAGCTGGTCTAAAGACTCCCACCTATACCATGCAGGTTCAGATATGTTTCTCTGTTAGCAATTTTTTCTTCTCAGTCTGTTCATCACTGTGTAGAGTATGCCTATGTTGAGTATCATGTGTGCATGTATGTTCATTTTTGTGACTCATTTTGGTGATGTTGTTTCTTGAGCAGTTTTGCATCAGAATGACTGCTGTTATTCATATGTCTACATCTACATCTGTGTCTATGTGATTACTCTGCTATTCACAATAAAGTGCCTGGCAGAGGGTTTAATGAACCACCTTCAAACTGTCTCTCTATCATCTCACTCTCGAACGGCATGTGGAAAAAACGAGCTCTTACATTTTTCTGTGTGAACCCTGATTTCTCTTATTTTATCATGATGATCATTTCTTCCTTTGTAGGTGGGTGCCAACAGAATGTTTTCGCAATTGGAGGAGAAAACTGGTGATTGAAATTTCATGAGAAGATTCCATCACATTGAAAAATGCCTTTGCTTTAGTGATTGCCACTCCAATTTACATATCGTTTCTGTGGCACTATCTCCCATATTTTGTGATAATACAAAATGAGCTGCCCTTCTTTGAACTTCTTTGATGTCATCTGTCAGTCCCACCTGATGCGGATCCCACACTGCACAGCTGTTTTTCAGAATAGGGCAGACAAACACGGTGTAAGCAGTCTCTTTCCTAGACCTGTTGCATCTTTTAAGTGTTCTGCCAAAGAATTGCAGTATTTGGTTTGTTCTACCCACAACACTATGTATGTGATCATTCCAATTTAGGTTATTTTTAATCATAACCCATAAGTATTTAGATGAATTTACAGCCTTCAGGTTTGAATGATTTACTGTGTAGTCGAAATTTAGCAGATTTCTTTTCATACTCATGTGAGTAGCTTCACACTTTTCTTTATTCCGGGCCAATTGCCACTTTATGCACAATACAGATATCTTATCTAAATCATTTTGCAATTTGTTTTGGTCATCTGATGACTTTACAAGATGGTAAATGACAGCATCATTTGCAAACAATCTAAGAGGGCTACTTAGATTGTCTCCTGTGTTGTTAATATAGATCAGGAACAATAGAGGGCCTATAACACTTCCTTCAGGAACGCCAGATATTACTTTTGTTTTACAGAAAGACTTTCCATCTATTACTATGAACTGTGACCTTTCTGACAGAAAAGGCACAAGTAAGGCGATATTCCATAGACACACAGTTCGGTTAGAAGACATTTGTGAGGAATGGTGTCAAAAGCCTTCTGTAAATCTAAAAATATCGAATCAATTTGACATCCCCTGTCGATAGTACTCATTACTTTGTGAGTATTAAGAACTAGTTGTGTTTTGCAAGAATGATATTTTCTGAATCCTGGCTGACTATGTGTCAATAAATCATTTTCTTTGAGGTAATTCATAATGTTCAAACCCAGTATATGTTCCAGAATCCTAGTGCAAATCAATGTTAATGATATGGGCATGTAATTCATCAGATTACTCCTGTTTCCCTTTTGGGTATTGGTGTGAACTGAGCAATTTTCCAGTCTTTAGGTACAAATCTTTCAGTGAGCGAGTGGTTGTATTTAATTGCTAAATATGGATCTACTGTATCAGCATACTCTGAAAGGAACCTGACTGGCATTGCCTTTTTTGAGTGATTTAAGCTGCTTTGCTACACTGAGGATATCTACTCCTATGTTTCTCATCTTGGCAGTTGTTCTTGATTGGAATTCAGGAATATTTACTTCATCTTCTTTGATGAAGGAATTTCGAAAAACTGTGTTTAATAACTCTGCTTTTGTGGCACTGTCATCAGTGTTATCATGCAGTGAAGGTACTGATTGTGTCTTGCCATTGGTGTACTTTATGTATGACCAGAGCAACTGTTAGTGTAATACATAATAGATTTTATGAACTTTTAAGTAGATCAGTGTATAAGATGAAGGACAACAGTATTTATGTACATGTTGAGCAATATAATATTCTGGTAAGTGAAGTGAAAAATGTAAAAACTGTTTTCAATTAAAAATCTGTCCACTACAGACGTTTGAAGCGATATGATGTTCTCAACATTGGAGGTGAAGAGAAACTCATAGCACCAGTGTCTGCTGGAAAAAAGGAAATTTGTTATTGCATTTTTATAATGAACTGCTTAATGTAATACAGGATACAGGCCATGCCAGTTGAACTTTGATGATTATGGAACTGAACTGTAAGCACAAGAATGTAACTCTTGAATCAATTGTTACTTGTTTGAGGTTATGTGAACCACGTCAGAGAAAACAAAAACCATTAAAAATGGGTGTTGTAGTGAAAATAAAATCTTGACTTAGCTGACATGCAGGCAAACCTGGACAACATGTCATTTGGCAAAATTTGTTATCCTTTGAGCATTAACTTTGAAAAGTGCTGATGAAGCAGCATTTCATCTTATGGATATTTTTATGACCATTGGTGTCCAAAATATCCTTCATTCTGATAATTTCATAGAGTTTTGTAACCAACTTGTGATTAAGCAAGCTGGGATCTCTTTACTTCCTCTCTTATTTTGCCATCTGCCTCCTTAAATTCATTTTATTTTTGTTTGTTCCTAATTACCATTAACATGCATGAGTATAATCTGCATTTCCATAAAAGAGAAAGGTTAAGGAATATAGCATCAGGTCTAATTTTGTGCTTAGTTTTGTGTATGTACTAGGTGCTACCGCACTTAGTACATGTTCACCGCGGTGCACGGGGACCACTGCGCAGTTGTGACACCTGAGGATTGACTTATGAGAGCCCAAAACTGGTCATGATAACAAAAGAAATTTACAACTGAAGCGGTATTTTCAACCTCTGGTATCTTATTTTTACAGTAACATAGGGATGCTAATTCCTATGCTGTAATAGACATGTCTTAATAATCCTTATCCATTAAACATAAAGTTTTCCTCATACAAATTGCAGTTTAATAAGGGAAACATGTATTTTCTATTAGTATATCAGTGGTATAATAGCTTAAAGAAGTTCATAGCATGACATTTATAGCATAAGCAGGTAATGACTATCTTAGCTGAATAAGTGATTAGTTAATTCTTGAGTTGTCTTTGTCTGTACATCACATATATAAATTGTGTGTGAAATATTTCATTACTTGTGACTATCATTCTTATCTGTATTCAGTCAACCTTCACAGTGTGCAGATTCAACAGCCTGGGCAGCTATGAATCAGCCAGGATTGACTAAAATGATTCTATGTATGTAGTTTGAATTGTGAACATCAAAATTCTTCAGTGACATAAATATTTCATCTTATCATCTCCATTCTCATACCTAGGTTTTTCATTAAATACATAAACATATATCATGATAATATCATTTCACATTAACTTCAGTTTTTAAGGCATCCCAATAACGGCAAAATAAAAAGTATTTTCAGTTATAAATGTGTGTACTTGGTGCGTATATTTGTAGCTTCTAATTCCATATATTGAGTGCCAAGTAGGTGTAGAGTGTGTGTGTGTATGTGGGGGGGGGGGGGGGGGGTATTTTATTTTCATGTCTCAAAGCATAAACATCTGATAAGAGTCTCCAAACCAGTTCAGTATTCAGGGCCATGATAGTACATATTTATGAGTCTTCATAGAATACTTGATAATAAGTGTGTGCTTGGTATGACATCCCATGATATCTTACTATAATTATCATGTGTATGATAGAGTATAAAGCACAATATTGTTGTTAACTAGGTAACACATAAGTCTACAGATCATCAGATTAATTTCCTGACACAAGGTATACTTGTTTACATACTTCTTTTGCTCGAATGGTATATGGCCAGACAAAAATTTGTGACAGTTAACAAACTTTTTGTAATGTTTGTAGTCTGACATCACAGTGGATACAATACGATATCACATTCACATTCACATATCAGGGTGAAGCATAGTTATTCCATTGATCAACCTAAGTCATACAATACCAGTAAATTTGATACATCATAAATCAGTGAGCTAGCAATGCAGAGCCTAGAACAGCTGGGAAGTAAATCTGTGCCAATATAACATAGTAATCTAGTCTCATTTGTACCATAACATTATGGTGAAATATTGACTCATAAATACTTGTGTAGCATCAATCATCATGTATAGTGTAGCATAACAAAGCATAAATAAGATCATTGATGGTAATTGTTGTGTTCATTGACTTGTTTGCAAGTAGTCATAAATCATGCTATATAGCAATGAATAAAACAGTGTACAAGAGAAATTCAAGTAGTACTTTCAGTTTCCATTATGTTATTTTTTTTTTGTTCTTATAGATAATCAAGTGTTCATTCTGAGACAGAGCCAGCAACTTTCCACGTACTACTGTAATAACAATTGGGCTTCAGTGTTATTCCTTCATTTCCAGTATTAGTGTGTACATATATACTTAAGTGTAACATTACAATATTTGAGAAGGAAAGTTGCTACTCACCAGGTAGCGGAGATGCTGAGTTGCAGATAGGCACCACAAAAAGGGTTTCACACACATACTATGTGCACGTGCTCACACACACACACACACACACACACACACACACACATACAGATATATATACATGCAAATGCAACTCACACACTCTGCGTGTGTGTTTGTGTGTGTGTGTGTGTGTGTGTGTGTGTGTGTGTGTGTGTGTGAGTGTGTGTGCACGTATGTGTGTCTATAGTTGACAAAGGCCATTAGCCACAAGCTTTAAGTGTGAAACCCTTTTTGTTGTGCCTATCTGCAACTCAGCATCTCAGCTACATGGTGAGTAGCAAGTTTCCTTCTCGAATATTGTTACATTTCAGCAGGGAATTTTTCAAGTGTAACATTAGTCATATGAGTATTTCTGTGAATCTGGCAACTGACACAGTACAAAATGCGACACATGTATCATAATATCACATCTCTGCTTGTATCATTCCTTATCCTATGCATGATGTTGACACAATAAAACAGACTCTGCATGATTTTTGAAATAAGAATCACTTGACTGGGGATCTGTGTATGCCACACACTTGATGCATAAAGATAATGCAGCCCCCTTTGACATTTACAAAATTTCTTAATATTCATTTGCACTATATTGCTATTCTTTTCCAATGATAGAATTTGTGTACACATTTTGGCTCCAAATTTATATAGTTTCAATTTTATAATATTTCTTAGTCCAAATAACTTCCTTGACTTTCTATAAATTAACCTATAAGCATTTTGAAGAGGAATCTCCAACATTTCAAATGATCCAATTTATGTGTCAAAAAATTTCTTAATTTATTCAGTAACTGCTCTAATTTTTTCATTATGTTTCACAAGAACCAGATCTCCCACCATAAACTGTATTGTTTTTACCCTCCAATCTTGTCTCTACTTCTTAATGCTACACTGTTCCTTCATATTTTTCCTTATTATCTCTTCTCTTTCTTGTGTTGCAAGGCTTTTGCATGCAGGGAATTCTGTCATTTCATTTATTAAAATAATAGGTTTTTTTTAATATACATGATCTCATAAGGTGAAAACCTAGTCAATGAATGCTGCAAACTATTTAGTATATCCTCAAAACTACTTCTATGGTCTTTACTGCAATAAGTCTTGCACAGTCTCCAAATTTCCCTCATATATCATTCAGTTAGGTTGCTTGTTGGATTATGTACTGATATTAATATGTGCTTTATACTTTCCTCTTCTATAAAACTCTTCCACCATTTAGAAGTAAATTGAATTCAATTATCAGAAAGAATTGCTTTTGGGAGTGCTACTTTTTCAAAGAAATACTTTTTAATTTTTGGTATTATGCTTTTAATGGTTGCCCTCTGTATTGGATATAACTTTAATACTTTAGAAAATAGATCTATCATAAAAAGATGTAGCTGTACCAGTCTCTTGTGTGTGGTAATTGCCGAAAAAAGTTCCATCTGTTTATTTTTTCTTATTTTTTTAAAATAATATTATGCATGTATCCCCTACTACCTTGGTAACTGACAACAACATGTTGACATCTGTCACAATTAGTTAATGTATTTATGACTCTTCTGGTAACATTGTAAAAAAATAATTTTTCTTGAATTTTTTGGATGCAAAAGCTCCACAGCATCCATAACTTTCATGTACATATTTTTAAGACTATCAATACTGTTTTAGCCCACACAACCTCGATTTATCACTGTCTGGATCTCTTTTTTCTCTAAAACACTCCCTTGTAAACTTTATAATATTGCTCCACCATTTCATTACCTCTCTTCCCCAACCTTTTAAAAACTTCCAGATTTCATAATGATTTTGGTTTCTCCTTGTCTCATACACATCCTCCTGATTTCTTTCTCATCTTTAATTTCTTTCATATACATAACCTTGAAATTCCTTTCTTCTTGATTTCATCTCTCTTCCAATTAACCCCCCTCCCCCTCTCCCCCACAGGTAATCTCGATAATGGATGTGCAGTCCTAACACGTCGACTGCACACTGACCAGCACAGAGCTGTGAAATGGTGTCAAGAAGGTGCTGACCTGAACACACATGGAAAGAGTGGGAGTCATCACACCTCCATAAGACAGAGTTCAGTGCCCCACATCAATACTGACTTAAACAGCCACCCATTGCTGGTCGGGCACCAGTTCGATCGCCATCTTCAAGAGCATCAGTACTGAGTAATAGGAAGATGATACTTAGCCGTATTCTGCGCATAGTAATAGAGAAACATAATTGCGCATAGTAGGCAAAAGAAGCACATCAATCACATTACACCACTTCATAACAAGAAGTTAAGTTATGTTTCTTTCCTTTTTAGAAATAAAAAGTTCTATTAATTTGAAAGTGTTATCTACAGATCATATGGGATTCCTGCCACTGGCTATTGCAATTTCTCTCCATCCTCATTTGTTTCAGTGATGACTCCCACAGTAGCCAACACAACATATGGCATTTAGGATTCCAGACCCAATGCTGCCTTTGCTCTTTGCTGCTTCATCACAGGATGTCACTAATCATTCTTTCTTTTCTTTCAGGGGAGCATTGCTGCTAATTCTGTTCTTTCTTGCAGACTGGCCAGACTGCTTCTGCTATTTGTGTATTTGACTTGCTCCTAGTCATTTTGTTGCGGCACTCCTCTCATTAAAATGGCCTCTAGCCTGCCTCCTACACCATTTGTGCCTATGCCCCCAGTTGATGCTGGCTTTGATCTAGCATAGTTTATTCAGGTTCAGAACCACCAAATATTGCAGTTGATGATGGCAGTCCAGCAGGTCATTAATGCATGAGCTGCTGCTGCATCAGCTCCACCACAACAGCCAGCCACAGCTGTGACACTGCCTCCATGTGTTCCACCATTTTGACCTTGCAATTAACACAAGAAGAATGGAATGAGTACTACACTCTGTTCAATGTTCATTGCGCTACGCATCAAGTGCAATATTCTATGAATCTTTATTCTTTCTTGTCAATGGCCAGCACAGGAGTTTACCACCTTGCTCAGAAGTTATTCCTGACTAGCAGGCAGAGTTGCTAGTTTTTGAAGATTTAGTTTCTGCCTTCAGTAAGTATTACAAGGATCAGGTACAGATAGCTACAGCTCATTACAAGTTCTTTTGACTGTGGTAAAGGCCAGAACAGACGTACCATCAGTGGGTCACTGAACTTCAGACTTTGACATGACAGTGTCATTTTCATTATGGCTGTCGACGATGCTATAGTGACACAATGATTTTTTGATGCAATTATGTACAATGTGCTAGACAGTAGGATTATTGAACAAATTCTCAACATTCTGGACCTACTTTGAAACAAGTGTTACAAATTACAACATCAGGACTCTTGTGATAGTGCCATCCTACTTTGAAACAAGTGTTACAAATTACTGAACATCAGGACTCTTGTGATAGTGCGATGGAAAACTTTGATATAGTTCCCATTTTCAGTGTGACACAAAGTGATAAACAAGTAAAGTCTTGTGACAACCACCATGTGCAAACAGGGCTCTGCACCATGGACAGAGGACACACAAACAGGGCACCTTGCTGAGCAGAGAGTAAACAAGTGTCAGTGAATATGTCTGCTGTGAAATCATGTCCCCACTGCTTTTCCATGCATAAAATACACCATTGCCCTTCACAGAATGTGATGCTTTGCTTGTGGAAAGCAAGGTCATATACAGTCTGTGTGCTAGCAACAGAAAAAGAACTCTACCCACGTTATCCCTCATAAGCGCAGAGAACCTACTCACTCACTGAATGTAGTTTTTTCTAAACTGTCTACCAATATTAGTGATGACCAAATTCAGGATGTGCCTTCAACCCACCCAAGTTCTGTGCAATGGCAGTCAAACAAACTGTTTGTGAACCTAGTCATTTCTGGATGCTGTGTGATGGTGGTGGTGGTGGTGGTTAGTGTTTAACGTCCCGCCGACAACGAGGTCATTAGCGACGGAGTGCGAGCTCGGGTTAGGGAAGGATTGGGAAGGAAATCAGCTGTGTCCTTTCAAAGGAACCATCCCAGCGTTTGCCTGAAATGATTTGGGTAAATCACGGAAAACCTAAATCAGGATGGCTGGAGACGGGATTGAACCGTCGTCCTCCCGAATGCGAGTCCAGTGTGCTAACCACTGCACCACCTCGCTCGGTCCAGATGCTGTGTGGGACTTCAGTTTGACACTGGTGCTTCTGTTACATAGTTTAATTGTGTCACTTATGAACTGTCAGACTCACCACAGTTGACAAAATCTTGCACACAACTTACTGCATAAATCAGTCAGGACAGTCCAGTGCTTGGTACATGAAATTTGTCTGCCACATTCCAGTCTCACAAGAGAACAGTGACATTTACAATTTTGTGTTCATGAGACTATGAAAATATTTTTGGGTTAGATTCATTTGATTTGTCTGGTCTTCATATTCAGGACAATATACTTTCTATTTCTGCTTTCAACCCAAAAGGCAGTGTTACACAACTGATTGAGGAGTATCCTGATTTATTTTCTGGAGGACTTGGCAGATCAAATAATTCTGTGCTGCACATTACAATGAAGAACAATGCACAACTTCAGTTTTTTTGGACACATCCCATCCCTCATTCACTTAGAGACAAAGTTGCAAGTGAACTTACAGAATGGCAAGACAAAGGTGTTATTGCTCCTATCCAGGCTAGTTCATGGCCTTCTCCCTTAATAATCGTACCAAAGACTTCTGGAAGAATTCGTCTGTGTGTTGACTTTAAATCCACTGTGAATCCACAAACAATAATTACGTGATACATATTTGCAAATTCCATTAGATGGGAACTCTAAAAAAGTGTTTATTGCCAACACACATTTAGGGTTGTCAACATTTTTGTGCTTGCTCTTTGGTAGTGCTTCTGCACCTGCCATATTCCAATGCTTCTTAGAACAGCTTACTGCAAAAGTTCCATTTTGTTCAAATTAATTGGACAACACTGTGGTGTCAGAACCTATACCAGAGGAACATATCAGTAACCTTCATATGCTTTTTCAAGTGTTTTCGGCTGCAAATGTGCATTTTTTCAGATTGAAATTCATTACTTAAACATTGTTCTTAATAGCCAAGGTTTATACTCAATGCAGCCCAGATCACAGCTCTGTTTCAACATTTGTACTGGAAGAATGTGCCTTTTGCTTGGACTAAAGAGTGTCAGGATCCCACTAAGCCTGTGGTTTTGGCAGTGGATGGTTCTTCATATAGAATCAGAGCTGTGCTATTGCACAGATTTGGTTCACAGGACAGGCCCACATCAAAGCATGCTGACGTCCTTTCTCACCACCCTGTTGCTCCCAGTTCTGAATTCAATGCAGTTGCCACTTCTTGTTGTCAGATTGATGTACAGGCCACTGAACTTTTACAGAATTTTCCTCTGCACAAGCCACAGAAGCAGACCCTGACTTGAATCTTTTGTTGCACTATATCTCTGCTGTTTAGCCTCATTCAGTGAAAAACATTCAGAATCCTGTTGTGCATCAATTATAATTCTGCTCATTGGCGTAGCCTCTCCATCAAGCATGGTGTGATTTTATTGCAAAATGACCTTGGACAATAACATGTACTTATTCCTAAAATGTTTCAAAAAGGTGTGTTGTGATAGGTACACCAAGGGCATTGAAGAATTGTATGCAGAAAACAGTTAGCGCATCAGCACTGCATTTGGCTAGGCATGGATGCCCACTTTGAACAGATGATGTCATGGTGTTGTGCTGATGTTGAAAATCTATTGGCCCTGCCCCAAACATTCTTGACTTGTCCAAAGTATCAGTCACCATGCAATGAGTGCATACTGACTTTGGTGCTCCCTTTTGGAGCACTCATTGGGTTATTGTTGTGGACTCTCTTAGCAAACATCCATTTGCAGTTCCCATAAACTTGATTACGTCATGTGGTACCATTCAGGCTTTGTGATCTATTTTTTGGTTCAAAGGTTTGCCTGAAGTGTTGTTTACAGACAATGGATGACAGTTTATGGCTCAGAACATTGAACAGTTTTGTACTGCCAGTGGTACCACTCATCTTACCAGTGTTCTGTTTCATCCTTAGTCAAACAGTGTAGCTGAAAAATTTGTGTGTATGTCCAAGCAACAGATGAACAAACTACATGCAACCCTCACATGGGGGGAAGTTGTTGCTCTTCCTCATGAAGTACCTCTCCTAGCCCAGCAATTGTCCTGTTGCGGCACCCACCTAAAACACAGCACCTCCCACACTCTACTAGCATTACTTTGCATCTAATGTTTTCATTCTTTTCAGAGTTTTTGGTTGTACCAGGTGCTGGGAGAGCCGCTGGATCAGCAGCTGCCAGCAGCAAGTCATATACTCCTAGCTCACTTATTTGTTACATTGTTTAATTCTTAATTTCTTTGCGTGTTTTTGGGTACTTGCATTGTTTACTTCATAAATTTCGGGCGTATTATAGTATTTGAGAGTTGTGGCATTGCGTTTCAGTACCTCAATAGTATAATTCACGTAGTCGTTTGTCTTATGTTTCTGTTTTGAACGACCAGCGTCAATTGGTCACAGCCAGTGTGCTCCCTGCCGCTGTTGGATAAGCAGCTGCCAGCAGCAAGTCGTATACTCCTAGCTCACTTATTTGTTACATAGTTTCGTATAGGAGGTGTAATTTCAAGTTTTAGTTACTGTAATCGTAAATTCAGGCAGATTGTAGCACAGTCGTTAGGCATTTGTACAGGTCAGTTCATACATTCTTTGCGTGTTTCCCTTGTGTTATCTAGGCACGGACTCGTGTTTCAGTAACTGTTGTTTAACATTGATTAGAATGGACAGGGACTGTGATTGCTGTGTTCAGATGAGGGCTGAGTTGGCATCCCTTCACTCACAGTTGCGGACAGCGTTGACTTCGGTCGCGCAGCTTTAGGCTGTTGCCAATGGGCACCACTGTGGGGAGCCGGACTTGGGTATCACGGGGATGTCAACCTCGTCCCGTCTGTCCCCAGATCGGCCTGCCGCTGTGGTTGCCCCGGTTGCTGTCCGCAGTGGGGCTGAGCCCTCGCCTGTGGTTGATTGGGAGGCCATTCAAAGGCATGGCAGGCAGCGAAAGACGTCCCTGGAGGCTGATCAGAAAGCCTCCCCGGTGCGTCTGACAAACAGGTTTCAGGTACTGTCTCTGGCTGAGCCAGATGCAGCTGCCTGCCCTGTTTCAGAGGATGATTCTCAGCCTTCAAGGTCCGGGCAATCGCAGAGGGTGGGCTTATTGGTAGTTGGGAGCTCCAATGTTAGGCGCGTAATGGGGCCCCTTAGCAATATGGCGGCTAAGGAGGGGAAGAAATCCAGTGTGCACTCCGTGTGCATTCCGGGTGGAGTCATTTCTGATGTGGAAAGGGTCCTTCCAGATGCCATGAAGGGCACAGGGTGCAGCCAGCTGCAGGTGGTGGCACATGTCAGCACTAATGATATGTGTCGCTTTGGATCTGAGAAAATTCTCTCTGGATTCCAGTGGCTATCTGATTTGGTGAAGGCTGCCGGCCTTGCTTACGAGATGAAGGCAGAGCTCACCATCTGCAGCATCGTTGACAGAACCGACTGTGGACCTTTGGTGCAGAGCCGGGTGGAGGGTCTGAATCAGAGGCTCAGACGGTTTTGTGACCGTGTTGGCTGCAGATTCCTTGACTTGCGCCATCAGGTGGTGGGGTTTCGGGTTCCGCTGAATAGGTCAGGAGTTCACTACACTCAGCTGGCAGCTACATGGGTAGTGGAGGCTGTGTGGCGTGGACTGGGTGGTTTTTTAGGTTAGAAGGCCTCGGGAAAGTATGGGATGGGCTGCAATCTCAAAGGGTGCATGGCAAATACAGGACGTGCTTGGATCAAGGAACAGTCGGAATTGTAGTTGTAAATTGTTGTAGTTGTTTTGGGAAAGTCCCTGAGCTTCAAGCACTAATAGAAAGCACAGAAACTGAAATTGTTATAGGTACAGAAAGCTGGCTAAAGCCTGAAATAAGTTCTGCAGAAATTTTTACGAAGTCTCAGATGGTGTTCAGGAAAGATAGATTAAGCAGAATTGGTGGTGGAGTGTTTGTGTCTGTCAGTAGTGGTTTATCTTGTAGTGAAGTCGAAGTAGATACTCCGTGCGAATTGGTACGGATGAAGGTTATACTTAACAGCCGAACTAAGTTAATAATTGGCTCCTTCTATCGACCCCCAGATTCCGATGGTATAGTTGCTCGAGCAAGTCATCTTGCCCGATCTTTCTTAACTCTTGCGTAACCAAATGGCTACGCATTGCATTAATCTGCAAAACTTTAACATTCGTTCCTTTTAATGTGTGTCAGGGCACTGATGACCGCGATGTTGAGCACCCATAAGCCCCAACACACACACATGATACAGTTGCTGAACAGTTCAGAGAAAATTTGAGTCTCGTAACAAATAAATACCCCACTCATACGGTTATAGTTGGTGGGGACTTCAACCTTCCCTCGATATGTTGGCAAAAATACTTGTTCAAAACCGGTGGTAGGCAGAAAACATCTTTCGAGACTGTTCTAAATGCTTTCACCGAAAGTTATTTCGAGCAGTTAGTCCACGATCCCACACGAATTGTAAATGGTTGCAAAAACATACTTGACCTCTTAGCCACAAACAATCCAGAGCTAATAGAGAGCATCATGACTGATACGGGGATTAGTGATCACAAGGTCATTGTAGCTAGGCTCAATACCGTTCCTTCCAAATCAACCAGAAACAAATGCAAAATAATTTTATTTAAAAAAGTGGATAAAGTGTCCTAGAAGCTTTCCTGAGAGACAATCTCCATTCCTTCCGAACTGCCTATGCAAATGTAGACGAGATGTGGCTCAAATTCAAAGATATAGTAGCAACAGCAGTTGAGAGATTCATACCTCATAAATTGGTAAGAGATGGAATTGATCCCCCATGGTACACAAAACCGGTCTGAACGCTGTTGCAGAGGCAACAGAAAAAGCATGCGAAGTTCAGAAGAACGCGAAACCCCGAAGACTGGCTAAAATTTACAGACGCGCGAAATTTGGCACAGACTTTAATGCGAGATAGCTTTAATAGGTTCCACAACGAAACATTGTCTCGAAATTTGGTACAAAATCTGAAGAAATTCTGGTCATATGTAAAGTAGACAAGCGGCAAGACGCAGTCAATACCTTCGCTGCGCAGTGCCGATGGTACTGTTACCGATGATTGTGCCGCTAAAGCGAAGTTATTGAACGCAGTTTTCCGAAATTCCTTAACCAGGGAAGACAAATGGTATATTCCTGAATTTGAAACACGAACAGCTGCTAGCATGAGTTTCTTAGAAGTAGATACCCTAGGGGTTGCGAAGCAACTCAAATCGCTTGATACGGGCAAGTCTTCAGGTCCGGATTGTATACCAATTAGGTTCCTTTCAGATTACACTGATACAATAGCTCCCTACTTTGCAATCATATACAACCGCTCGCTCACTGATAGATCTGTACCTACAGATTGGAAAATTGCACAGGTCGCACCAGTGTTTAAGAAGGGTAGTAGGAGTAATCCATCGAACTACAGACCTATATCATTGACGTAGGTTTGCAGTAGGGTTTTGGAGCATATACTGTATTCAAACATTATCAATCACCTCGAAGGGAACGATCTATTGATACGTAATCAGCATGGTTTCAGGAAACATTGTTCTTGTGAAATGCAGCTAGCTCTTTATTCGCACGAAGTAATGGCCGTTATCGACAGGGGATCTCAAGTTGATTCCGTATTTCTAGATTTCCGGAAAGCTTTTGACACTGTCCCTCACAAGCGACTTCTAATCAAGCTGCGGGCCTATGGGGTATCATCTCAGTTGTGCGACTGGATTCATGATTTCCTGTCAGGAAGGTCGCAGTTCGTAGTAATAGATGGCAAATCATTGAGTAAAACTGAAGTAATATCAGGTGTTCCCCAGGGAAGCGTCTTGGGACCTCTGCTGTTCCTGATCTCTATAAATGACCTGGGTGACAATCTGAGCAGTTCTCTTAGGTTGTTACCGTCTAGTAAGGTCATCCGAAGACCAGTATCAGTTGCAAAGCAATTTAGAAAAGATTGCTGATGGTGCGGCAGGTGGCAGTTGACGCTAAATAACAATAAGTGTGAGGTGATCCACATGAGTTCCAAAAGAAATCCGTTGGAATTCGATTACTCGATAAACAGTACAATTCTCAAGGCTTTCAATTCAACTAAGTACCTGGGTGTAAAAATTACGAATAACTTCAGTTGGAAAGACCACATAGATAATAATGTGGGGAAGGCGGGCCAAAGGTTGCGTTTCATTGGCAGGACACTTAGAAGATGCAACAAGTCCACTAAAGAGACGGCTTACACTACACTTGTTCGTTCTCTGTTAGAATATTGCTGCGCGGTGTGGGATCCTTACCAGGTGGGATTGACCGAGGACATCGAAAGGGTGCAAAAAAGGGCAGCTCATTTTGTATTATCGCGTAATAGGGGAGAGAGTGTGGCAGATATGATACGCGAGTTGGGATGGAAGTCATTAAAGCAAAGACGTTTTTCGTCACGGCGAGATCTATTTACGAAATTTCAGTCACCAACTTTCTCTTCCGAATGCAAAAATATTTTATTGAGCCCAACCTACATAGGTAGGTATGATCATCAAAATAAAATAAGAGAAATCAGAGCTCGAACAGAAAGGTTTAGGTGTTCGTTTTTCCCGCGCGCTGTTCGGGAGTGGAATGGTAGAGAGATAGTATGAGTGTGGTTCAATGAACCCTCTACCAAGCACTTAAATGTGAATTGCAGAGTAATCATGTAGATGTAGATGTAGATTTAGATGTAGATTCTTCAAAATTTCGGCACTTCTGTGTATTTAGTTCAAGGTCCTGCTGGGTTGCCTCACTGCCATCAGAACCAGATTCATGCTTGCCAATTGATAGGTTCTTCCTCAAATTTTCTGTCACCAGATTCCAATCCCACCAGGATCTTCCAGCCATCACAGTTGCATCGGGGTGCCTCTTTGGTACAACCTGTGGAACCAATGGAGCTGGACCCATTACCTTTGCCACCACAGCAGCTCCGTTTCCTGGCATTCATCCTGGTGCCTGCCTTGAACCAGGTGCCACTGTCATCACCATCACCACCACCATCATCATTGCCATCCTCTCCATTTTTCGTTGGAGTGGCTCAGGAAGAAGATGTGTGGTCTTTCAGGGGTTATTCAAGCAACATTCCCCTCGGAGCATGGGATGGATTTTGGGTCATGGCTGGGTCTCAGCATTGGTCCCACGCCACCTCACACCACCCAGATTCCTGCCCCCCTCCCCCCCCCCCCAATTGTTGTAAGATGGCTCCCTATATGACAATGGTGTGGCATTTTGGGGGGAAGGAATCTGCAGTCCTAACACACTGAGTACACACTGACCAGTGCAGTGCCACAAAACAGAATCAAAAAGATGACAACCTGCACGCCAATGGAAAAAGCATCAGTCACACACCTCCAGGAAGAGTCATTTACCCCCAGTCAGCGTTGACTTAACAGCCGCTCATCATTGGTCAGGCCCCAGTTCACTCACAGTCTTTGAGAGCATCAATACTGAGTAATAGGAAGATGATACTTAGCCTGTATTCTGCGCAATTGCACGTAGCAGACACAGGAAGCACATCAACGACATCACACCACTTCATAACAAAAGTTAACTTATGTTTCTTTCCTTTTTAGAAATAAAAACTTCTATTAATTTGAAAGTACTATGACAGATCATTTTGGATTCCTGCCACTGGACATCACAGCTTGTCTCCATCCTTGTTTGTGTCAACACTGACTCTGACAGTAGCCAACACAACAATGTATATGCAATTACATTTTCCTCTCCTTTTATGCATTTTGTTGAGTAATCAAACTGCTCCAAGGAAAGTGTCCATCTTGTAATGATACTGTGATCCAATTTGCACTCCTGCAAAGAAACCTTGTGGTCCGAATATACTTATGTCCCATTAAATAATTTCTAAATTTGGTAAAAGCCCAATGTACTGATAACTATCCTTTCTCAGTCACAGTGTAATTCTTCTCTTGTTTTTGTAAGGTTTTGCTTGCAAATGTCATATAATAATGTCCTATTGTATCATTTGCTACTTTCTCTTGCAATTAGTATGCTACCCCTCCATTGTCACAACCGTCTATCATAAGGCAAAACTCTTATGTCAGATCTGGTCTGTGTAAATTTCTCCTATCACATAGCTGTCTCTTTATTTCATCAAAAGCTTGCTGGAATTCCTTAGTCCTTTTCCCATAATAATTTTTCGTTAAATGCTTATTCAGACTAGGTGCATTCAAAGTCTGAGACCTTTTTATAATTTCTATAAAAACAGCTAACCCAAAGAATGATTTAACTTTTTTTTTTACTTACAGGCAGGAAATTTTGCCTTCTTATCATAACTGTCAGGCATAATTCCTTCCTCTGCAATGCTGTTCCCAAGTAATTTCAACTGTTTCACAGCACTTTTTCAACTGAAATGTCATACCTCCTTGCCTTAACATTCTTCTTACTTCTCTCAATACTTCCAAGTGCTCTTCCCCTCTTTTTCCTGTTACTAAAATATCGTCTACATAAATCGTCAATCTAGCAAGTAATTCCTTTCCCAAAACAAAATATAAGCCTTGTATAATCTCTGCAACCCACATGTTTAACCTCAATGGTACCATGCAGTACTGAAGATATTTACCACAACATAGAAAAGCAGTGTATTTTCTGGAACTGTATTCAAGTAATATCTGACCACTGAGCCATCTGGACACTGCAGCTGCACCTACTATCCTAGCACATCTCCTGTTAGACCCAAACTCTCAACTTATGCACACACTAATAACATAGTGTCCCTTGCCCATTACTCACATTACTCATGGCAGTTTGCTGATTCCCTTAAGAGTTTGAGCCTGGTATGCATCTGTATTGAAGAGATCATTGGCCATCCTTGCCTTAATTATATTTATTTGGTGTCTGTTCTTTCAGACATGTCTGGTCTACCAGACATGTCAGAAATAACAGGAGCCACATATATATAATTAATACAAGAACGGTGTGTGCATCAGCAAGAAGAGATCATTGGCTGTCCTCACCTTAATTATATGCATGGGGTTTCTGTTCTTTCAGAAATGTCTGAAAGAACAGGTACCATTTTGATCCAGCAGCCATTATGAATTAAGACACAAAGGTATTACAGATGCTGGCTTCTCCCCCTTGATTTCAATCAATGCCTACTTGTGGCCAATGTCTGTAACTCCCTTGTGCCTTAATTCATAATGGCTGCTGGATCAAAATGGCATCTGTTCTTTCAGATATGTCCAAAAGAACAGACACCAAATACATATTTCATTCTACTGTCACTACTTCCATTACCATAGTGATCCCAAGCTACCTTTAAAAATTCATCGTTGTTGCCTCAAACTGCAGTCATGTGTGTGTGAGTTGCATTTTCGTGTGTGTGTGTGTGTGTGTGTGTGTGTGTGTGTGTGTGTGTGTTTGTCATCTAATTTTGATGAAGGTCTTACTGGCTGAAAGCTATAATTGAGACAGTTTTTTGTTGTGCATGTCTGTGACTCAGTATCTCCACTATATGGTGAGTAGCAACTTTCCTTTTTACAATAGTGTTACATTCCATCCTGGATTTTCCATTGTTGGAAATGGGACTTCCTGTGTCTATCAAGTGTTTACTTTCCCAACCACCTATTTTCACTTTTATATATGGACAGCCTAGCTCATCATCTAGATATTTTCCCTCAGTATTCTCCAATAGTAAATCATTTTCTACTTCTTTAGAATTTAAATCTTCCACTTTATCCTTTTCAAGAAGTTCCTCACTTTCAGTTCCCAACAGATTAACAATGACTCATGACCCGTCATTTTTAACATATTTTTCTACCATGGGCTATACACAAAACTAACTACTGATGTTCCTTTCTTTCTATTTCACTTTTCAGCTTCTTACACCAGTTTGGATGAGAGGCCTTATTGATTTTAGCAAGTATTTCCCAGAAATTTTCATTACTGCTGTAATTCTCATGAGCATTCTACAGTAATCTTAAAATTTTTTGTCCCTTCCTTTGTGAGGTGATGCATCACTCTATCTGACCCACATTTCCTCTGTTCTCTCTTCCCACCCCTTTAATGACTAAAGGCTGACAAGTATTGGTAGGATACATCTGTTTCTTTCACACATTTTGCCTTGAAACCTCATTCCCACCTTTACTATTAGAAGCACCACAGCACACGAAAGGCAGTGCCCAGAATCCAGGGAACCAGCTAGCAAGAAGACACCACCCACATCTCAAAACAAGGAGGATTTTTTACAGCTAACAATACTAGATATAAAAAAGAGATTAGTGGTCAAGCAAGACACAATGTAGTCCTTGCTGCATACTTTAAATTGTTCCATCAGAATGTTCAGTCTCTTTCCAATAAGCTGAATGAAATACAAATCTTGTTAAATGGTATGAGTGATGCTTCTGTTTTATGTTTTACTGAGCACTGGCTAAATAAAGACATGACAGAACTAGCACACCTGCCTCAGTTTAAATTAGCTGGCACATTTTGTAGAGAATTACTCAGGCATGGTGGTAGCTGCATGTATGTTCAAGAAGATATAGACTTCACTAACATAACCAAATTTGACAGCTTATCTAAAGAAAGAGACATAGAACTCTCATCATCTCTGTATATAAGTCACCAAATGGTGATAAAAAGTTTTTTATAATCATATGGAAGAGCTGTTAGAGGATTTCAACACCCTCAAAAAATACTATCATATCTGGAGATTTCAATGTTGATTTCTCCAAACCCAGTAAATTTAAAGATGAAATCAAAGATTTACTGAAGTCCTTTAACCTAAAACCAACTATAACTAACCCAACTCGTATAACCACTACTTCTGCAACAACCATAGATCAGATGTTTGTAAATACAGATAAATATACCTGCCATACAATGCTGAAATACTAACAATCACTATTCCAGGAGACGCAAAAGCCCAGAAAACTAGAGCTATTCTCAGAAAGTTTAATAATGAAAACATAGATTACTTTTTTTCTCTATTGAGATGAGAAATCTGGACTGATGTTTACAGTTCAAATAACACATGTGATAAGTTTGATAAATTTATGGCCATGTACAAACATTTTTTTTTTTTTTTTTTTTTTTTTTTTGAAATAGCCTTTCCTAAACAAATGTCACTTATAAATTCTGTACACAAATCAGATAAATGGATCACAACAGGAATAAAAACATCATGCCAAAATAAAAGGAACTTATATGAATACTCAAAGCAAACCACAAATCCTGTATTTATCAACTACTTTAAACAATATAAACAAATACTGAGACAAGTTATGACAAAAGCAAAGAAAATGGAAAATGACAAACAAATTAAAAATTCCATGAATAACACTAAAGCAACCTGGAGTATCATAAAAAGAGAAACAGGTACTACATCAATAGCCCACAAAAATACAGAACTTCATGAAAACAACAATAAAATAAGCAACCCCACAGTAGTGGCTAATAAATTTAATAACTACTTTTCTAATGTAGCACACCACCTGATTACCAAACATTACAACTCACAACCAGACAGCAATACACTCCAGTTATATACAAAAATTCTTACAAGAACCCTATTTATGTCTCCTACAACACCTGAGGAATTATCTGTCATTATAGAAAGGTTACCCAATAAGTATTCAGCAGATACTGATGAAATACCAGATATTATCATCAAAGCAAGTGTAACATCTATCATAGAACCATTAACAGATATTTTCAATTCAACATTCACGAGTAGTATATTCCCGAAAAATCTCAAAATGGCAAAAGTGACACCACTGTACAAGAAAGGGGACAAACATGAAGCTGCAAACTATAGACCTGTATCAGTATTGTCAGGCTTTGGCAAAATTCTTGAAAAGCTTTCTCTTAGAAGGCTGACAGCCTTTCTAAATAAAGAAAACATAATAAGTGATGCACAACACTAATTCAGAACTGGTAGATCAACACAGTCATCTGTATATACCTTCTTAAAAGAAATTCTAACTGCAGTAGATAATAAGCAACATGTGTCTGGCATATTTCTTGACCTTAGTAAAGCCTTCAATGTAATTGATCATAATACTCTGTTGCAGAAGCTAGGTAATTATGGAATATGAGGCCTGCCAAACAAGCGAATAGATTCCTACCTTCATGACCATCAACAGATCACTCAAATAAAATACAAAGACATAAAAACACAAAAAATCATAATTTTTACAGTAATGCACAAAACATTACATATGGAGTTCCTCAAGGGTCATTCCTTGGCCCAATTTTTTTTATTCTTCATGTTAATGATTTGTCAGAAAAATAATTATAGGGACAACAGTACTTTTTGCAGATGACACAAATATCCTAATCAAATCATGTGATGAGGGAAGCCTACAAAAAACAGCTACAGCTATAATACAAAATTTAACATAATGGTTCAGAACAAACAAGCTAATAATAAATAATGAAAAAACACCGAGAGTCAATTTCCACAATTCATTGAAACTACATCCTGCAAGACCGATTTTTAAAACTGATGGAAAAACTGTCTCATCTGTGAGCGACACAAAATTTTTCGATATACATATTCAGCAAAACCTAAAATGGGACACACATCTTAATCATGTAAATAGAATGTTAAACACACTTATGTATGCAGTAAGAATCCTCTCGCAAAATACAAGCCATGCATCAGTGATCACAATGTACCATGGCAGTATTCAGTCACTGCTGATGTACGGCGTTATCTTTTGGGGGAACTCCATAGGTGCAAACAAAACATTTAGGCTACAGAAAAAGATTGTTAGAATAATAAACCATGCTAAGTGCAGAGACTCATGTAGACCAATATTTAAAAATCTCAATATGCTGCCTCTTCCTTGCTTATGTATATATGAAATTCTAAATTTAACAAAAGGAAGTATTTCAAAAGATGGAAATATCTTCAAGTATAACTTCAAGTATAACTGTGATAACCCTCATGATACTAGGCAGAAGCATCATTTGCATGTTAATACAGTAAGTACAAACATTTGTAAGAGGGGAGTGTATCATACTGGCACAATGCTGTACAATCACATGCCATCGTATTTGTAACAGATGCAAAATTTACAAAAGTTTAAAGTGAAACTGAAAGAGTACTTGCTTGACCACTGCTTCTATTCTGTTTCTGAGTTTTTAGAGTACCAGAAAAGTATAGTGTAACTGCTCAAATATTCTTAACCAATCTATCATTTTATTTCATTATATTAATTTTGCCATCAATATTCAAAATGTATTGAATAATTTTTAATTATTCATCTTTTCAAAATAACAATGTGTATGATGTTGTCTATACTGTACCAACCTGACTTATCATACATCATTTGTGAAAAATATGTACCTAAACATGATTTACAGGACCAATAAACAAATGCAAACACAAATACTACTACCCAAAAGTTCAAAATCACTCAACTCCATTGCCTCATCTACCTTTATTTCAACATAAAGTTTATCCTCCATTTCAACATCATTTTCCTCACCATTAGCAATATTATCATCATTTTCTTCATCATGATCACAGTCAGTATCCCTATTCACACTTTGTTCCCGCCTTAGCATCAAATCCTCAGGTTTCTGCTGCCGAATACTGACATTCATACAGTCATCTACTTTCTCTTCAACTAACCTCTGCAGATCAGGACTATTATGCTCATTACTTTCCTTCTTTGTATTTTTTACTTCACTTTCCATCCAATTACAAAATTCAGTTAAGGCTTCAATATCCATTTTTGTGTCTTTAATGTTTTTACGATCTCATTCACTTTATGAAAAATCATCAGCTCTTATGGCATCCCAGAATTTTTTGTCAAACTCAAACTTGTTTGTATGGAAAGTAGATCCATTGTTCTGCTCCCCTTTATTGTTACTGAATGTTCCTCTTCTATTTCAGTTCAAATTGGAAGTCTTATAGGTATCTGTTTTGTTTGCCATGAAGCTGTGGGCCTTCACTGAAACAAACTTAAGTTTTCCTGTCTGTTTTCTCTGCATCTTGCTCCATTTGAAAGTGTTCCATTTCCTGCACCCTGTCTTCTATTCCTGTTGTCACCATTTCTTTCCCACTGTCTATCTCTTACATTTTCATTATAATCACTTGCCCATTCCGCCCCCATGGTAATTATGTTCATGGTTACAGTTCTGTCCAATATATCTATCCAGCCTGTCCAATTTATTAACAAATTTCAAAATAAGTCAACAGAGTCATCTGGCCCATGAATTAACTCCCTCTTTAACTTCTGAGCTAATCTCCCCTTAAGTGCATCAATCTCTTTCATTTTGTCAAAGGATTTGTCTAAGTGTACTACTTTCTTTAACTGGTCCCTACAGAAATCTTTCATAGAGCCATTCATTTCTCTGTAAATATAACCATTCAGAAATTTACTCTTAATTCTAATCTGTTCTGATTCTGACCAAAATTTAGCTAATTTTTTTTTTTTTTCAAAATCCCAAAATGATGTTCACTAACCAAAATTAAGTTTACCTACAACAGTGCTTCTCCTTCAACAATTCTTTTGAAAAACATAATTTTTAATTGTCTTTCCTACCAGACACAAAGTTTTCTTTACAATGCTGTAGAAAGTCAACAGGACACCAATTGTGAAAGGGAAAATTTTTAACTGGCAAGCTGGACCACATAATGCCACAAAAGGTTCTTGAATCTCTACTACGTTTTGATCTAACACATTTAAATCTTGTCTAACAGTCATACTTACATCTTGTATCCTTTTATTTAATTTAGGCATCCTCTACAATTTTCTGTACAGTCTGTAGCTATTCAATAGCATTTGTCTGATGAGAAGTTCCATGAAGTAATGTATTTTCTAATGTTATTCTTCTATTTCGAACAGTGTCTAGTAATGCACCCACATTTTAAAGCCAGCTTCCACCCCTTTTTTAAGTTCTACAATTCTGTTTTTAAAGAGTAATTGTTCACATTCATTGAATATTACAACTCCTCGTTTATATAGTCACTGTTTGATTTCATTGATGATTCTATTTCCCCCATTCATCAACCATAACATTCACTGTTAGATTTTATTAAAGTCTCCAATCATCCAACTTTCTCTAATATTATACCTAAAATATCATTTTCATCTGGCTTTTCATCTACTTCTCCATCACTTAAATTGTCAAAAATATGTTGGCTTGCATCAGCCATACTGCCTACTTTACCATTTATCTCTTTGTTATTATAATACATCTCAACATTTTTTAGCAAACCTTTAAGAGAAAGTGTTACAATTTTAATTATTCTTGAATACTTTGCTTGTTGTTCCTTCCACAGTCTCGTGTGAAGATTGTCAGATTTATTTTTGTATATTTTAATTTACTTGTGGTCCATGTATGCATAAAGCTCCTTTGCAGTTTCCAAATCCAAATTAGTGGTCCTTCAGCGTCCAGATTCCATGCTCCTTCACAATATATTGCATACATGACATTAATCAATGGATTTTTTTTTTTTTTTTTTTGGGGGGGGGGGGGGAGGGGCACTTCTCCTCAATAGAAAAACTATTAACACTGCAGCTAAAGCAGGCTGTAATCCTAGTGGCAGCTTCCACATATGATGCCTCTCTGACTTAGCATAAATGCATTCACTCTTTAGCAAGCAATGTATATTCAAGTACAAGAAGGGTGACGTCAAACAACTGCAAGAAGCTGATTTAGCTTTTTAAGATGACATCAGTGTTCAGAGGCGTTGAAATGTTGCATAATATCATATTTGAGGCCAAGGTTGTTCGATGACATGGCTTAGAGTTAATAGTCATTTTGCAGAAAATGTAGTTTATTTACCATTCTACATAAAATTTCACACGTAGTTTAACAATTTTATATGAAAATTTCTGCAAATAAAACAAATATCTCTTACTATTTTCTAACTGCCACATGCATTGCAAAGATCTCTACAGGTGTTAACTCAATCATCATCAAAAAGAGTCTGATGCATTTAGTGTCTGCACACAATAATGTATGATAAGCTGCTTTCTCTCAAGGCTTCTAAAACTTTTGATGGGTCAACACTACATTAGTGTGATTTCTGATTTTAGATTATTCATCAAATTTAGCTGACTGAACATTTCCTAAGGACATGTACTTATGTGAAGGTAACAGCTGATAACAAAGGTTAAAAATTTGCAATTATGAAAGCTGGAAACTTCCTGTTATGTAACAACAATGATTACATATTGGTATAAGAAATAAAAATATGTAACTGACCACAAGTTTTATTTGCAGCTGAAATAGTCTGTTAAAATTATTAAGAAATAATGTAGTTTTGTTTAAAGAGGATTTGCAATTAAATTTTTGTAAACTAATCTTCAAAGTGCATCTTTGCATAAAGTGAACTCATTGATGCATAAACAAAAACTATATTAACAGCAAAATTTACAGTCAAGGGTTAGAAACATTTTCATACATCCATAGTAATGGATTATGTACTTTATAAACGAAAACAAGGCCAAATAGGACCAGAAATTAGGTGATATCACATACTTCACTAGTTGGGAAAAAGGTTCTGTCAGACCCTGTTTTATTACAAGAACCAACCTGTGCATTGTTTCATTTGTATTCTGACTATACAAATAATTTATATTTGTTGAGATTCTTTCAGATTTCAGCAACTTGACTATTAGTATTTAAAATTCCGTTCCCAAATACTTTTATCTCGAAATTGTGGCAGTTGTTTGATGCCTTGATTTTATTATTTGTTTACTCTGGTTTGCCAACCAGATTATTATTTAGTTCTCTATTTTGTTTCTCAAGGTTTTCTTCAAGAATCTTTGGCAGGTTGTTCAAATGAACTATAGTTTCTTCCTACTTGTTCTTTATGATGAAACCTCAGAACAGACTGCAGACCATACAAAAATTTGCACTTACTGCTACCTGGTCATGATTATGATTAAGTTAATCATTATTGTTCACAATTGTTTCTGCCACTCTAAAGCTGTCACTAAGATATTTAAAACTGCCTCATTATTAGCTACTGCCTCCTGATTCACCATGCCTAATTATTGTTTAAACACTTCACAACCTAAAAACAAGTTTTTCACATGACTTACAATGCTACATCTAACTACAGTATAGAAAGGAAAAAAAAATTCAAAGTACTTACCTTTTCTGATGCTTTCAGTGATGATGCCACACATAATTAATTTTCAGTCATTTAGTTCATCGCATTCCTTGTCTGTCTACGTGTTCGATTTTTCACCTACTGTTCATCATCATGATTCCAATTAACTTCATCATTATTCTTCATAATTATTTCTGCCTCACTAAGTCTGTCACTAGATTCCTTATTGGCATTTAAAACTGCTTTGTTAGTAACCACTTCCTCCTGTTTCAATATGCCTAATTATTGTTAAAACACTTCACATTCTAAAAAAAAAAGGATTTTCACAGAACCAAAAACACATTTTTTATGATGACATCACATTTAATTACTTTCCATTCATTTAGTTCGGCACATTTCTTGAGCATCTGTGTGTTTGATTTTCGGTCAATAATGTTGTCTGTGCCAACCATGTCTATAATTTTAAATTTTGCTTAAAATATTTTTATTGTTATGTGTGCAAACCTGAAACTTAAAAACAACACAACTGTCCTAATGTTTTCAATATATCCCAGCTCCAAACACCATGTTAAAATGGAACCAGCTTTCATGGCAACATTTCAATTAATTAACTTGCTGATAATCGAGGATCTTGACTGAGGTGTGTAACCCAGAATAATTGTGCTTCCTCTAGCTGAAATAATATCTGTGTCAAATTTCTACAACTAAGGTGAATTTTTGAGTTAATTAAATAAATGACATAGCCAATAGCGTCCAAATACTTTTGAAACAGGTTTATTGTATCACAACACAGATAAAATTGATATGGTTTTTGTGTCTGAAACACGACTTAAGACTAATGTACCATGGTGACTGCCATTCTGCCTTACATAGATAAGAATTGCAAAATAACACTGTACATTGTTTCAATCAAACTTATTTGAAGTAACAATTAACTTTTCAATGCCATTCATAAAATTGGTTATGTTATTTGGCATAGACATATTATAACTGCCATATCTAAATTACCTGAAATGTGCATCCATAACAAGTCTTACTTGTTTCTGTTAATTGCTTTACAAATACAGAATGATTTTAGTTCTCAACATAATCCTGTGTCTTTGGTGTTGGCTGCATCACAATTGTTATCACTTTTCTATGAATGAATCCTATGAATGATAAACTGCCTTTTTTACATTATTTTTTATATGTTTTTAGTTTGTACTTCAATATCTTTATAAAATAATTACAGTTCTTCTTAACTGATCACAATCCATATTGTGTTGACTTAGTCTCATAAATACAATAATAGAACAGCATTACAATTCACACTCTTGCATTTTTGCCCCTTTATGCTAAATTACAAAAGGGACCTCCAGTTTACTATTGGAGGGAAGTGTGTGTGTGTGTTTCTTATCTGTTGACTTCTTGCAGAGAGAAGACTGGTTTGCATTTGCATGCAAGTGGAAAGTCACTCCTTGGACATAAAATTGTACAATTGCCAAATAAAAAAAAGGATAAAGAGACCATTGCCATAGTGGGTATTCCAACATCAGCAGCAGTATCCAGTCCAGTAACAGCACAAACAACAGAATCCCAACCAACACTACAACCAGCTTCATCATCAGCACCACCAAAAGTGTTAGCAATGAGTAATCCAGGAGCCACCACAACATTCTTAGCAACAACAGCAGAAACCAAACCAATACCACAACCAGCTTCAGTAACCACTTCATCAGAACCAACAACAGCGGCAGCAATAATTTCTGGGCTAGCAATTAGTCCAGTAACAGCAGAAACTCTGCAGCACCACCAACAGTATCAGCAATGAGTAGTCCAGGAACTACTACAACGGTCTTAGCAACAACACCAGAAGCCCAACCAACACCACAACCAGCTTCAGTAACGACTGGGCTATGAATTAGAAGAAGTGTGTGGCAGCCAAATCACCTCAAGGATTTTTTAGTGTCAAAGAGCCTGAAGAAAGGAGCGTTGAGATAAGTAATAATATATTTAACTTTGCACCTCATAATCAGTTTTCAGTCCTATATCAAAATGTACATAATAAGCTGTGTGAACTTGAAGTCTTGTTATGTGACAGTTTTAACCAAATATCTGTTATACACTCCTGGAAATTGAAATAAGAACACCGTGAATTCATTGTCCCAGGAAGGGGAAACATTATTGACACATTCCTGGGGTCAGATACATCACATGATCACACTGACAGAACCACAGGCACATAGACACAGGCAACAGAGCATGCACAATGTCGGCACTAGTACAGTGTATGTCCACCTTTCGCAGCAATGCAGGCTGCTATTCTCCCATGGAGACGATCGTAGAGATGCTGGATGTAGTCCCGTGGTACGGCTTGCCATGCCATTTCCACCTGGCGCCTCAGTTGGACCAGCGTTCGTGCTGGACGTGCAGACCGCGTGAGACGACGCTTCATCCAGTCCCAAACATGCTCAATGGGGGACAGATCCGGAGATCTTGCTGGCCAGGGTAGTTGACTTACACCTTCTAGAGCACGTTGGGTGGCACGAGATACATGCGGACGTGCATTGTCCTGTTGGAACAGCAAGTTCCCTTGCTGGTCTAGGAATGGTAGAACGATGGGTTCGATGACGGTTTGGATGTACCGTGCACTATTCAGTGTCCCCTCGATGATCACCAGTGGTGTACGGCCAGTGTAGGAGATCGCTCCCCACACCATGATGCCGGGTGTTGGCCCTGTGGGCCTCGGTCGTATGCAGTCCTGATTGTGGCGCTCACCTGCACGGCGCCAAACACGCATACGACCATCATTGGCACCAAGGCAGAAGCGACTCTCATCGCTGAAGACGACACGTCTCCATTCGTCCCTCCATTCACGCCTGTCGCGACACCACTGGAGGCGGGCTGCACGATGTTGGGGCGTGAGCGGAAGACGGCCTAACGGTGTGCGGGACCGTAGCCCAGCTTCATGGAGACAGTTGCGAATGGTCCTCGCCGATACCCCAGGAGCAACAGTGTCCCTAATTTGCTGGGAAGTGGCGGTGTGGTCCCCTACGGCACTGCGTAGGATCCTACGGTCTTGGCGTGCATCCGTGCATCGCTGCGGTCCGGTCCTAGGTCGACGGGCACGTGCACCTTCCGCCGACCACTGGCGACAACAACGATGTAGTGTGGAGACCTCACGCCCCACGTGTTGAGCAATTCGGTGGTACGTCCACCCGGCCTCCCGCATGCCCACTATACGCCCTCGCTCAAAGTCCGTCAACTGCACATACAGTTCACGTCCACGCTGTCACGGCATGCTACCAGTGTTAAAGACTGCGATGGAGCTCCGTATGCCATGGCAAACTGGCTGACACTGACGGCGGCGGTGCACAAATGCTGCGCAGCTAGCGCCATTCGACGGCCAACACCGCAGTTCCTGGTGTGTCCGCTGTGCCGTGCGTGTGATCATTGCTTGTACAGCCCTCTCGCAGTGTCCGGAGCAAGTATGGTGGGTCTGACACACCGGTGTCAATGTGTTCTTTTTTCCATTTCCAGGAGTGTATGTGTCCATCAACACTGGTTAAAAAACTCTCAAATATGTACAGCAGCCCTTCCAAATCTAAAATCATAAGCGGTTTTTGCAGAGAAAAGTGCAGATGTGGAGGTGTTGGTATTTATGTTAGAGACAATGTTAATTCTAAACAAGTAAAGTTAAGCAATGTAAAGTGTATAGAAAAAGAATTTGAATACTGTGTCTGTGAACTGACAGACTGTGGTTTGGTAATTGTCTGTATATACAGATCATCTTCTGGGAATATTGCTTTATTTTTTAAAAAATCTTGAGGATCTAATGAATGAATTGAGACTTACGTCAAAATCAACAGTTGTGCTGGGTGATTTCAACATCAAATTTAGAAGTAATACTAATGCACACAAGGATCAATTGCTAAGTCTCTTCACCTCATATAATTTAGAAGCCACAGTAACTGATACCACCAGGTCTGGAGTTGTGTGTGAGACAACAATTGATCAGGTGTTTATTAACAAAGAGGCCAGTAGTTATGAGGTTGAAGTAACAGATACTGGTTTCTCTGACCACATGGCAATCAAGCTATTACTAAAAATATTGTTAGGAAAAACACAGCAGTGGAAACTACATAGAAACAAGATACATTAATGAAAGTAGCCCTTGGAATTTTCATAGCATGTTGGATAGAGTTGAATGGGACAGAGACCCAAAGCTGTAGACTCCAAATGTGTCATTTTTCTGTGATTATAAATACTGCTTTGATGTTGCTTTCCCTTTTAGAAAAGTAAAAATCTCTTTCACATCTAATTCATGGTTAACTGTGGGCATTAAGAAATCTGCAGGTACTCTTAGAAATCTGGGTTGGCATTCAGAGTGTAATGCAGCATTAAAGCAACATCTTAGATGCTACAGAAAAGTCTGCATAAAAGTTATTCATGCAGCAAAAAAACTGAACAATGATTTAATTATCAGAAAAGGCAGCAATAAAACCAAATCAATTTGGAAGGTCATAAACCATAACATTGGTAAATCCAAAGTGACAAACAATAATCTTATCATAAAAAAGAGAGGAAAATTTGTTGAAGACACTCATGTGTTGCCAATATTTTCAATGACTACTACATTAACACTGCTAAAAATCTTATCAAGAACCTGGGGAACTCAAAAGGTAGTACGTTAAAAGTTCCCACAAATGAAAAGACAATGTTTTTGTACCCAGCTATGCTTTCAGGCGTAAGAAATGGAATTAATAAGCTGAAAAATAAAATGTCCTGTGGATGTGATGGTATTCCTAATAAGGTCATAAAACATAGTGCAAAGAAAATAATAACTGAATTAGTTGATATTATTAACACATCATTTAAAACTGGTGAATTCCCAATCAATAATAAAGCCACTTTATAAAAAAGACTGTCCATCTACCATACAAAATTATAGACCATTGTCACAACTGTCAGGTTTTGCTAAAATAATTGAGAGGATTATGTATAAGAGACTGTTGAGTTACTAAACAAATGCAAAATTCTAACTAATGCACAGAATGGGTTGAGGAAAAACAGGTCTCCAGAAACAGCTGTATACCACTTCTTGGAACAGGTTTTAACTGCAGTGGATAATGAGGACTTAAACTGTGTATATTTTTAGCTCTATCCAAGGCATTTGACCTAATCAGCCATGGTATTTTGCTAGAGAAACTGTATTGGTATGGAGTCCATGGAAAAGTAAGCATATAGCTGGTTTCAATCGTGACTGTGCGACAGACATCAATGTGTTGAAATAATATATAATGGCACAAAATATTACTCAACATATCAGAAAATCAACTGTGGTGTACCCCAGGGTTCTGTTCCAGGCCCTCTGCTCTTCTTAGTTTTTATTAGCGATTTTCCTAACAATCTAACTAGAGCAGAATCAGTACTTTTTGCAGGTGATACGAGCCTTTTTATCAATGGAGTTGGTGAAGCTGACCTACAAGGAAAAATAACTTCAACAATGAATTTATTTATTTATTTTATTTTTATTTGGTATGTGTATTCCATGGATTCATACATGCGAGTGATTCGCCTGGATGCGGAACATGTCAATACAATTGTACAAATACAATTAATGCTACAGAATAGTAATATAATACAATGATATAGGTATTAATAAGTATCACTTTTTCTCATTTACAAGCTGTCATTTAAGTAGTATAGCAATTCACACTATAACATTATAAGTATAACATTAACACTATAACATTAACATAATATTGTATCATCCATCTAACTAAGAGACTAAATACATCTATCATTAAGGGAGTGCATTATTTCGGGAAAAGAATTCATCTAAGGAGTACAGTGGATGGTCAAACAGGTATTTTTTTAACGTTCCCATTTTCATTTTCTCTTGTACATTTAATATAATTAGGAAATGCATTAAAACTCTTTATAGCAACATACTTTACTCCCTTTTTTTTAGTTTGACATGTAGATCATCTTAACCTCTACTATTGTAGTTATGGTATGAACAATTTGTTTCACACTGAGCATAGTCTTTATTAACAATATTCATCAGAGAGTATATATACTGACATGTAGTCAGTATACCTAACTGTGTGAAAAGTTTACTACATGAGGTTTGTGGAGGAACCCCACACATGATTCTGACTACTCACTTCTGTGCAGTTAAGATCTTTTTTGAGGCTGGTGAATTACCCCAGATGATTATTCCATAACTCATTAATGGGTGAAGGTATCCAAAGTAAGCTGATTTTAAAATGTTGATGTACCCAAAATGAGTAATGATTCTTAAAGCAAAAGTTGCTGATGAAAGCCTTTTTAGAGTAAGGGACACATGCTGTTCCCAGTTGAGCCTACTGTCAATGTGAACCCCAAGGAATTTAGTGGAGTGCGCATGTTCTACTTCCTGGTTGTCATGAGCAATTACTATATTTTCTGGAGTTTTATTTTTTGTGTGGAACTGTATAAAATTAGATTTTTTGAAAGAGAATTAATTGTAACTTCCCTGAGTATATCATGAACATCAGTCTCCAGATCAGCAGCAGACTTACCATCTACTACAATGCTTGTATCATCAGCAAACATTGTGAATTCACAATGTTTACTAATGGACAGGGGTAAATCATTAACATATATTAAAAACAGCAAGGGTCCAAGGACAGATGACTGAGGAACTACATGCTGTATTTTGCCCCATTCAGAATCCACTAGATTAGAAGATCCTTTGTTGCAGCCATTTAGAACCACCTTCTGCTTCCTGTCTTCAAGATATGATTTTAGCCAGTTACCTATAGGCCCTTTGATTCCGTAATGATAGGCCTTCTCCAAGAGTATCTTGTGTTTTACACAATCAAAGGCCTTGGAAAGATCACAGAAGACACTAACTGGTGACTTCTTACTATTAATAGACTCCTAGACATCGTTTGTGAGTGAGTATATGGCACAGTCTGTGGAAACCCCTTTTTGAAAACCAAACTGTCTATGGTTAATAATATTAAGTTTATCAAGATGTGCCACAATCATGTTATACTACCTTTTCAAGAACCTTTGAAAATGTTGTTAAGAGAGAGACAGGATGATAATTTTTGACATCTGTAGCATCGCCAGACTTGAAAAGAGGTCTCACAATGGCATATTTCATTCTGCCTGGAACAACTCCCTCATAAAGAGATGGTTGCAAATGTGAGCAAGTACTATACTTACATAATTACTGCAGGCTTTCAACAGTTTACTAGAGATGTTATCTAGACCTGAAGATCCTTTACTTTTCAATGAGTGAATTTTTTTTTTATTTCATTAACAGTTATGAGTGGTACATTAATATCATTAAAACTTTGTGGGAGGTTAAGTTTCAGAATATCTGCAGCTTCCCTTAGGTCACCACTACAACCTATTAGAGAAGTGACAGTTAGAAAGTGGGTGTTAAATGTATCTAGTATCTGTTTACTATCAGTTATTTCCAAATTGTTAATTTTTAGGACAGCAGTTTTTACATTGTCAGAAGGTGCAGTACCTGTTTCCCTCTTTATTACATTCCAAATTGTTCTGATTTTATTATTTGAACAATGAATTTCAGATTCTATGCACATACTTTTGGATATTTTAATGACTTTCGTTAAAATGTTACAGTATGTCCTATAATAGTTCATTTGGAAGGGATTATTGGATTGTCTGGATATTATCTACAGTTAGCTTTTTCTCTGGTATGATATTTTTATGTCCTTGGTTTTTTTCTTGATTGCCTGTTCTGTAGCTTGCAGACCTCTTTTGGAAAGACACTTTCAAATATACCTGATAATTCATCACTAAATAAATCATATTTTGTATTAGCAGCTGAATGGTTCAAGGGCAATTACTTAATTATAAATGACAAAAAAACACTTGGATGAATTTTAGGCATATAAGGAATGAAGTAAAAGGTAACATAAGAGTAGATATTGGGGAAAGTCTAATAGAACAAACTTCTTTTACAAATTTTTTGGTGTATAGCTAGACAATAACCTAAGATGGGAAAAACATGTTGAACTATTGGATAAAAAACTTAGTAAATACTGTTATATATGAGGGCCGTTCAGAAAGTAACCTCCGGTTGATTTAAAAAAATACACCAAGTTAAATAAAAATATTTTAATATATACATCTTACAACTACATCTTTGCACTATTTTTCTACATAGTCTCCATAGCGATTGAGGCACTTATCGTATCTCTTCACAAGCTTTGAAATTCCTTCTGCATAAAAATCACCCGCTTGTGCCTGGAGCCAGCCTGTGACTGCATCTTTGAGCTCTTTGTCGTCATCAAATCGCTGTGACCCGAGCCATTTCTTCAAATGCATGAAGAGGTGATAATCACTTGCCGCCAGGTCTGGGCTGTAAGGTGGATGGTTGATAACGTCCCACTTGAAGGACTCAAGAAGGGCCGTTGTTCTGCGAGCAGAGTGAGGACGGGCGTTATCGTGCAAAAAAACGATACCGGAAGTCAGCATACCACGGCGTTTGTTCTGTATAGCCCGTCGTAACTTTTTTATTGTTTCACAGTACACGTCTTGATTAATGGTCGTACCACATTCCATGAATTCAACCAACAACACCCCTTTGGCATCCCAAAACACCGTTGCCATCAGTTTTGTGGCAGAAAAATCTTGCGAGGCTTTTCTTGGTTTGGTAGGCGAATTTGAATGTGCCCACATCTTTGATTGTTCTTTTGTCTCAGGGTTCACGTACTTAATCCAGGTTTCGTCACCGGTCACAATTCTGTTTAACAATGGTTCTCCTTCGTCCTCATAACGTGACAGAAAGTCTAATGCAGAGGCCATTCTTTGAGTTTTGTGGTGGTCGGTAAGAATTTTGGGCACCTATCATGCACAGAACTTACGGTAACCCAATCTTGCTGTCACTATCTCGTACAAGAGAGTCTTAGAAATCTGTGGAAAACCAGTAGACAACTCCGACATTGAGAAACGTCGATTTTCACGAACTTTTGCATCAACTGTCTGAACGAGTTCGTCAGTCACCAATGATGGACTACCACTCCTCTCTTCATCATGAACGTTTTCTCGTCCACTTTTAAATAAACGTACCCATTCACGGACAACTCCTTCACTCATAACTCTTGGTCCGTACACGGCACAAAGCTCACGATCAATAGCTGCTGCAGAATATCCTTTGGCTGTAAAAAACCTTATGACAGCACACACTTCACATTTGGCGGGGTTTTCTATTGCAGCACACATTTCAAACTGCCACAAAAACTAAACTAGCGCAGGTACGACGTTCCCTCGACCACGGCTTGATGCCGACTGACCTGTTGAGTGCGTGAACGCACAGATGGCGTCGCTACTCCCCCCACAACCCGCACTGTGACCAATCGGAGGTTACTTTCTGAACCACCCTCGTATTAAGAAAACTTAAAGAAAACTCCAATTTCAAAACAGTACTCTGTGCCTACTACTCTTACATACATAGTAATCTAAGATATGCAATTCCATTTTGTGGCAATACAGGTTTCACAAAAAATTGTTTTAAGCTCCCAAAGGGAGCTATTTGTATTCTGATGGGTGTTGCCTAGAGAGATCAATGTAAAGGACTCTTTAATGAGTTGAAAATTTTGACCTTCCCTAGTTTATTCATCTATGAATCAATATGTTTCCTGAAGTCAAATCAAGAATTCTTTTCTCTAAACAGTGAAGTACACAACTATCAAACCAGAAACAGGCATGATTTCCATAGAAACGTACATTCAAAAGCTCTGTACAAAATATTGTGATGTATCTACCCAAAATAATGTTCAATGCCTTACCTAAAGAAATAAAAAGCATACAAATCTTACATATACTTAAAAAAGAATTAAAGAGGCTGCTAGTAGGTCAAAGTTTCTACAATGTTGATGAATTTCTTTACTGTCTAAACAGATAGTGCTCATCTTTTTATTTTTCTGTATAAACCTACGTTTTATTCAACTTGCATGTAAAAAGAAGACAAAATATGTAATGTGTAATTAAGAAAATGTTAAAGTGTGATTAAGAAAATGTTATTTCCCTTAATGGATTTTTTTTGTATAAACCTTGTAAATTTTTTTCATCTTGCATGTAAAAAGAAGACAAAATATGTAAAGTGTAATTAACAAAATATTAAAGTGTAATTATTTCCCTTAATTGTTATAAATATAAATCATGCTCTCTCTCTCTCTCTCTTTGTATATGAAAATTCCTATATCATGTATATGATAAAATGGATGATAATACATTGAACTGAATTGAGTCCATGCATACAGTAAGCAGATTCAAAAGGATGCAGGTTGCAGTATTTATTCAGAGATGAAGAAGCTTGAACAGGATAGAGTAGAATGGAGAGTTACGGCAAACCAGTCTCCAGACTCCAGGCAACAGCAAAAACATGTTGTAATGTAACAGAATAGGACAGTATAAAAAGCAGAGTACAATTCCACACATACTGGAGATTAAGATGTTACCACACACTGTTTATGCGAAATTATATACATACAGAAGGCTAAACTGCAACATTGTTAGCTTACTGTATCTGTGAAATCCAGCTGACTTGCGATGACATTAAACCGATAACATCCAAATCTGATATATTTCTAAAATGATTGTATTAAAAATAAAAAATATGTCAAACATAATGTAAACATAAGCCCAAATTACTGTTTGCAGAATTAATCTACAAAACACCAATAGTAATTAAGATATCTATCTATGGATAGACAGTGGTGATATTTATGTCATGCAAGAGTGAAACATACAGTTCTTCCTATTCTGTCTGGGAATGTGGTTCAGCTTTATTTCAAATCATATGGTACTGCATTTTAAGATGATCAGATTCAGTAGCAGCCAGTTATCGTTTGCTAATGTGCTAGAGCACACTATAAATACTTCACTAAAATTATGCCATTGTTGCGCAAATGTGTGATGGAAATTGCACTATTCTGCCATTTCTCTTTGAATGTGAGTCAGAAATTGCACTAAAATTATGCCATTTCTCTTCAAAGTGTACCAGTATGCAAATAAAATGGACTAAAACATGTTTTGTAGCATTTACTCTGCAGTGTCATGTGCTGAAATTATGGTCAGCAGCAGTATGATCAACTCAGACAAGGGATACAACTGTCTGTTTTTGACCACACATGCACTGATGTCATGTCATACCTTTCAGAACTACAAGTGCTATGTTGCTCTAAGCACCAGATCAGTATTTTTCTTTGAAACTGTCTGTAGCATGAGCAATTTTTGAGGAGCCACTGTTGTAATGATGCCATGGCTAAGTGGTTTAACACGCAGACTGGCAGTTTGTGGACCCAGGCTCAATGCCAAAGATTTTTTTCATTTTATTTTATCCTTCTGTTAAAGAGTCAAACTGCTTCAGAAGCCAAACCATTAATTATACTGTCCAGTCACATTAATCCACCTTTTTCTGTGCAGACTGCTGCAAAACGTGCAGGAAGAGAGTCACTGAGGGTTTGTAAGGTACCAACAGCGATATGGGGTCATGCCAGCTTCAGTGCCATGGCCAGCTGCACTATGTTTCTTGGTTAAGGAGCCATGGTGGGTACGGACCGACTGAGGTTGTCCCACAGATTCTCAATTGGATTTAAATCCAAGGAGCTTGGTAGCCAAGAGGGTATGGCAAAATCATCCTGCTTCTGTTCAAACCATGCATGTACACTGGAACTAAGTGATAGGTTGCACAGTCCTGCCGGTAGATGGCATCGTGTCAAGGAGAAAAAAACTGAATGCAGGGGTGGACATGGTCCCCGACAAGGATTTAAATGTGTGTTAATCCAGTATGCCTTCCAGAATGATGAGCTCACCTAGGGAATCCATGTATGTTACAAATGTATATTACTAAAACCTTATCCTCTTTCTGAACTCAAATTTTTGTTCTTTACAGAGAGATGCTGGCTCAGTTTTTAAGGTGTACAAATGGGTAGCTGTGGTGCTTAAAATGGAAATCAAACCTTGTTGCTATGGCCATGATGTTAGCTACAGGTATGTGTAATATTACATTATGGAATGACGTGTATAGAGTGTATAGCGTGTGCAGTGATAGAGTGAGCAGTGTACCACTAGCCACTTACATTATTAAATAACCTATTTGCAGAACAATATTGCACATTAGAGATAACCTGAATGAGATAGCACTTGTTTAAAAAAATAAAATTCACAGACTTGAATTTCTTCTTCCAGTCATCCTGATTTATGTTTCCTGTGGTTAGCCTAAATACCAGGATAATTCTCCCTTTAAAACCACAACTGTTCCATCCTTGTTGTACTAGACTTATAAGCAAGTAAATCCCTGTATATATGAATTATACCAAGAGATGTCCAACATTCTTCTTCTTTATGTACCATGTCCCCCAAAAACAGTGGCAATTAGAAGCATGATGTGTTTTTTGGCCATGAATTTTCTGAACAGTAATTCTGTGCTCAGCACAAACCTTAGCCAAGATAATCTTCTACATCTTGGACCATGCCTGCCATCAATCTTTCCTTGAAATATTATTGGAGGGGGGGGGGGGGGTTCAATAAGTAATGCAACTCACTTTTTTTCTGAAACCTAAATGGTTTTATTCAGGGCCCCAATACACATTATTATTCCCCACTCTTTTGGCCATGAAACCCTATTTTTCAACATAATCTACATTCATTGCTATAGTCCTATGCCACCGTACTGAGAGCTCCTGTATGCCCGCATTGTACCACTACACTGGTTGATATTGGAGCCAATGTCTTGCTGCATCAATAACCTCTCATCATTCACTGGCAAGTGCAAGATCAGGTCTGTAGGGTGGATGGGGAACAACACTTCAATGAAGTTTTGTGAGCTCCTCTCAGATGTGAACACCTCTTTGAGACCTTGCCTTGTCATGGAGAAGCAGAAGTGTGTTTGCATTTTTGTGGTGATGAACATGCTGAAACGGCTTCTTGAGCTTCCTAAAGGTAGAAAAATACACTTTAGAGCTGATCGTTGAATGATGAGGAAGGACATCAAACAGAATAACCCTGTCTGGGTCCTAGAAGACTGAGAAGACTGTCACCATGACTTTACCGGCTGACGTGTAGTTTTGAACTGCTTCTTCAGAGGAGAGCTGGTGTGACGCCACCACCTGGATTGCCATTATGTTTCTGGTTTGAAGTGATTTACCCAGGTTTCATCACCTGTGGTGATGTTAGACAAAAATGGTCATAATCAGCCTTCTAATGGGCAAGCAATTCTGCACAAATGTTCCTTAATTGTTCTTCTATTAAGTGGCGACAGACATAGTGGGCACACTACTTTGAGTAGCTGGTGGACGAGTGCCTCCGTGCTGTGAAAAGAGACATTCAGTTGAGCACCGGGGTGTTTGATTGTGATACAACAATCACATAAAATGAATGATAATTAATGGAAACCCTCAACTGCCAGGTGTTGTTGATATATCTCGATGGGGACAGGTGAAAATGTGTGCCCAGACTGGGACTTGAACCCAGGATCTCCTGCTTACATGGCAGACTCTCTATCCATCTGAGCCACCGAGGACACAGATGAATAGCGCAACTGCAGGGACTTATCCCTTGCACGCATCCAGTGAGACCCATATTCCCAACTGTCCACAATCTACATATGTAATGTACCTAATTGATATTTTCCCATCCACTCATTACTCGCGCACACTAAGGTGATGATTCCCGTAAGAGTTCGGGCATCCTGTGCGCATTCGCACAGACGAAGGTCAATGGCTGGGTAGCCTTTAACTATATATATGAAGATAGTAATGTGGGTCTCACTATGTTCACATAAGCATGTGCACCATATATAGTCCTCACAATACCTGATATTTTCCGTGAGCTCGGTTGGTCATCCACCATAGGGAAAGATACACCCAAACACATGCTGGTGGTCACTCTCCAAACTGTAATTCAAAGGCTGTGCTGGTTCCCCTCGGCACAAAAGGCGTTACTGTTTCTGGCCCTGACCTGCTTGCTTGCTTGCTTACTGCCATGCTTATATTAGATTAGATTAGTTTTTCATTCCATAAATCCGTGCTGAGGAGATCCTCGTAGATGTGGAACATGCCAATTTTTAAATAATTTTTTTATTTTTTAAGCTGAAATAACAATACTAATAGTATGAATATAAACAATATATCATTTGTCTCTATTAAAAAATTCGCCAATGGAGTACAAGGAGTTGACCACTAGTATGTCTTTCAGGTTCCTTTTAAACTGATCTTTATTTGTAACTAAATTTTTTATGTTTGCTGGCAAATTATTGAAGATGAGTGTTCCTGAGTAGTGGACCCCTTTTTGAACTAAAGTAAGTGTTTTTAAGTCCTTGTGCAGATCATTTTTGTTCCTGGTATTGTATGTATGAACTGAGCTGTTTGTTGGAAAAAAAGATATATTATTTAGAACAAATTTCACTAAGGAGTAAATACACTGAGAGGCAGTAGTTAGTATAGCCAGTTCTTTGAAGAGGTTTCTACAGCACGTCCGTGAATTTACTCCAAAAATATTACGTATTACACGCTTTTGGACTCTGAAAACTTTTGTTTGACTTGAAGAGTTACCCCAAAACATTGTACCATTTGACATTATGGAATGAAAGTAGGCAAAGTATGCAAGCTTTTTCATTTTTTGTCGCCTATGACAACTAACACTCAAATTGCAAATACAGATTTGTTAAGACGTTTCTGCAATTCTGTGGTATGCTCCTCCCAACTTAATTTATTATCAAGTTGTAATCCCAGGAATTTAAGACTGTCAACCTCTTCTATCTGCTCTTCTTAATACTTTATGCATATGCTGGGTGGAAACCTCTTACAAGTTCTGAATTGCCTATAGTGAGTCTTTTCGAAGTTTAATGTCACTGAGTTGGCTTTAAACCATTTATTAATATCCATGAAAATATCATTAGCAGATCTTTCTAGAACTACACTCGACATATTATTTATTGCAATACTTGTGTCATCTGCAAACAAAACGAACTCTGCTTCTAGCAGTGTAACTGATGAGAGATCATTATTGTACACAAGAAAAAGCAATGGCCCTAAGATGGATCCTTGTGGGACACCACATGTAATGTCTTCCCATTGTGATGATGACTGATGACTTAATTCACTAGTCCCTTGCACTGACACCATTTGTTTCCTGTTAGCGAGGTATGACTTGAACCATTTTGCAGCACTGCCCGTGACACCATAGAATTCTAATTTATTTAAAAGGATGTTGTGGTTCACATAATAAAATGACTTTGACAAATCACAGAAAATACCTGCTGCTTGTAGTTTGTTATTTAATGGATTAAGTACATTTTCACTGTAGGTGTAAATAGCCTTCTCGATATCAGAACCCTTCAGAAACCCAAACTGTGTTCTTGATTGGTTGAGAAGCTACCTGTACATTACTTTTTCTCAAATTTTTGAGAATGCTGGCAAAAGTGAAATTGGTCTGTAGTTTGATGGTATCTCTTTTCCCCTTTCTTGAATAGAGGCTTAACATCTGCATATTTTAGCCAGTTAGGAAATATCTCTGTGGTGTCACCGCCAGACACCACACTTGCTAGGTGGTAGTCTTTAAATCGGCCGCGGTCCGTTAGTATACGTCGGACCCGCGTGTCGCCACTATCAGTGATTGCAGACCGAGCGCCGCCACACGGCAGGTCTAGAGAGACTTTCTAGCACTCGCGCCAGTTGTACAACTGACTTTGCTAGCGATGGTTCAGTGACAAAATACGCTCTCATTTGCCGAGACGACAGTTAGCATAGCCTTCAGCTACGTCATTTGCTACGACCTAGCAAGGCGCCAGTACCAGTTACTATTGTTCTATATATATAGGATTTGAAGGACTAAATAATTAAATAAATAAATAAAATAAATAGATAAATAATAAATTGATACTGTAATCATGTACCGTCAAGAGCGACGCTCATCATTAATGGATTAAAGTTAAGTATTCCACCAGCTACGTCCTTTTTTCTAAATTCTAATTTCCTTGTCCTGTTCCAGACCTCACGCCAGCCTGCGTGAGCTAAAACGCGTGCCTTTCGGCTTCCTCTAATAACACGGGGTTGGCTCTCCTGCCAATCCACAGCAGTCTCAGTTATAATTGACTGGTTACACAAGTAACTTAGAATTGTACTAAACTCACAAGGACATGCCTTAATTAACTTTGTTGATATTTCATCGTAACCACTAGAATGCTTTGTTTTTAAAGATTTTCTTATGGAAGTTATTTCTTTTGGTGAAGTGAGTGACATATTCATGTACCTGAAGCTATTTGTAAAGGCTAGTTTCAGATATTCAAGGGCATTATTTACTGATCCTGACAATCCCATTTTATCAGTAACGGATATAAAGTACTTGTTAAATAGATTTGCCACACTATGCCCATCGGTTAGTAATGTGTCATCTATCCTTAATGCTATTTGCTCCTGTTCCTTTCTGGTTCTACCAGTCTCCTCTTTCACTATATCGTATATTGTTTTTATTTTGTTCCCTGACATTGCTATCTTCTTCTCGTAGTGCATTTGTTTAGATGTCGGAATTACTTTTTTTAATATCTTAGAGTATTTCTTGTATTTAGCTAAATCATCAGCATTGGAGCTATTCTTGGTCGACAGATACATTTTCCTTTCTGTCTTACAGGAAATCTTTATTCCGTGTGTAATCCATGGTTTTACTATAGACTTCTGTTTAATCTGAGTAACTTTTAGAGGAAAACAGTTTTCGAACATGGTACTGACATTGTTCATGAATGTGTTATATTTTTCATTCATGTCATAAGCACTATAAACGTCTTTCCAGTTCATATCTTTGAGCAGTTTTCTAAAACACTCAATTTTTGGTTGACTGACTACTCCCGTGTACTCAGATTTAGCAGTCTTGATAATTTGCTTAGAATTTACATATAAAACAAGGAGCTGCATTTCATGATCTGATAGTCCATTTATTACAGGTTTTATGATATGATTTTGTTCCTTTGATTTGTCTATAAAAATGTTATCAATGGCTGTCCTTGAGGATTTAGTGATCCTAGTTGGAAAGTTTACAGAGTGAGTTAGATTGAAAGATAACATTACTAACTGCAGTAAATGTTTACTGGTAGATTGGATTAGAAAATCTATACTAAAGTCACCAGCAATCAAAATTTCTTTGCTTCTTCCTGTTAAATAACCCAAAAGAGCTTCTAGATGATTTATGAATAGATTATAATTTCCTGCAGGTGCTCGGTCAATAGTTACTATTATATAGGATCTGTTACGGAACTCTACTTCTGTTGCACAAGCTTATAGATGCTGCTCTAAACAGAATTAATTAATATCAATGTTTTAGAATTTATGGCAGATTTTAATAAATGTGGCAACTCCTCCTCCATCCATATCTACTCTGCAGAAATAGGAAGCTAGCTTAAATCCTGAAATGTCTAACATATCTATACCAGTGGTCACTTGATGTTCAAAGAGGCAGATTATGCCAATTTGGTTAGATGAATTCATTTCATCAATACAAATGAGTAGTTCATCAACTTTATTTCTGAGTTCCAGAATGTTCTGGTGTAATAAAGATAACTGATACTGCATACTAATGGGATTATAACTGCTTTGGCGAAGATGAACTGCCAGTTTCTGATTACTTTCTGTTAAACATTGTTTAAATGGAGGCTGTATGCTAAAATCTGACTCCTGCTCATCTGTTTGCTCAAACTGAGTGTGTCAGCCAATCTCTCTTAAAACTCGTTTTCTTTCCCCCTTCCCTATCCTAAAAAAGGGATCCCTCTGACACCTGTGACCATTGGTATTTTACCACTTGACAGTGTTCCCCCTTAAGTTTTCTGCAATCAACTCAGACAGTTTTCCCTTTCCCTTCCTATTGAGATGAAGGCCATGCCTAGTGTAGTCCCACCTATCGATAGCATCCACAGGAATCAAAGCAATATGGGTCCTAGGCAGCCACTCCAACTCCAAGTTCACCCTCCCGACGGAAGAGTTCAAATAAGGCCGATCATGGCGTCTCAACACAGACACAAATCCCACACTCGTATGCTTTCCACACCCATCTCCATTCTCTGGCGTTACAAGAACACATGTATTTTCATATGGTTTGCCAGAATATCATACCATTTACGCGATAGTTCTCCATATCAAGCACATAGCAATATCGCTTGCAAAGCGGTATCGCTTGCACAGTAAAATTCCGAAGATTTACTATTGTTATTAATTATGTCTCTTAAAAACCCGAAACTTAAGCGAGGTGTAATGTGCTGAAAACCACTGAGTAACTAGAAACGTATCTTGTCTGCGAAGATCTTTGCATAAAAACTCGAAAAAATGGAGGAAACGTAGTTACACTCGCGAATACTGATGTCAGTGATAAAACTGAGTCCAAATCAAAGTCAACTAAGATGTTTCTCATGTCTAGAGAACCAGCAAACATTTTTTCCAGCTGTCTGTCACCATCCAGATGCACACAACACACACCACAATCGATGTTTTCTCAACCAAATAATGACGGGAAATGCGTAGAAGCAGTCGACTGAACAATTTACATGGGAAGGAATAACTGTCCACTTCAAACACACCCACATGTTGAATGTTCTCAAATTTCCACGGAAAACACACATGGCCACGAAGACTGCCCAACACATACTGAGTATTAGTTCACTATTTACCTGCCTAGAGGGCGACAGGTTTAGTTCAGCTACATTCCCGTACCCCAGCCAGCTTCTCCAGTCTGGACAGCACCCACCGTAAGCCGGAAATGTCAATCGTTGCGGCCACAGGCCACCGCCGATACGCGCTCCTCGCGCGCCAGGCAGAAACGTCCTAGGAAACCAGCCACATATATCTTATCACTGTACTTACAATTAAGTATTACAATTGCAGTCTCAATCTGACGACATTCGACAATGAACGAAGTATCGGAAATACCCCCTCCTGACGACTGTGGCTCTGGAAATATAGATATCTATAGCATTCTTATGACTGGACATAATTTTTCACTTAAAAAAATATTTCATTCCCATTACAGCTATCATAGTTTTCCACGTCAAATCCGTGCCTTCCTTATGACAGGACATAGTCATTTTCTTTGTACATGTCGGAGCACACACATACTTTATAAGCTCGCTAATCACAGCGAATTTATCACATATTCTCTACGAAGTATAATACTTCGTCAATAACTAAATGCTGGTGATACCAAACGATCTTGAGTGAAAATCCGCGATGGACGGATATGTCTCATTTGTTTTTCTTGCGAGTAGTACTAGTATGTTAGGAACAGAGACATAAACGTCTTGTAAGTGACCAGGTACTAAGAAAACAAGATTGCAATGGCCATTGGTTCTCCTAGCGCAGACAAGTGTCGCTAACTATATCCATGTTAAAAACTATACAGGCTATATAAGTCGAGGTACGGTATTGCTTCCGAATGAAGTGGTCTTCCACACACATACTGCGACATTGAATATAGATTGTGATCGCTGGGATATGTATTAACACTCCGAAAGTGCGGGGTGCACGTCGCCGGCGGTGTAAACTCGTAATAAAATCACCGAATTTAGAAAGTGATTTGGTTAAGGAACTCGGTATGAAGACAGTATTTGCAACTCCCTCATGCTACACCTAGATATTTCTCCAGTATTTGTAACATATTCAATCTCAATGCCGTATCACAGGTTCTGCGACATATCCACTGTGTTATAGGCAATGGTTGATTGAGAATGATCGCTTACGGTATATGGTGTTTTAAATGCAACGTTAGATTGTGGTCGTAAGGTTTTCAGATCTATAGTGTTATGCTTTCTGGTAGAAATGCTGTCTACAATTTGGAATCAAGTCTTTCCATTCAACCACATACCTGCGTTGGATCCTATGGAGATGTCTTTTCATGGTTACAGCCACTAGCGAATCATATTCGTGGCACACTCATATCTCGAAACGAGTCACCTTTTTCGAACATATCTGCTACAGTAAGATTCCAAGTGGTTTTTTAGGCAGCCCCTAAGCATCTTGTAACTGTTCTTCAGTCTCAGGAGCTCTGTCTATGTGATCATTCCAATTTAACTCGGAACTGAGTAGAGGTCAGAGAGAGCTATTACCTACCAACTTCTGCAACCCATGTAGAAGCAGAGTGAGCTGAGTTAGTGTTACAGGACTGTGTTTTGACCATTCGGTGTAAATGGGAACATGTTGTCATAACTCCGCAAATACTGTACGACGTATAAGGCCCACAACACACACACTGGACGAGTTTAAATAAAAGACAGCCACAACATATGGAAACTGGAAGAGTTTTGCAGCGTTGTGGAGCGTTGCCAAATAGCTGTTCGAAGGTGATTGACGGCCTCTACATTTAAACTCGTCTTTCACAGTGACGGCATAGCTGATGACTCAGTGTTCCATTTCGATTGATTCCTCTTATTGCTGTCATGTACGCGACCACTGTTTGGGTGTTACCTATCCCCGGTAGGTGTTGCCCCTCCACGAAATCTCTTTCTCCATCTCACACAAGAGAAGTGAGTCACTCATTTTGTCGTAATCAACAGCATACCAGTGGACGGATGGAATGGAAAGAACACCATCGATGTACTGTAATGATAAGCATCACAGCTGATAGTACGATCAATTTTAGCAATTTTACCATAATTTCAACACCGACCAATGACTCGGCAGCAAGCTTCCCAATTTCTGTATCATCATTAAACTGCTCCTCCACTACTTTTTCGAGTACCATAAACTTGACTGCGAATGTGGATAGATGACTGTGCAGTACGTCATTGTTAATTCTCGAACATAACTTCGGTCATAGTGCGTAATTTACTATCTTTCCCTATGCGGATGGTGGTCACAGAGCACTCTCGCATTCTTAGGATATAGTTAGAGGTTGAAAGATCTCCTCACATTGTCTTTGACCAACCTCTCTGCAGCACTGTCATCGATTTAATTTGCAGCTGACCAGAAGTAGACCGCTACAAACCGCGTCTCGTGAAGGAACAGAGCAAGCCGAGTACGTAACTGCTGTTCCACACCAATCTTACTCACGATACCCATCCAAGTGCACAAGATTTCTCCAGATGCGCGCATGGTGAGGAGGTTAGCATCCTTTATCGGTGTATGGCAGATATCAAAGTGTTGCAATATAATAGCAGACGTTAAGAAGAAGAAGAAACGGGTGATTTTTATGCATGATGGAGCTCCAGACGGACTGTAACAGTTCTGTCACTAAATGTAACTGGGTTTTCTCTTTTGATGCTAGTCAGTTGTCAGGATGAACATTACTGTAAAGGGCATTTGATTCTAAAGCATTATGTCAGGGCGAAAATACTAAATAAATTAATTTTTCTCTCTTAACAACATGTGGGCAGGGTGGGTTCTTCCTTGGCTCGGGTATGAGGTAGAATGAAACAGCATTTTTACATAAGATAACTTTTATTGCAAGTTTCGTACAACTGTTTCCTTACTCGATGTTCTGAAGCAATACGTGGCTCGGAATAATGTCATGGTGGCGTCGGCACAAGTGACATAAAATTCCAAAAAAAAAAAATAAAAAAATAAAAATAAAAAAATAAAAAATAAATTTGACGGCAAATACGTATAAATTGAGGGAGAAATATACCGAAATGGGGGACTACATGCATGTCTTGTGCTTGGTACAGGAGAGTTCTTGTATGTGGCCTGCTACCTCGGTGCCCCACCTCGCAAGATCAAACTCTGGTTTGTCCTATGTCCGGAGGATACTTACTTCTCTACTGCAAGAACTTATGCTCTCAGATGGTTTAAAGGCAGGCCAATTTGCTACTTATTCCAATATGCATTGGCTCCTTACTTAGCTTGCATTTGCATTTATCGCGAATCTCTTGCCCAACGTAAAGTCCCGAGCGACTGGAAGAAAGGGCAGGTGACGCATCAGCACGGCTTTAGAAAGCATCGCTCCTGCGAAACGCAACTCGCCCTTTTTTCACATGATATCTTGCGAACCATGGATGAAGGATATCAGACAGATGCCATATTCCGGGACTTCCGGAAAGCGTTTGACTTGGTGCCCAACTGAAGACTCCTAACTGAGGTACGAGCATATGGGATTGGTTCCCAAGTATTTGAGTGGCTCGAAGACTTCTTAAGTAATAGAACCCAGTACGTTGTCCTCGATGGTGAGTGTTCATCGGAGGTGAGGGTATCATCTGGAGTGCTCCAGGGAAGTGTGGTAGGTCCGCTGTTGTTTTCTATGTACATAAATGAACTTTTGGATAGGGTGGATAGCAATGTGCGGCTGTTTGCTGATGATGCTGTGGCGTACGGGAAGGTGTCGTCGCTGAGTGACTGTGGGAGGATACAAGATGACCTGGACGGGATTTGTGATTGGTGTAAAGAATGGAAGCTAACTCTAAATATAGATAAATGTAAATTAATGCAGATGAATAGGAAAAAGAATCCTGTAATGTTTGAATACTCCATTAGTAGTGTAGCGTTTGACACAGTCACGTCGATTAAATATTTGGGCGTAACATTGCAGAGCGATATGAAGTGGGACAAGCATGTAATGGCAGTTGTGGGGATGGCGGATAGTCATCTTCGGTTCATTGGTAGAATTTTGGGAAGATGTGGTTCATCTGTAAAGGAGACCGCTTATAAAACACTAATACGACCTATTCTTGAGTACTGCTCGAGCGTTTGGGATCCCTATCAGGTCGGATTGAGGGAGGACATAGAAGCAATTCAGAAGCGGACTGCTAGATTTGTTACTGGTAGGTTTGATCATCACGCGAGTGTTACAGAAATGCTTCAGCAACTCGGGTGGGAGTCTCTAGAGGAAAGGAGGCGTTCTTTTCGTGACTCGCTACTGAGGAAATTTACAGAACCAGCATTTGAGGCTGACTTCAGTACAATTTTACTGCCGCCACCTTACATTTCGCGGAAAGACCACAAAGATAAGATAAGAGAGATTAGGGATCGTACAGAGGCATATAGGCAGTCATTTTTCCTTCGTTCTCTTTGGGAGTGGAACAGGGAGAGAAGATGCTAGTTCTGGTACGAGGTACCCTCCGCCGCGCACCGTATGGTGGATTGCGCAGTATGTATGTAGATGTAGATGATGAGAAGATGGTTCTTGACTATTGGCAATATCTCCAAGTCAATCAGAGCATACTTGAGCGCACTCTTCACTATCAACAACTCTACACAAATTATTTGCTCAGTGTTTTTGTAAATAGTTCTCACAGTTGGGGGGGGGGGGGGGGGTACAGGGCAAAGGACAACCCCCGTAGTGGATCTTGATATGAGATGAAATGGTTATCGACTACCAATGGACACTGTCTGCAGATGGAAAGTGTATGTAGGATAGTGTACAGGATTTGTTTACATCACTATTTTAATTTCCTTCGACCGTGTGGCCGTTGTCCAAGCAATATAACTGTAGCAATTTCCATTATCTTATTTGTTCGTGGCTATTTTGAGTTCATCTGTCTGTTGTAACATGGACGCGCGGAATAAGCGCACTTAGATTTTATTTCATGTTGCTTTGATGTATGTTATTCAAATTGTTCATAATATCTGCTCTATAAGAGAAAAATATATCTCAAATTTTGGAGTTGAGGGAAAAATAAATAGATAAATGAGATCAGTTAAGGCGACCACTCTCGTAAAGCGGGATATCCGGGTTCGAATCTTACTCCAGCACAAATTTTCATCGTCATCATTGCATTATACAGCTGATAGTTGTCTGTATTCACAACGGCGAACACATTTCGTGTATTTCGTGAGAGCTGTAGTCGCCGCAGTTCCTATTCCTTTGGACATACATACACTATGTGATCAAAAGCATCCGGACACCGCCAGAAACGTACGTTTTTCATTTTAGTTGCGTTGTACTGCCACCTACTGCCAGGTACTCCATAGCAGCGAGCTCAGTGGTCATTAGACATAGTGAGAGAGCAGAATGCGATACCCCGAAGATCTCACGAACTTCGAACGTGATCAGGTCTGCATGTCTGTACGCGAGGTTTAAACACTCCTAAACATCCCTAGGTCCACTGTTTTTGGTGTGATAGTGAAATGGAATCGTGAAGGGACACGTACAGCACAAAAGCGTACAGGCCGACCTCGTCTGTTGACTGTCAGAGACCGCCGACAGTTGAAGAGGGTCGTAGTGTGTAATAGGCAGGTATCTATCCAGATCATCACACAGGAATTCCAAACTGCATCGGGATCCACTGCAAGTACTATGACAGTTAGGCGGGAGGAGAGAAAATTTGGATTTCATGGTCGAGCGGCTGCTCGTAAGCCACACATCACGCCGGTAAATGCCAAACGACGCCTCGCTTGGTGTAAGGAGCGTAAACATTGGACGATTGAACAGTGGAAACACGTTGTGTGGAGTGACGAATCACGGTACACAATGTGCAGATTCGATGGCAGGGTGTGTCTAGTGCCAACAGTAAAATTCGGAGGCGGTGGTATTATGGTCTGGTCGTGTTTTTCATGGAGGGGGCTTGCACTCCTTGTTGTTTTGCGTGGTTCTATCACAGCACAGGCCTACTACATTGATGTTTTAAGCACCTTCTTGCTTCCCACTGTTGAAGAGCAGTTCGGGGATGGCGACTGCATCTTTCAACACGATCGAGCACCTGTTCGTAATGCACGGCCTGTGGCGGAGTGGTTACACGACAATAAAATCTTTGTATTGGATTGGCCTGCACAGAGTCCTGACCTGAATCCTATAGAACACCTTTGGGATGTTTTGGAACGCCGACTTCATTCCCGGTCTCACCGACCGACATCGATACCTTTCCACAGTACAGCACTTCGTGATGAATGGGCTTCCAATCACCAAGAAACCTTCCAGCACCTCACTGAACGTATGTCTGCGAGAGTGGAAGACGTTATCAAGACTAAGGATGGGTCAACACCATATTGAATTCCAGCATTACCGATGGAGGGGGCCACGAACTTGTAAGTCATTTTCAGCCAGGTGTTCACATACTTTTAATCACATTGTGTGCACGTCTGAAGGAATATTGCATCGTATATCTCAACGACACAGGCACAGCAGTTTCGTATTTATCCGCCGATACGAGACACCGACTTTCAGTTCAAATATTCCCCCTCCCTGTACGGGAAATACATAATTTGTAAGAGTGCTGACTGTGACGCAGGAACGACGACATACGGAAGTCTGGGTGTGGCTGTGGGTTGTGCAGTGACAACCAAAGCGGCCCAGTTATAAGGTAGCCGGCATGAAAGCTCAGCGTGTTAGGCCAGAGGGATAGCTGCCTTCTGCAATATAAAAAAAGAGTGAACGGACCGACGATAAACTTGAACGGGTATCATGGGACGTCCGCCCTAAACAAACGCAACGAATAACAACGAACAAAATGAGATTACTTAAAAGGAGAGAGAGAGAGAGAGAGAGAGAGGAATGCAAGCGGTTAAGGCGACCACTCACGCAAAGCAGGAAGTCCGGGTTCGAGTCCCAGTCTCGCACTAATCTTCATTGTCACCATTCCATTATACAGCAGCCGGTTGTCCGTATTTGCAAGTGCGAATATATTTCATGTATTCGAAAGCTTTATTAGCACGCAAAGAACTGCCACATTTGTTACTTTATCTGTTCATGGTATCCTTAATAACCTCTAACACACCCATGTTTGAAATTTCTTACCAGATAGTGTGGTAAGTGTTCATGACTCAGCTCCATAGAATTGGATACTGATCACGTAGCACTGAAGTAGTCAAGTGCGAAATGCAGTATTTAGTCACAGCCAGTCATAACTTTCTTCATTTTCCAGAAAGAATTTCTGGCCTTACCACGAGAGAAGTTCCAGTTATTACTGATTAGACACTGCTGATATTTATGTGATGAAACCCTTTCGATCTTATCGTTAGCAAATGCAAGATTACATGTAATTATATCTCTTTTTCTGCCGACAACTATCCATTATGTATTCTTGACATTTAAACGTAACTCTATGGTATTGCTCTCTAAAGTAACAGTGTTAGTAGCTTTTGCATATCTTCCAACCGAACTACAAGTAAGACAAAAGAGCACCTCGGAAAACATTTTTAGAACAGATGTTGAAAGGTAATGGGGAGTGAATGCAGCCCTTGTGAACTCTTTGCATAATCAACACTTCTTCTGACAGCTGACCATTGACATGCACAACAGCACTTTGCTTCCAGTAAAAATTTCCCATAAATCGGATGTCATTACCGACAAGCACTGGCATGCTGAACAGTGTCCAAGGCTTCTTGATAATCCATGAAGCAAGCATAGACATTTGACATGAACATCGCGACTTTTTTGGATTACTACGTGAAGACCGAGTAACGCCTACTGAGTCACGAAGCCTCTCCTAAATCCAAACCGAGAATCTCCAATGCTCTCCTGACATTTACGATATATCCTGAAATGCATTATTTGGAGGAATAACCTGAGTGCATGACTCATTACACTGATCATTCTGTAGTCATTGCAGCACTTTGCACAGGAGTTTTTGGGACATAGTACAAATAGTTGTTTTGAGACAATCATGTGGTATGATTCCACTTTAGTAGGTACTGATGAACAAACCTCTCATCAAGGAAACAGGTCATATGACCTTGAGAAGTTTAAATACTTCAATGTACATTTAGTCAGGACTTGGAGTCTTCCCAGCCTTTCATCTACATCTACATGTTGTTATGGCATACTCTGCTTCCGCTCTTGTGATGCACATACTGTAACTCTACCAGACACCACGATTGTCAATGCATTCCTTCCATACAAACAATTTTTCTTTAGTACTAGCGAAGATGTTGCCATCTTCGTTTATGAGGGGCCCACTTTATTTGCTGTTGTAAATCCCTACTGCCTTACTTTCTTGCAGGGTAAAGTGAGGTTAAGCCATGGAGTTTAACTGAACCATTCTACACTACTGCCCATTAAAATTGCTCCACCACGAAGATGACGTGCTAAAGACGCGAAATTTAACCGACAGGAAGAAGATGCTGTGATATGCAAATGATTAGCTTTTCAGAGCATTCACACAAGGTTGGCGCCGGTGGCGACACCTACAGTGTGCTCACATGAGGAAAGTTTCGAACCGATTTCTCATACACAAACAGCAGTTGACCGGATTTGCCTGGTGAAACGTTGTTGTGATGCCTCTTGTAAGGAGGAGAAATGCGTACCATCACGTTTCCGACTTTGATAAAGGTCGGATTGTAACCTATCGCGATTGCGGTTTATCGTATCGTGACATTGCTGCTCGCGTTGCTCGAGATTCAATGACTGTTAACAGAATATGAAATCGGTGGGTTCAGGAGAGTAATACGGGACGCCGTGCTGGATCCCAATGGTCTCGTATCACTAGCGGTCGAGATGACAGGTATCTTATCCGTACGGCTGTAACGGATCGTGCAGCCAAGTCTCGATCCCTGAGTCAACAGATGGGGACGTTTGCAAGATAACAACCATCTGCACGAACAGTTCGACGACATTTGCAGCAGCATGGACTATCAGCTCGGAGACCATGGCTGCGGTTACCCTTGACGCTGCATCACAGACAGGAGCGCTTGCGATGTTGTACTCAACGACGAACTGGTTGCACGAATGGCAAAACGTCATTTTTTCGGATGAATCCAGGTTCTGTTTACAGCATCATGATGGTCGCATTCGTGATTGGCGACATCGCGGGTGAACGCACATTGGAAGCGTGTATTCGTCATCGCGATACTGGCGTGTCACCCAGCGTGATGGTATGGCGTGCCATTTGTTACACGTCTCGGTCACCTCTTGTTCGCATTGACGGCACTTTGAACAGTGGACGTTACATTTCAGATGTGTTACGACCCGTGGCTCTATCCTTCATTCGATCCCTGCGAAACCCTACATTTCAGCAGGATAATGCACGACGGCATGTTGCACGTCCTGTACGGGCCTTTCTGGGTATAGAAAATGTTCGACTGCTACCCTGGCCAGATCTCTCACCAATTGAAAACGTCTGGTCAATGGTGGCCGAGCAAGTGGCTCGTCACAATACGCCAGTCACTACTCTTGATGAACTGTGGTATCGTGTTGAAGCTGCTTGGGCAGTTGTACCTGTACACGCCAACCAAGCTCTGTTTGACTCAATGCCAAGGCGTATCAAGGCCGTTATTACGGCCAGAGGTGGTTGTTCTGGGTACTGATTTCTCAGTATCTATGCACCCAAATTGCGTGAAAATGTAATCACATGTCAGTTCTAGTATAATATATTTGTCCAATGAATACCCGTTTATCATCTGCTCTTCTTCTTGGTGTAGCAATTTTAATGGCCAGTAGTGTATTAAAGCCGCGTCGCACCCCGCAGCAACTCACCGCGCACAAACACGTCGTGCAGTACGGCGCAGAGCAGAGACTGTTCGTAGGCGCGCAGCGATGTTCCAGTGTGTGCGAGCTCTCGTCAATAAAAATGGAAAACGAGAAACGCTGTCCAGATAGAACCCTACACTAACGAACCATTTACTTTGATGTACCAACATTGCTCATAGCTTGTTTGACGTCCACTCCGGCCGCGCCGCACTGCGTCGAACCTCTTTCCTTGGTTTTGCACGGCGCGGCGCAGCTGGTGTCAACGCGGCTTGAAAACGAACAAGTAGGGTAATATCAGTGTTTAGAAAATTTAGCTATCCTAAGCTCACAACCCTTCATTACCTCGTTTGATATTTCGGTGACTGAAATAAGTAACTGCCGTGTTGTTAAACAGTGTTAACTACATTCGAAGCAATTTTTTGCTCTTATTTCTTCTATACTAGTAATTGACTATCAGTAATGTTTGTGATAATGTCATTTTAAAACACGTTTGTAAAAATTTCATTACATTTTTTCTTTTATTCTTTTGTTTTAAGTTATGCTGTTGCAAAATATATGTAACCGGTATATACGGGGTTAAGTGAATCACACATTTTGGGGTTAACGGGTCATTCGTTCAGTTTATCCGACTCTCACCCATTTCATTATGAGTCACCCCCGACTTTGAGCTCATGTTATGGTTATATCACACGACGAACATCGATGTGTTGCACCTTACCGGAATAGTGAAAATATCTACGTTTATTTGATGCGTATATATTACATGTTAGTTGAAAAGGGGGTGACATACATGTTAATATTTAAGAGAAATCGCTTTTCTAGAACATTTTTGGCGAATATCAATTCTGGGGTGTCACGTTGGTTGCTTGGTTGTTTTGGGGAAGGAGACCAGACAGCGTGGTCATCGGTCTCATCGGATTAGGGAAGGATGGGGATGGAAGTCGGCCGTGCCCTTTCAGAGGAACCATCCCGGCATTTGCCTGGAGTTATTTAGGGAAATCACGGAAAACCTAAATCAGGATGGCCGGACGCGGGATTGAACCGTCGTCCTCCCGAATGCGAGTCCAGTGTCTAACCACTGCGCCACCTCGCTCGGTGGGGTGTCACGCAAGCCATACCAGAACTAGGAGAAAAATTTCTTTTACACAGTTTAAAGAGACAAACTTTTTCTATTTGAGGGAGGATTTGTGCTATTTTCTGATATGTCGTTTCATCGCTATAAAGTCAAACGTAAGATACTGCGACTGAGGTTGCCATTGTAGATATTGCAGCAGGGAAAGCACAGGTGTAAAGCTTGAACTTTCGTTGGTTGCATAGTATGTCATTACTAATGAGCACTACCTGTATTTGTCAGTTGGGTTTGTGAAGCAACTGCGTTAGTAGCTACAGTTCATGGAAGGCTGTGGTAGAGCGATAAGCTCCACTCATCAGCAAAGAATGGTACTAGTATTCCAACGCTGCACTGACGTATTCTGTTGTTGTTGCCAGTAAATGGTAATAAAATTAAGCCAACCATACTTTTTCACATGAAAACACGGGACACCTACAAAGACCGTGATCAACTGATCAATAATTTCTGGAATACTGTGTTGACAGTAAATTGTGATGATGCAAACATGACACGGATTGACAATGTTTATCAATACCTCAAATGAAGTGTTCTTACAAATCTTTCATACAACTAGAATTTTGAAACTTCCTGGCAGATTAAAACTGTGTGCCGGATCGAGACTCGAACTCGGGACATTTGCCTTTCGCGGGCAAGTGCTCGACCAACTGAGCTATCCAAGCACGACTCACACCCCGTCCTCACAGCTTTACTTCTGCCAGAATCTCGTCTCCTACCTTCCAAACTTTACAGAAGCTCTCCTGCTAACCTTGCAGAACTAGCACTCCTGAAAGAAAGGATATTGCGGAGACATGGCTTAGCCGCAGCCTTGGGGATGTTTCCAGATGAGATTTTCACTCTGCAGGGGAGTGTGTGCTGATACGAAACTTCCAGGCAGATTAAAACTGTGTGCCGGACCGAGACCCGAACTCGGGACCTTTGCCTTTCACGGGCGAGTGCTCTACCAACTGAGATATTCAAGCAGGACTGAAGCAGAAGTAAAGCTGTGAGGACGGGGTGTGAGTCGTGCTTGGATAGCTCAGTTGGTAGACCATATGCCCGCGAAAGGCAAAGGTCCCGAGTTCGAGTTTCGGTTAGGCACACAGTTTTAATCTGCCAGGAAGTTTCATATCAGTGCACACTCGGCTGCTGAGTGAAAATCTCATTCTGGAAACATCCCCAAGGCTGTGGCTAAGCCATATCTCCGCAATATCCTTACTTTCAGGAGTGCTTGTTCTGCAAGGTTAGCAGGAGAGCTTCTGTAAAGTTTGGAAGGTAGGAGACGAGATTCTGGCAGAAGTAAAGCTGTGAGGACGGGGTGTGAGTCGCACTTGGATAGTTCAGTTTGTAACGAACTATAACGAACAAAATGAGATTACAAAAAAAAAAAAAAAAGAAGTTGTTAGAGCACTTGCCCGCGAAAGGCATAGGTCCCGAGTTCGAGTCTCGGTCCAGCACACAGTTTTAATCTGCCAGGAAGTTTCATATCATCGCACACTCCACTGCAGAGTGAAAATCTCATTCTGGGAACTAGAATTTTGTTCGTGTTTTTCGCTTTAATGTATTTGCATTTGGAACTGCATATTACGTAACAGTCTCACGTAAAAGTGCACACGAAATGCTTACATTACACTTGAGACTTGCTGCACCGTCAATTGAGCTGCACAGGGTGAACAGTAATAAAATCGACAAACTGCAGGGACGGATTGCTGACTGGAAATGGAGGAAAAAAGATCCTATGAAGATGTGTTTGGAAATGCATCGGTGCCACGGTAGATGGCGCTGAGGTCCTCTCACCAGGTGCAGTACGTTCCTTGTACGTTGCAGGCTGTGTGATTGACGCAGAGAACAGTAAGCAGCAGAATGGCTTGGTATTCACGTCGGCCGGCCGAAGTGGCCGTGCGGTTCTAGGCGCTACAGTCTGGAGCCGAGCCACCGCTACGGTCGCAGGTTCGAATCCTGCCTCGGGCATGGATGTGTGTGATGTCCTTAGGTTAGTTAGGTTTAAGTAGTTCTAAGTTCTAGGCGACTGGTGACCTCAGAAGTTAAGTCACATAGTGCTCAGAGCCATTTGAGCCATTTATTCACGTCGAGAACAAGCCGAGGTGGTAGTCTGTGTACGACTGAGCAGATGGAAACGGTCGAGAGCCAGTATGACTATACCAAAACAAGTACCCTCTCAGACACCAACCACACCACACAACATTTCAAGCCTTTTGTGGGCCTTTGTGTGATCGGGGGTCCTTTCTGACAGAAGAACGTGAAGGGAGGTGGCGGACTGTGCGTACACCAGATTTGGAGGACTGGATGCTAGAAGACACTGAGACGAACCCTAGTACAAGCTCCAGGCAAGTGGCCCGTCAACGTGGTGTAAGCCAAAGGACGATTATGTGTACGCTGCATGCCAACTGCAATTATCCCTGTCACCTGGAATCCCATCGAGGCCACTTTGAACACCTGTTGCGACGTGGAACCGATGCAGCTCTGTACTGTGTTCCGGGGTGATTTGTTATTGCACGCACACTGTCCATTTCCGGACACGTATTCATAGGACTTTTTTTCGTCCATTTCTGGTGAGGAACCCGGCCCTGCAGTTTGCTGGCTTCATTAATGTTCACCATGTATAAAACGTTTGTTTTACCATGTGACCAATAATGACTCTTTTTTTTTAAAAAAAAACAAATGCTCAATTCCTGCATTCGACCCATGGATGTACAGAGAAAATTCTACAGTTTTAGAAAGTACTTTTACTTTTATGATCTTTTCCTTTAACATTTTTCCAGCCCACCAATTATGGGCTTCTTCCTTGGAATCACTCCAGTAACTTAATTTCTAAGCTATGGTGATTTTGAAAATACAAAATATTCATCAAACTGTTCTGCACTATCAATTTCTGCACTGATAACTGTCTGAATCATGGTCTATTTCATTCTGTGTCACTCCACTGTAGCCCATTTTTCAAACTGGTCCAACAAAGTGAATTACAGTCTGTAAACCGCCTCCCCCATGAAACGAAATATTCAAGTGCTACATTATACAGTGAATGAACATAAGAATATAACCTACTGTGAGTAGCTTAGTTACCATAATACACTTCCTTCAATATTGATCTAAACTTAAAACTCACAAAATTACCTATTTTATTTCCTATTTTTTATTTTTGTTATGAGTAATTCATAACAAGACATTGTCTCTGCAAGGCAGGAATTCTGATTTTTATATCTGGAATGGTTGTTTCAAGAAGATTGGTCTGACTATGAGCAAACCACAACCACAATTCAGAGTCCTCCTTGTTGAAAACGGATGGCAGTGATAAAGGACAATTTGATTCAGAAAGGAAAAGTGATTTTAGAGCAGAATATGCATTCAAAATTCTTTCAAGAGATATAAATGTAAATCTTTCAAGATCTGGAAGCGATATCAGCCGTCTTGTACTGTTGTAACATACCAACTGTCGGTAACTGACATTTGCAAAATTCTACAACTTAGTGGGTCTGTCCACCCCTACAGTATAAATATGGAAACAGTTAATGAATTTTACAAACTGCTGTTTCCACACTGTTGTGGATATGTGCCATGCAGCCTGCATAATTCCCAACAAGGCTTGTAATTTAGCAAAACTATTTTCTCTGCCACTTCTGTTTACTCCACCACACATACTGTTCGTACTGTCAGCAGATAATCTCACAAACTTTGATACTAGGCAATGATCATGCAGAACCAACATCACATTTTTAGATACTACATCAGAAGCTTCATTTTCGATAGAAATGAACTACAATGTTTTTCGTGCGTTCTGCTTTCTAAAGTGAAATATTTAACTAATACTGGAAGAAACTTTGTTGATTTGTGATTACTGGTTTCAATGGATAAATTTTCAAAGTTTATATAGTCAAGATGTTCTTTGAGAAGCTGTTTGCACCAAAGAGTTGATACATTGTTAACTGTGTCCTCAGCTTTGCTTCGTCTACAACTTAACTTGACAAAACAGAGTTTAATGACATCAGTTGTGCAATCCGCTGTAGCTCATATGGCCTCTACATTTTCTGGAATTTCACAAATTACACTTTTATTATTTATGTACCCATTCTATCTTGATACAAACTAAAGATCATGACTGTAAAATATGTGGTTCCCTCTATACAGAGCCAACTTTAATCAAATGTCTTATAGCAATCACGGTGAAGTATCAGATCAACCCTTCAATATAACATCATATTTTTCGCTATTATAATTAATGTAAAGTTCTGTGATTTTAAATCAAAGATTTGATTTCGTGATAACCCTTTGGTCATGGTAAATTGTTAATGCTATCTTAAAGAAGCCACACTTTTTTTTCTTAGATGCTTTGGCTTTTGTTGTTTATCCAGTGTGTGTATCGTTGTAAGCTGTTACACATTACAATAAACTCTCCACAAACAGGCTTATTCTCGTGATTCATTTACTGCGCTTGATCACAGGTTATGGGCCCAAGTGCATAAGTCTGTTTTTCAGTGTAGTGGCATAGACTTGTTTGGTGCTGACGTGCGTAACGGCAAAATTTGACATTGGCGGCGTAGTGTTGGCGTGGTGCAATGGAACAGTCTACGCATCAGTTTCAGTGTTTAAAGTAGTCTGGAGGGGACAATTGGGCGGTGTGGAAATTCCAGATGAAAGTGATATTCAGAGGAAAGGGTCTTTTAGGTATTGTCAGCGGCATTGTTATTTAGTCATCCAGGAGAAAGAAGAAGAAGTAAAAACATGTCGGGAAAAGGACGCAAAAGCACAGGAACTTATTGCGACTGGGACGGAGGTAGCACCACTCACTCATCTACTTTCGTGTGCGACGTCAGCCGGCATTCAGACGAAACTGAAGACTGCACATGGAAAAGAGTCAGCAGTGAGTATTCTACTTCAGCACAGGTTTTCCTCGCTCCAGTTTGGTGATGACTCGGTGTTTACAGTCATGTCGAAAACAGAAGAAATCAACACAAAATTGAAGCAAGCAGGTGGACCACTTTCAGATAAAACGATAATAACAAAAGTGCTTATGTCTTTGCCGTTCCGTATGGGAGTCCGTCCCCTTTGAGAAGCAAACGCTTAATGAATTAACTTCAAGACTGATCATTGAGGAAGAGGGAAATAATCAGTCCGATCAACCGGAGGTAGCTTTGGCCAGTGTAAGCAGGCAGCAAAAAATTATCTGTTATACTTATGGTAGGGAGGGTCATTAAGCAAAGGACTGTGAAAGTAAAGTGAAGAGAGAAACGAGAAGCTGCAATTATTGTAAGAAAAGACGTCATTTGATGTCAGGTTGCAGGCTGTTGAAACCGAAGGAAGGCAAAATGGCTCAGGATTTAAATGCTTTATGTGTATGAATGAAGGAGTTGGCCTAGAGGATTATTGGGTCATGGATACAGGTGCTAGCAAGCATATGCGCAATAACAGAGAACTGTTTACGAAACTTCACAGTGTGCAAACCTCAATGAAAGTTACTGTGGGTGACGGTAAAGTTCTTGATGTGACTGGGCGTGTTATTGTGGAACTGCATGCATGGAACGGGATTAAATTTATGGAAACAGTACTTAGTGGAGTGCTTTTTGTTCCTGAACTGAAATTCAATCTGTTTTCTGTTGGAACTGTGTTAGACAAAGATATGTGAATTCTTGAGCAGTAAATGTGAAGTTCGTGCATTATCCAAATGTGTCAACAAAATGTATAGTATGTTTTTTTTTTCACTAAACGGAACACAACGAAAACTTTCAATGGTTACTTTGACGTGTGCGGATAAAACACGCACTTTGGTTGACAGTAATGACACTTGTGAGCTTTCGTCAGTCAGTATTAATAGTGGCCTGGTCAATTTCTGTAAACGTGTTAAAAAGATGTCTGGCATAAAAAATAGTGCCATTACGAATGTGCAAGAGTTCTTCTCACGTAAAGTGGTGAACTTAATTGACGACTTTGTCATTTGTGAAGAATGTTTGACAGGTAAAAAACACTGCTTGCCTTTCCCTGTCAGTTCAGCAGGTAATGCCCCGCTTGAACTGGTTCATGCAGACCCGTGGAGACGCATTCTCTTGGAGGAGCCAGATTTTTTTTTTTTTTTTTTTTTTTTTTTTTTTTTGAAGGATGACTACTATCATTATCGCAAAGTACAGAACAAAGAAGTTAAAAGTTTGCTCAGGAATTTTATTGTAAAAACTGAGAGAGAAACTGGTCTGAAAATTAAAGTTCTAAGGAATGATAAATGGAGTGGAGTTTATGATTACTGACTTAGGTACATTTTTCGTATAAAATGGCATAACCCATCATTACAGCACAATGGAAAAGCCGAAATGGAAGTGCGCACATCGGTTGAAGCTGCTCGTACAATGGTTTTAGGAACGCTCAAACATTTTTGGCCTGAAGCAGTTAACAAGGCGGCATATGTTCGAAATCGAACTGGGGCAAGTCCTGTTGTTTATGAAGCATTTTATGGCAGATAATTACCCTTAGCAGATCTGAAAATATTTGGAACTCGTGTGTCTGCCCTTGTACCCAAAGGAAGGAGACTGAAACTACTCCCCAAAAACAATATAGGTTTATTTATGGGTTATGATAATGATGTGAAGTGGTATGGAATATTTATACCTTAAACAAAGAGAATTGAGTTGCATCGAGATGTAATTTTCTTGCCACCAGCAGTATCTAAAAGGGAGAAGAAAACTGATGTTCATGTAAAAGAATCAGATACTATTTGTTGTGATGAAGAGAACATAGATAAAGCTGCAGATTCAGAGGAACAGAAAGAAGAAATGAGGACTGAGGATGTGGGAGAAAATAAAAGTCGTCCTAGAAAAAACAAGAAAGCACTGAAGACAGTGGAAACAGGGACATTTCTTTTGAGGATGCCGAGGAAGATGTAGTTTTGACGGCAAGAAGACATACAATCTTAGATCTAGGAGGAAAATTTAACACACAAATTACTTGGAGGATTATGAGCTGGGCCTGTTGACAGGAGTGAATGATGAAGACTCCAGCACCTACGCCGAATCAATGTCTTGTAGTTAGGCTAAAAATTGGAAAGATGCCATAGCAAGAGAGTTGCAAGTCATGGAAGGAAACAACACATTGGATTATGTATGTAAGCCAAATGACTGTGGTGTTATTGAGACAAAGTGGGTTTTTAGGCGAAAAAGAGATGAAAAATGTAATTTTGTTTCTTATAAAATTCATCTTGTAGGAAAAGGTTTCCAACAAAGCTTGTCTTATTCAGAGATATACAGTCCAGTAACAAAACTAATTTTAGTGAGACTTTTCCTGGTTTTTTGTAATGAGGATAACTTTCCCATCTATCAACTGAATGTTTGTAGTGCATTTTTCTATGGAGACTTTTATGTTAAATTACGTACTGAATGTTGCAGTAAAATGAGTGGTAAAGTTTGTAAACTTAGAAAGGCTCTGTGTGGTTTAAAGGACTCACCCAAAAATTGGAATATTCAATTTCACAAAGTAATAATTGGCTTGGGATTTGCAAAAAGTGATTTTGAGTATTACTTGTATGTAAAGACAGAAAATAGCCATAAATCATACATACTTGTTTACTTTGATGATCTGGTGATAGCTTCAACTTCCCAAAGTGAAATTGACAATTTAAAGCTGTTACTGAGTGATAACTTTAAAATGGAAGATTTGGTTATTATTAGGAACTATGAATATTGTTCAGAATTTAAGGGAGGGTACTATTACTATTTACCAAAGTGCCTATCTTGAAAAAGTGTTGAAAATTTTTGATATGTTTGAATGTAATTCTGTTTCAGCCCCCATGGAGGAAAATTTTGATCACAGTATGTTAACAAGAGAAAAATCTGAAAATGAAAACATTGAAAGAAGGTGTAGAAAATTAATAGGGTCATTGATACATGTTATGTTAGGTTCCATACCAGATATCTGCGTAGCTATAAGTATTCTAAGCAGGTACCAATCATGTGCAAGTCTGGATTTATGGAACGCTGTAAAAAGTGCCTTGTGTTACATTAAGGGAACCCTAAAATTGAATCTGTCATATGCTAGGGATGAAAAGTGTACTGATCTTATAATTGGTTACGCGGACTCTGATTGGGCTGGTGACAAAGTAGACAGAAAGTCCACAAGTGGCTATCTTTTCAAAATTTTGGGTTGTAGTGTTTCATGCGCATCTAAGAAGCAACCCTAGGTGTCTCTGTCATCAACAGAATCTGAATTTGTGGCCTTAAGATTAGCAACTAGTGAGGCCTGTTAACTCAGTAATTTGTGTCATAGTCTTTCTGGTAGTCAAAGAGCTGTTGTTCTTTATGAAGCCAATATGCCATAAATACGCCTTTGCAAGAACCCACAGTTCCAACATAGTCTAAGCGTATAGAAGTGAAAATTTCATTTGTGAGAGAGTGTTTTTACTAAGAAAGTTATGTTGAAGCATATTAGCACAAATGATCAACAAGCTGATGTTCTAACAAAGGCACTAGGTAGAATAAAATCTGAAAAATTTAGAGCCTTGTTAATACTCAGAGCTTGTAATTTGTTTCTGTAACACTTTTAATTAACAATGAGAGCAGGTGTCGATGGTACACTGTTAATGGTATCTTAAAGAAAAACACTGTTCTTCTTTGATTTGTGTTATCTTCCATTCCTTAGATGCTTTGGCTTTTGCTGTTTATTCTGTGTGTGTATCGTTGTCTGCCATTAGTTGTAAGCGGTTACACATTACAATACACTCTGCATAATCAGGCTTATTTTCGTGCTTCATTTACTGCGCCTGATCACACCCTTTAATAAAGCATGTTTATAGTAGAAATGTTTTACATCTTTAAATTCGTGCTTCATATAAAAAAACGTAAGCAAAATTTCTTAGGATGCGTGAAACAAACTTAACCTTTTTTTTGTGAAGAAGTCATTGATTTTAGAAGTTGCTGCAACAGCAGCACAAGAAGCCACGGTATGTTTGTTTGATTTATCATGCTGAACAATATTCGATCTATCATTAAGTGTAATAAAAATGTGGCATTGCAAATTTTACAGTCAACTTCATAACTAAGCTTTATCCCTTCGAGGAAAGGGTATTTTCCCTTTAGGTCGGCAGGAAAGGTGCATCTGCGTTTAGGCATAATAGCTTAGCTCACACAAATGACAACAAATCGCAATAGACAATACTAGACTAAGCAAACTTCGTCTGTCTTTATTGTTCACATAACGCGCTAAACAATGACAACAATAAGTGAAACAAGTGGCGACCCAACATTTCTCACAACAAAAAATGGCAAAAATAGTTCCTTATTAATTTTGGAAGGCGGATGGGACCTATTCGCGTCCCAGCAAAAAATCTGGGGACACGGGACATATAGGCAAGAAAAGGGGGCTGACACGATTTTTACGGGACGAATGGCAGACTTAAATAAAATGGGAAATGGCAACTGACAACCCGATATATAGGCCCTAAGTAGCTCTCAATAAATGGGCAATTAAATATAATGTACATTTTAACAGTAAATGAAAAATCAATTAGCTCGAATAAATTTTGCAGAAAAGGATGATGAATGAAATAAAAACCACCTTAATAACTTTCACTGATGTGTGAGGCCTCGCTGCTGTTATTACAGTCGTCTACTTAGCTCAGCAATGATTCTGTCGCTATGTCAACACAGTTGGCTCTTTGTGCATATCTGTTTTCGAGTTTCCGCACACGCATCACTGGATTCCTCCCGACACTTGGGGGAACACTTCCCAGGGTGGAGCGACACATCTGTAAAGTATCATTTATCTTTACTTTACCGTTCTCCTTTGCTACATTGTTCTTCGCAAAGACCCAAATACGTTCAGTGGCGTTGAATCCCCAGTACACCACAGGCGACCACAGAAGTGTAATTTCCTTGTCCGCTGAGCGCAATACACTTTCCAAAAGTTATTCTTGTAACCTGAAGTGTGCTCTCGCGTCTTCTCCGAATGACGTGGCGTTAGATGAAAGCTCTACGTCATTCTTTCCATCCATTCTGTTGTGTCTGCTACTGTGGGTGTCAGCACGGACACAAACAAAGGATAGAAGCTGCGATGGGTGGTGGCAGGAATCCAAAAACATCTATATATAACGCTTTCTAATTAATAGGAAACTTTATTTCTATTAAGGGAAGAAACAATATTTAATGTCCTCTGCTTTCTGTACCTCTTACATGCAATTATTTCACTCTCCGTTACTACTCGCAGAACGCAGGCTAAGTAACGTCTCCCTGTTACTCAGTAATAATGCTCTCGAAGTCCGCTACCAAACTGGGCTGACCAGCGATGAGCGGCTGGTTAAATCAGCGTTGACAGGGGGCATTGAACTCTTCCTGGAAGTGTGGCGCTGCCCGTTCTTTCCATTACCGCGCGGGTCAGCGCCTTTCTGAAGCCGTTTCGCGGGGCTGCGCTGGTCGGTTTCCAGTCGATGCTTTAGGAATACGCACATTCACTAACATTTCCTCCATTTCACAGATGGATTTCGTGATTCTGGACTTATCGTCATATTGTATGGAGCCTGGTCTGTAACAGTCGCCCACCTGTTGGGTAATTTTTCAGGACCGGTCCTAAACCACTCTTCGTAGTGTCTAGTATTCATCTCAGAATGCTTGCCGGAGTGGCCGAGCGGCTCTAGGCGCTGCAAATGGCTAGGCTCTGAGAACTATGCGACTTAACTTCTGAGGTCATCAGTCGCCTAGAACTTAGAATTAATTAAACCTAACTAACCTAAGGACATCACACACATCCATGCCCGAGGCAGGATTCGAACCTGCGGCCGTAGCGGTCGCTCGGCTCCAGACTGTAGCGCCTAGAACCGTTACAGTCTGGAGCCGAGCGACCGCTACGGTCGCAGGTTCGAATCCTGTCTCGGGCATGGATGTGTGTGATGTCCTTAGGTTAGTTAGGTTTAAGTAGTTCTCAGTTCTAGGGGACTGATTGAAACGTCCCCTTAGAAAAATTTGTGAATGATTGTGCTGGTAAACCTCTTACGTTATTTGATTTTCACACAGCTGAGCAAAACAGAACGTACTCAGACATTTCTCTCTTTACTTATTCAGATCATCACTAAATTGACATACAATACTTTTAGCGCAACGCAATCTGGCTTTGAAAAATTCCTACAAAAGAATGGCACTGACTAACAATAACCTATACCTTTCATGAATCACTTACCTCACAAAAATCTTCGTTACTCAAACTACTGCAATACAGCGAGCGCAAATACTGTCAGCTAAATAAAAGATTCTAACTACTGAAGGCACTAACTACTGATAGGCATAGTTTTCAAATGAAGGATTTTGATAGAGAACAAACAATGTATTTATTTTAATAGTGTTCAAAAGTCATTATATATATCAGTTCATGACATCCAGTCTTACAAATTTACTGTCTCTGATGGACACACGTCCAGATCATCCGCTCTAAAAACTCCGCAATTCTTCTTCCCACATCCACCACCCACCACCGCTGGCGGCTCACCTCCAACTGCGCAACGCTATGCGCTGTTAACATCCAGCTGCCCAGCACTATAATAGCGACTATTCCAACAATGCCACCCAGCCACAGACTGCACACAGCACAGTCAGTGATTTTCATACAGAGCGCTACGTGGCGTTACCAATATAAAAACCTAAACAGCCTACTTACATGATGACCTCAGATGTTAAGTCCCATAGCGCCCAGAGCCATTTGAACCATTTTTGAAATTGTTAACGTAATTACAGTTTGGCTTACGTGACACTTCTAAAATGACCCTCGACAAAAAATGATCAAAAAAGAAATGCTTTCATATATGTCACCTCCCTTTCAACTAAAATGTAATATTCATTTACCAAATAAAAGTAGACGTTTTTCACAATTCCGTTAAGGTACAACACATTGATATTCGTCGTTCTGCATGATCAGAATATGAACTCCAAGTCAAGGGGCAATCATCATAAAATGGATGTAAAAACATGCCTTGTACTTGTAGGCGCCAGGAAGGAACCGGGAAGGGAGGTGGGGGAGGCTGCCCTTCCTGGAATCTGGATCACAGACTCATTGCTCGTTATAAAATTCTCACCCTTTTAAAGAAATGATTGTCAGTGATGTTCCTGAAATGGAAAGTCTGTCTTTAGCAAGCAGTACATAGCTTGTTTTTGTGTGTGTGTGTGAGTCTGTTCAAGGTAAGGGGGTGTTGTAATAGGTTAGTATATACCGTATACGCAGGGTGATTCGATGATGATGTTACAAACTTTCATGGGTGGTGAAAGAGGGTAAATGCGCGAGGGGCGTACATAAGGAATGACATACTTTTTTCCTTGAGATGCAGTGGCAGCCCGAACATTAGATCACATACTGTTTATAGGAATAATGGTTGTAATTTAACGTTTCCTCTACATAGACATCATATTTCCATCACGTGAATGTGTGCCTAATGCGAAAATCAGTGTTACAAAATTGTTCTGCCACTCATCAACAGATTGTGTGAATCGTTACAGTACAAATGGTTCAAATGGCTCTGAGCACTATGGGACTTAACATCTGTGGTCATCAGTCCCCTAGAACTTAGAACTACTTAAACCTAACTAACCTAAGGACATCACACACATCCATGCCCGAGGCAGGATTCGAACCTGCGACCGTAGCAGTTGCGCGGTTCCGAACTGCGCGCCTAGAACCGTTAGACCACCGCAGCCGGCGTTACAGTACAAATGGTTGAAAATCCTACAGTTAGTTGCAATCTGAATTTATCATCGGGTTTACTGTTTGAATCCATGATCACCTACAATAATAACAACAACTACTACTACAACCGTTAGTATGGTAATACACCAACTGAACGAAAGTGACCCACACTACTATATGAACAATAATAGCACAATTTTCTGTTCAAGCACCATAACAAGTCATCAGCAATTAGAGGTGTGATGTGCAGTTTTCAGTGTGTGAGTTGTTAAAGACTCTGATGCTGCTTCTGCTAAGCCTCAAACCTTACTAAGACGACTACGTACTCTCTGCGACCTGTGTGCAACACTTTGGGGAGAATAACTTATATCGCTGCTAGTCGATCACTTCTGCTATTCCACTTGTATATGAAGCAGTGTCAAATAACCTTCAGCATTCAAGTGTGGTGAACCTGTGCAGCTTGTAGTCTGCGTCATGGATCGCTATGGAGAGACTCACCCTCTGGTGGACATATCTTAACTGTTCTTTGATTATGTTGTCAAGTATGTGTTCGAACGCAAAATTTCTGACTTCAACGGTGTAAAATACCGGTGGTGTGGTGTCTGATACAGGCGCCTATTTTTCGCATTGAAAATTTGTGGGCATGACGGTAACGAAATATTATTCTCGTAAGAAGTAGCTGTTTCGTCACATACGTTTACCATCGCCGACGATTATTTTACAGGAATGATGTGAACATATAATTTCTGAACAATAATCGGACGTGAATTTCGTAAAATGCTAACGTTATACATCTCCGGAAACTTATAATTGGCTTTTTTAGACTTCAGAAATTTTGTATTAGGTGTCCAAGGCAGTAATTTGACCCTCTTAAAGCACGAGACCACAGTGTGAGGAACTTGCTAGCTGAATGTATGGTTAAGGACTGTTGGATGGCGTTAAATCACCATCAGCATTTTCGTATTTTGCACGTTCTGTGTTCCCTCCTCGTATGCATACATTTGACTGTCAAGGAAGAGAAAAAAAAATGGTGTACCGGTTCAAAAATTCCACTTCTCATAAGAAATGTGGATGGAACGTTCAGCTTCCAAGTTGTGGTGGTTTTATGTCTGTGGTAGAAATGCGAATACCTTCAGGTGATAATTCAATGGATAGTACTACCATATGTTAGAAATACACCCTATCTGTGAGTTTGAAGGTATAGTATAAAAGTAAAATGTATTGTGCGAAGTATCATCGATTTGATGCACAAAATGAAAGGTCTATGTCACTAGTCGGCTGCTTAGTTTTGGAAAAAGTGCTATGCCCTTTTTGGAGACAGAACAACAACTTGTATTCTATCCCTTTCAACATGTGGAGAGTTTGGCTCTGAGCACTATGGGACTTAACATCTGTGGTCATCAGTCCCCTAGAACTTAGAACTACTTAAACCTAACTAACCTAAGGACATCACACACATCCATGCCCGAGGCAGGATTCGAACCTGCGACCGTAGCAGTCGCGCGATTCCGGACTGCGCGCCTAGAACCGCTAGACCACCGTGGCCGGCGTCGAGAGTTTGTCTAGTCCGTATAACACAGAATCGCGACACAGCATTCAGTCCTAAAAGAGGTTGAGAGGTGGACCAATGCGACAAAATTCAATGCTGTCGGTACAATATTCGTTTTAAAAGCATAAGACTACCCCTGGAAAGAAGATTAACACTTATTTTGGGTGAAAACTTCATTGATTTTGATAGGTTGTTTGTTGATTTCACCGTTGCGTAACACAGAATCGACGCTGTTATGCATACCAATATGTAAAACTCGATCGGCCATGGTCGGCTACTAGTATGTGATAGGCTTGAGTGTGGGGGTGACGCCAGGTGCTGGCTGCTGGCCACTGCCTGCCGGCTGCCTGTGCGCCGAATTGTATGTGATTCTTTTTTTTTTTTTCTTTATTGTAATTTTAATCACCTCATACAAGGCGGGCTGTCAGCAGAATATTACACTGCTCTTCAGCCTTGAGTGGTACAATAATATGACATATAGGTGGCACAGATAATACAATAAAAACGGTGGGAAAAAATGTAAATACGAAAAACAATAAACATGAAGCCGTTCACGCTGGACGAGAAAAAACACTAACACTTGTTGACACGGCGCACATAACACGGATGACTGTGACGGCACACGTGAACAGTGGTGGCGTGACGGCGAAAGAACACTAAACACAAAACGAAGGCGATGATCTCCGGCGAGCGAAAGTCCACTGAGCGTGTACGAGTCCGGGAACCTGCCAAGAGAGGAGGTTCAAATGGTTCAAATGGCTCTGAGCACTATGCGACTTAACTTCTGAGGTCATCAGTCGCCTAGAGCTTAGAACTAATTAAACCTAACTAACCTAAGGACATCACACACATCCATGCCCAAGGCAGGATTCGAACCTGTGACCGTAGCGGTCACGCGGTTCCAGACTGAAGCGCCTAGAACCGCACGGCAAGAGAGGAGGAGGGAGGGGAGAGGGAGAGGGGAGAGCACAGATGCCACAGGCAGGGGAGATAGGGGGAAGGGAGGAAGGGGGAGGGGAAGCCCGGGGGAAGAGGGGTGGAGGAAGGGGGATGGGAGAAAAGGAGACAGACGGGAGGGAGGGTGCCTAAAGGAAAGGACACAGGAAGTGGGGGGAAGATCAAAGTTGATAGGAGGGGTAGATGGAGGGGAGGAGGACATCATCAGGGAAAGGGAGCTGGCAGAAGCCACCTTGGGAGAGGGTAAGAAGGGTGGAGGGATGGAGACCGGCTGGGACGTGGGAATAAAGGCACGGCAGTGGGCGGGGGTGGGAGAGGATGGGCGAGACAAGCGGGTTAGGAGGATCGAGTTTACGGGAGGAAAAGGAGGTGGGGGAACGGAATGAGATCGTACAGGATCCGCATGGGGGAGGGGAGACGGATGCGATAGACGAGGCGGAGAGCATGGCATTCAAGGATTTGAAGGGATTTATAAAAGGTAGGGGGGGGGGGCGGAGATCCAGGCCGGATGGGCGTAACAAAGGATAGGGCGGATGAGGGATTTATAGGTGTGGAGGATGGTGGAGGGATCCAGACCCCACGTATGGCCGGAAAGGAGCTTGAGGAGACGGAGTTGGGAGCGTGCTTTGGCTTGGATTATCTGGAGATGGGGGGTCCAGGATAGGCGACGGCCGAGGGTGACGCCAAGGTACTTAAGGGTGGGGGTGAGGGCGATAGGACGGCCATAGACGGTGAGATAGAAATCAAGGAGGCGGAAGGAAGGGGTGGTTTTGCCTACAATGATCGCCTGTATGTGATTCATCAACTGTAGTCTATTTATGGAAACGCAGTGCTTTCCACTCATACCGGGAGAGTGCGCTGGAGGCTACTGATTGCACATTACATTCACAAGCTGGGGTACGACTCTGCTGGTGACTGTAGTTCAGTTTTTCGTCCCGAAATGTCGTGTACAAGTATGGTATTGACCACTATTCTCATAGGAAATATAATATTTTCCCATCATACGTATTTCCTGCATTTTTGATGATTATGATTCGACTTGCAAATAAGTATAAGCGAGTTTTGTTCTCAAATGTTGCTGCTTCATGCGTAGTACATGTAAGTTCTCATGTTTGTTGTCTCTGTAGGACCTCCACCAGTCCACCTCCTCCAGTACGTTGATGCCGCAACTTTCCTTACCCTCTACCTTACACTCCATAAATCCCCACTATCCCTCCAAATCCACCTCAATCCTGGTGTAACCAATAGCTCCTCAAGATAAACCCCTCCAAAACTCAGGCAATAATTATAGGATGAACCACCTGCAGCTTCCTTCTGCATGACATCTACCTTACCATTTATGACCATCCTATCCAGTTAAATAAAACACTAAAATTTCTGGGACTATCCCTTTACTGGCAACCAATGTGGAAACCTCACCTACTAACCATCCAGTAGAAATCTCACAATAGACTAAAACTACTAACAGGGTGAACTTGGGGATTAAGCCCCTCCACTATTCTCCACACCTACAAAAACCTGATATGACCCATCCTCTGCTATGCAAATGCTGCACGGATCTCTGCTCCATCAAAGTCCTATAAATCTCTCTAAATCTTTGAACTCTATGGACTTCATCTCGCTTTCCGCATCTGTTTACCTTCCCTCATATATCAGGTGTACAACTTTGCTTCCGCCGTTTGCCGATAGGTGGAGAGAACGGTAAGTAGCGGTCGAAATAAACAGATCGCAGGCGTCAGGCCGTTAGCTTGGACCTCGGTCAACATAACCTCATTCAAACATTAATCGATTTGTCTTTGCATCATAAAGTTGTTCTTGATTGAAAATGTCAGTTTACGAGCCTAAATGTCTTCATTTGCGGGATGTGTTACTGTTTTGTTTCAATATGAAGAAAACAGCGGCTGTCTCATCGAAAGCTGTCAAGTACGGTACGTATGGTAAGGAAGCTATTAGTGAAAGAACGTGTCGTGAGTGGTTTCAACGCTTTAAGAACGGTGATTTTAACGTCGTTTACCGGCTTAGTGGTGGAAGAGAGATTGTTTTCGAAGCTGCAGAACTGGAGACATTACTGAGTGAAGACTCGCGTCAAACTCAAGAATAATTGGCACGATTAGTGAGAGTGACACAGCAAGCCATTTCAAAACGTCTCAAGGCTATGGGCATGATTCAGAAAGAAGGAACTTGGGTCCCATGTGGGCTGAAACCAACTGCGTTTGTGTGTGTGTGAACAGTTGCTTCAGAGGCAAAAACGGAAGCGATTTCTGCATCGCATTGCGACCGGGGACGAAAAATGGGTTCATTACGATAACCCTAAACGCAAAAAAACCATGGAGATATCCCTGCCTTGCTTCCACGTCGACGGCCAAACCGAATATTCGCGGATCCAAGATCATGCTCTGCATTTCGTGGGACCAGCTCGGCGTCGTGTACTATGAGGTGTTAAAACCAAGTGAAACAATCACAGGTGCTATTTATCAAACGCAACTAATGCGTTTGAGCAGAGCATTAAAAGACAAACGGCCGCAATACAGCGAGAGGCACGATTAAGTGATTTTGCAGTGTTCTCGCTTCCCACGCCCGGGTTCCCGGGTTCGATTCCCGGCGGGGTCAGGGATTTTCTCTGATGACTGGGCGCTGTGTGATGTCCTTAGGTTAGTTAGGTTTAAGTAGTTCTAAGTTCTAGGGGACTGATGACCATAGATGTTAAGTCCCATAGTGCTCAGAGCAATTTGAACCATTTTTGATTTTGCAGCACGACAACGCTCGACCCCACGTTGCAAAAGAGGTCAAAACGTACTTGGAAACGTTGAAATGGGAAGTCCTACCCCACCCGCCGTATTCTCCAGACATTGCTCCCTCTGACTATCATCTGTTTAGATCAATGGCGCATGGCCTGGCTGACAAACATTTTCGATCTCATGAAGAAGTCACAAATTGGATCGATTCGTGAATCGCTTCAAAAGATGAACAATTTCTTCGACACTCCATTCGTACACTGCCCAAAGGATGGGAGAAAATAGTGTCCAGCGATGGAAAATACTTTGAACGATACATGTGTAACCAGTTTGTTTCATTAAAGCCTCTAAAGTTGGGGAAAAAAGGCCGAAAGCAAAGTTGTACACGTTGTACATCCTCATACTATCTCATCATGTTCCCACCCCTCCTCAGCCACGTCGAACACCTCTGCATCTGCTACACTGTCTGCAAACTAGATTCCAATAACCCTGCTGTCTGCCCTCTGATCACCAACACTGGTATGCTGCTGCACCTTAACAAACATATCCCACTGTCGGTACACCTACACACACTTCACGTCCTATCACAACGTAACATCAACCAACTCCCTCACCCTGACAATGAAATCTGCTCTGATGTTTGTCCATCTTATCAACTATACCTTTTCCCACGTATTTCCTCTCCACATCGGAGCTGCCACCCTCTCCTATCTCTCCATTTCACTCCGTTCTTTCCTCTCCCGATAACATAGCCCTGCCCACCCGCCAGACTCATCCTTCCTTTCTGTCTTTCCCAATACCCAACCTTACTGCTCAGCCTCTTTCTACATATGCACCTAACAGCTTATAAATTTATACCCACCATCATTCAAACGTTTAATCTCCCCATAACCTCTTCACCCAGCACAATTCCTTCAGCTCTTTAGTAAAATTGCGGTGTTTCATATTAACGAACGTTGCCATTTCATTTTCATTTTTAAGTTTTAAATGTACATTTTCGTCCTTTTATCTTTACATATCAGACTTTTTACTTTTCTTTTTAAACTTTACGCAGAAAAACCACTCTCTATTTTAAAATATTTTACATTTTTGCATCCATAAATTTTGTCACTTCATCGTTAATTTTTGTAAATGCTCTAGGCTGAAGAACAGGATATTGTACCACTAGCAGCCAATTCCTCACCCATATGGAGTGAGGGAGATGAAATAACAGTAAAGAGAAAAAAGGACGGCTCTTTGATGTTTGTTTATGTTATTGTCGGTAAAATCCACCATCCATTCCCCCCACAATTTTTTATGGTAAATTTTACAAGCATAGTGCCTTAACCTATTTTTTCGGCTTTGGAGCCCCTACACTTAGAACTACTTAAACCTAACTAACCTAAGGAGATCACATATATCCGTGCCCGAGGCAGGATTCGAACCTGCGACTGTAGCAGCAGCGCGGTTCCGGACTGAAGCGCCTAGAACCGCTCTGTCACAGCGGCCGACCAGCCCCCTAATAAACAACTCATATAGTGTGAGCAGCTCATATGTTTGCTAGAAATGGACAGAGTGGGCAAGTGAGGCTTAATTGTCTCTCATTGTAATAAGAGTTGTGGCTTGGTATACGTCTGCAAAATGGATACACACTGGGTAGGTAGAAAACCGCTTATTGTTTTTCATTTTACGCCCAACACAGTGCAGTTTAATGGGTCGAGGCCCAACTATCTGGAATCGGGCATTTACATCATAACGTTTATAGGAAGGCCAGTATAGAGAAAGAAGTTCATTTTTAAACACTTGAGATAGTGACTTAAATCTTTGTGAAATGCCACATAGCCGAGATATAAACTATGTAGAAAACAGGTAATAGTCTACTGCTTTTAAACTCGTATGTATTTCAGTAAGTTTGCTATAACTCTCCAAAAGCACTTTACAAATACACTCCTGGAAATTGAAATAAGAACACCGTGAATTCATTGACTCAGGAAGGGGAAACTTTATTGACACATTCCTGGGGTCAGATACATCACACGATCATACTGACAGAACCACAGGCACATAGACACAGGCAACAGAGCATGCACAATGTCGGCACTAGTACAGTGTATATGCACCTTTCGCAGCAATGCAGGCTGCTATTCTCCCATGGAGACGATCGTAGAGATGCTGGATGTAGTCCTGTGGAACGGCTTGCCATGCCATTTCCACCTGGCGCCTCAGTTGGACCAGCGTTCGTGCTGGACGTGCAGACCGCGTGAGACGACGCTTCATCCAGTCCCAAACATGCTCAATGGGGGACAGATCCGGAGATCTTGCTGGCCAGGGTAGTTGACTTACACCTTCTAGAGCACGTTGGGTGGCACGGGATACATGCGGACGTGCATTGTCCTGTTGGAACAGCAAGTTCCCTTGCCGGTCTAGGAATGGTAGAACGATGGGTTCGATGACGGTTTGGATGTACCGTGCACTATTCAGTGTCCCCTCGACGATCACCAGTGGTGTACGGCCAGTGTAGGAGATCGCTCCCCACACCATGATGCCGGGTGTTGGCCCTGTGTGCCTCGGTCGTATGCAGTCCTGATTGTGGCGCTCACCTGCACGGCACCAAACACGCATACGACCATCATTGGCACCAAGGCAGAAACGACTCTCATCGCTGAAGACGACACGTCTCCATTCGTCCCTCCATTCACGCCTGTCGCGACACCACTGGATGCGGGCTGCACGATGTTGGGGCGTGAGCGGAAGACGGCCTAACGGTGTGCGGGACCGTAGCCCAGCTTCATGGAGACGGTTGCGAATGGTCTTCGCCGATACCCCAGAAGCAACAGTGTCCCTAATTAGTTGGGAAGTGGCGGTGCGGTCCCCTACGGCACTGCGTAGGATCCTACGGTCTTGGCGTGCATCCGTGCGTCGCTGCGGTCCGGTCCCAGGTCGACGGGCACGTGCACCTTCCGCCGACCACTGGCGACAACATCGATGTACTGTGGAGACCTCACGCCCCACGTGTTGAGCAATTCGGCGGTACGTCCACCCGGCCTCCCGCATGCCCACTATACGCCCTCGCTCAAAGTCCGTCAACTGCACATACGGTTCACGTGCAGGCTGTCGCGGCATGCTACCAGTGTTAAAGACTGCGATGGAGCTCCGTATGCCACGGCAAACTGGCTGACACTGACGGCGGCGGTGCACAAATGCTGCGCAGCTAGCGCCATTCGACGGCCAACACCGCGGTTCCTGGTGTGTCCGCTGTGCCGTGCGTGTGATCATTGCTTGTACAGCCCTCTCGCAGTGTCCGGAGCAAGTATGGTGGGTCTGACACACCGGTGTCAATGTGTTCTTTTTTCCATTTCCAGGAGTGTATTTCGTGATTTCAGCCTCTCGAACATGGAATAGTCAGTCGTAGGTCGCACATCATCCTCTTGGAACTCCTAACCCTCTAGCTGAATCGTCGTAACATATTCAGAAATTCCAGAAAGTCTAGATTAAGTCGTTTTATTAACTATACCAAAGTTGTGCCGTCGCTAAATATAAATTTAATGGTCGACACATCAGCGGATCTGACTTATAGTACAAGTTCACTAACCTCGCTTAAGTTAATGATGAGCACAGTCTCTCCACAAATGATCATTCTCTCGTTGTTCTGGCTACGAACTGGCCATAGAAGCCAGCTTGTCCATCATTTATACACTTCTTTTTATGAATGGCTCACCCAGTCATGAGAGAACCGGCAAAGGGCAAGATGTCCATGCGCATAGGAGCAGCAGGTGAGGTGATGAGGTCGCATGACGTGGTAATCAGGCTGTTTAACGTTAGCTACTGTTTAAACAACACAGGCTGTAAATGCGTCAATGTCAGTATGATATCTGACCGAGAGTTCTCTCCAGTGGTCGTATTTCAAAATCTACGTTTATGTAATGCTAAAGTGATACTGAAGTGGCCAAGAAATCTCGTCGCCAAAAGTAAAATGTCCCGTCAGGATGATGCTTGGGTTCTGAGGCAGAAACCAAAAGAATTGAGGAAACATAGTCATTGAGATTAAAATTATTACTATTCTCAATTTTTGTACTATGGCTCCTCATTGAAATCCAAATTCAAGTCCTTCGGAACTGGTGAAACAAGTTAAATACTTTAACTGTTCACAAGAAACGTAACTTTGGAGGACAGTTCTGAGGTAAGACTTCCAAGGAGAAAGTTACATCTGCAGTAAGAGGATACTAGACGTCTTTAAACTGGAGCCACAACAGCTCCGCTAGCACTCTGTAAGAACTCGCATGAACTCGATTGGGGAGGAACTGGTTGAGCTGCAGTCACTTATCCTTGTGATCCACGGCGCCTCAGCTCAGGGGGTGTGGCACTCGTGCCGCTAGCGGTCGGGCGTCGCCGGTCACGTCATTACTGCTGTCGCACGGCGGGGGAAGCTACAGTGCAAACCTCGGAGCCTCGAACCATTGCCCCTTGTACTGTATTGATCGCTTACTATACCGCAGATATTATCCGTGGCTGAATGATACTGACTTTGTCGTATGTCAATACATACAGGGTGTGTCAAAAAAATGTATACACGCTTTGAAGCGTCATAGAAAATTTATTTCCCGTTCTACAATGTTAAATTTCTGGAAATGGAAAGCTTAAAGTCCAATTGGAAAAATAAATGTACTTTGCAAATGTGATTAATGTTCAAACTGGTGGCCTTCAGCATCAATACATTTCTGAGTACGAGTCACCACTGATTCCGTACATCGTACCGAAGTGTCCAATGAGATTTCTGCACACACCGCCTGAATCTCATTCCAAAGTGTGTCCAGGTTACGTGGTTTACGTTTGTACACCTCATCTTTTACTGTGCCCCATAAGAAGAAATCCAGCGGTGTGAGGTCTGGAGAGCGTGCAGGAAACTCGATTGGTCCCCTGCGTCCTATCCACTGGCCTGGCACATTGTCATCCAGGTATGCTTGTACGTCCCTATGATAGTGCGGCGGGGCGCCATCTTGTCGGAAATAAAACTCATCATTACCGTATAATGCACGAATGGCAGGGAATATGGAGCCAGCAAGCATTGTTAGGTACGTTTCTCCAGTAGCAGTACCTTCAAAGCGGAAAGGCCCAATGAGTCCCCTTGCAGACAAACCACACACACATTTACACCAGGCAAATTCACAGCCTTTTCAACTGTAATGTGAGGATTATCTTCAGCCCAGTACACACAATTGTGCCTATTGACAGTTCCATTGAATTTGAATTGGGCTTCATCCGACCAAATTATGCTACCCATAAATCCCGGTCCACGTCTCACCATCTTCTGAACCCATTCACAAAATTCTAACCTTCGATCTGGATCGTCGTCACTTAGCTGTTGCACCAGCCTTGGAATGCACACACGAAAGTTGCCTTTCTTCAGAATGCATAGCACACTACTAGTACTTACATTACTCTAACGTGCCACTTGGCTTGAAGATTTTTGAGGCGAACGATGAAACAGTTCCATGACCGCAGTTGTGGAATCATCACTTGTAGCTGTACGAGGTCGCCCTGATCGACCTTTATGCACATCACACACTGTTCCATGAATTTCGAATTTGTCTCATAGACGTGTAATTGTTAACCTTGAAGGTAGTTCTGTACCATACTCACTTCTCCACTGTCTTCGAACCGCAGCTACATTCTCAAACTTCCAGTACCACTTAATTATCTGCTTCCGCGCTTCAAAGCTCAAACGCACGACCGCCATGTTGCAGTTACTTCCTTGCCACTGCTGCCACCTGTTGAAGAAACATAACATTACTTTCTCACAGATATTTAACCTTGTAAAACGGGAAATAAATTGTCTATGACAGTTCAAAGTGTGTATACATTTTTTGACGCACCATGTATATCTGCACTGTTCCATGGCAATTTTCATTCACTGTCAGTAATGCTGGGGGATCGTACTGTCACAGTAGGAGACTTCCCTGTAACTATTAAAGTATGTAACAGCAGGGAGTGTATACATCTGTAGGCATTAAGAATCTGATGGCAACAAGTCATAGTGTAAAGTATTCTGTAGACTCCCGACTAAGGTGGCAATTGTTCGTTCACTGATTCTTCAAGCATTGTGGAGTCTGCTAGCCGAACTCTGCATCCATCAGAAGAAACCGTCGCTCAGTTGTATGATTCATGTTGCACCGGAATGGAGGTGGAAATGTATGAGCCAAATGTGCCAAATAGAGGCACAGAGCTGTGCTTTTATTTAAGGTTGTTCATATACCCCCAATATGTAACTTTTTATAAAAAAAAAGTTTAGTGAGTGGTCGCTATAAAATGCCCTACATGATAGTATGGTCATATAATTGTCATGGTGGAGTAGATAAAACATCCCTTTCACAAGAATCTTGTGATAACCGACTGGTCTTGCAATGATGATGTTGGGAACCAGAGGAGGGTTGTGTTGATTTGGGGGCGGGGGGGGGGGGGGGGAGGGGAGGAGACCAAACTGCGAGGTCATCGGTCTCATCGGATTAGGGAAGCATGGGGAAGGAAGTCGGCCGTGCACTTTCAAAGGAATCACCCCGGCATTAGCCTGAAGCGATTTAGTGAAATCACGGAAAACCTAAATCAGGATGGCCGGACGCGGGAGACAACCGTCGTCCTCCCGAATGCGAGTCCACTGCGCCAGCTCGCTCTGTGAACCTGAGGAGAAAGAAGAGGAATGGCTCACTGCTGCCCAATCACATCTGTGCTTCAGTTGTGGGTTCTTCAGGGTGCGGAAAAACTAATTTAGTTGTTACACTTTCAACACATCCTGTAATAAATTTTCTCAGCATGTTATAGTCTTAGGTGGAGATTTCAGTTTACCAGATATAGACTGGGACACTCAGATGTTTAGGACGGGTGGTAGGGACAGAGCATCGAGTGACATTATATTGAGTGCACTATCCGAAAATTACCTCGTGCAATTAAACAGAGAACCGACTCGTGGAGATAACATCTTGGACCTACTGATAACAAACAGACCCGAACTTTTCGACTCTGTATGTACAGAACAGGGAATCAGTGATCATAAGGCCGTTGCAGCATCCCTGAATATGGAAGTTAATAGGAATATAAAAAAGGGAGGAAGGTTTATCTGTTTAGCAAGAGTAATAGGAGGCAGATTTCAGACTACCTAACAGATCAAAACGAAAATTTCTGTTCCGACACTGACAATGTTGAGTGTTTATGGAAAAAGTTCAAGGCAATCGTAAAATGCGTTTTAGACAGGTACGTGCCGAGTAAAACTGTGAGGGACGGGAAAAACCCACCGTGGTACAACAACAAAGTTAGGAAACTACTGCGAAAGCAAAGAGAGCTCCACTCCAAGTTTAAACGCAGCCAAAACCTCTCAGACAAACAGAAGCTAAACGATGTCAAAGTTAGCGTAAAGAGGGCTATGCGTGAAGCGTTCAGTGAATTCGAAAGTAAAATTCTATGTACCGATTTGACAGAAAATCCTAGGAAGTTCTGGTCTTACGTTAAATCAGTAAGTGGCTCGAAACAGCATATCCAGACACTACGGGATGATGATGGCATTGAAACAGAGGATGACACGCGTAAAGCTGAAATACTAAACACCTTTTTCCAAAGCTGTTTCACAGAGGAAGACCGCACTGCAGTTCCTTCTCTAAATCCTCGCACAAACGAAAAAATGGCTGGCATCGAAATAAGTGTCCAAGGAATAGAAAAGCAACTGGAATCACTCAATAGAGGAAAGTCCACTGGATCTGACGGGATACCAATTCGATTCTACACAGAGTACGCGAAAGAACTTGCCCCCCTTCTAACAGCCGTGTACCGCAAGTCTCTAGAGGAACGGAGGGTTCCAAATGATTGGAAAAGAGCACAGATAGTCCCAGTCTTCAAGAAGGGTCGTCGAGCAGATGCGCAAAACTATAGACCTATACCTCTGACGTCGATCTGTTGTAGAATTTTAGAACATGTTTTTTGCTCGAGTATCATGTCGTTTTTGGAAACCCAGAATCTACTATGTAGGAATCAACATGGATTCCGGAAACTGCGATCGTGTGAGACCCAACTCGCTTTATTTTTTCATGAGACCCAGAAAATATTAGATACAGGCTCCCAGGTAGATGCTATTTTTCTTGACTTCCGGAAGGCGTTCGATACAGTTCCGCACTGTCGCCTGATAAACAAAGTAAGAGCCTACGGAATATCAGACCAGCTGTGTGGCTGGATTGAAGAGTTTTTAGCAAACAGAACACAGCATGTTGTCATTAATGGAGAGACGTCTACAGACGTTAAAGTAACCTCTGGCGTGCCACAGGGGAGTGTTATGGGACCATTGCTTTTCACAATATATATAAATGACCTAGTAGATAGTGTCGGAAGTTCCATGCGGCTTTTCGCGGATGATGCTGTAGTATACAGAGAAGTTGCAGCATTAGAAAATTGTAGCGAAATGCAGGAAGATATACAGCGGATAGGCACTTGGTGCAGGGAGTGGCAACTGACCCTTAACATAGACCAATGTAATGTATTGCGAATACATAGAAAGAAGGATCCTTTATTGTATGATTATATGATAGCGGAACAAACACTGGGAGCAGTTACTTCTGTAAAATATCTGGGAGTATGCGTGCGGAACGATTTGAAGTGGAATGATCATATAAAATTAATTGTTGGTAAGGCGGGTACCAGGTTGAGATTCATTGGGAGAGTGCTTTGAAAATGTAGTCCATCAACAAAGGAGGTGGCTTACAAAACACTCGTTCGACCTATACTTGAGTATTGCTCATCAGTGTGGGATCCGTACCAGATCGGTCTGACGGAGGAGATAGAGAAGATCCAAAGAAGAGCGGCGCGTTTCGTCACAGGGTTATTTGGTAACCGTGATAGCGTTACGGAGATGTTTAATAAACTCAAGTGGCAGACTCTGCAAGAGAGGCGCTCTGCATCGCGGTGTAGCTTGCTGTCCAGGTTTCGAGAGGGTACGTTTCTGGATGAGGTATCGAATATATTGCTTCCCCCTACTTATACCTCCCGAGGAGATCACGAATGTAAAATTAGAGAGATTAGAGCGCGCACGGAGGCTTTCAGACAGTCGTTCTTCCCCCGAACCATACGCGACTGGAACAGGAAAGGGAGGTAATGACAGTGGCACGTAAAGTGCCCTCCGCCACACACCGTTGGGTGGCTTGCGGAGTATAAATGTAGATGTAGATGTAGATGTAATGTTCGGTTCGAAGAAGTTTATATTTTTTCAGAAACCCTGTTTCAGCCAAAATGCCAGCTATTGCAAGAGATATTGCATGGCATTGAGGGGGAAACATGCCAGACGTTCAGCGAATGCATTGTATTCCACAATCTGAAAAAGTGAACCCAAACCGTGTGTCCATATTTTATCGATGTCGCTGTGGAAAACCAGAATGAAATCAGAAACTATTTCTGCTTTTGTTAACATCTGCCAAGTCGATATAATTTATTTGGGCGAGACGTACCCGAATCTCCTGAAGCAGCTGATCAGGGGTAATGCAAACCTTATTATAGCTTTCGAGCAGAACAGTCTCGATTTGAAGCATATTTGTCGAGTTCACGTAGGAACCGGCATGTCATTCAACAAATGCGTCACGATATCCGGGGACTGTTGGAATAACTTATACTACGGTTTTCTGGTTATTGATAAAATGAAGAAACTGAATGAGAGGCGATGTAGATCGAACTTCAAAAATAATGACCACAGCTCGTCGGTCACTGGAGAAGAAGAAGAAACCTACTGGGTTTTTAACCCTTGAAGTTTACACCAGGCTCACTCTGACCCTGGAGTTTTTTCTTTGTTTTAGTGCATGTGCCGCTTCACATACACACTCCGCTGCTACCAATGTATATTCAGCATTGAGTAAGATCTAGTAGCGAATGGACGTTCGAAGTTGTGAGACGTTGTTGTTTAATTAATTTGACAGAAATATTTTTAAGGGTCAGTGTGACCATGGTGTGCACATCTTGTAACTGTGCTGTGGCTGAACGTGAGGTTCATTTATGTGAAAATGGCTCTTAGGAATGACATTTTCCTAACAGAAGATGCTATGCGGGAAGCATTGTTAGAAGAACTCAGTTTGAAAACGACGTGACTTTCGTGATGGAAATGATTCTGAAGCTGATACTCTTGCAACAATTATGGACAGTGGCGAAACTGAGCAGTTTTCCAAATCTTCATTCAGCGAAGAAGAAAATACTGTCGTCCAGAGCAAGACTGGCTATTATTGGAACGCAGCTGTCCCAAATCGTTCAGGCCTGCCAGATGTCGATAACAACGTAGTCCATATTCTAAGACTGTGCAAATAATGACCGAACGAATATATGAATAATGGAGACCACCTCAAAATATTCGTGTAATATGTGCGATTCATTACATGAATAGCATCTTCATCTGATTAAACAGCGAATAAAGTCTATAGCACTGCATTACTTTCATGTTTATAATTCAGGGTCACTGTGTCTCTGGTTTTCACATCATGTGACAATTTCAGAGGTGTATACTACTATGGTTGAAAGGTTGCATCCAATCAGCAGTGATAGGGGCAAAAAGCGTCACGAAGAAGAATCAGAAAGGAGTGTTAAACAGTCCAGGGTCATGCCAATACTAAGACATGATGGAGTCATCTCGTTTCTAATCCCAGATTTAGTAGGGCTATCGCCAGTGGTGCTGCCGCCATAGCCCCTCACAGTGAAGAATGCGCAAAACCCTCGGGAGCAGGTACAGGAATCTAAGAGGCATAAGAGGATGATGGAGGGTGTCGCTATCAGTAAAGGTTTATACTTAAAACCATATAAGATACGGCTTGGACTTTTAATTAAAAATAAATCCCGCGGTTGTACCACCTAACAGACCTCTTACAATACTGTTCTACTTAAATTCGTAGAGAAATCCAAAATTCTAATACTTCATGGTGAGTTTATGCGGAATACTTTGTCGAGGAAGATCTGGAAATGCAAGGAGTGTCGGATAGTAAATTTAGACGTCGCAGGAGGATGTGGAATGCTCTGTGTTGTATATGTTAAAGAAAAAGCAGAGTAACATCTTGTACTTTGGCTCGTACGGGGATTTAGGCACATTGAAAGAATTGCGCCGATAATTCGCCAAAAGTCGTGTGTCCTACAATTTTCTACACTGCCGAGAGTAATAATACCTCTGTGGGCATTTCTGTCTAATGTTTCTCCGGAAGAATGCACAAAAACAAGCAGCGTGCACGTCACAATGTCAGTTGCGAATGAGATGTCATGTCGTACACTTCGACTCTAAAAGAGCGCTCGTCTCTATAAAGTGCACATTATTGGATATACACTCCTGGAAATGGAAAAAAGAACACATTGACACCGGTGTGTCAGACCCACCATACTTGCTCCGGACACTGCGAGAGGGCTGTACAAGCAATGATCACACGCACGGCACAGCGGACACACCAGGAAGCGCGGTGTTGGCCGTCGAATGGCGCTAGCTGCGCAGCATTTGTGCACCGCCGCCGTCAGTGTCAGCCAGTTTGCCGTGGCATACGGAGCTCCATCGCAGTCTTTAACACTGGTAGCATGCCGCGACAGCGTGGACGTGAACCGTATGTGCAGTTGACGGACTTTGAGCGAGGGCGTATAGTGGGCATGCGGGAGGCCGGGGGGACGTACCGCCGAATTGCTCAACACGTGGGGCGTGAGGTCTCCACAGTACATCGATGTTGTCGCCAGTGGTCGGCGGAAGGTGCACGTGCCCGTCGACCTGGGACCGGACCGCAGCGACGCACGGATGCACGCCAAGACCGTAGGATCCTACGCAGTGCCGTAGGGGACCGCACCGCCACTTCCCAGCAAATTAGGGACACTGTTGCTCCTGGGGTATCGGCGAGGACCATTCGCAACCGTCTCCATGAAGCTGGGCTACGGTCCCGCACACCGTTAGGCCGTCTTCCGCTCACGCCCCAACATCGTGCAGTCCGCCTCCAGTGGTGTCGCGACAGGCGTGAATGGAGGGACGAATGGAGACGTGTCGTCTTCAGCGATGAGAGTCGCTTCTGCCTTGGTGCCAATGATGGTCGTATGCGTGTTTGGCGCCGTGCAGGTGAGCGCCACAATCAGGACTGCATACGACCGAGGCACACAGGGCCAACACCCGGCATCATGGTGTGGGGAGCGATCTCCTACACTGGCCGTACACCACTGGTGATCGTCGAGGGGACACTGAATAGTGCACGGTACATCCAAACCGTCATCGAACCCATCGTTCTACCATTCCTATACTGGCAAGGGAACTTGCTGTTCCAACAGGACAATGCACGTCCGCATGTATCCCGTGCCACCCAACGTGCTCTAGAAGGTGTAAGTCAACTACCCTGGCCAGCAAGATCTCCGGATCTGTCCCCCATTGAGCATGTTTGGGACTGGATGAAGCGTCGTCTCACGCGGTCTGCACGTCCAGCACGAACGCTGGTCCAACTGAGGCGCCAGGTGGAAATGGCATGGCAAGCCGTTCCACAGGACTACATCCAGCATCTCTACGATCGTCTCCATGGGAGAATAGCAGCCTGCATTGCTGCGAAAGGTGGATATACACTGTACTAGTGCCGACATTGTGCATGCTCTGTTGCCTGTGTCTATGTGCCTGTGGTTCTGTCAGTGTGATCATGTGATGTATCTGACCCCAGGAATGTGTCAATAAAGTTTCCCCTTCCTGGGACAATGAATTCACGGTGTTCTTATTTCAATTTCCAGGAGTGTACGTTCCGCATTTTACACATAATCCTGTTTTCTCTTGACGTCCAAACATGTCTCGGCACCTCTGTGCCATCATAAGTGGGTTTTGTTTACGGAAAAACTTGATTTTATATTATCGGATTTGCTGAACCATCTATATAGTGTCGTGTACTGATAGCGTGTCATGTTTTGTTGTGACAGATCCTTCTTCATTCGCGTTCTGAGAGCAATGCATGCACTTATTAATTGTACTTTGTATAATTTTAGTTTAACAAACGCCTTTTCACCTTGCAAAACGCGGGGTAAACGATGCCAAAGGTGCGTAAATAAGGTACCTTGAACATTATAGGTTCCCTGCTCTTCAGAGAGTGAGGAAAACGTATGGATACATAAGTGATCGTATTTGTAGTTCAGTAAATGTACAAATATTTTAAGTAGGACAGGACTCTCCAAATAGTGGTGGCAGCTCACTGCTGGATACAGAGTTCGGCTAGCAGCCAACTCGTGACCACTGCATGTTGCTTCTTCTACCATTTGGGGGAAAGTCCTGCAACCATTTGAAGTATTATATTCAGCAATGGATGCTCTGCAACTACGGCCTTAAATATGACATATTGCACAATTTCGCTGACATATAACACCAGTTCTGTGCCACAAAGTAGCGGTAAAAAATACAGTTCCTTTATCGCAGGATGTGTTGTGGCACATGCATGATAATGCTGCCGAAATGTGGTGGATGAATAAACTGTTTTCAATCACAGGATGCTGCCAACAAGTCCTGACTCTCTCGCGCCTACGCATGCGGGAATCAACTTGACCCTGCAGCCATAAGTGTTCCTGGAATAGGTAGCACTCGTCTATATAAAGTGGGCGCTCCAGAGCAGCTGATCATTCGAGACTGATCCCGTGACAAGTGTCACATCCTTGAGTTAGTGTCTTAGACTGGTCAAAGATATATTTGGTGCTTCTCACTGGCTATTCCTGCATTATAATCCCTCACTTCCTGTTAAGTAGGTTGCTTAGTGCTTCTCAATAACTTCTCATTCATTTCCACTGCTGTTAACCATATTCACATTCTTCCCTAGACCCCTGTCGGCGCTATGGCGCACCGTTCTGCCGCTGCTGACAACAACGGTGTCGCAAATAAATGGCCCAGATTAACCTCTGACAATACAAGAATGTGGAAATAATTTATATTGTTTTCTTCTTTGTGTGTGTATGACTAATTTCTCCTTCTCCTGTTTCTGTTTCAGTCGTGAGCATCTCGTCACCTCCATTGAGCGTGAGCGCACTTGTGGATCTGGTGAGGCAGCTTGGCGCTCCAGAGGATGGCTTCTGCATAATTCGTCATTTAGTCCATATGAGTATGTGTGCAGTTATCTAAAGTTGCGCTTTCTATTTCTGACAGTTCTAGAATTCTTCAATGAACTCGAGGCAATGGGGATAGATCCGGTGCGATAGCTGCTTCCAATAACAATCCACTTGACTCTGATGCAGTGGGTTGTTTGTTTGTTGGAAGAGACCAAACAGCGAGGTCATCGGTCTCATCGGATATGGGAAGGGCGGGGAAGGAAGTCGGCCGTGCCCTTTCAAAGGAACCATCCTGACATTTGCCTGGACGGATTTAGGGAAATCGCGGAAAACCTAAATCAGGATGGCCGGACGCGGGATTGAATCATTCTGATGCAGTCTACCACCATCATTAGAGATACGATGATGACGATGATGTGCATGAGATCCTTGTTGAGGCAACATCATTCTCTGCTGTGAGCCTAAGGGGGATGACACCAGTCGTCGAGGAGCGCATATGTGAGACGTTGTTCTTACTTTTCTAACATCCAACGCGCATACGACTGCATACTTGCATTACTAACTTTATGTGTTCTTGTCTGCTTGTAGGTGCAGCAGACAATGAGTCACAGGTAAATGAGTGACCCCTTTCTCAGCATTAGTTCATGCGACATGACGCCAGTCATCAAGGAGTGAATATGTGAGTAATAGTTCTCCCCCTTCTTCTAACAATGAAGACAACTCCATGCGTGGATTACTAACTTGACGTGTTCTCTTGTTTGTTTCTACTTGCACTTGAAGCGCAGGTCGAGCTCGAATGACTTTTGCAGGAGATAGTGGCCAGTAAGATACCACTGACTCTTTCAGAGGCATTTCCTTTTGAACATTAGCAGGAACGCTATAGATGTCGGCATATATCTTTATTTTTTTTTTAAATCATGTATGATGCTTAATATTGCAGGTGCAGGTGATATGGAGGAGACACTGGGTGGCGGACACGATGATGAAGATGCAGCCTGCTCTGCAGCCGCCCGTGATGATGCCGTCCGTCCGGGGATGTGTCCACAGCCAGCCGTGAAGCAGCAGCAGCCTGGCAAGGGGTTGCATTAACAGCTGGTCATGCAGCAGAAGCAGCTTGGCTCACGGCTGTACCCACTGCCACTCATGGCATGCCAGCAGCCGGCCGTGCAGTAGCAGCTGTCCAAGATGTGCTTGACGTACCAGCAGCCCAGCCAACTTACAGATGTTGCTAATTATAAACGTAAGTAGAAAAATTTTAGACCGTTACATATATATTTATTTTTTAAACTGTTATGCAGGACACTATTGTGTATGACAGTAAAGAGAGCTGGGCTTCAAAGTGGTGTGGCAACTGTTGTCGTAGGAAAGCTGATCGAGAACAGAAAAGATTAGCGAAGAAGCTAACACAGTTGTTGTTGTTGTTGTTGTGGTGGTCTTCAGTCCAGAGACTGGTCTGATGCAGCTCTCCATGCTACTTTATCCTGTGCAAGCTTCTTCATCTCCCAGTACCTACTACAACCTACATCCTTCTGAATCTGTTTAGTGTATTCATCTCTTGGTCTCCCTCTACGATTTTTACCCTCCACGCTGCCCTCCAATACCAAATTGGTGAGCCCTTGATGCCCCAGAATATGCCCTACCAACCTATTCGTTCTTCTAATGAAGTTGTGCCACAAATTTCTCTTCTCTCCAATTCTATTCAATACCTCCTCATTAGTTATGTGATCTACCCATCTAATCTCCAATACCAAATTGGTGAGCCCTTGATGCCTCAGAATATGCCCTACCAACCGATTCATTCTTCTAGTGAAGTTGTGCCACAAATTTCTCTTCTCTCCAATTCTATTCAATACCTCCTCATTAGTTATGTGATCTACCCATCTAATCTTCAGTAAACAGAAGATTTATTTAACTTGTATTTCTCGAAGCATACTAAGACTCATTACAAATAATGCAGCAAGAATTAGAGCCCAGTTCATAGAATAGCAACTGGTATGAGCCTCTCTGAATTAAGCACGAAAGATGCTGTCAGAGCCGCGACTAGGTGTCGTCTGCGTAGTGCCACTTAGCCGAGAAGCTAAAAGTGCAAGTGGACATGTGGCTGCCGCGGGCCATCCAATACTGCGGTGACAGAGGGCGCTCGTAGTCCAGAGCTGTTGGAGGCATTCAAGCAGCGTCCCTGTATGAAAGAGTACCAAACAGAGGGCTCTCACGACGTGTGGTTTCGGGAAATACCTCTACAAATTAACAACAATTTCAATTTTCGGAAAAACCATCGAGAGTGTTAGAGAATACAGCTAAGTTCAATAAGTTTACCAGTGGGATGGGCATTATGGCGCAAACCAAAATTCAAACGGCCCACCATCTTCAATATATTCACTGTGAAGATGGCCAAGGTTTCAGTGCTGTTCACGAAACCGGTCGATATTGGTATGTGTGTTCCGGACCTCTTCAAACTCCACGTGTACCTCTTTCACTACGACTTTGCTAGGTTCTAAGACCGCAGGTTTATCTATGGATACAGAAAGTTTCATTCACTACATGAGACGCTGCAGCTCATATGAAGTAATAAGGTACAATTCAAAGAATTCGACACATCTGGATATACGGCCAATAACACCTCAAAACAAAAAGGTTATACGTCTGATGATATAAGGGCGACTGGTGATCTGATTGTGGATCAGATCTAAGGTGCACGCATACTGTCTAAATGCATGTGCCACCCAGAGGCGGCACTGTGTGGCCTTAAAGACTCTCACGATCGAAGATTACAAGAGGTGCCTTCTCGAGGGCATTAGCGCAGCTCCACACATGATGCGTCAGCTAATCTTTGTATCGAGCGATCGTGAGGTACATACTGCAGTGCGACTGAAGCTGTACAGTCATGACGACAAATGGTTCATCTGTAAGGATGGGATCGGGACCCTCCTGTACTCACACTATTCACTGGAGTGATTCATTGTATCGTTGTGTAGTTATCTGTAATAGTTGATGCATGCGACTGTGTGTAGAATAGTTGGATGACCTGTTTGTCACAGCTCTGTGTATTTCAGAGGGATCACTGCCTCATTGCACACTACGTGTGATTGTGTATTGTCTTCACACTATGCGTGCTTGTAAAAATATTGTATTTGAAATGTAAATATTAAATGATGATGACATCATGTAAATATTGTATAAAAGTGTACGCTGACGAGCCAAAACATGATGACCACTGCCCACCGCGACGTTGGGTGTCGCCTGGAGGCGTTGCGAGCACGTGCCGCGGTAACGGAGGCATGGAAGCGTTGCAGACACGGACGGGGGATCGCGCTAGCCGAGATATGGGCTGCAAATGGGGAAATCCATTGAGATAAGCGCCTTTGACAAATGGAATATTATTATTACACAGAGCCTATGAACGAGTATCTTGAACTCGGCGAAGCTGGTCAATGTTCATGTGTTACTCTCTTGACCATCTACGGAAAGAGGCAGAAGGACAGTGAAACTACCACTAGGTGCTAAATAGTTGGACGTCCACGACTCTTCACAGAACGTGGGAGTTCGGAGGCTTGTCTGCTCTGTAAAGTAGGACAGATGGTGATCTGTACATCTCTAGCAAATGGGTACAATGCTGGTGTACGGAAAAGTGTTTCGGAGAATACCGTTCATTGTACATTGCTGAACATGGAGCTCCGCAGCAGACCACCCCCGACGTGTTCACATGTTTACCCAACGACATCGTCAATTTCTATTGCAGTGGGCGCGGGACGATCGTGACTCGGCTGTGTATGACTGGAAACGTGTCAGCTCTTCGGGTGAATCATAGTTTTGCTACACTGGGTCGCCGGTCGTCTCCACAGCCGCCGTCATCGAGTTGAACGGCGACTCGAAACGTGCGGCGCGACACGGACGCAACTTGGTGAGAGCAATATTATGCTATGGGAGACATTCTGCTGCGCTTGTGTGGGACCTGTGGTAGTAATCGAAGGCACACTGACAGCTGCGAACCACCTGCATCCCTTCATGCACGATGTCTTCCCGACGGCGATGTCATCTTTCAGAGTTTCTGAGCCAGAACCGTGCTACAGTGGTTTGAGGGGCATTATAGTGAACTCACGTCGAAGTCTCGGCGAACATATTGGCCTTCTGTAAATCCTTTGGAATCTATCTGGGTCGCTATCAGGCGCCTTCACCGCATACCCGTTATTTGCGCGCTTTACATGACGTGTGCGTAGATATCTAATGCCACATACCGTCACAAACCTACTAACAAACTGTCGGATTCCTGATATGCAGAATCAGTGATGCATTTAGTTCCAAAGACAGACAAACAAGCTGTTAAGCGGGTGGTCATAATGTTTTGGCTCATCAATGTGTATAGAAACAAAATGGGAAGCGTAGTATTTAAACTCTTCTAGCATTAGCGTAAATAAATGTAGTTGATAGTCATAAGAAGGAAATACTTTTGCGAATGAAACCATTGTATATGTCTAAGAAAAAAGAGTAGCTATGTAAATACATCAACAAAAAATTGTGTTTGTATGTATGTATGAATGAATGTATGTATGTGTGTTGTGTGTGTGTGTGTGTGTGTGTGTAAGAGAGAAAGAGAGAGAGAGGGGGGCGGGAAGGGGGGGGGGTGGGAAGGGTGTAAAACAGTTGAGAAAGACCGATGTTTGAATAAAGTATGCAGGTCGAAGTCGATGGAGGTTGCAGTAGTTCTGTAGTGGTATATCTCCTGAGCCAACGTCTCCACATGCACTAAACGTTTTCGGTTTATGATGCATATTATCCAATATTTGTCTTCCCGTACAGTTTTTCTTTCTTCACCTGTCTCCAGTACCATAGATGTATTTTCCTTATGTCTTAACTCGTGTTCTGTCACTCTTTTAATTACACTACTGGCTATTAAAATTGCTACACGAAGAAGAGATGCAGATAATAAACGGGTATTCATTGGACAAATATATTATACTAGAACTGACATGTGATTACATTTTCACGCAATTTGGGTGCATAGATACTGAGAAGTCAGTACCCATACAACCAACTCTGACCGTAATAACGGCCTTGATACGCCTGGGCATTGAGCCAAACAGGGCTTGGTTGGCGTGTGCAGGTACAGCTGCCCAAGCAGTTTCAACACGATACCACAGTTCATCAAGAGTAGTGACTGGCGTATTGTGACGAGCCAGTTGCTCGGCCACCATTGAGCAGACGTTTTCAGTTGGTGAGAGATCTGGCCAGGGTAGCAGTCGAACATTTTCTGTATCCAGAAAGGCCTGTACATGACCTGCAACATGCGGTCGTGCATTATCCTGCCGAAATGTAGGGTTTCACAGGGTTCGAACGAAGGGTAGAGCCACGGGTCGTAACACATCTGAAATGTAACGTCTACTGTTCAAAGTGCCGTCAATGCGAACAAGAGGTGACCGAGACGTGTAACCAATGGTACCCAATACCATCACGCAGGGTGATACGTCAGTATGACGATGACGAATACACGCTTGCAGTTTGCGTTCACCACGATGTCGCCAAACACGGATGCGACCATTACGATGCTGTAAACAGAACCTGGATTCATCCGAAAACTGACGTTTTACCATTCGTGCACCCAGGTTCGTCGTTGAGTACACCATCGCACGCGCTCCTGTCTGTGATGCAGCGTCAAGGGTAACCGCAGCCATGGTCTCCGAGCTGATAGTCCATGCTGCTGCAAACGTCATCGAACTGTTCGTGCAGATGGTTGTTGTCTTGCAAACGTCCCCATCTGTTGACTCAGGGATCGAGACGTGGCTGCACGACCCGTTACAGCCATGCGGATAAGATTCCTGTCATCTCGACTGCTAGTGATACGAGGCCGTTGGGATCCAGCACGGCGTTCCGATTACCCTCCTGAACCCACCGATTCCATATTCTGCTAACAGTCATTGGATCCCGACCAACGCGAGCAGCAATGTCGCGATACGATAAACCGCAATCGCGATAGGTTACAATCCGACCTTTATCAAAGTCGGAAACGTGATGGTACGCATTTCTCCTCCTTACACGAGGCATCACAACAACGTTTCACCTGGCAACGCTGGTCTACTGCTGTTTGTGCATGAGAAACGGTTCGAAACTTTTCTCATGTCAGCACGTTGTAGGTGTCGCCACCGGCGCCAACCTTGTGTGATTGCTCTGAAAAGCTAATTATTTGCATATCACAGCATCTTCTTCCTGTCGGTTAAATTTCGCGTCTGTAGCACGTCATCTTCGTGGTGTAGCAATTTTAATGGCCAGTAGTGTAATATTTACCACGTATTCCTTTGGTGGTCATTTCTGCAGCGATGCCCTTCATTTGTTATCAGACAATCAGTTTTCATCATTCTTCTGTAAAACATTTCAAATGAATCGACTTTCTTTTTCCAGTTCTCAAACGAAAATACAATTGTCTTGTAAGAATTGTCAAAGATGAACGTACCTTCTTAAATTTTGATAATCAGCAATTCCAGTAGTTAGAATACATTAGACATTTGTCTAGTGTGATAAAACATTGAGGAGAGCCGGTATTTCGATTTTCGGTAGTAGTTTTGGGCTTTTGTAAAAAGGGGCTAGCCGGCCGGATTGGCCGTGCGGTTCTAGGCGCTACAGTCTGGAGCCGAGCGACCGCTACGGTCGCAGGTTCGAATCCTGCCTCGGGCATGGATGTGTGTGATGTCCTTAGGTTAGTTAGGTTTAATTAGTTCTAAGTTCTAGGCGACTGATGACCTCAGAAGTTAAGTCGCATAGTGCTCAGAGCCAAAAAGGGGCTAACTTGTGAAGCCGAAGTAGTGCATCGAAAGTCATGTGTAGACGGGACTGAGTCTACAAAAATGTATTACAGTCTTCAGAACTTTCATGAAGGATCCGCTGCTAACTTTCAGTAAAATTCTGAACAGTGAAAAATAGATGGCAGCGAACTGATTATTTACCAAACTGTAACACATAGAACATTTACAGTGACCGTCATTTTACTTGTGTACCAGCCAGCAAGATATGTTATGCAAATTATCTGTGGAACTAACACAGTAAGTGTAGTAAGCAATGAATTACGGCAGTGATCAACCAGCTGCTGAGAACAGATAACCCGGTACAACGAAGAGTTTGCACGCGTGTACCACCAGTTCTGATTGTCAGCTGATACAACACTGTCTTGGTGACTTTCACAAGGCAGTCAACATTACTTTCAGACCAATTCGGAACTCATTCTGCAAGTCATCAGCAGATGAAACAAAATTAAAATTAGCTTATTCAGCCACAAGTGGATTACTATTTAACACAGTGGTCTGTTTTAACAATTAGGGTTTGATAATTCTCATTTGTAAAGTCTGATCTCCTACAGGCTTTGCTAGTATGTAACAGTCGGGAATTAATTGTAGAGAAAACATCGCCAATTGCAAAGCGCTGCATAGAAACTTCACACCACGCTCAGCTTGATAGACCTCTTATTGATATTTTGGTTTCCCTCCGTCTGCAGTGTACTGAAAGTTGACCAGGCCATTTATCACACGCATTTCGTTTTCACTGACAAGCAATATCAGCGATTGTACTGTAATCACTATGAGTAGATGACGTTATTCGTTATTTTGAATATTGCAGTCTGAATGGCAGTTTCGCTTAATGAAGACATATTATAGACACTGTAGACAATATTGTCAGTTTTGTGTCCCTTTTTACATGTGCTGAAGACAGCTGCTTCTCCCTTCGTAATCTAGTTAGCGCTGCACACACCCACTGTGTCAATTTCTTTGCGAGTTTTTTAGCCTACTTCACTTTCCTGATGTGAAACTTTTGCTATTCGTACCTTTACGGATAGTGCCTATGAAAGTATTCTTAACAAAAATTGTTTTTAAGTTTATAATGATCAAAAGAATAAAAAATATCATCTCCTCGTAATGTTTACAGCATAACCATGACTGATGCTGGAAAATGAAAATAAGGGAATCGTGTCTGGCGAATGAGTCTCTCAGCCTGACGAATATATATATATTATGCCGTAAACTAGGATCACGTGAGCCCTCAGTGTTATCTTCAGCCCAAAAAGAAGAAAAAGTTTCGGTCTGTTGTCAGAGGCAACAATTACTGATGACTGTTAGAACTATGGTTTTCCGATAGGCAGCAGCAGTGCCTTTAGTACGGATTTTGTTTTGGCTTACTGTTTCGTTTAGTTCTCAACTTTCGTCTCTATGGGCATCAACAAAGGATATAGATTGCTTGTAAGTGATTTTTTTTTCAAATTTCATACCTTTTACAACTTTATCCGCACTCATTTAATGTTGATTTAAGAGCTTGTCGACATAACAGTGCAAAAGTCGGCTGCTCTAGTCCACTGTTTTTGTCATACGATTTGCGCTCAAGTGACCTGAATCACATTTCTAACCGTCAAATGCGATATTAGTGTGGGCTCAAGTAGGTTATTCAAGGGTTTCCGAGTAATTACGAAACACAAAAATGGCTGTGAGCACTATGGGACTTAACTTCTGAGGCCACCAGTCCCCTAGAATATAGAACTACTTAAACCTAACTAACTTACGGACATCACACACATCCATGCCCGAGGCAGGATTCGAACCTACGACCGTAGTGGTCGCGCGGTTCCAGACTGTAGCGCCTAGAACTGCTCGGCCGCTCCGGCCGGCACGAAATACAAGACAAGGGTGCTCTAGTCACATGCACGAAACCCACCAACAAGGTCTGGAAATAGCCAACATCGAAGGATATTTTTCTCTACATATGGGAAGGCATTGTTGGAAAAATAAAACCTTCGAAACATGTGAAGTAAGTTCTTTTTACAAGTCACTCTGAAGCATAATATATCAGGCCCAGCGATAAATTTTTTGTGTGAGTCAGTAGTTATCTGAAAAAAAGGAAAGGTTTCTCATTATAAATATGATTCACAAAATATCATTTATTTAATTAAATTCTGTTCAGTATAAAAAGGCAACTGCATAATGTAAAAGCTGTGCTGCACTTTGCGTGTAGTTAACAAATCATCTAAATCGATTCTATCTTTATATATGTACACTTACAATATGGTTGAGTCGTTCTTGCACCACTGATGATCTTAAATAAGATTTTAATGGACGTAAAAAAGAAAAACATCGTCCACTAGAAGAAGATGATGGAGGAATTGAAATAAGCATGCGAACAAAGTGCACAAACTGTTGGAATTAGTCCTCTTGCCCATTCATAACTTTTGAGAACACTACAACTTACCTCAAGTTCTTCTCCTGCCCATTTTGTCTCTTCAGAACTTCCGAAAACGTCTCTATCGCTTATCAGTCTCTCTCCATCAAAATCATCTTTGGAAAATTTTACAATTTTATCGATGTGACGTCTGAGGGACTGAATGATGGTCAATGTGGAATCCACGACTTGCAGTGTGGCGCGAGCAGAATGAAAAAGGCGTTTCCGGACAAAGGCGAGGCCGCTGCTGGACTGCTCCGATTCAGTCAGGCGGGACGAGATGAGCCACGAATGTGCTTCCGCGATCTCTGTGGTCGCCGACATTCAACCGTGACAGCTACAGAATGGATTGATTTACAAAGTGCTCCGTCCATAAATCGAGTATTCAGTTTCATAACTAAAGTGATTTTAACTCAGCGACAGGGAATCGCGAGGTACTGCAAACCCTGTGTACACATTTTCGTGACAGTTTCTCTGTGTGGAAGAGACTGTGTTTCTTTCATGGAGTTAGTGCAGCATGGCACATAGTTTCACATGTTAAACACTGCAGCTATGCCTTGCCAATACTTTGTTGGTGCTGACGCTAGACACTTGATAACGTAGTTGATTTACGTAAAATGCTTCAAACTCTACCCATCTGGAGCTCAATTATGTATAATGCTGTGGAACGGTCTTCGCTGAACGGCAGTTACGGATTCGGCCCACTCTGTTCCTTCACGAGATGTGGAATGTGGTGTGTATAGTATCATTCTACTACTGGTCAGCAGCAAATTAAATTGGCGACGGTGTTGCTGGGAGGATTGGTCAAAGACAATGAGGGGAGATCTTTCAATCTCCAACTTTATCCTAAGAATACGAGAATTCTCTGTGACTTCCATCTGTAGAGGGAAAGATGGACAATCCTAATCGTAAATTACGCACTATGATCGCAGTGCTAGAAATGTTTATATCGGTATATTACGCTGTCTGGTATACTATGGTACATATGTTTGCGAATTAACAATGAATGGACGTACTGCACAGTTATCTATCTACATTCGCAATCTAGCATGTGGTACTCGCAAAGCAGTGGAGGGGTGACTTGATGATGATACAGAAACTGAGATGTATGGTGCCAGGTCATTGGTTGGTGTCAAAATTTCGAAAAAACTTGTAAAATTGCTAAAACTGATCGCACTATCAACAAGACATTGATGACGACAAAGGAAGTGAAAATTAATGTTTTCGCTGCTGTTGCAGTTGATTCGCACAAGGAAGTGGTATGAGTCAGGCAAGTGTCCTATGGATTCCCCATCGACATAGGTTCTGTCCCTGTCACATCTCTATCCAATAAGAGCTGCATGGAAACGACTATGAGAATCGTGATAACCTCTGTACACAGACACCAGGTAAACAGCCAAAACATGCACTATTGGTCTGATGATGAACCCCATTGGCTTCGTCAGACAGAACGTCGGCGTCCATGGAGTGTAAAAGTGTGATGTACAATAGTGATAGTTCCGTTTTTCATAAACGGAGCACTGAACGCACATAAATATTGCAGCCTCCCAACAGACCATCTTCCATGGATGCTAGTAGACGTTCCTCTGCAGATTTGGAATAACCTGTGGTACCAACATGAAGGCTGTCCAGCCCACAGTGCACAAAGTACTAGAGCATGTGTTCATGAATTGCTACCAAATCTTTCGACTGGATGCACAGGTCATGTACTTTGGCAGGCCCGTTCCCTACACTTGACACCTAAAGACTTCTTTCTGTGGGGAAGGCTGAAAGATGCTGTCTACAACGACATACCAACTACACCCAATGATATGCAACGACATGTTACTGCAGCCTGGTCGCACACCGCAACTGAAATGCTAGCACATGGGCAGCAGTCGTTCCATACAGACTTCAATCGTGTATTGCAGCTGCCGGTGGTCATTTTGAACATAACCTATGATGTTCAGTTGTCTCATTACTGGTCAGAATCCATATAACTAGTCCATGTACTTATGTTGTTCTTTAATGTGTTGTACCGCAAGTATTGTACAAGTGTCAGTTTGTGAACTTTTCGAAATCCTGTGTCTCCTAAACGACTCGCACTAGAATCCTGCAACAAGCCACCGGCATTCTAATTTACTCTACTTTTTAATGTCAATAGACATTGTTCCATTTGAAAAAGTGTATGTTTGCACAAACAATACACTTTCTAAGTATTTTTACAATATGTTGATTGGCTAGCGATACGAACCCCCGAGTACTATTTGCGTGTGGCGTCTTCTGTAATCGTCCAGTGCCGTGACATGCGCGGGTGTTTGAAAGTACAGTCCCGGGAAACTTTCCCGTTCGACGCCAGAGACGCTATACACAAGCGACATTTGTTCTGTGATTGACTCTTTGATTGTTGATTTCTGTTCCACGTTCTGCTCCTTGGCGAAACCGTGAATCCAAGTATGTTAGATACGGAATAATTTAACGTACTGAACTTTTTTCACGCCTTCGCACGGGTTATCGGTTGCAGTGTATTATTGTCTGTTCCGATCGCAGGGTTTCGTTAATAAATTATTCCATCAAGTTGAATGTTCAAATGTGTGTGAAATCTTATGGGACTTAACTGCTAAGGTCATCAGTCCCTAAGCTTACACACTACTTAACCTAAATTATCCTAAGGACAAACACACACACCCATGCCCGAGGGAGGACTCGAACCTCCGTCGGGATCAGCCGCACAGTCCATGACTGCAGCGTCTGAGACCGCTCGGCTAGTCCCGCGCAGCCCATCAAGCTGAGACAAACCTAATTCCCTTATTCAGCCTACAAGCACCCGCAGATGTTAAACCGTCCGTCACGGTAATTCAAAACGGTACCGACAAGGTAGTGACCCCGACGTGATCTCCTGCGTGCACGTTGAATTTACGAGAAGTCCTTCCGAGAAATTGAGATGGCGAAACCACCAGAGCCGACAAATACTTCTGTGGCGCGTCTAGCGGTGCGGCTACCACCCTTCTGGCCGCACAATCCATGCCTGTGGTTTACGCAAGTAGAAGTAAATTTTTCCTACGCGGGTATCACGGTCGACGCCACGAAATTCGCGCTGGTGGTCAGCCAACTAGATCATCAGTACGCCGCTGAGGTTCAAGACATCATAATTAGCCCCCCGGGAACGAAGAGCTACGACCGATTGAAAGCAGAACTAATTCGGCGCGTGTCCGCTTCGCAAGAAGAACGAATCCGAAGAGGACATCGGCGATAATAAACCTTCACAGCACCTACGTCATCTGCGGAGTAAAGTAGACGCAGGTACAGTCCCGGACAGATTACTGGGCAAGATCTGGAGCAGCCGGTTACCACCACCATTGAAGGCAATCGTGGTGTCGGAGACTGACGCGTCTTTAGATGCAGCGGCCGAATTTGCCGATTAGATCCAAGATGCAATGACGCCGTCAATAGTTAGCTCTGCCACCGCGGCGTGCGCCTGCGCGGCGACAACTGTATCACGCGCAGATTATGATGTTCTCGCCAACAAAGTGGACTTATTATCACGGCAAATCAGCGAGCTGTTACACTGCCGCGACACGGACAACAGGAGCCGACATCGATTCCGTCGCCGTTTACGCAGCCAATCATCGACAGCCTCGACTACGACAGGGACAGAACAAACAGTCTCAAGTTTGGCGAGCGCACGTAAGTGTGCGACACCCTGCGCCTACCCAAACGGCAGCGGCGATTGGAAGTGAGCGCCTCCTCCGGTTGCTGTACGACATCCAGGCGCCTGTTTGTAAGTGACCGACGTTCCACCTGGGAGTACTTACTAGACACTGGTCCCGATTTGTCAATCTTTCCTCGAACCGTGCTACGTCAGAAGCGACCGTCTACGCCCATTTGCCTCACAACTGCTAATAACTCCCAGATTACGACGTATGGCACGATGCGCTTGGAACTCCACCTCGGGTTGCGGCGCGCTTTCGCGTGGGACTTTACCGTCGCGGACGTCGTCGAACCAATCATCGGAGCCGACTCCCTCGCCCACGACAACCTGCTGCCTCACACGAGGAATTCTCGCCTGGTCGACAACACCACCGGCCTAACAACTTACGGATTCCATCGAGATGCCGCTGTCCATACTGCCAAGGTAATCCATGTAGTGGATGGCGAGTACGCGGAGCTGCTGCGAGGATTTCCAGCCCTTATGCGACCACCTGGAGCACTTAAGGAGGTAAGACATGACATCGTACATTATATTGAGACTATTGATGGACCCTCTACCTCTTGTAGGCCACGACGTTTAGCCCCAGATCGCCTCAAAATAGCAAAGACACAATTTGACTGTATGTTGCGTGAAAGTGTAATCCGGCCTTCGAACAGCCCTTGGTCCTCACCATTACATCTAGTGCCAAAGAAGGAAGGTGCATGGAGGCCGTGCGGCTATTATAGAGCCCTGAACGCCCGGACAATACCTGATTGTTATCCCATACACTTGTTGCGCGATTACAATTACGCATTGAGTGCTTCAGTAGTGTTCACTGTGTTAGACTGTGCAAAGGCCTACACACAGATACCTGTAGCCGAACGTGACATTCCAAAGACTGTCATCATCAGTCCTTTTGGTTTATTCGAGAGCATGTTCATGGCTTTTGGACTCAGGAATGCCGCATAGACATCGCAGCGCTTAATAGATTCTGTGATACAGGGTTTACCTTTTGCGTTTGCATACCTGGACGACATTTTGGTTTTTCTGTCGTCGCCTGAGGAACATCGACACCATCTAACCGAAGTATTCAAGCGATTGGAACACCACGGAATAGTGCTCAATACCTCAAAATGTGTCTTAGGTCAACCTGAAGTAGAATTTCTCGGACATAGAATTTCTACGGCAGGATCGCTACCACTACCTGAGAAGATGGAAGCTCATTCCGAGGCCCACTGCAGCCAAGGAACTACGGCGTTTCCTCGGGATGTTAAATTTTTTCCGCCGCCATTTGCCACACTCTGCTGAGCTATAGGAACTTTTGGACGCAGCGCTAACTGATACGAGAGCCAAGGGTAACGTGCCCATAACTTGGACTCACGAAATGACTGTCGCATTTGAAGCGGCCAAGAAAATCATCGCCAACGCAGCCCTGCTGGCACATCCAGATCCTACCGCCACGTTAGCACTGGTAGTCGACGCTAGCCAGACCGCAGTCGGCGCTGCGTTGCAACAACAATGTAGTGACACATAGCAGCCACTCGCATTTTTTTCACGCAAGTTGACAACCTCACAAAGACTTTGGAGCGCATACGACAGAAAACTTCTAGCCACTTACGAATCTGTCAAGTACTTCAGACCGAAACTAGAAGCACGTGACTTTTTTATCTTTACGGATCACCCCGCCACTAACATATGCATTCCGTCAGAACAACATGAACTGTTCCCCCAGACAACACAACCAGCTCATGTTTATTTCTCAGTTTACCACTGATCTACGTCATGTGTCTGGGATCGACAATGTAGTGGCCGATTGTTTGTCCACAGTCAGCAGCATCGCCGATACGATCGATTACGCCAACCTCGCTGCAGCAAATGGTGAATCAGCGCTAGACCTGCCGCTGGTAAACATTACTGGAAGCGACGTAAAGCTATATTGTGACATGTCCACATCGAAGCCGATACTCTTCCTACCTCTGGAATTTCGGAAGGACGCTTTCCATTCGCTGCACAACTCATGTCACCCAGGCACACGAGCTACGACACGCTTAGTAACAACGCCTTATGTATGGCCTGGAATGCAAAAGGACTGCCGCGAATGAGCGAGATGCTGCTTTAAATGCCAGCGTAGCAAGATAAATCTCCACGTCCACTCACCTGTAGGAAGCTTTCCAATCACGACACCATGTCCACCTTGACACTGTTGGCCCACTGTCATCATCCAATGGTTACCGTTACATACTTACGATGATTGATCGGTACACTCGATGGCCGGAAGCTGCACCAGTGGACAATGTTACGGCAGAAACTATTGCTTTCACCTTCATCACACACTGGGTGTTACGTTTTGGTTGCCCCCTGCACATTACGACAGACAGGGGACGTCAATTCGAGTCCGATTTGTTTCGAGAGTTGACAAAATGTTTTGGCACACTTCACCACCGGACGACGAACTCTCACCCTGCCAGCAATGATTTAATAGAGCGATGGCACCGTACCCTAAAAGCTGCCCTAATGTGTCATGACACTGGATGGACCAAAGCACTTCCTGTGGTATTACTTGGACTCCGAAGCACATTCAAGCCAGACCTGGATGCTTCTTCAGCCGAATTGGTTTACGGCGAAGCATTACGCCTGCCGGGAGAATTCGTGGCTACCGACGTTCTGTCGAACCCCACGGGCGACCAGCCGGAATTTCTCCAACTGTGACAACATGTGGCTCGCCTCCGTCCGCAGCAACCTCACCGACACGGGACTCCTGCTACGTTTGTCCATCGTGACCTATCCTCCTGCACACACGTCATGTTACGAACGGAAGGTATTAAACCCTCGCTCCAACCACCATGTTCCGGCCCACACAGTGTAGTAATCAGAGGAAGCAAGACTGTGGACAATTTGATCAATGGGAAACCGACTACAGTCTCCACTGATCGTGTGGAACCAGCGTGTGTCTTTCCGGGAGCAACGACGCCTGACCTATCACGACTTCCGCCCCACTCAACAATCACTCCGTCAACGTCGTCGCCGACACCGACGCAGCCGGGGGCCGCAGTTGACCCACCACCATGCACCTCAAGATACGGGTGACATGTCAATTTTCCAGCACCCTATTTGGAATGACGCTCCGCTTCCACATGGGGGCTGATGTGGCGTCTTCTGTCATCTTCCAGCGCCGTGATGTGCGTGTGTTTGAAAGTAAAGTGCCGGGAAACTTTCCCGCTGGACGCCAGAGACGCTATACACAAGCGACATTCGTTCTGTGATTGACTCTTTGATTGTTGATTTCTGTTCCATGTGCTACTCCTTGGCGAAAGCGTGAATCCAAGTGTGTTAGATACGGAATAATTTACCGTACTGAACTTTTCTCACGCCTTCGCACTAGTTATCGATTGCAGTGTACATTACTGGCCATTAAAATTGTTACACCACGAAGATGACGTGCTACGGACGCGAAATTTAACCGTCAGGAAGAAGTTGCTGTGATATGCAAATGATTAGCTTTTCAGAGCATTCACACAAGGTTCGCGCCGGTGGCGACAAGTACAATGTGCTGACATGAGAAAAGTTTCCAACCGATTTCTCATGCACAAACAGCAGTTGACCAGCGTTGCCTGGTGAAACGTTGTTGTGATGCCTCGTGTAAGGAGGAGAAATGCGTACCATCACGTTTCCGACTTTGATAAAGGTCGGATTGTATCCTATATTGATTGCGGTTTATCGTATCGCGACATTTTTGCTCGCGTTGGTCGAGCAACTGGCTCGTCACAATATGCCAGTCACTACTCTTGATGAACTATGGTATTGTGTTGAAGTTGCTTGGGCAGCTGTACCTGTACACGCCATCCAAGCTCTGATTCAATGCCCAGGCGTATGAAGGCCGTTATTACGGCCAGAGGTGGTTGTTCTGGCTACTGGTTTTTCAGGATCTATGCACCCTAATTGCGTGAAAATGTAATCACATATCAGTTCTAGTATAATATATTTGTCCAATGAATACCCGTTTACCATCTGCATTTCTTCTTGGTGTAGCAATTTTAATGGCCAGTAGTGTATTATTGTCTGTTCCGACCGCAGGGTTTCGTTAATAAATTAGTCCATCAAGCTGAGACAAGCCTACTTCCCTTATTCAGCTTACAAGCACACGCAGATGTTAACCCGTAGATCGCGGTAATTCAAACCGGTACCGACAATGCGCAAAGTTGACACTCGGCGCGGTGGCTGATGGGAGCGATCGTAAAGGCATTTCCCATGTATAGTCGCTCCCATCAGCCATCGCGACGGGTGTCAACTTTGTTTGCGCGAATAATACTTCTCCATTCTGTGGAAACTGCACATCAGTCCCATTTCTGTAATATTTGTAGTGCAAGTTTTAGGTGATTCATTCTGTATATTTTCTTTGTTGAATCTTTCTTAAATATATTTCGTTTTTCTTTGCTCTTTTGGACAACTCACACAAGAAAGTCGTATAAAGAATCTTCGAAAACGATTTGTTTAGCGTAATGGAAAGCGTAGAAGACACTCAAAAAATTAGGCAGGGAAAATAAACTTTAACGTTCCAATCTTCTGATTATAAAATCATTACCAAAATATTGCTACACATTGCCAAATGCCTCAATTGATTTTTTGCTTAATTCCGAAAAATGGGGTGGGGGGTGGCTGGTGCGGCAAATTTAGGGCTCGCGCCAGGCGGCATAAATCCACGCTACGCCGCTGGGGCCATACAAATAATTTTCCCTGCTCTTTATTTATGGTGTTCCCACTGCTGTCGGTGAAACTGGACATATTTCGTAACTACGCTTTTGACCCATATCATAGAGACAGAAATGCGAATAAAACTTACTGGGCTATGCCTTAAATATTTCGGCTACCAATCAATAGCGATCACCGAGCGACGGCCGCTGTGACCGAGCGATTCTAGGCGCTTCAGTCCGGAACCGCGCTGCTGCTACGGTCGCAGGTTAGAGTCCTGCCTCGGGCATGGACGTGTGTGATGTCCTTAGGTTAGTTAGGTTTAAGTAGTTCCAAGATTAGGGGACTGATGACCTCAGATATTAAGTCCCATAGCGCTCAGAGCCATTTGAACCATTTTTGAGCGAACGTATTTTTCCTGCTGCTAGTCTGATGGAGAATTGGCAGTATTGTAGAATAAGTCTGCCTATTATGTGACAATTAATTTTTTTGTTGGAGTGGATCAGAATCATAAAAGAAAAAGTGGTTCAAATGGCTTTGAACACTATAGGACTTAACTTATGAGGTCATCAGTCCCCTAGAACTTAGAACTACTTAAACCTAACTAACCTAAGGACAATACACACATCCATGCCCGAGGCAGGATTCGAACCTGCGACCATAGCGGTCGTGCGGTTCCAGACTGCAGCGCCTAGAACCGCTCGGCCACTCTGGCCGGCTCAGAATCTTCCTGCTAAATTCAGTTGATATTTCGTTGTCGTTACCGACAAGTAATCTGAATGATTCTCACTTGAGGTGTAAGACTGGGTAGTTGAATTTATTATTTTATTTCAGTAATGTCGTTCCACACAGAATGTATAACTGATCCCATAGTCAGCATTACCTCTGTTAACGAACACTACAGCAAAGATAGCATCTTGCTAACAGTAATGGCTTGCAAACTAAGTGGTAATGTGGCTTATTCTCTTACCGAGCTATAAACTTGCATGTCGAAAACCATTAGGAAATCTTAACTTCACTATCTTTAATCTTATCCCAATCTCGATTTGGTACCGCCTAGCTCTGAAAGTGAAAAATTGAAGAAATTGTGATATTGCACCCTTGTTAAAACTTACATTTTTGTGCTTATACCAACGTGCTTCTTAGTTTCGTGAATGCACAGTTCAATTGATTATTTGTGCCATTGAATAATTTGTTGATTGGGATTCCATCTGGGTCTACTCTCACTGCAGTGATTACATGTTTTACTGGTAATTCTGAAATGCTTCGTGGATAGGAAACTGGACTTAACATGGTCACAGACCATATTGGAGTAAAATGTGTGCGAAATTTTGCTGAGTGATGCTCTGGGCATGGTAATATTACACATACTTACTATTCGTTTTATTAAATTAAACTTTTGTGGTAAGGGTGTCCTGGTAAGTTGTAATTCATTTGTGTTAGAACAGTGCATATTTTTACAGCTTTTCTCGTTGGTTTATTGGATACTAGCTGAGTATCTTGCATTGCCCAGATATGTATTTTTACCTGTCTTTTATTGGTCGATCTCCTCTTTTCCCCCTCTCAGTCCACCTCCTCACCGAGCAGGGTTGGCACAGTGGTTAGCACACTAAACTCGCATCTGGGAGGACAATGGTTCAAACCCATCTCCGGCCATCCTGATGTAGGTTTTCCGTGATTTCCCTAAATTTCCCAAATGCCAGGATGGTTCCTTTGAAAGAGCACGGCCCATTTCGTTCCCAATCCTTCCCTAATCCGAGCTTGTGCTCCATGTCTAGTGGCCTCGTTGTTGATGGGATGTTAAACATTGATCTCCTCCTCGTTCCCCCTCTCTCTGTCCACCTCCTCCACCTCTCAGTCTCTGTCCATCTTGTCTACCCCTCTCTCTCTCTGTCCACATGCCCCTACCCTTCTCTGACTGTCCATCTTCCCCTAAATCTCTCTCTCTCTCTGTCCACCTCCCCCTACCCCTCTCTTTGTCCATCTTCTCCCCCTACCTCTCTCTGTCCACCTCCTCCTCCCCTCAGTCTCTGTCCATCTTGTCTACCCCTCTCTCTCTCTCTGTCCACAGCCCCTACCCTTCTCTGACTGTCCATCTTCCCCTAAATCTCTCTCTCTCTGTCCACCTCCCCCTACCCCTCTCTTTGTCCATCTTCTCCCCCTACCTCTCTCTGTCCACCTCCTCCACCCCTCACTCTCTGTCCATCTCGTCTACCCCTCTCTCTCTCTCTCTGTCCACAGCCGCTACCCTTCTCTGACTGTCCATCTTCCCCTAAATCACTCTCTCTCTCTCTGTCCACCTCCCCCTACCCCTCTCTTTGTCCATCTTCTCCCCCTACCTCTCTCTGTCCACCTCCTCCACCCCTCAGTCTCTGTCCATCACGTCTACCCCTCTCTCTCTCTGTCCACATGCCCCTACCCTTCTCTGACTGTCCATCTTCCCCTAATCTCTCTCTCTCTCTGTCCACCTCCCCCTACCCCTCTCTTTGTCCATCTTCTCCCCCTACCTCTCTCTGTCCACCTCCTCCACCCCTCAGTCTCTGTCCATCTCGTCTACCCCTCTCTCTCTCTCTCTCTGTCCACAGCCCCTACCCTTCTCTGACTGTCCATCTTCCCCTAAATCTCTCTCTCTCTGTCCACCTCCCCCTACCCCTCTCTTTGTCCATTTTCTCCCCCTACCTCTCTCTGTCCACCTCCTCCACCCCTCTGTCTCTGTCCATCTCGTCCACCCCTCTCTCTCTCTCTCTCTCTGTCCACAGCCCCTACCCTTCTCTGACTGTCCATCTTCCCCTAAATCTCTCTCTCTCTCTGTCCACCTCCCCCTTCCCTTTCTTTGTCCATCTTCTCCCCCTACCTCTCTCTGTCCACCTCCTCCACCCCTCAGTCTCTATCCATCATGTCTACCCGTCTCTCTCTCTCTCTGTCTACATGCCCCTACCCTTCTCTGACTGTCCATCTTCCCCTAATCTCTCTCTCCCTGTCCACCTCCCCCTACCCCTCTCTTTGTCCATCTCCTCCTACATCTCTCTCTGTCCTTCTTCTCCCCTTACCACTCTCTGTCGATCTCCCCCTCTTTCTCTATCTTATCTTCCCTGTCCCCTCCCCCAACCTGTCCATCTCCTCCCCTTCTATTTCTCTGTCCATTTCCCATCTCAATGTCCATCTTCTCTTTCTACACTCTCTGTCCATCTCCTCCTCCCCATCTCCCTGTCAATCTCCTCCCCCCCCTCCCACCCACTGTTAATCTCTTTCTCCCTCTCCTCTCTGTACATCTCCTCCTCTCTTTCTCTGTTGACCTCCTCCTCTCCTCTCTCTATGCCTCACCTCCTCTTCTCTTTGTCTATCCATTTCCCCCTCCCCCTCCCCTGTCCATATTCTCACCCCCATTCTCTGTCCATGTCCTCCTGACCCTCTCCCTGTCCCTCTCCATCTTCCTCTTCTTGTTGTTCATCTCATTCACCCCTCAATCTGCCCGTCTTGCCCCCTCCCCCATACATCTCTGTGCAACACCACCTCTTTTCTTTCTCTGTCAATCTCCTTCTGTGGCCTCCCACTGTCCATGTCCCTGTCCAGCTCTCTTTCCATTGACTCCTCCTCCTGATCTGTGTACATCTCCTCATTCCTCTCTTGTCTGTCCACATCCTCCTTTCCCTTTGCTCTCCATATTATAACCAGCAACCCAACAAGAGGCAGGTGGTTCTTCATCTACAGTACTTCTCTCCAGATTGTAAAAAATAAGAATACCAAATTTGATAGCAATTGTTCTGTGGGCTTAGGATGAGATTTTTACCCATGGCTTTCCCCATATTTAACATATTCCACACGTCTCTGTTCACAGCTTTCAGCAGTATCACCAGCAAATTTCCCCTGCAGTTTCATTTTCATTCAGCTCAATGTTTATTATGTGTTGTACAATGACATAATTTTTGAAGGTTCATCTGGTGGTATATGTGACTACTGTCTGCAAAATATGATGTGAATAGAATTAGTTGTACAGAAGTAATAAATTAAAACATTATGCATGATGAGACAGTTTTTCATGCATCTCAGTATTTCATGACATATATCATATACCATGTGTCATACAATGATATAATTTTGCTGCTACATTCAGTGGTATATGTGAATAATGTCTCCAAAATGTGTCACTAGTTCAGTTAGTAGTAAAGAAGTACTTAATTAAAATATGTTTTGTAGGGCAGTTTTTATGCACTCACAGTGAAAATGCAGTAAGCCATAAACCTTTTTACTTTCATTGTTTTGTGGTGGTTATCAGTGAGAAAAAGTTTAATAAAGATTTGAATTTTGTTGCAAGTCACTAACTGTTCTCAGTCACAAAAACCGGATGAAGAAGGTACGGATATTAACACACTGTGGGCTGCATTGTTTTTTCACCCCCTCCTCTTTGGTAGGTATGATGTTCTTACCCCCACAGCGACTATTTCTAGACAGCAGATGATATGTGTACCAAGTCTAGTTGAAATCATTCCAGTACTTAGAAGGAGATGGTGAATAACATATGTACATATATACACACATACGTTTTGTAATATGTATGGAAAAGTTGCAATATAGTACTTGCAGCAAATGTGCAAACAACCAACCCATCTATGACCACTTTGACAAAACAAATGGTAACTAAAACAAGGCTTCCCCCAAATTCTTTTCAGGTTATGGATCTAAATATTCAGTGGCTAAGGAATAAATACCTTGAGCTAGAAGTTGCCGTAGGTGAGTTTACCTTTGTGTACTTGTGCTTTTTGGAGTATCAGTGTAGAGAATATGAGTTAAACATCATTATACATTTTAGACTGGCTAGGTTTTACTGTAGGTAAAATGCCAAAAATGGTGGTGTGTGTACTTTTACAAAAACAGGGTTAAAATTCGAAATGATATGTGATATTGAAAAGTTAAGTGTAGAAAGCCATTTTGAAACAGTTGCTACTGAACTGCATAGCGAGCAAATGAAAACAGTAGTGATGACTGAGTATTGGTCACTATGTGGAAATGTAGACAAATTTATTTCAAAACTAGAAATGATGGTAACCACTGAAGACAATGAAAAAGTTACTGTGCTTCTTTGTGGGGTTCCGATGAGGAGAATACAGTCTGAGGTTATTTTTATACGCACAGGAAACAGGTTTCACTAGTTGCCAGAGTCAAGAGCAGAGGAATCTCAGATAGAAGCAGGAATACACACTAGACTCCAACTGAAGTTTAAGAGTGTGTGAACACCAGGAAGAAGAATGTTCTGCAACTGGGCAGTAACCATGGGAATGGTGTAGGTGCTTAGTTACAGAAAATACTTGGCACAGAATACCAGGTTACCTTCACTATAAAACCAAGCACAGGATCAAATCAAGTAATAAAGGACTTAAGATCATTATGTAGGGATTTCAATGAGGAGGGTCTAATAATAATGGGTGGGGAAGGATAGTTTGGATAGGGACTGGTGTTATGGCCTGCAACATAATGTCAATGACTTGTGGCACCAACATGCAGTGTTTTTAGCTGTCACTGCATCATACTGTCCATGTTTTAATTATGCTGTAAAGAGGATTAATGCACGGCTGGAGATGATAGTGATGATGACTGACTTCAGGCACATTGCACTGTTAAAAGTTCGGACTAATCAAGGACTGGGTTTTAAAAAGCAGGGCCTACACCTGATCAAGGAAAGTTGGTTGAGCTGATTAGTAAAAGTACATGGGATGGGTCTTGGCCCACACATAATGAAATAGCTGTTCTCATAGGTAAGAGAACCAGGCCTTTTTTAAAGATAAAACCAGACAGCAGGTGTCCCTCTTTAATCAATGTCTTCATCAATTTAGTAATTTCTCCAACTATCCTCCCAAAACAGATTTGAGTGCCTCAACGAATACCTCAAAAAAATTCTGCATGTATCAATGTAACAATTATTCAATGAAAAATGTAGTCGCTAAAAAATAAAGTACAGCACTTTGAAGTGGATCTTCAGTCTTTACATAGCATGTTAGTATGCAAAACAGAGCAATGGCTTAAAGAGATTGAAATCCAATTTATTGCATTATTCTTGTACGAAAAAGTAAGTCGTCATTGAAAGGCTTCCTTAAACTGTGAGGATCATGCATAATTGGCAAAAATGTTATGTGCAGATAAATGTAAAAATATGCATTTTACAGACAAAATCAGTAACACGCTCATTAAAATCTTTAAGAACATTGGCATCTCGTGGTTGGTAAACCATGCGATAAGAGTAATTAAAATTCAGTATCATTAAATAGTTGTGCAGTTTCAAAAATATACTGGCAACAATGCAAGGTATCTGCAGAAGGGCTTGGACACTGTGATCATTTTTTCCCAAATAATAGGAGTAAAAGGTAGTACTGAAAGGCCCATTAAACTTCTGGCCCACAACACATGCTTTCCAAAACATAAAATGTAAAATCTTTTGAAGGTATTGTTAAATCAAAGCAGGGGGAAGTCTGTGCAGGAAAATGCTGTTGTAAAGTTGTCTGCACTATTTAAACTGTTATTTGGGCTGACATTTCCAAAAGTACCCATTTCATGAAATATCCAATAAAAACAAGAGGATGACAGCAGGTATTAGGAAATTCTCCCAGAACTGTAATGATCTCAAATGGTCTGAGTTTTTTTTTTTTTTTTTAATACTTTCTATCTCTCTCTCTCACCCTCTCTTGGTATTGTGACCATCTGGAGGGTGTTTTTTGATATTTAACCATCTTAAATCATTATCATCAAACTATTGTTTCATCGGGGCTCAAACATGCTACAGGATGGTCACATCACTATCTGAATATTGTTTGCAACTTGAAAATTTCTTTTATGTTTTGTGGACTTCATATCAGTGAATTTTTTAATGTATTTTGAAGACCACTTTAACAATTTGAGCAGAGGATTGACAATGGAGCTAGAAAGCTAAGCTAAATATTTCATAAAGTTATAGCTGATTGGTTCATTTCCTTTCTCTACAATATAAATGTAACATCCTGAGGAAAGTACGGTTTGGTTTCTGATGTAGTAGAAGTACAGAATCAGCCACACTGGAGTTTACAGGCAGAACACTTCAGGATTTGGATGACAATAATTGATTGGAAATCATATTATTAGAGCCATACAAAGCCTTCAACTAAGTTGACCAGAAAATTCTGTTGTGGAAGCTAGATTCATTAGGAATAAGAGAAGTAACAAATGACTGATTCTTATAATTTCCAAAAACAGGGTACAAATGGTGGAGATAGTAGGTCTACCAACGTTAAGCAAAACAAAATTTTTGATAAAGCATTTATAACATTCAAAATACATTTCATGATACACATCAGTCAGTTTCTAGGTAGCATTAGATATAAGGAAAATATTCTGTATCTGGTTGCCAACAACAGCATAATTACAGGTACAGTACCTGAACTCCTAATAGAAAAAGTGAATGAAGCATTCACAGATGTTGACATCTGTTCAATAAGCAGCACAATTACACTGAACATAAGGAAGGCAGACATCATAAGTTTCAGTTTAGGAGGAAAAATAATACTGTTACATTAAACATAGGTGATAATTGCATAGATTTTGTATCAGGATGCGATCTGTGCTTTTACCACTGGATGGATAGCCTAGTGTGTTAGCATATATATGACAACTATATTACACACTTTTCTCAGGTATAATGCCTGCCCGCATCTCGTGGTCGTGCGGTAGCGTTCTCGCTTCCCACGCCCGGGTTCCCGGGTTCGATTCCCGGCGGGGTCAGGGATTTTCTCTACCTCGTGATGGCTGGGTGCTGTGTGCTGTCCTTAGGTTAGTTAGGTTTAAGTAGTTCTAAGTTCTAGGGGACTTATGACCACAGCAGTTGAGTCCCATAGTGCTCAGAGCCATTTGAACCATTTGTATAATGCCTATTAATTAACAGTACCTTTATAAACTTCTGATTACCTTCTAAATGTGTCTTAAAGGATTATTTGCAAAATCATACTAAAGTATATACTCGTCAACTTACAGAGCTTAGTTGAACAGTTCAGCCTAATAAGATTGCTCCTGTAGATTTGAGGATTTGCCAGTTGGTATGTAAAGGGCGCTGTGGTGGTAAGACTTGATCCATCTTGCTGCAAATTATTTTTCTGCATCAGAGCATTACAGTGGAGGTGGAGGTCAATTTATTTAAATAAAAAGTAGATTTGAAAATGTTGGAATTTGTAAATGATTTTTCTGGTCAGTCAATGCTATATTCATGGCACTATATCCAAGTCACATTCAGTCACAGATGTACACATAATTTCAACTGCTGTCACAAGTTCTTTCGCAGAAGAGAGGATGTGTTGAGGATTCTGTTTACAGATTTGAAAATCTTTAAATAGTGACACACACATGCTTTCACTTAATTTCAAATCCATCTTCTTACATAAATAAGGAATTGATGTGTCACCACAAAACACATGTTCATATTTGTCTTAAGGCCATGTGTCTGAATTTAATACAACTGCATCTGAAAATAAATACAAGTCTTCAAAGTGGTTTTTATATTGTCTACCAAAGACTGAAGAAATTCCACTTAAACATTTGAAATTTGTTATATTCATCACAAGATTGTTCCTTAAAAGCATCTCCTTTTGTGTATTTTTCCTCCAGCTCTTGCATTACCATCCATCCTAAATGCACCGAGTTGTTTGTATTCAGTCGTTAAAGAGTTTTTATAGTGACATGAATTTTTAGTTTTGCATTAAGGACTGAACAATTTATGCTTTGCATAAAGAATGATATTACCTGCAAAACAACTAAGGCCTCACATAGCAAAATTAGTTCCATTCTAAACAAACACTTTGTGAAACATTTTAGCAATCCTCCAAATTTAGATCTCTCATGAGTTAATCGGGAACCATCATGACTCAGTTTTTCAGAAACATGGGCAAGAGGACTATGGCTTACAAGAAGAGCTCAAACAGCATTAAATGATGAAGCATCTGAACATATGTGAATAACATGGTGTAATTTTAATAGCTGAGATGATAATTCTTGTGAAAGACCCTGTAGGACTCTATCATTTTTGGGACTTGGAGACAAAACAAAATATGAGGAATCTAAAGAAATCTAAATATAGGATACATCTGCCCCATCATTCATAAAATTCTGATTCATAAAATGTATGATAATTAAGTTGCTAGGTGAACAGTTATGCAATAGAGCAGCTACACATTTGTAAGGTGGAAGCATTTTTGATGCAACCATCTGTTCTGATACCTACAAGATGGTTTTTAGTGTATCATATTTAATGTCATACTTTTCAAGAGCTACTAGCAGTGGAATGAAAATATCATCTCCAGTCTCACATTCTGACTCAACAATATAAAGGAATAACTGTAATCATATCCATCACATGACAAATGTACATATATAATTAAACAGGATTTATTTGAAATTGTACCTTTGTCCCTCATAATACTAAAGTGTGAACCTGATTCTATAAGGACATATCGGGAGTCTTTTTGATTTCTTATTCTACATACATAATGATATTTTGGCATGCATGTTCATACTGGAACATATTACTGACTGATAAACCAATAAAATTCTGTAGTTCAGTCACTGCTGAATACAATTTTGATAATAATTTCAGGTATTACATATGCAGATTGAATAACACAACAGTTGTGATTACTACTTCTTGATGAAGCTTTCCTCACATCTTTTCACTTTCATTCACACATTTTCTATACTTTGCATTTCTTTACTACATCTGATTTCAATGAATTTCATGTAGGAATTGCACTTTGTCTAATCACTGATTTTAACATTTAGTTTTTTGGCATTATTATCAGGAACACCACCTAAAGGCATATTGTCAATATACACACATTCCATGCTTTCTACATTAATATCTTGAACATCTGAACACACTGTACATATTACCAAGTTTTTTGCATTTACAGACAGTCACCGTTTTGCCAGTTTTGAAAACATGTGAAGCAACACAATTTCCCACTGGAGTTTATTTATTTATTCAATAAAATACTTTATGCATACAGTGTATGACAGATATTGGACAATATTTGAGAGTATAGTAATATTCAACAATTATTCCAGTTTGTTACCCATCTAATCACACACAGTGTAAAAACAGTTCTTTGATGTAAAGAATTGGTAACTTTTTTGAATGCATTTACTTGACTGGAGCTGTTTATAATTTCTGACAGCTTATTGTATAATTATACACCTGAATGATAAGTACCCTTTTGACACAGAATTGTGCTGACACAGTTAACATGATTATTTTTTTCTTAATGTACTATAGTGCTCATACACAGCACTGTTTGGGATAAAGACATTATCCTTCTTCATCATACTTTTTCTTACAAACAGCCCAATTTCTAAAATGTAAATTCAGGAAAGAGGAAGAATATTTAAAGCACATAAATATCTATTCTTTGATTTTTATTTTTCTGATTACTGTCTTTTGCTTTGTGTGTTGAGTTAAGAAATATATGTGAGTTCCAATATTAGATTTTCTTGCAGGTGAAGGCCTAGAAACTTTGTCTCCATGATATTTTGAATGTCTTGGTTCTTCATGTGAATTACTTGCTTTTTTGCATTTTTATTTTGCTGGATCTGCAAGTGTGGGTTTAAGATGAGCCTCTTTCTATAGCGAAACTTCATCTGCGGTGACACCTGCAGAAGTAGTAAGGTATTCTCTAGGTTTAGTTTCAATAAGCAGACTAGGGTCATCTGCAAGTAATACTGCTTCTGCATTCTCTACACATGAGGACAGGTGATTAATCTACACCAGTCCTAAGACAGAGTCATGTGGTGCACTGTGTGGCAGTAAGAATGGCCATGGAAGGTAGGTCCATGTAGTGCTACCATGCTTGTGCTTGACCTCTGTAATCTGCAATTCATTCCTACCGTGAGACTTTCCACAGTTTTCAGTCCCCGAAGATTCACTATCTTTCTCATTGTTACCACTGTTATTACTATTTTGTTTTTTAGAGTCATCATCTGTTTCAACTCTGTTTAGTACCACTATTAGTATCTTAACTGTAATGTTTGCACACATATCCAGTACCATCATCCACTGCTCTTAAGAAATGATGAGATTTTGCTTTGGTTGAAAGACATGGTGAAATTCTGTAGTTCTTACAGTCCTGCATGGAGTCAGCTTGTTAATAACATCACTTGCCTGACAAACTTACAAGTAATGGATGTCAAAGCTTAGATTAAAGCAACAATGGCAGCATGAGAATGGCAATTCAGTTTGAAATGTTTCAATACATAACACTTTTTCCAAAATTAATGAACAAATGTGTTAATGTTGTAGTAGAAATAGCATTTTAATCTTTTCTGTGTACAAGTCCACAAATTTAAATCAAATGTTATGTTTACATAGTATATTTGTTATATTCATCGCAAGATGGTTCTTAAACACAACTCCTTTGTGCATTTTTCCTCCTACTCATATACTACCATCCATCTTAAGTGCACTGAGTCATCTTTTTTTCAGTGTTTAAAGAGTTTTTATAGTGAGATCAATTTCTAGTTTTGCTTTAAGGACTGAACAATTTCTGTTTTGCATAAAGAGTAATAACACCTGTGAAACAACTAGGGCCTCACAAACCACAACTAATTCCATTATAAGCAAACATTTTGTGAAATATTTTAGCAACTCTCCAAATTTAGATCTCTTACGAGTTGCTCAGGAACCATCATGACTCAGTTTTTCAAAAAGATGTGCAAAAGAGCTTTTGTTTACAAGAAGAGCTCAAACAGCATTTAATGATGAGGTATCCCAACATATGTGGAAAACATGGCGTTGAGTTCCATAACTCACTTGCCACTGTAGAGCCATGTAGTGGCAGTTGGAAAACTGGGGATCAGACTGTGTGGTATAATTTGATGCCTTTAGGGAAACATTTTAACCTTGTGTGTGGAAGTGGACTTCCGAGATCCTTTGTGCATGCAGGTAAGGTGCTGAGCTGTTGTAAGCAGCCAGCAGGTAGCCTGGATGCTGCGAGCAGACATAAGTCTCATCCAGCCAAGTTCAACGGCAATTGTTAAATATTGCTGAATAGTACCTGTAAAGTAATATGGAATAAAGTGTTTATATATCAAAATGGTTGTCTTTGGTCTAATTATTGTGGTGGAGACAAGGGGAGGACAGTGAGTTCTCTCCCACTACAGGCTCAAAACTTAAATATACTAACACAGGACTGGAGGCCTGCAAGTGAACTCCGTACATTTTTTTGATCCTCCAGGCCAGATATAGTTAGCACATGGAATAACTATGCTCATGCATATCTTTGTTCTGATATTTGTGAATATATAAGAAAACCTGAGATGATAACCATATATGGGTTGCACACATTCTGGTTTCGTCAGTAAGTGCTGCTGAGTATTCCAAGGCCTGTTCGGAACTTCGATAACAACAGCCTTAGCACCAGTGATCGGAGACATTTTTCACCTATGTTTTATGTATTTCGAGCTCTACACATGAGAAGTACAGACATGGAGAGTGCCATCACCTGTGACATCACCTCCTGCTCTCACCAAAACTTCATGCCATCAGAGACTGCAACCCATAACATGCCAGCTACCATTGCCCGTGATGGTGCTACTGTTCCAGTTCATACTGTCTTGTACTGCCATTGCAACCTGGTAAGTGCTACTGTTAGCTTCCTGTTATCATCTGCCGATTCCCAAAATGGATTCCTGTGAGAGAACAAAATTAGTCAAACAGAGAGTGGTTTCAAAGGCTGTTCTAGCACGCATACAGACCTTTTGGTAGAATACAGATAGTGCTTGCATTGAAATACTGGAGGCAAAATTAAGCAGACTGATGTGGATTCAGGCTGACTTTGAGTCATCTCAAATTCAGCTGGAAATTGAAGACGAATCTGTGGATCACAGTAAGGATAGGGAAGAATTTGAGGATTCATGGGACATGACTAAATAGACTATCAGGAGTTTAATCGAGGGGCATGCTAACTTATAGCCTATGGAATTGAATCCAACAAGCAGTGCCAGTACTTTAAAACTACCTGCAATTAATCTGACAAATGTCATAGGGGAATACAGAGACACCATTTTTAAGTCTCATTATGAACAATAATTCAGTTGATGATGTACAGAAATTTCATTACCCTAACTCCTTCTTGTGATGTGAAGCAATGAACCTTTTGCAACACATACCTGTAACATCAGGGAATCTATCAATTGCTTGGTGACTTATCAAGCAGGGGTATGACAATCCAGAAATAATTGCAGCCAGACATGCAAAGGCTTTGTTAGCTCTGCCTGCAGTTGGCCATGGCATGGAAACCGATTATAGACAATTAATTAATCACGTGTGTAGCCATTTGAAGGCCTTAGAAGCTCTTAAACTTGAGGCCCCATTTCATGAAGTGATTCTGTCTGAAGCAATTTTGGCTGTTTTGCAACCCACAGACAAGCTTGAGTGGGAGGTTAAAATGGCTGGGTTCATGTTCACCACATTAAATCAACTGACAGATTTTTTTGGAAACAAAATGTCAGGCTATTGAGCTGATCAGATTCAAGGACATCACCTCAAGGGATCCACAAGGAAATGCCAGTAACTTAAATCAAACTATTTATTTATTTATTTACTTACTTATTCTTTGCCCATGGACTCCAGCTGAAAATCCAGCTGAGAGTATTGGGTGTGTCACACAATAGGCTATTAACATCAAACTTGATTTCATTATATATAAATGAAACAAATAATTAAACAGAAATAGGTATTACATGTTTCACATTATATATATACACACAAATCCAAACAACATACAGAAATGATAATTTTTAAAGGTACATTTCAGTAATGATGTAACATATTTAAACACTATCTTAGTATTCACTCAAACTTTATATACATTTCTCTGTGAGATATAGTTTCAAATGATTTTTAAAACATTTTAGGTCTGTTTCTTTTTTAATGATTTTGGGGAGTTTATTAAAAAACCTTTTGCCTGCTTCTTCAGGGGCAGTCATAGACACTTTTAGATTTCTGTTTATCATGTAGTAATTTTCATTTCCTCTTGTACCGTGTTTGTGTACATCTTTATTTAGGAGGTGTTTATCGCTTGACCTTACCATGCTTTTGGTATATGTACTGTCATAATATTACAGTGTAGAAAAGCTTGCCTACAGGTCTGTCTTGGTGGTATTTTTGCAGTGCACTCACTGCCCTTTTCTGAATTGTGAATATTCTTTTTAAGTAGCCAGCTTGTGCACTTCCCCATATATGAACTGAATAAAATAAATGTGGGAAGACAAGTCCATAATACATTGATCTGAGGACTTTATCATCCACAGTCTTAGCTGTTTTATGCATGATGAAGATTTGGTTGTTTATCTTTTTACACAGTGTATCTATGTGCTCCCCACCCCCCATGCCAAATGTTTGCATAGTATAGTTCCTAGAAAGTTTGTGCTGGTTACTTCTTTAATAGTCTTTCCATTTATATTAACATTTATATTATAATTTTCACTATGCTTGGTCTGAAATACTACATTCATTGTTTTAGACTGATCCACTGTGCGTGAGGAAGGCTCATCTGGCTAATGCTGATGATTCTGAGGGGGCATGAAAATTTTGTAACGAACCTCATGCTATCAGCAAATACAAGGGGTCAAACACTAAATATCAAAGATGGATGGTCATTTGAAATGGGAAATAAGCTTTGTTTTTTGTGCATGTGCCCTGGTTACTTCTTGAGTAAATGCAAGATTTCTCCTTGTACGGCCTGTTAAGTGAAGGCACAATATACTCTCCACAAGACATCTGATTCAAGGGATAGACCAAATGGTGAATCTGGAAGCCACTCCTTGGTCCATTAGGCTATGAAGGGGAGATATAACACAAATTGTAATGCTTTGTTGGAAACTGCTGTTGTCAACATTAAAGACGGCATGGGTAGGCAGCAGTCTTGTAGGGTGCTGCTAGGTAGTGCGAGCCAGCTGTCCTATATATCTAAGAGTATGGCAGATAAATTAAAACTGTAAAGAAATAAACAGTCATTTTCCTGGCATGGCATAAACAATGCCCTTGCAGCCTCAGTGTCTCATACCTGTAATGTTGAACTGTCATCTAGGCTTCATGACTTTCATATCAGAACCACTTGTGCTATTCTTGAAAATGTCACCAGTGACCTACCAGCAAGCTATATAGACATAAGAAGCTGGAATGTCCCAGTTAAGCTACCACTTGCTAATCCTAAGTTCAACAAGCCTGCCAAAGTAGATTTAGTTCTTGGTGCTGAGGTTTTCTTTGATGTTGTTTGTAGGGAAAGGCTGGAGAAACCAAATCATGCATCACTGATTGAAACTAAATTCAGCTGGAATTTGTCTGGCAGGATTTCATCAACTTCACGCAACATGCCTCATTCTACAGTGACCTCATGCTTTGTTAGAGGTGACAATTTAGATGCCAAACTGAGAAGTGCATCAGATTTTGACTTGATTCTAGACCATTTCAGGTCAAATATACTAATCTTGAATAATGATCATCTATTTTATATGGCCTGTATTGCCAGATGTTACAGATTAGATATAGACTTGTTCATAAGTTCAATCATGACCATTTGTGTGCTAAGTCAATAGGATGTTCATGCATTGTAGCCATAGCTAAGCAAGTGCTTAACAATTATGTCTTAAAAATTTCTAGACCTAGTCATAATAATGACGATGTTGGTTTTCTATTATCCTTCCCATTCCTAAGTTCTTTTTAGGTGATTAAACTTCGTGCTTACGCACAAAATTTTCCTAGACAGGCCATACCTTGTATGCACACGATGTCTTCCTGATATCATTACCAATGAATACTTCATAAATGTTAAGACAGTCGATCTAAGTACATTCTGCACAGGATAACATATACGCCCTTTTCCTCAGCTATACCTTTTATTTCACTTTATTAATAAATTCAAGGTCAGGAGTTAAGCTCATGTCTTGTCCCAACAAGTAACTATCATACAGTTTATGCGGCAGGTGCAAGGCATTGTGTCTGAATAGGTGGGCCTCATGACGCTACGGTCAGTTCCAGTATAGCACTCATGGCTGCCGCATCACAGTCACAAAGTGGGGCCAAGGCAGTTTCAGATAAGTTTTCACAGTCTGATGTAATATATGGATTTGTAGTTTTAGCTTGACAATGTCCACTATGGACAAACGGTAGTTACTGTTATTCTGAAGAAGATTGGGTTATCCCAACTGAAACCTAGGTAAATTCTAGGTAAATGATGCAACTGAGGCTGTTGATTATTAAAATTAAAATTAATATTTATAAAGTTGCTGACAGGGCCACAAAATGTTGAAAATATTTATTGAAAAATGTTTAAAGTGCTTTTGGTTCAACTCACAGACTGAAGTTCAACTTATGAGACAACTACCAGCATCTATAGTAAGCCAGTCTCGTCCTTTCCAGCATTTTGGAGTGGATTATGCAGGCCTTGTCACTGTGAAGCATGGTGTAAGACAGAGTAACATTATTACCAAGGCCTATATTGCCTAATTCATTTGCATGGCAACCAGATCCATGCATCTAGAGTTGGTTAATGACTTAGTAACCAGCTCATTCATAGCAAGAAGAGGAAAACCTTCTCATATGTATAGTGATAATGACACTACATTTGTAGGTGCACATAACGAACTTAAATGTTTTTTTTCTACAATGATGCTAGAGTTGAAAGAGTGGTGAACGTTTCGACCTCGGAGAGTATCAATTGACATTTTACTCCTCCTTGTTCCCCCTCACTTTGGTGGGCTGTGGGAAGCAGGAGTCAAATGTATGAAGTCACATCTCAAATGTGTCATTCGCAATACATTATCTCAGATACAAGCACGCCTAAATTCAAGGCCATTGTGTGCTCTCTCTGGTGACATAGATTCTTCATCTGTTCTCATTCCTGGGAATTTCCTCATTGAACAGCCACTTTGCACCCATCCAAAACCCTCCGTCATTGAGATTCCTGCCAACAGGCTGCACAGGTGGCAACTCATACAGCAGCCATATGAGTCTTTCTGGAGGTGGTAGTACAATGAGTATCTGCATCAACTACGGCAATTCAGTAAATGAAAATCAGAAGGAGCATGGCAGCCCCAGATATGTGATCATTTCCTGGTCAAAGAGAATAACTTGCCTCCCTTGGTGTGGAGGCTGAGCATCATTGAGCAACTGTTTCCTGGATCTGATAATTGTGTGCGTGTGCTGATGGTGAAAACTGCTAATGGGCAGGTTAAGAGGCCTACAGCAAAATTGTGTCTCCTGCCTAGGCAGTGAATCACTTAAGTGTTCCCTAATATTTGTGTAGTGGTACATGATAAAGGCCCTTTGCTATTTACAAGAAAAAATCCTCAGTTCATAATATCAGCCTTAGAAGCTGTGCATGTTTCTTTTGTGGACTGACTGTTGTCAGTATTGACTTCATACATTTCATATGCAGTGTGATAGTAATATTTTGTTGCTTTTGTGCTTCATGTTAGTACCTTTCATGTCTCATCAGCTTGACAGAAACATTTGCTGGTTTGTGCAAACAAAAGTTAGTAAATTTCATATTTATGTGCATTGATTTTGTGTCTAGTATTATTTTTGTTGTTTACCTTGTTTTGAACCTTGTTGTTTGTTAAATTTATGTCTATTTGTAAAATGAGGAGATTCATTTTAGAGTGAGAGTATGTCGAGTCCATAACTCACTTGCCACTGTAAGAGCCATCTAGCGGCAGTTTGGAAACTGAGCGGGTCAGACTGTCTGGTATAATCTGCTCCCTTTCGGGAAACATTGTAACTGTGTGTGCAGAAGTGAATTTCCCAGGTTCTTTGTGCATGCAATCAGCCTGTAGTCGTCTCTCATAGAAAAAATACAGAATATGAGAACCCTAAAGAAGTCTATAAATAGGCCACATCTGCCACATCATTCATAATATTGTGCTTCATACAGTGTGTGATAATTAAATTGTTATGTGAACAATTATGCAGCAGAGCTGCTACACATTTATATGGTGGAAGTATTGTTAATGCACCATCTGCTTTTTTACCTACTGGATTGTTTATTTAGTGTATCATATTTAATGTTATACTTTTCAAGAGCTGCTAGCAGTGTACTGAAAATATTATCTCCAGTCTCCACCTCTAACTCAACAATATAAAGAAATAACTGTAAGCATCTTTCTCACAGGATAAATGTACATATACTACTAAACGGGATTTATTTGAAATTGTACCTTTGTCCCTCATAATACTAAAGCGGGAATCCAATTCTATGAGGACATGAGCAAGATTCTTTTTCATTTCTTCTTCTATGTATGGAATGATATTTCTGTATGCATGATCATGATGGAGCATATTACTGACTGAGAAACCATTAAACTTCTGTAGTTCAATTACTGCTGAATACAATTTTAATAATAATTTCTGGTATTACATATGCAGGTCCTAATAACAAAGTAGCTGTGATTTCTTTTTCTTGGTGAAGCTTTCCCCACATCTTTTCACTTTCACTCATATGTTTTTCTATATTTTGCTTTTCTTTACTATGTCTGATTTCTATGCATTTCATGTATGAACTGTACTTTGCCAGATCACCAATTTTATCATTTAGTTTTTTGGCATTATTAGTAGGAATACCAACTAAAAGCATATTATCTATATGCACACATTTCATGCTTTCGACATTAAGATCTTGAACTTCTGTACACAAAATGCGTATCATGAAGTTTTTTGCATTTACAGACAGTCTTGTTTTCACCAGTTTTGAAAACATGTGAAGCAACACTATTTCCTACTGCAGTTTGTTTATTGATCTACTAAAATATTGTATGCAATGTGTGACAAATGTTGGACAACATTTGAGCGTATCTTAATATTAGACAATTATTATGGTTTGTTACCCATATAATCAAACACAGTGTAAAAACAGTTCTTTGATGAAGAGAATTAATAAATTTGTGACTGCATTTACTTGACTGGTGCTCTTTACAATTTCTGACAGCTTATTGTATAATGCTATACCTGAATGATAAGTACCCTTTTAACACAGAGTTGTGCTGAAACAGTTTACATGAATATTTTTTCCTTTACATAGTATAGTGTTCATACACAGTAGTGTTTGGGATAAAGACATTCTCCTTCTTTATCACACTTTTTCTTACAACACAGCCCAATTTCTAATATGTAAATTCAGGAAAGAGGAAGAATATTTAAATCTCAAAAAAAGGCTTACATGAGCATGTATTGTTTGATTTTTGTTATTCTGATTACTGTATCTTACTTCTTGTCTTGAGTTAATAAATATATGTGAGTTCCAGTATTACAGTTTCTTGCAGGTAAAGACTCAGAAACTTTTCTCTGTGATATCTCAAATACCTGGTTTTTCTTGTAAATTAATAGCTTTCCTGCATTTTTATTTTGCTGGATTTGCAAGTGGGTGTTTAAGATAGGCCTCTTTCTATAGAGAAACTTCATCTGTGGTGATGCCTGCAGAAGTGGTAACATATTCACTAGTTTTTGCTTCAATAAGCAGACTGGTATCATCGTGATGTAGTATTGCATCTGCATTCTCTACACATGAGGGCAGGTGATTAATCTACACTAGAAAATGAAATAGCCATAAGACAGTGCCTTGTAGTGCAATGTGTGACAGTAAGAATGGCTCTGAAAGGTAGCTGCTTGTAGTGCTACTATGCTCGTGTTTGACCTCTGTAATCTGTGTTCATTCCTCCCTTGAAACTTTTCACAGTTTTCAGCCCCAAACATTCACTACCTTTCTCTTTGTTAACACCGTAATTCCTGTTTTGTTTTCTCAGGGATGCACAAAATGTCAGCAATACTTTAAACAAACATTATATTAAAGTTGTGGACAAATTAATGACTCAAAATAATACTTCCAAAATAAACACAATAAACATTCCATATGAGACAAAATGCTTATCCCTGACCCCAACTAATGAATCAGAAATTGTAAAAATAATACATAGTCTAAAAACAAAGAAACATTGAGGGACTAGGTGGTATATCCACGAAACTTATTAAAAGCTGGAATGAGATTTTCACTCTGCAGCGGAGTGTGCGCTGATATGAAACTTCCTGCCAGATTAAAACTGTGTGCCTGACCTAGACTCGAACTCGGGACCTTTGCCTTTCGCGGGCAAGTGCTCTACCATCTGAGCTACCGAAGCACGACTCACGCCCGGTACTCACAGCTTTACTTCTGCCAGTATCTCGTCTCCTACCTTCCAAACTTTACAGAAGCTCTCCTGCGAACCTTGCAGAACTAGCACTCCTGAAAGAAAGGATATAGCGGAGACATGGCTTAGCCACAGCCTGGGGGATGTTTCCAGAATGAGATTTTCACTCTGTAGCGGAGTGTGCGCTGATATGAAACTTCCTGGCAGATTAAAACAGTGTGCTCGACCGAGACTCGAACTCGGGACCTTTGCCTTTCGCGGGCAAGTGCTCTACCATCTGAGCTACCGGAGCACGACTCACACCGGGTACTCACAGCTTTACTTCTGCCAGTATCTCGTCTCCTACCTTCCAAACTTTACAGAAGCTCTCCTGTAAAGTTTGGAAGGTAGGAGACGAGATACTGGCAGAAGTGAAGCTGTGAGTACCGGGTGTGAGTCATGCTTTGGTAGCTCAGATGGTAGAGCACTTGCCCGTGAAAGGCAAAGGTCCCGAGTTCGAGTCTCAGTCGGGCACACAGTTTTAATCTGCCAGGAAGTTTTAATTAAAAGCTGTTTACAATGGGTGGTAAAGCCATTAACCTGTCTGATAAACTTATCTATAGAAAAAGGAATATTTCCAATGTGCCTGATAAAGAGTAAAGTAATTCCTATGCGTAAAGGAGGCTGTAAAAAGTCCCAGTAAATTACAGACCTATAACTATTACATCTGTACTCTCTAAAATAATAGAAACTGTAATAGAAGAGAGAATATTAAATTTTGTGCAAACATGCAATATTCTCAATGATGAACAACATTGATTCAGAAATGGCAAATCTACCAAAACAGCAGTAGCTGAATTCATGACACTTGTAACTAGAACACTTGATGAACAAAAGGAAGTCTGCGGTATGTTCCTGGACCTATGCAAAGCATTTGATTGTGTATGCCATGACATCCTGTTAGGAAAGCTTCATTGTTATGGTGTAAATGGGAAAGCAGTAGACATCATTAAGTCATTTTTGGCAAATAGAAAGCAGAGTGTAGAAATAAAGCAGAAAGTGAAAAATAATATCACAAGTGTCTTTCCAAATTCTGAAACTGAAAAATATGGGGTTCCTCAAGAATGTGTCCTTGGTCCACTACTTTTCATTCTGCATGTCAATGATATGACCAAAACAGTATCTGATAGTGTAGTCATGTATGCAGATGACACTTCATTTGTTGTTACCAGTTCTACAACAAATGACCTACAAGAGAAGGCTTCACTAAATATAAAAAGTGGAAACACTTATTTCAGGGATAACAATCTCTTTATAAATGGAAACAAAACAACACACATGCAGATACATGCAAACTAAAAACACACTTCGGCCAGCATCACAGTCAGGCTTGGAGGCCTAAAACTAAAGGAGACAAAACAGATATAAATTTCTGGGTGTAACAGTGGATAGGTATATGACATTGGAGAATCACATAAATAACATGTGCCGGAAAATAGGTTCAAGCATACTTCTGAAGAGAAAAATGTCAAAGTCAATAAATAGACACATGGTACAAACAGTGTACTATGTACTAGGCCATTTGCACCTCTCATATGGCATCCTGGATTGGCGAAATGCAGCAAATGTGCACATACAAACAGTATTAATATTACTTAACAGAGCTGTATGATGCATTGCAAAAGTATCACCTAGAGATTCCTGCAGAAATAAATTCAGGGAGCTAAAATTTTTAACAGTGGTATCAGTATATATATATATGTGTGAAACAATTATCTACTTAAAAACTAACTGCACTGCATTGCTAAACAAAGAACATCATGAAAATAATACAAGAATAAAAAATGAATATCATATAGAAGGAAGTAGGCTAAAACTAACAGATAAAAACCCTGTAAATACTGGGCGTGTACTGTACAGCAGTTTACCACAATGTATAAGGATTATAGAAAGTATGTCTCATTTTAAAAGAAAATTAAAAAGACATCTGATCAATATTTGCCCTTACAGTGTTAAATAATATTTTGAAATAAAAAATTAAATAGAGTGGCAGTATACTTGTTTATAATATACTTTTAATGACATTTTTTGTGAAAATTCACACACTGTCTTTTTGTAACTAGCAAATATATGTAATAGACAGACTATAAATGCAATCATACACCAACTGATATAAATCGATGTATTTTTCTGCTATGTATGTGCAAGATTTATGTAAACATGAAGTGTTGTAAGAAATAATCCACGGACAAAGAATAAAGAATATAGACTCTGTTTAGCACCACTGTTAGCATCTTGAATGTCAACGTTTGCATACATATCAAGTACCATCAGCCACTGCTCTTAAGGAATGATGAGATTTTGCTTTGACTGAAAGACATGGTGAAATTCTATAGTTCTTACAGGCCTATATGGAGTCATCTGATTAATAATATTACTTGCCTGATAAGCTTATAAGTAACAGATGTCAAAGTTTAGATTAAAGTAACAATGATAGCACAAGAATGGCAATTCAGTTTGAAATATTTACCTACATAACACTTTCCACAAGATTAATGACCGAACATATTAAAATTTTAAAATAGGAATAGTGTATTAATTTTTTTGCTGTGTACAACTCCATAGATTTCAATTAAATGTTAAGTTTTACACAATCATTGACTGGGAAATAAACATCCCAGGTTAGGATGCGTAATTTAAAATCAAAGAGTGGGATGGTTTGACACAGAGAGGTGAAAAACCCTCCCCCCCCCTCTTTCACCTTCTGCAAACCACACACTGTTTAGCAACAAAAACAACTTTCACAATTAAATATTGGCATCAACTGAAGCTGAATGAGTGCACACATATGCTAAGAACAAGCATGTCATCAGCATATTAAGCCCTTATGGTTCTATTGTCATTATATATGCACTGAATGATGTATATCATGAAATCTATTTCAAATCTGATAAGTGTTTTATTAAAATTTTTACTTTGTTTAAGGTTGGTAGGTCTACTATCTCTACCCTCTGTACCCTGTTTTGAGAAATTATCAGAATCAGTGTATCATAATTACACCATATTCTTTGCGTGATATAGGAGTGAAGAACATTCACTGAATATAAGAAAAACTCTCTCTCTCTCTCTCTCTCTCTCTCTCTCTCTCTTTCTCTATCCGCTTGATTCATAAAAACAGAGGTTCCGGTATTATGACCATCTGGAGTGCGCTTTTCGACATTTAAAAAGCTAAAAACGTAATGTTAAATCTATTTCTTATTTTTTCATCACAGTTAAAACATGCTACAGGATGGTCACCCAACAATGGAGCTGTAAAGCTTAGAAACCTGTCTGTTAAAAATTTCATACATTTATAGTTGCTTAGGAAAGTACAGTTTGGCATCAGATGTAGCAGAAGTGCAGAACCATACATACTGGAGTTTGCAAAGAGGATGATGATAACTGATTGAAAGTTATATTATTAGAGCCACAATAGTCCTTCAACAAAGTTGACCATAAAATTCTGTTGTGGAAGCTAGATTAATCAGGAATAAGAGAAGTAGCAAATGACTAATTCTAATAATTTCTCAAACCAGGGTACAAAAGGTAGAGGTTATAGGCCTACCAACCTTAAACAAGGCAAAAATTTTAATAAAACAATTATCAGATTCAAAATACATTTCATGATTACATCATTCAGTTTCTAGATAATGTTAGATACAAGGATAATATCCTGTTTGTTGATGACAGCAACATTCTAAGTACAGATACAGTACTGAACTCATAATAGAAAAAGTGAATGAAACATTCAAGGATGTTGGCATCAGTCCAATAAGCAGTATAATTATACTGAACATAAGGAAGACGGACATCATCAGTTTCAATTTGAGGAGAGAAAAAATAATATTGTCACATTAAATATAGATAATAACAGAATAGGTGTCTTAACATGATGTAATCTGTGCTTTTACTACTGGGTGGATATCCTAGTGTGTTAGTATATAAATGAGAACTATTTTACACACTTTTCCTTGTGTATTATGCCTATTAATTACCAATACCTGTTATTAACTTGTGATTACCTATTAGATATAGCTAAAAAGCACATTATAGATAAAGCTTATTTGTGAAACCATACCACAGTATATACTTATCATTTTAACTTACATAGTTTAGTTTAACAGTTGAGATTAATGAGGTTGTTCCTGAAGATTCGAAGATTTGCCAGTTGGTGTGTAAAGGGTTGCACTGAAGCAGCTTACATGAATATTTTTCCTGTGCTGAAACTGTTTACATGAATATGACATACACACACACACACACACACACACACACACACACACATATGCACACACACACACACAACTGCCAACCTTCTCTGCCATCTGCTTCAAATGGTCCTCCTCAACCCAGCGTGCCACCTTCCTGCATGTTGACCTCCTACTCTGTGGTGGCTCCACCCACACCTCTGTCCACATTAAACCCACCACCCACCAATAGTATCTGCATTTTGACAGCTGTCATCCCCTTCACACCAAAAATCCCTCCTGTATAGCTCAGCTACCTGGGGAGGACGTATCTGCAGAAACAAAAACTCCCTTGCTCAATACACTGAGGGTCTTGCCAAGACTTTCACAGATGGGCACTATCCTCCAGACCTAGTCCCCAAACAGCTTTCGCATGCCATTTCTATCCACAACCCCAGTCCTCCCACCACAACAAAAAACCAGCCACAAAGGAGTGTCCCCTTCATCACCCAGTACCACCCCGGACTGGAAGAACTAAGCCACACCCTTCACCAGGGCTTTGATTACCTATTATCATGTGCTAAAATGAGAGACAACTTACCAGAGATACTCCCCACCTTTCCTAAAGTGGTGTTCCATCGTCCATCCAACAGCCACATCATCCTGATCCATCCCTTTGCCACTCCCAATCCCAACCCCTTGCCACAAGGATCATATCTCTGTGGAAGACCCAGGTGTAAGACCTGCCCTATCCACCCACCCAGTGCTTCTTATTCCAGTCTATCGCAAGTTTATTCTACCACATCAGGGGCTGGGCCACTTGTGAAAGGAGCCATGTCATTCACCAGCTATGCTGCAATCATTGTACAGCTTTTTATAATGGTATGACTACCAAGCAGCTGTCTACCATGATGAACGGCCACCGCCAAACTGTGGCCAGGAGCAAAGTAGACCACTATGTGGCACAACATGCAGCTGACCACAACCCACTTGATTTCAATGGCTGCTTCACTAGCCAAGCCATCTGGATCCTCCCTCCACCACCCAGCTTTTCTGAACTGTGGAGATGGGAATTATCCTTACAGCATATTCTCCGCTCCCATAATTATCCTGGCCTCAACCTATGGTAACATAGTGTCCCCACACCCTCCACCCAACAGTTTCCACCCCTTATGCCCTACCGTCTCCTCCCCATTCTTGTCTCGCACCGAGTTTATTTTCAGCCCTCTGCCAACTCATCCAGCTGTCTTTCCCCACATCTCTCCATTTATTTTTCCACACCTCCCTACCCCACAACCTCCTGATGCTGCACCTGTTGCACTCTAGTCCCTGCACACTACACCAGGCAGCACTGGTCTCTCTTCCCACCTGTACACTACTACCCCTTCCCCTTCTCCAGCCCCTGCAGATTGCTGCTTTGTGTGTGTGTGTGTGTGTGTGTGTCTTTACTGATGAAGTAAAATCTCAAAGCTTCAGGTGAGTGTCTTTTAATCATGCCTGTTTGCAACTTGACATGTCTTCTTTATGGTGAGTAGCAAACTATCTTTTCCTACATTTTTTATTTTCTTAATATAGTATAGTGCAATATACTCAGTAGTGTTTGGGATAAAGACATTCTGCATCTTCATCATACTTTTCCTTACAAACAGCCCAATTTCTAAAATGTAAATGAAGGGAAGAGGAAGACTATTAAGATCTCAAAAAGGCTGATGGGCACATCTATTGTTTGATTTTTGTTATTCTGATTACTGTCTTTGGTTCCTGTGTTGAGTAAATACGCTAGTTCCAATATTAGATTTTCTTGCAGGTAAAGCCCTAGAAACTTTGTCTCACTGGTATTTTTAATTTCCTGGTTGTTCATGTGAATGACTCACTTTCCCTGCATTTTTATTTGTTGGATTTGCAAGTGTGGGTTTAGGATGAGCCTCTATCTTTAGAGAAACTTCATCTGTGATGACACCTGCAGAAGTGGTTAGATATTCTCTAGTTTTTTCTTCAATAAGTAGACTGAGATCATCTGCAGGGAGTATTGCTTCTGCATTCTCTACACATGAGGACATGTGATTAATCTACACTAGAAAAAGAAATAGTCCTAAGATATAGTCACATGGTATGCTGTGTGACAGTAAGAATAGCTCTGAAAGGTAGTTTCATGTAGTGCTAACATGACTGTGTTTGACCTCTATAAACTGTGTTTTATTCCCACCTTGAGACTTTTCAGTTTTCAGTCCCCCAAGATTCACTATCTTTCTATTTTTTAGCACCATCATTACTGTTTTGTTTTTTAGATTGATCACCTGTTTTAATTCTCTTTAGCACCAGTGTTAGTATCTTGACCATCAATGTCTGCACACATAGCAAGCATCGTCATCCACTGCTCTTCAGAAATGATGAATTTTGCTTTGATAGAAAGACATGCTTCAGTTCTGTAGTTCTTACAGGCCTGCATGTACTCAACTTGTTAATAGTATTACTTGCCTTATAACCTCACATGTCATCAATGTCAGAGCTTAGATTAATGCAACACTGACAACATGAGATTTACAATTCAGTTGGAAATGTTTCAATACATAACACTCTTTCTAAAAACTAATGAGGAAACTTGTTAATCTTAATATAGTAGGAGTGTATTAACTGTTTCTTTGTACAGCTCCACAAATTTAAATTACATTTTAAGTTTTACACATCCATTGAGTGGGAAATAAACACCCCAAGATAGGATTTGATTTGATTTATTTCGTTTTACATAGGTCCAACTGTGTTGGGTTCACGAGGACGTGATAATCTTATAGCATATACAGAAATATGAGTACATAAATATATAAAAATTTATACAGTAAATTCTTTGGGCAGCAATACAGAAAAAGAAAATACATATTTTCTTAGAATCATTAAAGCACTACAGAAAACAGATACGGAGCACACACAGATACAGAGCTCAGGTTAAATAAAATTCTTAGTGGCATTATGTCAACTTGTATTATATAATATTAAAATTTTACAATTTATTTAGTTAAAAATTCATCTAGACTGTAAAAAGCTTTTTCTAGCAGAAATATTTTTAGTGCTTTCTTAAACTCACTCTTGTTATGAATCTTTGATTTTATTTTGGGAGGAAGAGCATTGTAGAGTTTTGCTCCAGTGTAGTGGACACCCTTTTGTGCCAAGCTGAAATTTCTGAGTTCACTGTGTATGTCATTCTTCCTCTGTGTGTTATGCTCATGATAATTACTGTTTGGTTGAAATATATCTATAATTTTACAAACAAAACACATGAGAGAAAAAGTATATTGGCATGTAGTTGTGTATATTTTAAGATTACGAAAACTATTTCTACAAGAGTCTCTTGGGCGCAATCCACATATAATTCTTAAAGCTCGCTTCTGTGCAATGAACACTTTCCTTGCTAATGGCTGGTTGCCTCAAAAAATAATTCTGTACTCAATGAGACAATGAAAATAGCCATAATATGCCACTTTTCCAGTGTTAGGTTCAACACATGTAGTGACAACCCGTAAAGCATAGGTAGCAGAGCTAAGCCTCTTACAGAGATCAATAATATGTGAAGACCAGTTCATTTTCTTGTCAATGTGCACTCCAAGAAATTTTGTTGTTTCCATTCTAACTATTGGTTGATTACCACATGTCACACTTATCTCTCTCTCTTTTTCTGTTTTTGTACAGAACTGAATAAAGCTGGTCTTACTGGAATTTAATGAGAGACCATTCACCCTGAACCAATTAACCATATCTGATAGTATGTGATTAATGAGTTCCTCAAGATTGTTGTCTGTTCTACTGCTCATAAAAATTGTGGTATCATGAGCAAATAATGTAAATTTACACGGCAGGCTTGTACATGATGGTAGATCATTTATAAAAATCAGGAATAATAGTGGCCCAAGAATTGAGCCCTGGGGCACTCCACATGTAATGGAACTCCATTCAGAATCTAAGGAAGTGTCGTATACTCCACCCGAGCTATTCAACACAACTTTTTGTTTTCTGTCTTGGAGGTACGACTGTAGCCAATTACCTGCAACACCACTTATTCCTACTAATTTTGATTTTTGCAAGAGAATCTGGTGATCAACACAGTCAAACGCTTTGGATAAATCACAGAAGACACCAAGTGCTAGCATTTTTTCATTAAGGGTTTCTAGGACTTCATTTGCAAGTGCGTAGACTGCGTCTTCTGTTGAACGGCCCTTTTGAAAGCCAAATTGGCTCTTGCTGAGAACTCCATTCTTCATGAGATGATCAGTAATTCTTTTCTAGAATTTTGGAGAAAGCTGTCAGCAAAGAGATAAGTCGATAGTTAGTTAGTTCAGCTTTGTCGCCCTTTTTGTACAGGGGCTTCACAATGGCATACTTAAGTCAACTGGGAACAACACCTTTCTGAAGGGAAGCATTGAAAATATGACAGAGAATGTCCCTTATCCACACACAAGAATATTTCAGTAAATTACTAGATATATTATCAACCCCTGCAGAGTTCTTACTTTTTTGAGACGTGATGATTTTTTGAATTTCTTCTACAGTGACAGGATTAAGGTGCATTTCTGAAATTGAATTTGAATACACTGCTTGACAAAGAGTTACAGCTTCATCAACATCGGGCTTGCAACCAATCTGTTGAGTTACTGATAGGAAGTGTTTATTAAAAATCTCAGCCACCATTTTGGGGTTATCTACTAGGGTACCTTCATATCTGATTTTATTTACATCTTCTTTGCTTGTTGTATCTCTTCCTGTTTCTTTTTTTATAATGCTCCAAATTGCTTTTATTTTATTATTAGAATTATATATTTTCTTCTCATAATAAAGGGCTTTTGATTTCGGTATTAGTTTCTTCAAAATTTTACCGTATAATCTATAGTGTTCCCATTTTTCTACATCTGTACAGAATCTTATTGCAGCATAAGTTTCCCTTTTGGTTTTACATGACTGCTTTATACCTTTTGTAAACCAAGGCTTACTTACAGAATGAGAAGCACTGTTTCTGACCCATTTCTTGGGAAATATTTCTTCAAAAAGAGAACAGAATTCATTTATAAAACAGTTAAATTTAGTATCAACATTATCATGGCTATATACTAAAGACCAATCCATTTGCTGCAACCTGTGGTTGAAAGTTTCTTTTGCCTCTTCATTCATTAGACTTATGAATTTCCATTAAGGAATTGGAGTTTACAATGTGCGAATCTTTTTCTATTGTTTTACTAAACACTTTGGCACAATTTTTGGTCTGCTCATTACATTGACCTCATTCACGGTTGTTTGCGGCAGTAAATTTTCTTCTCTTACCTTATTCACAGTGCCGTTTTGCTTTTCCCGTCATTCATGTGAACTGTAAGTTTCATTTTCACTATCAGTGGTTGAAAGTACTTGAAATGTGTTTTCAAGCACAAAGCTTGTGTAACTTTCGCAGGTTTTCTGAATCTGCTCTTTGCTCTTGCTGTTATTGATGGGTAATTTAAAATTGAAGAGTTGGGTGGTTTAAACAGACAGAGGAAAATTCCTCACCCCTCCCCAATTTGCCCTCTGCGAATTTAACATTTTTTTGCAACAAAAGCAACTTTCTAGGTTGAATATTGACATCAGCTGATGTTGAATGAGCTCTCAAATATGCTAACAAAAAGGATGTTATCAGTATATTATGCTCTTACTGTTCTGTTGTCACTGTATATTAGCAAGTGCATTTGTATTAGCAAGTGTATCATAATTTTACCATATTCTTTACAGAATATATGAGTAAAGGAGACCACTCACTGAATATCAGAAGCATTTGAAGCATTGAGTCATCAACAGGCACACAGAAAAGAGAAATAAAACTTGCTAGCTTTCATTATATATCCTTTGTCAGGCTAGAGAATGCACATGCAAGTGCACACACACACACACACACACACACACACACACACACACACACACACACACACGTGCATAACTATACTCCTACAATGTGCCGACTTCATACACAACAGTCATCATTTTCCATACCCCTCACACACTCCTAATTCTCCCACCATTTCTAATAATAAGCTACAAAGGAGTGCTCCCTTTGGCACCCAGTATCACTATGGACTGTGAAATATGCTCACTATTTTTATGTACTTGAATTTAGCATATTTTGTGACAGTACTCACTTTCCCGTGGATGTTTATAAGTTGATATTTGACTTTTTGTGTTGGCTTCAGTTGTCTAGTGAAAATATGATTCCATAATGCTGTTTTGTTGGCTGCTGAACTGTCCTGGTTCAATGCGTTTGCCTCATTTTTGGTGCTTCAAATACCACTTTTCCGAATGTGCTTCCTTCTTGATGTTTGTATAAAAAAGTAGTAGAATAACTCATTTTTGCTGGTCACTTGCAAATTATTATAATGGGGACCTGTACATAGTTCCACCATCACACACCGAGTGTTCACTGCCGACTGACTACGGTCAAAGACGACTCCAGCGTCAAAGACATTTCACACAATACACAAGCTTCCACTTGTAACCAGTCTCTTTGATATTATTCATCACATCTACTAATATTAATCAATATGCTGTCACTCTCAAACATATTAGCAAATTAGCATAAAATAAGGCAAATTACAATTCACAAAAAATATTCTGACAAAAATATAAGAAAACATATACAACCCTCATTAGATTTGGTATTGACAAATTCGGTAGAAAATAACACATCTCCCAGATCCATTACAACTGGAACACCTAGACCATATCTATTGCCAGGGCTTTTTACTATCTATCATCATGCCCAGAAATGACGTGCAACATACTAGAGAGCCTCTCCACCCCCCCCCCCCCCCCACCCCAAAGTGGTATTCCATTGCCCACCTAACCCACAAAACATCCTGCTCTATCCCAATCCCTTGCAACAGGGGTCTCCTGGCTTCAATCTCCATTAACTTACTGTCCCCACAGCCTCCACCCAACTATTTTCCTACCTTACATTGTGTCACTTCTTCCAGTCCACATCTCTATGTCACCTTCATTGTACACTGCATCCCACTTGCTCAGGTACCCATGCATCACCGGCCTAGCCTGTGCACCTACCTCTTACATTTTTAGCAAGGAAACTTGCTGCCCCCTTCCAAGCTGCTACCCGAACCCAACCTCTCTTCCTGCCTCCCACCTCTTTTTCCCACTATCCACCCCAGCTGAGACAACCCCCCTCCACACACCTGCTTCTGAAGTCCCAGACTTTCTGATATATTCATATTCTTTAAAGATAGCACTTAGCTTTGGTATCTTTCTTGTAATTTTGTTTGGAGTGTGAGGGGTGAAGGGGGAATTGGGTGCACAGTATATGATCACAGCAGTGAAACTATGGAAAAGTAACGCCAAATCAATAACAATAAACAATTATTAGACCATTGTAAAAATCTATTTAAAGAGTTAAGGATCTAATTGCACCATATGATCTGTCACTCCATTATGCACACTTAGTAAAACATTAGTATTTATCACACTAACAGCTCTGTTCGTGACCATGGACCAATGCTTAACTTACACATTAAGAAAAAAATTAAATAAAGATCTTTCTATCGGGAAATCAAATTGTGCAATAAACTACACAAGGAAATGAAAGAGATTATTAAAACCAATCTGTTTAAAACATCATTTAAAACATACCTCTTAAGTAATGCATACAGTACAGTAAATGATTTCTTAAATACATCGAAGTATGGGTGTGTAAGAAATATTGTGGTTGCTAAAAATTACAAAAAGTAACATCCCTGTCATACCACAATACTCTTCCAGAGTATAATGCCTGTTTCTGGATTATTGTATGCCAAGATATGTGATGGAAAATGGTAAACTCATTTCATCTTCCTGAGTTCCTTTATTGTGGACTCAGATATTCAGATAGATGTTATGCGAAAATACAGAAATTGTAATGGAGAGGCAGAGGTATCATAATAGTCCTGGTACCAGCCAAACGAATGAGTATGTATTGTGAACAGTGAGTGCAATGTGTGTGGCGATTCACAATGAAATGTGAATAAATAGTATTACATTAGCTGTAAGCAACTATACACCTGCATGCTTGTTAACTTTTAATTGTGTTTTATTGTAATAGTATAGTATTCCTTGTTATTGATATAGGGATAAATAAACAATTAACTATATACGATTTTTCTCCATATGATTTTTTATTTGTTTTGCCTATATTTAAGACTCTATGATGTTAATGTTTTGAACATGGCTGTGTGTTTTTATTTTTGTTTTGATGTTTTTATTTTATTTTAATCCTATTGGCTTCTTTCCTCATTATATGCATTTGTACAGTTTCTTCTTTCCAGGAGTCGCAACAGTTATTCACATTACAGTATTTTCCTGAGGGACTTCTCTACATATCTCACTAATGAATAAGTTAGATAACTGTGCTTTCTGTGGTCACATTTTATGGTTTTACCAGAACAGTGTCTGTCAAATTATGCATCCCTACACCACTGGTCTTTGCTAGGTTGATACTTTCGTGGTCAGCTTTCCACACTCTGATGCCTGCATTGCCCTTTTCTGAGAGCTGCAAGCAACAACTCTGTATGCCAGTAAAGAAAGAAGTCTCTTGTCTTACAAAATCAAACCAGCAAGCTTGTTCTGAGCTGTCATCTAAGTTGGAATTTAAAACATAGCAGCTAAACATCATCTAAAATGCTCAGCTCTTTGACAAATATTAATTTCATGTCATGTTACTTTTCAAGTTACAGTCACAGAGTATGGAGCTGAAAATAGAATTGCCTGTATAAATTTGATGTTTTCTGTGCAAAATTTAGCTTTTAAAATTACTTTAGATCATGTTGTTGTTGTGGTCTTCAGTCTAAAGACTGGTTTGATGCAGCTCTCTGTGCTACTCCGTCCTGTGCAAGTCTCTTCATCTTCGAATAACTAATGCAACCTACATCCTTCTGACTCTGTGACTCTGCTTACTGTATTCATCTCTTGGTCTTCTTCTACAATTTTTACCTTCCTCCCTCTCCCTTCACACACACACTTCTCTCCAATATTGAATCGGTGATCTCTTGATGTCTCTATCTTCTAGTCATGTTGTGTCTGAAATTTCTTTTGTACCGAATTCTGTTCAGTATTTTCTCACTGGTTATGTGATCTACCCATCTAATCTTCAACATTCTTCTGTAGCCCCACATCTCAAAAGTTTCTATTCTCTTCATGTCTAAACTGTTTATTATCCTCATTTCACTTCTATATTTGGCTACACTCTGTCCATATACTTTCAGAAAAGATTTGCTGACACTTAAACCTACATTTGAAATTAAAAATTTCTCTTCTTCAGAAATGCTTTCCTTGCCATTGCCAGTTTATATTTTATATCCCCTATACTTTGGCCATCATCAGTTATTTTGCTGCCAAAATAGCAAAACTGATTGATTACTGTAAGTATCTCATTTCCTTATCTAATTCCCTCAACATCACTTAATTTAATTCCTCTACATTCCATTATCCTTCCTTGCTTTTATTTATGTTCATTTTATATCCTCCTTTCAAGACACTGTCCATTCCATTCAACTGCTTTTCCAAGGCCTTTGCTGTCTCTGACAGAATTAGAATATCATTGGCAAATGTCAAAGTTTCTTTTCTTTTCCCTGGACTTTAATTCCTAGTCAAAATTTTTCTTTGGTTCCCTTCACTACTTTCTCAATGCGCAAATTGAATAACAGCATGGACTAGCTACAACCCTGTCTCTCTCTATTCTCAACCACTTCTTCCCTTTCATGCCTCTCAACTCTTATAACTATCATCTGGTTTCCATAAAAATTGTAAATAGTCTTTTTCTCTCCATATTTTGCTCCTGCTACCTTCATAATTTCAAAGAGAGCTTTCCAGTCAACACTGTCAAAAGCTTTATTTATGTCTGCAGATGCTATAAATGTAGGTTTGCCTTTTCCTAAACCTTTCTTCTAAGAGAATTTGTAGGGTCAGTATTGCCTCACAAGTTCCTACACTTCTACAGAATCCAAACTGATCTTCCCTAAGGTTGGCTTCTATCTGTTTTTCCATTCTTTGGTAAAGAATTTGTGTTACTATTTTGCAACCATTCAATAATATTCATACTTGTCATCACCTGCTTTCCTTGGAACTGGAATTTTTATATTGTTTCTGAAGTCTGAGCATATTTCAGCTCTCTCATACATCTTGCACACTAATGAGTTTTGTCATGACTGGTTCTCCAAAGGCTATCAGTCATTCTGACAGAATATCACCTATTCCAGGGGCCTTGTTTCGAATTAGATCTTTCAGCAGTCTGTCAAATTATTCTTACAGCATGATACATCCCATCTCATCTTCATTTACATTCTCTTCCATTTCTCTAATATTGCCCTCAAGTAAATCTCCCTTCTTATCTTAGGACTGGTTTTCCATCTGAGTTCTTCATATTCGTATAGCTGCTTCTCTTTTCTCCAAAGGCTACTTTAATTTTCCTGTCGATAGCATCTGTCTTTCCCTCAGTGAAATTTGCTTCTAAATCCTTACATTTGTTTTCTAGCCATTTCCGCTTAGATGGCGGCTACAGTAAAAGTTAAGCAAGTGTCCTTCCAGAAAAACTTAAATTTTGCCGTAAAAAAGAAATCGTGTGAAAATTGTAAAGCCGAAATCAAGAAACTGAATGAACGCATAACGAGCTTACAGTTCATAATCGGCAGTTTGAAAACGGACATTTCGAAAATACAACAAGTAAATAGTGAACTGAACACGCTAAAACTTGTGCGAGATAGCTCGTCCATTACGGAAAAGTGGTCAAATGTAAAGTGCAAAAACAGCAAGTCCAAAGTGCAAATTCGGAAAACCTGCGAAAGTTACGCAAGCTTTGTGCACGAAAACACATTTCAAGTACTTTCGATCGCCGATAGTGAAAATGCAACTTACAGTTCGCATGAACGATGGGAAAAGCAAAAAGGCACTTTGGGGAATAAGGTAAGAGAAGAAAATTTACTGACGCAAAATACTGTGAAGGAGGTCAATATAAATGTGCCGACCAAAAATTGTGTCGAAGTGTGTAGTAAAACAATACAAAACGATTCGCAAATTGTGAACTCCAATAACAGGAAACTGTTCGTGTTTTCAGACAGCCATGGTCGTGGACTTCCGAGTAAACTAAAAGAAACAACTAAAACATTTTCGTGTGGTATAGTGAAACCGGGAGCCCCACTTTGCGAAATTAAAAAAATGACCGAATCCGCAGAGGCAAAAAATCTGCATGATAAAGACTTCGTTGTAGTTATGGGAGGCGCAAACGATGTCTACAAAAATGAAACATTGAGTGCAACGCGCGATCTTAAACAGTGTCTGAGGAACCTCACTCACACTAACGTAATACTTGTCAATATTCCGCATCGCTATGATCTTGTAAGATGGTCATGTGTTAACAGGGAAATAGAAAATGCCAACAGTCAGTTTGCAAAAATCTGCAAACATTTTAAAAACGTGAAATGCGTTGATATAAGCAGTATTGGACGTAGATTCCACACGCAACACGGACTTCACCTGAATGGCTTGGGGAAAGAATATCTGACAAGCCTGATAACCAGGGTAATAAAAAACCACCAAAATAAATTCAAAACCAAAACGATAATTGCATTGCCATCGCCTGACTCCATAACGAAAACGCTTCAAAAAAATTCATTAGGAACTTCATCAGCAGCAGCAAAACATGTAAAAAAAGACCACATTTTAACAGAAAGAACAGTGGACATCGATTTCAACAACAAAAGAACTACTATTCCTCATCAGCCAAGTATTATTTTAGACGAAAATTACAAAAACGAGAAGACTCCAAGTTCACAAGGAAACACAGCAGTAGTGGTAGAACCAACATTTGAAGTGTCAGAAACAGCACCACCATCAACAACAACAAATAGAAGGCTGTTGGACAGAAGAAATGCTGAGCCTCCTTCTCATCTCAACGATTTTTTATGTGTGGGCCTGAAGAAAAAGAAGGGACAACAGTAGGTAGTGTCAGGTGTCTCCTCTCTCCTGTCTCAAGGCAGACTCCAATGGATTCTCAGTCAGGTAACAGTACTAATAGAATGAAAAAGCAAGAGGAAGGCATCTCTTTCTTTCATCAAAATATAAGGGGCCTCTTAAACAAAACAGATCAACTCCTTATTAACATTAGTGAAAAGGACAGTATAAATAATGCCCAGATTTTGTGCTTAACTGAGCACCATGTTACTGATAAATGTTTCTTGCCATCTATAGTAAGTTATACTTTAGTAACATACTACTGTAGGGAAAGTAAAGATAAAGGTGGAGTAGCAATTTATGTTAAGGATAGTGTAGCATACAAAGCTATAGATCTTAAGAAATATTGTGTGGAACAACAATTTGAGGCATGTGCCACAGAAATAACAACTAAATTCTACCCAATAATAGTGTTGGCTGTCTACAGGGCTCCTTCAGGTGACATAAAAACTTTTCTGCATTCAATGGAACTCCTTCTGCCATGGTTACTTTCAAAAGCGAAGGATATTGTAATATTAGGTGATTTCAATATAAACTTTTTGAAAGATAATAAGAATAAAATAGACGTTGAGATTGTGATGACCTTACACAATCTGACATCAGTAATAAACTTCCCAACAAGAATTACATCTGAGTGCCAAACTATGATAGACAACATTTTTTTAGATGTAAATAGACATCAGAATTATATTGTCAGGCAGGTTATAAGTGGGCTTTTAGGTCATGATGGACAAATTCTCACTATTTATGACGTTATTCTGTTCAAAAAAGAATTTCCTCGATGGAAATTCATAACAGTAATTAATGAAGAGGCGAAAGGAACTTTCAACTATTGGTTGCAGCAAATGGATTGGTCTTTAGTATATAGCCATGATGATGTTGATACTAAATTTAACTGTTTTATAAATGAATTCTGTGCTCTTTTTGAAGAAATATTTCCCAAGAAATGGGTCAGAAACAGTGCTTCCAATTCTGTAAGCAAGCCTTGGATTACAAAAGGTATAAAGCAGTCATGTAAAACCAAAAGGGAAACTTATGCTGCAATAAGATTCTGTAAAGATGTAGAAAAATGGAAACACTATACATTATATGGTAAAATTTTGAAGAAACTAATACAGATATCAAAAGCCCTTTATTATGAGAAGAAAATAGATAATTCTAGTAATAAAATAAAAGCAATTTGGAGCATTATAAAAAAAGAAACAGGAAGAGATACAACAAGTAAAGAAGATATAAATAAGATCAGATATGAAGGTATCCTAGTAGATAACCCCAAAACGGTGGCTGAGATTTTTAATAAACACTTCCTATCAGTAACTCAACAGATAGGTTGCAAGCCCGATGCTGATGAAGCTGTAACTCTTTGTCAAGCCCTATATTCAAACACAATTTCAGAAATGCACCTTAATCCTGACACTGTAGAAGAAATTCAAAAAATCATCATGTCTCTAAAAAGTACGAATTCTGCAGGGGTTTATAATATATCTAGTAATTTATTGAAATATTCTTGTGTGTGGATAAGGGACATTCTCTGTTATATTTCAATGCTTTCCTTCAGAAAGGTGTTGTTCCCAGTTGACTTTTAAGTATGCCATTGTGAAGCCCCTGTACAAAAAGGGCGATAAAGCTGAACTAACTAACTATCGACCTATCTCTTTGCTGACAGCTTTCTCCAAAATTTTAGAAAATAATTACTGATCATCTCATGAAGAATGGAGTTCTCAGCAAGAGCCAATTTGGCGTTCAAAAGGGCCGTTCAACAGAAGACGCAGTCTACGCACTTGCAAATGAAGTCCTAGAAACCCTTAATGAAAAAATGCTAGCACTTGGTGTCTTCTGTGATTTATCCAAAGCGTTTGACTGTGTTGATCACCAGATTCTCTTGCAAAAAGCAAAATTAGTAGGAATAAGTGGTGTTGCAGGCAATTGGCTACAGTCGTACCTCCAAGACAGAAAACAAAAAGTTGTGTTGAATAGCTCGGGTGGAGTATACGACACTTCCTCAGATTCTGAATGGAGTTCCATTACATGTGGAGTGCCCCAGGGCTCAATTCTTGGGCCACTATTATTCCTGATTTTTATAAATGATCTACCATCATGTACAAGCCTGCCGTGTAAATTTACATTATTTGCTCATGATACCACAATTTTTATGAGCAGTAGAACAGACAACAATCTTGAGGAACTCATTAATCACATACTCTCAGATGTGGTTAATTGGTTCAGGGTGAATGGTCTCTCATTAAATTCCAGTAAGACCAGCTTTATTCAATTCTGTACAAAAACAGAAAAAGAGAGAGAGATAAGTGTGACATGTGGTAATCAACCAATAGTTAGAATGGAAACAACAAAATTTCTTGGAGTGCACATTGACAAGAAAATGAACTGGTCTTCACATATTATTGATCTCTGTAAGAGGCTTAGCTCTGCTACCTATGCTTTACGGGTTGTCACTACATGTGTTGAACCTAACACTGGAAAAGTGGCATATTATGGCTATTTTCATTGTCTCATTGAGTACAGAATTATTTTTTGGGGCAACCAGCCATTAGCAAGGAAAGTGTTCATTGCACAGAAGCGAGTTTTAAGAATTATATGTGGATTGCGCCCAAGAGACTCTTGTAGAAATAGTTTCCATAATCTTAAAATATACACAACTACATGCCAATATACTTTTTCTCTCATGTGTTTTGTTTGTAAAATTATAGATATATTTCAACCAAACAGTAATTATCATGAGCATAACACACAGAGGAAGAATGACATACACAGTGAACTCAGAAATTTCAGCTTGGCACAAAAGGGTGTCCACTACACTGGAGCAAAACTCTTCAATGCTCTTCCTCCCAAAATAAAATCAAAGATTCATAACAAGAGTGAGTTTAAGAAAGCACTAAAAATATTTCTGCTAGAAAAAGCTTTTTACAGTCTAGATGAATTTTTAACTAAATAAATTGTAATATTTTAATATTATATAATACAAGTTGACATAATGCCACTAAGAATTTTATTTAACCTGAGCTCTGTATCTGTGTGTGCTCCGTATCTGTTTTCTGTAGTGTTTTAATGATTCTAAGAAAATATGTATTTTCTTTTTCTGTATTGCTGTCCAAAGAATTTACTGTATAAATTTTTATATAATTATGTACTCAAATTTCTGTATACGCTATAAGATTATCAGATTGTATTTGTAATAAACTGACGCGTTCCACGTCCTTGTGTATCCAACACAGTTGGACCTATGGAACACGAAATAAATCAAATCAAATCAAGCCATTTTACACTTCCTATCAGTCTCACTGTTCTGTATGTTTGTATTGTCTTTCACCTGCTTCATTTGCTCCATTATTACATTTTCTCCTTTCATCAGTTATATTCAGTATCTTCTGAGTTATCCAAGGATTTCTACTACTAATAGGTAAAAACCTATTTGGTCCTCTGATGCCTTCACTATTTCATCTCTCAAAGCTACCCATTCATCTTCTACTGTATTCCTTTCCCTTGTTCTTGTCAATCATTGCCTAATGCATTCTCTGAAATTCTCAGCTACCTCTGGTTCTTTCAATATGTCCAGACCCCATCTTTTTAATTTTCTATCTTTCTTGCAATTTCTTTTGTCCTAATCTACAGTTCATAAGCAAAAAATTGTGGTCAGAGTCCACATCTGCCCCTGGAAATGTCTCACAATTTAAAATTTGGTTTTGAAATCTCTGTCTTATCATTATATAATCATCCTCAAACCTTCCAGTGTCTCCAGGTCTGTTCCACATGTACAGCCATCTTTCAGTATTCCTAAACCAAGTGTCAGTTGATGGTTAAATTATGCTCTATGGAAAATTTGGCCAAGTGGCTTCCTCTTTCATTCCTTTCCCTAGTCCCTATTCACATACTATTTTTCCTTCTCTTTCTTTTCCTACTATGTAATTCTAGCCCCACACCACAAATCAGTTTTCATCTCCCTTAACTATCTGAATAATTTATTTTATCTCATCATACATTTCTTCAATCTTTTCATCGTATGTGGAGGTAGTTGGCATATAAACTTGTACTATTTTGGAGGGTGTGGGCTTCATGCCTATCTTAGCCACAATAATGTGTTCACTATGCTATTTACTGTAGCTTACCTCTGTTCCTATTTTCTTATTCATTATTAAACCTACTCCTGCAGTATCCCTATTTGATTTTGTATTATTAACCGTGTATTTACCTGACCAGTAACCTCATTCCTCCTGCCATTGAACTTCACTAAGTACCACTATATCTAACTTCAGCCTATCCATTTCTCTTTTTAAATTTTATGACCTACCTGTCTGATTAAGGGCTCTAACATTCAACACTCCCATCTGTAGAATGCTAGTTTTGTTTCTCCTGATGAAACATCCTCCTGAGTAGTCCCTGCTGAGAGGTCGGAATGGGGGACTACTCTGTACTATTTTACCCAAGAGGATGCCATCATCATTTAACCATACAGTAGAGCTGTATGCCCTTCGGAAAAATTACAGCTATAGTTTCCCCTTGCTCTCAGTCATTCGTAATACCAGCACAGAAAGACAATTTTGGTTTATGTTACAAGTCAGTCAATCACCCACACTGTTGCCCCATCAACTACTGCAAAGGCTGCTGCCCCTCTGCAGTAACCACACATTTGCTTGGCCTTCCTTTGTTGGTTTCACCTACAGTGTGGCTATCTGTATTGCTGAGGCACACAAGCCTCCCCACCAACAGCAAGGGCCATGATTCATGGTGTGGGGTGTCAAAATAACTGAAGTTATGCAAGGAGAAGCCGATCAGTCATACATTCTGAGCAACCTTACTATTTTGCAGTCTGTGTTTGGGAAGTGTTGAGATCAGGGGTCTTTCTCTATAGAATAATTAAAAGTGTTAATCTGAAAATTATGTAATTTGTTCCAAGTAATATGTCATAAAGTCAGCCTACAAATTACTGTTTTATAACATTGCAACCACTAATTATTTTCAGCTGTTTGATAAAGTTTATAAGTTTATTATGTTTGCTCCTCAGGTGGTACTAGAAAGGCTTATTTTTGTTAATTCCAGTCCCCTTTAGCTTACTGAATAGTTTTCTAGGGTGAAAGTAATAGTTGCTTAAGTGAACTTTTGACATTACAGAAAAGAACTATCTGAATCTTGTTATGTACTCTGTTATGGCCCGCTGCAAGCCCCTATTTAAAAAGTTGTGTTTGCATACTGTATCCTCCTTGCACACATTCAAATGTGTAGATGACAAGAGCTAGACTTGGTGACCTGCAAACCAACTCTAATTACCACAGTCACAATACTCACAATTGTGGATCCCTCCATACAGATCAAGTTAGAACAACCCATACTCAAAGACATGTGAGCCACTTCAGTGTCATTCTCTATAATACACTGCCAACACATATATAGAGAATGGAGCAGATTAAAATCACTTCTTGTTCAGAAGCATTTCTACAACATAAAAGTATATGTTAAGTTACGGGAATACTAGGCCCTCATTTATCATTTAGTTCTTTTGATTCTGTTACCTGATGTACCATTGTTGTGCTTGTGTTTGAATAATAATGTTTCTGCTACTGGTTTTCTGTTTCTTGTGTTTCAAATGCAGTGCATTACACCTTCTCTGAGAAGGGATCTGGTGCTAGACAATTTGTGGTGAATATAGTGTCAGCAGGTTTCTGTGTGTTTATGGGTTTTTCAGCAGTGTTATATAAGTGTTCAAGTGGTTTTGTTTAATCACAGAGTCCTCTACATCAAAGTTTCATGATTTAGCTACTTGACTGATTTATTTATTGTGCATGTTGTACTTTTCGGGAGTGTTATATAATATGTTGCTTTTTCGTTTTTTCAGTAGTGTTTTTATTTTCAAAATTTATTCTTTGTTGACTTACTTCTTCTCTGTGCTGCAGTCATGTAGACGGTGTACTTGTGATCTCCACTCCTATCATGTACTGAGCAATATCACTACACCAGTCTTTGGGAGGACCTGATTAAGGTTTTCCATGATTTCCCCAAGTTGCTGTGGTGAATGTTGTAATGATTCCTTTGACTAAATCATGGACCACTTCATGTCCTATCCTCACCTAATCCTGGCCTAAACTGTTAATGTTTCAGATAAAGATATATCATTTCTGTAGTGTATCTGACATGTCCAATACCATTGTACTAAATGCTCTATGGATGAATAAATAATTAATAATAATAATAATAATAATAACAATAATGATAATGACAGTGCCAATATAATAATAATAATAATAATAATAATAATAGGTATTTGGTAAGATAGCATTGTGGATTGATGTGCTAGTCAATCACTTTGAAATTTGCATTTTTTGTCATAAAAATGTGATCAAAAGTGTAAGCCTATGTCTTGTTTTTGTGTGTGTGATGCACTGGGTGGTTTTGGCAAACACAAGTACATTACGTGAAAGTTGTTGTGGTTACTCTTACTGCAATCCAAGTGAAACAACAATCATCAAAGGTTTTGAGAATCATGAAGTGTGTGTGGAAAGCACTCTTCAGTGTGAACTTTCATCAACAAAAAGGTATGTTTGACAAATTGAAGATTCATTAAGTTTGTTTTGCAATGGAAATACATTATGTGACTTGTACAGAATGACAGTTACTGGAGGCCAAGAAGATTGTTATGGGTATGGCACAGTGATACACAACTTGTGTTGAGTACTAACAATAAATTTCCAAGTCCTGGATTGGCTGAATCTGTATCTGACACACTTTTGTCAGCCTCAACAGCCAGTGCAGTGGTTTGTGTGAGTGCACATAAGCTGCCATAATGCAAACAATTGCAACAAATGAATATGTCAAAAAGAAATGTGTGACATTACCATATTGTCTGACAGCCATGGAAGGGATGTAACATCTATTGTGGCTAGCTAGTGAACCCGGTTTCAGTATTGTGGATATCACCAATACAAGAGTTCCCCCCAAAGAAGAAACAAAAGACTGTGAGAATTTAATTAAACATGACAGTGACTGTGTGCTAATTGGAGCTGCAAATGACATCTATAAGAATTAGTAGAAACGTGTCGAGTCCATTCTGTAGAAACTCTGCAGAAAACACTAGAAGTGAATTTCAACATTGATATTATAACTCACAGGCATGACCCTTTGGAAAACTCATGTGAACCGTGCATTAAAGTACATGAACAAAAATCCCAAAAATGTCTGCAGACATTCTATGAATTCAACTTGTGTTTATGCAGACTGTAACGGTAGAGACCATTTCACCAGGCATGGTCTCTACTGGAATAGAAAGAGGAAAGAAGTTGAGGCAGTTTAAATCCTAAGGACCTTGAACTCAATTACTGTTGCAGCTGACATCAGGTCACACACAGTTGAGGTAAGCCACCTACATCAAAGGTTACCTCAGCCACAGCAGATGCCAGGTCATCTACAGCTGAGGGTGGTACACCTCCAGCAGAAGATGTTACATGAGCAATGGAGGACACCTCATCAGCAGTGAAGGACACCTCACCAGCAGCATAGGACACATCACCAGCAGCAGAGAACACTTCACTGGTGGTGGGGGCCATTTCACCAGCAGTAGCCCCCCAGCAGCATGCTCACCACTCTTTGGTGAGTTCATACTTGCAGCACCTCTTCCCTTTCTGTGCTGCAAGTCTATCCTCCTGCTGTTCCTTTCCCCTCCCTTTGGTATCATGTCTCGGATAGTTTCTGGAATTCATTTCGAAGTTTTGATAGCCCAGTATCGGAACAATCCCTCACCTGTCTTTTCTTTCTTCCTTCATCCTCTATCTCCTCCCCTTCCTCTGCTTTCATGTTTGCAGTTTCTCTTTGTTTCTTCTTTCTTCCTGTGTGCTTCTGAAGGCCGGCCCATGCATTTGGCACATAACACTTGACTGTGTACTGTGCAATTCACAGCCCCAGGTCAACAGGTGGGTTTGCACATACTCCCTAGTACATGCCAGGCCCAGGGAGGGGTGATTGCCTGAGCTGTTACTTTCCCAACTACCAACTGGTCCCTCATTGGGAATTCAGGAAGTGTGACATGAGGTGCAAGCAATCATTTAAGGTAGGTGAGGCGCCTTCTGAGGGGACCCCAGTTGGAAGGAGGGGCACCATTTTGGATGCTGGCAATCATGGAGGATTTTTTCACAATGACCAAATCACCATCTCAGTTTATGTCTACTAAACGTAAACAGAATGAATCTTAAAATTTGTGGTATCATCTGATGAAGATGGTCAGCCCTTTGCTATGGTTAAGCTGTTTATTATCCAAAAAAGTCTTTATGCAGTTGCAGGCCCTGTGAAATTCTGCTCTCACTTACATAATGGGCCTTTGCTTCTGAAGACCATTTGTGATTCTGAGCTAGACCACATATTTCCCCAATTTCCAGCCTGACCATAGCAGATGATGTCATTGTGGGCTCTATCACAATGGACCACTTTTTGTGAAGATTTCTAGCTCCACCCACTATCAACCCACCTTTCTCCCTCAGAAACAAATGGAGGAGGCTCAGGTGATATCCTTCTCCTCTCAGAATTGTAAGTGGTACAATGCTGTCCTGTGTGATGACCTCTTTGCTATAGCCATTAAACCTGTTATGGACTGCCTCTCACCAGGCATCTCTGACTCTTACTTCATCAATGGCTTGGCAATCTATTGCAGATCTCCATGGGCTTATCTCCTCAATCAGTGTCTTCAACAATTTCTAGATCATCTTTACTCTTTGGAGCACTGACAATGGCTTTCACTTTTCCTCTGACAAAATAATTTGTATGAATTTCTGGTGGTGCAATGGGTTTCTTGCACTGTCTTGCATCTTGGGCCTGTTGCTATTCCATTCACTGAACCTACAAAATTCCTGGAGCTCATGTTTGATACGAAATTTTCTTTGTCCTCCCATGTTCTTATCTGGCTGCATGCTGTACCCAGTCCCTTAATGCCCTATCTGTCCTAAACGGTACTTCCCAGGGAGTGGACCAGACCACCCTCCCCTCTTTGTACCGATCCTGTGCCCAATCAAAACTATACTAAGAGAGATTCTTTTATTCCTCTGTGTGTCCATTCATATGCCATCTAAACTCAATCCACTGTCGTGGAATGTCCAGTCACTGGTGCCTTTTACACTAGCCCTGTTGAGAGTCTCCAAGCTGAAGCTACTGAACTACCACTTTCATACCAGCATGATATCCTCCTTGGCAGATACACATACCGTTTGTCTGCCATGCCCGGCCACCCATCCAATGCCCCCTTTTTCGATGACTCCCAAAACCACCAGTATGGGGGCACGCTTCTTCTCTGTTGCCTCCTGGAGCTTGCTTTCAGTGACTGCTCCAGCAGCTTAACTCCATACTACCTGCCACATTCCCAATGGGTATGAATCCTTCACTACCTTGGTTCATGTGGTGGCCAATGTTCATATTGGTCTTCATTCACTTCCTAAGAATATTACTCTGGATTCAATCTATCACTGTAAGTTTCTAGATCTTCGCATGCAACTTACTTATAACATTTTCATGTATACTGATGGCTCTAAGACTGATCATGGTGTCAGGTGGGCCTTCATCAATGGCACTGACCATTTTTGATATCAGCTTCCAGCACACTGTTCAATTTTTACAGCAGAGCTCTTTGCCCTCTATCAGGCCATCAAGTACAATCAGTGACACAGGTTTTTTATTTGAGTCATACATTCTGATTCTCTCAGTGCCCTTTAGAGCCTCTGTGTGCTGTACACAGTCCATCCCCTATTGTAAAGGGTCCAAGAAAACATCCACTTGTTTACTGTTGAGGGAGCTACTGTGATGTTCATGTTGGTTCCTGCTCACAACAGTCTGATGGGAAATGAGGCTGCTGATGCTGCTGCCAAAGTTGCAGTCCTCCTACCTCAGTCTACTAGCTCTTCCATTCCTTTGGATGATCTCTGTGTTGCTGTCTGTTGGAAACTGGCATCACTTTGGCATCACCACTGGTCTTCTCTTCACGGGAGCGAACTCCAAAGAATAAAATTCTCCTAGTGCCTTGGCTGGTGTTCTCTTGGCCCTCTTGTCATGAGGAGACCATTTTAGCTAGGCTGTGTATTGAGCACTGTCTTTTTAGCCATCGCATTTGTTAAGTGGTGACTCCCACCACTTTGTGCTCATAACAATGTATTGGCTGTCGACCGTGTTTTACTTTTTATCTGTTGTAGCAATATGGCAAAGAACATTTCATCCTTAGTTCAGGGTCTCCACTGTCTCTATGGCATATTTTGTGGACCTTTCTACAAGAGGAAGTCCTTGCTCTTAGCTCTCTTTCCTTCTGTCGATTGGGCTTAACTTAACTTCTTTTACTTGTTGTGTTCTCAGGCTACGACATGGACAATTATGACTGCAGCTGTTTTTGCACCCTAAAACAAAACCCAAAACAGCAGTGGGAGATCTTCCACAGGCAGTTTATGGCCTTATACTGGCAGTCAGAGGTCAGACACCAGCAGCAATAGAAGGCCATTTTCTGGCAGCTGTTGACCCAGACTCACCCGTAGCTCCTGTGCAGCACACTACAATGCAGCCATAAGGAAGACCTGCAAGATGCAGAAAACCCGTAGTACACAAGGATATTTGGTACCTTATCTCAAAACAGCATCAGCTATAACACAACAAAGTGTAAGTGCAACCATCACAAGTCTCTATTCTAGGGTTTTCATATTTTAAGCTGTAATATCCAGTCTGAGGTATAACTCTTTGGAACTTGAAGCTGCTGTTAAGGATGTGAATATCGCCCATATTTATATTATGGATCATTGCTGCAGGAATTTTTAATAGAATTTTGTTAATATTATTCATTACAGTTTGGATAGTGAGGTTTGCAGGAGAATGCCAAAAGTGGTATTCATTTTTTTTATAAATCTATTGTGGAATGTTCAAGTAGGTGCAAGGCAGAAGCTCTGAGAACTGGAAAGTATTTTGAAGCTGCTGTTGTTCAGCTCCATGGTGATCTGGGTAACGCAATAATTGTAGCAGTTTATAGCAACTGGGTATTCTAACAACTGCTTCTCAGTGTATTTATTCCTTAATGAAATTTGATGCAAATAATATGCCTCTATTTCCAACCAATAGCTCAATACATACTATCAATACTAGGAATATAAACGATCTACATAAAGACCTAAAATCACTTACCTTGGTCCAAAAAGGGGTCCAAAATGCAGGAACACAAATTTTCAATGAATTGTCAGCAACCATTAAAAACTTGGTTTCAGATAAAGCATAGTTTAAACCAAGTATGAAAGACTTTTTGGTATGTAGCTCCTACTCTATAGATGAATATCTTAACAGGGACTGTTAGACCACTTTTGTAAAAATGTCTGTTAGATTTAAACAATGGAAAATCCACATGGCAATATCAACTATGTAGGAAAAAATAGGATGCTACTTACCATGGAGAAGACACATTAAGTTGCAGAGAGGCACAATTAGAAGTCACTTACACAAAACTTTTGGCCACAGCTTCATCAGCAAAAGAGAAGCAGAGAAACACACACAAGCAAGCACACCTCATGCACAAATGACTACCAACTCCAGCAGCTCAGGTCAGAATGCAGCTATCACATGTGATGGCAGCAACAATCTGGAGGGGGCGAGGAAGAGAAGGGATAGTAGTGTACGGATGGGGGATAGAGAAACACTGGTGGAGTACGCAGGGACTAGAATTCCAACAGGCATGGTGTGAGGAGGTTGTGTGATAGGGAGGTTGGTTAAAAAATGTGTGAAAAGGAGAGAAGTGGTGAACGATGGGCATATGCATTTGCAGAGGGCAGCAAACAAAAAGGCTGGGAGACGAGAATGGGGAGGAGATGATAGGACAGACAGGGTGGAAACTGTTGGGTCGAGGGTGTGGGGAAACTAAGTTATCATAGGCTGACACCAGGATAGTTCAGGGAACGGAGAATGTGTTGTAAGGATAACTCCCATTTGCACAGTTCAGAAAAGCTAGTGGTGGAGGGTAGGATCTAGATGGCTTGGGTAGTGAAGCAGCCACTAAAATCAAGCATGTTATGCTCAGCTGCATGTTGTGCCATGGGGTGGTCTACTTTGCTCTTGGCCACAGTTTGGCAGTGGCCATTCATCCTGGTGGACAGTTGGTTGGTAGTCATACCAAAATAAGAAGCTGTGCAATGATTGCAGCAGATCTGGTAAATGATATGGCTGCTTTCACAGAGAGCCCGGCCCTCATGGGCGAGGATAAATCTGTGGAAGGACTGGAATAGGAAGTGCTGTGTGGGTGGATTGGTCAGGTCTTGCACCTGGGTCTTCCCCAGAGATATGATCCTTGTGGCAAGGGGTTGCTTTGTGTATGTGTTTCTTAATTGTGCCTGTCTGCAACTTAACATGTCTTCTTTCTGTTACATTTCAGTTTTGACAGAATTTGGTCACAACAATCAAGATTAAGAGTTTTATGTATGATAAAGTGTATTAATTCCAAAAATATTAACAATTCCTGTTTACTGTGATGTATTCACATATCTTGACAATCTCCTGACAAATGATAAATGAAGTGAGTAATATATTCAACTGTTCTACGTTTTTCATGTTATACTTTCTGAGATGTTCCACACCACTGAAAATCATCTCATTTTAGGGTCTATGGAACAAAAAATGAATCTAATCTAATCTGATCTTATCTCCAGAGCACCTAGTGGGGACATACAAATGTTCACTAATAAAATAGAGTCTCTGCTGGACATTATGTTTACTGAAAAAGCCACTACAACTGTCTGTGGGGATTTCAATATAGACCTTATGAATGAATCTGTATCTTAATGTGTTGCACAGCTTCAACATGTTTCCTCTTACAATTAGTTCACTGCTTCTATACAGTTGCAGAATTCTTAAACCATGTGAAGTACAATAGACACAAAGCAAAAATATGAAAAACTGCTACTGCTGTTAAAGCAAGGTAAAATACACTCCTGGAAATGGAAAAAAGAACACACCGGTGTGTCAGACCCACCATACTGCGAGAGGGCTGTACAAGCAATGATCACACGCACGGCACAGCGGACACACCAGGAACCGCGGTGTTGGCCATCGAATGGCGCATGCTGCGCAGCATTTGTGCACCGCCGCCGTCAGTGTCAGCCAGTTTGCCATGGCATACGGAGCTCCATCGCAGTCTTTAACACTGGTAGCATGCCGCGACAGCGTGGACGTGAACCGTATGTGCAGTTGACGGACTTTGAGCGAGGGCGTATAGTGGGCATGCGGGAGGTCGGACCGCCGAATTGCTCAACACGTGGGGCGTGAGGTCTCCACAGTACGTCGATGTTGTCGCCAGTGGTCGGCGGAAGGTGCACGTGCCCGTCGACCTGGGACCGGACCGCAGCGACGCACGGATGCACGCCAAGACCGTAGGATCCTACGCAGTGCCGTAGGGGACAGCACCGCCACTTCCCAGCAAATTAGGGACACTGTTGCTCCTGGGGTATCGGCAAGGACCATTCGCAACCGTCTCCATGAAGCTGGGCTACGGTCCCGCACACCGTTAGGCCGTCTTCCGCTCACGCCCCAACATCGTGCAGCCCGCCTCCAGTGGTGTCGCGACAGGCGTGAATGGAGGGACGAATGGAGACGTGTCATCTTCAGCGATGAGAGTCGCTTCTGCCTTGGTGCCAATGATGGTCGTATGCGTGTTTGGCGCCGTGCAGGTGAGCGCCACAATCAGGACTGCATACGACCGAGGCACACAGGGCATCATGGTGTGGGGAGCGATCTCCTACACTGGCTGTACACCACTGGTGATCGTCGAGGGGACACTGAATAGTGCATGGTACATCCAAACCGTCATCGAACCCATCGTTCTACCATTCCTAGACCGGGAAGGGAACTTGCTGTTCCAACAGGACAATGCACGTCCGCATGTATCCCGTGCCACCCAACGTGCTCTAGAAGGTGTAAGTCAACTACCCTGGCCAGCAAGATCTCCGGATCTGTCCCCCATTGAGCATGTTTGGGACTGGATGAAGCATCGTCTCACGCGGTCTGCACGTCCAGCACGAACGCTGGTCCAACTGAGGCGCCAGGTGGAAATGGCATGGCAAGCCGTTCCACAGGACTACATCCAGCATCTCTACGATCATCTCCATGGGAGAATAGCAGCCTGCATTGCTGCGAAAGGTGGATATACACTGTACTAGTGCCGACATTGTGCATGCTCTGTTGCCTGTGTCTATGTGCCTGTGGTTCTGTCAGTGTGATCATGTGATGTATCTGACCCCAGGAATGTGTCAATAAAGTTTCCCCTTCCTGGGACAATGAATTCACGGTTAGTGATGAGGCATGTCTAAATCTATTCCTTCAAATCATCCAAGCTATTTCACTTATTTATTTTATTTATTTATTTGTCCATAGACCATTTAGTATGATTTAGTAATAAGAATGACAGCAAAAAATCGAAATTTATGTGGTATATTGTAAAAAGTGAAATACAGAAAATATATAAAGAGCAAGAAATTACACTTACAGATGTTTATGTTATCAATATAGGAAAAAAGACTCGCCAAATTACATTAGTAATTACTTTATAAATGCTCCTCAAACACTTATGTCAAATTTCACAAAGTAAAATGAACTTACGTTTTGGACACCAGGATATAGCATGAGGTTAGTTTCAACTAGTGAGCATGAATTAGTAAAGGTGATTAACAGCCTCAAATGCAAAATGTCAGCTGGTGTAGATGATGTAGCATTGTCACTTATAGTCCTTACTGCTTCACAAATTGTAAAGCCCATGGCTCACATTCTTAATTTATCATTCACTGAGTGAGTGTTCCACAAAAGATTAAAAATATCAAAAGTGATACCTTCATTCAAGAGTGGGTATAGACATAAAGCTGAAAATTACAGACCCATTTCACTCCTTTTGGCATTCTCTAAAGTAATTGAAACATTAATGAAACAATGAATTACCAAGTACTTAGATGACCATAGCCTATTGTATAAAAATAAGCATGGCTTTCAAACAGATAGAAGTCCAGAAACTGTGGTAAATCATTACACTGATGAAACAGTTAGAAATTTGGATAACAACAATAGTATTGTAGAAGTTAATTTACACCCTTCTAAAGCTTTTGATATGGTTAGTCATGAAATTCTTTTAGATAAGTTGGAAGTAATGGGGATAGAAGCCATAGAAAACAGGCAGGTTCAATCATATTTGTGAAAAAGACCACAGGTTGTGGAGCTCAGATAAGTTCATGCTAATTATAACATGGGGTTAGTATCTGATACAAGGAAAGTTGTAACACGAGTACCCCAAGGTAGTGTGTTAAGAACTGTTCTGTTAGTTATGTAAATGACATGCACTCATCAGAAACTGCAGTGGCGATAATGTCTTTTTCATATGACACTAGTATAATAGTAAGCGATGTTAAGGCATCTCTCACCAATACAACTGATCAAGTCCTCACGTCTTTACATTCATGGTCCAGTGCAATAGGCTGACCCTTAATATCAAGAAAACAATCTATATACAATTTCAGGAGATGAATTGAAACCAAGGTATCTGTCTGTTGCTGGACGAAAATGAGCTAAAAAAGGAATATGATCCACAAAACTTTTAGGAAAATATATTGACCAAGAGTTAAACTGCAAAGACCATGTAACTAAACTGTCCCAGAGACTCAGTTCTGCATGTTTTGCCCAGAGAATTATTTGTAAAATTTGCTCCTCAGATGGTGCTAGAATGGGTTATTTTGGTCACTTTCAGTCCCTTGTAGCTTATGGAATGCTTTTCTAGGGTAAAATTAGTAGTCGATTAAGTGAAATTTTGACATTGCAGAAAAGGGCTATTTGAATCTTGTAAAATAGCTTTACTAGAGCCCATTGCAAGCCCCCAATTTAAAAAGTTGTGTTTGCTTACTGTAGCATTCTTCAACATACAGGGTATACATAAAGTCCTGGAACACTTTCAGTTATTAATTGCGCACAAAAACCAAATATTGTACAGATATAATACATATGTCATTTTGAAGAGAAACCCTGAAATTTTTATTTCATGTATACTGCCAGAGCATAGTTTGGTAATTTGCCAATAGTCAGCACTAGTCACAAACATGCAAATTCAGATGCGGAGCGAGCTTTCTGTGTGTTGGAGTTCGACAAAAACAAGGGTGCTACAGCTTTTAAATGGATGTTTAGAACCAAGTACGGTAAGAAGCCACCAACAAGGAAGGCCACTGGCACAACAAATTTGTTATGACAGGTTATTTGTGTCTGGCAATGAGAAGCGGACGTCCCAGTGTAAGTGAAGTGAATGTGGAGTGTGTATGAGAGACATTCATAAGGAGTCCGAAGAAATTGGTACGTCATGCATCCTGTGAACACAAAATGGCTCCAATGTCAGTGTGGAATGTCCTTTGGCAGAAGTTGTCTATTAAACCATTCAAATTGGAGCTAATGCAGAAGCTCAATGACGATGACAAAGACAAGTGTTTTGTTTTGTTCACAGTTGCAACAATTGTATGAGGATGGGGATGGCATTGTTAATCACTTAATTTTTAGTGATGAAGCCACTTTTCACACTAATGGGAAAGTGAACTGGCATAATTGTCGAATCTGGGGTACAAAGCATCTACACAAATGCATTGAATTTTGAATGTGATTCCCCGAAAGTGAATGTTTTTTGTGCCCTGTCACATTGAAAACAGTACAGGCCATTCTTCTTCACCAAGGGCACTGTCACTGGATATTCCTACCTGGACATGTTGCAGCAATGTCTGATGCCTGAAATGCCTGAAATGCTTTCAGCAGGATGGGGGCTCCACCCCATTTTCATCGTGAAGTTTGTGGGCACCTGAACACATATCTGCTGCAATGATGGATCAGCCGTGCTACAGAAAGGGACAGCTGTTTCATGAAATGGTCTCCCCAATCACTAGATCTCAACCTGTGTGACTTTTTTCTGTGGGCACACATTAAAGATCTGACGTATGTACCGCCTCTACCACGTGATGTAGCAGAGCTCCAGGAGACAATACGGGAAGTGGCTGCCACAGTCAACAATGCCTTGCTGGGACAGGTATGGCAAGAATTCGATTACCATATTGATGTCTGCTGGGTCACTCATGGTTCGCTTATCAAATGTTTGTAAAATTTACTTTCATAGTTTCTCTTCAAAATGCAATATGTATGACATCTGTACAATATTTAGTTCTTGAGCAATAAATAATTGAAAGTGTTCCTGGACTTTATGTGCACCCTGTATACATACTTGGTGACCTGCAAACCAACTCGGATTACCACAATTATAATACTCGCAATTGTTGGTTCCTCCATACAGATCAAGTTAGACCAACCCTTGCTCAAAAATATGTGAGTCACTTTGGCGTCATTCTTTATAATGCAGTGCCAACAGACATAAAGAGGTTGGGGATGGAAATGACTTTAGAGCAGATTAAAATAATTTCTTGATGTGAAGTGTTTCTGTAATGTAAATGAATATGTTAGCTTACAGGATTACTATGCTCTCATTTTTTGTTGAATTCTTTTAATTGTTTTAACTGATGTGCCATCTATGCTTTTTTTGTCTTTGAAAAGAATGTTTTTGTTGTTAGTTTTCTGTTTCAGATACAGTGTAATACACCTTCTCCAAGAAGGGATCTGGTGCTAGACTGTTTGTGATGGATGCATTTTCAGCAGGTTTTCATTTATAATGCATTATACTTTTCAGCAGTGATATGTAATTCTTTTTTCAGGAGTGTTTTAAATCAAAGTTTCATGATTTACCTACATCATTGATTTACTTATTGTGCATGTCATACTTTTCAGCACTTTTATGTAAAGTGTTTATGTGTTTTCATTTTTTCAGTAATATTTTTATTTTCAAAATTTCTTGTTCATTAATGTACTTCTTGTGCATGTTGCACTCACAACATAGACTGTTAATAGGTGATACCCCTTCCAATCACGTTCCACTCATGTACCACTCTTAATGCAGTGGACTCTCATTTGGGAGGACTGGGGTTTATTCCCTAAGGCCACCCTGACTAGGTTCTCCATGGCATCCCCAATTTGATAAAGTGAATGCTGGGAGGATTCCTTTGGTTAAATATTGGCTGACTTCCTGTCCTGTCCTCACCAAATACTATCCTACTTTGTTAAAGTTTTACATATGTATATATTATTTCTGTAATGTATCTGAGACGTCTGATGCTATCGTACTAAATGGTCTATGGACAAATAAATAAATAAATTAAATAAGTGAAATAGCTAGGGTGATTTGAAGGACTAGATTTAGACGTGCCTCATCACTAACCTTATGTGAAGTAGGACCACCAATCAGGGTCTCATCATTCTTAGTCTCAATTTTGAATAGAAATATGTTCTTCACCAATGATAAGTGATATACTGTTTAACAATCAGTATTCAATTTTCCAAATATGTAAGATCATTATTTATTTACTACAGTTAAACACCATTAATGGAATAAACAACCAAAGTTTTATTTATCTATTTATTCATCCATAGATTATCATTTTCCAATGATATAGGAATTGTCATGGTAATACAATAAAAGACAATTGCTCAAAAACATAAGCACACTTGCATGTGCGTGCAAACACACACACACACACACACACACACACACACACACACACACACACACACACACACACACACATGCAAACAAACAATCAAACCACAATTTATAAGTATGCTTTATGAGAATAGAACATGTAGCCATCTATTGCCCTGATGAAGTCACCATCCCAGCAATTGCCTAAAATAATGGAGGAGAACCTAAATCAGGAAGGCAGGACAGAGCAAACTCCATCCTCCCAAAGATTTGGTCAGTGACTGTCTCATTCAGTTGTTCTCTGTAGTACAATGAGTGCAATGTTCTATGATTTACAGTCAATATGCCTCATATAACTCGTTATAAAAAATATATTGTTAAATAATAAGACTGGAAAACATGGGATAAAGGTGACCTGAAGCTCCACACTTCTTTTTGCTTTTTATATACACACATAACTGAAATATTTTCTGATCTGTCTGTAGGTAAGAAGAGTAGTCAGTAGATAGCTGATGTACCATTGTTATTGACAGAAACTGCACTGGAAGACATATTTAGCTTTGACATAATGCATGAAATATTTTAATTACAAACAGAGTCATATGAGTTAATTATTTAAATACCCTTCGTTATCTTCACTTGATGGAATTAAGCACCTGGAATCAACTGTGTATCCTTTAGACTAGAACAAAGTAGATATACAGCTTGTTCCATAGAATCATAATGAAGAGATAGCCATTAACATGGCATAAGTCAGAAAAAATAACACCTATGCTACACAATAATTTATATGGTCTGATCTAATGCCCATTTCATAGATCCCTATGTAAGGTAGTCCCACACATGAGGTAAAAGTAAAAATCTCAATTACGCTTTCAGATTAAGACAACTGTTCTCAAAAACATCAAAATATATTTGAGTAGCTTAGATGCAAAACTGTCCATGTCCACTTTTTAAAAAAATTGAGTTGGCAACTGTGGATTGTAGAGCATGACATTTTACACATGCTTGAAATGCTATTTATGCTCAAAGCTCTCCTTGTCCAATGGAAGACAGCTCATGAAAAGTGTGGTTAGATTCAAAACTACCCATGCACATCAGTAAGTTGGGTGCAAAACTTGCCTTGTCCCTTTTGACAAATCACATTGAAGGCTGGGGTCATGTGACTGTAATGCAAGATGGCTGCCATAAGCATGTAAGAATTGTACTTGTGTGGTCTCTTACAGCTGTTTATTCTGAAAGTTATACACATTTTTCATCTAAATGAATTATAAATTATGGAACATAATCAAGGCATGACAGAAAGACAATCTGACCATTTTAGGAAGCAGGTACGCTGTGAAGACCAGTGGAAACAAAATACGGCAAAACTGAAGAGGTATGTAATATTTTTGTCTTTACATCATCCAGTAAATGATGGAGATCTGAACATTAGAATAACAGTTCAGGGTGTTAAGAAAAAATGTATACCCTATTAATCGTATTTGTGTGAAAGTAATAAATATGTGTGTTGAATATTATTATTGATATGACAAAACATTGATCTATGAATAACTTTTTGTTTGTATGTGTGATTTCAGATATTCGTCAAAAGGACTTCCTGATTATCCAAAATGTGGTCATCAAATCAGATGGGACTGTGATAGCCTGACAATGAAAGGTATTAAGTCTTTTCATACCAGTTATAATGCAAAGTGTGATAAAATTTACCAAGATAATTTCCTTCTGAAATACATGAGTATCAAGATACCTTCAAGATCTCATTTTAGGGGAGAAAGACAAATCAACAGAGGACAGACAATCTCATTTTGTATGAGAAAAAGTACCTGGTGGGTCAGTGAAAGTGAAAGTACGTCGTGAAACATTTTTGAACATTCTTGGTGTTTCAAAAGCATGAATGCAAAATGAAGTGTTGGCAGAAGAGCCAACACCGTGTTGCTAGAGGAGGCCGAAATGCACGCATTTATTTACACGCAGACTGGCGTGAGGTCTGGAACAGGTCAGAGAAATAAGACTAGCAAAACAGGAGGTACTGGTAGACTTTAATCCACAATCGGTGTACATCTCTCTTGACTGTACATAATTTCCATTTCAATATACACTGGTAATGGTGCCTTGCTAGGTCGTAGCAAATGACGTAGCTGAAGGCTATGCTAACTATCGTCTCGGCAAATGAGAGCGTATTTGTCAGTGAACCATTGCTATGAACGTTGGCTGTACAACTGGGGCGAGTGCCAGGACGTCTCTCTAGACCTGCCGTGTGGCGGCACTCGGTCTGCTATCACTGACAGTGGCGACACGCGGGTCCGGCGTATACTAATGGACCGCGGCCGATTTAAAGGCTACCACCTAGCAAGTGTGGTGTCTGGCGGTGACACCACACAAAACATCACATGCCATCACCTCAAGACTGGATATATTGCTAAGGAGAGAAGAGGAGGTGATTGCCAGATGATGAAGAATGAGCCCAAACGACAGGAAGTAATTGCTCATATAAATAGGTATGTTCCAACTGAGTCACATTACTGCAGGGAGAAAAGCTGTCCCGTGTATTTACCTGCGACTCTCAACATTAGAAAGATGTGGCGACGTTACAATTCCATGGTTACTCCTGAAAAGTGAGTCAAGCAGAATTTTTTTAGGAACACATTTAATACAAAATTTAACATTGGATTTGGGTCTCCAAAAAAAGATGTTTGTTCCATGTGCCTCAGACTTTTGGAGCAGATCAAAACTGAAAAGTGTGACGTTAAGAAAGCTCAACTTATGGGTCGAAAGAGACTTCATAACCTTAAAGCAAACAGTTTCTATTCACTGCTGAAGGAAAAGCAAGACAACCTTCTGACAACGTCCTTTGACTGCCAAAAGAATTTACCCTTGCCAAAAATACCTGATCAGAGTGTCTATTACAGTAGGCAATTATACCTATACAATTTTGCCATTGTAGTAGGTTCCTCTAAATCAAAGTTAACCACTAATAATGTCATCATGTACACTTGGCTTCAACATGAAAGTAAGAAGGGGTTAAATGAAATATGTTCAGCTCTTTACCACCGTTTGTGCCATACAGACATGAGCAACGTACAAACTTTGAGATTAATTGCCGATGGATGCCCTGGGCAAAATAAGAACACAATAGTTGTCTCAGTGTTGTGTCACTGGATGTACAAACATGCGGCAGGCATAAACAAAATAGAAGTTATTTATCCCATAACTGGACATTCATTCATGCCTCCTGATAGAGTTTTTGGGCTTATCGAAAGGCAACTGCAGAAATGAGAAGTGATAGTTCAGCCATCGGAGTACCATACCATCTTGGAACAGTATGGGACCCTTCACATTCTAGGAAGAGACTGGAAGGTAGTTGACTGGAAAGGAGCCATTCAAAACATCACTAAACCTGCAGTATCATTCCCCTTCCAGATAACGAAAGTAAAATGAGTGATCATCATCTGTGGTTCTCAGAATGCTCTAAAAGTCCAAGGGGAGCCTAATTATAATTTTAAAATCAACCTACCAGTGTCCGTATGCAAATATGGGAAACACTTAGGACACATAAGCTCGAGCTGCATTATGAACACGGTTGTTCCTATTAATGAAAAGAAACTGGAGGATGTTTCAAAACTCCTCGAGAAAGACTATGGTGAGTCCTGGAGGGAACGTGAATCCCTGACATGGTACATGACATTACTAGGTTCCAGCGGGTCAGGGGCATCAGTTGAATAAGAATGCCTAGCAGGAGAAGATGAAGACATTGTTCCAGATATGACGTATTAAGTGGATTGCAGTTTGTCAGTTGTTACACCATGTACCTTCAGAAATATTAAAAGAAATTAAAACTGAATACACAGTTTTATGTTCACCCCATATCCTCTCCTCATGTACATTTAGTCAGGTTCAAAACTGTCCATGTCCATTTCAGTTGCATGCAAAAGTGGCCATCTGCAAAGTCAGATGCAAAACTGTCCAAGTCCATATTTATTTTGCTTACATCTTAAATGCATTGAGTTCCTGATTTTTTTCAATAGCCCAAATGGTTTTGTACTAATCCATACTTATGTATACAACATACAGTGTAGGGCAGTGTGTATTTACCCAGTGAAAACAGTTTTTCCACTTTTTCTCAAAACCGGTTATGGAGGACATGGACAGTTTTGCATCTAGGCGACTCATTTATACCAAAATAAATAAAACAGCTCGTATGTTATTGCAGCCAAATATAACATAGAGAAGTGAATTTTCAATCATTACTTATACTGAACATACTATAATACACAAAACTCATATTATGTGACACTGTTGAACTGTAATTTATTAGCATAAATTTCTATTCTTGTAATATTGCACTCCTTTTGGTCCAAAGTAAGTGCCTTTCATTACTTATGTAGATATATGTACTCCTAGTACTCACTTCATTAACCATTCTGTAGCTTGAAAAAAGAATGTTATTCATGACATATTTCATCATGGAATAACTATAGTAAAAAACAAGAATCAGTAAACCCAATTCATTGGCTATGGTTATTACAGGATCTTCTTGAATCCACACTGCAGATAATTCATATTACACACTTTGACTTGGCTTGAGGATTATCCTAAAATTTAATACTGTAGGATATTACCTACATCTGTTACTATATATATGCTCCATAAACCATCGTACAATACATGGTGGAGGGTATTTGATACCAATATTAATGATTTGTTGTCCTATTCCATTTATGTATTGCGGAAGGGAAAAACGGTAGACCCTCTTCCTTTGCACATGCCCTCATGTGTTATTTTTACATGAGATGTATGATGGAGGCAGCAGCTTTTATTTATATTCTTCATGAACAAGTGTGGAAGTGTGTGTAGTGATACACAAGTGTGGAAGTGTGTGTAGTGATACTACAACAACTGGACATCAAAATGGAGTCAGACAGATGGACACTAACCGAAAAAAGCCACCTATACTGTCGCAGTAAGTAAAAAACTAAATTTACATCCATATCAACAGATAAGCTATAGTCATGGCGATACATTAAAGTGTGTTCCATATTTTTGTCATAGAGCCAGCACCCAGCATTATGCTAGCAATAATGATGTAACTTCCTGAAACCATCTGAAGATAAACCTGAGAAGGTTCGAAAACTGGTTCATGGAGTAAAACATAATTATTCAAAAAAGTGACTGGTTGCAGTTTTGTATAACTTATTTACATTCTATATACAGTCACGGTTCTAAAATATCCATAATGGATAAGCATAATCAAATTATGTAACTATGCATTAGAAAAGAAAATGTTAGCTGGCAGCACTGACAAGGATCCACAGGAAAAAGCAATTTCAAATCATTTATAAGGTACTGCAATATTATTTGTTGAAATAATTCAAGTAACATAATGCACATACTGAAACTAGAGAAAATAATCATTAAAAACACATGTGCTTTACATCAAAGGTATTCATGTCACTCATTATTTCAAAATCAAAAATTGAGGTTATTAATATCCTACACACACACACACACACACACACACACACACACACACACACACACACACACACACACATTATCAACTTTTTACACAGCCGTTTGAATTATTCATGGAAAAATATTCTAATCACCCATATAATACAAAAAATAAAATAATTTTATGGTCCCTGCTCATCATATAAACATGTTCACAGACTCCCCAACATATATGAATAAAAATTAACACCAAACTAAAAGGCAAGAACAATCTGAATATGAAGCTAGACTCAATGGCAAAATAAGCTACATGATGCTTTAGTTCAATGATACTACTATTCAGTTGGAGATTTCATGAAGGATGAACTGAATATTTGAGCAAGCTGTAGTTTTTCAATACTCTTGTTATATAAATTTAGCTACAACTTTCCAAAGAATTACATTAAAGTTAAAATACTCCTATATTATAACTTTATTTCAGTGAAGTTATATTACCCATTTTCTTATGTGTCTCATTTTTTTATCAAATGATTAGCATCTATATGTTATGAGACAAATAAATTAGAAATCACAATAGTTTCAGTTCCACTTGAGCAGTAACAGTGTTCAGATGTGTTTACTCCTTAGCTCTGCTGTAGTGCTTCGAGTCATGCTGTGTGTTTATTTCTGTGCATACTTCAGTTGAATAATCATCTTTATCTGTCTTTCATTGTGTTTTGTTTGGTGGGAGATTCATTTACTTTTTTTGTCTCCATGGTGACCCTGATGATTCCACAAAAAGGTACAGTCAGTTTTGTGTTCTATAAGTCCACCCATAAAGTGTAACCAAGTTCCCTCAAAATTCATGATTGGTTAGTGGAAGCATTTGGTGTTACTTCAGATTGGGGCAACACTGCATATTTTGAAACTGAGCTTTGTCTTCTTTGTAAAATTCATGAACCTCTCCAAATAAGCAAGTTGTTACTTAAACATGGCAATCAGCTTTCGTTCCACCATAGGGATGGGTCAGTTAGTGTTGGTGTCCTTGCTAGTACTGATTTTGATTATACCAATTTTTGGTTTTCAGCATGCCACCATAAGTAGATGATCAATATCTTAAGGATGTATTCCTTAAACTTGGTGATATTAAAGGCATTTGCTGGGTGTGCTGGTTGAATCAATACTGCCTGCAGTACTATAGTGGTATGTGTTCCATTGAGATTTACATTAAACACAACATCATGCCACATCTTCAGATTTGTGGTTATCAGGTCCATGATACATAATCACAATGATAGTGGTCACCAATGTTTCAATTGCCTGAAGAGGGTTTCTGTTCTCAAAAATTCTTTAGAACACCGACATAAATTGATGGTAGCAGATCTCATTCTACCTGGTGCTATTTTTAGTGAAAACTGAAGACAGACTCTGCACCATCTGCTCCCTGTGCCAACGCTCAGGTGCTGCAACATAAGAGATGTCATACCAAGGATGCATATGTTTCTGATGTGGAATCCCCCGTGTTATCCCCCCTGCATCAACTGTCTCTCTTAGTGATGCAAATTGCATAGTAGCCTCCTATCCTCCAGTGGAGGTTGTAGGGATGGTCGATACAGTCATTTGTTCAACCTCTACTGTGGATATTATGGAATCACATCAGGGATTTGGTGCGTACGATTCGTCTCCCTCGCCAATCCCACAGTCTGATGAACAGTGACACATCCTGTCTCCATGTCGACCACCATCAACAGTGCTTTAGTTCTGCAACCTCCAGAGTTTCTGCCACTGAATCTTGTAGTGCTGGAGTTGTCCCAAGTTGTTTCAGTTTTGCTGCCTGATGAGTCTGTTGTTCCATCCCTGTCTGTCATGCCAGATTATGCCCCTGCAGAGAATGTTGCTTTGCTTCATCCGGTGCAGCAGATTCCAATCTTGTGCTTGATTCCCCTACTCCTCCTGCTGCTTTGGCGATTTTGTCTCATGTCCAACATACACATTGTGTCCAACCGGATCATACTGTCTAGCACAAGACATCACAGCATAAGGGTTCTGCAAGGCATGGGGCTACTTCCCTCCCCCAGACTTGTCCATGGATTCAGCTATGGAGTGATGGTCAGAAAGTGGCAGAGATGGACGTTACTTTTGTTTCACTTTGTTGGGTGACTTGGCATACACACCTATTACTTTGAATGTCAGCTGCATTGAAACTAAGTTACACCTCACTGCTCTCCATCAGTTTATTTATGATTCTAGTGCAGACATTAAGTTATTGCAGGAAGTAATGTTTACTACCTTTCCAGTCCTGGGGTTTCAGATCTTTTTTAATATGGTGCCTGGAGATTCAATGGACACTGCTCTATTTTATGATGAAGTTATTCCTCTCACTGACACTGAAGTTCTTGATTCTGGACACAGGATTTGTTGTCGTCTTTTTGACCTTATGCTGGTTCTGCATGATCTGGCATGGGTAAAATGGTGGCATGCTCAAAATTTTACAGAGAGCAGCACCCTTTTCTTTTGTGTAAGAATTCTCAGAACCTGCTGCTGGGTGGTGACTTCAACTACACTCCTGGAAATTGAAATAAGAACACCGTGAATTCATTGTCCCAGGAAGGGGAAACTTTATTGACACATTCCTGGGGTCAGATACATCACATGATCACACTGACAGAACCACAGGCACATAGACACAGGCAACAGAGCATGCACAATGTCGGCACTAGTACAGTGTATATCCACCTTTCGCAGCAATGCAGGCTGCTATTCTCCCATGGAGACGATCATAGAGATGCTGGATGTAGTCCTGTGGAACGGCTTGCCATGCCATTTCCACCTGGAGCCTCAGTTGGACCAGCGTTCATGCTGGACGTGCAGACCGCGTGAGACGACGCTTCATCCAGTCCCAAACATGCTCAATGGGGGACAGATCCGGAGATCTTGCTGGCCAGGGTAGTTGACTTACACCTTCTAGAGCACGTTGGGTGGCACGGGATACATGCGGACGTGCATTGTCCTGTTGGAACAGCAAGTTCCCTTGCCGGTCTAGGAATGGTAGAACGATGGGTTCGATGACGGTTTGGATGTACCGTGCACTATTCAGTTTCCCCTCGACGATCACCAGTGGTGTACGGCCAGTGTAGGAGATCGCTCCCCACACCATGATGCCGGGTGTTGGCCCTGTGTGCCTCGGTCGTATGCAGTCCTGATTGTGGCGCTCACCTGCACGGCGCCAAACACGCATACGACCATCATTGGCACCAAGGCAGAAGCGATTCTCATCGCTGAAGACGACACGTCTCCATTCGTCCCTCCATTCACGCCTGTCGCGACACCACTGGAGGCGGGCTGCACGATGTTGGGGCGTGAGCGGAAGACGGCCTAACGGTGTGAGGGACTGTAGCCCAGCTTCATGGAGACGGTTGCGAATGGTCCTCGCCGATACCCCAGGAGCAACAGTGTCCCTAATTTGCTGGGAAGTGGCGGTGCGGTCCCCTACGGCACTGCGTAGGATCCTACGGTCTTGGCGTGCATCCGTGCGTCGCTGCGGTCCGGTCCCAGGTCGACGGGCACGTGCACCTTCCGCCGACCACTGGCGACAACATCGATGTTCTGTGGAGACCTCACGCCCCACGTGTTGAGCAATTCAGCGGTACGTCCACCCGGCCTCCCGCATGCCCACTATACGCCCTCGCTCAAAGTCCGTCAACTGCACATACGGTTCACGTCCACGCTGTCGCGGCATGCTACCAGTGTTAAAGACTGCGATGGAGCTCCGTATGCCACGGCAAACTGGCTGACACTGACGGCGGTGGTGCACAAATGCTGCGCAGCTAGCGCCATTCGACGGCCAACACCGCGGTTCCTGGTGTGTCCGCTAAGCCGTGCGTGTGATCATTGCTTGTACAGCCCTCTCGCAGTGTCCGGAGCAAGTATGGTGGGTCTGACACACCGGTGTCAATGTGTTCTTTTTTCCATTTCCAGGAGTGTATTTGTTGCATCCCATTGACCAGATTGCTCATTTAAATTGTAGTCATGATCTCCATGAACTGGTTCATTTGATGCATTTGAGGGATGTTTGGGAACATAAATTTCCAACTGCGACATCTAGTAGTGGACTTAACTGGTTTTATTTGACTGATGTTTTGTGTCATAAGATTCTTGCATTTGATGTTATTCTTGCACCTTTCACTGATGACTGTGCAGCTGCAACTATCAACCTCACCAAATAACCTGCAAAATACTGCCGTACTCAGTGGATGCTCAACATTTCCCATTTTGGCCTTTTTTTTCCATGACATTTTCTCCTGTGTCAATAATATGCTGTGCAAATTTGACACCATTCTGAACAGTCGTTCTCTTTCTGCAGCATTTTGAAACACTGACAAGCAAAAGCCCTGCTCAGTCATGGAAAACAGACAAGAACCAAAAAACTTACTTGACCATAAGTACTTTAAATGAAAAACTGATAAAGAAACTAAGCAATTCCAAAACAGAAGACTACTATGGACTCAGTAATTTCATCACAATGTATATGGTAATGGAAATCATAATGCCACCCTTCCATCTGTCAAACATAGTACTATAAGCACCAGTCAACTCTAAACTAAACACCCCCCACAATGGGGCCATGGAATGGTTCCATTCAAATGTAAGACATTTTTCTCACTGAGAAGAGATGAGACAGTCAATTCTTGTTTCATACAATGCAGTCAGCTGCTGATGGATCCACAACCATTCCCAATCTTGCACTTTCTTGTCTGAGTGGAAACAATGTGCAAGCATGTCTTTCTTCAAGTCTCTTAAGATATAAAAATCACATGCTGAATGATCCGGACTGTATGGAGGATATTGCTGTGTTTTCCAACCATCTCGCTGAAGTGTAGTCTTTGTCCAGCTGGCAATGTGGGGGCAGGGATTATTTTGCAACAGGATGATTATGTTTGACAGCATTCCTGGGCGTTTTGACCAAATGGTGTGTTGCAGTTTCTGCAAAATATCTTCGTAGCACTGTATGTTGATTGTGGTTCCACACTTGAGGAGCTAGATGAGCAGAGGGCCCCTGAAATCATAGGTCATCATGACCTTACTGGAACTTGTCTGAATAGCACTGGATTTCTTTGGCAGGGGAGATGTGGCATATATCCACTGTTTGTTTTGCCTTTTGCCCTCAGGCTGTCAGAATGCTGTTGTATGGAATCATCCTGTTGCACAGTAATCCCCCCCCCCTCCCCCTTCCCCCCCCCCCTCACCCCACTGTCAGCTGCACAAAGACTGTGTTTCATTTATTTGTTTGGGAAACACTGTAACATCCTCTGATCAGATCTTTCACTTTGTGATTTTCACATCTTTGGTGACCCAAAGAAAGATATACTTGGCTATCGGTTTTTGTCAGACAAGGAAGTGCAACAGTGGGTGTAGTTTTGTAATTGTCAGTGGCCAACTGCATTCTGTGGGTTGGGTTGGGTGGTTTAGGGGAGGAGACCAGACAGCAAGGCCATCGGTCTCATCAGATTAGGGAAGGATGGGGGAGGAAGTCGGCCGTGCCTTTTCAAAGGAACCATCCTGGCATTTGCCTGGTGTGATTAAGGGAAATCACGGAAAACCTAAACCAGGATGGCCAGACATGGGATTGAACTGTCGTCCCCCCAAATGCATTCTGTGAGAAAGAAATTGATCATCTTGTCTTAACATGAGTGGTGTTTAATTTTGAATGGAACCATTCTTTTCCTGGTTCCACTGTAGCAGGTGTTCGGTTTTCATTTGCTGCCCCTCACAGATGAAGAAATTTTTCTAAAATGTTTTAAGTTCACAGTTACATTGCCTATGTATAAAAAAATGTGATAAGAAAATATCAAATAACTAAAGATCCATTTCAATAGCACCAATAATATCCAAGATAACAGAAAATTGTATGTGTAAAAAGATAGCTATTTTGAATGCAACAGAATTTTAAATGAATAACAATTCACATTCAGGTCTCACCTATCAACTGTAAAAGCAATAGAAGGCTTTGGTGAATATTATTTATGAAGGGTAAGAGAAAAGGCTGTCTATGCCTGGAACACAGTCATTTCAGAAAAGTGTTTAACTCAGTGTCACATGACATAATGAACAAAATTAATACTATGGCATGGAATATAAATCACTCCATTTATTCAAATCTTATTGAAGCAGCAGGTTGCAGCTTGCACAAGCAAATAAGCAGAGATCAGAAATACTCCCAATAAAAAGAGGGATACCCAAAGCATATGGTCTTGGACCTTGCCTGTTCATTATCTATATTAAAGACTTTTCAAATTACATATGCTGAAAATGTAACACTAATAATTTCAGAAAAGAATTTACAAAGTGTACTAGATAACAACAGAGAAATTATGCAAATCATTAATCACTGTGTCAGGGATACCAGTTGTGCATTAACAAGACAAAAACAGAAGAAATAATTTTTAATATGAAGGCAACGAAAAAAATTAATACAAAAACAGTGAAAATACTTAGACTGATTATAGACAAAATAATTCTCTTGGGAATGACATATCAATTATCTCTGCAGCAAACTAGCTCATGTGCTTTTTTTATTACAAGACTTGAGAAATGGCATGTGCTAACAGTTGTTACTCCATTCATACTTTGCTTTTTTCCAGTCCCAATTGCTTTTTTGCCCTGTTATTAATTTTATTTGGTAAATCATTAACGCAGATCAAGAAAATTAGTGGCCCAAGTCGCAATCACATGTGGACTCTGTACTTTACATTTCCCCAGAGTTGTTACATCTGCTTCCATTAGGTCAACTCTTTGTTTACTGTTTTAAGCAAGATTCTAGCCAAGACTGTGGGTAGTCTTGAGCCCCACTAAATAAATGCAAAAAATTAAACAAATTTTGAACTAGTTAAGTTCTGTTATTATTATAAATTGCATTTACATTGAACTTTTAAAAAAATTGAAGTTTTTGGGACAATGTGAAAACTTCCAGATAATTCTGCTATGTAAAATAACCTTCCAGAACAATCTGGAAAGGCACAAAGAAAAATAAATTATGTTTAAATAATTTATACAGCTAATGAATATAATGAATTTGTTGTTATTTTTATGGTTGTAATTCAGATATAAAAATAGTTTTTCAGTTAATTCTGGAATTAACATAACTTTCTAGAACTATCCGAAACTGAACATGTAATTCAGTTTGTTGGGCATAGCATTTCACCAAATTTGTTATCAAATAGCATCAATAATCTTTTTGTAAAAGTTCTACTGATTAATTTAGAGTTTTTTGTGGGAATAGGTATGCATGAAATGTCTTCTGACTGGGGCCACAGGAGAGTGAAGATGTTGACTATTTGTACATCCTGTAAAGATTGATATATAAGACCAGGTATAAAGAACATATTCCATAAGTGTTCATTTGAAGACTCTGTTTCAGAATAAAAATGTTTTCAGCTATGACATCCTGTCTTTAAAAGGCTTTGACAGCATATCAACACTAAGGCTGCAGTGCTCTTACAGTATTGGTGGTGCTTCCTCTGTGTGCTGGTGATGGCAATTTGTTTCCATTGGCCGTAGCCTCTCGGGTGGTAGTTTATGGTTGTTAATGAGAATTGCTGATTCTAACAACTTTTTCACCTGTAGATACATATTGATTACTTTTGTATCTGGCATGGAGAGTTCAAGATTGAAGATTACTGATCTGGCTCTTTTATGGGTTAAAAGAGTGGCTGCTGGTTTCCATATTTATTTCTAGTATTATTTTTCTCAAAATATGACATGATTTCTTGGGATATTGTTTTGTATTCCAACGTTATAGTTTTCTGTGAGTTGGCAAAGCCAATGAATGTGACTGGAGGAAAACAGGCTGTGGTGACAGACTGATCTTGGTGATCATTTCAAAAACGTTGTAAGGTATTTTTAGACTTTCTGGATTTCTGAGGAGGTGGTGAAGCATAAATGTAAGATTAAGGTTTAAATGCTATAGTATATTCTGTTTTATATGACAGCACTCTGCACAGTGTATTCCATTACACTGCCACATAATATCATATATTCAGTATTATGATGGCACTTATCGAACATTATTTTCTTACTTGTTCAACCATCTGATCTAATTATTCAACTTATGATTTGTCATCTTCACTTGCCATCATTCACTGCACAGACAGTTACCAACTACAGCATGCAACAGAAAAATCTGTTGATACCATAAGTGAACTTTTACCCAACAATAACACTCAGATGGCAAAAAGTAACCTCCCAGGATGTTGATGATATAGCTTTTATGTCTGCAAAGGAAGAGTAACATTCTCCGAATGAGTAAGCTCCAGAGGTTAGTGTTAGTCCTGTTAAGAAATCATGGTCAGTTAAATATTGAGGTGCTTGCATGAATAAAGCACAAAGAATTGATTAAAGCTGATGCCGATTACACCAAAACAAAACTGACCACACTTAAAAGTAGAAATTCTGTGTTTCAAAGAAAATGAACTAAAAGAAACTTGTGCAACTTAACAGGAATTCTTATTCAACATCAATTCAGCTGTTTAATTGTGGCATTCCACATGAAAGGTACAAGTTCTAACAGTTATCTTAGCATCTCTTTCAAAGAAAAAGATTTTACACCACATTCTATCAGCATCAAAATACACGGTGAAAAAAGCAAGGAATGGAGGAATCTTAAAAGGAGTGTTTGGGAAATGAGATCCTTGTTATGGTCATACTGTGAACAAAGCCTGTGTTTATATTGCACAGTTACTTTTTGTGGAAGTTAAATGAGACTGTTCTTGCTGGCGAGTGCCAACAAAAAAGACACTACCACCATAACAGCTACAGGAGACAAAATTGTGAAAATGAAAAGATACATGACCGGCATTTTAAGAAACTTCCACGACACATAAGAAGAAATGTTCAATATTCCACCTAGTAGGTGCTTCCACACCTGCCTAAAGACGTCTCTTTATGTGTGTACTGTACAAATATTGAACTTTGCATGGTACCTTCGAAGGAGATGCTGAAAACTATGACACATGGCACATAAGTTGCAGATATGAAGTCATTAATAGTATGTGACTTACAGCAAGAGACCTGTTTGTTTTATATATGTAGCAAAGCAAGGAAACAATATTAGAGTTTACCATATCATTGATAGGGAGGTCATTAGAAAGAAAACTCAAGTTCAGATAGTTCAGATTATGAAAGGATGGGGAAGAAAATTGGCCATGCTCTTTCTAAAGGAACCATCCTGGCATTTTGCTGGTGTGATTTAGGTAAATCACAGAAAACCTAAATCCGATGGCCAGACAAGGATTTGAACAGTTGTCCTCCCAAATGCAAGTGCAGTGTGCTAACTTCTGTGCCACCTCACTTGGTAGGAATGTAGTGACTTCCTTGGAAAGGTGGTGAGGAACTCACCTTACAGGCATTTTTTCTAAAAAAATATATTAGATAGCTCTTCCTAAGTTACATATCCAATATGGGAGGAGAATAAATGCATTAATAAAACTGTTGTCATTAATACTTCCATTGAAAACTTGTGACCTGCACAGCGACATCAGTAAAACATGAAATCTGAATAAACTAGAACAACATATTTTGCAGACTTGAAGGGGCATGTAGAGGCTGAACAACTGTGTTTAGTGTTTCACTGTGTTTTCTCTGAGAACTGGTTTGTGATTCCGCCATAAAAAATACAAGGGTATCACTGGAGTAATGACCAAGTTTCACTTTTTGTCGGGGTGACATATTTTCAAACAAGGCCACAAGTGTTTCAATTATGAGTAATGGCTTAACACATGCATTACTGGCAATACAAAACATTTTTCAACAGGTGAATTCACAGGCATGACATATGATCATTTTGTTTGATTATGACCCTAGTCACTTCAAAAATTACTACCAGTAGTTTAAATACACAAAGTTGCTTGTGTCAGTGGAGAGGGTATACAATGCTACTGGTCAGAAAAATGGGCCTCGCAATGACATAGGAGGCCTGCTGAAGATCCATGCTACAAAGCATAATTTTTTCAGCCCACGTACAGCAGCAATTCAGAATGCTGAGTATTTAAAAGAGTGGTGAGGTGATGCACATCAACAGCACTCATGCTGTTGCCCAAAGAGGAAGTTGATGAAATCTGCTGACAGAAAACAGAACAATGGTATAGTCAGGCTACCTCTGTTAAAGGAATTCTGAACAAGCATGTCTAGACTCAAAGTAATGGGCAATCTTATATTACACAAACTTTAAGGAGCAAGAAAGAAACAAATTCATTTGTCCAACCTATATATCAGAAAAAAGAGTAAAATAGTCAGATTCACAGCCTGTAAAGAGTGACGTTTGTCACCTGGTTGATTGCAGAGATTATAGACAGCAGATGTGAGTTAAATGAAACTGTAGTTAGCTTTGTGCTACCACTGCTGGATACTGATTATCACTTGCAAGACTGCACCACTACTATCACTACTCACTTCCAATCTTCAAAAATTATGGGTACCCTGTCAGGGGAAGATACTGACGCAGTTAAATAGAGACAGTCTTTTGCACTGCTAATTTCACTTCAAAGTGGAGTGCACAAATCTTTGAAATATTCATATTTTGGAATTAGCAGAAATATTGTGGAGCCTTTTTGGATGCTTGAAAGCTATCCATTAGATATCCTTTAGAAGTTTTAAAATGTTGTACCAAAAGAGACTAGATTTTGATTTTATTAGATCATCATATGAGATTCTTGTATTGAAAATTGGTTTAATATATGACATAACTCTAACTTTTTTTTATAAAACTTGTTAAAATGAAATGTAGAAGTTCTCATCTTCAGGGAGAGTAGTAAATTAAAATGGAATCAACACATTTGTAAGCTTACTGAAGAATTTAGCTCACTTCATTTTGCAGTTAGAAGTAGTGAGTAGTATAATGCTAATCAACAGTTTAAAAAATTGGAAAAACATTTCATTCTGATTAGACAGGTGCAGCAAAAGAACTTGGACACACATCTCCATACCAAGGATATAATATTAATTAGCAAATTATTTTATTTCAAGTAAAAGAAACAATCAAATTTGTTAAACTGTTCCAGAGATAGAACATTTTAATATGTTACACACACACACACACACACACACACACACACACACACACACACACACACACACACACAGAATGGATGTCACCTGAGGAACAATCTTCAGTGGTCTGTATATCACATGAGGAATTTTTTCAGTCAAAATAAGAAAATAAGGAATTATTACTGTGTCCTCTGAGACTATGAAGGTAAGACTTTTTATTTCGTATATTATATGTATTTGTAGAAAAGTAGCTACTAAGTCCATGTTCTTGCTCTTGTAGTACACACCTGCTGGTTTTATCTACTGTTTCATATTATGCATTTACGTAAGCTTATTGTTTTCTGAGAGAACTGTAGCTTCCTATACACTGAAAAAGCTGTGACAGGTATAATAGGAAAAATTAATGTTAGCTTCATTTTATGTAGTTGCGTCCAAATATTCTGATCACTCACAGAAGCAGTGACAAATAACATTCTCTTTATATATTTGCAAATATCTGGGGATTTCAATTTTCCTGCCTGATGTTTGTAAGCAATCTGTTAAAGACCTTTATTGTGAAATACAAAATTCAATTCTGAGCCTTACATAGAGACACAAAAGCTACATATATTGTTTTGAATCTAATATTATGGTAATTAATTTCTGGTTCCGTTTAAGTCTACTCTTCTTATTAACCAAAAATAACATTTGGGAGTAAATATATTGGCAGGTGACTGAACTAATCCTAAGGTGCCTGAAGAGGCTTCAGTAAGATTTTCAGGTATCAGCCTTACACGATATTCTTATTGCACATGTCTGTAAAATAAATACCTTGTTTACCTTATCTGCATTGCCCCAGATGGTTAAGTCATAGGACATTATTGAGTGGAAGTATGTTAGCGAACCCATGTGTTACGGCACCTTTTAGGTCATTTATTATTTAGGGCAGGAATCAACCCAGCATTAAACTTCAAGGGACTCCATATTTTATATCTTCCTGTTCTCAGTTAAGAGTTTTACTCCTGGGCTGCAGTTTATGTCATTGTGATCTACCATTTTCTCTTATGAAGATAAAAATTCATCCATGAAAGAAGGGTGAAACCTTACTTCACACAATGTACAATAGAGTTTCTGGAGACAGTCAATCTAAATGGAATCAGTGCATTTACATGCTTACTGAAGAATTTAGCTCACATCACTTTGCACTGAGAAGTATCTCTCATTGTTTTGATCTAGAGGCAAAAATGTTTGCACATTTTGCTTTCTTCCATACACTGCTGCCTTATGGAATACCTGTTGGGGAAGTTCAGCTAAGGTAAATACATTCACGAGCTTAAACCCTATGACCACCTGCTTAACAGCTTGTTGGGCCATCTTTGTACTACAATATATCACTTATTCCCAGTATCATAGATTCTACAGTTCGTTGGCAGATCTGTGGAGCTATGTGACACCAGGCGTCTACGCACAAGTCACATAATTCCCATAAATAATTGGCCCCCGATCTGTGTACGTGGTGATGGCACTCGATAGCGATCCAAATGGCAACCATCGGATTCACATCCAGTGAATTTGGTGTCCATGACATTAACGTGATTTCACTATCATGCTCCTCAAACCACTGTAGCACAATTCTGGCTTCGAGACAATTATACTGGTGAAAGAGGGCATTACCGTCAGGGAAGACATCAAGCATGAAGATATGCAGGTGGTCTGCAGCTGACCTCGTATCTTTGATTACTACGACAGGTCCCATGCAAGCGCAGGAGAATGTCTATCATAGCATAATACAACTGTAGGTTGCATTAGTTATTCGAAGATGAAGAGACTTGCACAGGACAGAGTAGCACAGAGAGCTGCATCAAACCAGTCTTTAGACTGAAGACCACAACAACAACATGATCTAAACGTTGAAAATAATCACGTAGTATGTGTGTGTGTGTGTGTTCTACATCTCCCCCTAAACCACAGGTCACATTTCAGCCAAAAAATACTGAGCGTATGGCATTGGTGGCCGGGAGACCACGAAAGTATCAACCTAGCAAAGACCAGTGGTGTAGGGATGCATAATTTGACAGAAACTGTTCTGGTAAATGTGACCACAGAAAACACAGTTACCTAAATTTTGTGACAACTTATTCATAAGTGAGAAATGTAGAGAAGCCCCTCGGGAAAATACTGTAATTCATTTAAAAAGGACTTAATTAATTAGCAATTAATAAGGATTTAATAAATTTACTGGCTTATTGGTGTAAGAAGAGGCCTCTACATTATGTTCAGTTATCAAATTTAAATATTAATCTTACTGCTCACATGTCGACAATAAATACTTTATTGGCGTTACCTGCATTTATCCAGAAAAATGCTCCATCACGGGACTGTGGCAGACCACCCCAACTCCGCGAGCAAGCACGAATTGTGTCGTAATCACTTGTTGTCTCAATATGTCGTCCCTCAGAAAGATCACCCCAATATAAAATTTCCAAACGTGACGCAGTTTGAAATGAATGCTATCTACGTCAACAGGCGAAGCAAGAATCACTTGATGTACGGGAGTGAAGCGTCGTGAAGTGATAGTATGCAATTCACTGGTAAAAATCAGCAGGAGCGTATTAAGGCAGGTGCAACATGTGTAGCTTCACAGGGTGGCAAAATTTTGGGGTCGGCAAAATGTTGCCATAAATAATAATAATAAGTGTAATTTTAATGTTCACTCCGTCAGCATTCAGGTATTCAATAATTTATTGGCAAAGTATTGACATATATTTGTAACTGTCATTAAACCCGAATTTTACTGTTAGTCCATCTGTAAAACGTCTTCCATGTGCGCGCGCATTGAAGCTCTGTCGAACAGGGAGCAAGGAACCTGCGCGGGCTCTGTGTTGCGCGCTACGCTGTAGCATCGTCTCCCTTTTTTTTGTTTTTTTTCTGATCTCATTTTGTTCGTTAATGTTCGAACGTCCGTTGCATTTGTTCGGGGTGGACGTCCCATAACGACACCTGTTCAAGTTCATCGTTGGTACGTTCACCCAGTTTCTTTTCAAATTCCGTGTTGGGCAAATGTGCGCAAGACACCGACATAAACAGAAAGACTGACTGAATTGGTGCGTGCAAATGTATTTTTGTACGATATACGGTACTGTGATTCTAAAAATGTGATGGAAAAGGCCACAAAACGGAAGAAAATTGACGCAAGTGTGTATCAAACAGGTGTTTTCTTTGTCTACAAATAAATGGGCAGTTGCATGATACAGTATCAGATGAATATTGTGATGTACAATACATTTCAGCTGAAATAATGATATGGGTGCACAAACCAGTGGTGTCACTGTAATACAATTTAAGCTACAAGTATGCCCGTTTGACAAATGCTTCCGCAGTATCGATTGTAAGTCCACAGGCCTTAAAATGGCTCATCACTCCCACCACACGACGGTCCCTGCATATTTGTTTACTTGCAATTACTTTTGAAGGATCTTCCAAGGCCTCTGATTTGGGAAAAGGCGTCATCATATAGGTTCGTAATTTAAACTCTTCATCAGCTGTCAGTGTGTTGCCGGCCATTGTGGCCGAGCGGTTCTAGGCGCTACAGTCTGGAACCGCGTGACCGCTACGGTCGCAGGTTCGAATCCTGCCTCGGGCATGGATGTGTGTGATGTCATTAGGTTAGTTAGGTTTGAGTAGTTCTAAGTTCTAGGGGACTGATGACCTCAGAAGTTAAGTCCCATAGTGCTCAGAGCCATTTGAACCATTTTTTTGTCAGTGTGTTTGGTTTCGGAGGCAGAATACATTTTCCTCATATGAGTCGCGGCAAAATGCACAGTTTTCAAAATTTGTGCTGTCACAGTGTCTGCCATAGCTGCCCACCACGATAAACACGGAGTTGTAATCGTGATAAATAACTGCAAGCAGGACTATTGAAAATAAGGTTTTGCAACAAAAATAATTAGAGCCAAAGTTTTTAGAACACTTCCCATCCACGCTGCCAGAGCAGTTAGGAAATTGCCACCGTTCCATCAATCCCATCTCAATTATCGTCCAGATTGCCTCTGCTGGTTAAGGTTCCAAGTCTTTCGTCGGAACCTACGGGCTTTCACTAGTTCGTTTCAAGTTTTGACATTTTCGGTTAGTGAGCTTGTGTAACGTTTCCAACTGTTCTCGAGACATTCGGCAATAAATGAAGAAACGATCTCCACCACACCACAGTTCCCTGTAAAGACGGTGAAATTCCCCGTCGTCTTATCGTTTACTCTTAATTTCGTATTTCCACTTTCTTCGTTTCCTCGAAGCGAGTGCAGATAAAGATAAGATCGTCATGAGAAGTGTTACTTATGTTTACTGGACGGTAGCTGATTCGCTCGCAGCGAGAGCCATTCGACAACTGGATCGCTGCGTCCTGCCCACGCTCTATGTCAGCCACAACCGACCTCAGCGGCACAGCGTTCTGTGCGCAACGGCAGCCCGCTCTCCTGTTTGACACAGCCTTGGGCCGTACGCACACGGGTCGATTCGGACTCGTGGTGGACGCGACTCGTTCTCGAATCGATTCTATCCCCATTCGGCTACCCACGTAAGTGAACAGGTGACCACCAACAGATCGATTTGTAGTCGTGTCGTAATCGTCTCGAAGTTGTTGCGAGCGACGGCAATCTCTTGCGTCCTGCAGTGCACGGGAAAATTCCAGCGTGACGAGCAGATGCCACGTCATGGAGGTAATTTGTTTTGTATTTCCGCATAACTTTTTTGTACCTCGGCTCCATGAAGTACGTTAACACATTTTATAATGTCACTCATCGTATTCTCACCCTGCCATCGTATCAGAGTACCAAGACTTGGAATTCTTTAGTCATCACACTAAATGTGCATTCAGTTGATTAAGCGGTAATTGAAAATTTTGGTTATATTGTCAAGAGCCCATTTCGAGTAAGTTCTAAGGAAAACTTACACGGCGGTGGTATGTTAATCTGCGAATTAGATAGAAGCTTGTAATCGCCGAGACTCTGAAAATACCTCCAGCACTGTTTCTACCAGCGTACCCAGTTTCAGTCATCGTTAAAATATCATTAGCATCACAGCACCCTAGTAGTACTGCAGATTCAAATTCAAATGGCTCTCAGCACTATGGGACTTAACTTCCGAGGTCATTAGTCCCCTAGAACTTAGAACTACTTAAACCTAACTAACCTAAGGACATCACAAACATCCACGCCCGTGGCAGGATTCGAACCTGCGACCGTAGCGGTCGCGCGGTTCCAGACTGTAGCGCCTAGAACCGCTCGGCCACCCCGGCCGGCAGTACTGCAGAGTGGCATGATTTATTATTAGGCGAACCAGTATTAGGAATTTTCTCTATGCGAACATGTTTCCCATCTATTGCGCCTATACAATTCGGAAGGTTCCATAAGCACTGAAAACGTTTAGCAATTGTTTTACCCCGATCTTGAGTGGGACATGTTATGTAGGCATCTTTCAACTCATTTCATATGATCTGCACGGTTTTAGATACTATTAGCCCAACTACAGTTTGTCCCCGACAAAAGCAGAGTCCCAACGAAACGAATGTGCACCCTGTAGCCAACATCTGAAATTAAACATACAGATAAGCGAAAATATTGTCTTCAAATACATAGAGAAAAATATTTATTTATAAACAATTATACTCTTATCGATCAAAAACTATGTATTTAGTTTTCGGTTTCGGTGGATGAATGCAAGAAAAATGGAGGAACCTGCGGAATGCGTTCGTAAAGAATCTCAAGCCCACACCGAGTGGTAGTGGAGCAACAAACAAGTAACCTTGTTACCTGATGGATACAATGCAATTAGCTATTCCTTTCGTAAAAGTAGGTGGCGTCCTACTGGTAAATTATCTAGAATCCGTCATCCCTCACCCACACCAGATGCTTCTGAAATGGAAAATCTCAACGAAATAACCCTCTTCTCAGAAAGTATTTCGGTGAGCTTGAAGTTATCACAACTGACCAGCAACAACCACCCTCCTCCACATCATTCAAGTGTTCAAATGTGTGTCAAATCTTATGGGGCTTAACTGCTAAGGTCATCAGTCCCTAATCTTACACACTACTTAACCTAAATTATCCTAAGGACAAACACACACATCCATGCCCGAGGGAGGACTCGAACCTCCGCCATGACCAACCGCACAGTCCACGATTGCAGCGCCTCGACCGCTCGGCTAATCCGACGCGGCTCCACATCACTACGCCAACCCACACCGCCAGCCGTGACGCTAGGACCGCCTTCGGCAATTCGTGAGGACAGGGTGACACCATCACCTGATCCCACTGGTACGAGAAGACCAGTCAGAAAGAGAAAATGTTCAGACTTTCAAAGTGACGCAGACAAAGTTTTGCTGAATATTTTTCAGCAAAGGCGGTGAAGAATTCAAACACATCCACCAAAAAAGATAAGAGAGAGCCCAATATACAAAATTTCCTGGTCAGCCTCGGCACAGACCTCATGCAGATAAGCGATACAAGAAGGCGGCGTCATTCTAGCAGGGCATGGCAGGATTCAGCGTCAACGACGATCACTTTTAAACATCGAAGAAAGACCAACGGAAAGTGATTTTTCCATGTTGATAGAGCCTGCAAATCACCCTGAGCATCACAGCACCCCCTTATCACTAGAACCGTTCATTATGCAAATGGTTATTGAAGGAAATAACCGACAAAACTTTTTTAGGTCTCTGTTGGAATTCGCGTGCGGCGTGTTGTTTAAGTCTTCATTCACTCATGGTTATGTTGCCATCATACACAACACAAAGTCTGACGTGGTTCTCAACTTAAAATTAAGGTATGTAATTCGAGTAATAACTGATCATAATGAAGTTCGTTCTTTGTATTTGATATAATCGAAGTATAGTGGACTCTCAACTGTCCGATCCGTGACTATCTGGCCTCTGGACTATCTGACCCACTTAGTTAATATCATAATAATACTTTTCCATAGTAAAATGCGGATTAATTTGTCTTGCACATTGTACTTTTCCAAAGCTTTAGCAAGCAGGCACCTGCTGCAGTGCTGAGTGACCTTCCAAAATGTTTTATACATCTTTTGTGCTTTTAAAACATCTGGAGTCATAATTATAGTATTGAATATATTACAGGAACCACTCTTCAAGAAACGATGCTTACAATTAGAATCGCTCACAAACAACAGTAAACAAACGTAGAGAGCAGCTCCCTTAACAATCCTGTGTTCTTTGTTTCTTCAGCTGCATATCACACTACCAAAGTGAGTACGTTTTTAAATTGTTATTTTGTGGGGTCCTTTGTGTTTTAATTAAAGAGTCCGAAATGGGTGATAAACGAAAAAAACTTATAGTCGGAAAATCGGCAGGTGTAATAGACAGCCAAGCAGTTGCGATAAATGGTGACATGTAGCTATTGACATGGTCTGTTATTTTAAGAGATTGGTTTTACTGATTTTAGGGGCCTTAGCTTTTACATACGAACATACAGACCGTTGCCGACACATGTCATGGGTCATAGCTTTACTGACTGATTGCTAATTTGAAGTTTGTTGTCCTTCTGAGGAAGATGGGTTTAAATCCGTCGAAACCATGGTAAAAAGGTTATTTGGAAACCACCATTTATTTCAACTGATTGGCTGTCTATCACACCTCCTGTTCTGAAACAGATGCTGTAGTGCAGCCATGTTCAAAATATTGAAGTCAGAAAGTGTTAATAAAAATGGGTTTTAATGTAAAAAGGTTGTTTTTAATGGTCCTGTTGGCTTCGGAAGACAGAATTTATAAATCCCCAGGCTATATGGTTTATTTTTTGTCAGGTTTGACCTACTGCGACATTAGTTCAGATAGTCTGGAGTCTACTGTACGTTCAGTTCCCAACACTCTACATAGCATTTTTTTTTCAGTTCACGATAACGGTATAAATGTATACTCTAGGTTAAGTGGTGTAGCATATCGAAAGAAAGGTGAAGAAAAAAGACAGAGGGATAGCAAAATTACCGCGACTGGACTTATAATTTTGTGGTGAAAGTGAACCGTTGCGGCTCTGGACGTGCAGGTGAAGTAGCGGTTCAAAACTGTAACAATGAATAGTTTTGCTCCATAAGTGCAGACGAAATTAGAATTCTAAACGGTAAACAGAATCGAGAAATTCTAATTTTCAGAGTTCCGGAAGGGTGTCAAGCATCTAACACTCCAAAGCGGAGGATTTTATTGGGAAAACAATGACCAGACACTGGATTATTTGGTTAAAATGGTGTGATCTAAAACAAAACTGCTGATTTTTCTAAGTCCTCGCGACGGATCTCACCGATTTTGCAGCAAAATATTGTTTCTGAAGGTTTTGGTCAATGGGGAAATTATCAGTCGTGAATATTTTGTATATTCTCTGAACCGTGACGAAATGTCACGGTTGGTTCTCTGCATTTCCTCGTCTGTAGCGCGTTCCTTTTGAAATTCCCGCTTCGCACTCTGTTGTTTCCTTACCCTAGCCAGAGGGCGCTGTGGCGTTGCTGCGGCCGGCTGCCTGCCGTGTGTGCGAGAGAGCCTCGGTCTGGAGGAGGAACTCTTAGCTGCGGACGTCTGGGAGCGTACAGGAGGCCGCGCCGTTTTGTTGATGTTTGGCGTGACTCGTTTCAGATGTGATGCATCGTTAAAGCCGTGATAGCAGCCAATGTTACTGTCTTGGTCGCAGATGGATCAAACGGAATGAGGCCTGGTTGTCCATTGAAACTCCTATCCTACAGATGTCGTCGGAAATGCCATATTCATATTGTAAAGAAAGGGACTTATTGGAGATTAACTGTCGCCGCAAGGTGTCGTGGACGGTGCGCTTTCCTATTATTCATTTTAATTTTCTAGTCAATGGGTAAACTTGCTAATTATTTTCTCTTTACATGGGGTGTGCCTGCCTTGATGTTATAAGTGACTGTTTCATAATCAGTTCTTTAACGCACCTATGCACATATTTATATTTATGGGAGAACTAAAATTGTGTTCCTCTGTTGAACTTCAACTAAGGTGCAGAAAACTGAATCAGGTGTTTATTATTGTTCTAGTGCTATTATTGTCAAGTGTAACACGCAACATTTTCTTGGTCTCTTACCAAGTGTTACAATAAACGCAAATTGCAGTGAAGCGATGCACTATTTCAGTTGTTTACACATTGACTAGAACATTGAAGTGAATAACAGGAAAGTACACTGTCCACAACACCTTACAGCGACAGTTAACCTACAATAAGTTCCTTTCTTTACAATATGACATTAAGTACATCTCAATAGTATTAAAAACAAACATTTAGATTCCACAGATTTATATAAGGTACGGCCAAACTTTCAGGAAACATTCCTCACACACAAATAAAGAAAAGATGTTATGTGAACATGTGTCCGGAAACGCTTAAATTCCATGTTAGAGCTCATTTTAGTTTCGTTCTTCCACCTACGCTCAATGGAGCTCGTTATCATGATTTCATACGGGATACTCTACCTGTGCTGCTAGAACATGTGCCTCTACAAGTACGACACAACATGTGGTTCATGCACGATGGAGCTCCGTCTTGAGCAGTTTTGGCTAAAGTTGACTGTATCGGAGTTACTGTGAGACTGCGCTTGTTGAAATCAATCACTCTACCGTCAGTGATTGTGTGGCGAGCCTTCTTCGTCTCTCTCAGAGGCGCATTTGTATCGCTAGAAAGTCTTTAGCCTGGAACAACCAGACCAGGATAATTTGTTTTGGGTTATACTTGTAACATTATGATCACCACGACGGGACGTCGAAGCAACCAGCCATCGCCTCCGGTACGCCAGATCGTGTCCTTGCAGTTAAGAAGACAGCTTGGTAATGTATGTCCGCAGCACCGGCAGATTAGGGAATTTAGCTATGTGACAATCAGAGCTCAGCAGAGCGCGCCTGTTCCCATCTTTTCTAACGTGGTTCTGTCTTGGGTGTTCATTGTCTGAGTTCTGACTACTACAGCAGCAATTGATGTTGGGTTGGCTGGGTGTTTCTCTTAATATTTGAGTTGCAAGGAATTGGCTCCACATACCACTTGGTCATAAATGTCACAAGCTAGTTTATGGACAACTTCACCTTCACAGCATTTATTTGAGTATTCAATTTGATGTATTGTAAATGTTTCATGTGTTTTGTTTATTATTTTGAGTTTAGTCATAATAAACCAAATTGTTATTTTGGACAGAACTCTCATTCTGTAGATCGGTAGAGCAACCCTTTCATTTCTCATTACATTAATGAAACTTTCCTTTATCAAATTAAATTATTGCAGGTACCAAACTCTTTTCTACTCCACTTGCAGGGTCAATTACAGTCATTTCGCGTTTCTTCTTAATCCAAGTGTAACAGCAAAAGTCGGAGTTAGAAAAGGAGGGGGGGGGGGGCTTAGAGCATCATTTCCAAATCTATACTCAAAGGAGCCACACTCCACCTAAAGACCCCCAAAATGGCACCTTAATGGCTCCCTAGAGCAACAGAATTAAGGAGAGCATGCTTATAGATTGAGTAGAATGAAGGAATAAGTAACACATACACGGTTTCTAACGGCCGACAAGCTGTGTTGGGCTAATGAACAGTGATTAATTTAAGCTAGCCACAACATACGTTGACCAGGTTAGCGGCGTATTGAACGACAAGCATCGAGGAAGAACCCTGGTCAGTAGGTAATGGAACCAGTACTAATTTACAACTAACTACAGCATTGAAATCAACTGATGACAGGTTGACCATTACCGATGTGGCGTTACGATGGACAGTCAACAGACTGAACACTCAGCTGGAACACAAGCATAATCCTAAGGGGCGAAACGCCCAGGCCAAAGCATGTTTAGCTCAAACACTTAGTTTGAGAACAAAACAACCATAAAACAACAGGATGATATATCAACTTGCAGTAGAAATGCCAGAGCCCGAATATAGCCTTAACCCAAGGCAGGACTGAAGCACACTAGTTTCTCTCTCAACTAAAGTTTGCAAAACAATCAAAACTAGCAGGATTCCCTTACACGGCAGACGTGCCAACACTTCGGTTCATACCCCTGAATCAACAAGTGCAACATAAATCATTGACACATATCGGTTAATATTTCAAAACAACGTACTTAAATACATTTGTTTACCACAAGCCTTAATTAGTTAACAGATTAGGCTCTGTTATTGAAGCCACGCAAATGAGGTAGCAAGTTAAGGTCTACAATTCTACTTTGCCATTTAACACACGTCGTGACGAGGAAAAGGAAGAATCCAAGTAATTAATTGAAAGTCACTACTTGGATCCAGTATTTGAAGATGCACTCAAAATCAATAGACAAAAGTGAGAGTCAATTTTTCACACGCAAACAGCACACTCAGAACACGAGCATAAGGTGAACATAAAATAAATTGCTCCTTGTTCAGTCATTTACACATCGACGAACAAATCTTCTTCGCCGAATTACTGTAGACGCCGAAATGCTCAGTTGCTTGCAAATAACGCAAAATAATGGTCAAAACGTCTTACTTTAAGTCGGACGACATCTGTAGGATAGGAGTTTCAATGGACAACCAGGCCTCATCCCCTTGGATCTACCATCAACAAAACGGCGTGGCCTGCTGTACGCTCCCAGACGTCTCCAATCAGTGTTCCTCCTCCCGGCCGACGCTCTCCCTCACACACGGCAGTTAGCCGGCCGCAGCAACGCCACAGCGCCCTCTGGCTGGGGTAAGAAAACAGCAGAGCGCGAAGCGGGAATTTCAAAAGGAACGCGCAACAGACAAGGAGGAAACGCAGAGAACCAACCGTGACATTTCGTCATGGTTCAACCTCCCCCACCAAAACCACGCTCTGCTACCACTGAGACACGCGCACCTCCCTCCAATATTTCAACAAAGCTTAATCAGTCTTATATCAAACATTTGAATACGAGGGCAGTTCAATAAGTAATGCAACACATTTTTTTTTCTGAAACAGGGGTTGTTTTATTCAGCATTGAAATACACCAGGTTATTCCCCAATCTTTTAGCTACACACACTATTTTTCAACGTAATCTCCATTCAATGCTACGGCCTTACGCCACCTTGAAATGAGGGCCTGTATGCATGCACGGTACCATTCCACTGCTCGATGTCGGAGCCAACGTCGTATTGCATCAATAACTTCTTCATCATCCGCGTAGTGCCTCCCACGGATTGCGTCCTTCATTGGGCCAAACATATGGAAATCCGACGGTGCGAGATCCGGGCTGTAGGGTGCATGAGGAAGAACAGTCCACTGAAGTTTTGTGAGCTCCTCTCGGGTGCGAAGACTTGTGTGAGGTCTTGCGTTGTCATGAAGAAGGAGAAGTTCGTTCAGATTTTTGTGCCTATGAACACACTGAAGTCGTTTCTTCAATTTATGAAGAGTAGCACAATACACTTCAGAGTTGATCGTTTGACCATGGGGAAGGACATCGAACAGAATAACCCCTTCAGCATCCCAGAAGACTGTAACCATGACTTTACCGGCTGAGGGTATGGCTTTAAACTTTTTGTTGGTAGGGGAGTGGGTGTGGCGCCACTCCATTGATTGCCGTTTTGTTTCAGGTTCGAAGTGATGAACCCATGTTTCATCGCCTGTAACAATCTTTGACAAGAAATTGTCACCCTCAGCCACATGACGAGCAAGCAATTCTGCACAGATGGTTCTCCTTTGCTCTTTATGGTGTTCGGTTGGACAACGAGGGACCCAGCGGGAACAAACCTTTGAATATCCCAACTGGTGAACAATTGTGACAGCACTACCAACAGAGATGTCAAGTTGAGCATTGAGTTGTTTGATGGTGATCCGTCGATCATCTCGAACGAGTGTGTTCGCACGCTCCGCCATTGCAGGAGTCACAGCTGTGCACGGCCCGCCCGCACACGGGAGATCAGACAGTCTTGCTTGACCTTGCGGCGATGATGACACACGCTTTGCCCAACGACTCACTGTGCTTTTGTCCACTGCCAGATCACCGTAGACATTCTGCAAGCGCCTATGAATATCTGAGATGCCCTGGTTTTCTGCCAAAAGAAACTCGATCACTGCCCGTTGTTTGCAACGCACGTCCGTTACAGACGCCATTTTAACAGCTCCGTACAGCGCTGCCACCTGTCGGAAGACAATGAAACTATATGAGACGAAGTGGGAATGTTTGAAAATATTCCACAAGAAATTTCCGGTTTTTTCAACCAAAATTGGCCGAGAAAAAAAATGTGTTGCATTACTTATTGAACTGCCCTCGTATTATATGCGGAAATAGGAAATCACGGGAAGAACTGAAATAGCGCGTCACTTCACTGCAATTTGCATTTATTGTAACACTTGAGCCGGTCGGAGTGGCCGAGCGTTTCTAGGCGCTACAGTCTGGCACCGCGCAACCACTACGGTCGCAGATTCGAATCCTGCCTCGGGCATGGATGTGTGTGATGTCCTTAGGTTAGTTAGGTTTAAGTGGTTCTAGGGACTGTTGACCTCAGAAGTTAAGTCCCATAGTGCTCAGAGCCATTTGAACCGTTTTGTAACACTTGATAACAGACCAAGAAAATATTGCGTGTTACACTTGACAGATAATAGCACTAGAACAATCATAAACGCCTGATTCAGGTTTTTGCACTTTAGTTAAAGTTCAACAGGGGAACACAATTTAAGTTCTCCCATAAATATAAATATGAGCGTAGGCGCGTTAAAGAACTGGTTATGAAACAGTCACTTATAACATCAAGACAGACAAACTCCACTTAAAGGGAAAATAATTAGCAAGTTTACCGATTTACTAAAACATTAAATTGAATAACAGGAAAGTACACCGTCCACAACACCTTACGGCATTTGGATCATTATTCTGTGCATGCTGAAAATTATTTAGTGGCGCATATCAATTTGCAACATCTGGTTTCAGTGTTTGGTGCCATGCTGGAATACGAATAGCTGAACATGAAAATTCCACCTCTAACAGAGACTACTTGTTAAAACTGAAAAACAGAGGAAACGAGATGAGTAGAACTGACAAACAGTTGCTCACCCAGAACGAACATGAAGTTACATATTGGAGAAATGTTCTAAAAGAACAGCTAAGAAGCAAGTTTCTTGGGGAACTAGCATTTCGTGGAGACAAAGAGGTGTTTGGCTCCGTGAAAAATGAGGATTTCATGATGTGTGTGGGTTTAATTGCGGAGTGTGATTCTTTTATAGCTGAGAAAACATCAAGTTTTGGCAACCCTGAAAAGGGATTTACTTAAAACTTGCCACCAACAACTTACGAATATTTATTACGTCTTATGAAGAAGTCAGTGACTCAAAAGATATGTATTGAAGTTATTTCTTGTAAATATTTTTCAGATTTTACACCATATATATACCACGATGACCAATTAAGAATAATAATTAGATACGTAAACGAAGATGGGCTCTCAGTTGGAAGAGTCCCATGTTTTATATATATAAAAATCGTGCAGGTCACTGTTAAGGAGAGAAGCTTTCTTAAGCAGTTTTGAATTTCTTAGAACTACATGGCGTGAAATTAGAGGAAAGTAATTCGATAACGCAGTCATATTCAGGTTTGGAAACAAGTCTCAAGAGACCGAGACTCTGTAATTTTATTCATTCCATGTGCGGCTTACTCGCTGGTTCTAGTTGGATCACGAGCTGCACAGCTGTCATGTTGTTTGAATCACGGTTTATAAAACTTCTTTGCATATTCTACAGGCAGATGGAACACCTTGGAAACGTTTTTTGATTCTGCGAGTATGATACTGAAGTCACGATGGTGTGCATGTGAGGATTCTTGTAAGAGTTTCAATGCAGACTGTAAAACTGTATCTTCTGCATTAAGAAAAATTTCAGGAAGTGAGAGTGATAAAGTTAGATATGAAGCTGAAGGTCTTCCTAGAAAGTTAAGTGGTATTGAGGTAGCTTTCGTGACGTCAGTATGGGGTTGTATTCTTCAACACTTTGGCCAAGCAATGAAAAAATTGCAAGCTGAGGATGTAGACATTTCTACTTCTATTTCTGTATGAGTCTCTTGCAATGTTTTTAGCCGAGCTTCAGACATCTTTTTCAGTTCACATGGATTCAGCTGAAAAGTAACTTATGAACATCAGGAATTCTGAATTAGTTCCATCTCCTTCAATTGCTGGTAACCAAAAAAGAAAATGTCAAATTAAACACAAGAGATATTTTGAGGAATCATCTGACTCAGAAGACGAACACAAATGTCCTCAAGAAGAAACGTGATCAGACTGTGTTGAGATCTGGAGAAGAGTGAAAATGTCGTATTTACGATTATACAAACTCTTCAGGATGAGTTACAAAATGGTTCAAATGGCTCTGAGCACTATGGGACTTAACTTCTGAGGTCATCAGTCCCCTAGAACTTAGAACTACTTAAACCTAACTAACCTAAGGACACCACACACTTCCATACCCGAGGCAGAATTCGAACCTGCGACCGTAGCGGTCGCGCGGTTCCAGACTGTACCGCCTAGAACCGCTCGGCCACCCCGGCCGGCGATGAGTTACGGATGAGAGTTAATATCTACCGAGAACATAACTTAAGATTATCATTTCTCTCAAATATCACCGAGCTAGAAGCTGTTCAAATTTGTGATGCTGCAAAGAAATTTCGAGTCATCTATAATTCTGACAGAGAGAACAACTTTGGTGAAGAATGTATTCATTTTAAAAGCGTTCAGTTGGCTATGGAGAAAGAAGATGGTGACATGTTGTCCCTTCTTCCATTTCACTGTGGAATAGTCGTTTAAAAATGGTGATATCTGTTCAAATGTGTACACAGCACTCAAGATTTACAACTGCACTCCAACAACAAACTATTCAGCTGAAAATTGCTTTTCTGTTTTAAAATGGAGTAAGAACTACTTAAAGACAACAGAAAATCAAGAACAACTGGTCGATATTGGAGTACTAGCCATAGAATCAGTTATGACAGTTAGTCTGGATGTTTAGGAAATGATAAATGAATTCGCAAATACAAAAGTGAGAAGGAATTTATTTATCTAAATTCGCTATATTTTGGAAAATGTCAGTTAAATGGTATTGCATCATGCATTTGAGGCTGACTAAATTTCACATTTAAGTGAAGTAATTTTGGTATGTGGTATTAAACTGTAATGATTTTTATTGTATTTGTACCATATACTGTGTCCAAGATTGATGTATGGTAATGGTTCAGTAAAAGTGGTTCTTTGTGTTTCAGCATAACGTCAAGTGCTGGCACGCCAGGCAGGGACGTTAGAGCAGAGAGGGCAGTGAGACGACGTCAGCCAATCCCTCTCTTGGACGACAACGCGACGGCAGCGCCCTGAAGGATGGCAAGATGGCGTCAGTTGTGGAAGTATTGAATATAGAAGTTCGCGAAGATAGTGTTATACAGTGTCAATCTTGCAGAAAGTGCACGAAACCTGTTAAAAGTGGCTTCGTCTGTGTCCAGTGTAACCATAAATTTCATTTTCGTTGCGGAAAGCTTTATCCTTCCCTGAGAAGCGACGATAATTGTGCGACTATGTGGAACTGTGCGGATTGTAAACAAAAGGCTGCATCCCTTAATGATCAAGAAACGTGTACGTGTGATGCAGCAAGGAAGACTGACAGTATGAAAAAGGAAAACCTATCATATATTACAATTATTGGACTCTTACAGAACGAATTAAAAAAACTGTACGAGAAATATGAATTAAATCTACACAAGTCGGAGCAATGGCGTGCTGAAACAAAAACCAAAGATGTGAAAATCGGTGCTTCATCCTCCGAAAATGATCTATTGTTAATTATTGCTGAGCTACGAGAGGACACAAAAATTCTGAGTGATGAAAACAGAAGACTCAAGCTTAAATTGGAAGAGAGTGGTCATCAGGTATGTCTTAATATCCCCAAACCTATGAAAGGATTGCCAGAAAGTGAAGCTACGACTAAAACGGCTCACAACAGGCCTAGCAGTAGATGGGTAACTGTAAAATCGAAGGGGAGCGCTTACAAACATATTAACAATAAACATAGGCAGGACTTTGTGTTACCATTAAATAACAAATATAATTCGCTTCAAAACACAGATGACATAGAAACTGTATCAGCACACTCATCTAATAAGGTGGTGCAGGACTCTCAAAACTTAGCGAACAGCCAAGTAAGGTATAAGAAAAAACGTAAAATCAAGATTTATTCAGTTACGCCAGAGGATTAGCAGCTATGTTAACGGAAAGCAGACCTCGTGTGATTAACGAGTTTGAAATAGAAGGTACCGTTAAATCAGGAGCTGGTTTACGAGATGTTTCAACATCAATCAAGAAAGAAAGTACAGTCCTCGCGCACAGAGACTTTGTAGTGGTAATGGCCAGAGCAAACGACGTCAGCAGAAACGAAAGGAAGATTGCTACTTCGACACTGAAGAAGACTCTCGGAATGTTAACCCACACCAACGTGATTGTTGTTAATGTGCCACATCGACATGATTTGCCCCAGTGGTCATATGTGAATAAGGAAGTGGAGCAGACAAACAAGGAGTACAAAGCTATCTGTAAGCACTTTAAGAATGTTTCCTTAATTAACACCAGTAGTTGTAGCAGAGAATGGCATACCAAGCATGGTCAACTTTTCAGTTATCTAGGTAAACGTGTTTTAAGTGATACAATTATCGGAATAGTATTGGATAAGCTAGAGAAGGAAAAAAGACCAGTAATGTGTTTGGATTATGTTTCAACTGAGATGACAAAAAAACTTGTATGCATAGACCAGGTTGGGTGTTCTAGTAACATAAGGACACAACCTGGTCAACTTTCATGCAGTAGCAGTAGGTCATGTCAACTAAGAGAATATGCAAAAAAAGAAATGCCTAAAGTAGAGTTTAAAATAGGCTACCTCAATATTCAGGGCATGGCAGATAAAAACTTAATTGTCAACGAATTTTTTAATAAAAACGTGATGATATTCTATGTTTAAGTGAACATTGGTGTAAAGAGGATGAGTTTGGGTACAAAGTATTGGATGATTACACACTACTTAGTTGCTATTGCAGAAAACAGCACTTAGGTGGTGGGGTAGCAATATATGCAAAAACACCTCTTGCACCAAACTGTGGCAGGATAGATTTCAATACCCTTTGTGATGAAATACACTTTCAAATGTCAGGTCTAGTAATTGAGAGCCTTAAGCTAATGGTAGTAGTAGTGTACAGGACACCTAGTGGTGACCCCCATATCTTTCTGGAGAAACTTGAGGAACTCTTAATGTACATATGTATACCGAAATGGAAAAAATACAGTGTTGTCATTGGAGGGGATATCAATTCAAGTTTTGATGTCCTACAGGACAGAAAAACTGTGACAGAGCTCAAAAATGTGCTTCGACAATTTAACCTGTACTATGTTAACTGCAAACCTACCAGAGGCTCATCCTGTCTAGACAATATATTTACAAATATTAAGAGAACTTGTATGTCCACTGATGTAATTAGTATCCCTTTCTCAGACCATGATGCAGTATATCTTAGTCTTAATAATGTAATTTCAGACTGCACCAAACCAGAATCTAAAACTGTGATTACTAGACCAGTGAGCAGAGAGAGGATGGATAGGTTTAGACATGCCCTCACTTATTTCAGTTGGGACACATGTTTTATTAGGCTTCAACACTGTTCAGCTGATATTGTATTCACAAAGTTTTTCTCCGTCTTTTTAAATGTATTTGAAAATAACATCCCTCTGAAAAAATGTACAGTGAATATTAGTAGTAATTACAAGAAAAGGAAAACAAAGGAATGGTATACTCCACAATTAGGGCAACTGAAAAATACTGTTATGCTGTATTCTAGTCTGTACAAAACCAGTAAATCAGAACTGTATAAAGACCTGTATGCTAAAGCTAAATGCAAGTATAGGAAGGCAATAAATGAAGCAAAGAAACTGCATAACATAGTAAACATTGAAAAATCTAACAATAAATGCAAGAAGGCCTGGAATGTAATAAACTCCATTGCACACACTAAACACAAAGAGGAAACTGCCATTACCCCAGAAGAATTTAATAAATATTGCATTCAGTCCATTAAAGAAATTAGCAGTTCAATGATCAAACCACCTGAAAATGCACTTAGTGTTATGGACAGCTGCTTTGAAAAGCTTCCCCCAAGCACATTCACTTTCACAGAAGTGAGCCGAAATAATATCCTAAAAATAGTGAAAAATTTCAAACCTTCAGTTAGTGTTGATTACTATGATATGTCATGTAATTTGTTGAAAGATATTATTGATTGTGTGATTTATCCTTTAACCTTTTGTGTTAACAAATGCCTAGTTGAAAGTAAGTTCCCCGACATACTAAAAATTTCTAGAGTTGTGCCCATATACAAAAAAGGGGAAAAGAAGTGTCCCGCTAGTCCCCAGTTTTTTCAAAAATTTTAGAAACGATTATGTATGAGCAAGTTAGTGCCTACTTGGGTAAACTAAATATAATTAGTGATAAATAGTTTGGATTTAGGAAAGGTAAATCCACAAGGGATGCAATGGACTCCCTCATAAAATTAGTCCTAGATGTGTTCGAGGCTAGGGACTATGCCCAGGCTACATTTTGTGACCTGAGCAGAGCCTTTGACTGTGTAGAACACGACACTGTGCTGAATAAGCTAGTTTACTATGGTTTTGATGACAACAGTATAAATATGTTCAGGTCTTTTCTAGAGAACCGTCAACAAGTTGTGTGCATTGGTAGGGAGAAATCAAATTCGGTTAATGTTAGGTACGGAGTGCCTCAAGGGTCGGTGCTTGGACCTTTACTGTTTATACTAATGATTAATGAACTGCCCTTATTCGTAAATTCTCATACAATATTGTATGCTGATGACACAACTTTTCTACCTAAAAGCTCTGATCTAGGTACACTGAAAACACTGACCGAAAATATCCTTGCTCAGTACTCATTATGGTTCAAAGCTAATGGCTTCTTGCTAAATGAAAACAAAATCCAGACACTTTATTTTTAGCCTCAAAGAGATTCCTAACTACCAGGAATTAGAAACTGTTAAATTTTTAGGTGTTACTATTGACAGTAAATTGATGTGGGAACCACACATTAAAAATATACTAGCTAGGCTTTCAAGAGTTATTTATCTAATTAGAAATTTAAAAAGACATGTTCCCAATGACTATGTGAGATCAGCATATTTTGCCTTCTTCCAAAGCATAATCTCTTATGGAATTTTACTGTGGGGTAGTAGCTGTCATGTAAATGACATTTTACTTTTACAGAAGAAAGTAATAAGAATAATAACGGATTCTGATAAAACAGAATATTGTAAACCTCTGTTTATTAAATTGCAGTGTCTTACAGTAGTAAACTTATTCATCTACAATGTTTTAATGTACATTAGAAACAATGTGTCTAATTTTGTGTTGACAAGTGATATTCATAGCCATAATACTAGAAACAGAACATCTGTAGACGTACCATATCATAGATTATCAAAATCGCATAACTCTTACCTAGTTGTTGGACTAAGGATGTTTAATAGACTAAGTGCTGACTTTAAAGAACTGCCTGTAAATATCTTTAAAGCTAAATTATACTAGCTACTAGTGAACAATCCATTTTACACCATTGATAAATTTTTTTAAGATGAAAATACTGTATTCTAACGTGTACCTATTTTATGTAAACCAATTTACATCGCTATAGTAGTTTATGTAGAAATATATGCTCTTGACTTTGTCTATTGCTGTAATCAGCTGTACGACAATAAAATTATTATTATTATTAATATTAATATTATCTACACAAAGAGGGCATAAGCACTGCGCCGCCTGGCTGTGGTCCCTTTCTACAGCAGCGAGTTCAAGAATGGTATCGAGGCTAGTCATTTCGCTTCTGCTATGCAGCATTGTCTATACGGAAGAGGTTTCTTATTTGTATGTTGCCCTTTGCTTGTGACACTTCTGTGTTATTGTCAGAGTTAAGTAGTGTCAATGATTCATTTCTGTAATAAAACTCTTTAATACGATTTGATTGAATTGTTGTCTAGCGATCCGAGAAGCAGGTTTCCTAGACACCGCATCTTTGGCAAATAGGCAGGATACAACACTTTGAACTGTAGCTGTTCTGGCGTAACCACAAACGCCGGAATGAAGAGGAAGAACTCAAGAGCAAAGAAGGCGGTGAGGTGACGTCGGCCATTAGCGCGCTGATCAGAACTTCGCCACGATAGGAGCAGCATCTAGCCGAGGTGGATATAAGCGTCGCTCCTGCCAGCCTCGGCCGGACATTCGCAGAGTATTAGCATGGCCTAACAGAGAGTGCTACGAGAACATTTATTAGTTATCCATATCCATTGCTTGTTTGGACATTGTCTGTGGCTAAGAACGTTATTGTTTGTACGCTGCCCATCGTTTGCAACGCTTATTGTAAATACAAGACAAGTGTTGTCAGTCTGCTGTATTGAAATAAAACTACTACTGCTGTTTGCTTGACTTGTTGTATATCATTCCGAGAAGGCAGAATCCCTTAGGCACCCTATACACGACGAGTGGGCAGGACCCCACATTTGGCGACGACGACTCTACAGTAGTACCTATTTTATTGTTTTTTAATCTTTAACTTGCGTATTTGCTTTGTGCTACATGCTATTTAAATACTTCAGAAAAGTTCAGAATTGAATTTAATAATTACACGGCTTTATTGTTGGTAGTCCATTAATGAGTAGCAATACTGAAGTTTAGGAACGCGGGACGTAAAATAAATTACTGCACAGGGACGTCACACCCTAAACACGGTCCTGACGATCAGTATCGTGCATCGAACACAAAGTGTAGGCACCTTGCGCGTGATATCTGAGAAAGACAATGTTCCTCCCGTGCGCCGATTTGTCAGAAGCTCGTAACGTAGTTTAAATACACAGTCTTTCCATATAAATCGGCCAGACAGTTGCTGCAATTTTTTGCTACAATTTTGGGATGGAGAAAGATCTGCATGATATAACATGCCTTAAACAAAATATAGGTATCCAGTATCTGTACTTTCTGCAAAATGGTAAGCGAGCGTCGTTCATGTTCCACTTTGGCACCCTGAATATAACTAGTAATAGATTTCCATTTCAAAGCCGCCATCTTCAGTCGGCAACGATCAGCGACAACCCCCAAAGATGTGTGCCGATCCACAGAGGGCCACCTGTTTTAGGTTAGGATCACGTTTAAGGCACTATGTTTTGAAATAAATATGTAAGCCATCACTAAGTCAAGGCATTTTTCCAGAGATACTAAAAATGCAGTTGTTAAACCTCTCTTTATGAAAGGTGATAAGAGTGACGTCAGTAACTACCGACCTATTTTACTGCTGACATCATTTTCCAAAATTTTAGAGAAGGTGATGTATTCTATAATAGAATCTCACCTTGGCAACAATAATATCTTCAGCAGATCACAGTTTGGATTTCAGAAGGGATGCTCTACTGAGAATGCCATTTAAATGTTCACACACCAGATATTACAAGCATTAAATAGCAAAACAGCACCGGTAGGTATTTTCTGTGGCCTATCCAAGGCACTTGGTTGTGTGAATCGTAGTATACTCCTAGATAAATTGAAGTTTTATGGGACTGATAGTACAGCTAACCAATGGATCATATCATAACTAACCAAAAGAATGCAGAAAGAAGTTATTCAACCAACAGAATCCAGTTACATAATTCTGATTGGGGAGAGTCAGAGAGTTGCGTTCCCCAATGCTCAATCTTAGGTCCACTACTGTTTCTCATATACATAAATGATCTACCGTCTCATGCACAACAAGCAGAGTTAGTTCTTTTTGCAGATGACACCAGTATTGTAATCACTCCCAATATATATACAGAAATGGAAGAAATGGTGAACAAAGTTTTCAAAAGTATCATTGACTGTTTTTCTGCGAATTTTCTCAGCCTGAATTTCACAAAGACACATCATATTCAGTTTGGCACCTCTAGGAGTACTGCACCAGCGACAAGTGTAACACATGGGCATGAAATAATAGATAGGGTGGAAACTTCAAAATTCTTAGGTGTCCATATTGACGAGAATTTAAATTGGAAAAAACACATTTTGGAACTCCTAAAACAACTTAGTTCAGCCTCATTTGCACTTAGAATCATAGCAAATTTTGGGCAGAGAGAAATCAGTAAGTTTGCATATTTCCATTCAGTAATATAATATAGGGGTAACTCACCTTTAAGCAAGAAGGTATTCATTGTCCAAAAACGGGCTGTAAGAATAATATGTGGTGCCCACCCGTTATCATCTTGTAGACATCTGTTTAAGGAGTTGGATATTCTGACTACTGATTCAAAGTATATTTATTCACTCATGAAGTTTGTTGTAGATAATCCACAACAGTTCAAAAGGAACAATGAGGTACATAATTACAACACTAGAAAAAAAATGACATTCATTACTCAACATTTAGCACAGAAAGGGTTGCACAACGCTGCAAAAAAATGTTTGACCACTTACCCAGTGATATAAAATGTGTAACAGACAGCAAGGTAAAATTTTAAAATAAATTGAAAAAGTTTCTGCTTGACAACTCATTCTATTCCGTAGAATAATTTTTATGTTTGTAAAGCGTAAAAGGTCGTGGGTAGCAATTGAAAACCAGTTCAATATGTATATCTTGTTTTCATTTCGGGGAAAAAAATAATTATATGGCGATGTTTAGAGTACAAATAGATGTACAAATTAATTTGCAATATGAATGTAAAATGACTCCTTCCACATCATGACGATTAATTGTGCAAAATGTTCCTTGGAACATGAAAGTAACTAATTAACAAAGCATACCCAAGAAGGGACAGCGTCCACGGAGCTGCGTAGGGTGAGCAATTTGCGTTTTTCTTCATTTAAGCATTCACTTGAAGTACGACAAAAACCATCAATCATCACTTTTAAGAAGAAGATTTCCTCACTTCGAGGAAGGAGCACCACCTCGTCATCGGCATACTCGTTGAGTGTGATGTTCCCCCATGCCAGTTTTAAGTCTGACAGTCGATCAGCAACTTGCCGCAACAACAGTTCAAGAGGCAGGACAACAGAGCCATAAGGGAACGGACTACCCCGAGAACACCAGGGGGGGGGTCAGCCGTTCTTTGGCCACCGCTGACACTGCAATGTTCTCGCACAAGTTAGAAAGAACGAGACGCGCACGAGTGGTAAGGCCAGCAGTCTCCAACAGGCGATCGAGATACACTACAATAACGTGATCAAATGCCTTCGAAAAATCTAAAAAGGCAAAAGCTCAATAAATATATGTAATAGCCACCACCGATACCACATCCATATGTTCTACCACTGGAGCGAAAATTGTATAGTCAGGGAGACAAGACTGATGTTTAGAAATCATACGATCAAACAATAAAGATAACCTGCTGTTCGCAGCCCGTGCAACGGTTGTGTAGTCAGAATTGAGTAGCCTGAGGGGACGAAAATCAGCAACTGTTAAACGACCAGGATGCTACGGAAATAGAACAATTTTCCCCATCACAATGTTTGCAGTGACATCTCTCGCCTGCAAAATCTCGTTAAAAATGGAAGTAATAGCAGAACCCATGACATGCCAAAAAAGTAAACAAAATTCTTTTGGTAGGCTTTCTGTACCAGGAGATTTGTAGGAGGGAGAATAAGCAATAAAATCAAACAGTTCATTGTCCATAAAATTCTCTAAATGCTCAAAATTCAGGTCAGGCGTAATCATCACAGTGAGGGTCGCAAAACTAGAGGCACGGTGTAGTCATACCTCGAGCAGTCGATTGACGACCGTCATATGCGGTGAGGAACGTCATAAGAGTGCGTCGACGAAGAAAGTGATGGTGAAACAGGCGGTACAAGGATGTCAGTTCCTTATTAATGAGAGCACATGGCTTAGACTTCGCCCTCAACCCTTCCATCTGTTGCTTGATCCGCCGAACTTAAGCGATCCTCACAGGGTGATCCCCTGCTCGTGCATATAATTCGCGAAGAACAGCATTCGATGGCACTGTAAGCGTCTTAACTTAAATGGGAACTGCTACAAATGGCAGATGAATCGCAATACTACGGCTACGGTTTGAGTTGTACATTGCACCATCCGTACTGTTCAATGTGCACGACTGCACAAGTTCAGCAGTCGACTATTGTGACACTGTTAGTTAGGTAAGGCCACCCACCACGGCAAGGTCGTCTCGTATCGGATGGAAAAAATCGGTTTTTAATTGCCCTGAGGCCAAAAACCGCATAAAAAGCAAAATGGCATCGATTTTTAATAGTCCTGGGGCCAAAAGTGCATAAAATGCAAAATAACATGCGTTTCTAATTGTCGTGAGACTGGTGGAAGGCATATCCAGTATACTGTCCACCGTTTTGTGCCACAAGGTGAAATGATCCACAACAGATCGGAGTGTCTCGGGCGTCACGTTCAAAATGTATTTCGCAATACGTGCCTTCAGTCCATCTACGTGTGTAATTGTAGCGCTGAACACAGCATCTTACAGATAATCCCACACTCAGAAGTCATACGGATTAAGATCAGGTGATCCGGACGGCCAGGCTGTAGGGAAATGACGGTTGATAATCCGAGCATTTCCGAAATGCCTCTGCACAAGGCGCTTCACAGGCTGTGCAATGTGCGGAGAAGTCCCATCTTGCATAAAAATGACCGTACCCACACATCCACGCCGTTGAAGGTTTGGAACGACTACGGTGCGCAAAAGACTCTCGTAGCGTTTATCAGTGGCGGTACAGGTAACAGACCCACAAGATTCATCTCCTCGAAAAAACGAGGCCCTATGATAAACGAGGCCGTCAACCGGCACCACACACTCACCTTTGTAGAGTGTGATGGTACCGGTTGATACGCGCGCGGATTGTCCATTGCCCGTATTCTGCAATTACGAGTATTGACATGCCCTTGCAAATGGAAATTGGCTTCGACTGTCCACAGAATCATCCGTAGACGGTCACTGTCCACTTCCGTTCGAGAAAGAGACTCCATAGCGAACGTTTCCCTTGCTGGCTTGTCAGCAGGAAGCCACTTCTCAAAATTGGTGATTTTGTATGGACAGCGATGCAAGATGTTTCATGGGATTTTATAAGTTGAGCTCGTAGGCATGTCCAACGTTCGGGCAATTCCCTGTACACTGCATGTTTGCACACCACCGCCCGACCACTCCTGCAGTGCTGTGGCCAAATCATCGACAGACGTCGGATCAACTGCTTCTCCCCTCGGCTACACTGTACTTCAAAAGAACCTGCCTTTTCGTATTTTGTAATCATTTTCTACAGGCCCTTAAAAGACATCGGGCCAATGCCTTTCTTCAGAGTGTTGAGTGTCCGGAACTTCTGCAGGGCTGCTGGCGTATAGGCACCGTTCTTGTATAAGAGCTTTACCAGCAGGGCGCGATCCTTCACGGAAACAGTCATATTGGGCGTCTCGGACGTAAACTGAGGAACAGCCGTGTACCGAGCGTCTATTGGTGTGCATGTTCTGACGCTTTCAGCACCATCTAGTGGTCAAATTTTCACTGTTTTTCCCATGACATTTTCCCTTGTGTCAATAATATGCTGTTGAAATTTGATGTCATTCTGAACAGTGGTTCTCTTTCTACAGCGTTTTGAAACTGGAACTTTCATTATGGACACCCTGTATGTATATTTTTGTGTAAAAAATGCTTATAATAAAAATAAAACATCAAATCAAAACATATAGGTCCAAGAGTTAACTTCGAAAGAAAAAGAACCAGTGTGATATGTTCTTCTTTTCAAGATATGTCGTACTCTCGGATACACGCCTCCTGAAAATTTTTCAGAATTATTGCTTTTGGGATTACAGAATTATAAAATAACTGCAGTAAATAAATTAGACACAGACGTTAAAGCACGAAAACTGTTTATAAGTTTAAGCTGAGATACGTAAGTTTTCCTTTTCAGGATGTGTAGTGTTGTATGATACTTATCAACAGTAAAAACATCAACATCTTTAAAATTGACATTTCTTGGAAAAATATTTTGAAATTTTAATAATAACATTGTACACCTATAGTCAATGAATCTGGACACCTATTTGCAAACCAAGGATATCATTTTAATCAGAAAATTAGTATCTTACAAATAAAGTAAAAAACAAAAAGATATCTTGAACCATTCCAGAGATTGTCATTAACTTACCATTAATTGTAGCTGGTCATTAGTATACTACAATATACAGAAATTATTTTTAGTAGCTGTTTTTGTCTGTTGCTGTGTAACTCGTGTCATTCCACATCCTTGAAAGCTGTCCTTTATGATGGGATTCACAGAACGTTATGTGTGAATCAGTGATTAATAGATGATTATTGCTTAAGTGTGTAAGAAGTAGTGGACACCACAAACATATTAGAACAAAGTGTAAGCGTATCTTACATGCAGATTAACCATAAAATAGCTTTGTGCTAGATAGATTGAATAATCATGAAAAGCTAGCAGTAAATGAATTTATCAACAATGTTAGGATCGTTATAAAATGAGCACAACAGTGGATGGAACTTCAGTCCTTTCACTGCACGCTGGAAATGAAACAGCAATGGCAGTAGAGCATGGATCCACAAAACTCTGCACTAAAAAAGGTCGAATCGATTAAGGCATGAAAAATGTATTAAATATATTGGTGACCTTGCAAATGATAGGACAATGAATAGCAAATACTGCACCACTCCTCTGTACCAACTGAGAATTAAAAACTGCATTGAAAGAACCATGGACTGGAAAATATTATCACGTCAGGATAATTCATCTGCTTACAGAAAGCTTTGGCAGTGGGAAAACTGAGACATTTGAAGCGCGAACTGTTGCGCACCATCCACCCTATTCATCAGATTTGCACCGTTTGATTTCAGCGTACGCCCGCGTCTGAAGATATTTTTGGGTCGGAAAACTTTTGAATCCAGTATGCGCGTCATGGAACTGCAGGTGGGTATTTTGCAGACTTTCCCAGAAATCCACTAAAGCGAAGCATTAACTCCAGAATCAGGGGCGGCCGCGGCTTTCATCTCATTAAGGGCAAAAAATTTTCTCCATATATGTCTTTTAAAAACTTTGAAGACATTGTTATCTGATCATTATTTTCTTATTGGTTTCTACAGGGCACTTGAAATAGTTAGTCACTATGCACTCAGTCACTCTATAGCTACGTCTATATCTACTTACCTACTCAGCGAGCCACTGTACGCTACCTGACGGACGGTACCCTGTACATCTCCTGGTCATTTCCTTTCCTGTTTTATTCACAAATAGGGCGACGGAAAAACAACTATCTATATGTCTCCGTATGAGCCCTAATTTCTCGTATCTTACCTTTGTACTTCTTACGTGAAATGTATGTTGGCGGCAGGAGAATCGTTCTGCGGTCAGCTTCAAATGCCGGTTCTCTAAATTTTCTCATTAGTGTTCCTCGAAAAGAACTTGGAATTCCTTTCAGGAATTCCCATTTAATTTCTCGAAGTATCTCCGTAACACTTGCATTGCACGTTGTTCGAACCTACCGGTAACAAATCTAGCTGCCCGCCTCTGAAGTGCTTCGATGTCTTCCTTTAATCCGACCTCGTACGCATCCCAAACACTCGGGCAGTACTCAAGAACAGGTCGCACTAGCATCCTATATGCCGTCTACTTTACAGATGAACCTAACTTTCCTAAAATTCTCCCAGTGAACCGATGTCGACCACTCGCCTTCCCTACCACAATCCTCACAGGCTCGTGCTGTTTCATATCGCTCTGTAACGCTACGCACAGACATTGACTGTGTCGAGCAGGACACTACTAATGCTGTATCCGCTTTTCCTACTCATCCGAATTAACTTACATTTTTCTACATTTGGAGGTAACTGCCATTCATCACACTAACTATAAATTTAGTGTAAGTCGTCTTGTATACTCCTGCAGTCACTCAACTTCGACATATTCCCGTATACCACAGCATCATCAGCTAACTGCAGATTACTGCCCATCCTGTCCGCTTGATCATTTATTTATAGAGAAGTTGATACTGGTCCTATCACAATTCCCTGGGACACTTCTGCCGATGACCTTGTCTATAATGAACACTTGCCATCGACAAAAACGTACTGGGTTCTACTACTTAAGAAGTCGTCGAGCCACTCACGTATTTGGGAACCTATTCCATATGCTCGTGTCAATTTCTTTCTTCTTACATAAAGGAGTTACTGTTTCAGTTGTTTCTCAACGCCAGGGATGCTTATTACTATGTCGTCCATACGGGAGTCTGTTCGATGGTCACACAGCAGTACGTTTATACGATTTCCCTGCGTGAACGATTTCTTAAACGCGAAATTTAAAACTTCTGCGTTCGTTTTGCTATCTTCAACTGCCACACCAGTCTTATCAACTAGAGGCTAGATGGAAGCCTTAGACCCAGTTAGTGATTTTACATAGGACCCGAATTTTCTCGAGTTCTCGACCATATCTTTTGCTAAGGTGTGACGGTGATATTTGTATGCTTCGCACATCGGTCTTTTCACAGATGCACAAATCTACACTACTGGCCATTAAAATTGCTACACCAAGCAGAAATGCAGATGATAAACGGGTATTCATTGGACAAATATATAGTACTAGAACTGACATGTGATTACATTTTCGCGCAATTTGGATGCATGGATCCTGAGAAATCAGTTCCCAGAACAACCACCTCTGGCCGCAATCACAGCCTTGAAACGCCTGGGCATTGAGTCAAACAGAGCTTGGATGGCGTGTACAGGTACAGCTGCCCATTCAGCTTCAACACGATACCACAGTTCATCAAAAGAGTAGTGACTGGCGTATTGTGACGAGCCAGTTGCTCGGCCACCATTGACCAGACGTTTTCAATTGATGAGAGATCTGGAGAATGTGCTGGCCAGGGCAGCAGTCGAACATTTTCTGTATACAGAAAGGCCCGTACAGGACCTGCAACATGTGGTCGTGCATTATCCTGCTGAAATGTAGGGTTTCGCAGGGATCGAATGAAGGGTAGAGCCACGGATCGTAACACATCTGAAATGTAACGTCCACTGTTCAAAGTGCCATCAATGTGAACAAGAGGTGACCGAGACCTGTAACCAATGGCACCCCATACCATCACGCCGGGTGATACGCCAGTATGGCGATGACGAATACACGGTTCCAATGTGCGTTCACCGCGATGTCACCAAATACGGATGCGACCATCATGATGCTGTAAACAGAGCCTGGATTCATCCGCAAAAATGACGTTTTGCCATTCGTGCACCCAGGTCCGTCGTTGAGTACACCATCGCAGGCGCTCCTGTCTGTGATGCAGCGTCAAGGGTAACTGCAGCCATGTCTCCGAGCTGATAGTCCATTCTGTTGCAAACATCGTCGAACTGTTCGTGCAGATGTTTGTTGTCTTGAAAACGTCCCCATCTGTTGACTCAGGGATCGAGATGTGGCTGCACGATCCATTACAGCCATGCGGATAAGATGCTTGTCATCTCGACTGCTAGTGATACGAGGCCTTTGGGATCCAGCACGGCGTTCCGTATTACCCTCCTGAACCCACCGATTCCATATTCTGCTAACAGTCATTGGATCTCGACCAACGCGAGCAGCAATGTCGTGATACGATAAACCGCAATCGCGATAGTCTACAATCCGACCTTTATCAAAGTCGGAAACGCAATAGTACGCATTTCTCCTCCTTACAAGAGGCATCACAACAACGTTTTATCAGGCAACTCCGGTCAACTGCTGTTTGTGTATGAGAAATCGGTTGGAAACTTTCCTCATGTCAGCACGTTGTAGGTGTCGCCACCGGCGCCAACCTTGTGTGAATGCTCTGGAAAGCTAATCATTTGCATATCACAGCATCTTCTTCCTGTCGGTTAAATTTCACGTCTGTAGCACGTCATATTCGTGGCGTAGCAATTTTAATGGCCCGTAGTGTATGCTAACCAGCTTGTCGTCATTTGTGCGTTCTCTTCTGAACTGGGAACTGCTCCAGTGGCATCTTAGGGTAGTGACGATGCCGCGCCGCTCCACTATCTGCCTCCAGTTCTTCATGCTTGGCACCGCTTCCTTCCATTAAGTGACACCCATCACTCAGCAGTCTGCTTCTTGATTGTCCATGGGGTCTTGAGCCTTCCATCTTCTTGTCATATATCTGACGGACTATTCTGTCCATTCTAACAACCTTGCCCAGCTCGTTGTAAACGTCTCGTTTTGGCGATGCTCACTGCCGAAGGTTGATCGGCTACCTTAGCTAGTTCTTCAGTGAATCTCCAAGCCTATCTTTTTGTTGCATGATCAAGCGCTGACTCAAAAAAAATTCACTTTCTGTACACTTTATTTCCGAAGTCTCAAAGATGTCACTCTTCTCTTCTGCTCGTGCTCCAAACAGTAGAACTGGCCTAATTATTGTGTTGTAGCGTTTCAGCTTCGTTTTCCTGGTCGTGAATTTGGAGGATAAATTGATTGTAGGGGGAAAGTAAACTTTATATGCATTTCGTTGTCTAATTTTGTATCGACGTGTCTTCTATTGCAATCATTTATTTTTACTCAGCGTATTTAAAGCTGTGAGTGTTCTCGAAAGTCTAGTTTCCTAGGTGAAGGTCTTCACTTTGTTCTGTAGTCATGTTTTCCCTTTGTATGGTCATGTAATCTATCTTTTTCTCATTAATTTTGTAAACCTATTTTCGTGGCGGTTTCATTTAGTTTCTTGAACAGCGTTTCAATTTTATCACTGTTTTTTCTATTAAAGCTACACTCCTGGAAATGGAAAAAAGAACACATTGACACCGGTGTGTCAGACCCACCATACTTGCTCCGGACACTGCGAGAGGGCTGTACAAGCAATGATCACACGCACGGCACAGCGGACACACCAGGAACCGCGGTGTTGGCCGTCGGATGGCGCTAGCTGCGCATCATTTGTGCACCGCCGCCGTCAGTGTCAGCCAGTTTGCCGTGGCATACGGAGCTCCATCGCAGTCTTTAACACTGGTAGCATGCCGCGACAGCATGGACGTGAACCGTATGTGCAGTTGACGGACTTTGAGCGAGGGCGTATAGTGGGCATGCGGGAGGCCGGGTGGACGTACCGCCGAATTGCTCAACACGTGGGGCGTGAGGTCTCCACAGTACATCGATGTTGTCGCCAGTGGTCGGCGGAAGGTGCACGTGCCCGTCGACCTGTGACCAGACCGCAGCGACGCACGGATGCACGCCAAGACCGTAGGATCCTACGCAGTGCCGTAGGGGACCGCACCGCCACTTCCCAGCAAATTAGGGACACTGTTGCTCCTGGGGTATCGGCGAGGACCATTCGCAACCGTCTCCATGAAGCTGGGCTACGGTCCCGCACACCGTTAGGCCGTCTTCCGCTCACGTCCCAACATCGTGCAGCCCGCCTCCAGTGGTGTCGCGACAGGCGTGAATGGAGGGACGAATGGAGACGTGTCGTCTTCAGCGATGAGAATCGCTTCTGCCTTGGTGCCAATGATGGTCGTATGCGTGTTTGGCGCCGTGCAGGTGAGCGCCACAATCAGGACTGCATACGACCGAGGCACACAGGGCCAACACCCGGCATCATGGTGTGGGGAGCGATCTCCTACACTGGCCGTACACCACTGGTGATCGTCGAGGGGACACTGAATAGTGCACGGTACATCCAAACCGTCATCGAACCCATCGTTCTACCATTCCTAGATCGGCAAGGGAACTTGCTGTTCCAACAGGACAATGCACGTCCGCATGTATCCCGTGCCACCCAACGTGCTCTGGAAGGTGTACGTCAACTACCCTGGCCAGCAAGATCTCCGGATCTGTCCCCCATTGAGCATGTTTGGGACTGGATGAAGCGTCGTCTCACGCGGTCTGCACGTCCAGCACGAACGCTGGTCCAACTGAGGCGCCAGGTGGAAATGGCATGGCAAGCCGTGCCACAGGACTACATCCAGCATCTCTACGATCGTCTCCATGGGAGAATAGCAGCCTGCATTGCTGCGAAAGGTGGATAGACACTGTACTAGTGCCGACATTGTGCATGCTCTGTTGCCTATGTCTATGTGCCTGTGGTTCTGTCAGTGTGATCATGTGATGTATCTGACCCCAGGAATGTGTCAATAAAGTTTCCCCTTCCTGGGACAATGAATTCACGGTGTTCTTATTTCAGTTTCCAGGAGTGTATGTCATCTACATAGTTAAGTGTATTTGGTTGGTTATGTGTGATATTATCACGGTTGCTTGTTTCGTTTCTCCTACTGTTTTCTCCATGAAAAGTTTAAAGCTAGGTGGGGATAGCGCCTCATCTAGCTTCTGTCCAGTTTTTTCTCAAAACAGTCCGATAAAGAGCCCCAATATGTCGTCATCCTTACTAGCTTCTCCCAACACGTTTAGACCAGGCTGATGAGCTACTTAGGGATTCCTTATTGTGCCAAGATTTCCCGTAAGGTTTCACTGTGGACTCAGTCTGACGCCTTTTGAAAGTCAATGAACAGATAATGTATTTTACTTTTTTTACTCCCATACTTTTCCACTGATTGATGCTGTTTGATATTGATCTATTTTTCCGAAAAACATTTTGGTAGTTCTGTATTATATCGTCGGTACAGGTGGTGAGCTTTTGCGATATTATACTTGACACTACTTCGTGTGTTGTGACTAGTAGGGGAATTCCTCTGTAATTCCTGCAGTTTCGTTTATCTCATTTCTTGTATCTAGGGATAATCATTGATTCCTTCAATTCATCCGATATTTGTTATTCTAAGAATAAGATGAAGCAATTGCTCATGGATTTTACGAACTCCACATTTCAGTAATTCAACTGGTAATCCGTCAGTCCCAGCTGTTTGCGGTTTTTAATTTTTTTCAAACTGTTGGGTACCTCTTCGTTTTTTTTTTTTTTGTCATCAGTCTACTGACTGGTTTGATGCGGCCCGCCACGAATTCCTTTCCTATGCTAACCTCTTCATCTCAGAGTAGCACTTGCAACCTACGTCCTCAATTATTTGCTTGACGTATTCCAATCTCTATCTTCCTCTACAGTTTTTGCCCTCTACAGCTCCCTCTAGTACCATGGAAGTCATTCCCTCATGTCTTTGCAGATTTCCTATCATCCTGTCCCTTCTCCTTATCAGTGTTTTCCACATATTCCTTTCCTCTCCGATTCTGCGTAGAGCCTCCTCATTCATAACCTTATCAGTCCACCTAATTTTCAACATTCGTCTATAGCACCACATCTCAAATGCTTCGATTCTCTTCTGTTCCGGTTTTCCCACAGTCCATGTGTCACTACCATACAATGCTGTACTCCAGACGTACATCCTCAGAAATTTCTTCCTCAAATTAAGGCCGGTATTTGATATTAGTATACTTCTCTTGGCCAGAAATGCCTTTTTTGTCATAGCGAGTCTGCTTTTGATGTCCTCCTTTCTCCGTCCGTCATTGGTTATTTTACTGCCTAGGTAGCAGAATTCTTTAACTTCATTGAGTTCGTGACCATCAATCCTGATGTTAAGTTTCTCGCTGTTCTCATTTCTACTATTTCTCATTACCTTCGTCTTTCTCCGATTTACTCTCAAACCATACTGTGTACTCATTAGACTGTTCATTCCGTTCAGCAGATCATTTAATTCTTCTTCACTTTCACTCAGGATAGCAATGTCATCAGCGAATCGTATCATTGATATCCTTTCACCTTGTATTTTAATTCCACTCCTGAACCTTTCTTTTATTTCCATCATTGCTTCCTCGATGTACAGATTGAAGAGTAGGGACGAAAGGCTACAGCCTTGTCTTACACCCTTCTTAATACGAGCACTTCGTTCTTGATCGTAGACTCTTATTATTCCCTCTTGGTTGTTGTACATATTGTATATGACCCGTCTCTCCCTATAGCTTACCCCTACTTTTTTCAGAATCTCGAACAGCTTGCACCATTTTATATTGTCGAACGCTTTTTCCAGGTCGACAAATCCTATGAAAGTGTCTTGATTTTTCTTTAGCCTTGCTTCCATTATTAGCCGTAACGTCAGAATTGCCTCTCTCGTCCCTTTGATTTTCCTATAGCCAAACTGATCGTCACCTAGCGCATTATCAATTTTCTTTTCCATTCTTCTGTATATTATTCTTGTAAGCAGCTTCGATGCATGAGCTGTTAAGCTGATTGTGCGATAATTCTCGCACTTGTCAGCTCTTGCCGTCTCCGGAATTGTGTGGATGATGCTTTTCCGAAAGTCAGATGGTATATCGCCAGACTCATATATTCTACACACCAACGTGAATAGTCGTTTTGTTGCCACTTCCCCCAATGATTTTAGAAATTCTGATGGAATGTTATCTATCCCTTTTGCCTTATTTGACCGTAAGTCCTCCAAAGCTCTTTTAAATTCCGATTCTAATACTCTTCGTACGAGTCCTTTAGGTGAGCTTCAGCTGTTGGACGGCAAGTTTTCTCAGTTCATTTTCCGGATCAGGGCGGTGCAGAAAGTCGTCAAAATATTCTTTAGAATCCTTCGAATCCTGTGCTATATCACCTGATCTAACGATAATGTTACCACTGATATCGTGAAGAGCTGCTGTGTGAGGCTGATACTCCTTCTTGATGTTATTTTGTTATTTACGGTGCTGTATACTTTGCCGATGTAGTTGCTTTCCGGTCGTTCACAGTACTCTCTACGGTGTGCTTCAGGTACAGCCTTTTGGCTCTCGCTTGTTTCCCTGTAGCGCTGTTCTAGTTCTTCGTTTTTCTTGTCCCTTCCTGGCTGTGACGCTAGCTTCTATCGCCGTTTTGCATGTATCATTGTACCGTTTCTTCTTCCTTCGTTCTGCTTTTGCTAATACGTTTTCGGCTGACTTTCTTGAATTCAGCCCAGAGTTCATTTATGTCTTTTGCTTCCATGTCACACTTCTGTTGTTCTGGCAAGTATTTCAGATCTGTTGCACATCTCTACCTGATACTGTCAAGTTTCAGGATTGTCCCTCGGTGGAACGCAAACTTCACTGTGCGCCCTTGGTGTTTTCTATGATTAGTTTTCAGTTTGATTTCCACAGACGCAACTACCAAGTTATGCTCAGAGCCTGTGTCAGTTCCTCGGTCAGTGTTATAAACAAGGTAGCAGCATATTTTTACATTCCCAGATGTTACTTTTCCTGCAGTTTATATTATTTTCTGTTGGTCCCTCGAAAAACCATAGTCTATCCTCTCAATTAAATTTATTGTTTCCTACCAGTAAAAATTTCGAATGGATGACTTGTCCCACATGTTTCGCTTTTGAACCGCTACCAGATTTTCATATCAAAATGGCTCAAAAGCACTATGGGACTTAACTTCTGAGGTCATCAACCCCCTAGAACTTAGAAATACTTAAACCTAACTAACCTAAGGACATCACACACATCCTTGCCCGAGGCAGGATTCGAACCTGCGAACGTGGCGGTCGCGCGGTTCCAGACTGTAGCGCCTAGAACCGCTTGGCCACTCCGGCCGGCTGATTTTCATATCGATTAATGAGTAAACTACGATATGTTCCCGCACACACACAACCTTAGGCTAATGCATAACGTAAAATTGCACAGTTTCTTTCAGATTCTAAATGAGTTTATGTTCTGTGAGAAATATAGGTAGCATATTTAGGGGCACCATCGAAAATGCGTCCGCAATGTTTCGTCGCCTGACAGTGCTCTGAACTGCAATAATTAATCAAAAACAGCATATTAAATTGTTTTTCCTGCTAATGGAAAGTCATGTACTGCACAAAACCAAAGGCAAAAAACACCTGATTTCATATGAGCGCAGTTAGTTTCTACAAATTTCGCAAGATTCTCATAGACGACTACACACGTAGTAGTTTCTACATTTTAGCTTTGATCGTTACAATATTGAAAAAAATAGCTTGACTCTTCAACTGTATAATTTTGTCATTCAAGATTCATACGAAATTTTGTAGATTCATCAACTTTTTGAAATTTCTGAATTATGGATGTGCCATGATGACTGTCATGAATTATACGTGACCGAAAAGCCACACAAGATTATAAAATTCACCTTTACTTGCTTTCGAATAAACCAACCATGAATAGAATGACAGCCAGTCCACTAGAAGTACTCCCTTTACACTGAGGGGATAAAATTCATGGGATGCCACTCAATATCGTGTCGGCCCTCTTTTTGCCCGGCGTAGCACAACAGCTTGACGTAGCATGGACTAAACAAGTCGTTGGAAATCCCCTGCATAAATATTGAACCATGCTGCTTCTCTCGCCGTCCACAATTGCGAAAGTGTTCCCCCTGCTGGATGGCGTACACGAACCGACCTCTGGATTACGTCTCGTAAATGTTCGATGGGACTCGTGTCGAGCGATCTGGGTAGCCAAATCTTTCACTCGAACTGTCCAGAATGTTCTCAAACCAGCCGCGGATAACTGTGGCTCGGTAACATGACATCGTTGTTTGAGAACATGAAGTCCATGGATGGCTGCAAATGGTGTCCAAGCAACCGAACATAACCATTTCCAGTCAACGATGTTACAGTTGTACCAATGGATCCAATTCATTCCATGTAAACACAGCCCAGACCATTATGAAGCCACCACCAGCTTGCACAGTGCCTTGTTGATAATTTCAGTCAATGGCTTCGAGGTGGCTGGGCCACATTCGAACCCTACCATCAGCTCTTACCAACTGCAATGATGACTTATCTGACCAGACCACCTTTTTTAAGCCGTCTAGGGTCCAACCGATACGGTCACGAGCCCAGGAGACGCGCTGCAGGCGACGTCGTGCTGTTAGCAAAGGCACTCATGTCGGTTGTCTGCTGTCGTAGCCCATTAACGCCAAATTTCGCCGCACTCTTCTAATGGATACGTTCGTCGTACGTCCCATATTGATTTCTCCGGTTATTTCACGCAGTGCAACTTGTCTGTTAGCACTGTCAACTCTACGCAAACGCCGCTTCTGTCGGAAGTTAAGTGAAGACCGTCGGCCACTGTATTGTCCAGGGTGAGAGGTTGTGCCTGACGTTTCGTATCCTCGGCACACTCTTTGACACTGTGAATCTCGGAATGCCCTAACGAATTCCGAAATGGAACGTCCTGTGAGTGTAGCTCCTGCTACCATCCCGCGTTCAAAGTTTGTTAATCCCTGCCATCTGTGTATGTGCCTGTTGCTACCCTATTGTTTTTGTCACCTCAGTGTGTGGCATTCTTGAAATTATAATTTTTGTCAGGTTGCCATGGATCATTAAAATGTTTTAGTTTAGGGGATCGTCAATCTCTCTCTTTTTTTCCCTTTTTAACGTAATTTTCTACGTCGAAAATCCTGACCAGGAGACTACTATCCTTTTCAACAAAGCACTTGAAGCCAGCAAAAATACTGACTAGGTACAATTACTGGGATTTTTGATAGAGGTATTTGAGTGTGACTCGCCCTTATATGGGATATTTCATGTCCGGTAGTATATTTTTCTATCTCCTCACTTCCATTTTAGGTTTTGATTCGTTTATGAGGTTCAAAACAACTTACGAATATCCATCATTTTTTCACCTTCTTCACTGTGCTTTCTCACTCCACAATGCCCAAAATTCTAAGAAAATCACATTCACGTACCGTTGCTCACTTGCAACTCATTGTTGACTATGGAACAATTGAGAGATGACTTCATTCACTGACGACGACACTTTCGCTGCGTACGAATCAGGTGAATTTCATGGCAGTGCACTGTAGGTACGGCCATGCTCAAATGTGATGCTTACTTCCAGTAGTGATTATGAAACTAATTAAATGAAATTTGTTATGCAGAAATTAGTCGATGAGCGTCGCCTACTGTTAGACCGCGTAGGGTGTCGGTAGTTCCAATACCGACGTCTGTTTACTTCTACCCGTAAGTATCGATCAGCGGCCACACAGTACAAATGAACACTCTTTCAGCAAATGAAAAGAAATATAATACAATATGTTACTTTAAATTAGCGTCTGACAGTTGCTGGCTATTATTTGAATTTTGAAGGAGAAGCGCAATGGATAACATTCTTAACCCTAGGATGCATATACAGGGCCTCCGAGGCCCTTGTATGTCCTCATTTTTAAAAAATTCTGTAATTTTTTTGTTTGATTTCAAACTGCTTTCCAATACTCTTTCACTAACACTGTGACATTCCTTCTATCAAGTCTGAACGAGATACCTTTTTAAGTTTTTTGGATAATTCAATACGTTTACCCATACACTGTGAATGCATAAGCAGGGCTTCAGAAGCCCTCACACATTTATAAATGTTCTTTAGCCTATATTGTCGTCAACATTTGTTTGGGAGCAGTTATTAATTGAACAATAACTGTAGTGGTATTTCCAGCAACAGGAGTGCCACCAGCAGCAGTAGCTGTAGTATTAATAGTATAGCTAAAAAGTAATCCACACTACTTTCACATATTGGCGATGTCAGTGTATTATTGATCTTTTTGCTATCAAATGTTTTATTATTGCATAATATTGTTATCCTGTGCTGCTATTGTCAGCCTCATCGTTACTGTAGTTTGTTTGTTGCTGCTAGGCCCAAATTGTTACGAGTATAGCTCGTTTAGTGCTGCACAAGCTGCTGCTCGAGAGATACGCCTTTTGCTATGGCTTCGACACGCAAAGCAAGAGAGCCAGTACGTGCAAATCCAGCTAATTTTGAAAGTGTTGTGGCTCAGTGGTTTGAAGAAGATGATTCTTGCGAGGAAGAAAATATTTTTGAAGTGCAAGTAGTGAAGAATCACCCAATGAACCTGAAGATGTGAATATTGAGGCAGATGACAGTCCTTTCGATAATATTACTTCATCAGAGTCTGAAAATGAAGAACCACCACAAAAAGGTATAGAAGACCACACATACATTAGTCGGAATGGAACGATTTGGAAATTAGATCCTCGTACGCCTGTCTATAATATCGTAAAGAAGGCACCTGGTCCAGCCCGTGGTTTGTAAATTTGTAAACCCAAGGATGCCTGGGACTATTTCATCTCCAAGGAAATACTAGAGGAAATCATCAACTGCACAGATATTTAAGGCAGAAGAGTGGCTGCTTTACATGGTAAAACGTGGAAAAACGTTTCGCTTGCTGAAATGGAGGTTTTTTTGGTCTTTTACTGCTTTCTGGCGTTGAAAAGAGTTGGGATGTCCCTTTTAGAGAATTATTCTTGGATGAAACGGCAAATCCTACATATAAGGCCACCATGGGACTATTTCATCTCCAAGGAAATACTAGAGGAAATCATCAACTGCACAGATATTTAAGGCAGAAGAGTGGCTGCTTTACATGGTAAAACGTGGAAAAACGTTTCGCTTGCTGAAATGGAGGTTTTTTTGGTCTTTTACTGCTTTCTGGCGTTGAAAAGAGTTGGGATGTCCCTTTTAGAGAATTATTCTTGGATGAAACGGCAAATCCTACATATAAGGCCACCATGTCAGTAAACAGATTCGAGGATATAAGGAGAATGATTAGATTTGATGACAGGCGTATCCTTGAAGCTCGATCTGCAGATGACAAACTTGCAGCTGTTCGCTATGTATGGGAACTATTTCTTGACAAGTGTAGAAATAGAATGATTCCCAATGATTCGCTCACAGTTGACGAACAGCTAGTACCATTCCGTGGAAGATGCAGCTTCACCCAGTATATGCCCTCCAAGCCAGCCAAGTATGGTATAAAAATATTTTGGTTATGTGATGCTACATCTGCATATGCTTTAGACGGAATTGTTTACACGGGAAGGAAGCCCCATGAACCTATTCAGAAAAATCTTGGATTGAATGTGGTGAAAGATCTTGCTAAAAGCATTGAAGAATCATCAAAAAATATTACTGTTGACAACTTCTTTACTAGTGTGCAGCAGGCAGAAGAGATGCTTCAGAAGCAAATTACAGTGGTGGGAACAATCAAACAAAATAAACCAGAAATTCCTAATGACATGAAACCATCTGCCTCAAGAGCGATTCATTTCTCTTTGTTTGCATATAGAGGTGACATTACAATGGTGAGTTATGTTCTCAAAAAGAAAAAGTCTGTAGTTTTCTTTAGCACAATGCATCATGACAGAAACATTGATGAAACTCATGCAGAAAAGAAACCGGATATAATAAAGTTCAATAACTATGCGAAGGGTGGAGTAGATCAAATGGACAAGAAAATTCGTTATTACACTTGCAAGAGACAAACAAGAAGATGGCCATTTGCATTATGGGTGAATATGATGGACGTCGCAGCAATGAACAGTGAAATTTTATTTTCCGCCCAACATCTGACATACCATAGTGGAAGAAGTGATAAAAGGCGTTTGTTCCTAAGAGATTTAGCAGAGGAAATGGTAAGACCACTAATCGAACTTCGTATTCAGATCCCTAATCTTCCAAAGAAAATCGTTGATGCAATGCAAAGATGTGGTGTTCGAAAATATGTCATATTGCCGTACGAACTACCTGTTTCAGGAAAAAGAAGAAGATGCAATTATTGTCCATATAATAAACACAGGAAAAGTGCTGTGACATGCATTAGGTGCAAAACCAACATTTGTAAGGGACAGAGTGGAGTTCTTTGTGCTTTTTGTTTGTCACATGTTGAAAACTAAGAAAAATGCAATTTTATGTGAACAATGAATAATAACTTTTTGTCAAAATATTGCCTATGTACATAATGTTGTGAATAAAGAGTATGTTTAAATTGAAGAAATTGGTTGTAATAAATGCTATAAAATGTAAACTGCAATTTATAAGTGAATCAATAAAATTATTTATATATGTCGTATGTAAATGGATGTAACTAATAAAAATTCACTCTTAGAGTTTTTTTTAAAAAAATTAATAAATTGTTAATCAGGCCCACCAGATCCTGTTACTGTATCTTAGAAATCTTTCAATATGACAATAAATTTGACAGAAATAAATTTAACTCCAAAGAATGATTTTACGAAAAGAGGAAAGTTTTAAATTAGGGCAGGGTCTTGGAGGCCCTGCATATGCATTCACGTGTGTTTTCGGCACCATGCATCCTAGGGTTAATGGGAACGCGAACACATGTAGTAGTTTCGTTTTTCAGTCTACCGGGAGCTTCGTTTTATTTTTATTATAGCTTATTAGTATTGCCCGGAGTTTGTTGACCTGTAACCTTTCTTTCCTTTTTAGATACGCATTGTTCACAAGTACGACACTACCGAACATTCTGGTTACAGAAGTGTACATTTGAAGAGCTTATTTCAATAGTGGTACAAGTCCATTTTTGTTCATTTTGAGATACAGAATCCTAAAGTTAAATGAGCGCTAAAAAATCTGCAGTTGAGATACCAGAAATATTCAAGCATATGGATTCTTGCTAGAGATGAACCTTTCTTTCTGTTTGTTTGGATCATTAATTTCAGAAGCATTATAGGCAGAAAAGTGCGTCCATTTATGACATGACAATTCATTCTTTAGGTGTTGACAACAACAGTCAATTGCACGTACATTTAGGCAAAACGGAACAATATTGTTCAAGAATATTTACGTGCATGTTGAAAATAAATTGATGGTTCATCTGTTTTATGTCATCGTCGCGTCACTTGCTGTTGTTGAGTAGCAGGTCCATTTTGTATCGATATTGTACCAAATGTATTGAAATATCGTTATCCATGTGTCGACTTTTTTAAGATTCGTCTTTGATGTTAAAGGAAAAGTACTGAGTGCACTCTCCAGTTGTTTCAGTGAATACTGAAAGTTTTTCTAACTACAAGTACATGTTGTCTAACAAAATACTTTCCCTCATTTTCAAGAACCTCTCTGCTTGCTGCTGCTATACACTCCAATAATGTGACATAGCTATACGACAATTCTCGCACATCTTCAGAGAATGAGCTTTCTTAAAGAAGAACATTGCGATTTTGAATAAACTATCCTTTTGGTACTTCAGCTCCAACCTCCTACAGAGTTTTGCCTTACTTAAGTACATTTTATAACTCAAGTTACACATTTTCAGGTCATTTTATCGATATTTTCCGAGAATTTTAGTGTTACTTTTAGGCGTATTTTATGTTATAAAAATCAGGGTCCTGCGGTTGCAGATCCTTTCCATATTCGGAAACTACATGAGTTCTCACAAGGGGCAATGGTCCCCACTGATGAACCCTCCCCCCCCCCCCCCCCCCCCCCCGCTTCCCATCATTACCTTCTGCGGGCGTTTCTTGCCTAGAGGAAGTACGTCGAAAAAGAAGTGCATTTTTACGGAAAAAATGTAGCCCTCGCAGCGAGAGGCATAAATTCTTACTTGGGCTTGGTAATGCGACACAGTACAACATGTAAATCCCTGTTGTATTTTTTCTCCATGTGACAGCCTCATTTACATGTGAATTCACGCGCAGGACAACGAATAACAGCTACACGGAGAATTTATTATATACGGTAATTTAGTGAGTATTACCACACCAATTTTGTTCTAAGGTATCATTGTTGCGTGGGATGTTTTAAAAGTCAACATAAAAAACCGAAGAAGTAAAAGACTTAGTTGCTGGTATCTGTTTCGTTGTACTTGGTTTCAGATTGAGGGTGCTGAGTGATTCTGCTTAGTTTCTTCTACGCTCCGTATGTAGAAGCATTCGACACAAAGCTACTACTAATACGTAGAATATATCAACCCGGTTTGTTGATCACGATGTTCAATATTTTTTACAGTGTCAGTTAGAAGAAAGACACGGTACTAATCATCTTGTATCCAACTCTCACAACAACAGTTACTACTTTTTGATCTGCAGTCACTTGATATTGTCAGTTTTGCTACAGCCAAGAAGTTACACGAGCGAGAAGTAGCGACCGGAACAGGATAATTGTCCATAACTCCCTCCATATTGACGTCAAAATGGCCATGGGGCATGAATGACAACTCGTGCTTAGAATCAGTTCCGTTGGAGCACTGCATCAAAAAGAAATCGTAAGTCCCGCTTAGCTCTTGTGTAGTTCCACAGCGCGTCACAGGCGGCGCGCGGTTCTGTTTGGGTACCGCGTGCTGCCATCTACCGACATTTTCTGTCTAGCGGAATTGACCGAGCGCTGGAGTGGGAGTAGTCTGTCTTACGAGGAGTCCGTGGCGGGACAGACCATACGGCAGACGGAGTAGAGAAGGTCTCGTGGACGGATGTTGTGTGTTGTGTAAGTGCTGAAATTTCGTCTTTGTAATCGTAGTGTCTCTGAGGCGATTGATGGACCGAATGAAGATGTTTATCCTACAAAATTGTTGGTGTTGACACAGTGAGTGAGCGTCAGTTGTCGACAGTGTCCGACTGTTGGGTTAAATTTGCCTAGTAAACAGCAAAGCGAGGTGTTGCATTAGTTGGGTGCGCGGAAGGTAAGATAGCAGCTATCGGAAGCCCTGGCAGATTTAAGCGTCACCATCATGGGCAATAATGCCGCAACGGCCAACAAGAAAGTTGACGCAGCCGAGAGTGTCAAGGAATTTTTGGATCAAGCCAAAGAAGATTTCGAGGAGAAGTGGAAGAAGAATCCAACGAACACTGCAAGCTTAGACGACTTCGAACGAATAAAGACACTTGGAACGGGCTCCTTCGGCAGAGTTATGATAGTTCAACATAAGCCGACGAAAGAATACTTCGCAATGAAAATCCTGGATAAGCAGAAGGTTGTCAAACTGAAGCAAGTGGAGCACACGTTGAATGAGAAGAGGATTTTACAAGCCATCAGTTTTCCATTTTTGGTGAGTCTCAAGTATCATTTTAAGGACAATTCCAACTTGTATATGGTGCTGGAGTACGTGCCGGGTGGTGAGATGTTTTCACACCTTCGTAAGGTCGGCCGCTTTAGCGAACCACATTCACGATTCTATGCAGCTCAGATTGTACTTGCATTTGAGTACCTACACTATTTGGATCTGATTTATCGTGATTTGAAGCCAGAAAACTTGCTAATTGATTCTCAGGGTTATCTGAAGGTAACTGATTTTGGATTTGCTAAGAGAGTGAAAGGCCGTACCTGGACCCTGTGTGGTACTCCAGAGTATTTAGCACCAGAAATTATTCTTAGCAAAGGTTACAATAAGGCTGTAGATTGGTGGGCTCTAGGGGTACTTGTTTATGAAATGGCAGCAGGTTACCCACCATTTTTTGCAGATCAGCCAATCCAGATTTATGAGAAAATTGTGTCTGGGAAAGTAAGGTTTCCTTCACATTTTGGCTCTGATTTAAAAGATCTGCTTAGAAATCTTCTGCAAGTTGATCTAACAAAGAGATATGGAAACCTAAAGAATGGTGTCAACGATATTAAGGGTCATAAGTGGTTTGCATCAACAGATTGGATAGCAGTGTTCCAGAAGAAGATTGAGGCACCATTTATCCCACGCTGCAAGGGACCAGGAGATACAAGTAATTTTGACGATTATGAGGAAGAAGCACTAAGAATCTCTTCCACCGAGAAGTGTGCCAAAGAATTTGCAGAGTTTTGAATAATCCTCTGTAGTTAATGGGCCCTGTTATTGAGAACTTGGTGTCACAGGAAAAGGTACAAGTCTGTTTTCACCTCTTCATTTAGTAAGCCTGAGACATGCTCATGCGTTGTTAAATTAGCAGTGTGGGATCTGATATATACCAGTTAGCATACAGTCAGATGTATTTTAGATGCTAAAGTAATGAGTTTATATAGTACTACTCTTATCCTGTAGTAATTCGAGCCGGTTCATCTAAGAGAATGCATGTGATTGTGTTTTTTATGAAGTGTGCCCTGGGTAGTAGATCGTGTGTATAATTAGATCTTAAAATGACATGTGAAAGCAGACTTTCAGAAAGTACTCTTTTGTTTTATTTTGAGGAGTTTGCACCAGAATTCGGAATGCAGTATCGAAAATTGCCATGCTTCTGTAATTTGTGTGCAATGTACAAATATAATTTCAGAATAACAGCACCAGAAGTAATTATGCTGTGTAAAAGAGTAAGCAATGAACGTGCCCCAGTTTCAATGGCATGTCTGTTAAATCATTAAGTGTTGTACTTTCTTTGTGATAAAATTTAATTTTTTGTGTGGTTCACTTCTGAATCGATTTATAGGAATAACAGTTTGTGGAATGGTTCAGAGTTGTTTAGTAGTTACTTCATGTGGACGAGAATGTGTGAAAGTTAACACTGTTGATAGTTCAGGAGCATTACATAATCTGACAGTTGGCCTGGCTTGTCAGTGATGTATAACAATTTGCAGCCCATTGTAATGTCACATCACTCCTAAAATTTCTTGTCATAAATGCAAGAGATGTTATTAGCAAGAGAAACATTAATTTTTGTTACATATACAGATGTTAGTAGAAAACATTTGTTTGCATTAAAACAGAGGTGATGAAGGGACTGTTGGTGTCTGCACGTAACATAGAGGAAAACTGGTGCCATAACTTGAACTCCAGTGCAATAATTTGTTAATAGTATATTTATTTATTTTTAATTACTGCTGCATAGAGCTTGTGTGTTCTCCATTTTTTGTAGAAGCTAAAGTAGTGTCTAGCTGTTTGAGGAATTGTCCTTCTTCTAAATGGGGTAATGCCACAAGTACAAATATGAATTATTTATTTATAAATTTTGAGGAGGGTGGAATCATCATAAATATATTTTTAAATCTAATGTTACAAGCAATTTTGTTCCTTCTTTTTCACTTGTCATTTGTGGCATGTGAACTGAAAACGCTTGTCAGTCTGAATGGCTGTAGTCAGTAGTATGGATTTCGTGTCTTCTTTGGATGTTGCTTCAGTTTTGCAGTCACTTGAGAAGTGTATAGCTTTATGTAGCAGTACTACTACTGTGGCCCCATTTTCTTCTTCTGATCATTTATTGGAAATGTAAGGAACTGTGAAGGTTCATTTGCTAGTGTTCCAATTGAAGAACATGTTGTTAAATGATGGTTAACTAGATTAGGTAACCAGCCATCTTTCCTAATTGTTTTCCATAAGGCATTGTTGTCTTTACAGATTGACTGGATTAAACAGATTTTCATAACATTAGGGTGAATCTAATAGTTTAGTTTTAGACTGTTAGTGTAACATTTTCAAAGTATTGTATGGGAGGTTTTATATAAGAAATTTATCGTTTACTGATGTCAGAATACAAAAGCCTTTAAAGTTTGATGCTTTAACTTCTCATAATGTAGTGTAACAGGCACTTATTTACATATCAAGAAGTTCATTAGTATAAATGTTAGTTCACATTGAGATAAAAATGGCAGCTTGTATTTTAATTTTTATTCGAAGCAGGTTTCTGCATATGGAACAAAGCTTGACTTTTGAAGTATTGTTTTAGTGAGTATTAGTAAATTAACAAATGGACTATATAACTGGACAATTTGAGACACTTGCTTGATTTAGTCTTTATCAGTACTTCTCAATGGCTCCAGAGCAATCTGAATTGCATGTGGATTTTTAGTTCATTTTTTCCAGCTTCAATATACTGTATGGTTCTAACTATTGGATGAGAGATATCTGTGATTAATTTTTTCTTTTTTCAAAATCTCTTGGCTGCTGAAAGAAGAAAACTGTTTTGTTGTTGCCAGGTTTCCATACTTTATTTGAAATACAAAATGAGCTATATGGTTTATATAAAATATGAATCTCAAGATAAGGAAAAATAAATGTTATTTTGGGAAACTACAGTTATAATACATTAGTGGATTTTGCATTTTGATGTGTTGAAATGTACGAAATCACTACTGCCCAGTATGGATTTTACAGAAGGCTGATAATGTTTAAATCCATAAAGTACGGTCTGTTGTTTTTGTCCACACAGTGTTTTAGATCAGAAGGAAAGGGGATGTTTGCTACTAAAGATTCTCTTAGTGTTCATACTGATCTAACACTGTTCTGTAATGTGTGGGTCTACAGGAAGAAGTAGAATGGCTGATACGTTGACAGTGAAATTATAGTGGCTCAGCTACATTACTGTCAAATAGTTGCAGATTCATAATTTCATTTTTGTGTTTCATTAATGTATTATTTTTGTTTCGTAGCTCTAATGACAAAAATGTGTGAACTGTTAATGCGGGTAGCAGTCTGACTGCAGATTAATGGAAATTTGATGACTCTTCATATTTGCAAGAACTGTCGTTGTTATGAATATTAGGAGGTTTTTCTTCCCCTGCCACTGTTCAATGTGTAAAGAGTTAATGAGACATAAATGCTTCTCATAAATGCTGTAATTGTTAAATTTTCAGAATATTCATTTCACTGCCAGTGCATTACGAAAGCAATTTATTGCTATTGTTGTTGGAAGGGGAGCATAAAATTGTTAAAATAATTCAAAACTTTGAATGGTTGTTGCAGTATTAAGATGATTTGTGACCCATTTAAACACCATTAATGATTATATTCATAGGCTCATGTTTGATACAGAGTCTGCACATGACACCAGAATATGATGTTGTATTTGTACAAATGTTTTATAGCATTAAATTAAAAACACCTCAGAATACCTTATTTTATGAAATGCCTTTTGTAGAATAATGTTCTGATCCTTAACAGTTTTTAAAATAAAAAAAATTGTCAGATGCTTTTGTCCCTGTAAGTGTTTTTGCTGTGTGTTGTGATATTTTGTCATTTGCCTCATAATAATGTTATGTTCATTAATTTTTGTTGAAGACTTGTTATAGTTGATACTAAAAGATTCAGTAATAATGATACACATAACAAAAACTCTGTTTCTTGTCAAATGCCTTCCTAAATTCCTGTATCTTGTGAATGTATTTAATGAATATGAACATTCACATTTCATGAATTAAGTACCATGATATAAAGCCTGACAGAATCATGTAAATAATGCACTAATGAAGGAAATGTATCACAAATAGCTTCAAATCTTAATATTTGAAGGGAACTCCTACTGGTCAACTGCTTACTTTATCAGAATCTTAAACAGTGCAAACCTGTTTGCTTTGATGTTTTTGAAGAGTGGAATACTATGAAGCAATACACTGTAAACTGATACTTACCAAATACTAGCTACTTTCAGTGTTTGTTTACTCTGTGGTAATTGTTTAATCAAGTACCTTCATTAAACTGACTTTCTATATGTAGTTACAATGATTTAAAAGTTTATTCTGTTTGACTGAAGGTAATGCCAGGTTTGGACATGGTGCTGAGAAGTAGTTGGTTTTCTTTAAAATCAGGTAGAGGATGATTGAATCCCAATCTTGCCATACTGATCCAGTTTTAATGTGGTTCCCAGTGATCATCCAGTGAAATTAACCTGTCCTGCCAACCATATGGTGGCAGAGCAATTTTGATTGACTCCAGGCAATAGCTTTGTGACCTCGTTGAAAGAGGTATCCAGGAAATGATGTGTAAGCTGGCAACAGAATGGCAAGACTAATAAAAAAAAAGTGCTTTGATAACAATCTCTCTCTCTCTCTCTCTCTCTCTCTATCTCTCTCTCTCTCTATCTCTCTCTCTCTCTATCTCTCTCTCTCTCTATCTCTCTCTCTCTCTCTCTCTCTATCTCTCTCTATCTCTATCTCTCTCTCTCACACACACACACACACACACACACACACACACACACACACACACACACACACACACACTCTTCACCTCCCCCCACCCCCTCCCCACTATGTATAACCCTCAACCCATTCCTTACCACTGCTTATCAGCAGATTCACCTATCATCATGAAATGACAATATTCTTACTTATTTCCATTGTGACTAAGTCTAAGATGTTGGGGTTACATCTCTTACATTATTTAGAATTGTGGTCTGCAGCAGAATATGGTAAACATTGTTTGATTGGCTGTAGTTAGTTTTTTGGTTCATTTAAATCAGTAATTTCAGCCATCAAAATGATTACTAAATGCTTCCCCTCACAAGTGCATAAAATGATGAAATAACGTATTGAAAGGTATGGTTGAGAATTAAGTTATTTAGGAATAAGGGAGATGACTCACCAAAGGCAGAAGTGCTGCACCTTTGATAGGTACACAAACAAAAGTTAGAGCTTTACTAGCTTTTGGCATGCACTTCCTTTTTCAAGCTTGTAGGGAAAACTCGCACAAAACAGACACTTAGCAAAGCTCTGTATCTTGTGTTTGTGTACCTATTGACTATGCTGCATGTCTGCCTTTCAGTGAGTCTTCTCCCTTACTCCTAAATAAAATCAGTGAAAGGGTGTTACAGTGTTGCTGATGTCCACCTTGTACTCTGCAGCAAATGTAAAAATACTTGTAAAGTATTCATTGTGGATATCCAAACATATTTTTGCAATGCTTGTATTCGGCTGTTATTGACATTCAAATGAAGCCATGAGAGCTAATTTAGATAAGTTTGGAACAGCTATGTTACCTAGGAGAAATATTCTTAAAATTATGATAAACAGTGTCCAGAAGAAAGAAATAGTTTGCTGGGCTTACAATGGCCAAGGTATTTGATGTATTCAAAAGTACTGTCCTTAAATTTCCTGTTCAGCATATATCTGCAATGCACAGCTTACTTTAATTAATGGGCTGCTCACAGCAGTTTGGTCATCTTTGAGGAGAGCATTTAGATTCTGATTCCTGAGGAAAAGCAGTTGCTTTGCTCATTACTTAACTTCCAAAGAACTGTTTTAACACTGCATGCTAGGCTGCTAACAAGTCCCTGAACTGGATTAGGAAATATTAGTGTACCATGACTTGTTCCATACTATTAGAAGTAGTTGAAAAGCAATTGGTATCACATGAATCAGTTGTCTTTTTTTAAAAATGTCATTTCTGCTGTATTTGGAGCTCGCAGTACTTTACCGTTGAGCGTGAACTCCTGACATTGGTTTGGATCATTTTTGTTTGGCCTAAAACCAAGCAGTTACAGTAGAAATGACATAATATTTTATTACTATTAATTACAGGGTACCTAAACTTTTTGCCTTAAGGTACTGTAAATGGGTGCTTCAGAGCTGAAAGCTGTTGCTGTATAACATAGTTATTTAGACAGAATATTAGTATCATTTGTGAGTTTGTATAGTAATGAAAAATTATTTAATCTTGCTGCATATTAACATTTCCAACCAAAGAGGTTCAGGCACTATTCTCTCACTGGAGAAGTGAGGTTCAAATCTTCATTTGGCCATCCTAAATCAGGTTTTACCGACACTAAGTGGAATTAAACTGGGATGTTTTCTTCTGTGCAGAATTGCCATATTTCTAGCCTGATCGTTTGCTTTCATAGATTTGCTCCACCTCTGCTGACCTTGCTAACAAGATCATAAAAACCTTACATTCCTTCACTTCTTTTGCCCAAGTTTGTTACAGAGGTGAGGTTATGCCAAGAGGATACAAAAACAAATTTATTGCATTTGAGGCTTTTAGCTTGTATACGAGCAGTTATAATTTTTCAGAATTGTGTAAAGACTAAAGTAGTGCATATTTTAGGATGTGTGTGCTACCTGCCAAAACTATTTGATGTTACCATGAATATAGATGGCATAAAATATGTCATATCCTGGTAAATTTTCAAAACGTGAATTAGAAAGAAAATTCCTGTAATAAATACATGAACTTAGCCTATATCTGATGAAATTAAAAATTCTCAGGGCACTTTTGAAGGTTTGCTAATCAGTGCATGTAATTATTCATAGCATTTCTTCCCCTCGGACCATTCCACTGGTCTTTCCTGAAGGCTAAGACAGTGTACTTCCAGAACTCACTTGAAAAGATCTCTGTATACAAAAATGCTACTGCTAACAAATGTGGGTGGATGCTCTTGTAAACACAGGTTTGCAACATGTAATTCTACCAGCTCTGAAATAATTTAAAAAATTAAGACATGAGTGAAAAGTGTTTTCCTGTGACTAACAGAAGACCGAGCCTATAGAATATTTTTATGAAAACTGTGAAATATTAATCAGAATGGCAAGACCATATGTGGACTGGCTGAATATGGCAGGTTGTGAAACTGTTATGTTCTTCCAAATTTATTCCAAAGTTTAAGGGAATATATATAAATACAGTAAATTCCAGTTGTTTACTGATGTGTTTGGCAACGTAAAGAGACTGATGACTTGTTAAGTGTTACAGTGAACTGGCAGTAATTTTTGATTAAACACATCAGACTGTGTTGTCATATATGTATATGGTTTGATGAATTAAACTGGACGCTTTTCAGTAAGCAAGGTTACAGATTTAGAAACAATATAGCTCCATATTAGGTGAATTTTTAATTGCAGGCTTACCACAAATCAGTAAATTTGTTCTTCTAATAATTTCAGAAGTCACAGTAAATTTGTTGGCTTTGTGAAATATAACTACTATGTCACTAGGATTGGTTTGTGTGCTTTGCACAGTATGCACTACTTCCAGAATACTTTGTAGTGAGGTTACGTCCTATGCACTCAATCCACTGATGAGTCTTAAGAAAGAGGAGCACTTCTGAATGTTGGTGTGATGGTTAGCTATATTTATACCACTAACAGTTGCTCGTTTAATGGGTATTTTTAGTGAATGATCCTTATTTCATGTACAAACTGTTTTCACTTACATAACTTTATGAAGGCAATGTTTCAGTCAGCTGACCAGAAAGTTTTTGTTTTCTTCTTTTACATACTTGATGTGAAGCTACATATCCTGCCCAAATTTCCACCAATCATAACCTGAGAAATATGCAATGTAAAACTCCATAAAATTTGAAGTTTCGATACATATACATTACAGCGAAAGTAGTGGAAATGGGACACTACATTTGAAAAATATCTGGACCACTCATAGATGATTGCTAATTTAATACCAAGTATCAGTTGCAGGTTGCCTATCTAAAGACACCCAGGGGCAACAAAAAATTAATTTAACATATTTCGCGTAATTATTGACCGAATTTAAAATGCTGTTCAAATATACTTGTTTATGGGTATACTCGTAATCTTACGTTAAAAGTTTGACACAATAAGGCAAGTATTACAGTTAGAAAGTGTGTATCGGTCTCGGGGCATCGTAACTGATTTCACACAAATCCCCAGACCATAGTCAGCCAGTATTTGAGAATATCATTTAGCGACTTCCAACGAACTTCACACAGTTTCAAACCATTCCTAAACGTTTAACGCTTACATTCTCAGACATTGAACACATATTTTTCTAATCAGACATCTTCAAAGAATGGTGGGTTTACAGGTACCTCACATACTAGGCACACACAGTTAGTGGATTTAATAAATGCTTGGCTTGTTGATTCTGCGTTTAAGTTATTTACACAATAATAGAAATGAGATTATCGTGGATTTAGTAAAGCACGCCCCGTTGTATTCAAAAATTAGAAAATGTCCACTATATGCGGTTACAGCATGTATTGCGGCCGCGAATACAGACAATTTGTTGCTGTGTGTAGTGTGGTCTTTGAGTTCTCAATGTGAACATCCAGCGAAACTACTGAAGAAAGAGGTACAGCAAATGGTGCCACCCGAACATGACTGAATGTTAATGATCTACGGCTGACATCCAAGGTACACGCAGGTTTCGATTCTGGAGGAAGTAGTTCAGGTAAATGTCACTAAATAGAAATGTCAATGTTGTATACAAAGCACGAGACTAGGCCTGGTAGTGTAGTGAGCAAAACTATAAGAAGTCCTGGCACGTAAACAGTTGTACGTCAGAAGCTCATTTTTAGTAACTTTGCATCTTAAACAAAGAAATGGCGAGGCAATGTATCTCCTGACGAGAAAAAAGTGGCATTACTACGCTAATCAGGTCAGTCTTTCAGAATGAAGGTTCTATTCAAGAAAACAGTTGCCGAAGAGGTTGCATCACAAAACTTCTACGTTCATGCTGTTACACTAAGAGCGAGTTCACCTGACCTGTTACGATCACAAGAAATTGTTTCCTACTTCTACATAAAACGTAAGGTAAGAAATTTGACCTGCACGTCGTTCAAAAAACCTGAGCTGTAATCTGCAAGAACAAGCGGTCACAAGGGATAACAAAAAAAGTGTGTGTGTGTGTGTGTGTGTGTGTGTGTGTGTGTGTGTGTGTGTGACACAAAACTGCCTTGCGATTATCCATTATGTGATGTTTGCATACTTGCCGTGGGATTGATAGCAGCGAACAGCTTGTTGGGGTCTTGACTCCAGATGACGCAGAGAGGCGTGTATGTCCCTCCCTTTAGCACTAGACTAAAAGGGTTCTTATTTGGTTGGGTTTTTAACGTAATAAATGGAAACAGCATAGATTTCAAGCAGAAGCAGTGCGCTTATGTTAATTGAGATGCTTCCGTTCGGAAATTGGGCCGTATTGATTAATACTGCACATACGCATCAACAGCGTTAGGTTTTGCGTCAGTCTTGTGGACGTATCGAACGCACCACATATTGCAGCGCTACTTATCCAGCTATCTACATGAGCGACGTTGCCCAACAAGTGTTCCGCTTATGCAAAAATTAAACTTCAGGCGCTTAAGAACGTTTTAAGATACAATGATTGCTGAGAGATAAAACGCGTTGGTGTTCGTTTTACAATGGAACATGAAAAGACGTTGTTTATGATGCACGACTTTTTTCTATGCGGAATGACAGGTTTCGTAGTGTTCTGGACCGTTACTATTATCTGGAAAATCTGTAACAATCGTTTGGCTCCTTGGAATTTTTGCGTTTCAAAATAATGTGGATTTTGTCCTGTAGTATGTATCGTGATTTTATGTAACTTCATCCTCAATGTGGTTTGACCTGTTTCTTAGAGTAATGGACCATGACAGGATGTGTAAGCTACATTTCTAAGATTATCATCTCCCTTTCCCCTCCTACTCCATTGTGTTACATTATCGCAACTTCAGTTAGAAACGGTCGCCATCTTTCCGAATGCCCTTCCATAAATAACTTCAATATCGTACGCATGCCAGGTGACGTAATTCGGAAAGAAATGTGAAGCCGCTTCCCTTCCTCCGCCTCCTTCCCCCTCCGTTCCCCCTCTCTGCGTCTCCCTCTCCTCCCCCCCTCTCTCTCTCTCTCTCTCTCTCTCTCTCTCTCTCTCTCTAATCTTGTCTTTTCATTTGTGTTTTTGTATATCGACTCCGTGATAAAAAATTGCGAAGACACTGAACTCGCTAACTGGAGCAAGTTAGGCGGGTTTGCAACATTGCGTATATCCGATGCGTCTCTAATTCTGACGTATCGTTCTCGCTCCATTCTGTTTCTGACACCTGTGGTTCTAGATTTCAAAGCAATAAGTGTCCATGTAAACGCTGTTAAGTTAATGTTGAAAATAATGATTTTCAGTGTAAGATGAACTGTAGGGAATTGTAATCAATAGGGTAAGCAGTTATTCTTGTATTCCTGTGAGGGCTTTATAGTGTGACGTTCCTCTGCGCGGGATTAGATGTTGATAGTTGTACAGAGCTGTGGTTTCCAAATTCAACTGACCACGTTGTGCATGACCATTGTGCTAAGTGATTATTCATATGTTGCTGTATTGCGGACTTGTGTTTGTCTTCATTTTAATTCTCCCTTTAGAACCATGATGTTACGCGGAACGTATTGTAATGACTACTTGTATCCGTACTGTTTGTAACGATTCTTACTCCTTAGGAAACATTCTCTCTGCGACTGAGGATTATTTGGCGTCCAAATGTTGTTGCGGAGGACCATCCTATTCAGTTATAATTTTTTTATATTATATGCATTTTTCGTTGCACTTATTTCCTTCTGGATACGTAAGTACGATTTTGGCTTTGTAGCCAGTCACGTGGTTCTGAAATTAACGCACACATTTTAATCATTACTACATTCATATAAAATTACAATTTACACCACAAAATGTCGTACCACGTATACTGTTAATAGTTGACATTCAGTTATTGTCTTTTCGAAATTAAATTTCTTTGTGCTAGTGGAAGGACGACTGAGATGGAGCGTTCGCTGTTGACTTAAGGGATTCCATTAGGTAGAAAGAAGTACTTGAGTTACCTGTTGTTCTCGATACTCTTTTCACTTTATGAATTTAAACGAAAACTAAACACCGTCCGAACAGGCCGTGAAGGCCCAACGGTACCGGCCGGCCGCCGTGTCATCCTCAACCACAGGCATCACGGGATGCGGATACGGAGGGGCATGTGGTCAGCACACCGCACTCCCAGCCGTTGTGTTTTCGTGACTGGAGCCGCTACTTCTCAATCAAGTAGCTCCTCAGTTTGCCTCACAAGGGCTGAGTGCATCGCGCATTTTATGAATTTACCATTTTATGAATTTACCATTTTATGAATTTACCATTTTATGAATTTACCATTTAAAATTTCTGTTAACGCTAGATACGCTCACAGGAACGCTATTGGCGCGTGAAGGTATATGATGTGCAATCGTGCATCTAAAAATTTAAGTTGAGTTTGCACGTCGGTGATACTGCAGTCAAAAATAAAATAATTACGTGCTTTACTAATAAACGCGAAGTGTTCAACGCTAAACACACAGACAAGAAATCAAAACGCTAGCATTGCAGACAAAACAGAAAATATGAGAATGGATTCTTGCAGAAAATAATGACCATTAACAAGAAACAGATACAGCAGCACCCATACGTTAACTCGCTGACTGCTGATCCACTCCCTTTAGTACAGTATATCTTCTAATGGTGTGTGAAGTTGCACCAAAAAAAGAGCTGAAAATACTGAACAGTATAGACTGCACTAAACATAGAGGGACTTGTGGCTGCTGGTGGTTACGTGGCGTCTGGCCGTAAACGTTTGCTGTGACCGTCTGTGGCCTAGCGCAAGCGTCGTGTTAAAATTTTTATACAGCTATTGCATTTCTATCGGCCTGCTATAACTTCACGTTGTAGATAGTTTTACTTAAAAAGTAATTGTACAAAGTTAACGAGATTGTCACTACAAAGGCGATTCTTTTTCATTTATCATATGTTTCTATTTAAGGAAAAACCATCTAGCAAGACTGCTACTTACACGCTGCTGAAAACAGCAGTTGCGTTGTGTTGTTGAGCCATTACTTTGTGGCGTGCTGTGAGGGACTGTATGAGACTCAAATTTCGCTCGCATATTTACCCTAAGATCGTTAGTAAAGTTTTTATAGTTGTTTGTGCGTTGAAGTCATTAAGTTTCGTAAGATAGTTTCCAGTTGACGTTTCTTATTGTTTCTAGTGAAATACTTCAGTAAAATTTTCATTCACTGTTTCTAATTTAGTGGAATGTTTCAGTGGTCGGTTGAATTTTTGGTTTTAGGTAAGAACTTGTGTGAAGTTTTGGTGGTATTAGTTGTGGTTTGATAGTATTAATAAAAGTAGTTGCTTTATTAGCAGGGAGAGAATTTCGAAATCACTGTTCTTTAAATAGTTCCACTGTAGGTAACGTGGACGTGGCTGTTTAGTTTTTTGAGTAACTGTTAAAATTGTACCGTGAGTGAGAAGTGTGGGCTTCGTCGCAGGTTTGCGAGTTGTGGGTTACGGTGTGAGATTTGTTCAAAGTATTTTCATGCGAAAGAAGACAGGTAGTAATTGTGGGTGGAGGAGGAAATGGTCTTGTTTGGGATGGGGAGTATGATGTATGTGGTGACCTGGTAAAGATAGCTACTCAAACTAGTGGCACTAATGTGCACTTCGTGCAACTGTTTCAACGTCAAGATCGGTCTCACCTTAACGCTACTGTTCGGCGTGTTAACATGGGGCTGGAGAAGGCACTTACGGCGGAGGGCATGGATTACATTGCAGTGGTGCCAGTTGAATCTGTCAATAGATGGGGTATCATTAAGCATGGCCTGCACGTCAGTAGGTATGGGAAGGGGAGGCTGGCAAAGTTTATATGTGACACTGTAGTGGGCGGTGGTGAGAGCACTCGTGGAAAAATTCCTATAGTAGTTGGTGTTAAAGGTGCATCTTTTTTAGACTGAGGTCAGCTGATAGGTATCACTGCTCGAAGGAAGTCCCTCTAACAAAGGAATCACCTTCAGAGGTGGTCAAGTATCAAGAACTGGAGGAATCAGCATATTTCATCAAAATATAAGAGGTATTAGAGATAAAGTTAGTGAACTGTTTATAGAGGTTTATTGGTATATCGGAGTACCATTTAAATAAGCTAAAATTCAGAGGCTTCCTTTACGAGGATACAGATTAGCTGGCTAGGTGTTCTTTGCAGAGTGGGGAGTGGGTGGCCATGTATATTAAAAAAAATGTTCCACTGGAGTCTGTAGACGTATCACGGCACTGCACTGAACAGGTATTCGAAGGTTGTGTAGGGGCAGTTGAATATAGTGAAACGAATTTTCTAATTGTTGAAACTTCCTGGCAGATTAAAACTGTGTGCCCGCGAAAGGCAAAGGTCCCGAGTTCGAGTCTCGGTCGGGCACACAGTTTTAATCTGCCAGGAAGTTTCATATCAGCGCACACTCCGCTGCAGAGTGAAAATCTCATTCTTTCTAATTGTTGTTTATAGGTCCCCTTACTCTGACTTCAGAGCATTTCTGCTCAAGCTAGAGAGGGTTTTTGGTTCACTTTATAGGTTCTTGGTTCACTTTATAGGAAGTACCATGAATTAGTTATATGTGGTGACTTCAATATTAATTTTGTATGTGATTGTGGAAGAAAAAGGATGTTCGATGATATAAATCCATATGATCTGATGCAGAGTGTGTTTCTTCCAACCAGGGTGCAGAGGAGGAGAAGCAGTGATAGAAAACATTTTTATTCATTTTTCATTACTAGGTGGGCATTCTGTTGGTAAAAGGGTGGATGACCTTTCAGGCCACGAAGCACAAATTTTAACAGTAAAGGGTTTCTGTACTCAAACAAATGTTATATATAATTACAAACTGTGTAGAAAAGCCAATCCAAAGGAAACAGGTTTTTAAACCTCATCAAGGAAGAAGATATTTATAGTGCCGATAACACAGATGACAAAATAATGCTTTTCTTAACTCATTTCTCATGATCTTTGAAATTCGCTTTCCAGTAGAACGTTCTAAAAACGGTACTAGAAGTAAAAGGCAGCCCGGGTGGCTGACTGGTGGGATAAGGATATCATGCAGGATAAAGTGGTAATTACATCAAAATGTCAGAAGTCGTCACAATAAAGCTACAGTAGACCTTACAAACAGTATGGTAAGGTACTTAAAATGTTATTAGGAAGGCAAAGAGTATGTGGTACGCAAATAGAACAGCTAATTAATCCACTGGATAAAATTAAAACCATATGGCCAGTTGTGAAGGAAGTGTCCGGTCAACAGCACAGGGTCAATGACACAGTGTCAGTTCATAGAAAAAATATGAGCATTGCTGATGAATTAAATAAAAAATTAGTTTATACAGAGAATCATATAACTATATTGAAAAATGCCTTTCCGAGATTGATGTCTGAAATATTCCTCTGTGATACTGACAAGAGGGAGATCATTGACTCAATAAAATCACTGAAGCTTTAAGGAATCATAGGTATGATGGAGTGTGTAGTAGAATATTAAAGTACTGTGCTGCACATGTTAGCCCTTTACTTCGCCATATTTATAGTTTTTCCTTCGAGAATGGTCAGTTTCCTGAACGATTAAAGTACGCAGTAGTAAAGCTGCTTTACTGCTGAAAGGGATGATGTAGACAATTTTAGACCTACTTCTATGCCGTCAGTATTTGCAAAAGTTTCTGAAAAGGCTGTGTATGTAAGGATAAGTGATTACTTTATTTCACATAATTTGCTGTCGAATGTACAGTTCGGTTTTACAAGTGGCTTAACAACTGAAAATGCTATATTTTTTCCCTGTGAGTTACTAGATGGATTAAGCAAAGAGTTTCGTATTCAAGGCAACTTCTTTGATTTATCTACGGCAATTGATTGTGCTGATCAAAATACATTGCTCCAGAAGTTGGACCACTATGGAATACGGGGAGTAGCTTGCAGCTGGTTCACCTCTTACTTTCACAACAGACAGCAAAAGGTCATCATTCAGTGTTGAGAATGGCTATGATGTCGGGTCTGAGAGAAGCGCGGTCAAATGGAGGGTGCCCCAGGGATCAGTTCTGGGGCCACTATTGTTCCTTATTTATGTAAATGATATACCCTCAAGTATTACTGGTAATTCTGAAATATTTCTGTTTGCTGATGACACTATCTTGGTAGTAAAGGATGTTGTGTGCAACATTGGCTCTGGTTCATTGGTTCATGGTTTATAGAAAATAAACTACTGCTAAATCACAGTAAGACTCAGTTTTTACAGTTTCTAACACACAACTCAACAAAACCCGACGTTTTAATTTCACAGAATGGGCATATGGTTAGTGAAACTGAAAAATTCAAATTTCTAGGTGTTCAGATAGATTGTAAACTGTCGTGGAAAGCGCACGTTCACGATATTGTCCCAATACTTAATGCTGCTATTTTTTACTGTTAGAATATTCTCTGAAGTAAGTGATAGTTCGACACGAAAAGTTGTCTACTTTGCTTTTCCAAGTCCTTTTTTTGTCTCTAACAGAATTACAATGTCATCGGCAAACCTCAGTTTTTTTATTTTTCTCCCTGGACTTTAATTCCTACACCAAATTTTTCTTCGGTTTCCTTCACTGCTTGCTCAATGCACAGATGGAATAACATCGGGGACTGGCTACAACCCCGTCTCACTTTCTTCTCAGCCACTGCTTTCCATTCACACCCTTCGACTCATATAACTGCCGTCTGGTTTCTGTACAAGCAGTAAATAGCCTTTCGCTCTCTGTATTCCAAACAACATTGTCAAAATCTTACTCTTTAATCTACAAATACTATAAACGTAAGTTTGTACTCCCTTAACGTTTCTTCTAAAAGAAGTTGCAGGGTTAATATTGCCTCGCGTGTTTCTACATTTCTCCGGAATCCAAACTGATCTTCCCAGAGATCGTTTTCTACTGGTTCCTCCATTCTTCCGTAAATAATTTGTGTTATTTTGCGGCCTATTAGTTCCGTGATACTCACACTTGTCAGCACCTTCTATTTTTGGAACTTAAATTGTTGCATTCTTCTTGAAGTCAGAGGGTATTTCGCCTGTCTCATACGTCTTGCATACGAGGTGGAATAGGTTTTTTTATGGCTGGCTCTACCAGGGATATCAGTGTTTTTGAGGGACTTTCGTCTACTCTGGGGTTCAGTGATCTGTCAAATTCTTCTCGCGGTATCATATATCTTACTTCATCTAAATCCTCTTACCTTTCTATAATATTGCCTTGAAGTATGTTTCCCTTGTGCAGACCTTCTATATATACCCCCATATTTAAGCTTACCCTTCTTTGCTTAGTACTGATTTTCCGTCTGAGCCCTTGATATTCATACAGCTGCTTTTCTTTTCTCCAAATACGTCTATAATTTTCCTATAGGCGATATGTATCCTCCCCTAGTTATATAACTTCTATTTCCTTACATTTGGCCTTCAGAAATTCCTGCTTAGCCATTTTACATTTCCTGTCAGTCTCATTTTGTAGACGTTTGTATTCCTTTTCGCCCGCTTCATTTGTTGCATTTTTATATATCATCCTTTCATCAGTTAAATTCAATACATCCTGTGATATCCAAGGATTTCCAATAGGCCTTGCTTTTTACGTATTTGGTCCTCTGCTACCTTCACTATTTCATCTCTCAAAGCTATCATTTCGTCCTATGCTACAGTCTATCGTTGGCTAATTCTCCCTCTGAAACTCTCGACCTCTGGTTCTTTTGTTTTATCCGTGCCCCATGTCCTTAATTTCTGGCCATTTCTTAAGTTTTAATCTGCAGTTCATAACAAATTATGATCAGAGTCCACATCTGCGACGGGAAATGTCTTGCCGATTAAAATCTGATTCTGAAATTTGTCTTATCATAATACAAGCAGTCTGACATCTTCCAGTGTCTCCAGGTCTCCTCCATGTATCCAACCTTCTTTAATGATTATTAAACCAAGTGTTAGAGATGATTAGATTATGCTCTGTGCAAAATTCTACCAGGCGGCTTTCTCTTTCATTCCTTTCCCTCCACCCATATTCAACTATTTTTCCTCTCTTCCTACTATCGAATTCCAGCCCCCCCCCCCCAAAAAGGTTAAGTTTTCTTCTCCCTTAACTCATGATAGGTGCAGCATTAATCTGAGAATGCTTTTCCTCGATCTAGGAGCAGACGAAATTGCTTTCCATTTACAGTTAATTTTGTATCTCATATTATTAAAATCTGCGAAAAGAAATTATACCTATGCCAAGCTAATATTTTTAAGAACTCTTTCTGAGAATGAATGTGCCAACAGGCGTTGAGATGATAATATGCATTTTTTCATTTTCGTCTTTTAGTTATTGAAAAGTGCTAAAAAAATCCGAGCGGAAATTTTTTACTGCAATTTTTTTATCGCTGTTGTTGGTACAAGCTTTTAATTATGGAATAAATGCGCAACATTTGATTTGCCGGAAGACTCCATGGTCGCTGGGCAAATTCCCCTCAGTGCGCTAAATGTCGGCGTAATGCGACTTGAGTTTTCCTTTTGGCGTATTCTCGGTTACTCTTTGATGACCACATTCACTGCAGTGTAAACTTAGAACTTGTTTTGTTTGGGGAATGTATTGTTTAGTATATTCTGCAGTCATTGAACAAATACAGTAATTTGAATAACTTAGGTGCCTGGTAAGGAAAAGGAAAATCGCATTGCGCTAATAACATCGTTGCGTTCAATGCTAGACGTTGAAAATCCAATAACAGTTGACGAAAGTTCGGAAACAGGAAATAAATACAGATCACTTAAAAGATAGCATGTGTCAAGCGGAAACAGTTTCTGCTGTCCATACACAATGATTAAACACGGTTACTGGATGCTCTGAAGGTTACTTGACTGATTTATTACAGAAACGATGTTACAGCTTAAAATTTAAATAGACGAATGTGAGACCTATTTTTGTGTAACAAGTACAAGACGTGTACTGAAAGAAGCCAATGCAGAGCTGAAAGATGGATAGACAAAGGAAAAGGTAAGTGCACGTAAAACGACAAAAGAATAGTCAATAATCAATTTACATATAGTTGCATATTTAGTTTAGTAGGCAGGAGTATAGAAGCTTTTGATATGTGATGCTGCAGAAGAATGCTGAGGGTAAGAATAGTAGACCTAGTAAATAATGAAGAGGTAATGAATCGATTTTTAGCTAAAAAGAAATGTATGGCACAAACTAACTAAAAGAAAATGGGTCGGTAGCCAGGATACATCCCGAAGCATGAAGGAATCATCAAATTGGTAAATGAAAGAAGTGTGGGTGGTTAAAACTGTAGGACGAGACCAAGGTCCAAATATAATAAACAGGTTGAAATAGGTATTGGTTGTAATAGTTACGAAGAGATGAGGCGTGCACAGGATAGGTTGACACGAAGAGCTACGTGAAATGTCATCGGACTGAAGACCCACGACAACACCACCACACAGGATAACCCATGGTACTGAAATGGTTCGTAAACCCTGTCAGGTGGTACTTGTCATTCATTTGTTATGATTTATGAAATGTAGAAAATACCGGGATGCTTCCTTTGGAACGGGTACGAACGATTTCCTTCTCCATTCTTTCCGTAATTCGAGCTTGTGCTCCGTCCCTAATGACCGCGGTGTCGACGGGACGTTAATCTTTAATCCTCCTTCCTTTTTATGTGCCCTCAAAATTCGAAGGCCGTTGATGAACGGAGTCGTCACTAAACGAGGCTTTAATTTCCACCGTTCTACAGTTAATTCGCCCGAAACTGTCCACGCATCGGGAGTATGATACGAGTGAAGACACAAATCGCTGTGGAATATAGACGGAGATTATTTCAGTGTCTCTTTTGTGTATTATACGGTTAAGCTTCCACAAAGGAGGGACAAAGTCTGTAAGTTGTTTGCTTGTAAATTTTCTTGCCTCTCATTTTGTGTAGCTCTCAAGGTCATTCGATGCAAAGAACAATACGGACAAATTTTTTCTTGAACCAATGTACCACGAAGGTGCCATTTTCGTTTTACTTATTCTTTTTTATTTTAATCTTAGAACCTGAGACATATTTGCTATGTCAGAACTATGTTGCTAGTTACTACTGAAATAAGAAGCATTGCCTTTCTACGGTTGTCCACACAGAGATAAATACTTAACAGCACAAGAAACTATCAATTAGATGAGAGTAGAGTGCGAGATCCCCTCTTCTTGATCGCCAAATCGTGAGCCAATGCCTAGGGTTAAAGCTCATTATGTGTCACATTGCTGTTCTAAGACGAGATGATATGCGATACTGTTAATGGTCATCTCTCGGATCGTAAGCCCGGGGCTCCCTCGTCGTTTTTCAAGACGAGGCGATATGCATTAGTCGTTTCCGGGTTGGAGTTTCTAATCTTAATTTGATACATTTGGCCTTCTCCGTCATCGTGTACTGTCTAGATAAGATGAGTGACAATTAACTGATCAAAGTCCTTAACTCCATACATGAAGCGCTGTAAACCCGCAGCACTCGACATTGAACTCGGTAAGAGCGACCCTTAATCCATAGGTTTCAGCTTGGTTGGTACTTGACCCTCCGGACATGACTGTGATCACCTCTGCGGTCAGTGCTGTTACTTATTATCTAATCTCACGCTTTCTTCCCGGCGAAGAATTTAACAATTTTTTTTAGCTCCTTCTAGGACTACATTTCACCTAGTCACTGTCCTCCCTTAAATTAACTGGCTCATCAGCGGCTATTATCTTTCGAACTAGGCACCATTTCATTATGCATTTATTATTCCAGTTTTTCAACAACTACATCTGTCGTTATCTGTTTAATTGATTCTGCAGAGGTGTTCAGCGTACTTTTCACATCCTGTCTGCACATAAACCATCCACTTTCAAGGGATCAGGTGACACATTTCCCACGTTCCCTAAGGTCTTGTAAAACTCTACACACTCTTCTTCCTGTATTAATGTGTTATTCATACATAGTTATCTATTTGTTACGCTCTTTTCTGCCTGTGCCTGTTATTCCCATACCTTTGCCGGCTTTAACTTTTCTGAGCCAGTATTCCACACCCCCTGTGATCTGCAAGTCGACTGGATGTATTCCAACACTGGGCATCCTTTTAATGACACTTCAGTGTGCCTTTTGAATGATTTTAATGACGCTTCATTCATTAAAGCCTTAACGACAATATACTTGCACTGGAACTGACAATACAGTTATGGAGCCACATGATAAAGTTTAACAGAATGCGAGGGTAACATGAGATTTACTTCAGCTTCAATGTTTTCACACACTTTCTGAATATGAAACTCTTGTTTAAGAAATGTCGGAAAATCTAAATCGGGTTGTCTGGACGGCAATCTGCATCCCATTCCTTTCGAATACGAGTCCAGTATCTTAATCACAATGCCACATCGATTGGGTCATGCACAGCATTCAAAAAGGCCCGATGTGGCTGGACTCGGAACTATCGATCTTGCGGCCTTCAGTCGACTTATGAATACTAGCAGGAGTACGTAGACTAGTAAAGTACTTTATCCCACAATACCCAATAACTACAACAATAGCCTCGTATGTATTAAAGTGAACAAGACTCTTTGAGGCCTCGGGGTGGGGACCGAGTAGTTACCTTTTGCAACATAAACTCGTGTCCAGAAACGCGCATGTTCGGTGCAACAACTACTAACTTACGCAATAACATATGCAGTCTCGTGCGTCTGCTGCGTGAGAACGCGGTGGTCTGGTAGTTATTGTAACTATTGAAGTGACATAGCCAATGCTAACCGCTGTAGAACACGAAACGCTCTATAACCAGAAGACTGCACGTGTACAATGTGACATGTGAATTCTATACGTGCCATTGATCACATAGCTTTGGACGCTGTCACGTTAGTTAGTTAGGTACTATCGACAAAATTAATAGCGTAGTAACAGATTTTTCGAGGAATTTCCCAAAGTAAAATTGGTATTTTTATTTATATGCTCTCCTGCCTTTGCAGTTCATCCACAAAGTGCCAATAACGCCCAAGCCATTTTTCCCACAGAGTATTATCCACGCGTGCCTTATTCAATTCGTTCGTTACACATGCTGTTGACCAATCGTATTTGGTTTGTGACCATGGCGCCCCTTCACCAGTCAGTCCCGATTTACCAATTATTCCTATCGAAGCAGGTAACAGAAAATATCACTCTCACTCATGGGACGCTATTTTGACTCGACTATACGACTTGCCGAAGTTCTTGTTACCTCTCGCTATAACTTCACAGAACAGTTGGTTTGAGCCATCAAGGTAATCGTTCATCTGGTTGCTGTCCACCTCTGTTAAAGAAGTCAGTTTTCTAATGAATGTGTCATCGTGTTCTAATGTATAGAACAGTGAATTTGGCTGCAATTGCAGCTTACGCATGCCTTTCCGTTAAAAAACTTCCACTGACACGGAACACGGTATGTAGTATATGTTACAGCAGAAACGGCAGTGCAAGTCTTGAAATGTAATTTAATATACGTCAGCTGTCGCATTCAATTCAGAGAGCATTTCAGAGAAGTAGTTGATGCAATTATTATTTGAATTTTGGAAAAACAGTCTTCTACTGCCGACAGTATAGGGAAACTAATAATGTTATTCCTATGTTCAAATGGTGGTAGTACATTATATTCATTAAATTTTGTATTCGTTACACAGAGTTGTGCCTTCCTAACTACCAGAGGATGATTTAATGAACACATTTAACACTGTTCTTCAAATTTCCTCTTACCGTACTAGTATTCTTAGATATTCTTTCCATGGGTCAGTCCCGCCCAGAAAACACCAGTAAGCCGGATATGGGCTTCAAAGTCATTCGTCTTTGAGGTATCTGCCGATCTACAAGCAGGCAAACTACTACACAATCCTTCGCGAACAATTCTACGAAATGTAATCATGCTGTAAACTTTTCGTTTATCGCTCGTCGACTGAGCATTGTCGAGCTTACTGTGCGCATTTCACTACCTACCAAAATGGATACGGCTCTTTTAGCCACGTGTAAGCCATCTGGGACTGGAGCAGTGATGATAGCTATTCAGATTATTTTAATTGGATTTCCAATTCCGATATTTGCCTTAGAGACTAGAGAAACATAAAAAAAACTTTGCTGAGAGTAACAGGCGATTTAACGTGCTTCGAACTTTTACGTGCACGCATATGAACAAGACCATGCATTTCTATTTATGTACTTGAGAGTATTTAATTGACTTCTTAGGCTGCATTCCCCCCACCTGCCGCACTTTGGTCTTGCGCTAGTGATGTAGTGCAGAAGTCTTGTGCAAGGAGTAAGCTCCCGTCTCGCACCTAACGTCCCAATGAAAAACAAAATGCAGTGTAATGGACGTTCCGTAAGAGAGCAATATTAAAAATCCTCGGCATGGCGTTGAAAGACTGTGTTTATAGGTGAATGTAACTCTCCAACGCTTTTTCACTGGTCATATCCCACACCCAAAGTGCGATTTTGAAAAGTGTGTAAACTAAGCATCTAAGGCTGTTGTAACCTCTTCATCACACCACTGACGTATCCAGAAACAGATATCGCAAGATACAGAAGTAGTTGGAAGGCATAGGCGCACCTAATATGTCGAATATGGCGAATGTTTCGACAAGTTCTACTCCGGATCTCTGTTTCCTCATTGACAAATAACCTTCATGGGCAGATGGATCGTCTTTATGAAATATGTTTCTCCACTGCAAAGAAGTCCTCTTCTGCTGAATTTTTTTTATCCAGATGGCCGAGAAGACCTGCATGATTCTCTTCAGTTATTGACTTTTCGCGATTTGCAAGGTAATTGGTATGATGAACTCATTTTGCATTCCAGACGGTACTGGTCATACTCTTTCTGATGTTTGTAATCGAATACGCCTGTTTTTATTCGACGCACCTACTGATTTGGAGGTTTTTCATTTCTGACGTGTAAATGAGCACACATGTAACTCGTTAGCGTCACTAACAAATCGAAGCCGAAAGTCGAGTTGCTTTTTTCAAAGTGTCTAAACATCCGTTTTCGCACTTGATTTTGATCAGCTTGAAAAAGTGTGACCACCCGTGTAGTACAAAACTATTTCTTCTAATATGCTTATGGAGTCAGCTGTTTTTATACACCTTAAATCGCCATTCGTCCAATATTTTATTTTATTTTCATTTATGTATTTACCATCATATATGAAGTCTGTCGTTTAGTAGCTATGGCGAAACATGCTAACTGCCACAGAAGAAGGGAGGTATATTACAACTTTATCATACAGAATATTTCGTTACTTGATTCTTCGCAGAATGTGTCGCTGATCTACTTCAAGGCGTATTTTTTAAATTCTTTTTTCTTCATAGTTACTGAAACTACATTAACACTGCATGTAATTTCTAATCTACTACTACTAAAAATTACACTTCTTACACTGAATGCTGCCAGACGTCAGCCGCCTCATATACGTACACCCAGAGAAGGTCGCCTCAGTAGCTGTGCGGTCAGCGCGGCGGATCGCTTACCCGGGGTTGATTCCCGTCCAGCTTGGAGATTATCTTTACTCAGGGACTGGGTGTTGTGTTGTCCTTACGTTCGTATTTTCGTACTGACATTCCACTGTTGAGAGTGCTGTACGGGAATGACACGAAAACCAATGATTTTAAAAAAATGCACAGAAGTCACAGCTGCATTGCTCTGTTTTAACCGCATCGCTAATCAATACCTCCCCGACACTCAGATGTTCTTAAGCTACATTCATCTAGTAATCCGCTTACAGATGTCCTGCAGCAGTAGATCCGTCACGTAACCCAGTCTCCCATTGCCATATTAAATACTTTCTCTGCGGTTTCATCTGTGATTTCATGTTTGGAATGCCGTTCGAGAGAATCGTGTTCAAAAGAAGTACGACCACGTTTGAATTCATCCATTTATTGACTGTTGAAAATGAAGAGCAAACTCTTTATAATCCTTCTCCACCTAAATATTAACTGCCGTTGGCAATGAACCATCTAAAGCTAAGAATTTTACAATGGCATGGTATTCCAGTGCACCCATCTGAACGAAACAGGTCACGGCTGCTCCAAAACTCCGTAAAAGCAAAACTAGTTCGTAGAGCAATTTGAGATCCAAGTTATTGATTACGCGATATGTATCAATAAAACAAAATCCGCCAATATCAACATCCTCTCGATGCCTAGCCGACCGAGCGAGGTGCCGCAGTAATAACACACTGGACTCACATTCGGAAAGAAAAGGGAAGGAAGATTACGACTTTACGTCCAGTCGACATCGAGGTCATTCGAGACCGCTCGTCTTCGGGAAAGCGACGCTTCAAATCTCCGCCCGCCGAACCTAATACAGATTTTACCTCAATCTCTTGACATGGATTTTGGGATGGTTTCTCTGCAAAGGATGCGACAAATTTCTTTCCGCAAAACGGTCTTGTATCCATCTAAACTTTCCACGTCGTCAACCAGACGTTAAACCGCCGTCTTCCTTTCTTCTATGTCAGACCGCAAACTTTGCACCTAACCTTAGTATGGCCGATGTTGAAAATGAGATATCAGATACCTTATGCGCTTGTTGTACCTATTCCTCTATGGTGCTTTGACTGTTCATACGCAGAAATTTGATAATTTGTGATGGAGATACGCTGTTCGTGCGAAATTTTCCGGCTGTTTAAGTTTGATGATTTGGGAGCTGAGGGCCGAAGAAAACTATCACTGGCCGCACTTGATATTGCAACGTTACCTGAGTCGTCTGACACTCATTGCTGTGTGGAAAAATAAGATAGACCCAGGTGGGGACGTTATATGCCGCTGTGCCGTCTCGTTTTAACACAATTATTCGAATTCTTTCACTTGCAGAAATGACAGTTATGTCTGTTTATAACCATCACAACTATTGTGATGACAGCTCTCCGCATTGCTACAAAATGTTATCTGGTAGCTCCAACTAGTCAAGTTGCCACTGCAAAAACATTTCAATAGATCATATTTTCCGCTCGTGGAAATAGGGGGTTGGGTTGTTTGGGGGAAGAGACCAAACACCGAGGTCATCGATCTCATCGGATTAGGGAAGGAAGTCGTGCCTGCCTTTTCAAAGGAACCATCCCGGCATTTGCCTGGAGTGATTTAAACCTAAATCAGAATGGCCGGACGCGGGATTGAACCGTCCTCCTGCCGAATACGAGTCCAGTGTGCTAGCCACAGCGCCACCTCACTCGGTGCGGAATTAGGAATTAGACTAGCGGACAGAAATTGGCATCCACTACGTGCTTCTTTAAAATGCTTGTAATTGCATAATTTCTACGAAAATGTCTTCCGAGATCTCTCGGTGAGATTAAGAGTATTAGCAAGGTATGAGTTGGATCTCTTCTTTCATATCACATTTTCAGGCGTCTCACAGCTGGTGCTCATCCAGGGCTCCGTGTAAAATTAATGTGCACGAGCACAAAGGGAACAAAAATGAATCAAAACCAACTACTGTCCTTCAAAATAGTCGTCCAGCGCATACACACAGCGTTGTCAACAATGACGAAGGCGTTGAATGCCATTGGAACTCCCATTAGTGTGTGCCACCTGTCGCCGAAATACCGTGACGTCTTTCACCGTGCTTCCAAAGCGCTCCCACGCAGTGGTTTCCTCAGTTGTGGGATGAGATCGAAGTAGCATGGTGAGTAGTGTGGGTGGGATGTAGCACGGCCAACCTCACACTCTGTGTTTGAGGGACGGCTCGCATGCAGTCACAAACTGTCGGTTGATTTCGGTAACGTTTGCCGCAGGATTACGAATGTATTTACGGTGATTCCTCATGTTTGTGCTATATACTATAGTTGCTATGACTAATGGAGTGTCCCTTATTATTGCTTAATAATAATAATAATAATAATTTTGTGCTTCAGTGAAGAGTACATTAGTTTAGATAAAAGTCCAAGTAACTCCCGTCAGAGAAGTACACCATTCGAAAAGCATTCGAGAACTACATGTGCCATGCAGTTGATTTAAGAAGTATAATAACAACAAAATCTCACAACTCCGACAACAGTAAAATTTACAGGGCACAAACTCAAAGTTTGCATTCACCATTCTCAGTATTTCACTTAGCACTACAGCATTATGACTGTGAACACAGGTATGCAGACTACGGCTATGCGAGCGTGAAAATGCCCTGGGAATGTTATTTGTCGCGGTCGTTACCGACTTCATTCGAGAAGTCAGTAGTCCCATTTTTTGTTAGTGAAGGGTTTTCACATTGCTTTATTCTCGGAAAATTAACTGAGAAAAATGCAAATCGATTTTACAGATACTGTAGCTCAGTGGTCGTCAAAGTTTTTTCCTTGAGAGCCAATACTGTGATTGCAGGGCCACAGAGAGAAAGGGGGGGGGGGAGGGAAGTAGTAAAGTGGCCACTAAAAGGTAAATTAGAGTTTCACCAAACCGTGGTTACTGATAGAAACTTACCACTTAAATACCGTTACATTTTTAATCTACACATTATTCTATACAACACAATTTTAAGTGAAAAAGAAAATAATATAGTTTAACCACATCCATTTTTCTGAAGAGTTAGATAGTGACTAATTTTCCGTACCTAAGCCGGTAGTGTGGCCAGTGCCATCGCAGAAGGAGCCCATGTTAGTTTTTCTGCTTGTCGGCACATTTTCTAGGCACCTTCACACCTTACTATCTGAAAGAATACCAAGCAGCTGCAGCAGACCGTTTTCAATCGGAATTTTTTATTAGGCCAAATATAACAGAGAGAGCGACTGCTTTAAATAATATAACTTAATTCAAAATTGTCACAAACGGATAGAACGGCAGATGATAGCTTTGTACAAAAAGGGTTTAGAAGTCAGTTTTACAGTTTTATGTGTTGTATTATGCCCGTTTTCCAACTCCTATTGGGGTGAACACGTTGACCACTTTTCCCGACGAGTAGTGTATCAACATTTCCAGATCTGGCGCCCACCGAAGGAACTATCCAATTGAAATAAATAACCAGGAACCACATTTGTAGGTAAAAAGAAGTTGTTTAAACATTGATATTACACTCCACACAAGTGAAGTAACAAGGATAATACGCGTATAAATGACACCAAACAAAAAAGCTTTCTTCGAAAAGGTAACGGAAGAAACTTCCTCTGTCAATCCAACTGACAAGAACGGCGATGTATATTAGAACTTGTGTGACAACGTCTCGGCAGACAGCAACGCAGTTTAGGGCACAAAATACTCCGTGACCGCTTTTCCCATCCTGGCCACTTTACCACACCTGCCCCTACCGACCTTACTATTAATTGGTAACGTACTTGCATTAGTATGTTATATTAATTAGTAACAGCAACTGCAATATGAGACACGATCACTGATGTTTATTATATGTTTTTAATGTCATTTTTATTTTACCCATTGCGTTGTGTTACAACAACGTTAATTTGATTTCATATTGCTTGCTACAAACATGTACCACATTTGAAAATGACAATCCCTATAATGCGCATTCACGAATCCACGTTAGTTCCGTTTGACATTTATATCGTAGCAGGTGATCGGTGTCCTCTGCGCACGCTCGTGAGTTGCCAGCATTTGCAAGAAAATGAAATATTCCGCCTCTCACTTATATTAACATACAACGCTTCCATGACGTAAGTGCCAAACTTTACTTAGCTGACGGCCGAATTCATCGATGTCAATTAAAATTAAGCACATCTTAAAAATATTACTTTCTCTATAAGTATTTTTGTTTGCTACTGAACAAGAAAAATACACTCTTAAGCAGCTGTCAACGTTAGTTACCGCTTTTGGATTCTGCTGTTAGTAGAGACATATTATTATAAAATACGGCTGAGAACCACGTGCCGTACGAACATCTGACTCGGATCGCAGTTTGACGACCACTGACTGCCCTAATCTCATACTGACTAACGTCGAGGTTCTCTTCCATTCTCGCATCTCTTCAAATTTCTCCCGCAAAGTAAAAAGAATCACGTGTCAAAAACTCGAAGTTTGAAGGAAAAAGCGCAATCATTGAGAAAAAAGAAGTTGCTTATCGAGCGTAAGCTATACTGGGGAGTATAACAGATTTTGAGTGGTTTTAGACTCGTCATACGCTAAGCGAAGGTCTATGTACAGGGGTCAAATAAAAATATAGAAAAACCGCGAGAAATATATGCTCGAACATAAATGCAGATAATAGCAGAGTCTGCAGGCGGCGCTGTTAAATTTGACCGCGAAGTTGTCGTTGTCACAACGGTGTTCTGTGTAGTTGCGAGTGCATCATGTCAGAGATAAGTGAATTTGAACGCGGGCAAATTGTTGGCGCCCGTATGGTGGGTGGTTCCGTTGCCAAGGTAGCCGAAGTGTTTGGTGTTTCGAGAGGCACCGTACCGAAGATTTATACCGTATACAGGGAAAGCGGAACAATATCATCCGCTAAGTCGCTACGTCACAGACGGTCATTGAAGAGGAATGTTACGAAAAATGGGAGGACGACAGCTGAAAAGTCATTGCACAACTGAATGTCGCACTCGCAAACCCTGTCAGCACAAAAGCAAAACGAAGGGTGGTGCATAAGCTGGGAATTGCAGGTCCATCCCAAGCTTACGATGCAGACTGCTGTCTGGCCAGGCATTTCAGTGTGTTGTAGTTTTGGCGTTTCTATATTTTTGTTCATCCCCTTGCAGATTCATAAGAAAATGCTCAAGTCAGGTCGCATTTAGACAACCTCACTCATTATGAGATGTAATCGGCCTGCCAAGGTCAACATGAACCGAGCACCAACGTAGCACTTAATCGTACACTGTAAATCACTGGGGATCTGAACCGAGAGATAAGAGCGCCAAGATAAACGCGGTGTTTCTGATTTCGCGGGAGTGTTTAACGCCAAGAAAATCCACGACTGTCGTGGAAAATTTGCGTTGCGAATTGTTGTTGTGCAGTGGGTGGGGAAGCTTCTGTCCAGGTCAATGTGCGACTCTGTAGAAGACAATGAAATATAGGTTGATTGTTTCAAAGAAGGAGACTGCAACCAGGCTATATATTTACGTAAACAGGGCCGCAACGGGTTTCGAACCGACAGACGGCTCTTCACATCGAGATGCACATTTGTTGAAGTTTACGTAAGTTTTCGGCTCTTTATTCCCCCTTTTGATGACAGGTTCTTGAGATGGTAGTGGCCTACGGTTAAAAAAGGAAAAAAAAACAATGTTAGAAACTAACTGTTTAAACTTAACAAGCCTTGATAACGATCGAACAAAATGTAAACAAATATTTAAGACTGAAAAGTTATAGCACATTTTACTTGCTTCGAAAATCCCGCGTAATGTTGTTGGAATGTTGCTGGCTTGTATTCACGAAATACTGTAGACTATATGCAGTACTTCTATGATTTGCATATAACCGCATTGCGTAAAGCACCACACACACACACACACACACACACACACACACACACACACACACACAAGTTTTTGCCACATGGGCTATTTACACCAAGATAGATAAATCACATATACAACAGTGCCAAAAAATTCTTATGTAAATTCGACAAATGTGCATCTTGAGGTGAACAGCAGTCTGAAGAAAAACCTGTCGTTTCGAAACCGCTTACGGCGTTATTTACGTAAATAAATATCATTATCAGTAGTGATTCGTTGCTGCCTTTTTCTTTGAAGGAATCAACCTACATATTGTACAGTTTCGAAATGTCAGTTTTTCACAAAATAGCAGACAATCAAGTACGTGTACGTAATAATCCATTTAGAATATTTTAGAAAGCCAATATATCAAGTTCTCGAATATTGTATACGTCTCATATTTTATATCCAGTTAGTTTCTCCATTCACGTTACGAAAGGGTGCCGAGAAATGACTTCCGATGATGCAGAATTCGGCTGATTTAAATCGTTTCAGCGCACCAATTTTAATAGAAATTTTTGTGCTAATATATTTTTTACGCCATTCCCACGCAAAATTCTGGACGCTTTACATTACATACTATTAAGAAACGCTATTGAGACAATGTATGGAACCGGCATTTGAAGCTGACTGCCGAACGATTCTAATGCTCCCAACAGCACTACGCGTAAGGTCCACCAAAATAGGATACGAGAAATTAGGGCTCATACGGAGGCATATAAAGTGTCATTTTTCCTTCGCTCTCTTTGCGAGTGGAACAGGAAAGGAAAGGACATGACTAATAGTGGTAAAGGGTACCCTCCCCCACGCACCGTACGTTGGCTTGCGGAGTATCTATGTACATGTACATATCAAGTTAATGTGTGTCAGCTTGGACGTAATTGCTGATACAGTTTAAAGATATCCTTACTGACATCAGGACTGCCGCACTAGCAGTTTCTGTTTGTTACATCTAGTACAATAACTCTAAAATGGCTCTGAGTACTATGGGACTTAACATCTGTGGTCGTCAGTCCCTTAGAACTTAGAACTACTTAAACCTAACTAACCTAAGGACATCACACACATCCATACCCGAGGCAGGATTCGAACCTGCGACCGTAGCGGTCACGCGGTTCCAGACTGAGGCGCCTAAACCGCACGGCCACACCGAAAAAATGGTTCAAATGGCTCTGAGCACTATGGGACTTAACATCCATGTTCATCAGTCCCCTAGAACTTAGAACTACTTAAACCTAATTAACCTAAGGACATCACACAACACCGAGTCATCACGAGGCAGAGAAAATCCCTGACCCTTCCTGGAATCGAACCCGGGCGTGGGAAGCGAGAACGCTACCGCACGACCACGAGCTGCGGACCGCAATAACTTCAGTTCCCCACTTCCGGATGAAGTTTCTCATATGAAAAATGCAAAAGCCTTGATGTTTAACTACGTTTTTTGATAGTGAACATACAAGGTCCAAGCACAATGGTTCTTTGCTTGTTCTACGTATTATGTAGACATATTATTTTGACGACAATATTTAAATTTCGTTCATATTCGTTCGTAGCTGTAGCCTGTCGCTGTTGGTCATCCGCCAGTTTTTTGCTTTTCGTAGAAACTCATTAACTACCCTAACACTATGTCGGAAAGTGTAGTAGAAGTCTGTTAGGGACTTTTCCTGGAGACGCTGTCAATTTTTTCCGAATATATCTTCTTATTCTTTCAGTAAATTGTGAAATAAGAATAATTTATGAAACGATCGTGAGAAGGATAATATGTTTCCCAAGAGACTTTCCCATACATGAGCAAAAACCTGCCTGTAACTGACGATCTGGAGTCACTGCTTGAAGACAAAGGTATTGGGGAGCCAAGTTCCTTGTTAAAATCTGTACAATAGCATATAGAAACGGGAGATACATGACGCTGGGCGCCAAAAATATTTTCGTTATAATTAAATTTCATTTTTATTCGTAAATGGCCGCCAATTAGAGCTTGAGGAAGAATCGCTAAATCCGCCAACTATAAATTTCTGTACTCCTTGTATGTTACACTGTTCAGTTTGGTAAAGAGACTTATCAAAATATTTTGGCAGATGACGTACTATTTTAAGCCAGCTAGCGGTCACACTTGATCAAACATTTTGCGTGCGACCATGAGTCGTGAGTAAACGTTTAAATTGTTATTCATTTAATGGTCCGTATTAGTTCTGGTTTTTTACGTCACGGAACGCAAGAGAATTAAAATTTTGATTAATTCCGGGTTCGGTCCACCTCCCTGTCTCATTCTCTATCAGTACTGTCATTGTCACAGCGTTCATATTTTATGTATTTGAATTTAGTGCGTAATATGGATTCGTGGCTGAGGTGGTACGTATAAGAATCCAAATGGTTCGTTCCCTCGTCGACCATAGAATATTTCAGCCACTTTTCCGCCTTCACTTCAAGCAATAACTGCTGTATATTAAAAATTCTTAAGCTGCCTCATGGTTTGGCTTACACGTTTACTCAAGATCTCTTTAGCCAGGTAAGTCAAAACTGGTTCAAATGGCTCTGAGCACTATGCGACTTAACTTCTGAGATCATCAGTAGCCTAGAGCTTAGAACTAATTAAACCTAACTATCCTAAGGACATCACACACATCCATCCCCGAGGCAGGATTCGAACCTGCGAGCGTAGCGGTCGCTCGACTGCAGACTGTAGCGCCTAGAACCGCACGGCCACTCCGGCAGGCCAGGTAAGCCAGTTTGGAGGAAGGCAAGGAAATGCCACACAGCCAACCATTCCGTTGAGAAGCGCTTACTGTACTTAGCTTTCTACATATTTATTTAATTCTGTCAGAAAGATGAAATACTGTGTTAAACAGAAAATGACGTGAATCCAACAAAAAAGAGGCTGAGGTCAAAAACTACACAATGTGCCAGTTAAGTGATTAGTCGAAACAATATAAGATTATTAGAATAGACCATACACTTTAAATGAATAAACAGGAACTTGCGCTGTCTGTGCTCCGAAGAGCTAACTTAATCCTACCGTACTTCAATATATGGTAACATATTCTAAAGGTATCTGTTTAGGATAGGGAAATATTATTAAAATGCATATTTCAGAAGTTCTGTATGAACAGGAATAAACAGTTGGATTTTCACAGAAATGTAGTGTGCTATGTTGAGAGTTCTGCTTCTGACAAATAACAGGGACCAAACACGTGCCATTGCTATGACTATATTGAAAATAAAATTAAAATGGTTGGACATATAGGCAGATGGATGAATGGCAGACAGACAAAGGAACTTTTTTTTGCTGTATTCCTAGAGATAGGATAGAACGGAGGCGACAGCCGAATGGAAGATGGATTTTTTATGTTAGAAAACGCACAGCAGCAATATGGTAGGGGCTGTACACCGTAATGCAGTGAATATTCTAGAGTGGACCTTTATCTAGTGGATGTAAAATGACTCACGATGATGATGATAATAATGATGAAGAAGCACCTAAGAAATAGAGATTATTTGTAGATCAGCGCTCTTTCTTCCTTTTACTGAGGTAAGGAGATAAAGGTTTATTTTTAATCTGAAACTTGTTACTCCTTACAGAAGCGGTGCAAACGCAAAAAGGGTAATTTCTAATACAAAATGTATCGTGCTGTAAGAATTATAATGATGTGTCTATTTAAATTAGGACGTGTAAGGAGAAACCACAAGTTAAGAGTGGTATTTTTAGTGGCGTGAATACAGCAAATCTTTTTTGCCCTTAAGCTATATCCGACACGGCCAGAAAGATGTGATGATACACGGTCAGCGAAAAATATAAAAAAAGTTATTCAGTTTTGAGAGCTATATTGAACGAACATCATTTCAGATCCACTTGAAATTTTGAATTAACTTAATTTCTTTCATTTTATAGCAGAACCAGGACGTTCATTACTCGATTCGTGTTTGTCTTTAAAGGTTTTTCTCGTTTCATTCGTGAAACCTTATACCCGCAGTGTACGAGATCAAGGTCTGTGACACCAAGCACATTTTTAATGAATATTTTATACGATTTTGCATTGCATACGGTAGCCACATTAAGTGCATAATAGCGTAAGACAGACCTTAAAGATACGGACTGCTGGCACCCTACTGCCCTACTGGCTCTGTTTTCTTGAGGTGTACACTGAAAGCCAGGGCTTGCTTTTACCCGTGACCTTGAGGATGAAATGTGTGGACGGCTGGCGCTGTGTTTCACGTCGAACTGCCGGAGGGCTGGGCGCGGAAAGCGACGGGCGTTGTAAGTTTTCGTGGCGAGGTCGGAAGCCATGTGGAGCGCCGCTGCCGGCGGCGAAAGCTGTGACGTCACGGCCCACCGTGCATTGACCGCACCCCTGCGCCGCCGCCACCCCCGCCGCCGCCACCACCACCCCCACTGCTGCCACCACCACCCCCGCCGCTGTTTACGCTCCCGGCGCTGCCTTTCCAGTTCGGCGGCGTCCGGCACTGCTCCGCGAGAGGGGAGCTGCGTACCATCTTGTCGCATGGACTAGGAACACATTATTTGTTATTTTCTGAGAGTAGAAAATTACAGTAAAATAATTTTTTATGTTGTCTTACTTTCCCGTTACGACAGAACCGTCTCAATGTTAGAAAAGCTAGTGAAGTCATCAAAAGATCAAAACGAATTTCGAAATGATTTTAGACAAGATGTCTGCTTTGCGCGAAAGTGGTAAGTGACCTTGAACAATAAAAAGTGTTTGATCCTTCACAAAAGCACCGAAAAAATTCCATTAAATGACGGTTACACTATATATCACACAAATGTAAATGTTGTCTTTAGTACGTTGTCTGGCCTTATACTATGTCTTCACAACGTCGGCTTATTAATCTGGACTTGGCAATGTTCGTGGTAGAGGAAGGCCAGATGCCATTCCTGCCACCACTCAATCGAGAGACTTACACGAAGGACGACAGATGTAGAAGAAAATTTTAACTTACAGGTAAGACTACAAAATTTCTTTTTTTTATTATCGAGAGAACCAGACGGTTTTGCCAAGATATATTTTTTACTTGCACGCAGATGCAACCTTGGGGTACTTCTTACAACAACGTTTAGAATCCTAGTTTCCATTTATCCTTCGCAAATATTGAATGTGCCCTCTACCGTACCCACGACAAACATAATGTGGATAGTCTTACTCTGCCCATAGCTTTTCTAGAAAATTTGAAGTTACTGCATTCATAGCTGTCGTTAAGGAGTGTCCGAGTTCACTCGAAGTTGCTGGAAGGAGCAAGAACCCCTCACTTGCACTAAACCTCCAGAAATGTCTAGCTTTAGCCAGTGATTTTGTAGGAGGCATACAGTATGACTGGCCGTGCTTTTCCATCCGAGTTTTGCGAAGATTAAGCCAATCCGTCCTTGGATTGTCTTAAGAGAATCGTCGTATAGAATTCTTTCTACCTGTTTTGCCGAGAATTTCTCGATGTTTACGTCCCTCGCAGGAGCAGTATCAGCGCCATCGGGTTCTCACTAAAGTGCAATTCTACTTCTCATTAAAGTGCAATTTTACTTCCTGTGATTCTAAGTGATGAAGCGGGAAGCTAAATTATTCGGAATAACGTTCAAAAAGGATGCCATTACGATGTATTTATTTACTAAACACCATAAACTGATAATATCGACACAATTAAGAAATGATTAACTGGAAACTAATAATTTCCTGAGAGCTCGGTCTTGACGACAGAACTTAATCGCGAGGCGTCCTCTCGGCAACAGGCGACGATGACGCGCAGCCTGCACCTCGTACTTACTCTCCTGATTCTTCGTACATTTTCGTTAACTCAAACATTATTCATTTGTTCATTAACCCTAAAAGTGTACATCAGGGTCAGTGTGACCCTGGAGTGTTTTTACTTCTTACCGCACATGCACCACCACACATACACAGCGTGCTGTCAACAGTGTAAATTCAGTACTGATTGGGACCTAGTAAAGGACGGATATTCAAAGTTGTGAGACATAGTTGTTTAATTAATTTGACAGAGATATTTTTGAAGGGTTACTGTGACCCTGGAGTACACATTGTGTAACTGTTCTGTCGCTGAATGGGAAGTCCATTTACGTGAAAATGGCACGTAGGAATGGCATTTTATTAACAGAAGGTGCTATATAGGAAGCACTGTTAGAACAACTCAATCGTGAAAGTGATACTAAAGCTGATGCTCCTGCAGCAGTTACGGACAATGCCCAAACTGAAACAGTTTGCCGAATCTTCAGACAGCGATGAAGAAAATACCATCGTTCATTGTAGGAATGGTCATTGCTCGAACACAGCTGTCCCTAATAGAAGAGGCCGGCCAGCTGCCGATAACATTGGAGCCCATATTCCAAAAAGTATAAATAATTAATGAATAGATTTACGACTAATTGAGAACATATCAAAATATTTGTGTAATATGCGCATTTCGTTAAACGAATAGTATTTTCATCTGATTAAACCCCAAAGAAAATATTTAGATCTGGATCACTTTCAAGTTCCATCAATGAAAAGCTTCCACGACAGTTTTATCTTTGTTTCGAAATAAGGATTCATTAATACCAATAATAATTGAAAAAGTACCTGACAGAGTTGAAATGAAATGAATTTAGTATATGAGTGTCCAATTTCATCATAAAATATTCTATATTCTGGCAATCTCTCCATCAAATAGTTGAGGGTCACTGTGACCCAGGTGTACAGTTCGTTTGACAATTTCAGAGGCGTACGCTACTAGGGTTAAGATGATCGATTTCTGGCGTTATAAATATTGTTCTAAGAAAGTATTTAAGACCTGTATGCTTCTCCTAATATCTGAATTGGAAAAAGCGACTTTTATTAGTGAATATTGTTTGCGAAAGATTACTTGCTTAGCGCCAGAATAACTGTGCTTTCCCTGCGTACATCTCTGCTGACGTAGCGGCGGTCTCTTGTCCAGCCACAGCGTCTCGTACCACCGTCCACTAGCAACGCGCGGTCCACCGGCTCCTTCAGCCAACGCGGGAACTGAAATCGTACTCCCGATTAGTGCGTTCTGCAATACCGCTTTACTCACTGACTTACATAAGTGCAGATACGATAAAAAAATTGTAAAACTAGAAAATAAGGAAATAAAATGTGGATTGAACAGAAGGGGTACCTTACAAAGGGATGGTTCATAGACAAAATGTTTCACAAAATTTCACGAGAAGAATAAAAAATAATCAGTATCTTGAAACTGCTGGTACCGTTGTCGAAGACTTTGAGCTATAGGAGGTGCAGCGCCGCACTCTCGACCTAGATCAGGCTGCAAAATTGTAACTACGTTGCACCAGTTGAAACGGGGAACGCAAATAGCCTTTTGCTGCACTGTTAGCGCCACCTAGATTCGGCACACATTGGATATGTGTGGTAGATCGAAATAACCGTACCCAGGGAGGCCACTAGGGGTGACCACATAAACCTGCAACTAACGACTATTGCCAAGGTAAATGTTAAGTGTCGATGCGTAATTTAATATGTACCCCAAGTTTGTATCATCACTGGTGTAGAAAATATAGTCTTGTGAAATGGGATGATTTTTTTTAAAGAAACATGCTGTTTATTGAATTCACCCAGCTACCACTTCTTATGCCTACACATGTACATTACTATTTGTTAATTACTTTTACGAGGTATATAAACGTTCACACAAAACTAAGATAACAATATATATTACAAACAATATAAAAATTGAATTGCTAAGATCTTATGTAAGTCTATTACAAAGGTTAAATGTATTGTAGGAAGAAACCATTGCTCCTGTAATGGATCCATAATGTCCCCTCTCAGTGGTGTAGTTAGAAGGAACATTTGCTACTAAGGGTGACAATGAATTAAAATTGAGTAGTTTACCAGAACTAATTTATCCTTTTACTGAAACATATCTTACTTGCGCAGGTTACCTACTTTAAATACACTCTTACACATAGCTAGGCATGGCTTTGGAAATTTTGTTAACAAATAATTTTGCAATATCCATAGGAAAGTACTTTAACTCCTAATGTTGAAGAGTTAAACAATAATATTGCAGTAGTAATTATGGTAATAATTATAGGGAAAATAGTTATAGGGACATAGTCGTTACTGTGTCGTCCGTACTACACACATCAAAAAAAGTTTTGCATCACCTCGGTTCCGAGAGTTTCTGAACCTTTACAGAAAACTGGAATAGAGATCAACATAAACATTATTTCCGCCATTTTTATTGCTCATGAAAACCACACATTGCATGTTGTACCACCATACAGCGAGACCTTCAGAGCTGGTGGTCCAGATTACTGTACACACCGGTACCTCTAATACCCAGTAGCACGTCCTCTTGCTTCATGCATGCCTGTATTCGTCGTGGCATACTATCCACACGTTCTACAAAGCACTGTTGGTCCAGATTGTCCCACTCCTCAACGGCGATTCGGCGTAGATCCCTCAGAGTGGTTGGTGGGTCACGTCGTTCATAAACAGCCCTTGTCAATCCATCCCAGGCATGTTCGATAGGGTTCATGTCTGGCGAACATGCTGGCGACGGTCGTCGATCGATGTAGTTATCCTGAAGGAAGTCATTCTCAAGATGCGCATGATGGGGGCGCGAATTGTCGCCCATGAAGACGAATGCCTCGCCAATAAGCTGCCGATGTGGTTGCACTATCGTTCGAAGGATGGCATTCACGTATCGGAACAGCCGTTACGGCGCCTTCCATGACCACCAGCGGCGTACGTCGGCCCCACATAATGCCACCCCGAAACATCAGCGTACCTCCACCATACTGCACTCGCTGGACAGTGCGTCTAAGGCGTTCAGTCTGACCGGGTTGCCTCCAAACACTTCTCCGACGATTGTCTGGTTGAAGGCACATGCGACACTCATCGGTGACGAGGAAGTGATGCCAATCCTGAGCGGTCGATTCGGCATGTTGTTGGGCCCGTCTGTACCGCGATGCATGGTGTCGTGGTTGTAAAGATGGATCTTGCCATGGACGTTGGGAGTGAAGTTGCGCGTCATGCAGCCTATTGCGCACAGTTTCAGTCGTAACACGACGACCTGTGGCTGCACGAAAAGCATTATTCAACATGGTGACGTTGCTGTCAGGGTTCGTCCGAGCCATAATCCGTAGGTAGCGGTCATCCACTGCAGTAGTAGCCCTAGGACGGCCTGAGCGAGGCATGTCATCGAGAGCTCCTGTCTATCTGTATCTCCTCCATGTCCGAACAACATCGGTTTGGTTCACTCCGAGACGCCTGGACACTTCCCTTGTTGAGAGTCCTTCCTGGCACAAAGTAACAATGCGGACGCGATCGAATAGCGGCATTGACCGTCTAGGCATGGTTGAACTACAGACAACAGGAGCCGTGTACCTCCTTCCTGGTGGAATGACTGGAACTGATCGGCTGTCGGACCCCTTCCGTCTAATAGGCGCTGCTCATGCATGGTTGTTCACATCTTTGGGCGGGCTTAGTGACATCTCTGAACAGTCAAAGGGGCTGTGTCTGCGATACGGTATCTATAGTCAACGTCTATGTTCAGGAGTTCTGGGAACCGGGGTGATGCAAAACTTTTTTTGATGTGTGTATTAATAGAGTATGCATTGCATTTATAAAAAGCATAAAGTCAAATTTCCGCAAACAGCCGGCCCTTGGATACGGAGAACGCATGGCATATATAAGATACGATATTGCAGTGCCAGTGTTATTAAGAAGTGCTGTAAGAAATTCCTTCGGACATGCATGTATGATCGGAGGAATAGGCACTGCGGCGACTACAGCCGTCATGAAATACAAGAAATGTATTCGCATTTGCGAATACGGACAACCACCATGTGTTTGATGGAACGAATTTGGAGATTGATACCGGACCGGGATTCGAACCCGGATTTCCCGCTCTACGCGAGCGATCGCCTTAATCGCTACGGCTATCCGTTCACGACCCACAGTCAGATCCAAACTTCCGTATGTCGTCTTTCATGCGTCACAACCTGCACTCGTGCACATTCTGTAATTCCCGTACAGGGTCATTTTAATTGAAAGTCGCTGCCTGGTATCGACGGATAAAGACGTTGTTTCAATACCTGTGTTGTTACGAAGTACTGTACAATGCGTACATCCGTGTTCTTTTCCTGGTTCGGCACAAATTTTCATTGTTGTCATTTCATTATACAGCTGCTGGATGTCCGTAATCGCAACTGGGACTGTATTTAATATATTTCATGACAACTGTAGGTGCTGCCGTGCATGCTTGTCCGAAGGAACGTGGTATCGTACTTCTTAACGGCACCGGCACAGCAATATCGTATACAGGGTGTTACAAAAAGGTACGGCCAAACTTTCAGGAAACATTCCTCACACACAAATAAAGAGAAGACGTTATGTGGACATGTGTCCGGAAACGCGTAATTTCCATGTTAGAGCTCATTTTAGTTTCTTCCACCTAGGCTCAATGGAGCACGTTATCATGATTTCATACGGGATACTCTACCTGTGCTGCTAGAACATGTGCCTTTACAAGTACGACACAACATGTGGTTCATGCACGATGGAGCTCCTGCACATTTCAGTCGAAGTGTTCGTACGCTTCTCAACAACAGATTCGGTGACCGATGGATTGGTAGAGGCGGTCCAATTCCATGGCCTCCACGTTCTCCTGACCTCAACCCTCTTGACTTTCATTTATGGGGGCATTTGAAAGCTCTTGTCTACGCAACCCCGGTACCAAATGTAGAGACTCTTCGTGCTCGTATTGTGGACCGCTGTGATACAATACGCCATTCTCCAGGGCTGCATCAGCGCATCAGGCGTTCCATGCGACGGAGGGTGGATGCATGTATCCTCGCTAACTGAGAACATTTTGAACATTTCCTGTAACAAAGTGTTTGAAGTCACGCTAGTACGTTCTGTTGCTGTGTGTTTCCATTCCATGATTAATGTGATTTGAAGAGAAGTAATAAAATGAGCACTAACATGGAAAGTAAGCGTTTCCGGACACATGTCCACATTACATATTTTCTTTCTTTGTGTGTGAGGAATGTTTCCTGAAAGTTTGGCCGTACCTTTTTGTAACACCCTGTATATCCACCGGCACCAGTCACGTACTTTCAGTTAAAATGTCCTCCCTCTGTACGGGAATTACGTAATGTGTACGAATGCAATTCCTAGACACTTGGTTGACGACAGATGGAAGTTCGGGAGTGGCCGTGAGTCGTGCTCCGATAGCCTAAGGTAAGGCGACCGCTCGAGATAAGCGGGAGATCCGGATTCGAGTCCCGGTCAGGCACAAATTTTCATTGTAGTTTTTCCGTTATACAACCTATGGTTGTCCATATTCGCAACTGCGAATACATTTCATGTATTTCATAACGGCTGTAGTTTCCGTAGTTGCATCGTACTTCTGAACAAAAATGGCTCTGAGCAATATGGGACTTAACATTCGAGGTCATCAGTCCCCTAGAACTTAAAACTACTTAAACCTAACTAACCTAAGGACATCACACACATCCGTGCTCAAGGCAGGATTCGAACCTGCGACCGTAGCAATCGCGCGGTTCTAGACTGAAGCGCCTAGAACCGCTCGTCCACCGCGGCCAGCACGTACTTCTGAACAATACATGCACTGCAGTGTACATGATATTATTCAGCAAGGTTCCTGAATTCGATTGAACTCTCGTCAATCAGCCTGGAGACCCTTCATTACCCTGTTAGCCAGTTGTTTCAGTCCTGCGACTGGCTTCATTCCAGCAAGGCTTCCTGCGAGTCAAGAACGTAACTGTCAAACTCACACGCTGCAATCTTCCTCTCGTCATATGGCGCCAACGGAATAAAATCATACGTGGGAGAATGAGAAGAGCTACTGCTCTCTACAGGTGAGTATGCAAAGATTCTCCAAGCCGTGGCTGCAGCAGATGGTGCCACATATCGTTCCGTTGTGCTCATTATGTGCTTTCTCCGGGTGTCTGGAGGAACTGCATCAAGCTGTCTCTAAAGCACTTGAATGGTTGGAAAACCTGGACGTTCATCTTTGATTATTCTCTTTTTTTATCTGTTGTTTATAATTTCGTCGTTTTTAATTTGTAATCTACTTTCGACTGTTTAAGAGCATCAGACGCTAAGAGAAACAGTGTACAAGTACCGAATTGTCAACACGAGGCGACAGAAAAATCGTGTGCTTCGCCACAATGGACCACCGTAGGCAGAATACGAAAAAAGGAGTGAAGTCCTGAAGCGAAATGGCGGTCGGAGTTTGCTTAGCGAGAGGAACTACCGGCGCGACTCTTGTGATTCATGTAAACCTCCCGCCGGTATCAAAGACGCTGCGACTAGCGGGTGCGAGCAGCGCATGCTAGGAGAACGGACGTCATTAACAGACACAAAGCGGTGACTCCTACCATGATGGAAGGCTAGTAGCGATGTTGACGACGGACAACCCTGCAATATGGAGTTGCTGGCAGCAACGCTTGTGGCTCCCCTTTTTGATGACGTGCACTAGTACGTCGTTACTTACAAGGCCACGGAAATCTGGTGCGCCATTACTTACAAGGGCAAGGAGAAGATTTCTCGATGTAGCAGTGAACTACCGTGTTTTATAACATAAAAATGCATTCTTTTTCGACGTATTCCTTTTTGTATGTGCTGATTGATTGATTAATTTATCCTGGCAAGATTAGAACCAACATGACGTCTTTTACATCTGACCAGTCAGTCTACATATTTTACATTGCTTTCACTCAGAGACATAGATGTTATAAAAAGACATTTAGTATGGAAAACAACAGTAAGATGGTTCAAAAATGGATCAAATGGCTCTGAGCACTATGGGACTTAACATCTGAGGTCATCAGTCACCTAGAACTACTTAAACCTAACTAACCTAAGGACATCACACACATCCATGCCCGAGGCAGGATTCGAACCTGCGACCGTAGCGGTCACGCGGTTCCAGACTGAAGCGCCTAGAACCGCTCGGCCACATCGGCCGGCGGTTAGAAGTAACTATAATACAAAGAGCAGAAAATGAAAACGAGACAGATGGGGAAAAACTGAGTCAACTGCATATTGTTTCAGAAGTAATCGCCGTAACTGTTAATACAAGACGGTCAGTGACTTCATGGAAAAATGTTTGCAACTGCTGACGGAACCGTGATTGTAACGAGACGAGCACATCTTCGTCCGAACCACAACGGCCACGAATGTCCTTCTTCGGGGATCCAGAAATATGGGGAGAAATAGGGCCTTTATGAAGGATGTGTAAGTGTGTTTCCCAGTGAAACTTCTGCAGCCTAGTCGAAACAACTTTGGTAACATGTGGGCCCGCCTACATTTCGAATCGTTTCGAATTTTCTGTAGATGTTAAGCTGGGAAGCCCTTACATATCTTCCATGCAGTCTCGGTCCCTCACCATGCGATTTCCATATTTCTGGAGCCTGAAGAAAGACGTTCTAGGCTGTCGATTTGCTTCAGACTTTCGATGCGTGCCTAGGTATAAACATGATTCCTAGGCAACTGCAAACATTTTTCCATGAAGGTATTGATAGTCTTGTCTCACAGTGGGATAAATGTGTTAACAGTTATGGCGGCTACATTTGAAATAATAAACAGTTTACTTACGTTTTTCCATCTGTCTCGATTTCATTTGACTGCCTCGTATATTTGTAATTCGAAGGGACTTCCAAAACTAAGTTCAACGTTATTACGGCAGGCCAAGTGGCGTTTATTGAATACTTCAGAACACATCAAAGTTACATAGATACCTGACACAATTTTTCAACATAGTCACCAAGCGTCTGACTCTGTAAACAACGATCCGAAAGTTGTACCAATTGCTCAGTTTCTCGACAACAGAAATCCGCTCATAGGTTACCGAGCCATTAGAAAACCGCTATGTCATTGTTCTCATCTTTGGAAAGTCTCTTTCCCCCAGATGTTCTATCAACTTGCTAAAAAGATGGAAGTCACATGGTGAAAGAGTTGGACTTCCCGATCAGTATGACTCACGTCTGTGCGGCCTTAGTCAAATGGTTGGACCGAGCGAGGCGCCGGCACGGTAACTCAGCGTGTTCGGTCAGAGGGTTAGCTGCCCTCTATAATAATAATAATAAAACTGAGTTAATGTATCAACGACGAACTGAAACGAGTGTCTTGCGACGTCCGCACCGAGCAGATACAACGAACGAAAACGAACAAAATGAGACCAAAAACAAGGTGGTGCAGTGGTTAGCACACTGGACTCGCATTCGGGAGGCGACGGTTCAACCCCGCGTCTGGCTATCCTGATATAGGTTTTTTTGTGATTTCCCTAAATCGCTCCAGGCAAATGTCGGGATGGTTCCTTTGAAAGGGCACGGCCGACTTCCTTCTCCGTCTTTCCCTAATCCGATGAGACCGATGACCTCGCTGTTTGGTCTCTTCCCCCAAACAATCCAATCCAATCAAATGGTTGGCACCATTTCATTAGGGCTGAACGCGACAATACATTTAGTCCACACACTGCCAGAATTTCAGAGTGAAACTCGTGTGCAATTTAGACGTTTTGTCCACAAGAATCATACTGTCCCGCAGACTTAACTTTGGAGTACGTTTCCAGTTGCCGCCCCATACACCTGTTATCCTTGATTAATTAATTGACTGATTGATTGAGGAGGGTTATCGGATTAAACGGTGAAATATCTGTCACCTGTTATCCTTACCGCAGCAGAACTGTATCCGCAGAAAACCCGGAACATGTACTCTCTTTCGACAGTATGCCAATCCAGTTACACAATGTTCTTAGCGTGGGCCGAATGTGTAAGTTACTTTCTGAAAAACCTACGTAGAAAAAAGCCGAGTTTGCTTTAGTTCGTGAACAATAGATCGACAAAGACAGATTCCAATCACGTGTGAGCTGAGGGCACTGGCACAAGTGAACGTGACAAGGAGGTGGAAACGGGAGAGAAGGAAAAAACTGAATAGAACACAGGTAATGAAGGCAGCAGGCAGGAAAGAGCGAGACTCACTGAGAAACGAAAAGAGAAAGAAGCGTGACTGGCTGGAGGTGGAGTGATTTGCTTCACTGTTTGAAAGAAAACTGCTGGTAAGGGTTAATTTTTGGGAAAAGTTAGGAGGTTGAGAAAAGGGAATGGTTCAGCTTTTTCTTAAATGCACTTATGCACATAGTGTAATGTAGCTTTCTCCAGAAGTGGACAACTGCAACAAAGAAGGATTTTGCGATTGTTTTTGTTTTATGGATGGGTACAGCCAGGATACTAGATAAGAGAGACCTCGTGTTGCGATTATGATGAGATGACAGGTACAGGATCTCTGACGTGGTTGCATGCACACTGCAGCCTTCGACACGTGGGACGAGGCAGTTAACGCAGATGGGATATCCAACGTCTCGAGACACAGTGCCGTCGGCACACTGGACGATCAGGTAATGTGATTTTGCGCTCTCAGCGCTCTCTGGTGGCAGTTGTCGGCTTTATTTGGCTCGCAAACTATACAGTTTGTTCACGAAAATCGATAAGCGTAAAATTCCCACATTGAAACATACATTTCTTCCCTTGATCATATGCAAGTTGTGTTGTTCTGACTGTGGTATACATAAATACTCGTAAAAACTTCATTATCTGTGGACGTGTAACAAGAGGAAAAGGAAAGATACATGTTCTGTCAATAAGGACAACAGCTTATAAAACTTCTCCAACTTGAACAACTTCACTCCCGACAGAGGACGTACTTTCATTTACATAACATCACGTATTACAGAAATTATTTCTATTAATTTCGTAAGAAGGTGCCACAACCTTTTGGAAAACGCGAAGGTGGAAAAAAAAGAATTTAACATGACTCGAACCCTATTTCGACCTAATTACTCTTCCGCAAAATGTTGCCTCTGTTTACTATGCTAAGTTGTAGCCTCGCTCTTACAACTTTGTATTTTATCTTATAATCTTCTGTAGGCTTTAATAGCAAAAATGTTGTTAATTTACACTTAATTGTAACAAGTCCTAACAAGAACGACACGTTGTTCATGAATCATTATTGTCTGGATGCCTAAAATGGCTTACTCTGATGACACGCGAGTTACAACGCGATAGTAATTAATACGAACATTCTTTAACCACCAATATGACGTTTTCCGTCCTTGTAACGATTCTTCCTCGAGAAATTCATGTTCTGGTGCTTAAAAACAGCGCGGGGTGCAAGGTACAACATAAAGCCCACCGAATATGGGCTTCTACTGAACAGTAACAAGTACAGTATGGCGTCTTGCTTTCTGCGGACCTAAAACTTTGTTTGTGACGCAGAGAGCTTTCTTGCTTCCTATCGATTCTACTTTACGTGACACGTCGCTGAAATATCGCAGTACTTATTTTGTGTTTCACGTGACGAAATAGCTCCTCGACGTGAAATATCGGGAAGTGACGTCAGAAAACGCGTAGAGCGCAACGCTAGCTAACTCGTCCCGTGTGCTGACAGATTAAGGAGCGGAAGCAGGAGACATATTGTATTACAAGAAAGTAAAGAAAGGTGGGGGGTTTAACGTCCCGTTGACAACGAGGTCATTAGACGCGGAACACAAGCTGGGATTACGAGAGGATGGAGAAGGAAAACGGCCGTACGCTTTCAAAATAACCCGCCTGGCATTTCATAAAGCGAGTTAGGGGTTTCACGGATAACATAAATCTGTATGTTTGTACGTAGGCTTCAGTTATCGTCTTTCCGACCACGGCATATCTCTCGGGGTCGTGTAAGTACGTTAACTTGTCAGGCCGCAGCCATCCTCAACACTCAGTCAGGAGCTGATGATGTGTATGTGACGCGCACAATCATTCACGGTTAGTTCTAAGCGTCTAGAGTTTTCTCTACTCGTGGCGAATAGCATTACGTCGCAGTACTGGAGGTTCGACAGAACGAGCGATTGCGCAATTCTACGTTCCAGATCGCGTGGAAATATTTCATGAATTTCTTGAGGAAATGAGAGTCTTCCTGCACTTGGCGACAGTATCTTCTGCCCAGTTGAGGTGTTCGTGGTAAGCTACACCCAAGTTCTTCACGGTGGTCTCATATGCTATTAGGATACCGCTGAGAGGGTAGAGGGCAGTTTTTGCGGACCTGAGAATTTAACCTTCGAAGAAAATTCACCTCAATCAACCTTTCTGAAGTGAATATATCGTATCAGAGAGATGAAATAGTGGCGGCAGCAGTGGATAAAATGGGCAAAAAGACAATGGCACGTAGAAATCTCTGAATAATACACGAGATATTGCTTTTAACTGACGGAGAAAATGCAAAAATGCAGCAAATGAAAGAGGCAAAGGGCAGAAGTGCTCAGAGCCTGCCAGCCGCGGTGGCCGTGCGGTTCTAGGCGCTTCAGTCCGGAACCGCGAGACTGCTACGGTCGCAGGTTCGAATCCTGCCTCGGGCATGGATGTGTGTGATGTCCTTAGGTTAGTTAGATTTAAGTAGTTCTAAGTTCTAGGGGACTGATAACCTCAGATGTTAAGTCCCATAGTGCTCAGAGCCATTTGAACCATTTTTTGCTCAGAGCCATTTGAACCAATACTAAAGGATCAAAGTCGAAACAAAACCCTGGAGTAGACTAGATTCTCTCAGAATTATTGAGATCCTAGGGAGAGGCAGACACGACGAAACTATTCCAGCTGAAGTGCAAGATATATGAAGCAGGTAAAATACTCCGAAACTTAAAGAATAACGTAATAATTCCAATTCCAAAAAAGGAAGGTGCTGACAGATGTGAATATTACCGAATTATTAGTTTAATAAATCGTGGCTACAGAATACTGGCACAAATTATTTACAAACGAATGTAAAACTGGTACAAGCCGACTTAGGGGCAGATCGGTTTGGATTCCGTAGGAATGTAGGAACGCGCTGTATGAATCACCTTCGAGCACGGCCGACCACGGCGTGCCATACTTCACGTGGGCTGGATGTGCGGGCCACGTCTGTATCGGCTCAGCTAGTTCCTTCCCGGTGCAGCGGGACATTCCATGTTGTAAGTGTCTGTGGCACAACTCTCTTCAGTTGCCAGAATCGTGATTTCAGCTCTGTTTACTGTCGGTGGTATGAAGGATGTTCACAGGTCCTGTGGCTGTTTGCACAAAAAGAAGCGAACTAACGATCTATCGTCACAAACTTCAAAAATGAATGGGAATGACAGAAGAGAGGGATGGAAATTTCAGTATCTATTAAGCAGTCGTATAAGCGACGCGTGCCGCAAAATTGCTATGAAACGATACGGCACCTTGCAGAAAGAATTTAAAGATTTTGTTGACAATGAACAAGCAAAAAATTACAACAATCGACAGATGGAATAATTTGGTCAGTACACCAAGAAGCATTTTGTGGTATATTTGCAAGCATGCAGCACGTGAAAAAATCGGTGGTGCGAATATTAAAATTTCTAAAGTCCCATGTATTATTTTACTCTGAGATGCAGCAGTTTTCGATGGAACTGAACAAAGAGCACGGACACTTTACATATTACTTCAAAGTACGTTGGTTAAATCAAGGGGCATGTCTGGAACGATTTTTAGATTTAAAACTCGCTATTGTTGAATTTATGATGGAAAAAGGAGTGCAGGAACGAATATGGGAAGATCTTGTATTTTAAGTGTACTTGACTTCACACTGCCCTCAATTAGACACTGCGAGGTGGATAGCAACTTATTTCTGATTTGATGGGGATGCCTTTAGAAAGAAAATCGCGTTCTAGGAGGGAGACATACTGACGAACACAGTCCAGTTGGTTGGGGTTGTTTGTGGGAGGAGACCAGACAGCGAGCTCATCGGTCTCCACAGTCCAGTTCCCTAAGCCCACTGCCATTAAAGAAAAGGCGGGGTCTAAAAAATTCATTGTGGCCTTGAAAGAATTGCAAGGGTCGTTTCCTAAACGTTTTGAGAACACTGTTACTCTTACATCTATTTCGAAACAGTTTGCCGTTTCAGTTGAAAGCGCCGTTGTGTACGTGCAGATGTAAGTGACTGACATGCAAGGTGACTCCCGTTTTAATAACAAATATACGTGAAAACTGTCCTGGAGGTCCACATTTTTTCATCAGGTAGAGTTTTCACGTCTCCATAACGAGGTTGCGAAAGTACTACACAATTTCAATCGACATGTATGTGTGAAAGACTTTTTTTCGATTATGAAACTAAATAAGTCATGATTGCAAGACAACTTGAGTGCCAAAATCTGTGAAATTGTCTGCGTCTATCTGTATGATTACTATTTGTTCAAATGGTTCAAAAAAAATGTTCAAATGTGTGTGAAATCTTATGGAACTTAACTGCTAAGGTCATCAGTCACTAAGCTTACACACTACTTAACCTAAATTATCGTAAGGACAAACACGCACACCCATGCCCGAGGGAGGACTCGAACCTCCGCCGGGACCATTCAAATGGTTCAAATGGCTCTGAGCACTATGGGACTTAACATCTGAGGTCATCAGTCCCCTAGAACTTAGAACTACTTAAACCTAACTAACCTAAGGACAGCACACACATCCATGTCCGAGGCAGGATTCGAACCTGCGACCGTAGCGGTCGCGCGTTCCAGACTGAAGCGCCTAGAATCGGTCGGTCACACCGGCAGGCGACTATTTGTACAAGACAAAAGTAATATTATGCCTTCAGCGCTCCATAAATAATTAAATAATACTGAAATTTTGTTTTGTTTGTAATCTATGTAGTTGAGAAATTTGAAATATAAACCCAAGTCGTATGCAGCGCGACTCCACTGCTATGTAAAAGCGGTGTGTTTGCAGTTTCCCCCTCTCCAAGTGGTCAGACAGCGCGGCATTGCGGTGGGGGGAAATGTGCATCAGCACTGAGCGCTATAGCACTCGCGCGACGGCATGGCCCACGAGTCTACATCCTGGCTGTCCCTGTCATAGTGCATGGGTTAAAGCACAAACCTTCGCTTATAACATTTATGGATTTAGAGGAAGCCTGTGAAAATATTGACTGGACTACACTCTTAAATTCTGAAGGTAGCAGGGATAAAACACAGAGAGAGAAAGGTTATTCACGACTTTTACAGTATGAGAGTCGAAAGACACGAAAAAGAATTATTAGTTGCGAAACCAGTGAGATAGGGTTAGCCTGTCTCCGATTTTATTGAATCTGTACTTTGACAAAGCCGTTAAAGAAACCAAGAAGAAATTTGAAAAATGAATTAAAGTTTGGGGAGAAGGAATAAAAACTTTGAGCTTTCTTTGAGGTGGTAAAGTGCCTGGAGGGGCAATGATTGGTCTTTTGAAGGGAGGTTATAAATTGAGGATGCACAATATAATGGTATGATGTAGAGTTACATCAGGCGATGCTGCGGGAATTCGATTAGGAACTGACTAACTCAAAGGAGCAGTCGAGTTTTGTTATTTGGCCAGTAAAATAACTTATGCTGGACAAATCTGACACGATATGAAGTGCAATCTAACAGTAGCAAGTGTTTCTGAAAAGGAGAAATTTGTTAAAATCGAATATAAATTTTATTACATTGCAGTGCCTATGTTCTTTCGGCGTACTATGCAATATTCTTCAGACATACATGAATGACTGAAGGAACAGGCACTATTGCGAACATCAGCTGTATGAAATGCAATAATCATACGAGGGCAGTTCAATAAGTAATGCAACACTTTTTTTTTCTCGGCCAATTTTGGTTGAAAAAACCGGAAATTTCTTGTGGAATATTTTCAAACATTCCCGCTTCGTCTCGTATAGTTTCATTGACTTCCGACAGGTGGCAGCGCTGTACGGAGCTGTTAAAATGGCGTCTGTAACGAATGTGCGTTGCAAACAACGGGCAGTGATCGAGTTTCTTTTGGCGGAAAACCAGGGCATCTCAGATATTCATAGGCGCTTGCAGAATGTCTACGGTGATCTGGCAGTGGACAAAAGCACGGTGAGTCGTTGGGCAAAGCGTGTGTCATCATCGCCGCAAGGTCAAGCAAGACTGTCTGATCTCCCGCGTGCGGGCCGGCCGTGCACAGCTGTGACTCCTGCAGTGGCGGAGCGTGCGAACACACTCGTTCGAGATGATCGACAGACCACCATCAAACAACTCAGTGCTCAACTTGACATCTCTGTTGGTAGTGCTGTCACAATTGTTCACCAGTTGGGATATTCAAAGGTTTGTTCCCGCTGGGTCCCTCGTTGTCTAACCGAACACCATAAAGAGCAAAGGAGAACCATCTGTGCGGAATTGCTTGCTCGTCATGTGGCTGAGGGTGACAATTTCTTGTCAAAGATTGTTACAGGCGATGAAACATGGGTTCATCACTTCGAACCTGAAACAAAACGGCAATCAATGGAGTGGCGCCACACCCACTCCCCTACCAAGAAAAAGTTTAAAGCCATACCCTCAGCCGGTAAAGTCATGGTTACAGTCTTCTGGGACGCTGAAGGGGTTATTCTGTTCGATGTCATTCCCCATGGTCAAATGATCAACTCTGAAGTGTATTGTGCTACTCTTCAGAAATTGAAGAAACGACTTCAGCGTGTTCGTAGGCACAAAAATCTGAACGAACTTCTCCTTCTTCGTGACAACGCAAGACCTCACACAAGTCTTCGCACCCGAGAGGAGCTCACAAAACTTCAGTGGACTGTTCTTCCTCATGCACCCTACAGCCCCGATCTCGCACCGTCGGATTTCCATATGTTTGGCCCAATGAAGGACGCAATCCGTGGGAGGCACTACGCGGATGATGAAGAAGTTATTGATGCAGTACGACGTTGGCTCCGACATCGAGCAGTGGAATGGTACCGTGCAGGCATACAGGCCCTCATTTCAAGGTGGCGTAAGGCCGTAGCATTGAATGGAGATTACGTTGAAAAATAGTGTTGTGTAGCTAAAAGATTGGGGAATAACCTGGTGTATTTCAATGCTGAATAAAACAACCCCTGTTTCAGAAAAAAATGTGTTGCATTACTTATTGAACTGCCCTCGTATTCGCATTTGCGAATATGGTGAAACTCCAGCTGCAGTGAAAATTTGTGCCAGACAGGGACTCAAAAGCAGATTTCGTCCCTTGTGCGAGCAGTCGCCTTAACCGCTGTTATTATATTTTATTTTTTTCTGCATGAGTGGTCACCTTACTCACTTTTTTTATCAACAATGTGTTATAGAGGTAATAAACAATAAGAAGAAAATCAAAGTTAATGATTCATATCGCTGGGGTGCTGTATTGTAACAGTGTTTTTGTAATGTGTGCATATACAAAAACGGAAGAGTTCTTCAAGCGAAAGCAAAACATTTTGGGCAAACACAGTTTAGTGAAAAAATGAATGAGTGCTAGATGCCTGGTGCGCGGCTGGCGCTAATATGTCCGTAGTTCCGTGTTCCATGTCAGGGTTCATAATAAGAGCAGCATATTCTCCTGTTTGGTACATCCCAACTGCGGTGGAGATCCATGAAACAACTACCCAAATAATTGGCAAAAAGCTCATGGTATCGCGAAAGTTTCGTCAGAGTCATGTCAGTCCTATAAGAATGCCCAATAGTCGAGCACATCCTTTGTATCATTTCGGAAAAGATAGTAAACTGATAGTTCTTTGATCCACATCAGAGCATGGGCCTACATACAGGGAAAATACATGTCTTCCAGGTAGAGTAACATAAGTGGCTTGATCACGTGTGGTGCAGTTCAAAGATAATAGGGGAGGATCCCCTGTACCAGCAGCCACATGTCTGCTGAGAGTCCACACACTAGGCGATGTTTGTTCCTATCCAGCACGTGACACTGTGTGCATATGTGGGAGTCAACCGAGCTGATATTGTGTGGTCGAATCCGTGTCTCGTGTTTCTCATTAATAGTAAGGTATCAGGAGGCGCACATGGTCATACCAAGAAAGTCACAGTAGATGACTCACCACACCACGGGCCATAGAGCTGTGAGACAGTGACTCTCAATCACATTTTGGGCATGGCTGCTCATCATTAGATGATATATGTCCCTCGCAGTTGGTGATCAGCATACTCATAGCTATATTCAAGAAAAAAGGTCTTGATATGTGACGGAGCTGGAGCGATGTATGCTATGGCAGTGGGCGAAAGGCGGACGCAAATGTCAGTGTTTCAATCAGGAGGCCAATGACATTTTTGCAGCGATGAGTCCACAGTTTAGCCAATGTGCTGACATACAGTGCCACTGCGTTCACAAAGACGCTGACAAGACCCAAACCACCAGTGCATGTGGGGAGAGTGAGGGTTTCATAGCATATCTTGAGGATACATCAAGCAGTGATGAAATAACTGAATGCGCCAGGAGCCTTTGCGCCATCACAGCCGTTATCGGGAAAGTATGAGCCAGGTGCGGTATTATGGATGCCATGTGGGTGTTAATGAAGGTAACTCTTTGGACTGCATCCAGTGTTTCTAACAAGTGTCTCCTGACACCCATTCGGACTGCCTGTAGAAGGCACCTACAACTAATCGCCGCTGTGTGTCGGACATCGTGGGTAATGCCCAGGCATTTAAGTGTGTCCCAATTGGGCCAGAAAGACCAGATTATCTGCATATGTCCTGCACTGAAATGTGTGCGCTCATAGCATTATCCGTGAAAGAAAACACTTCAATTTGCAAATAAGTGGTTCAAGAGCAACTACATATAAAATCATTCAGAGCGTGCAACTGTGATGGACCGATCTCGAAACTGACAGGAGACCCACCATAACCAGCACTCTGGATGATGCACCATGCAGAAGCCACAGCATGACACTGATAAAGGCCAGGGGAAAGCCATGTGGGCCAGTGCTCGGAAATCATAGCCTACCCTGTAAAAAACATGGACAAGGTCCACTGGGCGGTCGTTGTGGCCAAGCGGTTCTAGGCGCTTCAGTCCGGAACTGCGCTGCTGCTACTGTCGCAGGTTCGAATGCTGCCTCGGGCATGGATGTATGTGATGTCCTTAGGTTAGTTAGGTTTACGTAGTTCTAAGTCTAGGGGACTGATGACCTCAGATGTTAAGTCCCAAAGCGCTTAGAGCCATTTGAATCATTTGAAAGTCCACTGTTATCAGGGCACCTGATAGATGACGAGCCACTGCCAGGGCTATCACTTCGCGATAGTCATTAAGCGCCGTCTGATATTATTACCTCCTCACGTAGATGTTTGTTCCATAGAAAGTAGTGGGCCAAGATGCTCTTACGCTCTTAATCTGCGCCGCCCGAGGTCCTGTGAAAATCTTAATGTCACTCACTGTTGAGCAAGGTCAGCATGCAGTAATGCTCAGTCCCTGATCCCCCTGTTGACTTGGGGGTCAGGTTAATCAGAGCTTAAACAAAGGACAGAGACAGTGGGACAGTAAGTATCATCAATTCCTGATAAGTCGATATCCATCTACGAATTGAATGGCCCAGTAGAGCTCCAAGGGCTTAAGTCGGAACCAAGGACTTGTTGCTTGTACCTTTTACTGTGGCTTCCACGATCTCTGTGCACGTAATTGGCATTATAAGAGACTCTGCTGCTGGGCCGTCGAGAGTACTCAGTATCGACTGTGGCACTTCAGCAAACGCAGCACCATCGTAATGCTCCTCATGTTAAAACTGTCAGTAGTGGTCAATGAATCCATGCACAGTGTCCGCCTGTGGGCTCAAACATCGACCACATGGCATGTCAAGATCGAGGATCATAGTTAGAAGTCGCAGAAAAGAATATGGTCCATAAACGGAGGTAACCGCTGATTCGATCATTACACCCTGCTTCCACCACGACACCTTCGAGACATTGCCGCATATGTGAGATGATCTTGATGTAATGAATCTACTCCTGTCAGTGACAGTGGGGTTACCTTGAGTTCTCAGAACAACATAAAGTATTAATTATTCTGTCATATGCCAAAGGGACTGTTCTCTACCATACGGCATCATCTCTTGCCGCAGTGCCGATTTGGCACGTTCGAGCCACCATTTCAGTGTGGAGGGATATCTCAGCAATCGGTATTCACAGGCAGTCCATGTGTCCACTATGAGTCAACGACATACCAGCTACTGAAGGTGCGTTACATTCATTTTCCAGCAGCCAAGACTCGTCTGTACTTTCTGACTACGGAGGGAGACAGTGCAGATGTATGCACTATGATAGTAAAAGGCTAATGGCCATCTTTCTGTGTACATCGTCACTGCCACTAGATCAGGGAGACATAAGTTCGATCGAGACGACCTGCAGAGTGACTGGTGATGTATGTGTATCCTGTGCGGTCACCATGCACCTTTTCCTAAATGTCTAGAAGGTGTAGTTCTTGCATCAGCAAACAGAGTTCAGGATATATGGTGTACTTGAGATACTCATCTTTCGGATGAAGCACAATGTTGAAATCACCATCAAGGATGCAGTTATCAAGCTTTCCAGGAAGGTATGAATTCCTGCAAATAGAAAAGTGAACGGACACAACTCTTGTCAATGCCAGAGGGGAAACAGATGTTTACCATTCCTGTGCCTTGTGTGGTTATCACTAACCCTCTGGCTGTTGACAAAGACGTCACATCATCATCCTCTATGCCATCTCGCACCGGTATGGCCATACCAGTACCGGCATAATCAGCAGGCATAACATATGAAGCATAACTGTAGAAGTCTGGAAAGGTCTCCAAAAGAACTTAAAAGAACTTCTAGCATGTGTGCAATGTCACCATCTGACATTCATAGCATGTTGCACAGCAATTGAAGCTTCATTTTTGAACCAATGGTGCTGAGATGAATGGAACCAATCCAGTAGGCATGCCGCAGGTCTGCAGACCCAGGGACACTCATTACAACAGATAAATGTGGTCGTTCGACATCTTTTCAGTGTCAACGCGTGCGTGTACCTCTATTCACCAGAAGTTTATGAATCATGGACTGTCGAGGCCTTGGGTGCTGGTACATGTCTGCCAATGGGTTCAATGTCTGCATTGATACTGCCGTGGCAGGGGAGCATTGTTCATCCCAATGGTCATCATCAGAGTGTGCTAATTTTGACAAGGGCGCAACAGTGTCTGGTCCAGTGTGTGTTCATAGATTGCATGTTTCCATGGCTTCCATCAGCGCATTATCGTTTGGGTGAGGTGAAGCATCATCTGCCTATGTGTGGTGTGCGTGCTGTAAGACCTTCGATACACACACCATCAGATTATTTGACTTGTCGCTCTAACGAAGTAGGCGAGTGTCAGCAATATGTCTCGTGGTCTTATCGTGGCGTGTTTATCTTCTGCTGTTAGGTCAGACGATAGAAATGCCACTTGCACGCTTAGAGTAGCAGATTGACGGTGACCAACTTTAAACAGAACTTGATTAATTTTCACACACATTTATTAAAATAATAACAAGCATAAACCTTACTTAACTAACTTGATTCTGGATGCTGTTTACAATTGACAATGTGAAGTTGCTTTGGTCCTGGTACGTTAATCTTATTCTCACATATCTCTGATACTTGACAAAGTGTCTATACATTTCTCTTCATGGCTATGTACAGGAATATGATAATCTTATTAGGTGCAGACTGAAACTTGACTATAGACTGGTGCAGACAAATGTAGACTAATGCAGACTGGTGCAGATAAATGCAGACTGGTACAGACTAATGCAGACTGATGCAGACTGACTAATCGGAGGTCTGTACACTCATTATAATACCTCGCGCGTTTAGGTATCACTGCGCGAGTGTGATCCGCGAGGAGAAAAGGTTCTACGTTAGCAGCAATCTCATTGGCTGCGTTACATATTAATACGTGGATCGGCGGAAGCAGAATTTGGTCCGTCTTTATGGCAGCGCCATCTCGTAGTGCGGAGACGGACGAGCGCTGCGCCTGCGCAGTTGTGCTTAGGGGGGCGCGCTCTAGTGGGAAAGTTGTGTACGCGCTGACTACGCGGAACTATGTACACAACACTATGACTTTGTCGGAGTCATGAGATAGTGTCTTTCGCCTCCTCTTGCGCTTCTTGGGCGATCGGGGCAAAACAGGTGCTGTAATGGGTGTGGGAGTCACCTCTTTCTTCTGAAGTGCCTCAGTCATTTGTGGAATGTCGCTCAGCCAGTGTGACGTGTCAACGTACCTACAGCATTCTTGAGCACTTCCACATATGTCACAGGTAGTGATGTCAGCAACGGAGGAAGGATCAGGTCCACTGATGGCAGTTGCCCTTTCCTCCTCTGCAAATTTTCAGACTGGACGTGGCCTTCTTTGCCACATCCTGAGCACATCTTCGGCTGTGTGTCGTAAATTACGATGGCTGTGCATCCTCCAATGTATGAATAAAACGGGGCACGTTTATTTAAAGCAATGGAATTATCCGCATTTGATGGAACTCGGCAGATGTGATGTAATATGCAGACAAACAAATGATTACATTTTCAGAAAAACTGTATGAATTATTCACGAGTAAGAGCTTCACAAACTGAGATAGTCAATAACATGTTGGTCACCTCTGACCCGTATGCAAGCAGTTGTTCAACTTGGGATTGATTGACAGAGTTGTTACATGTCCTCCTGAGGGATATCATGCCAAATGCTGCCCAATTCCAGACTGAAGAGACTGTGGTGGGATACCAACCTAACTGCCGCTCGCCATACGGCCCGACATCCAGGAGCGATGTTCTGGGGAGTCATTTCTTGTCACAGAAGAGCCCCTTACGTTGTCATCTGTAGCACCCTTACAGCAAGACGGTACACCGACGATATTATGTGCCTGTTGCCCTTCATGATAAGCCACCCTGGGTAAGATAGTGCCCACCTGCACATGGCTAGGGTTTCTACTGCTTGTCTTCGTGCTTGCCAAACCATACCTCGGCCAGCAAAATCTCTGGATCTCTCCCCAACTGGGAAAATTGGAGCGTTACGGGCAGGGCCCTTCAACCAAATTTTGACGATCTAATGTGCCAGTTGGACATAATATGGTACGATATCTCTCAGGACCCCCCCCCCCCCCCCATGAACCATGGACCTTGCCGTTGGTGGGGAGGCTTGCGTGCCTCAGCGATACAGATAGCCGTACCGTAGGTGCAACCACAACGGAGGGGTATCTGTTGAGAGGCCAGACAAACGTGTGGTTCCTGAAGAGGGGCAGCAGCCTTTTCAGTAGTTGCAAGGGCAACAGTCTGGATGATTGACTGATCTGGCCTTGTAACAATAACCAAAACGGCCTTGCTGTGCTGGTACTGCGAACGGCTGAAAGCAAGGGGAAACTACAGCCGTAATTTTTCCCGAGGGCATGCAGCTTTACTGTATGATTACATGATGATGGCGTCCTCTTGGGTAAAATATTCCGGAGGTAAAATAGTCCCCCATTCGGATCTCCGGGCGGGGACTACTCAAGAGGATGTCGTTATCAGGAGAAAGAAAACTGGCGTTCTACGGATCGGAGCGTGGAATGTCAGATCCCATAATCGGGCAGGTAGGTTAGAAAATTTAAAAAGGGAAATGGATAGGTTGAAGTTAGATATAGTGGGAATTAGTGAAGTTCGGTGGCAGCAGGAACAAGACTTCTGGTCAGGTGACTACAGGGTTATAAATACAAAATCAAATAGGGGTAATGCAGGAGTAGGTTTAATAATGAATAGGAAAATAGGAATGCGGGTAAGCTACTACAAACAGCATAGTGAACGCATTATTGTGGCCAAGATAGATACGAAGCCCACACCTACTACAGTAGTACAAGTTTATATGCCAACTAGCTCTGCAGATGACGAAGAAATTGAAGAAATGTATGATGAAATAAAAGAAATTATTCAGATTGTGAAGGGAGACGAAAATTTAATAGTCATGGGTGACTGGAATTCGAGTGTAGGAAAAGGGAGAGAAGGAAACATAGTAGGTGAATATGGATTGGGGGACAGAAATGAAAGAGGAAGCCGCCTTGTAGAATTTTGCACAGAGCACAACATAATCATAACTAACACTTGGTTTAAGAATCATGAAAGAAGGTTGTATACATGGAAGAACCCTGGAGATACTAAAAGGTATCAGCTAGATTATATAATGGTAAGACAGAGATTTAGGAACCAGGTTTTAAATTGTAAGACATTTCCAGAGGCAGATGTGGACTCTGACCACAATCTATTGGTTATGACCTGTAGATTAAAACTGAAGAAACTGCAAAAAGGTGGGAATTTAAGGAGATGGGACCTGGATAAACTAAAAGAACCAGAGGTTGTACAGAGATTCAGGGAGAGCATAAGGGAGCAATTGACAGGAATGGGGGAAATAAATACAGTAGAAGAAGAATGGGTAGCTTTGAGGGATGAAGTAGTGAAGGCAGCAGAGGATCAAGTAGGTAAAAAGACGAGGGCTAGTAGAAATCCTTGGGTAACAGAAGAAATACTGAAGTTAATTGATGAAAGGAGAAAATATAAAAATGCAGTAAGTGAAACAGGCAAAAAGGAATACAAACGTCTCAAAAATGAGATCGACAGGAAGTGCAAAATGGCTAAGCAGGGATGGCTAGAGGACAAATGTAAGGATGTAGAGGCCTATCTCACTAGGGGTAAGATAGATACCGCCTACAGGAAAATTAAAGAGACCTTTGGAGATAAGAGAACGACTTGTATGAACATCAAGAGCTCAGATGGAAACCCAGTTCTAAGCAAAGAAGGGAAAGCAGAACGATGGAAGGAGTATATAGAGGGTCTATTCAAGGGCGATGTACTTGAGGACAATATTATGGAAATGGAAGAGGATGTAGATGAAGATGAAATGGGAGATATGATACTGCGTGAAGAGTTTGACAGAGCACTGAAAGACCTGAGTCGAAACAAGGCCCCCGGAGTAGACAATATTCCATTGGAACTACTGACGGCCGTGGGAGAGCCATTCCTGACAAAACTCTACCATCTGGTGAGCAAGATGTATGAAACAGGCGAAATACCCTCAGACTTCAAGAAGAACATAATAATTCCAATCCCAAAGAAAGCAGGTGTTGACAGATGTGAAAATTACCGAACTATCAGCTTAATAAGTCACAGCTGCAAAATACTAACACGAATTCTTTACAGACGAATGGAAAAACTAGTAGAAGCCAACCTCGGGGAAGATCAGTTTGGATTCCGTAGAAACACTGGAACACGTGAGGCAATACTGACCTTACGACTTATCTTAGAAGAAAGATTAAGGAAAGGCAAACCTACGTTTCTAGCATTTGTAGACTTAGAGAAAGCTTTTGACAATGTTGACTGGAATACTCTCTTTCAAATTCTAAAGGTGGCAGGGGTAAAATACAGGGAGCGAAAGGCTATTTACAATTTGTACAGAAACCAGATGGCAGTTATAAGAGTCGAGGGACATGAAAGGGAAGCAGTGGTTGGGAAGGGAGTAAGACAGGGTTGTAGCCTCTCCCCGATGTTGTTCAATCTGTGTATTGAGCAAGCAGTAAAGGAAACAAAAGAAAAATTAGGAGTAGGTATTAAAATTCATGGAGAAGAAATAAAAACTTTGAGGTTCGCCGATGACATTGTAATTCTGTCAGAGACAGCAAAGGACTTGGAAGAGCAGTTGAATGGAATGGACAGTGTCTTGAAAGGAGGATATAAGATGAACATCAACAAAAGCAAAACAAGGATAATGGAATGTAGTCTAATTAAGTCGGGTGATGCTGAGGGAATTAGATTAGGAAATGAGACACTTAAAGTAGTAAAGGAGTTTTACTATTTGGGGAGCAAAATAACTGATGATGGTCGAAGTAGAGAGGATATAAAATGTAGGCTGGCTATGGCAAGGAAAGCGTTTCTGAAGAAGAGAAATTTGTTAACATCCAGTATTGATTTAAGTGTCAGGAAGTCATTTCTGAAAGTATCCGTATGGAGTGTAGCCATGTATGGAAGTGAAACATGGACGATAAATAGTTTGGACAAGAAGAGAATAGAAGCTTTCGAAATGTGGTGCTACAGAAGAATGCTGAAGATTAGATGGGTAGATCACATAACTAATGAGGAAGTATTGAATAGGATTGGGGAGAAGAGAAGTTTGTGGCACAACTTGACTAGAAGAAGGGATCGGTTGGTAGGACATGTTCTGAGGCATCAAGGGATCACCAATTTAGTATTGGAGGGCAGCGTGGAGGGTAAAAATCGTAGAGGGAGACCAAGAGATGAATACACTAAGCAGATTCAGAAGGATGTAGGTTGCAGTAGGTACTGGGAGATGAAAAAGCTTGCACAGGATAGAGTAGCATGGAGAGCTGCATCAAACCAGTCTCAGGACTGAAGACCACAACAACAACATCTCTCAGGAGGAATCCAACAACTCCATCAATGAGTGTCAAGCTGAAAAACTGCTTGCCTAAGGGTCAGGAGTGGACCAACGCGTTATTGACCTGCTCAGTTTATGAAGCTCTTTATCTAGAATAAATCATCAAATGTTTCAGAGAACTGTAATCATTTGTTTGTCTGTATATGTACATCACATCTACGGATTTCCATCCCATTTGGATAATTCCTTCATGGTGTGTCGTTTTCTACGTCTTATATTGTAGTTGAGACATCAAGTACGAAACTGACTTCTGCCAACTGTGAATTTACAACCCAAAACGTGAGCTGAGATTCCACATTTTTGTATTTATTGATGACTACGAGTTGTCCGAACAAGGGATCCGCTGCCCACTACAAGATACTACTCACACTTGGTGCTGAGAGCACTGTAGGTAGAGACAGTGTAGTTGGTGATAAGTAGACTATCGAAATTGATAGACTGGCTGAGGCCTCATTTCTAATTGAAACTTCATGCAACGCCCAGTTATCTCCAAATCTACCATGATACGGTGCAGCTGTAAACCCGCTGACATGCTCTTCAGATCTATTGTGAACATGTGAATATTGTCCCACGGCACTGCTCCCCGTTATTTTCTGCACACAGCTCTAAAGGTCCTGACGTAAGGCAGACTTGGTTCAAATGGCTCTGAGCACTATGGGACTTAACATCTATGGTCATCAGTCCCCTAGAACTTAGAACTACTTAAACCTAACTACCCTAAGGACAACACACAACACCCAGTCATCACGAGGCAGAGAAAATCCCTGACCCCGCCGCGAATCGAACCCGGGAACCCGGGCGGGAGAAGCGAGAACGCTACCGCGTGACCACGAGCTGCGGACAAGGCAGACTTGACAAATTGCTAGAAAACGTTGGTCGTCAGCTCTTATGTAACGTCCTGCTATCTGTGCAAGATTGCTGTGTGTACGGAGGCAAGTCCAACGTTGTGGAAGGATGTCACTCTACACCTGACCTGAACTCAGTGGCAAAGATAGGGAGTGGATCGGGGCGACTCCTCCTTTGTAGCAGATCAGCGCCAGTATGGTGGAGAACCGATTCTGTTACTGTGCTCGACTGACCGCCTTAATAACGTGGCAACTAAAGCTTTTGATTTTTACTAAATCGTCGCAGGTCAGATAATAAAGACAATAGAAATGAAAAGTAACAAAACGATAAGTTGGCAGCCTTCCGAGAAATGTCTGAGAGATCTTTTTTTTTAATGAAAGAATTGTATGTTCTATCAGCATACACCACAACAGATGAGCAGCTGGTAGGATTCAGGGGCCGCTTCTCTTTCAGAATGCATATTCCATCAAAGCTGAATAAGTACAGTATCAAGATCTTGACATGCTGTGATTGCAAAACATATTGTGCTCCAGATGCTGGAATATACAGGGTGGTCCATTCATAGTGACTGGGCCAAATAGCTCACGAAATAAGCATCAAACGAAAAAACTACAAAGTACGAAACTCGTCTAGCTTGAAGGGGGAAACCAGATGGCGCTATGGTATATGAATGTTTTTAGTTGGATCACTTTTTTCGCTTTGTGATAGATGGCGCTGTAATAGGCACAAACGTATAAGTACGTGGTATCACGTAACATTCCGTCAGTGCGGACGGTATTTACTTCGTGATACATTACCCGTGTTAAAATGGACCGTATACCAATTGCGGAAACGGTCGATATCGTGTTGATGTATGGGTATTGTGATCAAAATGCCCAACGGGCGTGTGCTATGTATGCTGCTCGGTATCCTGGACGACATCATCCAAGTGTTCGGACCGTTCACCTGATAGTTACGTTATTTAGGGAAAAGGGGAGTGTTCAGCCACATGTGAAACGTCAACCACGACCTGCAACAAATGATGATGCCCAAGCAGGTGTTTTAGCTGCTGACGCCGCTAATCCGCACATCAGTAGCAGACAAACTGCGCGAGAATCGGAAATCTCAAAAACGTCGGTGTTGAGAATACTACATCAACATCGATTGCACCCGTGCCATATTTCTATGCACCAGGAATTGCATGGCGACAACTTTGAACGTTGTGTACAGTTCTGCCACTGGACACAAGAGAAATTACGGGTCGATGACAGATTTTTTGCAGCGGTAACGTAAACCGGCATAATGTGCACTATTGGCCAACGGAAAATCCACGATGGCTGCGACAAGTGGAACATCAGCGACCTTGGCGGGTTAATGTATGATGCGGCGTTATGGGACGAAGGATAATTGGCCCCCATTTTATCGATGGCAATCTAAATGGTGCAATGTATGCTGATTTCCTGCGTAACATTCTACCGATGTTACTACAAGATGTTTCACTGCATGACAGAATGGCGCTGTACTTCCAACACGATAGATGTCCGGCACATAGCTCGCGTGCGGTTGAAGCGGTACTGAATAGCATATTTCGTGACAGGTGGATTGGTCGTCGAAACGCCACACATGGCCCGCACGTTCACCGGATCTGATGTCCCCGGATTTCTTTCTGTGAGGAAAGGTGAAGGATATTTGCCTTCGTGATCCACCGACAACGCCTGACTACATGCGTCACCGCATTGTCAATGCTTGTGCGAACATTACGGAAGGCGAACTACCCGCTGTTGAGAGGAATGTCGTTACACGTACTGCCAAATGCATTGAGGTTGACGGATATCATTTTGAGCATTTATTGCATTAATGTGGTATTTACAGGTAATCACGCTGTAACAGCATGCGTTCTCAGAAATGATAAGTTCACAAAGGTACATGTATCACATTGGAACGACCGAAATAAAATGTTCAAATGTACCTATGTTCTGTATTTTAATTTAAAAAACCTACCTGTTACCAACTGTTCGTCTAAAATTGCGTGCCATATGTTTGTGACTATTACAGCGTCGTCTATCACAAAGCGAAAAAAGTGGGTCAACTAAAACATTCATATTTCTTAACGTACTACACGAATATCTAATAAAAAATAGGGGTTCCTATTTTAAAAAATGCAGTTGATATCCGTTTGACCTATGGCAGCGCCATCTAGCGGGCCGACCATAGCGCCATCTAGTTTCCCCCTTCAATCTAGACAAGTTTCGTTCTTTGTAGTTTTTTCGTTTGATGCTTATTTCGTGAGATATTTGGCCCGGTCGCGATCAATGGACCACCCTGTATACAGGTAAAATATCAACACCAGAAGAAGTCCCAGCAACTCAGTATTATTTAAAAAAAACTGACTGCTTCTTTCCACGGAACATATAGAAATGTAACCACAGATAACTCGTTTACATCAGTGAAGACAGCACAACAACTGCCAGAAAAAAGTAATAACAGTGGCTGGAACCTTGAAGAAAAACAAAAAAGAGATTCTGTCAACGTTTCCGGAAGTAAAAACTAGACATAAGAATTCTGCTATGTCTGCATATAATGATCAACTCACACTTTTGTCTTAGTGTCTGACAAATAAGAAGGAAATGATAATGTTTATGCTTTCCACGATGCACCAGAAAGGAGATGATCCAAACGAAAATAAGACATTTACAGATCTTATAGAATTATACAACCAGGCTGAGCTGATACTTTGGACAGTTGTGTCATACATACTCTACATCTAGAAAAACTAGACGTTGTTCATTATGTTTCTTTTAGAACTTCCTAGATGTTATTAGAATCAACACTATGATTCTTTTGAGAGTTTCAACTGCACCGGAGAAGGAAATGACCAATAATGGGCGTTCATATTTTAAAAATCTTACAATGGTTTTATTAAGATCGCAAATGATCAGCCGACTGAATATTCCAATTTTATCTTGCCAGCTCCGTAAGATCATATGTAATGTGTCGAAAATAAACAATGAAATTCAAACACCTGAGCCGGCCGAAGTGGCCGTGCGGTTAAAGGCGCTGCAGTCTGGAATCGCAAGACCGCTACGGTCGCAGGTTCGAATCCTGCCTCGGGCATGGATGTTTGTGTGGTCCTTAGGTTAGTTAGGTTTAACTAGTTCTAAGTTCTAGAGGACTAATGACCTCAGCAGTTGAGTCCCATAGCGCTCAGAGCCATTTGAACCATCAAACACCTGACAGATCGCAACCATTAACTCGAAGCTGTGACTTATAGGATATGTTCCAAGATAGAAAATCCAGGGTTTAGTGCACCATATGTAGCAAGTTCATCTCGTTGACGCATCGAAAGAAAACATGTCCTACCTGTGGGTGAACCAATTTCTTTTCTGTGTCAGCTGTCATTCTTTATATAAAAGGCGATGTAGTTTAAGCTTTATGCGTTAATTTAAAATATACTCTTATTAAAAACAAAAATTACGTATTTTCCTTTTGGCCTGCACCTGTACCCCAGGGTACTACTTCTGCAGTGTAATATATGGCTAGCATTCCAGGCTTACGAAAAAAAAAGAAACAAAATCTAGTGGGAAAATAATGACGTTTTGCAACTCTAAACTGACAAAATATCTTCGATGAAAACACAGTAACATATTAAGAAAGATGACTACACTGGTTACTTCCTGATGTGTCTGAGGTCTAGAAAGTTCTGCAGCAGATTCTGAAATGTATTATGATTAATTCTGTAATACGAATAAAATTGTTCAAGGAAGTTCTCACTTCTTTATGTAAAGTAAACAACTCTCTTAAATATCTGTCGCTGTCGCTATATATGGGTCCATAACGTCCTATTTCTTCTGTGCGTGAAAACTCGACGAGTCAGTGCACTGTCAAATTAGTACCAACAAAAAGAATGAAATCACTATTCTGTACCACAGCAGAGACTGGCTGGGGTGAAAAACTGGTGGCTGCACCCATGTTACCTACGATGATCTTGTATGTCAGCTGTCGAAGAGTGGGAATTCCCTTATAGGTGCAGCTCGGCACAGAAAAAAAAGAAAAAAATGACATGCACACCAGCATCGATCGACAGTCATTAGCCCATCCGCACTGCAGTGTTTGAGGCTGAGCTGAACCTGCCCATTATTATTTATGGTAACCGTCTCTAATGACCTCCATATCGACACGATATTAAATCCTAAACTTCCTTCTTTCTTTATATTAAAATAGAAAAATCGAAATGGAAACTCCTTAGGAGTGGAGATGAGATGCTATTATTTACAATTTGTAGTTCAAATGGTTCAAATGGCTCTGAGCACTATGCGACTTAACTTCTGAGGTCATCATTCGCCTAGAACTTAGAACTAATTAAACCTAACTAACCTAAGGACATCACACACATCCATGCCCGAGGCAGGATTCGAACCTGCGACCGTAGCGGTCGCTCGGCTCCAGACTGTAGCGCCTAGAACCGCACGGCCACTCCGGCCGGCAATTTGTGGTATTACGCTCTGACAGCAATACGAAAATGAAAATTTCAAAACGGAACATCTGGCGCATAGGTCAGCTTAGATATAGTAACGTCTATAAATGAAATTCTATTTTTCTAGCCTCTTCCAGTTTTCATCTCCAACTACAAAGCATATAAGTAGAATGACGCAAATTTTTAATGTAGTCCAGCGACAGTAAAGTACCAGGTTAATTTATTCTCATCTTCTACTTCCAAATACGAACTGTACATTCTACTAAATGTAGGATGTTGACAACAAATAATTACTTGCTTTTTGTAATGTCAAGTGTGGCCTACTGTAAAACCATAGCCAGTGCCATCGGTCATGGCTGAGGGAAAAATTTGTGTATATTTGGAATTTTCTGGGCATGGATCATTAAAATAACACGGGGCCTGATATGACTGTCAATAATTCGTTTTCTTCTATTCTGCAGTGTTTGACATTACGCTAAACACGCGCGAACTCCGTAGGCTTGCGACCGCGCCATTGACGCCATTCACTAACTCGCATTTACTTGTCAACAGAGAAAGATGTCGATGTCACTAATATTTTTATACTTTTGTCTATATTTCAATCGCAATACTGTACGGTCTAAAACTAACAGTAAGCTACGCACTATCAGACTTTTTTCATTACAAAATTTGTATATCAACTGCACCTGTTTGAGAAATAGCGTCATTTCACAATGGCTGTTGCGAATTGTGAAATAGCAAATGGTTTATTAAGAAGCTAATCAGATGTTTTAACCATATACTTTCTTCAAAATCGATTGAGAAACGTTGTGGAACTGAAAAATCAAGCGAAACGAAAAATAGGCGTTTTCTTTTTTCACACGGAAAGTAAATCTTTTAAGGAAAAATAATTTCATAAATCGGTGAGGCGTAGTCCTATAAACAGCCAAGAGTTTTTAGAACGCGAAAGTCGTACAAGTGGATTTTTGCCCGTTTCTTTGTTCCCGCCGGACGCCCTACGTGAACGCTGGAAACGGCGGCTTGTGCAAGGGTCTGCCCCTTGCCGACCTGGTCTGACCCGACTCGTTCACCTTTGTGGTGTGCGATTTTACAGCAGTCGGCTGCAGGGTACAGGTGCATCGGTTCCTTCGGCGCCCCGCTACCAGCTAGCCTACCTCTACCTGCCACCTTACTTCTGTTTTGGTTTGACGTTCGTTCGAGTAAAACTATCACAACCGAGGGAAACCGTAAAGCTATCACAACCCAGTAAAACCGTTTTCAGACTGTCTCTACTGTGCATGCGCAGCTTTCTGATAGTTTAGACGTCAGAACATTTTGGGTTTACTCGAACGTATATTTCGCATGTTTCGTTGTCTGACCACCTGTAGCGCTAGTTGAAATCTTTGCACTCTTCTCCTTGCTCAAATGTTTCTGATTTAAATAATGAAACAGCGCACCAGTACCGATTTTTTCATGCCTACCTCTATGCGTTTCGAGAATTTATTCTCAGTGGCAAGAGGAAATATTTACGTAAGTATTTTGTGTGCTGTTTGTATGTTTGTTGTGCCGTTCTGCATTGTACTGTGTCGTCTTTTTGAGGTTACGGTACCGCATTGTGCCTCTTACATTATAAAGAAAAGCATACACACGGACACACACACACAGGCACACACACACACACACACACACTGCGAAATTAAACAAATGATATGAGTGATGGTTTTCATGTATATGGTTCAAATGGCTCTGACCACTATGGGACTTAACTTCTGAGGTCATCAGTCCCCTAGAACTTAGAACTACTTAAACCTAACTAACCTAAGGACATCACACACATCCATGCCCGAGGCAGGATTCGAACCTGCGAGCGCAGCGGTCGCGCGTTCTAGACTGTAGCGCCTAGAACCGATCGGCCACCCCGGCCGGCATGTATGTGGTGTTCTGCATAATGGAGGAGGTATAGTGTCTTATAAACTCAAAAAGACGACTACCGTGCAAGACAGACAGCACAACACAAAAATACTAATGAAAATATTTGATGATGACAATGAGAAATTCTCGAAATGCTTCGTGCTAAGCATGAAAAAGTACGGAAGTGGTGCAGTGTTTCATTGTTTAAAGGATGAATGACAGTTGCAGCCTTTCCAAAAACATCGATTATAATGAATGATGATGATGATGATGATTAGTGTTTTAGGGCGCACAGCAACAAGGTTATCAGCGCCATGATGAATGAAATTGAGTCAAACGTTTCTGCTTGTGGTCGGCACTTCTTGGAGAAGTTGTGATACAAAATGTTAACTGAAGACGTTCTTAATCATTCCTGACACCACTTTCCTTACAAACGCTTTGTTTTATGATACATATTTTGATTATATGCATATGATGAAAAGATGTATAATCTTGTTTTATTGATTTTGGTAACAACTTTTATTCCTAATGGACAATACAGTCGAGATAATTAGTACCAATGTTAATAAACTACAATATACTAAATGTCCAAACCTTACAAATGCTTGGAATTATCTTATTTGTGGAAAAATTTCACTAACAAATGTGTAACAGCATAGCTTGGTTATTGCCACCTATGCCACTTCCCTCTAAAATGATCCAATTTAATGTGTGAATGTAATTTACAGCAATGAGTGACCACAATTATTGGCTGTTGTGATAGGATCCTTGCATGGAAGAGACAAAATTTATTCATTAGAATGTGTCGTTAACAGTGGATAGCGAGAACCTTTGCTTTCGGTACCCCAAGCTTTATATATGCACCACTTTCCTACAGAAAAATCCCTTAAGCGTATAAAATTACAGTAGGATGTACTAAATTTTTGCAAAACTGAGCACGAACTTAGCGTTTATTTTCTTCAGCGAGAATACTACGAGACGGAACACAAAACGCTCTGCACATGCGTCCACTGATCTCTTTGGAGCAGACTTATTCAAGGCTTTGGAACCAGTCGGAAGAATCTTCTCTGATCACTTGAAACTAGTTGCTACCACCCATCGGCAGCAACTCGAACAGCTTGCACCCTGTCACAAACCATGGGAAGTGGAGAATCCCTTCATGAAATGCATTCGTGTGGTTCCAATGCTTGCAACTGTATCTTGAATGCACATATGGTGAAAAGCGCCATCCGACTCTGCACAGGTAGGGTCCGCCATGCAGTCACAAGTTTTCCCATACACGGTCAGGCAGGTCGGCGACCCGCTCAGTGGGCTGGGGGGGGGGGGGCATTGGCAGACTCCCTTCGGGAGCTTGCCTCTCCTAATGAGATACACTGCCTTCCTTCTGTCGACAATAGGACCCTGAGTTCACACCGGGTGTGCACCTTCCCGTGAAAATCGCAAAACCTTCCTCCCAAGAGCACATGTCAGTAATCTCAATAAAATAACCACGAAATAGGGGCAGAAAATAAAACAATATCGCTTAGCGATTTGTGACGCCTATATCACAACATAATCGCACCCAACAAAAACAAAAATTAGTCATCCCCAAGAAACATGACGCTAATACCGTGTAACACCGCACCTAGCCTCGATACTGCCCTTATTTGGCGAGGATGGCAGACAATAAGTTTCTTCAGGATTTCCATATCCAACTGAAGTCATTGATTGATTACACTAAGCAAGAGTGAAAATGTAACTGGAATGAAATAAATGTTAACTATATCGACCAAGCTGATAACAAAAACGACAGTGAAAAACTCGAATCAGCTCTCATTTTTAGGTTAAAGGGGGCGTGCATTTCATTATAATTATATTTTATTAACATTAATTTTCAATCCATTCATATACAGGCTTCGAAACCCTGCCGATGGTAGACAGAGTGATGAAGCTTAAGGCAACAATAGATGTGTCTATTTTTTGGCACGGAATTGTAGCAAGATGGGGAAGGAAAGAGCATTTTAGGAAGGCGTAAAGACTGCACTTTGGCTGTGAATCGGTGGCGAGGACAAGCCCAGGGCTCCTCTTGTATGTTGCACATCTTGCGTCTCGAGTCTTCATTTGTGGTTGAATCGTAACAAATCTTCTATGGGCACTGCTATACTCACGATTTGGCGAGAACCGTCGAACCATGTGAATGATTGTTACTTTTGTGTGACAACTCCACTAAAACATGGTATTTCGAAGAAGAAAAAGTCTTCCTTGACATACCCTAACATACCGTCGCCCATGCGACTAGTGCATCACGGCGACGGATTGCCTATTCCTGTCCCACCTGACAGCCATAGTGGCGAGGGCAGTAGTTAAACAAGTACTGCCACATTACCTTCAGAACCCAGTTCTTCGAAAGATCTTAATTTTGTATCTAACGATGAGTGTACAGAGATTTACAAAATAACACAATGTGAACTTAATATTCTAGTGAGAAATCTGCAATTGGCAAAATGTAAAGCTGAACTGTTGGTATCAATATTACGGTATGTTGGTAATTTTTACTTTTGGACCGTCTAATTACAACTGTATGAAACACAGTTTTCGTGCCACACGCGTTTTGCCTTTATTCTTTGCAAGTCATCTTTAGTGGCCTGGAATATGTACATATTTTTACTATTTAGTTTACATTTTGGGACAATGTGTATATAGGTTATAAACTGTTCTAGTGGTTGGCTTTTCTGTGGCGTAGTAATATTTTAATCTCTACTTACAGGTTCCGCCATTGTAAAGCCAATCAACAGAACTTGTTATAACCTATACATACATTGTCCCAAATTGTAAAATAAATAGTAAAAAATATGTACATATTCCAGGATGCCTTGCAAAGAATAAAGGCGAAACGCGCTTGGCACGAAAACTGTGTTTCATTCAGTTGTAATTAGACGGTGCAAAAGAAAAAATTATCAACATATCGTAATATTACACGCAACTGAGAACAACAGGACTACAAAATTTGAAGATATTGGTGTCAAGACTACAATTGTGGAATCGTCTTTATAAGACGGTAAATGTGACTGCGTTCCTTAACCATCGTATTCCATTCCTTCCCTTTTTCGAACGCGAAAGGAACTTGATATTTTGTAATGATGTACAGTGACTAATGCAAAGACAGTAAAAGCGATCAGTAGAGTGTTTCATCGACCCCTCCAAAGTAAGTCTCAAGTGCATGCTACTGCATAATGGCATCGTCTTATCGTCGATTCCTATTGGGTATGCACCTTAAATTAGAGAAACATATGATAACATAAATCAATGGTTATTGCGACTGAACTGTGAAAAGTTTAAATGGCAGATTTCCGGGGATCTGAAAGTCATAGGCATGTTGCTTGAGCTAAAACATGGCTACACCAAATTCTGTTTCTTCCTGCTCCTGTGGAATAGCCGCGCCAAAGGACTTCATTATGAAAAGAAAAACTGGCCTACGCGTCAATCACTTGAACCGGGATCTGAAAGTTTTATGCACGAAGCACTTGTCTAATCCAAGAACATAACTCTAGCTACTCTTCATATAAAATTGGGCCTAATGAAAAACTTTGTTAAGGCCTTGGACAAAACTGGGGAAGTTTTTTTCTATTTGCACGAGAAATTTCCACAACTTAGTGAGGTGAAAATAAAGGAGGGGATTTTCGTGGGTCCCCGAATGCGCAAACTGTACAAAGACAAGCGTTTCAACCCTATTCTGACAGGTGATCATAAGTTAGCTTGGGATACCTTTGCTGAACTGTCAGCAAACTTTCTAGGAAGTAGGAGGGCAGAAATCTATAAGGATCTTGTGAAAAATCTTCTGTACTGCTACAATACAATGGGGTCTAATATGTCCTTACAGTTACATTTCCTAGATTTCCAACTGGGCTACTTTCTTGACAACTGTGGTGTTGCAACCGACTAGCATGAAGAACGCTTCCAGCAGCAAATTTTGGACATGGAATTGAAATACCAGGGAAAGTGGAGCTCATCAGTGTTACCCGATTGCTGCTGAAGCCAAGTCAGGGAATCACCACCAGAAAACTACAAACGCCAGGCAAAGCGGATGCGCCTTCAGTGATCTTCCTCCGAGGGATAACACCAATGTAAATATATGCCTAAGCTTATATAGTCAATAATATAAAATTACCATAACTTCAAAACGAGAGCTAATCTCGCATTTTCATTAACATTTTCGTTATCAGCACAGCATAATACACGAAGATTAGCTGTTTCATGCCCGTTACAGAAAAAAGTAAACATTTGTTGACTAGTGTTTATTAGATTCTGTAGAACTACGAAATTGCTGGGATGTTGATTTCTACGTTTCACCCCTGCTCCAAATAGCTACAGACATTTTCTGTGGGTTTAAGGTCGTGAAACTGTGATTTAGCAGAGAATTCGAGGTACCTGAGCGTTAGTAAAACCAGGAACGTATGAGCACAGGCCTGTGATCACAACTGTTGTCTTTTTGGAAGATGCGGGTCTCCACAACACACTCATCATGAAGATATAGAACAAAAGATAACACTTGGTCACCAAGAATATTGAAATAAACATCTTTGTTCAGGTGCAAGATAACCTAAATGAGTGAGACGAAAACACGCCTAAAACATCAAAGTCTCATCTCTGGACTGAACTACATTCTTCAAACAATGCGTGTTAAACGCCTCACTGGGCTGCCGATGCACTCGAAGCGTTGCATGAGTTGAAAAGAGCAAAACCCGGCTCATGTGACTACATTACACGCCTCCAGCTAACTACCAGACAGTTTCTCTGATGTTATCCCAAATGAAGACGTGCACATTTATGTGCCCCTGTGGGCAAGGTCTTTACGAGGTGCCGAAATTTGATCTGGCTCCCTTCATAATGTTTGCCTGGAGACTGACTATAATGGACCTGCATTCACTGGGAGCAACAATTCCTGTCGGGTTTGAAACCACTTGTTATTGACAAGGCGTAACACTGCTCGTTCGCCGTGTTACACGGCTGCGAGACCTTGTGGACAACTTGGACAGTACGCGTTTATACAAAAACAAATTTTGTTCCTTTTAGACATGTTGGATAGTACGCTTTGACACAGCAACAAATCGGGCAACTTCATTCATGTCCAAACACGATAGCATCCTTTTACCTTTCTGGCACTTCTCCAAGTCGACCCAGCTTAAGGCTCTAATTTCAAACCACCGACTGTCACATACGCATCACTTCACTGCCATGACTTAAATCAGCGGTGAAGGGTACCAGTTGCACACCATCCTTAGCCCCCTAGTGCGGCCAGTGTGCTCTTTTAAGGCGGTTGCTAATACACTGACAGAAAAAAACACAACGCCAAAAATAATGAATGTAAAGCAATTTAATTTCAGGAACACATTTGCCTACGTAAGTGATTAACATTCCAAGATCACAGGTTAATGTAAGCACGAGATAAGCCATTGGAAAAGTGAAATGCTGGTACGTTAATAACCGGTGTAACTACCAGAATGATGAATACAAGCCTGCAAACGTGCATGCATTTTGTAGTACAGCTAACAGATATGTTTGTGCGATGGAGTTCCATGCCTGTTGCACTTGGTCGGTCAATACAAAAACGGTCAATGCTGTTTCTGGGTGACGCTGGAATTGTCGTCCGATGATGTCCCATATGCGCTCCATTGGAGACAGATCTGGTGGTCGAGTAGGCCAAGGCAACATGTCGACACTCTGTAGAGAATGTTCGGTTACAACATCGGTATCTGGGCAAGCTTTATCCTCTTGGAAAGCACCCCCTGGAATGCAATTGAAGAATGGCAGTACAACAGGTCGAATCACCAGACTGAATCACACACGAGTGCTGCGACAGCAACAACCCGACGCCTTGGGTTCACTGTCATCGATCATCCTCCAACAGTCCCGACTTGGCCGCATCCGATTTTCATCTGATTCCAGAATTTAAGGAACACCTTAGAGATATTTGTGGGATGATGTCAGTATGTGGAATGAAGTTCCTTGCCTGCTGCATTTGGTGGTCAATACAGGGACGGATAATGCTGTTTGTTGATGACGCTGGAGTTGTCGTCAAATGATGTCCCATACATGCTCGATTAGAGACAAATCTGGTGATCGCGCAGGCCAAGGCAACATGTTGACACTCTCTAGAGCAGAGGTTCCCAAACTGGTGGGCGCGCCCCCCTGGGTGGGGGTGGGGGGGAGGGGGGAGGGAGCGTGATGATGTTGCAAGAGGGCGCGGGTGGAGTTAGCGGTATAAACCTAATATTTCTTTTTAATATCGATATTTTAATAAAAATGAATGTGCAGGTATTAATGATAGATTATGGTGCTAAATGCAATCGCTTGGCGTCCCACTTCCCGCAATCCTATCTCAATAACCTATCACAGAACATACAGCTTTTGAAGATCACGTTTAGAATGTCACACACAGAAACTCTCAAAATTACGAATGCGATATGCGTTAATTCTAATATATCAGATTTGTAAACAACTTACTTCTGACAATTGGAAAACAGAAAATTCAGGTATTAACTATTCCGTACATGTGTACACATGAACTGAATGTAATCATGTCATAACTTTTAGCTGTAGTAGGCTATGTTCATCAGAGTAATAATCACTTATACTGCGCAACTGCAAAAATGCCGTTTTATTACCCTGTCAATTCGCGGATCCCCATGTGATGCGATTACAGAGACTTTAACAGGCTGTATACGCTTCAAATGAACTGGCGGGTTCGTAATTTGGACGCCAGGGTTGTGCCCTTTGTCACCAGAAAAATGTGCACGACGTGAATGCGAAACTAGTACAAGTGTTCGTTCTGAGCAGAGTACTTCACGCCGTTCTGGAAACATTGTCGTGAGTGCTAACAATGAAACATGACCCAGCTAGGTAGACATTGAAGTCCATTGGTGAGGCTTTTTTTTTTTTTTTTCGAACGGTCAGTACTACAGCACTTTCATTCGGATTACTTATCTAACAAAACAGTTATTTTTCTTCTGCCTTTTTGAAATACGGCATAATTTCGTTTGAAATTAGTGTACGTTCTTTGCTGCGACAATGGCTTCTTTTGGTACGAGTACAGAGATAACTGCTTGACACTGTGCACAGTTTCCAGCGATGTGTGAGGTGTATCCATGATCTTACTTAATTACTGTGAAATTTGACAACCAGTTCATTGATGTTATCTCAAAACTTGTAACGTTTCGTTTATAAGTAACGAAAGATAGGGGCACGAAAACGATTTTCGCATAAAACTCCAGGCTGCACTGCTCAGAACAGCACCGCAGAACAGCTAGCAAATTCTTAGGGTGCCTGTGGGCTGTTTCCGCCCTCATCCGGAGAAAGCCCGTTTCTCCCAGGAAGAGCCCTGCTCGGCCACCAGGTCGCAGACAGACAGTGCACTGACTACGTGCGCTGCGGCTGGGCTTCCCCGTTCTTCGCCCCACTCCTCACAGGCAGTCATCTGAGGTGCCGAGACATGACAGTAGCTTTCCTTTATTTCAGTTGGTTGCTTGCAGTTGTTGACACATCTGATGTATTGGATTTTTCTGAAATCGCGTTGGATCTTTCACAGTTGTGCCTCAGTAAAATCAGTGTTAGTGCGAAATTATACTGTTAACTTCTTGTTTTCTTTTTACTTCACCATGAGTATTGTGAAAAAACGTAAATATAATGATGATTATATCAAATACGGTTTTGCTTCTATACAAAAAAATGGTGTTGACCAGCCGCAATGTGTTATTTGCTATGAGGTATTGAGCAATGATTCCATGAGACCTTCTCGTCTGGAACGCCATTTGTGGGCAAAGCATGGTGCATTGAAAGAGAAGCCGAAGGAATTTTTTGCTGCAAAACGTGATAATTTGAAACGGATGAAGTTGGACATTGCTGGATCCTTCGCTCAGACTTCAGAAAAGGTACTGGAAGCCTCGTATGAGTTATCGCTACTTATTTCAAGGACCAAGAAAAGTCATATTATCGGAGACACACTAGTCAAACCCTGTTTGTTGAAAGCTGCGGATATTGTTCTTGAGTCAGAAAGTAAACAAAAACTTTCACAAATACCGCTTTCTGACAATACTGTGAAACGTCGGATTGATGATATGGCCGAAGACATACAAAATCAATTAGTTACGGCCGTCAAACAATCGCAGAGTTTCGTAATACAGTTAGACGAGAGTACCGACGTTGCGAATTGTTGCCAACTGCTAGCTTTCGTTCGCTATATAGAAAATGAAGCAATTAAAGAAGAGTTGCTGTTTTCTACAGAGGTAAAGACAACTTCAAAAGCAATTCATATAATGGCAGCCGTCTCTGAATTCTTTTGTAAAAATGAGTTATCATGGCAGAAACTGATAGGCGTATGCACAGACGGCGCCCCATCAATGCTTGGATGTCGCTCAGGATTCGTGCAGATGGTCAGAGAAAAAAACCCTAGTGTTACTGCTATCCACTGTGTAATACACCGTCAAGCATTGGCAGCTAAGACACTTCCAAAGGAACTCAATGATGTCTTGAAAGTGTGCATCAAAATCGTGATTCACATTAAAAAGAGTGCGTTAAATTCCAGGTTATTTACAGCTCTTTGTGAAGACTTGGGAGCAGAGTATAAAACACTTTTATTTCATGCAGAAGTACGCTGGCTCTCAAAAGGAAATATGCTAGGAAGATTATTTGAACTTCGAGACGAAGTGATGCAGTATTTGGAAAATAACAAACTGAATTGTATGTGGAATTTAGAAAGCCCGGTGTTCATGTTGCATTGGCTTATCTGTTAGATATTTTCGAATCTTTAAACACATCGAATTTTAAATTACAAGGTGGAGAGTCAAACATAATTTTTCACTGGGATGCCATCAAAGCGTTTACTGATAAGTTGCAACTATGGAAACGTAAAATTTTAGCCTGCAATTATTCCTGCTTTCCCAGATTGTTTGGAATCCTGGAAGAAGCTCGATATCACAACGATTTTAAGGATACTGATACTAAGAGTAAAATATCGAACCATTTGCAGCACCTCATTGATGAATTCGAACGGTACTTCCCTAACAGTTGTGATGATAAAATTTGTTATAGGTTAGCGACGGATCCATTTCACGTTGACGTGGATGTGTTGCCAGACAGACTACAAGAGGAATTCTTAGAAATTAAAAATGATTCTGGAGCGAAGTATGACTTTATTTTGGGTGAAATATTTCACGGTGTATCCCAGCACAGCAGAACAAGCACTGAAACTGTATTTACCATTTTCAAGCACTTATTTGTGCGAAAGAGCATTTTCAGCGGTAGTGGCGATAAAAAATAAGCTTAGAAGCAAACTCAGTATTGCCAATGATTTACGTTGCGCAGTTTCTACTATTCAGCCAAGAATTCAAAATCTTGTAAAAAATATGCAAGCTCATCCTTCACATTGATTTATTTGTTTGTTTCTTGCCATATGAGTGTGGAAATAATATTTTCATAATATATACGTTACATTATAAGAGAACTTGTTATTTTCCTCCTAACTATCCTTACATGCAGGTAATACTGTAAAATTATAAAGAACTATTTCGAAGAAACAGTATAAAATAAACATAGAGAATCTGATTTAAATATAAATACTGCGTGTGATCCTTATGGATTCTGATGTTACGTGTGGTATGTTATTTCAACTAATAATAGTATTTCTTCTGGATGAAGACACAACGAAAGTTTATCCTAGATATGGCAAGTGAAGAGTAGTCCTAAAATCGTATACTGGTGAAGAAATGGTGTGCAGCAAGGGAATGTAATCAAGGTAAGGAAGTTGTTTTATTCATATTTTTTAAAGTTCTGTGTAGTCTGCAAAATTATTTCGTAAAACTTATTTTTTATTTTTTGGCTGGTTCTGAGAACTGGGCGTTTGTCGCCGTTCGGTAACTGTCGTCGTTGACATAAATGCCATCCTATGCGCAGTGACAATGGGGAGCGTTTTTTTGATAATGAGTGAAAGTAATAAGCTACACTCAACTTAAAATAATGGCCCGCATCCACTAATCTGCAAAGGTCGCAAATATTTTTCCTTGTTTAACAACGACTTTCTGTGATTTAGGAGTGGCTTATAATCACTAGACTAGACTGATGACGTAATAACTGCGACTCGATACATTAACAGCCCACCATGTTACATGACGTCACCATCACAAATTTTTCAATAGTTTCTTGATAATTAATAAAAATCTCTATATTTTATTGGGGGGGGGGGGCACGGAAGTTTTCTTTTCGGCAAAAGGGGGGCGTGACAAACAAAAGTTTGGGAACCTCTGCTCTAGAGCATGTTGGATTACAACAACGGTATGTGGGCGAGCGTTATCCTATTGAAAAATATCCCCTGGAATGGCAGCACAATAGGTCGAACCACCAGATTGACGTACAAATTTGCAGTCAGGGTGCGCGGGATAACCACGAGTGTGCTCCTGCTGTCATACGAAATCGCACCCCAGACCATAACTCCAGGTGATGGTCCAGTGCGTCTAGTATGCATACAGGTTGGTTGCAAGCCATCAACTGGCCTCCGTCTAACCAACACATGCCCATCAGTGGCACCGATGCAGAACCAACTTCCGTCAGAAAACACAACAGACCTCCACCCCGACCTCCAATAAGCTCTCGCTTGACACCACTGAAGTCAAAAATGGGCGGTGGTTTGAGGTCACTAGAATGCACGCTACAGGGTGTGTGGCTCGGAGCCGACCAATTTGTAACAGTTCGCTGTGTCGCTATGACGCCACCTACTGCTGAGATTGTTGGTGCAGATGCAGTACGATGCGCCGGAGCCATACACCGAACACGATGGTCTTCCTTGTCGGTAATGTCACGTGGCCGTCCGGAGCATGGTCTTCTTGCGATCGTATATTCTCGTGGCCATCGCTGCCAGAAGTCATGTACAATGGCTACATTCCCGGCAAGTCTTTCTGCGATATCGCACAAGGAGCATCCTGCTTCTCGTAGCCCTATTACACGACCTTGTGGCTCCTTTGTTGTCTTCAAGGCATGCTCGGTTAACATGAACTCACCACATCCAATGACAAGCTCACGGCCGTTACTGTGTGTTTTTAAAGCAAACCTGATTTGCATCCTCACAGTGGGGCTACTAACGTCACTCTCATGCGACTGACGGGAAATCTGAATAGACATCATCTTTCATGTGTATAAACATGCATACCAACTTTCCTTTACGTCGCACAACTCCTTCTTAATGTTGCGATTTTTTTCCGTCAGTGTATTTTGACTGGCCAGCTGATTTCCGAAACCCTGTAAGAAACCAAAAGCCGGCCGAGGTGGCCGAGCGGTCCTAGGCGCTACAGTCCGGAACCGCGCGACTGCTACGGTCGCAGGTTCGAATCCTGCCTCTGGCATGGATGTAATGTCCTTATGGTTAGTTAGGATTAAGTAGTTCTAAGTTCTAGGGGACTGATGACCTTAGCTGTTAAGTTCCATAGTTCTCAGAGTCATTTGAAAAAACCGAAACTAAGATTCGACAAGTAAAAGTGTTCAGAGTCCAAGTATTTTGTTGTGTAGGCAATGCTCGTAACATTATTATTTATAGAAATATTCAAGAAAATATAATTTTTAAGAGAAATATATCTTCTTTTTATGTGGAAAACGCTTGTGAGAGATGACGCATGTTATGATTTACGAAACAAGGACACTGTGCTAAATACGAATGCAAAGGTGTTAGCACAGCCGAATTCCAATTGCACTAACGAAAAATTCGGAAAATGAGTGGAATCTGCGCAGTAGTGGCCTTAATATAAAGCTTATTCCCCGTCTTATTTTGCGAAAGCTTCATCGTGAACTCTAACAAGCGTCATATCGCTAAGCACTTCTTTTAAAGAGATCTCGTATACCGTTAAAATATAGTTATTTGGGTGTTTGTGACAAAAAAAAAAAAAATTACGAGCACTGAAAATGCCGAAAAATATTCCCCCCTCGCTTAAAGTCACTTTCTGAAAATCTTATTTCGACGTCTTTAATGATTTATGCAAACATATAAAGTTAACTCATGAGGAGACTTAACTTCTATTAGTGTTCATCCATGACTATGTTCCTCCCATTTCAGAGCTTCCCTTGTTTTCTTTTTTTCATAATGGTGTACTTCTGAAATCCATTACTGTACTCATATGCTCATGTTACTCGTGATAACTGTTATAAAGTCAATAACTACTCTAATTTTGAAATGAATGTTTCTTATGCTTACCTTTTGTGACAGTTCCGTTTCTGTCTGCAGAGGAAGCACAACTGTTCGTGCGCGCCGCCACACACATACGCCTTGTTAATCCTTTCTGCTGGTTTCAAAATACAATTTGCAATAGGATACCTATTATGCACATTAATACGTGTGTAATATGTGCAAAGAAGAGTGCCGCAGGTACTCCGTCCTTTTTTCCTGTTATTCTGCCAACCCCTCCTTCTTTTCATCTTCCTCCTGAAAGTGTTATCCAGGTGCTCATTGACTTGTCGCAGCCTTCGTGTGGTGCCCTATCGGATGCTACTAGTGGTTTATAAAGTCCTTAGTCTTCCTTGTCAACCTTTGTCGTAGTACCACGAACCGATAATGTCGGAGTTTGTAGTTGTGTTCCGAGACATAAAATGTGAAGAGTACTCATAAAAAAGAAGGTCCCAATCTCACTAAAAAGACGTGTAGATGTTTTTGGTAGGGCAGAGTACGAAGATCGCAAAAGAATTGTACCCTCCTTCACTTTTAGTATAGGGTGAAATTCGTCTAAACTTCGTTATACAGGTACAGCAGCAAACGCATGTATGAACAGTTCACCAGGCCATAATGACAACCAGTTTTAGATCTCGGAATTCCTGAAAATTTCGCTTGTAAATATGTGCAGGTAAAAAAATCCCAAATACTGTTACTTTCGGACTTTCAATCAGATACAACTTCCACCGATTTAGCGTGGCTCATGAAACCATTATGAGTTCGTAAAAGACGGGGTCTTTATGTTCCAAATGATGTTATTTGTGATGGATGCTAGGAGTAACCTGAGTCGCAACTAATTTGTAAGCACTTGCATTAGCAATGAGAATGGAGAACGAGTTACTTCAGCAAATGAGCAACAGGGTCATCCTTTTAATGACTTTAGACAACAATGTAGTTTAAGACACAAAGGAATTAAAGACATTATCTGCCAGTGGGCATTGATTTATAGCAATGGGGCAAGTTGAAAATTTATGCCAGACTGGGATTCAAACCTAGGTGTCATACTATTACGCCATCCCTTTTTTTAAAAACATTTATTTAAGGAACAATGTTACATTTTCCAAATACATACTAAGTGCATGTACTAATCATGCACACGTGTTATAAATGGAATGATTTAAACAAAAACAGTTTGATCATTGCAATTACGCTGATGTTAAAGAAATACAACAGAAGATTGTATTACTGACTAAATTACCAGAAAGAATTATATTTAAACATCAAGAAAAGTTTTTATAAAGAGATTCAAACTTCTTCAAACATGAATACATGTGCTCCAATCTTTACAGAAGCATAAACAGCATTTTACGAAGGATATTGTGGTATCGACAGCCGCGATGCCACGGCGTAGGTACAAGTTCTAAGGTTGGCACTACAACACCGACACCGACAACAGCGCCCTCTAGCTGGCGCTGTGCAGCACTACGAGCGCCGCTCCAGATTCACCCCACGGCCTTGATACGCCTGGGCATTAAGTTAAACAGAGCTTGGATGGTGTGTACAGGTACAGCTGCCCATGCAGCTTCACCACGATACCACAGTTCATCAAGAGTAGTGACTGGCGTATTCTGACGAGCCAGTTGCTCGGCCACCATTGACCAAACGTTTTCAGTTGGTGAGAGATCTGGAGAATGTGCTGGCCAGAGCAGCAGTCGAACTTTTTCTGTACCCAGAAAGGCCCGTACAGGACCTGCAACATGCGGTCGTGCATTATCCTGCTGAAATGTAGGGTTTCGCAGGGATCGAATGAAGGGTAGAGCCACGGATCGTAACACATCTGAAATGTAACGTCCACTGTTCAAAGTTCCGTCAGTGCGAACAAGAGGAGACGTGTAACCAATGGCACCCCATACCATCACGACGGGTGATACGCCAGTATGGCGATGACGAATACACGCTTCCAACGTGCGTTCACCGCGATGTCGCCAAACACGGATGTGACCAGCATCATGCTGTAAACAGAACCTGGATTTGTCCGAAAAAATGACGTATTGGCATTCGTGCACCCAGGTTCGTCGTTGAGTATACCATCGCAGGTGCTCCTGCCTGTGATGCAGTGTCAAGGGTAACCGCAGCCATGGTCTCCGAGCTGATAGTCCATGCTGCTGCAAACGTCTTCGAACTGTTCGTGCAGATGGTTGTTGTCTTGCAAACGTCCTCATCCGTTGACTCAGGGATCGAGACTAGGCTGCACGATCCGTTACAGCCAAGCTGATAAGATGCCTGTCATCTCGACTGCTAGTGATACGAGGCCGTTGGGATCCAGCACGGCGTTCCGTATTACCCTCCTGAACCCATCGATTCCATATTCTGCTAACTGTCATTGGATCTCGACCAATGCGAGCAGCAATGTCGCGATACGATCAACCGCAATCGCGATAGGCTACAATCCGACCTTTATCAAAGTCGGAAACATGATGGTACGCATTTCTCCTCCTTACACGAGGCACCACAACAACGTTTTACCAGGCAACGCCGGTCATCTGCTGTTTGTTTATGAGAAATCAGTTGGAAACTTTCCTAATGTCAGCACGTTGTACGTGTCGCCAGCGGCGCCAACTTTGTGTGAATGCTCTGAAAAGCTAACCATTTGCATATCACAGCATCTTCTTACTACCGGTTAAATTTCGCGTCTCTAGCACGTCATCTTCGTGGTGTAGCAATTTTAATGGCCAGTAGCCTTTCTGGATACAAAAAATGTTCGACTGCTGCCCTGGCCAGAACATTCTCCATATCTCTCACCAATTGAAAACGTCTGGTCAATGGTGGCCGAGCAACTGGCTAGTCACAATACGCCAGTCACTACTCTTGATGAACTGTGGTATCGCGTTGAAGCTGCATGGGCAGCTGTACGTGTACAAGCCATCCTAACTCTGTTTGACTCAATGCCCAGGCGTATCAAGGCCGTTATAACGGCCAGAGGCGGTTATTCTGGGTACTGATTTCTCAGGGTCTATGCACCCAAATTGCGTGAAAATGTAATCACATGTCAGTTCTAATATCATATATTTGTCCAATGAATACCCGTTTATCATCTGCGTTTCTTCTTGGTGTAGCAATTTTAATGGCCAGTAGTGTTGTGACGTGCATACACTGAAAACAAAAACAGTAATCATGTGCTGCTACTTACAACTAATCACCACGGAACTACAAGAAAAAGAACTTGGGTACTAATCATTAAAAAAAAATTGAATGTTTCTACTGAGAATACTGTTTGCTTATCAGTGATTCACAGGAAAGATCCGAGGCTAAGGGTAGCCATTTTATGCGAGGTGCCGGGGCTAGCAGTGTATTTAACACTAAATTCTTCTAGAATCTTCTATGTAAATGATGCTCTAAGCCCCCCCCCCCCCCCCCCCCATTCTAACTCCGACTTTTGCTGTTGCACATGGATTAAAAAGAAATGCGAACTGACTGTAATCGATCCTGTAATAATTTAATTTGATAAATAAGTTAAATAAATGAAAGTTTCATTAACGTAGTGAGAAATGAAAGTGATGCTCTACCGATTAAAAGAATGAAAGTTCTGTCCAAAGTAACAATATGATTTATTATGACTAAACTCAAAATAATCAACAAAACACATGAAACATTTACAATACATCAAATTGGCTCAAATTGGATACTCAAATAAATGCTGTGAAGGTGAAGTTGTCCCTAAACTAGATTGTGACATTTATGACAAAGTGGTATGTGGAGCCAATTCCTTGCAACTCAAATCTTAAGAGAAACACACAGCCAACACAACATTAATTGCTGCTACAGTGGTGAGAACTCAGACAATGAACACCCAAGACAGAACAAAGTTAGAAAAAGACGAACAGGTGCGCTCTGCTGAGCTCTGATTATCACATAGGAAAATCCCTAATCTGCCGGTGCTGCAGACATACATTACCAAGCTGTCTTCTTAAGTATAAGAACACGATCTGGCGTACTGGAGGCGATAGCGGGTTGCTTCGACATCCCGTCATGGTGATGATAATGTCGCGAGTATAGCCTGAAACAAATTATCCTGGTCTGGTTGTTCCAGACTAAAGACTTCCTAGCAATACAAATGCGCCTCTGAGGGAGACGAAGAAGGCTCGCCACACAATCACCGACGGTACAGTGATTGATTTTAACAAGTGAAGTCACACAGTAACTCCGATACAGTCAACTTTAGCCAAAACTGCTCAAGGCAGACAACATAGGCCGCTTGTACGCAGAACGCTCAATTGCCAACTGTACTTGGAAAGTTATGTTGAAGTCGAAACTTCAGCAACTTCGTCAAACAGTTACAATTAAATAAAAGTATATTAGACAGCCAACGGAAGGCAGGCTGTCCAGAGCAGCGAGAGTTCAGTCTTGTAACCTACTCCGACCGAAAGGCGAGAGCCAACCCTCTCAAGAGCACCCATACAAACCGAACACAGAACATTCCCGCCCCCACGACAGTGGCCGTGGTTAAACGTTCCAGTCAGCAACTCGAAAACTGGCGGAGAATTCCACTCTATTGCCAAAGCACTACCATTCCACCAATGGAGATTCTTGGCGCGAATTTTTGCGCCGATTTTGCTACGTCACGGAACTGTGCCCTGAGCAAGCCAATCACAGTTACGATTTTTCAGAAAACGCGGGAATTTGCCCGCCAAGACTGCCTGGGAACACAAGTCATTCCCACGCCTCGCTGGTAGCCCGCCAGAAGGTGTTTTCACTAAGTTTCTGCGAAGCGAAGTAACGGTATCTCTAGCCCAGCCGCCCCTTCAGGCCCCTCTGGGCGTGTCGCTCCCGCTCTTATGACAATGTCGGCGTCTGGAAAGCATCCACTCGACTCCCTCACACCTGTTGGCTTAACCCTTCCAAGCTCAGCAGAACTCGCCTGTCACCGGACGACCCGGGTGATGACAGATGCTGCGTGGGAAGTCCGCGTGTGAAGGAATAGCGAATTTTCACTGCATGCAATTAGAGAGGAAAATCGAATTACTCAGAGTAAGATAGAAATATGAGAGGGGGCTCCTGGCACCTGTCAGTATAGAAAACAATACAGAATTTGTCAAGAAAGGAGAGCAGCGTTGAAAAATGACTAGTTGTTGTTCTGTTCGAAAATGCTATGTATTTAAAGAATCTTATGATATTGATAGAGACAATATGAGATGAGAGACTAGCTATTCAATGTACGTTTTTGTAGAACGTAAAGTTTAGTCAACGGTTTTTTCACTTATACGTTTACTCCCAGTGGGAAGGCGATTCTCGAACTAGGAGAACATGAGTAAAAGCCGAAAGAGTTTTAGTACTTCGAAATAAATGATAAAAATTTACCTACACTACAGAAAACATCATTATCTCTTTCTGTCAACGGTAGAACTCAGGTTACAAACAGAAATTCGTGAAGACAGCTATAATCGCGAGATCCTGGATGTGCAATGATGAAAGTCTTTCGTTAATGATAATTAATATTAGCTATTTGCTTTTGTCTATGCATTATCTTTACAGAAGCAAGGTAAGGCTGTTATTAAACCGCTTTGTCCCTTGCCTAAATATATTGCTGAACATGTAACAAGTCCAGGAAGATAAGGGATTTCGAGACAGTATGAGAGAGAAGAAGCCAACGGCCCTGCCGCTGGTTCCCCGAAGATCACCGAAGTTAAGTGCTGTAGGGCTTGGTTAGCACTTGGATGGGTCACCTTCCGAGTCTGTCGAGCGCTGTTGGAAAGTGGGATGCACTCAGCTACTTGGTGAAAAGTAGCGGCTCCAATCACGAAAACTGACAACGACCGGGAGAGTGGTGTTCTGAGCACATTCCCCTCCATATCCGCATCCACTGACGCCTCTCGGCTGAGGATGATACGTCGGCTGGTCAGTACCGTTCGACCATCCATGGCCTGTTCATCGGAGTTTTGTTTCAGTTTTATGAGAGAGATGGAAGGAAATAGGTTAACTTACAGAACGAAGAGGTACAGTAGTATAGGCTGCACACATATTCTCTTGGAGCTGATTTCTTCTCCTGATGAACTTTTCCCCATTTTCTTCGTTTCACTTACATTTTTCTATGTCGTTATTTCTCTGACTCTAATAAGGCATATTCACTTACGTTTGCTTCCAGAAGTACATGTCCCAGAGTTTCTCCAATGTTTTTAAAAAAGTAAATTAGTGATCTGTGTCTGATGAATTGGTTGGTGACAGAAAGATGAACAGAGGATCCTAATTTCCATCTCCCTCACCTGAAGAAAATATAAAGTCTCTAAACCGCGTTTGATAAAACAGAATGAAAAAGTGCACATTTGCAATGATTTTGTGCCGCTGGAGGAGCTAGACTGATAAGTTCACGGGAGTTATCAGTTACACTTAGCATCCCAACCAACATGGACAGGATGGAAAGCTCACGAGCATGCACGTCGAGTGCCACCACAAAAGAGTAAATCACTCAACGATTTACAAATGCACAGAATTATGTTCCCAGATGAGAACAAACTAGACCATCAAATAGTCTACTTATCGTTACATTTCTCATAATCCCAGAGGTAACTAATTCGTTCATATACTTCTCTTGGCTGGACAAGACCGAGCGAGGTGGTACAGTTCTTAGCGTACTAGACTCGCATTCGGGAGAACCAAGGTTCAAATTTCTGTATAGACCTCAAAATGTATGTTTTCTGTGATTTCCCATAAAACAATTATGAAGAATTCTGGAAAATTTCTATTGAAAAGCCATTTCTGTTGTATTTCCCCATCCTTGTCCAATGTGAGACAGGTTCTGTCTCTAGCGTCCTAGTCGTCGATCGGCCATTAAAACCTAATCTTCCTTCCTTCCTTCCGTTGTGCAACACGACACAGCGCTGCCCTCATCGCCATGCACGCACGGACTTCGGCTGTACCGTCTCAACGTTGTTTTGTTGCAGGACGACATATGAGCATACCGATTTTGCATTTAGAATGTATGACGTGAAGATCACGTGACCAGAAGTGCCGCCATCGTGTATATTTAGCGCATAAAAAGATGCATGACAGCCACAACCGAATAGTCTTCTGTGGTAGTTGAAAGTGTCAACATGGATTCCTTTAAAGTGCTTAACATGCCTCAGCTATTAGGGAGGAGGACGAGACCAACTGACGAACGCTTTCGTTTATGGTTACTACTGGAGAACCTGGACAATCTTGTTTCTGACACTGGCAACATAAATTACACCGAAAATAGTAAGCTCCTTAGCAGGAAGAATTTAAATGTGCTTACTTCTATTACAGAACCCTTTTACGATAACATTATGGTAGTTAAAATCTGTGATCAAGAGGACTGTCAGGAGCAGTTAGAGAAGGAACGATCTGTAATGTTGAAGAAGGGGATGTGTGGCTCGTTTAACTATTATCTACGAAGTAAATTCTCCAAGTTCGTCACCGCAAGACATGGTGTCAAAGCGAAGCTACCATTTCTCCTACATGGAAGCGACAGTGTGACAGCAAGAGGAATATTGGACAAAATCGGCAAGGAAGCACTGGAAACGATTTCGAAGAAATATAAAAATCCTGTGGCTATACCATATAAAGTGGAATTAGCGGACGTTAAATTGGATGTTTGACTGGAAGAGTTGCCTGGAATATTGCAGCAGCTACTTGTAGACGATTATTACCTTTTGGATTTAGACATAACGCAAGACTTTGCCGGAATTTTTAATAAAATGGAGATGTGCGACTACCTAATATCAACACACGACTTCTGCAGGGAAGGAGAGCATCAGGGAAGCAGCAATGTGATTGTGGACAACGATAAAACAGCTGTAATAGACTGTTTAACGTGGATGAGCTTCAGTTGGAAGGTAAAGATATATAACAAATTTATATGTCAGATCACAAGTCCAGGAGTAAACAAAGTTATCGGTAACCATCTTATAGATTTTATAAAGTGCCCAGACACGCGACTACGGGAAACTCTCACGTCTTCTCTGGCTAAGGAGCATGGCATTGCCAGGCTGGAGACTACAATATACAACTACAGAATGGATCGTGTGTTCGACCCAGTGCAGTGCTCTTTAAGTGTATTAGACAAAAAGCAGTATTTTCAATGTGCTCCACTTTACTCTGTAGCAACTGCGTCCATGTGGTGTCAGCTAACTAGTAATTTACAGAACAGTTTCTGTGTGGTATTAAACAACGTTCTACAGTTTGTCTGCTGGGGTAATAAGAACACCCGAAAATTGACTGGTGTGCAAGTACGTCTGCCGGACTGTCAGGACTGAGAAAAGCTTATAAGTTATGCTCTGTCTGCATACAGATTTAATTATCTATCTGTAAACTACGTGGAGGTTCTTAACTCTGACTCCAACAAAGTCAATATAAGTATTACGCATAAGTGTTATGTTAAAGCAGGAGAAACTTATTTTTCTCAGTCTAGAACCCTGTTCTCCACAATACCGTCCAATATAGATACCGCCGTATTGTGACTATTTCCTACAAATAATATCATACCCCAAGTCTTAAGAAAACGGACCAATGTATCGAACAGACTTAAACCATTCCTCATTAAAGAAATTACTCCTTTGAGTGCAGTTAATGTATTAAGAGTACAGAAACGAAAACTGAAAATGGAGGACCTCGAAGTAAAGAAAAAGAAACTGGAGTATATGGAGAAGACAACTGCTATAAAGGCCGAATATAAACTGCAATTGGAAAAGGAAGAATCTATTGCCGGTGTGCAGGGCAGGTTTACGTACGGATTTAAACATTCTGCATTGAAAAATCTGACTACGAAGGGGAGTTCAAAATACTGGCATTTGCAGTAAACAGCCATGGAAACTGGTCACGTGTTGGTGTACTGGCCGAAGTCAGTGGAATCGAGAACGTTTAATATATTAAGGGATACACGAAAAATGTTTTTATTTAACTCTATTCCCATTTGGATTGGTTTATAAAGGATGGTTGTATTCTATCTAAGTGTGGCGAACTGGATGTTGTCCACCTAGCAACAGAACAGCCATTTGCCGAGTTTAAAACTGATGGAGTAACTACATTTAATAGAAAACTCGTTTGCAAAGGTTGTAAACTTAAAGTTCTATACAGAAATCCCGCAAGAATGTGGAGCAGAAGGGTTGCCGACATTCACACAGGAAGGCGTAGAACGCTTTAACAATAGCGTCACGGAGGAGATACGAGGAAAAATTAAAATCTCTGAATGATCAGCAGGAGGGATCAGAGCTAATACCTAAAGCCATAAAGCAAGTATTTTACAGGAAGAAAATTAGATATGTATTAGAATTCTAGAATATACCTTCTCTGTATTTGTCACATTACTGGTTGGAGAAAGAAATAGATGATTCAGATGTAGATTTAAGTTATAAGTTAAAAGTTGAATTGGACGTTATTAAAACTACACCTAATTAAAATAAGGAAAGAGCTGTTTTCTGTGTGTAAATGCATATGCAAAAGTTAATAAATATTCTGTATGAGAATATTTACCTGTCTTATTCGCTAACCTACCAAAAATCCTAAGACATTTCCTATATAAAATGATCCATAGGCATATATTTAGGTTGTGGAAAGTGGGTTGTCGGATTACCTTGAGGAGTAGTTGAAACTAGGTAGTTAAAAGTATACTGAACCTGTTGTGTCGGTAGCTGGGCCGACACCGTGAAGTTGAGATGGCTAAAAAGGCAAGCTAGACTAACGCAGACGGGCGTGAAGTACTGGAACAGGATACGTAATTAATCTTAGGAAGAAAAGTACGGAGCAGGTTTAATACTTAACTTTACTCAATCATTGTGGTACATCGATCTTGACGATACACAGGAGACTTTAAGTACAATCACTGTATGGCTAATGGCGCCTTGCTAGTTCGTAGCCATTAACTTAGCTGATGGCTATTCTGTCTCTCGGCTAATGAGAGAGAAAGGCTTCGTACATCTGGTCGGTAGCTAGGTTCTCGTACAACTGGGACGAGTGCTCTCTCGTATCACGAGACCTGCCTTGGTGGTGGCGCTAGGTCTGCGATTACACAGTGGCGACACGCGGGTCCGACATGTACTAAATGGACCGCGGCCGATTTAAGCTACCACCTAGCAAGTGTGGTGTCTGGCGGTGACACCACAGAACCCATTTTCTTACCTATATGAAGAATATCGATTTAATTAATTTCCAGAAGTTTTTCACATCAATGTGGTGTTAGCGGTACTATAGAAAAGGGGAGGTGTGCATGAGTGGGAGCAGAACAGCAGGTTAAGTGCAGAACAATACGTTAATTTGCATAATTTTCATGTAAAACGCAGTACAATAGTTTAAGGGGGTGGGTGACAAAGCAAAATGCGCGAGAAATGGCGTTCAAAAGCATGTGAAATTCGAAAAGTGTACCAGAAGACAATGGGAGGACATAACTAATTACTTAGTTTGGTATCAAATGCGGTACAATACTTTAATGAAATGGGGGTGACATGTAAAACCACTTAACAGGACAATAGGTTACGTGCAGACAAAGGGTCAAACATTAGGCTAAGACACCCAGAGTACAGTGCCGAACATTAGGTTATGCAACATGTTTGCCCCATGTAATTACTTCTTACAAGACCTACATGTTTCCAAACAGCAGAGAATGATGAGCAAGAGAAATCCAACCCCCACAAACGGAATTTTTTATAAACAAGCAATGTACCCTTGAATTTCCTGTTATGAGATCCTTCCTCTCTACCAATTTCCATATATTCCATACACTGTGTTGAATCCCCTAAAACAATATTCCATACACTGCAATCGATTTCCCTCCAAATGACCGATCAACTGAGTCTTTTCCCCTCCAATTACCAGGAGGGAGGCAGCGCAGGTGGGGAGGGGGGTTTACCAGAGGGGGAGAGATAAATTAATTGATCAATTTAATTAAGTAGTCAATCAAATTGATAAGAGTGACAGGGCCTTTTCCAATAATTCAGACCTCAAAATGTATCTGTAGCTGCGAGGGGGGAGGGGGTAGGGGGAGAAGGAGAGGGTGGGGGAACAGTAGGTTAAGTGCCTGTCAGTCAAAAGGTAGGATCCTTTTATCAGAACAACAAGTCAAGTGCCTGTCAATCAAAGTATAACCATAGGTTTGCCTCTGAGTTCATACCTGCCCCTGATGTAGGCGACCCGCAAAAAATGTGCTCATACAAAGGTAGCCCTACTACTCTCATCATATTGAATCTTCTGAAATTTCTGTGGAGTAAACACGCGACACACGCGTTTCTGGAGGCGACTCAATGCAAACTGGATATTAGTTCACTATACACCCATCCTGGGGGAGCCACATGCCAAATTGTCCTAAGCTGAAAGCTCTCTCAGACTCTCTCTACTGGTGTACAAAGGATGGGCAAGCCCCAGCCCAGAACAAAGGCGTCCGCTGAGATGCTGTTTCTAGTCGTGACCTGGCTGCTTGCTTCTATGCTTTCTACAGTCATCTCGAGACTCGCAAGAATATTGGGAACCAGGCAGTGTAACTACAATTAAATATTACCATTGCTGCTGCAGTCTGACACCGAGCAATGTACTGGTAATGTCTCCTTTTGACGGCTGTGGTTCTGGAACAAATCTCAATATCTCTAGTGCACATGATTTTCTACATAAAATCTCTCTCATATCCTGTACTGAATCTATACCTCCCTCACGATAGGACACACAGTCATTATCTTTGGACATGCCGGAACATAAGCCACAGTAACTTTACACTCCAACATATAGACATTTAAGATAAGCAGTGCAGTTATCGTTTATATGTGTACAGCACCCAAAACATTATGGCATGCCCACAATCACACCAGCTACATGTCTCTATTCTCTTCAGTTATAGGAAGTTATCTGATGTTTAAGTTTTCCAGTCAGCACTTCCGGAAGGTGCCACATCCTGTCAAGACTCTCTCAAACAAGTGTTATAGAGCACAGACGTCCAGTAGTAAGTGATGATCAGCAACGCTCCCACGGACGAAAGGGTTGGAAAGACAACACTCATTTTGGTTGGCGTACTGTAATCAACATCGCTGTCGATAGTACAACAAGGAAAACGAGAGGATACGCTTAGGGGTGCCAATGGGGGGACGTTCTGTGAATCAATCTTTTACAGTCGTATTGACCGTCCTGTTTGTGCGCTACAGCAGGTCCGGTTGAGCCCTTGCACTGCTATACTGTGCTGCTGTTTATGAAATAAATATGTAGCCCCTTACGTTCGGATACATTCCTCAGTGTGTTGAAATCACAATCCACAACGTCAAATGCATACTTTCCTTATGACTAGACATGTGTAATTTTTTCGTACATGAATAGTTGTTTCATTACTTCCGACAAACGTCTAGTGATATGTTGGAACATAAGCCACAGAAGCTTTATGTTCAAGCAGCTGCATAACATTTCTGACTAACAGTTATAGGTATATAAAAAATGTATGGTAAGTCCACATTCGCACCAGCTGGGTGTCGTTTTCACACTAGCCAGTAGCAAAATAGCCTCCTCCCATCATATATTTGTCGATGAATAAAGGATGTAATTACAATTTATAAAAGACCTGGGGTCTTTTTTTATTGTATCGATTTCACTACTTCCACGAAACCTTTCACCGTTAAACACTCTGGAGCAAGAAGAGGATCACGGCATGACTGCTCTGTTGTTGCAGTTAGCAAAACTGTGTTTCTTACCAAAAAACAAGAGAGCTTGTTAACGCATCATACAACGATTTTGTTTGTTACAAGTGCGAGAAACGGCGACTTAATGATATAGACCCGTTTAGGTCCTATAACATGTGTGTGCGGGAGCTGAAATTTCAAAAAGGAATGCCATACTACGTAGAAATCTCCTATGGGCTTTAATTCAAAGAATGCTTTATTCCGAGGGACTTGTGTTTGTCCCTTTCAGCGTACCAGCTGTATGTAACTGAATAATCACTATGAATCCATCGTCATTCAACTTCATGTGTGTGCAGGATGTCTGTGAATAAGGTAATGCTGGAATTCTGATAGTGAATTTGAGGAGTGTTAGTGAGTGTATTTTGCAAAGTATGGTCATGCTTTATTTATCGCTATTGAAGGGGGATAGTGATTGCACAAGTCTGTTCAAGAACAGAGCTGTAGTCACACATTAGAAAAAATATTCTGTTGCTTTGGCTTCCTCAGTATGTTACGAAAATTAGCAATGAGAGCTACGGATTCGCTTTGAAAAGAGAATGTTACTGCTTACAACGTGTTTGAGTGATTGAAATCAGTAAATGTGTGTAATGTGCTCTCGAATATTTATATGAAACTGATTAAGAGTCGTCGCTACACGAAAGCCATTGATTACTACATATTCCCTACAGAACTTGTACCATTACTATGTGATATGTTTTATTTGTTACCTGAAGTATTTAAAAGGGATGAACTCATTTCAAAGTATGAGCTCCGCTTTAAGCACTATGACTCGAATGCGCGATGGACCACCATCAGTGTCCCTTACGTTACTTTAGTTTAAGCTTCATAGCAACGTGATTTCTGTTTCTTTGAGTCGTATCGCTGTTAATTTGTTTATAAGGTGTTCGATTGCATGAAGTGAACTCAAAGCGCCGAAGATGAAGTGCTCATTCCAAGAAAAATATTCAGGTGAATGGTTCTTCACAAAACGAGAGAGACGTGACTATGAAGCAGAATGTGTAATTTGTACGTGTTATGATATTATTGCGGATGGAGGAACAACAGATATTAAGGATCATTTCCCTGACGTAAAGCACCAATCACACGTCCACTATGGAAGCACTTAAAGAAATGGACAGCTACTTTGTTTCAAATTCATTCATTCAAACAGGGGCAATTAGCAACAGCAGCGAAATTAGCAATGTGCTGTGATACCGTTAAACATAACCTTGGCTTCGAAATGAGTGAACTATACTTTCACGTGAAGCTCCAAACTGTCTAACGTTTCTGAAGCTGCAAAAAGTGTGACGCTGGGCGTAATAAAATCAGCAGCAATTGCGAAATAATTGTTAGTGCCCGACACCATGAAACAAAGACACAGGTATCTTTCAGAGTTCCATTTTTCTGGTATAGCTGCAGCTGTTTGTAATTAAAAGCGGCATTTGCTCCAATCTTTCACTTTTCCAAGCTTCAGAGAAGCAACCTGCTTTGCTCCTATTTCTCCTTACAAAATTACGTCCATTTTTAGTCATTTTGAGAGAAATGTTCAGGTTTGTCATACACAAATTGTGGCAACCCTAGATACATAGAAAGCTGAACATAGAGTTATCGCGAAATGTGGGCGAGTGTTACCTACATTTAATCTTATGTTTGGTTTTGTCGAATAGCAAAAATCCCACAACGAGCAGGTTCAAAATGGTTCAAATGGCTCTGAGCACTATGGGACTTAACATCTGAGGTCATCAGTCCCCTAGAACTTAGAATTACTTAAACCTAACTAACCTAAGGACATCACACACATCCATGCCCGAGGTAGGATTCGAACCTGCGACCGTAGCGGTCATGCGGTTCCAAATTGAAGCACTTAGAACCGCACGGCCACACTGGCCAGCCAACGAGCAGGACACAGGCAATGCTTACCGACCGGCACAGACTTATCCAGCGTGGTCAGACCGGCACCAGTTTGTCCAGTGCGCTCAGACCAGCAGTCACCTGCTGGTGGGGTAGAATACTGCCTTCCTATTGACTCCCTGAGGGAAGTGTGGGCGGAGGGATCAGAGGGTATATAAAGGCCACTCCATCCCCAGTCGTCCTCGTTCTGTCGTTAACCACCGTAGTGTGGGTCGACCGTCTTGCTCTCGCTTGTGTGTGTTAATCGCCAGTTTACTCCATTTTTGCGTGCGTGTTACCAGTTTTGGTTCAACATGAAGCGTTCAGCTGCATCAAACATCATCGGTAGTGTCAATGGCGGCAAATGGCACAGATAGTTAGTATAGGGTGAGAAATTACCTGGTAAGTACTGATTCAAATCGGTAACTGTAACTTTTCTCTTCCACTAAGAATGTCGTAACATTGAGTACATTTCTTTTTATTGTTTCAGCTCATATCCACCAACACCAAAGCGTGGATGCAATGAACGCTGCGGTGCAACAACAGAGTCAGTGGCAACAGCTGCTGAATCAGCAGTAGCAGCATCAACAGCATTGTAAGTATATATTCCGCTTTTGTAGTCTGTAAATGATTTCGAGAGATCAGAATCGATGACTGTAACTTTTTTTTCACTAGGAATGTCGTACTGAGTACATATCTTATTGTTTCAGCATATATCCAGCAGCAACAGCAACAACACTGGCTGCAGCTGCAAAAGAGACAACAGCAACAGCAGTGGCATTAGCTGCAGCAGCAGCAGCATTGGCAGGAACTGCACCACCAGCAGCAATATCATTGTAAGTAGTAGACTAACGAGCCTGAGGTTGTTGTAGATGATTTTGAGGGACAAAATCGATAAACGTTACTTTTTCGCTAAGAATTTCGTATTGTTGCAGCACATGTTGTGTATATATAGTTTATTTCTAAAAAAATTTAATCGTTTATGTAATACGTTGCTGTTGTTGTAAATGATTTCGAGGATCAATACTTCTTTGTTCATTTCACTAAGAACTCCGTATTGTTTGAGTATATATATCCATTAAGTTTTTTCCATCTCAATATTACTGTGTATATACACTCCTGGAAATGGAAAAAAGAACACATTGACACCGGTGTGTCAGACCCACCATACTTGCTCCGGACACTGCGAGAGGGCTGTACAAGCAATGATCACACGCACGGCACAGCGGACACACCAGGAACGGCGGTGTTGGCCGTCGAATGGCGCTAGCTGCGCAGCATTTGTGCACCGCCGCCGTCAGTGTCAGCCAGTTTGCCGTGGCATACGGAGCTCCATCGCAGTCTTTAACACTGGTAGCATGCCGTGACAGCGTGGACGTGAACCGTATGTGTAGTTGACGGACTTTGAGCGAGGGCGTATAGTGGGCATGCGGGAGGCCGGGTGGACGTACCGCCGAATTGCTCAACACGTGGGGCGTGAGGTCTCCACAGTACATCGATGTTGTCGCCAGTGGTCGGCGGAAGGTGCACGTGCCCGTCGACCTGGGACCGGACCGCAGCGACGCACGGATGCACGCCAAGACCGTAGGATCCTACGCAGTGCCGTAGGGGACCGCACCGCCACTTCCCAGCAAATTAGGGACACTGTTGCTCCTGGGGTATCGGCGAGGACCATTCGCAACCGTCTCCATGAAGCTGGGCTACGGTCCCGCACACCGTTAGGCCGTCTTCCGCTCACGCCACAACATCGTGCAGCCCGCCTCCAGTGGTGTCGCGACAGGCGTGAATGGAGGGACGAATGGAGACGTGTCGTCTTCAGCGATGAGAGTCGCTTCTGCCTTGGTGCCAATGCTGGTCGTATGCGTGTTTGGCGCCGTGCAGGTGAGCGCCACAGTCAGGACTGCATACGACCGAGGCACACAGGGCCAACACCCGGCATCATGGTGTGGGGAGCGATCTCCTACACTGGCCGTACACCACTGGTGATCGTCGAGGGGACACTGAATAGTGCACGGTACATCCAAACCGTCATCGAACCCATCGTTCTACCATTCCTAGACCGACAAGGGAACTTGCTGTTCTAACAGGACAATGCACGTCCGCATGTATCCTGTGCCACCCAACGTGCTCTAGAAGGTGTAAGTCAACTACTCTGGCCAGCAAGATCTCCGGATCTGTCCCTCATTGAGCATGTTTGGGACTGGATGAAGCGTCGTCTCACGCGGTCTGCACGTCCAGCACGAACGCTGGTCCAACTGAGGCGCCAGGTGGAAATGGCATGGCAAGCCGTTCCACAGGACTACATCCAGCATCTCTACGATCGTCTCCATGGGAGAATAGCAGCCTGCATTGCTGCGAAAGGTGGATATACACTGTACTAGTGCCGACATTGTGCATGCTCTGTTGCCTGTGTCTATGTGCCTGTGGTTCTGTCAGTGTGATCATGTGATGTATCTGACCCCAGGAATGTGTCAATAAAGTTTCCCCTTCCTGGGACAATGAATTCACGGTGTTCTTATTTCAATTTCCAGGAGTGTACAATTCAGTTTCATCGTGTATGTAATCATCATCATCATCATCATTTATTGCCTTATCGGGCCTTTAAGGCCTACAGCAAGAAGAGCAAAAGGAAAAAGTAAAGACAAAAGACTTACAAAGGTACTCTATACAGTAGTAAAAGTTACATATGTACATTACAGCTTAAAGAAAAACGAAAAAATAAACAGGGCATTCAATCAAAGGTTTAAAAGGCAAGAGGGATACATTACAGAAACAAAAACAAAAAAAACAAAAAAAAAACAAAAAAAAAACAAAAAAACAAAAAAAACAAAAAAAAAAACAAAAAAAAACACACACGCAGTGTCTGTCAATTACACGAGAGGAGGGAGCTGTTGCAGATGGCAGTCCATCTCATCCGGTCGTTGGCGTCCTCCTCCACGGCTGCTGGTTCCACTTCTTTCAGGATCGTTGTTATCCTATCCTTCCATCGAGTTCTTGGGCGTCCTCTAGGGCGTTTTCCTGTGGGTTGAGAGTGGAGGACTCTGTTTGGAAGGGATCCGTCTGCCCGTAGGATGTGGCCAAACCATTGGAGTCTCTTCTGCGCCAATATTCGTCCAATGTGTGGCTTTCCATACCGCTGGTATAAATCTTCTTTTTTTCTTCGTTCCCATTTACCTTCCATGGCATTGTAGATGGGTCCATATATCTTCCGAAGTACCTTCCTTTCAAATGCACATATTGCTTCTTCTGCTGTTGCTGATGTTGCCCAAGTTTCACAGCCGTATAAAAGTACTGGTCTCACCAGTGTCGTGTATAGGTGGATCTTGTTCTTCTGCGATATCAGCCGAGATCTGAAAAGATTGTTCAGGCTAAAGAACATGCGATTAGCATTTGTTATACGTTGCTGTACTTCTTTCGTTACTTCACTTCTATTTGTTCGTATGGAGCCCAGGTACTTGAACTCTTCAACTCGTTCGAAGGTATGCCTGTCGACATCAATGGAAGGAGGGAGATCTCGGCGGCGTGATACAACAAGATATTTAGTTTTTTCCTCGTTCACCACCAGCCCAATTTTCTCTGCATTGTGGAGGAATCGGGAAGTATCCCTGCGTACTTGCTCTAGAGTGTCGCCAAGGATCACAACATCATCAGCAAATGCCAAGATTGTGTCTGCTCCCACCATCTCCATCTCTCTGGTTCGACAAGTGTCACGGCTTACTTTTTCCAGGGCCAAATTGAATAATATTGGCGCCAATGGATCTCCTTGTCTCAATCCATTTTGTATACTGAATGATGGTGATAGTTGATTACCAAACCGCACTTGGGCCGTAGACTGAGAGTAGCAAGCAGCAATTAAGCGGATGTATTTTGATGGGATGCCAAGTTCCTCTAACGTTTCCCATAACGTGGCGCGGTCAATGCTGTCATAAGCTTGTCGAAAATCGATGAAGATGAGGTGTAGATCCTTATTGAATTCGTAGAATTTTTCTATCAACTGCCTCAGAGTAAATATGTGATCAATTGTCGATCGTCCAGCAACGAACCCACATTGATAGGTCCCTACAATTCCTTCAGCCAGTGGTTTCATGCGGTTTAGTAGCAGTGTTGTAAAAACTTTGTAGCCAATTTCAAGTAACGAAATCCCTCGGTAGTTGGATACATGAGTAGCATCTCCCTTCTTGAATATGGGACATATGATTGCTCCCTTCCATTCCTCAGGAATAACTTCTGCTTCCCAGATGGTAGAAATTAATCGTTTCAAAGCACCCACCAGTGTTTCCCCTCCCAAGCGAAGCATCTCAGCTGTGATACCACTACCTCCTGGAGCCTTGTTGTTCTTGAGTGCTTTTAGGGCAACACTGATTTCTTCCTCAGATGGTTCAGGGACTTCAACTCTGTCAAAACGGGCATCCGTCTGTGTTGTCCCTACTGGTGGGTTGTCGGGATTCAATAGGTTTTCAAAATGTTTTTTAAATAGGGTTGCTTGCTCTTCTGGCGGTACAACTTCACCCGTCGTGTATGTAATATGATATATATTGTTTGTTGTTATAGATGATTTCCTGGCAGATGAAGAAGGTAACAGGAAGGAGTATGTGCTGGAGATATGCAGGAGCCATCGCAGCCCTCATGCAAGTGTATATTCTAAAATAATAAATTTGTTTCCCTTAGTTTTTGTGTGTATATGTTTTTATCAAATGGTTCAGATGGCTCTGAGCACTATGGGACTTAACATCTAAGGTCATCAGTGCTCTAGAACTTAGAACTACTTAAACCTAACTAACCTAAGGACATCACACACATCCATGCCCGAGGCAGGATTCGAACCTGCGACCGTAGCAGTCCCGCGGTTCCGGACTGAAGCGCCTAGAACCGCTCGGCCACCGCTGCCGACTGTTTTTATCATTAGATCATTATGTTGTAGGCAATATCGGGAAGCTGGACTAAATTCAGGGCCAAATTCAGGCGTGGGCGAAATGCCACAGAGGGTGGAGGAGATGGAGAGAGACCATCGTCGTCGTGAGGAGATGAGAGAGACGTCAAGGAGCCAGAGCGAAATAGATAATACAGACTGACTCGCTTACAAATAATCAGTGTTCTCTCTTTCCTTGCAGCAGCAGCAGCAAGCAACTTCTAGAACGTTGTGCTTAATTTTTTTTTTTTTGGTTATTCTACAGCGGCTACATCAGGGGAAAAATTCCCACAATACACCTTGGCTCTGGTGGTGAAGCCTACAACATCGAGACAGGATCCAGTGCAGCACGCTTCGCCACTAGTCACCGCCGCCGGCTCCCCCGCCGCCACCCCAACACCGCTCTGACATCCGTGGAGCGCCCTCCCCCAGGCTGATGAGTCCGGCCTGCAGCAGCCAGCGGCCCCGTTCCGCAGCGTCTCCTCCTGCTCCTCCGCCATCACGTCCTCACTGATCTCGTGAGGTACAGCACGTACCACTCAACACCTCACAGCAAGGAGCTGCATTACCTTGTTGTAATTATAGTACTAGTAACAGAGATGACCCTGTGGCTAGTGGCAGTTCCCACTCCCGTCCTTTTAGTGAAGGACATCAGGTCAGTGACACCATATCGCAGTTAGAATGCTCAGTGATTGCAGACGCATCTGAGGAGCGAATCTCGTTCACGAGGATCGAGAATCTGGCTGAAGAGTATCGCTACCCTACTGGTTTTCTAAAGGTGTGCCTTCCTGTCCTGGAAAAGGAGCTCCTCAAGGTAGTAAATGATCCACGATATCCTGCCATTAAAAGCAAAGTGTTGCTCTGCGTCGAACTGTCGCATCCCGCCTCCCCTCCTCCCTGAAGTTGATTCTGGTAGTGAAGAGACAAGTCTTCATTATCTTTGGGGGGAAAATGGCGTGATAACGCACAGAAGATCAATCGCCGAGATGTTTTGTAAATCCACCTTGAGTGCTACACTTAACCGGTTATCCAAGATGGAAGTAAGAGGTTCAGCTAAAGCACTCAGCCGAATACTACACATGGACATCTATGCACATGTCTTTGATCTGGTAAAAGGAGGGTCCACCTGTATCAAACTACCTAAAGATATAGCTGATAAAAGGGCATGCATCAATGTTGAAAATAGAAAGGATCAGGCTTATTTTGCTTGGTCGATCCTGGTTTGCAAGAGAAATTACACAAAAGATGCTCAGTGCACATCTGAATATGGTAGACACCTTGACATTCTTAAGAGTTGTAACTCTGATGGTATCGAGTTCCCTGTCGAGATCCAGGGCATACATACATTTGAGGTGCAGAATACCGGAATATTGGTTCATGTTTATGGCCTGGAGAAGAAAAGCAAGCCAAATCAGCAGGAGAGGCATATTGTCGTCGGCCCCCTCCATTTCTCAAAAGCTGCCAGTGAGCATGAGATGCATGTAAACATGCTACTCTTATCTCAAGGGGACAATTATCATTGTGTTTGGATCAAAGATATGTCCCAACTCATTTCCTCCCAACTATCAACCAACTGTCATGTAAAGCATATTTGCTTAAGGTGCCTGATTTTTTTTTCATGAGACAATTTATTAGTGGCGCTTCTAGTAGGTTGTGCTTCCATAGACCTGGTAACGTGTTATTATGCTTAATGACGAAGACAAATCCATAAACTTTAAAAATGCTCACCACCAGGAGCGATGCCTATTTGTGGTGTATGCGGACTTTGAATGCCTCTTCTCTCCTGTGACCTACTGTGAAGGTGTCCCCACGATCTCATATAGTACCTTTACAGAAAAATCCGTACCATATGCTGCAGCGTAGCAAATTGTATCATCCTATGATTCGAGTCTTAACCACTAAAAATCTTATGCTGGGGATAATCCTGCGGTTTGGCTGCTCACTAACCTCGAAAAACTTTCATAGGGCGTTGATAACTTTACAGCGACAACGTTCCCAAGACCAAAGCGAAGGAGAATGAAGATTTGTACAACAACGCAGTTGATGTCATATTTGTGGGCTGCCGTTAGACAGCTCGTAGGGACCGTTATCACCTTAAGGGAAGTTCTGTGGTGCAGCTCACAATACGCGCAATTTGAAGTACCAGCTACCAAGGTACATAGCCGTTATCTTCCATAATTTAAGCGGATCTGACGCTCACTTCTACTTGAGCACTTAGCTGATTTCGGCGTTGAGAAAGATCAAGTCAGTGACCTACCTGAGAGTGTCAAGAAATACATTTCATTCTCCATTGAATGACGCCAAGAATTACACTCTGCTTCCTTGATACGCTTCGTTTTATGCAGGCGCCACTCCATAAACTCGTTGAAACTCTACCTCAGGAGGCTATGCATATCACTCGAGCTGCATTTTCCGACGATGGAAAGTTTCAACTTGTGACTTGGAAGAGGGTTTATCCATATGAATATGTGGATAGTGTGGCGAAACTCAATGAAACCAGCCTACCTGACATAGCTGCAATCTCCAGCAACCTTATGGGCGATGCCATAACCCATGCAGAGCATGATTATGCCCTGAATGTCTGGATATCATATGGCATCGAGAGCCCTTTCTATTAAAGACTATTTACGGTGTCTGTATGGCGGTGTTGGCAGTACTACATTGCAGCCACCTCATGTGGTATGGCAGACTAGTATACAGTCGAGAGGACGTGAGGTGCACACTATGCTACAGTCTAAAATCGGCCTGTCATCTCATGACGATAAAAGGGTCATTTGTGATGGCAGGATTGAAACTCTCCCGTACTCACACTGCTCACTCGTGGCAAGAGAAAGGGTGGGCGACTGTGAGAGGGAGTGAGAGGATGTGTGTGTGTGTGTGTGTGTGTGTGTGAGAGAGAGAGAGAGAGAGAGAGAGAGAGATTCCGCAGAGTAGTAGTATGACACTTTAACATAGTGGAAGTAATTTTGTATGAATGTGTGTGTGTGTGTGTGTGTGTGTGTGTGTGTGTGTGTGTGTGTGTGTGATGTAAATATTTATGTGTACTATGCACATGTGTATTTACACACACAGACCATCTGTGGGGAAAAAATAGGAGGGAAAGAGAAGAACATGTTTATATATGCACACCATGTGTATGAAAAAAGCATAAACAAAAAAATTATTTATATTTATTTAAAAAAGCATAAACAGAAAAAGATATTTTATATTTATTTATTCATGTGTAACATATGTGCACCATGTTAAAATAAATCCGTGCACCATGTGCATCTTCTAAACAGAATAGTTTTTGAGTTTTTTCACCTGTGGCTAGCCACCCATGCCAGATAAGTTTTAAGTGTGTGTATAACTATATAGCTCACCGTCCATCAGAATTATTGTAAAACCTACGCTACTGGGGGGGGGGGGGGGGGGTGAGGGGGGCAACAGCCTTGCCACAGTGGATACACCGGTTCCTGTCAGATCACCGAAGTTAAGTGCTGTTGGGCGTGACCAGCACTTGGATGGGTGATCATCCGGGCCGCCATGCGCTGTTGCCATTTTTTGGGGTGCACTCAGCCTTTTGATGCCAATTGAGGAGCTACTCGATCAAATAGTAGCGGCTCCGGTCACAGAAAACCATCATAATGACCTAGAGAGCGGTGTGCTGACCACACGCCCCTCCTATCCCCATCCTCAGCTGAGGATGACACGGCGATCGGATGGTCCCGATGGGCCACTTGTGGCCTGAAGACGGAGTGCTTTTATGCTACTTGGGCTGTGAAATTGAGTTACAGTGTAAGTATCTCCACATTAGTTTTTAGCATAGATTTCTAAAAAGCTGTAAACATTCTCATCCATTGCTACTGGGAAAAATTGTAATAAATATTCTCGACCAGTATTGTTGTTGTAGTGGGGAAGTTAAAAGCATCTCTGTATTGGAATATCAGAGTCAAATTGTACCTCCGAACTATATTGTAATTTCAAGAACTGAATTGTAATCTCAAGAACTGAATCATATTCGTGTGGACTAAATAAACGAAAAAAATCATTACCACACGTCTTAGCTGTTATTTGAAAAAAAGCCTATCCCATATTGTATTTTATATATATAAAGGCTATGCAGGTCAGAAATGACATTAATTTTTCTGAAGATGAGTGCTGTTAAGGAGGTGAAGTTTAAAACCGAGAATACCAAAATATATAGAATGGTTGCATGTAATTACACCTATCGTGCAGTGCGAATTGGGTTATGGGAGCAGGAGGCATGTGACTGCGTCTGCTTCCAATGACATATGGCAAATGTATCTAAAATAATATCTCCTGTGCTTGACAAAAACCACAGCCACAGTATCTGCACGAAACTGTATACTATCAAAGGGGGAACAGGGTGAAGAGAAATCATACACATATTACGAGGTAAAGATTCATTTCTTTCTCAAAGTAATTTTACATTTTCAATAGCAGACACTGTAACACTATTTTCACACATCTTCTTGTTCCTGAGTAGATGAGCAGCAGGGAACCCATAAATTCCAGGTCTTCAATAGCAGCAAACTTGAAGATTCGACGCATCCATGAGATCTTCTTCTTCCCCTTCTTGTGATTATGTTCAGATAATCGAAGCGACATCACCATATCTTTATAAGGTATGGCAGGATCATTCCAGTGAATTCCACGGTAGAAATGTGCTAAGCACTTTGCACTCTTCCAAGTTTTAGCGCACTTCATATTCTTGAGCGGCCTCGGTGATGCATGCTGTAATACATGCAGTAATCAAAAGCGTACATGTGGCGATGACCCTTGATCAGTTTCATATAAATATCCAAAAGCACATTTCGTTTCTTCACCCGCTCAAACACATTGTAAGCAGTAACAATCTCTTTTCACAGCGAATCCGTAGCCCTCAAGGCTAATTGCTGTAAAATATTGAGGTAGTAAGGGTTCTAGAATATTTCTCCTTATGCATGGCTGCAACTCTGTTCTTGAACAGGCAGAGCTGTGCAGTCACTAACCCATTTTAATAGTGATAACTAAAGCATGACCATACTTTGCAAAATGCACTCACTACCACTCCTCAAATTCACTATCAGAATTATGGCATTACCTTACTCACAGAAATCCTGCACACAGTTGAAGTCGAATAACTGAATAACGATGGACTGATAGAGATTATGCCATTACATAAAGCTGGTGCGCTGAAGGGGACAAACAGAATTCTGTTGTATGCTTGGAATAAAGCATTCTTTGCATTCAAGCCTATAGGGGGTTTCTACATAATATGGTATTCCTTTTTGAAAATTCAGCTCCCACACACACATGTTGTAGGATCCAAACAGGTTTGTATCATTAAGTCATGTCCTCTCGCACGTGTAAGAGCCAAAATCTTTGTATGACGCTCTAACAGGCTCTTTTGTTATTTCGTAACAAACGCAATTTTACCAGCTGCAACAACGGATCCGTCTCGCAGTGATCCTGTTCCTGCTCCAAAGCGTTGAACAGGTACTGTGCTTAGCAACAGGAACTTAGACTCCATGCGGAACAATTTTTCTGTTTCTCCACCTATCTGCTCGGTCCCTGAAAATTAATTCTGAATGGATGTACTCTACTATATATATTGCACTTGCAATGATTTCTTAGTCAGGGAAAATTTGTGTGATCTGGCTGGTGGTAGGCAGGCTTACGTTAGCTATGCATGGAATGCACTGACACAAAAACAGTCTTGGCAGTCTGAATATATAAAAGAGGCCATCGTGCGTTGGCTAGATTTACAAGTATCGAAATTACGAAACGGTTTCGTGGGAGGTGAAATCGATAAAATAAAAAAAGATGCTAGGGCTTTTTTAAATTGTAATTGCATCCTTTATTCGTCGACAAATATCTGATGGCGGGAGGCTTTTTTGCTACCGGCTAGTGTGAAAACGACACTCAGCTGGTGCGAGTGTGGACGCATCATAATTTTTTTGTACACCTACAGCTGATAGTCAGAAATGTTATGCAGCGGCTTGAACATAAAGGTACTGTGGCTTATGTTTCAACATATCACTTGACATTTGTGGGACGTAATGAAACTATTATTATATACATGAAGATGGTATCTGTTCTTTCCGGCCGGCCGGGTTGGCCGAGCAGTTCTAGGCGCTACAGTCTGGAACCGCCCGACCGCTACGGTCGCAGGTTCGAATGCTGCCTCGGGCATGGGTGTGTGTGATGTCCTTAGGTTAGTTAGGTTTGTTAAAGTTAGAATGAAATCACAATGAAATGAATACTCCTAGCTGCATACAGGTGTTGATATAAGTCAATGGGGACAGTTGAAAATGTGTGCCCCTACTGGGATTCGAGCCCGGGGTCTACTGCTTATATGGCAGATGCTCTGTCCATCTGAACCACCGAGGACACAGAGGATAGTGCGACTGCAGGGACTTATCTCTGGGACGTCTCCTGTGAGACCCACATTCGTAACTTATTGTCCCGCACTATATTCGTAGTGCCCCTGCCCAGTATACTCATTACTCGCGGCTTTACTGGCGATTCCCGTAAGAGTTCTGGCACTGTTTGTGCATCCACACAGAAGGAGATGGTCAAATGGCTGGCGAGCCTAGTGGTATCTGTTCTTTCGGACAACGCTCACCAGCTATTTTCGGACATGTCCGAAAGGACAGATATCACTAGGCTCACCAGCCATTTAACCATCTTCTTCTGTGCAGATGCACAAACAGTGCCAGAACTCTTACGGGAATCGCCAGTAAAGCCGCGAGTAATGAGTATAATGGGCAGGGGCACTACGAATATAGTGCGGGACAATAAGTTGCGAATGTGGGTCTCACGGGAGGCGTCCCAGAGATAAATCCTTGCAGTCGCACTATCCTCTGTGACCTTGGTGGCACAGATGGACAGAGCATCTGCCATGTAAGCAGGAGATCCCGGGTACAAGTCCCAGTCGAAAAAAAATGGCTCTGAGCACTATGGGACTCAACATCTTAGGTCATAAGTCCCCTAGAACTTAGAACTACTTAAACCTAACTAAACTAAGGACATCACACACACCCATGCCCGAGGCAGGATTCGAACCTGCGACCGTAGCAGTCCCGCGGTTCCGGACTGCAGCGCCAGAACCGCTAGACCACCGCGGCCGGCAGTCCCAGTCGGGGCACACATTTTCAACTGTCCCCGTTGACTTATATCAACGCCTGTATGCAGCTAGGTGTATTCATTTAATTGGAAACTATTATTCACGTACAAAAAATATTACGTATATCTAATCATAAGGAAGGGATACATTTTACATGGTGAATTGTGATTTCAACACATTGAAGAATATATCTGAATGTAAGGGGTGATAGATATATTTCATAAACAGCTGCACAGTATAGCAGTGCAAGGGTTCAACTGGACCTGCCTTAGTTCACAAACAGGATGGGAAATACGACTGTAAGAGATTGATGCACAGAACGTCCCCACATTGGCACACCTAAGCGTATCCTTTCGTTTTCCATGTTGTACTTTCGACAGCGATGTTGATTACAGTACGCCAATCAGTATCAGTGTTGTCTTTCCAACCCTTTCGTCCATGGCAGCGTTGCTGATCATCACTTACTACCGGACGTCTGTGCCCTATAACACTTGTTTGAGAGAGTCTTGACAGGATGTGGCAACTTCCGGAAGTGCTGACTGGAAAACTTAAACGTCAGATAACTTCCTGTAACTGAAGACAATCGAGACATGTAGCTGGTGTAAGTGTGGGCATACCATAATTTTTTGGGTGCTGTACACATATAAACGATAACTGCGCTGCTTATCTTAAATGTCTATATGTTGCAGTGAAAAGTTACTGTGGCTTATGTTCCGGCATGTCCAGAGATAATGACTGTGTGTGCTATCATGAGGGAGGTATAGATTCAGCACATTGATATCCGTAAGGATACGAGAGAGATTTTATGTGGAAAATTATATGCTCTAGAGATATTGAGATTTGTTCCAGAACCACAGCTGTCAAGAGGTGACATTACCAGTACATTGCTCGGTGTCAGACAGCAGCAGCAATCGTAATATGTAATTGTAGTTACACTGATAAATAAGTGCCTGGTTCCCAATATTCTTGCGAGTCTGGAGATGGCTGTAGAAAGCATAGGAGCTAGCAAGCTGGTCACGACTAGAAACATCATCTCAGCGGACACTTTTGTTCTGGGCTGGGGCTTGCCCATCCTTTGTACACCAGTACAGGGAGTCCGAGAGAGCTTCCTGCTTTGGACAATTTGGCTTGCGGCTCCCCCTGGGTGGGTGAACAGTGGGCTAGTGCCCAGTTTGCATTGAGTTGTCTTCGGGACTGTGTGTGTCACGAGTATACTCAATGGAAATTTGAGAAGAGTCAGCGTGACGTGTGTTTGTGCTTGAAGTATTGATAGCATTCAAACTCCAATCACTCAGGCCCTCCTCGGGTGGGGGTCCTCTATGGCCGGTGGACCTCTCTCTGGCTGACATGTGCTTCCACAGGTACAGTCATGGGGTCCTGTTTACGGCGGTAGTTTCTCCCGGTCTCTGAGCACTATCACTGTACTTCAGCCCAGTGCATGTGGCTGTCCAGAAGATGAGTATGTGGGATGTAACAGTGTTTTCAAAGCTCTCAGTCTTCTAGGCGTGAATAGATATGTTTTTCAATACATTGTGGCAGTATTTGTTGTTGTTGCCACTATCCTATCATGGTGTCGACCCTTTCCTCCCTCCTTCTTTCTCGTGATGTAGCTGAGAGGACTGGTCAGCTCAGAATTCTATAGTGGTTTTAGAAAGGAAAATACACTTAGCAGACCTGTAGTGGTTGGGGACTCATTAACTGTAACTTTATAAATTCATGTCGAATTTTGAAATTGCAACTATCATTTAATACATCACTGATTCCAGTAGCAACATCAAATAATAATAAGTTAGGATTATTTAATGAAATTTCTTGTCAAAAACATAACACTGTTTTTATTCATGCGAAATACTGTGCAGTGTAGCCGCCCAACTATCCGCATGGTTTAACGCTCTGCTTCCAGAGCGGGAAGTCGTGCCGGTCCCTGCACAAATCCGCCCTGTGGATTAGCCAGCCTGTGGATGGTTTTCAAGGCGGTTATCCATCTGCCTCGGCGAATGCAGGCTGGTTGCCCTTATTATGCCTCAGTTACACTATGTCGGTGATTGCTGCACAAACACTGTCTCCATGTATGCGTACACCATAATTACTCCACCACACAAACGTTTGGGGTTACACTCGTCTGGTATGAGATGGGGCAGAGTATTGGGGTTAGTGGAGTGCTGTAGCCCGTTGTGTGGTTGTGAACCACAGAGGTCTATGTCAGGGATGAAGCCTCTACGTCGTTTCTAGGTCCCTGGTTCTGTACACCATACACACACTGTGCAGAGTCGACCTTTCTTTTTATTTCATGTATTTTTAAACTGTGTGAAGCAAATTGTTTGAACACCATATTAATGATTTAATTAATATTTTCTGTGGCACATCTTCTGAAGCACCATTCGTGAAATGTTCAAGATGTGATATCTGCATCAGATGTAATAACTCATGAAACAGCTCTTGAAGTGTACCTCAAGAAAAGTGCACAGGTAGGTTGGGGCAGTTTATAGTCCATGGTGGAATGAAACAAGTCATGCTAGTTCCTATGTCATCTGCAAAGCATACTACAGCTCTCTCTCTCTTTTTATGCAACGATATTTTTTTTTACTGTATACTGAGTCAGACAGCTACTAGTTTTGTCACATCATTAATTTGTGAGTGTGAGATAGCTATTGCGTCTGCTTTATATCCACTACATCACAAACAAGTGACCGAAATTAATGATGTATTAACTTCAGCAGTATTTCTGGATCGATTCTCATTCAGGCATTTGTCTTGGAGGGAAGGCATCTCACACACGTCGGTATTCCACAGGGGTTTACTGGCTAAATGCTGCTTTGTTTGTCGTTCGGCCTGACCATGACTGACGACGCATGGAGGCCTGGCAAACACACGCTACAGGATGATGAGAGAGAGAGAGAGAGAGAGAGAGAGAGAGAGAGAGAGAGAGAGAGAGAGGGAGCACATCCTTTGACAGGAATTTCTTGAGTGCTTTTGTTTGGGGATTAATGTGACATCCAGTCATGGGGCCTGAGTGGACACCTCTTGGACACCTGCATATGGCATGTGTGCTGACGGACATGCTGCTTCGTGGGGCACCCGGTGCACTATGATTCCGATCAGCCTGCATGGGTGGCATTCAGTGCAGGACAGTGGATGGCACATGGTTCGTGATTGAAAAATTTTTAACAGTGTAATTACATGTAATACTGTTTAGTGACAGTATTCCTTGCACAATTGGGACAAAATAAAGCGATCGATTTAATAGCTTCTTTTCAATATATTTTACAAGACCTGCATCTCCCAAAACTGCACAGAATGATGTCAAGACCCCTGCAAACTCAAATTTTTATAAATAAACAATATACCTTCTGCTATGTAATTGAATTTCCTGTCTTGAGATCCTTCCTCTGCAGCACACAGCCGCCAATTTCCAGGTAGGGGAGGGGGAGAGGATAGGGGAGAGTTGGGGGTTTACCAGAGGGGGAGAGATTAATTAATCAATCATTTTAATTAAGTAGTCAATCAAATTGATTGATTGAGAGGGGGCTATTCGAATAACTCAGGCCTGAAATTATACCTGTATCAGCGAGTGGTAGGGTGGTGGGAGGTCTCCTGACTGTTTGGGAGGAGGAAGGGGAGCATGGGGGAGCAACAGGTTAAACACCTGTCAATCAAAAGGAAGGACTGTCTCCAGGGAGTCACAATTGTCAAAGGAGAACAACAGGTTAAGGACCTGTCAATCAAAAGAGAACTATAGGTTTCCCCTGAATGTAGACAAGCTGCACTAACAAATTGTGCTGATACATATTTTGCCCCACTACTCCCTCTGCCACTAGAATGCTCTGTATTGTATTGTGCAACATGGCCAGTGAGTAACATAACTATGTCGATGCGTGAGAAACAGCTTGCTGTAGTCCCGTTTCTAACAACAGAAAACGCTTGTTCTCACATGGTGCACTCTCTCCTTCGGCATGACAATTCCAGACCACATGCGACCGCTGCGACATTTGCAGCAATCCGACACCTCGGGTTCACTGTCAACGATCGTCCTCAATGCAGTCGTCCCGACTTAGCTCCGTCCGATTATCATCTATTTCCAAAACTTAAACAACTCCTTCAGTTACTTCAGTCTCACAATGATGAGTGGTGCAAGCACAGGTGAGGTTGTGGGTCTGTCGAAAAAGTGAAACATTCTGCAGTAACGGCATCAACAAACTCGTCTCTTGTTGGGAGAAATGTGTTCGTCATCAGGGTGACTATGTTGAGTAATAAATAAGTAGACATGAAGAATAAAGATGTAGAATATTAATAACGTTTGCTTTATTTAAAAACATTTAAGAGTTTTCACATAAAAAATTCCATCAGGACGCTCTCATATGTATGATTTGTTCCATTTGTTAACCCAATTTCCTTTGTCTCGGTGATAATAACTCTCAAAAGTGCAAAACACGTAATCAACAAAGTGTGAAAAACAAAACACAGCGAAATGCAACAACCCTCACACGACAGATGTACACTTTTCGTCATTTTTTTCTATTTTCCGTCATTTCTTATTTGCTTCAAAATTCGTGGAGGTATGTTCCTCCTTTGCAACTAAATGAAAGGCAGTTTTTATTTATGAAGCATCTTCATTGGCCTGTAATACGTTTCATTTTATATATACAATAAATGTATTATGTAGCAGCTACAACATGTTACTATGTTACATTTTCTCATGTTTTTCTCTTGTTTTGCGAATCAGAAACACCTTTTGTAGCAAAAATTCCGTGAGGTGAAATTATCGTTTGGTGTTACGATTTACAGTGCTGTTAGTCCGTATGTGTGATCCTGGAGATGTGTTCATTCGGTCCCCATGCTCCAGCTAGCCCATTTTCGGCATTATTTCTCCCACATTTATTATAATACATCACTTTCACTTTGTGATCAACATGTGTGTGTTTACAGTGTGTAGTACTGCAACTGTCTCTGTTTATTTTTCGTCTTTTGTTTGTGTTGTGTGTGTGGTTTGATATCTTTCATTAGTTGTGTGTGTGTATGTGTGTGTGTGTGTGTGTGTGTGTGTGTGTGTGTGTGTGTGAGAGTGTGTGATTGTGTTGTTCTTTGTATCGTAATCCCTCCGGGAACAGCTGAGCGTAACGTTGTTGTGTCGCTCTTGCACCGCATTCAGAGAAATCGTATACGAGGTGCATATCTGTCAACTCTTCATCAGTAAGACTATCCGCACTGCTGTGTATCACTGTTAACGTGCAACTAACACCAACAGAAAAATAAACCCGGGACTGACCGACGCAGTACTGAATGCCACTTTATGGGCGAAGAGTAAAGCGGGAATTGCTGCTGTCCACTTTCAAGAACAGTGAGCGAACGGGACAAGTTTGTTTCTGAACAAGACACGCAGCGCATACCGTCGCCATTTGCACTGTAGTATAGATATTTTTAATTCAGTGCGCACGCATGATAAATGAGGGTGATTAATCAGATGGAATGCGATTAAAATGTTACGAGCTACCGTAGACCACAGCTCCCTGACACCCTGACACCAAAACGAGCGACTCGCCCCTGCTTCGCAGGGGTAACACTAACCATCTGCGGTTAGACTACTTTTCTGCCGTAGTGGTGATGAATTATATTCGCAAACCTTCCTGGTAAATCAGCCAATCTTATGGTGAAAACCGTATCAAAATCCTTTCTGTAGTTCCTAAGATTAGCCTTCACAAACAGACAGAAAAACGCATCGGAGGACTTTAATTTATAGTGTGTATAGATGTATGAAGCGGGCGTTAGCGAATACAAATGTCCAAAAAATGTGACTAACAGCAGGAGTGTCTATAGGACAAATATAAGGCTCTGGACGGATGTATCACCAGGGGAAAGATAGATAGCACCTACAGAAAAATTGAAGAGGTCTTTGGAGAAAAGAGAAGCAGCTGCATAAATATCAAGAGCTCAGATGGAAAAGCAGTCCTAAGTAAAGAAGGGTTAGCTGAAATGTGGAAAGAGTGTGTAGAGGGAGATGAAATGAACGCAATATTATAGAAATGGAAGAGGACATAGATGAAGATGAGATGGAACATATGTTACTGCGAGAAGAATTTGTAAGAGCACTGAGATACCTAAGTCGAAACAAGGTCCAGGGAGTACACGACAGTCCGCCAGAACTACCGAAGAACTACTGACAGCCTTGGGAGAGGCATCATGCCAAAACACTTGCATCTGGTGTGAAAAATATATGAAACGAGCGGCTCAAGAAGAATATAATAATTTCAATTCCAAAGAAAGCAGGTGCTCACAGGTGCTCATATTACTAAACCATCATTTTAATAAGTCACGGTTGCAAAATACTGACACGAATTCCTCAGAGGAGAATGGAAAAACCGCTAGAATCCGACCTCGCAGAAGATCAGTTTGGCTTCCGGAGAAATGTAGGCACATGCGGGACAATGGTGACACTACAACTTATGTTGGAAGATAGGCTAAGGAAAGGCAAACCTACGTTCATAGCATTCGTAGAGCTAGAGAAAGCTTTTGGCAATGCTGGCTGCAGTAATCTTCTTGAAATTCTGAAGGTAGTGGGGGTAAAACACAGGGAGCGAAAGGCTATTTATAACTTGTACAGAAACCAGACGGCAGTTATTAGAGTCGAGGGGCATGAAAAGGAAACTGTGGTTGAGATAGAAGTGAGACTGGGTTGCATCGTATCCTCGGTGTTATTCAACCTTGACATTGAGCAAGCAGTAAAGAAAACTAAAGTAAAATTTGGAGAAGGAACTGAAGTTCAGGGAGAAGATATAAAAAGTTTCAGGTTTCCCAAAGACGTTGTAATTCTGTCAGAGACAGCAAAGGACTTGGAAGAGCAGTAGAACGGAACGGGCAGTATCTTGAAAGGTGGACGTAAGATGAACATTAAAAAAAGCAAAACAAGGATAATGATAATGAAACGTGGTCGAATTAAATCCGTTGATGCAGAGGGAATTAGATTAGGAAACGAGACACTTAAAGTAGTGGATGAATTTTACTATTTAGGCAGTACAATAACTGATGATGGCTGAAGTACAGTGGATATAAAATATAGACTGACATTGGCAAGAAAAGCGTTTCTGGAGAAGAGAAATTTGCTAGCATAGAATATAGGGTTTAGTGCTAGGAAGTCTCTTCTGAAAATGTATGTAATGTAGCCTTGTGTGGTGGTGAAACATGGCCGATAAACAGTTTAAACAAGAAGAAAATAGAAGGTTTTGAAATGTGGTGCTACATGCAGAAGATTAGATGGTTAGATTGCGTAACTAATTAGGAGGTACTGAATAGAATTGGGGAAAAAATTTGTGGCACAACCTGACTAGAAAAAGGGATCGGTTGATAGGACACACTCTGAGACATCAAGAGATCACCAGTTTAGTATTGGGAGGAAATATGAGGGAGACCAAGACATGAATACAGTTAGCAGAGTCAGAAGGATGTTAGTTATTGGGGGATGAAGAGGCTTGCACAGGATAGAGTATCATGGAGAGCTGCATCAAACCAGTATTCGGACTGAAAAGTGCAATAACAACGTAGATGTAAAGTTTCTGACAACAGTGGTGTCGTGTGTCTCAATAACCTGCTGCAAGCCTTTTAATTGAATGTCACTTCGGCGACTTAATGTACCTACAGGGAAGCTACAGTTTAACGTAGAATGCAGACCACAAGTCGTTTCTGGCGAATCTCCACATGATTGAGAGGTGATTGCTAGCTAAAACGACATACAGAAAAATCCTGGGATTCGAGCCTGCGACCTCTAGGTTTCAAGGCACGAACTTTGCTACTAGACCAGCAGGGCCGAAATAGATTTTGGTTACACATCACTCTGCTTTGGAGTTGCGGCGGCTGTGTACTGCTTTTCCCGACAGATACCCCTTCCTTTGTAGCTGGCCGTCCCTTAGATCCCATCAAACGCCACTTAAATACGAAACTAATAAAAATACGTATATTACATACTCATCATTGCTTATCAGTAATAAACCCGACTATCGATTAGTGGAAACTTTATCAAAATCCCTACAATGGTTCCTGACATAAACTAAAACATAGAGTCCCGGCGCGGGACTTTAATTTACGATGTGTACAGATATCGGTTGTCATAAAATATTCGTGAGCAATCGTCGAAATTTTGTCCCCGTAGACTAGGGATGACAGTTATCGATGAAACAAACCAGACTGTCAAACTGCTCAAAATAACCGATTTCTGAAATAACCGATTTTCGGTTTCTTATTTCTGTTGTTTCCTGTACTAAATGTAGAAATCTAAAAAAGATTGAAAAATTTTGACTTTCTCAGTTTCAAGGTATAATGAATCAAAACATTAAATTAAATAGAAAAAACTTAGTCCGTCCACCGCTCGCTGTTTTTCTCGAAAAGTGATAAGCGGTTGAATACTACAAAAAGTCACCAGTAGTCTCCTTTTGATTCAAATTTTTTGAAACTCTGTTTAAAAACCGTGTTGTAACCGGGAATCATACCACTGTTTGGGAATTATGAACAGTCAGTGCTAAAGGGTGAAAACTGTGGCTGAAGAGCTGCTTTTCGTGTCCGTTTTCAAGGGCTACAAGCAGATAAAGGTACAGGCAGCAGGTCGGCTACTTTCTCTTCTTATTGTATCCTATGAATGAATTGTTAAGTTTTTAATTTATTATTGTTACCATAATTTCCTTACTGTTTTATTAATTCGTAGAAGCGACAAATAAACCTTTAATCTTTTAAAGGAAATGGAACATTGTATTTCATTGACGCGTCGCTTCGTAAAAATGTTTGTAGACTAGGGTTGGTGCCGTTCTGCAATACAGCGAGTGGCCGGTGACGAAAGCGAGAAACTATCATTTAGACCGGGTGGGGGAAAGCCTTGCACGCTGTACACACATGCGTATCTTAAGTCAAACACAGGGTAGCCTCAGGAATGCTGTGTCAATTCTTATGCCGTGTATTTGTTGCCCGTTTCTGTCAGCAATGTCATTAAAGTGGCACTGATCGCTTTTCCCATTTTCTGTAACAACGCTGTTTCAATCTAAAGCAAATTTTACGAACAAAAATTACTTCTTTTTTTAAAAAAAAGGTTTATTTAAAAACGAAAAAATTTAGTACTGCTGCTATGGCGGCTTTTTACTCGGTTATCAGTAAAAAATAAATATCACCTGTTATAACCGAGACCAAACAAATAACAAAAAATACCGGTTATTTAGAATTAAAATACCAGCATCCGTTTAAACTGATCGGTTTTTCCAATCCTTACTGTAGACTCAGTGGATAGAAATCGCTACGAAATATAACGTGGTGACTCATTTAATCCTTTCATGCACTATACGTACCCTCAACACGTCAGTAGAACAGTGCACCTATGCATAAGGCGAATAATGGCAAATCTTTCTTTCACGAGTGTTTCATACGATTTGACACAAAAGCTCCATTTAGTAATTCTGCCGTGGCGTTCCGTTCACGACGACACAATCGTAGTCGGCTGGTTTCGCACATTTATTTGAGCGCGCGAGGCGGCCGGCAGCCAGAAAGCCGTCTCGGCGTTGCCAGACCGCTGGAGCGGTGTCGGACAGCTCCCGAGCTTCCCCGTGCACCGGGGACCCTGCGTTTTTTGCTGCAGGCATACAGGCCGAACGGGTTAGCCTCGCTCCCTCGCTGCTTCTCTCTCCGCGCTGCTGCCTGGGAACGTTCGCTGCATCCCACCCGGTAATTTCCGTCGCATATCTTTCACACAGCTCGCGATAAAACGTTATACGTCGCTCGCTTCGTCAACGTCGAGGCGAGTCGAGGATATCCGTGTTGCGTACTCGAAAAGGAAGAAATATAGACATTTAGCATCCGTTCGACGACGAGTTCATTAGAACCGGGTCGCAAGCAAAGCTTGAGCAAAGATTTAATTACGATCCAGCAACAAACTTTTCGAAGGAACCATTCCAGCATTCGCCTCAAATGATTTACAGATACCACAAAAAACGAAATCCGAATTGCTGGACGGAGGTCTGAACCGTGCTCGTTCCGGATAAGAGTCCAGTATTCGAATCCCATTTTTATGTTCGTTGTCAATGTGGTGCTTTGTATATCATGCTGCCAGCTGTTAGCTTAGTTATTGGCATTCGTTATAACTGCTGCCTCTCGCTATGCTGTGTCAGTATTACGATTACAATACATTTTCACAATGAAAAATATGGGAACACACTGACTATTTATATGATTCTCCTAAGCTACTTTTTTATTTACTTACAGTGACTTATACCTAATTACATTCATTCTCTGTCTGTTCCTCTCAAAACAAACACACACACACGCACGCACACACACGCACGCACGCACGCACACACACACACACACACAGAGAGAGAGAGAGAGAGAGAATACACAGAATATCATTAAACATTCAGAATACCGAGCGAGGTGGCGCAGTGGTTAGCACACTACACTCGCATTCGGCAAGACGACGGTCCCAACCCGCGTCCGGCCACCCTGATTTAGGTTTTCCGTGATTTCCCTAAATCACTTCAGGCAAATCACTTTCTGAAGTTCTTATATGAAACAGAATGACTAGTCAAGGAGCTATGATTTCAATTTGTGTTTGAAGTTAAGTTTATTATCCATTGGATTCACTACATCGCTTGTTAAGTAGTCAGAGATTTTTATGGCTGAATACCCTCCTTCTTTGTCTGCCACCCTAATGCTGAGTGATGGACATTGTAAGTTAGTTCCCCTTTCTAGTGTTATATCTACAAATTTCGCTTCTGTTTTCTAACTGTCTTTTGTTGTTGACAACAAATTTCATAAAGGAATAAAGAGCTTTCTGCAAGACCTTCTGGAAGCGGAATTCACATGTTTTTCATATTAAACACTTCTCTGCAACAAAGACTTCTTCCTCATTGACAAGTCTCCCCAAAATATGATGCAAGAGAGACAAAGAAAGTAGGAATAGTAAGCCAACGATTTGACATTTTCATTTCCAAAATCAGATGCTATCCGTAATGCAAAAGTTGCAGAGCTTAGACGTTTAAGAATATCTGTAACCTGCGATTTTCAGTTAGGTTTCTTATCAGTATAAGAATCTTAATAATTTACAATATTGCCTCTGCCTTGTGATGACTGGGTGTTGTGTGATGTCCTTAGGTTAGTTCGGTTTCAGTAGTTCTAAGTTCTAGGGGACTGATGACCATAGATGTTAAATCCCATAGTGCTCAGAGCCATTTGAACCATTACATTATTGCATTTCATCTATTTATTTGCCTAATTGCATTATTTGCAATGATATGGTCATGCCTTGTGCAGTACGGAACTGCCGGTATTGTGTTTTGTCTAAGTTCAGCGGCATTCCATTTGCAAAGAACCAGTTATTAATAGTCAAGGAAATTTTAGTTACGTTTACAAGTGTTGTAGTTTCTCCGTTCGGTTTGATTATAGTACTTGTGTCGTCAACAAAGAGAGCTGTTCCTGCTTTTCGCATATTTGAAGGCAAGAAAGCAAACCCAAAATCGCTCTCTGTGGTACCCAGATAGTGATTACTCCCCATTAAGAAGCTGCTGTTTTGTTACGTAAACTCTTTGAGTTTCTTAACGCAACACTCTACCTCTTCTGGGATGTGATCATGAGAAACTTCGATCTCATATTATGCATCCTTTTACACTGAAGAGCCAAAGAAACTGGTACAGCTGCCTAATATCGTCTAGGGTCCCGGCGAGCAAGCAGAAGTGCCGCAACACGACGTGGCATGTACTCAACTAATGTCTGAAGAGGTGCTGGAGGGAATTTACATCATGAATCCTACAGGGCTAGCCATAAATCCGTAAGACTAAGAGAGGGTGGAGATTTCTTCTGAACAGCACGTTGCAAGGCATCCCAGATATGCTCAATAATGTTCTTGCAGGATCTTTTTCCGGCCACAGAGATGTCGGAGATTCGATGTTTTACCGGATTCCTGATATTCACGGTACACTAGTGTAATAGTCGTACTGGAAAGTCCCCACTTCATCGCCGCTTCGGAGATGCTGTGTCCCATCGTTCGTGTGCCGGCTATAACACCACGTTCAAACTCACTTAAATCTTCATAACCTGTCATTGTAGCAGCAGTAACCGATCTAACAACTGCTCCAGACACTGGTTGTCCTATATAGGCGTTGCCGACCTCAGCGCTGTATCCTGCCTGTTTACATATCCTGTATTTGAATACGCATGCCTATACCAGTTTCTTACGCGCTTCAGCGTAGTTAGGATGAAAACTAGTTGCCAGCAAGATGTCAAGTACCACAATATTAGAGCTTACCTTGGAGAGTACTGTGAACCGATTAATAAAATGTATTTGACGAAGTTACAGAAAATATATGTTGACAATATTTTGTCATTCAAATTTTGTATAAGCTTATCAGAGAATTGAAAAGTGGCACGTTCCGTGGAGAGACGGTTTTGAAATCCAAATTGAGACTGACGAAATATCTTATTTTGAGAGATGTGAGTTATGGTTCTTGTGTCATAATCTTTTCCAGTATCTTCGAGAAGGAGGTAAATAGTGAGACTCGTCAGCGATTATTAGCATCTATCTCCGTACCTTACCTGCACAAGAACCTGACAGATATTTCAATCTGTCTCAGTATGTCATTTGTAATAGTGATTTATTGCATGTTAGCTGAGTACCCAGCGTTGCCCAGGTGTGTTTTTACTCAAATAATTCTATTCCATCTCCTCCTAACCCCTAACTCAGTCTGTCTCCTCCAAACCCTCTCTGTCCATCTCCTCTATCCCCACTCTCTGTCCATCACTTGTTGCCTCGCTATCTGCCCATTTGCTACTCCCCTCTCTCTCTGCCCATCTGCTCCTCCCCCCTCTGTCCATCTGCTCCTCCCCCTCTGTCCATCTGCTCCTCCCCCTCTGTCCATCTGCTCCTCCCCCCTCTGTCCATCTGCTCCTCCCCCCCTCTGTCCATCTGCTCCTCCCCCCTCTGTCCATCTGCTCCTCCCCCCTCTGTCCATCTGCTCCTCCCCCTCTGTCCATCTGCTCCTCCCCCTCTGTCCATCTGCTCCTCCCCCTCTGTCCATCTGCTCCTCCCCCTCTGTCCATCTGCTCCTCCCCCCTCTGTCCATCTGCTCCTCCCCCCCTCTGTCCATCTGCTCCTCCCCCCTCTGTCCATCTGCTCCTCCCCCCTCTGTCCATCTGCTCCTCCCCCCTCTGTCCATCTGCTCCTCCCCCCTCTGTCCATCTGCTCCTCCCCCCCTCTGTCCATCTGCTCCTCCCCCCCTCTGTCCATCTGCTCCTCCCCCCTCTGTCCATCTGCTCCTCCCCCCTCTGTCCATCTGCTCCTCCCCCCTCTGTCCATCTGCTCCTCCACCTTCTGTCCATGTGTTCCTCCCCCTCTGTCCATCTGCTCCTCACCCCTTTGTCCATCTCCTCCTTCCCCTCTGTCCGTCTCCTCCTTCTCCCTCTGGCCCTGTCCATCTCTTCCTCCCCCCCCCCCCCCCAATCCCTCTCCAGTTTATCAGCCCCACGCCAAGAGGAGGTTGGTGATTCCTAACCTCCATAATATTTCTTTACGCATAGTAAGTAATATGTGAACCATGTTTGGTTGAAATAGATCTAGGGGTTCAGGAGGAGCTTTTTATCCAGGACTTTGCCAAGGTACGCGGATCTCACATTTATTTCAAATATATTTGACATATATCACACATATTTCAACACACGTATCACCTATATCTCAAGCGAATTTCACCCAGCATTTTCACACAATTCATTGTTTTTGACGTCGTATCTCCAGAAATATGTGTTGTACAATGATATAGTCTTGCAGTTGCATTCGATAATATGTGCAAATACTGTCTGAAAAGTGTGTCTCGAGTAAAGTTAGTAGTAAAGAAGTAATAAACTACAGCGTCGTGCATAGTGAGGCAGTTTTATTGCATGAACAAGGAAAATGTACTAAGCGATAAACTCTTTTCCTTTCATCATTTTGTGGCCGTTAACAGCGAGAAAATGTCTCGAAAAGGTTGGAAATTATGTGTAAAGCTTGTTGCAAGTGACTAAGTGCTCCCATTCTCAAATACTGGATGAATAAAGTCTGAGTATTCGTACGTCGTGGTCTACACTACATTTTCACCCTGGCACCAACGGCTTTGATAGATAGGTGGTTCTTACCGCAGCAAATCACTCGTCAATCTAATGCTGGACTGCAACAACTGATGAGTAGGTATACCACTCAAATCCACCTCTTCGCTATGGTACAGAGGCGCCACCACCGTGCACCAATGTCTCTATTCACAGCCTGTCACAGGACTCAGAGATTCGCATGGGTGCAGGAACACCGCGACTGAATACTAGAAACAGTCGAAAAATTTTATTTGGAGTGATGAGTCGTCGTACAAGTTACTAAATTTCTATGACAGAGCACGAGTTCGTCGAATGATACATCACGCTTGCCTACAAGATACCGTTAAGACACTGGGTAAGTATACTCTCGTGTGGGATGTATTTACCACTGGCGAACGATACAGGAACCTACTGTCTGATCAAATAATCCGTTTGCTTGTCAGAAGTACCCCACAGGTGACCTGTATCTTTAAAGGGATTGCGCAGTCTGTGTCAGAATGTGTTGAGGATCACTACGTGGACAGTCGGGTGCTTGTGCAGGACCTCATATCACCTGACTTTCAACCGAACACATCTGGGACGCTGTCGAACGAAATATGCCAGTCTTGCAGCCAGTTCTGATCAGTCCTCGTAAGCTGTGGACGGTGGTTCAGCGGCCATCACGATAGCGTGCCCAGCTGCTTTCGATGTGTCATAGAGTTCAACCCGCAACTCGTCGACGACCTCATGAGGACGTTACTAGGTAAGTGTTTCAAATTCGGTTGCTCATGAGCATAAAAATACGCTGATCGAAATATTAAGGCGATGTACCAAGATATCGTGATAAACCTCCGGTAGAACGAAATTTTCACTCTACTGCGGAGTGTGCGCTGATATGGAACTTCCTGGCAGATTAAAACTGTGTGCCGTACCGAGACTCGAACTCAGGACCTTTGCCATTCGCGGGCAAGCGCCCTACCTACTGAGCTACCCAACCACGACTCACGCCCCGTCCTCACAGCTTTAATTTCGCCAGTACCTCGTCTCCTACCTTCCAAACTTCACAGAAGCTCTCTTGCGAACCTTGCCCGCGAAAGGCAAAGGTCCCGAGTTCGAGTCTCGGTCCGGCACACAGTTTTAATCTGCCAAAAAGTTTCAAACCACAGGTACTTTTTTTTTTTCGACGCGACTGGGAGTATACCGAAAAGTATTGCTACAGGAAGAGGAATGAGATTGTTCCGCTCGCTTGGAAACGTGACCTAGATATGTGCTCGATAAGTGTTCGTATCAAAGTACTCACAATGGACACTTGACACAGCGTTGCGCGATAAGCCAGGTGTCTGCTCGACTTTGGATATAGAACGACCCAAGCATCTGGACCAGTGATATGGCTATAATCGAACACATGGATCTATGTTTCACTGTATGCTACACGATGACCCCACGCCACACCGAATTAGTACATTCAGTGAGGCAGCAGATGACAACCTAAGGGCAGCACAGCTTACATTGCTACCCACATAACATCAGAAGCTCACCGAACATCAGAAGCTCACCGTGTAACTTTCTGCATATTTTTATAATTTTACAATTACGGTTGCAGATTTTTGATAAATGACATAATATTGTCATACAGCAATTTATTATTGTATATCAATTTGTGGAACCTGCACCAAGTTGTAAAGCATTTTCTACATAAGCGCACTTACGCAAATGACCGTACTAATAATAATTTTTAACTTTTGTTTTAATAACTATTTTACAATAATTTAAAAAAGGCGTTTACGAATGTTAACGTCACTAACACGAATCATGCTGTAATTAAAATACAAAAATAATTTTAAATAGGAAGTACATGAATACACTAGCGAGCGACACCTCGGTGCCAGTTGTCAATATGCGGATAGTACCGGCTAGCACCTGGCCGCCTAGCGGTGTTGGCGAATTACTCTGTATCTTGCGGTTTTAACCTTGACTTTCCGATGCATCGCTCATCTCGTCCCTCGCATACCTGACAAAGTTAAAGAGTACTTGTACAACTGGTATAAGCTTTTATCGAAGTGTGTTGTAATGCGGTTTTGACATTAAAATGCACCTGCTATTGTATACTTAATTTCACATTGAATGACTCCATTCACAGACCTGAAGATGGTAATCATGCTTGCCGAAATCGGTTATCAACAGTAAATATTATTTATAAGCGGACTTGGCTAAGAAGTTCACATTCTCTCAAATAATCAAATAAAATAATAAAAATACATCCAAACGAAAAAGTTGTATATTATTGTACGGGGTGACAGGTATTGAACTACGTGAAATAACTGAAATAAAATATGAAATAATCTCGTCATAACTACTGAACGATTTGCGTTAGAACGTTCAAATTGCGTGGTTGACCGCTGGGCAAGACGGGAATTACTATGCGCATGCATGGTTTGGTTTAGCGACGAAGCCCACTTTCATTTGCAGGGTTCGTCAATAAACTACGGCGTGCACACACTTTATTCAACATGTAAACGTCACTACAGATATTCGGATTTAGGTTATGACAAGTTTGATATCCCTGCCATCATTGGCGATGATGTGGCACAGACGAATAGCGAAATTCTACATGACCCTCTGAAGTTTCGGAACATCGATGCTGTCAGTGACCTCGTGAATGGCTGTTTTCAGCTCAGCAATGGGTTAGGTTATTGCTGTACGCCTTGTTTTTAACATAGCCTCACAAAAAGGAGTCGCATTTGTTCAGATCCAGAGAATATGGCGGCCAATCGATGCCATGCCAGTGGCCTTTGGGTATCCCAGAGCCAGAGTGCAGTCGCCAAAGTGCTCCTCCAGGACATCAGAAGTAGGGGACAAAGCAGGCACGGCGCCACTTTGCATTGTTGCGGATCCTGGCGGCCGCAGATGCGGCAACTTCGCAGTGACATCATGGTGGGAAGTTCAAATTTTGGAGGGAAAATAGGTCAATTGGACTACTTCCACTGACCTAACACCCTCCCCTCTCCCATCCCTTCCCCTTCACACCCACTCCTCCCCTCCCCTCCCCTGGCGGGAAAAAACTTAGTCTTTGCTGGGCTGCCGGATAGGACGCACGTAAGTATGCATTGTTTATTTAAACAGTTTTAGTTATCGTAGTCAGTAGTTCCAATCACTATGTTTACCATTAAGTTCGGAGTCAAAGTGACCTAATTCATAACACCACCACCAGAGGGCGCTGTCGACCCTCCCCCTATCTTCTCCCATGACGTAATCCAAGACGGCGATCTGGGGAAAAGGACTCAGTCTCCATCGAGCCGCTGGACCGGGAGGACGGACGTGTCAGTGGATGAAATATCTGTACTGGACAAGGAGAAGTATCCTAGCTACAACAATGCATCTGAGGACTGTGTCGATAGCAATGATATTTGGTGAAGGCAAATCCGTTACACGAAATAACGAAGATGTTGCAGGATGGGGCTAAGCATGCAGTTCGCAACTCATACTGATAAATGCGACTGCTGTAAATGTGGATCATTCGATAAAAGTCCAGTCAGTCAGTCTTCCGAACTGCAAAAGGCAAGACGGTCACCCCAATGAACGAGCTCCACTAGAAGAGAGGCAATGCGCCGGCTTACGGCACGGCCACGAGGTAGCCACAGGAGCTGCCACGTACTTCCTGTCGCGTTGGAAATACCCGCAGCCTTCCTACTCCTTCCCATCCCCGATGCACGGATACCCTTCGTCGTTGAACACGACCTCTAAAAAGATCGCGACACACTTGTGAAACAGTCCCCGAGGCACTCCGCGCTCATCTGTGTGAGCAAGAGCTGTTTCAAGAGTTACTAAATCGATATGAATATGTCTCTAAATACACTTTCAAAAAAGATCGCTGCACAGTAGTTTGATTCAATTTTTCGGTGTATGCCGCCACACTCGAGCATGGACTCTAGAAAGATCCCTGCACATTTGTGAATTCTGCCTGAGACACTTCCCATTCTTTTGTGGGAAACAGATCACGAAACCGATATCTGCTGAAAGCCCAAATTTTACACGCCAAAACGACGATATCTGGAAGTCGAAATCATTTCTGTAACTGTAAACTGGACGCTCAGCACTTTTCGAGTCTTCGCTGCTTGTTTGAAGGCACTGTCAGAGAGAGAGAGAAAAGTTTCTGAGTCATACAGCTGCATCAGTGTTCATCACTTTTCTGAAACGGTGAGTGGGCTTAGTTTATATTTGCTGCTTCTGAAGCCAGGGATTTTATTTTCCTCACTTTTCGAAGCATAATGGTGTCGAAGCATAGACAGGAAATAAATACAAACAAAGTTCGAAATGCTGTCCTACAGACGAAAAAAATTGCTGGAATTTTTCGGTGTCCTGCGGCTGCTGGTCTGGAGATGCTCTGAAGCCACAATGGCGAATGAGGGAGAGCATTCCGCCAGAGGTGAATGGCCTGCTTCGACGTGTCTCTGAACACTTAAACAAAGAAGGCATCACGTTACTCTCAAACGTCACAGAACTTTCCGTAGATACCTTGTCCCCTGTCTTGTTCGAACCATCCAGTAGAGGCTCTTATGACCCATACAAAGGATGCCTTGCCAATGAAGCATTGTGATCGGCTCTTACTGAATTTACCCGCCAAACCGCTGGTGCTGCCGGTGTGGCTGCCACGTCCACCATTTTCTGCAGACGAGACTTTCAGCGGGAAAACTATTTTCTAGAGATCGACAGAAAGAGAAGATACAGCAGTAATACTGCACTGGCAGTTAAGCTCTGCACAAGTGGTCTACAGTCTACAGGTTTCAGGCATAAATTTACTTATTGTATTTTTTGGAACACGGAATAAATATTCGAAACTTTTAAAAGGGTCTCCTGTGGCCACATAGCGTAAACTTGCGCGATGTTTAATATTTGTTTTTACTGGTTATCTCATCTAGGTATCTGATCTCGAAATCAGTGATGAAAAGTGTTCCAGAATAGAGTCAAATTGAGATTGAGACATCATTAAATAAGTTTTTGGAATCTTCGGGGTAATGACGTCCTATATCCACGTCATCAAATTATAGGCCCCCGATTTTCTTTAAGTATACAGTTTCTAACCCACCATCGTCTTCTTTTCCGTTTGTCTTGCGGGTCCACTAACCGATACATTCTCTTTGTTAAAACAACAGCAAAAACCGAACTCACCACAGCAAAACTCTCAATGAGGAACTCGTTCATGATCGGGTTCGTGCAATCAGCTCAATCATGCTTTCGTTAGCACTTCAGTCCGTGTGAACTGTCCGCGACCCACGACCGATGGGGTCACTTCAGTCATTTCACGACAGGAAGTACGAAAGCGCGGCACGCAACTGCGTTCACGCCCCGCAGGAGCCCGGATTAGAAAAGTATATACCCAGCAAAGTTGTGAGGGCTTCGAAAAGGCCCGCCATAATACGACAGCCGTGTTAGGAACCTGTTGCGAAAGCAAAGAGAGCTACACCGCTGGTTTTAACAAGCCACAGTCTCGTAAGCAAACAGAAACCGAATGAAGCGAAAATTAGAGTAAGGAGAGTCATGTGTGAAGCATTCAACGAATTTGAAAGCTACATTCTATCGACCGAACTGACAGAAATCCCAAAAAGCTTTGGTCCTATGTTAAATCAATTGACGGAACTAAGCCATCTGTACAGATTTTCAGTGAACACATTGGCATCGAAACGAAAAAGGACAGAGAGAAGGTCTAAATACTAAATTTCGTTTTCTAAAATTGTTTCATGGAGAAATATCGTAATGCAGTTCCTCTTTTCAATTGCTGCACGAGCGCCAAAATGACAGATACCGAAATAAATATCAGTAAGATAGAAAACCAACTAAAATCGCTGACCGGAGGAAAGGTGACCTACGCGATTCTACATAGAGCATGCGAAAGAACTTGCTCCTTTTTTAACAGCAATCTACGGTAGCTCGCTGGAGGAACCAATTCTACGAGTAGTGAGTAGAAAAATGGGTAGGTTCATTCCCGTTTCCCAGAAGGTTCGTGGATCAGACGCACTTAACTATAGGACTATATGGCTGACGTCAGTCTGTTGTCGAACTTTAGAACAAGTTTCATGAAGACCGAAAATTTCCTCCCAACATGGATTCATAAAACAACGAGCATCTGAAACCCAGCCCGCTCTTTTCATTCAAGAGGCCCAGAAGGCGGTAGAAACCAGCCCCCAGGTAGGAAGATGCCGTGTTCCTTGGCTTCCAGAAGACGTTCGATACAGTTCCGCATTGTCGCGTACTGAATACAACACTGGCGTATGGAGTATCAGACTAACCTTGTGATACGATTGCAGTACTCCTAACAAGTAGAACAAATAATGTCAGTCTTAACGGAGATAAATCTTTAGACGTAAAAGTAACTTTGGGCTTACTCCAAGGGAGTGTTACAGGACTATTACTGTTCACAATGTACTTATACATGATGTTGTGCATAACGTCGGAGGCTCCAGAGGCTGTTCACGGACGATGATGTTGTGTATACAGAAGTCACAACGCTAGAAAACTGGTGAAATGTAACGTACTGCATATAAATAGGAAGAAAGGCCTATTATTGTATGATTACACAATTGCAGAAAAATGGTCGGAAATAGTCCATCCCATTAAGTATCTGAGACTATGTATACGGAACGATTTGATGTGGTAATTTGCTAAAATTACCTTTAGGACAGGCAGATGTCAGAATGAGATTCATTAAAGCGTTTACTAATGATTCTGTCAGCAGTTGCCGTATTTATAATAGGCAACTAGTTTCAAACTTTACAGGTTCATATTCAAGCTTGAGCCTACTGAGGCTATAAAAAGCAGTACATAGTTGTCAGTGAACAGTGAATACAAAAGCGAACAGTGAAAAGGTTAAATGTAACAGAAATCAATTATCTGAATACGAACATACCGGCACTAACAGTGCCTGATCTTAATATCAAACATAGAAGTGTCAATACATGCTTTATAAATATTTGCAGAATGAATGCCACAATCCACACGTCTCTTGCACAAATTCAAAATCAAACTAGTGAATACAGCCAACAGTACCAAAAAAATTTCGATGGCGCCACACGTACATCTACATCTACATGGACACTCTGGAAATCAAAAAATGGTTCAAATGGCTCTGAGCACTATGGGACTCAACATCTGAGGTCATCAGTCCCCTAGAATTTAGAACTACTTAAACCTAACTAACCTAAAGACATCATACACATCCATGCCGGAGGCAGGGTTCGAACCTGCGACCGTAGCGGTCGCGCCGTTCCAGACTGTAGCGCCTAGAACCGTTCGGCCACACCGGCCGGCTCTGCAAATCACACTTAAGTGTCTGGCAGAGGATTCATCGAACCACCTTAACAATAATTTTTTATTATTCCACTCTCGAACAGCGCGCTGAAAAGACGAACACCAACATCTTTCCGTGCCATCTCTTATTTCCCTTATTTCATTATGGCGATCGTGTCTCCCTATGTAGGTCGGTATCAACAAAATATTTTCGCATTTGGAGAAGAAAGTTGTTGATAGAAATTTCGTGACGAGATCCCACCGCAACGAGGAACGCCTTTGTTTTAATGATGTCCACCCCAAATCCTGCGTCAAGTCCGTCGCGATCTCTCCCCTAATTCTCAATAATACAAAGCGTGTTGCTCTTCTTTGAACTTTCTCGATGTACTCCGTTAATCTTATCGGTAAGAATCCCACATTGCGCAGCAGTACCCCAAAAGAGGACGGACAAGTGTAGTATAGGTAGTTTCCTTAGTAGAAGTGTTGCATCTTCTAAGTGTTCTGCCAATAAAACGCAGTCTCTGGTTCGCCTTCCCCACAACATTTTCTCTGTGTTGTTTCCAATTTAAGTTGTTCGCAACTGCAGCCTTTAGATTTGATTGATTTATTGTGTGACCGCAGTTTAACGGGTTCCTTTTAGCACTCACGTGGATGACCTAACACTTTTCATTATTTAGTGTCAACTGCCAATTTTCGCAACATAGAGATATATTTTCTAAATCGTTTTGCAATTTGTTTTGATCTTCCGATGACTTCACTAGGGTATAAACGACAGCATCACCTGCAGGCAACCTAAGATAGCTACTCAAATTGTCTCCTAAATCGTTCATATAGATAAGGAACAGCAGAGGGTCTACAACACTTTTAGGGGAACGCCAGAAATAACTTGCGCTTTACTCGTTAACTTTCCGTCGATTAGTGCGAACTGTGACCTCTCTGAAAGAAAACCACGAATCCAGTCGCATAGCTGTGACGATATTCCGCAAGCACGTAATTTGATCACAAGCCGCTTGTGGGGTATGGTGTTAAATGCCTTCTGGAAATCTAGAGATATGGAATCAATGTGAAATCCCTTGTCAATAGCACTCAACAATTTGTGTGAGTAAAGAGCTAGTTGTGTTTCAAAGAATGATGTTTTCTAAACCCGTGTTGACTGTGTTACAGTCTTTGGGTACTGATCTTTCGTCGGGTTAGAGGTTGTGTACGGTTGTTAAGCATGGAGCTAATGCATCAGCATACTCTGAAAGGATCCTAACTGATATACGGTCTGGACTGGAAGACTTACTTTTATTAACTGATTTAAGTTGCTTCACTCCTGCGAGGATATTTACTTCTAAGTTACTAATGCTGCAGCTGTTCTTGGTTAGAATTCTGGAATATTTACATCGTCTTCTTTGGTGAAGGAATTTCGGAAGACTGTGTTTAGTAAATCTGCTTTAGCAGCGCTGTTATCGATACTATTTCCGTAGCTACAGCAGAACGTGACAAAGTTTCGTTACGGAAACTCTCATAAGCATCTAGGACTGAAGTCCGCGCTAAATTAATATCTTCTTTAAAATACGCCAATTTTGGGGGCGTTAGTTTAAATTCTGCATGTATAAATCTTTCAGTTGTTGTCGATACTATTTCTCTGAATTCAAGCCCCATCTGGTCTATTCTTACATTGATAATAATTTGGAAGGAGTGGAAATTGTGTCAAAGGAAGGCTTCAAGCGAATTTTTATATACTTTTTTGAACAGATATATTTTTCGTTTACTTTTGGAGGATTTGGGAGTTTCGGTATTCAGTCTCGCTACGACAACCCTGTGTTCACTAGTCCCTTTATCCATTTTGGTGCTCGTTATTAGCTCAGGATTATTTGTTGCTAAGACGTATGGTTAAATGAAGATGGCGTCCTCTTGGGTAAAATATTCCGGAGGTAAAATATTCCCCCATTTGGACCTCCGAGCGGGGACTACTCAGGAGGGCGTCGTTATCAGGAGAAAGAAGACTGGCGTTTTACGGATCGGAGCGTGGAATGTCAAATACCTTAATCGGGCAGGTAGGTTAGAAAATTTAATTAAGGGAAATGGATAGGTTAAAGTTAGATATAGTGGGAATTAGTGAAGTTCTGTGGCAGGAGGAACAAGACTTCTGGTAAGGTGAATACAGGGTTATATATGCAAAATCAAATAGGGGTTATGCAGGAGCAGGTTTAATAATGAATTAAAAAATAGGAGTGCGGGTAAGCTACTACAAACAGCATAGTGAACGCATTATTGTGGCCAGGATAGACACGAAGCCCATGCATACTACAGTAGTACAAGTTTATATGCCAACTAGCTCTGCAGATGATGAAGAAATTGAAGAAATGTATGATGAGATAAAAGAAATTATTCAGGTAGTGAAGGGAGACGAAAATTTAATAGTCATGGGTGACTGGAATTCCAGAGTAGGAAAAGGGAGAGAAGGAAACATAGTAGGCGAATATGGATTGGGTGTAAGAAACGAAAGAAGAAGCCGTCTGGTAGAATTTTGCACAGAGCATAACTTAATCATAGCAAACACTTGGTTCAAGAATCGTAAAAGAAGGTTGTATACATGGAAGAATCCTGGAAATACTAGAAGGTATCAGCTAGATTATATAATGGAAAGACAGAGATTTAGGAACCAGGTTTTAAAATGTAAGACATTTCCAGGGCAGTTGTGGACTCTGACCACAATCTACTGGTTATGAACTGTAGATTAAAACTGAGGAAACCGCAAAAAGGTGGGAATTTAAGGAGATGGGACCAGGATAAACTGACTAAACCAGAGGTTGTACAGAGTTTTAGGGAGAGCATAAGGGAACAATTGACAGGAATGGGGGAAAGAAATACAGTAGAAGAAGAATGGGTAGCTCTGAGGGATGAAGTAGTGAAGGCAGCAGAGGATCAAGTAGGTAAAAAGACGAGGGCTAGTGGACAACCTTGGGTAACAGAAGAAATATTGAATTTAATTGATGAAAGGAGAAAATATAAAAACGCAGTAAATGAAGCAGGCAAAAAGGAATACAAACGTCTCAGAAATGAGATCGACAGGGAGCGCAAAATGGCTAAGCAGGGATGGCTAGAGGACAAATGTAAGGATGTAGAGGTTTATCTCACTAGGGGTAAGATAGATACTGCCTACAGGAAAAAAGAGAGCCACTTGTATGAATATCAAGAGCTCAGATGGAAACCCAGTTCTAAGCAAAGAAGGGAAAGCAGAAAGGTGGAAGGAATATATAGAGGGTCTATACAAGGGCGATGTACTTGAGAACAATATTATGGAAATGGAAGAGGATGCAGATGAAGATGAAATGGGAGATACGATACTGCGTGAAGAGTTTGACAGAGCACTGAAAGACCTGAGTCGAAACGAGGCCCCAGGAGTAGACAACATTCGATTGGAACTACTGACGGCCGTGGGAGAGCCAGTCCTGACAGAACTCCACCATATGGTGAGCAAGATGTATGAGACAGGCGAAATACCCTCAGACTTCAAGAAGAATATAATAATTCCGATACCAAAGAAAGCAGGTGTTGACAGATGTGAAAATTACCGAACTATCCGTTTAATAAGTCACAGCTGCAAAATAGTAACACGAATTCTTTACAGACGAATGGAAAAACTGGTAGATGCCGACCTCGGTGAAGATCCGTTTGGAATCCGTAGAAATGTTGGAACACGTGAGGCAATACTGACCTTACGACTTATCTTAGAAAATAGATTAAGGAAAGGCACACCTACGTTTCTAGCATTTGTAGACTTAGAGAAAGCTTTTCACAATGTTGACTGGAATACTCTCTTTGAAATTATAAAGGTGGCAGGGGTGAAATACAGTGAGTGAAAGGCTATTTACAATTTGTATAGAAACCAGATGGCAGTTATAAGAGTCGAGGGGCATGAAAGGGAACCAGCGGTTGGGAAGGGAGTGAGACAGGGTTGTAGCCTCTCCCCGATGTTATTCAATCTGTATATGGAGCAAGCAGTAAAGGAAACAAAAGAAAAATTCGGAGTAGGTATTAAAATTCATGGAGAAGAAATAAAAACTCTGAGGTTCGCCGATGACATTGTAATTCTGTCAGAGGCAGCAAAGGACTTGGAAGAGCAGATGAACGGAATGGACAGTGTCTTGAAAGGAGGGTATAAGATGAACATCAACAAAGCAAAACGAGGATAATGGAATGTAGTCGAATTAAGTCGGGTGGTGCTGAGGGAATTAAATTAGGAAATGAGACACTTAAAGTAGTAAAGGAGTTTTGCTATTTGGGGAGCGAAATAACTGATGATGGTCTAAGTAGAGAGGATATAAAATGTAGACTGGCAATGGCAAGGAAAGCGTTTCTGAAGAAGAGAAATTTGTTATCATCGAGTATGGATTTAAGTGTCAGGAAGTCGTTTCTGAAAGTATTTGTATAGAGTGTAGCCATGTATGGAAGTGAAACATGGAAGATAAATAGTTTGGACAAAAAGATAATAGAAGTTTTCGAAATGTGGAGCTACAGAAGAATGTTGAAGATCAGATGGGTAGAGCACATAACTAATGAGGAGGTATTCAATAGAATTGGGAAGAAGAGGAGTTTGTGGCACAACTTGGCAAGAAGAAGGGATCGTTTGGTAGAACATGTTCTGAGGCATCAAGGGATCACAAATTTAGCACTGGAGGGCAGCGTGGAGGGTAAAAATCGTAGAGGGAGACCAAGAGATGAATACACTAAGCAGATTCAGAAGGATGTAGGTTGCAGTAGTTACTGGGAGATGAAGAAGCTTGCACAGGATAGACTAGCATGGAGAGCTGCATCAGACCAGTCTCTGGACTGAAGACCACAACAACAAGACGTCAACGGTGCTTTTACAACCGTTTTCTATTCTAGTGGGCTTATGAACTAGCTGCCCAAAATAATTTTCAAAGATAGCATTTAGCACAATTTCGGATGATATTTCTCTTTTTTTTGCGTACCTCCGGCTTTAAACATGTATTTTCGCCTAGATATCGGGAGTAAATTGAAGGCACCACCAACTTTTATTGTACAAGTCGAGTACGTGTTTGAAATTAGACTCAAGTTCTCTTTGAACCTTTCAGCAGTTGCATCATCTGAGTTTGGAGTCGGTAAAGAGATCGAATTGTTATTTTATTCCGCTTGTCAAGAATGTCCTCTGCCCATAGCAGCTCACAGGGACTACCTACTTCAATTTCACTACAAGATAAACTACTTGTAGCAGCAACAAACATGCCACCGGCAACTGTGTTTAGCCTATACTTTCTGAACACCGTTAGGTCCCTTGCAAAAATTTCGGCTGAACTTATCTCCGGCTTTAGCCATCTTTCAGTGCCTATAACGCTTTGGGCATCAGTGCTTTCTATTAGCGCTTGGAGCTCTGGTACTTTCCCAACACAGCTACGACAATTTACAACTGTTATAACGATGGTTCCTAGATTCACGTTCATCCTGTGTTCGACCAGCACGCTTTGAGACTGAAATCCTTTTCGTGTTTCTCCGAGACCCTCTAACCTAAAAAACCGCTCAGTTCACGCCACACAGCCCCTGCTACCCGTGTACCACCTCTGGTTAGCGGAAGCCGAAACACCATCACCGTATGGCGCAAGTCGAGGAATCTGCAGGCTACAGGGTCAGCAGAACCATCTGAGCCTCTGATTCAGAGCCTCCACTCGGCTCTGTACGAGAGGTCCGCAATAGGTTCTGTCGACTATGCTGCAAATGGTGAGCTCTGCTTTCATCTCGCAAGCAAGTCTGGCAGTCTTTACCACTTCTGATAGCCGCTCGAAACTAGAGAGAATCTCTTCTGATCCAAAGCGACACACACCATTGAGGATCCGTTCCACATCTGGAATGACTCCATCCTGTATGGACACGGAGCACACACTGGCTTTCTTCCCCATCTAGGCAGCCAAGTCCCTAAGGAGTCACATAATGTGCCTAACATTGGAGCTCCCTTCTACCAATAATACCACCGTCTGTGATTGCCCAGATGTTGCAAGCTGAGGGGTTTCCTCTGGAACAGGACAGGCGTCTGCATATGACTGAGGGACAGTGTCAGCCACAGACATCACCTGTCACCCCTGGGAAGTCTTTTGCCGTCTGTCACACACCGAGGCGACCTCCCACTTCACCACGGGTGAGGGGTCAACCTCAGTGTGAGCAGTAGCTGGGCTGGCCACCGGTGCAAACCGATCGGCGGACCCGTGAGTCGTGCTTTACTTCCGTTAGATCCCCTCGATCGGCCCACAACAGTGATGCTCATTCACTGCAGCATCAAGCTATGTAACCGAAGCCATCACAGCCTGGAGCTGAGAGCAAAGTGTCACCAACTCGGCTCGCATCTTCTCACAGCTGTCACAGTGCCTATCCATACTAAAGACTGTGGAAAATTAACTCTACTCTAGACACTGTCGAAAACGTGAGAAGTGTGTCTAATAAATTACATTAATACGCTGAGATTAAAAAACTGAACTACCAAAACACTAAGGTGAGACTAAATAATTCGCTCCTGATTAGGAACTTGTGATATGTTACAAAATCGGTTTAATTTCCGACACAAACGTAAACGCGAGAACTGCGTCTATTGAATATTAAATTAACACGCAGATATTCAAGAAAGTAAACTATCAAAGCACACAGATGAAATTATATAAAATGCTCCCTGTTAGGAACTCGTAAAATGTCACAAAATCGGTTACATCGCTGGCGGTGCTTGTATCTCGGCCGGCTGCTGACCAGAGCCAACGAGCGGTCATTAGCTTTCAAAACAAACGAACAAATGACTATCGACACGCGCTACGGAACTCTAATGTAGACACAGACGAAAACGCAAGAATATGCGCACGTCCGCAGCCAATGGGCGTGTCGCGTTTTAAATGTGATTGCGTCCAAGACCATTACTCAATCTGACGTCAGTACAGTGGATGACAACAACAAATACAAATACAAATACTAATGCCGCGTGTACCCGTAACTTATCTGAAAATAAGACAAGCATTTCATCTTCAAGTACGCGTCCATGGCCAATGGATGCATCGAATTAAAATAGGGGACATCGCAGCGCGTTTTTAACCACTAATATTTAATATAAAGTTCAATGAAACAAATCACCTTTGCTCCTCCACAGCAAATTTTGCGTTATACATACAGATGATTGTCTTCCAAAAGACTACATACACAAATAGTTTACATACTTAACATATTTAAAAACAATACATATCGTTTGTTTAGCCAATAAGTTTTTTAAAAACAGTTACATAATCCTACTAAAAAAGTCTCATGTTACGGAATCTCGTCATGTGCGACGACCTTAAATCACCTTGTCGTGCACTCAAAGTGCGTAGCCGTTCATGCGAGTCCTGTTGTAAATCACGGAGGACGAATACAGAAATACGGATACTCAAGCATTTTATATAATTCCAAACAGTTCTGCGTTACTGGTCATGCTTCCATGTATTTGACTGGAGGCGTAATCATAGGGGTACTATACGAAAACGGTTAATAAACGCTTTAAGGAATTTAATAAAGTTGCTAGTTCCCTGTGAACAAAATGTTGAAACTGAAGAAGACTGAGATTCAGTGCAAGATTCCTGGAGAAGAGTAGTCCACCCACGAAGTAGGCAGCTTACAAAAGTGTTGCTCGTCCATCTGGAGCCCTTACCAGAATGGACTGATACAGGAAACTGAGAAGGTTCAAAGAAGAGCAGCGCGTTCCGTCACTGGTTCGTTTAGTATGAGCGTAAGCGTCACGGAGATTACCATACAACTCCAGCGGTAGACGCTACAACAGAGGCAGCGTACCTCGTGGAGTGGTTTACTGTGTTACACTTGCAAAAGCGTACGTAACTACCAGAATCAACCGTTATACTGGTCCCTCCTATGCGTATTTCAGTAAAAGACCACGAAGGTAAAATCAGAGAAATTAGAAACACAAAGGTTTTACTAACAATAGCTACTGGAACACGAACAAGGGAACTGACAGTGGTACAGAAAGTACTCTCCGCCATGCACCACACGGTGGGGTGCTGGGTGTAGATGCATATTTCTAGAAGCTACTGTGGCTTGCCTGCATTTTAAATCGAAGGATTCCGGAATGAGAACATCCGTAACAAAATGTAAATAAGTAATCCCCTTCGATTATCCTGCTTTGTGAAATCCCTACACGCGATGGAAATCAACTAATTTATGTGAGAGCATTTTGAACGATTTTGTCTACTGTTATGTAATGTTGCCATCGGGTTGTGCAAGTTTAACTAAAAAACGTTTTATCCAGATAATCGCTAATTCGTTTCATTCCGAACTAAAACACGTTAATTGTAAAATAGAAGCGTTATGCTTTGTGCAGTCATTCGCGAAATGGCAAACGTGAGTTTGAAAAGTCTATTTTCATAATTAAAAACGCTAAATTAAACGTCAACAATTGTACAGCGCCAATCATTTGATATGAAATATTCCGTTGAGAAATGGAATTTCAGCGCTTGAAACAGAGCGTAAAAGTAGAATCTGAAAGATAACAGGCGCACTTTTCGTGTGAATGATTAAATTAGCAAAGGCTTAAAAATGGCTTTAGTTCTCATTTCTTAACTGACCCAATCCAGAATTTCTTTATTCCCTCATAGCCTCGGTAAACCGCTCAATCCCTGCCTTCAGTCCCGTGAACATGCTATGCACACTACCAGTAATCGACAACATTACTAAAACATTACATATCGACAGACGGCAGTATAAAAGTTATTTGTTCTTTTATGACACAAACTATTTTATATTATGGACATCCACAACTGCTGAAAGGCATGATGTTAGGAAGAGTTCTGCTAACAGCTAGTAAAATTGTTATTTATTGAAACACAACCGGTTTCGCGGCCCAAAGCCGCATCGTCAGGTGCAACAACGTTAAAATGTCGTAGGCATAACAATCGCTCCTAGTCAAAATTCACTGTTCAGTTACTATTCTCAACACTATGGAGAACAAACGGTAACGAAGAAGAGCTGCATTCGTTCGCCATAGTATTGACAATAGTCACTGAATAGTAAATTTTGACTAGGAGCGATCGGTACGTCTATGACTTTTAAACGCTGCATCCGATGATGTGGCTTTAGGCTGCGAAACCGGTAATATTATTCAATAAACAGTAATTTTACCGCTGTTAGCGGAAATCGTCCTAATGTCATTTTTATAACAGTATCACGAGTTAATTTTCTTCCAAGCAATTAAATGGGTGAACTAACATTAAGTTTTCAACCAGACTGATGCAACAGGATGTTTGAAAACTACATCAAGAATTGGTATCAGCAAGTTATACGTAGTGCGAGCTCTTTGTCACGAACTTTAACTTGCCTCATACTGTTACTGAGTAGTAGCAAATTCAGTTGGAGATAATTTTCAACAAATTGCTGTGATGATTCAGGGTTTTCATGAAATACCAGAAATGTAAAGGAACAGTCATTTGACATTGTTGCTCAGGAAGTTCTGACCAATTGCTTAGTTCAAGAGCCCACGCGAACAGTAAATGGTTGTGAAAACATACTTGACCTCTTAGCAACAAATAATCCGGAGCTAATAACGAGCATCAAAACGGGTACTGGGTTTAGTGAACGCAGGGTTGTCGTAGCGAGACTGAATATTGTAACCCCCAAATCCTCCAAAAATAGACGAAAAGTATAAACATTCAAAAAAGCAGATAAAATTTCATTTGACGCCTTCCTGAGAGACAAACTCCACTCCTTCCAAGTTAACAATACAAGTTTTAACGACCTCCTTTGTTTCGCTCATTGGATTACCGATAATTGTAATAATTGTTCATGGAGTAATTAAAAATTGGCCGAGGCTAGTGGTAGTTTTAAGGAAAAAATGCTGATCTTATTTCTTGAGGATCTCCTTAAATCTGTTGCTTGAATATCTTCTGTTTGGAACCCAGGTTCTCTTGTAGGTCTGGAAACCTCATAGGGTGACGTGTTTGTTGAAATAACATAGACGACAAACTAATTCGTACGTAATTTTCATTTTTAGTAGTCCTAGATGCCTTGCTGCCATACATTACAATGTTCAAACAGCGAAATACATTCCATTTGTACGCAACTCCAGAAAAAGTTCACATCTCTCCATCCTTTCTTCCCGCCAGACAACATAAAAGCAAACTGAACCCAGTTAACACCGTACAAAAGTACATCAGTAAAGATATAGTCATAGTAAGATCGAAACATAGAATATTAAATAGAAAATAATTTACAGCAAATGAAATCCACTCAAAAGTACAATACAACATATATATATATATATATATATATATATATATATATATATATATTCACACAAACAATCTTTATTGTAGTTTAGTAATTTTATGAAATTTGATTTTTTTTTTCACTGGGTTAATTGTGTTAGCACGACATATACTACTGTACAGTTGGAGTTTAAAACATTTCAAATAAGATCAAAAAAAGGATAATATTGTAAATTTGAGAATATACATGGTCCAGACAGCTTACTGCGCGTTACAGAGTGTAGGCCAGATGTGACTGGATGGTTCAAATGGCTCTGAGCACTATGGGACTTAACATCTGAGGTCATCAGTCCCCCAGAACTTAGAACTACTTAAACCTAACTAACCTAAGGACATCACACACATCCATGCCCGAGGCAGGACTCGAACCTGCGATCGTAGCGGTCGCGCGGTTCCAGACTGAAGTGCCTAGATGTGACTGGAATTCAAACAAATAGTATCGGTAACAAGTGAGAGATTTATACCAAATAAATTAACAAACAACGGAGCTGATCCTCCTTTGTATACAAAAAGGGTCAGAACACTGTTGCAGAAACAATGAAAAAAACATGCCAAATTTAAACAGACGCAAAATATCCAAGATTGGCGATCTTTTACATCTGGAAAACTTAGCAGAAAATCCAAAGACATTCCGGTCGCATGTAAAGTATGCTAGCGGCAAGACACAATCAATGCCTTCTCTGCACGATGGCAATGAAAATACTATCGACGACAGTGCTGGCAAAACAGAGTTACTAAACACAGCCTTCCGAAATTCGTTCACCAAAGAAGAAGAAGTAAATATTCCAGAATTCGAACCAAGAACAGATGCCAACATGAGTAACGTAGAAGTAGATATCCTCGGAGTAGGTGAAGCAACTTAATCACTTAACGAAACCAAGTCTTCCGGTCCAGACTCTATACCAGTTAGGTTCCTTTCAGAGTATGCCGATACAACAGCTCCATACTTAACAACCATATACAACCGTTCGTTCGACGAAAGATCCGTACCCAAAGGCTGGAAAGTTGCACAGGTCACACCAATATTCAAGAAAGGTGGAAGGAGTAATCCACTAAATTACAGGTCCATACCATTAACGTGGATATGCAGCAGGCTTTTGAAATATATATTGTGTTCGAACATTGTGAATTACCTCGAATAAAACAGTCTATTGACGCACAGTTCAAAAAAATGGTTCAAATGGCTCCGAGCACTAAGCGACTTAATTTCTGAGGTCATCAGTCGCCTAGAACTCAGAACTAATTAAACCTAACTAACCTAAGGACATCACACACATCCATGCCCGAGGCAGGATTCGAACCTGCGACCGTAGCAGCCGCTCGGTTCCAGACTGTAACGCCCAGAACCGCACGGCCACTCTGGCCGGCTGACGCACAGTCAACACGGATTTAGAAAACATCGTTCTTGTGAAACACAAGAAACTCTTTACTCACACCAAGTATTGAGTGCTATTGAAAAGGGATTTCAAATTGATTCCAGATTTCTAGATTTCCAGAAGGCTTTTGACACTGTACCACACAAGCGGGTTGTAGTGAAATTGCGTTCTTATGGAATATCGACTCAGTTATTGACTGGATTTGTGATTTCCTGTCAGAGAGGTCACAGGTCGTAGTAACTGACGGAAAGTCATCGAGTAAGACAGAAGTGATTTCTGGTTTCCCCAAGGTAGTGCTATAGGCCGTTTGCTGTTCCTCATCTATGTAAACGATTTACGAGTCAATCAGAGCAGCCGTCTTAGGTTGTCCGCAGATAAATCTGTGGTTTATCGACTAGTAAAGTCATCAGATGATGAAAACGAATAGCAAAACGATTTACAAAAGATATCTGTATATTGCGAAAATTGGCATTTGACGCTGAATAACGAGAAGTGTGAGGTCATTCACATGAGTGCTAAAAGGAATCCGTTCAACTTCGGTTACACGATAAGTCAGTCACATCTAAGGGCCGTAAATTCGACTAAATAACTAGGAATTACAATTACGAACAACTTAAATTGGAAGGAACACGTAAAAAATGTCGTGGGGAAGGCTAACCGAAGACTGCGTTTTATTGGCAGGACACTTAGAAAATGTAACAGACTGCTTACACTACGCTTGTCCGCCCTCTTTTAGGATACCGCCACGCGGTGTGGGATGCTTACCATATAGGATTGACGGAGTACGTCGAGAAAGTTCAAACAAGGGTAGCACGTTTTGTATTATCTCGAAATAGGGGAGAGAGTGTCACTGAAATGGTAAAGGATTTGGGTTGGACATCAACATTAAAAGAAGGGCGTTTTTTGTTGCGGCTGAATCTTCTCAACCAAATTTCTCCTCCGAATGCGAAAATATTTTGTTGACACCGACCTGCATAGGCAGAAACGATCACCATAATAAAATAATGGAAATCAGAGCTCGCACCGAAAGATATAGGTGTTCGTTTTTTCCGCATGCTGTTCTTCGCGAGTTGGAGTAATATAGAATTATTGTGAAGTTGGTTGGATTCACTATCTGCCAGGCACTTACATGTGATTTTCAGAGTATGCATGTAGATGTAGTGGTAGATGAAACCAGATTATAAGGATTTTCTGTCTCTGTGTACAGGGGTAGGTTTTCTTGGAATTAGGTTTCGAAGGAGAATCATAGAGTTTTAACTGTCACCTTGAAAAAAAGAAGTTATGTAGTTAGTTAATAGTTTTTGGTTTGTTTGCATGTAAATGTCGGCAATCCTAGTAATCGCTGATATCCTGTCGCCGTAGTACCGCAGCACGCCACTAGAGAAACCAAAACAAAATGGCACATCTAGTTGATAAACTGGATTATCGTGCTGTGATTCGGTTTCCGCATTTGGAGGCGAAAGACGGTGCAACGACCCACGCTGATGTGGTGGAAGAGTCGAAAAAGTGAAAAATCAGTCGTCTCTCTATTTTCAATACGTTCCATGACATCTTGGACGTGACAAACGTCACCGCCCCCTTAACTTCCACGGCTGTTGACACCCATTGAAAATTATGTCTAATCGAGGCAGTAGAGGAAATATTGCATCTTTGTCGGACCGATTCAGATGAATGTTTAAGCTTCTTAATTGCAATGTACCAATACCCTATGTATCATTATGATCCCGTGAAAAAAAGAGCAAAACAAGTAGTGGAAGCATGTGGATGCAACACCATTGTAGAAACCAAAGAGCTAACGATAATATACCAAACTGTTACGGAGTGTTTCGTTGGCACTGCCATGGTGTAGTGTTAACAGGTTATGCTCGTAAGGTTGCAGGGGCATACCTCCGAAATCTCCTGACGAGGTTACCTGAGACTGTCGAGACGAACTTTCGCGGGAGGCTGTCCTAGGAGGTAGCTTTGCTCGACAACGCCACAGCTCATTCTGTTCAGGACACAGTCACACATTCTGCTTCTTTGGGCTATCAAAATTTGTCTCATCTCCCCGTAGTATCCTGGCATGGCATTCACTGAATTGTTCTACACGGTTCAGGTATATTAATGTGACCACCGCCTGTGTTCGACGTCAACGTTCAGTAATCACTCACAGACGACCGGTGGCAGCACTAACAGTGGAGGGTATTAAAGAACGTCGGGCGGACAAGGAAAACAGAGCAGTTATTGTCGTAATGCGCAAACGGAGCGATTTATCTAACGTCCAGAAGGACATGGTCATCGGCTTTCAGGCCAAGGGTGGGAGCCTTTCCGAAACTGCTAAGTCTGTAAACTGTTCGCTTGCCTCCGCAGTTAAAGTATACTGTGCATGGAAAAATGACGCTATCCAAACCCGCCGTCGAGGAAACTGTGATGCACCACGGGCAATAGACGGTAGGGGTGAACGACGGCTACGGAGATGTGTGCGGGCGAACAGACGTGCAACTGTTGAGCAACTGACTGGTCAAATGAATCAAGGGGGTACCACCGTACTGCGATTATTCAGCGAACGTTTCCGCGTATGGTCCTCCGCGGCAGGCGTCTGGTTCGTGCACCCCTACTGACTGCTCTTCATCAACGACGACCGCAATTGACGACCACTTAGTGGCGACGTGTGGTTTTTTCATATTTTCACGTTTTATGCTCGTTCGAACAGATGGTCATTGGCGTGTACGGCGTGAAACGGTCCGAAAGCAAACACAATGCAATGAAGGGTCCAGGCCAGAGACGAGAGCGTTAAGGTCTGAGGAATATTTTCGTGGCATCCCTGGATAATATTGTAATTTTGCAAGGCAGAATTGATCAGCACAAGCATATATCTATCCTGGTGGGCCATGTCCGCTCCTAAGTGCATTTTGTTCTTCCTCGGCGCGACAGCATCTACCAGCAGGACAATGCAACGTGTCACGCAGCTCGCAGTGTACTCGCGTAATTCGAAGAGCACGAGGATGAGTTAACTGTACTCCCTCGGCCACCAAGTCCCCGGACTTAAGCCGAATCGAGAATCCGTAGGACCACATTGCTCGGTCGTCAACCGAGAAACCCAGCGCAGCTGGCGACGGCACTGGAATAACCACGGCTCCATATCTCTGTCGGTACCTTCCGGAACCTCACTGACCCACCCCCTGCATGAATCGCAGCAATCCGCGCTGAAAAAGATGATTATTCAGTCTTTTGACAGGTGGTCACATTAACGTGACTGGACAGTGTATTTTGTCTCATGAAGGAACCACTACATGGCAGATAAAATGGTTCAAATGGCTCTGAGCACTGTGGGACTTAACATCTGAGGTCATCAATCCCCTAGAACTTAGAACTACTTAAACCTAACTAACCTAAGGGCATCACACACATCCACGCCCGAGGCAGGATTCGAACCTGCGACGTAGCGGTCACGCGCTTCCAGACTGTAGCACCTAGAACCGCACGGCCACTCCGACCGGCCATGGCGGATATCACAGAAAGATGACGAGGTGATTTTCGAGGTGAGAGGTTTCCTGAACAGCCAAAATGCAGACTGCTACAACTAAGGTCTCCATCAAGTCACTCATCGTCGGAAAAATGTATCACTTTGAAGTGTGGCTGTATAAAGTGAAACGTCCCCTTTTGAACAATTACAAATGACTGTGTTTAACCTAACACACAATATTTTTAGCGCAACGCAATCTGACTTTCAAAAAATTCCTACGAAAGAATGGGCCCTGACTAACAGTAAACTATACCTTTCACAAATCACTTACCTCACAAAAATCTTCGCTACTCAAGCTACTGCAATACAGCGAGCGCCACTACTGCCAGCTAGATAAAAGATTCAAACTACTGAAGGCACTAACTACTGATAGAGATAGTTAGCAAATGAAAGATATTAATAGAGAACAAACAATGTATTTACCTTGATATCATCATATATAAATATAGCAGTTCATGACAAATTTCAAAACTCCGCCATCTCTCTCCCCACATCCACCACTGCTGGCGGCTCACCTCCAACTGCGCAACGCTACGCGCTGTTCACATCCAGCTGCCTAACACTACAATGGCGAGTATTACAACAATGCAAAGCAGCCACAGACTGCACACAGCACAGCCAGTGGTTTTCATACAGAGGTGGCGTTACCAATAAAAAAACCTAAACAGCCTACTTACATAGCCCCCATGCTCCCCACAAAAAATTTTACAAATTGGATTGGGCAGTGGCCAATACAGATTTCAAAAAAATTTTTCATAATTACGATAACAAAGAAATCAAATGCACACACTTATTGATACAATGTTGGTCAAAAGCTAAAAATTTCTCACAGTCCATAAAGACAGTCCAGATTGTTCATCACAGTAAAAATGCAGAGTTTTTCTCAAAGTCTGAGCAGTAAAAGAAAATGCACACGGAAGTAGTGGATTTCCATGCAGTCTTGAAGAGGTAGTGTTGTCGTTCCAATGGAAAGAGAGTGCTGACTCTCGACATGCAGACAGGTAATGGGCCACAACAGAGCAAACCCACAGCAGAGTCAGTCGAAATTTTGAAGAGTATCGGTAGGTAGGTCATCACAGAGCAGACCCACTGTAGTCCTGGTAGAGATTACGGTATTGGTGGGCCACCAGAGGTGCAGACCCACTGCAGTCCTTGTAGAAATAATGGTATTGATGGATCATCAAAGATGTAGACCCACTGTACTTGTAGAGATAGCCAGCAGCCATCTGTTGCGACTGTGCAGGTGCACAATCACCATTGAAGAGGCTTGCGGATAATATAGCAAGTCCATAAACCACCACTTGTGCACTCACAAAGTTTTGGAACTGTCCTTAGAACCAACAATGCTGTTATCCAGTCCCTTGCTGAATTATTAACACATGTGCAAACACTAACAGTCCCTACTTCTCACATATTGTCCATATACTATGACCAACAGAAACGTGTGCAGTGAAATGTAACTTACAAGTTAATAATAAGATGAACTGGTGTCAATTACAATTTTATAACATGAGAATACAATTACAAAGGTACAAAATACATCATTAAAGAACATAACAATACAGATAACATTTGTAGTAAAACAGGCGTTACAAAAGAATAGAAATAGACATATACGTCAGTGTTACAGGAATTATGACATGAGTACATACATAAAAGATCAGAATAACTTTCGAAACATCAACTTCACACATGAGCATTAACACAAAACAGAGTAAATAATGTCTAAACATCTTTACAAAGTAAATAACACATTATTAATGCCAATTGTATTTGAGGATAACAGTATTCCTCATCATAGTGAATGTAACTTAGTATTAGAAGAGAAAAAAGTTCTATGAAACAGTACACAGAGACAGGAAGAAAACAAATACACAAGGGTACACAAACATATAGTGGGATAACACAAAAGGGAAAGGACAGGGTTTGTTTTACTGCAGTATTTTGCATGGAGATCTCCCTTTGTTCATCATCATTCCCAAAAAGTCCTATCTAAGCCTGCTTTCTGTATTCTGTTCATATTTCTTTCAAAATAATTATTTCTGATTGTACAATACTCATTTTGGCCCAAATCTTTTTCATATAACTTCGCAATGCATTCTTTACCTATTCTCCATAGTCAGTTTCTTATATAGTCTACCCCCTCTTAAGCTAACTTAAATCTACTGAGCTCAGATGCTAAACTAAGGGACGAGGCAATGCAGCAGCACATAAAACAATTAATATAAACAGCAATGAAAAAAAATGGAAAATCGCAAAGCAAGCTACAGTAAATCTAAATTACCATGCAATTCAACATTACAACTAATATGAGGCAATGCGCAGCAAACAAAAAAATAAATCTGGTTTAGCAGAGTAACACAAATTCAAGTTCAGTAGCAATATGCCTGGCAAACAGCAGCTTATATCTAAACATGACATAGCTCAAGCAGAAAAAATATTACAGTAAAAACAACAATGCAGATAAGGGAAATGTATATTCACATCTTAATGTCTATGTAATTAAAGTGGTGCACCACAACAACTAATTGTAAAAAAAAATATTACCATGTACTTGAAAAGAAAATTATGTGTCCAGTTACTGTTACTAGTCCCTTCTTATTGTTCTTTCCTTTCCAAGTGCTCCTTTTTTTAAAGAATGTGGATTACAAAATTATCATTTAATAGATCTGTTGACAGAAAGTGTTCACATTAGCAAATGCATCTAAGTTTATTTTATAAAACTAATGCTGTAACACAGCTGGAAAACAGGTATCAAATGAAATAAGCAATTACGCAAACCAAAGCATAAAAATATCATTCAATAGTCATGTGACATTTCATAAGTTAGTAGAAATTCTCTCAACTCTCGTAGAAAGACGCTTGTCGTAATCAGGTGTGCATATGTAAAAATATTTCTCGTCATTTCATTAAGCATTTCAGTAAATATCATAAATTACGAGCTCCATAGTATGCTTTCAACAAGGAAATGTCAATAGCGAGGATAATGGCCTCCCCTTTTTTTTTTCTACCTGTGCTTCCGGAAAGGCACACCCTAATGGCTTGTTCTCCAGGTGTCTGACACAGCGGTGTGCCGACGACGCACATGCAGGTGGTCACTTAACTTTCTTACGGAAATATTTACAACAGCAGTTTCCGCTACAATATAAAAATTTCACAGGTCGAGAATTTACGTTGCAAATGTGTAGAAACAAAATCCTATGAATATAACAGTGTCCAAAAAAATTTTCGCCGGCATTGTGATACTTTCACGCATTTACACACATTTCATAACTCTTAAAGTACGATTCTTGGTTTCCAACATCCTGTTTCACAAGTCAAGAGTCCCTAACTTCTATTCATTATTCATATACATATAAACACGTGATCACATTCCTCATATATGGTAGCATCATCTTATTGACATAAACATACCTCAACAGCATAATACACATCTTCGTCGTAAAAATAACATCATAACACCTCAGTCAAATCTCAAAAAGGTCGTAGCTTTCTGCAATAATTTCAAACTATAAAAAATATTCTCTGCTCATTTCAATAGTGTCATCTGCCTCAAACGTACTTTAAAAATCATGATCTCATACCAAATACATCATTCAAAGCTCTCATAGTATCACAATGGTTCCGAAAAAATATGAAGAGTTCACACAGTACAGACAAAATACAATTTCGTAAGTGTGAAGTTATCCAACGGTGTAATTACGTAAACATCTGTCACTGATGTAATAAAAAAAGTTTATCTCTCGGTTACATGATCAGATAGCTGTGTAATTTGTGTGTTAGAGAAATATGGTACCGATGTGTAAAGTTGTATAAGCAAATACCATATTAGCTAGGGTTCCTTGTGGTTGTCACACACATGGTACACAAAGTAAGCGTGAACCCCTCTGAGGATTAATGTAATTATACCCTCAGGTGTTACAGATACAGCAATGGAATGAAATGTATCACGGAAAACTTTCTTTGTAATTCAAAAATCTTTAAAAATAAATGTTTTAAGTACAAAATTAATCACTGAAATGCGTGTCCTGTAGCGCTAAATGTGCATCTTGTTGTAAGATAATCTCTGTGGAAGTGTCGTAGTTATTTTCCTCTGAAAGCTAAGTTCTGCAGAAGCCAATGTACTTACCTCACGATAAACAAAAGTGAAATGCTTTGCATAGAGATATCTTAGTTATTACGCTTATTGTTGTGATGATGAAAGTACTGTGCTGTAACGTATTGTTGTGCTATGGAAAAGGCTGTCTCCTTGTAGCTATACCACAAAAGTTACTAATAAAACATGTTTTGCTTTCCAGAAGAATTCAGAAAAACTGTGCAGATATAAAACAGATACACCGCAAAAGCAACAATGTAAATTATGTCACACATTAGTAGTGTCGTAATATAACCGTGTAGCTGTCAAAGAAACCAAATACTAAGTCATCTTTAATCTCACAGAAAGTACTTTAAATCCCAAATGTATTTTCAAGTAAACCAAAATGTTGCATTAAAATCTCATTAGCAGTGCTGGTAAATGTTCTAATCGTGCAACTAACAAGCAAGAATGTACACACACAATTACACTGTGTCGTCTGTTCGCAATAACAATGGATTCGTAATTTCTGTTTAAATAAGTTCTCTTGGTTCTTGACTGGATATTTAACTTCAAACATTGTTGCATGGTAACAGTTTCTGAAGCATACTAGTAACGTGAAGTGAAACGTTTTATGGCAAAGACAAAGTTAAAAAGCAGATTATCTTTCAATAAACGGTTTTACATGTGAAATGTGGTGTAAACCTTTACTCTTCGTAGTACGCAGAGTTGTATACATCGGTAAAGAATGATAAAATTTTTCTCAAGGCTAGCGTCTTATGTTATTTTTCTCGGAGCCAGCGGGCGCACGCGGCTGCCTGCTGTGCGAGTCATTGTCTGTCTCTTTGTTGCCGCGCGCCGTTATTGGGATTTGGAGACCTAACTTCTACAAATTCACCGTGATGAGAATCCCGCCAGTTCTGATGCCGTTCAGGTCTGTCGTTACGATCATATCGTCTGTCGTCATGTCGGTAGATTCCATAGTTTCTTTCTTGTCGGTCACGTGGTGGAGAATTTCTCCCTGAGTCGTAACTGCTCGCTGGACCGTTGCGTCTAAAGTTATTCTGTCTCCCTTGATAATAATTGTTTTGGTTCCCATATTGTCTGTTTCTCTGATTGTCTCTGTGATAGTCATTACCGCGGAGATGTGATCTTTCCCTGTAATTATTACTGCTCTGCCAACGGTTGTCATACGGGTGGTGTCTGTTTTGGTCACGATTTGTGTTGTGAGAATAGCCTTGTCGTGTCCAGTTATTATTTCTTTCATCGCGGAATTGCGACGGATGTGACCTGTAGTTGTTGTGTTCCTGTTTTCGCATTACGCGATTGTCAGTGTCAATTTCTAGTTCTTGTAACAGTCCCTGAAAAGCTTCAATGTCGTCTTTGCAACGTCCTGCTAAAATAATATGTCGTAAATGTTCAGGCAGTTTAATTAAGCAAATGCGTATGAGTTCTGAGGGGCTGTATGGGTTTGAAAGATACTGATTCTTATGCAACATGTCTTCAAAATATTTCACAAGACTGGAGAATTCAGATTGTTCGAAATGTTTCATCATTATGATGCCATGTTTTACTCGGTCTTGTGTAGCTTGAGACCAATATGCTGAGAGGAAGGCATGGTAAAATTCTCCTTCACTGTGACAATCGTGAATGACCGATCGCATTCTTACAGCTGGTTCATTCTCTAAATAGCCACACATAAATTCTAACCTGTGCTCCAATGACTAGTTGGGAGGAAAACAATGAGAGAATTGATGGAGCCCCGCTTGTGGATGAATGTCGTTGCCAGAATTTTTAAATGTTTTGAATTTACGTGTAGTAATGAACAGCTTATAGTCAAAGTCATCGTGTCGGCGAGTAGCATATCGGTCATTGTTACGTCGTGTCGGCGGTTCCATCTCAAAATTCGGTCCACCTTGCCAATTCCTTTCATAATTACCGAAATGCCCTGTGTTATTATTTTGTGGCTTTTCCGTATTTCTAAGTTCCTCTTCCTGCCGAGTGTCCTCTGAAATATGTAATTCTTGTATCACCTGCGTCAACTGATCTTGTACTTCCTGGATTTCTCTTTTGTACTGTGTATTGATTTGATTTTGATTTTGTTTGAATTTTCTTATTTGTTCATACTCTTCTGTGTCAGTGAAGGCTACGGGTCTTGTGTCATTCAGATCATCATCTACCTTTGCAGATAAGTTAGTGACCTGATCCGAAAGTTCGGCTACTTTCTCCGATAGTGAACACATTTCCTCAGTGTGTTTTTCTGAACCAAGTTTCAGAGTGTCCATTTGTGTTGAAATCGAATCTACTGTGTCCTTTAAGTTTTCCTGAGTTTTTGCAAGTTGCGTAACCGAATCGGTAGATGCAACTGAGTCAATTTTAGCCCACAAGGTCTCATGATTTTCATGAACAATGGTTTGCAGTTCTTTTATGGCTGCTTCGTGATTCTGTAATGCATTTTCATGCCGCGAAAAAATGGGTTGAAAATGCTCACAAATTTGTGTTTTTACTTCATTACAGACTTTTTGACATTTCGATTCAATGTTATGTAACTCAGTAGTTAAATCTTCACGTGTTTGTTCAAGCGTGGTGTGAAGATTTTGTTCCATTGCGTCTAACTGTTGCTGTGTTTGTCTCTGATGTTGTTCCATTGTGTCTAACTTTTGAAGCTTTTGCTGTGTTTGTCTCTGATTTTGTTCCATTGTGTCTAACTTTTGAAGCTTTTGCTGTGTTTGTCTCTGATTTTGTTCCATTGTGTCTAACTTTAGAAGATTCTGTTCTATTGTGTCTAACTTTTGTAGCCTTTGTCCCATTTGTTGCATTAACTGTAATAACAGTGCACTGGTGTCTGAAACATGTTCCTCAGTGCTATTCGGCAACACATTTGAACCGGCAATATTCGCAGTTTGAATAGCAGAAAATGTGTCTTGACTTATTTGAGAAAAGGGTGAGGACGCAAAACCTGAATCTACAGTATTTGCAAGATTGTGTCCTGTCATTTCGGATTCCTGAGGCGAGCTGTTGCCGACCGATCGATCGATAATGCTTCCCTCTTCACTAATTGTTTCACTGTCCACGCCATTGTTTGCCGCCCGCTCCATTTCCCTATGCACAATTACCAAATTACTGCTTTGAACATCAGTTAATTCATTACTCGGTGGCGCTAACACACTGCTTTCATTTTCACTGTCATTTCTCAGTTTACTTTGGAGCCTAGTATTACGTTTTTCACACGCCATTATTGTCACAGTATTTCACACGACAACACAGAAAAACACAATTTGAAGATCAAAAATAAGAGAACACATTAACATAGCACTGAAAATAATATCTAGTTAATTGCAGCTGCGAAATACTTGGTGCAAATCTACATGCATACCACAACTGTTTTACTGTACAACAATGAAAGACTGCAACTACAAAGGAGATTTTCTCTACAATTACGCGCTAGCAATAAACAAAATCTACACTAATTACTCAAACTACAACAAAAAATCAGAAGATTCCAGTGAGGTGTCCTCGGCTAAGGGTCGACATATGAAACTTCCCCTTTTGAACAATTATACAAGACTGTGCTTAACCTAACACACAATATTTTTACCGCAACGCAATCTGACTTTCAAAAAATCCCTACGAAAGAATGGGCCCTGACTAACAGTAAACTATACCTTTCACAAATCACTTACCTCACAAAAATCTTCGCTACTCAAGCTACTGCAATACAGCGAGCGCCACTACTGCCAGCTAAATAAAAGATTCAAACTACTGAAGGCACTAACTACTGATAGGGATAGTTAGCAAATGAAAGATATTAATAGAGAACAAACAATGTATTTACCTTGATATCATCATATATAAATATAGCAGTTCATGACAAATTTCAAAACTCCGCCATCTCTCTCCCCACATCCACCACTGCTGGCGGCTCACCTCCAACTGCGCAACGCTACGCGCTGTTCACATCCAGCTGCCTAACACTACAATGGCGAGTATTACAACAATGCAAAGCAGCCACAGACTGCACACAGCACAGCCAGTGATTTTCATACAGAGGTGGCGTCACCAATAAAAAAACCTAAACAGCCTACTTACAAAAGGACTAACATCATCACCAAGTTTCATGGTTGTAGCTTAAGTTTTTCGGGGTGATAACTGAAACATTTTAACTGACCCTCGTAGAAGACTGATTAATGCTGAATGCAACTCAGTGGTGTGTTTGCGTTGTTATGACTGAGTTGTAATGCAAGAGAGAAGGAAGGTGAAACTCAGTGCTGTCATATAGCTTACTGTTTTCGTGAATCTGATTCCCTTTTTTCTCCACTCTCTTCACATATTTCCAACGGACCCATCGATGTTAAAGACTCTATACAATGGATGGTTCGCTATTGCCTCTCTCTATGTTACATTACAGACTATTAAATGTTTTCGCAGGGTTGTTTACGCATCAGAAACTGTTCGCCACCGCTCTTCCCCTGTTGCTAACCGAATATCGGATCAGAATTTTTTCCACTACCAAGACTCGTACCCTTCTACTGCAAAGAGCTACCCCACTAGCCCGTGTTACTAGCGGCGTCCAAGGAGGCGAGTCTCAGCAGAAATGATCAAGATCTGTAAAAAGTGGCAGTTCAGAACTGGTGTAATGACCAATGATCTACGATGGAAACTTCCTTTGCCCACTGTAGCACTGGTCAATGGCATTAAAATTAAAACATTATACAGAATAAGCAATGAATTCTGATTGGTGCACCTATATGCGGCAGTGTTAGCACGATTGTGATCATTTAGCAGGTTATGTCGAGGGATCACTAATGAAGGTGAGAGAGGCTGTCACATCTGTAGTGTACACTCACTCAAGGGGATCCACGACATCGACTATGATACCAAAGTACAGTCGAACTTCGCAAGTTGTCGCTTCTTTTGGATGAAGTGTCACTCTGCATTCATCCACGTTGGAAGACTGGTGTTCCTATCTGACTGTTACTCATTATAGACCAGCAGCTGACCTCCCTAACGTATAACTACCAATCTGTTGCTTTGGTCATACTTGGTACTTTGTGTAACAATAGTGACTGGCTGTTCAGTGCAATATGACTGCTTGCATGACAAGCCGTAAGCCCACTATAGTGTAACTGGATGCTACGACTACATAGACAGGGCGCCTTAAGAGAAATGTTACAAACTTTGGGGCCGGAATCCGTACGCGAGAATAAGTGGGAACGCGTTTTGATTCTGCCATGAAGCCTCGCGTCCATTACCATTCGAGAGATGGTGCTGAAAAAGTCGTATCCGACTGCTCATGAAATAAATTCCTCTCCATGATTAAACGAAACACTTGTCAGATACTTCACTCCAACCAATACTACAAACGTCAAACATTCACGACAGAATAATCTCAAAAGCTCACAAATGGCCAACGTAAATGCACCTTCGTAGCAGGAAATCCGTACCTAAGGTACAAGGAGTACATCAGCAGATTCACTTGTAGCATAATACGACTCTATAATACAACAACATGAATTTTAATTTTTGGTTGCAAACTTCAGTTGTAGCATTTTATCTAAAAATACGTTGAACGTAAGTTTTCGATACACCCTACATAGAGGTTCTAGTGGAAATCTACATTTTACTACCCCGAGCATACGATTTCCTTGAGAAGTGCAGTTCCACTGTAGTGCCACACCCCCTAATGATATCCGTATAGCTCCATTATAAACGGTTGCAACTATGCTTTTGGGGCACCTTAACTGTAACACCTCTACATCTACGTCGATACTCGGCAGTCCACCAATCCCATTCAACTCACAAAAAGAACGAGGGAAATGCGACTATCTGTATACCTCCATATGAACCCTAATTTCTGGTATCTTATCTTAGTGATCCTTACGCGCAGTGTATGTTGGAGGCAACAGAATCAGCCGGCAGACAGCTTCAAATTCCGGTTCTCTAAATTTTCTCAGTAGTGTTCTTCGAAAAGAACGTCACCTTCCCACCAGGGATTCCCATTTCAGTTCCCGAATCATCTCCGTAACACTTATGTGTTGTTCGAACCAACTAGTAACAAATATAGCAGCCCACCTCTGAACTGTTTCGTTGTCGTCCTTTAATCTGACCTGGTACGGATCCAGGCACTCGAGCAGTACTCAAGATTAGGTCGCACTAGCGTCCTATATGCGGTCTCCTTTGCATGTGAACCACACTTTCCTAGAATTCTCCCAGTAAACCGAAGTCGACCATTTGCCTGTCCTACCACAATGCTCACATGCTCGTTTCCATTTCATATCGCTTTACAGCGTTGCGCCCAGATATTTAAACGACGTGACTGTGTCAAGTAGGACACTACTAATGCTGTATCCGAACATGATGGTTTGTTATTCCGACTCATCCGCATAACTTACATTTCTTTACATTTAGAGATAGCTGCCACTCATCCCACCAATTAAAAATTGTGTCTAAGTCATCTTGTGTCCTCCTACAGTCACTCAACTTCGACACCTGCCTATACACCATAACATCATCAGTAAACAACTGCAAATTCCTGCCCAGCCTGTCTGCCAAATCGTTTATGTATATAGAGAATAATATCGGTCCTATCACACTTCCCCCGGGCCACTCCTGACTCTGACGAACTGTCTCTGATGAACACTCGCCGTTGAGGACAACATACTGGGTTCTACAGCCTAAGAAGTCTTCGAGCCACTCACATATCTGTGAACCTATTCCATATGCTTGTACCTTCCTTAACAGTCTCCAATGGGGCACCGTGTCAAATGCTTTCTGGAAATCTAGAAATATGGAATCAGCCTGTTGCCCTTCATCCATAGTTTTCAGTCTATTATGCGAGAAAAGGACAAGCTGAGTTTCGCACGAGCGATGCTTTCTAAAACCATGTTGATTCGCAGACATAAGCTTCTCAGTCATAAGAAAATTTTTTGTATTCGAACTGAGAATATGTTCACGGATTCTGCAGCAAACCGATGTCAGCGATATTAGCTTGTAATTTTGCGGGTCCGTTATTTTGTACTTCTTACGCACAGGAGTCACTTGCGCTCTTTCCTAGTCGCTTCGTACTTTGCGCTGGGCGAGATATTGGCGATAAATACATGTTAAGTAACGGGCCAGTGCTGTAGAGTACTCTTTCAATAACCGAGTTGGGATTCCAACCGGACCTGGTGACTTATTTGTTTTCAACCAATTCAGTTGTTTCTTTACGGCAGGGATGCTTATTACTATGTTGTTCATATGGGAGTCTGTTAGATGGTCTGCCGGTCGCTGTGGCCGCGTTGCTCTAGGCGCTTCAGTCCGGAACTGCACTGCTGATTCAGTCGCCGGTTCGAATCCTGCCTCGGGCATGGATGTGTGTGATGTCCTTATGTTAGTTAGGTTTCAGAAGTTCTAAGTCTAGGGGATTGATAACCTCCGATGTTAAGTCTCATAGTGCTTAGAGCCATTTGAACCATTTCTTGTTAGATGGTCAAATGAAGGTATGTTTGTACGATTCTCCTGTGTGAACGATTTCTTGAACGTGAAATTTAAAATTTTGGATTTCGTTTTGCTCTCTTCAACTGCCACACCAGACTGGTCAACAAGTGACTGGATGGAAGCCTTAGACCCACTTAGCGATTTTACATAGGACCAGAATTTTCTCGGGTTCTCCGTCAGATCTGCACGTACAAAGGAACTCCGTCTACACGAAGGACAAATTCATGTATAGTGCCAACCACGACAAGTATTGTCGCTTCTGAGGTCGAAGTTAACAGTGAGACAGTAAAGTTACCTGGACGTGTATAGTACGTCGAAATGAAACCAAGTTAATTGTTGGACGTGTTTAGCGGCCACCCGATTCCGCTGTGACATACGAATCTCTACTAGCCTTTTCTTGTAGTCATTTGCGCGTTCTTTTTTGAACCGAGAGTGCAACAGCCTCTGCTTCCTCATCAGTTTCCGAATTTCGTTATTAAACCATGATGGGTCTTTTCCTTTCTTGATCCACTTACTAGGCACATAATTCTCCAGACCATTATTTATAATCTACTTTAACTTTGCCCATAATACCTCTACGTCCAACTTAGTGAAACTAAGAGATGTCTATTCGGTGTCTAAGTGAGATACTAACAACTGCTTATCTGATCTTTCTAGGAAAAACACTCTCCTGGCCTTCTTAACTGATTTATTAACTTTCGCTGATCCCCGTTTCTATACTGACGTTGTCGATAAGGCCCGGGCTATTTGTAGCTGCCGGCCGCTGTGGCCGTGCGGTTCTAGGCACTTCAGTCTGGATCCGCGTGACCGCTACGGTCGCAGGTTCGAATCCTGCCTCGGGCATGGATGTGTGTGATGTCCTTAGGTTAGTTAGGTTTAAGTAGTTCTAAGTTCTAGGGGACTGATGACCACAGATTTAAGTCCCATAGTGCTCAGAACCATTTGAAGCATTTTTTGCTATTTGTAGCTACAAGGTCTAAGATATTTCCATGTATTGTGGGCAGCCGAACTAGGTGCTCAAGACAGTTTTCAGAAAACGTGTTCAAAAGTATTTAGCATGACTGTCTATTTGTGCCCTTGCAATGAATCCTTAGAGAACCTAGTCTATACTCGGTAGATTAAAGTCGCCTCCAACTAGCGATGCACGATCTGGGTACTTACGTGCTGCTGACCATAGATATACTTTGAATGACGCTTGAACTGTCACAGCGGAATCGGGTGGCCGCTAAACACATCCAACAATTGACTTGGTTTCATTTCGACGTACTATACACGTCCAGGTAACTTTACTGTCACACTGTTAACTTCGACCTCAGAAGATACAATAATTGTCGTGGTTGGCACTATACATGAATTTGTCCTTCGTGTAGACGGAGTTCCTTTGTACGTGCAGCAATTAACTTCCAGTGGTGTCACGATAGATGTCCAATAAGAAATGTCCTCCTCTTATTTCTTCAGTCTGCTGATCTTCCGTTCTTAGCCTGTATGCCTCTGTATCTGTCAGCGTATCATCAGTGTTTACATCTTAGTGTGGAAGAAAGGTTAGAGAATAATTGCCCATATACATGGAGGTCATTTGAGACTGGCACACCAGGGCAAGGAAAAGAAAAGAAATCACCTGTGACTTATGAAAAGAAGATAGCACGGCATTCGTCTAAAATGACTATAGAGAAAACACGGAAAATCAAAATAAAGAAGGCCAAACGTTAATGTGAACCTCATTTCCCCTGAATACGTGTCTTTTGTTATCTATTTCGGTATCTTTTGAAACTACTCATTATTCTCTCACTCCTATAAAATTCAATGGTCTTTACGACGGTTCTTATTTATTCTTCATCCGAACCAGTACATTCTAAATACTTATAGTATCCTTTTTGCCGGAGTTGATACTCAAACCCTTATTAATGTGGTTAGAAGCGTAAAGAGCGATCAAATAGTTCCCGTTTGAATGCCGTACATCCCAGAATCGGTATGCCGATCACGCAAAATGGCCGTGAGCATTGACACAAGTATCCGAACGAAACACGATTTTGAAGATACCAGTTTGTTAAAACACCATGTCCTGATACGTGAGGAAGTCCTTAACTGCCCGCTGAACATCCTCGTCCTTCAAGACTTTTTTAAAAGATAGAGAGCGTGATAATCGAACTAGGAGAGATTGGGACTGCAGGGCGCTTTTCGACAGACGTGCTGCCCCGTACACATTCTTTTTTTCCTATTTATTGGTTTTCGTACCGTGCCCATTCATCCATGTCAATAGTAATGTCAGTTATGACTATACGAAGGTCAGGGCAACACAACAACCCGTCCCTGAGCGGAAATATTTCGGACCCGGCCGGGAATCGAACCCGGACCTTTTCGGTTAACGAGCCACTGCACTGAACGCGCAGCTACCGAGGCGGACCATATACATTCTTCAGTTAGAACGTAGGTCCTGTTTGGACGCATTTGGCAATAACGTCGCCGCATTTACCGCACACACCTCGGCGAGACAATAATGCCAATAATAATCCCTTGCCAACTTGTCAGTGCTTGTATACCTGCATCGGAGCTGCACTACGCTGCATATTCACTGCAGCAACGCTCTTAGACGGAACATTTTGATCTCTCTTTACAATTTCAACATCATTATTGTATTCTGATTTTCAGTACGTGGTACATGGCTTGAATGTTTTATTTTATTTGCCGAAGTTTTATTATTTTGCTTTATAATAAACTCAGTTTTCTTCCAAGAGTTTGTCTTAAGTTCGTCTTCCGGATTCGTAAGGACGGAAGCAACATTAGGGTTTACGACTCGTAGGCGATGAAACTTGCTTAGTTTGGATAAGAGCATTGAGGGTAATTGGCCGTGTCCTTTCCAGATGAACTACACCAGCATGTGCCTTAAGCAGTTTAGGAAACCACGGAAATGTAAATCTGGATGGTGGGAAGGGGATCTGAATCGATGCCCTCTCTAAAACGTCTAATCAATGAGCCACCTGGCTCGGTTTGGTGCTGGTATTCTCACTTAGATTTATATTTATGAGACTCTTTTTAATTAAAGTTACCTTGTGCTTTTCCTTAATTTTTCACTGCACATTGTAAAATATTTCTTTTCCTTCATAGATAAAATAATAGTGATTTTGTATAGAAGCGCCTGCACACTATAGTCGTTATTTGGATTTTTAATTGACGTTATTCATAATCAGACGATTCTAGAAACAAATACGAACGTTCTACGTGGTACAAAAGTTACAACGCAATTGTAGAGAGGAAAGAGAATGTTTTCGTGGTAATACACGGTCCAGTCAGATTAATGTGACCACCGCCTATGTTTGACGACAACATGCAGTAACCACTCATAGACGACCGGTTGCAGCACTAGTGCGGGGTATATAAAAGCGTGTCTTGAGGATGCAGAAAACAGGGAACTCATCGTCGTACTGCGGAAACGTAACGATTTATCTGACGCCCAAAACGGCATGATCATTGGTTCTCGGGTCTAGGATGGAGGCATTTCCGAAAGGCCAAGTTTGTAAGCTGTTCGCGTGTCGCCGTGGTTTAAGTATACCGTGCATGGCAGAATGGCGTTATCCAAAACCGTCGCCGAAGCAACTGAGGTGCTCCAAGGGCCATAGATGGCAGGAGTGAACGACGGATGCGAAGATGTGTTCGGGTGAATAGACGTGCATCTGTCGAGCCACTGACCGCCCAGATAAGCCATGGGGCTACCAACTGTGTCTCCTCGACGATCTGCCAGCGTACGAAGCTGCGTGTGGGCCTCCGTAGCAAGCGTCTATCTAGAATATCTAGACGCGAGCATGTGCTTTGATTCTCCGAGAAAGGCATATAAATGGAAACGGAAATCTACTGAATTTGAAGATTTCGACGAAAAATTACTACGCAGAACTGTATTTCGATACTACAATAGAGGAGAGTATCCGACGACTAGAAAAATGCAGTGTGATCTCCGTGAGAAAAAAATAATTATTCCGGTTCTTGTAATGAAATGCAGAGACACTGCAGCAGCAAGAACGAAATTTTGTGTAGAATGCGTACTGAGGTCAATAGTCTTGTAGTATACTTCGATAAAACTTTGGTTTTACAAAACCACATTCAAAAATATATTCTGTATGACTTAAACGGTAATATTTGCCTAAAAGTACCTTCAGTTACTTTTGTTTAGCGTGTATTGGTGATTTCGGTGATGAATGCCGTGATGAAAGATCAATAAGAGCTAGAAATAAATAATTTTCGGGAGACAGGGAATCTTTTCCGTCGTATTAAGGCGACCCGTCGGAACTAAACTCCTGGCGGCGGCATACGAGTATTAGCGCTCACGAAGTCTTTCGTAAATAAAATTTTTATTTTTTATTTCGGAATACTTTTATGGTTTCACGGTAAAATGTGTCTCATTTGCATCTATAAACTATGAGAATGTTCTTATATTTATTTCAATTCATATATGTCAGTGATTCTTTTTTTCCACAGGCTGAAGTAAAAAAGTACTTTTCTTCAAAATTTCTTCCAATTTTAGCTTTTATTTTTCTTCATAGAAGCTAGAAAGAACTCCACATGCCAACGAAAAATTTTTTTTGAAAAATTTTTTTACTTTGATAGCTGATCTTTATAGATTTTTATGAGCTGAATCCAAATCTGGCCTTAGTTTTTTTGTATCAACCGCAGTTTTCGAGCAATATGCTTTTTATTATGTAGTATAGAAATCCTATGCTATACAGTAAACGGGGAAATGAAATGAAATGTCGTGTGGCTAGGGCCTCCCGTCGGGTAGACCGTTCGCCTGGTGCAGGTCTTTCGAGTTGACGCCACTTCGGCGACCTGCGTGTCGATGGGGATGAAATTATGATGATTAGGACAACACAACACCCAGTCCCTGAGCGGAGAAAATCTCCGACCCAGCCAGGAATCGAACCCGGGACCTTAGGATTGACAGTCTGTCACGCTGACCACTCAGCTACCGGGGCCGGACTACGGGGAAATTAATGAAATGCTTTGTTACAACATAAGCATGGTTTGTATTTACAGTAAGCTACTTAAAACAATGATATATGTCAGTAGAGGTTTCACTTGTCAGCTGGAATTGGTTTGTATTTTCTTTCTCTTTTTTCTTTGAAGCTCCTTGTGTAGCTTTTTCAACGATGAGTCGCTTGCTGAACTTCTCGGTGAAGTGACCAACAGTAGCTCCCCATCATGTTGGTGTTCCAGCGGCTTTGGTAACGTTTTTCCATCACTTTAATGTCCCGTTGAAAACGCCCTCCTTGCTCCTCATTAACATCTCCCATATTGTCCGGGAAGTAAACAAGGTGACTGTTCAAAAAGTGAACTTTCAGTCTCATTAAACATCCTAAAGTTTTTAAACTTCTTTAACATTGTAGCTATAATAGAAACATATTCTGGGTCTTTTTCATGTCCTAAGAACTTTGTAACGACTTGCTTGAATGATGCCCATGCTTCTTTCTCATTTAAGGTCATCGTGGGTTCAAAGTTAACATCAAACATCAGTTTTCTAGCGTCAGGTCCGACAAAGGCGCCTTCTCTTAGTTTAGCTTCAACACATGGTCCATCTTTAGGCAACGCCTTTACAAACTGTTTCATTAGGCCTAACTTTATATGTAGAGGTGGTGGGAGTATGTTTTTTGGATCTACAAGGTTATTGCGTAGAGTGCTCTCACCAGTTTTTAAAGACTCCCTCACAGGCCATTTCTTTCTGCGCTTTCTGCACCAGTGTTGGTCCCTAGCCCAACTGTCCCAGTCACAGAAGAAACATGGAAATTTGGTAAAGCCACCTTACTGACCAAGGAGCATGCATGTTACTTTTAGATCGTCACATATCATCCAATCACGTGCAGAATAGCCTACTTTATTTAGCACTATTTCTAGGTTATCATAGCTTTCTTTCATATCTACAGAATGCCCATCAGGTATAGATGCATACATGTTACCATCGTGTAATAAAACAGCCTTTAAACTAGTTTTAGATGAATCAATAAACAGCCTCCAGTCTTCCTTTTTGTATTCAATACCAATCTCATTCATCAGACCGGGAATGTCTGAGCAGTACACTAAATCACCTTTTTGTTGAAGAAACTTTGAAAATTGCTGCGCTCTCTTTCTATACATGTATATACTGGTTCTTTTCTTTTAATCTAGAGCCATACAATTCAGCTTTTGGTTTCGTTAAGCCAAGATCCCTAACCAAATCGTTAAGCTCGGTCTGAGTAAACAATTTGGCTCTAGACTTTCTGTATTACAATGGAATTCATCATCATCTGGTTCATGTAAATCAGATTGTACATCAGAAAATACTTCTGTGGGAATAGAATTTAAATCATCTGGCGGTTCAGGAACCGGAAAATCTACACCATGACCTACAGGTCGGATGGCGGACGGAAGGTTAGGGTATATTATTACCTTCTTGTTTTTCGAATTATGACCGGTAATATCAACACTGCAAAAGTAGCAGTCATCTGAATGATTTCTTGGCACCCTCCATATCATAAGAACAGCAAATCTAAAGGCTTTTTTTCCTCCTTTTTGGACTATTTTCTCAGTTCTTCAACACACACATAATATACCTTATGCACCACCCAAGATTTATTTTGGTCACCAAGTTTAGATCCAAAGTATGACAGATAAACCTTTTTCACAAAGTCTGTAATGTTTCTTTGGTGTTTTTTAATCACAAATTCAACACAAATATAACAAAAACTGGCAGCAGAATTTTTACAACCACGATTAGACATTGTTCTGAGTACATGTACAGGAAATGGGAAAGTGAGGTAAGGTTGATAATAAACAAAACACCATCGTTAACAAAAAAAATAGAATCGACCTTTTTTCGCCAGCAAATGTTTTTCAGCGGTGCTACCAACATCATCTACATTCATTACACCTCCTTTTTAAATTATTTTAACTATATAAAAGCTGTTAAATTCTTTAAAAAATCGCTTAAAATAATAAATTTAACTGTAAAATGTGAAGAAATGGTGGGTGATACAGTTTTTTAAGTATCATATTTGTATTTCCCACCCTAAAAGCACAAGATTAAGGTATTTTCAGCAAAAATGTTTCTCCATCGTTGGCCTGTGTTTTCTTTTGGGAAGTATTCCATCATATTATAGACTAAAAATAGAGATGTCTTAATTTTTTTACTAGCATCTGAAATTATCAGTAAATGACAATGGTGGAAGACTGAGATGATCTTGAGGTGACTATTTTAGTGACGGCCGCTATAGGTGAATAGTGGGCTGGTACCCAAATCTCACCTCAGTTACACATTCGCAAACATTTAAAGAGCTTTCGTTCACTTTCACACGATTAATGCTACACACAGACAGATGGGGGTACGCATATTCCGTCTCGCGGCAGTAACGCGGTGGCTCAGACAGGGAGGGCATCCGGGCACCCCTTAAACTAACCTTGCCAAATGCGTAAATAACCGTGCCGACCCTGCGCCGATGCGGGGCAAAGGCATAAGAAAAAGAAAAAGGAAAAGAATGAACGACGCCATTATTATATGTGTGCGTGGTCGGCTGGTGGCTGTTGAAGCAACGACCTTGCCCCTCTGGGGAGACGTTTGCAGCTCCCCCAACCCGGAAGGGAAGGAGAGCAGGTAGTAGCTTCCCGGGAGTGTCTCCCGACAGTACGCACTTGGCTGTTTTGACGTTTGGCCGCCGGAAGTCACGTGACTGTCCCTTCAGTAAACACTTTACTGCGAGGACGGTTTTCATGCAGTGCAGTTGCATCAGTATGGAGATCACTGAGTTGCACACGTGAATACTGAAGGAATTAGTTAAGCACGAAGTAATTTCCATCTTATGATTTAGTCCTTCATGTTCAATAAACAGAATAGTGTAAAATTTCCGCAGTAGGCCCATACTGAAATTTACGTAATTTATATATGTGCGTACAGATTCGCCGAAATATTCTGCCGATTAGTGTCAGGTTTTTTTTCCCCCTTTCTTTCTGTGGATCTTAGTTGTTGTAACGAAATGTGCGTAAAATATGGAAAATAAATGTGCTTAAAAGGTTAACACAAGGCTATACTGCTCATAAGTCTGCTACCTCGGTTTATTTCGCATTCACATGTAGGGGGACGAAACCGGGGAATATGAAGTATTTTTAATATTTTGGACGACGAAAAGCGGCTTTTAAGTAGCCATAGTATAGTTCCAGCCCTGTTGAAAACCTGCATAAGGAATGCTGTATGGTGAAAAAAGATCATGGCTAGACCTGAACAGAGTCATAATTTGTACAACTCTAGAAAACGTCTTTAGCTTCCAGCAAAAAAAAAAAAAAAAGGGGGTGAAAATCTTGAAAGTGTTTACCCTGATCTTAGATATAATGTAATGGATAATGCTACATGGCCCAAAAATATTGTGATGTATCTTTTTTTTTATTGCATAGTGTCGCCAATATTCCTGTGAAATAATCTTTTCTGTGACAAACAGAAAGAAGAATTAAGTGTAAACAGGTCACATAGTGCTCAGAAAGTTACTCCCATAATGCCTGTATCTTAGAACTAAACTTAATGTGTTATCACTTTTTATAGAAGTGAAGCCAATTTTACTGTGTATGTAAACATTGGTTATCAGCACAAGAAGCAGGGTAGTATAACTGAACTGAATGCCTAAATTCAATAACTGCATGGTGCAGAACACCTGCTTCCTTCGGTGATGTAACTAAATATACCAACAGAAAATCTAGTGTTAAAGAAATTGATTTAAAAAGCTACTGTGTGGACATAGATTTTGAGTTGGCTGCTTCGGACTTATTAAATCTTATTATAATAATTGTTGTCTAGTATACCATTCTCCAGATGGCAACTTTGAAAATTTTCTCATCTAAATAGAATCTTGGCTGTGCTATTTTATGCACTTGAAATCAGAAATAGCACTGGGTGTTCATTTCAATGTACGCTTTTGCAAGGAGAGTTCTAAGGAGGAAAATTTATGAATCTATTAACAATTTATGGACTATTTGTAGCATGTCATTTACCAACCAGAGGTGATGCCTGCCTTGACACTGTTATCCCAAATCTAAATACATGGGACTATGAGATGACTTTAGTTGACCCAATGATGTCTGCCAACAGAGCACTAGTCATGGGACTTTATACAAAGAGAACTAATAATCAACCAGCTGTTTCCTAGCATTCTAATTATGTATTCACAAAAAGGATCATTAACAAGGAAACATTAAACTCTTTTCAAACAGCGCTAACTGCAGTAGACTCACAGGTGGGATTACAAGAAATGGCTGTAATTAATGCATTTAAAGAGTTATTTCAGACCATCAAAACCAAATTTGATTATAGCTATCCACAGAAGAGCAAAAAATGTCGCAACACAGGCAAACTCTGTGTGTGGTAAAGTATTTTGTCATAACAGACATGACATTTAAGCACTTTTGAGATTTTCAGCCAATTTTCTTTTACATAGAAACTAAGACTTGCTGTAGCGTGACACTAAATCCTTGATTTTTGTGCTCAAACACAGTAGTAAAATCATGACAAATTCCATTACTTTCTTTGTTGTCTTTTGTTAACTCAAATCCTTTACCAAACACTGATACAGACCAATTATAATGTTTCATTGTGCAATTCAGTTTTATTTACACAATTAGATATCACTGAATTATAGAATACAGTTTGAATGAGCCAAGATGGTGGGACAGCATTATTTTAGTATACCATGATTAACAAAACTCAAAAAATGCACAAGTAAATTTAAATTTTTATTCACCTTCAACTACATGGAATCTCTCTCTCTCTCTCACACACACACAAATTGACATAATGTACAAGACCACCTTTATGTGCATTAACAATATTAGGAAAAGGATAGTTTGCTATTCGCTGTAAAGGTGACATGTTGAGTTGCAAACAGGCACAATGTAAAGACTGTTACACATTTAGCTTTTGGCCAAAGACTTCTTCAGAAAAGAAAACACAAAAAGATTTACACACGCAAGCACACTCCCTGCACACATCTCCACTATCTGCAGTGGGAGATATTGGTCATGTGTGCTTGCTAGTGTTAATCTGTTTGTGTTTTGTTTTCTGGAGAAGGCTTTGGCCAAAAACTAAATGTGTAACATTCTTTACATTGTGCCTGTCTGCAACTCAACATGTCACCTTTACAGTGAGTGGCAAACTATTTTTTTTCCTAATATTGTTGATATTCCAACCTGGAGTTTACTTTTTTTTTAACACTTAATCACCCCTCACAAAATCCTTCTCTGCTTTGTGGAAAAAAATCTAGCCTGAGATTCAATCTTGGCATTCACATTTACTGTGTTTTCTTCTGAGAAAGAAAAATCTATATTAAGATTACCAATGATCTTCTTCAGATCCTTCAATACTTTGGCCTTAGTCTCCTGTCCACACTGTGTTCCTTTGCTGAGTGCAACTATAGTTTCACAGTGAAACATCACATCCTGTTCAAATGTGTCAGCAGATTTTTCTGAATTGCCAGAAAGCAATGCTGACACATATTCATTGTCTGCACTAGAGGGCAAGGAACACTGTTCACTCTCCTGGACAGCACCAGACAATGATTTGGCACATGCGTGTATATGCTTACATATGTTAAAATTTAAAATGTTGTCTAAACAGCTGCATTTATACGAATGTACACATATGTTGCAGGTGTTGCACTTAAGTGAACATTTTGTTTCGCATATCAGTTCTGAATTTTTTACAACAACATACACTTCACAACCAGTGGAAGAAAGCACTTCCCACAACCCTTCACCCCTGCATAAAATCATCCCATTTGTTATAGCTGAGCTATCGTTGTGGCTTGCTTTCACTCTTGACGTCCTAGAGCACTGTTTACGTTTTGAGAGCTTCACTAAGCCCTCATATACTTTGGCTCTCACTAAACATAACAAAGCATTTAATGACTTATCCAGCCTTCTGTACTTTTTCCCTTCTAGATAACTGTATTTAATAACTTTATGTAGGGACTCCAAGTAATTGTTTGTATTAATGCCCAATCGGTGCCTAAAACAATACGCCCACTTTTCCACTCGCTGGCAGTACATCTTAAGAAAGTACCTGCCAAATTCTGCAGTATCCGGATCATTCAATAAGTCTTCCACCACTTTCTCCAGACTACAACTAAAAACATCTATATCCAGTTCAGTCTGAAGTCGCTTTAGTGAACTAAACACTGCTGATTTTTTCTCACTACCCCCAGAAATTCTCCTTAAATTCTGAGACCAGTTCCGTTGTATATGCCAAGAACACAGCAACTGGTTTGGCACAGGTCCCATTACTGCTGACCATGCATTATAAAATGCTGGTGCATCGTCAGACATAAACACATTGGTCTTTACAGTGCCCACCCTTTCTCTCACACATTTGAAATAAAAAGACAGTAAGCACATGTCTCCCCTATTTGAAAAACAAAATGCAACTGGCATTCCAGCACCATATCTATCAACAACGACAATAGTAAAAAGTTGAAAATCGTATGCAGTCATGCCATGAGTGCCATCCACATATATTTTATCTTCTCCATACTTTAGAAGTTGTTCGGCCTGAAAGTCTGTCATTATAATAAGAATGAAGTCTTCATCTTGAAAATTAGGATCCACTTGTTTTTGCTGCTTGAAATACAGTACTGGGTTGTCACTTTGTCTCTTCATTTCTTCAACCCACAATTTCACACTCACTGCATCATTTTCATGCTTCTTCGTTGCATAACCAATATCAAAATCCCTTTTTATATTATGCAAATCTTTTTTCTCAAGGTTCTCTCCACACTTGCAGCGATTGGTGCACTTCGGACATCTTGTAAGACTCGTCCAACAGGAACACCCTGTGACAGCCGTCCTGAAAAAAGAAAAAAAAAGGAAATAAAAATGAAGCACATCGATAGACACTACGTCTGTTCACACAAATAAATTTGATAATTTCATGTTTCATATACATAAGTGTAACATAATCCATGTTACCTGCCAACTCTGCCCTCTCGTTCCCATGTAGAAATGTTCTTCCAACATCTTGGGTGTGTCCCATATGTTTTGGAAAAAATTTTAAGCAGCATTTGTCGTCTGTTATTGTCACTTGCATGTTGGATGGACAAGTACTGCCTATTTTATTCGTGCCCATACTTTTGACACACCTGGCACCTGTTCCTTTAGAATTGAAATTGAAAGAGCGATGACAGTGGTAATATCCAACACGTTTTTCTAGTCGCTCTTGCTCCGAGCAATTCATTACATAACGAACATGGTTTACTTTTTCGCAAGAAATTTTCCACTCTTCAAAGTCTGAAAAAAATGTTAAGGCAGTATTTTTAAGTCATGTACTTGGGATCAACAAAATTTACTAAAACGTGACTAACACAATAAATATAAAAAACAAACCTGCAAGACAACCAAATTCTATCTCCTGGCACTCAAAACTAACGTCATGGTTCTCTTGAATATGTGTTCTCAGTGTGTCACAGGTGAGAAACGAGAGAGAGCACTGTGGGCAAATAATATGGCACTTCCGACTGTTTTCCTCCGACTTCATGCCATGCACAGTTATTTGATGACGTTTTAATGAACTGCATCTCATAAATGAAATTCCGCACTGGGGACACAATTCACTGCCTTTTCCTTTTTTAGACACATGGATATCAAGTTCATGAATTTTCCTCATATGGGCGTAGAGGTTCTTTCGCATTTTAAACTCTGAACTGCATTCCTCACACTTATAGAGCGTTTCTTGGGAATCACTCATGTTTGCTAAAACAAACTAAACAATAACAAGAAACAATAACAAAACGGAACAGCAGCAACGAAATAACAAGAAGCAGCAACAAACAACGAAAGCAGTTAAATGGAGCACAAGGCAAACATCAACATGAATGGCGTCTTCGAACAGGATGCCTCGTCACGTGAAACCAACTTCCGTTCAGTAAACGTCAAAACAGCCAAGTGTGTACTGTCGGGAGACACTCCCGTAGCTTCCCCCTGTCACGGTCAGGCGTAATGCTCTCTGTATCTCTCTGTTTTTCGTCGCCGAGTACAGTTCGGAAGCGGAACCAAACCGGATATTTACTGAAACTGCTGGTGACTGACAATCGGAGTCACGGCTTTCTTAAAGGCATGGAAGCTTTGTTCCAGAATATGACCGTGGCTGGGATAAGCAGAAAAGAAGTAAGCGTGAGAATAGCGCGTTCAACAAATTAGCTTGATAGGAAGCCAGACATGTGGAAAATGACACGGTTGTATTCTTCAATAAACAACGAGACAAATCCAGAAAGCAAAATTTTTTGAAATTTGTGATAAAGTTCTATTGGACCAAACTTCTGAGGTCATCCGTCCCTAGGCTTACACAGTAATCAATGTAACTTAAACTAACTTACGCTAAGGACAACACAAACACCCATGCCTGAGAGACGACTCGAACCTCCGACGGGGGAAGCTGCGAGATCCGTGACAAGACGTGCGGCCAGAAAGGAAAACATAAACAAAATATATTACTGTTCGCTGTACAAAACAAGTACTGTATCTTAATGATTCATGGGAATCGTTGACAGGAATTTTAATCATAAATTGAAAACAAGTTCTGTCCCTACGGCAAGCAAGGTAGTTAGCACAATAATCATCTTCTAACTGTAGACTATCACTGACAAGAATTGATAATAGATTGGCTTGAGCAAGGGTAAGCATGGAGAAGACGAGAACTCATATGCAGAACTGAACTCCAGGGTTAGGTTGTTTACCTGGCTTGGCTGCGAAGTCTGGAGAGTAAGCGGCAGCGTCTAGCGCAGCTGCAGCTACGGCGTCGCAATTACTAATAGCATCGCCACGCGGTTAGTATCATTAATCCTCCATAAGCCATGGCTTAATATGGTAAGGAATTCCTGCTTTTCTCAGCTCGCCACACTTGCTAAACATGCGCAGTAGTCTGTATCGAAAAACAGACCGAGATGAACGCCCTGGGCTAATGGTTCTTCTACAAACAGCCCATCTTCTTTGTTCTATGCAGGACGACTCATCTCCTTCAGTATCTACTCAAAATCAGGTGAAAGCACAGAGTGAGAGTGATGCTAGGTGTGCTCGCAGTTTTATTAGCTCGGTTTCCAGAAAACGGCAGACCGCCCAAGGCTGCACGCTACCAACCCTCTAGTGGCGATGGCGCCAGTAGATACAGACAGCTGGTACCCGCCGTAAGCTGTGGACAGCAACTTCGGCAAAGTAGCCACGTTCAAACGAGAAACGGCTCCATCTGCTGGATTTTAACTAACGAATTAACGATTAACTCTGTCGAACTGAAACTTTGGAATCCGTGATTCCTGTACCTGGGGGTGTTATCTGATAGTTCTCCTTGCTCAGTCCAAAGAAATTAAACTCGTAAAATTCAACCATAAGATTTCCTTGAATCTAAACTAATCGACACATCAAAATTTAAATTATGTACGAATATCTTCCTTTAATTATTATTAATTAATGGTAATATTATTTCAGGGAAAACTCTGGCTATCTGAGGTTCTACACGGTTCTTTTGGAAACAATGTGGTCAGTTTTCTTATCCACCCATAGGACAATTGACTTGGTTCCTTCTGCAGTGACTTCATTGTTGATAGTAAAGATTAGATTAAATTAGATGTCCTTTTCGATCCAATAGACCCAATAAGGAGATCCTTCAGGATATAGAACATGTCAGCAAAACAGAATACAGTAAATATTTGCAAAGAAAAACAAATATTCTAATGGTTCAAATGGCTCTGAGCACTATGGGACTTAACATCTGAGGTCATCAGTCCCCTAGAACTTAGAACTACTTAAACTTAACTAACCTAAGGACATCACACACATCCATGCCCGAGGCAGGATTCGAACTTGCGACCGTAGCGGTCGCGCGGTTCCAGACTGAAGCGCCTAGAACCGCTCGGTCACACTGGCCGGCAATATTCTAATGAACGTTGCACAAGTCCCAAGTGACGTGATCTTCATGGATGAGGAATAAGTAAAAAAAATTATAAACACATTTTCATGCAAACTGTAACAGATAACTCGTCACAGAACATGTAATTGTTCAATACACTGTGGTTCTTATGATAGTTAATAGGCAATATGTAGCAACGAATGATCAGATAGAAAAATCATTGTACAATACTTATTTACAATGATCTAATTAGTGCACTGAATTTGTGCCGAAGTCAGATTGTAGTAAACTTGCATTATTTGATATTATTAGTAACATGTACACATCAGTTGTTTCTACTTAGAAGGGAAACTCCCCATGGCATCCCCCTCAGATTTAGTCGTACGACGTCCGAGTAAACAGCTCGTGAAAAACTGAACACAGATCAAGCATGAAAACAGGAAGAAGGTGTATACTGAAGCAAAACACAAACAGTGAACGGTCCACGCTCAAGATGTGCATCGTCGAGTGAACTGCGAGAGCCATGGCGTCGTGGTTTTGTCGTTACTGTGTTGGACTACAAACGGGGAGATCTGTGTTCAAATCTCTCTTTCCTCCTTTTTTTCATAAAATTATGAACTGTCCGTCTGGTCATTGATATGTCTGTTCGCCATATTCGTATGTGTGTCTGCGTCGTGGTGTAACGTCCGTTTTCAACAGAGAGGTGTAAGAAAGGGATCTCTAGACGTACTGACCTCCTATTTGTTCCACAGAAGTACCACATGTTATGGCCCTTGAGTTCCGTTTTGGAAGTTTTGACTCTTGAATTCCTTTGTTGTAACATAGTTTACACCCGTTTATTTGCTATTTTGATTTCTGTGAGAGGTCTGTGCAGCATCTCGCCTGCTCTCACTATTCATCACATTTACTTACGAAGGTAATGTATTCTTACGACACGACTCATATTCTATAACCAATGCATTGGCCACACAACCACGGCGCCTTGGTTCTTGCAACTCGCTCAATATTGCACAATTAGAGTTTGGACAGTTCACTGTTTCTATTTTGTTTCTTTTTTCATGTATCAGTACAACTTCTTCCTGTTTTCATACTTGATCTGTGTTCAGTTTTTGACGGGCTATTCACTGGGCCATTTAGCACTGAATCTAAGGAGAGTACGATGGGAGTTTCCCTTGTTAGAAATTCATCAGCAGAGTAGAAGGAATTGACCACGAATGAATGTTTTAGGTTCCTCTTAAACTCAACAACTTTATTAATAATTAAAGTTTTATGGCTGCCAGCAAGCTATTGAAAGTGTGTGTTTCTTAATAACGGACACCTTTATGGACCAAAGTAAATGACTTCAAATCTTTGTGAGGGTTTTTCTAGTTTCTAGTATTGATACCATTAACCAAGACGTTGGTTTGAAACAAAGATGTATTTATATATTTTAACGACAAATTTCATTATAGAATAAGTATACTGGGAAGCAGTAGTCAATATCTCTGCAGCATATTCTTGAATTCGCACCGCAAATAATTCTTATTACACGTATTTGGACTTGGAAAACTTTATCTTGGCTTGATGAGTTACGTCAAAGAATAATGCTGTATGAGATCATGGAATGGAAGAAAACATAGTACGCTAGCTTCTTTATTTTGATGTCACATATATCTGACAACATCCGCATTGCTAATAGATTTGTTTAGGTGCTTCTGCTGTTCAGTGTTATGCTCCTCCATGTTGAATTTATTATCTAGCTGTAGTCCCAAGAATTTAACACTTTCAACTGTACCGACAGAAAACGTCTTACAATTCTAACCCAAGTGTAGTCCTTTTTTTTTCAAAATTCAGAGACAAAGAATTGATTAGGAAACATTTATTAATGTCCAAGAAAATTACATTAACTGATCTTTCAAAGATCATACTTTATTTGCTATTTGTTGTAATGTTTTCATTGTGGTGTCACCGCCAGACACCACACTTGCTAGGTGGTAGCTTAAATCGGCTGCGGTCCATTTAGTACATGTCGGACCCGCGTGTCGCCACTGTGTGATCGCAGACCGAGCGCCACCACAAGGCAGGTCTCGAGATACGGAAGAGCACTCGCCCAGTTGTACGACGACTTTGCTAGCTACTAGACTGACGAAGCCTTTCTCTCATTTGCCGAGAGACAGTTAGAATAGCCTTCAGCTAAGTCCATGGCTACGACCTAGCAAGGCGCCATTAACCATATCTGAAGATAGTCTTATTTGTATTATCAAGAGCGATGTACCACAAGGATAAATAAAAGATAAGTATTCGAGGAGCTGCATACTTTTCTTATTAGCATTCAATACTTATCCTGTTCCAGAATTCAAGCCCGTCTGCGTTAGATAGCTTCCATTTCGGCCTCCTCTATCTACAAGGTGTTGGCACATTTACCAATACATCATTGGCGACGAGGATGGGATCACTTTGCCATCATCACAGACCACAAACCTTTGACGTCGCTTTGTCATCCGAACAAGCCTGTACCTCCGCGTACAACGCAGAAATTCATTCGCTGGTCTATTTTCCTCTCGCAGTACCGCTACGATGTCTTGTATCGGTCCACTGCTAAGCACGGAAACGCCGATGCGTTGTCCCGTTTGCCTGTTGCTGAGGATAAAGCATTCGATTCTTCCGAACTTGCTTGCATGTTCATTGATTCGGAAACCGATGACGTGGTCGACTCGTTTCCGATTGATTTTCGTCGTGTAGCTACAGCCACAGCTGCTGACCCTGTCCTTGCTACCGTTTTGCGTTTTGTTGCTACGCAATGGCCCTTGTCAAAGTCACGGATCGAGGATCCGTTGGTTCGCCGATTTTTTGCTCACAAGGAGAGACTTTTTGTTTGACGTGGTGTTTTGTTGTTGCGTTCTGATAATGATCAGTCCAGAGTCGTGGTCCCACGTTCGTTACAGTCCTCTGTTTTACGGCTTCTTCACCAAGGACATTGGGGTATAGTGCGAACGAAACAACTTGCTCGTCAGCACTGTACTTGGTTCGGAATCGATGCTGCGATTACGAATATGTGTTCTTCTTGCATGGCGTGTGCCGAACAACAATCCGCCCCGCTGCGGAAAGTCTTTGCATGGCCAAAAGCCATGCACATCGATTTTGCTGGTCCATTCTGGAATGCTCGACGGTTGGTTCTGGTAGATGCCTTCAGTAATTTTCCTTTTGTTGTCCGGATGTCTTCCACGACGTCCTCTGCCACCATCCAAGCGTTGTCTGCTATCTTTTGCATTGAAGGTCTTCCGCAGACTATTGTTTCCGACAATGGCCCACAATTCATGTCCGCAGAATTTCAGTCATTCTGCCAGGCCAATGGTATTCAACATCTGACATCCGCGCCGTTTTCGCCTCAGTCAAACGGTGCCGCTGAACGATTGGTCCGGACTTTCAAGTCACAGATGTTGAAGTTGAAAGAGTCGCATTCTCGGGAGGACGCGTTGTTGCTCTTTTTGTCTTCGTATCGCTCTCAGCCCCGAGATGGTCGCTCGCCGGCTGAGTTGCTCCACGGTCGTCCTCATCGAACCTTGATGTCTTTGCTACATCCGCCGCATCTGGTTTCTGTGCAGCGGCAGACTCCTACATTTGTTCCAGGCGACGTTGTCTTTTATCGCAACTATCGAGGTTCACGGCGTTAGCTCGCAGGGCGCATTCTTCGCTGCCTCGGCCGCGCGATGTATTTGGTTTTGGGGGCCTCTGATGAGGTGCGTCGGCATCTCAATCAGCTGCGCCTCTGTCGTCGCACGGGTTCTGCCGCTCCCCGTCTGCTTTCAGCGACGGTGCCGTCCGGTCGGCGCCCTGGGGACCCATCTACTGGCTCGCCTCATCCCCAGGTGTTACCGGCGATGCCTTCCATTTTGCCCCATGGCGACGCGCCGCCGCAGCCGCCGCCGCCGCCGCCGCCGCCTGTTCTCCCGCCGGCGCCACCCGCATTCGACGCTTCGCTGCAGCCGCCAAGCGCCTCCCTGGGTCACGCGCCGCCGATCGCTTCCCGTGATCAGCTGTCCTCCGCCATGGAACTCTTGCCCGCTCCGGACCACATGACGTCTTCGCGCGTCGGCTACCCTGACGCAATGGAGGTCGACCCTTCGGCCCCTCCTGTGTCTTTTCGGGCGCATACACCGCATGTTGACGTGCACCCTGGACTAGGTTTTCAGGCGTTTCCTAGATCCCCTCGGACCGAATGGCCGGGTGCGGGTGGCACAGCCTCGCCTGTTGTTAGGCTCCCCACCTCATCGCATACGTCAACATGGGGTCCTCCCCACGGCGGGCGGAAGCCTTATAACACGACCGTTCGCCGATTTGCGGGGGAGGAATGTGGTGTCACCGCCAGACACCACACTTGCTAGGTGGTAGCTTAAATCGGCCGCGGTCTATTTAGTACATGTCGGACCCGCGTGTCGCCACTGTGTGATCGCAGACCGAGCGCCACCACAAGGCAGGTCTCGAGATACGGAAGAGCACTCGCCCAGTTGTACGACGACTTTGCTAGCTACTAGACTGACGAAGCCTTTCTCTCATTTGCCGAGAGACAGTTAGAATAGCCTTCAGCTAAGTCCATGGCTACGACCTAGCAAGGCGCCATTAACCGTATCTGAAGATAGTCTTATTTGTATTATCAAGAGCGATGTACCACAAGGATAAATAAAAGATAAGTATTCGAGGAGCTGCATACTTTTCTTATTAGCATTCAATACTTATCCTGTTCCAGAATTCACGCCCGTCTACGTTAGATAGCTTCCATTTCGGCCTCCTCTATCTACAAGGTGTTGGCACATTACCAACACATCATTCATCATCTGCAAACAAAACAAACTTGGCATCTGGTAATGTAACAGATGAAATGTCTTTGATGTACTTCAGAAAATGGTAAGGTCCTTAAGATGGAGCCTTGTGGGACACTACATGTAATTAGTTCCCAGTTGGATGACACCCATTTTTCGTGTCAGAGATACAGGATTTAAACTATTTTGCAGCGTCCCCTGTTACACTGTAATATTCTTATCCATATACGTAGGAGGATATCGTGATTTACTCCGTGAAATGCCTCTTACAGATAAAAAAATATACCCCTAGCTTCTCATTTATTCTTTAATGAATGAAGTGCATTCTTGCTCTATGAGTTGATAGCTTCCTGAATGTGGGAGCATTTTAGAAATCCGTACTTTGACTTTGAAATTATATTATTTATTGTCAGACGGCTGAAAAGCCGACTGTATATCACCTTTTCAAAAATTTTCGAGAATCCTGGTCCGAAAAATTCATTGCGCCCTTTGGCACTTCAAACTGATGGGTGAATGACATCTGCTCGCAGGGCTGTGAACAAAATGTAGGCTATTTATAAATCTGCGACAAGGAAAAATGAAGTACATAAGAAACATTCACATATTACAGATGCGTGCAGACACGTATTTGATGGCATCGTTGTTCCTTTCGTCCACGAGAAATCGTTGTTTTTCTATTGATACCGAAATAATTATGTCAGTCATGTGGATATATCTTCGACGTACGGAGTAACTTTATGTTAGATTATGCTTTTCGTTTCATTAGCCATTTCATTAACACAATGGTTTCTTTTTCGTACTTTTCCATCACAGCGGCAAAACAGGTCCAAACGAACTGCATATATTCGCAGCACGTAAAGATGCATGTACAATCATGCTTGGACTTTGTCGCAACGAAGGGGACTCGTGCGTGCTTGAACCAAATGCTTGATCCTTACAAAGATGAAAGCTCTGATACGCCTCAAGACGAATCATTGCATGCCTCAGTCAACAAAGACATGAGTTTTGTTATGTTCTTCTCTATTTTTGTCTGGGAGTAACTGATAAAGTATTTTTTAAACAGAAGTTCCATAGCTACACTTTTTTGTTTTTGTTTCATTTATGTTTCGGTTTTTGTGACTAATTTCGGAATCGCAGGCCCATCTTCAAGTGATCATTATTGTAATCAGTAAAGCTGTCTGGAATCTGGCACCACTGCTGGTAAACTCAGTCTACTCAGATTGAATCTAATTGTGAAAAGTGATGATGCCAATTCCAGCTTCACAGCTCGGCTGATCACAAGAATGAGCGCTGACAATAGGGCTAAGAATCCGAAACAGCAAAAACTTCAATATAAATATATACAATAAATAGATATCTAGTGTGTCCCAGTAGGATTGGTCAGTATTCAGGGATGTGACAGGAACGAGCATTCGAAGCAATAAAGTCTAGTAAACATGGGCTGTAAAATGCGTACCTTAGGAACTACGAGCATTTGCTCAATAGAAGAGATTTGTGTCATAGTAGCAAGATGGAGAATTCTCATAGCTCTTTAAAGATGCACCTTAGAGCCCGTGTTTAGTAGACTTGTTGTTTGTACGTACTACCACCTCTTAAAATGTGGAAAGCAGAGAGATACCAGCAGAAGAGATTTGTTTCACGGTATCGAAGATGAAGAAGTGGTCATAGGTCTAGAGATATGCATTTTAGAGCCCATGTTTGCTAGACCTTTTTTGCTTCGAAGCATCATACCTGTCATATCCCTGAATGTTGACAATTCTTCCTGGGACATCCTATATATAGAAAAGTACAGGTGTGGAATGTCTATTTAAAAAAAATCATGGATGAATGCTTCCCAAACGACACTCAGAGTTGAGACTGATAGCCATTACAATTAATCTCGCTGTTGACTGGACACTGAAAGTTGACAGTAAGCGACGCCAGGAGAAAAAAATGTGAAGTGAAAATAATAAGCGGGCGCTGAATACCTGTATCACAGAAGCTGCCGGTAATTACCGAGACATCTGACGAAAGAATGTGTTTCACGTGTATGTTAAAAGTAAATGTTTTGCTTTTCGTTTTAAATTGGAAAAGTAATTAAATTAAAAAATAACCTCCGTTCACACTTGTTGTATGACGTGTTTGACGAAAAAAAGTAGAATAAAAACAAAAAAAGATGAGGACGCGAAACGTCGAAGCTGGGCAGGCTTACACTATAGCTACGTGACCCGGAGCGGTGGATTTGGGTCAGGCATTCCGATATCGGGGCACGTAACGCGTTGTGACAGGCCGGCGCGAGGAGCAACATTCGGGCTCGCGACCACGTTCGGCTGTCATGGCCCATCGTGTCACCAGTGCCCCTTCTCACTATGGATGAGATTTTCAGCTCGAGGGTGAAGGTTATCTCCGGATGAGATTTCGTCCCGAGGGTGAAGGCCGATCGCACCGGTGAACTGTTGCGGCCGTCAGGTGCTGCAGGCCACGATAGGTCAAGGTCCACTTCTGCAACAGGTGGAGAGGGCGCCACTGCAGGCGCGGTCAGCGGCTCGGCTCAAATCGCGATAGCGCTTTCGTATTCGGCATTAAAATTTGACGCTGGCAGTCATCAGCAACTTTTCCGCTCTAATGCAAATCCGTTACTTTTATAAAATTTTATGCTGGCGGCGAAAAGCGGGTTTTCTCCTCTAATGCAAATATTTTGCTGTCGTCAGTATGATGAATGCGAGCGCAAATATTTGGCTAGCCCCGAGATTAGCGATTCACTATATCTAGTATGTATCTTCTTCATGTTTTTTCTCATTGTCGACTCGAAGGCTGAAGAGCAGCGTAGGGTACTGCTGCCAGCCTGCCTATGTATAGGTATAAAAATTACAATAAAGGAAAAAATAAATAAATTAGCGATCTATTTCATACATCTAAATGGTTACGCGCAAGCCATTTTTGGTGTGCGGTGGAAGGTACTTCTGGTACCTTTCTCTCTCGTTCTCCGTTTAGCCGCGCGGGATTAGCCGAGCGGTCTATGGCGCTGCAGTCATGGACTGTGCGGCTGGTCCCGGCGGTGGTTCGAGTCCTCCTTCGGGCATGGGTGTGTGTGTTCGTCCTTAGGATAATTTAGGTTAAGTAGTGTGTAAGCTTAGGGACTGATGACCTTAACAGTTAAGTCCCATAAGATTTCACACACATTTCGTTCTCCGTTTACCTAATCGTGGTCCTTTCGGGAGGCATATGTGGGCGGACATAGTATGTTGCCAGACCCTTCCTGGAACGAATACTCTCAGAATTTCCGCAGTGAACCTCTCTGTGCTGTCTGCCACTGGAGTTGTCACGCATGTCCGTGACGCTCTTGCGCCGACCGAACGATCACGTGACGAAACGCTTCATCGGTCGAACGAGTGTTTTCTAAGACACGTCTTTCGTCGATGAATTTCATTTCCTTAAGATTTACTCAATGAATTCAGATCGTCGATGAATTTCATTTCCTTAAGATTTACTCAATGAATTCAGATTGACGTCTGCTTTTCCTATAGTTGGTTGTATGTGGCCATTCCACTTCAGGTTGCTCCGGATGGTTACTCATAGGCATTTTGCGATAGTTATTGTTTCCATTATTTTACCGCCAATAGTGTAAGCGACCACATGGCTACTCTGCACATCACACTTACGTGCCTGAATAGAATCACCTTCACACTAATTCTCTATTATTCTACTCTCGAACAGTGCGCAGCATGCTAGCTCTGATTTGGCTGATTTTATTATGATGATCGGTTCTCGCTATGTAGGTTGGCGTCAACAAACATTTTCACGTTCGGAGAAGAAACTTGGTGATTCATATTTCTCGAAACGATCCCGCCGCAACGAAAAACGCCTTTGATTTATTGATTTCCACCCCAAATCCTTTATTATGTCCGCGACAATGCCCGCATCTCGTGGTCGTGCGGTAGCGTTCTCGCTTCCCACGCCCGGGTTCCCGGGTTCGATTCCCGGCGGGGTCAGGGATTTTCTCTGCCTCGTGATGGCTGGGTGTTGTGTGATGTCCTTAGGTTAGTTAGGTTTAAGTAGTTCTAAGTTCTAGGGGACTGATGACCATAGATGTTAAGTCCCATAGTGCTCAGAGCTATTTCAACCATTTTCCGCGACAATCTTTCCCTATTTCGCAATAATACAAAACGTGCTGCTCTTCTTTGAACTTTCTCGATGTACTCCGTTAATCCTATCTGGGAAGGATCCCAGACCACTTAGCAGTACTCCAAAAGAGCATAGTGGTGGCAGTCTCTTTAGTTGATCTGTTGCGTCATCCAAGAGTTCTGCCAGCAAAACGCAAACTTTGGTTCGCCTTTCCCGCATCATTTTCTATGTGTTCTTTCCAATTTAATTTGTTCGTAATTGTAATTCCTAGGTATTTAGTTGAATTTACAGTCTTTAGATTTCATTGATTTATCGTGTAACCGAAGTTTAACAGATTCCTTTTAGAACTCACGTGTACGACACTTTTCATTATTCAGGGTCAATTGCGAATTTTCCCACCATACAGATACCTATTCTAAATCGTTTTGCAATTGGTTTTGATCTTCTGATGATTTTAATAGACGATAAACGACAGCAAAGGAAATTGGAAATTTGTGGTAAGTCCTGTGTGACCAAACTCCGAGGTCATCGGTCCCTAAGCTTACACACTACTTAATCTAACTGAAACTAACTTACGCTAAGGACAACACACACAGCCACGCCCTAGAGAGGACCCGAACCTTCGACGGGGGAAGCCGAGCGGGGGGCCTCAGACCGCCCGGCTATACCGCGTGGCAAACGACAGCATCATCTGCCAACAACCCAAGACGGCTGCTCACATTGTCTCCTAAATCATTTATATAGATAAGGAACAGCAGAGGGCCAATAACAATTGATGTATACGGGTCATCTGGGTAGAACAGCTCCCACACATCATATTGGGTTTAGGTGCTCCGAGTTGGATGGAGGAACTGTGACAGTGCAAACAAATATACACTTTACTGTGATGTAACACTTAACTAAAGTAGCAAGGAGGTGGGGTTCTCGGTGCAATTTTGATATTAAACTGATATACAAATTAATTAAATTGATCAATCAATCACCCCTACCACACCCCCCCAGCCCACGACCATGCCCAACCCACAGATCACGCCATATGTTTTTCTCAGCTGCAGGCGTGCCCCAGTTTTTCCCCCTCCCCTCTCCCCCGTTCTCCATTCACCAACGTACACTACTGGCGGAAATTTTAAATTTTGCCGGGAATCTCGAATTTTGGTGGGAATTTCGAATTTTGGCAGGAATTTCTACGTCCCAGGCCTGTGGGGACACACCCGGGAACTGGCAGGACATTAAAACTGGCAGTACCCTTTCCGGGGCCTCAAAGTCTGGTCCTCCTCGGCTGAAAGCCCAAGTGCACCCCTCTAACACAATTAAACAACCAGAGGGGCTTGGAATTGATGGGAAATTAAAAATGGCGATGCCCTTTCCGGGACTAAAACCCTGATTCTACTGGATGCAAAGTCCAAGTGCACCCCCTAACACATGGAAACCGGCCAGATGTGGGTGAGGATGGTTAGATTAGTGTACTTCATTTATTTTGGTCGGAAATTGACGCAAAGATCTGAGCCTAATCACATAATTAATCACAAAGATTGGGCCTAATTGCGGAACTATATGCATAACATCACACAAGGACAGCATATAAGTGCAATACAACTCAAAAATTGGCGCCACCATACAACTGGTGTTATCCTCCTGGGAAAAAATTTCGCAATACCACTCGAATCTAGTGGCAGACACACTCAAACTCTACCATTGACCTACGAGGTGGCGGGAAAAAGGTAGGGGTGTAAGGTACTATCTTTATTATTTTTGGCAGGAACAATGTTCAGCTGATGAGATGCTGGTTTTGGACAGAGAAGTGTTTAAAAAGTGTATTACCTGTAAGAATACTGTATCTATCGCTGTTTGACGTTAGAGTTCGCTACAGATGCCTTTTCAAAAACCATCTGCAGCCCAGGTCATTGAAGCCAATATACACTGTCACAACTAATGAAAAAAATGCATCACAGTTCTATTTACAATTGGAAATTGTCATGAGAAAACCAGCACTCGTAATGAACGGGTCATAATGCAGCACATGTACTGGGGAAAATCATCATCGTAAAAGACTACAAAGGGGACGGTAGTTGAACATGTGTTCTCCTCGATGGGCGTCCAAAAAACTGCCGAAAACTGAGGTTCTCTCCCCTACCTTCCTCCTTTCCTCCCCCACGCCACCCACCATTCACCTAGGGGTGAGGGGGGGGGGGGGGGATAAGCGACACGGCTCTTGAAATGGCCAGATGCTCAGAAGAGCGTCTTGTGTCCCCATTACCATCCTTTTGAGGCTGCTGGCTGCACCAGGCGTTCCGCTACCCTTTGCGGTATCTCGGGATATACATGGCATGCCTTGATGTGGCATCCCTTGGCACAATAGGGAAATTTTGTAGCATAGCCCCGCCCATCCGGAGAAAGGACCATATGGTCTGCAGCACTCGGCTTTCCACCATCTGGTTGCCACCTTAATGCGATGCTCCTATGCCAACACAATAGTGTGTATAGTCAACTAAACAATAGGAGATAAAAGGATGGACACCTCAAGTGCAGCTTGTTCATCTGAAGCAGGGCTTCCCAACGTGTGGTCCGCGGAGCCCTTAGGGGTCCGCCGGCTCTTTCTAGGGGGTCCGCGGCCACCCTTCACCAAATCGTCTAAAATAATGTTTAAAATGATTGAATAAAATGTGAAAATCAAATTCATCATCATTTTTTTCATGTGAAAAACATGTGTACTTTTACTTCAGGTTGTATTCCCAAGGCCGGCCGGAGTGGCCGTGCGGTTAAAGGCGCTGCAGTCTGGAACCGCAAGACCGCTACGGTCGCAGGTTCGAATCCTGCCTCGGGCATGGATGTTTGTGATGTCCTTAGGTTAGTTAGGTTTAACTAGTTCTGAGTTCTAGGGGACTAATGACCTCAGCAGTTGAGTCCCATAGTGCTCAGAACCATTTTTTTTTGTATTCCCAAGCAGCCTTTGCGGTTCCTAAGTGAGAACGCGTACACAGTTTAGTGCCTGAGAATGCGGCTTCTCTGATCGACTGTTTCGCAGCAATACGTTGGTCGTTTGTGCGCCGGCTCACGGCGGTAGATGCGCTGATTCCTTTTACACTTGCGCGGAGCGAGCTTTGTCGACCGATCACAGCGCTCGCTGGCACTTATGCGGCCCCAGGCATCATTAAATGTTAAACTTGCTTTGTCAGTGCACTACCTATTTCATAAGTCGATTTTTGGCCTTCAAATTGTTTTCATTCATCTGTAAACCAAAGACTATTGATACTTTGGAGGTGGGGGGGGGGGGGGAGGGGGGGAGGTGGGATCATTGGGAACATGGAACTTGTATTAAGAAGCTTTCAGTTCCCATGGGTTTCGCTCTGAAATTTAAAGTTACTGTGCTCTTGATTGACTAGGAGTCCGCCATGGATTTTCTACTGAAGAAGGGGTCCACCAACTGAAAAGTTTGGGATGCCCTGATCTAAAGTATAGTGACACAACCGCCTGTAATGGTTAGGGGGCGCACCTGCGATGGCGAGCTGACACAGACTAGGCAGGCCCCCAACGTCTCCAATAGGCTCATCGTTCTGCGATCGAGAACACTTTAACTTTGACTGTTTTGCTGCGAAAATTACTGATCATCGTGGAATTTTTTCATTATCTCGAAAACGTCCTCGGGATACATAAAAAGCGAAAATACAAACTCCAAAGAAAGAAAATCACATTAAGCAATTTCTTTCAGGTTGTTGAACAAATTACATGACTTGAGAGCGGCTCTTGCATCTGAAGCTGACCATAGAGGGATTCTACAGTCCACAATGTACATTTCGCGTAGGGACCGCGCTATTAAAAACTCGATCATAACGCCTATGTTACCATCACCCTGCATAAAAAGCGGTCTTGAGTCTACAGAGGCGCACACAGATCGCTTGTAGTGTTGGGAAGAAATGCTGTCCAAAATGTTGTCCGCAATTTGGAACCAAGTCTGTCCATTCAACCACATATTTTCGTTGGATCCTTGATCGTGCCAGTCTCGTATCTCGAAATGAGCCACCTTTTCTTTTTTCGAACCTATCTACTAAGGATCCTATACACCAAGAACTCCAGCGCTGTTTTTAGAGAGGCCCTCTGCATCTTGTAACTGCTCCTAAGTCTCTGCCGTGCCCTCCCTGCGTCTTAGTCTATGTGATCGTCCCAATTTATGTCTGACTGAACATTGCATGGCATAAACTATACAGCAAACACAACACAATCTGGTTGAAATAAATCACAGACGCGATGTTTCTCATTGAAGAAAATGTGGAAGACATCGCAACATATGGAAACTGGACGAGTTTGTGGTATTGTAGAGCGCTTCCAACAACTGTGCCGTTTATCTCACCTCATATTGCTGTCATGCACACGATCACTGTTTCGGTGTTAGCCAACCCCAGAAAGTGCTGCCTCTTCCACCAAGACTCTCCCTCCATCTCGAACAAGCGATGTTAATCAATCATTATGTGGTGATCAACTGCGTACCAGTGGACTATGGGTTGGAAAAGACACCTTCGATGTACTGTAATAATAAGCATCATAGTTGACAGTGCGATCAATTTTAGAAATTTTATCGTAATTGCAACACCGACCAATCAAATGGCAGCATGCTTAGCAGTTTCTGTATCATCGCTTTACGAGTACCATCGCGAGTGTAAGAAGGTGCCTGTGCAGTACGTTCATTCATTGTTAATTCTCGAAAATATACACCAAAGTATACCAGACAGCGACCTACATATCTCTAGCATTTCGATCATAGCGCGTAATATATGATCTTTCAATATGTGGATGGGAGTCACAGGGCATTCTCGCGTTCTTAGGATAAAGTTAGAGACCGAAAGATCTCCTCGCATTGTCTTTGACCAACGCTCCCTGCAGCTGACCCGAAGCAGACCACTACATTCTGCGTTTCATGTGGGAACAGCGCAAACCGAGGCTGTAACTGCTGTCCCGCACCCATCCAAGAGCACAAGATTTCTTCAGATACGCGAATGTCGAGGAGGTTAGCACCCTTTATCGTTGAACAGTAGATATGAAACTGTTGTTCTGATTTAACAGACGGTTAAGAACAAGAAACGGGTGGTTTTTATGCATGTTGGGGCTTCAGACAGATGGAGTTTGTTGCGTTTTACGTAAATCAACTGCGCTATCAATCCTGAAGTATTGTTCTAGTGTCTGGAGTAATTATCAAGAAGGTATTAGTAAGAGAGAACATAAACACATGCGCTGCTCAGGCTACAATGTTCTGCACTTAAAACACTATAATGTTAGATCGTTGCTGTTTCTGACATATTAGTCGTACGGAATGCCACCCTGTTACTATCCCTATGTAAGAAATATATTTCCAGCGCATGACATACATTCTTCCTGCAGGTTTAACTACGATTAACTGTGGTGATAAACTGTAATATGAAGAACTACTTCCTTAAAAAATAGATTCCTTGTGATAAACGTACAATATAGCTTTCCAGAGGTGTAGAGCTCCCCACCATTCACATCCGATGAAGGTTCAGAAATTATACTATGCTCACATCAGTCCTATACAAAATGATCTTTTAACGGAGAATGTCTCTTACAAGGAAAGAGACAAATGCATAGCAGCGGTGTTTGACATGTGAAATTACACGTCATGCCGCCACTTCGTAAACACGACATTGTCAAGCAGATGTATACTCGGGGATTGTAGTACCTCACGAACACTGTCACTAACTTAGAATCACCGTACTTATGAAACTGGAGACTCGATTTTATGCCCAATATGCGGCAGGGGGATGGAGTGCCTCTCATAAATCTTCGTTCCTCTAAAGGAATGTGTCGAAACAGGATGGTAGACCTTTGATGGCCGAGAGGTTTGCTGTTAACGATGGCAAGTAGACAGTGCTCTAAGTCCTACACAGTACACGCAGTTGTATGCGGGTCGAACACAGGTTATGTCACACAACTGATGCATCCCAGCGGAACAACTGAAAAAATGGTCAAATGATCTACAGCGTCACGTCCCTCTCTCTCTAGATTGTATCATCAGTCTACCATTAAATCCTTACTCGTTACAACACCATCTCACCCTATCACTCCATCCACTCTCTGTCATCCTTTAACGCATATATAAGTAAGTTTAGAGGCAAATGGTTCTCTTTTTTCCAGGAAAGTATTAGGGACAGCAGTCAATCTACGTGTGTCACAATTACCTCAATAGACATACAACGGATTGTTGCCTTTACGAAAAATAAAATATTGTATCCCTGGTTCACGCTCGTTCTGTGTTCCAAAACTGCTTGTAAATGTAGCACAGCTGCCAACACCTAGCGCAAATGCACTATTTTTATCGTGGTGTTACATAGTTTTGTTCATTTTGAGACAGATGGATAGTCTGACATGCCCAGTGCCAGCTGCATCCCTCGAAATATGTTGCTGTTTTCCTTAGGGCAGAACTGGGGAGGAAGACGCTAACTTTTTGTTTTTTTTTCTTGTTGGTGCTGGCAGTTGTTGTGGGAGACCAAAAAAAGTTCTGTGAAACAAGTAGAGGCCCTTTCCGAAAACATCCTGTATTTGCTGGCAAGTGGATGGAAAACTTGGATGCAGCTGCTAGCTCCAGAGAAACACTCATTGTTCAATTAATCAAAATGACAGTCACAATCGCATTATTTATTTTGCCGCCAACAATCTGCAGGGCAATTTACACCATTTGGTCGCTCGCTGGAGTCGTCACCCTGCCTGTGCACGGTTGGTAACTAAGATAGTTACTAACCGTGCACAGGCAGGGTGATCGTGTTTTTAATAGCGCGGTCCTTACGCGAAATGAACATTGTGGACTGTAGAATCCCTCTGTGGTCAGCTTCAGATGTCATTTCTCAATAGTGTTCCTCGAAAAGAACATCGTGTTCCCTCCATGGATTCCCAGTTGTCCTACTTGGCGAGTGTAATCCGACTGCTGAAAATAAAAAATTATTCGCCATGCAAAGTGATTCTCATGATCAATTTAATTAATTAGCCTATCAAATTGATATCAATGACGTGCCGCCTGGCGGGTGGAAGAGATAGCTTGGCTACCACGGAACCATTCTTGACAAGCGTTTCTGTTTTTTTTTCTTTTTTTAGTTGTGGCGATATCTTTCAACCAAATTTCAATCTCCATCTCCACAGGGTGAGACAGGCTCTCACAATTTCTTTCGTAAACGCTAGTATGATATACCATCACACTGGTATAAGTGGACCTGTCATAGTGTACAAAACAGCTACGTTCTCTTGAATTATAGCTTGTTGTTGTCGAATGTACAATGACTGTGTGTCTTCTGACATGTGAGCCAATGGCATGAAAGATTGTATTCTCTAATGTTATTACACGTGCCTGACACTTTATGTACAGTCACTGAACGCCAGATACGCTCCCAGCAACCTGAAAGAAATTGCTTAATATGATTTTTTTTCCTTAGAGTTTATATTCTCGCTTTTTTTTGTATTCTGATGACGTTTTCAAGGTAATGAAAACATTCTGCAATGATCGGTAATTTTCGCAGCAAAACAGTCAAAGTTAAAGTGTTTTCGATCGTAGAACGGGAGGCCAATTGGAGGCATTGGGTGCCTGCCAAGTCTGTGTCAAATCGCCACCGCAGTTGCGTTCCCTAACCCTTAGGAGTGGCTGTGTCACTATCATTTAGATGAACAAGCTGCACTTGCGGTGACCATCCTTTTATCTCCTACTGTTTAGTTGACTACACATACTATTGTGTTTGCGTAGGAGCATCGCCTTAAGGTGGCAGCCAGATGGTGGAAACCCGAGTGCTGCAGGCCATCTGGTCCTTTCTCTGGATGGGTGGGGTTATGCTACTAAATTTCCCTTATGTGCTAAGGGGCACCCCATCAAGGCATGCCATGTATAATCGCGAGATACCGAAGAGGGTAGCGGAAGGCCTGGTTCAGCCAGTGGCTTTAGAGGGGTGGTAGGGGGGATGCGAGATGCTGTGCGGAATATGTGGCTATTTCAGGAAGCCGTGTCCCACCATGTAGGAGGATGGAGGGAGGCAGGGGGGAGGGACATAGCAGGGGAGGGGAGAGGGCCTCAGTTTTCGGCAGTTTTTTGGACGCCTATCGAGGAGAACACATGTTCAACTACCGTCCCCTTTGCAGTCTTTTAGGATGACTATTTTTCCCAGTACATGTGCTGCATTATGGGCCATTCATTACGAGTGCTGGTTTTCTCATGACAATTTCCAAGTGTAATTAAAACTGTGATGCATTATTCCAACCAGTTGTGACAGTGTGTATTGGCTTCTATGACCTGGGCTGTATATGGTTTTTGAGAAGGCATCTGTAGCGAACTCCTACGTCAAACAGTTATAGATACAGTATGCTCACAGGTAATACACTTTTTAAACTTCTCTCTGTCCAAAACCAGCATCTCATCAGCTGAACATTGTTCCTGCCAAAAATAATAAAGATAGTACCTTACACCTCTGCCTTTTTCTCGCCACTTTGTAGGTGAAGGGCAGAGTTTGAGGGTGTCTGTCACTAGTTACGAGTGGTATTGCGAAATTTTTTCCCAGCAGGATAAAACCAGTTTTATGGTGGCGCCAATTTTTGAGTTGTATTGCACTTCTGTGCTGTCCTTGCGTAATGTTATGCATATACACTCCTGGAAATGGAAAAAAGAACACATTGACACCGGTGTGTCAGACGCACCATACTTGCTCCGGACACTGCGAGAGGGCTGTACAAGCAATGATCACACGCACGGCACAGCGGACACACCAGGAACCGCGGTGTTGGCCGTCGAATGGCGCTAGCTGCGCAGCATTTGTGCACCGCCGCCGTCAGTGTCAGCCAGTTTGCCGTGGCATACGGAGCTCCATCGCAGTCTTTAACACTGGTAGCATGCCGCGACAGCGTGGACGTGAACCGTATGTGCAGTTGACGGACTTTGAGCGAGGGCGTATAGTGGGCATGCAGGAGGCCGGGTGGACGTACCGCCGAATTGCTCAACACGTGGGGCGTGAGGTCTCCACAGTACATCGATGTTGTCGCCAGTGGTCGGCGGAAGGTGCACGTGCCCGTCGACCTGGGACCGGACCGCAGCGACGCACGGATGCACGCCAAGACCGCAGGATCCTACGCAGTGCCGTAGGGGACCGCACCGCCACTTCCCAGCAAATTAGGGACACTGTTGCTCCTGGGGTATCGGCTAGGACCATTCGCAACCGTCTCCATGAAGCTGGGCTACGGTCCCGCACACCGTTAGGCCGTCTTCCGCTCACGCCCCAACATCGTGCAGCCCGCCTCCAGTGGTGTCGCGACAGGCGTGAATGGAGGGACGAATGGAGACGTGTCGTCTTCAGCGATGAGAGTCGCTTCTGCCTTGGTGCCAATGATGGTCGTATGCGTGTTTGGCGCCGTGCAGGTGAGCGCCACAATCAGGACTGCATACGACCGAGGCACACAGGGCCAACACCCGGCATCATGGTGTGGGGAGCGATCTCCTACACTGGCCGTACACCACTGGTGATCGTCGAGGGGACACTGAATAGTGCACGGTACATCCAAACCGTCATCGAACCCATCGTTCTACCATTCCTAGACCGGCAAGGGAACTTGCTGTTCCAACAGGACAATGCACGTCCGCATGTATCCCGTGCCACCCAACGTGCTCTAGAAGGTGTAAGTCAACTACCCTGGCCAGAAAGATCTCCGGATCTGTCCCCCATTGAGCATGTTTGGGACTGGATGAAGCGACGTCTCACGCGGTCTGCACGTCCAACACGAACGCTGGTCCAACTGAGGCGCCAGGTGGAAATGGCATGGCAAGCCGTTCCACAGGACTACATCCAGCATCTCTACGATCGTCTCCATGGGAGAATAGCAGCCTGCATTGCTGCGAAAGGTGGATATACACTGTACTAGTGCCGACATTGTGCATGCTCTGTTGCCTGTGTCTATGTGCCTGTGGTTCTGTCAGTGTGATCATGTGATGTATCTGACCCCAGGAATGTGTCAATAAAGTTTCCCCTTCCTGGGACAATGAATTCACGGTGTTCTTATTTCAATTTCCAGGAGTGTAGTTCTGCAATTAGGCCCAATCTTTGTGATTAATTATGTAATTAGAGTCAGATCTTTGCATTAGTTTCCGACCAAAATAAATGAAGTACACTAACCTAACCATCCTCACCCACATCTGGCCTGTTTCCATGTGTTAAGGGGTGCACTTGGGCTTTCCATCCAGTAGAATCAGGGTTTTAGTCCCGGAAAGGGCATCGCCATTTTTAATTTCCCTTTCAGTTCCAAGCGCCTCTGGTGGTTTAATTGTGTTAGGAGGGTACACTTGGGCTTTCCGCCCAGGAGGACCATGGTTTGAGGCCTGGAAAGGGTACTGCCAGTTTTAATGTCCTGTCAATTCCCAGGTGTGGAGGGTGGGATGGGATGTCAGCAGAGCCCTGGGACAAAGAAATTCCCGTCAGAATTCGAAATTCCAAACAAAATTCGAAATTCCCGCCAAAATTCAAAATTTCCGCCAAAGGTTAGGTTGTGGAAGGAGGAGGGGAGGGGGAGGGATGGAGGAGGGGCTGGGGCACACGTGCAGCTGAAAAAAACACGTGATGTGATCTGTGGTTGGGATGGGCGTGGTCGGGTGTGGGGATCTGTGGGAGCTGGAGTTATTAATCGATCAATTTAATTAATTTGCATATCAATTTGATACAAAATTGCACTGAGAACCCCATCTCCCTACTACTAGCTAAAGTTGTACAGCAATTCGAACTCGTTGGATGGGCTTGTGTACAGATACAACTACGCAGTGGTCTATCAAGTCATGCGTTACTGTGTACAATGTCAACAAGACTATGCCCATGCTGGGCACTACACTCTCATTCACTGTGGTAAACACTTGTCCCTACGCCAAGGATGTAGGCAACTCCATTTGTAGGCTGTCTCGCAGGCTGATCTCCACTACGAACTGTAGCTACGAACTGCAGTCCCGGAAATCCGTAATGGAACTGTCGTACGCCAACGTTGAACGTGGATCGTCCGTTGCTGCCTGTGGCCGCCGCTTATCACAATGCTGATGTCCATCTCATTGGCGGCGGCGCTGAAGTTGCTGACTGGGCCGCACTTTTGGTTGGCGGCGAACTTCAAAACGTCGGCCGTGGCGCCAGTCGGAAACTGTCTCAGAGAGCGAGCTCCAGTTGCGTCCATTGGCGAGGACACAACAACACGACCTTGGGGAACGCCAGAAATCACTTCTGTTTCATTCGATGATGCTTCATCAGTTACTACGAACTGTGACACCTCTGACAGGAAATCATGAATGCAGTTGTATAACTGAGAGGATATTCCATAAGCACGCTATCTGATTACAAGCTGCCTATAAGATACAGGCGCAAAAGCCTTCTGGAAATCTAGAAATACAGAATCAGTTTGAATTTCCTTGTGGATAGCACTCAACACTTCGTGTGAGTAAAGAGCTAGTTGTGTTTCACAAGAAGAATGTCTTCTAAATCCGTGTGTGACTACTCTTCGAGGTAATTGTTCGAACACAATATATGTATCAGAATCCTGGTGGGTATCAACGTTCATGATATGGACCTGTAATTTTTGCGTTTCTTGAATATTGGTGTGACCTGTGCAGCTTTCCAGTCTTTGGGTATGTGTCTTTTGTCGAGCGAGCAGTTGCATGTGATTGTTAAGTATGGAGCTATTGCATCAGTATACATTCTAGACGCGGAGACTTCCTTTTATTAAGTGATTTAAGTTTTTTTCACTACTTTGAGGATATCTACTTCCAAGTTAGTCACGTTGGCAGCTGTTCTCGATTCGAATTGTGGAATATTTACTTCGTCTTGTTTGGTGAAGGAATTTCGGAAGGCTGTTTTTAGCAACTCTGCTTCAGCAGCAGTGTCATCGATAGTACTTCCATTGCTATCGCTCAGAGAAGGTATTGATTGTGCCTCGCCACTAGCATACTTCTCATACGACCATAATGTCTTTGGGTTTTCTACCAGGTTTCGCGTATTTATGCGCAGTACGTTACATTTATTTATGTTCAGTTTTATACATATACATTAAAGTCGTATCACACGCCCTCGGGTACTCCTGAGATCACTTTTACATCTGTCGATACTGTTTTGTTAAGAACGACATGTTGAGTTCTGTCAGCAAGATAGTCCCGAATCCAGTCACAAATCTGACCTGATGATCGGCAATTTGGTATTTCGGCCGCTAAACGAGAGTATGGAATGCCAGTCTGAGGCTATTGTCTATGATGCTCTGGATCTCAAAGACAAACAGACAGAACTTAGTTTTACATGATATCTGTTTGCTGAATCCGTTTTAATTTCTGTAGAGGAGATTTTCGTTCTCCAGAAACGTCAGAGTATTTGAGTATTTACTTTTTCGGTGTTCTCGTAGATGGGTGTCTGTGAGTTGAAATTTAGACTAACGTTTGTGGAAACAGTGTGAGTTGTCAAGGGTTCATTTCGTGATCTCAACTAGCTCCAGTGGGCGACTTTTTTTTTTAAATTCTGTTGTTTCCAGGCAAAGCCCATTTCACCAGAAAGGTTTATGTGACATAATGATACAAACAGGACATTTATTTTGCTTCATTACAAAATATAAAACACGAGTGAGCGAGGTACAAAGCATATTAGTCTAACTACACCATTACCATAAAAGTCTCAAATTTTATAATACGGGCTCTAGGGTGTCTCAAACTTTTTGCGTCAGACTGAAAGAGGTGATAGTGGATCCTCAACCGATTATATTAAGATAGGGAACCAATGTTCGGAAATGCATATTTATTGTGTTATGGACATACACAGCGGACACCGTGTAAGAACAGCGTAGCCCATAGGACATTATTTGCTGCCTCCCCATTTGGCTCGACCATGTTACCTGATGTTCCTTCTACACTCCTGGAAATTGAAATAAGAACACCGTGAATTCATTGTCCCAGGAAGGGGAAACTTTATTGACACATTCCTGGGGTCAGATACATCACATGATCACACTGACAGAACCAAAGGCACATAGACACAGGCAACAGAGCATGCACAATGTCGGCACTAGTACAGTGTATATCCACCTTTCGCAGCAATGCAGGCTGCTATTCTCCCATGGAGACGATCGTAGAGATGCTGGATGTAGTCCTGTGGAACGGCTTGCCATGCCATTTCCACCTGGCGCCTCAGTTGGACCAGCGTTCGTGCTGGACGTGCAGACCGCGTGAGACGTCGCTTCATCCAGTCCCAAACATGCTCAATGGGGGACAGATCCGGAGATCTTTCTGGCCAGGGTAGTTGACTTACACCTTCTAGAGCACGTTGGGTGGCACGGGATACATGCGGACGTGCATTGTCCTGTTGGAACAGCAAGTTCCCTTGCCGGTCTAGGAATGGTAGAACGATGGGTTCGATGACGGTTTGGATGTACCGTGCACTATTCAGTGTCCCCTCGACGATCACCAGTGGTGTACGGCCAGTGTAGGAGATCGCTCCCCACACCATGATGCCGGGTGTTGGCCCTGTGTGCCTCGGTCGTATGCAGTCCTGATTGTGGCGCTCACCTGCACGGCGCCAAACACGCATACGACCATCATTGGCACCAAGGCAGAAGCGACTCTCATCGCTGAAGACGACACGTCTCCATTCGTCCCTCCATTCACGCCTGTCGCGACACCACTGGAGGCGGGCTGCACGATGTTGGGGCGTGAGCGGAAGACGGCCTAACGGTGTGCGGGACCGTAGCCCAGCTTCATGGAGACGGTTGCGAATGGTCCTAGCCGATACCCCAGGAGCAACAGTGTCCCTAATTTGCTGGGAAGTGGCGGTGCGGTCCCCTACGGCACTGCGTAGGATCCTGCGGTCTTGGCGTGCATCCGTGCGTCGCTGCGGTCCGGTCCCAGGTCGACGGGCACGTGCACCTTCCGCCGACCACTGGCGACAACATCGATGTACTGTGGAGACCTCACGCCCCACGTGTTGAGCAATTCGGCGGTACGTCCACCCGGCCTCCTGCATGCCCACTATACGCCCTCGCTCAAAGTCCGTCAACTGCACATACGGTTCACGTCCACGCTGTCGCGGCATGCTACCAGTGTTAAAGACTGCGATGGAGCTCCGTATGCCACGGCAAACTGGCTGACACTGACGGCGGCGGTGCACAAATGCTGCGCAGCTAGCGCCATTCGACGGCCAACACCGCGGTTCCTGGTGTGTCCGCTGTGCCGTGCGTGTGATCATTGCTTGTACAGCCCTCTCGCAGTGTCCGGAGCAAGTATGGTGGGTCTGACACACCGTTGTCAATGTGTTCTTTTTTCCATTTCCAGGAGTGTAGATGTGCTGCCACAGTTCTTGGACACTGTGCCACTTGTTGTCAGCGAAAGGATGTGGCTTCAACACGACGATACACCAGCCCACTTCGATATGTTAATGTCCACGAGCACCTGAACAACACGTACCCTCATCATTGGATAGGGAAGGCAAGTCTGTCAAACGGCTAGCGCAAATCGCTCTGAGCACTATGGTACTTGACAATCCGGATCTCACACCTCTGGACTTTTTCCTGTGGGGCTACATCAAGAAGCTAGCGTATGAAACCCTCATAGAAATGAATGAACACCTGCGTGCTGGGGTACAAGCCGCCTGTCTCCTGGTACAACAGACACCGGTGATCATTGAGAGAGTGCGGCAGAACTTCTCGAGCCGTGGACATGCATGCATTGAGACTGGCGGTTGTCACTTTGTACACTCACTATGAGCTACGTTGCTGTTCTGCGATATACTTTATGTCCACAAAACAATAAATGTGCATTTCCGGCAGGTTCCCTATAATCGGTTGTGGGTTCACTATCACCTATTTCAATTTCACCCAAAAGGTTTGAGACGTCCTGTATACAGGGTGATTTTGCTACATAGGGCCAAACTACAGGAAACAATCTCTGACAGGATAAGGGGCAAAACAGGGTCACATCGACATATGGGTGTAAATGCGTTCCAAGGCTACTAGTGTTTTAGCTCCATGCCAAGGAGGTTCAAAAATGGCTCTGAGCACTATGGGACTTAACATCTGAAGTCATTAGTCCCCTAGAACTCAGAACTACTTAAACCTAACTAACCTAAGGTCATCACACACATCCATATCCGAGGCAAGATTCGATCCTGCGACCGTAGCGGTCGTGCGGTTCCAGACTGAAGCGCCTAGAACCGCACGGCCACAACGGCCGGCTGCCAAGGAGGGCAGTGAGCTGAAGCACTAACATGTAGTAGCCCCACTCGTCTTCGGTCAGTGGAGGCAGTGTCACCCGCAGGAAGTGCATATATGCCTCGCCTTTGAGACTTTCTGGAAGGATAACTGGCTCGGCGAGGCAGCCGCCAATAATCCCCGCCCACACGCTGAGGCTGAGCGCTGCTGACAGTTCGCTGCCACCGTACTGTAACGATTGTCCATAGCCCACAGGTGGGTATTCTGAAGTTTGACGATACCTCATCTCACAAGGGTAGCCTCATCTGTGAACGGGATAGATGACAGAAACGCCAGAACCGTGGTGGCCTGTGCGACGAACCAGCCACACAACCGTCGCTGCGGAGGCATGTCCCTAGGTAGGACGGCACGCGTTTTAAGTGGTAGGTACAGCGACAGCTGTCGTGTAGAATGTCCCACACAGTCGTCTGGCTTACTCCCCGCTGTCGGGCCACCTCCCTGGTGCTGGTTACCGGGAACACTGTCAAAGATTTTTTATCTCCACTTTCAAATGGATGTACTTGCCTTTTAACGCATTTCGAGCCAACCTTATCCTCCAAAAGATGGTTTCCTGCACTTAGTCTCCAAATAGCAGAATCATCGCGTATGAAATATTAGGAAAGCTTCCCATATTTTAAAGTTTCATCCTGCAAAGACCGTTGAAGTGGCATATACATATGACAGCGGACCTAGCCATGGAGCTAACTAGGGGAGGTCACGAAGTTGGGGTCACGGATTTATGGTTCAAATGGCTCTGGGCACTATGGGACTTAGCTTCTAAGGTCTTCAGTTCTTAGAACTACTTAAACCTAACTAACCTAAGTACATCACACACATCCACGCCCGAGGTAGGATTCGAACCTCCGACCGTAGCGATCGCGCGGTTCCAGACTGTAGCGCCTAGAACCGCTCGGCCACCCCGGCCGGCACGGATTTACTTCAGACTTTGACACCTTTAATAGGCCATTAAAACAACATAACATGCACGTAGTAAGGTGCACTACTCTGGCAATTTGGAGCAAATCGCAAGAGAAGTTTTACACGTCTGCGCTTCAGTCTGGAGAAGGGCGACCGCTACGGTCGCAGATTCGAATTCTGCCTCGGGAGCCGCGCGGGATTAGCCGTGCGGTCTTAGGCGCTGCAATCGTGGACTGTGCGGCTGTTCGATTCCTCCCTGTGTGTGTTTGTCCTTAGGATAATTTAGGTTAAGTAGTGTGTAAGCTTAGGGACTGATGGCCTTAGCAGTTAAGTCCCATAAGATTTCACACACATTTGAACATTTTTTTCTGCCTCGGGCATGGATATGTGTGATGTCCTTAGGTTAGTTAGGTTTAAGTAGTTCTAAGTTCTAGGGAACTGATGATCTCAGAAGTTAAGTCCCATAGTGCTCAGAACCATTTGAACCGTTTTACACGTCTCTTATGTGGCTTATGTATCTGTGTGTAGGTGCTAAATGTTAGAGTTCACGGTCGTCAAGTGGTACAGGGCAACGTCCAACAGTTGATAAAGGACAAATGATGTAGTACCTACTACCATTTGATGAAATAAAGCAAGGGAAAAGAGCAACTGAAAATCAAAACTGGCGGAAACTTTCTACAAACCGCAAAACGTCAGGGCCAAACGACGTTGCTCATCACTCTCTAGGAATACCGTAAGCGGCAATGTTCATCAAGTCCACGCAGAAATCGATGTGATCCCTTTATAACTGTGAAACTTACCGGAAGGAGGAAACGGTGACGTGAAAATAGTCCTCCAGCTATGCCACACAGTGTCTTCTTTGCAAACAGCTGACACCCACATTTTTATGGGGTTTGTATCCCTAGCATCGGATACCTTTTGTGTGGATGTCAGTGGTCGCGTCGTTTAGCTGATACGGTTGGGCCGGTTCCTCCAAGTAGGTGATGTCGGTACTCTCTTGAAACGGCACGAAGAAAAATATTAAAACTCCGAGCAACTTCAGAACTGGACCGTTCTGTGTCTTGTGCTAGCTACAAGAATCCAGTAGAGAGAACAAGTTTTCCCGTTATTAGTATTTAATTCGCCCACCTTTCGTTGGAAAGCTGAACGACCTGTTAACGCTGTGGTTCTTTGTATACCATTCATATCGTGCTAATGCCGTTTTTATTATTTGCACATTGCTCTTCCATTACCTCATTATTCTGAAGGATGTTTCTGAAATTGCACGGATGTAAAGCAGATCGGTCTTGGTTTAGCACGAAGGTGTAATTTCTCAGAATAGGCATGGGAGGACACCTGAACTGAGGCAGTCGCAGGCCGTTCTGCGGCAAAGCCGTCCACGTGTAAGGAAGCCGCTGCAGTGCCATTGGAGGCTAACCGCGGCTCTTTTTGTAGAACTGCCTCAACGTCTAAACACCACAGCTCTCTTACCTCTCCACTTTTGAGGAAGTAGAGAAACAGAAGTGAAGACTGTAAAGAATGTTACAGCCGGCCGGAGTGGCCGTGCGGTTCTAGGCGCTACAGTCTGGAACCGAGTGACCGCTCCGGTCGCAGGTTCGAATCCTGCCACGGGAATAGATGTGTGTGATGTCCTTAGGTTAGTTAGGTTTAATTAGTTCTAAGTTCTAGGCGACTGATGACCTCAGAAGTTAAGTCGCATAGTGCTCAGAGCCATTTGAACCATTTATTTGAACCAAAGAATATTACAAGCTGTTTTCTTAATGGCATGTATAAGCGTATACAGTTCATATAGTTAAAAATGTTTAGAAAATAAAAAAAAGGTTAACTGGCCGTCTGTGTTATATAAATCTTCCTATCTGGTAACCTTCGCAGTTTTCTTATTCACGAGAAGCACTTCAATAGGTAAAAATAGTTTGGATCAGAAATAAAAAAAATAACAATTTGCACATGATCTAACTCAGCTCATCTCTTTGCATCTGCAAGTTGTTTTGGTTAAACTTGCACTAATTTTTTAGCGAAGGTAGGCCGTCATGAAACGTTTCTGCCGCGAAAAATAGCATGCAAATAAAATCTGAATTTAGTCAAACTGACCACAATACGGTCCTAAAGGTGGACCAACCTCGGTAATGAACGTACTACCACGTCATAAAATAAACCACTGACGTGTGCGATTCACGTAAAAGGGAAAGCTGCTTATATCTTGAATTAGTCTTTGGTAAAGTGCGGAAAGGGATCTGAAACCGGCTCTTCCCGACTGCGAGTCCAGTGCCTTAAGTACCCTGCTCCCACGCTCTGTCATTCGGAATAGGACAAATCAATAGAATACACGGACCTGATTGTTTAAAGTGACCCTTTATATCACTTCTGCGAATATTGACCTCTCGTGCCGTGACACCCTGTTTGTAGCGGTGTATTAATCTGAGCGTGCCATTACTTCAGATCGTTTCGATAACCAAGTTGCTATCATCATCGAATAATTGTAAAGAAGTGGAGGACGACCCAGGTAGATTTGACGCAATGAATATCATCCCGCCCTGAGCTAAGATACAGAAAGTGAAACGTTCGTCACATCACATCATAGGAGCCTGCCATTTGCGGCCGCGCCCAGAATCCACACATTCTTAGTGATGTGCGGAGCTCGAGACAAATTACGGGAAAAAATTGCCTCACAGATTTACTCGGGAAGTTTTATTGGTGGACTCGGATAAATCTTCATCTTCCGGGCGGGAAGGAGCGCCTGGTCCCCGGCACGAATCCGTCCGGCGGATTTGTGTCGAGGTCCGGTGAACCGGCCAGTCTGTGGATGGTTTTTAGGCCGTTTTCCATCTGCCTCGGCGAATGCGGGCTGGTTCCCCTTATTCCGCCTCAGTTACACTACGTCGGCGATTGCTGCGCAAACAAGTTCTCCACGTACGCGTACACCACCATTATTCTACCACGCAAACATAGGAGCTACACTCGTCTGGTGTAAGACGTTCCCTGGGGGGGTCCACCGGGGGCCGAACCGCACAGTAATTCTGGGTTCGGTGTGGGGCGGCGGAGGGGTGAAGTGGACTGCGGTAGTCGTCGTGGGGTTGTGGACCACTGCGGCTGAGGCGGGGACGGAGCCTCTCCGTCGTTTCTAGGTCCCCGGTTAACATACAATACAATACAATCTTCATCACTGACACATTATTAAATCAGTATAAATAAGAGTGGCTATCCTCACCACCTTTGTCTCGCGAGACATGGCTGAAATTGTCACTACTCCTAAACCACTAATAACTGCCCTCTAGTGATCCATCCACTTAAAAAAAAAAACTCAAATATTCGAAGACTGAACTGGAAAACGAACACCGCAAGCAGTCATTACACTTTCTCCAACTTGTTTCCAGCAGCTCGTGCTGATAATCTGCTCAATAAACGAAATAGGATAACAGTTTGAGGTCAAAAATAAGGTGGACACGCACAAAAACACCCCACTTCAAGTCTCCACGGGAACAAACGTAATCTTATTCCAAATTATTCGCTGAATTCGAATTTCGTGACAGCAGCTGCAGCGGGTATAGATGTATTAGTCAGCTGTGGCATACGAAAATTTATGCCAGACCCGGATTCGAACCCGGATTTCCCGCTTATCGCGAGCCCTCGCCTGACCGATTTCGGCCCGATTAGGGGACCACTCGTGATAAGCGTTAAATCGGGGTTCCAGTACCGGTTCGGTATAAATTTTCGTACGTCACAGCTACATCTATACCCGCTGCAGCTGAAGTCATGAAATCTGCAGTCAGCGAAGAATTTGGAATAGTATTTCATACAGGTGCTGATAGTGAAATTATATCTAAGAAACATAATTTATTGTCTTCTATCCGATCTCACAAAGTCCACTTCGATCATTAAACAACATCTCCAGCTTGTTAATCGCTCCACGCTCCGCTATGATTCCTCTTCCTACCGGTTACGCATACATCACTTGCCTATAAAGTCGGCAAATGAGCAAGCGCAATTCCATATTCGCGCACGGGAACGCACTTTCGAACTCTTTCAAACATTTATGTGCAGGTACACTACACTGCACTACACAACACTACACTACACTGATCACCGAGGATCACTCACTCCTGACCCGATACACTGAAAAATCATCAAGCATCATACCCGCTTCACTGGGTCCGCGACTCTTTTCCTACACCCCTAACGGCTGCCCATCGACTTCTTAATTTCGAGAACTCCAAACCGCTCCATGAAAATTATTTCAAAATTCACGCCATTTAGCCAGTTATTATCTGAAACCGAATTCATGCATCCCCGTTAGATATTTTTTACTGCCTCTAATAGCATTCGTCAGTAAAGAACTGTTTCTTGCCAGGGCTTTTCAGAGTATGTTTCCAGTACAGTATGGAAGACACCTGTCATCATGGGGAAATCACTTGACCTTAATGCAGCATGGTGGAACCAGACGAAACCCGCCTTCAAGGATTATTGAAAGTCTGAATCAACATTTCCAGGCTGGGCAAAACCATCTTCCCCCAGTTACTGAAAACTCTCTCCGGCGTCTGTAATAGCCAAAGGATGACCCGAGGGACACGGCTGGGAATAATAATGTACGTTGCGAAATATCCTCAAGACATCGAGTAGCAACATTTTGTAGTACTGTAGGGCCTCGACACTATGTAAGTTCCCTGTCTCACGAGTTTTGCAAAGTCGTTGTACTTCCACCGTCCCTTCTACGTAAAAGCTAATGTGATATTAAAATGCACGTATGTGGAAAGAAGATGGAAGTCGAATTTCCGTTTTGCTGTGCTGATTAGGTTTCCTGACTTTCTTCTAATTACGCCTGGGATCTTGAAGAACTGCAGTTTCGCCATCAGATGTACGAATTATTCTTCATTCTTTCCCGGATTCGATCGTAGGGACCACCATCACGCGAAGAATCCTAACAAAAATGAAAGAATACACATAAGATCAAGTTAGTAGGTAAAGTAACTATATGAACGAACTTACAAATGCAGTGCATTAGAGGAACAAACAGTTCATCTTTTCTTTTGACGACATGAAAGTTAAGGAAGTTGCAATATGTTTACACAATCTTACATAATACATCAAGACTCCAAAAATAATAAAACTGGCCTCACAATAGCTCACAACCGAGTATGAAAGAAATAGCGTGAGGAATGATCACAGTTAAACAGAGGAAATTCGGAGCTATTGCAAGGCCAATTTTATTCTGTTTAGAGTCTTGGTATATTACGTAAGGTTGCGTAAACACATTACAACTACGTTGACTTTCGTCTCAGCCAGAGGAAAGATGAATTTGCCTATCCTCCTGATGTACTGCAGTTGTATGTACTTTCACATAATTATTGGACATATTTATTGACCTGTTTACTTGATCTTATGCATATTTCATTTCTGTTGGTAGTCTTCCAGTGATGATGGTCGCCACGACCGAAACCGGTAAAGTGTTGTTGTTCTGGTCTTCAGTCCTGAGACTGGTTTGAGGCAGCTCTCCATGCTACTCCATCCTGTGCAAGCTTCTTCATCTCCTAGTACATACTGAAACCTACAGCCTTCTGAATCTGTTTAGTGTATTCATCTCTTGGTCTCCCTCTACGATTTTTACCCCCCACGCTGCCCTCCAGTACCAAATTGGTGATCCCTTGATGCCTCAGAACATGTCCTACCATCCGATCCCTTCTTCTAGACAAGTTGTGCCACAAATTCCTCTTCTCCCCAATTCTGTTCAGTACCTTCTCATTAGTTACATGATCTACCCATCTAATCTTAAGCATCCTTCTGTAACACCACATTTCCAAAGCTTATATTCTCTACTTGTCCAAACTATTTATCGTCCATGTTCCACTTCCATACATGGCTACACTCCATACAAATACTTTCGGAAACGACTTCCTGACACTTAAATCTATACTCGATGTTAACAAATTTCTCTTCTTCAGAAACGCTTTCCTTGCCTTTGCCAGTCTACATTTTATATTCTCTCTACGTCGGCCATCATCATCAGTTATTTTGCTCCCCAAATAGCAAAACTCCTTTACTACTTTAAGTGTCTCATTTCCTAATCTAATTCCCGCAGCATCACCCGATTTAATTCTACTACATTCCATTATCCTCGTTTTGCTTTTGTTGATGTTCATCTTATATCATCCTTTCAAGACACTGTACATTCCGTTCAACTGCTCTTCCAAGTCTTTTGCTGTCTCTGACAGAATTGCAATGTCATCGGCGAATCTCAAAGTTTTTATTTCTTCTCCATGGATTTTAATACCTACTACGAATTTTTCTTTTGTTTCCTTTACTGTTTGCTCAATATACAGATTGAATAACATCGGGGAGAGGCAACAACCCTGTCTCACTCCCTTCCCAACCACTGCTTCCCTTTTATGCCCCTCGACTCTTATAACTGCCATCTGGTTTCTGTACAAATTGTAAATAGCCATCCGCTCCCTGTATTTTACCCCTGCCACCTACAGAATTTGAAAGAGAGGGGTATTCCGCCTGTCTCATACATCTTGCTCACCAGATGGTAGAGTTTTGTCAGGAATGGCTCTCCCAAGGCTGTTAGTAGTTCTAATGGTATGTTGTCTACTCCCGGGCCCTTGTTTCGACTCACGTCTTTCAGTGTTCTGTCAAACTCTTCACGCAGTATCATATCTCTTATTTCATCTTCATCTACATTCTCTTCCATTTCTATAATATTGTCCTAAAGAATATCGCCCTTGTATAGACCCTCTATATACTCCTTCCACCTTTCTGCCGGCCGTAGTGGCCGTGCCGTTCTAGGCGCTACAGTCTGGAGCCGAGCGACCGCTACGGTCGCAGGTTCGAATCCTGCCTCGGGCGTGGATGTATGCGATGTCCTTAGGTTAGTTAGGTTTAATTAGTTCTAAGTTCTAGGCGACTGATGACCTCAGAAGTTAAGTCGCATAGTGCTCAGAGCCATTTGAACCAGCCATTCCACCTTTCTGTTTCCCTTGTTTGCTTAGAACTGGGTTTCCATTTGAGCTCTTGATATTCATGCAAGTGGTTCTCTTTTCTCCAAAGGTCTCTTTAATTTTCCTGTAGGCAGTATCTATCTTAACCCTAGTGATATGCGCCTCTACATCCTTACATTTGTCCTCTAGCCATCCCTGCTTAGCCATTTTGCACTTCCTGTCGATTTCATTTTGGAGACGTTTCTATTCCTTTTGCTAGCTTCATTTACTGCATTTTTATATTTTCTCCTTTCATCAATTAAATTCAATATCTCTTCTCTTACCCAAGGATTTCTGTTAGCCCTCGTCTTTTTACCTACTTGATCCTCTGCTGCCTTTATTACTACATCCCTCAAAGCTACCCATTCTTCTTCCACTGTATTTCTTTCCCCCATTCCTGTCAATTGTTCTCTTATGCTCTCCCTAAAACTCTGTACAACCTCTGGTTTAGTCAGTTTAGCCAGGTCCCATCTCCCTAAATTCCCACCTTTTTGCAGTTTCTTCAGTTTTAATCTACAGTTCATAACCAATATATTGTGGTCACAGTCCACATCTGCCCCGGAAATGTCTTACAATTTAAAACATGGTTCCTAAATCTCTGTCTTACCATAATGTAATCTATCTGATACCTTCTAATATCTCCAGGCTTCTTCCATGTATACAATCTTCTTTCATGATCCTTGAACCAAGTGTTAGCTATGATTAAGTTATGCTCTGTGCAACATTCTACCAGGCGGCTTCCTCTTTCATTTCTTACCACCAATCCATATTCACCTACTACGTTTCCTTCTCTCCCTTTTCCTGATCCATTTCTAGTCACCCATGACTATTAAATTTTCGTCTCCCTTCACTATCTGAATAATTTCTTTTATCTCATCATACATTTCATCAATTTCGTCATCTTCAGAGCTAGTTGGCATATAAACATGTACTACTGTAGGAGGCGTGGGCTTCGTGTCTGTCTTGGCCACAATAATTCGTTCATTATGCTGTTTGTAGTAGCTTACCCGCACTCCTATTTTTTTATTCACTATTAAAGCTACTCCTGCATTACCCCTATTTGATTTTGTATTTAAAACCCTGTATTCACCTGACCAATAGTCTTGTTCCTCCTGCCACCGTTCTTCACTAATGCCCATTATATCTAACTTCAAACTATTCATTTCCCTTTTCAAATTTTCTAACCTACCGGCCCAATTAAGGGATCTGACTCTTCACGCTCCGATCCGTAGAACGCCAGTTTTCTTTCTCCTGATAACAGTCCTCGTGAGTAGCCCCCGCCCGGAGATCCGAATGGGAGACTATTTTACCTCCGGAATATTTTACCCAAGGGGACACCATCATCATTTAATCATACAGTAAAGCTGCATGCCCTCGGGAAAAATTACGGCTGTAGTTTCCCTTTGCCTTCAGCCGTTCGCAGTACCAGCACAGCAAGGCCGTTTTGGTTAGTGTTAAAGGCCAGATCAGTCAATCATCCAGACTGTTGCCCCTGCAACTACTGAAAAGGCTGCTGCCCCTCTTCAGGAACCACAAGTTTGTCTGGCCTCTCAACAGATACCTCCCCGTTGTGGTTACACCTACGGTACGGCTATCTGTATCACTGAGGCACGCAAGCCTCCCCACCAACGTCGAGGTCCATGGTTCATCGGGGGACCGGTAAAGTATGAAGAATAATTCGTACAACTGCAGTTATTCAAGTTCCTGACAACCGTAGCAAGTCACATCAGTGAAATATTACCCCTGAGAAACGGCAGGAGGATTATTTCAGCATTACACGGCCGATTTCTTAGCAAATTCATCTTCGAGTTAGTTAAGGCAGCACTTCTAGGAACGTCCAAGTCGATGGGACGTTAAACCCCATCCTTTGTGTCTGACAAATCCACGTGGTACCATTTTATTTAGATCTATTTAATTAAACACTAGCTTTGGTTTCCCTTCTTTCTCTTCGTTTGTCTTAATCATTATACTTAATTTTACTGTGCGTTCAATTTCTCTTCAAGTTCGAGATAAATGGCCTACATCCAGCCACTTGCAGTAGCTTACCCTAGGAGAGTTTATTTCTTGTGAGATAATGTTAGTGAAAAGTGTATTCTTGTACTAATATGGAAATCATATTACTTGACTGTATGAACAGAGTAGGGTTACATTACACTCGTACATACATCGCCAGATACCATACGGTGCATGGCGGAGCGTACCTTTGTACCAGTGCCAGTGATTCTCTTTTCTGTCCACTTGCAAATGGAATGAGGGAAAACCGACCGTACGAGCTTTGATTTCTTTTATCTTGTCTTCTCGGTCCCTAAGCGAGATGTTTGGTGGTAGCAGTAGGATCATTCTTCAGTCTGACGCAAAGGCCGGTTCTTCAAATGTCCTCAATAGCATTTCGCGAAAAGAACGTCTTCTTTCCTCCAGCAATTTCCATATGAGGTCACGGAGCGTTTCCGTGATAATCACGCGCTGATCGAACCTACCGATAACAACTGGTTCAAATGGCTCGGAGCACTATGGGACTTAACATCTTAGGTCATCAGTCCCCTAGAACTTAGAACTACTTAAACCTAACTAACCGAAGCACATCACACACATCCATGCCCGAGGCAGGATTCGAACCTGCGACCGTAGCAGTCACGCGGTTCCGGACTGAAGCGCCTAGAGCCGCACGGCCACCGCGGCCGGCTACCGATAACAAATCTAGCAACACGCCCAAGAATTACTTCGAGGTCTTCAATTAATACGACCGTGAGGGGATCGCAAATACTCGAGCAACACTCAAGAACAGATCGGACAAGTTTCTGCATTCAGTCTCTTCATAAACGAGACACATTTCCCTAGAATTCTCCCAATAACCCGAAGTGGACCATTCGCCTTCCCTACAACCAACGCTGCGTGCTAGTTTCATTACATAACCGCTTTGCAACGTTACGCCCAGATATGTAATCGACGAAACTGTGTAATGCAGCACGCTACGAATACTGTATTCAAACATTACTGGATTGTGTTTCCCATTTATTTTTCCGCTTTCAGAGCAAGCTGCCATTCATTACACCTAATGTAAATTCTATTTAAGTCATCCTGTACCATTCTATAGTCATCCAGCCACGACATTTTTCCGTATACTATAGCATCATCGGGAAACAGTCGTCGATTGCCGCTCACGTTATTCACCAGATACATTGTCCAATTACATTAAAGTGACCGCTGCGAGACATTCAGGAAGTGAGTCAGTCAGGTTCTGGAAGGTACCGACAGGATGTGCAGCCATGCCGACTCCAGTGCCGTGGCCAGCGGTTGAGGATCCATTGACCGAACAGCCCTGTCGAGGTGATGCAACAGATTCTCGATTGGGTATAAGTCCGGGGAGTTTGGTGGCCGGGGGGCAACAGTAAACTCATCTTCGTGCTATTCGAACCACTCACAGTGCGAGCTGCTTGACACATTGCATCCTACCCGTAGATGCCATCGTGCCGAGGAAAAACAAACTGCAAGTAGGGGTGGATATGGTCCTCGAGGATAGATGCATACTTGTGTTGACCGATTGTGCTTCCAGAATGACGAGAGCAGCCAGGGATTGCCTTCCAGTTTGGGACCCTTCCTACGATGGTGGAAGGGTGTTTGCTTTCAGACGTTGACACCAACGGATTGATCTGGAGAGGCCATTTGTCGCCATCCAGTGGACCTCCAGCTGCAGTATTAGCGTGCAAATTCCAGCCCCCGTCGCCAACGAACAGCAGTCAGCATGGGTGCGTGAACCAGGCGCCTCCTATAGCGTTCAAGGGGGGGGGGGGGGGCATACGCAGCAAAGTTCGCTAAACGATCGTTGGCGGGACACTGGTGGTAGCCCCTTGGTTCATCTGGCCGGTGGGTTACTCAACAGTTGCACGTCTGTTCGCCTGTACACATCTCCGCGATCGTCTTTCACACGAGTCATCTATGGCCCACGGTCCAGCACAGTTGCCTCGGCGTCAGTCTGGGATAGTGCCATTTTGCCATTCACGGTATACTTGAACCACGGCGGCCCGCGAATAGTTTTACAAACTTTACTGTTTCGGAACTGCTTGCACCCTTGACCCGAAAACGAATTTTAATGCCCTGTTGGACGTAAGATAAATCGCTTCGTTTTCGTATTACGACAACGACAGCATTGTTTTCCGTATCTCCCCACACGCTTTATATACCCTCCATTGCTAGTGCTGCCATCTGCCGTACGTGAGCGGTTATTACACTCTGACGTCGAACACAGGTGATGGTCACATTAAAGTGACTGGACCGCTGTAGTTTATACATACAGGGTGGGGTGTTTCACAATTTCTTTCACAAACTTGTAGAGAGTACGTAGTAGATAAAGCTTTGATGATGAACCCACGTCCGGATATGTACCGTTTGGATATAAAATAAGTTTGGGGTCGGATCAGTTTCAGATCTCTCGCTTCACGGTATGCACACAGCAAAGAGAGTGGTCGCTGGACTACGAGCTCTAAGCAGCTGCTTCACGTGATGATTGTGCTGTTTGTTGCACAAACTGTATGTGCGACGCATGCTTTCTCGGTCCACACACCCTGGCGCATGTCTCTGGAGCACCACAGTCAACCCTCCTCGGTGCGAACGTATCAGTTTTTCGTAGGCGTTGTTTTGGGGCGAAAATGCTATGTGATGGCGATCTGGGAAACGTTGCCGGCCGGTGTGGCCGAGCGGTTCTAGGCGCTTCAGTCTGTAACCGCGCGACCGCTACGGTCACGGGTTCAAATCCTGCCTCGGGCATGGCTGTGTGTGATGTCAGTAGGTTAGTTAGGTTTAAGTAGTTCTAAGTTCTAGGGGACTGATGACCTCAGATGTTAAGTCCCATAGTGCTCAGAGCCATTTTTCTGGGAAACGTTCATATGTTGTGCGGTTGTACAATTTCCGTACCGTTGCGCTACCACGCCTAAACTGACTGCCACTGTTTTCCTATCTTAGACGGCCTGAATGAAAAGAGCTTGCCCCAGTTAACGGGTGAGATAAATACTGAAATGCCATCGGCGTCTCATGTTATTATTCTACCCAGTATTAAACCGTGGGGATGCATGGACTACGACCCCACTTGCAGGGAGCCACGGATTTGGATGGATACTGGGGGAAGGTAGTAGAAATGGCAACATAAACAAAAGATTTGGAAACTAGCACAAAGATATGTATTCTGAAAATATCCACTGACGTAGACACATTCATAGAATGACCTCTAGAGATAGCATTCGCTTATAGCTGCGTAAGTCTAAGTGAGAACACTTCGGAGTGAGAAATCTGATTATGAGAACTAAGTCTGGTAAACAAAAGGCAGCGGGGAAAGGGGGGGGGGGGGCACTGCTGCTCTCCCGTAGTATCGCGAAATACTCGCGATAGCCAAACGCCAAACAACCGAAAGGACCATCGAATTCCATCATCATTATTAGACTGTTCCCGAAGTCACGAACCGTTAGGCTTTACTGTCGCTTGGCGAAGCGTACCTATGGACAACAGGCGGTTGTGGGCGAGACGGAAACTACAAGGGTCACTCCAAAAGAAATGCACACCACTTTTTTTAAATCCATCTTTTATTCTACATGTTTCAAAGTTTTACAGTGTGTAGTTACATGCTTTAGGAACAATATTTTCATTTCTCCACATAATTTCCATCCCTCTCAACTACCTTACGCCATCTTGGAACCAGCGTCTCTACACCCGCACGGTAAAATTCTGGACCAACCTGTTGGAGCCACTGTTTGACAGTGTGCACAAGGGAGTTCAAAAATGGTTCAAATGGCTCTGAGCACTATGGGACTAAACTTCTGATGTCATCAGTCCCCTAGAACTTAGAACTACTTAAACCTATCTAACCTAAGGACATCACACACATCCATACCCGAGGTAGGACGCGAACCTGCGACCGTAGCGGTCGCGCGGTTCCAGACAGCGCCTAGAACCGCTCGGCCAATCCAGACGGCCACAAGGGAGTCATCATCTTCAAACCTTGTTCCATGAAGAGAGTATTTCAGTTTCGCAAAGAGATAATAGTCACATGGAGCCAGGTCAGGACCGTAAGGCGGGTGTTTCAGTGTTATCCATCCGAGTTTTGTGATCGCTTCCATGGTTTTTTGACTGACATGTGGCCGTGCATTGTCGTGCAACAGCAAAACATCCTGCTTTTGCTGATGTGGTCGAACACGACTCAGTCGAGCTTGAAGTTTCTTCAGTGTTGCCACATATGCATCAGAATTTATGGTGGTTCCACTTGACATGATGTCCACAAGCAAGAGTCCTTCGGAATCGAAAAACACCGTAGCCATAATTTTTCCAGTAGAATGTGTGGTTTTGAATTTTTTTTCCTTGGGTGAATTTGCATGATGCCACTCCATTGATTGCCTCTTCGTCTCTAGTGAAAAATGATGGAGCCATGTTTCATCACCTGTCACAATTCTTCCAAGAAATTCATCTCCACCATTCCCGTACTGTTCGCTGCATACCGTTTCTCTTGTTTCTTTCTGAGCCACTGTCAACATCCTGGGAACCCACCTGGCACAAACCTTTTTTAAAGCTAACACTTTCAGTATTCTGCAAACACTTCCTTCCGCTATCCCAACGTAACGTGACAATTCGTTCACTGTGATTCGTCAGCAGTCACTAATTCGTTAACTCTCTGCACATTGTCTGGAATGTGGTGCAGTACGAAGCTTACCGCTGCGAGGACAATCCTCAATATTGCCGTGCCCGCTTTCATCGCGTAACCAGCTTGCCCACCGACTAACTGTACTGCGATCGACAGCAGCATCTCCATACACCCTTTTCAACCTCTTGTGGATGTTTCCCACTGTCTCGTTTTCGCAGCACAGGTATTCTATGACAGCACGTTGCTTCTGACGAACGTCAAGTGTAGCAGCCATCTTGAAGACTTGCTGTGACGGCGCCACTCACGGGAACAGGTTGAACAAGTTTGAAAACAAGCGGGAAGGATGTATCTACGCACTGTAAAACTTTCACACATGCCGAATGAAAACTGTATTTTTACAAAAATTGTGTGCATTTCTTTTGGAGTGACCCTCGTAGTTGGCCTCCAGACCAAAAAGGCGTTCCAGAATGGTCTCGAGCGGCGATGCTCAGGGGCTTTGTTAGCTGGTTGGCACGTCACACTACGGCTGAAAGAAGTAGTTCCGGTGCCAACTTCCTGGGAGGCCAAGCGGCTAGATGTCGCCTGCTGGGCCATAGACCTGACCACTGCCAGAAATTTCCTAACCTGTCGCAACCTCGGCCGATGGGACGGTGGAATTTTCTGTGTTTGTGCGTGACTCATTAGGAAAAAGACGCTGCACTGAAACTTTAATATTTGAACGGACGCCACATTTTGAACAATTCATTAATTCCTCTCTAAATGACGGCAGCCGAGATCTGTTTACAGATTTCTGTTGCTCTATATGTACGGATATACTATTACAAGGTTTCTTTCGTTTCTATAAATATTTAGCTCTTTTAATTCACAGTTGAATCATTAGATACTTCGAAATAAAATTGATATGCAAATTGTGGATAGAGCAGCGGTTTGTTCCTCATCAAAAATCACGAATCTGCCACCTGTTTTCGTATTCATTAATTACCCTCAACTCATCCTTTGCTTCAGGCCTTGCGCGGCCCCTCCCAGGCGCTCTCACCGCACGTGGCGTCCTTAGGGAGCAGGGAGGGGAGAGGGGGGGGGGGGGGGTTCGAAGCGGAAGATTTGAAACTTATCTTTTATCCAAACGAGGCAATTTCGGACTTGTGTTCCAAATTAAAACTTTATGTACTAAGTCCAATCTATGACGCTATAAGCCTGTAAAACACCCTTACTTTATCGTGGGAAACGCGCGAAATGCTACATTCAGCTGGGAGCGCCAGACGGCATCTTGTTGATCGTAACCGAGGCACGTCACACGTACCCTGATGACACTAAACTGGCACACCGGGAGGAGCGAATATCGAGACGGGCGACGGGTGACCCCGTATTCTAGCCACGACCCACCGCTTAGGAGCGCAGCGCGTGACCAGAGCGACGGCTCCCTCCGTCCGCTTTGATTAAATGGGGCGGATGATGGCGCGACAGTGTGTGTCTATAAAGAAACTCATTCCGTATTCCCGCATTCGTGTCTGCCTCTGAAAGGGAAAAGGAGACTGGAACAGATGAGGTAAGATTAAATCTGACGCAGTGAAGAACAGGCTGTCCCTGAAGTAGGTCAGCCGCGCAGCTGTGCAGAGGCGTAGGTCAGCCACGTGGAGATGCGCCGCGCCTCGAGAAACTTGTGTACTTTTAATTTGCTTGAGTGTCGCGATCTTGACATTATGTCGCATCGATTGCTGAGCGCCGCCGTCTAGCGTTGCACGCCGCCTGCCTCGCAGCGGGCTCGTTACCTTATGGAATTTACACGGTACGTACTCGGGCATTTCGCTGGACTTCCTCGGATTTCACAGTCACTTGAAAGGCTGCAACCGTCCCCTTCCACCTCGGCTTCCGAACGTGGGATTCGAGTGGAAACTTCTGTAAAAGCTAGTTTCCACGAAATACAAACGAGGGCTTTATAATCATCTCGAAGTTCAAGCAAGCTCTTCTGACCTTGTTTACTTACAAACAGATTTATTTTTGGAAAGTGTCCATCTCGAGCAAAACACAATTTTTCTTTTTGTTTTTATTTCCCAAGCATGTTTTCCAAATTTTCGGTATCGTCAATGCTTTTTTATTATCTTTTTATAAAACAGGAAAAATGCTCTTACTACTTATAAACCTATAAATTTGAGTTTTTGAGACAGTATCTACATATCTGAAAAACAGGCAAGGTTTTGTACATATACTTTGTTACCACAGGCTGTGGATTCTTGGGTTTTTATGTTATTTAATGTAGTTGTTTTGTTTCGCAGTTGGTCATCTGGAACCAAACAGAAATTAATGTAGAACAGTTATTTACTTCGAAATTTTACGACTGGGAAGGTTATTGTTTACCTACCATTAACTATTCTATGTGGAAAATTGTGCGTACAGGGGGGGGGGGGGTTCATTTGTTTGCAATATGTTGAACTTACACACACACAATCTTCCACACGGAACTTAGTTAATGGTAAGCATAACCATAACATTCCCAGTCGTAAAATTTCGAAGTAAATAACTCTTCTACATTAGGTTTTTTATGGTTGCAGATGACAAAATGTGAAATAAAATAGCCCGCATCTCGTGGTCGCGCGGTAGCGTTCTCGCTTCCCACGCCCGGGTTCCCGGGTTCGATTCCCGGCGGGGTCAGGGATTTTCTCTGCCTCGTGATGGCTGGGTGTTGTGTGCTGTCCTTAGGTTAGTTAGGTTTAAGTAGTTCTAAGTTCTAGGGGACTGATGACCATAGATGTTAAGTCCCATAGTGCTCAGAGCCATTTGAACCATTTTTTTTAAAATAAAATAACTACATTAAATAACGTAAAAATCCAGGAAATTCGCAGCATGTGGTAACAGGGTACATATACTAAACTTTGTTTTTCAAATATGTAAATACTGCCATAAAAACTCAAATTTATATCTGTACAAGTAGTGAAGAGCATTTTTTGCTGCTTTATATAAAGATAATAAAAAACTCACTCATTCTGCTGAAACTTCGATGAAACATGTCTGGGAAATAAAAAAAAAATTGTGTTTTGCTCAAAGTGGACCCTCTCCGAGAACTTTGTAACTGGCACAATATTGTTGCCTGTTATGTCGCAATGCTGCACAGTCGATTGCTCTATTCAGATTTGCTCAGTGCCACACGGTTGTTTCTGTAGTGTATTTTTACTGCATCTGACACGGGTGAAAGTGTAGGGTAACAGATATCTGGGTCCGCAAAGGGAGCCGTTCATGAGATAACCCCAATCTGTCCTACAAACCGCCACTGACTTCAGTATGAAACATTGCCGCGGTTCGCAAAAGTGTCTTTGAAAAGTAAACGTGTGCATTAACAACACATTTAATTGGACTCTATCTTTAGTAACATTCTATTAATGAGTCACCACATTAATTACCGTGCAGACAATACTAACAGTATCGCAACACTTTTTGCAGATGATCAGCTATACACAATAAAGAACTATATGAAGAAAGCTGCGAAGCTGCGAATAAGCTCTTGATAAGATTTCAAAGTGAAGCAAAGACTGGCAACGTGCTTGAAATGTTCAGAAATTTATAATTCTCCACTTCAGAACACGAAACATCTCAGTACTGCAATACTGATTCACAACTGCACTTCACAACTGATACAGATACTTAGGTGTAACAATTTGTATGAGTGTGACACGGCAGAATTACGTAGTCTCAGTCTTCGGTAAGGCGTGCTGCCAAATCAGCATTTTCATATATAACTCTGGATTCTTCTTATTACCATTTAGCCGGCAAATGAGTGATTTAGCTGGGGTCAGAAGTACGGCTTGTTTCACAATCATTTGGCTTCTTTTCAAGCTTTTTACTCTTGGCAGTGGGAAAGAATTAAAATCCATATTGATTAAACGAGAATTACTAGCTTCAATATTCCATGAAAATGTATTACTACATTTTATTAAAAATCACAACAAAGCAAACTAATGCTGTGTAGTTGTGTGTTCTGGGCACGTCGGCATATACATACACAAGACCAAAAATGTTGCTAAGAAAAATAAACAGTTGATAGCCTTACTGGAAACGCTGTTGGAGAACAGTTAACAACAGTACAGTACCGCAGCTTCACAATGACGAAGGAAGCTGTCATAGGCAAAGCACACTTTGATTTATGCGCGATGAACCGGAAGTCATACGGTGCACAGTTGTAATACACACTGTGCCAGAGACTGAACTGAACAGAGGAACAGCGAACTAGTATTCATTGCAATAATTTGCTAAGTATACGAAATAATGTAATAATACAGTGCAGATATTCAAAAGTTTGTCATGTAAATATCTAGCAGATACATTTTTATATTTTCATTACGAGAAAAAGAAATTTATGCCAAAGAAACTGACATGAAGATGTTTATTTAAATTCATTTTTGCGTCAAAATATTGAGGTTTTAAAAATTGGACTAATATTTTGTTTGCGTATCATAAAAATGAAATCTCAAATTGTTTTATCTGCATTTGAGGCACTCGTGCATCCAGAAATCATTTCTCTAATGAGACGCACAAAGCGCGCTTCTGAATTTTTATTCTTTTGCTCTCTTTTCTCCGGCAATTAAAGCCATTAAAATGAAACTTCGCACAGGCATTAAAGATATAATGCAAAATTCAGTGGAACAGTTACTTCCTGAAGTTGTTTTAAACTGAATTACATACCTGATAAGAGTAAATCTGAGTAAATTATTTTTCAAGAACTTGAGTCCAGTGTTAAAAATATCCATCAAAGTAATATTACCTTTGATTGCTTTTTGGTTCTGTTTGTGTATAAAATTTGAGCAAACTGCTCTTCATACAGTTGGAGTTATCTAACAACATCTGCCTTACTGGATTTTCGTCTATTTCCATCCCCCACTTAAATACCTTACACAGTATAATCATTGCAAAATAAAATTACACAATAATACACATTGTTTTAGTTCAGCTTTTTCTGGCCTTGTTTGCGGACATACTTAGCTTATTTCTTTGTGGACACGTGGCAACACTGAGTGGTAGCCTTCAGTTCATCGGAGTGATTATGGGAAAATGTGGTCAGACTCCAAAGGAGATTGCTTTCAAAGCGCTCGAGCGACCACCTATAGAATACGACCTATAGCAAATAGGACTAACAGAAGGCGGTGGTCTAGCGGTTCAGGCGCTCAGTCCGGAACCGCGGGACCGCTACGGTCGCAGGTTCGAATCCTGCCTCGGGCATGGATGTGTGTGTTGTCCTTAGGTTAGTTAGGTTTAAGTAGTTCTAAGTTCTAGGGGACTGATGACCACAGATGTTAAGTCCCATAGTGCTCAGAGCCATTTGAACCATTTTTGAATTAACAGAAGAAGTTGAACGCGTACCAAGAAGGAAATCACGAATGGACAAAAGACTGACCTACGGGAGAGCATCACAGAAATGCTAAAAAACTTAAACTGACGCTTAAAAGTACGCTGATGAGCCAGAACATTATGAGTACTGCCAGCCGCAAGGTTGACTGACGCCTGTGACGGGTAACAAGCGTAGCATAGACGAATAAGGTATCATTCTAGCGACTATGCGTGCTACAAATGGGAAAATCAACTAACATAAGCGACTTCGATCAAGGGCAGATTGTTATGGTCTGGTGTCTAGGAACGATCATCTCTGGTCAGCTGTAGGCGTGAAGCCAATTTAACCCCTAGTAGGTGGCAAGATGTTTGACGTCCGTACCTTATCACAGTAAATGTAGGTCGGTGCCTAGCCCACTCTGTAAAGCAAGATAGGTGGCGACCTGTGGCAGATTTGATGACACAGTGAAATTCTAGGGAGGTGCTTTGGAGTATACCATCCAGCGCGCATTGTTAAACATGGAGCTTCGTAGCTGACGACTCCTGCGTGTTCCCATCTTGACCCAACGACATCGTCAGTTTCGATTGCAATGGTCACGTAACAATTAAGACTGGAACGTGGATAAATGGAAACGTATCGCCTGCCCGGATGAATCACGTTTCTTGTTACACCAGATCGATGGCCGTGTCAAGATACGCTGCCATCCAGACGAAAGGCTCCTCTAAAGAGGCATCGCGGCATGGACGTAGGCCGGTGGAGGCAGTGCTATGCTGTGGGGACCATTTACCTGGGCTTCCGTGAGACCTGTGGGAGTGATCGAAGGCACCGTGACAGCTGTGGACTACGCGCAGACAACTACAGACCGCCTGCATTCCTTCAGGATTGATCACTTCTCCGATGGCGATGGCATCTTCCAGCAGGATAACTTTCCGTGTCACAAGGTCACAATCGTACTACAGTCGTCGGAGGAGCATTATACTGAACTGATGTTGAAATCTAGGCCACCAAATTCTCCTGACCTGAAAGCAACGAAACATATCTGGGACGAAATCTGGCGCCGGCTCGGAGCCAACAAACCACCGACCAGTAATTTACTGGTCTTGTGTGACATGTGCTCAGACATCTAAGGCCATGTACCTCCGGGAATCTACTAAGCAGTTGTCCAATCCAGGCTCCACAGAATCGCTGCTTTATTGAGTTAGACCAACACAGTACTAAGCAGCTGTTCATAACGTTTTGGTTCATCAGTGTAGACGCCAACTATCCCACGAAAGCCTAATTACAAAGATTCACGAACTAACGTTAAAAGAGGAATTTAGGAATATACTACAGACTCTTACATAGCACTCTCGTAGAAGCAGCGGAGACAACATTCGACTGATCACCGGGCACACAGACGCATTTAAACAGTGAGTCTTCCTCGATTCCTCACACCGATGGGAATAAACCATGATACGAGCTTCACTCAGAAGTGCCCTCTGTCATGCACTTCAGTGTCCTTTGCATAGATGGATTTAGATGTTTCACACTGTATGTCTGGTTGGGGGTACTAGGTGACCGTGTTATTGGGATAAACATTCTTCCAAGGAAACTTGATGGACGAGAGTACTTTCGGTTTCTGCGGCGGTATCTTCCAAGATTGCTCGAGGACGTTCCCACTGCGCAACGTTCAAAATGTGGCACATGCATGATGTGGCACCGGAACATTTTGCTGCTGATGTAAGACATCTGACGCGCCAATATGGGACAAGATGGACAGGTCGAGTGGGGCCTGTACCTTGGCCTCTAAGATCACTTGACCTCAATCACCTGAATTTTTATGTCTGCGGGCATTTCAGGAGTGGAGGATACAGTATTCCCGTTGACACGGTTGAAGAACTAGAGCAGCGATTTATATTCTTGTCAGGTTTCACGAGATGATCTGCTATGTTTGAAACAGTTCGTAACACGTACGAGCGTGCAGTAAGCATTAACATATAGCTTGCTGAAGCTGTACTGTATTTCTGCTTAAGGTAGGGAATCGGTGAAATTTGGTCCAATTATATGGGAACTTACCAAAAAATTTACGTTTCAAATACATTTGTACTCACTAAGAAAACACTTCATATTTAAGTTATTGTTGGCTCGTAATGTTGACTGATGTTTACTGATGTTTACTAGCAGTCATTACGTATCCTGTTTCAGACCTCACGCATCCTGCTTTGGCTTAGCGCGTGCCTTTCGGCTTCCTCTCATTGTGTCTAGGCTTTCTTGTCTAGACACAACATACATACTATTGCCAGCGGTGAAACAATCGACAAGTGACCAAAAAATCGTAGTATCTTATGTGTTATCGTGTGTTTTCCATGTATCAGTTTTCCCTATTAATTGTGATACTCTGTGAACGTAGTTAGTAACTCGTCGAAAGGTGTGCGGAGGGGGTGCTTTTTATTGTAATGTAGGTTAAGATTCTTTTGACTTAGTCCTCGAATTTTGAATTCCCCAGATAATTTTCTGAAGGATATTAGTTGTATTTCTTCTAGTCGAATGATGAAAAATCCGGATTCCCACTACTCTACAGGTCTACAAAACTGTTACCATTGCCGCTGCTACTGATTGTGTCTAAATATGCAGCAATGGGTATTTTAATATAAACTGGCTGTATTTTACAAATGAATATTCTGTCAAAGAAAATCCAACCACTTGTGCTTTCTGAAGTTTTTGTCGATGATATTGATCGATGGTGGGTTTTCTCGTTTTAGCGGAGGTGATGATTCTTGTTAGAATCCAGACAACTAGCACAGATAAGGTTACCACTCACAGCACCTGAAACAGACAGCTGTACGAGCCGTCTAAACGTTATCAGTAAAAATAGCATCAGTAATCGGCTGGAAACGAGTGGTTTCGTTCGTCTGCTGCAACTGCCAGTAATTTATTTTAATATCTTCTAATTTTAGTTATCTGCTACCAGTAACAGCTGTTCTTGAGTTGAATGCAAAGTTTAGAAGATTATCAACAAATTCTGTATACTTTAATATTCACATAATCACAGTTAGAATACCCGTAATAGTAAAGTTGGTTTGACGCAATAGTGTTGTCGTATGTATGGTCCTGTTGGAATTGTTGTGATCTTACCTTTCTCCGACATTTTAATGTGTTACGAATGACCTGTAGAGTAATGTGGACTTCCAACCATGGTGAAACTTGGCGTCTTTCATATATACATTGTGGTGTCACCGCCAGACACCACACTTGCTAGGTGGTAGTTTTAAAGCGGCCGCGGTCCATTAGTACATGTCGGACCCGCGTGTCGCCACTGTGTGATCCCAGACTGAGCGCCACCACAAGGCAGGTCTCGAGATACGGACTAGCACTCGCCCCAGTTGTACGGACGACTTTGCTAGCGACTACACTGACGAAGCCTCGCTCCTTTGCCGAGCAGATAGTTAGAATAGCCTTCAGCTAAGTCAATGGCTACGACCTAGCAAGGCGCCATTAGTAACATTGCATGTATCTAAAGAGTCTCACTTGTATCGCCACAATCTCCAGATGTACCACAAGGATGGATTAAAGTTAAGTATTCCAGCAGCTACGTACTTTTCTTTATAGCAGTCATTACGTATCCTGTTTCAGACCTCACGCATCCTGCTTTGGCTTAGCGCGTGCCTTTCGGCTTCCTCTCATTGTGTCTAGGCTTTCTTGTCTAGACACAACATACATACTATTGCCAGCGGTGAAACAATCGACAAGTGACCAAAAAATCGTAGTATCGACTGAGCCTGAAACGCCGCAGTTTTAGAGTTGTAGTCTGACAGTTACTAAACCACCGAGCGACACTCCTGTAATGGGGATCTAGTTTATTAATACTATGAAACTCAGTGTCAAATAAACAGAAGCAATATCAGTACTAAGAGAGCAACTCTAGTTAGTGCTGCATTACTGCTAATTTAAGATTTTTCTAGTTTGTTTATAATCTTGTAGATCCGGCATGAATGGTCCTTAAAGGATCAAAACATACCAATAATTCTTACTTATAGCAGATATATAATGGTAAAACGTACAATCTAAGACAAAAAAATACACAATTCACCATGAAGGAATTATCGAATAGGGCGGAAGTCGGAAGGATGTTACGTACAGACAAACAAATGATTACAATTTCCGAAGAATTGGATGGTTTAACCAAGAGAAAAAGCTTCACAAATTGGGCAAGTCAATAACGCGCTGGTCCGCCTCTGGCTCTTATGCAAGCAGTTATTCGGCTTGTCACTGATTGAAAAAGTTGTTGGAATCGTCCTGAGGGGTATCGTGCCAAATACAGTCCAATTGGAGCGTTAGATCATCAAAATCTCGAGCTGTTTGTAGGTCCCTACCAATAACTCTCCAAACGTTCTCAATTGGGGAGAGATTCGGGGACCTTGCTGGCCAAGGTACGGTTTGGCAAGCACGAAGACAAACAGAGAAACTCTCGCCGTGTGCGAGCAGGGATCATCTTGCTGAAATGTAAGCCTAGGATGGTTTTCCATGAAGGGCAACAAAACGGGGAGTGAAATATCGTCGACATACAGCTGTGCTGTAAGGTTCCCGCCTATGAAACCAAAGGGGTCCTGCTATGAAACGAAGTGGCACTCGGGATCATCACTCCTGGTTATCTGGCCATATAATGGGCGACTGTCAGGTTGGTATCCTACCGCTGTGCGGGACGTCTCCAGACACGTCTTCTGCCTGGAGTCCCATTGGTTGAAGTAGAATTATCTTATGAACTTCGAACTGAGCCACGGTGACAGCGAAGACGTGTCTGAAAATTAATGAGAAAACACACGAATCCCGAATCTGGATGGCCAGACGAGGAAATCAATCCCTGTCCTCCCGAACGCGTGCCCAGGGTCTTAAGCAGTACACAACCTCGCTCGGACTCAAATCATACAGAGCTTCGGACATTCTTTACCTACTTCTGCAACTATATCTATATGGTTACTCTGTAAGATGCACTTCACTGTTTGGCAGAAGGTACACAGAACCGCATCCAGGCTGTCTCTTAACTACTCCATTCTCGAACAGCATGGAGGAAAAGTGAACACGGAAAAAGATCCTGTGACGGCTCTGATTTCTCTTATTTTATCACGATGGTCAGTTCTGCTGGCGTAAAGGAATACTTATACACACATCATAAAAAGCTTTGCGTTAACCCGGTTCCCAGAACTCCTGAAGATAGACGTTGACTGTGGATATTGTATCACAGACACAGGCCGTTTGACTGTTCAGAGATGTCACAAACCCGCCCAAAGATGTACACAGCCATGCATGAGCACCGCCTATAAGACGAAGGGGGTCCGAGAGCCGATCAGTTCCAGTCCTTCCACCAGAAAGGCGGTACACGGCTCGTGTTGTCTGTAGTTCAACAATGCCTAGACGGTCAATGCCGCGGTTCGATCGCGTCCGCATTGTTACCTTGTGCCAGGAAGGGCTCTCAACAAGGGAACTGTCCAGGTGTCTCGGAGTGAACCAAAGCAATATTGTTCGAACATGGAGGAGATACAGAAAGACAGGAACTGTCGAAGACATGCCCAAGGGCTACTACTGCAGTGGATGATCTCTACCTATGGATTATGGCTCGGAGGACCCCTGACAGCAATGCCACCATGTTGATTAATGCTTTTCGTACAGCAACTTTACTCCCGACGTCCATGGCGAGGTCCATCTTTGCTACCACGACACCAAGCAGCACAGCACAGATGGGCCCAACAACATGCCGAATGGACCGCTCAGGATTGGCATCGCATTCTCTTCACCGATGAGTGTCGCATATTCCTTCTACCAGACAATCGTCGGAGACGTGTTTGGAGGCAACCCGGTCAGGATGAACGCCTTAGACACACTGTCCAGCGAGTGCAGCGAGGTGGAGGTTCCCTGCTGTTTTAGGGTGCTATTATGTGGGGCCGACGTACGCCGTTGGTGGTCATGGAAGGCGCCGTAACGGCTGTACGGTACGTGAATACCAGCCTCCGACCGATAGTGCAACCATATCGGCAGCACATTGGCGAGGCATTCGTCTTCATGGACGAGAATTCGCGCCCCCATCATGCACATCTTGAGAATGACTTCCTCCAGGATAACGACATCGCTCGACTACAGTGGCCAACATGTTCGTCAGACATGAACCCTATCGAACATGCCTGGGATGAATTGAAAAGGGCTGTTTATGGACGACGTGACCCACCAACCACTCTGAGGGATCTACGCCGAATCGCCGTTGAGGAGTGGGACAATCTGGACGAACAGTGCCTTGATGAACTTGTGTGCCATGACGAATACAGGCATGCATCAATGCAAGAGGACGTGCTACTGGGTATTACAGGTACCGGTGTGTACAGTAATCTGGACGACCACCTCTGAAGGTCTCGCTGTATGGTGGTACAACATGCAATGTGTGGTTTTCATGAACAATAAAAAGTGCGGAAATGACGTTTATGTTGATATCTGTTCCAATTTTCTGTACAGGTTCCAGAACTCTCGGAACCGAAGTGATGCAAATTTTTTTTTTATGTGTGTATGAACAGAGAATTTTCTTGACATTTGGGTGGTAGAAATGTAAAGATGTAAGCTGCGTTATTTCATAAAAATAACTTTTTCAGAATTTTGTTGTTACCAAATTCTTGTTAATGTTATACCTGTTCTCCTATAATCGTTTTTACCGGGTACGATGTCACAGAAATTACTTATATTCTTCTAGTCCCAACTAGCGATAATTTCACAGTAGCCATACTCTAGTTTTTACCCAGCACTATTTACAAGAAAAAGTTAGTTGTCAGTCACTTCTGAAATGTCACTAATTTTTTTTTCACACGAATTAACGTTATCTGCGTTTCACTGAACGACTTCCAAAATGGAAATGCTTTGTTGCAAACTACTGTTGGGAGTAATTAATTTTGTGCTGTGACACTTAGCCTGTTTTCATGTAGACGGGTTTCCCCAAACAAGGGGAGTATGAGACCTGTTAATCACAGACTTCAACGAGTCTCAGGAAATGTATAAGGAGGGACCTATCCTGAGTACCTGGCTAGTGGTTTTCACGTGGCGGTCCCTCTTTACCCCTATACCTGTAAAGTTCATTCTGTTTCGACCGAGTGGACGTAGCGCAGGCGCGAACGTTCGCACTTTCACGGAACAGAATATCAGTCAGTAGTATATGTAATATGTGTATATAGCACCAAGCATATTTGATCAAAACTACTGCCTTCCGGGCACACGAATTTTTCAGAAATGATACCAAAAAGAAACAGTTCGTTTGAATTCAGAAAGTATGTTCTGTCTTCGATCAACTTCGATGCGAACCACGCGTATTTCATCATGCCTGTTAAAGCAAGTATACTAATGTACTTCCATGAAATCTTCTCTCGAAGCGACTCTAACCCGCCTGAAAAACTAACAAGCATAGGTTTGACAAAAAGGGTAGCTATGGGAGGATTATTTTTACGGTGCAAATGCATGCTTTGTCTTTCATCGACAAAGATTTGACCATAAAGTGTCTGATCAACCTGCTCTCCCAAGGAATCAATAATGTAAAAAAAATATTTCTTGTCCCACGTACGGAAGAATGAAAGATTTCAAAAACACTTGGTGCAGCCTTTCGTGAGCTTCACTGATTTTGTTCGGGTCACAGATATGTTTTTTAATTTCAGTCAACTTCTCAACCTTTTTTTGAACATTCCATGCAAATTTTGCGGACGGTTCTCGCATAGATAAGAAAACCTAAGGGAATATCTTCCGTGTCGCAGTTGTAGTATACTGTGTTGTGAAGGAATGACTAATCTTGCTCAAATCTGTTCACGCTCCTTATTCCGCAAGGAATCTTTTGTACGTCGACTGGCACTGGCAGCTGGTTTGATCGGTATTAATTACATAATCGAGGTCAAAATTAGGGATGAGTTCCTCCGTCTATTTCTGGAATCCTTCCGTAACTACTAATACTTCGTCCATTGTTCGTAACTCTTTGGATCTGTTCAAATATTTGGCACCGCAAACGGAATACACATTTGAAGAAAGTTTGTTGTAACCGTTGATTTATTAATGAAACTGCTAAGGCGAAAATGAATATTTTTGATTAATTTTTCGTGACATATAGCATTTAATGATATTCAGTACGGTGAAATTGGAAAAAAAAGTACGCAGGCAGGGTTTAAACCCTCATCGCCAGTGCGGTAGCCGTGAACTTTAGGCACACCGCTACGCTCGTCCGGTCGAAACATAATGAGAGTTACAGGGATAGGCGATACGCATAAAACTTCAACATTGATTTTCTCGGAAACTGGAGGCCGTCGCATTAAAAGCGCTGGCCTGGTACTCAGGACAGATCCGTCTACAACACACCTACGACTCATCAAAATCCGTGATTAACAGGTTTGATGGTCCATTTGTAAGTGAATTTAGCTGAATGACAAGATTTGTCGATGTTACTTTATAACTCTTTTTAATCAAAGTAACTTAGTTATCTTTATGTAGAGCTTACAGAAGGAAGGGATGGATTTTTAAGAAATAACTGCAATAAAGGTTTCTATTTCTGTGTGTTAGGTAATAAGCCAATGTGAAAAGAGGCATGCGATAGCAATGGGCCCTGATACGCAAGGTATAAAAGGACAGTGCATTGCTGGAGCTATCTTTCAGGTTCAGGTGAGTCGTGTGAAAAAGTTTCCACCGTGAATATGACGCAGACAGGCTTTGAACGCGGACTGGACGTTGGAGCTAGACGCACAGGGAACTGCATTTCGGAAATTTTTAGTGAATTCAATATCCCGAGAGCCACAGCGTCAAGAGTGTGCTGAGAATACCAAATTTCAGGCATTCCCTCTCACCACGGAGAACGCACTGGCCGTCGGCCTTCACTTAAAAACCGAAAGCAGCGGCGTTTGCGTAGTGTTGTCAGTGCTAACAGACAAGCAACACTGCGTGAAATAACCGCAGAAATCGATGTGAATCGTACCACGAAAGTATCGGTTACAACAGTGCAGCGAGATTTGGCGTTAATGGCTCTGAGCACTATGGGACTTAACTTCTGAGGTCATCAGTCTCCTAGAACTTAGAACTACTTAAACCTAACTAACCTAAGGACATCACACACATCCATGCCCGAGGCAGGATTCGAACCTGCGACCGTAGTGGATGCGCGGCTCCAGACTGTAGCGCCTAGAACCACTCGGCCACTCCGGCCGGCAAACCCTTCAGTGTGCGGAATTTCTGCAGAGTGACATGTGCACAGTCATCATTCTTATAATACAGCTTTAAAAGCAGAGCTCGATCCTGCATTGAGACAGTCATGGCGAACGTCGCAGAAGCGAAAGAGGGAAAAGCCGTGTAACCGGCGTGTTTATACCAACTTCAGTGGGTCGCGCGCATGACAGGTGTTTTCATTTACGTATTCTGACACATACAGCGCCATCGCTTGATCAATTTTCATACTATTTTTCCTCTTCTGTCATACGTTTTCCCCCTTCTTTGATAAGATTCAGTTGCAATTTGGCGTCATTCTGACCAGTGATGTTGTTTCTACAGCGTTTTGAAAGTTTAACTTTAATTATAATCACCCTGTAACCAATATCTTACAGCAAAAATTCGCTGAACATCTGCAAGGTGTAGAGTTCAACGAGATCTGTAGGGCAGACGAAAGACCGACCGTTAGAGGCTGGTGCAAGTTCTGTATCACTCATATACCAATCATGGTGATATGGGGTTATTAAAATATTTGGCACTGTTATCAAAGATGTCTCAGATCCAATAGTCATATCGTGCTGGGTTTTTACCTTACATCATGTGATGCATTTGTGGAATCTATTTACAGCCCAATAACATACCATATCTGGTACAGCCTGCGTGGTTGTCAGATTAGCTATATCCTATAGCGTTTTCCCTGATATCGCAGAGGAAGTAGGACAACTGCGTTAAGTGCAGAATCTGAGATTGCCATATGTAAACAGCTAAGATGACTATTGTGTTTAAAATATAAGGTGGAGAGCCAAGCTGGTGGACCTGGAGACATGAACGCAGCTGAGAATGTTGCATAGGTCTGTAAATAGGAGACAGCGATTCAAGATACGTGACCTGGGGATATGGATGCAGCCTGCAACATTAACTTGGAATGATAATTAAATCAGGATCCTAAGCTGTCGACAGGCGTTGATCAACATCAACGGGGAGAGTTGAAAATGTGGTGTCACCGCCAGACACCATACTTGCTAGGTGGTAGCCTTTAAATCGACCGCGGTCCGGTAGTATGCGTCGGACCCGCGTGTCGCCACTATCAGTGATTGCAGACCGAGCGCCGCCACACGGCAGGTCTAGAGAGACTTCCTAGCCCTCGCCCCAGTTGTACTGCTAGCGATGGTTCACTGCCTACTAACGTTCTCATTTGCCGAGACGATAGTTTAGCATAGCCTTCAGCTACGTCATTTGCTACGACCTAGCAAGGCGCCATATTCAGTTACCATTGATATTGTGAATCATGTACCGTCAAGAGCGACGTTCATCATTAATGGATTAAAGTTAAGTATTCTACCAGCTACGTCCGTTTTCCTAAATTCTAATTTCCTTGTCCTGTTCCAGACCTCACGCCAGCCTGCGTGAGCTAAAACGCGTGCCTTTCGGCCTCCTCTAGTAACACGGTGTTGGCTCTTCTGCCAACCACAACAGAAAATGCGTGTCCCGACCGGGACTCGAACCCAGGATGTCCTGCTTACATGGCAGACACTCTATCCATCTGAGCAACGATTGCCAGTGGAGAATATGGAGCTAGCTGCTACGCAGAAAGGCCTTGTCTTCTATGAATTTGATGCTCTGTTGCCTCAGTGGATGATGGTGTTGGACACGGGTTTCCATCTGTAGTTTATTTTTCTTCTGTATACCGAAAAGCAGTGTAGATTTTAGAGTATTCCAGGAGAAAAATAAACAGCAGACTTGGACCCATGTCTGAAACCTTCATCCTTCATTCCGGGGGAAAAATAAACAGCAGACAGGTGCCCACACCTGATACCTTCATCTCCTGAGGCACCAGAGCATTGCATTCACAGGAAAGACGGCATTCCTATGCAGCAGCTAGCTCCACCTTCTCCACTGGCCATCGTGGTGATCATTCGTAGTCACTGAATAACAAATAACATTACGAGACATTCCGACTATGTATGAACATGGTATCTGTTCTTTCGGACATGTCCGAAAGAACAGATACCATCTTCATATATGCCGGCTGTAGTGGCCGAGCGGTTCTAGGCGCTACAGTCTGGAACCACGGGATCGCTACGGTCCCAGGTTCGAATCCTGCCTCGGGCATGGATGTGAGTGGTGTCCTTAGGTTAGTTAGGTTTAAGTAGTTCTAAGTTCTAGGGGACTGATGACCTCAGAAGTTAAGTCCCATAGTGCTCAGAGATATCTTCATATACTGTATAGTTAAGGCTAACCGGCCATTGACCTTCTTCTTATGTGCTGGATGCACACGCATTGCCCGAACTGTTAGGGGACTCGGTAAGACTGTCTGCCGCGAGTAATGTGTGTAATTGGCAGGGCACTACGGATGTTGTGTGTGAACATTAAGTTGGGAATGTGGGTCTCACAGGGAGTGTGCAAGGGATAAATCCCTGCAGTCGCACTGTCCTCTGTGCCCCCGATGGCAGATGGATAGAGCGTCTGCTATGTAAGCAGGAGATCGCGGGTTCGAGTCCCGGTCGGGGCACACATTTTCAACAGTCCCCGTTGATGTATATCAACGCCTGTCGACAGCTTAGGGTCTTGATTTAATCATCATTTCATTTTAAGAGAGCTGCATGGTCACCGATAACATTCCGGTTTCCATGACACTGCAGTGTGCAGTCACCTACCCATACTAGTCCTCCATACCATACACTCATCCGCTGGACATGACACTCATGCTGTGCACTACGGTGAATGGTTGATCATTATGAACTGTCAACAGAGATCCGCAACCTTCAGAGAGAAAAAAATTTATTCGCACAGTTGATTTTAAGTATTAAACAATTCCTCTCTCTCAATGTTCATCATTATTCATTGTCTGTTTGTGTTCTAACAGTTTTTATTTGTTTCTCCTTCAGCATAAAGACTCCGTTCTGCATTGGAACAGAAATGAACCCAGCACTAAGACAGCCTCCCTGAAGCAGCGCCTGATATGACAGAGTGGGACACACAACTGTTCTAAGACTTCGAGTTTCCAGCATATACAGCATCCCCAAGCCAACGGCATTGCAGAGTACACCTGATACAGTGAAGCAGAAATCGAGTCAGTATGCAGAATTGTTTCCAGACTATGGGCTTCCACTATCACCAACATATGTGCTCCTCATCAAAACATTAGCATTGGACAGCGCACGTACAAATGTGGTATTATTCTCGGCAACAAAAAAGATGAATGTGAGTGACAGTAAACAAGTCATTGTAGGCTAGTCCTCAGACCATAAATTCAGCATAGTTGTAATTTTTGAAAATCCACGATTTGGTGATATGAAAGCAGTACTATCAGACTATGAATGCTATCAATATTATGTTAGAATTCGACACAAATAAGTGTAACCTTCAACACTCACAATCATGTAGTGTTGCGGGACTGCTATACAATGTGTGTTGGGGACTACCCAAGACCAGTGAAAAATACAACAACGAGAAGACCACACTGTGCTCACTTTTGGGAATCTACATTCAGATGTGTGCCTAGCCCTGTCGGCATGTGGCAACATGTGGCTCTGTCCAGCTGATGTTACTGTCATGTGCGCCTACTACGTGGGTGCTCCAGCGCTCGAGCACCCAGTACCTAATCTTGTGGGTGCACCGCACCAACAAAATTTTTAGTTTGATAAAAACAAAATAAAATAAATAGTTCTCACTTGCGTTTACCAAAAAGTAATAAACTATTAAAACACTGAGATGGAAGTTAAAATTTCAGAACTGTAAATCATATCTGTTTGTTTAAAATGTCTTTGTGCAAAGGCAACCGAACAACACACTCCTCTGACGTTGCCTTCTCTGGCCAAGTCAAAGGCACTCCCCCGAATAACGGTCGCACTGTACTGTGAATGGAATCCCGCCTTTTCGGCTTGCTTTCATGTTTCCTTACAAGTGACACGCTACAATACGCCCACTCCATTCGTCAAGAATTGCTTTAAAATATCCGCTTGCAAATATTGAGCAATAATAAAGAATAATCCGAGATACAAGGAATGTTACAGACTACCTCAATAGTTATTTTTTTAAACGTAACAGCGGTGTGGTTTAAGATATCAGTGAAATTGTTTTCACGTAATTTGGATTGTAATCTTTTTATTTGTTGCGACAATGGCTTTCAAAGACGTGGGAGCTTATATTGGAGAATGAAGGGGTATTACCGCATTAATATCTCGTACAAACAAGAGGTTCTACTGACGGCATGGGTGGAGCAAAAGCTCTCCGCCGGGCAAAAGTTTCACGGTTTTCAAACGTTGCGCGATTACTGGACGCATGTGGAAAGCTGAAACTCAATAATGAGTATTGCTGCTACACATACTTTCGAATTCTAACAGCTTCGAAAAACGTAAACGAATGACCTCTTTCTTTACATTACAACACACACCATTAAATTTCTATTTGTACCTGCTGCAATGCCAGTTACGTTAGTTACTGATAAGTTAAACATTTTGTGTTAGGGGGTCTGATTTTTATTTCTGCAGGCCGACCCTTGTCATATACCTTACGCATCTGGGTCTGTGAGTTCGTCTAAGTAAATTTGAACCCGAGTTTGATCTCATTTCTGTTGCTTTTAAATCAGCTGTTTTACGGACTGAGCTAGAGCAACGTGTGATTTCAGTACCGGTATATTTACAGCACACATCTTTGTTATACAGCAGTGTTCATAAAAGATTATGAATGGAAAATAATCACTTTAAAAAATATCGAGACTCCCCAGAAAACATATACTACATTCCACCATTGATATGCACCCACAGATATCTTGGAAAGTCGGCGCCCTTGGTTACTGCCCTCTGGCATGAGCACGGCGTGGATGGGAGTAGTGCTCAGACTTCTGAATACATCACAGAAGTGGACCAGGTGCGTGACATCAGGGCACTTCCTGATGCGTTATTTGTTTGAATAAGAAGCAGTTGTTCTCATTCTATCCGGTGGACTTAAACTTAAGACAGGTTAACTTGTAGATTCCAGTTTTAAGGTGTCATTTACGCAATCTTTGATATAAGAGCGGTGGGGAGAATTGTTTAAACTTAGGGCAGCTGCGCTGCTACCATTCTAAACTTAGCACAGGTGACTTCGCAGGTTGTATCAGTATCCCCAGGGCTGTCACCTTGAATTCTGACATCGTAGGCCTGGAGAAAACCAGGAAATCTGATAGCCATGCAAGTTGCACTAGTGCCCTAGGGTCTGTCATCTTGAATTCACAGACCTATATGGCTTCCCGCCATTTTATACAAGGGGTACTATGACATCATAACAGTGGGGGGAGGGAGAAATCTGGAAACAATACATGACGTCATAATGGGAGGGAGAAATCTGGCAACAGTACATCGTTAACTGACGAGGGTCAATAATGAAGAATTTATTGTGTACTAAAAGCAAAAGTTCCTTTTTCCTTCTGGTTTCTACACTATGTGGTCAAAAGTATCCAGACACCTAGCTGAAAATGACTTGCAAGTTCGTGGCGTCCTCCATCGGTAATGCTGGAATTCAATATAGTGTTGGCCCACCTTTAGCCTTGACGACAGGTTCCGCTGTCGCAGGCATACGTTCAGTCAGGTGCTGGAAGGTTTCTTGGAGAATCGCAACCCATTCTTCACGGAGTGCTGCTCTGAGGAGAGATATCGATGTCGGTCGGTGAGGCGTGGCACGATGTCGGCATTCCAAAACATCCCAAAGGTGTTCTATAGGATTCGGGTCAGGACTCTGTGGAGACCAGTCAGTTACAGGGATCTTATTGATGTGTTACCACTCCACCACAGGCCGTGCATTATGAACAGGTGCTCGATCGTGTTGAAAGATGCAGTCGCCATCCCCGAATTGCTTTTCAACAGAGGGAAGCAAGAAAGTGCTTAAAACATCAATGTAAGTCTGTGCTGTGGTAATGCCACGCAAAACAACAAAGGGTGGAAGCCCCCTCCGTGAAAAACACGACCACGCCATAACACCAACTCCGCCGAATTTTACCGTTGGCACTACACACGCTGGCAGATGACGTTCACCGGGCATTCGCCGTACCAACACCCTGCCATCGGATCGCCACATTGTGTACCGTGATTCGTCACTCCACACAACGTTTTTACACTGTTCAGTCGTCCAATGTTTATGCTCCTTACACCAAGCGAGGCGTCGTTTGGCATTTACCAGCATGATGTGTGGCTTATGAGCAGCCGCTCCACCATGAAACCCTTTTCTTCTCTTCTCCCACCTAACTGTCATAGTACTTGCAGTGGATCCTGATGGAGTTTGGAATTCCTTTGTGATGATCTGGATAGATACCTGCCTATTACATATTACGACCCTCTTCAACTGTCGGCGGTCTCAGTCAGTCAACAGACGAAGTCAGCCTGTACGCTTTTGTGCTGTATGTGTCCCTTCACGTTTCCACTTCACTATCAAATCGGAAACAGTGGACCTAGGAATGGTTGGGAGTGCGGAAATCTCGCGTAGAGACGTATGACACAAGTGACACACTATCACCTGACTACGTTCGAAGTCCGTGAATTCCGCGGAGCGCCCCATTCTGCTCCCTCACGATATCTAATGACTACAGAGGTCGCTGATAAGGAGTACCTAATATGAAAAAAGTATGTTTTGGGGTGTCCGGATACTTTCGATCACATAGTATATGATCAGTCCTAAATTCGTTTCACTGCCAATGGAAAGTGTTCCCGTTAAGTATGGTACTTAAAAAATAAATATAAATCGCAGGATTCAGCAGTATACGGCATTCTGTCATATTGAACTGCAGACTGGCGAAATAATTTTTTTTGTTTCACAGTTTAATATCTGACTCTTTTCTGAAGCGTTACATTTAGAACGCATATTTATATACCAGCTTTAGTTACAACTGCAACACACAGAAATAATGGTGTGACCAGTTCAACCTCGTGTGATGTGTAGAGCAGAGTACACGAAATAAATTTTTGAGGCTATAGTGATATAGAATACACGTAGTTTTGGCAGCCCCCTGTTTTGTGTAACCGAAAAGGTCAAAGTTAAGTCGAACTCAGACAGTGAAAAGCGGTCAATAAAACTTAAATTAAACATTTAAAAAAACTGCCCCGTTAAGTTTAATATGAGTAGCAATATTTTACCCAACCGTCGTCGCATAGGGGGACCGCTAAGTAAATATTAAAAAAAAAGAAGTTAACAGTAACTATCCTTTCTAGAGTAACATACTTTCATTATGCTGAACGTAAATCTGTTCTGTTTGACGTCATCTCTTCCATTCCTGCGTTTCCCGCATCCACACCTCAAAATAGCTAGTGAAGTTTTAATTTCTTATTATACAAAATGAGAAAACCAATCTTTCTTTAATTAGCTTAACACTTGAGGAATAGAGTTAGACGTTTATTTTATATCATATTTTTACATTATTAGGCACGAATTTAGGCCTCGTAAGATAGACCAATGTTTGAAACTATGTCCTGCAGTGATCTGATGATACCGTACTACGTGACGCTTCATTAAATAGCGAACGCGAGTAGCGCAGTATGTCACGCGACTACGTGCGGCCACCTGAAGGGGCAGTCGCGTGTGGGCATACATCGTCCACGGTTGTGTCTATATTGCGAATTTTTCGGAGTAACTTCATTATGACTTAGACTCAGCGATTTGATATTGTTAACTGATGTTTACCTACGTTTCCTAGGTACCCTACCTGTATTTAAATTTCGTACTTTATAAATTTGTAGATGTATTCTGTTTTTATTTTGTTTATTTTAAGCGACGACGCTTGGATCAAAATATTACTTCTTATATTAAACTCAAAGGGAGGAATACATTGTTTTTTTTACTTTCTAGAGTATTTTGTGTGAGGATTTCCTTAAATTTTTAATTTAACTTTCATTTAATGCTTTTTAAGAATTACATGTTACTAGTAGATACGGTACAATCGACACAATACGAAACACGAAATTGCAACACGAGACCGGCGGTTCACCGGACGGACGCGAGTTCCTGTGGATCGACATGTGTTACTTCACGCAGGAAGCACTCTAATTCGTATGCCTTAGGTCGGGACTACTGGGCATGGAACGTTAATTTTATTGTGACCTTTCTATACGAAAGCGGCGTCGTCAGTTGAGGTGACACTCGAATACCACTACTCTCGCGAGTAAACAACGGTCCGCTCCCGGAGCGCCGCTCAGAGTCGCGCGCACGTCCGCTTCGCAACACGGCTGGGAGCCCACCGCCGCCTCGGCCATGCAGACACACTTTCCGTCACACTCAAATTCCCAACTTCCCACTAGCCCCATCTCCGTGACCCTCGCCCATTAACCCCCTACTCGCAGATTTGTGATTCCCGTGGGAGTTACGACGTTGGTTGTGAATCCACATTGAAACTTTTACATCAAGTAGCTGTCGCCCCCGTAGAATTAGAGTTATGAGTACTGTCTAACAACTGTGAAGTGCATGGGAAAGGATAAGTACCATTGTACCACGTAAAAAGATTTCTTGCTGTTTCATTAGCATAAAGAGCGCAGGAAGAATGACATCGAAAAAGTACAAGAAGGGCGGCTCGTTTTGTATTATCGCCAAATAGGAGAGATAGTGTAACAGACATGATACGTGAAATGGACTGGCAATCGTTAAAACAAAGGTGTTTTTCGTTGCGACGGGGTCTTCTCATGAAATTTCAATCACCAATTTTCTCCTCGGATTGCTAAAACATTCTGTTGGCACCCACCTACATAGAGAGAAATGATCATCACGATAAAATAAGAGAAATCAGGGCTCGCGCAGAAAAATTTATGTGCTCGTTTTTCCCGCGCGCTGTTCGAGAGTGGAACGGCAGAGAGACAGCTTGAAGGTGGTTCACTGTACCCTCTGCCAGGAACTTTATTGTGAATAGCAGAGTAATCATGTAGATGTAGATGTAGAAGTAGATGTAGACTGGCGAAGTGCAGATTACTCAGCACCTCATTTACACTCTCTCATAGGGAAAAGCCTGTGATTATTTGTGCTATTTCGTATGTTTCCTATACACTTGAGCAATATTCTACGATGGGTCTTACATATGTTTTGTAAGCAATCTCCTTCGGAGACTTATTGCATTTTCTCAGAATGCTACCAATGAACCAAAGCTACCACAAGCTTCACCTATGAATGAGCTTGTGTGATCATTTCTTTTAATATTTCCACAAATCGTTGCCCCGCAGGTATTTGTATGAGTTGACTAATAGACCTACCAGTTGGAGCTCAATGGTATTGTATTCATACGATACTATGTTTTGGCGAAAGTGACAGGACCATGTAAGAGGATTATCTGGTATAATAATATGGCTTTACTGTTTTAGACTGCACTTAAGTAGTTGATAGCCGGCCGAAGTGGCCGTGCGGTTAAAGGCACTGCAGTCTGGAACCGCAAGACGGCTACGGTCGCAGGTTCGAATCCTGCCTCGGGAATGGCTGTTTGTGATGTCCTTAGGTTAGTTAGGTTTAACTAGTTCTACGTTCTAGGGGACTAATGACCTCAGCAGTTGAGTCCCGTAGTGCTCAGAGCCATTTGAACAATTTTTTTTGAAGTAGTTGATAGGAAAGTTTGTTCCACGAAAGTGTTCTATACCAGCTAGCTGAACAGCACAGGCTTTTCCTTCCACCATGGCACTGTCGTTTGTAGATATGCTGGAATAATTCAATACAATATTAAATTCTACAGGGACGGCATTCTTGTTGTTATGCGAATTAAGGTTACACAGTTAGGTAATATCAGCTGTGGACTGAAATTTGATCTTTCTCGCGTGCGTTAACGCGATCTTCCTGATACAGTCAGTGCGGCGCCGCAGATGCATATGAATGTAAGCTCATAACACACAAGAGTTTGCTCAGATCGTGCACTAAATGTACCATTTGCAGTATTAAGCGGCCCACTCGAACGTACATCGCCAAATAATTGCTTTTTACTACTGAAATTAACTTTTGAACTTCGTGTTGAGCTCCGTGCCTAGATGAGCTAGCCAGGCTTCGATCGCTCCGTATAGGGGAATCCCAATACTCTCCTTTAGCAGTCGCAACAGATAGCGCGCCAAAGAAGCGAACGGTAATGGCGAATTGCCGATGTACACAACGATATGCAGGTTACCAGCGGTGTGAAAACTGAACTGAGGTAGTACTCCTGGATTCTCCTTCGTAAAGGAAAATTTAAAAACGGAGTTCAGCATTTCTACTTTTGATACCCTCAGTTCCTGTATCATCCATGAGTATCTAGAGACGAACTTTTGATGCCAATGGCAGCCTTACGTATGGCCAGAATTTCCTTAGGTTTTGAGAGATCCTTCGATAACAAAATGGTTCAAATGGCTCTAAGCACTATGAGACTTAACATCTGAGGTCATCAGTCCCCTAGACTTAGAACTACTTAAACCTCACTAACCGAAGGACATCACACACATCTATGCCCAAGGCAGGATTCGAACCTGCGAACGTAGTAGCAGCGCGGTTCCAGACTGAAGCGCCTAGAACCGCTCGGCCACAGTGGCCGGCCTTCGATAACATTCTGCTACAGTAGTCGTTGGAGATTTCACATACCGCCCTCTCGACAGCTTATCTTCTTTGGGTATGGCCCTATTTCTAGCTCTATGCTTTGTTTTACAACTGCTGTACAATAATCTCTGTTTTTTCCAGAAGTTTCTTTTGCAGAAACTCTATGCTAAGTCGGTCTTCCGCATGATGAACTGTACTACTACGGAGATATCAGTATTTATTCAGTGCTTGGACACTTTCCCTTCTAAACTTGAGCCACACTTCTTTTTCATACTCACTCTCGAAGCTAAGTTTCTCAAAAATGTGTGTGAGAAAAGCAATGACGAAAGCTTTCAATGACTTTCAAAGCAAAATTTTGTGAATCACTCTGAGTAAAAACCGTAAGAGGTTTTGGTCTTACGTGAAATTAGTAATTGGTTCGAAATCATCTATTCGTTCGATCAGAGACCATAATGACAAGGAAACGGAAGATAATAGAAGGCCGAAACAGTAAATTCTGCCTTTCGAAATTGTTTTACCGTGGAACTTAGTAACAGTGTCCCTCCTTTCAATAACCGTACAAACGTCGAAATGGCAGATATCGAGATAACCGATCGGGGAACAGAAAACAACTACTGTGGTGTCACCGCCAGACACCACACTTGCTAGGTGGTAGCCTTTAAATCGGCCGCGGTCCATTAGTATACGTCGGACCCGCGTGTCGCCACTGTCAGTGATTGCAGACCGAGCGCCACCACACGGCAGGTCTAGAGAGACTGACTAGCACTCGCCCCAGTTGTACAGCCGACTTAGCCAGAGATGAATCACTGACAACTACGCTCTCATTTGCCGAGACGATAGTTAGCATAGCCTTCAGCTACGTCATTTGCTACGACCTAGCAAGGCGCCATAGCATTTGATATTATTTTATGAAGCATGTACAATCAAGGGCGATGTTCTACAATTATGGATTAAAGTTAAGTATTACATCAACTACGTACTTTATTTGCTACTATTAATTCCCTTAACTGTTCCAGACCTCACGCCAGTCAGCGTGTAATTAAATGCGTGCATTTCGGCTTCCTCTAGCAACACTTTGTTGGCTCTTCTGCCAACACTACAACTACAATCCCTCAGTAGTTAAAAGGCGTTGGACCAAATGAGATACCTATAACATTCCGCAAAGATTATGCGAAAAAACGTGCTCCACTTCGAGCAGCAATTTATGGTTGATGGCTGGAGCAACGAAGGGTGCGTAGCGAATGGAGAAATGTGCTAGTCATTCCCGTTTACAAGAACGGCCACAGGGCAAGTGCACTTATACCATTGACGTCAATCTGTTGCAGAATTATGGAACATGTTTTATGTTCAAGATTTGTGACGTTTTTGGAGAAAGAAAATCTCCTCTATAAGAATCGAAACGGATTCCGCAAACAGAGGTCCTCTGACACTCAGCTCGCTGTGTTCCTCCATGATATACATTGCGCTGCAGACACCGGCGCTCAGGTTGATGTCGCCTTTCTAAACTTCAGGGAGGCACTTGACACCGTCTAGCAATGGCGTTTAGTAAGAAAAATACGAAATTACCGCGTATCGGGCCAGATTTGCTACTGGATTCAAGACTTCTTTGCAGACTGAACTCAACACATCGCTCTTAAGGCAACAAAATCGAGAGATCTAAAGGTAATTTCCAGAGTATCGCAAGAAAGTGCGATAGGTCGGTTATTGTGTACAATGTACAGCATATAAATTATCTAGTAGAAGGAGTCGGAAGAAATTTAAGACTGTTTGCAGATGACGCGGTTGTCTGTAACAATATAGCAATCCCAGAAGACATTATCCACTTCTCGAATAACCTGCAGAGAACTGACAATGTTGCAGGCTCTGGCAGTTGATCTCGAACTTAAATAAATGCAACACATTACGCATGCATAGGAAGAGAATCCCCCCATGAACCATGGACCTTGCCGTTGGTGGGGAGGCTTGCGTGCCTCAGCGATACACATGGCCGTACCGTAGGTGCAACCACAACGGAGGGGTATCTGTTGAGAGGCCAGACAAACATGTGGTTCCTGAAGAGGGGCAGCAGCCTTTTCAGTAGTTGCAGGGGCAACAGTCTGGATGATTGACTGATCTGGCCTTGTAACATTAACCAAAACGGCCTTGCTGTGCTGGTACTGCGAACGGCTGAAAGCAAGGGGAAACTACAGCCGTAATTTTTCCCGAGGACATGCAGCTTTACTGTATGATTAAATGATGATGGCGTCCTCTTGGGTAAAATATTCCGGAGGTAAAATAGTCCCCCATTCGGATCTCCGGGCGGGGACTACTCAAGAGGACGTCGTTATCAGGAGAAAGAAAACTGGCGTTCTACGGATCGGAGCGTGGAATGTCAGATCCCTTAATCGGGAAGGTATATTAGAAAATTTAAAAAGGGAAATGGATAGGTTAAAGTTAGATATAGTGGGAATTAGTGAAGTTCGGTGGCAGGAGGAACAAGACTTTTGGTCACGTGATTACAGGGTTATAAATACAAAATCAAATAGGGGTAATGCAGGAGTAGGTTTAATAATGAATAAAAAAAATAGGAGTGCGGGTAAGCTACTACAAACAGCATAGTGAACGCATTATTGTGGCCAAGATAGACACAAAGTCCATGCCTACTACAGTAGTACAAGTTTATATGCCAACTAGCTCTGCAGATGATGAAGAAATTGATGAAATGTATGACGAGATAAAAGAAATTATTCAGGTAGTGAAGGGAGACGAAAATTTAATAGTCATGGGTGACTGGAATTCGTCAGTAGGAAAAGGGAGAGAAGGAAACATAGTAGGTGAATATGGATTGGGGGAAAGAAATGAAAGAGGAAGCCGCCTTGTAGAATTTTGCACAGAGCATAACTTAATCATAGCAAACACTTGGTTCAAGAATCATAAAAGAAGGTTGTATACCTGGAAGAATCCTGGAGATACTAAAAGGTATCAGATAGATTATATAATGGTAAGACAGAGATTTAGGAACCAAGTTTTAAACTGTAAGACATTTCCAGGGGCAGATGTGGATTCTGACCACAATCTATTGGTTATGAACTGCAGATTGAAACTGAAGAAACTGCAAAAAAGGTGGGAATTTAAGGAGATGGGACCTGGAAAAACTCAAACAACCAGATGTAGTAGAGAGTTTCAGAGAGAGCATAAGGGAACAATTGACAGGAATGGGGGAAAGAAATACAGTAGAAGCAGAATGGGTAGCTCTGAGGGATAAAGTAGTGAAGGCAGCAGACGATCAAGTAGGTAAAAAGACGAGGGCTAATAGAAATCCTTGGGTAACAGAAGAAATATTGAATTTAATTGATGAAAGGAGAAAATATAAAAATGCAGTAAATGAAGCAGGCAAAAAGGAATACAAACGTCTCAGAAATGAGATCGACAGGAAGTGCAAAATGGCTAAGCAGGGATGGCTAGAGGACAAATGTAAGGATGTAGAGGCTTGTCTTACTAGGGGTAAGATAGATACTGCCTACAGGAAAATTAAAGAGACCTTTGAAGAGAAGAGAACCACTTGTATGAATATCAAGAGCTCAGATGGCAACCCAGTTCTAAGCAAAGAAGGGAAGGCAGAAAGATGGAAGGAGTATATAGAGGGTTTATACAAGGGCGATGTACTTGAGGACAATATTATGGAAATGGAAGAGGATGTAGATGAAGACGAAATGGGAGATAAGATACTGCGTGAAGAGTTTGACAGAGCACTGAAAGACCTGAGTCAAAACAGGGCCCCGGGAGTAGACAACATTCCATTAGATCTACTGATGGCCTTGGGAGAGCCAGTCATGACAAAACTCTACCATCTGGTGAGAAAGATGTATGAGACAGGCGAAATACCCTCAGACTTCAAGAAGAATATAATAATTCCAATCCCAAAGAAAACAAGTGTAGACAGATGTGAAAATTACCGAACTATCAGTTTAATAAGTCACAGCTGCAAAATACTAACGCGAATTCTTTACAGACGAATGGAAAAAGTGGTAGAAGTGGACCTCGGGGAAGATCAGTTTGGATTCCGTAGAAATGTTGGAACACGTGAGGCAATACTAACCTTACGACTTACCTTAGAAGAAAGATTAAGAAAAGGCAAACCTACGTTTCTAGCATTTGTAGACTTAGAGAACGCTTTTGACAATGTTAACTGGAATACTCTATTTCAAATTCTGAAGGTGGCAGGGGTAAAATACAGGGAGCGAAAGGCTATTTACAATCTGTACAGGAACCAGATGGCAGTTATAAGAGTCGAGGGGCATGAAAGGGAAGCAGTGGTTGGGAAAGGAGTGAGACAGGGTTGTTGCCTCTCCACGATGTTATTCAATTTGTATATTGAGCAAGCAGTAAAGGAAACAAAAGAAAAATTCGGAGTAGGTATTAAAATCCATGGAGAAGAGAAAAAAACTTTGAGGTTCGCCGATGACATTGTAATTCTGTCAGAGACAGAAAAGGACTTGGAAGAGCAGTTGAACGTAATGGACAGTGTCTTGAAAGGAGGATATAAGATGAACATCAACAAAAGCAAAACGAGGATAATGGAATGTAGTCAAATTAAATCGGGTGATGCTGAGGGAATTAGATTAGAAAATGAGACACTTAAAGTAGTAAAGGAGTTTTGCTATTTAGGGAGTAAAATAAGTGATGATGGTCGAAGTAGAGAGGATATAAAATGTAGACTGGCAATGGCAAGGAAATCGTTTCTGAAGAAGAGAAATTTGTTAACATCGAGTATAGATTTAAGTGTCAGGAAGTCGTTTCTGAAAGTATTTGTGTGGAGTGTAGCCATGTATGGAAGTGAAACATGGACGATAACTAGTTTGGACAAGAAGAGAATAGAACCTTTCGAAATGTGGCGCTACAGAAGAATGCTGAAGATAAGGTGGGTAAATCACGTAACTAATGAGGAGGTATTGAATAGGATTGGGGAGAAGAGAAGTTTGTGGCACAACTTGACTAGAAGAAGGGATCGGTTGGTAGGACATGTTCTGAGGCATCAAGGGATCACCAATTTAGCATTGGAGGGCAGCGTGGAGGGTAAAAATCGTAGAGGGAGACCAAGAGATGAATACACCAAGCAGATTCAGAAGGATGTAGGTTGCAGTAGGTACTGGGAGATGAAGAAGCTTGCACAGGATAGAGTAGCATGGAGAGCTGCATCAAACCAGTCTCAGGACTGAAGACCACAACAACAACAACAACAACAACAGGAAGAGAATGCCACTATGACGCAACTGCACTATTGATGAGAAACTTCTGGAAACAATATCCACTGTAAAATATTTAGGAGTAACTATCCAGAGCGCCCTTAAGTAGAATGACCACATAAAACAAATAGTAGGAAAAGCAGATGACAGACTGAGATTCATAGGAGGAATCTTAGGGAAATGTGCCGGCCGCGGTGGTCTAGCGGTTCTAGGCGCGCAGTCCGGAACCGCGCGACTGCTGCGGTCGCAGGTTCGAATCCTGCCTCGGGCATGGATGTGTGTGATGTCCTTAGGTTAGTTAGGTTTATGTAGTTCTAAGTTCTAGGGGACTGATGACCACAGTAGTTAAGTCCCATAGTGCTCAGAGCCATTTGAACCATTTTTAGGGAATGTAATTCATCCGCGAATGAAGTGGTTTATAAGTCGCTTGTTCCGCCGATTCTCAAGTACTTTTCATCAATATGGGGTCCTTATCAGGTAGGCCTGTTAGAAGAGACAGAGAAGATCCATCGAAGAGCGGTGCGTTTCGTTGCCGGCCGGTGTGGCCGAGCGGTTCTAGGCGCTTCAGTCTAGAACCGCGCGACCGCTATGGTCGCAGGTTCGAATCCTGCCTCGGGCATTGATGTGTGTGATGTCCTTAGGTTAGTTAGGTTTAAGTAGTTCTAAGTTCTAGGGGACTGATGACTGATGTTAAGTCCCATAGTGCTCAGAGCCATTTGAACCATTTTTTGCGTTTCGTTACGGAATCGTTCGGTCGGTGCGAAAGCCTTACCGAGACGGTAAACAAACTCAATTGGCAGACGTTACAAAACGGGTGTTCTGCATCACAGAGACGTTTACTACGGAAATTCCGGGAAAACACTTTGCGGAAAGAGTGGGAGAACATATTACGTGCTCTCGCATACATCTCGCGTAATGACGACAATGAGAAAATTCGGGAATTAAAGCCAATACAGAGGCTTTCCGGCAGTCATTCTTCCCCCTTACCATTCGCGAGTGGAAGGTGATAGGATGATGAATTAGTAGTACCAGAAGTACCCTCCGACACACACCATTAGGTGGCTTGCATAGCATGATGTAGATGTTTAGATACGATACATTCTCTTCATCTACTTCACTGAACATGTAAATATTTCTACCTGTTTGAATTGTACTTATTACTTCAGTAAACATTGCTACCACAACCGCCTCATGGCCACTCATATCTGTTTCCACGTGATCGTCCTGAAAGAGATTAAATCTATTTGTTGACATTAGATCTAATGCATTTATGAATTATATATCATTAAAAAAATCACAAGCTGACAACGTTCATAACATAGAAGGAAAACAACAAATGAAAAAACATACAACTGCATTTCTAATTCTAAAGTGACGTGAAATGCAAATAATGACAATACAGCTGAAGAGAAAATGAAAAATTCAACAATTTATCAAGTGTATATGTACAGAGTTCTCTCGACCTCAGTCTTCACTAACAAAGAAGGGAAAAGCAATGGTTTACAGAGTATGTGTTCAATATCCAGAAACCCCGTCGGTAATCTGCACGCCAGCTTTATACACAAAATACCGTTTTTAATTTATAACAGCCATAATGTACAAACATATGTACCCATAATTCCAGAATGACTGCAAAAGATGGTTTGTAAATAAAAGCGAAACGAGTCTGGTGTAAAATTCTCTTCAGTTATTTTCAGTAAGTTATGACAGAGAAACCAATAGTAATTGCTAATTGATTTGTGGGGGAGGGAGGCCAAACAGTGACGTCATCGGTCCCATGGGATTACAGAAAGATGGAGAAGGAACTCGCCCGTGCCCTTTCAAAGCAATCATCCCGGCATTTGCTTGAAGTGATTTAGGGAAATCACGGAAAACCTAAATGTGGATGGCCGGACGCGGGTTTGAACCGTCATCCTCCCGACTGTGAGTCCAGTGTGCTAACTACTATGTTCCATCTATGCAACTAAACGAAAAGCAAGAAAAGTGCAAGTGATGTGTTGTAATAAATGTGGGTGAAAAAACGCCGGAAATCGGCCAGTTGGAGCATGGGGACCGAATGAACCCATTTCCAGGACACATTGGACTAACAACACTGGAAATCGTAACACCAAACGATAATTTAACCTCACGAAGTTTGTACTATGGAAGTTGTTTTCTACATTTACATGGATACTCTGCAAATCACATTTAAGTGCCTGGCAGAGGGTTCATCGAATCACCTTCACAGTTCTCTATTATTCCAATCTCGTATAGCGCGCGGAGAGAATGAACACCTGTATCTTTCGGTACTAGCTCTGATTTCCCTTATTTTATCTTGGTGATCGTTCCTCCCTATGTAGGTCGGTGTCAACAAAATATTTTAGCATTCCGAGGAGAAAGTTGGTGATTGGAATTTCGTGAGAAGATTCCGTCGCAACGAAAAACGCCTTTCTTTTAATGATGTACAGCCCAAATCATTTCTGTGACACTCTCTCCCATATTTCGCGATAACACAAAACGTGCTGCCTTTCTTTGAACTTTTTCGATGTACTCCGTTAGTCCTATCTGGTAAGGATCCCACACCGCGCAGCAGTATTCTAAAAGAGGACGGATAAGGTAGTGTAGGCAGTCTCCTTAGTAGATCTGAAAAACAAGAGAAAAACACGACAAAATTAACAGAGTAATATAGTGTAACTACTGCATAATACATTTACTATATGTATAAAAAGAAACAATTATTACAGGCCACTGAAGATACTTCATAAAAAAGAAGTGAAACGCGTATGGCAGAAAACAAACAGCCTTTCATTTAGCTGCGTAGGCGGAGCATACCCTCGTGTATGTGTTTTTGTTGTTGGCGTGTAATTGGATTGATCGGTAGACATCGGTAAAATTTTGTGAAGTTCTGGCATGGAGAACTATTTTATGTGGTTTCTTATTCACTGGATTGTGTTTTCGTATTTTAACATACTTGACTCACGTTTTCTCCTGCTCATTTGTGAAACCTACGTCTTGTTGGTGTGGCTTGGGCACACTTTTTACTGCACTTACTCACGTACACGCACGCACGCACGCACACACACACACACACACACACAGAATGAAAGCAAACGGAACAAATTCAAAGTCCGTCAAACAAAAACAAAACAGTGAAACAAACGACCGTCAAAAGCGCATCAGAAACGTAAGTTGTGCATCGAAAAATGTTTTCAAGCCACAGCAACATAACAAGAGGTAGCTTCGAATCCCGGCCCGGCCCAAATTTTCAACCCTACCCATTGATATAATCAATGCCTAGTCGAAACCAGTGTCGGTAATTCCTGTGTGTCCTTACTCATAGTGGCTGCTGAATCAAAATGGTGTCTGTTAATTAAATGAAACGACAAGTTTACTGTTACCAGTCACCGTTTTATTTTTTTTTTCCACGACGCGTTTCGAAGGTTTAAACCTCCATCATCGGGTGGATTTACGTTAGTTAGTATTACATATGTGTGTGTGTTCTGTTACGATTTTGGAGGAACTTGTGGCACTGCCTAGTGGAGAAACAAGACACTATTTCAGAATATGGTTTTGGATTACTTTTGACAAAAAGTTAAACTGATATCTAATGGTAAACTTTAATAAGTAAACTAGAGTACCTCCAGTGGTCATAGGTTCCTTTTGCTGTCGTAACACATCACATGTATACTGCCACATTTGTAAACAAATATGGCGTCTGGAATCAGCTGGGTGCAAGGTTAGTATAGCAGAAGAGAAGACATAATCGCAAAGTGCAAAGAATATACATCGTAACAACATTATTACAGAATAATTGTTTAAAGCATTTGGAGGTGTTTGTTTTGAGGTGTCGGATATATGTGTGTGTACTTCAGTTGGTATATAAATCCAATTTTGAAAAGTTGAAACAGCTAAACATTCGCACTCATTTACGCAATCAGGTGAAATGTTAAACTGGCTTAAACTTCATACTTGATAATAACAATTAGGTGAAATGTTACAGACTTGAATTACAATGATCATATTGGCTACAGCAGTAAAATCATACATAGATGACACTCTTTGGAGAAAGAGAGAGAGAGAGAGAGAGGAAAGAGTGATTATATGAGAGCAAACATTTAAATGGCAAGGAGTCTTAAGATTACATGTTGCATATATATGAGCTGCCTAAAAGTTGGGGTAATACATTGGTTAATGCATTAACCAATGTATTACCCCAACCTTTAGGCAGTTCATATATATGCATTGGTTAATGCATTAACCAATGTATTACCCCAACCTTATATATGAACTGCCTAAAGGTTGGGGTAATACATTAGTTAATGCATTAACCAATGTATTACCCAAACATTTAGGCAGCTCATATATATGCATTGGTTAATGCATTAAGCAATGTATTACCCCAACCCTTAGGCAGCACATATATATGCAACATGTAATCTTAAGACTCCTTGCCATGTAAATGTTTGCTCTCATATAATCACTCTTTCCTCTCTCTCTCTCTCTCTCTCTCTCTCTCTCTCTCTCTCTCTCTCTCTCTCTTCTCCAAAGAGTGTCATCTATGTATGATTATACTGCTGTAGCCAATATGATCATTGTAATTCAGGTCTGTAACATTTCACCTAATTGTTATTATCAAGTATGAAGTTTAAGCTATTTTAACATTTCACCTGATTGTGTAAACGAGTGCAAATGTTTAGCTGTTTCAACTTTTCAAAATTGGATTTATATACCAACTGAAGTACACACACATATATTCGTTACCTCAAAACAAACACCTCCAAATGCTTTAAACAATTATTCTGTAATAATGTTGTTACGATGCATATTCTTTGCACTTTGCGAGTATGTCTTCTCTTCTGCTATACGAACCTTGCACCCAGCTGATTCCAGACGCCATATTTGTTTACAAATGTGGCAGTATACATGTGATGTGTTACGACAGCAAAAGGAACCTGTGACCACTGGAGGTACTCTAGTTTACTTATTAAAGTTTACCATTAGATATCATTTTAATTTTTTGTCAAAAGTAATCCAAAACCATATTCTGAAATAGTGTCTTGTTTCTGCACTAGGCAGTGCCACAAGTTCCTCCAAAATCGTAACAGAACACACACACGTATGTAATACTAACTAATGTAAATCCACCCGTTGATGGAGGTTTAAACCTTCGAAACGCGTCGTGGAAAAAAAATAAAATAAAACGGTGACTGGTAACAGTAAACTTGTTGTTTCATTTAATGTCAGTAACAGTCACGGTAAAGCCTAACCTAAAAATGTTCGCATTTTGTCTGTTATTGTGAACAGGTTGAGAATTTTCGTCTGACGGGATGCATGCTAGGGTAGTACGCGCAGTTGATGTGACCACCGTGCCCAGGCGGCGCAGTAATCAAAGCATCTGCCTAGTAAGCAGGAGACCCGGGTTCGAATCCCAGTCCGGCACAAATTTTCAACCTTCCCCATTGATTTAATCAATGCCCACTAGCAGCCAATGTCGGTAGTGCTGTCATAATAAGCAACGCATGAGGTAGCATTCATTCTGTCACTCTGTTTTTTGACGAGGGAGAGAGCAAGATTCCATGCAGAATTTAAACAAAAACCACCGTATCCATTCATAAGGTTACTTGATAGTTTAAATGGTTCAAATGGCTCCGAGCACTATGGGACTTAAATTCTGAGATCATCAGTCCCCTAGAACTTAGAACCACTTAAACCTAACTAACATAAGGACATCACACACATCCATGCCCAAGGCAGGATTCGAACCTGCGACCGTAGCGGTCGCGCGGTTCCAGACTGTAGCGCCTAGAACTTGATAGTTTAATTTCAAACAGCTTCCTTAATAACACCATCTCAATATCTCGAAGTGCTGTTATATTCCATAATGTGACCGGTGCCATGACAATGTTCTGCAATGGCGAATTTGCTCCGCTGTTGTAAGCGTGTGTGCCGCTTATGCTCAGTACACCGGTCCTCCACAGTCCTGATAGTCTGACCAATATATGATATGCCACAACTGCAAGAAATGCGGTAGACATCCACCTTACTCAAACCAAGACCATTCACTACAGCACCTAAAAGGACAATGAATTTAGATGGTAGTCAAAAAACATATTTCACATTATATTTCCGCAGAGTTAATGCTACCTTACTCGTGCGATTATTAATTTCATTATCGATAACTTCTGACGTGGTTAGCTTTGGTTTAAGATGGCGCTAGTTTTTGTAGTCTGTGTGTGTGTGTGTGTGTGTGTGTGTGTGTGTGTGTGTATGTGTATGTGTGTGTGTGTGTGCATGCATGCGTGCGTGTTAACTTTCCGGTGTTTCTGTGCAAACGGAGTTGCACAGCGCTTATATGCTGCAGTTATGCCTTGAAAATGGCAGGGTGTGCTCCTGTCGACATACCGGCGATTTTCGATGACGTCAACCGGCTCCATTCCCGTCTGTTATTTGAACATTGTATATGCCAGGAGAAATTCAGGTCTCACAGTTTTAATCTGACAGTTTCAAATGAGCGCACACTCCGCTGCCAACTGAAAATTCATTCTGGAAATTAAATGTTCGTTTGTAGAGATAGTTTGATTTTCCAATATAATGGAATGTACGAATCTACAATTAGTGAATAAATGGAGAATTTCAGGAGTTTTTTCACAATATGTGTTCCGGCGTAACGACAAGGGCCGACACGACGATCAAGAGGGGAAGAGCAGAGAGGGCTGTGAGAGACGTCAGCCAATAGTAGGCTGACGAACCCCTCTCTAGGACGACACCAAGACAGGAGTGGCATCTGCACGAAGAGAATACATGCGCCGCGTCGCCTAGCCGAGGCCGGAGGCGGAAGACCAGCCGTCATACAAACGCTACAGCAGTGACTTATCAACTGTATTGTTTTGCTTGAAGTGAAATTTTATATACCGAAGGATAATGATTACTTGTATGTCGCCATTTGCTTGTGACACACCTTTTGTGAATACGCAGAGTTAAGTATAGTCAATTTAACTTACTGTAATAAACTCCATTAATACGATTTGCTTGAATTGTTGTCTAGCGCTTCGAGAAAACAGCTTCCTAGGCACCCTATAGTAGACGAGTGGGCAGAAAACAATAATAGCATTGTATCAATTTAATGTCGACATATGTATCATTTAACAGTTTTGTGAGGGATGCGAAACTTGCTAAAATATTATTGAATTAGTGCTACAAATCATCGTTAAAGACCGAGTCTCATTAAAATGGCTTTCATTTTCTAGTCTTTTTAATGTTCTCTTAGGTACCTATCCTTTAAATTCTCGGCAGGCAACAATTACAGCAGTAGCTTTTGTGTATGATTTTAACGTACTTAACAGTTTTCTTTCAAAGAAAGACATTCGCTGCGTGAAAATCAAGAAAGAAATACTCAGTTTGACGATTTTGATACTCTCACATGTAACGTCGTGACGTGGGGAAGAAAATGTCTGCAAATTCTGTTGATGTTTGTATCGGCTTCTGAGTTTTCTAATAAATTTAACGACACATAATTACAACAAGAATTAGTTGTTACGAATGCTTAAAGTTTTTTCGAACGTGAATACGTTTTACTTTTTTGTGGGTAATGTCTGTTGTGACAGTAATGCGGCCCGTATTTGCCACAAGAGATTAAGGAAAACCACAGGAAACCGGACTCTGAGTGACCAGACTGAGAATCTGGTCTCCACTGAATACGGTTGTAGCGTTTTAGCACTACACCATCTTGCTAGGCAAGTTGCAGTTTACGTGTGGTCTGGTGATTACTTAAGCCGTAAAAATCTCTCGTGAGCTAATACTTCTGAACATACAGAAAACTGACTTTCTTGCTCAGAACAATTTCGTTCTCGTGTTACAGCGTCCACTCACTGCCTCTCGGTAATGACGCAGAACCGACGTCGAATCGAAAAGCTTACTTAAGGCAGCAGAGGAAAATAGCCGTTAGCGTTTACAGTCGTTACGGCTTCTGCTTGGAGCCAGATGACGCACGGCTATTACAGAATAGTACTGTGGTTTATAGTGCTCTGGTGTTAATTGCGCTGACGGGCTAATTATTCAACCCGTCAGGTGCTGAGCCCATCTACCCAGTAATTACTTACCGAACACGCATTTAGTAATCCCTGTACTCAGATATTGGAAATGGTACATAACCGCCGCCAGTTCGTAACACGGGGGGATGAATGTACACGAACATGAAACTTAGTGTTGTTACTCGAATGAGAGGAAACTACGAATGGCCTGGAAAGAAGCAGCCACCAGATTAACAACACGTCTTCATTGTGAGTAAGTGCCGGAACTGAGGGAAAATACACTCTAACACACACACACACACACACACACACACACACACACACACACACACACAAAACGACGAGGCGCCAAGAATTGTTCGAATAGGACGGAAATCGGAAGATATGACGTACATTTACAGGCAAACAAAACATTACACTTTCACTAAAATTGGGTGATTTATTCAACAGAAAGAACTTCACAAAGTGAGCAGGTCAACAATGCGTTGATTCATCTCTGGGCCTTATGGAAGCAGTCATTCGGCTTCGCATTGATTGACATAGTTGCTGGATGTCCTCCTGAGGGACATCGCGCCCAAATTCTGTCCAATTGGCGTGTTAGATCGTCAAAATCGTGAGCTGGTTCGAGGGCCTGCCAATAATGTTCCATTGTTCTCAATTGGGGAGTGAGCTGGCGACCTTTCTGGCCAAGGTAGGGTTTGACAAGCACGAAGACAAACAGTAAGACTCTCGGTGTCTGTAGACGGGCATTATCTTGCTGAAATTAAAGACCAGGATGACTTGCCACGAAGGGAAAAAAAACTGAGGCGTAGAAAGTCGTCGACGTACCGCTGTGCAGTAATGGTGCCGCGGAAGAAAACCAGATGTGTCTTGTTACGAAACAAAATGGCACTCCGATCCATCACTTCCGGTTGTTGGGCTGTATGGTCGGCGACAGTGGGGTTGCTATCCCACCGCTGACTGTGGCGTCTCCAGACACGATTTCGCTGCCATCCAGGGCTTACATTTCAGCAAGATAATGCCCTTCTGCACACACTGACAGTTTCTAGTGCTTGTCTTCGGGCTTGCGAAACCATCCTTGGCCAGTAAAGTCGCTAGATCTCCCCCCAATTGAGAAAACGGAGCATTATGGGCAGCGTCATCGAACCAGCTAGGTATTTTGAAGATCTAAGTTTCGAATTGAACGGAACGTGGCACGATATATGTCAGGAGATCATCCAACAACGCTGTTAATCAGTGCCAAGCCGAATAACTGCCTGTATAAGGACTGGAGGTAGACCACCGTGTTACTGACTTGCTCAATTTGTGAAGCTCTTTCCTTAGAATAAATTATCCAATTTTCGTGAAATTGTAATTATTTGTCAGTCTGTACATGTACGTCACACTTACCGATTTCCGTCCCATTCAGATGATTCCTTCATGGTGCGTCGTTGTTTTTATAATTTTTTTTTGTCTTAGAGTGTATTTGTAATACAACATTAAACCTAGTCGTGTCAACCTTTCCTAGCTTTCCTTATTCTGTTTAGGGGAGGCAGATAAATTTACTTTTTGCTTGTGAGAGAACGGATGTTTGAAGAATACGCAACAATGTTCCCCGTGCGCTGGGACGGTAGCTAGAAAGAACAAGCACTCTCACTTAGTCAACTCATCTCGAATAGCATCGAGCTTAATGCCCCCAAATGACCGACGGATCACCATCAACAGTGTCAGAGTTAACGCATACTGTGGTGATTAGGCAACTTACACCGTAAATTCTCTCCGCGTTCCGACTAAATATTGACGGTGAAATCTTCTTCTTCCACCAAGTCTCCAAGCCGTTACCCCGGAGCTGGTATCTTTAGAAGGGTTGAAATGCCTCAGATGGTTTTGTTACTCGGGGTACAGGTTGGAAATCAGTGAGCTCTCCTGTAAAATCCACTTTACTGTTACTGCTTCTCTTTCACAACAAAATACTCCTTTTATACTGACGGGTCCGCCTCTCGTGACATCTACGTGGTCGATTCCACATTGCATACAGGTATCCGCATAATTTTGATCGGATGGGGTAACCCACAAAACTCTTGTTCGATCGATCCTTAAGTATTGCTCAACAGTGTGGGGCCATCAACAGTTTTTGTTAATAAGAGAGACAGAAAAGGTCCAACGATGAGCGGCTCTTTACGCCACAGAATAGTTTAAGTATCGCGACAGCTTTACAGAGATGCTTAACAAACTCCAAAGTAGACGCTACAACAGAGACTTTGAGGATTTGTTGAAATTCCGAGAGCGTACATTCTGGGAAGCGTCTGGCAACCTATTAGCACAGTCTAATATGTACAGTCGCGACATTCCCCGACTTTTGTTATGTGCTATGACACCAGCTCGCCGAGCGGTCAATAAGCCATACTATTGAATACGGTATCTGATGAGTGTGACGAGTATTTTTGTATTTATATGTAGAACGAGTTTTACAAAAGGTAGCATATGTAGCGCAATAAATTCCAGCAGTAATGAAAAGAAGACACCACATTTGTCATCCTTTCGGTCCTGAGAGGTGTGCAATGTCACGTTACGGGACTGTTTGGTGATGATTCTCCTGTAACGCAAACATTTAGTAAAGATTTATGTTTCATTTTACGAACAAAAAATGGTTAGTAAATGGTAAAAGAGAATACCTCTCGCAGAAATATGTCATATAATTCCACAATAACGTGGAATGTTGTTCCTTACACTCTCAACCCAACCAGTTCTTGATTGTGGAATAAACAAAAACTATTAAACTAGTATCAAATGCAGTACCTACATTATTTCAGTACCAAATAATCCAGCGCAAATGTCACTGAAGAAAGAACTGCACACAGGCTTCATAACGAAACGTCAAAAGCGATAAGAGAGTTTCCATCACACAGAAGAAACCACTTCCACAATTTTTCGCACATTTGAGCCGCAAAACTCGGAACCTTCGACACTTCCGTCTCTTGGATATGAAATAATTAGGATAAATAAAGTTAGCCGTGTGTTGGAAAATCCAACAAATTGTAAGAATGTGCAAATCATTAGAGTTCTTGCAAAATTATTACGTGACAAGCTAAATACCCAGTATAATAAGAAAGGATAGCGAGTAATGTCACAGAAACAAACGGCGAGTGACTTACATGTTTCAAATTGGTATATTAGATCTTAAATTTAAAAAAAGGATGGAGCTGGCTCATTTGGGCTACCAGTTTATTAGCTGTGCATTTCACTTATTTCTGTTGCTAGCATCTTTCTTGCTTTAAAGACCATTCTCGACGTGTTTTTTGCTGGTCGTTATACAATGCATTAATATAATGTTGACATTTATTTTAACTCTATCTTAAAGTTACGTATTATAAATAAGCCCTAATCACACTTCTACTTTTAATTGAATGAACGTCATGCCACACAGAATAATAACAGAAAAACTGCATTTTTGGCAATTGGCGTCCTAATGACTGCAAAGCGGAACAAAACATCAACTCGTGTAGCAATCCTTTTTCCCCGCGGAAGTAGATGTATGTTTTGCTTATGTGTGACGTACGGATTTTATATCCTGTGCCGAGTGACGTGTAATTAGCGTACGTCATTTCATTTGCGAGATTTTGCTCTGTTTGCATTTACGTGGGGCGTTCAGTAAGCAATGCAACACATACTTTTTCCTCAAAGCAGGTTGGTTTTATTGGCGATTCCAATACACCATATTATTGCCCACTCTTCTGGGTACAGAACCCCATTTTTCAACATAGTCTCCGCTCAGTGCGACGGCCTGACGCCACCTTACTGGGAGGGCCTGTATGCCTGCATGGTAGCACCGTTCTGGTCCACATCGGAACCAGCGTCTTGCTGCCTCGTCATCCACGTGCTGCTTCCTGCGGAGTGCACTCATCATTGGGTCAAACAGATCGACAGGTCGGAGAGGCTTGCGCGACCTTGTTGCGACGGTGACAGACACCTCGCCCAACGAGTCACCGTGCTTTTGTTCGCTGCTGGGTCTCCGTATACATTCTACAAGCGCCTACGAATATCTACAAGACGCTCTGGTCTTACGGCAAAAGGAACTCAATGACAGCTCGCTGCTTGGACCCTACCTCCATTACAGACACCCACGTATAGTCCGCCACCTATCGGAACTTCATGAAACTATAGGGGCTAAAGCGGAAATATTCCACCAAATCCCACAACAAATTCCTCATTTTCTTCAACCGAAATTCGTCAATAAAAAATGTATTGCATTACTTATTAAACGCCCATCGTATGTTACAATCATTCAAGTCTCTTGATATTTTACTACTTCGTAAATTAGAAAAATTAGCAAATTAATTAAAAAACATAATTTTTACGACGCATATGACTTTAACAGACGGTGGCTTTCTTGCCGTCAAGTGCGCCAGTGTCGCTCTAAATGTCAGATGGTTACAAACTTTTACAGTAGTGAGTGTCGCGTCTGCATGTGTCAGACATGGTATTGCGTCCTCGCACATATGTCTCGCAAATTGACCACGACGATGAAATAAGAGAAATTGGTGATTATACAGAGGTTTATCGACATTCGATCTTCCCAAGTACCATATACGGATGCAAGAGGAAAGGGCGAGAATATGGCGGTGCTAGAAGTACCCGCCACCACATTCAGGTTGTCAAGTATAGATGCAGATGCACATGTAGATGTAGATGCAAATGTAGTTGTGTACGGAGAGACCAATGTGGTGGTGGAGAAGAGGCAGTGGTGATCGCACACGCACGGACGTTATTGCTGCCGGAACAATTTCGGGCAAGTACAGTGTGAGACCACGGTTGCGTGGAAGGCTCGCTAGCTCTCCTGCAAAGCTTAGAAAGTGACGTAAATAACACAGAATATTCGACATTGACTTTAATGTGGGAACTACACTTGTTGAATTTTAATAACTGCTTGCAGGAGCAGCGCAGTTCTCGGCATTTGCCGAAGCCAGCAGGGTCGCAGCGCTCCTGGACGTGGTTATCCTCTGGGACTCGTGTGGACAGCGCAGCGTGCTGCATGTTGAGCCGGCGGCGGCCCCCGCGTCGTGTCGCGCAGCACCCCACGGGACTCCGCTACCAGGCCCATCTCAAAATTAGTTGGCCAGGTCACTTATTTCGGGCGCGTTGTAAAAACAGCCGGCGTTCCAGTTGGTCACTCGCGCATTACTACCGTGCTTCTCTACCTCCTCCCTCCACCTCATCCATCGTCTCTTTTCCTCAGAATTACACCCTTCCCCACCATTTTCTTCTTCACAGCTGCGTATTAGATCACTCTGTCATTTCTTTCGAAGTACTGCACAAGAGGGAAATTAAGACACGGTATAATTTCTCTACTTGTACCTTTGATCACATAGTACTGTGGTGATATCGAGCAGCAATAAATTAATGTTAATGTAGACAGTACACTGTTCCTCCAGCAGAGGCGTCTTACAGTTGGTAATTTATTCTGCATGCTTCGTGGTGATACACAAAGAGCTCTTTATCCGTTACATACTGATGTAAATATTTTTATTTGGCTGAAAATTTTTGTTATGTCTATATTAGACAGCTGTAACAAATTACATTCCTTGCGAACAAACCAAGAAAGAGAAACTTATGCTCGTAACCTACCACTAATAATACAAGTTTGTTTTCCCCCTTGAGTCGTACCTTCGGTCACAAATACATTTTATTCCTTTGACCAGGTCGATGGAGCAACAGACCCGTATAAATTACAATAAAGGTGATTTTAGTTACAAGTAGGTAATAAATTGTGAGAACTGTATCCATTAGTGTACTAAATGTCCAGTTATCCCTTACGATGACAGCCTGTACCTTGTTTCAGTCTACCGTAAAATCTTCCAAGATGCTTAGCAGTAACACGGCATTCGGGTAGAAAAATTGGCAAATGAGATAATGACACTGCCATAAAATTCATACACTGCGAAGTAGTCATGTAGATGTAGACGACTATAGGTGACGCTCTTTGGCACTTTAAGGAGCCTACTCTCTCTATCCGCCGTAAGAAATTCAGCCGCATGCGTCCATATGCTTATTCCCACCGTAATAATCAAAGAAGATATTCATTGTGGAGAAGAACAGATATTCCCTCAATATTTTTCTGTGGTTGCATATATGAAATACCGTCCTAAAAAGACTCAAATAATGTGATTTTTCAAAAGCCAATGACGAAAACATGTGTTCGCTTTGGACTGCTGACATAAATGCTGGAAAACAACGGCTGAGCGTTTACTGAAAACCATATCACTATTTTCGGGAAGCTCAGACCAAAAGTTGTGCTGGAGCTCCCGCTTGCAGCGAAGAACCCTTTGCAACTACCTCTAATAACTAGAGAAAGATACTTGAGCGCCATCTACTTCAACAGTGTGACACATGGAACTGTGGCGAACACATTCCATGGGTTCCCACTAATCTTGACCTCAAAAGGGAAACAAACAAGTTGCAGAAATGACTCTGGTAAGAGCGGATAGACTATAAACAAGATATCAGCTGTCAATTCTGCTGGCAATGACATCTTATAACTGCTTGTTTTTCACTGAATTTAAGCTTTTCTCACTAAATGGGGTCCTTATCGGTTCAGTCTGAGCCACCAGTCTTTTTTTTGTCCAATGAAACAATTTTATTACTATATTTCAATTAGTTCATTGGTCAGGTAAAGCTGAATGTAGAACGGGCAGCTTTATTTCTGACTGACAGCCATGAATCTTGTGTCACGATCTTCATCATCCAGTTGGCCAAAACTAATGGCATGACAATAATAATGTTCTGTACCACATCAATACAATCTCTTGATGTGGCCTTTTTAAAATATTTTACAACGAGATTGCACTAATTGGATTTCAACTCCAGGGGATGCTAGAAAGCTGAAACCATTTATGTTGTGCTACAACTTGCTGATTATGTCTATACCAAAACAGCGTCTCGATTCGATAAAATGTAATGATAACACCTACGCAGAAGATGACTTCCTTTTATCAGCGACCGCTACGGTCGCAGGTTCGAATCCTGCCTCGGGCATGGATGTGTGTGATGTCCTTAGGTTAGTTAGGTTTAAGTAGTTCTAAGTTCTACGGGACTGATGACCTCAGAAGTTCAGTCCCATAGTGCTCCGAGCCATTTGAACCATTTGAATTTCCTTTTATCACCTGTTACTCGCAGACCAACGAGGTGGAGACATACAGCTGCCAATGAAGTACATTTTGTTAAGGAACAAGTTGTAGCATAACGTCAAGTTCACAATATTTTTATGAACCATGTTAATTTGCCACCAACCAAAATTTTGGTGTCACCAAGAGATGTAATGCACTTTCCAAAAGTACAACCAAGAATTGAAACATAAAATGGGAGGCTTAAAGGAAACTCAAGACTACTAACAGAAAGGTGAGAATCAACCATCTGAGGTTGCAGTAACGAAAAACAGTTTTAAGCCAAGTTCAAGAAACAGTAAGGAAGGTCATGAACTCTGCACCAAGAAAGTTAAATAAAGAAAGATACGTTAATAACTAGAATACACAGTATAAATTTCCACAATAACATTTACTTAATAGTCCGTTATGAATCGGCTATCGGCTTCTTAGGCAATCGTCAGATAACTTAATGCTAAACAGATAGTCCACACAATTTCAGTTTGCAGAGATTGCTGTATAAAGATATGTGGCATTGTATGACTATATCGATACAAAACACAAGCATAATATATTATCTCAAGAGACTCAGAACAAACAAATCTTATATTACAGTATATTCAAACACAAAAACTATATGAATGTATAAGCCAAAAATGTTGTAGAAGAGAGTAATGACACAGGCTACTGTGTCATATGGAGAAACTGATGAATGTCATGAACAGACCGGGAAAAAGGAGGTGGAAGGGGGGGGAGGGAGAGAAAGAAGTCTATGGAACGTTCCATTTAAGCTATAAATGGAACTTTGACATATTATAAACAATACAAATGTTAATATGTAACAACGATTTTACAGTTAAAAATAAAAATTAAGCCCACTGATGATAGCACAAAAGTGCTGAAACATGTATGGGTGAAACAAAACAAAAAGGTGTTTTGCATAAGACGTAACTTCTCACCCCAGAGTGCTGACACTTGACATATCCTGCCATTATACCAACTACATCAGGTCATGATGTGGAATGGTCTTTCATATAAAACAATGAACATTCAATCATGTGTGTAGCCACTATAGTGTAGTCAACTTACAGACTGAGTTATCATGGCTATGTTGTAATGAGCGGGTTATGAAGTAATAAATAGCACAGTGGATTTGCGAGTATATATTTTATTCAAAAATCATACACTGGATCCAACACATCTGAAAAATCAACAGGTTCTTTCTGCACCTTCACTCCTGTACAGAATTTACCAAATAACGGTTTCTTAGGTGTATGGAATTCAGCATGAATTTCTATCAAACTTATTAGTTGTCCTTTAGTTTCTTTTGGCACTGTATTGATACACAGGTGTAAACTATCAGCATGCACACTATTCACTCGGAGATGGTCTACAATGTCTTCATAGACACTTTTAACACAATTAACTGTCTGTTCAGTCAACCAACATATTGGATAATGCCATCCCTAGACTGAACATGTTTGTAACAGTGGAGTGTCGCAGATAAATGATAATGTTCCTTGGTTTCACACAGAGTACTAAGTCATCATACATTGCTGTGATTGAGAGAGTTAGAGCACCACAGTTAATATCTGGTGGGGTACGAATTGGGTAATAACTGGAAGTCATCAGCTGACAGGTATAAACTTCAGCACGTTTCATTTCATCCCATTTGTGCTCAGCAAATTACACTTCAACATTTTTACATGCACTTTAAGTATCTAACAACATACACCAATGATTGGCTTCTATATCTCCTAGAATAACGATATTTAAACGCTTTGAACCTGTAGATGTCAAATTGTATGTTGAAGAGAAAAGCATTAGAGCAATAGTTGGAACTGATAGCTTCTCATCTACAATATCTACACCTAGTAGTGGCATTGGAATCTCCTGAGATGGTTCGTATGTTGGAAGCCAGTACTTACCTGTACTGTGGAGGGTTGGACCACCTGCACACTTCTGCAGGTCAGGGATGGGCTGGGTATATCATCACAGAGTGGTATAGACAACAGCTCACCATTTTCCTGCTCCAGCATGCTGACCAGGTGCACAACAGCATCCCACAGTGCCGATGACAATGCTTGTCCTAACATTCTGGAGGTCACTGCAGGTCCTGACACATTGTTAAACTCCTCTCTGTTCATAACCAGCATCTCCTCAATTGAACACATTGCACACAAATGGGTACGAATAGGGAGCTATGGGCACAATCCTCAACTACATGATTACAGCTGATATAACCATTAAAGTTCTCCTTGGGCAACACATACATATCATCCATTGAACACACAGTACAGAGTAAAGACTTATATCAGTCATGTCTGACAGCTCAGCACAGACTGAAACTCCCTCATAAGTCGAAGAGGGGAGGGGATGTGAGATAGTGTGGGAGGGGTAGTGGTTGGGGTGGGAGGGCCAACAGCGCCCTCTGTGTTGGTGTTGTGAACTAAGTCAGTTGGACTCTGGACCTCAAAGTGAATACACAAAATTTGATATTCCCACCAAAAAATTTGAGTTCCCCACCAAAATTTCAGTTTCCCAACGGTTCCAGGGGTAGGGGTGGAGGGAGGAGGGGTGGGAAGGGGAGGAGAGGGGGAAGGAACCCACATTCCATCTACAGAAAACTCATGACGCCATTAGGGGGTTGCCACTAAATATATGCAACCCATACTTACAAAATACCCCGATACTCCCTTTGTGTTACTGCTAATGACATTCATTTAGAGCATGTTTGGCAAAAGTGGAATTTTTCCTTTTCAGTCTCCAACACCTTTCATGCTGTCAGTCTAGTAGTTATAGCCCTATCTAATTGACCTACATATAATTTGCCATAGAAACTGCAGGTAATTCTACAAATTCCACTGTGTTCTAAAGGTGGGGTCTTATCTTTACTGTTGAACATAAGATGGGCAATAGTATTCCTAATGTAGAAGGCTGAAGCATATTTTCTGGGTTTTAGTTTCCTGGCAAGATCCTGTGAAGTTCTACCCACATATAGCAGCATGGAGGCCCATTTGTTATCAGTGTGGTTTAGGGCTGTTTGAGTATGTTGCCAATTAGGGTACGGCTATAACCATTACTGTATGCTATTTCTTCAACTATTTCCAATTCTTTTTCGAAATCTGGTTTGGTTTGTGGTACACCATAGAGTGGCAGGCTGCATGTTTGTGTGTTATGGGATGATGGAACTGGCTGGTATTTATGTGTCTGTTGAAGTTGCTTTCCTGTATACTTTAAATAAATGCTGTTGCGTACTGCTGTCAATGGTGAGGCCTAAAACTTTGATAGAGTCTCTTCCCATCTCCATTGTATACTTTATTTTACTGTGGTGTGAATTCAAATGTTGAAAAAATTTACTTAATTGTCCGGTGATACCTGTCCACAAGCACAGTACATCATGCACACACCTAGTCCAGTACTGTATTTTAGAACTTAGAGGTTCTTCATCTAAAAATGTTTGCTCAAAATCATCCATACAAATTTCATTCATATAGTATGAAATGTGATGTTCTTCACAACAGAACTAAGGGCACAAAACTAACATCACTTGAAATTCTGGCCATTTATAAACACCATTCAAAGAAGCCTGATAAGGTCGTTAATGACCATACACGATTCCATTACTCACCCTTATTAAAGCAGCAGCAGCAGCCAGTTAGTGTTTCTCTCAACATTAGGCATTAAGCTTGCTATAACTGTCTCACATCCACATTCCATAGACTTCTTTCTCTCCCTGCCCCCTCCCTCCCTCCTTTTTTCCGGTCTGTTCATCACACATACCAGTTTCTCCACATGACGCACTAGCCTGTGCCATTACTCTCTTCTACAACAATTTTGGCTAACACATTGGCTGGAATGGCTCTGAGCACTATGAGACTTAACTGCTGTGGTCATCAGTCCCCTAGAACTTAGAACTACTTAAACCCAACTAACCTAAGGACACCACACACATCCATGCCCGAGGCAGATTCGAACCTGCGGCCGTAGCGGTCGCGCGGTTCCAGACTGTAGCGCCTAGAACCGCTCGGCCACTCCTGCCGGCGGCTAATACATTCATATAGCTTTTGTATTTGAATGTACTGTAATATAAGATTTATTTGTTCTGAGTCTCTTGAGGTATTACATTATGCTTGTGTTTTGTATCTATATAGTTATAAAATGCCACATATATTTATACAGCAATATTTGTACAGCTATAATTTCTCGCTGAAGTTGTGTTGACTGTCTGTTTAGCATCAAGTTATCTGACGATGGCCTAAGAAGCGAAAGCTGGTTTATAAGGAACTATTAAGTAAATATTATTGCGGTACATTAATACTCAAGTTATTTACCTGTCTGTGTTCCTCCAAGATCTAACGGAATATTCCATAAAAGAAAGGTATTTCAAAATGAGGAAAGCAGTTCTGAGACAGATATGGAGGTTTCATCTGGTAAAAGTGTTCTATTCTCATCTGGCGACGGTAGTTGAGATCAAGAGTGTGGAGAGTGAGGCATTTTCCTTGTTAAGACGGAACTCTTATAGGATTACTTTCTTGGACGTGTCTGTCTGTCCGACTGTTAACACCTGCTTTTCTCAGGAACAGTTAGAGGTATCAAGTTGAACTTTGAGTCACATACTAATATCTATGGTCCATTGCAGTATGAAAAATTTAAGCTTCTAAATCATTGTTACGAAAAGATATGGTCAATTTTGTCACATATTTCGATACTCGCAAACTCACTAATAAAAACCTATAGGATACTTCCCGCTGACTTAGAAACATAAAATTCGTCCAGAAACAAGGTTTCACAGAACCAGTGAAGGAAAAAATACGAAAGTCTTTGTAGTTATGTTGAGAGGCACCCACATGCCTTGCTCATACTGTGGCATCAAGCAGTCAGGCCTGCAAGATGAGTGGTCTGCCAAGCGAGTGGACTCATTCTTATTTATCGAGTAACATGAACCCTAGTACTCATAATTAAGTTACAAGTTATTCTCCTGTTTGAATATTACGCAACGGAAACGGAAACGCACATCTGACTATTAATAATTTACACAACTCTGACTGTTGACTACGCACTGGCAATACCACAGTTTCTTTCTTATTTAACGGCTTTGATCAACACGTCGCCATTGCACTGAATATGAATGGCGCACACATTATAAATTCTGGGTATCGTGACAACATACTATTCGAAGGAAAAGGCCACCAATCTTTTTCTTTTCACTATCTTATTTATTCCGATAAATTCTATAACCTAAACACACAAATTCTATAACCTACAAAAATAACACATGAGAAATTCCGCCCAGTGGGCATGGCTTTACATTGGTGAGTCTCTATCTTATGGTATCGTAATTATTTAACGCTACAGTGCACTTTCTGAATAGGATGGTGGATCTTTTTCTATATCTCACACTTCGACTCTCACACCCATCATTACGAAAATTTCCTCCAGACCGAGCGGTACAAAAAGGAACATGCATAACCCACTGCCTCTGAAACTATCTTATTACTATTCCATGCCAACCACACATACTTAAATTTCATGAAATACATCACACTGGCAACATACAATACAAAGAATAGTCACAACGTTGTAATCACATCACTTTCAGCTTTCCCACTTCAATTAGTATTTATCCCAGTTTCACACGACACTGCCCCACTTCGTAATTTTTCTTTCCTACTATGAACTCTGGAGGATATATGCACGTCTTCCTGTGCAATGCAAGCCAAGTGGCGTTGCTGGATAGACGTCTGACTCACCTTGCTTCTCTCTCAGAGTAATATAGTTTGAAACAAGCGCCACACGGAAACATAACACGCAAAGTAATATTAAGAACATATTCATCACACACGCGAGTCCTCAACTGATACCATGGACGAGTACTTCTCTTCATCCTTTGTCTCATACACAGATTGAGACTCACACAGTACTCACCACGTGGAAGTACTCGTCTCTAATTTCAAGTCCTGCACACGCCATTTCTTAAATATTTCCAACTTATAGTACACACGCTAGTAATTCAGCTTAACTTACGCACTCGGAAGTATTTCAACTTATTGCTACACGTGGTTTCATTGTGACCATTGGTCACTTCCGAAGATTACTACGATCCCCTTAATATTACCTGCCTAACATTTAATTCTCCCCACAAAAGTTACTGAAATAGAGAAATTATTATTCCAAACTACTCTTAAGTATTTTACATGCATACCATGACTCCACTCTTTTGTCTTTACGGAGCACACCTAAGACAGGTCTTACCAACACTAGATCCAGCGGCAGAGTGTTGAAACATGGCCGTTCTTCAGGTCATCTCGCACCTCCGTCGAGGTGGGGGAAGACCATGCTACCCATTGGTCAGCCACATTTCAGGCGCTCAAAGCTCCGGTAAATTTCATCTCTTTGGTTCCACCAAAGGTGACCAAAAATCGTCTCAAAGATGATCATATATTCACATTCACTATCTGCGGTTAGCAGACGACCATACATTCATTTATTTCACAGATCGCACCAAACTGGATGTAGGGATTTATTTTGTGGGAGTGCACATGTGATCAATTAAATAAATAAATTGTCGTTCTTTCCCACACTGGTATCCGGCTTCGCTGTATTAATTGAAATTGAGTTATTATTAGAAAAAATACGTTGTACTGACAAGAATAACGAAGAATGTTGTACCTATTTTCAATGTTGGGCGGTACTGTACCCTTTCAATGTTGTCCCAGCGCGGCAGTTGTAGCACTGCTCTCGTGAGTTTTGCGTGGTATACGGAAGGGACTCTCAGTTAATTTTGTTTAAATAAAGACATTAACGTTCCTAGTGTAAATGTTTGGAGTTAAGACAAGTTAACTGATGGGTCCCAAACTTCGTGGAAGTGGGGTGTGTTGTAAATTATTTCAATAGGCAGTCTGTACTGTTAGCCTCAGGTCAGCCGCCTTGGAACTATTTTTACCACAAGTGATGTACTTCCTCCAATAGGACTATTGCCCATTTTTAATTTTCCACTCATTTACACTAAGCTCTGAGCTGTGACGTCATAGGAGTGTGGATAAATTCAGTTATTTTGAATTTCCCACCAATTTCTAATTTCTCGCCATTTTATACACACAGCAACTGGTATATGTCAAAACCGCGGGGAGTAGGGGCTTGTCAGATGATTTTGCGTGATGATGTCATCAAAGACGTCATCATAAATCTGCTAACAACCCAGAGTGCACCAGAACCCATTCAGCTACACTGCTTTCGTCAAATAAGGAATTAAACAGGAAGGTGAAGAAAGAATATTTCAGTATTCAGCCCCAATGTGCCGCAAAGATTGCGGGAAACACGTGGGAAAGTTCGAAAGCACAAATGAGAAGAGAAGTATACCAAACAAGATATTAAGAAGCACCTTCATTGGTGTAAGATTGTATTCTGATGTATTCATAGCAAGATGGTGGAATGTTGGAAATTGGAAATTTGTGGTAAGGTCTTAAGGGACCAAACTACCAAGGTCATCGGTCCCTCGGCTACCCCGCGCGGCCAGGCGGAATGTTAATTAATGCCTGTTTTATATTAGTTTGTTATATTATGTTGGTTTTTTGCTTATTTCTTTATTTTGTAGTATTTATTTCGGAATGAAAAGTGTATAACAAATTTAGAAGTATCGAAAAATCATTCAATAGTTTTGTTTTATTCATGAGTAACACAGCAAGAGCGTCGGTGCCACAGGAATAGCACAATGTTAAATTCCAACACTGTCTTTTTGATTAATCTTGCTGTGTAAAATAAATGGAACGTGTTTAAAAATGAGGGAGCACTTTATTCAGTTTCGTCACAGAAAACACGCGCCGCAGGCTGTTAGATAGCGCGCATTCCAAGTTACATTAGAATATTTGGAAGTTTTGTGCTATCCTTCTGTCGGATATCGAAGACAAAAGCTTTTCTAGTCACCTATCAACATTGTATCGTTCATATACTGTATACAGTCAAAAGAAAGAACTTCGAAGACTGGACATATTGACTTAATCGATGAATATGAAAGAGATTAATCAAAACTGAATATGTTGATCGCCGGTGGTATTAGCTTAATTTACTGATGTTTCAACTGAACGGCGCAAGAAATTAATCGGGTTCATTACCTTGACACCTTACTGGAGAAGTGTCTTTCTCAAACGCGAGGAGCCTCAAATAACCCCAGTACATTTTCATTTTGAACATGTGCGGGATTTGTTTGACACCCAGCAACTGTAACTAATGAGTTTGAGGACAGCCAAGTACCAATGCAGTCTTACTGGGACAGCAGGGTAGTGAGTCAGTCACTATTTTAACGAAAGCATTCCTACATGCTACATAGTTCATTGTCTGTGGTCTCCGAAGTCATCAAATCATACCCCAAGTGCTTTAGATCTGTAGGTACGAGACAAAGGAAAATTTTCGTACAGCTTCACTTCTAGACCAAAACGTAGAATTGGCTACGCGGTGAAATTAGTAATTGAGCGTTACAGGCCAATGACACGGCTATGAGACGAAATGGAGTATCGATTTGATGGACACCGTGGTGCACAAGCTGTTAGAATGCTTAAGTCCTCAAATAATTACTCCTTACTGTGTCAATATGTGATACTACATTAATTTTGTTAGGTAATTAAGTTATAAATTAAAATAAAAACCTTTCCTTCCGATTTTCTGTGTCCGCAACCGAAACTGTGATGGAAATTACATCGTTTCCTCCGTAGAAGAGTGATTTTGGACTAGATTAATTTTGATTCAGCACCTTTCAGACTGTAATTGTTGGTGGGTACCAAGACGGTGGCAACAGTTGTAGAGGCTCTTTGGTTAGAGTAAGGACGTCAGGAGATGAAGGATACCTTTTTTAGAGGCTCTTTGGTTAGAGGAAGGACGCCAGGAGATGAAGTATACCTTCCTGACGGCTGGTTGGCGGTTAGGACCAGTCGGTAAAGACATCCTAACAGATGTCTCTTGTAAGACGGACATAGCATTTTTAGTAACGGGACCCAGCAGGGCCAACGAGCCTCACTTTGGTCGGTGTCCTCGAGCTATCAACAGATAACATGTGTGTGGTAAGTGTCCAGCACAGAGGAAGTTGTGGCAGGCGCCATGTAGGTGACAGTCCGACTCAAGGAGTTAGGAGAAGACTGAGATGTTCACAGGCCTGAATCCGGAACACAAATGCCGGTCACTGTCTTCATCACAGGCTTGGTAAAGCACCGTCATACACGGCTGCTCCTCGTTGCCAGTATTTCTCCAGTTCCCTCGCCTCAACACTATAGTGCCTTCGTTGATATCATTTTTAACTTTAATTTCTAAATGATGCTTGATCTCATGTGAAATCCTCATACTGAACTCTTTTGCAATGTTTAATACTTGTTTTCCTTTTCTTTTTAACGAAGAATTAATGAGTGAAGTTTGGGCTCCTCCCACTGTTATGACTGTGGTACTGTCCTTGTTCACATGCATTCGCATGATAATCTTTGATTAATTGATGATCACATTGACTGTTTGATTTGCACCTGTAAGTAGAGTAGGTTCGAATGGTTCAAATGGCTCTGAGCACTATGGGACTTAACATCTGTGGTCATCAGTCCCCTAGAACTTAGAACTACTTAAACCTAACTAACCTAAGGACATCACACATATCCATGCCCGAGGCAGGATTCGAACCTGCGACCGTAGCAGTCGCGCGGTTCCGGACTGAGCGCCTAGAACCGCTAGACCACCGCGGCCGGCAAGTAGAGTAGGATCGAACCAGATTTTTCCAAGACCACGCGTACAGCATCACCTTCTATTGGTTCCACTTGTTAGAGGAAGTGGCGACAGGCGATGTGTACCGCTACAAATATATGCGAAATTTATGTCTTTATTGTAATACCTCCACTGGTGGCCACTTTCACCAAGTCACAACACTACGGGGGACAGTCGGACCCCTCAGAGTGAGCGCCACAGACGCATACAGGGGGTAGACTTCCAGATGCCTTTGCCTCGCTTAAGAATGGATACCTTGCGAAGAGTCTGGCGGTCAATGAGAAGCGTACGGATAACTATGCACGGCTCCCCTCTCCCTCCTCCCCCCACTACCCCGTCACCCTCACCCCTTCCCCCACCCCATCCCACAGGTACTGGAATGGAGCGTCGACGCCAGAATCCCAAGAATTGTCACAGCGAGGAGTGTGAAACTACACAACAAAGGAAGAAGTAAGCCTGCTTAAGAAAATGTTTCCTGGGAGGTAAGGTGGTTGCTTATAAATCAGGAACGCCCCAAGATTCTTAGATCAAGCCGTTACAAAAAGGTGTTATGTGGCTGCTTTCACAACAGCTTAGAAATGCAAAACACGATCGAAAAAATGTGCGATCAACGCTGGGAACAGCCTTGACATTGGGAATGTGAGCAGGCCGGCAACTTAAGAATCACACACCAGTCCGCACCAGATAGAACACTTCAACTCTGCACTGTGAGTTGTGGTCATGAAACGGGGATCGGTCATTGGGCCTCGCTGCAAATTTAATCTGCCAATGAGAACGTCGAGAGGAATAAAAATTCGAGGAGTGAGCGCAGCAGAGTGAGGAGAAGTGGATGAGAAAGCGCAGAAGGAAGAAGACGGGGAGGTTCTTCGATCCATCGCCTACTTACTCTGCTGTCTTTGAATCTGATCCTCAGTCCCATCCTAATATTCATCGTTACTTTGTAACTTATTCTTTTCATGTTCCATGGTAAGTGGCCGCTTGCTTACGATCGAGTACTTGGGAATGAAGCACTAGGCTGATCATTGCAATTTCCTTACCTAACGTCCGCCTTCCGGACCGCGATAGCGCTACTACGGTCACGACACCGGCGGCGACCTGTAAAGGTGGAGACCGATCCAGGCCCTCGCTAATGCCGGGAAGCAGCCGACTCGCCACCCCACAGCTCCGAGCCGTCGCGCCGCACCTACACACGGCCTGCCGCCTTCATCACCACACGACAAACGACTATGAAGAATGACGAGATGATTCATTCCCCGTACCTTCCCCGTAACAACTGAGTCGTGCTCATTTCCAGTCAAACTGACCCTGAGAATTGTAATTTCTTACGTGTGTAATGTAATGAAATGAATGCAGTTATTTCAAGTTTTATTCACCTAATAATCTGTTGTATTGGCTAATCAGTCCCTCAATCTCATAAACTTTTGCTGTTTTATTTCACTTCATTACTGATGTCATTAATTATTGGCTCCCAACACCGGGCGATCTCATTGGTACATTGCATGCTATACGATATCACAGGGAGTTTTGAAGTATTCGCTACATTTTTAGCTCCCAGCGTGGAGCAATGTATTAGTAACGTGCATCTCATTGTACGCAAGACGTCAAAGCGCTCTCAGTTCACTACATTTAGGCACCCAACGGGGGGCTTCGATTTTATTTCAGTTTCGCGTTTTTGCTGGTGTCGGAACTTCTAACTTTTCAGACACGCCTCAGGAAGAATTAAAGTGCCATACTTTTACCAGAATATGCTAATCTCGTTCTGTGTGATGTCAGGTGTACGGATGGTGCGTTTGTGTGTGCTGGGTATATTGCAAATGAGCAGCATCGAGTAGGTGTAGCTATAGTTAGTATATTTAGTTTCAGTTACCACGGCCTCTCACGTATTTTGAAGTAGTATTGGAACGTGTAAGCCGGCCGGGGTGGCCGAGCGGTTCTAGGCGCTTCAGTCTGGAACCGCGCGACCGCTACGGTCGCAGGTTCGAATCCTGCCTTGGGCATGAACGTGTGTGGTGTCCTTAGGTTAGTTAGGTTTAAGTAGTTCTAAGTTCTAGGGGACTGATGACCTCAGCTGTTAAGTCCCATAGTGCTCAGAGCCATTTGAACCATTTGGAGCGTGTAGTTCGTTGAGAATGTTCTGTTTGACGTTTCCACTGCTTTGTTTGCTGCTACAAGCGTTGCCGTCAGCGTCGTATTATCTGTGTCAATTAGTCCTGGGGGGTAACTTTTTTGTGATCGTGTTTTTCTATGCAACTGAGGTCTGGGAGATTGATGTGTTGTATCCTCGCCAATGGACGCAACTGGAGCTGGCACGCTGAGAGAGTTTCCGTCTGGCGCCACGGGCTGAGATTTGAAGTTCGCCGCCAGCCACACGCGCGACCCAACCAGCAACCTCCGCGCCGCTGCCAATGAGATGGACTTCCGCTTTGTGGTAAGTGGCGACCTCGGGCAGCAACGGACGGTTCATGTTCGGCGTTGGCGTACGACAGTTCCAGTGCGGAGTTCGAGGGTTGCAGTTCGTAGCTACAGTTCGTAGTGGAGAACAGCCTTCGAGATGTAATCAGCAAGATGGCCTTAGCAAAGGGACAAGTGTTTACTACTGTGATTGACAGTATGGCACCCAGAGCGGACATAGTCTTGTTGGCATCATATTCAGAACGCACTCCATGACAGACCACTATTACTTGTATCTGTCTGCAAGCACAGCCAACGTGTTCCTGTACCACTGTAGTTAGGTATCTGTGGTGTCACCGCCAGGCACCACACTTGCTAGGTGGTAGCTTAAATCGGCCGCGGTCCATTTAGTAAATGTCGTACCCGCGTGTCGCCACTGTGTGATCGCAGACCTAGCGCCACCACAAGGCAGGTCTCGATATACGATAGAGCACTCGCCCCAGTTGTACGGACGACATTGCTAGCGACAATACGGACGAAGCCTTCCTCTCATTTGCCGAGAGACAGTTAGAATAGCCTTCTGCTAAGTCCATGGCTACGACCTAGCAAGGCGCCAATTGTAACAGTGCATTTATCTTACGAGTCGCATTTGTATAGTCAAGAGAGATGTATCACAAGGAATAATAAAGTTAAGTATATTCCAAAGCTACGTATTTTCTTGATAGCCGTCATAACGTATCTTGTTCCAGAATTCACGCCCGTCTGCGTTAGATAGCGTGCCTATCGGCCCCCTCAAAATAACACTGTGTCGGCACTTCTGTCGACACATCAGTATCGCAGCGCAATGAAGTGTATATTTGTGTGTCACTAATTTGTTTGCACTGTCGCAGTTCCTCTGTCGACCACGGAGCACCTTAACCTAACACGAAGTGTGCGAGCCGTTCTAAACAGACGACCCGTATATATCATGATAAATACGAGCATGGCCTGAATGGAGGAGAGTTCTAGGATGACTGAGGCAACACAAGGCACGTGTTTGCGGAATACACAAAATCACAGTACGCAAGAAACTGTCAGGTAAATTGAAGAAAATCTGGAGATTAGTGCAGAAACGCCAGGCACGTATGTGGGAAGTACACAAATTCAAAGTACACTAGAAACAGACGGGTCAATTGAAGAAAGTTTGAGGGTGAACGGGAAAACACACGACACGTCTTCATGGGATTCGTGAGATCACAGTCCACTGGGTCCAGTTCTCGCGATACTAGAGAACCAAACAACTCAGTTAACTGCCGCAATCTGAAAGCCTGGAACCTGAGTTAAAACTTTGTAAGTAAAAGATTAATGGGTAGATAGCTGAAGTTAGGCGCGAATTGGGGACCGAAACCAAAATGATACGGACGGGAAGTCACCAACAGCTTGGGCGAGGCTAGAAAAGTGTGTGAAACGAAGGTTGACAGCCTAGAAACGAGGGAAAACTCGAAGATGACTGACATATCTGCGCGCGTAGATGAGGAAAGTAAATCGTCCAAGGAAACACGAACTATTGTCAGTCCTCGAGCAAGAAGTGTCTGCTATATGATAAGATAATGTTCTTGTAACATAGGTCACGCCAACGAATTTGCAGGCCACATTCCCGATGCACGGGGTGGACATACCAACGCCTTCGGTCGAAAGCGCAACACCCACTTGAAAGGATACCTAAACAATTTAGAGGTGCATCTCCGTGCGAAAGGAGTGGCGGAATGTAATGCTTTACTTGTTACACGGCAGACGCTCGACCAAGAGGAGGCTGCCTGGTCTGACATAACAGTTTACGAGAACAGTAGTTTCACAAGGATTTCTGTACCAAGTTTCTGGCAACGTACTGGAACCTGGCCGCGTGGGCAAGTGCAAATATGAGCATACATTGGGGAGGAGAGAGTGAGCCACAGTCAGGCCAATCCATGGCAACATACGCTGATCACTTTGTAGTCCTGGAGGCATACTTGGATGACAAAAGGACGGACGAATTGTGTAACGCGATGCGCTCACATGTTCCTGCTCACATAGAACGCGCTCTAGACGGGGCACTGTAGGGAGCGTAGCTCCTCGATGTTTTAAGGTCTTCGGAAACGAAGAACGGCACACGCTAACGCAATGAGGATATAAAATAGAGTGCTACAAGAGCTTGTGCAGCTTAGTGACGGACAGAATAATAACGAACGACGGGGAGAAGAAGGGAGTAGGCGAAAGCGGGATATACGCCGTGGTCCCCACCGGGGAGAGCAAGGAAGGATCGAAGCGCCGAACCACGTGAGCCGCGTGAATTGCGTGCTAGCGCCGCATTAATGAGAGAGAGCGAGGAAGTAATGAAGGTCAACTACCACTGGCTCCACCTCAGGTAAATGAGCGTGAGATCGCACAAGTGAATGACCAAAGACAATGAGATATCGCAGAGGGCACCTCAGTACAGAAGGGACACCACATACGCAATTTGCGGTACTGGCAATCGCAAGCGCAACACGACATTGACCAGTACAGTGACGACACAGATTGGCCTGAAGAAATGGAGAATCGGTGTCTCCACATTGAGATAATCGTGGAAGGAATTAAGACGAGAGCACGTTTGGATTTTGGGTCGGAAGTGACTACACTTTCACTGTTTTTCTGCGCAGAACTTGTGGAAGTAGTAGCAAATTACCTGGTGTATCTGTAAAAGGAATCTCAGATATTCCCGCTTTTGGTACGAAAAGGAAGAAGGTTGAAAAGCAGGTCTTGGTATAGATAAGCGAGGAGAGAAGTGACTTCTAGGTGAATGCGAATGTCGTCTGTGGGTTGTCGCTACATTTGGTAATCAATAATGACATACTCTCGAGTATAGCGTTGATCATGGATTGGATCACGAAAACCATGGTCGAGTTGTTCAAAGATCCAGTCACTTGGAATGCAAAGGACAATAAGGGCACAGTTAATTTAGTAACATCTAAGGACGAGAATGAAATTTTTGTACGTGGGCGACTTATTAGAATTTTATTAGAAGGAACATGAGTTCAAGAGGAAGTCAGTTTGTCGTCCGCAAGTCATGATGGTAATTTCACGCCCACAGCCGACGAAAGGGAATCTGACGGTCATAACGCGAGTGGGCGTGTTTTAGAGACTCTCTTGGATGTATTTTTAGGGTTTAGAGGGCCAGAAGCCGTTAATGAATACGCTCCCGTGACACCCCCCGCCATCCATGCGAGTACTGAAGAAACGCTCCAAAAAGAACACAATTATATGCAGAGAGGGACCATAGTCAAATGTCGTGACTACAAGCGCGCCCATATACCGACAAAGGTTGAAGGTGAAGTCACCACAGCAACTGAGAGGCTCATGTGAAGCACAGAATGCGAAGGAGATTGCAGTGTGGCTGAAAAGCACTGTGAGGTGCGCCATGAAAGTATAGTGTACGCCCACTTGCCACTAATAGAAATTTTTTCACAGTTGAAAAATTTAGAAAAGTGAGATGATTTTCTGAAGAGCGCAGGTGCTTCCTTCCGTACGTCAAAGTGGCGAGATAGACGGAAAACGACTCACTCAGAAATAAGGGACACGGTAAATTGTGCCCTCTGTACGGGCGATCAGCCAGAAGTGGGGTGTGGAGAACGCAAAGGCCGATCCTATTGGAATACTTAGAAAGAGTATACAAGGTAACCTACAGTTCAGCCAGAAGCAGAAAAAATTGGCACGGAATTCAGGGATACATTCTAGTTTCTACCGAGGAGATTTCTGGGAGCGATCCACAGACTTGGCCGTCGACCAGGAAAGCGTACTCGATGTCCTGGGGGCACCGAAATGCTACCAGAGAAGCGATACAGGCAATGCAGGCAGACGAAGCCATATCGCGGACCGCGTCGGTGTATGTTAATTCTCTCACGACTGTGCCGAAGAACGATGGATCGGTCCACTGTTGCCTCGATGCAAGAGTGTTAAATGATCACATTGACACACACAGAACAAGGCCGAAATCTATCCAGGACATACTGCGCCAGTTCCCGGGGAATATTTGGCTGTCAGCCTTTAACATTAAAGCCGATTTCAATGAAGTTGAGCTCGGTACATCCTGCCGAAAGTACACTGCCTTCTTATTCGAGGGGGAACGGTGCATGTACAACCGGATACCATGCGGTCTTAAGGACTCAAGTTCGGCATTTGTGAGGACCCTGAATGGTATGATCACGTTATAGATGAGAGAATTTTGTATTGCCTACAACGGCGACATAATTGTCCCGTCTGTAACATTTGAATAACGCATGGGCCACATAAATCAGCTGCTGGCGCTACTCCAGAGATATGACTTGACGTTCAGGCCTGGCAAAGCGAACCTATGAGCAAACAGGGCGGTGTATCTCGCGTTCGAGATCTCGCCGGAAGGTATATGTCTGGACAAGTACAAACTGACAGAGATCACGAAAATGAAACAGCCATCCCACGTATGAGAATTAAGACAATTCTTGGGGCTGATTTCACTTTACACACAGTCAGCATCACACATATGTTGAGTCCTCTATAGGCGCTGTTGAAAAAGGCAAGAAGTGGAGTTGGGGAAATGAGGAGGAAAAGGTAAAGATTGCATTCCATGGCAGTATTTGTCTGGGGCACCCTGATTTCTCGGCTCCTTTCCAGCTCTTCACAGATGCAAGTGGGCAAGGCATTGGGGGGTGTCTACAACGGGAAAGCAAAGCTGTGAATATGTACATTGCGGTCAAATGTAGCGGGAAATTACTGGACGCGGAGATACGGTATTTCACTACCGAACTAGAAATGCTAGCTATTGTCAATGTGACAAAACAGTTCAGGTGTTACCTGCTCGGCCGAAAAGCTCCTTTAATACAGACCACCACACTCTAATGTCCCTAAGAACCGTGAGTTACTCTAGTAACGGAGTGATGCGGTTGGCTCTGCCGATACAGAAACACGATCTGGAAATCGCTTATTGCCGGGGCAAACGTAACAAATTTGCCAACTGGTTAAATCGAAATCCTTCGAGGGGTGAGGGTGATGAACAGTTCGAGCGAGAAAATAATGGTGTACTTGTGGTACAGTTACAACAGGACCAAGCGTACATCCGAAAATAAAGGAGAGAGTTGGCCGCAGCACAGTACCGACAGCCAGAAATTCAGAGAGTGAAGGATTTTCTACAATATGGCGTTGGCGGAGAGGATTCGTGAATGAGAAATACTGCTCTATTGTGCAAAGTCGAGCGGAGGGTATGTTTTCGGTGGCATGTGGAAGGATTAAGGTGGAAAATTTGGCTCCCTGACGCATTTTCTGAGTATTCAATCGAGCACTATCATCAGCACCTTGGCCAGTACGGAGCGACAAAATTGTATGCGACAATCGCCAAGGGGTAGGAACATGCCATATTCAGACAGAAGGTTGCATAAATAGGAAATGTAGCATGTGCCACCGTGTAACACATCCGGACGCTATTATAGGAGGTGAAATGCATGCCATCACACCAGAAGCGCCAAATCACCTGGTGCGTGTTGATCAATACAGCCCTCTGCCGAAGGGACGGTTCTGACGGCAGTTTTTTAGTTTTCGTGGACAAATTTTCTAAGCATGGCAGGTTTTACGCCACAGACTGAACCACAACGAAAACTTGTGTAAAAATTTCGACGGAAGATTATGTGCGCGCATGTGGTAAGCCCAAGAGAGTCCTCTAAGACCACGTTACGATTTGCACATCCCTGAGGTGGAAGGCACTGAGGTGGAAAGCAGCATTATAAAAGGAAGAGATCAAAGTGACATTCCTGCAGAACGATATATGCGCCAGCTGGGAGCGTTCTTTAGGATATTGGCTTCTGACAGACACAATGCGTGGGTCCAGTACCTACCGAAGATTGAGAGATACTTCAATGAAGCCATGCACTGCAGTATGTGATACCGACCAATAGACCTACAGTTCCAGAAACCGGAGAAATCTGTGGCTGTCAAGATTGTCAAACCTCCGACGGGAGGAGAGGCAGAGACACACCATCAGCACGTGAATCTGGAACGAGAGTTCATGATGGAGAAGGCGACGAAGAGAATGGAACGGGAGCAGGGGAAAACGTTGAAGACATCGGGGACGGAGCCCACGTGTAAATGCATAGGCTGCCGGATACCAAAAAGACAGCAAAGTTCTTACACCTGTACGGGGGCCATACTCAGAACGACAAGTAGTATAGCGTCGAATGCCTACGCAGTTTATGACGATGAGCGCGAGGTTGGAATATTACACCCCGCAGCCTGAGAGCGTGTGTGACGCAATAGACTGGTGTGCATACGCTTCCCAGATCGGAAGACTAAAATATCTGGAGAAAATTTTCAAATGTTGGGATTTTGGAATTGTTGTCGAGGGAAATAAATATTATAAATCAAAATGTAATTTTTATTTTTAAAAGCAATAGCCTACAAAAAGATTTAACAATTTTGGTACATAGTTAATTTACAATTAAATTTTACGTTGCCACATTTATTTCATATTGGATTTTACTGAGTCCACCAATTTGGATCCTTTGGTCGATTACAGAAACAATTTAAAATTCAAACAATTTGCATCAAAGTTCGGCCTAATTATTAACTCAGCCTTCATTAAATCAAAGGCCATTCGATTTCTCTCCTTTGTGTGTAAATTATTTAGCATGCTAATGCATTGCTTACAAGATTTGACAACACAAATGATCCAATCAATTTGAAATTTTTTAGTTGGCTTTCTTCGTATTTTTTTTAATATGCCCAAATTTTGTCATTTGACATGTCGTTATCTTTTGGAAGATGTTCAAATATTTCTGGAAGACAGCAGTAATCTGTGTATAAGACATCATTGTCGATATAATTTGAAATATTAAGCACTTCGAGCAATTTGAAGAGCTCTTCCTAAGTAAGCAAATCTGAACCTTTTAGAGACGACACGACGAGCTTCTTATAGTAGGGGTTTTGAGAAAAATCATAGTGATCTTGCAAGTACCTTATGGCTCGCTTTAAAAACTGTTCAGCTTCGGCGCAGAAAAGGGTAATATTTCTTAATATGGTTCTGTTTTTACGTCCGAAGAATTTTTCATCTAACCTGTCATTCAGGTGACATCAATTTCTCATTAAACAGTCTATTTTTGTGATAGTACATGCATCACTTTCCAGTGCTAAAATTACTGCTTGAAACAACAACATTACGTTGTGCACAAAGTATAAATAAGCTTCTGGAATTCCTTCCTGTTCGCATAAGTCGACCGCTTCAGTCTTATCAAAATGCGTTAGGCTTTTGTATACAAATTCTCATATCTCCTTTCAGCATTCATCTTCCCCTTTCTGCAAAAAATATTACTTTACATCAGACCAGCAACGCAGTAAACGATCTAAAGCTGATAAAAGAGACAGCCATCTTGTTGGGACATAACGGATAAGCTTTTTGTACTCCACACTTGCAAATAAACATTCTTTCAGTTTCTAGGAGTTTGTGGAAGATGAGCTGAACTCACTGAATGTTTTCATAAAGATGCGTTCTACCGACAAAGCTTTAAAGGCGTATTTGAAGCAGTTGTTAATTACATGGGAGCTGCAGTTTGCTTTAACAAGATCATCGTTTACCTGACGTTTTTTTGGAATACTGGATTGTTTACACCATATTTACAGAAGCGTTATCCGCTCTGTAAGCAGTTAACTGGGTCAGTTTTAAATCATTTTCTTCTGTCAATGTTTTGATTTTTCCAAATACGTTCGTGGACGATTCAAACAGATCTTGAAAATCCAAAAGTTTTTTAGATATTCCTGTATCTATATTTAAATACTGCTCAGGGTACGGATAGTTTTAATGTTTCCAGCATTAGAAGCATCGCTTCCTACCGAGAAATACTCAGCGTTCTGAAGTTCAGTAACGACTTGTTCCAATGTATATGAAGAAAGCACATTCCGTGCAGCTTTTATGCGCTCATAACACATTTTGCTGTCAGAATCCAGAGCAGGAGCAAGTTTCATCTGGCAGTCAAGGCTGTTATAACTTAAGACATTAGATACGTCATACATCAGTTCAGTTTTTTGACATTTCATTTTCCTCATTGGTATTTTTCTTAAGCAAGAAACTATGGAGATTACATGATATTTTCTGTAACGATACAATTTTCCAGTGTTCTTTTGTCTGCTTATGTTTGTCTAAACTACTGCTTTCTTCATATGTTATTCAAATATCAGTTTGACAAAGTTTGCACACAGCAGTAAAACGATATTTTCTTTGTACCCATTTCGAGTAGTCAGGATGACTTTCCCAGCAAGAAGAGTATACCGTATAAAACTTGTTTTCTTTTAGATGGTCCAGGTCTGGTCTTATCTTTCTCTTCTGAAGGTCTGTATTTCGATATCCTCTAAAACAAACGATTTTATCGGCACCGACACACCCGAAAAACACATGTAATGCCATAATGAACAAAATATAAATCGTACAAAAAGAGATAGTAATTAGTACGTAGCATTATTGTTAAAGAAGGAGGAGATCCAAAACTATGAACTATGAGCTCTCTGTCCTAATTCTGATAGTGTTTTAATATCATTGCTAGAGACTATATCAGTTGGTTTGGAAGGATGATACTACTATGAGGTAGTGCGTAATTTCTAAAATTTTATGTGCCGGAACGCAACTTCTCGGCTCGGTACATATCGACATAAGTCGGTAGTCATCGTGAGTAAGAATTTTTTTTTAACTGCTGCCAGACCCAAAGTTCTGACAGTTTTGTTTCCAGTATTAATTAACAAAGCATTTCGTGGTGAATGAGGATGAAGATATTCCTGGTGAACGGGGTCACGTACAATTCATATTTCTCGAAGGAGGCCAAGTAAAACACAGAATCAGGTGAGATATGGATGACGATACGTAACAAAAAGAAATATGTACAGGGATTTGAGAGTGATTCGTTCGCCGTTGTCATTAATTAAAGCCACTGTCGGCCGGCCGGATTGGCCGAGCGGTTCTAGGCGCTTCAGTCTGGAACCGCGCGACCGCTACGGTCGCAGGATCGAATCTTGCTTGGGGCATGGAAGTGTGTGATGTCCTTAGGTTAGTTAGGTTTAAGTAGTTCTAAGTTCTATGGGACTGATGACCTCAGAAGTTAAGTCCCATAGTGCTCAGAGCCATTTGAACCATTTTGAAAGCCACTGGCGCATGTCCGGACACCACATCCGTACTTAAATCAAGCGACAGTAAGTCTACCGACAATGTGACTTTCTTTTAAACTTGAAGTGATAACAGAAACGAAACAGAACAAATAAACTTACCTTTTTCACTGTAGTATCCTCCAGCTAATATTCTTGCAAGTTAGTTAAATCATGTGAACAGTTTTTACAGAGCAGTAACTGTTCTTCGAGCTTGTGTGCGCGCGCGATGAACTGAAAGCGCGACCTCATGTCAGCTACCACCATCGGCTAGGCATTCAGTACAAAGCGAGCTGCACCTCCCGGCGGCCGGAGATCGTTCTAGAGCCCTGCATGCGTGTGGCGTATCCGCGTGGACCTGTGGGGATTACAGAAAGTTGCATGTTCAAATCACGTCAGGGTTATCAGGTGAGCCAATTGGAGCACCAATATGCGGCGGAAGTGCAAGATGTCGTCGTACCACCTGAAGGGAATGCATACGAACGGTTGAAGACGGAACTGATCCGCCAAGTATCTGCATCACAAGAAGAGCGAGATATTGGAGACCGAAGACCGTCACAGTATCTGCGGCATCTTACAATTAGAAGTAAAATTGACCCTGGTACCGTATCCTACCATCTGCTGCGTACAATCTGGAGCAGTCGCTTACCTCCATCTACAGGGCGATTATCGCGTTGCAGTCGAAGATGTCGTCAGACGCCGTGGCAGAACTGGCTGACAAGGTGCTGTATTGCTGTTCTCCCGGCAGCCGACAGCACATCTAGCGAGCATTTTGGCGCGCAGTGTAGCTGTTCTACTAACTGCATGGCAGAGTCGCAGGACCTAATTCATTTACACTGCGGCTGAAGACCGAACGCGGCTGCGATAAGCGAGAGAGATGATGAATACACCCCGCGAACTTTGGCGGAAGTTACCGAAGACGACCGACGCTATCTCGACCGATAACGCAGCCGCGTGAGCGCGTTTTGACAGCCACGCGGTTGTTTACCGCCGCCGGTTGGGCTGCGTTCCTAGGACAGAATAACTGCAACACACTACTTCGACAGGGATCGTTCACCTATTTGCGCAGTCCTGCGCTGCGCCTTTTTCGCATTTGACCGCTCACGCGGTTCCGCCTCGCAGATGCATGGCTCTAGTTCGTCCGTTCAACAATGAAGTGAATGAATGTGAAAGCGCGATACAAATTCAAATTTTTATTTTGTGCAGAACTTTACGAGAATCTGATTGCCAGGAGATTTTGTATAGTGTTTGGAGTCTGGACACCGTATGAAATGTCGGGAGAATCCAGACAAATCCCGACCACCTGGCAACCCTAAGCCTGCAGCAGTGGACAGACAACAGTTACGCTTTTGTGAACATACTTTCTGTCGTACTAATTATTAGGGTTTTACTGTTCTTGTGTGTGCCTGGACTGTGCGACGCTTGGTGTGAACGTGGAGAGGCAATATGATGGTCGCATGTTAATGAGCGTGGGGTGTGTGCGTCGACACACTGCGCAGCGCGTAATTGAGAGGTACTGCCAGCGTCCGATAACACGAAACTTTTGCCAATTTCATTTGTGTTAATGTTTTCTTTTTTCGTGTATTCTTAAATTATAATGTAATGTGTACATATCCCATTGGGTAGTTTTATCATGTCATATTCATAAGAATGGAATGACGCTAGTGTCGATAGTGAGAACCACACACGCACCAAATTTGATGAGATTTCTGTTGCAGCACACAGATGCACCGAAAGTACCTTGTGGTCAGCGGAGATGAAATATTAGCTTAGCAGAGTAGTGCATGAAAAGTGGATTGAAGCATGTTAGGATTATTTTGCATGTTAGAATTTAAGGGCAAGTTAAATCACTCGACTGTACAAAGTTAGGTACACACACGATTTTTTTTATATTGTTGACCTTCGAGTTCGTTTGCGTGGCTCACATAGCTGGCACTATTATATTTGGTGAATAAGATAATTATACATGTTAGAAGTTAAGGATAGGGTAGGATCACTCGACTATACAGAGTTAGATGCACGTACGATTTTTTTTTTTATTTGACATTTGAGTTCATCCATGTGACTCACACAACTGACACTATGCAACCTAGTAAATAAAAAGAAGTCTTCCCAAAAATTACTGTAGGTTCTGTGGTAGAAAAGAAGGTGTCAACTTTATTTCTGTATGTCTTATAAGGTAGGAAACAAACTCACTAAGAAGGAACATAGTGCACTGTTGCTAAAACTTAAAGGTATTACTCATCCCATTCTATTCGGCTTTGTCCATGGCAGTTCAATAACGTATGTCACTTGCGTGACCGAGTGCTCGAACTAACACCGATTTTGTAACCATTTTATAGAGCTTGTTGATGAACGTTACTACCGTGGAAAGTCAACATTTGTCTCACATGTCTTAATTCTAATTGTCTTGTGGGTTTTGTATGTTGGCGTTTGTGTCATACAACTCTTGCAAACATTATTACTGTGTACGGTTTATATCTGATTTTCACACGTCTTGGTTACAAGTTTGTGTACATCTGTGTGATGATCACCACGTTCAACATGTTTCATATACCTCAGGTACTGGTTACATTTTTTGACCTTGTTTTACTTCTACATGTCTTGTATATATTCCCAAGAGCAACTATTTGTGTAAATAGTCGACCGGGTTTGATATGCTAGGGCAAAACTGAAAGTGTAACGTCCCCACAAAATCCCACATAGGTGAGTGAATAGTTAGTGTTACTACCAGGGAGTAAAGATGGTTATTTTCCATTTCGAAGTGTGTGTGCGATGGACCAAGTGAACATAGATGGACCACTTTCCCACGACACTCGATCTTCGTATCAAAAGCTTAAGAGTCGTGACAAGGAGCTGTGTAATATTTCTGCTGGTGGCTCCTTTTCGCCAGCTCACAGCGCCAGTAGCCCAGGACGCGGAGAAAGTTGGGCGCCTTAGAGCGAGCACCAGAGACGCATTCTGCAAACACACAGGGCGGGGGCGGGGGGGGGGGGTGGTAGCCTGGCAGGTGATCTCACCTCGCTTAAGAATGGGCACCTTGCGAAGAGGCAGGTGATCAGTGGAAAATGTGCAGACAACTATGCATCGCACGCCTCCTTCCTCCCACCCCAGATGTGCTGGGACGGAGTGTAGACACAAAGCGCCAAGAACTCGCACAGGAAGGCGTGTGAAACTCAAGAAGTGCGGAAGATGTCAGCCTGCTTAAAAAGTGTTTTCAGAACAGTAAAGAGGTTACTTATAAATCACGTACGCCAGAAGATTGGTAGATGAAACACAAACATAAGACTGTCCAGGCCTCACTCAGAGATAGCCGTTAGAAAGAAGTGTTGTGTGGCTGCTTTCACAGCAACTTAGGAATGCACGAAAACATCAGGACAATGCGCGACCAACGCTGGGAAAAGCTGTGACAGTGAAAACGTGAGTAAGACATCAACTTACGAATCAGACACCAGCCCACACAAGATAGAACACATCCACCTGCACTGGAAGGTGAGATCACGAAACGGCAATCGGTTATTTGGCGGCACTGCAAATTTAGTCTGCCAATGAGAACGTCGAGAGGGACAAAAATTCGAGGAGTCGATGAGCGTAGCAGATGAGAAGTGAAGAGTGAGTGGATGAGGCAGCGCAGAAGCAAGAAGACGTGGAGACTCTTCGACCCATCGCCTTCTTAATTTGATTTGATTTTATCAGGGAAACAAAACCGACACTGGCCAAGCCCGCTGCTGCCCACACCGAAACAAAGTTGATTGTGCGGTATCGTTCCCTGTGTCTTTAGTAAGGCCAACCAATGCCGCCGAACAGTGCAACGAGATCCTTTACCAGTGCTTTGCTAGACACAGTTTCTTCAGGCCTGGTTGATCCGAATATTCTGTGTCCTTTAATCTCCAATGCCTCGCATTCGAAGATCAAATGCGATGTGGTTTCCTCGGCCACGCCACACATCCTTCATTTGGGGTCTTCTTCTATTATCCTCATTGTATGTAGGTGTTTTTTTGAAATTCCCATGGCTTGTCAATAATCCAACCACGAGTTTCATTTCTATCCTGATCAAGCCCAGAATTGAGAGACTTCTCTTAGAACATGGTTTCGGCATCAGTACCTTGCAGTTTTTGATTTTGGACCTTAGCCCAATATTCTACATGCTGTCTCCTTGTCCAATCTCGTAGTTTTATTTTGATCATCGCCTTGGTGATTGTCAGGACACGTTCCGGTCCAATAAATGGTGTCATCGCCCCTATCCTGGCCAACCTATCGGCTTACTCATTACCACTAATTCCTGAGTGACCAGGGACCCACAATAGGTTTACCCTACTGCTTTCCCTAGCTCCACAAGGACTTTGTGGCATTCTGCCACGATTTTTGATCTTGTTCCAGAGGCTGTAGTGCTCTCAGGGCTGCTTCGCTGTCTGAATAAATGAAAATGCTACGACCTCTGTAGCACCTCCGCAAATTCCCCTCCATGCACACCCTGATAGCAGATATTTCTGCTTGGAAACAGAGTGGCCATCTTCCCTCGAGTGATTTCATTCTCCAGGCTTGGCTGCGCTCCGTATACACCGGCCCCAACACCTTGGTCTGTTTTCGGACTGACAGTGATCCAGACTATGTCCCCAATATGGTGTCAAAATTTGTTCTCCCAGATCATTTAGTCATGCGGAAAACAATAGCGGTCCTATCACACTACTCTGGGGCAGTCCTGACAATACCCTTGTCTCTGATGAACACTCATCGTCGTGGACAACATGCTGGGTTCTACTGCTTAAGAAGTCTTCAAGCCACTCACATACTCGTATCTGGGAATGTATTTCATATCCTCGTACCTTCGTTCACAGTCCACGAAGGGGCACTGTGTCATATACTTCTCGTAAATCTAGACATATGGACTGTGCCTGTTGCGTTTATTTTTTCAGACATTCTTACGTGTCTCAGGAACGTACGCAGGACAACAGAAAAGGTTTCAATTGCAGGAATGGAGCACGGTAGTTAGGCGATGGCTATAAAGTGCACGAAAGTCTGTTAAGAACAATAAAACAATAACACTCTCAGAAATAAGCTGCTTATCACGGGCATCAGGCGACAATTTAAGAAAACGAACACACGCATCATGTCGTGAGAAAATGTTACGTGTAAGCTGCTTTGCCTAACGAGCGAGATGTTGCAGTGCTGAAACACGAGCGTAGTATTCGGGGGAAGGGCAGTAGATTCTGGGGCTCCCAGCTTCGTACATACTGGATGTCTTTCTCTGAACCGTTCGAAGTAAATTTCGGGATTGCTCCATCTCAGTCAACATACATTATTAATGATAACTGTCAGTGGGTATCAAATCCACAAAAAAATCTATTATTCAGTTGCACACAGCAGTAATAAATTTCTGTTATATTAAGTCACTCACCCAACGAACTCGCGCACGCACCGTGCCCTGTGTCAGTACGCATCCTAAATGTTATTCGATCGTTTGCTGTCCCATACGATTTTGCATATTCATTATGTTTGTTATTATCTTCTCTTTTACGCTTATTATTAAATAGTGTCAATACTGATATTAGTTTCCTATTCTGTGTATGTTTGTTTTAATGAGTGTATAGAATGTATTTTTATATTTCGAATAAATACGCACCACGTACCGACGTACGTCAACGCCTGGAAATATGTGACAGCAGCCAGGCGGTTGAACTTTCCAATACGCGAAAATATACAGAGAACAGAAAATACACGCATGAATATCGAAACAAACGCACAAACATAGAACCGCAAAGGTGCAAGAGCAATAATTGTTAACAGGTATGCATTAGTATGCATTAGAAATGTATGCAATGTATCTATGTGCAAAAATAAAACAAAACACGATCACAGGCGAATATACACATATAAAAAAGCGCGAGCGCACGTGCGCTTGCGTGTGTGAGTGCCCTTATGCGAGGAACCATAAAAGAGCCTCAGGAGTGTGCAATAGGAACAAATGTGGTAGAAATAATTACTGTAACTACACAGATGCACCTACAGAAGACTCTCAGGAATGTGCAGCAGAGAGAAATGTGGTTGATATAACTGTACCCACGTAGACAACTAATATAAACACAAACTATGAAAATATGTTTATTTTGGACTTGGAATTATTCCATAATATTCTCGAAGTTACTCTTCAAAAGGTACAACGATCACTAATAAAACAGTATTTCTCACAGCGAAAAGCGTCTAGTAGAAAAATAGCATTCGTTTCCGTGACAGGAAGATATGTTAGGCTTCACCGTTTCGTCGGCGTTAAGATCATTATTGACGGGACACTCTTGCACTTAAATAACCATTGCGTAGTCCTAAAGCACCGACTGCACACCGACCAGCGTAGCGCCGCGAAACGGCGTCAGAAGGCGCTGACCCGCGCGCCAATAGAAAGAGCGGGCAGCACCACATTTCCCGGAAGACAACGTTCAGCGCCCCCTCACAGTGCTGACTTACCGGCCACCCATCGCTTGTCGGGCCCAGTTCGGTTGCAGACTTCCACAGCATCAGTACTGAGTAATACGAAGACGATACTTACCCTGCGTCCTGCGAGTAATAATAATGGTTGGGTCGATTTGGGGAGAGGAGACCAAACAACGAGGTTATCGGTCTCATCGGATGAGGGAGAGATGGAGAAGGAAGTCGGCCGAGCCCTCTCAAAGGAACCATCCCGGCATTTACCTGAAGCGATCTAGGGAAATCACGGAAAGCCTAACTTAGGGTGGCCGGACGCGGGACTGAACCATCGTCTTTCCGAATGCGAGTCCAGTGTGCTAGCCACTGCGCCACCCCGCTCGGTTAGTAATAGTGTGTCAGTGGAATTGCATGTAGGCGGCACATGAGGCCACTTCACATCGACAAGTTAAGTTACGTTTCTTTCCATTTTAGAAATAAGGAATTCTATTGATCTACAACTGTTATCACAGATCATTTTAGATTCCTGCCACCGGCCATCGCAACTTCTCTCCTTTCTTGTTGGTGTTGATGCTGACTACCACAGTAGCCGATTCAACAACCATGATGAAAGAAATCGGCCGTGGCCTACCATACCGACATACGGCAACCGGAGCACAAATGTGTGGAAAAAGTGTCGTCGTAGCAAGATTAACATTCCTTTCAGTTCACGAATTCGGCAGTGACACGATAATAGATATCCTTTGGATAAAGAGAGACAAGCTAAAATATACAGAAAATATTTCAGCAGATTAATATTCAGGAAAGCATTACACTTATATTAAATGTAAACAGCGATGATACAAATGAATGATGAATACGTCTCCTAATAAAAGTGCTCGCCTTCCCCGTCATCATAAATACGGGTCAACAGAGAGAAGACAGAGAGAGAGAGAGATAGAGACAAAAATTCAAATGGCTCTGAGCACTATGGGACTTAACATCTGAGGTCATACGTCTCCTAACTAACGTAAAGACATCACACACATCCATGCCCGACGCAGGATTCGAACCTGCGACCGTAGCGGTCTCGCGGTTCCAGACTGTAGCGCCTAGAACCGCTCGGCCACTACGGCCGGCAGAGAGGCACAAGCTAAATATTCCCAGTCATATTCCCATGGCCCAGTAAGATTTTCGTCAGTTTATGTTTTTGACGTCAAATCGAAGAGACGTTTGATGTGTTCCGCGATTTGAGTTTATCTTTCATCGCTTCTGTCTGTAGACAACTGCTTGATGGCTGGATCCCACGCTGAGCTGCAGACTACCGTCTCTATTTAGGATGAATCGGCGACATCTCAGGACATTTAATATGTCAGAGGACAAGTGATATACATTGTGCAGTGAGCAATGTTTCCACATTTCAGGTAACGTATAAAAGCATGTTGTACTGTGGCAAAAAGCCAAGCCACGTACAACTTTGCACCCAAACTCTACAGAAGAAGAAAGAAAACATGATTATGGTCTAACGTGCTGCCATCAGAAACGGAACATAAGCTTAGGGTGTACAAGGATGGGAAAGGAAATCGGTCGTCTTCATTTCAAAGGCGCCAACCGGCATTTGCTGTTAGCGAATTACAGAAACGACGATAAACCTAAATTAGGATGACTGGACCGGAATTTAAACCATCGTCCTCCCGAATCCGAGTCCATTCTTACTACCGCACAACCGCGTTCTGTCCCGGACGTAGAAAACGACGTTTCAAACATGTACTGGGGGTCTATGAAAATAATGTGTACGTCTTCTAAATGCATTGCCTGACTAAAAAGGTGAAGCAGCCAGAAAACATTGTTGGATGTCAACGTAACTTCGTACACACTATCCGCGGGTATGTAAATTATTAGAGTTGCAATCCCCTGTGGCAGTTAGGTCGATCACAACAGTGCATCAGTGTTGTTTGTGTTTAGTGTTGCTAACAGGAAATTTTAAATTCCTTTTTTGCAGTGCATATATGGAGACAGTCCAAACAAATGCTGCTCATAGTATCTTTCATGTGTCGCGTAGTGTCAACGGAAAGCGTTCAAATACCTCTGAGCACTATGGGACTTAACATCTGAGGTCATCAGATTCCTAAAACTTAGAACTACTTAAACCTAACTAACCTAAGGACATCACACACATCCATGCCCGAGGCAGGATTCGAACCTGCGACCGTAGCAGTCGCGCGGTTCCGGACTGAAGCGCCTAGAACCGCTTGGTTACAAGGGCCGGCAACGGAAAGCGTCAATTTGTTACCAGTTACAGATAAAATTATTTTTAAACCAGAGTTTTACGTGCCCCATTCGACGGCGCGATCCCAAATTACACTAGTGTGAGACCCGGTTTGTCGATACGTATTAACAGGAACAGTAAAACACGGAGTTTAAATAGCAATCCAACAGCGACTTATTAGATCCGCATGCATGGAGGCAGCAGTCAGCGCGTGCCAGGGCGCTGCTGGAGCACTTGCTATTCTTCCTGTTGTACTGTCCCTGTCAATACATATAGATAAAACAGATATCGTGCGAGACTAACGTGGGACCGTTCTATCTAACAGGCAGGTTAAAATCCGCTCTAAAGGTTATTTTGTTTATAACGGGAAACAAACTGATGCTTTCCGTCGATACTGGGCGTCGCATGAAAGACGTAATGAGCAATATTTGTTTGGACTGACTCCAGCTCCACAATGGTATAGCGAAATTGCAAATATCTGCTGGAACACCAGAGAAAATGCGCCTGACGATTCTTAGGAGAGACAACCCCGTATGAGGGGACTCAACAACGTGTGAGGCGGTATTATCTGCACCTGACAGAGTTTGAAAGGTACTTCATTTTGGGTCTACATTCGGTCGGTTGGTGAACTGTGCAATATGAAATTTGTGGGACATTCTAACGTTACAGTAGGCCGATGTTGGAACGCGAAGGGCAGGCATATTTGTCGTCAGGACTCTGGTCGACGACGTCTGACTACCACAGGGGAGGGTCTGTACTGTGCATCGAGCACATCGTAACCGCTTAACATCTGCACCTACCATCCGAGAACAAGTAATTGACTCGCTGCAGCATTCTCTGTCACGTGGCACCATTGGTCAGAGACTAGCAATAACCATACTACAGGGTTGTTACAAATGATTGAAGCGATTTCACAGCTCTACAATAACTTTATTATTTGAGATATTTTCACAATGCTTTGCACACACATACAAAAACTCAAAAAGTTTTTTTAGGCATTCGCAAATGTTCGATATGTGCCCCTTTAGTGATTCGGCAGACATCAAGCCGATAATCAAGTTCCTCCCACACTCAGCGCAGCATGTCCCCATCAATGAGTTCGAAAGCATCGTTGATGCGAGCTCGCAGTTCTGGCACGTTTCTTGGTAGAGGAGGTTTAAACGCTGAATCTTTCACATAACCCCACAGAAAGAAATCGCATGGGGTTAAGTCGGGAGAGCGTGGAGGCCATGACATGAATTGCTGATCATGATCTCCACCACGACCGATCCAACGGTTTTCCAATCTCCTGTTTAAGAAATGCCGAAAATCATTATGGAAGTGCGGTGGAGCACCATCCTGTTGAAAGATGAAGTCGGCGCTGTCGGTCTCCAGTTGTGGCATGAGCCAATTTTCCAGCATGTCCAGATACACGTGTCCTGTAACGTTTTTTTCGCAGAAGAAAAAGGGGCCGTAAACTTTAAACCGTGAGTTTGCACAAAACACGTTAACATTTGGTGAATTGGGAATTTGCTGCACGAATGCGTGAGGATTCTCTACCGCCCAGATTCGCACATTGTGTCTGTTCACTTCACCAATAAGAAAAAATGTTGCTTCATCACTGAAAACAAGTTTCAGACTGAACGCATCCTCTTCCATGAGCTGTTGCAACCGCGCCGAAAATTCAAAGCGTTTGACTTTGTCATCGGGTGTCAGGGCGTGTAGCAATTGTAAACGGTAAGGCTTCTGCTTTAGCCTTTTCCGTAAGTTTTTCCAAGCCGTCGGCTGTGGTACGTATAGCTCCCTGCTTGCTTTATTCTTCGACTTCCGTGGGCTACGCGTGAAACTTGCCCGCACGCGTTCAACCGTTTCTTCGTTCACTGCAGGCCGACCCGTTGATTTCCACTTACAGAGGCATCCAGAAGCTTTAAACTGCGCATACCATCGCCGAATGGAGTTAGCAGTTGGTGGATCTTTGTTGAACTTCGTCCTGAAGTGTCGTTGCACTGTTATGACCGACTGATGTGAGTGCATTTCAAGCACGACATACGCTTTCTCGGCTCCTGTCGCCATTTTGTCTCACTGCGCTCTCGAGCGCTCTGGCGGCAGAAACCTGAAGTGCGTCTTCAGCCGAACAAAACTTTATGAGTTTTTCTACGTATATGTAGTGTGTCGTGACCATATGTCAATGAATGGAGCTACAGTGAATTTATGAAATCGCTTCAATCATTTGTAATAGCCCTGTCCTTAATTACTATCCCATACGTAGGCATCGCATTGTTTTCACCGATGAATTACGCTTGTGTACTACCGTGGATGAGTATCGTCAGCATGTGTGGCCGCGACCTGGAGTGCGGTCCCGATCTGGAGAGGCACAGCGATGTTAGCCTCGGGGTCACGGTGTCCTCAGTCATCGGGTATTACTTCAGGTCACCGCTGGTAGTGACTGAAGGAACTCCGACGCCATACCGACACGTCACAGTCATCCTCCGTCCTTATGTGTTACCTTTCATACGACAGTATCGTGCTACCATTTTTCTACAGGACACTGCTCTTCACCACATGACGCGTGTCTCTATGAACTGTAGGCATGATGTAGAGGTATTACCGTGGACAGCAATATCACCAGAGCTGTCTCCAATAGAACATGTGTGGGACCGTCTCTTACATCAACTCCGTCCCAATGCAAGTACCCAGGATATCGAGGATCAGCTACAACAGTTTTGAGCCAGCTTGCCTTACGAGAGGAATCAATGGATTTATCATTCCCTTTCCAACTGATTCAGTGTATGAATCCAAGACAGAGGGTTGTGCAACGTCAAACTGATAAGTGGTCTCACTGCGAAGTTGTTTGTTAAGCTAATTCGAGATTGTAATAACTAAAGTAACATCACATACCTTCTCAACCTGTGACGCCATACCGGCACGTCACAGATATCCTCCGTTCTCCTTCATTTAATTTCCTCCTCCACTTTTTTTGTCTAGTAGTGTATTTTGCAGTCATATTTTATATTAAAATATTTGCATCTCGCTAGGGAGGAGCCGTACATACATTTTTATTTGTGATCAATGAGGATTTTTGCCGTTCGACGTGAAAAAATTGTTCTAATTTATTTAAAGACACCGAAAGAAGCATTCTGGGCTGCTAATTTACTTTTCAAATATAGTCCACAATGGTTCTGTAATATTCAAATCCAGCTAGTGAGGAGATCATTAAAGACGTGTTACTTCATTTCATCATCAAACTGATCTTCAACATAAACAACCGTATGCGTAGGGACGTTGTCATGTTGCAACATTCATTTCACTTCTGGGAACAATGTCTGCCTCAATATATATATATGGGCGCCTAAACTGGTTCCATAGGCTACTAGTTATATTTCCTTTCATTGTGAACATTAGACTCCACGAAAACTGCGAAACGAATGTCTAAACGACTATACAAGGGGTGTGAAATCTTACGGGACGTAACTGCTAACGTCATCAGTCCCTAAGCTTACACACAACTTAACCTAAATTATCCTAAGGACAAACACACACACCCATGCGCGAGGGAGGACTCGAACCTCCGCCGGGACCAGCCGCACAGTCCATGACTGCAGCGCCCGAGACCGCTCGGCTAATCCCGCGCGGCACGATTATAGAACCTCCACCATGTCCTTCACTTGTCAACTCGGCCAAAGGACACCCACGGACCGTATGTTATGTTTCTGTTGGATGGTCGGTAATCTACAACGAGAGAGCACTTTGTTGATAGCGCCACTATAAAATGTTTGACATTTCTGACGGAGCTGCAACCTCACGTCTGCTTACATCACTTCATCATCATCAAAGTGAAGTCCTAGAAGTTATGGAAACAAATGAAAGTCGGATGGGGCCAAGGCGGGACTGTATGGAGGATGATCAATGATAGCGAACCAAAGGCGCGCAACTGTGGCAGATGAGCAGATGTCACAGCGCACGCGCGTGACGTGGCACGGTCATGATGGAGGAGGGGGTGCTCCACGTGGGGAAAAACTCTTCGAATTCGAAATTCGATTACAGCACGCTATTTCGCAGCTACCGACGTTGTTACGTTACACATCTCCACGTCACAAGCTACAATTCGGAGCCCTTTAGCAATAGAGGGCTGCAAATTTATACAAATAAAGAAAAAAAGGGTGTAGAATGTTAATAACGTTTGTTTTGAAAGTTTCTGGCAGATTAAAACTGTGTGCCGGACCGAGACTCGAACTCGGGACCTTTGCCTTTCGCGAGCAGGAGAGCTTCTGTAAAGTTTGAAAGGTGGGAGACGAGATACTGGTAGAAGTAAAGCTGTGAGGACGGGGCCTGAGTCGTGCTTGGGCAGCTCAGTTGGTAGAGCACTTGCCCACGAAAGGCAAAAGGTCGTCACGGTTCGCGTGTCTTCCCCCGTCGGAGGTTCGAGTCCTCCCTCAGGCATGTGTGTGTGTGTGTGTGTGTGTTTTGTCCCTAGCGTAGGTTAAAGTTAGATGAAGTAGTGCGTAAGCCTAGGGACCGATGACCTTAGTATTTGGTCCCATAGTCCTTATCACAAACTTACAAAAATTACGGCTCGTATGGAGGCATATAGACAGTAGTATTTCACTCGCTCTGTTTGCGAGTGGAGCAGGAAAGGAAATGACTAACAAGGATACAAGGTACCCTCCGTCATGCACCATATAGTGGCTTGCAGAGTGTGTATGCAGGGTGAAGCGAAATTAACGCACTCGGGCTTCGCAGCGCGGCTCCTCACATGCCTGCGATAAAAAAATGTCTGTCACAAAATGTCGTCTGGCGAATGCATCCAGCAGAAAAAGGACGTTGAAGAGTGGAAATCTGGCAACACTGTAACCACATGTATTGAAACTACCTCTGACAGCACATTTTGGTTGTGTACTACACCTGGTGCAGTGGATAGAGTTTTGGGTAAGCATGCAGGATGTCGATGATTCGATCCTGGGTCAAGCATATGTTTTTTATATGGTACATGTAGTCCAGGTGGCATCTTAATCGTCAACAGAGATTGCAGCGGGTCCTCTAGAAAACATTTGTACTTACATACTACAGTCGTAGAAATGGAAGTTTGGTCAGCTTTGAAAGAAGCTCTTTCCACGTCGTGAGCGTTAATTTATTCACACCACTCCATCTAAAAAATGGTTCAAATGGCTCTGAGCACTATGGGACTTAACACCTGTAGTCATCAGTCCCCTAGAACTTAGAACTACATAGACCTAACTAACCTAAGGACATCACACACATCCATGCCCGTGGCAGGATTCGAACCTGCGACCGTAGCGGTCACGCGGTTCCAGACTGAAGCGCCTCTAACCGCACGGCCACACCGGCCGGCCTTCATCTACTACATGCGAAACCTATTTTATTTGTACCCTCCTCCAGTGGTCCCACAGATTAGTACCAACTATTATTCTTGCCTCGTTCAGGAACATTACATTTTGTTAGGGCCTTATGTTACCAGTAGGACTAGCAACGTGCTTTGCGAATAATGTCCAAACTCGAGTGCTATTTGTATGTGTTATCACCATGATCCCACTAATTATGCCTTTCAGCACTGAGTCTGGTAGCCGCATGCTCTTTAGTACGTTTCTCAATGCGTTATTATTATTATTATTATTATTATTATTTATTATTATTCTCTCAAATTCAAATGGCTCTAGCGCAATGGGACTTAAAATCTGAGGTCTTCACTCCCCTAGACGCAGAACTACTTAAACCTAACTAACCTAAGGGCATCACACACATCCATTCCAGAGGCAGGATTTGAGCCTGCGACCGCACTGAAGGGCCTAGAACCGCTCGGCCGCAGCGGCCGGCATTATTCTATCCATGGAATTGTGCAAACATCACGTCTATTACCATTAGGGAAACAGTGTAATTGGAAACTGAACATTTGACAATTAGCGGTGACGGGATGAATCCTACAGAACAATATCTGTCAGAGGGGTAATGCCATTAGGTGGAACAAGGCGCAGGACTGACGGCGTGTCCGCAGCTCGTGGTCGTGCGGTAGCGTTCTCGCTTCCCACGCCCGGGTTCCCGGGTTCAATTTCCGGCGGGGTCAGGGATTTTCTCTGCCTCGTGATGACTGGGTGTTGTGTGATGTCCTTAGGTTAGTTAGGTTTAACTAATTCTAAGTTCTAGGGGACTGATGTCCATAGATGTTGAGTCCCATAGTGCTCAGAGCCATTTGAACTGACGGCGTGTTTATACTGTATGCGCTGTCGACCAGACAGGGACTAGTTGCGAGCGAAGTAACGCGTCCATGACAGATTGCAACGTACATGCATATATGTATAGAATTTTCTCATTGTGAACCTCTAAACCAGTGTGGCAGACGTATGGCATACACAAACGATGAATATGTACGCCGTCCAGATAAAAATGTGTTTCGTCGTCTGGAGCTGCGCCTGTGGGAGTCAGGTTCTCTCCTTCCACCATCGTGTGACAGAGGTCATCCACGGACTCGCCGTACTCCAGCTACTGAGGAAGCTATTCTGGAGGTCATACACCAAGAACCTCAGCGAAGTACACGTAGCATAGCAAGGCAGCTGTGTGTCTCGCAATGCACTGTCGTTAACGTGCTGCACGAGAATGGGCTGCACCCCTATCATTATGCTTTCACACAACACCTGCATCCTGCAGATCGCCATCAGCGGATGCAATTCTGTGAGTGGTTCCAACAACAACAGGAAGCCAACGATGACTTTGTGAACACTGTAATATGGTCGGATGAAGCAGCATTCACTCGTGAGGGTGTCTTCAATATGCACAATGCCCACCATTGGTATGAGGTTCGACCGTGGATATCAAGTTCGATTTGTTATCAACATCTGGGCCGGAATATTGGGCGATAGGTGTTTGGGCCCCTACATGTTGCCTGACTGGTTGACTGCACGAAGGTATCATGCATTCGTTTCAAACTGTCTAGAAGATGTTACACTTCATGTTCGGCAGAGGATATGGTTCCGACGTGATGGTGCGCCTCTACACTCTGGAATTAATGTGCCACAGTATTTGGACAGAACATTTCCAGGGAAATGGTTCAGACGTGGAGGTCTAGTTGTACGACCACCACGTTCACGTGACCTAAATCCCCTGGGTTTCTCCCTGTGGGGACACCTGAACGAGCACGTGTACTCTGCTCCGCCTACGACTGTGGAAGAATTGGTGGGGTGTGTTCATGTTGCTCTTATTACTGTGGACGCAGCTTTGCTGCAAGGGGTCCAGAGCTGTACGATCCGGCGGGTTTCGCAATGTTTGGACGTGCATGGAGGTCGCTTTGAGCATTTGTTCTCAGGACAACGTAATCTGTTATGAAGGTTATGCGGTCATTAATATGGACATTATTATTGTCAGTGGTTGCTAATGTACGACATCTGAGCGCTCACATTACATGTGGTATAAATTATAAGTAGATGTGTTACTGTATTGTGCTATCATCTTTAACATCTCGAAACTGATATTGATTTTGTACTTATTCTGTCGTATGACAGGTCATTTGTTTCAATTGTCTCTTTATTATTTGTCTAACCACGTATTTTGTATGTTCAGCGGTACAAAATGTAGTAAATTTAGGATACATGTGACCTAAGAAATGGTGTATATTACAGCAGGAACTGTGAGAATGAAATTAGCAAAATCGACCAGTCGACCTCCTGCATTCTAAAACAAAACTCTGTCCACTGCACCAACTGTACAGCACAAGTAATATATGCAGACAGAGATAGTTACCATACATGTGGTTACAGTGTTGTCAGACTGCCACTCCTTAACGTCCTTTTTCTGCAGGATGTAATCGCCGGACGAAATTTTGTCAGAGACATTTTTTTATCGTTAGCCTCTGAGGAATCGCGCTGCGAAGCTCGCGTGCACGAATTTCGCTTCACCCTGTATAGATGTACACCGTGGTGACGCAAGTCGTGGGATAGCAATACTCACGTATATAGAAGGCGGCAGTATCGCGTAGATAAGGTATAAAAGGGCAGTGCACTAGCGGCATGATCATTTGTACTCAGGTGACACATGTGAAAAGGTTTCCTGGCGAGATTATGGCCGAACTACGGTAACAGACTCTGAATGCGGAATGGTACTTGGAGCAAGATGCATCCGACATTCTATTTCGAAAATCGTTACAGAATTCAATATTCCGAGATCCACAATGTCAAGTGAGTGCCGAGAATACCACATTTTTGCCATTATCCTTTACCACGGACAACACAGTTGCCGACGGTCTTGACTTAACGACAGAGAACAGTGGCGTACGCGTAGAGCTGTCGGTGCTATCAGACAAGCAACATTGCGTGAAATAAACGCAGAAATTAATGTGGGATGTAGGAAGAACGTATACGTTGGGACAATGCGGCTAAATTTGGTGTTAATGGTCTCTGGCAGCAGACAACCGATGCGAGTGCCTGTGCTAGAAGTACATCGCCTGCGGCGCCTCTCCTGAGCTCGTGACCATATCGGTTGGACCCTAGACGACTGTAAAACTGTGGCCTTGTCAAATGAGTCCCGAAACTAATTGGTATGAGCTGATGGTATGGTTCGCGTGTGACGCAGACACCACGAAGCCACGCACCCTAGTTGTCAACAAGGCAATGTGCAAGCTGGTGGTGGCTGCATAATGGCGTGGGCTATGTTTTCATGGAATGGACTGGATCGGATGGAATTTTTATGGATGAGAATGTGCCATGTCAGTAGGCCACAGTTGTTCGCGATTGATTTGAAGACATTCTGGTGATTTGGCCATCCAGATCGTTCGACATGTATCCCGTCGAACATGTATGATGCTTTATCGAGAGGTCAGGTCGCGTATAAAATCGTGCACCGGTGACACTTTCACAATTATGGACAGCTATAGAGCCAGCACGGCTCATTATTTCTGCCGGCTGGAGTGGCCGAGCGGTTCTAGGCGCTACAGTCTGAAACCGCGCGACCGCTACGGTCGCAGGTTCGAATCCTCCCTCGGGCATGGATGTGTGTGATGTCCTTAGGTCAGTTAGGTTTAAGGAGTTCTAAGTTCTAGGTGACTGATGCCCTCAGTAGTTAAGTCCCATAGTGCTCAGAGCCATTTGAACCATTATTTCTACAAGGGACTTCCAACGACTTGATTCCGTGCCACGCCAGGTTGCTGCACTACCCCAGGAAAAAATACGTCCGACACAGTTATGAAACGTCCCCTTTTGAACAATTACAAATGACTGTTCTTAACCTAACACACAATATTTTTAGCGCAACGCAATCTGACTTTCAAAAAATCCCTACGAAAGAATGGGCCCTGACTAACAGTAAACTATACCTTTCACAAATCACTTACCTCACAAAAATCTTCGCTACTCAAGCTATTGCAATACAGCGAGCGCCACTACTGCCAGCTAAATAAAAGATTCAAACTACTGAAGGCACTAACTACTGATAGGGATAGTTAGCAAATGAAAGATTTTAATAGAGAACAATGTATTTACCTTGATATCATCATATATAAATATAGCAGTTCATGACAAATTTCAAAACTCCGCCATCTCTCTCCCCACATCCACCACTGCTGGCGGCTCACCTCCAACTGCGCAACGCTACGCGCTGTTCACAGCCAGCTGCCTAACACTACAATGGCGAGTATTACAACAATGCAAAGCAGCCACAGACTGCACACAGCACAGCTAGTGATTTTCATACAGAGGTGGCGTTACCAATAAAAAAACCTAAACAGCCTACTTACACAGTATTAGGAGGAATCCCATGCATTTTGTCACCTTATTGTAGATGTAATTGTAATGGACTCGCCTGCCAAAGGGACACCGTTATGGTACTCGTTGGAAGACTATTAGATAAGTGTGACGATGTATCATCAAGCTCTAGAACAAACGCAGACACGCAGAAGAGCTGGCTGATCGGACCACTTTTACGATAAGGGAACAAAACTTATATTAATATTTATATTAAAACTAATGGGAATGCGTTGTGGCCGAGCGGTTCTAGGCGCTTCAGTCTGGAACCGCACGACCGCTACGGTGCCAGGTTCGAATCCTGCCTCGGGCATGGATGTGTGTGATGTCCTTAGGTTAGTTAGGTTTAAGTAGTTCTAAGTTCTAGGGGACTGATGACCGCAGAAGGTAAGTCCCATAGTGCTCAGAGCCATTTGAACCATTTTGAACTAATGGGAATGAAAACAATAATTAGCGCCCAGAAGCAATAGTTTCACTTTATGGAATTTTTACACATTTATAATGTATGTAAACATAATGAAAATATCAAATGTCTATGAACAGTTGGTCTTGAAGAATAGCTTCAGTGTATGTGACGCTCCTAAGTTTGACAGACAGCTCGCAACGCTAGTCGGGAGGCCGGCGTGCAGAGATCTGGGGAAGGTGGCGTGTCAGAGCTGTCAGATAATACCAGAACCACTGCAATACTGGAATGTAGCGTCCACTAACAAACGGACGTCCTCAGACACGACTAACCGATTCGGACCGTACTTGAAAGGTCGCTTGTGTACAACCTACAGCTAAAGACTCTAAAATACTTTGGCTCAACAACGCTACGTTTGAGAGAAAACCATCCCTAAATTTTATGACACGCAATCGACTTAAGATTGACGGAATCGATTTTCATCATCGTATTTGGTGGCCGAGGAAGCATATTTCTCTAGAAATCGAGAAAAAAAAGAGTTCCGCTCATGACCAGTAAGGTAAAAACTACGCCGCTGGTGTAGCGATTAAGGCAGCTGAATTGGGACAGACAATCTGTGTTCGTTTCCCAAATGCATTCTCCAGTTTTTTCGTTTGTATTTCTTTCCTATCGAAACTGGTAGGAATAGGTGGGTTAAGAAGGTAAGTAAACCAATAAGGAGTCATAACATAGTGCGCAAAAATTATTCAAACGACTTGGATTAATAAGGAATTAGAAATGTAACCTTGGTCGCTATACAACTGCTCTTTCACTCACTCTGTTCCATGTCCTCCATTTCTTTCGAACAACTTGACGTTTGGTACTGAATATACGAGCGTCCGAGCCCAATATATTCACGGCATCAAGAACATCTAATGCAGTATTGGGCGCAACTACACCATTCTTTCCGAAGATTCGGCAGAAAACAGACTTGGTTTACATTTAAAAATGTTTCGGGAATCTATTCTGATGCACGCCATGTACACGATAATATTGTCTGAAAAATCAGTGCTGAATGTTGATAATGAATTATGCTGTGAATCGTTATTGCATCCGCGCGGTTGTGCAATTACCGCTGGGTGTCCAGTAGCCCGTGCAGTTTTGAACCCTAGAAATTAAGTTGTGTACCGCGCCTCGCTGTAAACAAACGTAACGCGGTCGACTGTCTGTGGTCGCTCTTGACGAATTCGCAGAAATGTTTTCATAACGACGGTTAAAATTTTAATTATTTACTAATTCCTGTCACGTGCGAAATTTATTTTGGTACTTATGATTACTTATTGATTTGCTTACCACATTAACCCTTCTGTTCCTACAAATATCAGTATGGAAGACAACAAATTTTAAAAAATTGCAGAAGGCATTGCGAATCGAACGCAGGTTCTTTGCTTCCAAGACAGCTGCATTTTTTATCATCTCTCCGCGTCCGTAAAGCGTTTTTTTAATTTTGTTTCCTGTCTCTGATATATAGGAGGGGATTAGTGGATAGAATGGGCATGGGGTGCAACCCAAGGCCTAGCCACGGTATCCCCGTCACACCTTCAGGAAAAGATAGAGAAGGGAAAATATGTGCCAAACCAGAAACAAAAGTAAATGTAGTTTTCTACAGCCATAGAGCAATAATTGCCTTTTTTTTACATGGAGAACCAAATGGGAAGACCTATGATATGCCGTGATAAGTCGGAGGGGAAGAACTAAATCACGTTTCTAGCACGTGACGGACTATGAGGAGAAATATGAAAAACAAAATAGTAACAGACACGATGGAAGTGACACACCATCGTATGGGATGCAGGGATGCCCGGCGTATCTTCTCATTCCACTCCGTGTTGTACCACGTTCGTTCGTCGAAGTACATAATCAGCTTCTCTCGCCGGGGATTTCCGTCTAATCGGCGGATGGTGCAAGACTCTCCGTAGGTATTTTGAAAAAAAGTGACCGTATAGTAGGTGGCGAACAATGGCGAGGTGCCTTTTTTGGAGATAACATCAAAAATCAAGAACGTGTTTGTGGTCGTCACGGTACAGATATTTCACGACCTGGCTGCGGATCCACAACGCTGAATCCTTCCGAGCCCTCGGATGGAAGGTTTCATCCGGTGGAAGAATCACGTGTGCACCAATATGGTACGGCGTTGCACGTAGATATACGCCAAAATCTGGAGCTCAAGGTACCATACATGCCCTGTGTCCCTACAACAGACGCTGTTCGTCGGTATACACGTCATGGTACGTTATGGAAGTAGGTTAATCCGCCAGTTGGCTCTTACAAAGGTGTTTGTGTGTCGCATACTTCCTGTTGACAGTCATATACCACGCGGCTTGCGCGTCAGAGTCAAGTAAGGAATGGTGTACAATTCTCCACAGCACTCTCTCCAATGTACTTGGCTATTTGGATTCGATCACGTTATGCCTGCAATACCGACATAGTTCACTGTTGAGTCGTTTCACCGTCGCCAAAAGTGGGGTTGGGATCTCTTGGTGTAGATAACTGTGGCGCAAATAGAATTGCCCAAGGTGACTGAAAAAATGGTTCAAATGGCTCTGAGAACTATGGGACTTAACATCTGTGGTCATCAGTCCCCTAGAACTTAGAACTACTTAAACCTAACTAACCTAAGGACATCACACACACCCATGCCCGAGGCAGGATTCGAACCTGCGACCGTTGCGGTCATGCGGTTCCAGACTGAAGCCCCTATAACCCCACGGCCACATCGGCCGGCAAGGTGACTGAAGGGCTAGCTGGTGAATCGAGAGAGGCCTGTGCCATTGTGATCAGTAAGGAGCTCATAAGGCTCAACACTCATCTGTACCAAAGCTTTAGGTGGGCACTAGTGTTGACAACCCCCGGTAATAGGTTTGTGTATGGCGAGGGAGTCATATCTAATTTTTAATAACATTCCTGTGCTGACAAAAGAACCATAAGCAGCCATAGTGCTACTAGCCAGTGGGTAGAGCTTGTACAACGTGGAAGTCATGATGCTAAGTACACATTGATATATTGTGCCCACTGTATGATACTGAGGGACTGTAAGCATTAATCCACAATGCTGGCCCCTGTCTGTCGCAATAAGCTTCTATAGTTCAGTGTTATGTGCTGGATGTTAGCTGTAAAGTCCAGTCCAAGACATTGTAATGTGTTGGTAAGCCAAAAGGGGGCAACACACTTTCATGACAGACCTGATCCTATAGGCAGTGTGAGCGACTTGCTGCAGTTAACTTCCTGATACTGCTCTGTATGTTGCAGTCCAGGACAAGGTCTCTGTCATATCATCAGCCCCACAGACAATGAACAGCACTTCATCAGCATATGCTGTGCATTGGTAAGCGCGACCTCCAAATTGGAATCCTGTTAACCGTTGGTACTGGCCACACAGCTAAGATTCCAAAGCCAAAGAACAAAGCACCTTAGATAAAGGACAGCCCTTGCACACTAAATGGTCGACCTGGAGGGTTCCTGTCAGGTGCCCATTGACGAGTACCCATTATGGCACCCCATGCAGGAGGCACATGAACACATCAATAAAAGTATCCAGATACCGCATATTGCGTAGCACTACAGTGAGATATGTGTGAGCGGCATGATCGAAGGTCTGAATAAAATCCAGAGAGGCCAGCGCACATGGAAGGTGCTAGATCTGAGATTGGGAGATTAAGTCCCTATATTGGCACAGAGGAGACCTGTTATTATATGGGCATCCTAGGGAAGTTTGGTCCTTTGAGATGACGTGACAGATATTGAAACGTCCCCTTAGAACAATTTATACAGGTCTGTGCTTAAACTGACATACAATATTTTTAGCGCAACGCAATCTGACTTTCAAAAATCCCTGCAAAAGAATGGCCCTGAGTAACATTAAACTATACCTTTCAGAAATCACTTACCTCACAAAAATCTTCATTACTCGAACTACTGCAGTACAGCGAGCGCCACTACTGCCAGCTAAAAAAAATATTCAAACTACGGAGGGCACTAACTACTGATAGGCATAGTTAGCAAATGAAAGATTTTAATGGAGAACCAACAATGTATTTACCTTAATAGTCATAATATATATAGCAGTTCATGACAAATTACAAAACTCCGCCATCTCTCTCCCCACATCCACCACTGCTGGCGGCTCACCTCCAACTGCGCAACACTACGCGCTGTTCACATCCAGCTGCCGCTGCCCGACACTACAATGGCAGACAACAATGTAAACTAGCCACAGACTGCACACAGCACAGCCAGTGATTTTTATACAAAGGTGGCGTTACCAATAGAAAAACCTAAACAGCCTACTTACATAGCCCCCATGCTCCCCACAAAAAATTTTACAAATTGTTTTGGGCAGTGGCCAATAATGATTTGATAAAATTTTTCATAATTACAATAACAAAGATATCAAATGCACACACTTATTGATACAATGTTGGTCAAAAGCTAAACTTTCTCATAGTCCGTAAAGACAGTCCTAATCGTTCCTCACAGTAAAATAGCAGTGTTTTTCTCAAAGTCTGAGCAGTAAAAGAAAATGCACACGGAAGTAGTGGATTTCCATGCAGTCTTGAAGAAGTAGTGTTGTCCTTCCAATGGAAAGACAGTGCTGACTCTCGACATGCAGACAAGTATTGGTCCACAACAGAGCAAACCCACAGCAGAGTCAGTCGATGTTTTGAAGAATATTGGTAGTTAGGTCATCACAGAGCAGACCCACTGTAGTCCTGGTAGAGATTACGGTACTGGTGGGCCACCAGAGGCGCAGACCCACTGCAGTCCTTGTAGAACTAATGGTACTGGTGGGCCATCAAAGATGCAGACCCACTGTAGTCCTTGTAGAGATGACTAGCAGCCATCCGTTGCGACTGTGCAGGTGCACAATCACCATCGAAGATACTTGCGGAGAATATAGCAAGTCCATAACCACCACTTGTGCACTCACAAAGTTTTTGGAATTGTCCTTAGTACCAGCAATGCTGTTATCCAGTCCCTTGCTGAATTATTAACACACGTGCAAACACTAACAGTCCCTACTTCTCACATATTGTCCATATACTATGACCAACAGAAACGTGTGCAGTGAAATGAAATTTACAAGTTACTTAATATGATGAACTGGTGTCAATTACAATTTTATAACATAAGAATACAATAACAAAGGTACAAAATACATCATTAAAGAACATAACAATACAGATAACATTTGTAGTACAGGCTTTACAAAAGGATAGAAATAGATATATACATCAGTGTTACAGGAATTATGACATAAGTAAGTACATAAAAGATCAGAATAACTTTTGAAACATCAACTTCACACATGAGCATTAAAACAGACCAGAATAAATAATGTCTAAACATCTTTACAAAGAAAATAACATATTATAAATGCAAATTATATTTGAGGATAACAGTATTCCTCATCATAGTGAATGTAGCTTAGTACTAGAACAGTACACAGAGACAGGAAGAAAAGAAATACACAAGGGTACACAAACACATAGCATAATAATACAAAAGGAAAGGACAGGGTTTGTTTTACTGCAGTATTTTGCATGGAGATCTCCCTTGGTTCATCATTATTCCCAAAAGTCCTATCTATACCTGATTTCTGTACTTTTTTTCGTATAACTTCTCAATGCATTTTTTTCCTATTGTCCATAGTCAGTTTCTTATGTAGTCTACCTCCTCTTAAGCTAACTTAAATCTACTGAGCTCAGATGCTAAACTAAGGGACGAGGCAATGCAAAAGGCACAAAACAATTAACACACACAGCAATGATCAAAAATACAAATGGCGAAGCAAGCAGCATAAATTACAACTAATATAAGGCAATGAGCAGCAAACAAGAAAAATAAATCAGTAGTAAACTGGCTTAGCAGAGTAACACAAATTAAAATTCAGTAGCACTATGCCTGGTAAACAGCAGAAGCAAATGATATAACTAGTACCTAAACATGACAAAGCTCAAACAGAAAAAATTTTACACTAAAGACAACAATGCAGATAAGGGAAATGTCTATTCACATCTTAATGTCTATGTAATTAAAGTTGTGCACCACCAGAAGTTATTCTACCAAAAAAGTTACCAAGTACTTGAAAAGAAAATTATGAATGCAGTTCCTGTGAAGGTAAATGTCTTTTTGTGCTCCCTCATTTTTTTTTAAAATTATTATTTACTCGATCCGTAGACAGAAAATATTTATATTTGTACATCTATAAAATTTTATTTTAACCAATGCTGCAGTGCAGCTAGAAACTAGATATTAAACAAAATGAGTAAATAAATTCATAAAGGCAAGCCATATGGCATTTCTCTCAATTAGCAAGACAATAGCCATGAAATGTTTATCCGTTTCATTAGGCATTTTAGTAAATATCATAAATTAAGAGCTCCACAGTGTAATCATGTTTTCAAGTTTGAGGGTGTCGTATTTACAATGCTTTCTACAAAGGAATGACGATAGCGAGGATAATGGCCTCCCTTTTTTTTCACCTGTGCCTCTGGAAGGCACACGCTAATGGCTTTTTTCAAGGCGACTATCGCCCAGCTGGGTGCCCACGACGCATTACGTGCAGGTGGTCACTTAACTTTCTTACCTAAATATTTACAACACCAGTTTTCGCTACAGTGACAGTCTTATATGAAAATTTCACAGGTCGAAAATTTACGTTACAAATGTGTAGAAACAAAATCCCGTAAATATAACAGCGTCCAAAAAACTTTCGCCAGCATTGTGATACATTCACGCATATACACACATTTTATAACTATTAAAGTACGATTCTTGGTTTCCAACATCCTTTTTCGCAAGTCAGAGTCCCTAACCACTATTCATTACTCCTTACCTTATTACGCATATGCCTATTCGTCGACATTTCTTCAATATTTCATCATAATAAATTCCTCATATAGCATCAGCTTATTGATTATAAACAAACCGCAACAGCATAATACACATAGCCATCGTAATAATAACATCATAACACCTCAGTCAACTCTCAAAATCGTCGTAGCTTCCTCCAATAATTTCAAAACCTAAAAAAATTCTCTGCTCATGTCAGAAGTGTCATCTGCCTCAAACGCACTTCAAAAATCATGATCCCATACCAAAAATATCATTCAACGCTCTCATAGTATCACAATGGTTCTGAAAAAAATGAACAGTTCACAAAGTACAGACACAATACAATTTCATAAGTGTGACGTTATCCAACTGTGTAATTACGTAAACATCTGTCACTGATGCAGTAAAAAAAAAAGTTTCTTTCTCTGTAAAATGATCAGACAGCTGTGTAATTCTGTGTTAGAGAAATATGGTACCGATGTGTAAAGTTGTATAAGCAAATACCATATTAGCTAGGGCTCCTTGTGCTTGCCAAACACATGGTACACAAAGTAGGCGTGTACCCCCTGAGGATAAATGAATAATACCCCCAGGTGTTACAGATTACAGCAATGGAATGAAATGTGTCATGGAAAACCTTTGTATCATTGTGCTTCAAATATCTTTAAAAATAAATGATTTAAGTGCAAAATTAATCACTCAAATACGTGTCCTGTAGCGCTAAATGTGCGTCTTGCTGTAAGATAATCTCTGTGGAAATGTCGTAGTTATCGTCCTCCGAAAGCTAAGTTCTGCAGAAGTCAATGTACTTGCCTCATGATAAGCAAAAGTGAAATGCTTTGCGTATAGATATCTTAGTTATTACGCTTATTGCCATGATGAAGAAAGTACTGTGCTGTAACGTATTGTTGTGCTACGGAAAAGGCAGTCTCATTGTAGCTATACCACAAAAGTTACTACTAAAACATGTTTTACTTTCCAGAATAAAACAGAAAAACTGTGCAGATATGAAACAGAAACACTGCAAAAGCAACCTTGTAAATTGTCACTCATTAGTAGCGTCGTGATAAAATCATGTAGCTGTCACATAAACTAACCACTGTGTCATCTGGTATCTCACTGAAAGTACTTTAAATCCAGAATATATTTTCAAGTAAACCAAAATGTTGCATTAAAATCTCATTAGCAGTACTGGTAAATGTTCTAAGTATGTAAGCCTTATAGTCGTTCCATAATCGTGCAACTAACAAGCAAGAAGGTACACACACAATAACACTGTGACGTCTGTTCACTATAACAATGCATTCGTCATTTCTGTTTAAATAAGTTCTCTTGGTTCTTGATTGGATATTTAACTTCAAACATTGTTGTATGTTAACAGACTCTAAGTCTGACAAAGCATATTAGAAATGTGAAGTGAAAAGTTTTATGGCAATAACAAAGTTAAAAAGCAGATTATCTTTCAATAAACGGTTTTACATGTGAAATGTGGTGTAAACCTTTACTCTTCCAAGTGCACAGAGTTTCAACTTCAAAGCAATTATGATGTTGTATACATCGGTAAACAATGCTAAAATTTTTCTCAAGGCTAGCGTCTTATGTCATTTTTCTCGGAGCCAGTGGGCGCACGCGGCTGCCTGCTGTGCGAGTCATTGTCTGTCTCTTTGTTGGCGCGCGCCGTTATTGGGATTAGGAGACCTAACTTCTACAAATTCACTTTGACGGGAAGGCCCTGCCCTGTTTGAAGCTCACCAGTTCTGATGGAATTCAGGTCTGTCGTTTTGTCGGTAGTTTACACAGTTTCTTTCTTGTCGGTCATGTGGTGGAGAATTTCTCCCTGAATCGTAACTGTGAGCTGAACTGTTGCGTCTGAAATTATTCTGTCTCCCTTGATAATAATAGTTCTGGTTACCATATTGTCTGTTTCTATAGTTATCTCTGTCGTATTCATTACTACGGAAATGCGATCTTTCTCTGTAACTATTATTCTGCCACTGGTTGTCATAAGGGTGGTGTCTGTTTTGGTCACGATTTGTGTTGTAAGAATAGACTTGTCGTGTCCAGTTATTGTTTCTGTCGTCACGCAATTGTGACGGATGTGACCTGTAGTGATTGTTGTGTTCCTGTTTCCGCGTTCCCCGATTGTCAGTGTCAATTTCCAGTTCTTGTAATAGTCCCTGAAAAGCCTCAATGTCTTCTTTGCAACGTACTGCTAAAATAATATGTCATAAATGTTCAGGTACTTTGATTAAGCAAATGCGGATGAGTTCTGAGGGGCTGTATGGGTTTGACAGGAACTGATTCTTGTGCAACATGTCTTCAAAATATTTCACAAGACTGGAGAATTCAGATTGTTCGAAATGTTTCATCATTATGATGCTATGTTTTACTCGGTCTTGTGTAGCTTGAGACCAATATGCTGAGAGGAAGGCATGATAAAATTCTCCTTCATTGTGGCAATCGTGAATGACCGATCGCATTCTTACAGCTGGTTCATTCTCTAAGTAGCCACACATAAATTCTAATCTGTGTTCTAACGACCAGTTGGGAGGAAAACAATGAGAGAATTGATGGAGCCATGCTTGTGGATGAATGTCGTTGCCAGAATTCTTAAAAGTTTTGAATTTACGTGTAGTGATGAACAGCTTATAGTCAAAATCATCGTGTCGGCGAGTCGCATATCGGTCATTGTTACGTTGTTTCGGTGGTTCCATCTCAAAATACGGTGCACATTGCCAATTTCTTTCATAACTTCCGAAATGCCCTGTGTTATTATTTTGCGGCTTTTCCGTATTTCTAAGTCCCTCTTCCCGTGTTGGAGCGCGAGTGTCCTCTGAAATTTGTAATTTTTGTATTACTTGTGCCAACTGATCTTGTACTTCCCGGATTTCTCTTTTGTACTGTATATTGATTTGATTTTGATTGAATTTCCTAATTTGTTCGCACTCTTCTGTGTCATTAAAGACTACCGGTTTTGTGTCATTCAGATTATCATCTACCTTCGTAGATAAATTAGTGAATTGATCCAAAAGTTCGGCTACTTTCTCCGATAGTGTACGTATTTCCTCAGTGTGTTTTTCTGAAGCAAGTTTCAGAGTATCTACTGTGTCCTTTAAGTTTTCCTGAGTTTTTGCAAGTTGCGTAACCGAATCGGTAGATGCAACTGAGTCAAATTTAGCTTGCAAGGTCTCATGATTTTCATGAACAATAGTTTGCAGTTCTTTTATGGCTGCTTCGTGATTCTGTAATGCATTTTCATGCCGCGAAAAAATAGGTTGAAAATGCTCACAAATTTGAGTTTTTACGTCATTACAGACTTTTTGACATTTCTATTCAATGTTATGTAACTCAGTAGTTAAATCTTCACGTGTTTGTTCAAGAGTTTGTTCCAATGAATGGCTCTGAGCACTATGCGACTTAACTTCTGAGGTCATCAGTCGCCTAGAACTTAGAACTAATTAAACCTAATTAACCTAAGGACATCACACACAGCCATGCCCGAGGCAGGATTCGAACCTGCGACCGTAGCGGTCGCTCGGCTCCAGACTGTAGCGCCTAGAGCCGCACGGCCAATTCGGCCGGCGTTCCAATGAATCTAACTTTTGAAGCTGTTGCTGTGTTTGTCTCTGATTTTGTTCCATCGTGTCTAACTTTTGAAGATTTTCTTCCATTGTGTCTAACTTTTGAAGATTTTGTTCCATTGTGTCTAATTTTTGTAGCCTTTGTCCCATTTGTTGCATTAACTGTAATAACAATGCACTGGTGTCTGAAACATGTTCCTCAGTGCTTTTCGGCAGTGAAGTTGCACCGGCAACATTCACATTTTGACAAGCGGAAAATGTGTCTTGACTCATTTGAGAAAACGGTGAGAACCCAAAACCTGAGTCTACAGTATTTGCAATATTGTGTTCTGTCATTCCCGTTTCCTGAGGCGAGCTGTTGCCGACCGATCGATCGATAATGCTTCCCTGTTCACTACCTGTTTCATTGTCTACACCATTATTTGACGCCCGCTCCATTTCCCTATGCACAGTTACCAAATTACTACTTTGAATGTCTGTTACTTCATTACCCAGCGGTGCTGGTAAGCTACACTCGTCGTCACTATTATTTCTCAGTTTACTTTGGAGCCTAGTGTTACGTTTTTCACACGCCATTATTGTCACAATATCTCACACGATAACACAGAAAAGCACAATTTGAAGAGCAAAAATAAGAGAACACATTAACATAGCACTGAAAATAATATGTAGTTAATTGCAAGCGCAGCAGCGAAATACTTGGTGCAATGAAAGGCTGCAACTATAAAGGAGATTCTCTCTACAATTACGCGCTAGCAATAAACAATAGCTACACTAATTACACAAACTACAAGAAAAAAATCAGAAGATTCCAGTGAGGTATCCTCGGCTAAGGGTCGACAGATGAAACGTCCCCTTAGAACAATTTATACAGGACTGTGCTTAAACTGACATACAATATTTTTAGCGCAACGCAATCTGACTTTCAAAAATCCCTGCAAAAGAATGGCCCTGAGTAACATTAAACTATACCTTTCAGAAATCACTTACCTCACAAAAATCTTCATTACTCGAACTACTGCAGTACAGCGAGCGCCACTACTGCCAGCTAAATAAAAGATTCAAACTACGGAGGGCACTAACTACTGATAGGCATAGTTAGCAAATGAAAGATTTTAATGGAGAACAAACAATGTATTTACCTTAATAGTCATAATATATATAGCAGTTCATGACAAATTACAAAACTCCACCATCTCTCTCCCCACATCCACCACTGCTGGCGGCTCACCTCCAACTGCGCAACGCTACGCGCTGTTCACATCCAGCTGCCGCTGCCCAACACTACAATGGCAGACAACAATGCAAACTAGTCACAGACTGCACACAGCACAGCCAGTGATTTTTATACAAAGGTGGCTTTACCAATAAAAAAACCTAAACAGCCTACTTACAATATAACATCATATACGATAGGCCAGCAGCCTTGTGAAAATTTTCAAGTCACTGTTAAGCATCGTCAAGGTTGGTCGACTCGTTTTCGCTTCCCACCTTTAGGTTGGTGTACTGCCGCTATCAGAACTTCGAGGAAAGCCTCAGGTGGGCATGTGTTGTAGGACAGCCATTGAAAATCCTTAAAAACTCCTATGGGAGTGTTTTGTTAGCTGACCCTTTAAAAATTGCATTGTGGACTTCATTTTCCGTCATATGCTGCGATAAGTCTGTTGCCACATCTGGTAGAACTGTACCAAGGAGACGGTAGCCTCTGTTTCCACAGTGTTTACTGTCAGACAACCTGCATGCTTTTCCACAGAGGTGCGAGTAATGCATATGGAAGGTTCTGCCAATGTCCCATTGCACTGTTACAAGTAGGTCATCGTCAGTAACAAAGTTATGCATCAGCAATCTCGTGCGCTTTTTATGCTCCAAGTTAACGTGCTGCATTCAAGGTTGGTCCTGAGGTGTCCCATTATGTGCTCACGGTCATGGAACTGTATAGCCGAAGGCTCAACATTGCGACGACCTTACCTTTAGTGTGATTGATCAACATCTGGCGATCTGGTGAGGGTGGCATAGTGGAAAATTCTCGTAGAATGATATAATGAAAGTCGACCATGTATCATCTCCATGTTGCTGCATCCCTGCCATATGCATTCAGTGTCTGCCAGAGAGCAGGCTTGGAACTTTTGACCCACCAAGTTAATGCCGATCTGCAGAGAATGTGATGGCCGATGGCTTGGTGCCATGTGGTCTTCGCTGCATCCCTGCATACTTGTGAGGTGAGATGGTCAGTGTTCATCTCCCAGAGAAGTCGACTTCTCTATACACAGAGGGGGACAGAGGGTAATAGAACAGAAAGCTGCCATGGGGTCAGTGAAAGCCATAGGCCATACCTCCGCACCATTTATCGCCGCCATTAGGGTACATGTGATGTAAAATCAATCTACCCTGCTTGACAAGTTACTGATAAGGTGAGTTAACATAGAGGCGTCAGCATGTGTATGTCTCCACATGTCGATCAGATGAAGGCCCTGTATTAGGGTCTTGAGTTGTGGACAAGGTGAATGGCGTGGAAGCTGGTCGACAGGCGCCTGCATACAATTGAGGTCGCCATCTAACACCATGTCATCAAGTCGACCCTGGCGGAGTTGTACTATATACTCCATGAAGAAACAAAAGTATTCTCTCCGTTGTCCTGAGCCAGAAATAGCGTAGATTCTAAAATGCGGCACAGCGTTGACCATAATGGCCATGCCCTCACATTTTGGAGGTATAATAGGTTGGTGGCCATCAAACCATCAGAGAGAAGGATGGCAACTCTGCTGCCCGTGGGGGGTGTATAAGAGACACAAGCTGTATATCGAAAGACATAGGGGAAGCTTCCTTCATAAACTTCTTGTACAAAGGCAATGTCGACATCTGTTGGAGTTAGCACAGTTTATGTAGCATCTGAACTGTATAAAGACTAGACAGAAAGTCTGTTGCCTACACGCACCGGCTAGAGGTGTCTTCATAGGAGACAAGTGGGAGAGAGAAATCCCCGAATGTGACAGCCCACAACACCGATCAATAGTGCTGGTGGTCAGAGGTGGCACACGACATGCCATGGCTCTCCACATCCTTCATCGTCACATCCTTGGGAACCTTAACGTCATCAGCCTATGGGACGAGAACTGGTGTTCGTCTGAGTGATGACTCGCCATTTTCTTCATCACAGACCACTGAGTCATTGGTTGGCACTGCAGAATCGTCATCCTGGCCGTCAGATGTCAGTGTCTGGCTAGGAAATGATGTGATATCAGTGCCATGATCAAGTGGGGAACCTGTTGACTAGTTTTATGGTCCGGCGTATCTTCCATATCACCGTGACCATCTTTGTCCTCCCCCAGGCCAGACACGCTGAGGAGACATTTGTCAGAAGGAGCCCACCACCATTCCTTGTGGCATCAAGGTGACTGTTGTTCAGAGACATGGACTTCTGTACTGGTGGGCAGTGGACATTCCATTGGCACCTCACTGTCCGTAAGAGAGTCTAATTTTGACAAGATCGTAGCGTCCATGTCCATCTTCTCCTGAGATGCAACCATCAGTGGCTGGTGGTCTGTGGTCACAGTGAAAGATACCTGGCGTGTTTTACTAGTGCAAGGTATTGGTAGTATCAGCTTCGCAAAATATCTCTTTCTTGATTTCCTAAATCCCAAGAATGGCTATGCAAGGAGAGGCTATGTTCTCTTGCCTTGAACAAGTACCAAACACAAAATTTCTAATTAGTGGGCAAAATTTATTTAAATATTAATTAAACTGATAAAAGCATGCCACCTCACAGATCATTTGATGATTTAATAAAATATCATTCCATATATTGGATATACAATAATCATGACAAATTTCGTTGAAACATTACTAAGGGGAGGTGCAAACTGACTGATTTTAAGGATCCCGACTAGGGAGCAGAATGGCAATGAATTTACCAATAATTAACATTTGAGGGGTCAGAAGCAAAGTGATATAAGTGTATAGTCTGTCGGTAAACTGAAGAGCGAGCGAGCGACTCCCCACTCTGCCAACCCAGTTACGTCACAGGGCGTTTCTACAGGCCGTTTCACAACGTAGTGCCGGTTGCCGCGGCGCGCGATTTAAATCTGTGGCGACGCCGTGTACAGATACACCTCGGCTGCGTTTATTTTTAGACAAATGCATTAGGACCATAAGGAATGCAAAAAAAACGATAGCTTCTTTCGAAACATAGCGGTAGAGTAAATAATATTAGTATAAGAACGGAAGTCAGTATTCTACTACAAACATAGAACCGAATGCCTGTTCATGTGAATATATGTTCCTCTATTGCTATTCGTAAAACGAACCGCACATAATGCAATCAATCTGTAGAATTTAAGGTTTGTTCTTACTTTGTGTTTCTACTGAAAGCTAGAAGTCTTTTTTCGAAGGATTGTATTGAAACTTAACAATTCTTGCAACATGAAGAGTGACAAAAAAGTTGTGCAAATCGGACTAACACACAAAATTATAAATTTCTGCTTACTTTTTAAAGACTATCTTCGTAAACATGTCTAAAAAGTATGTGTACATGCATATTGGCTATTTACTCTGTTGTCAGTTGTCAAAAAGGTTACATGTGTTTTGGTAGCATCAACGGTTATTTGTTTTGTATAAAAACAGAATAGAGAATCTGTATTAAATTTTGTTGTAAGAATGGAATAAAATGTATGAAATTTTTAGAAATGTTGAATATTGCTTTTGGTGAGCCTGTTATGAGTAAACCAAGGGCATACAAGTGGTATAAACATTTCATAGTGGGTCTTAAAGGGCAGCAGTTTTACAAATATGGATGAGATTAAAAATGCACAGTTAGAAGACCTACAAACTATCCCGAAGAAAAAGTTCCTAAAGTGTTTCGGGAATTGGAAAAAGCACTGGCATAAGTGTGTAGTATGTAATGGGGAATATTTTGAAGAGTATAACATTGCTGTAGACTAACAAATAAAGTTCTTACTAAAAAACAAAAGTTAATATGCAAGCGCATCTCTAATGACAAGCTTTCTGCTTAGAAGTCCAGAGTCGGGGTATGTGTTTCGAAGGAAATTTCAGCAGTGTTTAGAATAGCTATTGCACACATGTTTTAAGCAAGATGTCTTAGAATCGGGTGAATAGTGACCGAGATAGAGATTTAGTGTTCCATCAGCATCAAAGGCTTTACGCGATTTTGAAACTGTCTATAACGATGGGTTTCCTCACAAAATTATTAGTTTTCCTTCGTGGCAATTCCAGTAAACCATGCGGCTTATTTCTGCGTTCTTTCTTTATGCATCCTACTGGGCGAGGCTGACGTTTGCGTAAAGCCTTGGTTGGGAGTGGTAATATTAGCTAACAGTTCTTTACGCTTTGCCTCTTTAACATACGCTGTACTAACATTAGAGACGATCGAACGCTCGTTAACTCCGCAAATACCTCCTTTTCTTCGTCTTCTGCACATTTTCTTGCAGTGCTAGACGATTATCCATCACTTCCGGATATCAAAGTATATCAGTAAGTATCCAAAGTTATCTGACACTGGCAGCTAAGATCCCACGAACAGAAACGACGTATATCACTGCACGCCGATCTACACCGCTAGACAGGTAACGGGCAACTGATTTTGGGTGCCCCTGTAGTCCAGTGGCAGCGTTCTTCAGGGAAAGGCCACTTCCCCCACCAAAAGCGCTGCTCGATCTTGAGTTTACAGACAGACTATAATCAGGTATTTTTGAAGTAAATAGCTTTAAATTTCACCTGGTTATAAGAAAATCAGTTTCGATGGCACAACATTATAACTTTACTGGGATATACTATAGAATTCAGGTGTTCTGGAGACAAAAGATGACAATTTCATACCACCATTCTGGGTGAACAAAGGGCCTAAAATCAAGTATATTATTAGGATATGGAAAAGGTTTAGCGGAAAAGTAAAGAAGTTGCACAGGGATACATTATTAAGTTCATTATGCAGTAACTATTACACTTTTGAACATTTTAAATAACGTAGGGTCACAATTTAGTCGTAGTCACTGCCTATCGACACATTCTTCGTCATCATGACAACGTTCTGCCTCTCCATGTCGTCCTGCCTCTCCTTGTCGTCCTCGACATCCTGAGCTGCTTTTTCTTTAAGACTGTTCCTCATACTTCAGATTATCAAAGAAATCGTGGTGAAAAGGTGGAATAAGGCATTTCAGCTCTTGCAGGTTCTTCCACTTTGCAAACGTTATGTGTAACTGAGCACTGTACAGTGTATTCAGTGTAATTTTCAGTGTAATCTGTGGGGGTCCCCCACGAAGTGGTTTGGAGAAGTCAGCTGCTGTATAAAATTCAACATCCTCATTGAAAGAAATCTTAAGATCTATGATGAGTAGACATTCCTTTTTCACGTGAAACCATCTAACTGACCGTCAGGGAAATGCATTCCCTATGATATCTCCTGGAACAGATAACTTGGTCAAGAGTTTCATGTTAGTGATAGCTACAAAATCTTTGCGATTCATTTTGGTGCCTGTGAATTGTTTGCTGGACCTTTTAACGACATCTGCCCAATCCTGAGGCATGTACACATGAGTTTCATTCCTCTTGAGTTTCTCAATAAGACCAAAATCTTGATCACACACCTCGAACGTGTACCCAGGTTCTAAGAGTTTGTGATGGGCTGTTTCAATATGTGTGTGAGAAACGATATGCATCCGGTATTTGACACTAATTACATTGAGATTTTGTCCAGAATAACAATCTGAATGAGCTATGATGCGCGTAACGTCACAGTCTAACGAATTTACAAATTTCAACTAACAAGAACCGATTTCCTGTGAACCTCTACGAGCAGTGCTTTCATCCCACATATACATATTGGCCTTGCCAGACACTATGTTGTGAAGGCCAATATTATAAGTCCACAATTGATGAAGGTAGTACACTATTTTAGTAGAAAGGCGTGGACATGGCAAAGTTTCCTGTAAATCAAAACATTTCACCACAATATTATTCTGGTTTGATGTTCTTTCTTTGTCAGATTTCTTTTCTTGTCGTGCACGTTTAGCCTTGCGGTGATGGATCATCTGATCTCAGTGCACTTCTTTTGCTTCATCACTATTATAGTCACAGCTGCGTAACAAATTGTTATACTTTTCACATTTATTGCATGCATCAGTACTAAGATGTCGAAAATCCAAATTAAATGGGTGTTGAAAACATACCGGTATGTCCATTCCTTCACACTGTCTTCATTTCTTTCCACACACACGTCTGTAAAGTTGGTACATTATAGAAATATTGAGGCTTTCAGGCAGGTATTTTTTGTTAGGGTTCTGAATCCTGCTGTAATGTGAGACGTAAGTGGGGAAATGACTGAATATGTTGTTCAACAACCTGTAGTTTAGCAGCAGGTATTTTGTTTGATGGTTCACTTTGCCCCCTCTGGTCCTTCAGTGATACTCTGCTGATGTATTTATTGGACACAAGTCTACTGAAGTGAACATTTGATATATCAAATGTCTTTAGAAGAAACTCTTTACAAATGCATACACCATTAAGTTTTATAACAGTACTAAGTTTCTTTATTGTGACATTTCCTCTTCTTTGCTTTGGTTCTTTCAGTTCAACACAGCCACCAAGAAAAGCAGTTTGTAAATTCCATGATCCAAGTTCCCAATATGCAGTAAGTAGCTCTTCTCGCTTTCTTTCTGAAAAATTGCTGTTAGCTACATTGATATCGACGCTTGTGATTGAATGGGCTTACACATTTTGCTTGATGTTCTGTTCCTCTGCGTCCAACATAGGATTTCCCAGTATTTCGCAGCCGTTTTGCGACCTCACACGTATGGTTAGCTGGATTTTGTAAGCGTTTTCTTCCCCTTCTATCAGAATTCTCATCAGTTGGTGAAGTACCATTAGCAGAAGATGAAGTTTCTTCTGAAACAGAAGGTTCTGCTGACAAAATACCTCTAGAATGCACAATATCTGAAGATTGAGATGATGAATATTTTATTAATGATTCATCATCACTCTGTCCGCGCCCGGTAGCTGAGTGGTCAGCGCGACAGAATGTTAGTCCTAAGGTCCTGGGTTCGATTCCCGGCTGGGTATAAACACCATTGCGTCATTTTCAGCTGGTTTTTAATCACACATTAACTCATGTACTCTGACAGTTTAGTTTACATCACAAGCTGATAAAACTTCCACTACTTCCTAAGAAAAGTATGCTTTTTCCATATACTGCACACTATTTTAGGGGAAGTACGCGTTTCCTTAACTGGACCACAGATGTACATCTCGAAACGTTGTCCAAAATCGAGTCATAACCTCACACAAAACAAACTTGCATCATTGTACCGATTTTCCTACATATTCACAATCTATTTACTAAATAAGTTCACTCTATAAGACACGAACTTCGTATAAATAAATCAACAACAACTCACCTTGGTTCACTATGGTAAATAAATGCACGAACAGCAACAAGGAGCAACACAACGAACGTAAACAATGCACTTTTATTACTTTTCCCTGGGGCCAAAACCTCAAAGCCGCAGTAGTACATGTATTCGGACACCAGAGTGCAGGTCTGAACGGAGCATACCGTATATTACTTTTACTCACAACAGAATTAGTGTTCTAGAACATATGCGTGCACTTATCTCATTTTCTTGAAAAATGTCACTTATACCACTTTGCTTCTGACCCCCTCATTTGACTCCTCATTGAAAGTAACACGCACACGGATGTTAAGTTGAAACACAGTTACTTGGATCGTTGATGTGCGAAGCTCGACACATGGAACATTATACAAAGCGAAAACTGGACTAACACATGTAGGGCATGTTTTCTTTTTGTATAGAAAATTTCCGTAACTCATAGATGAGAATCCCGATATATCTTAGTGAAAACTATTCTCACTCAGATTAAGAGTCACGATTTGACCTTTGAAGTACACAATAGTGCGTGTATCTATCGTCCATGTAATATGACCACTAATGATGTACCTGAATTAGCTGTTGCAGTATTAAAAGACAGAGCCGGAGGCAAAACCCAACGGCCAACAAATTACTAAGTGAAAGCAAAGAACTTGCAAGAATACTCATAAAATACCTAGAGGCCATAATGTTATGTAACAAACCAAAAAATTGACTTAGAGTCCCTCGAACATCAACTATTTGGTGGGCAAATACTAGAATGGTGTGCAATTGCACCATTCTTTAAAACTCATAAAACCCATACAACTGTTTGTGACACGTAAATTTGTACACGTACGTGCGTACATACACAGATACATATGTAAAGGTTTGTTGGTGAACGGAGGACATATACAAATAAACAGCAACAATCGCAATAGCATGTGTCACTGTGCATGTGTGATCGTTTATACATGTGAGAACATGAACAGAATTAACACACAATAAATAGCATAGACTGATTCAGTGACAAAACATGCTAAATTATTTTTGTATAATCAAAAAAAGAAACTTTCAAATGTCCATAGAAAAATGCAACAGAAATGAAAAGGAAAACAAACTTTTTACACCTACCTGTGAGGTGCCAAGAAACATGATGTGCTTCACTGTGAGGTCCAATGATGACACTGTACACCTACGTCGACATCATGCATTAACAGCGGCACGGGATACGAAGGTAATATTTTCATTATGCAGGCAGACTGCACACGGATTGTCGTTGTGGAGAACGTTCAGCCAAAAGTTTGCTGGCAGATGGCGAATTGTGAAAGAAATCTGAGTGGTTGCGTCTCGTACGGTGGCATCTGGGACGACTGTACATCATTTCTCAATTATCAACTCTGGTGATGCATGTTGGGCAAGAGGACAAATTAATGATACAGTTATTGAGGTAGTTGCCTTGTAGCAGAAAATGGATTTGCTTGCACGATATCAAGTTTAATCAGGCGAGCGAATGTGCTTCACTGCGGTCGGTTACTGGTATTGTAACTCACTAGGAGAAAAAATTGTGGTGTTAACGTCTGGCAGCACAAGGCCTGCCGGGAATTAAGACGGGGTTCTCTTCCGAGAACAGATCTGATGACATAGTTGCGTGCTTCGTCGTTGTGCGTGGCGAGTGATACGCTGTTGGTGGTTGAAAGACGACAGAAACGAACTTCTAGTTCGTTGGTTTGAGAGAACCTCAGTTGGCCCAAAGTGAGTATTTCGTGACATTTACAAGTATCTGTTGACTAGCCGGAAGGGCCGGCCGGAAGCAGCCGATTGTCCTTTACGGACCGCTCTCTGCGTCAGTTGCCCTCTTCATTCAACTTGCGCAGCTGAGGGAACCCGTCGCCGAGCGCGCCGTTGTGGCGTTGTAATTCGTACATTCCTGTTCTGTCAGACACGTAGCGCCGCCCATTGAGCTGCATAACTGACCCCAGTGTTTTTTTTTTTTTTTTTTTTTTTTTTAAAAAAATTCTTTATTATCTAAATCATTATAATGATACAAGTTTGACCCACTACCTTACTACATTAGTGGGTCCTATTAGTGATACATTTTTTATTACATTTTTGCAGCTTAGTGTACTTATTAATGGGAGCTACAGTTAACATTAATAACAATGGGCATCTAATCTACTTGTGTTGCTTATACTAATTCCTATTATTAATCTAATTTATATATATTTACTGCAGCGTTACATGCGTGCCAGTGAAGATATAAACCTACTTTTACTGCCCTGCTCTTCGAGCTAACCCCGAAGAGCATGCCCCTGGCACTGGGCGGGCCTCGATGTTTATTCGCTGCAGTCCCTATCTTAATTTCCTATATCTAATTCCTACAAACTACTCTATCCTACGTCATGTCCGGTATGTGTGTGTCGCAATCGGTTGTTGTTCCCTACTCCCCCTAGTCCTGCACGTGGCGGTTCCCAACTTAGAGGTAGTCGGCCAGTCCACGCACAGGCGGTATGGGAGCAGGGCTCTTGGACTCAGTTGGTGGTTATTGTCGCTCATTTTTTAATGTATTTCTCCTAAGTAGTCGATTAATACTTTGCGTGATATCTCGTTTGCCAGGGTGTTCAGGGTCTGAAACGTTTCTTCTCGTCTAAGTAATTGGTATGTGTCTCGGTTGGGTAGTCTGTCTCGTAGTCCGTTGGCGATATCATTGAAGAGGGGACACTCATAGACCACGTGCTCAGGCGTGCCCTCCGGATCGCCACAGTCACACGCTGGTGTCGCCCTTTTCCCAAATCGACATAAATATGTCGGGTAGGGTCCATGGCCAGTGAGAAAGTGGATCAACCCTCGCGTGGGCTCAAAGTACTTCAGGCCAAGTCGCTCCCTCACCTCGGGTAGGAACTGGAAAGTTCTTCGTCCAGTCTCTTCTGCTTCCCAAAACTCCTGCCAGAGCTCTTCCCCTTTTGTCCTTATCTCTCTTTTGTCCCTTAATCTGATACCCATGATCTCAGCAATTTTCTCATTATTTCCCCTCTTGGCCCAATACCAAGCCGCCTGTTCTCTAATCTTTATATCCAGGGGACAGAGCCCCATTATTATTAATAGGGCTCCCCCTGGAGATGTTCTATAGGCCCCTACGGATCTTAATATCATGCTTCTTTGAACCCTTCTCACTGCCATGGCGGGCACCACCCTCGTGAGCCTGTGCGCCCAGACTCCCGAGCCGTAGCCCACTACTGAGGTTAGAATACTATTATGGTAAAGTCTAATTAGGTGTGGAGGAAGATGAAATCTTTTGTGGCCTATGGAGATTAAGTTATTTAATATCTGAAGGGCTCTCTGGGTGACTGTTTCAATATGCTTCCCAAAATTCCACCTCTCATCAATGATAACTCCCAGGTAACGTGTCTCTCGTCGTCGGAGAACTGGTGAACCATCTATTCTGACAGTCGGGTTTCTAATAATGTTTCCTTTTAGTAGTAAGTAGGTCGATTTGCTAGGTGATATCGTCATTTTTGTCGATTGGCACCACTTCTGAAGTTTGTCTAGTGCTGTCTCTATTTTTGGTTCTATGTCTTCGCGGCTACGGCCGCCAACCAACAGGAGGAGGTCATCCGCGTAGGCTATCACCTCTAGCACCTCATTACTTTGTTGCAATTTATCTAGTAATGGCTCCATATGGATATCCCAGAAAAGGGGTCCTAAGACAGAGCCTTGGGGACATCCTTTGGTGATTACCTTTCCAACTCTTTCGCTAGACGATGATAACCAGACCTCCCGATCCTTACAATAGCTCCTCAGGCAACCATATAGCGGCCCTGGACACTCTTTCTCCCGCAAGCAGGAGAAGAGCGAAGGCCACCAAAGGTTGTCAAAGGCGCCACTGATATCCACCATGATGCCAACCACGTATTTATGCGGGGTCGAGCCACAGACCTCAGCCGCCAGAGCAATAGCATCAGATGCTGATCGCCCCGGCCTAAAACCGAACTGCCTGTCACTCACCCCGCACAACACTCGGTGTGCCGTCAATCTGTCAGCCAGCAGTTTCTCTAATATTTTACCAAATATGTCCAACAGGCAAATCGGCCTGTAAGATTTCACATTTGCTGGGTCCTTGTCTATTCCTTTCTTTATAATGATTACATTTGCTGTTTTCCATCTCTTCGGAAATTTCCTCTGTCGGAGACATTCATTGTAAAGATGCGTTAATGGCGCAGTTAATTGTGGCGCCAGAAACTGCACTACCTCCGCCACAATGCCGTCCGGCCCAGGAGCTTTACCTTTTTTCAATGATCTTATATGAGCTGCCACCTCCTCCTCTGAAAAAGGGTAGACAGCCGTCTCATTACCGTATTCCTCCTGGTCTTCGTTTCTAAGTTGTTTCTGCCCTTCTGTTTCCCCTTCCGCATTGTCGTCAGGCAACAGGGACTGGAGGAGGACCCCCGCAGTTTCCTGCCAGGACTCCGTCATCCTGTCTCCGTACCTGACTGTTGATAACTCCAGAGGAGAGCGGATTTTTTCCCTTACCAGCTTGTATGGGAGCCCCCATGGGTCCGTGACCAGCTGGTTAAGCACGAAATTCTCCCAACTTCGCATCCTAACTTCGCGAAGTTCCTTTTGGAACTTCTGCTTTTCCTCCCTGTATAATATCTGCCACCTTTGGCGTTCTTGCCAGACGACACTGCGCTGGTAGTGCCTTCTTAACCTTCTGACAGATCGACGCAGTTCACCTAGTTCTGCAGTCCATGGTGACGGAGAGGCCGCCATGGCCCTCCTCCTTGTAGGTACGGCTGCCTTCACCGCTCTTGTCACTGCATTCACCAGCTCCTCTGTTCTTTGGTCAACGTCTATGTCTAGATACATGTCACCTTCAGGTAATGGAGGAATGTCACACTCCCTTGCTAGGCGCTCCCAGTCAGCTCTTCTATAATTTAGTTGCACCTCCCACCCCGTGGCCCAGCGGCACTCTCTTTCGCCCAAGGTAAAGGATATCAAGTTGTGATCGCTTGTGGTGGCATTCTCTAGGACTCTCCAATTTTGAATAAGGTTAACCAAATTTGGTGTTATGAGGGTCACATCAATGTTTGTGCCCTGTCCTCCCCCTGCAGCATATGTAGGAGGATTTCCAGGCCTGTTAGCCACCACAAGTTGTAATGCCATTATAAGTTCCTCAACTTTTTCACCGTTAGCGTCCCTTGTGCCACTGTACCACAGGGGGGATTTTGCATTAATGTCGGCTGTTACTACTACTTTTCTTCCCTGCAACGCCGTGGTGACTCTAGCCAGGTGGTCAATATAGAGTTCTATATTATCCCCATATTGAAAATACATGTTTATGAGGATTATTGTTCCCATGGGGGTTTGAAGCTCCACGACGTTGCAGTGGCTAGTTGCGAATTGTGATAAAGTGGTAACTCTGAGGAGTTTATTTGTGATTATAATCACCGCCTTCGGGTTATCTCCCGTGCTGACTATTTGCCAGCCTGCAGCGGCAAAAGCTATCTTTCCAGCCAGGGAGTATGGCTCCTGTAGACAAAGTACATCTAGTCTCCTCTCTTCCACCTCCCTCCGGAGCTCCTGCATGACGAGTCTGCTATTATGACTGTTAAGTTGTCCAATGGTAATTTTAGTCATTAAGGGTAATATGTATGTATTCGGTCATGTGGCCAAGTCTTGCTCCAGTCAAAAGCAATCCGTCCGTGTGCTATTACTGATTGCTGGTAAATTTCGTTAAGGTCAAATTTCTCACCTCGTCTGTCGAAAACTTTCTTGAGCAGATCACGCAAGGCTCCGAAGTCGGTGGGGAGATTCACTGATTTTAGCTGGATTCTGTCAACAGCCTCCATTACCGAGAAGGTTACCTTTCTACCGTCTTCATGTCCTACCCGGACCACATGTCGTAAGGCAGTGGTCAGGGTTGCCGGCTGCTCCAATCTAGATAATTGCATAGTATACTCCAAATTTGGGTATACCCTCACCGGATCAACCGGTGGGACTCTGACAACTGATGAGCTCTGTACAGTGGGGCTCGTGCTTGAGCTTGTCACTGTATTTTCTTGAACCGGTAGTTGATTTATATGATTGATTTGATTGTCTTTTGACGTTACGATGTAATTGTCTTTCGGCGTTACCACAGTTACAGGATGCCCTTGCCGTTGTAGGTGTATTATCGGCTTTTTTCCCCGGCTTCCAGAGGAGAGAGTTTCAGTCGTGAGGGGGAGATTGGTTTGTATACCAATGTCCATTGTTGGAAAGTCAGTCTGGGTTTCTTTATCTCGTGTTTCAGTTCTAAAGGCGCCGGAGAGCGACCTCAGAAACTCCTTAAATCTGTTTGCCCTCACGGCATCCCTCCTCCTTTTGCTCGGGGACTTCCGTTTTGGCATCCTATTTGGTGTACCTGGCTCAGCCATAGTCTGTTCTGGAGATGAGTCTTTGCTCCAGCATCCTATATGTAGGGCAATTCCTGCCTGTGGCTCCGCAAGACTTCTTGCCTCTATTCTTACACGGTATGCAGACCGCCGCCGCCTTACAGTCTTTGCGGCTATGAAAATGTTCCCCACATTTAGTGCATGCCGGCTCCCTGGTGCACAGCCTCAAGACGTGATCCAGGTCACCACAGTTGTGGCAACGAGGTACCACGACATAGTCTCTAGCATTAACGGCGTGAAAGCCGATATATATTTTGCCCATTGTTGTGATGTTCCGCCACATTTGTGCTGACACCTCGGCGACGTGATGAACGACATCACGACCCCGTGGCCCAGTCTTAAATTTTAATTTAAAACAGTTTTTGAATTCCTCTTCATTTATCTCCTCAAAATTTTGCAGCCTGATTGTATCTATTAATTCTTCATTGGTCATTATTGATGGTACGTCATATAATATGACTAAAGGATTTCGTTTCCTCGGTGGTTCGCATTTAACCACCGAGTTCAGTTTCTGATTAGTCAGCAGTTTTTCTTTGTCATTCTCAGAAGCAACTTCAACTATGACAGAGTTTCTACTTGGTTTAATTCTTTTGATTCGTATCTTGTCTTTAACAGGATCTATGTTTTTTGTGAACAGTTCTTGGATCTTTTTGACACTGGTGTCTTGCCCAGGAAGTGTCCTGAGGAAGACAGCCGTGTCAGTTCTCTTTGTGATTCTGTCAATTGTGTCTTTGGTCGAGTTTTGTGGGCGCTTTGTGGGCGCTTGCGCGGCCACAGCTGCCCACGTCTTGGCTGGTTGTTTTCTTAATCTTTCATTCTCTTTTTCGAGTTCTTCTGCCCTACCTTCTAGTTTGGCGTGGGCAATAGCCCATGCTGCCAACTCATTTTTAATAATGGCAAGACCAGCTTGGCTTATCTTGCCGTTTTTGATTTGTTGCTCCATGAGCGACGCTATCCTAGTATATCTTTCCATAACAGTTTCATTCTTTGCCTGTCCCTGCTCGTCCTGTGGAGAGGGATCAGGCGCAATGGAAGCTCGTTGAGGCGCACACGTATCACTCGTTTCGTTGTCAGCCATGATTGACGAGTGATAAAAAGAAGTGGGAGCCCGTCTCTTGCCCCGGACCGGCTCCTCTGGCATGGGGGGGGACTTCTGCAGCTCGCCCACCGACCTCGCCCCTAGGTCAAGGGCACTTCCGAGCTGCCAGGTTCAGCGCACCGTCGCCAGTGCACTGGTCCTCGTCGGTGTCCCCGTCATCGATGATTTCACGCGACGCTCCTCGGCAACTGCACCCCGCACTCCGGAGAGGCGGATGCACCTCTCGCCCTTCGCCGCCTACTAGCCCGAGTTTCCACCATCTGGCCAAGGACCCACTCCTACTCAGGTGGCGGGCCGGTCCCCCAGACGTTCGGCGGTCTGGACCCATCTAACCTGGCCCAGGTGATGTCACCACCTCCTGGGTTTGGCAGAACACGCCCCGGTTACCCAGGGGCGCGGCGAAGCGCCCTTGCCGACTCGCGCCGCGATCCCACGCCGACAAACGAGACCGCCGGCATGCAGAGCACGTGATGGTCTGTGCCCTGCGAACAGAAAGGGACTGATGTTCGGTCCCTCGACACAACTCCCCCTGTGCCACGCACCCTTCGCTTTCGCATCGGGTTGGGTCGCAGCTCTCCCTTTTGACGCAAGGCAGAATGCCGAGCTTGACGTCTGGCACCACGGGAAGGCGGAAAGAGCCACTTGGGAAGGAGAGGCTGTAAGAGACGCTTCACTTCCCCGAGTGAGGACTGCCGCGGCACGCCCGACTGGAAAGCGATACGCCCCAGTGCGAGCCTCCGTGCCTTACGGCGCGCCGGCAACGGGTGGGCCCGCGCCGAGACGCGCCGTCAAGCGACTGACCTCACCTGACCCCAGTGTTTTTTTTTTTTTTTTTAAAAAAAAAAAAAAAAAAAAAAAAAAAAAAAAAAAATTCTTTATTTCCAATTACATATTAATCATACAATGTAGCCCACTACCTTATATGATTAGTGGGCCGTTATACATATACATTTATTCATCTTTTTGCAGCTATTCTACATTCAACTTAGTGACTAGTTGGTTATGCACTATATGAAAACTACAATGGGCATAATTATATGTTCTAAGTACTAAGTGGTATCCTAATTAACTACTAACTATGGACTAGTCGCTATAGCCTGCAGCGTTACAAATGTGTCAGCTGGAATATAAACCTACTGTAAGGCCTTGCTCATTGAGCGAACCCCAATGAGCGTGCCCCTGACACTGGGCAGGCCATGGTGTTAGTCGCTGCAGGTTCCTATAATTGAAGTCTATAAACTAGGTTCTACAACTAAACTTATCCTAGGGTCAATTTCAGGTGCGTTGTCTAATTTAGGTTATTGGTGCACCCCACTCCCCCTGATCCCGAGCGCGGCGGATTCTCGACTAACGAAGTCGGCCTTTCCGGGTTCGGGCGGCTTGGGAATAGGGTACTAGACTTCATCGGTATTATTGTGTCTTAGTATGGGGGTTAGTTTGGTTCTCGCAGATAGTCCCTTAAGACTTTCTGTGATACCGCGTTTGCCAGTTCGTTGATAGTCTGAAAAGTGTCGCGTTGTCTTAAGAGTCTGAATGTGTCGTTGTGGGGTAGTTGGTCTCGCAACACAGAGGCCACATCATTGAAAGAGGGGCACTCGTAGACTACATGGTCAGGAGTACCCTCCGGAGCACCACAGTCACACGCGGGTGTCGCCTTTCTTCCAAATCGACATAAGTATGTCGGATAGGGTCCATGGCCAGTGAGAAGGTGGATCAATCCCCTAGTTGGTTCGAAATACTTCATTTCCAATCTTTCCCTAACGTCCGGTAAAAAGTTGAATGTTCTTCGTCCTGTTTCTTCGTTTTCCCATGACTGTTGCCACAGCTGACCCCCTCTTAACCTGATCTCAACTTTGTTTTCTGTCCTACTCCCCAAAATTTCTTCTATCTTATCCATGTTCCCCTTTTTTGCCCAGTACCAGGCAGCCTGCTCACGAATTTTAATGTCTAAGGGGCAGAGTCCCATTATGACTAATAGGGCCCCTCCCGGTGTGGTCCTGTAAGCCCCTGTTGATCTCATAATCATGTTTCTTTGTATTCTTCTCACTGTCATGGCAGGCACCACCCTCGTGAGCCTGTGTGCCCAGACTCCAGAACCGTAACCCACTATGGAGGTGAGTATGCTGTTATGATATAATTTGATAAGATGTGGTGGGAGGTGGAAACGTTTATGCCCAATGGAGATGAGGTTGTTGAGTACTTGTAAGGCTCTTTGTGTTACGGTTTCAATGTGTCTGCCGAATGACCACCTCTCATCAATGATGATGCCCAAGTATCGAGTCTCACGTCGTCTGAGGACAGGTGAGCCCTCTATCCTAACTGTAGGATTCCTGACTAGCTGTCCCTTAAGAAGGAGATACGTTGACTTTGTTGGTGAAATTGTCATTTTCGTTTTTCGGCACCAAAGTTGTAGTTTTTCTATTGCACGTTCTATTTTGGGTTCTATGTCTTCTCGGCTTCGGCCGCCAACCAGTAAGAGGAGGTCATCAGCGTAGGCTATCACCTCTAGCACGTCGTCACTTTGCTGTAATGTGTCTAATAGAGGTTCCATGTGGATGTCCCAGAACAGGGGACCTAGTACGGAGCCCTGGGGACATCCCTTGGTGATTATTTTTGTTACCCTTGTGCTAGGGGATGATAGCCAGACCTCCCGATCCTTACAATAGCTCCTCAGACACCCATATAGCAGCCCTGGGCACTCCTTCTCCCGTAAACAGGAGAAGAGCGAAGGCCACCACAGGTTGTCGAAGGCGCCACTTATGTCCACCATGATGCCAACAACGTACTTGTACGGGGTAGAGCCACAGACCTCAGCCGCCAGGGCGATTGCATCAGATGCTGATCGCCCAGGCCTGAAGCCGAATTGTCTGCTGCTCATCCCGCACAGCACTCGGTGTGCAGCCAGTCTGTCAGCCAGCAGTCTCTCCAGAACCTTCCCAAGCAGATCAAGCAGGCAGATTGGACGGTAGGACTTTGTTTCTGCTGGGTCTTTGTCAGCTCCTTTCTTGATTATCACTACGTTTGCCCTCTTCCATATACGAGGGAACTTTTGTTGCCTGAGACATTCATTATAGAGATGGGTTAGAGGGGCGACTATCTGGGGAGCCAGAAACTGCACCACCTCCGCCACAATGCCATCTGGCCCGGGAGCTTTCCCTATCTTCAGGGATTTTATATGGGCAGCTACCTCCTCTTCAGAGAAGGGGTAGACTGCCGTGTTGTTTCCATATTCGTTGTTGTTATAGCTCTCCCTCAGCTGCTGTTGTTCGTCAGTTTCTCCATCCGCTGTGTCATCAGGCAGCAGGGACTGGAGAAGGACCTCAGCAGTTTCCTGCCAAGACTCCGTCATCCCATCCCCACGCCTGACGGTTGAGAGCTCCATCGGAGAGCGGATTTTTTCCCGGACAAGCTTGTAGGGAACTCCCCAAGGGTCTAGAGCGAGTTGATTTAGTACAAAGTGTTCCCAGCTTTCGGATCTGACCTCACGTAGGCGTCTTTGGAAATTTTCTTTCGCTTCCCGGTATAGTTGCAGCCGTGTTTGTCTCTCTAGCCAGACGACACTGCGCTGGTAGTGCCTCCTAAGCCTTCTGACAGACTGGCGCATCTCCTCTAGCTCAGCTGACCATGGTGACGGAGAGGCCGCTATGGCCTTCCTCCTAGTAGGTACAGCAGCCTTTACCGCTCGAGTTATTGTCGTCATCAGTTCTTCAGTTCTGTTGTCTATGTCATAGTCCAGGTGTCCGTCACCTTCTGGTAGTGCAGGAATGTCGCACTCCCTAGCTAGCTTCTCCCAGTCGGCTCTTTTGTAATTGTATTGCATCTCCCACCCCATGGTCCAGCAGCTCTCCCTGTCTCCCACACTGAAGGTAATAAGGTTGTGGTCACTAGTGGTGGCGTTTTCTACCACTTTCCACTGTTGAATTAGGTGTGCCACGTTAGGCGTAGCCAAGGTCACATCGATGTTTGTGCCTTGGCCACCTCCCGCCACATATGTGGGGGGGTTTCCAGGCTTATTTGCCACCACTAGCTGCATGGCCATGATGGCCTCTTCTGCCTTCTCACCGTTAGGGTCTCTTGTGCCACTGTACCATAGGGGGGATTTAGCATTAATGTCGGCAGTTATAATTACTTTTCGCCCCCGCAACGCCGTGATAACTGCAGTAAGGTGTGTAAGGTGTTCTTCGATATCATCACCATACTGGAAGTACATATTGATTAGGATAATGTTACCAGATGGAGATTGCAGCTCCACGACGTTGCAGTGGCTTGTTGTGTATTGTGTAAGAACTATGGCTCTTAAAATTTTGTTTGTGATAATTATAGCCGATCTCGGGTCTTCTCCTCTGCTTATGACTTGCCATGTCGCGGCTGTAAACACTAATTTTCCATTTAGGGAGTACGGCTCTTGCAGGCAGATCAGATCCAGTCTCCTCTCCTCCACTTCCTTGCGTAGCTCCTGCATCACAAGTCTGCTGTTGTGGGCGTTAAGTTGTCCGATGGTGATTTTTGTCATTAGTTTTTACGGAAAGTATGTATGAATTCTGTCATGTGGCCAGGTCTTGTTCCAGTCAAATGTGATACGTCCATTTGCTAATACTGCTTGTTCATATATGTCGTTCAAATCAAACTTTTCGCCTCGTCTTTCAAAGACCTTTTTGAGTAAGTCTCGCAGGGCTCCGAAGTCGGTGGGGAGATTCACTGACTTAAGTTGGATTCTGTCTACAGCCTCCATTACCGAGAAGGTGACTTTCCTACCATATTCATGTCCCACCCGGACCACGTGTCTCAAGGCAGTAGTCAGGGTAGTCGGCTGCTCTAATCTTGCTAACTGCATGGTGAACTCCAGGTTAGGGTAGACTCTGACTGGGTCAATGGGCGGCAATCTCACAACAGGATCTTTCATATTTGATTCACAGGAGCTAGTTATTTTATTTTCCTGGAGTGGTTGGATGACGTTCCTACTTTCCTCTGCTGGGATTGCCGCTGTCTCAGTTGCAGGATGCCATAGCCGTAGTTCTTTGGTCGGCGTTATCCCCTGGCTCTGGGAGGAGGGAGACTTGACTTTAAGAGGAACAGTCTGAGTTCCTCTATCGGTTGTGGTGGACTCCGTTTGGGTACTCATATCCTTAGTGTTAACTGAGGTGTCAGCGAGTGACCTCAAAAACATCTTGAATGCACTTGCCCTCATGGCATCCCTCCTCCTTTTGCTCGGGGATTTTCTTTTGGGCATCCTGTTCGCTTTGACTTGATCAGCCATAGTCTATTCTTGAGATTAGACGCTGCTCTAGAAGTCTGTAGGTGGGGCAGCTTCGCCCAGAGGCGCCGCAGGGTTTTTTCCCCCTTCTTTTGCATGGGATACAGACTGTTGCAGCCCTACAATCTTTGCGGACGTGTCCATCCTCGCCACATTTCGAGCAGACCGACCCCCTGGTACAGTGCTTGAGAACGTGGTCGAGATCTCCGCAATTGTGGCAACGCGGTACCACAAGATAGTCGCGTGCGTTTATGGCGTGAAAGCCAATGTATAGTTTGCCCATTGTAGTTATTCTTTTCCACATCTGGGAGGAGACCTCGGCGACGTGGTGAACCACGTCACGATCCCGAGGCCCTGTTTTAAATTTCAGTTTAAAATTTTCTTTGAATTCTTCTTCTGTCATGTCTTCAAAATTTTGAGCTTTTATGGTTTCGTGTATCTCTTCATTGGTCATAGTTGTTGGTACATCATACAGGATGACCAACGGGTTTCTTTTCCTCGGTGGCTCACATTTGACCACCGAGTTTAGTTTGGCATTGCTCAGTAATTTAGTTTTATCCTCTTCAGAGGCCACTTCTACAATTACAGAATTTTTACTTGGTTTGATCCTGTTAATTTTTATTTTGTCTTTTATTGGGTTAATTGTGGTGGTGAGCAGTTCCTGTATTTTTTTCACGCTGGTGTCCTGACCGGGTAGGGTCCTTAGGAACACCGTTGTGTCTGTTCTCTTTGATACTTTGGCAATTGTGTCTCTTGTTGTTTGTGTCTTTGGTGGCGCTTGTGCGACCACTCCCGCCCAGGTCTTAGTCGGTTGTTTACGTAGTCTTTCATTTTCTTTCTCTAGTTCTTCAACGCGGCCTTCGAGCTTGGCGTTGGCTATGGCCCATGCCGCCAGCTCATTTTTTATTGTTGTCAATGCCGCTTGGCTAATTTTACCATTCTTGATATTTTGCTCTAGGAGCAAAGTAATTCTCGTATGCCTTTGCAGGACGTTTTCCCCGTTTGCCTGTCCTGACTCGTCCTGTGGAGCAGGTACAGGCATCACAGAAGCTCGCGATGGCGCACTTGAATCACTCGTTTCTGGTGTCTCCATGATTAACGAGTGATAAAAAAGGGGTGGGAGCCCGTCTCTTGCCCCGGACCGGCTCCTCTGGCATGGGGGGGGACTTCTGCAGCTCGCCCACCGACCTCGCCCCTAGGTCAAGGGCACTCCTGAGCTGCCGGGTTCAGCGCGCCGTCGCCAGCGCACTGGTCCCCATCGATGGCCTCGTCGCCGACGATTTCACACGACGCTCCTCGGCAACTGCACCCCGCACTCCGGAGAGGCGGATGCACCCCTCGCCCTTCGCCGCCTACTTGCCCGAGCTTCCACCTGAAGGCCAAGGACCCACTCCTACTCAGGTGGTGGGTCGGTCCCCCAGTCGTTCGGCGGTCTGGGCCCATCTAACCTGGCCCAGGCGATGTCACCACCACCTGGGTTTGGCAGAACACGCCCCGGTTACCCAGGGGCGCGGCGAAGCACCCTTGCCGACTCGCGCCGTGATCCCACGCCGACAAACGAGGTCGCCGGCATGCAGAGCACCTGCTGGTCTGTGCCCTGCGAACAGAAAGGGACTGGTGTTCGGTCCCTCGACACAGCTCCCCCTGTGCCACGCACCCTTCGCTTTCGCATCGGGTTGGGTCGCAGCTCTCCCTTTTGTCGCAAGGCAGAAGCCAAGCTTAACATCTGGCACCACGGGAAGGCGGAAAGAGCCACTTGGGAAGGAGAGGCTATGCGAGACGCTTCACTTCCCCTGTGAGGACGGCCGCGGCACACCCGACTGGAAAGCGATACGCCCCAGTGCGAGCTTCCGTGCCCTACGGCGCGCCGGCAGCGGGCGGGCCCGCCCCGAAACGCGCCGTCAAACGACTGACCTCACGCCAGACTGACCCCAGTGTTTGTCACACGTCCCGCTCCGCGCGTGTGTCCTCGTGCAGCCGTATGCTCTCTCTGCACACTAACAGTAACTCGATTACCAAACGTCGCGGTAATGGCGTACAGACAATGAACAGCACAATCTCTTGCATCTTACAGACCCTACATAGCACCTCCCTCAGATTTAAAAAGAGGGCCCAGTGTGAAACGGTACAGTAGTTTCCGCTCTATAAGCAGCAGGTTTCGCTGCTCGCTCGCACCGGGAAATAGAAACAGAGGCGGCTCCGCAGCCAATTTTATTACACGACGCGGCCGGCCGCGGGTGCAACAGAACCCATGTGGACGGGTGGAAAGAGATGTGTCAGGCTTCATAATACGTATTTATATGTGTCGTGTATTATGCATTTCTTGTACGTGAATGTGAATCTGCATATGAACTTTCCTAATCCTCCTCACACCTTTCCGTAAAGCGTGGCCAAATCTTTGTTGGGAAGTAGTTCTGTAGTATAGTAGTGCCAACCTTACTCCTGGCTAGGGGATCAGAGAGACAGCACAGGCAGGTAAAAGTCAAAGACTTTCCAGTGTCACAAGATTTGGGGTGGAGAAGTTGGTCATGGCCAAGTGGTTCGACCACCCCCTCCACCGAGGCCCAGGAAGACCTCCTGGAGCCCGCCATATTCTAGGAGTGTTACAAAAGACGGGTAAGTGAACAGACGTGCCTTCAGTGCGTCTGTCTCAATGTTCACGCATAGAAGAGAGGTATTTGAATATTTGTACTAATTCTTTTATTTCCAGCTTCGGATTGTGTAAGGAAATGAATGTTCTCGTTTAATTTCAGAAATTTGACCCCCTGTGTCAATGTATCTCGTCCCCAGTTTGCCTGTTATCCTCCTCACGTAGTGGATGTCCTGTGTAAAATTTTGGGAGGCTTTGGTGGTGCACATTTGGCCAACGCAATTCCGTCTTGCCCGTAGAAAAGTGCGTGCAGATTGGTATATAATATACCCGAGCTGTAAGTTGTAAAATTGTAATATCTGTAAACTGGAACAATTGCTGCAATCACTGTAAAATCGAGTGATAATATTTAAAATAAATACGTAATCAATTGTCATCAACCTTTAACATACCTTAAAAATCACAAAGAAGTCAAGTTAAAGGAATTCATTTAAAATAAAAGATATAGAATGCAGGGACCCACACATCAGCGTGTGAGCCCTCCAGCCCCTTGCCTAGTATCGTACAGGTAGCGCTCTCAAGCTCTCCTCCCCAGTTATCCGTTGCGCAATTTTGATTCAGGGTTTGACGACATCAACTTTCATCTGGCGTCCCTAGGCTAGGAGGTTAGACGGTAAACTTTCAAGTGGACAACCCGTAAAAAACGGAACTCAGATCAAGCACGAAAACAGGAAGAAGGTGTACTGAACTATGAAAAAAAGCAAAATAGAAACAGTGAACGACCCAAGGACAGCAAGTCCAATATAGGAGAGCATCACAGGGCAATGGCATCGTGGTTGTCACTCTGTTGGTCTGCCAAGCGGGCGTGCCCCAATTTTTTTTTTTCGTTGTTCGCTGTATTCAAACTTGTGTCTGTGTCGTCGTGTAACGTCAATTTGCAACAGTGAAGTCTCAAGAAAATGATGAAAACATAATAGTTCGTCACATAAGCTGCAACAAATTAACGCAATAGCTTCACAATCACACAGCTCCTCTGTGCTCTGTCGAAACGTATGTTCTTAACGTTTTCGAAGCTAAGTTCCGTTTTGGAAGTTTTCACTCCTGAATTTCTTTCCTGTAACATAGTTCATACCGTTTATTTGTTGTTTTCATTTCTGTGAGACGTCGATATGGTATCACACCTGCTCTCACTATTCATCACGTTTACTTGCGACGGTAACGTATCATTTCCACATGACTCATATTGTATAACCAATATATAGTACTATAACTGCCAAGACTACAGAAAGAGAAACATTTCAATGACCTAACGGACAGTTCATAATGATGTGAAAAAAATAAATATTAACGACACAAAGGGGTTTTGAACCCAGCTCGTCCGCTTTATAGTTCAACACTGTGACCACCTTTTTTTTCATTTTGTTCGTTGTAGTTGGTCATAACGGACGTTATATGACATCCGTTGAAGTTCGTTGTTGATCCCTTCACTCAGTTTTCTTAATACAGAGACCAGCCACCTCACTGATAGAACACGCTGAGCTACCGTGCCCGCGTTAACTACAATGAGCCGGCTGTACATTTCTGCTCAATATTACACTTGTTAAGCTTGACCGTTCACGGTTTTTATTTTGCTTTTTCACGGTTTAGTACCCCTTCCTGTTTTCATCCTTGATCTGCGTTAAGTTTTTGACGGGCTATCCACTGGGCTGTCTTACCACTAAACCTGTGGGGGGTGTGATTGGGAGTTTCCTTGTAAGTAATATCAAGGCACTAAAATTTTCCATCGCAAAATTACAGATTAACAAGCAACTATTTTTACAGAAGTTAAACTTTCAAATATCGAATTAATAAGAAAGTCGACTTCAAGTTTACGTAGTTGAGTTGAAGTCAAGTGCCGCGCGGGATTAGCCGAGCGGTCTCAGGCGCTGCAGTCATGGACTGTGCGGCTGATACCGGTGGAAGTTCGAGTCCTCCCTCGGGTATGGGTGTGTGTGTTCGTCCTTACGATAGTTTCGGTTAAGTAGTGTGTGAGCTTAGGGGCCGATGACCTTAGCAGTTAAGTCCCGCCGGCCGAAGTGGCCGTGCGGTTAAAGGCGCTGCAGTCTGAAACCGCAAGACCGCTACGGTCGCAGGTTCGAATTCTGCCTCGGGCATGGATGTTTGTGATGTCAGGTTAGTTAGGTTTAAGCAGTTCTATGTTCTAGGGGACTAATGACCTCAGCAATTGAGTCCCATAGTGCTCAGAGCCATTTGAACCATTTAGTTAAGTCCCATAAGATTTCACAAACGTTTGAACCTTTTTTTTTTTTAAGTCAAGTAAGAATTAACGATTTACAGGAGCTTTCTTGGTTCAAATGGTTCAAATGGGTCTGGGCACTATGGGACTTATCTTCTCAGGTCATCAGTCCCCTATAACTTAGAATTACTTAAACCTAACCAACCTAAGGACATCACACACATCCATGCCCGAGGCAGGATTCAAACCTGCGACCGTAGCGGTCGCGCGGTTCCAGACTGTAGCGCCTAGAACCGCACGGCCACTCCGACCGGCGAGCCTTCTTGCTCAATACAGTTTGAACAGAAAGGATAAAAAATGACATGACTTTTGAACACTGAACTGGCAAATAGTAATAATGTCCACAGATTCTGTGCATCAAGGAAAAATTAACGAAGAGAGAAAAAGAAATCGCAGCTTCTATCATATATCCAGTCATCAACCTCCATGCTTTAACTGTGGCCACAGTACATGTTAATTTAGATTAGTATCTTAACACCCAGCTATGTTTACAGTACATTCATAAAATGCTGCTGTGCAACTATGAGCGCTCTGCAAACACCATGTCATGCAAGCGTAGATGAGACGATACCCATACTCCGTGCTTTCGGACTGTTTTATAATCGACTACTCATATTCTCATCCTTCTACTGGCACCTACTATTTGAACAAATTAAAAGATTTCGTTTTAATACACGTCGTCTGTCTCGTCCATTCTTCCGTCTCTCCATCTTTACACTCTCTGGCCACCGCTTCTGTAATATGTCTTTTGTATGTGCGCAACGTACATTTACACATTATCAATTCAACGATAAAATTCCCACGTCAAAGACAATATCTCTTGGCAAAATACTAATGACCTCGCATAAAAAACATTGCAAATCTCTCCTGAAAAAGAACATTAACTGTTAGTCATACTCAGCCCTATGTGTGCTGTTGTAGACAGCTGATCCGTTCCATCACGTCCTTGTTTTGCGGATGATTGCTGTCGGAATATTCAGCGTTAAGTTGTGGCTATGCTGGGGTCATCCTTTTATGTTTTATTACTCTGGTGAATAATGTAAGCTAGATTAGATTCCTTGACTCCAAAACTTCTGAAACAGAACTTGGGGACAGATCTTAGCCATATACAGGGTACACGTAGTGCGCTGTCAGCATCACTTCAGTCACTATCAAAAAATCATTCAGCTAGGCTGTGGGCTAATATCTGACGTACTGAAAAGCGGTAGTGGACGTCTATCTACTAACACCTTGAATGAGATTTTCACTCTGCAGCGGAGTGTGCGCTGATATGAAACTTCCTGGCAGATTAAAACTGTGTGCCGGACCGAGACTCGAACTCGAGGTCCCGAGTTCGAGTCTATGTCCGACACACAGTTTTAATCTGCCAGGAAGTTTCATATCAGCGCACACTCCGCTGCAGAGTGAAAATCTCATTCTGGAAACATCCCCCAGGCTGTGCCTAAGCCATGTCTCCCCATATCCATTCTTTCAGGAGTGCTACTTCTGCAAGGTTCGCAGGAGAGCTTCTGTAAAGTTTGGAAGGTAGGAGACGAGGTACTGGCAGAAGTAAAGCTGTGAGGACGGGGCGTGAGTCGTACTTGGGTAGCTCAGTTGGTAGAGCATTTGCCCGCGAAAGGCACAGGTCCCGAGTTCGAGTCTCGGTCCGGCACACAGTTTTAATCTGCCAGGAAGTTACCTTGCAGTACGGTCTGCTATCCTCGGTATGGATACAGGAATGTATCCTTTAGAAAACGTCCCTAACCCTTCATCTGTAAGAGCTTGGCGGTTCTGACGTGCTCCGGTGTGAACGACAATTAAATACAAAAATTCGTTCTACGTACTACCTTCAATCCGTCGTAGTGGTCGGTGCGTCTTTCTCGCACGGACACACTAATGAATCACCTCAAAATTTAATCGAAAATCGTGTCCACCCTTGATCTCCTGTCACTCACCTACATCGAAATTGATATAGGATCCACTCTTCCTGAACTTCTATTTGCAGAATTTGAGTTATCTTCACTTTATAAAGATCTCACTGTAGTGCAGGAAGAAAATACTTCGCGTTACTCAACTTCAAAAACGTGGGTGGCTGTCGCTTGTACGTCATCCCTAAAAAACCCTCATTTAGCATCATGCTTAATAACGTACGATTTGAACATCAGGCTCCATCTAATGTTCACCTTACTTTACCGCAGAAATTGCATCATTCTTCCTAAACAGGACAGCCTCCTTACTTCTGGCCGAAATATTGGTTATACCTCCCAGGATACCTCTGATTGTAACATACCCAAACTATATCAACAACACTAATCTGAAGAACCTATCGCAATTAACAAAAACGTAATAGCAATACAATGGCAAGACAGAAAAATGGCACAAGAAAATACTCAGACAGGAAATAAATAAGAGCATCATACACATAACAAGGAACAAAAGTCTTCGACTATTCATCCTTCCATAAATCTACATAATCACGAGTGAAAAACATAAGACATAAAAAAGTCACTCAATAAAAAACTTCAAAATATCTTCCCTTAACAAATAACAGTCGAATCACATGATAACTTTTTGATCGTCTTCCAGGGGCTAGACTGTAGGGATCGGTCCCGTGGACGATTCCCGTTATTGCGTGTTTCTAGTCAATTGGGTCAGCTTACGTTGCGGGTCAGGTGATCTCAAATTCAACTATGTGGGCACGCAGTCTGTCTCATTCCAGTTATCCTGAAAACTGTCGTCCACAAATTGTGGTTGTTGCTGTTGTTTCCACTGTTAAGGTTCTCGTCGTCAGTTGTTACGATGACTGGTGGCCAATGCTAAATAGAAACGTTTATTGCAGGTTTGGCAGTGAAGTCGGTAAGGACCTGGCTGCATAGTCTGTATCTGCAACGACTGAAATAATTAGTAGTCGTTGGTAAAAATTAATATATATTGTACTTAACTTGTGTTACAGGCTTCTTTATATGCTGCATACATATATTTACAAACATATCTAGAGGGGCATTACTTATGACATACTTGAGTAAGCGCCTTGTTAGAGGGTGATTCCTATCAGCTGAAGGCTATGCTACATTTCTAGTTGACGGCCCGAGCAAGAGAGGACGAGAGGTCGCTAGATACTTGTCACAAGCCGCGGAGCGGCGCTAGCGGTACTAGTTGCGACTCGCGGGTCCAGCGATATTTATTACGGACCGCGGTCGACATCTGCAACCCAAAAAAGTGTGGTATCGAACGTTGATACCACATTTCTCCCACGCAAATCTCCGAACGGCCACTGAATATGGCTTACGACCGCCGGGTGGAGGACCCCATGCTGACGTAGCTGAGGAGGTGGGGAGCCTGACTGCAGGTGAGGCTTGCCCACCTGCTCCCTGACAGTCGGACCAAGGGGAGACAGGAAACGCCTGGAAACTTGCTCCACGATGCACGTTAACATGAAGTGTTTGCGCTTCAGAAACAATGGGAGGAGCCGAAGGGTCGACTTCCATCGGGTCGGGGCACCCGACCGGCAACAATGACTGGAAACCAGGTAGTGCAAACTGTTCTACGGTGGTGGACAGCGTTGTAACCGGAATGTCTCTGTGCCCTATCACAGTCGGAAGCACCTGGTCCGTATGGTCGTCAGGTGCCGCAGCGATGCTGGCACTGCGGGCGACTCCGGCGCGAGACACGGCGTCCGCGCTGGCGCGCCGTCGCGTGGCACCCAGGGGCGAGGAGAGCAAGGGAGAGGTCCCCGCGGATACAGCCCCGACGCCGCCGACATTGGAAACACAGGGCAAGCGGCAGAGACCCCACGACTGAAGAGGCGCATCTGATTCTGATGCCAGCGCACCTCACCAGACGGACCTGATATGACGAACATAGCGTGGCCAAGATGGTGGAGAATGCGTCCTTTCAACCACCGGCGATTGCCGCGGAAATGACGAAAATAGACAATGTCATCTGGCAAGAATTAGTGGGTCTGCCGTGGCAAAGAAACTCGGTGGGGAGGATGCAACAAATCCATCGGAGTTCCGTGAGGACGACCGTGCAACAATTCAGCCGGCGAAGCACCGTCGCGGGGCTGAGATCAGTACGAAATAAAAACAACAAATGAGCGTCTTCGCGAGAATGAGAGTCGCGCAGTTTAGACATCTGCGACTTAAACGTCCGTACGAATCTTTCAGTGGCTCCGTTCGGATGAGGAGAAAACGGTGCTGAAGTTAAATGCTGAATATAATTAGATTCACAAAAGGTTTCGAACTCTGCAGACACAAATTGATGTCCATTGTCGGTGACAATGATCTGTGACAATCCTTTTATGCAAAAGATAGAAGACAAGGCTTTGACGGTAGCAGTTGATGTTGTTGATGACATGCGAACAACAAATGGAAAACCGCTACAAGAATCAACAAGAATTAACCTTCGTTTGTCCCAAAAAGGAACAGCGAACTCTAAATGCAAGCGATTCCATGTCAAAATTGCTTTAGGCCAAGAGAAAAATTTGTGCGGTGGTGCGGATTGGTTTTCGGCACACACAAAACAAGAAGAACAAACTTGGTTATGTCAGCATCAATTCCAAACCAGGGACAATGACGGCGAGCTAACTGTTTTGTCCGTACGATACCCCAATAATCTTGGTGAGGAAGTCGTAGCACAGCTGGCTGCAACAACAACACGAGACTGATCGTTCTCCGTGCGGAGCAAGAGGCTACCACGCTGTACAAAAAGTCGTTGTCGGTGCACAAAGAACCCAGGAACCAACGGATCTTCAATCTGATTTTTAGACAAAGGTCATTGCGTAGTGACATTACGCAAAACAACAATTAATACTGGGTCGTTAGCCGTTGCTGTGGCTATACGACGAAAGTCAACAGGAAAACACTAAATTCTTCTAGAATCTACATATGTAAATGATGCTCTAAGCCCCCCATATTCTAACTCCGACTTTTGCTGTTGCACATGGATTAAAAAATATACGCGAACTGACTGTAATCAACCCTGCAAGTGGAGTAGAAAAGAGTTTGGCACCTGCAATAATTTAATTTGATAAATAAGTTAAATAAAGGAAGGTTTCATTAATGTAGTGTGAAATGATGGGTTGCTCTACCGATTAACAGAATGAAAGTTCTGTCCAAAATAACAATATGATTTATTAAGACTAAACACAAAATAATAAACAAAAACACATGAAACATTTACAATACATGAAATTGGCTCAAATTGGATACTCAAACAAACGCTGTGAAGGTGAAGTTGTCCCTAAACTAGATTGTGAGGTTTATGACGAAGTGGTATGTGGAGCCAATTCCTTGCCACTCGAATCTTAAGAGAGACACACAGCTAACCCCACATTAATTGCTGCTATCCAAGACAGAACAAAATTAGGAAAAGACGATCAGGCGCGCTCTGCTGAGCTCTGATTATCACCTAGGAAAATCCCTATCTGCCGGTGCTGCGGACATACATTACCAAACTGTCTTCTTAACTGCCAGAACACGATCTGGCGTACCGGAGGCGATGGCTGGTTGCTTCGATGTCCTCGACCGAAAAGCGAGAGCCGACTACTCTAGAGCACCCGTACATGCCGAACACCGAACATTCCCGCCCCCACGACAGTGGCCGTGGTTAAACGTTCCAATCAGCAACTCAAAAACCGGCGGAAAATTCCACTCCATTGCCGGAGCACTACCTTTCCACCAATGGAGATTCTTGGCGCCAATTTCTGCGCTGATTTTGCTACGTCACGGAGCTATGCCCTGAGCAAGCCAATCACAGTTACTATTTTGCAGAAAGAGCTGGAATTTTCCCGCCACAACTGCCTGGGTACACAATTCATTCCCACGCCTCGCTGGTAGCCCGCCAGAAAGTGTTTTCGCTAAGTTCCTGCGAAGTAACGGAACCTCTAGCCCAGCCGCTACTTCAGGCCCCTCCGGGCGTGTCTTTTGACAATGTCGGCGTCTGGAAAGCATTCACTCGACTCCCTCACACCCTTTCAAAATCAGCAGAGCCCGCCTGTCACCGGACCACCCGGGTGACGAGAGACGCTGCGTGGGAAGTCCGCGTGTGAAGGAATAGCAACTTTCCACCGCATGCAATTGGAGAGGAGAATCGTAAGATAGAAATATGAGAGGGGGCTCATGCCACCTCTCATTGCCCCTACGCCATTTTAGATTGTAATTGGTGAGCGGTTGGCTCACTTAGGAGCAAGGTCAATCGTCCAAGAACAATCTTACAAACTTACTCCACATGCCGCACTCTATTAAAAAATCATTGCAACTGAAAAATGCAGCTCATAGAGGGAGGATTATTTATGATGTAGCCAACTTCACCTTCTTAATATGGAACACTAACACTCACATCACACATCCATACCCAGGGAGCCCCTTCCAAACACCGATTCACACAGACTTTCACGCTCTAAATATGGCCCGGGCATGTGAACCAAATATGGAGCAGTTTATTCTTTACAATCAGTGTTGGAGTGCTCCGCAATTAAATGCCCAAGATGTTACAACAATTTGTATCATTAAACTAACCTGAACTCACTCACACATGATACTATTTAAGTTAACAATCTCTTTGTGAGCTTTCAGAATCTAATTCCAACCTCCAATTCATTCTGTCTCCCTGCAGCAAGAATAACCTTTACAAAATGTTCCCTGAACTGATGGTCCATTCACAATGACAGTGGTGGTATCTGCTTCAGTTTATGGGGACTTCAGGCGCACTGTTTGCATACACACAACAATAAATACAAAAATACAAAAAAAACATGGTGTGGAGAACAATACAGTAATTTGTAATTTGTGCGCCCTACTCTATCACTTACATAAGAATTACAGTGTAAAACACAAACACATATAAGGTATAACATACATTACAAAAACAACACTAGAGAAAGGAATTTAAGAAAAAAAACAAGGTTCATGGGGTATCAAGTTGTGCGTGCACATTGCACAGTGTTCATGACTGTGCTGAGAATGAGGCACTAAATCACATTGTTAGAAATATTCGAAGCACTTCACAAATTCCACAGTACTGACATCACATAGGGCTAAACGCCGGGTGTTGTTGCTACGTTGTTGCAACAGCAATAGGGTGTGCTGGAGCATCTGCAGTACTCTGTAGAGATTGGACCAAGACCCACACATATGATCACGGCAGTATGGTAGGAAGACACAGTAATAGGCTCTCCTCACGTCGATTAATTGTCTCTGAGGTCTACTTGTTGGGATACATCACTAGTCTAGGTCTCTTCTCTCGCTGGACAGTACTTTATGTTTCCCAATATTGCAGTTCGACGAGGGATGATGGCACATGGAGCGACTCCACAAGTGTGTGAGGTCATCCATACAGGATCGAACTAGTAGCGATGAGTGCTATAACTGCTCTCTAATAGAGAGGGGAAGTTAGAAATGAGGCAATTCATTTGTTAGAGTTTGTGGCACGATACTGCTTTGTGTATGCAGATCGGCCAATGCTAGTGAGTTGTATAAACCCAAACAGGTGAGTATATAGCGTCCCTTTCTGTCCTGAGGCACATGAGAAGCCGGTTATGACACCATATGTTATCTTCTTCATGTACTCACGACAACGTGGTCTGCCGCAGGGAATCCCTCCAAACGGCTGCCGCGTCCGGAGAGCTAGCTGGCTGTCGCGTGTGGGTCGCGTGTCAGTGTCAACGGCCAGCCTCACTTTCGCTTGTGGCCCGGCGAGGGCTGTCTGCCGCCTAATCCCTCAGGTATACGGCCCGGTGACTGTCAGCTTGTAGGACCGGATGCTCTAGCGCCCTTCACGTCAGGTGGCGTGCTGACGCTCTCCTTGCAGGTAGCTGATGACCTCTTGTTTTTGCTCCGCCTGGCCTCTGCATTGCCACGATTCCCGTCATCTGCACAGTTCTGACAAAAATCTTATGCCTAACTTTTTCCCATGACCTTCTATGTTATAATAAATTTACATAACGATACATTGATGGTCTGTCATTTCAGACACTTATTTTAATTTTATAGTTATCAATCTACGGCTATCACTATAACCAAATCTTGGTGTATCTAAGCTAGACATGGAAATAATCTATCTTGATATTTGTGTAGAGACCGATCTCACTACTGTACATGGTGTGTGACGCTATACTGGATGAACAATTAAATGTGCGGGCCCACACTAATATTACTATTAATTATATAGATCGACAGTAGACATGCTCAAGAATTAACTACCATTTGCCAACGATCTACATTCTATGTCTTTTAATTAAATTATGTTGTTATGCAGGTCTAAGTTTTACTGTGCTATAAAGAACATGCAACTATTCTACTTTCGCTCGCCTGTCGTCCCTCCATCTTGGGTCTGTGGTTTGGTGACCTGAAAAATAGCATCCCGACAGGGGCGCGCCAAACACTTGTGGTAGAAAACCGCCACAATATTAAGGATCTAGTTATTGTAAAATCCTAAAGTTTAATTTATCCTAGTATATGGTACTCTTTTTTTTTTTTTACCTTATACAACACTCTTACATAATTCCTGTTACGCTGAGATGTCTCGCTGCTCGCCGCTATTGACGACAGTGATGTGCGCGCCGTACGACATGGCCTCCGAGTTCTCACTACGCCTCACTGAAACTCCAGAGACTGGGTTAGCCATGGCTATACAAGACAATAAATTTATAGTTGCAACTTCTTTTTGTATGTTATGCGGTATTCGCGATCAAAGCACACCTTTCCAGAGGCAATGTAATATGACCAAGCCAGGACTGGTTCCTCTTGAGGAATCCGTCGCCCACCACACACCAGCTACACAGTATGTCACGAATTTCCAAGTATAATTCCTTGGTTATTCATCTGTGACAGTCACAAGCAGCACGCTAAATCCCCAACCAGCACATTGGCATGGTAGGCTTTATGCCCGCATTTCTACCGTCTAGGCCCTAGGGCACCATTGGAGTCAAACGCTCACAGGTTCACCCCGACTTGCAAGACAACGATGCTGGCGCAGCTCTGCAAAAACTATACTGCCCATATTCATCCTCGAAATCACGCAATATACCACAATCTTGCAGTGCACTGACGCGTGCCTGCAAGCATTGGTATGAACGTCTCACGAACTGGTTGTGGCCGCTATGGAGCGTATCACGACTTCTCAGAACACTTCTAAGAGCACGTTCTTGTATGCGCCCGTTTGTGCGACATCTCCTCACTCATCATTATCCCTCAACATGGACACCAGATAGGAAAGCACAAAAACATTGCTCATGGAAAGATAGTGTCTCCTACTCCACCGACATTGGAAGTCGCGATCAGAAACAAAAAAAAAGTTAACAGCAGTAAATTCTTATGCGAGAAAACGCAGCGTGTTAATACTTTAACAATCTTAGTCTATTAATGCAACGATTATTGTTCCCCGAAGAAAGGTTCATATATTTGCCTATTCTACTATGTACACCACTTAAACTACTATTATTCCACGAACTTCTTTGTGTGAGAGATGTGGTGGAGTCCTATGGACTAACGCCAATCCCTTGTCAGACTCCCCCTTCTCTGACGTGCATTAGGATTTGCAAGTCTAATTTCAATCCCCTGGTTCTCCTGTTGTCCTTGGTTTCGCTCTCTCCAATTACGGTCGCTTTGCCGTTCGTTATTCCTCCTCTCCCAGATTCCTTGTCTAGCATGACCCTGTTCCCTGACGTTCTGGTTTCCGTGTCTGTGGTTTCCATAACCTTGAATAGCGTAACCTTGATTTCCGTAACCCTGGTTTCCTAACTGACGAACGCGATTATGCGATCTGTTGTCGTCTGCCCTTGCTGGCCCGTGGTATTTGTTATTTTGCGCCTTCTTCCTGTCCTTTGCGTCTTGTTTATCGAAGACTACTTCGAGTTCGCGCAATAGACTCTTGAATGCTTCTATGGCAGATCCACACTTGCCGACAAGTGTCTGTTGATACCTAACAGGCAATTTGGAAAAACAAAATTTGATGATTTCTCCCTTGCTATATGGACTATCTAAAAATTGATTCTTCTTGAGTAAATCATCAAAAAATTTTGTTGCGCTCTTTTGCCCGGACACTTCCAGTTCGGGACAAAATATTATTTCCTCTTTAATCCTGTCTTGCGTTTCCTTTGACCAGTAGATCCCCAGGAACGCATCAACAAATTCCTGATAAGTCTGACACGTCGCTGCCACACCCCGCATCTTTCCCGCGGCTTGGCCTTCGATGTGTCCACACATGAATTCTAATTTTGCCAGGGTTGGCCATGATGACGGTAATGAATTTGTAAACTGCATCACCCAGCTCTTGGGATGCATCGACCCTCCATTATCTCTGAACTTTTGGAATTTTAGTATCGACAGGAAGTGATTGTGATCAAAATCCTGTCCGATCCTCGCACTGGTGCTGTCACTCGTTTCCGATACTTGCACGTCTGCTGAGTGTCCTGATCTATCTTGCTGATAACTGTGATGTGCTACATCTGTATCACAGTGGAAGTGGCACTTCGAATTCACTCTCCTATGTGGGCTACAATTATTGGAGCTATTACTAGGTGTTTCTGCGTGTGCCTTGTTAGTTCTGCACTCTGTCATTGGGCTAGAGCACGGCGGGCTTTTCCTCGGAGACACAATTCTGTGTACTCCATCATTGGTATCCGAACGCGCAGTGCTCATGTGCCCGTTTCGCTCTAGTTTTGCTATCCGACTCTCTACTTCTTTCATTCGTTTCGTGATGTTCGTAACCGCAATATTACCTTGAGTTTTTAAGAACGCTAGGGATTTTGCGTGGGCTTGTGTCGCACGTCGCAAGCGACCTGCAAGTTGAGAAGTTACTTTTGCGATTTTCATTGCCCCTGTTGCTGCCGTTTTGGCTAGGCCTGCTACTTTTTGTGCTACCATTGACATTTGTTTTGCTTCTCCACATTCTTTCTTTATTGTTAGTAATTCCCCACGAATTTCCCCTATATGCGAAATTATTGCCTCAGTGTCCTTCTTATGCTGTTCGTCAGCTTCTTCCTTCTCCTTCTTACGTTGTTCGTCAGCTTCTTCTTTCATTGATCGTAGGAAGCTCAGTATTGGGTTTACGTCATCTTTTTGATCCTCTTCAAACGTGGGAGATGTAACTCTGGACACGTGGGCGCTAGAACTCTGACGTGGCCGAGCTAGCCCCTGTCTGCTCTCGTTAGTTTGATTATAAACTTCTGCTACCGTCTTGACCTGTGTGCCTGTCTCTGTTTCATCCTCTACTTCACTATCATAATCACAGCCGCAATGCTGCTCTAAGATCGCGTCCAAATTACCTTCCTCATCAATGACCCTGGCGTCCTGTCCTGCTAAAAATGTGCCCATCTCATCTCCGAACCTATTCCCGTCAGTAAACTGCCCCTTATCCATTATGCTATCCTCTTTTGTTTTAGCTTTGCTCGATAATAGTCGTGCCTTACTTCTCGTTATCATTCATGAAAAACAAATTTATGTAAAATGCACAATTAAATTAATCTCCTCCATATATTTTTTACACATAGACATAAAATTTCAACAACGCAGCTCCAACGCTGTAATTATACGCACGATTTGTTGTATTACAGAAACCGCACACAAACCCAACAAAGTGTGATGTGGTACGGACAGACCATCAAAGGAACACACAAAAAAAACGATGAACAACAAAATATATACACTGAAACAAAAACTGTAATCGTGCGCCGCTACTTAAAACTAAACGCGGAACTACCAGAAAAAAAACTTGGGTATTAATCAATAAAAAATTAAGCAAAAAAATTCTGAGTGTCCCTACTACTAATAATACTTGCTTATCAGTGATTCACAGGAAAGATCCGAGGCTAAGGGTCGCCATTTTATGCAAGGTGCTGGGGCAAGCAGTGTATTTAACACTAAATTCTTCTAGAATCTACATATGTACATGATGCTCTAAGGCCCCCTCCCCCTATTCTAACTCCGACTTTTGCTGTTGCACATGGATTAAAAAATATACGCGAACTGACTGTAATCAACCCTGCAAGTGGAGTAGAAAAGAGTTTGGCACCTGCAATAATTTAATTTGATAAATAAGTTAAATAAAGGAAGGTTTCATTAATGTAGTGTGAAATGATGGGTTGCTCTACCGATTAACAGAATGAAAGTTCTGTCCAAAATAACAATATGATTTATTAAGACTAAACACAAAATAATAAACAAAAACACATGAAACATTTACAATACATGAAATTGGCTCAAATTGGATACTCAAACAAACGCTGTGAAGGTGAAGTTGTCCCTAAACTAGATTGTGAGGTTTATGACGAAGTGGTATGTGGAGCCAATTCCTTGCCACTCGAATCTTAAGAGAGACACACAGCTAACCCCACATTAATTGCTGCTATCCAAGACAGAACAAAATTAGGAAAAGACGATCAGGCGCGCTCTGCTGAGCTCTGATTATCACCTAGGAAAATCCCTATCTGCCGGTGCTGCGGACATACATTACCAAACTGTCTTCTTAACTGCCAGAACACGATCTGGCGTACCGGAGGCGATGGCTGGTTGCTTCGATGTCCTCGACCGAAAAGCGAGAGCCGACTACTCTAGAGCACCCGTACATGCCGAACACCGAACATTCCCGCCCCCACGACAGTGGCCGTGGTTAAACGTTCCAATCAGCAACTCAAAAACCGGCGGAAAATTCCACTCCATTGCCGGAGCACTACCTTTCCACCAATGGAGATTCTTGGCGCCAATTTCTGCGCTGATTTTGCTACGTCACGGAGCTATGCCCTGAGCAAGCCAATCACAGTTACTATTTTGCAGAAAGAGCTGGAATTTTCCCGCCACAACTGCCTGGGTACACAAGTCATTCCCACGCCTCGCTGGTAGCCCGCCAGAAAGTGTTTTCGCTAAGTTCCTGCGAAGTAACGGAACCTCTAGCCCAGCCGCTACTTCAGGCCCCTCCGGGCGTGTCTTTTGACAATGTCGGCGTCTGGAAAGCATTCACTCGACTCCCTCACACCCTTTCAAAATCAGCAGAGCCCGCCTGTCACTGGACCACCCGGGTGACGAGAGACGCTGCGTGGGAAGTCCGCGTGTGAAGGAATAGCAACTTTCCACCGCATGCAATTAGAGAGGAGAATCGTAAGATAGAAATATGAGAGGGGGCTCATGCCACCTCTCAAAACTTTCTACAACATCATCATTTTGCACATCGATGAACATACAAGCCTGTTCGGAAGAGTCGAACAGCAGGTCTTCAGCTACTGGCAATCGGGATAATGCGCCGGCGTAACCATGCTGGGCAGTAGGCCGATACAAGATGTCGTAACGGTACTGCGACAAAAATAGTGACCAACGAATAAATTTCACGGGCTTTGACGGGTGAAACAAAGACGTCAGAGGCTTATGGTCGGTGATAACTGTAAACTTGCGACCATATAAGAAGTCGTGGAATTTTGTAACTCCAAAAATCGAAGCGAGACCTTCCTTCTCGATCTGCTAGTAGTTACGCTGAGCCGAGGACAGGATCTTCGATGCATATGCGATCGGGTGATCGCGCAATCCAAATTTGTGATCAAGGACAGCTCCGATCCCGAAATCAAAAGCGTCAACCATAAGGACAAGAGGTTTTGCAGGATCGAAGGACGTAATACATGTGCTAGATAACAATGCAGATTTAAGCTACTGAAAGGCACGTTCGCATTCAGGCGACCAAATGAACGGAACGTTCTTTCGACACAATCGATGTAATGGTGCTGCAAAAGATGATGCGTTAGGCAAAAACTTGTGATAATAATTGAACCTGCATATAACTGTTTGCAATTCTTTAACCATCTTGGGTGCTAGTAGCTCTGATATTGCTCTTAAATGATCCGGACTTAGATGGATGCCTTGAGAGTTTATCACATGTCCCAGTAGGATAACTGTTCTGAAAAAAAATATAGACTTGTCCTTATTGAGTCTAAGTCTATTTTCACGGAACACTTTAAACAGCTGCCTCAAATTTTGCAGATGTTCTTTCTGCGTAGAACCAGAAACTATTATGTCATCTAGGTAATTACAAACTGAAGAAATCGACGCACAAAGAGTCTGTAAGTACTGCTGAAATAGTGCCAGTGCAGAGGCACATCCGAACGGAAGCCTTTTAAATTTGTGGAGACCTAAATGCGTATTCACGACGATAATCTTCTGGGATTCTTCATGCAAAGGAATCTGAAGAAAGGCATCTTGCAAATCTAACTCAGAAAAATGTTTGCCTGGGCACAATTTGTCAAACAAGTTTTTTGGACTGTTGCAACAAGTTGAGGATTGAGGGTGGCTTTAAAATCCACGCACAGTCGCAATTTGCCTGATGGTTTCGTTAAGATAAGCAACAGTGATGCCAGTAGTGACGCTGTCACCGGTTCAATCACCCCTCGATCCTCAAGTGCATGCAACGTTTTAGCAACTTCGTCTCGAAGCCCGTGAGGCACTGTGCGAGCGAGGAAAAATTTAGGCTGTGCATTGTCCTTCTGTGCAATATGCACCTTAAAATTGTACACGCAACCTAAACCTGGCGAAAAAATGTCAGCAAACTCTTGACACTTCAGAAACACTGTTTCTGGGAACATTTTTAGTGACGGCTAGTACCTCATCGCGCACAGTTAAGGAGACTACATCAAATGAATCAAGACCAAAAATATTTACTGATGATGGTGAACACAGTACATGTAAAGAAACCACCTGAGTTTGTCCACGGTACGTCGCTGGTAAAACTGCACAGTCCTAATACCGGGATACTTTGATCACTGCAGGTAGCTAGCGTAACATTTGCGTTATGCAATGGAGGTGAACCGAGCAATTCGTAAGTTTTACGGTTCATTAGTGAAACAGACGTTCCAGTGTCAATCTGAAAAGGAATAGTATGATTCTGAATGTGCAAATCGATAAAAAGTTTGTTCTGCCGTCGGTGAAAAATGTCATTCTGAGAAGCCATGTTCACTGACAAATGTTGACGGGCAGATCGGGCGTGGCTAGACTTCTTTCGTTGGCGTGCACTGGCATCACAACCAAAACTGTCACAATCAAAGGTACTGCAGGCGAATTTACAACATTTATTTCGACTGCATGTGGCTCGTTGTGATACGAAGTCTTATTGCAGTAACCGTTCCGTCGTAAGCTACTTTGTCCGGAAACGTGATACTGTTTCTCAGAGTCCCGTCTTTTTAAGCACACTGCCTGGACATGTCCCAATTTGTTGCAAAAATGGCACACGGCCATGCGCGATGGGAAATTCTGGCGCGAATGCTCGGAATTACACTGCGGGTATGATCGCAACGCGGGCGGCTGCGGCCGGCGCTTAACAGGTGTCCGTTTCCTGGAAGTGAATTGGGCCGGCATGCGCCGAGCCGGCTCAGCGGCACGTGTATGTGATGTGCGGGCAGCTGGCTTGCCAACCTGACAGGCAGTGGGAGGCGATTCGACAGAATTTGCAGCGAAGTCCAAAGTGTCCTGTCTGTCCAAAATGTCCAACACTTGTTCTAAGATGGGGTTGGATAATTTAAGAAATTGTTCTCTAATGTGTGTGTGTCACTCGTTTTGCGCAATAGCGTCCCGTAGCATGATATCAGAATATGGTATTCCACAATAACATGAAAATTCACAGTCGCGAGTGAGGCCCTGCAAAGTTGCTACCCACTCTTGGTAATTCTGCTGAGGTGTACGTTTTGTGCGTAAAAATGCGTAACTTTTTGTCACAATGTTTATATAGTCCTTGTAATAATCGGTCAATGCTTTAACAAGTTCTTCGTAACTGTGCTGCCGGCCGAAGTGGCCGCGCGGTTCTGGCGCTGCAGACTGGAACCGCGAGACCGCTACGGTCGCAGGTTCGAATCCTGCCTCGGGCATGGATGTGTGTGATGTCCTTAGGTTAGTTAGGTTTAACTAGTTCTAAGTTCTAGGGGACTAATGACCTCAGCAGTTGAGTCCCATAGTGCTCAGAGCCATTCGTAACTGTGCTGCTCTGGCGAACTTCTCGGGAATAGTTTGGGGAGGATGCGGTACGAGGTCACGCCAACATAAGATAAAAGCGCGTACAGCCTCGTTTTACCTTTAACATTGTAGGCAGCCAGATGGTGTGAAAACTGCGCCTGCCACTCCTGCCAGCGCTCTACGCTGGCGTCGAAGGCGCGAAATGGCTGTGCTGTGGCCCGCTCGCTGTACAGTCGGTTCCTGTGCAGCCACTACCAAGGGGAGGCCACGACGTTTGGAACGCGGATTTACTGCATACTTCGTACACTCGTAGTATTCCATGAGGACAACAAAGTGTGTAAGCAGTAGCCCGTACTTCTCAACCGTTACTGAGAAAATCGCAAGATAATTTCGGTCGTCAAATATATATCTGTGCGTGGCATTTTAATCACGAAGCGGCGGCAACCGAGTGGTGGCGGCACGGTAGCTCAGCGTGTTCGGTTAGAGCGTTAGCTGTCCTTTGTAATAAAGTAACTGAGCGAAAGGACCATCGAACAAACTGAACGGGTATCATCGGACGTCCGCCCTGAACAAATTCAACGAAGAATATAGAACAGAATATTTTTTTGTTAAGTGGTTGGCGTTCAAACCGCTGGATCGCTGGATCGAGTTCCGTTCGTCAGTTTTTTTTTTTTATTTTGAACGCAGTCATTTTCTTTACTATTTATATTACAATTGATATAATGGGAAAAATACGTGTAATCGGATGGACTTATATTAAATTTACAATGTTATTTGGCAGTCTACTAATTTTTATTATCACAAATAATATAATATTCATAACTATCGACTAGTAAACGACCAAACGCATAAAGTGATACTGAAAATGTCCGATGACACCCGTTCAGTTTTTTCGTTCATCTGATTGCTCAGTTTTTTATTAGAATGGAAAACTAACGCTCTGACCGAACACGCTTTTTTTTTCGGGATCTCCTGCTTACATGGCAGACGCTCTATCCATTTTTTTAATCTCATTTTGTTCAGTTTCGTTCGTTGTATCTGCTCGGGGCGGACGTCGAAAGACACCCGTTTCAGTTCGTTGTTGATCCATTAACTCAGTTTTTTTTATTACAGAGGGCAGCTAGCCCTCTGACGGAACATCGCTTTTTTTTAACCTCATTTTGTTCATTTTCATTCGTTGTATCTGCTCGGAGCGGACGTCGAAAGACACCCATGTCAGTTCGTTGTTGATCCATTAACTCAGTTTTTTTTAATTACAGAGGGCAGCCAGCCCTCTGACCAAACACGCTGAGTTACCGTGCAGGCTAGACGCTCAGCTACCGTGCTGGCTAGACTGAGCTACCGTGCCGGCACCACTCGGCTGCAGCCGCTTTATGGCTAAAATGGCCACGTACAGAAATATATTTGACGACCGAAATTATCTTGCGATTTTCTCAGTAACGCTTGAGAAGTACGCGCTACTCCTTACACATTTTGTTCTCCTCATGAATTACCACGAGTGTACGAAGTTAGCAGTAAATCCGCGTTCCAAACGTCGTGGCCTCCCCTTGTACGTGAGGCACAGCTTGTAGTTGTCACTGGACGAGCTGTCGCAAAGCGTGCAGTAGTGCACTGGACTATTGATTCTGCAATCGTAGCAGTTCTGCCAGTATATTTCGTTCCTCTGGATTTGCCATCACAAATAAATCAATGAATCACAATTGGGAGTAGGAAAAAATTTCATGCACACGTCATTCGTACAAATCGGAGAGGATGGGTAGCGAAGCCAGGTACATACTCTAGAAATATTGCAAACCCAAATGAAATAAACGTCTTTTCCGATGTATCCACGAATCAGCTCTGCTGTCAGCGCTCATCTTTCCTAAAAAAATTGGATCCCATCCTCGTCGCCATTTGTTATGACTCTCGTCGTCAGTTGTTACGATGACAGGTGGCCAATGCTAAATAGAAACATATATTGCAGGTTTGGCAGTGAAGTCGGTAAGGAGCTGGCTGCATAGTCTATATCTGCAACGACTGAATTAATTAGTAGTCATTAGTAAAAATTAATATACGAGGTGCGGCTAGAAAAAAACCGGACTGATGCTGGAAAAAACATTTATTTACAATTATTTACAATTTCATGTTATCTCCTTCAATGTACTCTCGTCCTCGGCCTCTACACCGCTCCATACGAATTTTCCACTGTTCATAGCAATGCTGCAGATCATTCTCGGTAAGTCCATACATTACTTCCGTCGCTTTTTCTTTTACTGCTTCAACAGTCTCAAATATAGTTCCTTTCAAAGCTGACTTGACTTTGCCGGCCGAAGTGGCCGTGCGGTTAAAGGCGCTGCAGTCTGGAACCGCAAGACCGCTACGGTCGCAGGTTCGAATCCTGCCTCGGGCATGGATGTTTGTGATGTCCTTAGGTTAGTTAGGTTTAACTAGTTCTAAGTTCTAGGGGACTAATGACCTCAGCAGTTGAGTCCCATAGTGCTCAGAGCCATTTGAACTATTTTGACTTGACTTTAGGGAAAAGAAAAAAGTCACAGGGGGCCAAATCAGGTGAGTAGGGTGGATGATCTAAGATGGGAATGTTGTGTTTTGCCAAAAACGTCTTCACTGACAACGCACTGTGAGCTGGGGCATTGTCTTGGTGAAGGATCCATGACTTTTTTCTCCACAAATCGTTCCGTTTTCTCCGTACTCGCTCACGTAGGGTAGCCAGGACGCTAATGTAGTAATGCTGATTCATTGTTTGTCCCTATGGTACCCAATCAATGTGCACAATCCCTTTGATTTCAAAAAAAAATCATCATTGCCTTGAATTTCGATTTTGACATTCGTGCTTTTTTTTGTTGTGGAGAACCAGGAGTTTTCCAATGCATCGATTGGCGTTTAGTTTCGGGATCGTAAGTAAAAAACCACGATTCATCGCAAGTAATAACATTTTGTAAGAAGGTGGGATCACTTTCAATGTTTTCCAGGATGTCAGAACAAATCATTCTTCGGCGTTCCTTCTGTTCAATTGTGAGACACTTTGGAACCATTTTTGAACACACTTTGTTCATGTTGAAACTTTCATGAAGAATCTGCCTAACACTTTCCTTGTCAACTCCTGTTAACTCAGACACTGCTCTGATTGTTAAACGGCGATCTTGTCGAACAAGTTTACCGATTTTTTCAATGTTTGCATCAGTTTTTGCTGACAATGGTCTGCCAGTGCGAGTGTCATCACTGGTGTCTTCGCGGCCATCCTTAAATCGTTTAAACCACTCAAACACTTGTGTTCGCCATAAACAATCATCGCCGTACACTTGTTGTAACATTACAAACGTTTCACTTGCAGATTTTCCTAGTTTGAAACAAAATTTGATGTTAACACGCTGTTCTTTCTGTACACTCAACATTTTCCGACGCACAGACAAAACGTCAACTACTTAAAACAGACGCCACGGGCAGACTGAGTGCAGGAGGCAGATGAAACTCGAGCAGTAGGCGGAGCGAAGGTCACGTGACAGGCCACGCGACTTTCAGCCTTATTGCATTCGTTTTATTGTTTCACCAGTACTAGTACGGTTTTTTTCTAGCCACACCTCGTGTGTTGTTCCTAACTTGTGTTACTGGCTTCTTCATATGCTGCATACATATAATTGTATTGCATTGTATGTTAACCGGGGACCTAGAAACAACGGAGAGGCTCCGTCCCCGTCGCAGCCGCAGTGGTTCTCAACCCCACGACGACTACCGCAGTCCACTTCACCCCCCCCCCCCCCCCCGCCGCCCCACACCGAACCCAGGGGCTATTGTGCGGTTTGCCCCCCCCCCCCCCCCCCTCCCGGGAACGTCTCACACCAGACGAGTGTAACCCCTATGTTTGCGTGGTAGAGTAATGGTGGTGTACGCATACGTGAAGAATTGTTTGCGCAGCAATCGCCGACATAGTGCAACTGAGGCGGAATAAGGGGAGCCAGCCCGCATTCGCCGAGGCAGATGGAAAACCGCCTAAAAACCATCCAGAGACTGGCCGGTTCAACAGTCACGGACACAAATCCACCGGGCGGATTCGTGCTGGGGACCAGGCGCTCCTTCCCACCCGGAAAGCCGTGCGTTAGACCGCACGGCCAACCGGGCGGGCATACATATAATTACAAACATATCTAGAGAGGCTTTACTTATGCCATACTTGACTAAGCGCCTTGTTGGAGGGTGCTTCCTATCAGCTGAAGGCTGTGCTATATTCCTAGTTGACGCCCCGAGCAAGAGAGGACGAGAGCTCGCTAGATACTTGTCACAAACGGCGGAGCGGCGCTACCGTCACTAGTCGCGACTCGCAGGTCCAGCTATATCTATTACGGACCGCGGTCCATATCTGCAACCCCTAACGAGTGTGGTATCGAAAGTTGATACCACATACACCGTCACTCCTCCAGCTGCGTTGGGCGGAATTGTTCCCGCGATAGGGTGGTCTCGCCAGCGAACGCAACCTGTCATCCCTGCACTCGGTGCACTGGCGCTGTGGCATCACAACCTGCTGTTCGTTAGTGCGGACGAGGTTGCTTCTACCGGAATATTCACTGAGGTAACAAAGGTCATGGGGTAGCGAAATGCTCATATACAGACGGCGGTACCATCACGTACACAAGTTATAAAAGGGCAGTGCATTGGTGGGGCTGTCATTTATACTACGGTGATTTGTGTGAAAATGTTTCCGACGTGATTATGGCCGCACGACGGGAACTGAAAGAATTTCAGCGGAGAATGTTAGTTGGCACTAGACGCATGGAAAATTCTGTTGTGGATTGGCAAGACAGCCAACCCACTATGAGAGGAAGCCGAAAGGCACGCGTTTTAGCTCACGCAGGCTGGCGTGAGGTCTGGAACAGGTTAAGGAAATGAGCCTAGCAAAAAACGAACGTAGCTGCTAGAATACTTAACTTTAATCCATAATTGGTGAACATCGCTCTTGACGGTACATGTTTTACAGCATCAATAGTAACTGGTAATGGCGCCCTGCTAGGTCGTAGCAAATGACGTAGCTGGAGGCTATGCTAACTATCGCCTCGGCAAATGAGAGCGTATTTTCTCAGTGAACCATCGCTAGCAAAGTCGGCTGTACAACTGGGCGAGTGCTAGGGAGTCTCTCTAGACCTGCCGTGCGGCGGCGCTCGGTCTGCAGTCACTGATAGTGGCGACACGCGGGTCCGACGTATACTAACGGACCGCGGCCGATTTAAAGGCTACCACCAAGCAAGTGTGGTGTCTGGCGGTGACACAACACATTCCATCTCCGAATTTGTTAGGAAATGCAATATTCTGCGATCCACAATGTCAAGAGTGTGCCGAGAATACTGTATTTCAGGCATTACCTCCCACCATGGACTAGGCAGCTGCCGACGGCCTTCAATAGACAACGGAGTGCTGCGGCGTCTGCGTAGAGGTGTCATTGTTCACAGACAAGCAACACTGCGTGAAATAATCGCAGTAATCAATGTGGGATGTACGACAAACTTGTCCGTGAGGACAGTGTGGCGAAATTTGGCGTTAATGAGCTATGGCAGCAGACGACCGATGCCTTTGCTAAAAGCACGACATCGCCTGCAGTGTCTCTCTTGGGTAGGTGACCATATCGGTTGGACCCTAGACGACTGGAAACCCGTGGTCTGGTCAGATGAGTCCCCATCAGTGATCGGGAGTCGGCCGTATCTTCTTCTGCTCGGGCAGCGGTCGTGGTATCCTGTTGTGTGGGTGGTAACTGCTCTTCTATCTCGACGTCTGCTAGCACGCCGAGGCGGTTGTAGGTCTGATCAAGGGAGCGTGGTCCCAGAATTTGAGCTAGGGAGCTAGGGGAAGGGGCAACTGGTGTTAGTTTCGAGGCGCTGTTTTTGAGGTTCAACGAGGAATGGCTCTGGTACAGTTTCTACTAGCTACTAGTCAATGTTCATCACATGTCCCGCCTTTCTTCAAAATGATACTAGACTGATACATATGTAAGTTCACGTTGAAATGATTTGAGATGATTCTTTTCCGGGAGGGGGAGGGGGGGAGCTGCTCCCGCCTGCCCTTCCCTGCGTACGCGCGATCCTAATTGTACAGCTTATAAACAAACATAGACTTAGACTATCACTGGAATACCTACCTTTCGTAGGCAGTACACTACAAACTGTGCTATCGGTGCACGTTTCACTGGTCGACTTAGAGCCTAAACATGCCTCTAGTTTCTGTAAAACCTTGTAACTAACCTGTTACTACGGGTTATTCCTTATTATTGGGAATGGAAATACTTATTGCTTATGAAGTCAACGTGAGAAGAATAGGGTCGCCACCGACTCTAACCATAAAACTAATCAAAGATTTGGTCGAGTCGGAAAATAAATTAATTTGATCACAGACCAAAAAATCACGAACATGCATACGTTGATATGTCGCTCATATGGGATACGATGTAATTAATAGTGTTCCCCGTGCACTGTTCACGACAATCAAACATTTAAAATAAAATAGCACATGCAAGAACACTATGCAGAAGATCAGCTCCCAGCAACACACCTGAAAATAAGACTTAATCTACAGCATTTGTTATAAAATACAAGGGGAGACTAATCACTGGACCTGTGCACAAGGAAACGCATTGGATGTGCTAATGGGTAAGCTACGAGGTGAGTGGCTTAGGCGCAAAAACGTAATCTCGGAACACAAGAGAAAATTGTAGATAAAATCATTTATTCCTAAACTAAGGATGTGAGGCATGTACACGATTCCTGATAACACGTGGTTTGTGGAGGCACAATTTCTAGGTATAGTGCCAAATTCCAACAATATCACATCATACAATCATGTTAACATTTTCTAAAACAAACATGTGATCGGACAGTTAGTGATGCCGGTAGCCCAACAACTATAATGTTCTACCACGTGGTTGGCTCCCCACGGACGAAAGACACGGAAAGTAAGGAAAATTTACGAGAAGGCGAGGCTCTAAATATTTAGAAAGGTGAAAGCTTATACAGGCACAGCTGAAGGCAAACAGACATTCATACAGAAGCGAGTGCTCACTTCTTATCGACACCTTTGTGTGGCGCTCTTCCGGCGGATCCAAGTCTCCTACAGACATTTGCTAAAAGAAAAATCTGCCAAAGTTTTGCATTCCTTGCTGCGACAAGGCAAAGCAATCTTCCAGATTTGAAAAGCGAGACCAAAGGCTAACAGCTCTCCCCTCGCCAAGTAACAACGCGCCACGCGGTCAGTCTAACTCACCCTTCTTTGACTGGAGCACAGCTGTGGACGCTTCCCGTACCGGCGGCAGACTGCCTCCCGCTTCTCCAGCCTCTTCCACGCTCCGCATGGACCGGAAAACCCCAAGATGCCATTTCCGCCACCAACCTAACGCAGGTGGATTTCTCACAAGTAGCGGAAACCTCTTTGCCGACTTGACCACTACGAGAGTTGGCTATTCTGTGCAACTGCTGCTGAATCTGTACGACTATCGCAGACTTTCTGCAGCAGACTACGCCACCGTCTAGCAACGTGACACACAACCACATTCATTCAATCACACTTCTATGAGAGTAAAGAGAATAGAGAAACAAGGAAAAGAAAGAGAAATGGTAATGAAAATGGGCTACCGGACTAATGAAAGGTGGTTACAGGACCCTTTCAACCTTCCGGCGGTTTTGAAAACTTTTTGAAAATTTCAGTATTTCAGTCGAGTCGATCCGTGAAATAAACTTTTAAAACGCAGTTGGTAGTACACTGCCATCGGAAGGTAGGTATCCGGCTTTGACAGTGCTCTAGCATACGGTTTCAACTTGCCGCAGATGTTATTTACATTGAATCCTACACTAAAACGAGGAAACTGCAAACATTTGACACAAATGCTGTCTCCCTTAAACCACACTCATGTCTGTATGTTAAGGGATCCGCGAACTGACATGCTTATTAGCAATGATGTGTACTGTAAAAAGAGGGATGGCCTCTGTGACACACGACAGATTGAAACGGATACAAGTTACGCCCGAAAATCCCCGTACACCGTGTGTGACATTTACCTTCTTGGTGCTACCTGAAAGAACATCACTACGGTTGTGGCGTCTTCGCATGGCATAGCAGTTCCTCGTACTGTGAATCAGGTCGCCATTGAGCATAGCTTGCGGTAACGCCAGCCACTGCGGAACAAGCGCAATTTGGAGGTCAGCAGCGGTCCGTCGTGCAATTTTAAGGTCACAATACTTCGGCCTAGTCGATCCATACAGGTAAGAAGAGAGCGGAATGGACTACCTGTCTCGGTCGTCTTATTGCGTTTATAGACGCTAGAGTGCCCTCGTACTGACAAGTGTTTAACAACATACGTCTGTTATAGTTTAGTAAGGTTGGAACTGTTGTCTCGCACGATTTGCTTCGTTTCCCTATGAAAGTGAGCGTATTCACTGTGCTATTGTAGCTTTCAGGACCATTTTCGACTGAGGTACTCTGTTATACTTTTTTTCTTCAAAATCAATGTTTAGTCCACCTAAACCAGCATGTTCTTAGCTATCTTTGCGTACATTGTAGTTGAAAACTAATTGTTTACAGTGGTTACTGAATATTTTCTCAGTAGATATGCGTTTGGGACTGTATGGTATAGGCCATTAGTCCCTGGTCGACTTTTACTCTTCATTTGACGAATTCTACCGCAAGAGGAACAAGACTTCTGGTCAGGTGACTACAGGGTTATAAACACAAAATCAAATAGGGGTAATGCAGGAGTAGGTTTAATAATGAATAGGAAAATAGGAATGCGGGTAAGCTACTACAAACAGCACAGTGAACGCATTATTGTGGCCAAGATAGATACGAAGCCCACACCTACTACAGTAGTACAAGTTTATATGCCAACTAGCTCTGCAGATGACGAAGAAATTGAAGAAATGTATGATGAAATAAAAGAAATTATTCAGATAGCGAAGGGAGACGAAAATTTAATAGTCATGGGTGACTGGAATTCGAGTGTAGGAAAAGGGAGAGAAGGAAACATAGTCGGTGAATATGGATTGGGGCTAAGAAATGAAAGAGGAAGCCGCCTGGTAGAATTTTGCACAGAGCACAACATAATCATAGCTAACACTTGGTTTAAGAATCATGAAAGAAGGTTGTATACATGGAAGAACCCTGGAGATACTAAAAGGTATCAGAGAGATTATATAATGGTAAGATAGAGATTTAGGAACCAGGTTTTAAATTGTAAGACATTTCCAGGGGCAGATGTGGACTCGGACCACAATCTATTGGTTATGACCTGTAGATTAAAACTGAAGAAACTGCAAAAAGGTGGGAATTTAAGGAGATGGGACCTGGAAAAACTGAAAGAACCAGAGGTTGTACAGAGTTTCAGGGAGAGCATAAGGGAGCAATTGACAGGAATGGGGGAAAGAAGTACAGTAGATGAAGAATGGGTAGCTTTGAGGGATGAAGTATCGAAGGCAGCAGAGGATCAAGTAGGTAAAAAGACGAGGGTTAGTAGAAATCCTTGGGTAACAGAAGAAATATTGAATTTAACTGATGAAAGGAGAAAATATAAAAATGCAGTAAATGAAGCAGGCAAAAAGGAATACAAACGTCTCAAGAATGAGATCGACAGGAAGTGCAAAATGGCTAAGCAGGGATGGTTAGAGGACAAATGTAAGGATGTAGAGGCTTATCTCACTAGGGGTAAGATAGATACTGCCTACAGGAAAATTAAAGAGACCTTTGGAGATAAGAGAACTACTTGTATGAATATCAAGAGCTCAGATGGAAACCCAGTTCTAAGCAAAAAAGGGAAAGCAGAAAGGTGGAAGGAGTATATAGAGGGTCTATACAAGGGCGATGTGCTTGAGGACAATATTATGGAAATGGAAGAGGATGTAGATGAAGATGAAATGGGAGATACGATACTGCGTGAAGAGTTTGACAGAGCACTGAAAGACCTGAGTCGAAACAAGGCTCCCGGAGTAAACAACATTCCATTGGAACTACTGACGGCCTTGGGAGAGCCAGTCCTGACAAAACTCTACCATCTGGTGAGCAAGATGTATGAAGTAGGCGAAATACCCTCAGACTTGAAGAAGAATGTAATAATTCCAATCCCAAAGAAAGCAGGTGTTGACAGATGTGAAAATTACCGAACTATCAGTTTAATTAGCCACAGCTGCAAAATAATAACACGAATTCTTTACAGACGAATGGAAAAACTAGGAGAAGCCAACCACGGGGAAAATCAGTTTGGATTCCGTAGAAACACTGGAACACGTGAGGCAATACTGACCTTACGACTTATCTTAGAAGAAAGATTAAGGAAAGGCAAACCTACGTTTCTAGCATTTGTAGACTTAGAGAAAGCTTTTGACAGTGTTGACTGGAATACTCTCTTTCAAATTCTAAAGGCGGCAGGGGTAAAATACAGGGAGCGAAAGGCTATTTACAATTTGTACAGAAACCAGATAGCAGTTATAAGAGTCGAGGGGTATGAAAGGGAAGCAGTGGTTGGGAAGGGAGTAGGACAGGGTTGTAGCCTCTCCCCGATGTTGTTCAATCTGTATATTGAGCAAGCAGTAAAGGAAACAAAAGAAAAATTCGGAGTAGGTACTAAAATCCATGGAGAAGAAATAAAAACTTTGAGGTTCGCTGATGACATTGTAATTCTGTCAGATACAGCAAAGGACTTGGAAGAGCAGTTGAATGGAATGGACAGTGTCTTGAAAGGAGGATATAAGATGAACATCAACAAAAGCAAAACGAAGGTAATGGAATGTAGTTGAATTAAGTCGGGTGATGCTGAGGGAATTAGATTAGGAAATGAGACACTTGCTATTTGGGGAGCAAAATAACTGATGATGGTCGAAGTAGAGAGGATATAAAATGTAGACTGGCAATGGCAAGGAAAGCTTTTCTGAAGAAGAGAAATTTGTTAACATCGAGTATAGATTTAAGTGTCAGGAAGTCATTTCTGAAAGCATTTGTATTGAGTGTAGCCATGTATGGAAGTGAAACATGGACGATAAATAGTTTGGACAAGAAGAGAATAGAAGCATTCGAAATGTGGTGCTACAGAAGAATGCTGAAGATTAGATGGGTAGATCACATAACTAATGAGGAAGTATTGAATAGGATTGGGGAGAAGAGAAGTTTGTGGCACAACTTGACCAGAAGACGGGATTGGTTGGTAGGACATGTTCTGAGGCATCAAGGGATCACCAATTTAGTATTGGAGGGCAGCGTGGAGGGTAAAAATCGTAGAGGGAGACCAAGAGATGAGTACACTAAGCAGATTGAGAAGGATGTAGATTGCAGTAGGTACTGGGAGATGAAGAAGCTTGCACAGGATAGAGTAGCATGGAGAGCTGCATCAAACCAGTCTCAGGACTGAAGACCACAACAACAACAACCGCATGGTTTGCCTTTGTTGTCTGCATATGTCACGTAATTATATAACGAAATTACGCGACATATGTGACATAAGGAAACCCCCCCATGAACCATGGACCTTGCCGTAGGTGGGGAGGTTTGCGTGCGTCAGTGATACAGATAGCCGTACCGTAGGTGCAACCACAACGGAGGGGTATCTGTTGAGAGGCCAGAGAAACGTGTGGTTCCTGAAGAGGGGCAGCAGCCTTTCCAGTAGTTGCAGGGGCAACAGTCTGGATGATTGACTGATCTGGCCTTGTAACACTAACCAAAACGGTCTTGCTGTGCTGGCACTGCGAACGGCTGAAAGCAAGGGGAAACTACAGCCGTAATTTTTCCTTAGTGCATGCAGCTTTACTGTATGGTTAAATGATAATGGAGTCCTCTTGGGTAAAATATTCCAGAGGTAAAATAGTCCCCCATTCGGATCTCCGGGCGGGGACTACTCTGGAGGACGTTCTTATCAGGAAAAAGAAAACTAGCGTTCTACGGATCGGAGCGTGGAATGTCAGATCCCTTAATTGGGTAGGTAGGTCAGAAAATTTAAAAAGGGAAACGGATAGGATAAAGTTAGACATACTGGGAATTAGTGAAGTTCGGTGGCAGGAGGAACAAGACTTTTGGTCAGGTGAATACAGGGTTATAAATACAAAATCAAATAGGGGTGATGCAGGAGTAGGTTTAATAATATATAGGAAAATAAGAATATGGGAAAGCTACTACAAACAGCATAGTGAATGCATTATTATGGCCAAGATAGATACGAATCCCACGCCTACCACAGTAGTACAAGTTTATATGCCAACTAGCTCCGCAGATGACAAAGAGATTGATGAAATGTATGGTAAGATAAAAGAAATTATTCAGATAGTGAAGGGAAACGAAAATTTAATAGTCATGGGTGACTGGAACTCAATAGTAAAAAAAGGAAGAGAAGGAAACGTAGTAGGTGAATATGGAATCGTAGTAAGTTATGAAAGAGGACGCCGCCTGGTAGAATTTTGCACAGAGCATAACATAATCATAGCTAACACTTGGTTCAAGAATCATAAAAGAAGGTTGTATACATGGAAGAAGCCTGGAGACACTGGAAGGTCTCAGATAGATTATATAATGGTAAGACAGAGATTCAGGAACCAGGTTGAAAGATCTCTGTTTGATTCCTTTCATGTTAATTTCTTAAATCTGTTGTCATTTACGGCATACATTCCACTTCTAAATTTACTGTGGTGTTTCTGACTATCTGGGAGGAGACTGAGCAGTGGAACGTGTTACTTTTACACATAAACAAGAACGATCTGTCGCACTACTACACTTTAAAACACAGTTTACATGTAATTCATGTCACACAGTCTCATACGGAACCTACATCTGCTTTGTTTTATATACTGTATATGATAGGATACTGTCATCCTCCTTCCCTTCTGTGTGAAAGGATGAACGAGCAAATGTGTTTCTAGTTGCATGCTTGATGGTAGCAGACAAGCTTGTCTGCTAGAGAACGGTAGGACCAACGTCGGAACAGGTAGCTACGCTTTCTAAAAGCAAAGAGGTTTCTATTCTTAGTATGGTCCTGTCCATCCCTTGTCATGTTGGTATAGGAAGCTGCCTCTCTGTTCACTTCCGTTTGTATCTGTGAAGCACCGTCGGTAGGGGCCTACGGCAGTCTGTCCGCGGCGAGCGTCTGAAGTGGAAAGATCTCTGGCTAAGTGCGTCTCTGCTAAGTCCGTATGACAATGGATTTCTTAAGTCCAGCCTAACTGAAAATTTAATCACCTTTATTTCAGGTTTAGATCTAAAATATCTAATGTTATCTTAAATTGCAACGCAGTGTAATTCGAGTGTGAAGTTCAGAATATCTTCCAGTAGTTGCTTTGTCACTACTTTGTGAGTACAGTGGAACCACATGTGGATGATCTGTAACTCTAACTAAGATCATCAATCTTAAATGCGAATGTGCGTGAGATTATAACGTCACGTCTTGACAATATTTTTCAATATAGCAACTTTTCTTTATGTTCAACCCACGTGGGGTGTACTTTGTGAGACCAGTACCACGTGCTTATACAATTTTTTGACCCATCAGGTTAATAGTAAGACGATAGTAGCCAGTTCGAGGTTTTTCTTTTGTAATTTGCGTTTCGATGTAATTTATTTCAACTATCAATATTATTATGGAGTTACACTCTTTGTGTAAACCAAGTTGACCACTTGAAGCATGTGATGTAATCATCAAAGTAGCCCTCAGCTATTCTTTTCGGGAAGATTTCACAGAGAGTTAGTATGAATTTAGTATACCAGTGTGTGGTAATTTGATGATGGACAGGACTGCACTACGAACGTAACTTCTTTGGGTGAAAATTTAATCGGTTGGTTGTGGTTAATTTCCTCTTGCATATTTTTCAACGTTCTTCGTGTGTTATTTTATGAATGCAGTGTTGTATGCAGTCTCCCAATCTTGGCTCCATATTTGATGTGTTCTGTAAGATTACAAACTCACATTTTCACAATCCTAAATAACGCACCAGTTTAGTTACGAATTAAGTTTAATATGCTGAAATTTTAACGGAACAATGATCAATGTTAAAATAAATGTCCCAATATAAACTAATTTATTTCTTTTTATTTTAATTCTCTTTATATATACAGGGTGAGTCACCTAACGTTACCGCTGGATATATTTCGTAAATCACATCAAATACTGACGAACCGATTCCACAGACCGAACGTGAGGAGAGGGGCTAGTGTAACTGTTTAATACAAACCATACAAAAATGCACGGAATCATGTTTTTTAACACAAACCTGCGTTTATTTAAATGGAACTACGTTAGTTTTGTTAGCACATCTGAACATATAAACAAATACGTAATCAGTGCCGTTTGTTGCATTGTAAAATGTTAATTACATCCGAAGATATTGTAACCTAAAGTTGACGCTTGAAACCTCCGACGTTCAGTTGCGTGTTGTAACAAACACGGGCCACGGTCGGCGAGCAGCATCTGCAGGGACATGTTTACGATGACGACCGTGTTTACGAGTATGGCTGTAGTGCACTGTTGTGGTTTGGTCTAGCTGTCGCAGTGTCCGCATGTAGCGCTTGCTGCTTTGTTATTGTGCATTCGTCTCCGCACGCAGGTCAACTGAAGTACACCGTTTTACCAGACGTCTGTGATAGTGTAGTGTTGTAGCAACTGTGACCATGGTGTATTCGAACTCTGAAAAGGCGGAGATGATACTCATCTATGGCGAGTGTCGACGAAATGCAGCTGAAGCCTGCAGGGTGTATGCAGAACGGTACCCGGACAGAGAGCATCCAACATGCCGCACATTGCAAAACATCTACCGCCAACTGTATGCAACAGGTATGGTCGTAGCACGCAAACGGGTCCGTAACAGGCCCGTCACAGGAGAAGCGGGTGCAGTTGGTGTGTTAGCTGCTGTTGCCATGAACGCACACATGAGTACACGGGACATTGCGAGAGCCGGTGGACTGAGTCAAAGTAGTGTAATGCGCATACTGCATCGTCACCGCTTTCACCCGTTTCATGTGTCGCTACATCAGCAATTACATGGTGATGACTTTAATCATCGAGTGCAATTCTGTCAATGGGCATTAACAGAGAATGCGTTGCAGTTCTACCTGTTTACCGATGAAGCGGGTTTCACAAACCATGGGGCAGTGAATCTACGGAACATGCATTACTGGTCCGTGGACAATCCTCGCTGGCTCAGACAGGTAGAGCGACAGCGACCGTGGACTGTAAATGTATGGTGCGGAATCATTGGCGACCACCTCATTGGTCCTCACTTCATTGCAGGGGCCCAGACAGCTGCAACATACATCGCGTTTCTACAGAATGATCTGCCAACGTTGCTCGAAAATGTCCCACTAGAAAAGCGTTTGTGGTTCATGGTGTGGGTTCCTGTAGTCATGTCCTAGTTCATGAACCACGGGCAACGTATGAGTGGCCAAGTAAGTGGTCCCGACAGTCGGGATACCAGTCACTTTGGAATAAGGCTGGGCATATTGGACATATTCTGAGTGGTGGTCACCTTTGTGCTCATACGGCAAAGACTACCAAATCCACCGGTTAGTCCCTCAACCGTTAGGAGTAAAACCCAATAGGACTCGGGGCAAGTAAGGCTAGCAACCTGCTTCCCTGGTACTTTAAATATGATTCTGGCAACAATCACAGCAAAATGCCTCGGACCTTTGGAGGTGACGGAGTCCCACCTCTAACTGACAAACCAGGGACTCCTAAGGTACGACTTGGCAAACAAATGGTAATGAGATGGGGAGCTATTAATATCAATGGGGGCTACTCTGGGAAGGAGGTAGAGCTGGCAGAGGCTGCAAGTAAGATGGGGCTGGACGTCTTAGCTGTTAGTGACATTCGGGTAAGGGGTGAGAAAGAAGAGGAAGTGGGAGAATACAAGGTCTACCTGTCAAGAGTTAAAGCAGGAATAGCACAATGGGGTGTAGGGCTTTACATAAGGAAAGAAATGGAACTCAGCGTAGTTGCAATAAGGTATGTAAACGAACGACTGATGTGGATAGATTTGACAGTGTCTAGCAAGAAAATTAATGTCAGTATATTCGCATTGTGAAGGGACAGATCAAGATAAGATGGATAGTTTTATGAGACACTCACTGATGTAGTTGTTAGAGTAAAGGACAAGGACAGTGTTCTGCTTATGGGTGATTTTAACGCCAGGATTGGAAATCGAACAGAAGGGTATGAAAAGGTTATGGGTAAATTTGGAGAGGATATGGAGGCCAACAGGAACGGGAAACAACTCTTGGATTTCTGTGCCAGTATGGGCTTAGTAATCACAAACTCCTTTTTTAAACATAAGAGCATTCACTGGTATACTTGGGAAGGCAGGGGAACCAGATCTGTCATCGACTATGTAATAATAGATCAGGAATTCAGGAAGGCTGTGAGGGACACACGTGTATTCAGGGGATTCTTTGATGACACTGATCATTATTTAATCTGCAGTGAAACTGGGATTGTGAGGCCGAAAGTGCAGGAGGTCAGGTCCATATGTAGGAGGATAAGAGTGGAGAAACTTCAGGATAAGGAAATCAGGCACAAGTACATAACAGCGATCTCAGAAAGGTACCAGTTAGTTGAATGTAGTCAATTACAGTCATTGGAAAAGGAATGGACAAGGTACAGGGACACAGTACTAGAAGTGGCTAAAGAATGTCTTGGAACAGTAGTGTGTAAAAGTAGGATGAAGCAAACAGCTTGGTGGAATGACACAGTCAAGGCAGCCTGTAAAAGGAAAAAGAAGGCGTATCAAAAATGGCTACATACTAGAACTCAGGTAGACAGAGAAAGTTATGTTGAAGAAAGAAACAAAGCCAAACAGATAATTGCAGCATCCAAGAAGAAATCTTGGGAATACTTTGGAAACAGGTTGGAGACTATGGGTCAAGCTGCTGGAAAACCATTCTGGAGTGTAATTGGCAGTCTTCGAAAGGGAGGTAAGAAGGAAATGACAAGTATTTTGGACAGGTCAGGAAAACTGCTGGTGAATCCTGTGGATGCCTTGGGCAGATGGAGGGAATATTTTGAAGAGTTGCTCAATGTAGGTGAAAATACGATCAGTAATGTTTCAGATTTCGAGGTAGAATGGGATAGGAATGATGATGGAAATAGGATCACATTTGAGGAAGTGGAGAAAATGGTAAATAGATTGCAGTGCAATAAAGCAGCTGGGGTGGATGAAGTTAAGTCGGAACTCATCAAATACAGTGGAATGTCAGGTCTTAAATGGCTACACAGGATAATTGAAATGGCCTGGGAGTCGGGACAGGTTCCATCAGACTGGACAAAAGCAGTAATCACACCAATCTTTAAACATGGAAACAGAAAAGATTGTAACAACTACAGAGGTATCTCTTTAATCAGCGTTGTGGGTAAAATCTTCTCAGGTATTGTTGAAAGGAAAGTGCGAGTATTAGTTGAGGACCAATCGGATGAAAATCAGTGTGGGTTTAGGCCTCTTAGAGGTTGTCAGGACCAGATCTTTAGCTTACGGCAAATAACGGTAATCGCTTGATACGGGCAAGTCTTCAGGTCCAGATTGTATACCGATTAGGTTCCTTTCAGATTACGCTGATACAATAGCTCCCTACTTAGCAATCATATACAACCGCTCGCTCACCGATAGATCTGTACTTACAGATTGGAAAATTGCGCAGGTCGCACCAGTGTTTAAGAAGGGTAGTAGGAGTAATCCATCGAACTACAGACCTATATCATTGACGTCGGTTTGCAGTAGGGTTTTGGAGCGTGTACTGTATTCAAACATTATGAATCACCTCGAAGGGAACGATCTATTGATACGTAATCAGCATGGTTTCCAAAAATATCGTTCTTGTGCAACGCAGCTAGCTCTTTATTCGCACGAAGTAATGGCCGCTATCGACAGGGGATCTCAAGTTGATTCCGTATTTCTAGATTTCCGGAAAGCTTTTGACACCGTTCCTCACAAGCGACTTCTAATCAAGCTGCGGGCCTATGGGGTGTCGTCTCAGTTGTGCGACTGGATTCGTGATTTCCTGTCAGGAAGGTCGCAGTTCGTAGTAATAGACGGCAAATCATCGAGTAAAACTGAAGTGATATATCAGGTGTTCCCCAGGGAAGTGTCCTGGGGCCTCTGCTGTTCCTGATCTATATAAATGACCTGGGTGACAATCTGAGCAGTTCTCTTAGGTTGTCCGCAGATGATGCTGTAATTTACCGTCTAGTAAGGTCATCCGAAGACCAGTATCAGTTGCAAACGATTTAGAAAAGATTGCTGTATGGTGTGGCAGGTGGCAGTTGACGCTAAATAACGAAAAGTGTGAGGTGATCCACATGAGTTCCAAAAGAAATCCGTTGGAATTCGATTACTCGATAAATAGTACAATTCTCAAGGCTGTCAATTCATCTAAGTATCTGGGTGTAAAAATTAAGAACAACTTCAGTTGGAAAGACCACATAGATAATATCGTGGGGAAGGCGAGCCAAAGGTTGCGTTTCATTGGCAGGACACTTAGAAGATGCAACAAGTCCACTAAAGAGACAGCTTACACTACACTCGTTCGTCCTCTGTTAGAATATTGCTGCGCGGTGTGGGATCCTTACCAGGTGGGATTGGCGGAGGACATCGAAAGGGTGCAAAAAAGGGCAGCTCGTTTTGTATTATCACGTAATTGGGGAGAGAGTGTGGCAGATATGATACGCGAATTGGGATGGAAGTCATTAAAGCAAAGACGTTTTTCGTCGCGGCGAGATCTATTTTCGAAATTTCAGTCACCAACTTTCTCTTCCGAATGCGAAAATATTTTGTTGAGCCCAACCTACATAGGTAGGAATGATCATCAAAATAAAATAAGAGAAATCAGAGCTCGAACAGAAAGGTTTAGGTGTTCGTTTTTCCCGCGCGCTGTTCGGGAGTGGAATGGTAGAGATATAGTATGATTGTGGTTCGATGAACCCTCTGCCAAGCACTTAAATGTGAATTGCAGAGTAGTCATGTAGATGTAGATGTAGATGTAGATGAAGTATTATGAGTGGAACAGGGAATTGTATCTATTCTTTATAGATCTAGAAAAGGCATATACCGGGTTCCTAGGAGGCAGTTATTGTCTGTTCTACGAGATTATGGAATAGGAGGCAAACTTTTGCAAGCAATTAAAGGTCTTTACATGGATAGTCAGGCAGCAGTTAGAGTTGACGGTAAATTGAGTTCATGGTTCAGAGTAGTTTCAGGGGTAAGACAAGGATGCAACCTGTCTCCACTGTTGTTCATATTATTTATGGATCATATGTTGAAGACAATAGACTGGCTGGGTGAGATTAAGATATGTGAACACAAAATAAGCAGTCTTGCATATGCGGATGACTTAGTTGTGATGGCAGATTCGATTGAAAGTTTGCAAAGTAATATTTCAGGGCTAGATCAGAAATGTAAGGACTGTGGTATGAAGATTAGCATCTCCAAAACGAAAGTAATGTCAGTGGGAAAGAAATATAAACGGACTGAGTGCCAAATAGGAGGAACAAAGTTAGAACAGGTGGACGGTTTCAAGTACTTAGGATGCATATTCTCACAGGATGGCAACATAGTGAAGGAACTGGAAGCGACATGTAGCAAAGCTAATGCAGTGAGCGCTCAGCTACGATCTACTCTCTTCTGCAAGAAGGAAGTCAGTACCAAGACTAAGTTATCTGTGCACCGTTCAATCTTTCGACCAACTTTGTTGTATGGGAGCGAAAGCTGGGTGGATTCAGGTTACCTTATCAACAAGGTTGAGGTTACGGATATGAAAGTAGCTAGGATGATTGCAGGTACTAGTAGATGGGAACAATGGCAGGAGGGTGTCCACAATGAGGAAATCAAAGAAAAACTGGGAATGAACTCTACAGATGTAGCAGTCAGGGGGAACAGGCTTAGATGGTGGGGTCATGTTACACGCATGGGAGAAGCAAGGTTACCCAAGAGACTCATGGGTTCAGCAGTAGAGGGTAGGAGGAGTCGGGGCAGACCAAGGAGAAGGTACCTGGATTCGGTTAAGAATGATTTTGAAGTAATAGGTTTAACATCAGAGGAGGCACCAATGTTAGCACTGAATAGGGGATCATGGAGGAATTTTATAAGGGGGCTATGCTCCAGACTGAACGCTGAAAGGCATAATCAGTCTTAAATGATGATGATGATGATGATGAGGAAAAGCGTCGACGTATGTGGTATCAGCATGATGGTGCACCTGCACACTCCGCAATTAACACTAGGCTGACCCTTGACAGGATGTTCGACGGGCGTTTCATAGGACGTGGAGGACGCATAAATTGGCCAGCCCGTTCTCCTGATCTTACACCTATGGACTTCTTTCTGTGGGGTACGTTAAAGGAGAATGTGTACCGTGATGTGCCTACAACTCCAGAGGATATGAAACAACGTATTGTGGTAGCCTGCGGCGACATTACACCAGACGTACTGCGGCGTGTACGACATTCATTACGCCAGAGATTGCAATTGTATGCAGCAAATGATGGCCACCACATTGAACATCTATTGGCCTGACATGTCGGGACACATTCTATTCCACTCCGTAATTGAAAACGGGAATCACGTGTGTACGTGTACCTCACCCCTCATGGTAATGTACATGTGCGTCAGTGAAAAAGACCAATAAAAAGGTATTAGCATTTGGACGTAATGTGCTGTTCCAGTCTCTTCTGTACCTAAGGTACAGATCCCTACGTAATTCGGTGCTCTCCGATACACACGATCGAACAGCGGAGGAGTGGTACTCAAGCGTCAACTTTAGGTTACAATATCTCCGGATGTAATTAACATTTTACAATGCAACAAACGGCACTGATTACGTATTTGTTTATATGTTCAGATGTGCTAACAAAACTAACGGGGTTCCATTTAAAAAAAGGAGGTTTGTGTTAAAAAACATACTCCCGTGCATTTTTTTATGGTTTGTATTAACCAGTTACAGTAGCCCCTCTCCTCACGTTCGGTCAGTGGAATCGATTCGTCAGTATTTGATGTGGTTTACGAAATATATTCAGCGGTAATGTTAGGTGACTCACCCTATATATATATATATATATATATATATATATATATATATATATATATATATATGGGTTATCGTAAAATGACTATTAAAAGATTATGATTAATGATAGTCTGGTTGGGAATTTGGTAAGCTAGACTGGATACCTGGTGAAACAGTTGCTCAGTAATGCAAGGTTAACTTCCCCAGATAGATCACAGCTTTTAACCCGCTTTTATTGTCTTGAATATCAGCACCGTTTTCAGAACAACTTAATGCATCAACATTACAAGGTTCTAAATTGTAAGACATTTCCAGCGGCAGATGTGGACTCTGACCACAATCTATTGGTTATGAACTGTAGATTAAAACTAATGAAACTGCAAAAAGGTGTGATTTTGAGGAGATGGGACCTAGATAAACTGAAAGAACCAGAGGTTGTAGAGAGCTTCAGGGAGAGATTTAGGGAACGATTGACAAGAAAGAGGGAAAGAAATACAGTAGAAGACGAATAGGCAGTTTTGAGAGATGAAATAGTGAAGGTACCACTGGATCAAGTAGGTAAAAAGACGAGGGCTAGTAGAGATCCTTGGGTAACAGAAGAGTTATTGAATTTAATTGATAAAAGGAGAAAATATAAAAATGCAGTAAATGAAGCAGGCAAAAAGGAATACAAACGTCTCAGAAATTAGATCGACAGGAAGTGCAAAATGGCTAATCAGGGATGGATAGAGGACAAATGTAAGGATGTAGAGGCGCATATCACCAGGGGTAAGATAGATAGCGCCTACAGGAAAATTAAAAAGACCTTTGGAGAAATGAGAACCACTTGCATGAATATCAAGAGCTCAGATGGAAACCCAGTTCTAAGCAAGGAGGGAAAGCAGAAAGGTGGAAGGAGTATATGGAGGGTCTATACAAGGGCGATGTTCTTGAGGACAATATTATATAAATGGAAAAGAATATAGATGATGAAGGTAAAATGGGAGATATGATACTGTTTGAAGAGTTTGACAGAGCATGGAAAGACCTAAGTCGAAACAAGGCCCCAGGAGTAGACAACATTCCATTAGAACTACTGACAGCCTAGGGAGTGCCAGGCCAAACAAAACTTTACCATCTAGTGAGCAAGATGTATGAGACAGGCGAAATACCCTCAGACTTCAAGAAGAATATAATAATTCCAATCCCAACGAAAGAAGGTGTTGAAAGATATGAAAATTACCAAACTATCAGTTTAATAAGCCACGGCACCAAAATATTAAACGAACTCTTTACAGACGAATGGAAAAACTGGTAAAAGCCGACCTCGGGGAAGATCAGGTTGGATTCCTTAGAAATGTTGGAACACGTGAGGCAATACTGACCCTACGACTTATCTTAGATAATAGATTAAGGAAAAGCAAACCTACGTTTCTAGCATTTGTAGACTTAGAGAAAGCTTTTGACAACGTTGCCTGGAATACTCTCTTTCGAATTCTGAAGGCGGCAGGGGTAAAATACAGGGAGCGAAAGGCCATTTACAATTTGTACAGAAACCAGATTGCAGTTATAAGAGTCGAGGGATATGAAAGGGAAGCAGTGGTTAGGAAGGGAGTGAGACAGGGTTGTACCCTCTCCCCGATGTTATTCAATCTGTATATTGGGCAAGCAGTAAAGGAAACAAAAGAAAAATTCGGAGTAGGAATTAAAATCCATCGAGAAGAAATAAAAAATTGGAAGTTGGCCGATTACATTGTAATTCTGTCAGAGACAGCAAAGGACCTGGAAGAGCACCGGAACGGAATGGACAGAGTCTTGAAAAGAGGATATAAGATGAACATCAACAAAAGTAAAACGAGAATAATGGAATGTAGTCGAATTAAATCGGGTGATGCGGTGGGAATTAGATTAGGAAATGAGACTCTTAAAGTAGTAAATGAGGTTCAAAATGGTTCAAATGGCTCTGAGCACTATGGGACTTAACATCTGAGGTCATCAGTCCCCTAGAACTTAGAACTGCTTAAACCTAACTAACCTAAGGACATCACACACATCCATGCCCGAAGCAGGATTCGAACCTACGACCGTAGCGGTCGCGTGGTTCCAGACTGAAGCGCCTAGAACCGCTCGGCCACAGCGGCCGGCCTAGTAAATGAGTTTTGCTATTTGGGGAGCAAAATAACTGATGATGGTCGAAGCAGAGAGGATATAAAATGTAGACTGGAAATGGCAAGGAAAGCGTTTCTGAAGAAGAGAAATTTGTTAACATCGAGTATAGATTTAAGTGTCAGGAGATCGTTTCTGAAAGTATTTGTATGGAGTGTAGCCATGTATGGGGTGAAACGTGGATCATAAACAGTTTAGACAAGAAGATGGTTCAAATTGCTCTGAGCACTATAGGACTTAACATCTATGGTCATCAGCCCCCTAGAACTTAGAACTACTTAAACCTAACTAAACTAAGGACATCACACAACATCCAGTCATCACGAGGCAGAGAAAATCCCTGACCCCGCCGGGAATCGAACCCGGGAACCCGGGTGTGGGAGGACAAGAAGATAATAGAAGCTTTCGAAATGTGGTGCTACAGAAGGATGCTGAAGATTAGATGGGTGGATCACATAACTAATGAGGAGGTATTGAATAGAATTGGAGAGAAGATAAATTTGTGACACAACCTGACTAGAAGAAGGGATCGGTTGGTAGGGCATATTCTGAGGCATCAAGGGATCACCAATTTAGTATTGGAGGGCAGCGTGTAGGGAATAAATCGTGGAGGGAGACCAAGAGATGAATACACTAAACAGATTCAGAAGGATGTAAGTTGCAGTAGGTACTGGGAGATGAAGAAGCTTGCACAGGATAGAGTAGCATGGAGAACTGCATCAAACCAGTCTCTGGACTGAAGACCACAAGAACAACATATAAGGAAAACGGAGACACAAATTGGTCCATGAAAAACATGGAACAAGCAGTTGAATCTGTAATTAATGAAACGATGACCCAAGAAAAAGCATCGAAACAACTTGTCGTGCCTTTCACAACTTTAAAATAATACGTACAAATGGAAAAGTGCACTCCCCTTCCAACGACTGACGAAACATGCGGAAAATATCAGTGTGTTTTCAATAAGGAGGCAAACTGAGCGGGTAGCGCAGTGATTAGCACTCAGGACTTGCATTCTGGAGGACGACGGTTCAAACTCTCATCTAGCCATCCTGATTTAGGTTTTCCGTGATTTCCCTAAATAGCTGAAGACTAATGCCGGGATGGTTCCTTCGAAAGAGCACGGCCCCTTTCCTTCCCCATCCTTCCCTAAACAGAGCTTGTGTTCCATCTCTAATGACCTCATTGTCGACGTGACGTTAAACACTAATCTCCTTCTCCACCAATAAGGAGCCAGAGTTAGAATTTGTCAAATACTTTAAGGACCTATAAAAGCGACGTTTTGGTATGACTATGAAAGAACTGAGCAGATTGACATATCAACTCGCAAAAAGAAACGGATGCCCTCATCCATTCGGCAACGAAACGAAAATGGCTGCTGAAGGGGTTCTTGAATTTCTGGCTCGCCATCCTGACTTAAGATTCAGGAAGCAGTGCAAGTAGTGGGTTCGTACCTCACGTGCTGCTGTAGATGAAGCCCAGCTTACTTGAAAGACGTGTAAAAAAAAAAAAAAAAAAAAAAAAGACCGTAGCGGAAGGAACTTGAATGAACTTATTTAGTTTACTGATATAACATTCGAAATATGTTATTTTATGTTATATTCATTTGCAAACCGTATTAAAAAAATGTATCAGTAAACGGTTCCTCCTAATTTTTCTAAAAATTGTTTTGATTGTTTTGATCACTGGAGCTTCAAAATTAGCTCCAGATGTTAGGCAGGCCGTTCGGGCCCAGTCTCCCCTATGTTCAACGGGACTGAAATCAAATTGCTGAATCATTCCTCATGCGATGATAATTACATCAAAAGTAAGTTTCGTTGTTGTCTATTGTACTCGTTGCACTAAATTAATTAGTGACCGTATTATAACTAGTCAAATTATCTCGTCGTTTTCTCCTGTATTAATTACTACAGATATCTGGGATCCATACATTAAACCTTACGTTATTTTCACTTCTTTTTACAAATACCGATCAGTTTTTAAGTGAAACTGTAATGATAATCTTCTCAGACAACTGTGAGAGTACTGGAGGAGTTACATCCCACGAGAGCGACCTAGCCAAACGATAAATTAGGCACTTGCTTCTTTTGGCACAGGCGCGAGGAGATCGCCACAGAAGAAAGGTCTCGTTGCTTGTCTAAAGCGCCAGAATACACGGCACTGTAAGAACGCCGAGTACGCAGCGTGGAGAAAATGACGTTTATTTTCAAACATAATACATACGTAATAAACATGATTTGAAATTATATATCTTTTGGAAATAGCATTGTCACAAAATTATTTTGAATTTAACAACAAAATTTGTACCCACGCACATGGAGTAGCCATGGGTAATAGTTTAGCAGGCACATTAGCCGATATTTTCCTAAATTCTCTGGAAGAGTAATTCTTTAACTTAGATTGGGCTACTCTCAACCAAATTGCATACTATTTTAGGTATGTGTATGATATCCTCGTGTTGGTAATGGTAGCCACGCAGAAATCAAAATATCCGCCAAAAACCAACCAACTACACCCTGCAATTAATTTCACTGTGGAAACTGAGAAAGAAAATACCATTAACTATTTAGATCTCACAACTGGCAAAAATAATAATCACCACACATTTGATATCTACGGAAAGAATACCACATCATAAATGAAACTTCCTGGGGCCGGTGCAAGTGGCCGAGCGGTTCTAGGCGCTACAGTCTGGAACCGTGCGACAGCTAAGGTCGCAGGTTCGAATCCTGCCTCGGGCGTGGAGGTGTATGATGTCCTTAGGTTTGTTAGGTTTAAGTAGTTCTAAGTTCTAGGGGACTGATGACCTCAGAAGTTAAGTCCCATAGTGCTCAGAGCCATTTTTGAAACTTCCTGGCAGATTAAAACTGTGTGCCCGACCGAGACTTGAACTCGGGACCTTTGCCTTACGCCGACAAGTGCTCTACCATCTGAGCTACCGAAGCACGACTCACGTCCGGTACTCACAGCTTTACTTCTGCCAGTATCTCGTCTTCTACCTTCCAAACTTTACAGAAGCTCTCCTGCGAACCTTGCAGAACTACCACTCCTGAAAGAAAGGATACTGCGGTGACATGGCTTAGCCACAGCCTGGGGGATGTTTCCAGAATGAGATTTTCACTCTGCAGCGTAGTGTGCGCTGATATGAAACTTCCTGGCAGATTAAAACCGTGTGCCCGACCGAGACTCGAACTCGGTCGGACACACAGTGTTAATCTGCCAGGAAGTTTCATATCAGCGCACACTCGGCTGCAGAGTGAAAATCTCATTCTGGAAACATCATAAATGCCAATGCCTGTCATCCAATAGCACATAAGCTAGCAATTTTCCATCCAGTTATTAATATATTAAATAACCTACAACAAGAAAAACCTGCAGTTCAAGAAGAACTTAACACACATGCTATATAGCCTATATAAATAATTTTGACCCCAACACAATCACAAAATTATACTGTAACTGTAAAAAACCAAAGCAGAACACAATACATAGCGAGACATGCCTAATTCGAGAAACATCACCTTCACGGAAAATAAAATTTGTACCAGTAGCCTACCTTCGTAGAATCTCCAACAGAATTAATGAATTTTTTAAAGCCACAAATATTCTATTAGCTTTTAGGACCAATAACAACCTTTCTATAAAATTAAGTTCCGCCACCACTAGAACATCGAAATATAATAACCCAAACGTACATAAAATCACATGTGGCAGCTGTAATAGTTTTTACATTGGACAAACAGGAAGAAATTTTAACTTGAGATATAAGGAACACATTAGAGAGAGCGAAAAAAATCAGTCGAGCTTCTTTCTACATTTGAAAGTTTAGAACCACACTGCTGATACGAACGAAAATACATTCCAGATTCCGCACATAACACAAAAAAGTTTTGCAATGAACATTCTTGAACAATTGGAGATCTATCCAGTCAAACCTCAATATATCGAACCTCGATATATCAAAAGCCCGTCTATATCGAATTTTTCTTCGTTCCTTTCCCTGGGAAGCCCAGAACCTAAACATTTCGAAGAAAACTCGCCGTTATACAAAAGTTTTTGGAAAGCTCGAGAAGGGCAGATACTACCTCTATACATCGAAGTTTAGTAATCAGAACTCTTTCTGTCGAAGTCACCTCCATATATCAAAGTCTTTCGTGTGGTACCACTGTAAATCTAAGTGCGCGCAAACAGCGGAATCCCAATCCTTTCTCTCTATGCGTCAGCGAAATCTGCGTCGCGTTGCAGCTCCCACGCCCTCCTCCAGGTACGAACTGTCGCATTTATACACATTCTCACCAAAATTGTATTCGCAGGTACCTGACAATGGCGATAAATGCCGAAACGGTATGTGGTGATTAAGGATTATTTATTATAAACAGCTATTCTGGTGCATCTATTCCAATAATGATGTCGTTATCAGACATATATTATGCTGCTGGCCCTTAAGAAGGAAAAAATGCAAGTTTTCTTTAACGGGTGTGAATCGCATCACTAACGATTACATTTATTCTTAGTACGCCGACGGGAAAGGAACGGATTGCACCATGAAGCACCATACTGATATTCATGTATTTTTATGGAGATGTTAATCACACTGCGGGAGCTTGAATGGTTAAATTTTCCTTCTATTCGGAACTGACGTTCGTCATCAACATCAGTATAGGGTGTGACCCTCATAGGCACGAATACGCTCTTGTATTCTTTGTAGCATGTAACCAAACTGCTTCCGAATATCATCTGGAGAAATTTTTTGTCGTGCGTGAAACAGATACTGTGTCAGTTCATGAAATTTTGTGATTGGAGGCATCCCAGACATGGTCTGTGGGTAACGAAGTAATGGGCCAGTCAAGGATACGTACATTTCTCAAGGCGTTTGTAAACACGTTGGATGCTGCGGGTTCACATTTCGTCCTCAGTTAATAATCTTTGAAGTGGAATTAGTGAGCGAAATTAGGAATATGGTGCATCAAATGACTACTTTGGAGTCAAATATGGAACTAATCCCTATACTGAAATCTGCCTATCAATACTGAACTCCACCATGGAATAAATAAAGATTAAACTGTGTATAATCACCTGAAGATGGGCATAAACCCGAACCTGTGGTGTTTTAAATAAACCGTCTTCAGTTTTTACTGGTAGCAGATTCTCTTCCATATTGCCCTTTAAAGTAACAGTCACGGAGTTCAGCAGCATCCATTATGCATAAAATGATCATATAGTTTTTAACTGGTGCAGATACTGAGAGGAATTTGTGAACCTATATGTTAAGTCATTCCTGCAGAGTGTAACAAAACTATGAGATTTAAGCACAAAATTTCAGCCAGTTTAGATGAGTGGTGATTATATTGACACTTCATTTACGATATTTTTCAAGTTAGGTAGTAAACATAGTGCCACAAATAACCCACTTCCCCATAACTACATATCATGTGTTTAAGTATCACGTGTATATGATTTATAACTTAACTTGTACATAAGGCTCTCAAACATTTTTTCACTTAAATAAAAACGGTAATATCATGCGAGGAGTTACTTTATTTCAGAATTTTTAGAAATATATATGCCCAGAAAACAACCAGTGTGATTCAAGTAGACCTACATCTAGAAAGAGTGTTGTTTTCTTGGAATTACAATGTAATCAACAGAAATATTCCATAAACAGCTAGATTATTTAGGGTATAATGAAAAATTCATTTGGAGAGGGCTCCAGCAAAAAGACATAGTGCAGGTGGCACAAAAGAACTGACGTACATCTCGTTGCTGAGAGTTGTGCTGACGGAATAAAATCGAAGATTGTCACCTGAAGGTTGAGTTAAACTTACGACACGCGTTGTAATTAATAGATACGCATTATAGTGACATAACATTGACAATATTTTATCCGCAAAACTGTTTGTTAGCTGCTCCGCACACAGTACGTTCTGTAGACAAAAAATTCTGATTAAATATGTTACTGTGTTTAATACTGAGATACAATTTTAGTCGGTACTGAGGTAACATTTTACTCAATACTGAGATAACATTTTACTCAAGGGGGCGAATACAAATTACCAGACACTGGGGGATTCATCTGACAGTTAAAAGGTGAGAAAATAGTGATATTAGAACGTGAGCGATGGTGATTACGCCAGAGGTGATGGGATCAGCGCGCGGCCAGCGCATAACAGCAATGGCAGGCAGCGGTAAACGAGGCAAGCAAATACACTTAACCAGCCCCCAACGCAATTTACAACTTCGGTAGCAGCGAATTACTCTTTAAAACGCCGCACTTATTAAGTGTATGTCCACGGTTGAAAACACGATATAATTCTCTACGATACTCTGTTACGAGCTCTGTGAACTACCTATATAACCAGAAACGGTAGAGCAAGAATAAGAAGAAGAAGAAACAGAAATCTGTTATGACAACTGCTATTCGCGCACTGAAAGATGCTGCTCGTAGATTGAAGAGTAAACACAATGTGATTTCACAATGTGATTTCAATTGAGTTACTAAATTATTTATAGCATTTTTGGCCTAAACAATATATTTAGTAACTATTATTTATTACAGGGCTAGATAGTGCAGGGATAATACGACAACGGACACGTATTTGGAAAAAGGCGGGTTCAGTTACCTGTTCAGCAATCCCAAAGCAGATCTTTTTTTAAGGTTTCCATGATTTCCTTTAGTCACTTAAGGCGAAAGCGGCTGGCTTCCACAAAAACGCCACAGCCACTTATCTTTTTCACACCCTATCCACTCCCTTCTAACTCCTTCAGCAGCTGAGCTGATGCTCCCTCTCCATTGACCTCAACATCAGGGAAAAGCTGAAATCCGAACTTGCATTATTCTTTTGTGTGGGTCGTACAGAGTATCGATAGGCATGCAGCAACCGCTGGTTAAGCTGCATCCAGCCGCAAAAATAAACTTTTCCTGCTGACAATGTTTTTTTAACTATCGATGTCATCGGGTGTGCGTGCACTGCGCGTAATATCTGAAACAGTCCCAGATGGTCAGCAGCGCTCTTGAGATGAAGGCGCCTAGAAGCGTATGTTTCGATATAACCGGGAGGAAATTGCACCCATCTCGATATTATATTCGGTTTAATCATCCGTGCGCTTTTTAAATAAAGTTTCAGTTTGAAGAAATTAATTATGTGTTATGGTATAAGGAATTTTTCTAATGAAAGTGTAGCTTAATTTAGTTCCTGTAGTAGGAGCAATTTCGGTAATAAACAATACAATTTGTGTTCCGTCATTAACTGTTTTCACTTAATGCTAGCAATACCAGCCCATTTTACATAATGCGCATTATCAAGAGTCGGTACTTTATGCTCACCCTAAAGAAAGTTTAAAAAAAGTTAAGTTCGTCAACTATTGTTGGCTTGTATCTAGAACAGCTTTTCAAAGAAGTGTTAGTAGGTTCCAGAACATGAAAATATTGAATATGACATTCATAGTGGCCGGCCGCGGTGGTCTAGCGGTTCTAGGCGCGCAGTCCGGAACCGCGCGACTGCTACGGTCGCAGGTTCGAATCCTGCCTCGGGCATGGATGTGTGTGATGTCCTTAGGTTAGTTAGGTTTAAGTAGTTCTAAGTTCTAGGGGACTGATGACCACAGTAGTTAAGTCCCATAGTGCTCAGAGCCATTTGAACCATTTTTTTGACATTCATAGTGGAAAGTGATATCTACTAATGAGACTTAAATTTTTTAAGTTAAGTTTACTGAAAATTTTAAAACATTTATGGAATCTGATAGAAGAATTCACTAGAAACAAGAAATATTTTTTTCGAAATTTTAAACTATAAAGTAACTGACTAGATGACAATATTTTCGCCGGCCGGTGTGGCCGAGTGGTTCTAGGCGCTACAGTCTGGAACCGCGCGACCGCTACGGTCCTTCGGTTAGTTATGTTTAAGTAGTTCTAAGTTCTAGGGGACTGATGACCTCAGAAGTTAAGTCCCATAGTGCTCAGAGCCATTTGAACAATATTTTCAAAAGGTGGGCACAGTGGGCACAAAGTACCCCGTCCCCCTTGCTATTGCGATGGTTAAAGCCTTTATTGTTTATATCGTAACATGCTTCTGTAGGAACACTATGGGGTGGTCTGTTGGAGAAACGGATGTTAATTTCTTCGTGGCAGTGTTACAAAGTAAATGCACTAACTAACCACAAGTATCTGAACACCTATTAGTGGACTTTAATATGGGATATTTCCACCCTTCGCCTTTATGACGGATTGGATTCTGTTTCGAACACTTTCAATCAGGTATCGGAATGTCTGTGAAGGAATGGTAGCCCTTTCTTCTTCAAGAGACGAAACTAGAGAAGATAGCGATGTTGGACGCTGGGACCTCGAGCATATTCTATGTTCTAACTCATCCCCGAAGTGTACCAACGGGTTCAGGTCGGGACTCTGGGCACGTCAGTCCATTTCTGAAACATTAATGTCCACAAACCATTGCCTCACAGATGGTCCTTTATGACGAGGTGCACTGTCTTACAGATATAATCATCGTCTCCGAAATGTTCCTCTACTCAACTCAGTACACAACGCTGTAAAATATGTTCATATCCTTCCACATTTAGCGTTTTCTTAAGCGTATCATGGGGATCACACCCTAACCACGAAATACACCACCATACTGTAACAACATCTTCTGTGTACGTCGCTGTTGGCACTTTACTTAATAACAGATAATAGTTGCCCAAGACTTCGCCAAATTCTAACCATTTCATCGAACTGCCACAGGGTGTAACGTGATTCATCATTCCAAATCATTCATTTCCAGCCATCCAGTATCCAGTGGCGTCGCTCCTTACACCACCTTGAGTGTCGCTTAAACACTGACTACAGAAACGTATGTTTTATGAGCTCGCCCTTTGCGCCCCATTCCCTACTCACAGTCACTGTCATAGCTTGACTGCTGGTAGCACTTTGGAACTCACGAGTGATTCCTTCCGCTGATTTCCGGTGATTTTTTAAAAATCGCCTTCTGCAATGCTCGACGGTCCCTGCGCGTCAGTACACGAGGTCTACGTGGTCTCGATTTAGCTGTCGCTGTTCCTCGGCATTTCCACTTCAGAACCACATCATCAACAGTCGTCATAGACAGCCTTGCAAGGACTGAAACGCCCGTGATGGAGCTCTTACTCTGATGACGTCCAACGAATAGTCTACGTTCGAAGTCACTGAGCTCTGCTGACCGACGCACTCTGCTGCTCTACATTTATATCTACATCGACTTCTGCTGCTTCTCTACTGACAACAAACACTCCCCGCCTCCTTTAGTTCTGGCGGGGCAGCATCTCATGACATCCAGTGGTCAAAACCGCATTACATGGAACTGTTCGAATACTTTTGATCAGATAGTGCATTCGTATTGCTACTCTTATCTCACTCTTCAGTTTCTCCACACCTTCACACGCCTTTACATTAATTTTCAGTCCATATTGTCCTGCCACTTTCTTCCATACAACACTATTACACACAGGTGACAAAAGTCGTGGGATACCTCCTAACGTCGTATCGGACCTCTTTTGCGCGGTGTAATACAACAACACTACGCGACATGGACTCCAGAGACCGTTAGAAGTTCCCTGAAAAATATTGGGACACGCTGCCGCTATAGCCGTCCATAACTGCGAAAGCGATGCTGCTGCAGGATTTTGTGCACGAACTTACCTCTCGATTACGTCCTGTTTCGGGCGGTCTAGGTGGCCAAATCAATCGCTCGTATTGTCCAGAATGTTATTCGAACCAGTCGCGAACAGTTCTGGCCCGGTGACATGGAGCATTATCATCGATAAAAATTCCATGGTTGTTTGGAAACATGAAGTCCATGAATGGTCTCCAAGAAGCCGAACATAAACATTTCTAATCAATGATCGGTTCAGTTGGACCAGAGGCTCCAGTCCGTTCCATGTAAACACAGCATGCACCATTATGGAGTGACCACCAGCTTGCACAGTGCCTCATTGATAACTTAGGTCTACGGCTTCGTGGGGTCGGCACCACACTCAAACCCTACAATAAGCTCTTACCAAGTGAAATTGGAAATAAAGTGAACAGACGGCGGTTTTCCAGTAGTCTACGTTCCAACCGATATTTTCACGAGCTCACGAGAGGAGCTGCAGGTGATTTGCTGTTAGCCAAAGCACTCGCGTCGCTCGTCTGCTACCGTAGCCCATTAGCGCCAGATTTCGTCACACTGTTCGTCGTAAGTCCCACATCGATTTCTACGGTCATTTCATGCAGTCTTGCTTGTCGAAATGTGCTGACAACTCTATGAAATTCAGCTGCTCTCGGTCGTTAATTTAGGGCCGTCGGCCAATGCATTGTACGTGATAATGAAGGAAACGCGATATTCTCTGCACACTCTTGACACTGTGGATCTCGGAATATTGAATTACCTAACGATTTCAGAAATGGAATATCCCATGCGTCTAGCTCCAACTGCCATTACGCGTTCAAAGTCTGTTAATTTCCGCGCCCGTAATCACGTCGGAAACCTTTCCACGTGAATCCACCTGAGTACAAGGGACAGCTTTGCCAATGCACGGCCCTTTTATAGCTTGTTTACGCTGTACAACCGTCGTCTGTACGAGGTGTGATTGGAAAGTTTTAAGAATGAATCCGCTACTGCTTACTGGTTTAGCGGGCAGGTACACGGAGGGTGGGGAGTGAGTCATTGCCTTGTTCTTGAACGCCCTCTAACAGGAAACTGCGTTTCCTTTATTCAGTTCGTTGCGGCAGCTGGTTTAGTGTTGGTCTGTTAGGGCTTGTTGCCGGATTCTGTCTGTGTGAAAATGGACGTAGAAACGGAGCAACGAGTTTGTGTGAATTTTGTTTTAAAGCCGGGAAATCAGCTTCTGAGACTTACAAACTATTAAAAACAACTTTTGGAGATAATTGTATGAGCCATTCAAATGTCTTTGTCTAGTTCAACACATTTAAAAATGTCCGCGAATCATTTGAAGATGAACCACAGTCCGGCCATCCTTCCACCTCAAAAACGAATGAAAATGCTGTGAAAGTTCGCGACTTATTGCGCTCTGACCGTAGACTTACAATTAGGGAGATGGCTGATGAACTTAACTGAAGTTTTTATGCAGTTCAGTCAATTTTAACTGAAGATCTGAACATGCGTCGAGTATCCGCAAAATTCATTCCAAAAGTGTTGTCAAGTGACCAGAGACAATACCGACTTGAAGTGTGCCAAGATCTGATTAACGGGACTAAAGTGACCCAAATTTGTTAAATAGAGTAATTACATGTGACGAATCGTGGGTTTATGGATATGATCCTGAAACCAAAGTGCAGTCTTCGCAGTTCCAGGTTCACTATGACTGGCAAAGTCAGTCGAAGGTTAAGAAAATGTTGGTAATTTTTTTCGATTCGGCCGGTATTGTGCATCGTGAATTTACCCGTGGAGGACAGATAATTAACCAGGAATACTACAAATGTGTCCTTGAGCGTTTGCGCAAAAAGGTGCGGAAGAAAAGGCCTGCATTGTGGAAAGACAGAAGTTGGGTGCTACACCATGACAATGCTCCAGCTCATCGCGCCTTCTACATCGTTGAATTTTTGACCAAATTCAAAATTTCTGTGCTTCCACAAGCACCACATTCCCCTGATTTGGCCTCTGCGGACTTCTATCTGTTTCCTAAAATGAAATTTTCACTGAAAGGGAAGCGATTTGACTCGATTGAAGACATCCAGGCAAATACGGAGTGTGTCCTTACACACGCCAGGAAAAAAATTTCCAGGAATGTTTCCAAAAGTGGAAACACGGTTGGAGTTGGTGTGTTCAGTCAGAAGGGGACTATCTTGAAGGAGATGCATCACAGTAGCATGTAAGTACCACCATTGTACAATTTCAAGCGCATTCTTAAAACTTTCCAATCACACCTCATATAGGAGCATATCGCTATTCCATGGATTATGCCACCTCAGTAAATTTACTCTCTTCCTGTTAGTAGTTACCCACGGTATACAGGAGGAACGAAAATTGGGAAGCCACCGAATGATGCTGAATTTCTTCGATTTTATGGTCGCGTTGCTTCGCGAAATGTACCTACGACGATGTAATATGTTACTTGACTCTTTTTGGAAATAACGCTCACGCAATCCTAACAGTAAACCTCAATGCGCTCCGTTGTACCCTCTTGTAGTATTTGCCATAAGACATCCTCCACAATGAGCGTCGACCTGCGTTGAGGAGGCAGAATATCCTTGAATTTAAGAGAAAAGATACGATATCTAAATTCGCGTGAAGGAAACATGAGAAAGTTAATCTGAGAGATATCAAATATTAATGAAAATAATAACACTTGTGAAATCGTCACTCACTGGGCTGTAAAAGGAAGGACTGTGCTTATGTGTGCTCGATTAAAGTAATCAGATAAGAAATACAAATAATAACAATGACTTCAGGAAAGAAACTCCCAAATAATTAGGTAAATTATGTTTGTAAGCAAACGTCGTTGCAAGGATGTGGACGATTGAGATGGAACAACAACAAACTGGAGGACTTAGAGGCAAGAAGAATGAGAGAGAAGCTTTGTTCCGTCTCTACACAGACTGTCCATTTCGCAACAGTCGCATAAAAGTGAGGATGCAAATCACGTTGGCTTCAAATACACGTTGTAACGGTCGTGAGCGTTAGTTTCCTCTCAGATTAGGGGTAGCAAGCCGATGTTAATCAAGAATGAATTTAAGGCGACAAAGAGGCCATTCTCAATGTTGTGTCTAGACAAGACAGCCTAGACACAATGAGAGGAAGCCGAAAGGCACGCGCTTAAACTCACGCAGGCTGGCGTGAGGTCTGAAACAGGATACGTAATGAATGCTATAAAGAAAAGTACGTAGCTTCTGGAATACTTTACTTTAATCCATGATTGTATAACATCGCTCTTGATGATACATGCTTCATATAATAAATATCAATTGAATACGGCGCCTTGCTAGGTCGTAGCAATTGACTTAGCTGAAGGCTATGCTATCTATCTTCTCGGCAAATGAGAGAGTCTTCGTCAGTGTAGCATCGTTAGCAAAGTCGGCTGTACAACTGGGACTAGTGCCAGTACGTCTCTCTAGACCTGCCGTGTGGTGGCGCTCGGTCTGCTATCACTGACAGTGGCGACACGCGGGTCCGGCGTATACTAATGGACCGCGGCCGATTTAAAGGCTACCACCTAGCAAGTGTGGTGTCTGGCGGTGACACCACACTCAACACCTCACTGAGTTTGAACGAGGTCGCATAATAGGGCAACGAGTAGCTGAATGTTCCTCCAGCGATACTGTAGAAAGACTTGGCGGGAATGTAGCCACTGTACATGATTTCTGGCAGCGGTGCCCACGAGAATGTACGGGTGGAAGATGACCAGGATCCCGACAGCCACGTGGCACTACCGAGGAAAAGACCATCGTGTTCGGCGGGTGACTCGTACTGCATCTGCAGTAGCAATATCAGCAGCAGCTGGAACCACAGTGACACAACGATCTATTACAAATCGGTTACTTCAAGGACAGCACCGAGCCAGACGTCATGTAGCGTGCATTCCACTGACCCCAAACGCCCGTCGTTGCGTCTTGAGTGGTGTCAAGCGAGAGCATGGTTGACCTCTGTTGCGTTTTCTGATGAAAGCTGGTTCTGCCTCGGTGTCAGTGAGGGCTGTGTTTTGGTTAGAGGGTGATTCGGCCTGTTGTGCAGAATTCCAACGGGTGTTTTCCAACAGGGTAAAGCTCGTCCACATACCGCTGTTGTAGCCCAACATGCTCTGCAGAGAGTCAACATGTTGCCTTGGTCTGCTCGACCACAGGATCTGTCTCCAATCGAGCGCATATGGGACATTATCGGACGACAATTGCAGCGTCATCCAAACACATCTACATCTATCTACATCTACATCCATACTCCGCAAGCCACCTGACGGTGTGTGGCGGAGGGTACCTTGAGTACCTCTATCGGTTCTCCCTTCTATTCCAGTCTCATATGGTTCGTGGAAAGAAGGATTGTCGGTATGCCTCTGTGTGGGCTCTAATCTCTCTGATTTTATCCTCATGGTCTCTTCGCGAGATATACGTAGGAGGGAGCAATATACTGCTTGACTCTTCGGTGAAGGTATGTTCTCGAAACTTTGACAAAAGCCCGTACCGAGCTACTGAGCGTCTCTCCTGCAGAGTCTTCCACTGGAGTTTATCTATCATCTCCGTAACGCTTTCGCGATTACTAAATGATCCTGTAACGAAGCGCGCTGCTCTCCGTTGGATCTTCTCTATATCTTCTATCAACCCTATCTGGTACGGATCCCACACTGCTGAGCAGTATTCAAGCAGTGGGCGAACAAGCGTACTGTAACCTACTTCCTTTGTTTTCGGATTGCATTTCCTTAGGATTCTTCCAATGAATCTCAGTCTGGCATCTGCTTTACCGACGATCAACATTATATGATCATTCCATTTTAAATCACTCCTAATGCGTACTCCCAGATAATTTATGGTATTAACTGCTTCCAGTTGCTGACCTGCTATTTTGTAGCTAAATTGGAAATGGAAATGTCGTGTGGCTAGGGCCTCCCGTCGGGTAGACCGTTCGCCTGGTGCAGATCTTTCGATTTGACGCCACTTCGGCGACCTGCGCGTCGATGGGGATGAAATGATGATGATTAGGACAACACAACACCCAGTCCCTGAGCGGAGAAAATCTCCGACCCAGCCGGGAATCGAACCCGGGCCCTTAGGATTGACAGTCTGTCACGCTGACCACTCAGCTGTGTATTCGCAGCACATTACACTTGTCTACATTGAGATTCAATTGCCATTCCCTGCACCATGCGTCAATTCGCTGCAGATCCTCCTGCATTTCAGTACAATTTTCCATTGTTACAACCTCTCGATACACCACAGCATCATCTGCAAAAAGCCTCAGTGAACTTCCGATGTCATCCACAAGGTCATTTATGTATATTGTGAATAGCAACGGTCCTATGACACTCCCCTGCGGCACACCTGAAATCACTCTTACTTCGGAAGACTTCTCTCCATTGAGAATGACATGCTGCGTCCTGTTATCTAGGAACTCCTCAATCCAATTACACAATTGGTCTGATAGTCCATATGCTCTTACTTTGTTCATTAAACGACTGTGAGGAACTGTATCGAACGCCTTGCGGAAGTCAAGAAACACGGCATCTACCTGTGAACCCGTGTCTATGGCCCTCTGAGTCTCGTGGACGAATAGCGCGAGCTGGGTTTCACATGACCGTCTTTTTCGAAACCCATGCTGATTCCTACAGAGTAGATTTCTAGTCTCCAGAAAAGTCATTATACTCGAACACAATACGTGTTCCAAAATTCTACAACTGATCGACGTTAACCGTCCCCGTATCGACCGCCCAAGGGCAACAGGCAAGGAACTGTATCCGACAAACTGATATCGGGCACCTGTACATCACAATGCATGCACTTTAGCATGTTTGCGTTCCACATTCTGACAGTTATACCGGTTATTAGTATATCAGCACTTCAGATTTGCAATGGCTTATCTCGTGCGTACATTAACCTGTGATCTTTTAATGGCTCTGAACGCTATGGGAATTAACATCTGAGGTCATCAGTCCCCTAGAACTACTTAAACCTAACTAACCTAAGGACATCACACACATCTATGCCCGAGGCAGGATTCGAACCTGCGACCGTAGCGGTCGTGCGGTTCCAGACTGAAGCGCCTAGAACCGCTCGGCCACAATGGCCGGCCGATCTTTTAATGTTAACCACTTAAATATGTTACTTATACAAATGTACTGCAGAAATTTCATTACTCTACATTAATTATTTTATTTTTTGGTGTTGCGTTTTTTTTTTTTTTTTGTCGGTGTATTTGTATTTTCCGTGCCATTCCAGACTTACTCTTATTCTTTCTAAAAGGCTACGATTGATTCGCAGCCGGTCTGTATTGATCTTGCGTATCAAACCCTATGATAGAGTATGCGAGGCCTATAGAGACAGCCGTAGAGGAGTGAAAGCGATTTTGATGAGCACCCCTGTGTGGCTGGATAAAGGCGGATTTGCATCTCCGGCAGCCCTTTCATCTCTGCGGGAGACAGCCAGCAGTAATGTCCGCTCTGCAATGCGAATGGAGCGACAACGAGGCGTCGACATCACGACGTCTGCACAGAGACTCAGAGAGCAGGGAACAGCCTGCAGTACGATATACGGACTCTCCGATCCAAGGTCAGGGCAGCGACCGTCGTGGTTCGAAAAAAATGGCCCAAGTTGGATTGGAAGAACGGCCAGGAATAGCGATCTCGGATGCACCGCTGAAGAAAATGAGAAAACTGTTCAAAATCGAATCTGCATTCTTGAAAAGTACTGCGTCTTTTTTTGAAGAAACTCTCTTACATTTTCATGCATACCTCGTTAAGCGCTTTTGTGTAACCAATAAGTCCTACCATAGTGTCTGCTTTACTTACTGAAGAAGTTGATTGTTAAATTATTGGTATTACAGCTTGATGATAAATTCATCTAGGAGGAACGTACCACAGAACTGCTGCAGCACCTCGACATGCAATGAGAATGGTGTCTGACATAGGTAATATAAAAATAAAAAAGCTACCGTACTGTGTTTACTTTCAGCCCATAGTGTCATACGGAATTATCTTCGGGATAACTCATCAAGCAAAGCTAAGTCTTTCCAGATCCAAAAACGTGTAACAAGAATTATTTGTCGTGTGAACTCATGACCACCTTGCAGAGACATGTTTAGGAAAGTAGGGTTACTAACTACTGCTTCCCATCGCATTTGGCTCAAATGACTCTGAACACTATGGGACTTCACATCTATGGTCATCAGTCTCATACAACTTAGAACTAGTTAAACCTAACTAACCTAAGGACATCACACACATCCATGCCCGAGGCAGGATTCGAACCTGCGATCTTAGCGGGCACGCGGTTCCAGACTGAAGCGCCTAGAACCGCTCGGCCACAACGGCCAGCCCGTCGCATTTATTCCTTAATGAAATTTGTGGTTAAAATATATCTTTTTCAAACCAAAAGCTCAGTTCATGGAATCAATACCGAAACTGATTCGTAATTATTTTTTAAACTCATGTTTATTTGTATTTATTCTTTGTTCTGCTGAAAGACTTTCGGAAATATATGACATTGCATGTCTGATAATAATAGAATTCTGATCGAGGACAAAAGGAAACAGAATTTAATGGCCCTTCCTACAAACCATAAATAAACCAATCCTAAGTATCAGACTGCGAGTTTTAAAATACTCTCTAACAATTCCTAACAACTGTTGTGCGTTGCTCCTGTACGCCACGGACGACTTACCTCATCTTGCCGTTGCAACTGCGTGATCAGTTACATGGTAAAAGTGTTTCAAAAGCAATATTGCGATCCATGCAGAGTGCAATGGATGGTGATAATAATTGCAATACTTGCTGCCACAATTTTTTTATATAGACGGATTAAATGGTCAGGAGGGGTTTCGTCAAATAGCCTTAAACGGCGTAAAAAATGAATGAAACCCATAAAGACGTTAATTTACTATATTCCCAAAATAGATTATTTACACGCTGATAAACTTTACACAGACTTCTCGCGATAATAATATCTCAGACTCAGAGTTTGTGTATGCACACCAACAGAATCACCAGTCAACTTTGCAAAGAAGTATTAACGTCCAACTTTCAATACTACAAACAAGAATAATCTTCACAAAGATTTAAAATCACTTACTTTGGTCCAGAAAGGAGTTCTTAATCCATGAATACACATACACTCCTGGAAATTGAAATAAGAACACCGTGAATTCATTGTCCCAGGAAGGGGAAACTTTATTGACACATTCCTGGGGTCAGATATATCACATGATCACACTGACAGAACCACAGGCACATAGACACAGGCAACAGAGCATGCACAATGTCGGCACTAGTACAGTGTATATCCTCCTTTCGCAGCAATGCAGGCTGCTATTCTCCCGTGGAGACGATCGTAGAGATGCTGGATGTAGTCCTGTGGAACGGCTTGCCATGCCATTTCCACCTGGCGCCTCAGTTGGACCAGCGTTCGTGCTGGACGTGCAGACCGCGTGAGACGACGCTTCATCCAGTCCCAAACATGCTCAATGGGGGACAGATCCGGAGATCTTGCTGGCCAGGGTAGTTGACTTACACCTTCTAGAGCACGTTGGGTGGCACGGGATACATGCGGACGTGCATTGTCCTGTTGGAACAGCAAGTTCCCTTGCCGGTCTAGGAATGGTAGAACGATGGGTTCGATGACGGTTTGGATGTACCGTGCACTATTCAGTGTCCCCTCGACGATCACCAGTGGTGTACGGCCAGTGTAGGAGATCGCTCCCCACACCATGATGCCGGGTGTTGGCCCTGTGTGCCTCGGTCGTATGCAGTCCTGATTGTGGCGCTCACCTGCACGGCGCCAAACACGCATACGACCAGCATTGGCACCAAGGCAGAAGCGACTCTCATCGCTGAAGACGACACGTCTCCATTCGTCCCTCCATTCACGCCTGTCGCGACACCACTGGAGGCGGGCTGCACGATGTTGGGGCGTGAGCGGAAGACGGCCTAACGGTGTGCGGGACCGTAGCCCAGCTTCATGGAGACGGTTGCGAATGGTCCTCGCCGATACCCCAGGAGCAACAGTGTCCCTAATTTGCTGGGAAGTGGCGGTGCGGTCCCCTACGGCACTGCGTAGGATCCTACGGTCTTGGCGTGCATCCGTGCGTCGCTGCGGTCCGGTCCCAGGTCGACGGGCACATGCACCTTCCGCCGACCACTGGCGACAACATCGATGTACTGTGGAGACCTCACGCCCCACGTGTTGAGCAATTCGGCGGTACGTCCACCCGGCCTCCCGCATGCCCACTATACGCCCTCGCTCAAAGTCTGTCAACTGCACATACGGTTCGCGTCCACGCTGTCGCGGCATGCTACCAGTGTTAAAGACTGCGATGGAGCTCCGTATGCCACGGCAAACTGGCTGACACTGACGGCGGCGGTGCACAAATGCTGCGCAGCTAGCGCCATTCGACGGCCAACACCGCAGTTCCTGGTGTATCCGCTGTGCCGTGCGTGTGATCATTGCTTGTACAGCCCTCTCGCAGTGTCCGGAGCAAGTATGGTGGGTCTGACACACCGGTGTCAATGTGTTCTTTTTTCCATTTCCAGGAGTGTATTAAATAAATAGCCAGGGTGTCCATAAATTCCCGTTACAAACTTCTAGGAATTTTAAATGGGAGTGAGTACATAATATTTCGAATAGGAACCCATGTCCGGTAACGTACTATTTACGTTCTACAATAGTTTCAGTTCAGATGTGTAACGCGACCATGTCTGCCGAGGGAAAGACGAAAGTCTCAGAGTTGTTTGCCCTTATATGCAATAGGGTACACAGGATGACTTGTACTACGTCAGACGGTCACCTAATGTCACTTGATGTCTGCCTTGCTACGAGACTCCTGTAGAGAGAAAGATCTGGTGGCACGAGTTCTGACCGCTGCAATACAAATTGAAGAGACTTCAGGTGGGATGGAGAGTGTGTACCAGAACATTGCTCGTAGGTACAATGTCTGTAACAACATGGGTAGTTGACACATAAAGCTGCTGTTTTAATGCATCAACACTTTTCTGTATGTACAATGTCCTCGGTTCCTTATTGTTTTAGAATAACGTAAACACGTAATGTTTAAGTGTCAATAGAAACAAATGGGCTTAAATGATAAATCGAGGTTTACTTTCGAATTGTAATCTAATAACTGTACAGTGTCACGTCTAATTCAATTCCTGAAGCAGAAGTGGATGAGTTCAACATCTCAACTAAAACCATCGTACAACGAAAACGGTACGTTTCCGGACATGGGTTTCTATTCAGAACATTATGTACTCACTCCCCTCTGCAAGTCCTAGACTTTTGCAACGGGAATTTCTGAACACCCTATATGTTATTAATAATATCAAATAATACGAGCATTACACACAATCTGATTTCTGTGCAAAGTCAGTGCACTAACACGATTATTGTAAATAACTATTGTCAAACGATTTTTCTGTTTGATGATGCATGGCTACAGTAGGTTAAGAATTGTCATATGCACCTCAGTGTATTGAACATTTACATGTTTTGTGACTAGTTATCTATTACCTCTGAAATTTAAATATGTTTAACATTTTTTGACGTATTCCATATCCATGAGGACCGTTTCACTTAGGATAGTGGAAGGCTGATGTTTTTATGGTCTTCAGTCCAGAGACTGGTTTGATGCAGCTCTCCATGCTACTCCATCCTGTGCAAGCTTCTTCATCTCCAAGTATCTACTGCAACCTACATCCCTCTGAATCTGCTTAGTGTATTCATCTCTCGGTCTCCCTCTACGATTTTTATCCTCCACGCTTTCCTCCAGTACTAAATTGCTGATGTCTTGATGCCTCAGAACGTGTCCTACCAACCGATCCCTTCTTCTAGTCAAGTTGTGCCACAAATTCCCCTTCTCCTCAATTCTGTTGAGTACCTCCTCATTAGTTAGGTGATCTACCGATCTAATCTTCAGCATTCTTCTGTAGCACCACATTTCGAAAGCTTCTATTCTCTTCTTGTCTAAACTACGAGCATTTATCGTCCATGTTTCACTTCCATACATGGCTACACTCCATACAAATACTTTCAGAAAGTGCTTCCTGACACTTAAATCTATACTCGATGTTAACAAATTTCTCTTCTTCAGAAACGCTTTCTTTGCCATTGCGATTCTATATTTTATATCCTCTCTACTTTGACCATCATCAGTTACTTTGCTTTCCAAATAGCAAAACTCATCTACTACTTTAAATGTCTCATTTCCTAATCTAATTCCCTCAGCATCACCTGATTTAATTCCACTATATTCCATTATCCTCGTTTTGCTTTTGTTGATGTTCATCTTATATCCTCCTTTCAAGACACTGTCCATTCCGTTCAACTGCTATTTCAGGTCCTTTACTGTCTCTGACAGAATTACAATGTCATCGGCAAACCTCAAAGTTTTTATTTCTTCTCCATGGATTTTAATTCCTACTCCGAATTTTTCTTTTGTTTCCTTTACTGACTGCTCAGTACACAGATTGAATAACATCGGGGATAAGCTACAACCCTGTCTCACTCCCTGCCCAACCACTGCTTCCCTTTCATGCCCCTCGACTCTTATAACTGCCATCTGGTTTCTGTACAAATTGTAAATAGCCTTTCGCTCCCTGTATTTTACCCCTGCCACCTTCAGAATTTGAAAGAGAGTATTCCAGTCAATATTTTCAGAAGCTTTCTCTAAGTCTACAAATGCTAGAAACGTAGGTTTGCCTTTCCTTAATCTATTTTCTAAGCTAAGTCGTAGGGTCTCTATTGCCTCACATGTTCCAAGATTTCTACGGAATCCAAACTGATCTTCCCCAAGGCCGCCTTCTACCAGTGTTTCCATTCGTCTGTGAAGAATTCGTGTTAGTATTTTGCAGCCGTGACTTATTAAACTGAAACAATAAAATATTTGTTTTTCTTTGTAACTATTTATTGTGTACTCTTGCTATTCTGACATGTTCTGTATCCTGGAGGATCTCCCGGCTATGGATCTACTGGAATGAAAAATAAATCTAATCAGATCGTATCTATTGCCTGAACAGAATTCCAAAAAGAAGTTTATCGTCTGGAACGTAAGCACTTTTTGAGAAAGAAATTACTGAGATACGTATGAGAGAATTAAAACGTTAAGCTTTCAGGTGGAAACATATCTTAGGAAGTATATGTTAGGGAGATCCATAAGTAAATAATTATTCAAATTATGCAATTAAAGTTGTTACAAATCAGTTGATTGAGAAGGAATCCCATTACGATAACTTCAACAAAGGAGATCAGTCCTCTTCAATGACTGTCTGTCACGAATACTCAACACACTGTTTCGTCCGTGTTGTGACTTAGCGGATTTTGTTCTTCGGCTTTCCGTGTCTTCAATATGGATCATCGATATGGTGCCTCTTGAAACACCAAACACTTCAGCTATCTCGGTTACGGAAGCACCTACCATACGATTACCAATCATTTGGCCACGTTCGAAGTCACTTGGTCCCGACATAACGCACTCACAGTTACACAGAACATTGTTCTGACTGGGAGAACGCACTGAGGGCATTGCACAAGTGCCGTTCCTGGTCAAATACAACAGCGCAACGTGCAGGCTTGGTTAGCACCTGCGTTTATGTTTAAGCGTGCATTTCTCGCGGTGTTTCCACATCATTGTCCGACCCCTGTAACTGTCATGTACAGTACTTGACTCGTTATAAGTATCAAGGGCATCAGTACAAACTCTTGCCGAGAAGATTGTAAGATATTTGATTATTCTATATTGTGGTTTACTACACAGACAATAAGTGTTTCGCAGTCACTATTTATTCATTCTCAATCCTTCTCCGAAACTCAGTCACTTTTAACATGGCTCAGACGGGCAAGTTGACTGGACCAGTTGATGACCTCGTCAGTACTGTTTGTATCAACGCGGCAACAGCAATGCTGCAATTAATGCGTTCAAAGAATGTAAGATCAGACATGACGACAGCTTTGTGTTCAATGAGCATCAGTTTGCTGCGGCGAAAACGACAGATGGTATTCTTGTTATGGATCATGCAGAAACTGAGAATGCTCCTGCTCAGTTCGTAACACCTAAGGTCAACGCACAGAATTTTTGCACTATTCTTCTGATTAACTCCAGGGAGAGGGTAACGGAGAACCAGTAACTTCCAATAAATGCTATTCCTATTAAGACAAACCACGGCCAAAGTATTTTCCATTTTAAACCATTGCCTAAAGAAAGGCCATTTGTGAAAAAAGAAAAAAAATACGGCGAAGTACCTAACATATAAAACAAATATTGGTTCATAAGGTAGCACACAAGGTGGGAAACGAAAATTTAAAACAAGGAACTTCCAGTGAAAGTATAGTGCAGTGTCCTAAATGTGATGAGCTCTACGTTGATCCTCCTCCAGAAGATTGGATCTCTCTCTCTCTCTATTCGTTAGTCTATTCCAACTCCCCATGGCCCCATGAATTAAGGAACGCCGATTTCTTCTTCCCTGCACTTTCTCCCGCAGATTTTCCAGGTTGGAATCCATAACTCCTGCTACGCCATCGATCCGTTTCATCCTTTGCCGCCCTCCTCTCCCCGTACCTTCGATCTTCCCCAGCAATAATATCTCTTCCAGCGAATCATATTTTCTCACAATTGCCCCAAAGTAGGTCAGTTTTTGTTTCAGTTTGAGACCTTCCAAGGAGCAGTCTTATTTTATTTGCTGTAATACTGACCTATTCTTTATCTTTGCAGTCCACGGAACTCTAATGAGCTTCCTTCAACACCGCAATTTAAGGGCGCCTGTTCGACGCCGTTTAGCCTTACTGATGGTGATGGTTTCACATCCGAACTTCACAAATGGAAAGACCATAGCCCTTACTTAACGGGTCTTTGTTGTTAAAGTTGTATGTTTATTCCTTAGAACATCGTCTAGGTTGGACATTGCCTTTCTGCCAAACATAACAATCGTCTCTTGATGTCATGGCTGCATCCACCATCAGAATAAATCTAGAAGCTGAGATAGTTGAACACAGAAACAACTTCTACTGTTTCTCCTCCTATAAGCCATGAAGTGATATGTGTAGTCGTATTAATTTTTGTTTTATTGACATTGAGCATTAGGCCAGCCTTTGTACTTTCTTGTTTCAGGTTCAGTAAGAACGTCTGTAACTCCTCTCCACTTTCTCCCGTCAGTACGCTATCATCTGCGTATCTAAGGTTATTTAGATTGGCGTGCAGAAAAGTAATGCCTTCGAATTTTTTATGTGAAGACTCTTAAAGCTGTTTATGCAAAAAAAAAAAACTTTATCAGCATTCTACATCTTTGTTCTTCGAATCTACATATTTAATTTTTCCACGTAGTCACCCTGGGGACCTGGGGACGAACACATTTCTACCAGATTGTTGATGACACCATCACTATAAAATATTTGATTTTATTGACGGAGCCACAGGCTCACTTCCCTATCAAAGTGAAGTTCTCTAAGGTGTTCTTTAAGTTTTGTGAAACAGGTGAAAATGGGATGGAGCCTAGTCTGCACCGTGTGGAGGATGATCGATGACAGTGAACCCAAGGAGTCGGGTTGATGCAGATGTCGCGGCACTCCTGTGTGATTTGGCATTTTCATGCTGAAGGAGAGGATGCTCTGTGTGGACTAACTCTTCGGATTCTAAACCCGATTACAACACGCTATTTCTCACGCACCGACGTAGTTACGTTACGCGACGCCATACATAGAAGTAGATATTCTCGGAATAGCGAAGCATCTTAAATCACTTAACAAAAGCTAGTCCTCCGGTCCAGATTGTAGACCAGTTAGGTTTCTTTTAGAGTATGCTGATACCGTAGCTCCATACTTAACAATCATATACAACCGTTCGCTCGACGAAAGATCCGCACCCAAAGACTGGAAAGTTGTACATGTCACACCAATATTCAAGAAAGGTAGTAGGAAGAATCCACTAAATTACATGCTCATATCATTAACGTCGATATGAAGCAGGATTTTGGAACATATTTTGTGTTCGAACATTATGAATTACCTCGAAGAAAACGGTCTATTGACACACAGTCAACACGGATTTGGAAAACATCGTTCTTGTGAAACACAACTAGCTCTTTATTCGTACGAAGTGTTTAGTGCTATTGACAAGGGATTTGAAACTGATTCTGTATTTCTAGATTTCCAAATGGCTTTTGACACTGCACCCCACAAGTGACCTGTAGAGGTTACAGCTCGTAGTAATTGACAGAAAGTCACCGAGTAAAACAGACGTGATTTCTGGCGTTCCCCAAGGTAGTGTTATAGGCCCTTTGCTGTTCCTTATCTATATAAACGATTTGGGAGACAATCTGAGCAGCCGTCTTAGGTTGTTTGCAGATGACTCTGTCGTTTATTGACTAGTTAAGTCATCAGAAGATCAAAACAAACTGCAAAATGGTTTAGAAAAAATATCTGTATGGTGCGAAAATTGGTAATTGACCCCAAATATCGAAAAGTGTGAGGTTATCCACATGAGTGCTAAAATGAATCCGTTGAACTTCGGCTACACGACAAATCAGTCAAATCTAAAGGCCGTAAATTCAACTAGGAATTTAAATTACAAACAACTTGAATTGGAAGGAATACACAAAAAATGTTGTAGGGAATTCTAACCAAAGACTGCGTTTTATTGGCAGACATTTACAAAATGTAGCAGATCTGCTAAAGAAACTGCCTACACTACGCTTTTCCGTCCTCTTTTATTATACAGGTGCGCGGTGCGGGGTCCTTACTACATAGGATTGACGGAGTATATAAAAAACTTCAAAGAAGGGCAGCACGGTTTGTTTTACCGCGAAATAGGGGAAAGAGTTTCACCGAAATGATACAGGATTTGGGGTGGACATCATTAAAACAAAGGCGTTTTTCGTTGCGGCGAATTCTTCTCACGAATTTTCAATCACTAACTTTCTCCTCCGAATGCGAAAATATTCTGTTGACACCGACTACATGGTGAGAAACGATCACCATAGTAAAATAAGGGAAATGTCAGCTTGCACGGAAAGACATAGGAGTTTGTTTTTTCCGTAAGCTATACGAGATTGGAATAGTAGAGAACTGTGAAGGTTGTTCGATGCACTCTCTGCCAGCACTTAAATATGATTTGCAGGGTATCCATGTAGATGTAGATGTTACAAGTTGCAATTCTAAGCCCTCTAGCGGCAGCGGGTTGCAAGCTACGTCAGCGAAGCCGGAAAATTGACCGAGTTATATCCATGATATGTAATATCTCAACCGATAATGACAACAGAATAAAAAATTCAAAGGCATTGCCTTTCAGCAATGTGTTTTTCTCTCAGCTGTTTCAATTCCGGTGTCTTCTTCATCTAACCCGGCATTTCTCATAATGCACTATGCATACAGATTGAAGAAATAGGGTGGCAATATGCAACCTTGCCGTATTCCTCTCTAAGTCTTCAACAATTTAGTTGCTCCATATATGATTCTCACTGTGGATTCTACATCTACATTTCTACATTTATTCTCCGCAAGCCACCCAACGGTGTGTGGCGGAGGGCACTTTACGTTCCACTGTCATTACCTCCCTTTCCTGTTCCAGTCGCGTATGGTTCGCGGGAAGAACGACTGTCTGAAAGCCTCCGTGCGCGCTCGAATCTCTCTAATTTTACATTCGTGATCTCCTCGGGAGGTATAAGTTAGGGGGAAGCAATATATTCGATACCTCATCCAGAAACGCACCCTCTCGGAACCTGGACAGCGAGCTACACCGCGATGCAGAGCGCCTCTCTTGTAGAGTCTGCCAATTGAGTTTGTTAAACATCTCCGTAACGCTATCACGGTTACCAAATAACCCTGTGACGAAACGCGCCGCTCTTCTTTGGATCTTCTCTATCTCCTCCGTCAACCCGATCTGGTACGGATCCCACACTGATGAGCAATACTCAAGTATAGGTCGAACGAGTGTTTTGTAAGCCACCTCCTTTGTTGATGGACTACATTTTCTAAGGACTCTCCCAATGAATCTCAACCTGGTACCCGCCTTACCAACAATTAATTTTATATGATCATTCCACTTCAAATCGTTCCGCACGCATACTCCCAGATATTTTTGCAGAAGTTACTGCTACCAGTGTTTGTTCCGCTATCATATAGTTATACAATACAGGATCCTTCTTTCTATGTATTCGCAATTCATTACATTTGTCTATGTTAAGGGTCAGTTGCCACTCCCTGCACCAAGTGCCTATCCGCTGTAGATCTTCCTGCATTTCGCTACAATTTTCTAATGCTGCAACTTCTCTGTATACTACAGCATCATCCGCGAAAAGCCGCATGGAACTTCCGACACTATCTACTAGGTCATTTATATATATTTTGAAAAGCAATGGTCCCATAACACTCCCCTGTGGCACGCCAGAGGTTACTTTAACGTCTGTAGACGTCTCTCCATTGACAACAACATGCTGTGTTCTGTTTGCTAAAAACTCTTCAATCCAGCCACACAGCTGGTCTGATATTCCGTAGGCTCTTACTTTGTCTATCAGGCGACAGTGTGGAACTGTATCGAACGCCTTCCGGAAGTCAAGAAAAATAGCATCTACCTGGGAGCCTGTATCTAATATTTTCTGGGTCTCATGAACAAATAAAGCGAGTTGGGTCTCACACGCTCGCTGCTTCCGGAATCCATGTTGATTCCTACATAGTAAATTCTGGGTTTCCAAAAACGACATGATACATGATGCCTTTCTTGGGCAGAGTATAATTTCCGTATGAAGTAAATGAGGTGACCTGGTTCTCCCATGTTTTTGAGTACTTCCTATAATTTATTGTGGTCGACATAGTCAAAGGTTTTAGCACAATCAATAAAACAGGAATTCTTTTGCCTTCTCCATTATCCATCCGATGTTGACTGCTTGATCTCTGATCCCTCTTCCTTTACGAAATCCAGCTTTTCTTCAGGTAGTCCTCAGTTTATATATTATCGAAGTCTGTTTTATAAGATTTCAAGCATTGCTTTGCTAACATGTGAGATAAGTACGATTGCTCGGTGATCTGAGTAGTCCTTAGAAATTCCATTCTTTGGAATCGGGATGAGTACTCAGTTTTTCTAGTTTTTGGCCACTGTTGAGTTCTCCGTATTTTCTGAAATATCTAATGCAACACATTCGCTGCATTCTTTCCAGTGATATCGAACAATTACGCTGAAATTCTACCATGTCCACTACCCTTGTGTTTAGCTATATTTCCTATTTGACTTTACTCTGCAAAGTATCTGTCTCTGGTTCTAAAATCATATAATTTCATTAACAGCAGTATACATTTATTTCTTATATAGAACTTCTGCATACTCTGCCCATCTTTCTTCAATATCCTCTGCTTCTGTTTTTACTATCCTTATCTTTTATAATTCCAGTTTCGCCTGGAATTTTCCTCCGATGTCTTTAATTTTCTTGTAAGGCCTTCATTGACCTGGAAATTGCAATGCCTCTATCGATAACCATCTGGCCTTCTTGCTATTCTTTTTCTTGGTGATATGTTTCTCCGCTGCCTCCTGGACAGCGTATGCTACTTCTCTGCACAGCTCTTGTGGTTTTTTGTCTTCTAACTCTAATGCATTAAATCTGTTCCTAGTTCTACCGTGTAATAAGAAGGTATGCGTTAATGGGCTATGGCAGCAGACGATCGACGCGAGTGCCTTTGATAACAGCCAACATAGCCTGCAACGCCTCGCCTGGGCTCGTGACCCTAGACGACTGGAAAACCATGACCTGGTCAGATCAGTCCAGATTTCAGTTGTTACGAGCTGATGGTAGGGTTCGATTGTGGCGCAGACCCCACGAAGCCATGGACCTAAGTTGTCAAAAAGTCATTGTGCAAGTTGCTGGTGGCTTCATAATGGTTTGAGCTGTGTTTACATGGGATGGACTGGGTCCTCTGGTGCAACTGAACCGATCATTGACTGGAAATGTTCCAAGATGCTACTCTAGACGGGTGTAAAATGAATGTGGGCAACGGAAAAACTGAATGCGAAAATGAAGATTTCGCCCTGGCTGACTACCCCCTGAAGCAGATCTTAGGATCTCTTAATGGTGATATCTCCTCCTTCTTGCTCTTTAACATATAAATTACAACGTAAACTTAAATGAATGATTAAGGGAACTAGTAACTATAAAATGATAAATGCTGTTTCTGCTTGTACATTTATTGTAGATTAAAACCCCTTTATATACTACAAATGTTAATACATCAATGTCCAATGGACATAAAGAGACACAAATGAATTTCCTAACTAATATCAGTGATCAATTGCCCAAATCTGCCCCTTTTTATGGCTACGCGATCTAATATAAATAACGCGAGATGACTGACATCATCTACGTACCAAACAGTAGAAGACACTACTTTCAAAGATGATATAGAGTGGTGTGCAACCTCAGTGGAAATAAAACTTACGTGATCACAGTTGTTTAGCTTTATAGCATTAATAAGCCGAAACAGTTGGCAATATCACCATATGAACTGCATCCGGTCCGTCGGAGTGACGGTTCTCGTACACATCTGCGACGATGGAAGAACTCCAGCCACAAAATAAACTCTTTCAAACACTAGGACTACAGAAGGCGGTCCTGTGACTAGTATACTTTAATACTGTCTTCTCCTCTCTGTGTTCTACAGACGAGAAATGCGAACTCCCAGCCACAAGGACGCAGTTCAGGTAACGTCTCAACGTGAGTATAGGCAGAAGAAGTGCTCTCAATCACTGAACGCTGCGTACTCAACGACGACTCCCTACGCAGAGGCGAAGTCCAGAATCATATAAGTTCGCAACAGACAGTGCCTAACCGGTCTAACTACAAAATCTCCTGAGAGCAAAGACAGCAAGTCCGTCTGTACCAACAGAAGCTGATACTGAGCGACCGTCAAACTAGGGCGCTCAAAACGGAAAACGTCTTCTCTCCACCGCTGGCTTCCCAGAAAAGCTCGGCTCCCCTCCTTCGTAACTCAGAAGGCGAATCATATTCTCGAAACCACGGAATATTCTCCCTCTCTACAGGTTCTTCCGAACGCCAACCAACGATATTTTAGTCTTTTGTCGTTAAGCGCGGAAAGTTTGCGAGGAAATACCTATACTCATACAATGGTATGCTTCTCAGAGTAAAAATCCTCAGAAATAACCCAGCCTGCGATTTCCGAGGTAACGCTTCCTCGTTCCTCTCTGCTGCGTCCAAGATTTTCAGAGTTTCCGAAGTATTATCCGGTTATCCTTCCGGTCCCACTATAACACCGTCCGGCCATCCCTGTATTGTGCTTCCGTGCTCAGGTGCCCAGACCGTCCTGTGTGAAGCAGGACCAACACACCTGTGCAGGCGCTTCCACCCAGGGCTTGAGTTACGCCTGCCGTTTCATTTCCACTGCGATTCCAACCTCCTAATCATTTGTTATACCGCTTTGATAATAAAGACACTCCGTCACCTTTCATGCAATAAGTATTAACAACTATTTACAAGGTGTACGTGACAATGTCAGTCTTCTTTAAACATTCATATATACGATACACAACCTATCGAATGATACCTTATTGCCGTTGTAAATCACGGCAAAGTATGTAAATGAGTAAGGTGCGAAATTGTAGCCACCTACTTGGTGAATACTTGCAGCCATTCGTGGACTTTATTTTCCCAAGCAACGATGGAAATTTTCTGGGTGACAACGCGCCATGTCACCGGGCCTCAATTGTTCGCCTTTGGTTGAAGAACATTCTGGACAACTCGATCGAATCATTTGGCCACCCAGACCGCCGGACATGAATCCCATCAAACATTTATGGGTCATGATCCAGAGGTCACTTGGTGCGCAAAACCCTGCACCGGCAACACTTTCGCAATGGTGGACGACTATAGAGGCAGCATGCTTCAGTATTTCTGCAGAAGATTTGCAACGACTTGTTGAGTGGATGTCCCGTCGAGCTACTGCACTACAGTGGGCAAAACGAGGTCCAACACGGTGTTAGGAGGCATTCCACGATTTTTGTCACCTCAGTGTATTAGATGAATGGGCAGTCCAAGTGTACTGTTTAAATATTCTAGAAAAACGTTATTTTAACCATTCCAGCTACTGGTGGTTCTTCATCAATATTGTTCGTCCTCTATGGTGTTTATGTCTAGCTGCTGCAGAAAGTGGCTACTGAAGCGGTGGTCTGCTCTTTGCAGACTGGCTGTCGCATCTCAGTAGACTGAATCGTGGCTCAGTAATTGGCTGATTAGCGACTGCCTGCCCCTCTCCAGACGACTTCCCGCCCCTGTGGTCGCCGGCCTCGCCAGTCGCCACTACGCGGTAGGGACAGCAGTTATTGCTCAAACAACCGGTTTTCACATATATCTGTTATCTTCCACGCCAGTTTAATCTGGCTCTTAAAACCGCTCAAAATAAATCTGGCTCTTAAAACCGCTCAAATAACCGGTTTCACAAATAACGTATTTTCGGTTTTTTATTCCCAGTACTTCCTACAATAAACATAGAAATGGAAAAATGGCTCTGAGCACTATGGGACTCAACTGCTGTGGTCATCAGTCCCCTAGAACTTAGAACTACTTAAACCTAACTAACCTAAGGACATCACACACATCCATGCCCGAGGCAGGATTCGAACCTGCGATCGTAGTAGGCGCACGGTTCCGGACTGCGCGCCTAGAACCGCGAGACCACCGCGGCCGGCTAGAAATGGAAAAAAAAGACTGAAAAATTTCGACTATCTCAGTTTCGATACACGATGAATCAAAATATAAAACTAAATAGATAAATAAAAGGAAACTTGCTCCTTACACCGTTAGCTGCTTTTCTCGAAAAGTGATAACTGATTGAATACTACTAAAGATCACCAGTATTGTCCTGCTGATTCTAATTTTTTGAAACTCTGTTCAAAAATCATGTTGTAATCGGGGATTATACCACTATTTGGACATTAAGAGTACTCAGTGCTGAAGAGTGAAAACTGAGGTTGAAGAATTAATTTTTCGTATTAATTTGTCTGTTTTCAAGGGCTACAGGCACATTGAGGCATATTATGTAGACAGGCGGCAGATCACCTACTTCTTGTTTTTATTGTATGCTATGAATGGACTCCGTCGTCAGGCCACGAGTGGCCTACCGGGACCATTCGAATGCCGTGTCACCCTTAGTGGAGGATGCGGACAGGAGGGGCTTGGGGTCACCACACCGCTCTCACGGTCGTTATGATGGTATTCTTAACCGGAGGCGCTACTATTCGGTTGAGTAGCTCCTCAGTTGGCATCACGAGGCTGAGTGCACCCCGAAAAATGGCAACAGCGCATGGCGGCCTGGATGGTCACCCATCAAAATGCTGACCACGCCCGACAGCGCTTAACTTCGGTGATCTCGCGAGAACCGGTGTAGCCACTGCGGCAAGGCCGTTGCCCGTGTATGCTATGAATGGGTGGTTGTTAAATTTTTAATTTATTAATGTTACCATAATTTCGCCCTTATTTTGTTATTTTATAGAAATTGAGGACATATCTTTGCTGGCGACATCCAAGCGGATACCCCGGGTGCAATTCCCGACTGTGTCAGAGAGTTTTCCACGGCGGGGGGTGGGGGGACTGCAACGGGATCTACTCAGCCCCATGATGCCAGCTGAGGATCTATCTGACCGAGAAGCAGCGACTGCAGGGTATGGAAAACCGGCAGCCGTCGGGTAAGCAGAGCGCTCATCTCATTCCCCTGCATGCGGCATCCGCATGACGCCGCATGCCAGAGGATGGCGCGGGGCTGGTCGGCATGGTGCTGTCCTCTGCTACTCACGGCGGAGTTTAGTTTTTTAGTAGAAAAAATAAATTAGGACAAATATCTTTAGTTATTTGTCGACTTCTATAGGTCTACAATTTCAGTGTTGCGGTTACTACAATACACGGAAGAGAAAACCACCGCTTTAAACAAAAACTGTCGTGACGCTACGAAATATTTTTGACAGCAATGCAGCTTATCTTTTTTCTGAATTTTTGTTATCATCTTTTCCACTTTTACTTAATTCAAATTTGAAAAGAGCTGTTTATTTCCGTAATTCATTAGTTATGAGTAGATTCGAAATCATAGTTGCTATATCAGTAGCCGAAAATAGAATTCAACCTCATCCATTATTCAGTCGAATCATCTTACCTGAAAAAAAAGTAAAGAAGTTTCCAACAATCATAAATAAACACACATAGTCTAGTAATATAAACGAACATGGGTCATAAATATAGACTTAATTATATAATTCTCTCAAAAGCAAATCTCATTGGACTGTATTTATTACTTTACACATTTTCGCTTATTAGTTTGGCACAGACACTGTAAATACGTGAATTCTGTCTATCTATTAATACTTTGGAAAAGAGGCTGCAAGGCGCCGGAGTGGGGTAACGGGATGTTCACCTGATGTCTTATACACTGAAGAGCCAATGAAACTGGTACACCTGCCTAATATCGTGTAGGGCTTCCGCGAGCACACAGCAGAAGTGCCACAACACGACGTGGCATGGACTTGTGTCTGAAGTATTGCTGGAAGGAACTGACACCATGAATCCTGCAGGGCTGTCCATAAATCCGTAAGAGTACAAGAAGTTGGAGATCTCTTCTGAACAGCACGTTGCAAGGCATCCTAGATATGCTCATTAATGTTCATGTCTGGGAAGTTTGGTGGCCAGCAGAAGTATGTTCCTGGTGCCACTCAGCAGCAATTCTGGACGTGTGGGGTGTCACTTTATCCTGATGGAATTGACGAAGTGCGTCGGAATGGACAGTGGACATGAATTGATGCTGGTGATCAGATAGGATGCTTACGTACGTGTCACCTTTCAGAGTCGTATTTAGACGTATCAGGAGTCGGGCCCATATCACTCCAACTGCACACGCCCCACACCATTACAGAGTCTCCACCAGCTTGCACCGACCCTGCTGACATGCAGACTCCATAGATTCATGATGTTGTCTCCATACTCATACTCATACAACTCAGAAGAGTGTTCCTGGAGTCACACTGTAGCAATTCTGGACGTGTGGGATGTCGCATTGTCCTGCCGGAATTGCCCAAGTCCGTCGGAATGCACAACAGACATGAATGGATACAGGTGATCAGGCAGGATGCTTACGTACGTATCAGCTGTCATAATCGTATCTAGACGTTTCAGGGGTCCCATATCACTCCAACTGCACACGACCCCCACCATTACAGAGTCGTCACCAGCTTGCAGAGTCCCATGCTTACATGCAGGCTCCATGGATTCGTGAGGTTGTCTCCAAACCGTACACGACCATCCGCTCGATACGATTTGAAACGAGACTCGTCCGAACAAGCAACGTGTTTCCAGTCCTCAACGGTCGAATGTCAGTGTTGACGGGCCCAGGCGAGGCGTAAAGCTTTATGTCGTGCAGTCATCAAGTATACACGAGTGAAATATGCAGCGATTTGTGGAAGGGTTGCCCTTCTGTCAGGCTGAACGAGTCTCTTCAGTCATCGTTGGTCCCGTTCTTGCAGGATCTTTCTCCGGCCGCAGGGATGTCGGAGGTTTGATGTTATACCGGATTCCTTACATTCACGGTACACTAGTGAAATGGTCGTACGGGAAAATCCCCACTTCATCGCTACCTCGGAGTTGTTGTGTCCCATCGCTCGGGCGTTGACAATAACACCACGTTCCATCTCACTTAAATCTACACGCCCGGGTTCCCGGGTTCGATTCCCGGCGGGGTCAGGGATTTTCTCTGCCTCGTGATGACTGGGTGTTGTGTGATGTCCTTAGGTTAGTTAGGTTTAAGTAGTTCTAAATTCTAGGGGACTGATGACCATAGCTGTTAAGTCCCATAGTGCTCAGAGCCATTTTTGAACTTAAATCTAAATGACCTGGCACTACAGGAGCAGTAACCGATCTAACAACTGCGTCTGACACTTGTCTTACAAAGGCGTTGCCGACCGCAGCGCCGTCTTCTGCCAGTTTACATGTCTCTGTATTTGGAGACGCATGTACACGCGCTTCATTGTGAATCTGTATCAGAAAGAAGTACTCTCTACCCTTTCTCCAACAGCTACTTTTTCTACCACACAATGGACAGCAGTTAACCCTGCAAGAAACTGTTTAGGCCCCCGAATGGACAGTTAAAAAGTTGACACCTATGTCGTACTTTATTTTCGTGATAATTTGGTTAATTAATAGCCCCGAAATGTATGGCACAGGGACATAATATTAAACGCCGTACTTTAACTGTTGAAATAATAATCAGATTCGGTATAACTATGAGTTTTATTATCATAGGACACAGAGGTAATTCAATGTACAACATAATTATTCTGTAATATGATCGACAAAATAAGGGAATTGAGAATGAGCTGTTGGCAAAGTGGCGACTTGCTACGTAACAACGCTTCCCTATGTTCTGTTGTGAGCAGGACGAAATTTCAAATAGACTAAAAACTCGCTGTGGAACAGTGATCTAGTAAGATTACTCGTCTATAGTTTCACACATTCAGAAATCCCTGGTGTGACCACAATGTGATGATGCACATAGCTGAGAGCGTCAGCATGAAAATACAAGTCCCTACTTTGCCACTGCTGCGAATGCTCTACCAAACTGCGAAGTCGGGTCGTGGGTAGACAGCTATCAGCACTGGGTTGCTCTGCAGGCTGCCAACAGGATTGCCGAGCTCTGTTACGAAATCACCCTTACGTCGACCAATAATTTGGTCTTCTACTCCACGATGAAACAATCTGTCTGGCAGTCCAGAAGAGACTGACCGACCTGTCTCTCTGGCAGCTGGCGGTCCAAATGAGACTCCTCCAAACCTCTGCTCAGTCCACCAACTGCGGAAAATTAGCGCGCCTCGGCCCGTCCACGGTCCAAGGTTTTCAATTGTGGCTGTGCGCGGGATCATACGCCAACTATTTCCATACCGTAGGCCACGTACAACCCCTCCAAAAACACCGCCCAGAATCCAGCTCCGCAAAAATTTGAGCGGCGCTCTATGACGTCAGCACGAACGATCTGCAGTCCTCCAATCATCTCGCTCATTTTTGCCCCGCGCGGGAGAACAGAGGTGTGAGAAACTGCACATGAGCACTGCAGAATAGCGTCTACATGTGGTGCCTATCTGTCGGGCACCCCACAGTGTCAGACATAAAGTTCTGAGAACGACATCCTACAAGTGCACACACCTGGCGCCGAGCAGTACGCCGTACTCCGCAGTAAAACTATTTAGCGAGGTCAGTCGCTTCAAACTTCTGCCGGGTCGCTGGCCTCCACATCCTGGATGATACAAAGACGTACCGCCGACCTTTCGCCAGGGGTCGCCTCTGTCGGCACCCCGCTGTTGTCACCGACAGGCCGATTTCTGAGAACTGTCTGACCCGCTTACACGCGAGTCTCTCAAGCGCTCCGCTCCTCGCAGAGCGGTCACACTCACAGATTCCGTAGAAAAATTTAGAAACGAGACAGAGCCAAAACCCCATTTAATCAGAGCAAATGAAGTTAGAGCTCTCAGTACCCGAACACACGTTATTCCCTGAAACTGATCGGTCGGCTCCTAATGATGATATTTCGAGTGAGTGACAGAAATGAAAAAAAATGGAAGAGGACAAACCAACAAGGATTTGGCGTCTTTCAGGACGACACCGTAAGTCGAGATGTACCATCATCCTATAGTTATAAAAGAGAGGATAACTGTTTTGTTAGGACCACTTTTCTGTCAAAGAGTGTGAAAAGTCCTCATCATGCAGGAGTAATTTAACAATCTATAAAACATCGCTCCGCATAATTCTGATACCGATACAAAGAACAACTACAAATATTTGATTGACAGAAATCAATATGGTTTTCAGTTCTTTATGTTTGGTGTAAATGGCGCTAATAACCCTCAGCCGAAGTGAATTTAAAATATTTCCTCAACGAAGAAAATATTAAATCCGAACACAGGTTTACTAATAGTGAGGTAGGCCTCAGCTGTCATCCAGAGGAGCCACAGTCTAGTAATCTCGGACAGACACTCCCGATTCACGTTTTCCATGCTTTTCCTAAATCAATCACATCGAATGCCGTACATCTACATCTACATCTATATCTTTATGGATGCTCTGCAAATCACATTTAAGTGCCTGGCAGAGGGTTCATCCAACAATCTTCACAATTCCCTATTGTTCCAATCTGGTATAGCGCGCGGAAAGAACGAACACCTACATCTTTCCGTACGAGCTCTGATTTCCCTCATTTTATCGTGGTGATCGTTTCTCCCTATGTAGGTCGCCGTCAACAAAATATTTTCGCATTCGAAGAAGAAAGTTGGTGATTGGAATTTCGTGAGAAGATTCTGTCGCAACAAAACACGCCTTTCTTTTAATGATGTCCAGCCCAAATCCTGTATCAGTTCTGTGACACTCTCTCCATATTTCGCGGTAATAAAAAACGTGCTTCCCTTCTTTGAACTTTTTCGATGTACTCCGTCAGTCCTACCTGATAGGGATCCCACACGGCGCAGCTGTATTATAAAAGAGGTCGGACAAGCGTAGTGTAGGCGGTTTCTTTAGCTAATCTGTTGCATTTTCTAAGTGTCCTTCAAATAAAACGCAGTCTTTGGTTAGAATTCCCCACAACATTTTCTGTGTGTTCCTTCCAATTTAAGTTTTTCGTAATTGTAATTCCTACCTGAATTTTCGGCCTTTCAGTTTGACTGATATTATCGTGTAACCGAAGTTCAACGAATTCATTTTAGCACTCATGTGGATGACCTCATACTTCTCGTTGTTGTTGTTGTGGTCTTCAGTCCACAGACTGGTTTGATGCAGCTCTCCATGCTCCTCTATCCTGTGCAGGCTTCATCTCCCAGTACCTACTACGATCTACATCCTTCTGAATATGTTTACTGTATTTATCTCTTGGTCTCCCTCTACGATTTTTACCTTCCACGGTGCCCTCCAATACTAAATTGGTGATCCCTTGATGCCTCAGAATATGCCCTACCAACCGAACCCTTCTTCTAGTCGAGTTGTGCCACCAATTTCTCTTCTTTCCAATTCTGTTCAATACCTCCATATTAGTTACGTGATCTACCCATCTAATCTTCAGCATTCTTCTGTAGCACCACATTTCGAAAGCTTCTGTTCTCTTCTTGTCTAAACTATTTAACGTCCACGTTTCACTTCCATACATGGCTACACTCCATACAAATGCTTTCAGAAACGACTTCCTGACACTTAACTCTATACTCGATGTTAACAAATTTCTCATCTTTAGAAACGCTTTCCTTGCCATTGCCAGTCTACATTTTATATCCTCTCTACTTCGACCATCATCAATTATTTTGCTCCCCAAGTAGCAAAACTCATTTACTGCTTTAAGCGTCTCATTTCCTAATCTAATGCCCACACGCGATTTAATTCGACTACATTCCATTATCCTCGTTTTGCTTTTGCTGATGTTCATCTTATATCCTCCTTTCAAGACACTGTCCATTCCGTTCAGCTGATCTTCCAGGTCCTTTGCTGTCTCTGACAGAATTACAATGTCATCGGCAAACCTCAAAGTTTTTATTTCTCCTCCATCGATTTTAATACCTTCTCCGAATTTTTCTTTTGTTTCCTTTACTGCTTGCTCAATACACAGTTTGAATAACATCGGGGAGAGGCTACAACCCTGTCTCACTCCCTTCCCAACCACTGGTTCCCTTTCATATCCCTCGACTATTATAACTGTCATCTGGTTTCCGTATAAATTGTAAATAGCCTTTCGCTCCCTGTATTTGACTTCTGCAACCTTCAGAATTTGAAAGAGAGTATTCCAGTCAACATTGTCAAAAGCTTTCACTAAGTCTACAAATGCTAGAAACGTAGGTTTGCCTTTCCGTAATCTATTTTCTAAGGTAAGTCGTAGGGTCAGTATTGTCTCACGTATTCCAAAATTTCTACGGAATCCAAACTGATCTTCCCCGAGGTTGGCTTCTACCAGTTTTTCCATTCGTCTGTAAAGAATTCGTGTCAGTATTTTGCAGCCGTGGCTAATTAAACTGATAGTTCGGTTATTTTCACATCTGTCAGTACCTGCTTCCTTTGGGATTGGAATTATTATATTCTTCTTGAAGTCTGAGGGTATTTCGCCTGTCTTATACTTTTTGCTCACTAGATGATAGAGTTCTGTTAGGCCTGGCTCTCACAAGGTTGTCAGTGCTTCTAATGGAATGTTGTCTACTCCCGGGGCCTTGTTTCGACTTAGGTCTTTCAGTGCTCTGTCAAACTCTTCACGCAGTGTCATATCTCCTATTTCATCTTCATCTACATTTTCTTCCACTTCCATAATATTGTCCTCAATTAACATCGCCCTTATATAGACCCTCTATATACTCCTTTCACCTGTCTGCTTTCCCTTCTTTGCTTAGAACTCGGTTTCCATCTGAGCTCTTGATATTCATGCAAGTGGTTCTCTTTTCTCCAAAGGTCTCTTCAATTTTCCTGTAGGCATTATCTATCTTACCCCTAGTGATATGCGCCTCTACGTCCTTACATTTTTCTTCTATCCATCCCTGCTTAGCCATTTTGCATTTCCTGTCGATCTCATTTTTGAGACGTTTGTATTCCTTTTTGCCTACTTCATTGACTGCATTTCTATATTTTCTCCTTTCATCAATTAAATTCAATATCTCTTCTGTTACCCAAGGATTTCTATGAGCCCTCGTCTTTTTACTTTTTAACTTTTCGTTATTTAGGGTCAACTGCCAATTTTTACAGCATACAGATATATTTTATAAACTAGTTTGCAATTTGTTTTGTTCTTCTGATGACTTTACTAGTCGATAAACGACAGCGTCATCTGCAAACAACCTAAGACGGCTGATAAGATTATCTCCCAAATCGTTTATGTAGATAAGGAACAGCAAAGGGCCTATAACACTACCTTGGGGAACGCCAGAAATCACTTCTGTTTTACGCGATGGCTTTCCGAACTGTGACCTCTCTGACATGAAACCACAAATCCAGTCACATAACTCAGACGATATTCCATATTCACGCAGTTTCACTACAAGCTGCTTGTGTGGAACAGTGTCAAAAGCCTTCCGGAAATCCAGAAATACGAAATCGATCTGAAATCCCTTGTCAATAGCACTCAACACTTCATGTGAATAAAGACCTAGTTGTGTTCCACAGGAACGATATTTTGTAAACCCATGTTGACTGTGTGTCAATAGACGGTTTTCTTCGCGGTAATTCATAAATGTTTGAACACAATATGTGTTCCAATATCCTCCTGCATATCGACGTTGACGATATGGGCACGTAATTTAGTGGTTTACTCATACGACATTTCTTGAATATTGGTGTGACCTTTGCAACTTTCCAGGCTTTGGGGTATTGACCTTTCGTCGAGCAAACAGTTGTATATGATTGTGAAGTATGGAGCTAATGTATCAGCTCACTCCGAAAGGAATCTAATTGGTATACAGTCTGGACCAGAAAACTTGCTTTTATTAAGTGGTTTAAGTTGCTTCACTACTCCGAGGATATTTAGTTCTACGTTACTCATGTTGGCAGCTGTTCTCTATTCGAATTCTGGGATATTTACTTCGTATTCTTTTGTGAAGGCATTTCGGAAGGCTGTGGTTAGTAACTCTGCTTTGGCAGCACTGTCTTCGATGGCCTCTCCATTGCTATCGTGCAGGGAAGGCATTGCTTGTTTCTTGCCGTTACCGCACTTCACATACTACACGTACTTCACTTCGTACTACCAGAACCTCTTTGGACTTTCTGCCAGGTTTCGAGACAAAGTTTCGTTGTGGAAACTGTTATAAGCATCTGTCATTGAAGTCCACGCTAAATTTCGAGCTTCTGTAAAAGATCGCCAGTCTTGGGGATTTTGCGTCTGTTTAAATTTGGCATATTTGTTTCGTTGTTTCTGCAACAGTGTTCTAACCAGTTTTGTGTACCAAGGAGGATCAGTACCGTCGTTTGTTAATTTAATTGGTGTAAATCTCTCAGTTGCTGCCGATACTATTTCTTTGAATTCAAGCCACACCTGGTCTACACTTATATTATTAATTTGGGTTGAGTGGAGATTGTCTCTCCGGAAGGCGTCAAATTTTTATCTGCTTTTTTGAATAGGTATATTTCTCGCTTATTTTTTGGAGGATTTGGGGATTGCAATACTCAATCTCGCTACGACAACCGTGTGTTCACTAATCCCTCAATCGGTTTTGAAGCTCGTTATTTACTCAGGATTATTTGTTGTTAAGAGTTCAGGTGTGTTTCCACAACCGTTTACTATTCGCGTGGGCTCATGAACTAACTGCTCGAAATAATTTTCAGAGAATGCGTATAGCACAATTTCGGATTATATTTTATGTTATCTCCGGAATTAAACATGTATTTTCGCCAACATATCGAGGGTAAATTAAAGTCACCATCAACTATTAACGTGTGAGTCGGGTACGTGTTTGAAATCAAACTCAGGTTTTCTTTGAGCCTCTCAGCAACTGTATCATCTGAACTGGGAGGTCGGTAAAAGGATCCAATTATTATTTTATTCCGGTTCCCAACAATGACCTCTGCCCATACTAACTCACTTCTACCGACTGAGGTGGCCATGTAATTATGAAATTGCACTTGTATTCTGGACGGATAGTTGGTTGTCTTTTGCCACAGCCGCTTCTTTTCCACCTTTGCTACAAGAAGTCCATTTGTAGTCCGAAGTGAGACTGGAACTCCAGTGGAACACAGTCTATGGGTTTCTGTATGAAGAGTCTAAGATGATCGGAGATATTCTCTCTTCAGACATCCCTCAGGTCTATTACTCATGTTGCATTAAAGTTGAAACATACTGGATAATCATCGCTATCTCATTCGCCATTTACATATGGCTCTGAATACCGTAATAACAAATAATAATAATAATAATAATATAAATAATAATAAAGTCAAATGACTGCTTGCTACCAGAAAGAACCTATAATGAGGGGTTACAACACTGGATCTCCTCAGACAAAATATGCTTGTGAGCACTATCCTCATATTCATTATCCAACACATTTACTATCATCATATTACAGTATCAGAGGCGAGATAGTGTGAGGCGTTACAAGTCTCTTCCACTTTGCTGGAAAAGTTAAAAGTTAATTAAACGATGGTGAGTGCTTTTGGCGAGAGAATAGATCGAGACGTAGGGGAACAGAACCGTAATTGTACATTTTGAATATAACAATTAATAATAAACAGACCTGAGCACTGACGACAACACGAGAATACCACTCCGCCCCTTAGGTCGAGGTCTTACAGAATGTGGTTCGTCTTTGCATTCCTCTGACAAGTGTTCATCATGTTCCAGATACACAATTACCTAGAATTTGAATGGGTTTCACGTGCTTCCGATTTTTGCAGTTGTATCTGGGAAAAGGTCAGTGGTTCTTACCTGGTGGTACAGAAGCTCAGGAAAAAGACACGTATCTGGAACGTGTGGGGTTCCTTGAATTACTTACGTCAAAGGCCAAGCTCGTATCTCCAGTCGCTAGCGCTTTGTCTCTGATGACGTTCATATAGTAATGATGTTAAACACTTAGTTTTCTCCTGATGGGAGAATACACAATGCAGCAGTCTTCAACAGCTGTTGATGCTGTGAGGATAGAAAACAAAACAGACAGTCGATATCCCAAAAGTGAGAAGCGGTGGTGAGCATAAACAAAACAGTGCTGCGCATAAGGCAGGTCTACGGGTCAACACACTGTTACTGTCGACCTTCATGCTTTGTACACTGACAGAAAAAAAATTATCCCGCCAAAAAATAATTAATCTAGAGTAATGAATTTTCTCGAATATATTTGTCTAGGTGAGATATTTAAGTGATTAGCATTGGAAGATCGCAGGTTGATGTAAGTGCGAGATAAGCCTTTGCAAATGTGAAACGCTGCTACAATAATAACGGATGTAACCGCCGGAATGTGAAATGCAAACATACAAACGTTCATGCATTGTGTTTTACAGTTGCCGGATGGCAGTTTGTGCTATGGAGTTCCACACCTGTCGCACTTGGTGAATACAGGGACGGTTAATGCTGACTATGGATGATGCTGGAGTTGTCGTCCGATTATGTCCCATATGTGCTAGTTTGGAGACAGATCTGGTGATCGAGCAGACACGTCGAGACTCTGTAGAGCGCGTTGGGTTACAACAGCGATATGTGGCATAGCGTTACCCTGTTGGAAAGCACCCCCTGGAATACTGTTCATGAATGGCAGCACAACAGGTCGAAACGCCACACTGACTGCAGTCAGGGTACGTGCAGTAGCCACGAGAGCGATACTGCTAGAACCCAGACAGGCTGGTTGCACGCCCTCAACTGGCTTCCTTTTAACCAGCACACGGTCGTCACTGGCACCGAGGCAGAACCAGAAAACACAACAGACCTCCACTATGCCCTCCAATGAGCTCTCGCTTGACACCTCCGAAGTCACAAATGGTGGTGATCTGGGTCGGAGCAATGCACGCTACAGGACGTCTGTCTCTGACCTGTCCTTGAAGTAACCGATTTGTAACAGTTCGTTGTGTCACTGATGTGGCAACTGCTGCTCAAATTGCTGCTGCAGATGCAATGCGATGTAGCCAGAGCATGGTCTTCCCTCTAGGTAGTGCCAAGTGACCGACCGCAGCACAGTTATCTCGCGACCTTATGGTCTCGTGATCACTGATGCCAGAAAACATGTGTAGTACCTACATTCCTGCCAAGTGTTCCTGCAGGATCGCAGAAAGAACATCCAGCTTCTCGTGTCCCTATTACACGACCTCGTCCGAACACTGTGAGGTGTTGATAAAGGCATCTACGTCACCCTAAAGGCATTTTTGAGTAACATCAACTCACCGCGTCCAGTCTCAAAAGTAACTAACGTTCACGACCGTTATAGCGAGTATTTAAAGTAAACCTGATCTGCATCCTCGTGGTGGTGCTACCAACACCAGTCTTATGCAACTGGTGTGAAATTTGAGCAGACATCATCTTTCAGATGTAGAAATACGGCTACCAACTTTCGTGTACATCGCACAACTCCTGCGATTTTTCTTTCCGTCACTGTGTATGTGAGGGCCGGGCGAATGATTGAACGCCACGTGCTTCATAAGCTCAAGTGTTCCTTGGCCGCTGAGTGTCAATGCATCGGTTCCCCAGGGCTAGGTCAAACGACGTTGACCTTTCTAGAGCGAAACGATGAAGTTTAACGAGAATAACTGACAGGGTATGGGACAGAATAAATGCGGCAGAGAACTGAGTTCGAGAACAGCATAAATCATAAGTGATAGGAGCACAGATGTCACGTGCTGCAAAAATACCCCGAGTCAATGGCTGGCGACATCGCGAACAATGGCGGCTCCGGCCCGATTGAATGCATGCGCGAGGTTAGGCGCTGGGACGACCAGAACGAGCACATTTTGCTGTAGGAGTCTTGTGAAAGTGCAGGAGAACGGCAAAGGAAGCAACATGCAACGCCCCACCGTCGCAGCTCGCGGCATTTGTTCGCTGACCCAGTTGTGCGATCGCCGTGAATCAGCTGCCCAAGTACGGTCATTTTTCGGCGAAGACTTCGCCAGCGGGTGCTATAGGCGCCAGTAGAAAGACTTTCGAAATGCATAAAAATTAGTTTAAACGGAATGTGACTACATACATAAGCAACAGTAATGCTGTTCGCTTAAATTTGTTATTTATGTTTATAAAACTTCAGCTTCATCTTAAAACGTTTATACCGAGGTTCAAAGAGTGTTCAGAGGCGTAAATACATTGCCAGAAATAGAGACTAGTTTCATTTGTATCAGAAACCTCGTGCTGTTTGAGTATGTTAAGTTCCTCGTCCTCAAGAAAAGAAAATCCGATGCTGCAATCTTTTCGTCATGTAAATATCAATTTTTTCTTTTATTTTCGAAAGCGCTAACTAAGGATCATGTGCCAATTTCAATTCCTTATCCATTGTTCTTTTCTTTCCTTCCAGTATTCTTCCTTCTTTTCAGTGCGCTTTTTCTTCCTGTCTTCTGACCACTGCAGACAAGTTTTTTTTCACTTCCGTAACTTCGAATTCTTCCACAAAAATTACTTTTTCCATAAACACTTCCCCGTCAGTTGTTACTTAAACTTTTATATTATTTTTTCGAAATCTTTTTTTCATTTTGTGAGTTGACGTTTTATCTCACAAATATCTGAAAATCTTTTGGTTATTCTACTGTCTTATATTCGACATAGATGTTCGAAAAACCCACACTTCTTCTTCTCATTACTTCTGATATGTTTTCATATGTTCAGATAAATTTCATCATAACTTCATAATCTCGATCCATCCACATTTTGTAGTAAGCTTAATATTTACCTAATGATAAATCTTTCTAGTATATTGTTTTACATTCGCTTGTATATAGATATTCTCGCTTCGCTACTGTATTTTAATGCCTCATTTTTGCATTTTTAGACAGGATTTGTTTATACTTTAGGTCTTTAGTTATACCAGATCCTCTTCCCATTTTATGTATTGTTTCCTTCATAATGGCTTTTTGTAAAGTATTTTCTTGGATTATCTTCCCAGTATATTTAAATTTTTAACTTTGTTCATTTGGCCAATACATATTTTCATCAATTGCGGCGCATTTCTAATGTTTTTCCAAAATTTATTTTTACTACAGATATTATTAAGTCGGTCCTACTGGCTATTTCTTCTAAAATATTAATTTTTGTTACAGCATATGTCACATTTTCAGGAAGTATTGCAAAGTCATTAGCAAATGCGAGACAGTTTATTCCAGTAATTCGCTTTTTTCTTCTTTTATTGATAAAATCTTATTTTCATGAAGTTTTTCATTCCAAAGTCATTTCATTCTTTTTTTCTGGAACACAGTTCAAAAGAACAGGGGATAGGCCAACCTTGACGCACACCTGGGTGTATTTCGAAGGCCTGGGGTATTTGCTCTCAGTGATACACGAGTATTATATTTGCCTATTTATATTTTACACCAAATTCTCCGATTATTTTATCTATAGTTTCTTTGTCAACAGAATCAAAGGCCTTTTTTAAATCGACAAAAATTACTAAAGTATATTTTGATTTCAGTAATATATGGCGCATGATCCACTTCAGATTAAATGTTTGTTCAGGGCATGAGTTACGCTTCCTAAAACTCCCTCGATACTCACTCAAATGACTGTCGAATATTTTCTCTACTCTCTTTAGTTTATGTTATTTTGTAATGATAGGTACACAGTCGGCTTACATCACCGCCATTCTACAGCGGCTGGATTTACGAATAATGTGCACATCATTCCTTTTCATAACCAGCTGATGGAATGCCTGTCAGAAATTTTGGGCTAGTAACGAGCGATTGTTCGTTTGGAAAGCACACATGCTGTATATCTTATTCGAATTTATATAGAGCAAAAAACAAATGTTTTTCAGATCCAGTGGAAAACTTGAAATACTGATTTAAATTAAAATTGAAGGAAAAACTATATGGTGTGGTTAAATGTCCCTAGAAAAATTACAATAATTCGCAGTATTAAAAAAGAGTCTTTTCTGTTTATAGAGTTTAATTGAACAGATAAGCGACTATGGCATCATTGCATCGGCAGCAAGACTGAGTCCAATTTGCACTTCTTATTCTATAGCAGTTTATAGAATCTCACTTAACGTACGTCTTCCAGGAATTTTGTATGAATGTTGCATACATACAACACCTGACATTCAACCAATAATGTAGTAATGGATCATAAAAATGAAACTTATAAATACTTCTTAGATGTTTCGAATATCAAGTGTATTCCGGAGCTGTGGGGTTCAAATCTCCGTCTTGCCATCAAGATTTACGTTTGTCGTTGTTCCGTATAATTGCGTATGGGGAATGCCAGACTGGTTCCTTTGAAAGGACACGACCGACTTCCATCATCAATCCGTGCAAGTGTCCCGTCTCTAATGAGCTCGTCGTCGACGGAACTTTAAATCCTAAATTTCTTCTTGGAAACGTGATATTTACGTGATTTATCCCTGACAACGATGGATATAGCCGATAAGATCTCTCTTTTGACCTGAAGTGCACGTTCCTAAAAAAAAAAGGTTAACTTAAATCAGTATATTCGCCTATTTTTTTGTACAGAATTCGCTTTCCTGGTTGGGGTACGTTGCGCTAGCACACACACACACACACACACACACACACACACACACACACACACACTTATTACACACTTATTAAAACAACTCTGAATTCACTCAAGATGTTCAGACTTATAATGGAAGGGCGTTGTGTGTGAGACATCATTGAGCACAGCTGGAAAGAGTGACAAGAATAACAGCGGAAAGTCCGTTCGGCTCACGTAAGACGATGTTAGACTAGGACATTTCTGTAGCAGCAGAGGTTCAGGATTCGGTTATGTCCTCTGAGATACAATATCTAGACTTCTAAGGCAACTAGGAAATCATTTTTCTTTAAAAAATGTAGAATTTAGAGTTCAGGGGCAGTTTGTCCTAGAGCACTAAATCTAAAGGTGATGGTTACTTCTTGCTTATAGTTCACTGGAACAGAGGACGAATTCATCTCAGGTGTAAAGAACATTTTAAACAGAAATCCCGTGAAACGAATATGAGCTTTATATGTGGGCCCGAAACACCCCAATATCGCACTTTTGAACTGATTATCTGGACAGAAAGGATCAGCTTCATCAAACATTAGGATCTCTTCGTTATCCGTTGTGCATATTTGCCAGTTCCTCACCTCCATCCTGTTAATCTAACACGTGAGTGAATTCGTTAACCACTATATGTTGGAGGGCTCAAAAAGATCTTTTGTTGTGTCGTAATTTCGTGACACGAACGAGACTTTATTTCTTCTGGGAGACCGTAGACAACGGCGCACATACGCGGGAATGGCAAAGAATTCGGAGCCACAAAAGGGCCATCTAGGCATTCGCCTTAATCATTTTAGGTTGGTTTGTGGGGGTTAAAGGGACCAGACTGCTACGGTCATCGGTCAATCATTTTAGGGAAATGATGGGAAGCCAGATTATGGACTGGCCGAAAGGAGTTTTAACCCCACTCCTACTGTACGACAGTCAACTGTGTTATCGCTCCGCCACCTTGATCGGTACCGATACAGTAACATCATGTAATATTGGCCAAAGGACGAGAGACTGCGTAAGGAGGACTTCACTTAAGAATCGATAGACATGAGCACAAAATTTTCTCCAATGGCCGGCCGGAGTGGCCGTGCGGTTCTAGGCGCTCCAGTCTGAAACCGCGTGACCGCTATGGTCGCAGGTTCGAATCCTGCCTCGGGCATGGATGTGTGTGATGTCCTTAGGTTGGTTAGGTTTAAGTAGTTCTAAGTTCTAGGGGACTGATGACCACAACAGTTAAGTCCCATAGTGCTCAGAGCCATTCTCCAATGAACAATAAAATGTTTTTGTTCTTTGCATAAAATTACTGGCCATCGGAATGGGTTTTTAGTATCAAAGACTTTATGGAGGAACTTCATACTGCAAATAAATTATAATAGTATACTTTTATTTACTTGCCTCCTACAGTTCTTTGACACCTGAGGAAAGCAACGGAACTTCGAATATCTCCCATTGTTTTAAAAAGAGTCTCTAGTTGTAGTACTGCGGAAATAGTTTTAGTTTCGTTTAAAAGAAAAGAAATCACACATTCTTCACTTTATAGTGATGTGGCTATGATGTTAGTGCGCCTTATACATAGAAAATAAAACATTTACACATTAGAGGAAATGTCACTGGACCTTATACTACGGTAAAACTATGTATATTTTTAGAGAGAATGGGCTGCAAAATAATAATAGTTACAACGTGTGAATCTTAGTGCTTCTCTTTCCATCAGTCCTGCAGAAGAGGAAAGTAATAGATGAATTTCGCAGAAAGTGTACTCGCTATCAGTTAGTATTTATTGCCAATGTTAGAAGGTGTATTTGAAGGAAATGGTGCAGTACATCCAGCATACAAATAAATGTTTGCTGTGCTCTTTTTGTTAACGTTGACCCTATTGGTAGCGATAATATTCAACAGAAACGATGTTTAATATTTAAGAAGTATCAGCGATAGATCCAGTCGAGCATATATGAATATTTACGTAACCATTCTTCATTTCACGAGGAACTGTTGAAGGGTAATAGGATAAACATATCCTAACTACGAACAAGCCATCAGAGTGCATTAGCGAATTTATGTAGGTGATACTTTGTAGTTGTACCAATAAAACCGACAAAAATGTGCCCAACTGAAAGCGGAATGCTGTCAGATAATAAAATGAAGCGCCTTTCTAGCAATTTTAATTGACGTAGTTCGCCACATTACTTCAATCTGAATTTATTTTCTCTTGTTATTGAGACAACATGTGGGTGGTCTTGATAACACTGCTGACGATAATATCAGAATCCTGTAAGGGAGGGGAACTTAAAATGTGGCCAGAAATTTATTAACAACGGGGAAGGCGTTAAATATTGCGATTTTATTATCAACAAGTGGAGTTAAAATCTCGGACGGGCTATTCTGAGTTACATTTTCTTAAGTCACGTCGAGAGTCTACCCTACGGCTCCTAAGGACTGCGATTGCACAGTAGTTAAGATTTTTGACTTTCATTCGGAAAAGCGGAATTGCAACTGCGTCTACAATGGCCTTGCTGTTAGTGAGATGCTAAATTTTAATGTCCTCCCCCCCCCCCCCCCAATCCATATGGCCTGTTATGGGATGTTCCCTCCTCCACCGGAGCAGTAGTTTTAGTAAATCTGAGAATTCAAATGCCGGAATGGTTACCTTGAAAAGACACGACCTATTTCCTTCCCTCTCCACCCCCTAATCCAAGCTCCTGCACCGTCTGTAACAACCTCGTCGTCAATGGGGCGTTAACCCCTAACTTTCCTTCTTTCATTGGATCCTCGTCCCGCCTTCCATAATCCCCTCCCCCCATATGCCTGAAAAACAGAAAATATCATCACTAGAAATTAGCAGGTTGTCGTTGTTGTTCATGAAACCTCTGCGTCACCAAATTTGTGCTTGAGTTGACTGTAAAAGTGTCTCACGTATTCATTCTTTTGAAGTAACAGGTAGAAGCAAGAGCAAGTGCAGTCCAACTATTCATGGTGCAAAGCTGGTTTCTTGCCTCAATCTAGAAGCGAAGCAGTTCGCAAGGAGCTGAAAGCTGTGCACCGATTTCACTTTCTCTAAAGGAATTAAAATCGTATTATGGACTGGAAACTGAGGGTGCATTGCTCAGTGTGGAGATCGCAACGATTTGATCATTTAGTTGAAAACCAGCACCGCGGGGTGAGGTCAGCCTTGTGCGATACAGTTTTAATTTGCCACAACAGGTGTTGGAAGCGCGACCGTTGGTTTCCTTACTCTCTTGTTTACCTTGGCTAGGAGGTCAATAGAATCGCTCTCCCTCTCGTGAAAACGGCCGTCGCAAAGACACCGCGAGTCGACCTTTGTGCGTACAAACTCGGATATTGTGAGAGAAGCTCTTCTCTTTTGCAAACGTCGCACGCTTCAGAATTGTTAAACAATGAATCGCTTAATGTTAGTTCTAGCCGAGGATGCCGAAGTGAATGCAAAGCGTAGTTCAAACCTCACTTACAGATCCACTGGATTGTGGAAACATTTTTCTTATGTACGAGTACGGTTATCATTGTTTAATGAAATGGTATTAGTAAGATGCTACAGGGAAGTAAGATGAAATACTATTCGGTCCTTTTGCGCACAGAATAGGGTCACCACTAGTACCTCGTGAGATCATCACGTGCGTGGCTAAACACCTGTGCGTTGTCGTTACATCTGCCAACTTATGCCCAAAACCACTATGCTCGTGATCGGACGATCGTGGCGTTCCACGAAGTTCCACAATTATTTGAGTGGCAACAGCTGAAACAAAATTGCTTGTAACGGAAACGTTGAAGCATGACTGAATCAGTCCTGACAGAATGCTACTGAGTGTATGGAGAATGTTATGTTTCAAGAAATTAGTTTTTGGGTCTCAACCATCAAGGAAGCCAGAAAGGTCATGAAAGCAACAATGAACCAACTGTTACACTAGAATTATTATGAGTAATAGCTGACGTCATCTCCCTAAAGAATCGTACTAGTTCTATTAACGCATACCGTGGTAAAGTACGTCACTGGAAAATAAAAATGAACGTGACCTGACATAGAAATTGAAAATCTGTAATGGACAGCGTAATAGTTCGAAGCATAGTACTGTGGACGGGATAGGAACCAGAAGTTGAGCATGAACACGTCGACACAATAACAACTGTATTTCACTCTCAGAATGTGAGGTCTACCATTTCGGCCATCGTAGTGGGTTATTAAATATCTTAAACATACAAAAAAGGCGTCGAAGAGTACTTCTTTGTTATTGGGCTTGGCTAAAACTCACTTGTAGGTACTGTAGTGGCCTCTTCGATTTACTTCTGGAGGAGGCCGAGTAGATACCACAACACACACAAAACATTGGATCACTTTATTATTGCGGTGTCGTGGAGTATCGAGAGCAGTGCAACAACGATGCAGAGATACTGCACAGCAAAGCGATATCACAAGGAGCCAATGAGATGCTCGGAAGAAGCCGTTCGTCCCGTAGTTTCCAGGCGCCACATCGCACCTCTGCCGTGAAATAGCATCGCCAGAGGCCAATAGAGCAGTTCTGCCGACTTCCAGGAAGTTCCTGTCGGAGTGACGTCATTGTGCTATCTACTCGCCGTGGCACAGCCCGTGTCAACCGTGAAGAGACCTCCGTCTCCTGTGAACTGCGCCTACGCGCCAACGCTTTCAGACACAGTACGGCCATTCTGAACCTGTGTCAGTTCGCCACTCAGTAATCGTGGCTCATTAACTGTGTTCTGAACCGCCATTCCAACTGTGCAGTTTCATAGCTACAACCGAGCCTGCAGCGCAAAGATAAATTTTATTGTAATTCAAAAATGGCTCTGAGCACTATGGGACTTAACAGCTATGGTCCCCTAGAACTTAGAACGACTTAAACCTAACTAACCTAAGGACAGCACACAACACCCAGCCATCACGAGGCAGAGAAAATCCCTGACCCCGCCGGGAATCGAACCCGGGAACCCGGGCGTGGGTATTGTAATTAATAAAGTATTACTTATTCAGAGTGTTCTAATGAACTGTATTATTTCTAGCCACTTCAGTGTCCAAGAATTCGGACACAACAACTACAATAAAATGAAATACTTCGAAACAATCCGTATCCGACAGTACAAAATAATGGTCTCCTTTGTCGGTGTACAACTGACTATAAACATTGCTACGTAGTTCTGTCTAAAACAACTCTCGCGGTGCTGCCCCAGTAGCGATGATTGCAGAGTGGGCTGAGCGGCAGTTTCAGCAGCGTACGCGTACGGAAACTTTTGAGGGCGGGTCTACGCCAACGTCTCTAATTCGTCGCTGCGTCGGGCAACGACTGTGCTTGCTTGTGGTTCCATTGTGACGTATCAACTTCGTTACGCTACCCCGTTCTTCGGACGACACCACACTTGAAACAAACTGAATTCCGGTGAGGTCGTGCAGAGCTTTGTTCTGGAGATGTCTGGATGCTCCTTCCGAAGAATTTGTGGTCGCGAAATTGTGGCTGTGTATGACATCATTGATCCAAAGGAAGTGCACACACTCATCGTCCAGGCTTCACAAACTAGCACTGAACCGTTTCAAGCGTGGACTGCCGCGACGGTTGAGCAGCCATTGGTGACTGCTTTGCGGTTCCAGTTATGACACATACTGTAGACAAAAGGTTTGCTCAGGAGGTCATCAGGAATCGTTTACTGGAATCTGATTCCAGTCATCGGACTTCCTTATAATCCTATCTGTTCACTTGTCATGTCCCATACTTCCTTACAGGCAAACTGAGCGAGTTAAGATGTACGTTAACAAAAGACAAGCAAATCGTGTAAAGGTCATCTGTACACTGTATTAAAAATAAACTATTAATACGCAGCTTAATGTTTTTCATGGTGATGTCAGTTACATTTAATCCAGTAAATAAGAAAGAAGACTGCTACTTTGAAGGAAGAAAAAGTCTCCTCAGCTACGCAAGACAGCTGCTGTTTATCTGCTATTGGTAGCCTAATACGTACTTCATTTTCTGCCCCTTTAGCTGAGTGGTCAGAACGTCTGACTGCTATGCAGCGGGCCAAGGTTCGATTCAGGGCCGGGTCGGATATTTTCTCTGCTCAGGGACCCATTGTTGTGTTGTCCTTGTCATCATTTCATCATCATCGATACACAAGTCGCTCAGTGCAATTGCAACTTGGTTGCAGAACTTCCCCGGGTGCTGACTCCCGGCCATCAATACCATACGATCATCATAATCACCATCACATAATATGTGAATCCTGTATTTACAGTACAAACCACTTGTCATGTACCTTTACAACAAACACTGTCACTAGACATGTAGCTGACACAGCGGATGCAGTTTCTGGATCTAGATATGCAGATAATTTGTAGAAAGAGCGCCTAATGAGATACGTTTTAAATGTTTTTAATAAGGAGGAATTCTGAATTTCCTGCTTTATTTTCGACAGAAACTGGTTGAATATGTTCCCACCAGAGTGCATAGCTCCATTATGAACCCTACACAACAAGTTAAATTCTAGAATTCTAGATGAAAATTATTTTTGTATATTGTATTGTGTAAATAATTTTTCAGAAGTGGGTGTATTGGGACATGAGCTTAAGAACTGAAAGATATTTAAAATAGTTCTGTAAGAGGTACAGTTACCTAATTTACGGAATATTCTTACCTGTCGTTTCTGCTCAATAAACGCTTTATTTACTTTCGGTGCACTGCCCCAGAGGAAATTACATACAATAGGGAGTGAAAATACACTCACGGAAAAAAAAATTGCAACACCAAGAGAGAGTTTTATGATATTAGCGTAAGCTGATAGGCGTGTTTCTACATCTGAAAGATAACATTGCAAAACTGTAGCAATTTTGAGGAATTTTCTTCCTCGGCAATTATTCTGTAAATAATTTTCCCTTCATATTACGTTTCTTCTTGATTTAATAACTTCTGCCGAATCGCACGTATCTACAGCCGCCACCTCTTTCTTCATTCGTTGGCTGGCGTCATATGCTGCATCTGGCAATCTGACATCTCCAGATTGTCGTTTTCTTCTTTACCAACCACCTGAGTTTCTGATTCATCTCTTGATCTGTACAAACATTTGAAGCTATCTTGTTACGGGTTTCTAAAAATGATTGCCGTCTAAAAGTGTTTGTAAGCCACGTAATGTTTTATTGCAAGCTCGGAGCAGATCACCCATCTTAGCTGTATGAGAGATGCTGAATTATTTGAGAATCAATGAATTTTCAAAAGGAATACTCCCTATATGTAACGATTTGTCTTTGTTTTACGATATTTCAGGAACGTAAAACCATTTCATTGCAATATTCACTAACGGCTCAAAGCAAGGGAATTCCATCAACTGTGAAGTTTTTTTGCTGTGTCTGTCTTCATGATAGCCTTCACCATGGGTTTACAGAATTTAAAGTTCAGGAAATGTGCAGCAGTCACTCGCTAATAATCTGTTTATTGCAGATTTAGATTTCAACCACTTTGTGGTTATCATCAGAGTGGTAAGATGGAAATCAAATCCAAATTATCCATTATGGAACCTTTTCCCATTTAGGGCTGCATGCAATCCTGGAGGCACTGCAGAAAATGATCCAATGAGCTTCGAAGCTGCCTCAGAAGAAACGTAATAAATTTACTCAAGAGAGAAAATAGTGCAAAATATGCAGGTCTCCGTCATCTTAGAAGAGCAGAAAAACTAGCATCTCTCGACAAGTCATCGCAGCACGTGGGAATTCAGGAAAAGAGCCGCCAGACACAGCAACCAGGGAGGCCTACAGAGAATACAATATGTGACCTTCCTTTACTCTACCGACTCTTCACCCCATGAAACAACTGGAGAAGCCAGCCCTTGTGGCCGAGTGGTTCTAGGCGCTTCAGTCTGGAACCGCGCGACCGCTACGGTCGCAGGTTCGAATCCTGCTTCGGGCATGGATGTGTGTCATGTCCTTAGTTTAGTTAGGTGTAAGTAGTTAGAAGTCCTAGGAGACTGATGACCTCAGATGTTAAGTCCCATAGTGCTCAGAGCCATTTGAAGCATTTGCGCCAACTGGAGTACCAGACAGTGAAAGTTAATAAACTGCAGTCAGTGAACACAAATTTCCCCACTAGGTGTATTGCATTCTAATCGCTCTGACGAGACAAAGTTTTTCTAACCTGACTCCTCGTAGGGCACTGCCCTCTTATATACGGTCCAGTCACAGTCGTGTGATCACCTGTCAGATGTCCGAATAACCAACTTTTGCAGTGCGGACGTGTAGGAAAAGTCAGTGAGGTTCAGGAAGGTACCACAAGGGTGTGGAGCCATGCCGAACCCAGTGCCTCGGTTCAGGATCCATGGTGCCAACAGCCGGCCAGAGTGGCCAAGCGGTTCTAGGCGCTTCAGTCTGGAACCGCACGACCGCTACGGTCACAGGTTCGAATCCTGCCTTGGGCATGGATGTGTGTGATGTCCTTAGGTTAGTTAGGTTTAATTAGTTCTAAGTTCTAGGGGACTGATGACCTCAAAAGGTAAGTCCCATAGTGCTCAGAGCCATTTGAACCATGGTGCCAACTGCTCGATCGTGGAGGTCGCTCAGATTCTGGATTGTGTTTAAATCCTCGGAGTTTGGTAGCCAGGGGAATAACGTGAACTCATCCCAGTGCTCTTCGAACCACGCAGTACACTGCGAGCTGTTCGACACGTTGTAATGTCCTGCTGGTAGATGCCATCGGATCAAGGAAAAACAGACTGCATGTAGGGGTAGACATGATCCCCAAGGATAGATGCAAACTTGTGTTGATTCACTGTGCCTTCCACAATGACGAGATTACACAGGGAATGTCACGAAAACATTACCCAGATCATATCGGTCCCTCCTCTTGCCTGGACCCTTGCGATGATGGTTGCAGGGTTCTACACGGCAACGGCAATCTGTCTGGTGGAGCATGAAACGTAATCCATCTGAAAAGCCCTCCTGTCGCCAGTCAAAGACGTACAGTTGTGGTACGGACGTGCAAATTCCAGTTTACGTCGCCGGTATACAGCAGTCATCATGGGTGCCTCAGCTAGGCGCCTGCCGCGGAGGCCCACGCACAGCAAATTTTGCTGAACTGTCGCTAAGGAGATACTGTTATCTTTGGCCTGTTGTGAACCACAATTGCCACGGAGCCGGTTTTGTATAGTGCCGTTTTGCCATGCGCGGTATTCTTTAATCACAGCGGCAAGTGAATATTTTGCTACGGAAATGCTTCCACCCTTGGGCCGAAAGCCAATAATCATGCCGGTTCGGAAGTCAGGTAAGTGGTATCGCTTCCCCATTACGACAACGACTGCGCTGTTTTCCTCGTCCCCCGATGCGCTTTATACATCCTCCACTGCTACTGCTTCCACCTGACGTCTGTGTGTGGTTGTTGCACGTTGACGTCGAACATAGGCGGTGGTCACTTTAATGTGATTGGACCGTGTATATGGCTTCATTTTCTGGTGAGAGTTGCTAGGACCCAGTCTCCACCACCACCAATTTCTAATGTTTGCTGCGAGGAGTCCGTTATCTGTGATTAGTGTGTGCGTTCGCTGGTGCTTTTAATGCGCCGTAAGAGATTCCCGTATGTTGAATGTATGTAAATAAAGAGCAGTTTATGAGCAAATGATTCCTGTTCTGTGAACCGGCTCACTCACCAAAGAAAGTCTGTATGTCAAAGTTTCACTTGGTAATCGAACCACGATGTCACTTGTTATTCTTAATAGTAAATGCTTTGAGAGGACATAATTCATGTAAAGTAAGTGATAAAAATCATAATTCGCAACACAGATCTGATAGTTTCACGTTTTTATGGCATCAGTTTCAAAAAGGAAAAGAAACTACTTTGCAACATTGTACTGTGACTAAAGTTTTTCGAGATAAGAAGTTGTTACTGCAAATCTTGTATAATTAACAAGCTGTATCACTTTTGTATGTTTATTCAGTAGTATAAGAATTATCTACTCATGTTCATGATCTTGGAAAGGTCATTTTCACTTCTATTTGTAAAACGGTTGTACTTTTGTATGATCCAACGTGACAGCAAAAGGAAGTGTTAGTGAAAGAATCTGCGACATGTAGTATATATTCTTAGGCAAAGAAAGCCACACTATTGATGTTATGGTGAGCCTTGATCCGTCTTCTATGCTTGAAGTGATTGTTTCTGGAGCATGACAATAATGTTATGTGTTTCATATATATCATGGCGGTGAACCCTGGTTGTTTGCATTGCTCTTTTCGTTGTGACATCACTGTCAACTGTCTTCTTTTGGTTTGCGATTACTATTGATCACTTTGCTTCTCGGCACCCGTTGCTAATGTACAAAACTAGTACCAATTGCCCAACCTTGAACAACCATGTTAGGCATTTTGTCTAATACTGAAATAACTTCTGTACTTGTTTCATTATTTTAGGTGTAATACTCTCGTGTTTCTTGCACCCTCGACATCCTATCCCAAATGTTAATTTCATCAGTTCTCCACATGCACTCCCATGACGTATCACACGCTGTTCTCTCACTGTAACATTCAATTCACGCTTCAAACGGGGACCACGAGAAATACGGGCCCCACAACGAAACTGTGACGTCACACTAGTCCCCCTCCATTCCATGCAGAACCCAAGGGAAATCAATATGTCAATGGCCGCGCGGGTTTAGTCGAGCGGTCTTAGGCGCTGCAGTCATGGACTGTGCGGCTGGTCCCGGCGGAGGTTCGAGTCCTTCCTCGGGCATGGGTGTGTGTGTTTGTCCTTAGGATAATTTAGGTTAAGTAGTGTGTAAGCTTAGGGACTGATGACCTTAGCAGTTAAGTCCCAAAAGAGTTCACACACATTTGAACATTTTTGAACAATATGTCAATGAAAAGGTACCCATTAAAGGTCTTAACTTTTTCGTGTTGTATCGAGAGCTTACGTGTATGGAAACGCACAATTAAGAATTATTAAACTCCTCTGAAACAGTTACTTGCTCGCCACGGGAGACGGCCGCTGGCTCTCGTAAGACCTGCACTGCCACGTGCTGTGACGTACGCCCAGCGGCCTGTCTTTCTCGTGGGCCCCACGTCCAAACGGATGCCTTTGGCTGCGTTCCACGCACTGATCGCGTAATAGCAGGCAGCGGTTGAGAGCAACAAAACATACACCTTTCTAGTGATCTTCAGATGAGCGCAATACTCTTCTGAAAAATACCTTTTATGTAAATAAACTTTTATGCTTTTATAACCAAGCAGCTACATCAAAGAAGCACTGCGTTCAGAGAAAAATTCAGATGTTCTTTGACATATGAATAGTTCTAGTCAGCTGTGCATTAATAAAAATACAAGGTGACATTTGAGTGTACCGGTATGTAATAACATTACAATGTCTTATCTCAAGAGAATCGGTGTGCTGCACATGGACGTTAATTAAAGTGCTACTGAAGCCTCGTATTCTCGACCTAACAAACCCACAGCACAGATTTCACAGCTGTTGCACTTAGTAAGCATCGCGCATTGGTGGTTATCGTTCGTTCAGCATCAGAGACGCAACTCATATTTCAAGAGGTTGTTTTGCAGTATATATTTATTTCTCTCTCTCTCTCTCTCTCTCTCTCTCTCTCTCTCTCTCTCTCTCTCTTCAGAATTCAATTCCTCTCATCTGTGAGTCCTTTTTGTAGACGAGTCATGCTTGCACTCTTTCAGAAACTAGTAAATTTTTATCATATGCTCGTTCATCTGCAAAAGAACAAATTTTTATACGTTTTAATGAAATGAAGCACTTATACCATGTAGGAATTCCTTTTTTGAACCTATATGTGCTGTATTCTCAGTACATTACAGGTGTCTATTTTAATTAAGTTGAAACTCGCTTATTGAAAATTTTGCGGTGCAGGGAAAAATTGCTCTGGAATTTGTTTTCACGAGCACACAAGTGGTTCTTCCTCTTAATTAAAAACTCGCTACTGGAGAAGGTTGTGAATTCTTCAGTTATTACATGTTTATTTTTCCCCGCTTTCAGCACGTTCTCCACCAAAGTCCAGTATAGTCTTTCCACGCTGTTTCTACAAGCTTTAGTCCTCTGCTACTTTTCTCATACTCATACTACAACGTATCATACTTGCCGTGACCTGCATGTATCTCTGTAACCTATCGTTATATGAAGGTACAACAGTGGTATTCCTACTACTCGTATATCCAATGTATTCAGTCACATAAGCAGTAAATCACTATATTTTCAGATGACTGAAATATGCTGTTGTCACACCTATTTACAACAAGGACATTAAGATAAATATTAATAATTACATACTAGTCTCACTACTTGTCTCTATCTCGAAGGTACTGGAAAAGATTATGTAGTCAACAATCATGACAGACCTCCCTCTTAGTAAGTGTCAGATTTGATTTCAAAGGGGACTCTCAACAGAATGCACTATTTATTAATTAAAAATCATATTATGAAAGATTTAGATTACAAGATATTGCCAACTGGTATCTTCTGTGGCCTGTCAAAAGTATTTGACAGTGCAGTCCACAATATTTTCCTAGAGAACCTCTGATATGCATTATGTTTTCAGAGATCTTTCTCGTGACAGGTTTTCACCCTATTTAATTAAAACTATGCAGAGTTCAGAATGGTTAATAATGACCACATGTATGGATGGATATTAGGTCCACTCTTGTTCCTTTATATACAAATGATCTTTCATCATATACCAAAAACGCAGAAAAAGTTTCCTTTGCTAACAATGGAACTATTAGAATCCAGCCTAATGGAGTAAATTCAGCACCTGAAAATGTAAATAATATTTTCTTGAAAATTAGTAACTGATTATCTAAAAATGGACTTTCACTGAATTTAGATAAAACACAATACACACGATTCAGTAATGCATGAAGACATGAACAAACCATAAAAAGTAATTCATGAGAGTTACAGGAATCTGAGGTTAAACTCAAGTGTTTTACATCATCGGTAAATTCCTAAGCTCTGCGCCTTTTGCGCTATGCAGAAAATCAGTTTGGAGATGAAAATTTCGAACATTTGACTTACATTCATAAGAGAGAGAGAGAGAGAGAGAGAGAGAGAGAGAGGTTAAACATAGTTAAGTACATTGAGTTGACAGAAGTCCTAGAATAGCGATAAGCACATATAGAAATGGCTGTAGTATCGCGTACAGAAGGTATAAAAGGGCAGTGCATTGGCAGAGCTGTGATTTGTTCTCAGTTGATTCATGTGAAAAGTTTTCCGACGTGATTATGGCAGCACTTTGGAAATTAATAGACTTTGAACGCTGAAGGGTAGTTGGCGCTAGACGAATGGGACATTTCATTTCTGAAATCGTTAGGGAATTCAATATTCCGAAATGTACAGTGTCAAGAGTGTACCGAGAATACTCACAGTGGCCGATGGCCTTCACTTAACGACCGTAAGGACCGAGATTAGCGGCGTTTGCGTAGTGGTGTCAGTGCTAACAGACAAGTAATACTGCGTGAAATACTCGCAGAAGTCGATATGGAATGTACGACGAAGGTATCCGTTAGAACAGTGCGGCGAAATGTGGCGCTAATGGGAGATGGCAGCAGACGACTGACGCGAATGCCTTTACTAACAGCGCGACATTGCGTGCAGCACATCTTCTGGGCTAGTGGCCATATCGGTTGGATCCTAGACGACTGGAGAACCGTGGCCTGATCAGATGAGTCCCTATTTCAGTTGGTAAGAGCTGACGGTAGGTTTCGAGTGTGATGCAGACCCCACGAAGCCAAGCACCCAAGTTATCAACAAAGCAATGTGCAAGCTGTTGGTGTCTCCATAATGGTGTGGTAGATGTTTACATGAAACACACTGGACCCTCTGTTCCAGCTGAACGATCATTGACTGGAAATGGCTATATTCAGTTACTTGAAAACCGTTTGCAGCCATTCGTGGACTTCATGATCACAAACAGCGATGGAATTTTTATGGATGACAATGGGCCATGACACAGGTCCACAGTTGTTCGTGATTGGTTTGAAGAACGATCCGGACAATTCGAGCGAATGATTTGGTCATCCAGATCGCGCGACATGAATCCCGTCGAACATCTGCGGGACATAATCGAGAGGTCAGTTGGTCACAAAGTTCTGCACCGACAACACTTTAGCAGTTACGGACGGCTATAGAGGCAGCATGGCGCAATATTTCTGCAGGGGACTTCCTGAGTGCATGCCACGTCGAGTTGCTGCACTACGCCGGGCAAAAAGAGGTTCGACATAATATTAGCAGGTATCCCATGACTTTGGTTGCCTCAGTATACAATCCACTGTATGCATAAAATAATGTAATTTAAAAATCGTGCAAAATTCAGCATTTTCCCATATTTTTCGTTGAGAAAGTGGACTCTAATTGTAAAACTGTCATGTTTCATATAAAATTGAGAGGCAGCAATTTGGTCCACGGAACATGGAAATAACTAGATTGTGCAGTTGTTACTCATTTCAAAAAGCCGTTGTTTACAAACTTCCGTAAATTAAGCGTTGTTTGGTATCCGCGACAGAACATGAGTCACGGCGATTTATGTCCAATCGACGGAACAGTTTCAACGTTGTGACACGTGACATGGACGCAATGTGTTTCGGGTAGTAGGCCAGCGGCCACGAGAAATGGCAGTGACATGTGTGACGTCCCGCTATCGATGGCATACAGCACGTAAAACTCCAAGTGCGATGACCTCAAAATGGTTCAAATGGCTCTGAGCACTATGGGACTTAACATCTATGGTCATCAGTCCCCTAGAACTTAGAACTACTTAAACCTAATTAACCTAAGGACAGCACACAACACCCAGCCATCACAAGGCAGAGAAAATCCCTGACCCCGCCGGGAATCGAACCCGGGAACCCGGGCGTGGGAAGCAAAGAACGCTACCGCACGACCACGAGATGCGGGCGCGATGACCTCAGCTCTCCATACTGTGGACCAGGCTATCCAGCATGAGTCGTAGCTACGGCCGCACTACTGGACAAGATCTCTCTAGAGATTACCAGTTGTCCACGGTGGCAGTGTTGGGACTGTAATCCTTGGGCTAATGTATATCATAACCTTTCAGTCGGATATTAAATACGATGAGCGAGTTTTTCTCTTTAGACGCTTGATGTTATCATGTTTCATGGTGTCATTCATCAGGCCATTTCTGTGCGGTCTAGCATTACGGTGCAACGCGTACTTTATCCAGTCACATTAATGTGACCACTTGTAAAAAACCTGAATAACCACCATTTGCCGCGCGGACCGTGGCAAGATGTGCGGGAAGAGTCAGTAAGGTTCTGGAACGTACCGACAGGGATGCGGAGCCATGCCCTGACCAACAGCTGCGCTAAATGTCTCGGCTGAGAATCCAAGGCGCGAATATCGCGATCGAGGTGATACTGCATATTCTCGATTGCGCTTAAGCCCGGGGAGTTTGGTGGCCAGTGGTGTACGGAAATTCATCCCGGTGCTCTTCAAACCATGGACATACACTGAGAGCTGTGTGACGTGCTGTATTGTCCTGCTGGTAGATGCCACCATGCCGAGGAAAAAGAAACTGAATGTGGGGCTGGACATGGTCCCAAAGGATCGATGCGTACTTTTGTTGATCCATTGCGCCTTCCAGAACCACGAGATCATCCAGGCAATGCCCTCGGGCCTGGACCTTACGACAGTTGTTGCAGAGTGTTTACTTTCAGTCGTTTCACGGCGTACACGTCAACGGCCATCTGTCCGATGGAATATAAAACATGATTCATCTGAAAAGGTCACGATGGCACGTTAAGCCCAAATCTTGCTTCCCAAGACAGACGGGTCGTTTAACTTTCCATGTTCTCCTACAACTTGCTTTCAACAGAGTAATGTTTTATTTCGCAAGGTTTCGTTTGAGATAGAAACTTTATACTTGCCTCCGACCCTTTTAAATTGCTTATCTATCAAAAGACCTACAGTTTGATATGAAATCCGATATACAGCACTACCTGATATTTCTCACGCAGGAGGTATTTCCAAAAGTGTAGTTAAGTTTAAGAAATAACCGTTAGACGGATCAAGTATTGAACCTGTTTCCTCTGGCAACAAGAAATCTTATATCAGTGGAGGCACATTGCAGTTTATAAGTAGTAAAAAGTAATCGCCGGTAATATTTCGTGCATATCAGAATTTTAGAAACGATACCTCAAAGGTTCTCTCGCTCTATCTGAGAGGAAAACCAGAAATTTCTACGTTAGGCTTACACTGATTGTCAACAAATATTGTAAATAGAATATAGCGTTCGCTGTAACCAGTTATAATTTAATTATAAATACAGCACGACGAGTTATGACATGTAGCACCTCGTTTATTGGTACGCGCAGACTACGACAAAATGACAGCGGTACATTACTGTAAATGGGAGGAAGAGATGGCTTAACGTACTGTCGACGAGACAGACCTGATGCAGTAGACATGTAACTGAAAATGACATATGAAACCTCGTAACATGTCGCACACTATTACTGAATTGTTTTGTTCACAGATATCGTGGACCATCTGATTTCTTATAGAACCGACAATAATAATTGTGCGTTTCCAAACAACTATAGCACACGACGAAACTCTGTTTGAAAGCTCTGTGTGAGGACCAAAGAGAGGTAATATTCACGATTGTGTGAAACGACGAATCAGGAGACACCTTTCAAGGGAAAGGGTGCTTTACTTTCAGGAAGAACTTCTGCGCAGTTTCCTGAGCACCTCAATCAGGACGATAAAATGGAAGCCACAAACAGCTCCAGCGATGCAGTGCAGTCGTCGCTGGCAAGCTGCACTACCAAAGAAGGTAGCACTTAAAATTACACGTGTGTAGATATTAACGAACTAGAGATAACAAGACGTGTTAATTAAAACCGAGCAGTTGCTACTTTCTATCTAAATACCTTCTTCGGAACACAGCAATATATCAGACAGATAGTGACTGATCTGAGATCTCCGTTGCGCGATAACGCAGAGATTAGCGTCTCGACTGCGGCACGCAGCGCCGTAGGCAGCCAGCTAGCAGAACACTACAGCGCCTACATCTCATTAATTATTCTAAGCTCACCAAGATGCGGAGAGCGAGAATCGCTTTCGCATTCGCAGGTGCAGAATTAAAGATATCACTATTCCAGAGGAGCTGAGTTCAGGTCATGACGCTGTCACGATTAATTTACATCTTGCGTGGTTCGAAATTACTTCAGGGTAATGGCAGGACGATCTATTCATTAACACTCTTGTGACTTTCGATTCACTGCGCCGTCTTTATCTAACTGAATCAGTGCTCTTCACTTTTCTCATAACCACTCTGCCTAAAGGTACACGTGACAAGCGACTGCACTGTTAACAAGGGTTTGTAGTTCGTACCAGTGTTAGCATCTGTCTGTCCTTCGTCATTGGCTTCTGGAGAGAGGAAAAAGTTATTGACTATATGCCTTGGTACTCACCCTAATTTCTCTTACTTTACTCGGTAGATTTCTACACAAGATATACCTTAATTTTTCCCAATATAATTCCGCGAGAAACATGTCGTCTTGCTGCCTCAGGTTGGCAGTTCATTTCAATGAATATCTCTTGTACACTATTGTCTCTGACGACCTTTTACGATCCTAACAGAATTTCTTTGATGTCTGCTCCCATGCGTACTCGACCAGGACTTCAAACCTCGCGACGGGACTTCTCTTTCCGAAACGCTGGAGGAGTACTCTACAAATTGTGTGTGTGTGTGTGTTGGGGTTTATGGGCGCTCAACATCGAGGTCATCAGCGCCCTGACACACATTAAAAGGAACGCTCTACAAATTGCCTTGTATGTTGTTTTCTGCGCACTTTCTCAGAATCCTCCCAACAAATCTTAGTCTTCCGCTCGCCTTCTTTGCTACTGAATTGACGGGTTCCTTCTATTTCGTATCGCTTACTGATATTACCCTTACACGATGAAATTTTCTCGGGTTATCAACCGAGTCCGGGCGGACATTTGGAGTCTATACCATCAGTTGCTAACGTGGCAAACAATACATCGGGCAGAGGTGGTGGTGCATTTCGCAGCGCCGCTGAAAGCGTGTGAGAAGCGTTCGCCTAGGCCAAATACACAAATCTGCAGGCTCAGAGCACAGATTCAGCGAAGGTCATGCGTCTAACTTTAAACAGACCGAGGTGTTGTGCAGGGCTAATGATGATCTTGTCAACTGGAATAGCCGTTTTCGGCTGAAATCCGCATGGGACGTGGAGGTTGCAAGAATACACCAAGAGCGCTGTGATGCGAAGGCGACGAAGGCAGCTGACGGAATAAACAGGCAGCGCCAGGACACGACGCCCGGAAGAGCGTCGCGAGTCCCCCTCCCCTCCACCCACGCCTGACCCCACGACCGGCGTCTCCCATCACCTCTTCAGGAGGCGCGCCATTGGCACCGCCGTTGCAGACGAAGCAGCGGAGCCTGTGGTCCAGGGCGTACAAAGATACCCAGTACCCAGTCAACATAAAACCGGCACTTCGCCTTGTAATGGTACTTGAATTACGTAACCATTACGGCAGCTCATGAACCTCTCGATACCAGCGATATTCTACTGTGTTTCTGTTAACTACTTAACATATTTCTGAGACAACGTTCAGATTTGATTTCATTTGTGATACATCGATATGTTTATATTGCAATGATATTATTCTTATGTGTATTCTTTCTTTTGTCACTATGATCTTTGACGTACTTGTAACTCTGAAGTTTTGGGCGCGTAAGCGATTATTAGTAGTTGTTAGAGAGTCGGACCTTGAAAAAGTCAAGTGTTGGACGTCATGTTGGAAAGACGCATAACGTAGCCAGTTTATAAAATGTGAACTTTAACAGTGAGGAAGATGTTTTCAAGTATGTTTTGTATTGTGAAATGATGTTTTGTGTGTTACATGCTATCGCAACAAAAGCAATAGAAAGAAGTGTAACTTAAATTCGGAGTGCTGATTATTTTTTTGCATCACCATTGTGCTAACTTTGAAAGGTTTAATCTTCAAGAATGGTTTGTGCAGCGCATCTACAAAACTTTTGAATATAGCAGAATAAAACCTACGCCTATTTGCATCCGAGCTTGGAATCATCGCCACCTAGATTTTCGACGATTGAGCAATGATTTTACAACGAGACCAGCGTGGGAAACAAGAAAAGATGAGTGCCTAGTTTATTCAATATTACATGAAATGACTTTATTAACTGTGCTCTAATGAACCCTGCCACATAATAACTATGTTGTTGCCCGAAAATGCAGTATTTAGCAACGTGAGCAACACCACAATCATTATTAAATTTTGATCTTTGTTGTGGGAGGGATGTTAGAACCTGAAGATCATGAGTAGGAAACTTGTCGAAACGTTGCCGCATAACGGCGCCTTGAAAGGTTCGTCATTGAGATTCTCGCCGAGAAAGCCTGCATTTCCATATATTATCTTCAGATACACTACTGGCCATTAAAATTGCTACACCAAGAAGAAATGCAGATGATAAACGGGTATTCATTGGACAAATATGTTACACTAGAACTGACATGTGATTACATTTTCATGCAATTTGGGTGCATAGATCCTGAGACATCAGTACCCAGAACAACCACCTCTGGCCATAATAACGGCCTTGATACACCTGGGCATTGAGTCAAATAGAGCTTAGATGGCGTGTACTGATACAGCTGCCCATGCAGCTTCAACACGATACCTCAGTTCATCAAGAGTAGTGACTGACGTATTGTGACGAGCCAGTTGCTCGGACACCATTGACCAGACGTTTTCAGTTGGTGAGAGATCTGGAGAATGTGCTGGCCAGGGCAGCAGCCGAACATTTTCTGTTTATAGAAAGGCCTGTACAGGACCTGCAACAAGCGGTCAAGCATTATCCTGCTGAAATGTAAGGTTTCGCAGGGATCGAATGCAGGGTAGAGCCACGGGTCGTAGCACATCTGAAATGAAGCGTCCACTGTTCAAAGAGCCGTCAGTGCGAACAAGAGGTGACCCAGACGTGTAACCAATGGCACCCCATACCATCACGCCGGGTGATACGCCAGTAGCCGGCCGAAGTGGCCGTGCGGTTAAAGGCGCTGCAGTCTGGAACCGCAAGACCGCTACGGTCGCAGGTTCGAATCCTGCCTCGGGCATGGATGTGTGTGATGTCCTTAGGTTAGTTAGGTTTAACTAGTTCTAAGTTCTAGGGGACTAATAACCTCAGCAGTTGAGTCCCATAGTGCTCAGAGCCATTTGAACCATTTTTGATACGCCAGTATGGCGATGACGAATACACGCTTCCAATGTGCGTTCACTGCCATGTCGCCAAACACGGATGCGACCATCATGATGCTGTAAACAGAACCTCGATTCACCCGCAAAAATGACGCTTTGCCATTCGTGCACCCAGGTTCGTCGTTGAGTACACCATCGCATGCGCTCCTGTTTGTGATGCAGCGTCAAGGGTAACCGCAGCCATGGTCTCCGAGCTGATAGTCCATGCTACTGCAAACGTCGTCGAACTGTTCCTGCAGATGGTTGTTGTCTTGCAAACGTCCCCATCTGTTGACTCAGGGATCAGGACGTGGCTGCACGATCCGTAACAGCCATGTGGATAAGATGCCTGTCATCTCGATTGCTAGAGATACGAGGCCGTTGGGATCCAGCACGGCGTTCCGTATTACCCTCCTGAACCCACCGATTCCATATTCTGCTAACAGTCACTGGATCTCGACCAACGCGAGCAGCAATGTCGCGATACGATAAACCGCAATCGCTATAGGCTACAATCCGACCTTTATCAAAGTCGGAAACATGATGGTACGCATTTCTCCTCCTTACACGAGGCATCGCAACAAAGTTTCACCAGGCAATGCCGGTCAACTGATGTTTGTGTATGAGAAATCGGTTTGAAACTTTCCTCATGTCAGCACGTTGTAGGTGTCGCCACAGGCGCCAATCATGTGTGAATTCTCTGAAAAGCTAATCATTTGCATATCACAGCATCTTCTTCCTGTCGGTTTAATTTTATGTCTGTAGCACGTCGTCTTCGTGGTGTAGCAATTTTAACGGCCAGTAGTGTATTTAAACGATGTGACACGATCCAGATTTTTACGTCTGGTTTTGTAATCCGGCTCTATGGGGAGGGGCAGATAAAAGTGGCCCTGACGAGTGGGTACGATTGGACTTTATTGTATGCGTATAACCACACCCCGTGACGCGCACACCACGTGTACGCCCGACACGTGGTCTACACCGGTTGATGGCGTAGTGCGGGCTGTGTCAGTGTGGGACGTGGTACTTACCGTGGAGCGGTGGGTGTTCGTTATGGAAAGTTACGTGACGACAAAGTCGTGGTAACGGTGTGGTCGGTTGTTTGCTGAGAAGTTTAATGGTGTCAAAGTGCCAGCAAAGAATGCCAAGCAACGCTTAGTCCTCTGTTGCTAGAGGTCTCCGACTTGCAGCGTGTGTAACGTAACGAAGTTGGAGCGTGAGAAACAGCGTGCTGCAATGGATTTTCTAACCGCAGAGAACGACCCCTCTAGCACGACAATGCCAGATCACACACGAGCGCTGCGTCATCCGCAACAGTCTGACGCTTTGGGTTCTCTGTCATCATTCATCTTCCATGTAGTCTCGACTCGGCCCCATCCGATTTCCATCGTTTCCAAAACTTAACGAACACCTTCGAGGACTTCACGTTGATAGTGATGAAGCGGCGCGTGCAGAGATGAGGTTGTGCCTCTCTAACCAAGTCAAACATTCTACAGTGACGGTGCCAACAAACTGGTCTCTCGTTGGGAGAAATGTCTTCATCGCCAGGGTGACTATGTAGACGTGGAGAATAAATATGTAGTATGTTAATAAAGTTTTTTTAAATTAAAAAAGCTATAAGAGTTCGCACATAAAACATTCGGAGTCACGCCGTCGTATCGTCTTCCTCTTGGATTAGGCACTGAGCCTGCTATGTCTGCACAAATTGTCTGTCCATCTCTTCTTAGGTGTTCCAACACCTCCACACCCTGTCGGCTTATACGCTAAAGCTAGTTTGGGAAGTCGTCTACCGTCCAATCTTTCTACCTGTTCGCAACAGGTGTTGCGTTGTTTGGTTACTCTACTTACGGTTGACTCTACTTTTAGTTCTTATCGCACTGTTTTGTTTTTTAATGTGGTCTATTCTCGAGTAGCGTTTAATTCTTCTTAGAAATTTAATTTGTGCACTTTTTATTTGACCTAACGAAGTGGTGGAAGAGCCATAGTTTTATAAAATTTTACTCTCCTTTCTTTTCTGGTCTTATTTTTAAGTACGAAGGTCTCACAAAATTCCCGGAATTTCGTTATAACTGTTTATTTCCATAATTTAGGTATACACTTACTTAATCGCTTTCAGAATAGGCTTCTTCAGCACACGCACACACTTTTCCACCGCTCCTGCCATTGCTGGAGACAACGATGGAAGTCTCCTGCTTTGACATCTTCCGAAGTTAAGGCATCGAGTTAGTTTTGATGTCTTCTAGGTTGACAAAGCGGTAAACTTTGAGGCTGTTTTTGATCCTGGGGAAGATCCAGAAATCCACCGGTACTAAATCTGGTTAGTAGAGAGGCTGGTGGGTGAGTGGAATGTTCGTTTCCTCGACCCATGTTCCCACATTGTGGTGATGCAGGACGTTTCCTTCGGATTGCGTCCCTCAGTCGTTTCAAAACCTGCACGTAGAAAAGGCCGTTAACAGTTTTTATAGCAGGTACAATTCATGGTACACCACACCTTCGCTGTCGAAAAACGCAATGAGCATCACCTTTGTTTTAGATTTGACGTGACGTGCTTTCTTTGGTCGAGGAAAGGGCGTTTTCTGCCATTCTGAGGACTACCTTTTCTGCTCCGGTTCTCCGGGTGGTACGTGTACACTCAAATCTCATCACCAGCAACGATCTTCCCAGGAAACTTTGGGTCCTCTGTGCTTTTTTCAAAACATTTGGCCACAGTCGGCATCCGCGGGACAAACTTTGTACTGACACGTTTCACTCCCAAATCATCTGACTGGACTGCGTAAATGAGTCTATGAAAGACCTGATCTGATTAACTGTTTCACTTGCTCGACCATTTCTTCGTTTCTGGAGGTCCATGGTCTTCCATTTCGGTGCTCGTCTTCCAGCGATTCCTGACCAGCCAGAAATCTCGAAAACCACTCGTTAACGGCTGTTTGCTTTAAAGCAGCGACCCCATAAACCGTTTTTAAGACTAATAAAGTCTCTTTTTTTTCAATCTGCACGTGAATTTGATATTCGCTCTTTGCCCGGACTGCGACACCGTGCCAACAGATCATTCTTGTATGCAAATAAACACAAAAGTTAAGCACATCACTGCACAGTAATCAAGAATAATTTGTTAAATCAGAGTCGTTAATTCAGACTAATACAGGGCATCAAAACAGTTAAAACGAAATACCGGGAACTGCCCCTCGTACATTATGAATGGTGCTACAGGTATCACCAACTCTAGCCAGTTTTAGATCTAGGTCTTTATTATTGTCTAAGCCATTTTGAAATCCCAAATAAGTGAAGGGCCATACTTGTTCTAAAATCACATTATCCACGAAGATTTTGAATCAGACCACGTTTTTGCCCCGGAAAGAAATCTCAACGGCGTGTTGTTTACAAAGGCAATGCAGGTGGTTTACTGCACGTTATAAGTCGTCTTTTTTTTCTTGCAGTATCAAGATATCATACTTATAAAAATATTTAATACGGCGCCTTTTGATATGTTAAATGACGTTAAATATATACGAGCTTCCTATGGTCTTTACTAATTTACTGGGATATCCATTGTTTTCCACTGTAGTCCAAATTTTGTATCTGTTCCCAGCGTCAAATCTTTTAACCAAATCTATATATGCTATATGTGTCTGTAGGTTATGTTGTCGTTTTTCCTCTATTACTTTTTGCTAAGTAGACTCATTGTCTGTGACCGATCTTCCTGTTCTAAATCTAGCCTATTCTTCACTAATGAGAATTTCCGAAATTTCTTAAGTCTGCCAATTATTATTCTTGCATATACTGAGCTGAGGGGACTTACACCTCTCTAATTTCTGCCATCTTTCAGTGACCTTTCTTGGGCAGAAGTATTACTGCAGCCTTTTTCCGTGACTAACAAGGAAACGTCATCAAATTGATGTCATATTTTCAGGAGAAAACAGCACACTTGTTAGATATCGACTACCAATAAATCGGCCTCGCACGAAAATTTGGGCCATGATTCTGTCAGTACGGAATTATGACCTTCCGAAAGTGCAATTCGCGCGCACCAGTTGTTTGTCACTCGCTCCGGCCCACTCTAGACGCTTAACGGCCGAGCGCGAAGTACTTTACAATGCAGTGAGGAAGAAATCTGTGAATTACCGTTTTAACATTGGTAATGTGCTTGACTGATTGTGGCAAAGCGCGCGGTGTCTGACCTATAGCTGGCGCCAGAAATATCACTGTCTTGAACATTTTTATGCTGCGATTCACAAATGTAGTGTAAATGTATGAAACACATTAATGTGATATTAAAGAATTATTAACACCTCTGTTGTGCGTTATTTTCTTTGGATTTAAGGATGACAGTTAAAGTGAAGTACATTTGCAGGAGGTGTGCTATTCTTCAACGTGACTGACATGATTAAATTGCAAATCACAAATCATTGACTTCCTTTCATAATCATTTTCCAGTTGCTTGGGTTTACTCATTTTAATTTTGAGGCGTATATGTAGTTACAGAATATCAGTACGAGAATACTGCTAAAATAATATTGTAACCAGTCCCTACCGCAAACACAGCCAGATTTTATCCCATGCTTAACCGACAATTGCGTTCTGCAATCCACAGCCCTCACCAGCCCCGCACGTGTAGTTCAGATCCACTTTTCTTACCAGCGTCGAATTCCTTTCTACTGTTTGCCCAGACAGATCACGTCTTGCAGACCTACAGCAATGAACCAACACACTCAGGAGGATAACACTGCCGTCACAAACATTCCTCGTCACATCAAGGAAACATTTATTAGTTAGTGACATCCGAATTTTTTTCACCATGTAGTGTTCATATTTTCACCTAAGTCATGCATCTGCATCTACCTCTATATCCAATGTAGGCCTACATGTAGATAAGAAACCTGACTGGCTGAAGAACAGAAGCCTTGCTGCTGTTCGAATGAGGAAAAAAAAGCAAGTGAACATGTCACCAAAGCACATGCGGGAATGGTTCGTTTAAAAATTCCACGACAGATCTCTGTTCCAGCTTATCCGAGCATTTCATCCATCCTATAAACTTCGTCATCGACCGGACGTTACACCCTAATCATCCTTCGTGCCTTCCAAAATCAGCGGAATCAGCCATCGCGTGAATTGAAATACGGTGACGACCTCAAACACCGCTGTTGAAGTAACCCGTACGAGTGTTACAAAGGCAAAAATAACTGCAAAGCAATTAAGGCGTCGCACGGATCGGATGTGTAAACTAATTTGGACGAATTGTCACAGGCACGTTCCCTGGTTACAGGGTCTGCCGCTTAATCGCAAGCCCGAAACACGTTTCGCCTGAAAGAGGAACTGGTTTTCACCAACAGTTGTTAGATGTTTCTGTCGCATTAACGGAACTGAAGATGCATAGCTGCTGAGCCCATGACTTGGTCTTTTATAATGAGAAACACGCGCTGACAAGCCCCGCTGTAATTGTAACTTCGCAGGTCAGTGCATCAAAAGTCAAAGCACTTGCACTGACAGATGAATTCTCTGTGTACCTGTTGATAAGGTTTCCCTTAAACATCACTGAGGCGCAGGGATACTGGGAAAACGTTCATGTATTTGTAAATCTCATCTGATATTTGATTATTTGTAAAACACAGAATGCTGACTTTTTTAGCAATTTGAATATAGAATAGTGGTGGTGCTACAGACACCATGCCACGGCGTAAGAATACCACAATCTTTCGTTAGGGGTATCGATCGAGGTAGTGTAGTGTTAAGACACGGGACATGTAATGGGGAGGACGGCTGTTCGAATCCCCGTCCGGCAACCTAGATTTAGGTTTTCCTAGATTTACCTATATAGCTCCAGGCAAATTCCGGAATATTTTCTTTGAAAGGGTGCGTCCGTTTATCTCCCCCAATCCGAGCTCGTGCTCCGACTTTAATAACCAGGTCATGGACTGGATTTTAAACCCTAATCTTCCTTCCTTTATTGGTGGATTCTAAGAGCCACTTAGAAATAAAGCTTCCGTCAATGAAAAATAAACCCCTGAGTGATTGTCATCAACTTAAGTTTCTTGCAATCTTTTCGAAAGCGTCTTGACATTCTCTGATTTAATTTAGCTACCTGACATTTAGAAAACGCAAGTTGGAGGTAAAATATTTTGATGAACGCTTCTCTAAAACATATACAGTCAGAGTGGATTTTTGGGTTATCATATTCAAATAAACAACGATGCCCTGCCGCTGCTAGAACTATTCGTTAATGGTCTACTATGAATGAAAATCTAAATGTAAAATTCGTCGGAGACGATCTGGAAACCAATCTAACATCGAGTCAATAAATTTAAAAATTAATCAAGAAAATTATGTTGTCTTGAAGACAAAAGTCTTAGTTTACTTTGCATACTTTCACTCGCTATTGATCTGTAGTATTACATTCCGGGGAACTACGAGTAAAGTAAAATAAGGAATGTGTATATTCAGCATATCTGAATAAGTAGAATAACATGTAAAGCACGCCTTTTACGGGCCTCTTCAAAGATATCTGAATTCTTACACCCACTACATTTACACCTTAACGACATGTATTGCTAATAACAGACTCAGTTTCAGCTGCATTATAATTTAAATTGCCGCTGTACGATACATGTAAATCATTTCATTTGACTTTACTTCCTTATCTCAGCTGCAGAGTGGGGTTCTGTATTCTGGAGCAAAATTCTGCATCAAGCTCTGCCTGAGCATAAGGCAAGAACCGGTGAATCTTAGCAAGTAGATAATTAAAAACTTACCTAGTTAAACATGGAAAAAACGTAAACACCACTCACGGACTAGGCATTAAGCCTGAATGGACTCCGTTCCAGACCTCCCTATTACAGAAAAATTAGAGGAGGTACTGAGAATCATACCCAAATTCTTTTGCACCACATCAAACGAAGCAAACCATTTGCTACGTAGGCGGTCCTTCTAGGCAGACACTCTCACAAATTATCTGCGTACGTAGATTCAAGGGTGAAAGGCTCCTATGAGTTGCATGACATGTTCATACTAAACAGTCCTCTACCGGTGGCCCTTGCAGGAGAGGGCAGGTGACGCAACAAAGAGCAGCGATGCCGAGCTTCCGCCGTTCAGGGACCATGGAGTTGGCGAAGTTATTTATAAAGACGCAGTCTCGTGGGAAGACTGTTACGAAATCCAGGTTGGCCTGCAGAAAATGCTCGCTTGTCAGCTAATTTTAAACACGGTTACATGAAGGGTCCGTCTGCGTTCAGCTCAAAATAAAGTTCGCACACTTCTTCTCTGTACCATTCACGACGCATTCTTTATTTGTCCTGTTTTTTGTTTTGTTTATGGAGTCAGCTGTCCTCTGACTGATTCGTTGCAGTTCGCCCCGAATTCCTCTCTTGTGCCGACCTCTTAATATCAGAATAACTCTTGCTTAGTATGAAATGCATATGTTGTAAATAAGGAAGGCACTCTATTGGTGTCTAATAGCTGCGCAAAAAGATAGAAGATGATTCTGTAACTCTTCAAAATACCAAGGAATGTATGTATCTTGACAGTAAGATTACGAAAAGAATTTATAACACTACTGCCGCCTTCTCGGTAATTTACTCTGGCAATCTTGTTTCCTATCAAATAGCCTTGAAATTTGTAGCTGGAACGTAGAGGCACTTTAACGGAGGGATATGTACTTCATACCACACCTCAACAAGAGAAAATTGTAAGGGTACCCTTTCTTATCATCGATCACAACCACAAGTTTTCGGTGAATACCATATCGCTGGACTTTTTACAAGGTTTCAAAAAAAAAACAGTTCGTGCCAACAGGCGGGGAGTCCCCTAATTAGGTCGCGTGTACTAGCGCACACTCGGCAGAAGCAGTTCGGTGTTGGATGGGCGGCCGATGACGAAGGTCGAAGTGTGGTCACAGTTTCGGAGAAAGTTTAAGGTGTTGAAGAAATATTTCCATCACTACGATTCCAAGGAGTACAGTGAATGGAGTTACAAGCGGAAGAGAGATGGCGGAATATTACTTGCGTGACCGCCGTTAATGTCACATGGAAGTTAGAATATTCTGAAGGTGACCGTAGATGTTATCGGATACTGAACTAAGTTATATTGAGAGCTAGTAATTTTGAAGTTAAACTTTTCGTAGTGGCTCGACGGAATGAGTGCTGTGAAATTGTGTGAGGCAGATGTTATTTTGAGTCATCAGTCTTCTGACCGGTTTGATGAGGACCGGCACAAATTCTTCTCCTGTACTAACCTCTTCATCTCCGAGAAGTACTTGCATCCTACGACCTTAATTATTTGTCACACGTCCTCCAGTCTCTGCCTTTATTTACAGTTTTTACCCTCTACAACTCCCACTAATACCAGAGGTAGTTCTCTGATGTCTTGGCAAATGTCCTGTCATCCTGTCGGTTCTTGTTGCCAATGTTTCCCACATGTTCCTTTCGCCGCCGATTTCTTATCTTACCGGTCCACCTAATTTTCAACATTCTTTTGTAGCACCACAACTCAAACGCTTCAGTTCTTCTCTGTTCCGGTTTCCCCACACTCCATGTCTCACTTCCATACAATTCTGTGCTGCGAACGTACGTTCCCAGAAATTACTTCCTCAAATTAAGGCCTATGTTTGATACCAGTAAACTTCTCTTGGCCAGGAACGTCCTGTCAGCTCCGCTAATCTACTTTTTATGTCCTTCCTGCGTTGTCCGGCCAGGTTATTTTGCTTCCAAGGTAGCAGAGTTCCTTAAATTCCTCTACTTCGTGATCACCAGTTTTGATGTCAAGCGTCTCGCTTTTCTCATTTCTGCTACTTCTCATTACCTCTGACGTTTTCCAGTTTATTCTCAATCTATATTCTGTACTCATTAGAGTGTTCATTCCATTCAACAGATTCCGTAATTCTTCTCCAGATTCACTGAGGATAGCAATGTCATCAACGAATCGTGTCATTAATATCCTTTTAAGCCGAATTTATATCCAAATCTTGAACATTTCTTTTATTTCCGTCATTGCGTCTTAGATGTATAGATTGAACAGCAGTGGTGAAAGACTGAATGCCTGTCTTACACCCTTTTTAATCCGAGCATATCGTTCTTAGTCTTCTAGTCTTATTATCCCCTCGTTCATACATATCGCATATTATCCGTCTTTCTCTATACCTTACTCCTATTTTTATCAGAATTTCGAACGTCTTGCAACGTTTTACATTGTCGAACGCTTTTTCTAGGTCCTCGTATTCCATGAACGTGTCTTGATTATTGTTCGTTGTTGCTTCCATTAAAAAGCGGAACGTCAGGTCTTTGGTGCCTTTAGCGTTCCTAAAGTCAAACTGATCGTCATCTATAACATATCCTCAGTTATATTTTCCATTCTTCTGTATATTATCCTTGTCAGCAGCTTGGATGCTTTAGCTGTTAAGCTGATTGTGCTACAGTTCTCACGTGACGCGGTGACCAAAGTATACGGTGTCGTCAGAAACAGTTTGAAAAGCTTGTGAGGGTGTTACAGGGTAGATTGTGCTGAGAAATAATTGTGACGAAGAAAGTTCGATACGTTGCGCTATCTCCGAGTTAACTGGCATTGAAGTTAGCCAATCAGGCCGTTGAAAATTCAAGCCGCCCGCCAGATACAAATAGTCTCAATATTTCTCATAGCGTAGATGATAGCGCACGACACAGATCAGCCTATGGCTCGGGTTCCTTACTAGCGACCCCTACCCAATTGTGTATCGCTCTCTTGTTCGGTTTTAGGAAACCAAACGAAGAACACGTTTGGCGACTTTGTCTCTGGCAGGCCTTTCGAATTTGCACGAGCACCCACCTGATTGGCTAACTTCAGTACTAATTAACTCGGAAACGGCGGAAAGCATCGAATTTCTTTCGTAAAAATTATTTCTCAGTGAAACCTACCTTGCATCACTCTTACAAGCTTTTCAAACTGTTCCTGACCACCCCCACAGTCGCCTGCTAGCAGCACAGACATCTTGTCGCGGACTTGATTACGTGATTCTTCCGCCTTAGCGCGCTGTATTTCCTTCGAAAGAGAATGGCTTATGCCCACAGAAAATCGACACTGAAGATTAGCTTTGCACCTGAATATGCTCGACCAAAAGCACTTGAAATCCAACAGTTTATAAGGGATGAAGTCAAGACCGATGGCAACGACCTTGTTGGCATCCACCTGTCAATAGTGAGCAGTGTGATATACGTGAAATTGGTTAACGAAGTCATATGTGATAAAATTCTAAATGCAACTCGAAGTGGTCTTAAATTCAGTCGCTCTGATGGACACACCGGTGACGTAACTGTGGAACATGCGGGACTTGAACTGAGGACGATACGTGTATTTGAACTCCCTTTCGAGGTGCCTTCAGAGGTAGTGGTACTTACATTCCGCCCGTATGGAAAGGTAACTAGTCATACAGTTGAAAGGTCGGTTCAGTTCACTACATACACGGTTGTCAATGGAGTACGACAGATCCGCATAGAGCTAACCAAACATGTGCTGTCCTACTTATGTATATTGGTGGTTGCCGTACAATTATAATTTATGATGGACAGCCGAAGATATGCTCGGGATGTGGCAAAGAAGGATACCTCCGTCCCAGCTGTCTGCAACGCAGAATCACACAGTTACCGCCTGGGGACCCGCCGGCCACGACCGCTCCGTCGACGCTACCGCTGACGTATGTCGAAGTTCTCCATAACGACCCCCGACCGCGATCACCACTGGCTCCTACTACTGCCACATCGTCGTCTCCGGTAATGCCTTAGGCTGTTGCGGACGGACCGACACCCTTGACTCCTCCTCCCTACATGTGCAGTGGTGAGCAATCTCTAGGACAGGGGACGCCCTGAGTCCACGGTTGTGCCTACCGATGCCTTTGTGCCTGACTATCCGCATCCCCAGGCGTCTTCGGACATTGAAGATCACGTGCGCAAGCAACGGCCGCCGAAGAGACGTCGGAAACGGCGGATCGCCCCGTCTGACACCTGCAGGACGCAGTCTCAAGACGATGAGGATCACAGCTATCAAGACGTTGCCCCGATGGACGATTCCGTGGTGGAAGCACCAGTCTGCACCCCGTCGGAGGCACAACCATCTTTGCATGCACCAGGCGCTGGAGGTTGAACAGTAGCCGAAGTGACGCCGCCTTCGGACTTCACAGGTACTCCACTGGACGCATACCATCCACGCACCTTTGCGTGGTCTGAAGATGTAGACGACGACACACCCACCGCTGAGACAGCAGCGAATGCTGCTGCTCCAACCCACGAGTGCTAATCGACAGCTTAACTGGTGGGGATGTGCAGCCTACTGGGACAACGTTCCTGTTTGCTGCTGCTCTTCGTGCCTCCATGAGCGTCCCAGTAGTCCCAAAGCTTACAGGATTGGCTCCATCAATGTCAACACCATTGGCACCCTTGTCAAACTACAATTGCTCCGTGAAACGTTGAGGGCGTCGGACCTCGATGTTGCCCTTCTGCAGGAAGTCCTCCTGGCGACGTTTCCTAATACATATGGTTATGTTTCCTACCTCACGCCGTATGCTAACGGAGGCAGTGGGACAGCTATTCTTTTAAAGGAAGGCATTGAGGTAGATGGCGTGGTTTACCTACCATCGGCTAAGGGTCTTGCTGTGACTTTCCACGGTATCCGAGTCATCAATGTTTACGCTCCCTCGGGCACGGCCAAGCGACGGGAACGGTCGCGATTCTATTCAGAACAGTTCGCTCCTTTGTTTGTAGGCCGCTACAAACATGTTATTCTTGGCGGAGACTTCAATTGTGTGTTATCCCAGAAGGACCACATCCCCATTTCACCATATGCCAGGAACTCAAGATGCTCGTGCGTGAACTGAATCTCACCGATACTTGGGACAGCATGCACGGTGATCGACCTGTATATACGTACGTCACCAACCATTCAGTAAGTCGTCTTGACCGTGTCTACGTTTCCCGAGGAATTGTAACTGCCACACTTGACGCTGAATTATGGACCACCGCCTTCTCCGACCATATCGCCTACATTTGCACTGTTTCGCTCCAGAGGCAGAAGGCGTGGCGCCGTCGAGGCCTGTGGTAGCTGAATGTCGCCCATCTGAAGGATCCGGAATGCAGAGCCGGCCGTTGTGGCCGAGCGGCTCTAGGCGCTATAGTCTGGAGCCGCGCGACCGCTACGGTCGCAGGTTCGAATCCTACCTCGGGCATGGATGTGTGTGGTGTCCTTAGGTTAGTTAGGTTTAAGTAGTTCTAAGTTCTAGGGGACTGATGACCTCAGAAGTTAAGTCCCATAGTGCTCAGAGCCACTTGAACCGGAATGCAGGCAGGTCGTAGAAACGACGTGGAACAACTGTGTGAGACGCCTTCCAGCGTATCCTTCAACACTCCAGTGATGGATCGACTGCACCAAGCCTGCTTTACGTCGTTCGTTGATGAATTACGGTCGATGGAGTACTATTTCACTACTCTCCGGGAACTCTTAATCCATGCCCCCTCTGTTCAACGACAGGTTGAAATTTGAAGGATCAAGGCGGAGATAATTTCTCTTACACGTCACCGCCTTGAAGGCACAATAGTACGCCCAAGATGTCACGATTGTGCACTAGGAAGCAGCGGTGTCGGAGAAAGCTGGTCAACGCCCTCGACATGCCAGATGGTCGTCGATTGACGTCCCAGAAAGACATTGTAAAATCCTTTGTGGATCACTACAACCAGTTCTACGAAGCAGGGGACCAGAACATCGCGGTAACGACTGATGTCCTGCGTTACTTGACAGGTACCCTTGACGAGGTTGCTGCGGTGATTCTCACAGCGACAACTACGGCTGATGACGTCGTTGATGCTCTTCATAAGGGTGCGGCCAACAAAGCCCCAGGTCCCGACGGTTTTCCGCTGCAGTTTTTTTCGCACATTCCACGACATCATGGGCTCACGCTGGACTGCGATGTATGAAGAACTGATGAACTCTGACCTCCTCCCACCCGAATTCATAGAAGGCTTGCTTATCCCGGTCCCGAAGCCATCGAGAGGTTGGGGAGTTGGACATTATCGCCCGCTGACCATGTTAAATTGTGACTTCAAGATTTTTACCAGGATTCTTGCCACTCGCCTTCGGCGCGTCATCCCTCAAGTCATTTCTATGGATCAAACAAACGTGCTTTGGTGGTGACAGTAGCATTCAGACGGCACTCAGCGATTACCGTGAGGTCACAGCCCTGGCCACGACCCGCTGCAGTCGCGGTGCCTTAGTGACAGTGGACTTCGACCACGCCTTTGACAGAGTGAGTCATGACTTTCTTGAGACCGTACTCCGACAGATGGCCTTACCCCACACGTTTATGTACATCGTCTTGCGGCTCCTCCGAGGTGCCACGTCGCGAGTGCTGGTCAATGGCCGTGTGGCGGGCCCTATTAATATCATGCGGTCGGTCCGTCAAGGATGTCCGCTATTGATGTTGCTTTTCGCCATCACCCTTGAGCACTTTTACACGGTTTGAGGAGCCGGCTGACAGGGATCACAATGAGGGGGCATGTTTTCATCTGCCGCGCCTATGCAGATGACGTGGTGTTCTTGGTTTTGTCGGGGGATGAAGTGCGAGAGGCAATGGTATGGATCAACCAGTACGGGACTGCTGCGTGCAGCCGTGTGTACCTGACGAAATCTAGTGCTATGTCTGTCGGTAGAGGTCTTCCAGCAGAGAATGTGGCTCCATTGCCATTAGTGGACAAGCTCAGATGTTTGGAGATCAGCTTCACGCGTGATATACAGCGCACGATCTCATTTAACTATAATCGCCTGCTTCAAGCTATTCGCACGAACGTTCGTGGCAACCTCCTGAGAGCATTGGACATGTTACAAAGGGTGGATTTTGTTAACAGTCATCTAGTCTCGCGACTACCCTATTTAGCACAGATTTTACTGATGCCAAAGGCAATGGCAACACAGACTTCATGCGGCGTTCAGCTACTTTGTAAGCGCGGGTCTTATCTTCAAAGTCCGCTACGATACGCTGACATTTCCTCCTCGAGATGGCGGCCTCGGTCTTGTCAACGTCCAAGCGAGAGCAGCTGCCCTTTATGTAAGTACGATGGTTAAATCGTGGACCCGCCACCGAACCGGATTATCGGGCAGCCTGATTGACGAACTGGCCCCTCCCTCTCGAATGGCACCCGTTGCAGTAGCCCATATTTCTTCCTCTTTCTCACATGTCAGGACCTTTTTCATCGAATACAGTTATGTTGTGGAAAGCCGATATCCTATGATCGCATGGTCCGTGGTTTGGCGTTCTGTGCACCGTGTCCTCCTCGACACGAGCGCTCGTGCGTCCTGGAATCTGGTCGTTAATGGAAAATACATGACACAACTTCGTCTGCATGCCATAAAAATGACAGATTCGCCGCTGTGTCCTCGTTGTCACACGCCTGATACGGACAAACATCGACTGATGTGTGGATCTTCTGCAGAGGTGTGGCAGCTGATTCAGAAGATGCTTGCGTTTCTTTTACGTACGGTTCCCTATGCCATTACACCGAAATCTGTTCTGTTCCCAGACGAGACATATTTCCCACGTACGAAGACCAACGGTGTGATCTGGATAAAAGGCCTCTCGATCTCTTATTTGTTCCATGAAGGTGATAAGAGTTTCTTGATTTTTGGACGTTCCTGCAAGATCGCTTTTCTTTTCTCGTGCACCATCCGTGATACCGTCAGTACTATGCCAACTTTTTGCGTAGAGCCTTCATCGATCCCCCTGCAGCTGAGGTGTCCCAGGTATGAGAAGGTGATTTCAGTGAGATTGTGTAATACCAGAACTCGGTCCAATGTAACGGCAAAATGCAATATTCTGCATAAAGACGTGCCTGGAACAGGCCTGACTGCCTCGGGATTCAGTGTGCGTCCACCTATAAGTTGGCGGGACGCGGATGCCGTTTTGTTTGTTCTGTCAGGAGGGCGTTTTCTTTTATTTCTTTAATTCCCTTTTCATTTTGTTTGTTATTGATGATAATTACACATCATTATTTTTCTCCTGTAGGGCGTCCTATGTCATCTCAACAAATATAAAAAAAATATAAAAGTATTCGTATTTACATTTCCAAAAAAAGAAAAAAGAAGACTTTGAGGAAACATAGGGGATGTTATTTTTCTCGTTTGTATTTTTCCATGTCTCAAGTGATAGGGATAGGAGGGTGAGGAAATCAATAAGGAATGATAAATAGGTAGGCAAATAAATTTCTCAAACCTCTTGGGATAGTAAGCAACTAAAATGTTACTCCTGGTCACTCTCAAATAAAATGGGTCAAATGGCTCTGAGCACTATGGGACTTAACTTCTGAGGTCATCAATGCCCTAGAACTTAGAACTACTTAAACCTAACTAACCTAAGGACATCACACACATCCATGCCCGAGGCAGGATTCGAACCTGCGACCGGAGCGGTCGCGCGGTTCCAGACTGTAGCACCTAGAACCGCTCAGCCACACCGGCCGGCCTGGTCACTTTACAATGGCTCTTCCAGTCACTGTTAGTGTCCTCACTTTTCTTCGAACAACTAGATGGATGGTGTTTGTCATATAAACATTCGAAACAAATTTACTCGCAGCACCAAGAACATTTAATGAATTCAACTTTTCGACAGCTACAGTGTTCCTTCCGAAGAGTCAGCGGAAAACGAACTTGGTTTACATTTAAAAATATGTCTTTCTCGGGAATTAATTTTGATGTGTAGCACGGATACGATATCTTATATTACTTTTAACGCGCACGTCGGTTGACCCTCGTCAGCAATAAACATGGTGTCATATATTAGAGTATTAGTTTGTCCACTCCACGAATCCAGTATCAGCTAAAACTTGTTATCAGCAACGTATGGTTTTAAACGTTCTCAAGAAACGTTCTGTAAATCGCATTTGTCAATTTCCCGGATCTGGAGCAAATAATGCAAACCAACGAGCCGGTTGAGCGATTGACCTCTTCTGTAACCCGAGGACCAAATGTAACATTCATTTCTTGTAAACACAGGAAGACCTTAGGAATTGAAAAAAAAGAAAGTGTAAGCGGAGCAGAGGCGAATTGGAAATCGTTCTAAAACCGGTGCGGGCACTAAATGACAAAATCCATTGACATACGCTAATCTGACATGGGGAAAATTTTTATGGCTCCGCGCCTCGGAAATTTTTAATTTGCTTAATATTGTTGTTCATTATTGTAATATAATTACACTAATTGCTTTTAAATGAAGTGCACTGTTAAATATTTCACATAGTATTACAGTTAATCTAGTTTTTTTATTTAACTAGCACATACACTGTATGTTGTACATCTAATTATAAACTCAGATAACTAATTTAGAAAATATTTCCGTAATTAGGAATTTCAATAATTCGGATTGGGACTCGTTCCAGTTACTCCGAATTAGCGAGATTTCGATGTATCTTGTATGCAATATTGTATTCGTTGCCTATTTGACTAACTACTCTTTGGGTCCGTAAAGTAAGACTGCCAGTTAGCAGCAAGTGATTCGTACGTTTCCGCAGATAGCGAAATGTACGCGTCTCGTGATTCACCGTGTCGGTAGCCTTTGATGTCGGCAGCAGCTTTAGCGGTCGTGCGGCCACATACCAGCTGCCGGCCTTTGTCTTCAGTGGCGGCGGCGGCGTTTGTTATCAGCTTCCAGCCCATTTGTTGTTGACAATGTAATCGGCGAAGGCAGGTACTGGTATCAACGAACTGCTTCAGTTCTAGTAAAAAGCTGGCGCTTACCAGAACCGCTCTTTTTTGTCGCCGTCCTAAATTAGTGATGCTGCACTACGAACGCCACAAGGAGCATATCCCGAGTTCGACTGTAAAAAAGTCCAATTAAAATTACTTGATAGTTGACACTTCACGCATTGTAGATGGTTTCTTCCGATCAGAGCGCGCAGCTTCACGCGAGAACCATTCGACGTTGCCAAACTGCCACAATTGGTCAGTCCACTTCCAGTTCCTTACTCAGCTTCCTTTCTTGGCGTGTTTGGATCCCGAATCCTCGGTCTAGCCCTTATATTTCGTATTTCATCACACGTCGTAACCACGCCAAAAACAACACACAAACACAAGCACACGCACACGCACACAAAACGATCCTAACGAAATACACACGTTTCATACGAAGCACTAACCAAACACTACTGGATCGTTCCGCACAAGATGCGTTTCAGCATCACATATACAGTTATTATAATGTCAGAGATTGGCTTACATTAGATAATGTTCGTTCGACATTACATGAAGCTGAATTTCTGAATTCCGCAAGTAATCCCTGCGACTCGGTCATCAGAGACAGAAACACAACTGTTCGTACCAGTGTGTTGATATAGCGTAGTGCTCACTGTATAAAAGTATTGTATGGAAAGTTATAGGTTCAAATGCAGAATTTTTTTTATTGTAAATCTAATCAAAAGACTTTTAGCATTTTTATTGAAATCATTGGTTTAAATGCAATTGTTTTATTTCTGATACTTTCCCGTGTCATTTTTATCATCGTATTGACTTTTCTGTTTGCCCTTATTTCTCTTCCTATGATCCTTTTTCCGTTTGGAATCTGTCTGTGTCACCTATAATCTGCAACCAAGTGTCAACCAGGACATCTCATCGTTTGGCAACGTGGCAGTATGACGATAGTTTCAGATAACCAGTGACAGCGAGAAATTACAGTTTGCTTTTAGCACTGAAACTGAAATTTTGCTGTGAAAGATGGCTTTGCAAACAAACATATTACGAACTTTTGTTTTTACTTGAGTTTGCTTCAAGATGTTAGCCTTAAATGCCATAAACAATTCCATCGCGATTTTAGTTTTGCCACAGTCTACTGATCGCCGTTTTCTCGGATAGACTGGACAACACAAGGTTGTTTTTAGGTTAGGACACGAGTTTAAATTCAGGACAACAAAACATGTAGTCTGCCACAGATCAGTCATTAGTCACTTAACATCACCTGCCAGCAAAGCATCTCCCATTTCCGTTATACCTGCAGCTGCCACTTCCAACACCGCTTTGCGTTACACATTTACAGCATTCGTGCCGGCCGCGGTGGTCTAGCGGTTCTAGGCGCTCAGTCCGGAACCGCGCGACTGCTACAGTCGCAGGTTCGAATCCTGCCTCAGGCATGGATGTGTGTGATGTCCTTAGGTTAGTTTAGTTTAAGTAGTTATAAGTTATAGGGGACTGATGACCACAGATGTTAAGTCCCATAGTGCTCACAGTCATTTGAACCATTTTTTTACAGCATTCTTCAAGTGGACTGGTGTGTCTGTGCGTCACAGTAGCCGGCAGCGTATGTGTGCAACACTGTAGCAGCAACTGACAGACATCAACTGTCAAATAAACATTTCAGAAGAGATAGAGTACACCTAAAAACTAAACTCCGCCCAAACAGGCCACAAAGGCCCAACAGTACGATAGAGTACATCTAGACGATGAAAAATCACACAGCAGTGGCGCGGAATTGTCGACATGAAACACAAGAACAAAGGCAGGATACGAACAGGGTGAGAAAAGATGTCTATTATGTTTAGTACAGCAGAAACCAAGAAATAACCACAAAAACAGACAACAATCTTCATCAAAGAAAATGTATGAAATTAAGACCGCAGATTTCAATGCTTCACTTATGTGAGGACTGCATCAAGTTCTGGGGTCGTAATTTCGAACACCTTCTTTGATGATGATCATTGTTTGTTTTCGTTCTCAGTTCTTGGTTACTGCTGCACTGAGCGTAATAAACATGTTTTTTCACCCCATCAATATGAAGTGGACACAGTCAGTACACTAGGACATAAATTAATGAGCAAACAATATTGTGTACATAAATATCAACATCTGACATACTAAATGCATTGGTATAAAAAAGATTAATTACTGAACAGAAAATAATAAAATTGGATAGCTCAAAAAAGTAATAACAGACCAATTTCATTTAAACCAAAAACCAAAGATTCTTTATCATGAAATTCATTATCATTGTTTTTAAGTTTCTTCATTACCTCACATCTCAGTTTAATATTTCCATCTACAAAAAACTGAAAATGCAAGCTACTAATTAATTTCAAATATCTGTTTAGCAAAATAGTTCGAAATTTATTATCAAGCTCTGTAAAAATTTTTTCACCATATCTAGTTTTCAAATATTCAGATCTTGTAAAGTAATATAATTCATTTAATTCTAACTCACTAATCTTTTTTAAACAAAGTAGAAATGTTAGCATCATTGAACTTCTTCAATAGAACCTCCATTTATATAGCCTGCAATTTTCTTGAGATGAAAAATTTTCACTCAAAATTCTATGCTGACCATCTTATGTTAATTTTTTTTGCCAAACATGATTACATAAGCAAGGTTATCATTCAGAATTTTATCACTGAGTGTGGCATACAGCTTCATTGTTGTTTTCTGAGTAGTTAACACATTCATTCTCCAAGACATATTTATGACACAGATGTGATAGTTTTCAATAAAATTGAAGGTACTCATATTGACATCACTACTGAATTGTGTGCCTCTCTAAAAATCTAGGTAAACATCATATGCTTTCAGATAATTATTTGGTGGATTGAGGTTCCACATTTATTGAGACGAAACTATATTTCTACCATTCTTTAGGTAGATATTCTGAAATTTTGTGTGATTGACCAAGGAAGATTCAAAGAACTGATTATTCTTCCTTTTTGTCTGGAAGGCATAACAAATTCTCTAGAATTATAGCAATTGGTGATATCTAGTTCAAAATTTCTCATGCTATTCTAGCAAGCAATCTCTTTGGTTTATGGTTCAAACGAAGCTATGGGAATCTTCGAGATTTTAGTCTTTCTTGCTGTAGGACGAGTTAATATTCTGGTTCATATCTAATCACAAGAACATGTATTTCCATTGATTCCATAATAATTTTGCCTTTCTTAGGAAGTGCGTTCACATCTTGGATGCCAGCTTGATTATGGTCAACCCACTGATGGCCATGTAAAAATCACAATTAAATCTCCTTCCCACATTATTTCTTTATAATCTTTGCAAAGACCACCAAATATTTCTAAAGGATTAAGTACTTCGTTTTTCTTACTTTTTATCCTCCCAGTATTGAGGATATGACCCTCCATGATTAACTCATTGGCTAGAGATGAAGTCTGTTGCATAAGTACAGGTGAAGAAATGAATCGATATTCTTTTCTAGACAGAGCATTGTTTCCTTTCTTTATGGTGATAACCTCAAACATCTGGCCAGAGTGGCTAAGCAGTTCTAGGCACCACAGTCTAGAGCCACGCGGCCGCTATGGTCGCAGGCTCTAATCCTGCCTTGGGCATGGATGTGTGTGATGTCCTTAGGTTAGTTAGGTTTAAGTAGTTCTAAGTTCTAAGGGACTGGTGACCTCAGAAGTTGAGGCCCATAGTGCTCAGAGCCATTTGAACCACTTTTTTTTAACTCTGAACAGCTTTGCCACATAGTTGTTCATCAATTTTTATTGGATTTTCTATCAGACATTGGATAATCTGTACTATCAGCTTTAATAGTACTAATGCTCATGTACAGTTTAGCATGATTAGGATGAACTCAACCATCTCCAATGTTTATGTTAGTCTCTGTGGTCTTGTTGGGGAGATTTATGTTGTTTTTAGTCTTATCATTCACATGTAACCGATAGCTCTTTACTTTGTTCATTGTCTGTTAAAAATTAAAAATTACGATGCCATTTCCAAAATAACTTCTACAGTAGCACCATTGAAGTTAGTAAAATTATCATTTTTATCAGTTATAGTAATTTCTAAATCCTGGAAAGGATCAAAATTTGGAATATATACAGGATAATGTGGTTCATGAGTTAGTGATCCACCAAATTACATTTGAATGAAGCAATGATATTAGTTTCCTGATGAAAACGATCAGTAAGTTTCTCTAATATACCATCAGCTGTATTGAAATTTATATTAATTAATTTGAATGGAATAAATTGAGGAACATTGTTGCCAGCAGTTTTTTTTATTAGCTTCAATGGTTTGGTTACCAAATCCAAGCACTCTTCCAATACTATTCTTTATATCCATATATAATTTAACATCACCCTCAATAATCACTATGTTTAAAGTTTCATCTACTTTAATGTGAATATTTGGCTTTTTTAATTAATAATTTTTTCCAAGTTTTTCAGATTGTATCGCCCCACAGGAATCACTCTTGGTTCTCCATCACAATATAATTCGTTATTTTTTTATGTAATATTTGAACTAAAAGAGCTATGTAAAAACCAACTAGTGCAACATTGCTGTAACTTTCTTGTATAGGCACATTCAGTCTTTCTTTGAGACCATGTGACTGATGACTCAGTTGAAATAGGGACTCATTTAATATTAATATAATTTTTTAAATTAAATGGTAACCAAAGATAAGAATTCCAGAGAAGAAATTTAAATGTAAACATAGTAAGTTTTTACCAAATTCTATTCAATGTGGAAAAATAGGTCTAAGCAGTTGTGGAAAAACTTCACTAATGATTGACAAATATATTTTAGCTCCAGGGTGATTGAAATACAATAAAATCAATCACTTGTATGTTTATTAAAAAAGTTTAGATCAACTGAAATACTCGGACTTTATAAAAATATGCAAAAATTGAAGATAAAATTGATATAAAAAGAGCTACCTTTATTCAAAATAATGATAAAATTATACTACTAGATGTATGTGAACATAATCCAGTTATTATATTTGATGGTTTCATTCTTGAAAAATCAGGTGTACTTAGAGAATTTTGTACTAGATGTTGACAGAAAAGAATAGACTGTTTTTATTTAGCTTATTATTTATTTTTAAACTTTTTGGACAAGATGATACAAATTTAGGTCACATGTGTCATGAATTTGTTGATGGTGATTTAAAACTGGATGATTTTAAAGAAAAGTGTAATAAATGTAAAAATGGGGACCAATTCGCTTTTTTAAAATTAGGTATGAGTAGTACATGGAAAGAAGGAAATTACAAACATAAGATAATAAATTTATTAATTAACTAATGTTCCTTATCTTTAATAAATGTTTGCAATTTATGACCCAGAGGTTGTTCAAAAACTGTAGTGACATAGAAGGATAAATGACAGTTCAAAGAGGAATTTAAAAAACAGAAGGAACAACCTAGAACAGAGCACAAACATATAAAAGAGACAATCAATGAGTTATTGCTGCAGTCAAAAACATTAAAGAAGAAACTAAAGGATTAGGTGCTAATGAGCTGAAAGCTTCTGAAGAAAACAGATAGATTGAAACACACAAGGTTCCTTATCACTATTTTGATGATTTGCTACTATACCACCAACTAAACATTATGAAAGCCCACTGCACATCTATACATTAAGTTAATCAGAAATACAAGATTCACTGAATAAATATGAAGAAGAGACAAAAAGTAGAAAAAAGTTAAAAGATAAAGTTCACAGTGCTGTTAAAAAAATTAACGTAAGTTCAAGAATGATGGAATATACCAGTCACAGTGAAGACAAAATTTTTGTATTAAGACCTGCTGGTATGTTTAAGTACATTGTAATTATCTAGTACAATTTGATAGAGATAAATTAACTATTAAAGGAAAAGAATATGAGGGCACAGATACATTAATGAATCTGTTAATTAGAAAACACATTACAATGGAAGATTTGAATACAAAAGTTGAGGGTGATGATTTATCAAATTACGCAGATATATTGCGCTCAATAGAAGCACTATACTCTGATAATATTCCAAATAAAATAAAATCAAATACAGGCAAAAACTACAAAGGCTTGATAAAAGAAAATGCTGAAGATGATTTTCCAAAATGAAGACAACCATTAGATTCTTCACCTGAGAAAAAGGGCAAAGTAGTAGTTAAGAAATACACTGAAAAACCAGTTGAATAAATTTGGATGAATTGTGTGTGAGAATTAATAAACAGATTAATAATAATTCACAGCAAAGAATTAGTTGGAAATAAAGATTATCACAATGAAAAAGTTGGAATAATGCATATGTTAACAAATAAATTTAATCATTTAATTATCAATAATCCAAAAGGAATTTGATCAGAATTTTGAATAATTTACCATATACATTTTAGAAAAGTGAAAATCATGGGAAAAGATTAGAAGTTGGGCTTTAAATAATTGGTCAGTGCCAGAGATGCATCTATAAGGCTGTGCAAACTGTGCACCTTTTACCAAACTAGATAAAACATTAGATAGAGGAGATCAAGAAATAAATCCAGTAAATGGAGCTTGTATAAAGCATGGGCATACTAAAGGTTTAGAATCTAGATGTCAAGTTGATAAAAAATACTTCAGTTAGCTGTGAAAGAAAGAATGTGTGCTAAAAGTGAAACACTTGGGGAAAAATTAGCTGCAAATGTTGTTAGAAGAATTATGTATGGAAACAGAAAAATGAGCAGGAGTCTCAATGAATGTGGCTGGGGTTGAAAACTGTTAAATTTTTATCTAAATGGATGAATGGCTTCAGTATTGATTATACTTTGTTATGCAAAGGCGAAACTAAACCAAAATGAATTAAAATGTAAGTCAATAAAGAGAAATTAAGCAGTATTGATAATTTTTGAATTTATGCACAAAAGGAAAGACATATAAAAACTGGTGATAATGTACTCATAACATTAGGTATACCCATTATTAAAAAATTATTGAATACAAACATGAAAGAAGGTTCTGGACAAACAAAACATGAAAGTGGTTTTGTTCCATTACTACTGGCTGCATTACTATATGTAGCAGCTATTGGTTCATTAGAAGGTGGAGCAGAGAGTATTGCTAAAGCAGTAATGAACAAGAAAAAAGGTGATGCAGATGTATAAGAACAAAAAAGATATAAATCAGCATTAGAGAAGAAAGGAAGTGGAACAAAAAAATTCAAAAAATAAGCTCTTTGTATCCAAACACATTAAGTAATTATGATGTAGAAAACATGCTAAGAAATTTAATATTAAACTCCTTTGTGGCGTTTTTATGACTGATAAATTACCTAATAATGTCTCTGGAATGGTTAATTTAGGTACATCTGATCATGCTGGGACATACTGAATCTGTTATTATACAAAAAAATTTTGAGTTTGATTCATTTGGTGGAACTATTCCTAAATAATTGATTAAATTTCTTGGCTCGAGTGAACTGTATTATAATGGGCAACGAATTCAAAATTTTAATGAAGTAATATTTGGTCATTTGTGTCTATTTGTTTTAAAACTGTTATCAGATAATTATAAGTCTAATGATACTTTAAGTTTAATAAATGGACATTTTTGGAAATAAGCTAAACAAGCAGGGCACTGAAGGAAAGAAGTCAAAATCAAAACAAAATCTGAGGAATTTGAATCTTTAGAATAAAAAATAGAAAAAATACTTAATGAATAAAGTTGATTCGGAAATATCAAGTCGAAACTTTAATAGGGGTAACTATTTATTTACAGCTCATACAAAATAGATACGTGTTTCAAAGTTTTACTGACCTTCACAGTAGTCACCAGCATTGTAAATAACCCATTGCTAGCACTGTGGAAGCTGTAGGATACTTTTAGTAGTGTCAGTTGTGTTGACGGTTCGACCACCACGGTCTATTGCCTGACGAATTTGTAGCAGTTCTGAAGCGAATGCCATGAAGTGTTTCCTTAAGTTTAGCAATCGAGTTGAACTTATGAGGGCTTAAGTCATGGGACTGCAGTAGGTGGTATAGCATTTAGCAGCCTCATCAGTCAAACAAATCAATAACAGCTTGCACTGTACGTGCTTGAGCATTGTCCAGCAAAATGATGGTCAGGTCCTGCAGAAAGTGTCATCACTTGTGTGTCTAAGTTGGTCTCAGGTGGTGTTCCAAAAATGAACAAGATAGAGACAGAAGTGGTGGCACTTTCTGCAGGACATGACCATCATTTTGCAGGACAATGCTCAAGCACATACAGTGCAAACTGTTACTGATTTGTTTGACTGATGGGCTGCTAATTGCTATTACACCAACTGCTCTCCCCTGACTTAAGTCCTCGTGAGTTCAGCTCGATTTCTAAGCTGAAGGCAACACTTCACAGCATTCGCTTGAGAACTGCTACAAATTTGTTGGGCAATATACCGTGCTGCTCGAACTGTCAACACAACTGGCACTGCTAAGAGTATCCTTCGACATCCTCATCACTGGCAATGGGTTATACACAATGCTGGTGACTACTTTGAAGGTCAATAAAACTTTCAAACGTGTATCTGTTTTATATGAACTGTAAATAAATAGTTGCTACTATAGAAGTTATAACCCTCATAGTTAACTTAACTGAACAATTTCAGAAAGAATCAAGTGAGATTTTTAAGGCAACCAGAGGTAATACTAACTTTAATGGTAGAAAAGTAGTGGACATATAATATCCTGCAAATGGTTATGAAGCAGTTACTAAACAATACTTAGAAAATGAATGGGCCAATCTTTTGAGCAAAGCTGAGTACTCAAGTATTTTAACAAATACAGTAATTATGTCACTACACAACAGTTAATGGAAAATTTATGCAGATTTATCTAGGTAACTATACCACCATAAGACACCTTGATGAAAAGGTGAAAAGCAAGCATACAACTCTTATATTAACTATAGACTAGAAAATACAGTACATGATAGATTAGTATTCGAATTTACTTTTATGACTGAAGATGAACAAAAATGCGCAATTTTGAATGCAATTTCAAGTTTAAAACAATTATTGTTGTTGGTAAGAATACAAACAAAGATTTGAAATGACTTTGATATTACATTAAATGTATGTGATAAGCTGTATGATGTTAATGAAAATCAGATGTTCTTACTTTAAGATTAAAAGATATAGTTACAAATGTACCAGTAGATGTAAAGTTATTTATAGTTGGCAAAATAATTTAAAATTTAAGACAGTTTTAATCTGTATAAACGAACACCCACATCTGGTGCTTGAAGTGCAGAAAATTTACTGAAACTCGTAATACTCATGGAGTAACAACAAAAAATGGAAAACAAAGAATTGGAAGACTTTTCGTAGTATTTAAAACTAAATAGAATAAATTAGTTACAAAATTTTGTAGGTGAAGCGGTGGGTGATTCAAATACTCGTTAAGAAGTAGTTAATGAATTACATACCTCAATGAGAAAAAATTTTAAAACAAGAAATGTTATTTCTTTTGGTATAGATTATTTATAGCAAGATGATCTAGTAAAAATGGATTCTGGATACTTGAAAGATATCTCAAAAATAAAGGATGTAAATATTTATTGACCGTAACTGATGTTTTTTCAAAATTTGCTTTGGCTATTCTGGTTAAAGATAAAACAGGCAGAAATGTGGCTAATGCTTTTGGAAATATTTTAAAGCTAAAATGTATAAGAAATTTACGGACAGATAATGCTAAAGAATTTTGTAAGGAAGAACTTAAGGAACTTATGAAAAAATATAAGAGTAATCATTATTTAACTTCTTCATAATTAAAAGCACCTGTTTTTGAAAGATTTAACAGAACATTTAAAGAAAGTATGTGGAAAAAATTTGACTTACAAGGAAATTATAAATGCATTCATTTAGTTAAAAATATAGTTGATAGATATAATAGTTTGACAATAAGAATGTAGCCAATAGACATTAGCCGTAAAAATTTTAAGCCAGTTGTCATTTTATCTAATGATAAACCTAAATGCAGGATGTCTCACAAAAGACACCCATGAGGGGTTCACAGCTCGGGAGGCACAGCCACCAGCCACTGCACCTGCATCCACCACCCTGCGGCGCACCCGACTCTCAGACACTAATCTGCTGGTAGTCAGTTGCATGCATACTTCCCCTGAGTTAAGCATAAACAACGATGCCATCTGATTAACTTAAGCTTACCTTTATTTACAGTAGGTGCTCAAAATGATATCCACCGTGAGAGCAGCCTGACATCTCCTCAACACATCAGCAAACACTTGACGAATTTCGGTTGCCGAAATCGGAGAAATGACTAGCCGAACCATGTCTTCTAACTCTTCGAATGTGTGGGGATTGGTTGCGTACACCTTGTCTTTCAACATTCCCCAAAGATAAAAATCATATGGTTTAGATCTGGAGAACGAGGAGGCCAGTCAGCTATTCTATCATCAAAAACACTTCGTATTGATGTCATAGAAGCATTGGTGATGTGTGGTCTTGCGTTGTCCCGCGTAAAATAACAATACATCTTTTCGTGAGGTGCTAGTTCACGAAAAAAGGATGTAGTATTTTGTTCACATACCTGTCGGAATCTGCACTTTCATGGAAAAATATTAGTCCAATCGTCTGGAACTAATTGCACACCACTTCTGTTGTCACATCATGCAGAGGTTGTTGATGCAGTTCGTGAGGATTTTCGGAGCTCCAAACATTGATTGTTCTGGGAGTTTATGTACTCTGACAAATCCAGTCATGTTTCATCAGAAAAAATGCATCTCATTATCAGCTTCTCCACTGTACACAGACTATAGCAGCTAGTTGCAATAAAGACGTCGAGCAACAGTATCTGAGTTCCTCAGCTGATGCACTACTATTATTTTGTATGGTTTCAATTTCAGCTTCTGCTCAGCTCTGTGAGCAGATGCTCTTTACACACCAGTCTGAAGCTTCAAACGGCGCAGAGATTTTCTCGGACTTCTTTCCAAGGCTTTCCAAGGCACTGGTTGACGTGGCCGGATGTAGATGGGAGTGTCAGTTGTGCGGGAAAATGATAGGTTTCTAGTACCTTCTAGAACGGTTTCAGCGTAGTAATACTGTTCCGGTATCAGAAAGAGCGCAGCATTGTGAATTCTAAGGTGACCCCCCCCCCCCCATCTACTCTCCCCTGTGGAACTTCGATGGCAATATGGCGAGATATCGGCGTCGAGACAAAATAGTCCCACTTTTCTTAACCCTTTAGGTTAAGAAAAATATATTTTAAATTTCATCAAAAGCACGTAATTGAGGACAGGGCTTAAGAAAACGATTTCCTCGTTTACATGCTATTTTCTTTCATTAGTTTATAAAATGAGTAGAGACGTGATTGCTCATCAGCGCGGAGGTATGAATAAAGTGATGGGAAGCACTAGTTTTAGCGTTGTCACTTTCGCTCAGGAGATTTGCTTGGCGGGAACCTGCTAATTGGACAGACCCGTATCTGACCGCTCCAATGAAATGCTAACTTTATTCGGCCAGTAAGTACCTTTACGGTACAAATGGCTTTCCAGGCACTGCTCCAAGTGTCTGGAACAGCAGTTGAGTAGCGAAAGGTTATTCCGCAATTTAATACGCCAGTAAAAGCGTATGCGAGGCTGTGACTTTGATTGCATGATACGAAGTGTCATTGGAACTATGATGAACTGTAGAACGAAGGTAGAACCGCGTATCACAATCAAGAAGCAGTCTTATCTTCATGGATTTAGCATGGTTCGATGCTGGTGTGAATTTCCAATAAGTCTTAAGGGTTTTACTGTACACAAGATGGCCGTAAAGTCGAATGCAGTGAAGCAAACCTAAATTCATTGTGTAATGTGATAATGTTCAGGTGAGCGAGTGTTTGTTGTAGTTTCATCATTAGAACTCCCACGTGGCAGTGCAAAAATTAATTGTTTAGCACTGAGTGAAACTGGTGTCTAAATTCTATGTATGTAAAGAGAAGACAGATTGTTCTACAAGGGGTTAATGTATACTGCATTGTTCTGAAGAATAGAGCGTCACTCATTGTGAAGATAATTTATGAACATAAATGAGATATGTGTCATCATAAGGTGCACAAGGGAAGACTCCGTTATTTGTGTGCTCTCGGATTAACTACAGGTGCTAAACATTACTGTAACAGCAATTCCTCGCAGATGTAATATGTGCTTTTTTTGGAGGACATTGCACCTCTGAATTACATTTTATGTATCACGGTGGGTCTGTGTTCTTATTTGCTGCGACACCCTTTTTCCCTACAATATTACTTGGTTGATTAATTGCTTACCAAGATTGTTTACAGTGAGTAGCATTGAGAGTGGGAGAGCAGGACTATCTTTGAGAGCCAAACATCTTCGAGAAATATAAAGGCCATGATCTGTTGTGCTTATGACACATTAAGATATTGCAGGGCACTCTCATTTTTGATACGGTGTCATGCTGCTTAATGTTCATAGGGAAGGTGATCTTTATTACTTGGTTGCTATATTTGATACAATCTGACTTCATTCATGTGATGAAATGGTTGGCAGTAGTTAATGCTCTTGCTTGTGTGCTGTAGTGAATGCATAGGGGTAGGCTTTACCTCCGTTCAAAGGAAGAGCGTGCCAAGTTAACTGACTGCAGTAAAAGTGTACAGCAGCCGAGAGCCGAGGGGAGCTTTTTCTCTGCGAAACGTGGTGGAAACGTTTGCTGACAGCCAAGTCCCCTGGTCTCATTGTGCAGACACATTGGGCGGCACCGGTCGGTCGACGGCCACGTCCAGGTAGGCTGACTAGTGCCGAGGAGTCGCTGCGACTATGAGCAGTTTTGTAAGATCTGATGACTGGCAATAAAGCAGAGGATGGGCCGATGTTAGATAGAAAGCAGATGACACGGCTGTGAGTTTCTGCGAATTTCCGTGGGACAGGGCAGTGGCGCCTAGGCGTCCAGACTCTGCTACAAAACATATTTGTGAAGGTACGAGGCTTTTAGCGAGTTTATGGCTTTGCTTTGGAAAGTACGAAATGGATGCAACAGGGGAGATAACGATTTTTTTGTGGAGAGCAGTGGTTCCATCCAAGTCACGCTTTTAGCAAAGACACAGCATAAATGCATGGGAAAGAGGGCCTGAAGCTGATTTTTTCCCTTTTTTCCCAAGTAATTTTTAAAATCGCTGGTTGGTCAAATCTGTGTATGTAGAGAAAGGGGGCAGTCTCCCAGCTTCGAATGCCGAGCTCTAGCTCGTGATCGGCTTGTGCTAAAGTGGGTGTAGTCTAAGCATTGTGCTATGGTACCGAGCTGCACTGAAAATCTGTTGAGAAAGAGAAGAACACTCTTGTACTGGCCCTTCGCTAGTAAAGAACAGCAGTTCCTTACCTAGACGGTGAGACTTGTGTCCTTTGCTAGTATGCCACTTAGAGCCTGTGCCAGTCTCCGTCTGAACTATAAGAGGTACTGCTTCTTGCATCACGCATAATGTAACAAATGTTAGGTGGACGGTGGCCCCTGTGCGACTGGATTAATACAATCTATGTGGCACCAAGGCTCTCAAGTTACTAATCACTGGCACCGATACCTTAATAACAGAATGCAACTCATGTTATATCACTTTCCAGCATTCGGTTTCGTCGTAATGGTAGTCAGGTAGAATAAATCTCAGAGTAATAAACTGCTCAACCGACCCTGATAACTTCCATTATGAATTATGGGATTTTAGAAATAAAAGCATGAAGTTGTTTAAAATTACATAAAAGATTTTATGAAAATAAAATTAGAAACCAGTCCATATAATTTTGAAAACAATGAGATATATATCAAAACAGTTAAAGACAAATTGGATATTGACTTAGATCCCAATAAGCTAAAAGAAAGTCCAGGAAAACTAGATGTTGCTCTTTATGGGGAAAATTTGGACAACTACAAAATATGAGTAAAACTGAGCATGTTACAGATTTACGATAATTTTATGATATACACCTGGATGATTGATTAAATAATATAGATATAAATTTTATTAATGGTTCAAATGGCTCTGAGCACTATGGGACTCAACTGCTGTGGTCATCAGTCCCCTAGAACTTAGAACTACTTAAACCTAACTAACCTAAGGACATCACACACATCCATGCCCGAGGCAGGATTCGAACCTGCGACCGTAGCAGTCGCACGGTTCCGGACTGCGCGCCTAGAACCGCGAGACCACTGCGGCCGGCTTTTATTAATGAGCATACAATACAGATGAAGTACAATTTCAAGGATTATTATGTAGAAAATAATATGGATAAGTATATTTTTATAGCAGTGTTCAACACATCAAATGCTAGGCTTAGGTACAATGACAGATCAGATAAGTTAGGAAAAAAATGTTGTATATTTTGATATGGACAGCATAGTATACATCAATGATGGTGAAGTCAATGCAGAAAAAGGTTGTATGTTGGGTAAATGGATGGATGAATTAGGAGGTAATAAATGGATTAAAAATTAGGCTTCGACTGGATGTAAGAGTTATTATTATGAGAAAAATGATAAAAGCACAGTGATGAAGATACAGAGCCCCACTTTAAACTATAAAAATATTCAGAAGTTGAACGATGAATCTACGATAAAATTAAGCGAAAGTTAATTGAAAGAAAAAATACTATTAGAGTACAATCAGATAACCATAGCTGTCAGTATTAAAAATCAAATCAACCAACAAGTTAAGAAAGAATTCTCAATTCAGTGTGATAAAAGAAATTATGATACAGTGCCTTGTGGCTATTAAAATTAATTTAATAAATTAAAATTGAAATATGTTTTCTATATCTTCTATGAAATGATAATGAATTTCATGATATAAAATTTATAGTTTAATTTTTAAATTCAAAATTTAACTTCGAGTTTCAATTTTTTATATTAAAGCTCTAAGTCGCTGGTACCCTGCCACCGCCACCTGGTTCGTTATTAGTATTTTGAGCTATTCAGTTTTAATATTTTGTGTTCAATTATTTATCGTTTTTTATACCAACGCATGTAGTATGAGGGTTGCTAGGATTTCCTAAACCAAAGCCGGGCTTTCTTTCTTCGAACATGACAATTTTAAACTGAACAAAATCGGGATTTAACGTATGTCTTTAATGTCAGTTTCGTGTCAGTGAGACACACAAAAGTTTGAGAGACATACATACATTAAGCTTTATAACTAACCATCTTTACCTTTGTGAAGCCACGAGATAACCTTACACCATTCGTCATTAAAATTGGCTTCAATTTCAGTTTTGTTTCTTTTTTGACACTAGTACTTCATTAGCTTCAGTGACACCGAATCCAGTTGTAAAAATGGTTCACCATCAGTAACAACAACCAACTGTTTCGATTTGCCGACTCGCTACTGTGTCTGACGTAAGTTACACGATTGCAAGCCATGCCCTCATATTTACCGCTACCGCGCGGAGTCAAAAAGCCACAGCTGCTTCTGGAAGATGAAGTCAGAGGTAAAAACCAATACAATGATGTTCGCGATAGAAACTGAAATCTTCATATGTATTGATATTTTAATAAAGATCGTAACTGCAGCAATTACGTCTACTTACCATAAGAAAAGGAAACACTCAAACTAAAGTGAAATGCAACGCACAGTAAGAAAGCAAACAATAATGGCTACCTTACACAGTACTGTTAGATATGAAGGTAACCTTGGCTGCAGCCAAAAACAAATTGCAGTCAACCGAAGCCAATCGTCTTCTACCGACTGAGGACTTCTTTCTTCGGTCCTAAATCTCAATTTGACCATCGTCATACAACGATTCAGGTCAAAGGAAGTTGATCAGCCATCTTAAAGTTGACATTCTGAACGGCTTTTGAGTGCAAATCTTTTTAGGACTAAGAGCTGCGATATTTTTAAGTTCACTTATATTTACAAGATTGTCTCTTAATTCGTTTAATGAACAAACTATATTGTATGAAATATTATCCGTTCTGGTGTAATTGGGATTTTTCTGTATCCCGACAAGGTTTAAACGGAAGTCGGGATTTCAAGAGAAAAATCGGAACAATCCTGGTGTGACATACCAAGTGATGTTGATTGTGTCTGCATTAGATAGTAGACATCACACGTATTTTCTTTTCTTTTTGGAAGTGAATTTGCATCAAAAAGAGACGAGTAACGTGGAGCAAGGCCGGAAACCTTTAGAGTACCCAAAACTCAAATCTGTTCAGAGCAACGAGAAGCAAGATGGACACCATAAAGTCGAACACTACTCGCTGATTTTCAACTTGGTGCAGCCTATTACGACGCAAATTATTACACTCTTCGTACAAGTGTCTTTATTGGAAAACTGGATTAATTATGCGTGAATTGGAGTGCGATCAAATTTCAGTATGAAACCGCAGCAATGTGCTATGCGGAGGAAAAAGGGAAACTGCCAGAATTACAATCACTATCCGAATTATCATCAACGATGACATCAGGTGACACAAGCCGATCGCAGTGTTTCTTGACATACATACGCTAGTAGGCCTACAGTTCATGTTTGCGAATGACATCGTTCGGGGCAACAAATATCGTGCTCGAGAATTACATAACAGCATACAAAGTGCAAGTGTAAATTTATCATCGTGCAGAATCACTGTTACCGCTGCCGAACGCAGATCACAAACTCGGAAAAAGACGATGAACAACATCATCAAAACTACAAATTGAAATGGAAAGTTTACTGATCCCGACAGGTATGTCATTCGAATTCAAACGTTTGCAGTTTCTAGTGCGACTATCATGTACAATGACAAAGCGGAGGACCAGTCGCTACAAATGTGTACTAAATTCGGCAAATCCGTGCTTCTCACGACTACGGCTGTATGAGACTTGCTCGCGCTCGTCGAAAAACCTTCTCATTTATTCGTGTACGCACCAGACGGAAAAAGAAAACGTACCGTGCGTCAAAAAGCACTTCAGTAAACAGAATTTAAACACAGACGCAGGTGTCGTTACGTACGCTCCTGTTTAGCCACTGGTTCTACACATGCTTCGCTGTCATAGTAGCACAATCAAAATGTTACGGTATGACGAACCCATTTCCGGATGACCGAACATATTGCCCCACTGTAGCTCACTCAGCTGCTGATATCGCGCCTTCGACGTCAACGAGGCACATTATCATTTTATTACTTTTTTACGTGAAGTCTACTCAGTGTCCGATTTGGCGTAATACAAACATTTTGGAACATACAGGAGAGAACGCTGTTTGTTGTACGCGTGCACAAATCTCTCTGCAGTCGTTAACCTCACTACTGCACTGCCCCTCACTTCCTCCCACCGAGGTTTTGTTCATCAGTGCTACTATATTCGGAAATTTCATTTTTTTAATCGTTAGTTATAGAGTCATGAAATTTTCTTCTCCACTGCGGCACGTATTGACATGCGTGATTAGTTTTACGAGGGACAAACATGGGCCGATGAAACTTAGAAAATAAAAAAAGCGTGTATAACACTTTTAACAGTTCGAGGACAAACGGAGAATGAGGAAATGAAAGTAAAAAAACTGATAAAAGAGCTTTGGACTGTGAAAGGAGTGTGGTGAATAGAGAAAAACAGAAGCTCTAAAAATGTATAAGATAAATGAACCACCGAGTTTACTCTGAGGATTTGAAGGCTGATCGACCTCCGGCGCGAAAGAATATTGTGCGAAAGTATGTTAGAATGTAGTAACTAGAACTAGAAAAAAAGTCACCTTGCTGCAAATGCTACCAGGCAAATAAATCAAAGAGAGAGATTAAAATCAAAACCATGACATATTTTTATATACTTTTCATTTTGTATCCTCGTAGAGCCGACTGTTTGAACTGTGGCCCCAGAGTCTTTTCAGACAATTAGTCGTCGAACTGATACTAGAGCAGAGAAAGATCCACTTGCTCATATTTGGAAGAGGATATCAGTTCCGTTAATTGCCTTAAATCCAAGGACAACCTCCCAAACACCTTGGCAGCAACGGGGGGGTGAGAATTATGTGTGAGACAATATCGTCTTGCGAAAAATATGAAAGCCTAGTGTATGTGTAACCTATCTGTTTATGTGTACAATAAAGTCGAGTAGTTGTTAGAAAAATAGAGTCTACCTGTGTCGTTGCCTACTGCAGACGATGCGATCGACAGCAGCTGACGTGGTTTAAATTCTTTTTCTTGGTTTCTTCTTTCACTCCCAGCAACTATCATGACTTAAATTTCTATTTCTTGTTTTGTTCTTTCATTCCCTCGTCCGCAAGGGTCTGGCAGCTATATAATACGCCACAAACATTTACGATGATACAAATTATTTTGAAATATTAAAAAAAGATAAAATACGGACATGGTTTCTAAATTCATTAAAGCGAAAGTAACAAGTTTAATACCGATAAAATAAATACTGGCAAAACTGTGAAGCACTTCAAAATGCTAAAATTAAATGGACCTCTACTGGAATGGGATAGTTTGGGAAAGAGGGGGTTTAGTCGTTCCGGTGATATGTAAGATGTATACGAAAATGTCCAGGGTATGTGAGGCGAGAAGAGAATTTGATATGCTAGTGAATAAATGAAATACTAGACAGAGATACATTAAGGGGTAAACAGAATTCTTTGGTTGCGGGTGGGATGAGGAATGGAGTGACAAGTAGTTAAGGAAATAACTAGAGGTCTGCATGGATGCGAATATATACAGTAATACTGTCGTCGCGTCTGAAACCCTGCGCCGGTGAGGATATTCACATATATGAAGAAATCTACAATAATAATGATTTTGTCATGAAAAGCTACAGAAAGGTGTCAGTAACGCGATTTTCATCTGTTTGCATTACGTGAGATCAATAACAAAAATTATTATTATTCGTCACTATTGTTATTCATTTGGGACGGAGTGGCGCTTTATTGGCACCTGGAGACAGTAGATGCACAGCTAGCATCTGCATATGGCAACATAGCTATACTTTCCCCACAGTTAAATATATCTTGATTCCGAAGTATCGGTAGCTGCCTTACGCTTGAGTCATTGCCGTTCGCTTTGTATTAACAAAGATCACTTAAATAATTAGCGAAAGCCGCCACAAAGCGAAATGAACTCTGCTCTAGAACATTTCATGCCTTGCAGTCTCCACATCATAGTCTGACTACTGTTTGGGTTCACCATACGTCATAATATACGGTTAGTATAAAATCAGTGATGCTGTCGACGTTCATCGAAAAGAGTTTTGAAAGTACACAATGCAACGTTTAACATATTGAGAAGTGAAGTACGTTAACATGATTTAACTTTATGATAATTGAACCTATATTTGATAAACAAATTATGAGGCTCCTGTTTAACAGTATTCAAGACGTGACGGCAACTTGTAACACAACTTCAAAGACCTCCCAATGTTAAGAAAATGTTCTGCAGAAAATTTCACAAAATCCGTTTCAGTACTTACCGCAGAAACTTATAACTTAAGGAGCGTATCAAGAATATGACAGACGATATTCTATTAAAATGTGGTCATTATCGGCCTCTGCATTTTAGTCTGCCCCATGAACGACAGATATTGCCGAGGTGGGATGGCGCGTGTGGCTCAACGATAGAGACAGCCGTACCGTAGGTGTAACCACAACGGAGAGAGATCTGTGGAGAGGTCAGAGAAACGTGTGGTCCCCGTAGAAAGGCAACATGCTTTTCAGTAGTTGCAGAGGTAACTGTCTGGATGATTGATTGATCTTGCCTTGTAATATCAGCCAGCATGGCCTTGCTGTGCTGGTACTGCGAACGCCTGAAAGCAAGGAGAAACTAAAGTCGTTCCTTTCCTGAGGACATGGAGCTCTACTGTATCGTTTAATGACGATGGCATTCCCTTGGGTTAAAATACTCCCGAGGTAAAACAATCCCAGATTCAGATCTCCGGGCAGAAACTACTCACAAGGATGTCGTCATCAGGCAAAACAAAAGTGACATCTTATGGGTTGAAGAGTGGACTGTTATATCCCTACATGGGGCAGGTAGGGTAGAAAATTTAAAAGGGGAAATGGATAGGCTGGCATTAGATATAGTGGGAATTGGTGAAGCTCGGTATCAGGAGGAACAGGACTTCTGCTCTGGTGAGTGCAAATCAAATAGAGTTAATGCAGGACTAGGTCTAATAATGAATAAGAAAATAGGAAAGCAGGTAAACCATTATCAACAGCGTAGTGAGCGCATTATTGTAACTAAGACAGGTACATAGCCAACATCCACTACAGTAGTACAAGCTTATGTGCCAACCAGGTCCGCAGATGATGAACAGATTGAAAGAATGTATGATGAGATAAAGAAATTATTCAGATAGGTGAGGGAGTGGAAAAATGTAATTGTTGTAGGTGACTAGAATTCAGCAGGAAGAGGAGGAAAATAGTGTGAAAATACGGATCGGGGGAAAGGAATAACAGTGGAAGCCATCTGGTAGAATATTGCACAGAGCTAACACTTGGTTTAAGGACTATAAAGGAAGGATGCGTCTGGAGACACTGTAAGGTTTCAGGTGGATTATGTAATGGTGAGACAGAGATGTCGGAACCAGATTTTGAACTGCAAGACATTTCCAGGGGTAGATGTGGCCTTTGATGATTATTTATTGGTTATGAACTGTAGATTAAAGCTGATGAATTTGCAAAAAGTTAGGAAATTAAGGAGACAGGACTTGGGATAAGTTTAAAGAACAAGAGGTTGTTCAGAGTTTCATAGGCAACCATTGACTAAAACAGGAGAAATGAATACGATAGGAGAAGAATGGGTAGCTTTGAGAGACGAAGTAGTGAAGGCAGCAGAGGATCAGACAGGTAAAAATACAAATGCTAGTAAAAATCCTTGGGTATCACAGGAGGTTTTGAACTTAACTCATGAATGAAGAAAATATTAAAATGCAGCTGATGATGCGGGTGAAATAGAATACAAATTCTAAAAAATAAGACTGACAGAAAGTGCAAAATGCCTCAGCATGAATGGCTAGAATACAAAAGTAAGTCTATACAAACGTATAACTAGAGGAAACGTACATGCAGTCTATACGAAAATTTAAAGAGGCCCTTGGAGAAAAGAGAAGCAGGTCTATGAATTTCAAGAGCTCAGATGGAAAACCAGTACTAAGCAAAGAAGGGAAAGCTGAGAGGCGGAAGGAGTATACAGGGTGAGTCACGTAAGACGTAAGACCCTTTTTATTTCGTGAACGGTTTGAGATATCGAAACGAGGTTTTTTGAAACTGATAGTACGCTGAGGGGTACGTAATGTTTTGTGTGGATAATGCTCTGAAGTCTGGTATAAACCAAGTTATTGAAACAAGTATATTTTTTTTTAAATGGAATCGTATACTTTATATAACTGATTCAATAGCTCTTGCAAAGACAATTATAGTGGTATAGCGCTTGTTAATATTTTGCAAAAGAATCCGAGAAATGTACTAAAATTGGAAAGCAAAGCGGCCAGTGTCGGCTATTGCGGTGTAATCAGGGCCAAACAGAACTTTCATGCCAGGCGCTGTCGCTATATGTAACAAGACAGGCCTACGCTACTAAGAAAGACCTCATTTCCTATTCGACGTAGATGCTGGTTCAGCTATGATTTTTGTATAAGGAACTATGGCATATGCTAGCTTCTGGTGTATCAGATGGGGCTTAGAAAAGCTGTTTCAAATGTGTGTAAGTTTCCAGATATCTGTGGAAACAACTGTAGTTTCGTCAGGCAGTTTCCCATTTAAATCTTGCATGTTGTTGCTTACTTGTCAAAGGAATACAGGAACGTCGGTCGTTCATACTTCGTAACGGTGAACAGCGCTAATCACGAAAAAACTACAGTATCATCTTCCTTAGACAGGGAAAGAATAATATCTGACCTGCTTTTGTCTGGAAACGCCTGAATGCTTCTTAGAAGCAAAAGACCTTCTGTCTGACTAATGTGTCTACAGATGCTACTCGAAACGGTAATCAGATGAAATACACTTTAAGTAAATTAAACATTTTATGCTGAATGACTGACGGGACGTCACTCAGGAAATAAATGTTTTTCTTAATGAAACGTAGTTTTACCTTTACTTAAGCATGTGCTGAAATTGTTTACGATCGACTGCAAGGTACGTTTACCAGCGCCTTTCGAGAGATAGATGAACAGATGAAAGTACAATGGATGAATGCTGCTGCACGGTGTGGCGATTCGACAGCTCTTATCGTCTGACGTATTTTGGACTTCATGATAGACTGAATATTTCACTGGTCCCCATAGAAAGAAATCAGGAGGAGTCAAATGAGGGGACCTGGTCGACCATTGTCCTACAACCTTTCACCCTATCCAACGGTTAGAAAACTTTTCATTCACTATTTACATTGCAACACTGGGAGAAGCCGGCCTGTGTGGCCGTGCGGTTCTAGGCGCTACAGTCTGGAACCGCGTGACCGCTACGGTCGCAGGTTCGAATCCTGCCCTCGGGCATGGGTGTGTGTGATGTCCTTAGGTTAGTTAGGTTTAAGTAGTTCTAAGTTCTAGGGGACTGATGACCACAGATGTAAAGTCCCATAGTGCTCAGAGCCATTTGAACCATTTGAACACTGGGAGAGTGAGCTGCGCTGCCATCCGGTTGGAATCACATACACGTCGCTTATTCAGTCAAACCTCTTCTAGAAGAATTGGCAGAATGTTCATAAGAAAGTGTGCGAACGTAGTTCTATATGATTCCGGTGGGATAAAGTAAGGCCCACAACGGAATTTCCTATTGTGCCACGCCATATTTATACGCTCTACGGTCGTCGTTGTCGTACCTGACGAAGCCAAAGCGAACTTTCCATTGTCCAGTAGTGCATGTTACTTAAACTTACATTACCGCGGTTCGTAAACGTTTCTTGGCCGTTGAAGAGCGCGAGCAGGAAAAACGTAGTGTTGTCTCCTAGGCGCTGCAGAGCAAACCGACAAAATTCTGTACGGCGTTACGTCCTCCGAGCGTGTGATGTAGTGACTGATGATAAGGGTGGAATTTATGTCGATGCAAGATGCGATGACACTCGTCTGTATGATCCCACATTCCTTCGCACTACATCTCGTGCCACCATGCGGACTGATAAGTGGCGTAGCCAAAACAATTTCTTCATGTGCTCTGTCAGTTGCAGTCTTTGTCCTCGTCCTGACATTGAAGCTGCCTTTTCGCACAAGTAACACAATAATTCCTGCAATTGTCTGACGCGATGGAGAGTGACAATCGGGATAGACATCTCCTATAATGCAGTACCGTCTCGACAGCATTTCTCTGTCATTCGCCGTATAAAAGTAGCATGGCTAATTTCTCCTCATAGGTGTGCATGTCTGTTGAACCAGAAATGTCCTGCTGATACACAGCACAGTTCCTGCTTACAACAATGCAGACAATCATCAGTCGAAAGGCCTAATAAACCGGCGCGGTCTGCTTCATGCGTATTTAAAACACAATAGCTGATTCCAGCTGACCTGTCTACCAAATTTAGAATATTTCGCGGACCTTTTGCGAAGTTTCAACCTCAACATTAAGCACTATACCATTGTGCTATTTTCTTCAGTCGCTTTCGGATGCCGGTAAAAAAGTACATAATTTCATTTACAAAACCGTATTCGCATGTATATCTCGATAGATACACAAGTTAAGACTCTTTATCACAGAACAAAAGTACATGCCCTGTTTAGGTGGACTATACAAGCGAGCCGAAATGGAAGGCAATAGATAGGTAAGAGGAAGCATATGAAGATGATATGGTACATTGATACTGTGAGAAGAATTTGACAGAGCACTGAAAGCACTTCATCGAAACGAAGCTCCTGCAGTACACGACATTTCTTCTAAACCGCTGATATCCTTGGGAGAGCCTGCCATGGCAAAAATATTCCACTTGTTGCGCAAGATGTATATGACTGGGGAAATACACTCAGACTTCAAGATGAGTGTAATAATTCCAATTCCAAAGACAGCTGGCGCTGACAAGTGTGAATACTACCAAAAACTCAGCATAATAAATCGTGGTTGCAAAACACTGATACAAATTAGTTACACAAGAATGGAAAAAATGATAGAAGCTGACCTCAGGAAAGATCAGTGCAGGGAACGAAACGTTGCATACAATTTTTACAAAAACCAGACGGCAGTTTTAAGAGTTGAAGGGCTTCAAAGGAAAGTGGTGGCTGAGAAGGGAGACAGGCAGGGCTGTAGCCTATCCCTGACATTATTCAGTGTGTGCACTGAGCAAGCAGTAAAGGAAGCCAAAGAAAGTTTGGAGAAGAAATCTGTGCTGGCGTAAGCTGTCGCCAGCACACCAGTCGGCACAGTTGTGGCAAGAAGGTGGACAGTGGGCGCTTGATCAAGCGGACCTATCAGGAGAGAGGCCAAAGACAGACTCGCAAGCAACATGCCGACAACGCTCTCTCGACCGCAAGTATTTAGACCGCCGCCGTGGACCAGAGGGCTCAGTCAGTCTTAGTCAGTAGCTCAGTCTCAGTCATTAACTCGCATTCCAGTTGGAGTCTGTCAGTTCACATCACTGGCTACGAGAGTGTGTAGTGAGCAGAGTAGTGTTTATAGCGGGACTTTTACTTCACCAACAGTGAGACAAACGTGGACTGTTATTTGAAGAGCTTGTACCAGAACACATGGACTCTCTTAAAGATAAGTACCTTCCTGTTCTTGTAAATAAAGAACCCTGTTAATACATGTGTGCAGTTGTGTTGTAGAAGGAGGATACCGGCCACCAAACAACATCCTCTCCCTTGATTCCTATGGTACAAGACTCCACAGTGGCGACGGGGATGCAATAGAATTAAAGTTCAGGGAGAAAAAATAAAGCTTTGAAGTTTGCCGATGATACTTAATACTGTCAGCGACAGCGATAGCATTAAAAAAATCAAAGGAAGGGAAACGGGATGTAGCAGAGTTAAATTAGGCTCTGCTACATTAGGAAATGAGACTCTAAAAGTAGTGGGTTACTTTTGTTATTTGGACGGTAAAATAAGTGACGACGGCCGAAGTAGAGAGGATCTAAAATGTAGACAGGCAATGGTAATAAAAGCGTTTCTGAAGGAGAGAAATTATTTGGTGTTAGGAAGTCTTTCCTGAAGGCACTTTCTGGAGTGTATCCCTGTACAGAAGAGAAATGTGGATCATTAAACATTTAGACAAGGAGAGAATAGAAGCTTCTGAAATGTGATCCTTCAGAAAAATTCTAGAGATGAGATGGGTAGATCACGTAACCATTGAGGCTGTACTGAATAGGTTTGGGGAGAAAAGAAATTTGAGGCACAATTTGACTAAAAGAAGGGATCAGTTGGTAGGACACGTTTTGCGATATCAAGGAATCGTCAACCTATACTGGAGGGAACCGTGGAGGGTAAAAAACTGCAGAAAGGGACCAAGAGTCGAGTACTGTAAGCAGATTGAAGTGGATGTGGGTTGCAGTATTGTTCGGAGACGAAGAGGCTTGCACAGGATATATTAGCGTGGAGAGCTGCATGAAGCCAGTATTCGGATTGAAGACCACAACAGCCGGCCGGGCTGGCCGAGCGGTTCTAGGCACTACAGTCTGGAACCGCGCGACCGCTACAGTCGCAGGTTCGAATCCTGCCCAGGGCATGGATGTGTGTGATTTCCTTAGGTTAGTTAGGTTTAAGTAGTTCTAAGTTCTAGGGGACTGATGACTTCAGAAGTTAAGTCCCATAGTGCTCAGAGCCATTTGAACCATTTGAAGACCACAACAACAACAACAACGTTGTAAGCCTATGGAACGCGAATTCCGATGTCCAGATTCAGCAGAGGAAAATTCAAGCAAGGCGCAAGCCTACCCTTAGAACACTAGCCTGCCAAAAGGGTTAAAGTGATTTACAATATTTTAATATCCAGGGTCGCTGATAAAAAGTTGGCGGATACGGATAGCATTTTTCTTATCCGTGCAGACATCTGGAAATAACCAGCTGTGTGTTGTATACTGTGCTCGTCATTACGGTGTGAGGCACGAGATGAAAGCATCAGCGATGCATAATCTTGAAGGCCGAAGAAAATTTGTGATAGCCAGAATGGAGCCATCTAGATGCTATAGTCGCGGCAGCCGCAGCCCGGGGGCAGAGACGCAGTAGCACTGCGGATGGCTGTCTTTTGTTCCAGCCGCGAGTGCACTCGCGTTAAAGCGAATCTTACGACTCATTTGGCGCGCTCTGCGGCAGTATACAGCCCTTGGTTCTGGATGACGCTGCCAACGACACAAGTTGCACGCGGCTCTACTTCCCGTATGCCCGCAGGGAATTTCGTTGTACATTACGTATACGAAAGCCAAATGTTACTGCAAAAGGCTTTACTAAAAACCTTGGCGAATTATGTGACTTCTCTCGAAACCTATAATCTAACCAATAATATTGTGGTGGTCTTTCTTTTCGAAAAATAACGGTAGTAACAAGAAACAGTTACTTAACGGAAGTGTCAAAACAGGAAAAAAAGGTTTTGTAAAAACAAGCCGAAGATAAGATTTGATTACATTTGTAATTTTGTTAATTTATTTCGATTCCAGTGGTCACTCGTTCATGTAATAACCATATCGGAGAAAAATTTAGTTACCTTCAGTTAAAAAGTTGTAACATCACCTCTAACCTGATAGTGGCTGCAGAAGAAGAGAGTGCGTAAATTTTGTCAGTTATAACATAACAAGCTGCAGCTATTCATTGATGATCTTACCTCGCATGTCTACCAAAGCGCGGTGATGCTGACTGCTAAGTTTCACTCGTAGTTCAAAACTATGCCACACACTTTCTATGGGATTAATATCAGGAGATTAAGATGGATAGTGGAGATGCATTAGTGTTCCTCAAACCAGTAACGATAAGTCTGTAGCCATGTGAACAGGGCTGCTGTCATCTTAGGAGATTGGTGCGTCTACTGTCACGTAAACATGCCGATTTGCTAGAGGAAGCAACATATGGTCGCCGCGAATGTCACGTAAGAAACACCCTGCTTAATACTCACGGTAAAGCCGGCCGAAGTGGCCGTGCGGTTAAAGGCGCTGCAGTCTGGAACCGCAAGACCGCTACCGTCGCAGGTTCGAATCCTGCCTCGGGCATGGATGTTTGTGATGTCCTTAGGTTAGTTAGGTTTAACTAGTTCTAAGTTCTAGGGGACTAATGACATCAGCAGTTGAGTCCCATAGTGCTCAGAGCCATTTGAACCAATACTCACGGTAACATGACTGAGTGGGCCCAATACGTCTACGATACACACTCCTAAACATCTCAGAACCACCTCTGACCTGAATTACATGCTCCACACACAGTAGGTTAAATCATTCATTAGGCTACCTGTGCATTCAGCGACTTCCACTCTTTGAAAAGAAGCAAAATTATGACTCGCGAAACCACAATGCATGCTTACAATTAGGTGCTTGATGCCTGTATTGTTGAAGATGGGCAGCATGCTGTGCCGCCGTGAGAAATGTCTTTTTCCGAAGTAAGCAACTTTAAATGGCTATAGCTCGCAGTTCTGTTTGCATTGACCTCTAGTAAATTGGTGGAGATGGATACGCATTTATTGTCAACAGCAATTTCCGTCGGGTTAAAAACCGATTGCCCTTGACAAGGCGAGAAACTAGTCTCTGGTGGTTACAAGCAGATAGGCAGTAACGGTTCTGACACCAACAACATTGTTGCCAGATTTCCCCCTTCACCCTCCCCCTAGGACATTAGGAGCTGTTGCCAGATTTCCCCTTACCCCTCCCCATCCCCATCTGACTTTGGCCAGCTGTCCAATGCACAAAATATCACGAAATTCAAAACGTGGTAGGAAATACAAAACGGCAGGAAATTACAAATTCGATTGGAAATTTAAAAAATAGCACAGTTGTGCTACAGGTAATCCCCCTACTCCTATGATGTCACTGTGAAAGGAGAACTGTTTTCCTCAGTATAAATTGGTGAGAAATTTAAGATGATGCATTGTCCTACTGGAATTCCAGATGGCTGACCTTGGAGATTGGCAAAACCTGGATTGTTGCCAGATTTGCTGGGTTTTTCTCAACCTTCACGCCAGTCTGAGACAAAAGATGTTTGTTCCTCCTGTATGTTGAAGCCTGCCTGTTGATAAAAGATGTTTTCTTCTGACAGTCTGAGCATGTGGTTCTGGGACAAAGGACATTGTCTCCCAAGGCCACCCTTAACCCTTTACCAGTTCTAGGACAGAGGGTGTTGTCTCATGTAAGGCAAAGAAGGTCTATGCAGGTCCAAGACTGTCTGCTATTCACATCCAGGACGAGAGGTGTTTATTTCCTCTGCAGGTCCATGCAAGAGTGTCAGACAAATGATGCCAGTCTGAGGGTATTCGCTACATAAACATGGTTTTCACCTATCAGATAGTAACTTGCCTGCTACTTACATTCAGTTCAATTCGATCTTAATTAAATTCAGTTTCAGTTTGAATTCTGTCCGGTTCTAAATCACTTCAGTTACAGTTCAGTTCAAATGCAGTTCAATTAGAGTTCAATATGAATTCAAATCCAATTTAGTTTAAATCTAAATCTGTTCAGTTTCTATTCAATTAAGTGTGAATTCAATTTCAGTTAAACCCAATTCAAAATCAAAGACCACTTTCCATAAATTTAAAAATTTTACTAGCCCAGCTGTCCAGTGTTTAAACAATTCCCTTCTAATATCGAAGTTTAAGCAGTTTTGACCCCAACCCACTACATCGCTATTCAAACAAACGGCACCATAATTTTGGATCTGACTTGTCGTAAGTTTAAGTAAACTTACATGTGTTTAAACAAAAGCCACCATTGCCAGGAGAGGATATTCAAACTGACAACACTGCTTGGAAAAGATATCGAAAAATTCACTTGTTGTACATTCAAAGGTCCGCAGCTCGTGGTCGTGCGGTAGCGTTCTCGCTTCCCACGCCCGGGTTCCCGGGTTCGATTCCCGGCGGGGTCAGGGGTTTTCTCTGCCTCGTGATGACTGGGTGTTGTGTGCTGTCCTTAGGTTAGTTAGGTTTAAGAAGTTTTAAGTTCTAGGGGACTGATGACCATAGATGTTAAGTCCCATAGTGCTCAGAGCCATTTGTACATTCAAAATAGTGAGAAATGCACTTAACCTAAGTTTAAAATGACGGGAAGCCCTCTGCTTGTCGGAAGTAGACTACTTACCCGAACTTTAAAACTATGTAGCTCACTAGTGCAGTCTGTACAGTTGCTTAACACTTTTCTCTCTCATATAAGGTAGGATAGGAATAGGACAGGGATGGACTTGCATCTTTATTAATACTAGTACAATGCTGTGAAGAGGTTCGTTTCCGTGCCAGACAGTGCCGAGAAAGACTTCTGCGGTGCCTGCATGTCGGGAGAGTTTCACAGCACTGCAGCAAAATCCTACCATCACAGCTCCACCAGCCTCCCTATCCACGCAGGATGAGGTTGCACGACACTGTGGCGCCCTCTGCAGTATTCCACGGCTTCCATCAAATTGCCAAGAGACCTGAGCACCCCGCCACCACAGAGAGCCGTTGTTTTACACCTGTTGTACTCTACAGTTGCTGTAACCCTACCACAGCCGATTACATTATTTCACAGTTCAGAACTGTAAGGAATCGTATTGTCTTGTATGCCGCACCTCCTCTGCTACCGCCACGATCGCAGTCTGTTCATCGCGCTCTCGTCTCTGTCCACATTCATTCTGCACAGTACCACCATAATGTCTTTCTCTAACGTTTTGGAGTATACGAAAGCATACCTTCACCTCTTACTCAATTTGCGAAATACACAGTTGCGACAATGATTTAACACACTCCTACAATTCTTAGATTCGCATTTTGAAGCAAAATCAGAGAGAAAGTACTAAGCAGAGCTGTTGGAGATGCACCTATATTAGCGCTGTGTAGCTACCAGAAAATAGACTCAGCTACTTGACAGAGAACATTTAACGTATGGACGTATACGGTCCATCTCCTCTCACTTAAGTATCGTCACTTGACGGCTAAGACCATGTGTCAGATCACTTTAGCATTTGTGCTGATATCCGAAAACACATCAAATGTACTGTCAGTTCTTGAAAAATGGGAATGGATCGTGAATAGCATACCGGTATGTATTACAGCGTCGATTCTGTGTTACACAAGCTGAGAATGGTATTGATGGCATTGATACGTTTCGAATTTGTCACACAAAACGTTGAATCCATCCTTTCAAGCGCAGTACTTTCCGATATAGTTATACTTAACGAAATCAAGGAATGATGCCACTGTAATTGGAATCGGTTTTCATGATCATAATCGTTTGTCGAGATGTGGGACTTCTGTTCGATGGTAGGTACATTTTTGACGAGTTTATATGACAGATGCAAATGTAAAATTTCCAGGACTGTTTGACGAGCACACAAGATCCTAAATTCATCTCTCTGTTCGAATATGACGATGCGAGAATGTAGCACTTCGATTCCGCTGATGATAACTAGAAAAATATACACACAGTGGTAACAGACTCTCACCGCTTCCTGTCACTGACTCGTAGTCGCTACAGCTATGGAACCAAACGATTCGTCTTATGTCCAAACAACCTACAAATATAGATGTGACGGAGAAGATCATTTTAGGAGTTTGATACAGCTTTTCATAGTACAGCATTCAGTACAATTCTCATACATCTCAATATACACAATCACATGTAGGCATAGACACCAACATTTACGAGAGATTTCTAAATCATTTCTGAGGAAAATCATCGAAGATCACAATTTTGTAGCTTGACAGAAGCATCGCGAAAGTCTTGCAGGCACAAGCGCTGCAGATAGCACTAGATTCGTTCATGATGTATCTTTCAGTTCTCTGCGAGTTTCAAGAACAAAACAGGTTTTTCGAACGTTATTTTGGTTTTAACCACTGTCTACATTAAACTACCAGCTTTTCATAGCTCATTACCGGTTATGCACGAAAGAAAACGACTATTATCAATATACATCTCACTAGTCAACGCAATTCCTTGGTGGAAATAGACAAATGCAAGGCATCAGCGTTTGACGTCTGAACGTAAGAAATAATGCTGCATTAACGTCGTGAACAAGAACAGAACAGAACATTAGATCACCGCAGTCTCTCTCTCATACACACAAAACCGTCAAGCAAATGGCTAGAGAAACGTGTGCATAGAGCTGACAGAACCTTATCACCTCCTGTCACTGATCTATAATCACTACAGCTATGAAGCTGAACGTCTTGAATTCTACCCAAGTTGTGACAAGGACATGATGTACTGCACATCATCCTTCATGTATCGTTTGGTTTACTCTAACGTTAGAAGGGGATGGACCTTGATTTTTCAGTTTTGCATTGGAGACAAGGAATTTCACTTTGAAATAGGTTTTCCAGCCGTTTGATGGGTGTCATTCCGTTCAACATGTTTGCGTTGGACGTCTTTTCCTGAGCAGAGTTGCAGATTATCATAACAAAGAAATGCGTTGTTACTATTTATAATACAATCCACATGCAACCTGAAGGCTGCTGACAGACCTCGCATGTAGACGATTTAGTTGGAAAGTGGTTACCTCCTGAGGTATCTTGCATCGTACGCTTGCAGACAGCTCACGTAAATTATAGATGTACAACTGACCAATAGCGTTCCAGATGCGTACCGAACAGACGAATTTGATGGTGCATTCACTCTCAGTCATCCACGTCCAGAAACTTGATGTGTGCTATTTCGGCCAACCAGAGTGTGGGGTACGAGCGCGTCGAATGGTGTCCATATCTATACGGATTTTTTGGAAATATGTGGATACATTTACAAAGCTTACACATCAGAACACTTCAGAGGAAGAAAATGACATGTAAAATTTGTTTCATGTTCAGTAATCCAGATAAAGAAGTAGTCGAAACATATCTCAAGGGAGGAATTGGAAACATTTACCTACAGGCTGAAGCGTGTAGATGAACTGTAGGTCAAGTTTAAGCGAACAGTTGTCAATGCACAGGATACATGCATGTTTAGTGGAACACTTCTTGATATGAGGAGCCACAACTTTACAGTCCAGTTATTGCTATACTGAAGAGACTTAGCACGTATTTACAGGAGGCAAAGTTTTATAGTTCAGCTGTTGCAGTATCAGAGAGTGAGAGAGAGAGCCGTAACTGTGTTACAATAAAGTTATAATAAAATGCTTCATGTCACATGACAAAGAGTAATAAAATAACTCTCACTATACATTAATGTTATGTAGCTTAGCAGTTCATTATTAGAAAAGACAAAATGTATGGGCTTGACCTAAAATTAAAGAGCATGCAGGTGGACTACGCAAGATGTACGTAGAACGGAGGTAGGCCACAGCCCTCGTGAGTGTCACCCCATTCCGTGCCACCCCCTGTATCGTGTGTGGGTATGACACCACATAGTTCGGGTAGTCTACCCTGCACCAATGCGTGTCATGCTTGGAATCGCATTAGTGTATTGCTTACAGTGTTTGGAGCTGCATGCATGCTTTACAGCCTGGCTGTTGTATCCAAATAACCACAGCACACATCGCATAATACCAATAGTTCATTGGGTACTGTATTGTACTATCCTGTCCATTAGTCTGGGCAATGCGTCCATCTACAGTGCCTGTCATACTGTCCTAACTGGGTATCGGGCGTTATTATCTTCTTCGTAAATGTTGCACTCATGAGGAGGTCGGCCTTCCCCCCCCCCCCCCCCCCCCCCCTCAGAGACATCTTGCATGTTTCACCTGCTAATACTTTCAATTTTTGAGCAGCCACATTCCACACACATTTTGTCTTTACTAATAATGAGCTGCTAAGTCCAACAACAGCTGAAAATGCATGAACTGTTAAGTTTCTCTAACACAGCATCAACATTGCTCGGTCCCTTCGATACAGCAGTAAATGGACTGTAACATTGTTGGCCCTGATACCAGTGGCTGTTCTACTAGGTATGTGTGTACACTTGAGCTACAGTTCTTCCATGCCCTCCTGCCAATAGGTAAATCTTTCCAGTTCCTCCTCATGAGATATGTCTCGACTGCCTCTTTATCTAGCTTACTGAAAATGTATAGAATTTTACTCGTCATTTATACTTCCAAAAATCTATATACATATGGACACCATTCGATACACTCATACACTGCACTCTGTATAGCCGAACTAGCATACATCAAGTTTCTGAATGTAGATGACTGGAAGTGAATGACTGTGTGGTATTCTCGCCTTTGTATATTTTCACTGTTCTTGGGCAGTTCACAACACATATTGTACGGCAATCTATTAACACTGCAGGTATTTGAACGCTGAACATTTTAGTTATTTGAGTTGAACTCTGACATAGTTAATACCATTTGTAGTCCGACAGCATTACTTTCATGTCACAAAATCGTGGACTTCCAAAAATTATGATTGCTTCTAACTCATGATCTGAGAAGATACCTACAAGAACGCATTTACTGCCACTCACATTCGACTTTTACGGTGCAATGAATAACACCACTTCCATTCTGCCTTAAATCATATTAATGGCTGGACAGTGCTGACGTTGGTGATAGTGGAAACTCGAAGTCTAGAAACAGTTCAACATACTGAAATGATTTCTGCTCCAACATATCAGGTGCACTTTCTAATGCTAGTGGCTCGATGATCCATCTATATGTTAAACGTATTGGAAATTCCCTTGGACGTATCCGGCACTACATCATGGAATCGGTCTGTGTGATGATTCGGTTTCTACTGCTGCTCTGACGTATCAAACATTGCAACACGTACGTCAAGGAGCTGTTGTGGTGAGGAAGAAATAAGAGAATATCGTAAAATACATACACATACATACATAACGCATAATAAACATTGAGAGAGAGGAACGGTTTAATACTTACAACTGGCTGAAGTCTGAAAGCTTGGAATGAGTGATGGGGATAGGCGAGTGTAGCGCCACGGAAGCTGGGACAACGACTTTGGACTTGTAACGTTGCAAGCGACTCACACTCATTAATGCACAATGTATCTCACCACCCTAATTCCCGTGACAAATCATTTTTTCATTCAATAATTTCCTGACTTATTTAACTTCGGCTTGACGAAGCTGAAGTCAATAAAGATCTCGCTCACAGTTTTACAGCATTTAACAATTGCAAATTACTACAAGTCTGACAGCGTAAGTCAAATATATAATCAGAAACTGAAAGAGGATTGAAAAACTACCAAGAATGAAATTAAGTTAGAATAAGTAACATTTGTAAAAGAAAAGTCTAGATACACTGCATTTCTATACACCAGGGATCTTTCTAAAAAGTAGTGAGCCTCCTCAAAAACACCAAAGTCAGGATAGGGTTTTGGTCAGGAAACACTAATAAGAACACCAGTAGACACCCAACCAACAGGACAGAGCCACTATCAAGATCAGGAATATATAAGATAAGTTGTGAAAGTTGTGGAGATGTGTATATAGTACAGACGGGGAGAAAGTTTTGGACCCGGTTCAACAAACACGAAAAACCCAATGAAATCAATCCACCTGGTTTAGCAACCCATCTCAGGAATAATAAACATCACCGGAAAAATGCTTCTATCGGATCACAAAAAAGCAAATGTGCTCCAGTTCAAAAGACTCTGACAGGATTGTGGGGTACCAAGTGCTTCATTCTACCTTCCTCAGCACCTTGAAAAATCTTCCCAAAAATTTTGGCATGCAAACATATTCACACTCTTTTTAACTTGCAACTCGCCTCTCATTCCCATAAGCTTCCTACCTGAAACTGTCTCACACCCACTAGCCCGTCGCTGAAAGTAGCTCATACCCATCCACTCAGCACTAGTCCATTCTCACTCACTCATTCATCCCACCTCATAGTAATAGTCTCTTTGTGTCTCTCCAACTACCACGTTCTCCTGTCTCAGAGCCACAGTGTCCATTGTCCCGTCCTACCACTACTGTGTCCTCTCACTGTCACTGTCTCTCTTGCCTTCTCTCACTGCTACTATCTCAATCATTTCTTCCTACTGCTTCTGTCTCCTATCACTGTCATTATCTCTCTCTTCCCTCTGTCCTTGCATAGACTTTAATTATCACTGTCTCTCATCCACTTCCACTTTCCCCATCTCTCTATTTCTTCGTACTGGCACTGTCTCCTTCATTCTTTTCCTAGCACTGTTCTGTCACTGTCAAGTGTTCCACTGCCACTGTGTCAAAAATGGTTCAAATGGCCTACGGTCGCATGTTCGAATCCTGCCTCGGGCATGGATGTGTGTGATGTCCTTAGGTTAGTTAGGTTTAAGTAGTTCTAAGTTCTATGGGACTGATGACCACAGATGTTAAGTTCCATAGTGCTCAGAGCCATCTGAACCATTTTTCAAATGGCTCTGAGCACTATGGGATTTAACATCTGTGGTCATCAGTCCCCTAGACCTTCGAACTACTTAAACCTAACTAACCTAAGGACATCACACACATCCATGCCCGAGGCAGGATTTCGAACCTGCGACCGTAGCGGTCACGCGGTTTCAAACTGAAGCGCCTAGAACCGCACGGCCACACCGGCCGGCGCCACTGTGTCCCTCTCTTTCTCTCTCACTGTCATTGTCACATTCGCTCTGTCTATACCACAACCACTGTCTTCCAGTATTTATCACTTTTCCGTCTCTTTACCCCCCTTTTCAGACAGCGTCCTTTAAACAGTAGCGTATTCGCCTTTTATGTGCTGTGATATGAATAATTTTCCGCTGGTTCCTTTCTTTTCCCTGCCACAGCAGAGCATGTCTCTCATATGAAGCGAACTTCATGGATCAGTAAAATTGCAATAGTTTACTTATGTGAAACCGAAATCACTTAAAACTAATTTTACACCTCATACCGGATTTAACGTGCACAAAAATTTTGCATGTGACTCAGTATTACAACGTGGTTCTCAGAACTCTTCTGATGATAAAAGAAACTTTTTGCAGCATATTTCTCCGTGCTGAGTCACTACATAAACTATGTTTTCGCCTCACACCGGATTTTACGTGTGTATTTTACGTGTGCAGGTGAGGTACCTATGAACTTATCTCGGGAGCGGATTAAGATAAAAAGAGATTGTTCAATGTTGTTCCAGATCGGGTTCTTAGGAATATATCGTAAAAATTTCAGCCATTTGCTCTGCATAGCCTTCCTGGAATCCGCGGCTCGATTTTGGTACGAAGAACGCTTTTTGTGGGTTTTTAAGGAACCGCCCACGAACTAACAAAGGTTTTTAAAAACGGGATGATGTAACTTCAAGATAAATGTCTAGAGAATTTATCATTAAAATTTGAGCAATTTGCTGCGTTTATTTATTATTTAGATTTCGCGTCATAAGGGATTTTATGTTCGTATTTTAGGTGTAGAAGTACGGTAGTTTTGAAACTGTGTATCTCGGAAAAGGATAAAGATACACAGAAAATTTTCGAGGTTGTCCGAGATCAGGATCTTAGGAATATATCTTAAAAATTTCAGCCATTTGCTGTTCATAACCGTCTTGGGATTCATGGCTCTCGGTTTCCTCTCGGTCGTTAAGTGAAGGCCGTTGGCCACTGCGTTGTCCGCGGTGACAGGTAATGCACGAAATTTGGCGCTCTCGGCAGACTTTGACACTGCGAACCTTGAAATGTCGAATCCCTAACTTCTTCCGAAATGGAATGTCCCATGCGTCTAGCTCCAACAACTACTCCGCATTCAAGGCCCGTTAATCCCTGTCGTGGTGCCAGAATGACGTCGGAAACCCTTTCACATGAATCACCTGAGTACAAATGACAGCTCCGCTGATGTATTGTCCCTTTAAACATTGTGTACGCGATACTACTGTCATCTGCGTATGTGCATGTTGCTATTCCATGACTTTTGTCACCTCAGTGTAATGTAGTCAGTCGCCTGTGGTGGGAGCGCAGTACCTGTGTTGTACAATCTGTGACAAACAGCGGTCCACATTCCTAACTGATGACACGGCACTGACCGCATCAAAGGCTATAGGTAAAAGTAGCCTCTCTGTAGCGGTGTGCTGTGCTCTCTGTATGGCAGGCCGGGTGCTCGGGTGTGGTTTTATGGTAGGCGTGGAGTGCCGCGGAGTCCCGACTGCGTGGCGCGGCCTCGCCCTGCGTTCTCGCGGCTGCTGGCGGTACGGTGAAGTTGGAAATTTCCGGCAGCGGTGTGGGCCTGCCACAACACCAGGGGCCCGGTACTGTCCAGTCCGGAAAACATCATCCCTACCACGCATCGTGTTTGTACAAATGAAGATGCAAGTGCATCGTTTACCTATTCCTATCCTACCATATACGACAGTGACGACTGTTTTGCAACCGTACAGACTGCGCCAGTGATCTATGCAGTTCTAATCTCGGATAAGAGGTCTAGTTCTGACCAGGAGGGCTTCCCATCATTTTAAACTCAGGGTAAGTGATCTTCTCACTATTTTAAATTTACGATGAGTGAACGCTTGAAAATCGTCTCCCAGCAGTGGTGGAAGTTGTTTAAACATAGTGCAAGTGGACTAACAGATGTATATTTTAGTTTTTAAGGACAGCCACAAGCCGCACTTAGTGCATCTTATTGACTGGTTTCACGCTTTAATTTAGCAAGAGGATCATCAGAAACTCTGGAATTTACAGTTTAAAGTACAGTAGTTGGTTATTAAATCGAAGAGCGAAACCGGTCAAAAAGTGGAACATACTGAGTGCGACTTGTGGCTATCTTGAAAAACATAATTTCGTCAGTCGCTGTTTCCCCTGCAGGCAATTCCTTCTCTCATTAAAGGTGTATCTTCATTGTGTTTAAAAACACTGGAGTATTGAGTGGAATATTGAGAGAACATTAAAGCCAATAGAGTTTCATCATGAAAGGGAATGTTTATGGGATCCTAAAATTGTGCTCATAAAAGCAAATGAAGACCACACGGAAAGAAGGGTTTAAGTCCATTTTATAGATTTTCTAGGAGAGCAATTTTAAAGTTTAAAGCGTTACGGTTTCATTGGTTATTGAAATATGCTTTTGTAATTTATACAGTACATTCAGCGACCTTTTCTTTAGGATTCCTTAAAAGTCGAAAAATATTATTAAAAACTGGAGCCTGTATGGCTTTTCATCTGAATGTCTATTTTTTAATTTATTTGTATAATGCACTAATTAGATTATAAAAGTCAGAATTTAATGTGATATTGGGATGATACTTCACTATAAAGCTTCCCTGCAACTCCCTTGCCAAAGATCTATTCATCATTGAGTCTAATCATTATTGTATAGGATGTTCGTGAGTAATCAGGTTTTAGGAACAATACTGTTTGTCAATATTCTGTTTTTATTTTCATTGCACTCATGTAAATTATAATGATTAATTAGCCCATGTCCCAACTTTTGTATTTTTATATCACCTGGTATACAGCTACCAACAATTATTCAATAAATGGATACAATACATACATTAAAAATATAGTTAATTCGACGTAGTTTCAGTTATCAGCATAAATCACAGTTTTTATAACCTACAGTCTTCATTTCTCACTTCTTACTTATATAAAAAAGTAACACAAAACGTGTTTGTAAATTCACTGCCGGAAAGGAATATTTTTATAGTATTCTTAGGCCCCTCTGTCACAGAACATCTTCAGTTCTTGCAGGTCACGATAATTTTCCCGGTGATAGGTAGCAGTCCTGAAACATTGGACATGCGACCTCTTATTAGCAAGGCATCTCAATAGGTTTGTTATAATAAAGCAGGATCTGCTATTTTACTCACTGATATGATCTAGTTTCATTTAAATACTGTGACTGAAGTCCTGCCTTCGTAACACGATGAAGGGAACAAAAACTCTCCTTCTGTAAGTTCTGGTTCCTCTTCCATTCGTCCAGAAGGAGCAGTAACAACTGATGCGATCCAAGATCCGTTGTGTCATGGTGTATGATAAGCCTTGGAGGTTGACGTTCTATCTTCATCTCCTCAATACTTGGCGATGGAAATGGACATTTTGGTCGGTATCTTGCTTGCAAGAAATCAGTCAAGTCACGTATCATTGAGCGTCCTTTGGGAGCTCAGCTTTTGTTTTACGTCTGATGAGGCCCATGTCTTTGTTACTTTTCAGGTATGAAGTCCTCTTACTGGGAATGTCACACGAATTGATTAAAATCGCTTTGCATGATGGACAAGATAATGGATGAACCTAAAAAGGGTGTAGTTTCTGTTTTGACCCCCACATGAGTCACAGAAGATTTCCAAATTTTTAACCTCAGGATTCAGAAACGAAGTAACATAATGATGCAGGAAAGAAACTACTTCCCTTTAGTTTCGGGATAAACATAAAACACTGCATTACTGTGTGACAGTCGATGTATGTTAAATAGATATAGAGAAAGCAATCGCTAATAATAGATAATGTTGGTGCTGATGTTTGGACATGGAAGATTTCGTTGGAAATCCACAAATATCGATTCTGTGTTTGTAAACTTTCTGCTTCGCTGTCGAGATTGCCTTTTACTCTGATAGAATGCATCAGTTTTACGGCGGTGCAGTTCATATTCAATCTTCTCTCTCTTAATATTGCTTTGAACGTCTGATCTTTCCTTTCCATCTGCTGCATGTGTGAGTTGTGCCTTTAGAGCCTTGAAAGTTACAGAAAACTTATCATAAGTACTGCATGTATCACTTCAAGGGAAACCGAATGAGGTATTAAATTTTGTATTAAGTGTTTTACGGTAAGTTTCATATGATACAGAACAAGTAGAATGTGTCTCTTGAAACATCTTGAACATTTTGATTATGAGTTCTTCAGGCAAATACAATTTCTGTGTTTTATTTATGCAGTAATGACTGGACCGCCCTTTAAATGACTTAATGTGGGCGCAGATGTTTTCTTATGTTTCTGTTGATAGTTTATGAAGTTGGTTTCCGTGTTTCCCTCGTTTATCAACTGGCACCGTGCCTTCAATTTTTAAGTAATTTCTGTCGGTTTCTAATCTTTTCTTTGAAATACCACGCAGTGATATAAAGACCTTTTGACCAACACAGAGTTCTGTCACAGTATTGTCTCTCATTATTCTGACCTTATAATGAAATGCATAATCACGCAAAGTAGCTGCTGTCTCATCTCTGCGAGGCCATCGGCGTTGTACATTGTCAACAGAAATCAGTCCTGTCAGGTGACAACTTTGCTGATTCCAGTCCTTCATCAAATTGAAATTAGATATTAATGGAGACTTCTCTGTATCAGTGAGAAAATCGGTACAATCCTTCTTGCAGTTACAATGCTCTCCTATTTCATGTGACATTGTTCTTAGCTTTTTAGATACTTCGGATTGTCTACCATAGCTCTGTCTTTTTCTAGACTTACCACTGCAGCTTGACTGTGGATATTCCATCACCAGTTGAAACACCGACCTCAGTGGGATTTTACACGAAATTCAATTCTATTCACCACACCACAAAACGCTGAACCGATTGTCAAGGCTGCTGTGTGTTAGCACAAATCACGTCACGAAATTCAATTCCACCACAGCACAAGGCAAAGAAACTCTTGTCAAATGTGCTCCGTGTTAGCTTCGACAATACATAAGAAAAATTAACAATTACACTGCATTTAACAATGTCAACAATGAGATTTCCATAAAATCAGACAAAAAAATCAATTGAGAACAGAAATCTGCACTTGCTGGACCGTCCGTGGCCGTGTATTGGACGGACTTCACCCGTTTTCTCCGTGTATACCATATTTTAATCTAGCTACAACTCCGTGACTATACCCATCACATTCATTTAAGTTCGCCCAACTGAAAGTACATCTGATGAACTTCGTAATTATACCACTAACTTATTTTCGTGAGGTTTGGACTTGACCCCTTCTTTCCGTGTGGTCTTCTAATTGAAAAGATTAGATGCTTGGATGGAAATTAGTGCCCCATTTGAAAAACATTTGCATGATGTGAAAAACAAAATGGGTCATTTTTTCACTGTGAATGACAAAGAGAAACAAACAAAAGTGGGAGTGACCATAAAGTTTGTGCTGCAGGCATAACTCTTCTAAATTAGGTGTCACCTTTGGAAATTTTGGGGTCTGCACAATTCAATACCAGTTCAAAATCTGTAGTTTTCATTCGGGAAAAATTATGAAATAGTCCATATTCCAGTTCAGCTTTAAGATCAGACATTAATTTTGTCCCACCACACTGCTCCCTACTTTTTAAAACAGAGTCTTTCCACCAGCGTTGTTTCTTCTTCCTCTTTTTATGATGATCAGCTTTGTGCAGTAAAATAAATGCTGCACGTGCAACAACTGTTAAATTCTCTTCAAAAATGGTTCAAATGGCTCTGAGCACTATGGGACTCAACTGCTGAGGTCATTAGTCCCCTAGAACTTAGAACTAGTTAAACCTAACTAACCTAAGGGCATGACAAACATCCATGCCCGAGGCAGGATTCGAACCTGCGACCGTAGCGGTCTTGCGGTTCCAGACTGCAGCGCCTTTAACCGCAAGGCCACTTCGGCCGGCTTAAATTCTCTTCTTCCATCATAATATCGACCAGTGAAATTGTAATTCATACACTACTTTAAACCAGCAACCAAACAGAGCAATATCGGCAAGTTGTCAGTCTGAATCCCTTGGCCCCCAAACCCTTCATTTGGTGAGGATTAGAAGCCCAGCACCAATGCATTAGTGACCAAAGTTTGGCCAAATCCAGTGTCTGTCTTGCATTGGCCTTTGTCAGCGTAGTATGTACACTCCTTAACAGACAGGTTTGGTGCTTCAGAAGAAAGAAACACCTTTTGTCCTGGCTTTGAGTAGCAGACGATCTCAGAATTGTACAGGGAAAAACATGCTTTGCCTTGCATGAGACAATGCCCTCTGTCCAAGGACTGGTGCAGGTGGAGGGGTGACCTTGAGAGACAATGCTCCTTGTCTCACCACCACAGGCTTAAACTGGCAGGAGAAAAAAAACTTCTTTTCTATCAGGCAGGTTTGGTCCTGCAGGGGGGACGAACGTTCTTTCTCTCAGGGTGGCATTTGGGTTGGGGAACACCCAGGAAATCTGGCAACAGTGGAGGCAGTGCCAGTTTCCTGTGTCAGCCATCTTGAATTCCACTATGAAAAGGTATCATCTTGGATTCCCTGCCAATTTTTACTTGGCCCAATTTCCATAGTCATAGAAGTAGAAGAACACCCTGCAACTGCACTATATTCGAATTTCCTGCCATTTTATACATAGAGTGATTGGCATATGTCAGAGGGGGGAGAGGGAGAGGGTGGAGGAACTTTGGCATCAGTGCATGATATCATAGTGGGAAGGGTGGAGGGAGTGGGGTGAAATCTGGCAATAATGGAGTTGATGTCAGTAATGGTACTGTCCATCGACTGTTAGGATACTTTTAAGGCCACTGTTCATATGCTGTGGCTAATTCTGTGAGTGCTACACCATTTCCTGCGGGAATCTTTGATGGGCCACACTGACACACTAACAAAATCAAGGAAATTGATTCATGTTGTGGTCATGGATACGTCGAAACAAGACAGCTCTCTTCTGCCATTGTCTTACTTCTCCACATCGACCCATCTCACTGCACTGATTTCATAAAACAGATTGGCACATACGCAAAACTTTAGTGCCATGACTTACGTTAATGGTACCAGCTCTACACCATTCACAGAGCTCCAAAATGACCAATGTGCTTTTTAAAGGAGCTAGCTAAATGTAGTCTGTTGCGCTTACATGATCAGGAGTATGTTCGTGCATATCCAGATCTGTTTAGAAAAAAGCTGGCTTCTATATTTGGCAAAAAATAGTTACAAGTGCGTCTATTAGAAATATCCAAAGACATCTAATTAGTATGAGACCAATATTTAACAAAAACTATTCACTGCCCACACGCTGAGTAGGGAGGGAAGCAGTGGAAAAGAAATCAATAATTAACAATCAAAATTTCTCGTTTTCCCAGTTGTCCTTTCATGAAATTCGTCGGAAACATCACTCACAGAATGTAACACACAATTAGTTTGTATTTGTAAATTTATATCTGAAAAAGGAACGTCACGATTGAAATATCCACATGGTGACATGCACTGCCCGAAGAGAAACTAGTACACCATTTTTGAGGTTTCCAGTTGCTAAATATCTATTGTTGCAACAGTATATATGAAGTACATGAAACGCTTACATTTACAGATCAATAGCACGAGCTTTCCTGTCGTATCAGGTATCAACCCATGCTGAAACACTCATATTAGTAAGTGGTGTGGCCTTGACGACAATGCAGGTGCTGACTCTGGCATTTAGTCTATCTTACAGATGGCGAATACAGTCCTGGAATTCATTATGCCCCGCCTGCTCAACCTGTTCACATAATTCGGTAAGAGTTGTTGGTTGACGAGTCACAAGAATCACTTCTCGTCCCATAATCTCCCACACGTGCTCGACTGGAGACAAGTCCGGAGATCGTGCTGCCCAGGGAAGTTGCTACATGTCTTGCAGAGCATGTTGCGTTTCACAAGCAATGTGTGGGCCATCATTATCCTGTTGGAACAACACATCACCCCCTGATGCAAGAATGGCAAAATAATGGGTCTAATAACATTCTGCACATACTGGGCACTGGTTAGCGTCGCCTCCGGAAACACAAAGGGTGGACGAGAGTTTAGCTTATCGCACACCAGACCATAAGGCCTGGGGTTGGGCCAGCGTCTCAGACAAATCCACTCTATGAAACAGCGCTCATCAGGTCTACTTCGTAAGTGCGAACGACCATCACTTGCATGCAGACAGAATCTGCTTCCATCGTTTAAGACCAAAGCGCGCCATTCCATCTTCTAAGCGATCCTCTGATGAGCGTGCCTGTAGTCCCGCTGCTAACAACCGTTCGAACAGTTCTTGGTGACACATCTGGGCTCACAAGCCCTCTTACCTGTGCTGTGGTAGCCGTATGATCTGCTACCTCTACCCTTACAATACAACGATCCTGGCGGGAGTCTGTGCTGTGTGGATGCCCAGAACGTCGTCTACAGGTGTGGGAATGATCACGTGACCACAGATACCAGCATCGCTGCACAACTGACGCAGCACGACCAACTTGTGTGGTAATTCTCCGAAAGAACCATCTCGCTACTCGGAAGGCCACAATTTGACCCCTTTCAAACTCACTCAGTTGGCTGTAGGAAGCACGAGTGTGTCTCTGTGGTATGGTTGAAAGTTTGCTTCACACGTTTGCACCACACTGAGCCTTCTGCCTGCGAGCTTTTCCTATTATAAAAGGTAGATATAGATGTCGCTTTGGTAACTATGCTACTATTCTATCTGTTGTCGGACAACGCTGAAACCATTATCACTACTTCTACTATCCCCCAGGAAGTATATGGCAGTATCGGATCAAAATCGACGTCGTCTTTCCAGGTCCACTAATTTTCATTTTCTGGAATTTTCCGTATTTGGTAGATGAAGGCGAGTATCTGTAATATGTAAAGTTTTTTTAAAAAGTCTTAGTGCCACCAGAAGATGCGAGAACGTTACACACGTAAGCCCTGAAAACTAACAATCATTTTACAGTAAATATTTCTTGAAAGTGACAAATTCCTGGAGCTTTGACAAGTATGCAGATGATTGTTTCACTTATCTGCTAATATTGAACTGTACACGTTGAACCAAGCAACTTCCAAATTATTAACTATGTTATATTGAGCTGAAATATGTAATTATAAAATGAAAGTGATCTTCTAAGATTTAATGACCTGTTGTTGTGAAACAATCGAGAAAATGTAAAAATAAGAAACTGAAAATAAATTTCATAATTTCTCCTATTTATGGGAAGACAACAAATCCTTATCTTTAAGAGAGGTTGTGGCTGAGGATATGGGGATCACTGCATTCTTTTGAAAAATAAATAAATAAAAATAAATAAATGATTCTGCAAATGATGAAATATACAGTAAAATGTGCGTCCCTAATTTTTACACGAAGTTCATCATTCCTCGTCTTCACCCACTTCGCTTAGTTTGAGAGATGAAGGAGACGAAGGAGTTACAAATACAGGGTGGCAGTTATTGAACTATATGAAATAAACTCGTCATAACTTCAGAACGGTTTGCAATAGGACGTTCAAACTGGACTGTTGGCCGCATGAGCAGGAGCCTTGTTCTTAAAGCCCACTTTCATTTGGATGGGTTCCAAAATGAGAGCATTTGGGAGACTGAGAATCCGCATTTCGCGATTGAGAAGTCTCCTCGCCCTCAAAGGGTGCCTGTGTGGTGTGCAATGTCCAGTAACGGAATAATCGGTGTGATATTCCTTGATGGAACGGTGACTATCGAATGGTACGTGAAGGATTTGGAAGATTATTTCATCCCCATTATCGAAAGTGACCCTGACTTCGACAATACCATCGAAGCAGGAGAGTGTTTAATGTTCTGGAGGAGAACTTTGGTGAATGCACCCAGAGGCCACTGGCATGGGCCTATTCTCCTGATGTGGACACATGCTACTCCTTTTTGTGGGGCTATATTGAAATTTTTGGAAATTTGTGGTAAGTTCCTATGTGACCAAGCTGCTGAGGTCATCGGTCCCAAGGCTTACACACTGCTTAATCTAACTTAAACTAACTTACGCTATGGACAACACACACACTAAGTATGTTACTTGCAGCACCGTCAAAACAACGATCATGCGTATCAGTCAGCATGTACCGGATACGGTTAAAGGCGCTACAGTCTGGAACCGCACGACCGCTACGGTCGCAGGTTCGAATCCTGCCTCGGGCATGGATGTGTGTGCTGTCCTTAGGTTAGTTAGGTTTAAGTAGTTCTAAGTTCTAGGCGACTGATGACCACAGATGTTAAGTCCCATAGTGCTCAGAGCCATTTGAACCATTTAGAACGAGGTTCTGGCCCACTCCTGTAGCTGATACGAATGGATTAACGTCCAAACTGGCTCGATGTTGGCCCCTGTGGTTTCTGAGGGTGGGAAAGTAGTTACTCAGCGCCGGTTGAAGAGCAATTAACGATCTTATCTAAAGTTCAATAATAAGGACGTTTGGTGTCAGGTTACACACCTGAATGACATATTCGTGATCACCCCCCACTCCCCCCCCCCAAACAGAAAAACGCCAGGAATCAATCAAGTTCACCTAGGGCTACCCCCATCCCAAGCACCCTACCCCTACCCTCCTCTCTCCCAGTATCAATGATGATACCTCCGGAGCTGGGCACCATCTGGAGAGGTTGTAGGCTGTGTCTACTTGTTAATAACAAATTACTGTTGTTACGGTAAGTCACGTCACTAGAGTTACAAGCTATGGCTAGTTGTTGGTAACAATATTACGTGTTTTTTGGTCATTCGAGGCACCAGCAGAGGCCACAGGCAGATAAATATGTAAGCACTCTCGTTATTCAATGTTTCCCACAATTTTACGTATTTTTTACAACTATTCGTATTTTTCCATATCTTCCACAATTTGACATCTTTATTGAATTGCGTGAGTTCTGTGTCGACGTCATCTCAACGTGGCCTTTGGTCGACGACATGCTGCCGTCAGCCAGTCACAATGCAGCATGTATTGATGACTTCACAGAAAATTCTGTAAGCGGTGCAATTTTACAGATTTCCTACAAAAGATATGGTATATACATATAAGAAATGCCATGCCTTGATAGATAAACCTCTTACTAAGCCACCACCACATTTCTAGATTGCGTGACATCACAGAAAATTTCTGCGGGTTACCAGTTTCCAACCAAAGGTATTGTGTGTGTATAAGAATTAGCACAGCCCTAGAAAATAGGCATCTAGAAATAAAGCTGACCAGTATCTGCAACCAGTATGTTGGGATATATCCGCCCCCCCCCCCCCCCTTTCTATAACACGGACGTATTGTGTATAGCCGCAATCACAACTCCAAGCCGGCAATGACTGAGAAAGTTGCATTATTATAAGTGTAATCCGCTCCGACCTGGTTGTGGCACAAAAGGCATAGCTGCTGTATCAGCTCTGGCTGAGGTACTTTCTGCCCTTGGTAATAACGGCAAACAGATTCCGACACATGTTGGAAATATCCAAGACCGCTACAAATACTCCTCTCCTGCTTTCGCTGTATAATGCAGGTCGAACAAGCCGCGACCACCACCGAATCCTTGGTCAGGAACGAAAAAGCTCCACATATGTACCCAGCGCTATGCCATACCATCTCCACAGGAAACGTAGAGATAATTTCATTATTTGAACAATTTATATGTGTAATCATTTCCGACGCAAACGACCTGGCGGTTGGCGCATAAGGCACTGCTACTAAATCTGGCATACAGGGAGTGAGCAAGCCGATAAAGCCAAACCAATCGTATCTCACTGATGCCTACACGTTCACTAGCGTAAATCCGTGTATGCCTTTGTCGTTAAGCATTACTAACAACTTAAGCACCAAGCACTCCCCTGCCCTCCTGACTCTGAACCAACCAGAATGATTCGTCCAAAACTAGCGATTGTGAGAGGGCAGTGTCAGTCTCGGTCAGCCAGAGCTCCCAAGTGGAAAGAAGACACATGGCACAATCTAAACTACTGCGTAGTTATTATAGAGCTTGTGACATTGGTAGACGAAACGTAAAGAATTGTACTAGGAGAGCCAGCAATACTTCTGTGACCATACCATTGGTAAGGTTAGTCTGCAGACAACTTCAACCGTGGGCAGGACTGATGCAACCGCTGTATTGCACACCCCTGCACGTAAACTAGTTTGGGGATACTGGGGAATATTTAGTGACAAAATATAGTCCTGCAGACACGTTAATGGTGGGGCTCCCAGGTAGGATGAAAAGACACATAACTCTCGCAATATTAATGTGCAACTTCAGTATGAGACTCGTAAATAGATACGGATTATTTATATACATCCCAACCACACAAATAAGTCTGGGCCACGGTCACAAAGCAGCAAAAAATAAACTGGTTCTACTTACAAAGTTATCCACTCACAGAAATCACGACATGTCTACCACTGTACAACAAAATGCAGTCGGAGAGAGCTGCAACGTTTACGTGCCTTCTGTCAAATGGTTCAAATGGCTCTGAGCACTATGGGACTTAACTGCTGAGGTCATCAGTCCCCTAGAACTTAGAACTACTTAAACCTAACTAACCTAAGGACATCACACACATCCATACCCGAGGCAGGATTCGAACCTGCGACCGTAGTGGTCGCGCGGTTCCAGACTGTAGGGCCTAGAACCGCTCAGCCACACCGGCCGGCGCCGTCTGTCAATCAGCCTCCGTAAAAACTTTGGACTAGGAACTCCGCGTCTCTTTGGAGGAGTTGACCGACACCACCGCCTCAGCAGAGGACCCCAGGGGCCGGGGCATCGACTCCGGCGCAACCAGCCCTGGGAATACCGGCCAACCGCCACCGTCCAACCCTTCTGCGTATATGCAGCCGCTAGCTCAGCAGAGTACCACCACCTCATTGGCTCCAAGTAATTGTTGGAAATCATACTATGCGTCGAAATATCCCCGCTCTATGTGTGTGTCGCTAGCATTAACAGTCAAGAAATTCCTTAGTCCTGACAGCGATGGCAACACGTAGAACTGAAAGGCTGCAAGATGACAGGTAAATGAAACAGGAACCGAGCAGTGATCGTTCACTGCCGGCATCAGAGGAGGCTGGCGCCTGATAGACGGATTGTGTGTGTCGCCTGTAGAAGACACGAAGCAGCCACCAGGCGCTGTACGAGTATGACTTAAAACGATCAAAAACATGTTCGTATTATACAGGGTACGGCGCTTAAATTCGGACAAATTTCAGTTTGAATTTCCCGCCATATCGCACTTCCGCCGCAGATTCTGATTGGCGTTCTTGAAAGCCACAGGCATCTAGTAAATAGTCAGAACCTCAAAATGAGCTAGATGTTACGGAAAAGTGCGGAGTACAACCGAACAGCCGCGATTATCGAAAGTCTTTGCACAGGGCGTTCACCGACTGAAATAGTTCGATTCTTCGGGTACCCGAGATCAACTGTTTACAATATCGTCAAAATGGTTCAAATGGCTCTGAGCACTATGGGACGTAACAGCTATGGTCATCAGTCCCCTAGAACTTAGAACTACTTAAACCTAACTAACCTAAGGACATCACACAACACCCAGTCATCACGTGGCAGAGAAATACAATATTGTCGCCAAGTATAATGCTTCGGAGACGTCTGGGGAAGGCGGGGAAGGCTCATTCGAGGAAACTCGTGTCACGAACTGCGGCAGGCATTTAAAATGCTCAGGCGCTGATTCCGGAGGAGCCGGGCAATCTCTGAGGAAACTGGCGTCAGTATTGAATGTCAGCGAGCGAACAATGCGTCGGATTGCAGAGGAGGACCTCATACGACCCATTCAGTCCAAACTGGCTCTCGGATAACGTTGACATGTTCTGGTCAAAGGAGTTCTGGCCCACGATTAGCCCGGATTTGAGCCCCGTCGACTACTATGTTTGATGCATAGTCGAAAGAGTTACCAGTAAGAGAGGCACCCTGATGTCGCATCTCTACGCACCGCTATCGAAGCAGCATTCACGAATATGGACAGCGCTACTATTAAAGAGTGCGTGCGATTGCTTCAGAGCAAGACTGGAGGCGATCATGGCGGCTGAAGGGGCTTCCATCGGGTAATGTTACTCTTGAAAGGTACCACTACTTATATGTAAATGGATTTTCATTTTCATTTGTATTTTGTTTTAATAAATTTGCTTTTTTAAAAAAAGTTTCATTTGTCCTAATTTAAGCGCCACAAGCAATACATCTCTCTACGCACTGATAACAAATCCAGTTATGACGTGCTATTAACGGTAGCGGAGTTTACCAGCACAGAGAGAATTCATTCATTCGAGTGTACTAAGAAAGAAAACCCTGTGAGACAAATATGCAGTAACTTCTGTCTTGTTTGATATTGTAATGGCATCAATAAATATCCGTTTTGCCTACGAACGCAGTGGTAAAATACGATCGACGTATCACAAGACAGGTCCACAAAGTACTTGTACAAGGAAGAAAAAAAAGAGTTATGTTTAACCAACCTTTTTCACGAGATTACTGATTACACTTACTGGCAGTGAATCTTTTGTTTCTTGTGAATATGCTGTATCATGGCTCACATCCCTTTTGATACCTTCCAGAGCCTTACTGACTCCCTTCCTGCACGTCCGCGCTGCAGAAGGTGATCATTAGGGCCTTTGACAGGTGGGCGCATTAATGTGGCTGTACCGCGTATTTCTAGCTGGATATGTACTTTTTGTGGAAGCCTGTCGCTTTAATGGATTATGTGGTCATGGCAGGAAGCAGTATCATACACTGATACACCACTTCAAAGAAAGACCATTAGGACATATAAGGTTAATAAAACTAAGCACTGTATGCGTACATTTTTAACGTGGAAATCGATTACACAAAACAGCGATTCTGGCAGCTGTTTTGCAGACGATGTAATGGTAAAATTCAGAGCTACTCAATTCATATGCTCCGTTACTTTCTATAGAACTAAGACGGTGCACTTGCAGCTATGACAAGTAGAAACATCACACCCCAGATGCGTTACCGTTCCATCATGCAGTGTTAATGTCGGTTTTGTGTTGCGCATAAATACCTGCAGTTACCAATCGATCTATAATTATTTATTACATGTGTAACATGTTTATGGTTTTCCTGGAGTGTTAAGAAAAACTACGGGATTTGCTCAACAGTCCGAGACACTCGCCAGGCTGCATTAATAGATGTGGAATATATCTATCACGAGAACTATTTTGTGCTCTTTCTCACAAACCGTCAATCCAATGCTTACATACGTATATTTCCGAATAAATATTGTAGATACGCTAGCACACCATATCATTATTAGACATACGCTGGTACACTGATTCATTGTGTTTTCTAATGTTTGCCTGAACTCTAGGTCGCTTATTACTTATTAGAGGCTCATGCGAACATGACGTCTCTTCCTAAACTTTTTTAGAACGCATTTCGTATGGTACCTTGTGCCACTCGCAAAAATGGATGCCGGCCGCTGTGGCCGAGCGGTTCTAGGTGCTTCAGTCAAGAACCGCTCGACTGTTACGGTCGCAGGTTCGAATCCTGCCTCGGGCATAGATGTGTGTGATGTCCTTAGGTTAATTAAGTTTAAGTAGTTCTAAGTTCTAGGGGACTGATGACTTTATAAGTTAAGTCCCATAGTGCTCAGAGCCATTTGAACAAAAATGGATCTAAAGAGGAACCGTCTACCTTCACAAGGCCTAATTTCTTTGATCTTAAGCGAAGTGTATGTTGTCCACTTTGAGTTCAAGCAAAAGTAGCGTGTTGATTGAACCTGTTCTTAACAATTCCAGCATTACGTTGTTGGTTTTGGTTTTCTACTTAGTAAGGGGTTTGTTACAGAACATCAACAAGTAACAATAGATTCACTGCTTCGAAATGTAGCCAGTAACCTTATGAAACACTTCGGTTCATCATAACTCTTTTTTCTCCTTTTTAGGAAGTATAGTGTGGACGTGTCTCGTGATACATCAGTCGTAATTTCCCACTGAATACGTAGCCAAAACGTATATTTAATGGTCCCATCACAGTGGAAAACATAACACAAGTTATAGCATATTTGTCTCGTACAATAGACTTGACAAATTCTCGATGTGCAAGTAAACTCCGCCACCGTTAGTAGTACGTCATTACTGGATTTATTCTCAGTATTTAGAGTGATGTATAATAACAAAAATATTTAGAAACTTTTTATTTATACAGTGTCTGCTGGCGCCTCACGTCTTCTGCGGGTGACACACAGTGTATGTCTTATCAAGCGTCAGCTTTCTCTGGTGCCTGGGCAGGCATTGCCCGGTTTTTGTTTCATATACCGGTCACCGATCAGCATCTCTGTTCCTTGTGTTGTGATCGCTGCCAGTAATTTCTTGGCCGTTAACGCTAGCGACACGCAAACAGAGCGGGGACTATCTGACATGTAGGACGATTTTGCAAGGTTACCTGTAGCTAATGAGATGTTGGTACACACCTGGGCTACCGGCTGTACATATGGAGAGGGGATGGGCGGTCGCGGTTTGCCAGGGCTGGCTGCGCTGAGGTCGGTGCCAGTGGCCGCCGGGGTTACACTGCTGGGATGGTAGTGCCGGCAACTCCTGCGGAGAGACGTGTAGCACCTCGTCCGAAATTTTTCGGAAGATTATCGACAGACGGCACGAGAACGCTGCAGCTCTCTACGACTACATTTTATCGTATAGCGGCATATTTGTCGTGACCTCTATAAGCCGATGACTTGGTACGTAGAAATCGTTTACTTGTGCCAGATTTTGTAGCAGTGCCTTTTGTGCCAGCCACCAGGTCTGTCGCGTCGGAGACGATTACACATACGTATCGTTTTGATAATGCAAATTTCTCTACCATTCCTGTGGAGCCGGTCTGGCATTGTGTTGGGCAGACATGTGACGCTCTCTCGTTTGCAGCCAAGTGTTCGGTGGCTGCCACAGTCACTGGAGGATTTCCATACCATACTGGAGTCTCACATGGGAAAATGCAGGGAAGTTCCTCATAATGTAGGGGTGTATTTGTAGCAAGCAGTCTTTGATATTCCCATCACTTGTTGGGATCTGTTTGCCATTGTCACCATGGGCAGGAGGTCCCTCAGCCAAAACTGATATAGCATCAGTGCCCTTTGTGCCAGCAACCAGGTCGGAGAGGATTACACCTATAATTACAACTTTTTGTCAGTCATTGCGTGGTTGAAGTTCCGTCTGTGGCTAAACGCTAGTACATCACCGTTAAGGGGGGGGGGGGGGGGGGGGGGCTATCCCAACAGGTAACAACATAATTTTCAGGGAAGTAGTTGCAGATATTGGTCAGCTTTATCTCTAGGTGCCTATTTTTTAGGGCCGTACTAATTCTTGTACACACACAATATCTTTGGTTGGAAATAGGTAACGCTCAGAATTTTTCTGTGATGTCACACAATCTAGTAATGTGGAGGTGGCTTCGTTCGTGGCTTATCTATCAAGGCCTGGTATTTCTTATACATACAGTATCTTTTGTTGGGAATCTGTAACACTGCAGTGCTTATAGAATTTGCTGTGACATCGTCAATATGACGTGATGTCATTATTCCAACCAACTTGTTCGTTTCTAACACATACACTATGATGTTACACACACACCAGTAATCTATTTGTGCCATAGAATTCACGGGTAATGTTGACGATGATAATGTTTGGTTTGTGGGGCGCTCAACTGCGCGGTCATCAGCGCCCATACAAAATCCAATTTTTTTCCACAGTGCAATCGAGCCACTGTCACGGATGATGATGATGAAATGATGAGGACAACACAAACGACCGATGGCCGTAGCAGTCTGTTCCCTTCATTCCCACAAACCAACCCAACCCAACAACACAAAAACCCAGTCCCCGGGCAGAGAAAATCCCCAACACGGCCGGGAATCGAATCCGGGACCCCGCGATCCAGAGGCAGCAACGCTAGCCACTAAATTACGGATAATGTGGGCAAATGCCACATTGTGATTGGCTGAGGGCAGCATTTCGTCGACGCAAGGTGACGTTGACAACATGTCGGGATAGAACTGACGTAATTCAATAAAATACGTACAGTTGTGGAAAATATGGAAAAATACGAAAAACTGTAAAAAAATTCATAAAATTGGGGTAAATATTGAGTAACGAGAGTGCTTACATATTTGCCTGGGTGTTGCCTTAGCTGGTGCCTCGAATGGCGAAGATGACGTTGTATGAAATTGTCATTAACAACCATAGCCTACAAATCGAGTGACATGATTTAAGGTAATAACATTATTTTGTTATTAACAAATACACACAGCCTACAACCTCTCTATATGGTGCCCAGCTCCAGAGTGAACCCATCCACTTAAGTATCCATGTTATAAAAGATGAAGATGGCGAGGGAGAGCGTGACCCTCATTGGTCCAGAGGGGAGGAACGTGGTGGTGGGTCCCATGAGTGACCTTGAGTAATACCTGGTGGTTTTCCGGGGGGTGGGGACTGGGGGTGACCTTGAATATAAGTAGCTCAAGGTGTAACCTGACGCCAGAAGTCCTTATCAGTGACCTTGAGATAATATCATTGTTTGCACTTCAACCGGCACTGAGCTACCACTTACGAAGACCTTCTCTGTGTAACTTCTGGCCGATATTTTGTCAGTAATCTCCAACTACCTCTGCAGTACGCGAGTCGGGGCTTTCTAATTACCGTATACCGAAAACACTGCCCATTGTGACCTCAGATAACAAAGATATGGATCGAAAAGGATTTCTTTCCTGGTATTCATTTCCTTGTCTTCGTCTGGGGTGAACCCAGACTTCACCGACGTCATTTCGGAGGTCATTTAGTGATTTTCCTGAGTATTTTGTTACACAGGTCTAGCGACCGCCAGTGGTATTATGATTTTTCAGTTTGTTACCACAGTTACCTGTGGTTTCGTAAAAACACCATCACAACAGTAAGTCTGTGTTCCACAACCACCAAAAGGTGAATCACAAATACAAAGTGACCCTCAGAGTTGAGACAGTGACGTGATTACTGTCGCTGTAGGAACAGCTCAGCGTAGCGTCGTTATGCCGCTCGTGTGTTGCATGCAGTGACCTCCCACACGAGATGCATACCGGCCAACTCCAGCGGTAAACCTATACACGGCACAGCTTTGTATCATTGTAGAGCACACCTACCACTGTCTGAAAAACAAATCTGGTACAGAACCGAGCAGTACTGAATGCAGTCTTAAGGACGAAGAGTAAAGTGAGCCTTACTGTTGTCAACAGCAATGGAGAAAGTTTGATTCTAAACAATACACACAACGCATACCGTCTACATTTGCATTGTTGTGGACATCCTTTCTGTGCAGTACCAATACACAGAAACGAAATGTAATTACTTTGTAACGAATCACCGGGGACCGTGGGACCCTCGTACCAAAATACTCAGAAAATCTTGCTGAATAATCTGAGAGATTTTTTCGGCGGAATTCTGGTTATCATGTACATCTAATAACGCAACTCACACGTAATACTTGAAGAAATCCCACGCCTCAATTAATTTTCATAAGACACACGTTCAGTATAGAAAATGCATATCCATCCAACAAGGGCGCGTACCAAGCTTTAAAAATCTATAAAGTTCAACGTGGCGACCCTACGTGTCAACGCAGATACCACCTTTCCGCCATAACCCAGAACATGTTCCGTAGTAAACGCAGGACACTTATTTTACCCCTGTACACGTAGGGCTTGATGCACCGCGATAAGGTCGGGTAACCTCGGAGCCAACACATGTAGCGGACCTCTACCGATCCACAGTCCAGGGAACATGTGGCTGAGATAATCTCGAACAGTGAGAGCGAAATGGGGAAAAGTTACTTCCTGCTGGTACACAAAAACATCAAGAATTCCTTCGGACTCCAATTGTGGTTCCAGAAAAAACACAAGCTTGTCTAGGTAACTGGTGCCTTTTATCGTGTGCTCTCCAAAAAAAGCTCTAAATCGTAGTTTTGACCATCCCTAGCCATACGTTCATTTTCGGGGTGTTCCTCTCCCATTCTTGTACCTCAAGAGGATAGTTGTCGGCCAATTTCAGGCAGCTGTGACGTTTCACAGAACCACTTGCGTGAACTGTGACCTCGTCTGAGCAGAGGAGATTGTCTAATAGGTTTGCATCTCCAACAGCCTCCAAGAGTTCAGCAAAAGTGTCCGTACGGGCGGCATAATTTTCCTCCTCCAGATAAACTATTCCCTGGATACAATACGTCGTCTTCTTTAGCGTAAAACGAAGGGTACACCAGACAGAGGATCCTCGAATGTTCAAATCACGACTCAACTGACGAATGGAAGCGCGTGGGCTCCTTTCAATGGGCTCCTCAACCCTTTTGAATGGTCGTCCAGGACGTTCCTCATTACGCACATTTCCTGCTTCGCCTGAATTTGCTTACGAGAAGCCTGAGACTCGCCTTTTTTTGCGGATCTTTCCATATCTTCGATGGTACAACTCATGTGCCTCTTAGATTGTTTTACAATCAAGTTCCCAGGAAACAATGGCTATTCTTTCTTCTACAGAGAGCACCTCAAAGACATGTGAAAGACGAACTGATTACCTTAATGTTTTAATAAAAATGAATAGTTACTTAAGGAGCCTTGTAATCAGCGTACTGAGTTGAGGTTTACTGACAAAACTGAGCAAGTTTTTCCTGCTCAGGGCTATCAGCAGTGGCGGATCCAGCTTGTTGTCGCCGTAATATACTTTTGGTCGTGCCTGTACAAGTTTAAGCATACGCAATGCAAAACACGACATTTACCGCCGCAAAAGCAAGCTAAATGTATAACTAAAGTAACTTTACCAGTAGATAATTCTCTGGCCTTGTGAAAAAAAAAAAAAGAAATATTGGAGGACAAATCATATATAATTTTCACGTGGTCCATAGGAGGCCCAAATCTGCTTATGGAGAATACTAGCGTGAATTCTGAAGTATTTATGGCGTGTTTTATGGTTGTTCATATGAGTAGACAATTCCATTTTCACATATCGTTGACTGATATAGTTGTCTTCGTAAGATATTATGAGCGGGAACACAGGCAACAACCAAGAATAAGACCATCCATCGCGGCATGTTCCGAACTTTAATAGGCTGTCAAGAAAATATAAAGAAAATAAAATTGTGAACCTCTGTGTAAGTGAACAGTAATTCTTTTAACAACAGTACGCTTCATGTATTAACGTACACAACTTCAACTCTTTCATAACTGTCTTCATAAGTGAAACACTTGTTACAGTATGGCATTAATTGATGTGCACTCTCGTACAAATTTAACGACTGTGATGATCAGCATCGGGAGACGACAAATTTTCTTCAAGTATTGTAGTTTCTGATTATATGTATATATATATATATATATATATATATATACAGGGCTATTATAAATGATTGAAGCGATTTCATAAATTCACTGTAGCTCCATTCATTGACATATGGTCACGACACACTACAGAATCGTAGAAAAACTCATAAAGTTTTGTTCGGCTGAAGCCGCACTTCAGGTTTCTGCCGCCAGAGCGCTCGAGAGCGCAGTGAGACAAAATGGCAACAGGAGCCGAGAAAGCGTATGTCGTGCTTGAAATGCACTCACATCAGTCAGTCATAACAGTGCAACGACACTTCAGGACGAAGTTCAACAAAGATCCACCAACTGCTAACTCCATTCGGCGATGGTATGCGCAGTTTAAAGCTTCTGGAAGCCTTTGTAAGGGGAAATCAACGGGTCGGCCTGCAGTGAGCGAAGGAACGGTTGAACGCGTGCGGGCAAGTTTCACGCGTAGCCCGACGTAGTCGACGAATAAAGCAAGCAGGGAGCTAAACGTACCACAGCCGACGGTTTGGAAAATCTTACGGGAAAGGCTAAAGCAGAAGCCTTACCGTTTACAATTGCTACAAGCCCTGACACCCGATGATAAAGTCAAACGCTTTGAATTTTCGGCGCGGTTGCAACAGCTCATGGAAGAGGATGCGTTCAGTGCGAAACTTGTTTTCAGTGATGAAGCAACATTTTTTCTTAATGGTGAAGTGAACAGACACAATGTGCGAATCTGGGCAATAGAGAATCCTCACGCATTCGTGCAGCAAATTCGCAATTCACCGAAAGTTAACGTGTTTTGTGCAATCTCACGGTTTAAAGTTTACGGCCCCTTTTTCTTCTGCGAAAAAAAGTTACAGGACACGTGTATCTGGACATGCTGGAAAATTGGCTCATGCTACAACTGGAGACCGACAGCGCCGACTTCATCTTTCAACAGGATGATGCTCCACCGCACTTCCATCATGATTTTCGGCATTTCTTAAACAGGAGATTGGAAAACCGATGGATCGGTAGTGGTGGAGATCATGATCAGCAATTCATGTCATGGCCTCCACGCTCTCCCGACTTAACCCCATGCGATTTCTTTCTGTGGGGTTATGTGAAAGATTCAGTGTTTAAACCTCCTCTACAAAGAAACGTGCCAGAACTGCGAGCTCGCATCAACGATGCTTTCGAACTCATTGATGGGGACATGCTGCGCCGAGTGTGGGAGGAACTTGATTATCGGCTTGATGTCTGCCGAATCACTAAAGGGGCACATATCGAACATTTGTGAATGCCTAAAAAACTTTTTGAGTTTTTGTGTGTGTGTGCAAAGCATTGTGAAAAGATCTCAAATAATAAAGTTATTGTAGAGCTGTGAAATCGCTTCAATCATTCGTAATAACCCTGTATATATATATATATATATATATATATATATATACTATTTATACCAAATTCTTCCGTCACTTTGCTCTGACATCCACAGCTGATTCACTGCTCTTGACAGCACTGTCGTGGAACCTGTCCCAAAAAAAGCTTCCCACGTTCTCCATTAACTACTCTTGCGCATGCTGCCTTGACCACATAAACCGCAGCAAAAAAGGAAGAAAAGTTGCTTTGTGTTACCCATCACAGCGTTTCTGACGACTCATCATCGAATATACTGTTTATCCTACCGAGTCACAGAGATCACTTTACTAAGGAATATTGGAGGGGGAGTTGAGTGATTTGAAGAGCTCCGTTGGAAATGCGACGTTTACTGGCGGTTAACAACAGCTGATACTTGTCTCTACAGAAGTTGTGGGAATGTGGGAAGTGATAAGATAACTGCAACCTCCTGTTAACAACCGATAAATGCTACGATAACCTGGTGGAGTGGCTATCCTTCATCTGTGTGTCGGTTACTTGTCCTATGTAGTGCCGAAGGCCAGAGACAACGTAACGACGAGTGACAAAGAGACCAGGAGGTACATACGTTCTTACCAATATTGAGAGAGAAGTCCGTCACGGTCTGTAGTAGGTACCTGTCGACCAAGGGGTCGACGACCACGTCTTGGTCTATCTGCTTTAACAAAATCCCATGGGTCGTAGTACGCACACAGCAACATCATCATCAGCTTGTTCCATAATTATTAGCTTGGTTTATACACTGATCAGCTAGAGCATTATGACCACCCAGTTAATAGGCCGTATGTGCACCTTTTGAACCGATAACACAGGCGACGCGTCGTGGCATGGAAGCAATGAGGCCTTAGTAGGTCACTGGAGGGAGTTATTAGAATATGCGCGCACACACAAGTCACCTAACTCCCGTAAATTCCAGGGAGAGGGAGGGGGGTGATGAACTCTGACGTCACGTTCAATCACATCCCAGATATCTTCGATCGGGTTCAGATCTGGCCAGGTAGGATCCAACACATCAATTGGAACTCGCCACTGTGTTCCTCGAACCACTCAATCACACTCCTGGCATTTTGGCATGGCGCATTATCTCACTGAAAAATACCATTGTTGTCGGGAAACATGTTCGTCACGAGAGGACGTACGTGGTCTGCAACCCGTGTACGATACTTCTTGGCCATCATGGTGCCTTGCACGAGCTCCACTGGACCCATGGATGTCCACGTGAAAGTTCTCCAGAGTATAATGGAGACTCCGCCAGCTTGTCTCCATCCCGCAATACAGGTGTCAAGAGGCTGTTCCCTTGGAAGACGACGGGCTCGTTCCTTCCCATCAGCATGATGAAGAAGGTACCTGGAGTCATCAGACCTTGCGACGCTCTGCCACTGCGCCAACGTCCAGTGCGATAGTTACGTGCCCATTTCAGTCGTAGTTGCCGATGTCGTGACGTTAGCGTTGGCACATGCATGGGTCGTCGGCTGCGGAAGCCCATCGTTAGGAGTTTTTGGTACACTGCGTGTTCAGACACGCTTATATTCTGCCCAACGTTAATTTCTGATGTTAGTTCCGCCACAGTTCGACGCTTGTCCTGTTTTACCAGCCTGCCCATCCTTGAAATCTGACATATGTAATGAAGGGTGGCCGCCCAACCCCACGACGTCTGGACGGGGTTTCACCTTGGTTTCGCCACGTGTTAAAGACAATCACCACAGCACTATTCGAACACCCGACAGTTCGTGCAGTTTCCGAAATGCTAGTGCCGAGACTCCGGGCCCTCACAATCCGCCCTCGGTCAAACTCAGATAGATTGCGCGCATTCCCCATTCTACACACGAATAGCACGCTCCCTGATACTGTATGCTCCGTGCGTGTATCTGACTAGCAGTCATTCCTCGTCAGGTGACGGTGCTATCGCCTGGACGAGTTTACATCGACTGAAGGTCGGTGGTATGACCAGTGGCTGATAAGTGTATACAGTATTTCTTTTTGCTGCGTCATGTGTTGCTGTGAGTGTAGTTGTCGATTACCATTTCTATTTTACTTGAAGTTTTTATTATGTAGTTATTTATCAGACTGGATCAGTCTGATTGCAACAGAATAAAACGAACTGTTCGTCCCATACACCTTTCACCTTTGTTATTTTAAAGGCACCATCAGTAGTCCCTGTGATTACAATATTTTATTATATGTATTGTACAGTGTACATTGCGGTTATAAACAGTTCTGGCTCTCCATGATTTTCTGTTACTTGATAATAGTTTAATTTTCTACTTACAAAACTTCTTATATGCTATGCTGTCCATGTCCTTGTTTTGGTTTTAGTGTTATTTTTCTACTTTCTGCCAGTCGAAATTTTATTTGCAGAACATGAGGAAATGAACACTCATTTTCTTTATGCGCGCGCTAGCGCGCGCGCGCGCGCTTGTGTGTGTGTGTGTGTGTGTGTGTGTGTGTGTGTGTGTGTGTGTGCTTGAACTGTTGGATCTATATTCCTATTATTAACTTCAGCAGAAGGTGTGTGTTGGAGTGTGTCTGGTTGTTTTGAATGGGTTGAGCTTCAACCCTCTATTGTGCGCCCATTTTGAAGTGCACACATGTCGGTATTCAGATTCCCGATAGATGATTTAAGGTTTATTGGTTTTGCACTTATATACGAGGTTGATTTCTTAAGTCATGGCAACTATGGTATATCTTGTGTTAATGTGACAACACGGGAGTTCCACGATGTGCATTGAACTGGTAAGGCATTGTGTATGTGCATGTCACCATTAAACAGGATTCCTGTACAGTTGGTCACGGTAAAGGTTGAACTGAGACATACGCATTGGTAGGCTGTGTAAGGTTATTGTGCACAGTTACAAATGAAACAAAAATGAATCAAAATCAACTAATGTCCTTCAAAATAGTCCCCTAATGCATCCACACACCCCTGCTAACCATGTGGAAGGCGCTGAATGCCACTGGCATTGCCACCAATGTATGCGACGTGTCGTCGAAATGCCGTGAGCGTTTCGACCCTGTTTGCAAAGCGTCTCCAAGCAATCGTTTATTCAGTTGTGGAATGAGGCCGAAGTCGCATGTACTGAAGTCTGGTGATTTGGGTTTGTGGGAGAGGATTCCCCACTCCCACCGCTGTACACAATTCTTGACGACGCCTGCACTGTGGGCTGTAGTATTATCATTGAGTGCGACTGCACTACCCAGCTGCGACGGACGTTTCCGCCGAAGTGTACATCGCAGATGGTACAGCAGGAAGTTGCAGTAGTATTCGGCACTGACGGTGTGGTCGTCCCCAACAGGGTGACACTCCAGAATAACATCGCTCTCTTACGCCAGAATGAGCATGACCTTCGTGGATGATTCCCTATCACCACAACTGCTCGCAGTTTCGCATGACACTGAGTAGTATTTCTACCAAAAATGGTTAAAATGGCTCTGAGCACTATGGGACTTAATTTCTGAGGTCATCAGTCCTCTAGATCTTAGAACTACTTAAACCTAACTAACCTAAGGACAGCACACACATCCATGCCCGAGGCAGGATTCGAACCTGCGACCGTAGCGGTCACGCTGTTCCAGACTGTAGCGCCTAGAACCGTCGGCCACCCTGAGCATTTCTACCAGTAAGAAAGGCAATTTTCGCATATGCTCTTGTTCCACTCTGTTTACATCTATCTTGTAGCACGATCAAGCTCACACTGAATGTTTCAGGCGCTAGTACCGAGCCATCCCTGTACAAGGTCGCAATCTGTCGGTTGGTTTCGGTATAGTTTGCCGCCACGGATTTTCGAATGTATTTACTGCGATTAGGAAGGTGCCACATGCTCACACGATATACCGTAGTTGCCATGACTTTGGGAATTACCCTGGCACAACTGGAGGTCATCAGCGTACATGTGTTATTTGCAGAAGGACAAAACTAATGACACATTATTTACATACAATGAAAAGAGTATAGGACCTAATACCAAATCCTTGCGACGCTTCATACTACCTGCCTCCATTGCGACTTTATGATACCGGACATGACGCATTGGTGACGAGATGTGAGGTATAAGCGAAACCATTGCCCAGCACTCGACGATAAAATTAGGTTGCTAAGCCGGCCGCTGTGGTCGAGAGGCTCTAGGCGCTTCAGTCTGGAACCGCGCCACCGTTACGGTCGCAGGTTCGAATCCTGCCTCGGGCATGGATGTGTGTGATGTCCTTAGGTTAGTTAGGTTTAAGTAGTTCTAAGTTCTAGGGGACTGATGACCTCAGTAGTGCTCAGATCCATTTGAACCATTTTTAGGCTGCTAAGTTTGGCAAGTAAGTGTCATAGCTGACAGTATCAAAGACTTTGTTGAAGCCTAAGAAGCATATGATAGTTGCATCCTGTGCGTCCATGAGAAGCTTCGGGTCATCTCTTACCTTTATTAAGGCAGATGTTGTGCTGCGATGTTTACGGAAACCCGATTGATATTCGTCTAGTAGGTTGTTTGTTATTAGATAGTTTGTTAGCTGGCCGTGGATCATATATTCCAAGACTTAGGCCAACGCAGGAAAAATGCAAATTCTGTAGGTCAATAATCAGATAGTGCTGCGGTAACATCATATTAGCAATTTGTCCATTTTATTTGGACTGTTGAGCTCCGTGGCCGTGGATAATGATATTTTACTATAAAAATACAGCAACCAGCCACTTTTTTAATGCGTTTTATTTATGCCAATATGCATTTCGGGTTTGCACCCATCTTCAGCTAGAAGATTACATGTATCTTCAGTTTCTACAGTGGTACAATATCGACAGCAGTTTGGATGCTGCAGCTGGCCTGTGCAAAAGCAACGATTCCAATCATTTACTTCAATTTCACGAGTTAAAGCTACGCACGATTAGTTGTTCATTTTATTTACATTATCCTCTCCTTGTTTTTTCTTGGCTTTTCTTCTTTTTTGTAACAACACAAACCCTTTTTGTCACGTATTTTACACAGGTGCACTGCAATGTCCGTCATGTTGTCGACTGACAGTTTTTGTTCACATACAAGCAGTTTATCTATGGACAGAGTTATATTTTACGAAAGTTTTGAGGTTCTAGATAAGCTACTGTTTACTAAAAATTTGTCTTGGGTGATAGATGTATCCTAAGTACGATGTATACAATTTTTTTTGTTGCTTAGGCAGTATTGAAGATAATAAACTAACATAACACATTTATACAAAGCAGTAATTCATACATTTACAGTATAACAAAGATAGAATTAAGAGTTTTATGTTGTATATTATTATATGCATTTGTTGGGTTTATATTAGATTATGTTATTTCTTGATTGTGCTTAGTAAGTGGTTTGAATAGTAGAGTGTGGGAGTTTTTCAGAAATATTCGGTTTGGTAACTCTGTTTGGTCGTTAAGTTTGTCGGAAGGGGATGCATGTTTATGTGAGTAAATTTCAATTTCTTCTAGGAGGTTCATTCTTTTTCCTTTGTTGGCTAGGTGGAAAACTTATAGGTCATGGGATGTGTCTGTTACTTGATCTTCTTCTTTTGCTACATGTTGGGCAAATGTGGATTTATTTAAGTTTTTTAAACGAAGAGCATCTATGTGTTCTCGAAACCGTATGTTGAAGTTTCTCCCTGTTTGGCCTACTTATGTTTTTGGACATGAGTTGCAAACGTGACAAACGTTGCATACGTGACAAAAAGTGTTTGTGTTGTTACAAAAAAGAAGAAAAGCCAAGAGAAAACAAGGAGAGTAGAATGTAAGTAAAATGAACAAATAATAGTGCGTAACTTTAAACTCGCGAAATTGAAGTAAATGATTGGAATTGTTGCTTTTGCACAGGCCAGCTGCAGCATCGAAACTGCTGTCGAGATTGTACCACTATAGAAACTGAAGATACATGTAATTTGCCAGCTGACGAAATGCATATTGGCATAAATAAAACGCATTAAAAAGTGGCTGGTTGCTGTATTTTTATAGTAAAATATCATTATCCACGGCCACGGAGCTCAACAGTCCACATAAAATGGACAAATTGTTATTGACACTACCTAGTCAGGTACTAAGAGCTTTACATGCCTTCAGAAAGTACAAAATTAAGTTAGAAAGAACAATTCTTAGTATCAAGTTCAATAAAAAGTGTTTAAGTGTGAATGTAACTCCAAAATATATCAAAGTGAACATCAACAGTCAAAGCAAAGCTGCGAAAATAGCTAAAGAAATAAGTGAAATTATATGGCTCCAATCTGAAATCAAAACCAACACAGAAAGAATCAGTTTTTAAACCACCAGTTATATAGATTACATTTAGAGCTAGTTGAACAACTTACTCCCACACAATTCAACCATGCATTAGATTTTGTCAGTATAATAGCTATGAAAGAACAGCATAAGGTCAGATGTAGGCATAACAATAAGTTGAAAAAGCTTATGTCACAAATTGCAAAGGTGAGTGACAATGTACCTTCCACTAAGCACAAATTCTCCAAACATCTAGTAAATTCAACAAACATCATTTTCAGTGAAAAATGAGTCAGTTTGCTGAATAAAGGGCTTCAACGTAATATTACCCCATCTCTGACTGAAAATAATATTAAAGAATTAATAATAGGCACCAAAATAGCCTGTCATACTGCAAAACTAACTCAGAATGATCAGATTGCCATAGGCCACAAAGTTGACAATTTAATCACCAAACAAATAGAGAAAGAAAATAATAAGAATAGTATAAAGCGCCATGACAGTACAATACTTAAAAGTGTTAACAAGAAACTAAGTGACAATAAAGCTTTAGTAGTAGTAGTAGTAGTAGTAGATTAGTGTTTAACGTCCCATCGACAACGAGGTCATTAGAGACGGAGCGCCAGCGTGTGTGAGGGAAGGATGGGGAAGGAAATCGGCCGTGCCCTTTGAAAGGAACCATCCCAGCATTTTCCTGAAGCGAAAACCTAAATCAGGATGGCCAGAGACGGGATTGAACCGTCGTCCTCCCGAATGCGAGTCCAGTGTGCTAACCACTGCGCCACCTCGCTCGGTAAAGCTTTAGTAGTAAAAGCAGATAAAAGCAATGCTATTGTTGTAATGTATGTAAGTGAATATGTAAACAAAACCGTTGAATTTTTCAGTAACAATAATGTAGTAGAAATTCAGTGTGATCCCACTCTTAAGTTACAAAATAAACTTAAAAATATGATGAAAAAAGTGATTTCCTCTTAAATGCAAAAGATATACATGGACGCACTGTTATGAACCCTTATGCACCACGTCTACAAGCACAACCTAAGACCCATAAAGTCAACTGTCCCATATGTCCAATTGTTAATTCTTGGAGCAGCCCAACTTATAAAATCAGCAAGAAACTGAATGATATCCTTAGCAACATATTCAAATTTGAAGAGACATACTCAGTAAAGAACAGTTATGACTTATTAATTGTCTAAAGGAAATTCAGATTCCTGATACTGCTAGGTTTGCATCACTTGACATCACAAACCTCTACACAAACATACGGATCAAAGAAACAATAGAAATAATTAAAAACAATCTACTTAAACATAAAAATTAGGCATTACCAGAAATATATGAATTCATTGATCTATTAACACTAGTACTATCACGCAACTATTTTTCTTTTAATAACAAAATGTACCAGCAGAAAGAGGGCGTGGCTATGGGTAGCTGCCTTGCCAGTTTTCTTGTTCATATTTTTATCAATAATTTAGAATGTAAATTTTTAAAGAAAACCCCCAGATAGTAAACAAAATAATTTATTACAAAAGGTATGTTGATAATATAATAATCTTATTTGATGGCACAGCAGAAGAAATTGATAACCTTGCAAAAGAAATGAATAAAATGCATCAGAACATTATCTTCACTGTAGAACACCGAACAGAAGTAGGTTTAAATTTTCTGGACCTCTGCATAAGTAGCTCGAAAAACAAACACAAATTTCAAGTATACAGGAAACCAACACACACAGATAACACAATTAATAAATCATCCTGCCACCTGGATACACATAAGATGGACTCACAGAGCAATGCTAAACAGAATGCACAAAATACCACTAGAACCATCTGACCAAATAGAGGAACTAACCACCATCAAAGCAATTGTTTACAATAATGGTTACAATCCAAAATTAATAGATGAACTAAACTCTAAGATAAATCCCCACATAACCAAATACAATAACAAAGCAGCGTTAAAGAATAGCACAACACAGCCAAAAGAAAATATGTAAGCTTGCCATTTGTAGGAAAACTGTCATATAACATAGCAAACCTGTTCTGAGGAACAGATATCAGAATCACCTACTATACAAATAACAAAATAAAGGACAAAGCTATCCATAACATTAAAAATAATACCAAACTGCACAATCAGTCAAGAATATACAAACTTAACTGCAACTCATGTCCAAAAAAATACGTAGGCCAAACAGGGAGAAACTTCAACATACGGTTTCGAGAACACATGGATGCTCTTCGTTTAAAAAAACTTAAATAAATCCACATTTGCCCAACATGTAGCAGAAGAAGAAGGTCAAGTAACAGACACATCCCATAACCTACAAGTTCTCCACCTAGTCAACAAAGGAAAAAGAATGAATCTCCTAGAAGAAATCGAAATTTACTCGCATAAACAAGCATCTCCTTCTGACAAACTTAACGACCAAACAGAGTTATCAAACCGAATACTTCTGAAAAACTTCGACTCTCTACTTATCAAACCACTTACTAAGCACAATCAAGAAATAACATAATCTAATATAAACCCAACAAATGCATGTAATAATATACAACATAAAACACTTAATTCTATCTTTGTTATATTGTAAATGTATGAATTACTGCTTTGTATAAATGTGTTATGTTAGTTTATTATCTTCAATACTGCCTAAGTAACAAAAAAATTGTATACATCGTACTTAGAATACTTCTGTCACCCAAGTCAATGTTTAGTAAACAGTAGCTTATCTAGAACCTCAAAACTTTCGTAAAATATAGTTCTATCCATAGATAAACTGCTTGTATGTGAACAAAAACTATCAGTCGACAACATGGCGGATAACACAGTGCACCTGTGTAAAATACGTGACAAAAAGTGTTTGTGTTGCTACAAAAAAGAAGAAAAGCCAAGAAAAAACAAGGAGAGGAGAATGTATGTAAAATGAACAACTAATAGTGCGTAACTTTAAACTCGTGAAATTAAAGTAAATGATAGGAATCGTTGCTTTTGCACAGGCCAGCTGCAGCATCCAAACTGCTGTCTAGATTGTACCACTATAGAAACAGAAGATACATGTAATTTGCCAGCTGAAGATGGGTGCAAACCCGAAATGCATATTGGCATAAATGAAACGCATTAAAAAAGTGGCTGGTCGCTGTATTTTTATAGTAAAACATCATTATTAGGTAACGGCTTAACTAGTCCCTGTCCCCATGCCTCAGGGAAAACGGTTGAGATTAAGGAATGGTTGTAGATCTCTGCTATAGTGGGCAGTAACTGGTCTGTATTGAGATTCATCATTCTGGATTTTGATGCCGTCGTATCCGGTACAAAAATGGTTCAAATGGCTCTGAGCACTATGGGACTCAACTGCTGTGGTCGTAAGTCCCCTAGAACTTAGAACTACTTAAACCTAACTAACCTAAGGACATCACACACATCCATGCCCGAGGCAGGATTCGAACCTGCGAACGTAGCGGTCGTGCGGTTCCAGACTGTAGCGCCTTTAACCGTATCCGGTACATGCTGACTGATACGCATGATGGTTGTTTTGACGGTGCTGCAAGTAACATACTTAGATACAATTTATCGTGGCTACAGTTCTTTACTCCCACGAAGCAATCAATGAGACTCTGTATCTTTTGTGGTTCAGTTGTGGTTGTAGGTAATTTGAAATGCTGGTTCAGTTCATTGGTTGGGAGAATGATGGGATCAGCTGAAGCTTTTATACTGAAGAGCCAAAGAAACTGGTACACCTGCCCCCCCCTCCCCCCGTCCCCCCCACCCCCGCCGCCGAACACGCAAAAGCGCCGCAAAACGACGTGGTATGAACCCGACTAACGTCTGAAGTAGTGCTGGAGGGAATTGACTCCATGAATCCTGCAGGGCTGTCCATGAATCTGTAAGAGTAGGAGTAGGTAGAGATATCTTCTGAACAGCACATTGCAAGGTATCTTAGATATGCTCAATAATGTTCATGTCTGTGGAGTTTGGTGGCCAGCAGAAGTGTGTTCCTGGTGCCACTCAGTAGCACGAAAAAAGTGGGGTGTCGCTTTATCCTGATGGAATTGACGAAGTGCGTCGGAATGGACAGTGGACATGAATTGATGCGGGTGATCAAACAGGATGCTTATGTACGTGTCACCTTTCAGAGTCATATTTAGACGTATCAAGGTCCCCATACACTCCAACTGCACGCACCCCACACCTTTACAGAGCCTCCACCAGCTTGCACCGACCCTGCTGACATGCAGGCTCCATGGATTCATGATGTTGTCTCCATACCCGTACAGGTCCATCTGCTCTATACAAACTGAAACGAGACTCGTCCGACCAGGCTACATGTTTCCAGTCATCAACAGTCGAATGTTGGCTTTGACGGCCCCAGGCGAGCCATAAGGCTTTGTGTCGTGCAGTCATCAAGGGTACACGAATAGGGCTTCGGCTCCGAAAGCCGATATCGATGATGTTTCGTTGAATTGTTCGCACGCTGACACTTGTTGATGGCCCAACATAGAAATCTGCAGCAATTTGCGGACGGGTTGCACTTCTGTCACGTTCAACGATTCTTTTCAGTCGTCGTCGGTCCCGTTCTTGCAGGATCTTTTTCCAGCCGCAGAGATGTCGGAGATCTGATGTTTTACCGGATTTCTGATATTCACAGTACACTCGTGAAATGCTCATATGGGAAAAATCCCCACTTCGCTACCTCGGAGATGCTGTGACCCATCGGTCGTGCGCCGACTATAACATCACGCTCCAACTCGCTTAAATCTTGATAACCTGCCTGCCATTGCAGCAGCAGTAACCTATCTAACAACTGAGCCAGACACTTGTTGTCTTACGTAGACGTTGCCGGCCTGTTTATTTATCTCTGTATTTGAATACGAATGCCTATACCAGTTTCTTTGGCGCTTCAGTGTACTTCGCCTATACTAAGACCATGCAGATTTTTCCATACAACAGCTGGTCTATTCCTTTTGTGGGTTAATGTATGGGCATGCCATAGTTTTGCATTTCTCACAGCTTGACTGATTGTTTCGCTTGCTTCTGCTTGTAAGTAATATTTCAGGAGTGAGCCGTAATTTGTACGCCCATGTGCAGCGCCTCTGAGATTCATGAGCTGTTTTAGTTCTTCAGTCAGCTAATTTGCAGTTTCGTTCTTACTCTTCCGGTCTTTAGGGTGGTATATTTGTCACATAGTTGTGTAAGTTTGCTAGTAAAACCTTAAGTTTTCCTTCGTGTCAGAGTATGGAGTAGAGGACGTCCCTCACGCTATTTCTTGCGCCTCAGTTGCAAGTTCGGATAAATTGATGCATTTGAAGTCAACCACGGTTTCTTTCTGCGACCTTCTAGCGAGTACATCATGAAAATTATGTCATGGACGGGCATGTCAGGTGCATATATCTGAGAGGTACGTATTACTCTGTGTGGGGATTTCGTCACAAGTATGTGTACAAGTTGTGACTTCTGTACGCGTGATGGTTAGGAGCAAGCTGAAGTAGCGACATGTTTGAAGAAGAAAGTATCCACTTAAATTTCAGTGTGGATGGACTGTTGTGTAGAAAATTTATGGTAGTGTCACCAGCTATAATTATATGCTTATATGTCGATGCAGTTTCGAGCAGGCAAACCAGTCTATTTTAGCAATATTTACGAAATTTGCAAGTAGAAATATAAATTACGTAATAGAAAATCAGGAAGTTCCACAACAGTTTATAGCCAGAAGGTACAATGTACAATATGCAAAACAGAATCGTATAAACACAAATATGTATACCTGGTTCTAATAATTTCCGGGTATGCAGCCGGATCCCATCGACATTCTGCCACGATATTTCGGCCCAGAGACGTCCGGCCATCATCAGGTGAGTACACAACTACTGAAGAGCCCCGGTGCAGTCGCGGTATTTATGCCGAATCTCGCGCATGCCAAATGTACTGGCATCCTACAGCGCATGCGTCAGGTTTTGACATGCGCGGCATAGCCGAGTTGTACGTGCTGCCCTCGGTGGTGAAAATAAAGGTTCATCTAGTCACTGATTATCGAATGACACTGTCGATTCCGTTGTGATTGTATAATTTTAATAACAGGATTCCAATTTTTATCCAGCTGAAAGCCGTTGTCACGATTTATAAGATTATCGGCAAGACGTATTTCCACTGATTCCTTGATTACGGAATCCCAAAAACCAGAAACCGGGGCTAAAATTTTTGTTCCATTGTATTCCATTGAAGCCGGCCGCTGGTGGCCGAGCGGTTCTGGCGCTACAGTCTGGAACCGCGCGACTGCTACGGTCGCAGGTTCGAATCCTGCCTCGGGCATGGATGTGTGTGTTGTCCTTAGGTTAGTTAGGTTTAAGTAGTTCTAAGTTCTAGGGGACTTATGACCTCAGCAGTTGAGTCCCATAGTGCTCAGAGCCATTTGAACCATTTTTATTCCATTGAATGTGGCTGGCTCTGAGCACTATGGGACTTAACATCTATGGTCATCAGTCCCCTAGAACTTAGAACTACTTAAACCTAACTAACCTAAGGACATCACACACATCCATGCCCGCGGCAGGACTCGAACCTGCGACCGTAGCGGTCGCGCGGTTCCAGGCGGCCAAGTCGGGGCTGCCGGCCACCCCTGCCGGCAGTCCCGACTTGGCCGCATCCGATTTTCATCTGATTCCAGCATTTGAGGAACACCTTAGAGATGATTGTGGGATGATGTCAGTATGTGGCTGAAGTTCCTTGCCTGCTGCATTTGGTGGTCAATACAGGGATCGATAATGCTGTTTGTTGATGACGCTGGAGTTGTCGTCAAATGATGTCCCATACGTGTTCGATTAGAGACAAGCAGGCCAAGGCAACATGTTGACACTCTCTAGAGCGTGTTGGATTACAACAACGGTATGTGGGAGAGCGTTATCCTACTGAAAAATATCCCCTGGAATGGCAGCACAATAGGTCGAATCGCCAGATTGACGTACAAATTTGCAGGCAGAGTGCGTGGGATAACCAGGAGAATGCTCTTGCTCTCGTACGCAATTGCACCGCAGATAATAAGTTCAGGTATAGGTCCTGTGTGTCTAGCACGAAGACACGTTGGCTGCTGGCCCTCAGCTGGTCTCCTTCTAACCAACACAATACCATCACTGAACCAGCTTTCATCAGAAAACACAACAGACCTCCACACTTCGCTCCAATGAACTCTTGCTTGACACCACTGAAGTCGAAAATGGAGGTGGTTTGGGATCAGTGGAATGCACGCTACAGGACGTCTAGCTCGGAGCTGTCCTTGAAGTAACCGATTTGTAACAGTTCGCTGTGTCACTGTGGTGTCAACTGCTGCTCCAGGTGCAGTCCCACAGTCCCAGTGCCAGAACCAACACAATGCTCTTCCCTCTCAGTAGTGCTACGCGGCCGTCCAGTGCCCGGTCTTCTTGCGACTGTATAGGCTGTCTGTAAACTCAAGAGCGAGCAGCGCTTTTGGTGGAGGAAGTAGCCTTTCCCGGAAGAACGCTGCCACCGGCCTACAGGGGCACCCATAATCTGTTGCCCGTTACATGTCTAGAGGTGCAGATCGGCGTGCACTGATATACGTCGTTTCTGTTCGTATGATCTTAGTTGCCAGTGTCAGTCAGTTAACTTTGTATACTTACTGATATACTTAGATTTCCGGAAGTTTTGGATAATCGTCTAGTATTGCAATAAAATGTGCAGAATACAAGGAAGAGGAGGTATTTGCGGAGTAACGAGCGTTCGATTGTCTCTAATGTTATTACATCGTGTATTAAAGAGGCGACCCAAAAAGAACTGTTGGTTAATATTACCAGTCCCAATCAAGGGGCTGCAATTTATGCGAACGTCAGCCTCGTCCAATAGGACGCATAAGGAAGGAACGCGAAAATAAGCCGCACGGTTTAGTGGAATTGCCACGAAGGAAAACTAATAATCTTGGGGGGAAACCGATAGTTATAGACAGTTTCTAAATCACGTAAAACATTTGATGCTTATGTAACACTAAATCTCTATCTCGGTCACTCTTCACCTGATTCTGAGACATATTGCTTGAAATTTGTGCGCAAAAGCTATTCTAAACACTGCTGAAATTTTCTTCGAAACATGTACGTGGATTCTGGACTTCTAATCAAAAATCTTGACATACGAGATGCGTTCACGTATTAATTTTTATTTTTTGGTAAGAACTTTATTTGTTAATCTACAGCAATGTTATTCCCCATTGCATACTTTACACTTGTGCCACTGCTTTTTCCAATTTCCGAAATTCTTTAGGAACTGTTTCTTCGGGGCAGTTTATAGGTCTCTTAACCGCGCATTTTTAATCTCATCCATGCTTGTAAAACCGCTGTCCTTTAAGGCCTGCTTTGAAATGTTTATACCACTTGTATGCCCTTGGTTCACTTATAACAGGCTCACCAAGGTCACCAAAAGCAATATTTAACATTTCTAAAAACTTCATACACTTCATTCCATTCCTATAACAAAATTTAATACAATTTCTCTAATCTATTTTTATACATAACAAATAATCGTTGATGCTACCAAAACACATGTAATCTTTTTGACAGCTATCAACAGAGTAAATACTCAATATGCATAACATTGTACACATACTTTTGAGACATGTTTACGAAGACAGTGACAAAAAGTAGTGCAAATCGGACTAATACAACACGCAAAATTATAAATTTCTGCTTACTTTTTAAACACTCTTCGTGTGGCAAAAATTGTTAAGTTTCAATGCAGTCCTTCAAAGAAAACTTCTACCTTTTAGTAGAAACACAAAGTAAGAACAAGCCTCAAATTCTACAGATTGATTGCGTTATATGGGGTTCGTTTTACGAATAGCAATAGAGGAACATACAATACATTCACATGAACACGCATTCGGTTCTATGTTTGTAGTATAATCCTGACTTTCATTCTTATCTTAATATTATTTACTCTATAATATTGTAGTTCGGAAGAAGGTATTGTTTTTTGTATTCCTTATGGTCTTAGTACATTTGTCTAAAAATGAACGCAGCCGAGACGTATCTGTACACAGCACCGCCACAGATTTAAAGCGCGCGCCGCGGCAGGGGCGGTACTACTTTGTGAAACAGCCTGTAGAAGAGCCTTGTCACGTAGCTGACTTGGCAGAGTGGGGACTCGCTCGCTCGCTCTTCGGTTTACCGACAGACTACACATTCTCGTGACCACTGCTAACAGCAATCACGTACAGTGGCTACACTCCTCCCAAGTCTTTCTGCAATATCGCAGAAGGAAAATCGAGCTTCACCTAGTCGTATTATACAACCTCGTTCATAGTGACGTGTTGATGGTTCAAATGGCTCTGAGCACTATGCGAATTAACTTCTGACGTCATCAGTCGCCTAGAACTTAGAACTAATTAAATCTAACTAACCTAAGGACATCACACACATCCATGCCCGAGGCAGGATTCGAACCTGCGACCGTGGCGGTCGCTCGGCTCCAGACTGTAGCGCCTTGAACCGCACGGCCACTACGGCGGGCGACGTGTTGATAATGGTGTCTTTGTCGCCTTAAAGGCATTCTTGACTGACATCAATTCACCACGTACAATCTCAGAGGTAGCTAATGTTCTCGATCGATACAGTGTGTGTTTAAAGCAAACGTAATTTGGATCCCCATGGTGTCGCTACTAGCACCACTCTTATGCGACAGGCGCAAAACTTGAATAGACATCATCTTCCGCGTGTAGAAACGCATCTAGAAAAATTATTTTATTTCGCACAACGTCTTCTTGACGCTACGATTTCTTTCCGACAGTGTATTTTCATCGTTTCAAGAAAGGTATTTTATATGCAAGTGATTCATCACGTTTAGGAAGGGATTTTAAATGTTTCAATCCAGTATGCTCCACGTCACTGTCCCAAGAATTAGCAATTGCGATGAGATGTTATAATTCAACCATCGTGCGACAACTGCATTCAGTGGACAAGTTTCAAAAACTAGTTTTTTGGGTAGCGCATATCCTAAGACGCAACAACAAAGATCAAACGGTGCGTGTTCGCCTCTGGTTGTCTGTGTCATCGATTGGCTGAAAAAGAAGACCCTATCCAGTATCGAGACTGGTGATGCCAAATGATATCCTTACGCTAACTTCAGAAAAAGAAAGGAATGGCTGGGACGTCATAGCAAAGCGTCGCCAGTGCAAAGGTCATTGTGCAGTTACAAAACATAATACGCATCTGGTCTAGTTAAGACGATGTTGTGTACTGTAAATCACAGAGAATACAAAAATATCGGTAAGCTTTAAACACAACGAATTACCATGCCTAATACGGTGTAGGAACACCGATGGCAAGAGAAACATTTGAAAGGAGTAGAAAAATTTTGGTGGGAAGGAAATTCTAGTGACACTGGCATAAGAAAATGAGGTACCAACGGCATCTATAACAACCGCACACGGGGCACCACGCGCAGCCTACACCTCAGCACAAGACGCGAATTTTAAAGATGCGGCCAACAGGCGCCTCCGCGAGGTGCTACCTGCAGAGCTCGCTTGTTCCAACAGGTGACGCCACCAGAGTACGCCGTCTTCGCTTTTACTCACTGCAGACAAGTGCATCCGTCCGCCCGTCTCTTTAAGACGCAGCACACCCAGTCCCGCTCCAGATCTTGGAAGACTCGAAACCAGAATACAACTACGAACATTTTTCGACGTTATCAATACTCATAGATACTTCAGAACTATTTCTAAAACACTTTGTAACAGATTACCAATGATATTAAAGATACGTATAATATTACTATGCTGTACGTATTTCTCACATACAAATTTTAGATCCGATCCATCCTTTGCTACGCAGATGTTGCGAGGATATCTGCCTCACCCAAGTTCTATACGTCCCTCCAGATCGTCAAACGCCATTCTTCTCGCCTCGCTTTCCGCATCCGCTTACCTTCTCCACATGGATTTTTGCCAGCTTGTAAAATACTCACCTCAGCTCACTCATACTGAACACCTCCGAATAACCTACACCAACTGCAGACCCGACTTCAACAATCCTACAATTCCGCCTCTAGTGCATTGCGGCGCCTGTGCCTACACATCCCACCAGCCCTCCACATGCACACCGTCCACGTCCTTTCCCAGACACCTCGCTCCCCCGGACCACCAACTGCCTCCTGACATACAGCCACCCTACCAACTCTGAATCCATCCCGCCCTACCCAGCAGCCAAGGGCGCTCTCCTCGTCTTCTGCCCATACCACCCCTCCTCCTTTTCCCCATCCCTATCGCCTCTCACCCCTTCTTCTTTCAAATTTATTGATCCCAATATCCGCTACCCTTCTCTCCTTGTCCCCCACAGCCACCCCTGTCTCGTCACCACCTCTCACCAGTCGCCAGTCCTCATCACCAGCACACTCCTATCTCCCTCCTTACCCACCTTTCTTTTCATCGACAATCTGGCATCCCAGGGCAGGTCCTTCTGCAGTTTTAGTGAGCGTGTACAGTGCTCCATTTTTAATGGTCATTGACTCGTCTGTTTTATTCCGCATTTTCAGGTGTTCAGTGTTTTTCAAGTGTTCGGTGTTTTTCAAGTGTTTTTAATTGTGCTGTATGTCCACATTTTTATCATTCTTTTTAAAGTGTTCATGAACACAGCAATATTTCTTACATTCTCCCATTAACATCGACTTTTAAAATAATTTTAAGTTCGTGGTATATGTTTAACTTTTTTTCTTTTTGTTTCGCATCTAAGTTTGAAAATAATGTCTATTGACTGAAGAGCTGGTTGACCGTAGCGCTGCGAGCCCAGCACCCTCTCACATGGGGTGAGGGTGATGAAATAACAATAAAGGAAAAATACTCTACATATTGTAAATAAATGCGTTGATGTTTTAGTCATTTATTAATTGTTTGGAGCGTCTGAGGTTCGACCAACCAACTCTTTCAGACTACGGACAGAACGGGAAGGAATGTTGGATTAAGGCTTTGTAGCTGTGGAGAGTGGTAGAGAGATACAATCCCCACCTCTTTAACCACTGAGTAGTTTTCATCTGCTGTGGACTTGTTGTTAGGTGATTAGTAGATGCCATTTCCGTGTTAGTTTAAGGTTGAGGGTTGGTCCAGGTGTTTTAGTGTGTTAGGTAATCGGATATGACGGTTGTAAATGGCGAGGTGAAAGTCATGGCCGGCTGGAGTGGCCGAGCGGTCCTAGGCGCTACAGTCGGGAACCGCGTGATCGCTATGGTCGCAGGTTCGAATCCTGCCTCGGGCATTGATGTGTGTGATGTCCTTAGGTTAGTTAGTTTTAAGTAGTTCTAAGTTCTAGGGGACTGATGACCTCAGAAGGTAAGTCCCATTATGATCAGAGCCATTTGAACCATTATTTTTGAAAGTCATGGGGCCGGAAAATGCGTGTGGTTCGTCCTATGATTATTGCCTGCGTCTTGGAAGAGTTGATTTGAGGAAGCCACTATTTGTTGTAGTTTTGCAATAAGTTTACTGGAGGCTGGACGGTATGGCTTGGAAGGTGATGTCGGCGTACTGGCGGAGGTAGCCAACAGGAGTATCTCGTAGTATCGTACACGATACTTCCGATAATCTGGGAACCTCTATACCAGCTGTTATTCCAGGGACAGAATGAGCTTTTAAGGCTGTATCCACGCTTGTCCGATTTGGTTCGTCATCTATTTTCCCCAGAAAGAAACACATAAAAAACCAAGATATAAATACCCACAAGAGAAAGTTTACACGATTCACGAACAGATGGAGCAGACACGTTTTACCCCCAGGATAAATGACGATTGTGGCGACAAGTAGGCATGAGGACACAAAAAAAAAGAGACAGACAGTGAGTGAGCGATAGTCCATCATCAGCGGTTCATGACACAGGCGGTAGAACCGCAGAAGCAAATGACGAAGAACATCGATTTTCAACAGAGGCTGTTCTTGACCACGTAAATAGTACGAATGCACAATTATAAAATTCTGTGACAAGGATCAAAATTGTGGCTTTGGAAGGGAGAAAGTCGCAATAAGGAAAAGAAAAGGAATAAGTTAACAAATTCTCATATATAAATTGCGACATTACGTATACATCTATTCATTCAAGAGGATCCACGGAGTCAGTAGTTGTGAAATAATACTTAATCTTTATAAATTAACTGCAGTTCCAAGATTTCTTTGTAGATATGAATACATATTGACAAAGCAATAGGTTAGAAGAATAAAGAGCGCAGTAATGAGATTCTCAGGAGAGGAAGTGAACATACAGACAGTAATGAAACATCCATAAGCTGGATGAGGGAATACCAAAATACAAAAACAAATGTAAAGGACCCAGTCTTGAGAATGTATGGAACCATAATACCAAACACGCTACTCAACTGCCAGCCGAGAAGGTAGTGTTGTATGATTTAAGTAAAAAATATTTCACCTAGAGTTTTAAGGACGAAACAAACCAGAAATAGTTTAATTCTTGATGCTGCTAATGACCTAGTTTTATAAAACTTTGCGCCGAATACTGAACTTCACGATAAATGTAAACAAACACGCCTCACTCAAATGGCTGTAGAAATATTTGGATTGAGGAGAAAGCTATACAATTGAGAAACATCGTGGACTGAAAGGAGGTTTAGAGTTTAGCCTCCCATCAAAGAGGAAGTCATTAGGGAGTCAGTAAAGGATCGAATTGGACAAGACTTTTCCTATATCTTGTCAATCGGTACCCACACCTCTATGCCGGGTATCACTGAGTCTGAACTATATATTGACCGAAAAGAACGCTGAAATTTACTATCAGCAATGAGGCTGGGATTTTCACCCGTCGATGTGTGAAAATTGTCACTTTTGTTGAATCCCTCGCAGGTAGATGCCATGAGTTCTCAGTATTTGTGTCTCGGAAACCGTAGAGAATATAGCGTATGTTAACGTGATATAATCATCTAGAATAACCCATACTACCGCTCTTAATTTATATCCATCCACCTGCTGAAATCTCCTGCGTAATAATTTTACGCGGGTAAAAGGAAATTAAATTGCAGGTTGGATTAGTAAACGTCAAGAAGGAATTTTATGTGTTTTCCATTAAAGAACTTATCCTGTGCGCGGTTGACGCTTGTGGAAAGAACGAAAGAAGGAACAATAACGGACGCTGACGTCACTACGTAAAGGTCAGCGCTGCGTAGTGGAGCAGTTACAGGGCAGGAACTAGAGATCACCCTGTTTCGTAGTTATTTAATCACTGGGAAACATGTTGCAGGTCTTGAGAGCGATATATTTCAGTTCTTTAAAATAATGCTAGTTGATGCTACTTAAAGGAGTCTAAATTACATACTTTAGTAAAATTAACATGATATTACAATTCACTTTGTAATCTTATGTGTTTGGTGATTTCTTGTGTGGTCTGGTGGCACGGTGTGTGCGTATCACACGTTATTTTACGGCCATTTAAAAGACTTTCTCCTAGGGCAATATTTCATAACGTCACAAATGCCAATTTTTCACTGTGTTTCGCCATTCACTCTGAGCAGTGATATTCTCGCAAATGGTTGAGGTAATCGCATTAAACATCGAGAAGGAATTGGTGGAAGTACCTATTTCAGTATCCTGCCTTGTCATTTTGCCCTAGACTTACGTGGACATGCGCCGGCCGCAGTGGTCTCGCGGTTCTAGGCGCTCAGTCCGGAACCGCGCGACTGCTACGGCCGCAGGTTCGAATCCTGCTTCGGGCATGGATGTGTGTGATGTCCTTAGGTTAGTTAGGTTTAAGTAATTCTAAGTTCTAGGGGACTGATGGCCACAGCTGTTAAGTCCCATAGTGCTCAGAGCCATTTTTTTACGTGGACATGCTCAAATCGCAAATAAAAACTTTTCTTACATTTTTCTCTATCAACTTATGTGAATTTGCTGTTTAAACTGTTTCAATAATCAGTATCAATACTAATAAATATAATCATAATAGTAGTGGTAAATGAATACAGTTATACAAGTATACAAAATATGGAGGGTGGTCAGAAACAGACTGAAGAGCCTGTATTGCAGGGTAGGTTGTGCTGACAAGTAACGGTTAAGAAAAAATTCGATATATTGAGCCATTTCCGATTTAATTAACACTGAAGTTAGCCAATGAGCCCGTTGCGCTCGTAAATTCGAGCGGCCCTCCATATATATTTACTGCCAGTTGATCTCATGGCGTAGATGAAAGCGCAAGAGACTGCTCAACCTTTGGCTCGGGTTCGATCCTTACTACCGTCCCATGTCGAATTATTGTATCGCTCTCCTGTTCGGTTTTAGGAAACCAAAGGAAGAAGGTGTTTGGCGACACCGTCTCTGACGGACTCCTTGAAGTTGCGTGTGCAACTGCCTAATGGGCTAACTTCAGAGCTAATTAACTCGGAAACGGCGCAACGTATCGAATTTTCTTCTTAACGATTATTTCACAGCATAACAAAATGGCTCTGAGCACTATGGGACTCAACTGCTGTGGTCATCAGTTCCCTAGAACTTAGAACTACTTAAACCTAACTAACCTAAGGACATCACACACAACCATGCCCGAGGCAGGATTCGAACCTGCGACCGTAGCAGCAGCGCGGCTCTGGACTGGAGCGCCTAGAACCGCACGGCCACCGCGGCCGGCTCAGCATAACAAACTTACAAGCTTTCCAGACTGTTTCCGACCACCTCGACTACAACTTTCAAATTACATCACCGGGGAGTGAGGGGGGGGGGGGGGGCGAATCGCTATATATGCACTTTATATTGATACACGCGTGAATATTACCTTAATAACGTCTGCATTACAAATATTAATGTAAAAAAATGTACTAGATGTTTCATTGGATTGCAATACAAATTAAATAAATGTATTGCGTTATTTCCTTAATACCGAGGCTGTACCACTGACCAGTTTCATTACAAGCGTTACCATAGTTCAGAACCGCCTCGAGCGAAGTAGCGCTTTTGTTAAGGCACAGCCATGATTTCGCGAGGAACGACGTTCAAATCCGAATCCAGCCACGCAGATTTAGGGTCTGATGTAAATTGGAGGAGGAGAGAGAGAAAGGAGAGGATTTATTGATGTCAGCTACAGCGAGATTTTATGCAGAATTAGTCGCGAAGAGTGAAAAGGTGTGCCGAACCGGGACACGAACCCTAAATCTCCTGTTTACTGGCCAGTTGTGTTAATCACTGCACTGATCACAGTGTTTATCGCAATTGCGCGTACTATCTCGCCACGCCTCCCAGTCGACCCACATTCCCACCTAGCGCCACCTCTCCGCAGTCATCGTCCATGTCATCCACGCTGACTCCTTTGAGATCCCCGCAGGAGGTCGAACGCAGTTGCGTATCCGCACTGAAGGTGGTGGATTCATTGCCCAACGAGGTGAATCAGTTATATGAGTGCGTGGTGTCTATTCTTTCGGATGTGTCTGAAAGAACAGACACCATGCACTTTTATAACCACTGGATCTGTTAAGGTGAATGCCTGACGGCTCTTTAGAAACGGATACGCTCGATTTCGTTTCCCGTCGTTGTCCTGATTGAGCCTGTGCTCCGTCTTTAATGACCTCGTTGTCGAACGCACGCCAATCCGTGAACTCCTTCCTTCGTTCCATCCAAGTGGCATACTGCAGATTCTGTGGTCTGAGGTGGGTAATAGCACACGACCCCTGCAATGACGTGGTAACCTGGGCAGAAAAGAAATTTGTTGTTTAAATCAACCTTCGGCTTGTTGACGCAGTTGTTAGTTCGTTTCCACCGACTTCACATAGTCTTCATACAGAAATCTATATGCAGATATTTTCACGTGTCTTTTTTTTTCGTCCCGTTCTTCATAGATGTAACAGGGTCTGTTTGCCGAGGACTGAGAAAGACACTGGCAGTGGAAACCCAACCAGTAAATCCAAGAAGACACAGAAACCCCAGATCAGTATAATCAGACTTGAATATGAAAATTGTTTCTAATGATTACAAGCTCGATGCTTCTACTACCGGGCCACGTCAGTTGATGATTTCATAAGGCATTACGACCTAGATCGTCAGTCCACATACTTTCGAAAGTGGATTAATAAAAAATAAAGACTAACAAAAAACTAGAGAAAAATTAAGATGGTTTCTTTAATGCTTCGGTTGTTCTATATAGTTACCTCCGCCAAACTTGAGTAGAACACACAGAACGTTCTAATAAGCGTATGACACTATAGGGTATCAGAAGTGTTCTTTTGCATACACCTATGATGATATAGTTCGATATCTGGTGATCTACAGAGAAGGTCGTATGATCATGCAAGTTAATTAATGGAAGTAATAATGTCAGGCAACGGTAACGTCTTTCTCAATGAAAATTAACAGGGGTTGCCCGATCAAACGTGAAAATATTGGTACCACACCACACACAATGACATATTAATAAGAGGAGGGATCATTTGATCTGTAACAGGAACAAGTGGCCACTATAAAAATCAGATTTCTTATCGTGAAGTAGGACACATGAGCTACCCGGAACATTGGAACGTTTTTATGGCAGCCAACTCCTCTTATAAGGGTCCTTGTATATCGCTAACCAGCCTGTAGGCTTCCAACTGAGCAGTCCCCTCGCCACACCAAAAAGGGGAAGTAAACAGAAAGCAATAAAAGGAAAAGCCACTGGAGGAACTGTGTCTCGACTGCAGTTGTTATTTGCACCGTCAGTAATCGAAAATTTGGTCAAGAGAAATGGACATTAAGTATTCTGAAATATGTTGTGGGGTAGTTTCAGAGAAGACTGTTCACGTAACAAAACATTCTGAAAATCCTTCTTCAGGATGTTGTTCAAGTAACTCGTCGCATTGCCTTGAATGTAGGTAGTGTCATCAAAATGTTGACTCTTCATTTGAATTTCTGCACTTTGTCGTTTTGTGGTAGGTTCTCACTGCTGACACCAAATCGTGCCATACCTGATGGTTTTTTTTCCAGAAGAAAACCGTCCACATTGCATTTCAATCAAGTCGCGGCAAGCGCGCACGTGTTGTGATTTTTGTTCGGGAGTCAAGATGTACGGAACGAACTTTGTAAACATTTTTCTCTTCCTAAAAACATTCTGGCGAATGTTTTGAACAGTTGATTTAGTGATGTTGCTCCATTTCGGCTTCAGCCACAACTACGTTGACACACAATGGTCGAACGTCCACTACTTAATACTGCCCGCCCAAAACTTATTGATCGACTGCAGATCTGTTGTATACAGTTGCTGATTCACGCTACCACTGCAGTTACTGTTCTGGCGTCGCTTATACGCCAGGAACAGAATCAATCTCAGAACTTTTTGCAAGGAAAATGTATAAAATATGTTCAAGTATATAATTGTACACAGAAATTGTACTTTTTTGATAAACTTGATCTTACTGTGAAATAAGAAATCAGCCTGTCTCTTGCTAATTTATTATTTTACTCTTATGCTTCATAATCTACCAGTTTTTTGTTGTTTTTAGAACAGAGGTTTTGATTTCAGTTTTACATTATGAGTGACTGTGCGATTGGACAGGTGACTATTAAAATGCACTGCACACATCTGGCCGTATTATCTGGCACTAAGATTCTTAATTTATAGTGATATGGTGACTGCAGTGGACTCAAGCGCTATGTTATTGTAACAATTTGATATGTAGTAAATTAATATCAGTGGCTGAGTAATGGACACGGTAATTCTGTCAGAGACAGCAAAGGTCGTTTGAGATCAGTTGAACTGAATAGTCAATGCGTTGAAAAGAGGTTATAAGATAAACATAAAGAAATTAATACAAAGATGATGGAGTGCAGTCGATTTCAATCACGTGATGCTGATGGAAGTTGATTAGGAAATGAGACACTAAAAGTAGTAGACGAGTTTTGTCGTTTTGGAAGCAAAATAACTGACGATGGCAGGAGTAAAGATGATATGAAGTGCAGACTAGTAGTAGCGACAAAATCTTTTCTGGAAAAGAGGAATGTGTTAATATGGATAATGTAATACGAAGGCGTGTTAAAAAGATGATGATGATAATTGGTTCGTGGAGCGCTCAACTGCGTGGCTAACAGCTCCCCTACAAATTCCCAATCAGTTCACTATCCAATCGCCCCACTTTCCCGGACGATGATGAAATGACGAGGACAACAGAAACACCCAGTCCCTGGGCGAAGAAAATCGCCACGAGCTGCAGACCGTGTGCTAAAAAGTAATGCCTCCGAATTTTTTGTATGATAACAATTCAAATGGTTCAAATGGCTCTGAGCATTATGGGACTTAACATCTGTGGTCATCAGTCCCCTAGAACTTAGAACTACTTAAATCTAACTAACCTAAGGACATCACACACATCCATGCCCGAGGCAGGATTCGAACCTGCGACCGTAGCAGTCGCGCGGTGCCGGACTGAGCGCCTAGAACCGCTAGACCACCGCGGCCGGCTATGATAACAATTAAAGATGTTTGCATAAACATGCGTTATTGACATTCTACCTCTTTATTCTTCATGTATCCTTATTGTAGGCCTCTGGTGCTAGAGGGCTCAGAATTGTAACGTATAACATGACGTTGTGTAACGTCAGTACGGCGCCTTGGGGTCACTGCCATCGATCATCCTCCATACATTTTCGACTTGGCCCCATACGATTTTCATCTGTTTCAAAAACTTAAGCAACATCTTAGAAGACTTCACTTTGATAGTGATGAAGCGGTATTTTTTTTTTTATTAAACACTGACCTACAGAATTTTCTCTGACAAAAACGACTCAAACTTAACCTATTCATTTATTACCCACAATATAAGCCCAACGCAATCTGACTGCTATGCATTGACAACATGACTTCCAATAATTAACACAAAAGAATGGCACTGAGTTGCAAGAAATTCTAACAATAATACAAATCCAAAAAATAAGAAATTAAAGAAATATGTAACTACCTCAGCATCACGAATCCCGATAGTGCAAACCCCATCCTTTTCATAAGTCACTTACCACACAGAAAATCTTCATAACAATTGCAGCAAGTAGCAACAACGGCCAGCTAAATAAAAATATTCAAACTACTATAGACTCTAGCTTGTAGGGGGCATATGGTTGGCAAAAACAAAGATTTTGTTGAAGAGGAAACAATGATTCCACTGCCCAAACATTATCAAACATATATCCATCCTCCTACACTTCCTTGCGTATTTTCTTATAAACACATCATGTCACCTTGCTTTACAATGCATGTCCTACCAACACAGAGTCTCCACTAAGAATATCATGTTCATACACTTCCCTATTCACTCGCTAGTCCGCCCAACCACAGAATCTCTTGCCGATGGTGCAGAGCGCTGTCAGCGATAATAACACAGTCTATAGCGCTGCCAACATACAAACAGTTTGCTTACACTATGTTAACGAAGTCGATCATTCTACAGGTGACTGTATCAACAAACCCGACTCTCATTAGGAGTAAATTAATGTGTTCGTCGCCAGGGTGACTGTGTTGACAAATAAATATTTAGACGTGAAGAATAAACACGCAGAATGTTAATAAAGTTCGTTTTATTTGAAAATCTTTAAGGATTTTCAGATTAAAAATTCGGAGGCATTACTTTTCATAATGCCCTTGTATGTTGTGATTTAAAGAGCACATTACAAGAAGTTATCAGTTCACGACCGTGCTGTGCACAAATAGGCATGGCACGCTATTTTTTAATGGATTGACGACGATGTATCCACATCATTTGCTTCTTCGATGAGAATAGTGTTACGATTCTCGTCGTCAGTTGTTCTGATGATAGGTGGTCAATGCTAAATAGAAACATATTTTACAGGTTTAGCAGTGAAATCTGTAAGGAGCTGGGTGCATGGTCTGTATCTGCAACGACTGAAATAATTAGTAGTCGTTGGTAAAAAATAATATATGTTGTACTTAACTTGTGTTGCAGGCTTCTTCATATGCTGCATACATATAATTACAATCAGATATCTAGAGAGGCATTACTTATGCCATACTTGACGAAGCGCCTTGTTAGAGGGTGCTTCCTATCAGCTGAAGGCTATGCTACATTCCTAGCTGATGGCCCGAGCAAGAGTGGACGAGAGCTCGCTAGATACGAGGGTAATCCCAAAAGTAAGGTCATCTATTTTTTATAAGTACAGAACTCTGATTGTGTGGTAGTTATTCGGTTTTTGAACGCAAAGGGCACTGCGCCCATTGAAATCCATCGCCAATTGACGGAAGTGTATGGTGAGTCGTACATGGATGTCAAAAACGTTCGTAAGTGGTGTAGAGAGTTTGCAGCTGGTCCGACCGAAATTCACTACGAACAACGGAGCGGGAGACCGCCAATTTCTGAGGAGACAGTGTTGAAGGTTGAGCAAAGCATGCGTGAAGATCGGCGGATCACCCTGGATGATCTCTGCATGTTGGTTCCTGAGGTTTCCCGAAGCACCGTTCACAGAATTTTAACGCAAACATTGAACTACCTGAAGGTGTGCGCAAGATGGGTGCCACGCATGCTGACTGAGGAGCACTTGCGGCAACGAGTTGATGCTTGCCGATCATTTCTTCACCGCCTTGCAGCCGAACAGGACAACTTTCTGGACTCAATTGTCACGGGTGACGAAACCTAGGCATACCACTTTACACCTGAGACCAAGCAACAATCACGCCAGTTCATAACTTTCTGAACAGCATGGCGGTGAGCTGATATGACATGGGCATACAAAAACTGCCACTGCGTCAACAAAAATGCATCGACAGAAATGGTGATTATGTCGAAAAATAGCTAATTGTTTAATCTGTAAACTGATGCAAACCATTGTAGAAACAAACAGGTCTATGTACTTATAAAAAAAGGAGACCTTACTAGTGGGATTACCCTCGTACTCGCCACAAGCCGCGGAGCGGCGCTAGTCGCGACTCGCGGGCCCAGCGATATCTATTACGGACCGCGGACGATATCTGCAACCCCAACAAGTGTAGTATCGAACGTTGATACCACAGATAGATTACATCAGATCAGTGGATTCCACATTTGTTACTTAAGATGCACTTGAGAATGGACGGTGTCCGAAACTAGTGGCCCAAACAAAATATTTTGTCACAGAGCCTAATCGAAACGTGTCCTTTTTCAACTTCATGGAGTCTGTGGGGCCCATCCAGAAGAAAACAGTCAGTTTTATTCGTACATTGCTACAGTAAATGGTAACAAGACAGTATGCAGAAACGGAAAAATTTTGCAATAGGTTGACTTTTGTCAAATAGGCAAATCGCATACGAGTTGTGATAGCTGGAGTTTTATGCCGAGACGCACACAGCCAGTAGGAGTATTCAAATTAGAATCATAAATGTAGCGTCATGTAGGGATAGCAATCGTAGGAGACGTGGACAATAACTGCATAAATGCGGACCAACTGGAATATGGGTCATGAAAATTTCGTCGCATACCGAGACAGCCGCTTGCCGACGAGCGTACGCAGCTTCCCATACAGGTAACGCTTTGTCAAGGGAGGTACACTTTTTTATTTCTTAACAGTGGGCACATTAAATTCACTGTTATTTTCGTTTCAGTTTCATCTTATTTGATTGTGCTTATTGTTTCCGAATTAATTAGCACTGAAGTTAGTCAATCAGGGCGCGGCGCGCGCAAATTCAATCGGCCCGCCAGATACAATAAGTGTAGGTTGTTCTCTTAGAGTAGATGATAGCGCACGAGACTGCTCAGCCTATGTCTCTGGGTCCATCCATACTGCCGTACCATATCCAGTTTTTGTATCGCTCTCTGGTTCGACTTTAGGAAACCAAACGAAGCACACGTTTGGCGATAGCGTCTCTGGCGGGCCTTACGAATTCGCGCGAGCAACGGCCAGACCGGCCTGCAACGCCATTACAAACTTCTCAAACTGTTTCTGACCACCCTGCTTATTCAAGCGCCTGCGAGGTCAGATTTTGAGCTTCCCTTTGTCGCTATCCCGCGAATACTCCAGACCTCTGACGATTTGTGTTGCACTTCATACCCCAGGTCGGTACTATCTGGTACGAGTCCCTAAGTCTATAGCAATATTCTAAGATACAGAATTAATTTTCACTCTGCAGCGGAGTGTGCACTGATTTGAAAATTCTTATTGAATTAAAATTGTGTGACGGACCGGTACTCGAACACGGGATCTTGTTCCTTCGCGGGAAGGTGTTCTGCCGACTGAGTTCTCACGACCCGTCCTTACAGCTTTATTAGCGCCAGTATCTCACCTCCAACCTTCTCCTGCATTCTGAAACTTCCCCTTAGAACAATTATAGAAGACTGTCCTTAAACTGGCACACAATATTTTGTTAGCGCAACGCAATCTGACCTTCAAAATTCCCTACAAAAGAATGGCCCTGACTAACATTAAACTATACCTTTCACAAATCACTTACCTCACAAAAATCTTCGCTGCTCAAGCTACTGCAATACAGCGAGCGCCACTACTGCCAGCTAAATAAAAGATTCGAACTACTGAAGGCACTAACTACTGATAGGGATAGTTAGCAAATGAAAGATATTAATAAAGAACAAACAATGTATTTACCTTGATATCATCATATATAAATATAGCAGTTCATGACAAATTTCAAAACTCTGCCATCTCTCTCCCCACATCCACCACTGCTGGCGGCTCACCTCCAACTGCGCAACGCTACGTGCTGTTCACAGCCAGCTGCCTAACACTACAATGGCGAGTATTACAACAATGCAAAGCAGCCACAGACTGCACACAGCACAGCCAGTGATTTTCATACAGAGGTGGCGTTACCAAACCTAAACAGCCTACTTACATAGCCCCCATGCTCCCCACAAAAAATTTTACAAATTGGATTGGGCAGTGGCCAATACAGATTTGAAAAAAATTTTTCATAATTACAATAACAAAGAAATCAAATGCACACACTTATTGATACAATGTTGGTCAAAAGCTAAAAATTTCTCACAGTCCATAAAGATAGTCCTGATCATTCATCACAGTAACATTGCAGTGTTTTTCTCAAAGCCTGAGCAGTAAAAGAAAATGCACACAGAAGTAGTGGATTTCCATGCAGTCTTGAAGAAGTAGTGTTGTCCTTCCAACGGAAAGACAGTGCTGACTCTTGACATGCATACAGGTAATGGTCCACAACAGAGCAAACCCACAGCAGAGTCAGTCGAAATTTTGAAGAGTATTGGTAGGTAGGTCATCACAGAGCAGACCCACTGTAGTCCTGGTAGAGATTACGGTATTGGTGGGTCACCAGAGGTGCAGACCCACTGCAGTCCTTGTAGAAATAATGGTATTGATGGATCATCAAAGATGTAGACCCACTGTAGTCCTTGTAGAGATAGCCAGCAGCCATCTGTTGTGACTGTGCAGGTGCACAATCACCATTGAAGAGTCTTGCGGATAATATAGCAAGTCCATAAACCACCACTTGTGCACTCACAAAGTTTTCGGAACTGTCCTTAGAACCAACAATGCTGTTATCCAGTCCCATGCTGAATTATTAACACACGTGCAAACACTAACAGTCCCTACTTCTCACATATTGTCCATACACTATGACCAACAGAAACGTGTGCAGTGAAATGGAACTTACATGTTAATAATATGATGAACTGGTGTCAATTACAATTAGATAACATAAAAATACAATAACAAAGGTGCAAAGTACATCATTAAAGAACATAACAATACAGAGAACATTTGTAGTACAGGCTTTACAACAACATATACGTCAGTGTTACAGGAATTACGACATGATTACATACATAAAAGATCAGAATAACTTTCGAAACATCAACTTCACACATCAGCATTAACACAAAACAGAATAAATAATGTCTAAACATCTTTACAAAGTAAATAACACAGTATTAATGCCAATTGTATTTGAGGATAACAGTATTCCTCATCATAGTGAATGTAACTTAGTATTAGAAGAGAAAAAATTTCTATGAAACAGTACACAGAGACAGGAAGAAAACAAATACACAAGGGTACACAAACATATAGTGGGATAACACAAAAGGGAAAGGACAGGGTTTGTTTTACTGCAGTATTTTGCATGGAGATCTCCCTTTGTTCATCATTATTCCCAAAAAGTCTTATCTAAGCCTGCTTTCTGTATTCTGTTCATATTTCTTTCAAAATAATTATTTCTGATTGTACAATACTCATTTGGGCCCAAATCTTTTTCATATAACTTCGCAATGCATTCTTTACCTATTCTCCATAGTCAGTTTCTTATATAGTCTACCCCCTCTTAAGCTAACTTAAATCTACTGAGCTCAGATGCTAAACTAAGGGACGAGGCAATGCAGCAGCACATAAAACAATTAATATAAATGGAAAATCGCAAAGCAAGCTACAGTAAATCTAAATTACCAAGCAATTCAACATTACAACTAATATGAGGCAATGCGCAGCAAACAAAAAAATAAATCTGGCTTAGCAGAGTAACATAAATTAAAGTTCAGTAGCACTATGCCTGGCAAACAGCAGCTTATATCTAAACATGACATAGCTCACGCAGAAAAAATAGTACACTAAAGATAACAATGCAGATAAGGGAAATGTATAATCACATCTTAATGTCTAAGTAATTAAAGTGGTGCACTACAACAACTTATTGTAAAAAAAATATTACCATGTATTTGAAAAGAAAATTATGTGTCCAGTTACTGTTACTAGTCCCTTCTTATTGTTCTTTCCTTTCCAAGTGCTCCTTTTTTTAAAGAATGTGGATTACAAAATTATCATTTAATAGATCTGTTGACAGAAAGTGTTCACATTAGCAAATGCATCTAAGTTTATTTTATAAAACTAATGCTGTAACACAGCTGGAAAAGAGGTATCAAATGAAATAAGCAATTACGCAAACCAAAGCATAAAAACATCATTCAATAGCTATGTGGCATTTCGTAAGTCAGTAGCTCTCAACTCTCGTAGAAAGACACTTGTCATTATCAGGTTTGCAGATGTAAGAATATTTCCGAGGATAATGGCCTCCCCCCTTTTTTTTTCTACCTGTGCCGCTGAAAGGCTAATGGCTTTTTTTCGGGCGGCTGTCGCCCAGGTGGGTGCCCGCGAAGCATTATGTGCAGGTGGTCACTTAAGTTTCTTATGGAAATATTTACGACAGCAGTTTCCGCTACAGTGACAGTCTCACATAAAAATATTTCACAGGTCAAGAATTAGCGTTGCAAATCTGTAGAAAGAAAATCCTATAAATATAAGTGTCCAAATAAAATATTCATCAGCATTGTGATACAGTCACGCATTTACGCACATTTCATAACTTTAAAAGTACGATTCTTGGTTTCCAACATACTTCTTATTCCTCATATATGGTAGCATCATCTTATTGATCATAAACATATCTCAACAGCATAGTACACATCGTCATCATAATAATAACATCATAACACCTCAGTCAAATCTCAAAAACGTCGTAGCTTTCTGCAATAATTTCAAAACCTAAAAAAAATTCTCTGCTCATTTCAATAGTGTCATCTACCTCAAACGTACTTTAAAATCATGCTCCCTTACCAAATACATCATTCAAAGCTCTCATAGTATCACAATGGTTCCGAAAAAATATGAACAGTTACAAAGTACAGACAAAATACAGTTTCATAAGTGTGAAGTTACCCAACTGTGTATTGCGTAAACATGTGTCACTGATGTAGTAAAAAAATGTTTATCTCTCAGTTAAATGATCAGATAGCTGTGTAATTTGTGTGTTAGAGAAATATGGTACCGATGTGTAAAGTTGTATAAGCAAATACCATATTAGCTAGGGTTCCTTGTGGTTGCCACACACATGGTACACAAAGTAAGCGTGTACCCCCCTGAGGGTTAATGTAATTATACCCTCAGGTGTTACAGATTACAGCAATGGAATGAAATGTATCACTGAAAACCTTTGTATCATTGTACTTCAAATATCTTAAAAAATAAATGTTTTAAGTACAAAATTAATCACTCAAATGCGTGTCCTGTAGCGCTAAATGTGCGTCTTGCTGTAAGATAATTCTGTGTAAGTGTCGTACTTATCGTCCTCCGAAAGCTAAGTTCTGCAGAAGTCAATGTACTTACCTCGTGATAAACAAAAGTGAAATGCTTTATGTATAGATATCTTAGTTATTACGCTTATTGCCATGATGAGGAAAGTACTGTGCTGTAACGTATTGTTGTCCTACGGAAAAGGCTGTCTCCTTGTAGCTATAGCACAAAAGTTACTACTAAAACATGTTTTACTTTCCAGAATAATTCAGAAAAACTGTGTAGATATAAAACAGAAACACCGCAAAAGCAACATTGTAAATTGTCACTCATTAGTAGCGTCGTGATAAAATCGTGTAGCTGTCAAATAAACTAACCACTGTGACATCTGGTATCTCGCAGAAAGTACTTTAAATCCAGAATGTATTTTCAAGTAAACCAAAATGTTGCATCACAATCTCATTAGCAGTTCTGGTAAATGTTCTAAGTATGTGAGCCTTATAGTCGTTACGTAATCGTGCAACTAACAAGCAAGAATGTACACACACAATAACACTGTGTCGTCTGTTCACAATGACAATGCATTCGTAATTTCTGTTTAAATGAGTTCTCTTGGTTCTTGACTGGGTATTTAACTTCAAACATTGTTGCATGGTAACAGTTTCTAAAGCATACTAGTAACGTGAAGTGAAACGTTTTATGGCAAAGACAAAGTTAAAAAGCAGATTATCTTTCAATAAACGGTTTTACATGTGAAATGTGGTGTAAATCTTTACTCTTCCTAGGACGCAGAGTTTCAACTTTAACGCAATTATCATGCGGTATACGTCGTTAAACAATACTGGAATTTTTCTTAAGGTTAGCGTCTATGTCATTTTTCTCTGAGCCAGCCGGCGCAAGCGGCTGCCTGCGTTGCGAGTCATTGTCTGTCCCTTTGTTGGCGCACGTCGTTATTGGGATTAGGAGACCTAGCTTCTTCAAATTCACGTTGTCGAAAGTGCCCTGCTCTGTTTGAATCCCGCCAGTTCTGATGAAATTCAGGTCTGTCGTTATGATTATCTCGTCTGTCGTCATGTCGGTAGATTTCATAATTTCTTTCTTGTCGGTCATGTGGTGGAGAATTTCTTCCTGAATCGTAACTGCACGCTGAACTGTTGCGTCTGAAGTTATTCTGTCTCCCGTGATAATAATTATTTTGGTTCCCAAATTGTCTGTTTCTATGATTGTCTCTGTGATAGTCATTACTACGGAAATGCGATCTTTCTCTGTAACTATTATTACTCTGCCACCGGTTGTCATATGGGTGGTGTCTGTTTTGGTCACGATTTGTGTTGTAAGAATAGCCTTTTCGTGTCCAGTTATTGTTTCTTTCATCGTGGAATTGTGACAGATGTGACCTGTAATTGTTGTGCTCCTGTTTCCACGTTCCCCGATTGTCAGTGTCAATTTCCAATTCTTGTAACAGACCCTGAAAAGCTTCAATGTCATCTTTGCAACGTCCTGCTAAAATAATATGTCGTAAATGTTCAGGCAATTTGATTAAGCAAATGCGGATGAGTTCTGAGGGGCTGTATGGGTTTGAAAGATATTGATTCTTATGCAACATGTCTTCAAAATATTTCACAAGACTGGAAAATTCAGATTGTTCGAAATGTTTCATCATCATGATGCTATGTTTTACTCGGTCTTGTGTAGCTTGAGACCAATATGCTGAGAGGAAGGCATGGTAAAATTCTCCTTCACTGTGGCAATCGTGAATGACCGATCGCATTCTTACAGCTGGTTCATTCTCTAAGTAGCCACACATAAATTCTAATCTGTGTTCCAACGACCAGTTGGGAGGAAAACAATGAGAGAATTGATGGAGCCATGCTTGTGGATGAATGTCGTTGTCAGAATTCTTAAATGTTTTGAATTTACGTGTAGTAATGAACAGCTTATAGTCAAAGTCATCATGTCGGCGAGTCGCATATCGGTCATTGTTACGTCGTTTCGGCGGTTCCATTTCAAAATTCGGTGCACCTTGCCAATTTCTTTCACTACTTCCGAAATGCCCTGTGTTATTATTTTGCGGCTTTTCCGTATTTCTAAGTCCCTCTTCCCGTGTTGGAGCGCGAGTGTCCTCTGAAATACGTAATTCTTGTATTACCTGTGTCAGCTGATCTTGTACTTCCCGGATTTCTCTTTGGTGTTGTGTATTAATTTGATTCTGATTTTGTTTGAATTTTCTTATTTGTTCATACTCTTCTGTGTCAGTGAAGGCTACGGGTCTTGTGTCATTCAGATCATCATCTACCTTTGTAGATAAGTTAGTGACCTGATCCGAAAGTTCGGCTACTTTCTCCGATAGTGTACTTATTTCTTCAGTGTGTTTTTCTGAACCAAGTTTCAGAGTATTACTATGTCCTTAAAGTTTTCCTGAGTTTTTGCAAGTTGCGTAACCGAATCGGTAGATGCAACTGAGTCAAATTTAGCTTGCAAGGTCTCATGATTTTCATGAACAATAATTTGCAGTTCTTTTATGGCTGCTTCGTGATTCTGTAATGCATTTTCATGCCGCAAAAAAATAGGTTGAAAATGCTCACAAATTTGAGTTTTTACGTCATTACAGATTTTTTGACATTTCGATTCAATGTTATGTAACTCAGTAGTTAAATCTTCACGCGTTTGTTCAAGAGTTTGTTCCAATGAGTCTAACTTTTGAAGCTGTTGTTGTGTTTGTCTCTGATTTTGTTCCATTGTGTCTAACTTTTCAAGCTTTTGTCCCATTTGTTGCATTAATTGTAATAACAATGCACTGGTGTCTGAAACATGTTCCTCAGTGCTTTTCGGCAGTGAAGTTGCACCGGCAACATTCACATTTTGACAAGCGGAAAATGTGTCTTGACTCATTTGAGAAAACGGTGGGAACCCAAAACCTGAGTCTGCAGTATTTACAATATTGTGTTCTGTCATTCCCGATTCCTGAGGCGAGCTGTTGCCGACCAATCGATCGATAACGCTTCCCTGTTCACTACCTGTTTCACTGTCTACACCATTGTTTGCCACCCGCTCCATTTCCCTATGCGCAATTACCAAATTACAACTTTGAACATTAGTTAATTCATTACTCTGCGGCGCTAACACACTGCTTTCGTCTTCACTGTCATTTCTCAGTTTACTTTGGAGCCTAGTATTACGTTTTTCACACGCCATTATTGTCACAGTATTTCACACGATAACACAGAAAAGCGCAATTTGAAGAGCAAAATAAAATAACATAGCAATGGAAATAATGTCTACTTAATTGCTAGCGCAGCTGCGAAATACTTGGTGCAAATCTACATGCATGCCACAACTATTTTACTGTACAACAATGAAAAACTACAACTACAAAGGAAATTCTCTCTATGATTACGCGCTATCAATAAACAATAGCTACACTAATTACACAAACTACAAGAAAAAAATCAGAAGCTTCCAGTGAGGTATCCTCGGCTAAGGGTCGACATATGAAACGTCCCCTTAGAACAATTATAGAAGACTGTCCTTAAACTGACACACAATATTTTGTTAGCGCAACGCAATCTGACCTTCAAAATTCCCTACAAAAGAATGGCCCTGACTAACATTAAACTATACCTTTCACAAATCACTTACCTCACAAAAATCTTCGCTGCTCAAGCTACTGCAATACAGCGAGCGCCACTACTGCCAGCTAAATAAAAGATTCAAACTACTGAAGGCACTAACTACTGATAGGGATAGTTAGCAAATGAAAGATATTAATAAAGAACAAACAATGTATTTACCTTGATATCATCATATATAAATATAGCAGTTCATGACAAATTTCAAAACTCTGCCATCTCTCTCCCCACATCCACCACTGCTGGCGGCTCACCTCCAACTGCGCAACGCTACGTGCTGTTCACAGCCAGCTGCCTAACACTACAATGGCGAGCATTACAACAATGCAAAGCAGCCACAGACTGCACACAGCACAGCCAGTGATTTTCATACAGAGGTGGCGTTACCAATAAAAAAACCTAAACAGCCTACTTACAATTCTAGGATCGTGTTTTATAAGCATTCTCCTTTGTAGACCTGTTGCTTATTCTACCACTGAACTGCCGTCTACAGCCCACTTTACCTACTACTGAGCCTACATGATCATCCATTTACTTATGTGAGGTATCTGTTTAAGTTAATTGATTCCAGTCAGCTGCGCGGCATTAGCCGAGCGGTCTACGTCGCTGCAATCGTGGACTGTGCGGCTGGTCCCGTCGGAGGTTCGAGTCCTCCCTCGGGCATGGGTGTGTGTGTTTGTCCTGAGGATAATGTAGGTTACGTAGGGTGTAAGCTTATGGGCTGATGACCTTAGCAGTTAAGTTCCATAAGATTTCACACACATTTGAACATTTTGATTCCAATTGTAAGTCGTAGTCATTGCGGTCGTCGGATTCTTTGTTTCCGAGTCTTGTAACGTGCACAATTTTAAATTTCTGACCAACAGAAGCAAGTTGACGACTTTCTTGTTTTGAAATCTCATCAGTATCTGCCTGAATATTTACGCAGCTTTTTTCAGACAGCACTTTACTGCTGTCTATAAAATGTCTGAAGTTATTGTCAATAACCTCTGCAAGTATATTAAAATATAAGATGAACAGATTTCCAGAAGAATTTTGATATCGTTTCTCATAAGCGGTTTCTAATCGAGTTGCGTGCCTACGGAATAAGTCGCAGTTATGTTACTGGATTTGTGATTTCCTGTCAGAAAGTCAGGAAAGTCGTCTAATAAAATAAGAATAATATCTGGCGTTTCCTAAGAAAGAGTTACAGGCGCTCTGCTGTTCCGAACGTATATAAACGATTTAGGAGACAGTCTGAGCAGCTCTCTTAGATTGTTTGCAGATTATGGTGTCGTTTATCGTGTAGCAAAGGCGTCAGAAGATCAGAACCAACGGCAAAATGATTTAGACAGGATACCAGTATGACTAAAAGTGGCAGTTGGTTTTAAACAATAAAAAGTGTGAGATAACCCACGGAAGTAGTAAAAGGTATCCATTAAATTTCGGTTACACGGTATATCACACAAATCTAAAGGTTGTCATTTCAAGTAAATACCTAGGAATTGCAGTTACGAACAACTTATAAATAAATTTTCCTATCCTGTCCCCTTGCACGTTACGGCTACATCATCACCTAGAAAGCTGCGCCGGCCGTTGTGGCCGAGCGGTTCTAGGCGCTTCAGTCTGGAACCACGCGACCGTTACGGTCGCAGGTTCTAATCATGCCTCGGACATGGATGTGTGTGATGTCCTAGGGTTAGTTAGGTTTAAGTAGTTCTAAGTCTAGGGGACTGATGACCTCAGATGTTAAGTCCCATAGTGCTCAGAGCCATTTGAACCATTTTTTAGAAAGCTGCATGTTTTCAACACAAGTAAAAAATATTTTGCGATACGGAGCTCAGAACTGTTACCGCTGGACTATACTGTCTCTTATTAGTGCACAGACAGTCTGACTTTTCACACCAGAGGCCTTAGTTCGCATGTAATCAGAGTATTGGAACATTGATTTGTATCGATTTGTGTGGAGGATCGGTAGGTAGGACACTTTCTGAGGCTTCAAGGGATCACCAATTTAGTACTGGATGGGACGCGTGGAGGGCAAAAATCGTAGGGGGATACCAAGAGACGAATACGTTACGCAGATTCAGAAGGATATAATTTGCAGTAGTTATTCGGAGATGAAGAGGCTTGCACAGGATAGAGTAGCATGGAGAGCTGCATCAAATCAGTTCCTGTACAGAAGACCACAAAAACATGTGGATGATGTTTCATTGGCAACATTTCACGTGACTCACAACATTTCACGATGTACAGAGCTTCGCAATCGTCAGATGTCACTGTATTTCTGCAGCGAAAAGGCTTATTTTTGACGATGACGTGTATACATGTCGGAGGATTTTAAAGTCTGGCATGTAAGTGATGTATTATTTTCATCACTTCTTGTAATGTAATAGTGTCTACATGACCTGTTTGTGCAGTTCTGTACATACGCTCTGTACTTCATTTTTGTATTGTTTCAGCTTTTGCAGTACCACACGAAAATTCCGACGAATATGATGTATTTTAAAAAATAAAGTGGAATTATCATACAGAAAATGTTGTAAGACAAACCAAAGAATGCGTTTTATTGGCAGATCACGTAGAAGATTCAATAGATTTATGAAAGAGTCTGTCTACACTACGCCCGTCCGTCCTCTTCTGGAGTACTACTGCGCGCTGTGGTATCCTTACCAGACGGGATCGACGGAGGACATGCTAAAGTCCATATAAAGGCGTCTCGTTTTGCATTATCGCTTCGTAGAGGAGAGAGTGTCACGGATACGACACGCGAACTGGGGTGAAAATCGTGAAAACGAAGCCGTTTTTCGTTGCGGTGAGTTCTTTTCGCGGGATTTCAATCACCATCTTTCTTCTCCGAATGCGAAAATATTTTACTGAAGCCCACTTACATAGGAAGAAATGATCATCGTAAGAAAATAAGAGGCATCAGAGCTCGCACGGGAGGTTTCAAGTGCTCGAAGTAATCCGGAGGTGTTTCGACGAACCCTCTGCCGAGCACTTAAGTGGGAAACGCAGAGCAGTCGCATAGATGTAGATGTAAACGAGCAGCAAGCGTCCCAACACACAGCTCTGGGGCGTACCTGAAATTACTCGTACGTCTGTCGCTGGCTCTTCGTTCGAGATAACGTGCTGCGTGCTCTCTACCAGGAAATCGTCAGTGCAGTCACAGCTCTCGCGTGATAACGCACGCGGGCTAATGAGGATTACGGGAGAGCGTGTGCGGCGCGGCGGTTCGCGGTGTGCGGTGTGCGGTCCACATACGGCAGCAAGAATGCCGCGCGACCGGCTGGCGCCGCTTTCACCTGCCGCCGCCACGCAGCCACTCAGTCCCAGCTGCGCCGAATTCCTGCCGACATCCGCCGTCCCCGGCCGCCGTCCGCCGTCCGTGCATGCACGCCGCATTCTGCCACGTCACGATTAACACCTCTCAGTTTCGCACGTGCTAAAGCTTCGCTAGGCGTCTTCAAACCGACGTGGCGCCCTACGGCAACTACGAGTACAAATGCACTGCCGATCACAAAAATTGTAACACCGTGAAGACGACGCGTGCTATGCTATGCAAATGATCAGCATTCTAGCGGAATTGCACGTAGCAGGTATGAGTAATGCTGTCTACGTTCTGAATATTACACAGCGGTTTTCTCATTCGGAAATCGTATCTGAATGTTTTTTGTTTGGTAGGAATTTGTGGTATGCCTCGTGTATGTCAAAGAAACTTTGACCCGAACGTGACGGAACTCGACAAAGGCGAGATCGGGACAGCGGTTTACCGCTCCACGATATTGCTGCTTGCATCGGTCAGGATCCCACGAATACGGAATTGATGGGCTCGAGAGGGCTATACTCAGTGCCAGGCAGCGTCTGAGCGGTCCCACGCGTCTAGCGCACGAAAGGACAGACATAAGGTAGGGGGCCCAAACTTCGTCGACTTAGTAGGTTAGGACCTGTGTAACCCCTAAAGGGTTATGAAAAGGCTATTGGTATAAATATTCCGGAATTTACTCTCGAGTTGTAGACAACTTACAGTTGAACTGTTATAGCATATTAAAACCAGTAATTGACATAAATGTTAGTACTGCAAAACAGAGATATAAAGTTGTTCGTAATTTCGTCCACCGTAAAAATATCAAAAATACAATTAATTTAAACGTATTTTCCCGTAATAACATTTCCAAACACTTTCACTACCATAACTCTCTTGAAGGCAAATGAAAAAGCAATATTTTCAAGTTATTTTCAGCTTCCTAAATATGTGCCGAATATGAATCTCTGTGTCTGTGTAGATAAAGAGCATGTCTCGCGATAACAAACCAGTCATTTTCTGGAAAGAATCAGTTTCCCTCCGCTTATCTTTTTGAGTAGGAAAAAATAAAATAATCTTTCTAAATAGCAAGTAAAATGAATTTTTAATAAATAACAGTTCGAAATTTCGTCTCCGGGACGAAAGCAGGAACCTTAAGAGGGACGAAATTATGAACATGAAAAAAGTGTATCAAATCTTATGGGACTTAACTGCTAAGGTCATCAGTCCCTAAGCTTATACACTAATTAACCTAAATTATCCTAATGACAAACACACACACCCATGCCCGAGGGAGGACTCGAACCTCCGCCGGGACCAGCCGCACTTACGAACATCCCGTGATTTATTGTAATGGCCACTGGAGCAACATAGGGCAGACGGTTGATAATAGCGATTACGCGCCAGAAACTACAACACACGACTGAAATAAAACCCAATATTGAACAAAAACCAGTGCTCACGCTGGGAATGGCAAGCTGTTAATTTGATTGCTGCACTAGCTCACCACAGTGTAAAAAGATGAATTTCCTCGTACACGGAAGTTAAACTTGCTGCACACAGCAGCCTCTTTCGACAAAACTGTGGTCTGAGGCCACGCATGCACGTACAGTTAAACATTTCTTACCAACTGTGGAAATCTAAATGGACGAAACTAGGAGCAGGGCCGATATTAGAACCCGTTACCTTATTGATCGCTCTGCCGAACAGGATCTTACAGCAACGTCAGATCTAACCCCTTTAGATGAGTATCCATAAGGACAGTGCGACGACGTTTTGAGCACCACGGATTGACAGCACAGAGGCCATTGTTGCGGCATCATTTGATCAGCCAGCAGAGGAAAGTGTGTCGACAATGTTGGGCTTGACGATAGCATTGGACAAACGAATTCCACCACTTCGTCTTTTCAGACGCGTCCCGGTTCTGTGTGCAGCTTCAGGATGGATGTATCCGTGTGCGGTACGCCTTGGATAACAAAAGTTGCAAATTGCTTTCGTTATTGTCTTGAGGATCCAGCTGCTGGCGTGATGGTATTACATAGCATTGGGTACACAATGGGTAATTTGGACAGCAGGAGGTACATTTCAGATGTGACAAGGCTGATGGCTCTGCCTTACCTTCGAGGTCTTTCAGCAACGCAACCCAAGTACGCATATTGCCTGTGCTGTCCTAAAATGTTCAACTATATTCCTGGCCACCACGTTCTCCATATTTATCACCAGCTGAAAACATCTGGCCGTGGGCTGCCGAGAGACTAGAATAGCATCGATCCCCTCTCTAAAATAGAGTGCTGAGTAATGTACCCTTCTGTCATTAAAGATCAGTTTCACCCTACTCCCTCCCGGGTTTACCCTCAAACCACCTACAGATTTAATTATCTATTCTTCTTATTACACACATATCAAAACACGTTTTGCATCACCTCGGTTCCGAGAGTTCCGGAAGCGGTACAGACATTTGGAATAGAGATCAACATAAACATCATTTCCACCCATTTTATTGATCATGAAAACCACACATAGCATGTTGTACCACCATAGAGCGAGACCTTCAGAGGTGGTGGTCCAGATTACTGTACACACCGGTACCTCTGATACCCAGCAGCACGTCCTCTTGCATTGATGCGTGCCTGTATTCGTCGTGGCATACTATCTACAAGTTCATCAAGGCACTGTTGATCCAGATTGTCTCACTCCTCAACGGCGATTCGGCGTAGATCTCTCAGAGTGGAGAGTGGTTGGTGGGTCACGTCGTCCATAAACAGCCCTTTTCAATCTATCCCAGGCATGTTCGATAGGATTCATGTCTGGAGAATATGATGGCCACTCTAGTCGAGCGATGTCGTTATCCTGAAGGAAGTCATTCACAAGATGTGCACGATGGGGACGTGAATTGTAATTGTCGTCCATGAAGACGAATGCCTCCCCAATATGCCGTCGATATGGTTGCACTATCGGTCGGAGAATGGCATTCACGTATCGTACAGCCGTTACGGCGCCTTCCATGACCACTAGCGGCGTACGTCGGCCCCACATAATGTCACCGCAAAACATCAGGGAACCTCCACCTCGCTGCATTCGCTGGAAAGTGTGTCTAAGGCGTTCAGCCTAACCTGGTTGCCTCCAAACATGTCTCTGACAATTGTCTGGTTGAAGGCATATGCGACACTCATCGGTGATGAGAACGTAATGCCAATCCTGAGCAGTCCATTCGACATGTTGTTTGGCCCATTTGTACCGCGCTGCATGGTGTCGTGGTTGCAAATATGGACCTCGCCACGGACGCCGGGATTAAAGTTGTGCATGATGCTGCCTACTGTGCACAGTTTGAGTCGTAACACGACGTCCTGTGGCTGCACGAAAAGTATTATTCAACATGGTGGCGTTGCTGTCAGAGTTCCTCCGAGCCATAATCCGTAGATAGCGGTCATCCACTGCCGTAGTAGCACTTGGGTGGCCTGAGCAACATCCGTTTGGTTCACTCTGAGATGCCTGGGCGCTTCTCTTGTTGAGAGCCCTACCTGGCACAAAGTAACAATGCGGACGCGATCGAACCGCGGTATTGACCGTCTAGGCATGGTTGAACTACAGACAATACGAGCCGTGTACCTCCTTCCTGGTGGAATGACTGGAGCTGATCGGCTGTCGGACCCCCTCCGTCTAATAGGCGCTGTTCATGCATGGTTGTTTACATCTTTGGGCGGGTTTAGTGACATTTCTGAACAGTCAAAGGGACGGTGTCTGTGATACAAATTCCACAGTCGATGTCTATCTTCAAGAGTTCTGGGAACCAGGGTGACGCAAAACGTTTTTTGATGTGTGTACAAGCGTGATGATCGAACCTTTTGTGCACAATAATTAAAATTTTATTATTTGCCATCCTTCTTGGTGATGCAATCTTAATGGCCGGCATTGTACAATCTAAAAGACATATATATAATCCGTTTGAGAAATTTTGTAATGATCATACACTGAGATGACAAAACTCGTGGGATAGCGATATCCTCATAAACAGATGGTGGTAGTATCGCGTACACAAGGTATATAAGGGCAGAGCATTAGTGGAGGTGTCATTTGTACTAAGGGGAGGCTTGTCAAAAGGTTTCCGACGTGATTATGGCCGCACGACGGGAATTAACAGACTTCGAACGCGGAATGGTAGTTGGATCTTGAAGAACGAAACATTCCAGTTCGAGAGTCGTTAGGGAGTTTAACATTTCGAGATCCACAGAGTCAAGAGTTTGGCGAGAATATCAAATTTCAGGTGTTGCCTTCACTTAACGACCGAGAGCTGCGGCATTTGCTTAGAATGGTTCAAATGGCTCTGAGCACTATAGTACTTAACATCTGTGGTCATCAGTCTCCTACAACTTAGAACTACTTAAACCTAACTGACCTAAGAACATCACACACATCCATGCCCGAGGCAGGATTCGAACCTGCGACCGTAGCAGTCGCGCGGTTCCAGACTGAGCGCCTAGAACCGTTAGACCACCGCGGCCGGCGCTTTGCTTAGATTTGTCAGTGATAACAGACAAGCAACACTGCGTGAAATAACCGCAGAAATCAATGTGGGACGTACGACGAACCTTTCCGTTACGACAGTGCATGGAAATTCGGTGTCAATGGTCTATGCAGCAGACGACCGACGGGTGTACTTTTCCTAACAGCACGACTTCGCATGCAGAGCCTCTCCAGGGGTCATGACCATGTCGGTTGGAATTGGACGACTGGAAAACGGTGATCTGGTCAGATAAGTCCCGATTTCCGTTGATAAGAACTGATGCTAGTGTTCGATAGTGGCGCCGACACTACGAAGCCAGGAACGCGTGTTGTCAACAAGGCGCTGCGCAAACTGGTGTTGGCTCCATGATGGTGTGGGTAGTGTGTACATGTAATGGACTGGGTCCTCTGGTTCAACTGAACCGATCACTGACTGGAAATGGTTATTTTCGGCTACTTGGAAATCATTTTCAGGCATTCATAAACTTCAAGTTCCCAAACATGTCACTAGGCCACAATTGTTCGCGACTGATTTGAAGAACATTCTGGACAAGTCGAACAAATGATTGGCCATCGACATTGCCCGACGTGAATCCCATCGGACATTATGCAACATAATGGAAAGGTCTGTTCGTGCACAAAATACTGCACAGTAAACACTTTCGCAGTTATGGACTGCTATAGAGGGAGTGTGGCTCAATATTTCTGCCGGACACTTCCAAGGAGTTGGTGTGCCCACGCCACATCGACTTGCAGTACTACGCTGAGGAAAAAGAGGTCTGACACGATATTAGGAGATATCCAAAGACTTTAGTAACTTCAGGGTAATGAGAGTATCTGCAACATTCAACTTAAAAATACATCTGGAGATTTAAAGCGAAAAAATAATTGTATTAACTGCCAGCAGATGTTTTTTTATAAAAAAAAATTCTTTTTTTTTCAGCCATAAGCGGCTTCGGGCACCCATCCCCGCGCTGAGGTTGCTACATTCATGTGATATTCTATACATGGGAGAGTGCGTGGCGGTAGTGGCATGTAATCGGCTAGTGTGCTCTTTGGGAGACTGTTTTCACAAAATTCGCTTTGCTACTGCTAATCCGTGCGGCTGCGTACCCAAGAGACTTTGCAACAGCATATTCGCCAGAAAAACCTACGAATACATGTAATTTTTCAATCATAGTGACATTCAGTGCACAGTAATGCACGAGATATGCTACAGAATTACTGCTACCCAGTTACTGACTGACAAACATGAAGATTTGATCCATTGTTCCGTGCATTACAGTTTTTCTGCAGTGTGCCTTTCCTTGCAAAAGTCTTCATGAAAACATGTTCTTGACCAAAACATGGAGCACAGTTATTATTTCCATAGTTTTATGCCTTGCGTAAAAATATTTCATTAATCTCTTCATTATATATAGGCTGTACTAAACTTTTAGGGTCGAAAGTATTCACAAAAAAGATGGTTCAAATGGCTCTGAGCACTATGGGACTTAACATCTGAGGTCATCAGTCCCCTAGAACTTAGAACTACTTAAATCTAACTAACCTAAGGACATCACACACATCCATGCCCGAGGCAGGATTCGAATCTGGGACAGTAGCAGTTGCGCGGTTTCAGATTGTAGCGCCTAGAACCGCTCGGCCACGCCGGCCGGCCGAAAGTATTCACACTGTAGGCTGAGTATTATAAGGAACAGCCGTTTTTCAAATTATTATTTTAGACGCTATGAGGTCTTGTATGAAACCAAGCAGTGTATGTGAAACACATATTTGTAAATTATTTATGTTTCATAAGAAAAGACTGCCTGCAGCATATGCCTTGATAGTGCTACTTTAAAAAAATTATGCAATCGTCTATACCGTGTCAACGGTGGAGTTCAGGAGTTGTCGGTAATAGAACATTAGCCGTTCATGAACCTGCAAACATACGGTGAAGCAGGACACAGCGCCCGGGCGGCCGAACGAGAAATGTTCCGCAAGAGGAGGCATCTTAATTGGATGAAATTTATCGCCGTGGATAGAAACTAACGGGGAACTGGGTCGTTCAAGCGGTAGACACGTGGCCGAAGTAAGCCACAACAATTCTTTTTCACACTAAAATTTGAGAATGGACTGAACTGTGTGGGAGAAGATTTGCCAAAGAGGCGTCCGTCACCTTGCCCAACAAACTTGGAAGAACGCAGCCAGTAGATTGACGTTGGACCAGCAGTTACACCTTGGACCAGCAATTACACCCTTATCAAAAACAATGTATATACGCAGAAGCGTAAAATGATTTTGAAATAAAGAGTTCAGTTCGTCAATGAATACGTTATAATACATGCATTGAGACTGGCGGTCCCCATTTAATTTAACAAGTTTGTTTGAACAGAATTTCTTATTCTATAAATAAAACCGCCTTTTCTTGCTGCAACTTACTATATTTATCCCAGATGAGTTTCGCCTTTTTCTTACTCTAAGGCATCTTCAGTGGGATCTAGAACGATAAAGTTTCGTTATTTTTAGATTATCAAACAGTTCACGTCGCGTTATTTTTGTGTGAATAAGTAATTACTCACAGTTTTTTGGCATTTGCGTTTCCTCTCATCTGGTCTGAAGGTCGCACTACCTATTCGGAATACAAAGTTGTGCTTATGTTTCCGAAATGAAGTTTGAACGAGGTCGTGTAATAGGCCCATGAGAAGCTGGATGTTCGTTCTGCGATGCTGGTGGAAGATCTGGCAGGAATTTAGCCACTGTACGTGATTGCTGGCAGAGATGTTTACGTGACGGTGCAGTCGCAAGAAGACCAAGCTCCGCACGGCCACGTGAAACTACCGGGAGGGAAGACGATCGTGTTCGGCTATGGTTCCGGCGCATCGTACTTCATCTGTAGCAGCAGTTTGAGCAGCAGTTGGCACCACAGTGACTCAACGGACTATTACAGATCGGTTACTTTAAGGACAGCTCCGAGCTTGGCGCCCTGTAGCGAACGTTCCACTGACCTCAAACCACCGCTATTTGCGACTTCAGTGGAGTCAAACGAGAGCTCATTTGAGGGCAGGATGGACGTCTGTTGTGTTTTCTGATGAAAGCGGATTCTGGCTCGGTGCCAGTAATGGCCTGTGTAGGTTAGAAGGAGGCCAGTTGAGGGCTTGCAATCAATCTGTCTGCTCGCTAGACACGCTGAACCTTCACCTGGAGTTAAAGTCGAGAGGGCGATTTCGTATGACAGCAGGACCACGCTCGTGGTTATCCCACGCTCTGTGACTGCATATTTGTTCGTCAGTCTGGTGATCCGACGTGTTGTGCAACCATTCGTGAACAGCATTCTAGGGTATGTTTTCCAACAGGATAACGCTCGCCCACATACCGCTGTTGTACCCAACATGTTCTACAAAGCGTCGACATGTTCCCTTGGCTTGCTCGAACACCGGAATTGCCTCCAATCCAGCACGTTTGGGACATCATCGGACGACAACTCTAGGGACATCCACAAACAGCCTTAACCCTTCCTTCATTGGCAGACCAGGTGCAACAGGCATGGAACACCATCCCAACAAAATAACATCCGGCACCTGTACAACACAATGCATGAACGTTTGCATACTAGCAAAAAAAAAGAAGAAGGTTCAAATGGCGCTGGCCCGAGACAGGATTCGAACCTGCGACCGTAGCAGTCGCGCGGTTCCGGACTGAAGCGCCTAGAACCGCTCTTTTTTTTTAGTGTTCTCATTTTTTTGGTCGATTTTGTTCGTTGTATTTGTTCGGTGCGGATGTCGCAGGACACCCGTTCAAGTTCAGTGTTGAGCAGTTGACTCAGTTTTTTTAGCTACCGTGCCGGCTCTCATTTTGTTCGTTGCATCTACTCGGGCGTACGTCGTAAGTCCGTTTAAGTTCGTTGTTAATCGATTAACTCAGTTTTTTATTACAGAGGGCAGTTAAACCCTCTGACCGAACACGATGAGCTAAATCGGCCACCGCTGGCGGCTGCATAATTGCATTCAACATTCTGGCGACTACACCGGCTATTAGTATATCAGCGTTTCAGATTTTCAGTGGCTTATCTCGCGCTTACATTGGCCTGTGTTCTTGCAATGTTAAACACTGAAATATGTTATTTAAAAATGTGTTCACGAAATTTTATTACTCTACATAAATATTTTTTGAAATTTTGTATTTGTGGTGATCCACAGCCTCCAGATGCTTAATAAACGTAATCATGGTCCGTAGTAGGCTGCGATTAAATAAATAAACATCGCATTACAGCCTATTACGGCCATGTGTACATTTATTAATTATTTTTTTGTTTTGTGACTTTTTTCCAATCAGTGTTGTTATGGTGATGGGAGGTAGTATTGCGTAAGATTAAATTAAGTATTAATGTAAATAATTTCGGTAAGAATCAATAAACCTTTGTCTAAACAATAGGCAACGGGCTACAATGAAAAGGAATAAAAAATAAATAAATAAAAATGTTCATTGTCACAGGCAGTGAGAATTCTTGCCAGGAGATCATCTTTAGGCTCAACAGGCGTCTCGCACGCAAGGTTTTACGGGTAGCACCACAAGAAGAAATCACATGAGGTGAGGTCAGGTGAACGTGGTGCCCACCAAAGAAGAGTCTTCTGCTTGTCGACTTTTCAGGGCATGTTTGATCCAGATGTTCAGGAGCCGTCGGTCCGAAGTGAGGTGGGACTTCATCATTTTGGAACCACATTCACTGACAAATAACAAATGGGGTATGTTCCAGAATCCGCAATTTTAGGAACATCATTACCGGTACATGTATTCCACTGTCAGAGGTATCAGAATTATTTCCGCTTACAACTTTCGACCCGGTCTTTACCGGGCCAGTGTCCTTTACCCCAAATTGATACGTTTACCCTTCTCAATCATGGTCCCTTGCCTCAAACTGATACGTTTAACCTTGTCAGTCATCCCTGAAAGAGTGTAATATCATCACGAAATCATCCTGTATATTAAAAATGAAATCTTCAATGTACGTCTCTCTTTCGTGTAGTTGTACGAGATGTGTGGACGAAACAGAGCTGCTACTGCTGCTGAGTTTATCACGGTGTTTCCCATAGTTGTGCTAGAGGCTAAACCTCAAAGTTGTTCGCCCAGTCTATGTATCGTCTTACTTTCGTCATTTCGTATGGCGTATTTTGAAAATTTTTTACCAACAAGGCACAATCGATAGATATACACATCATTATGACCACTGCTGATATCCAGAGTAGTCACCATTTGCAGCAGGCACGGTAGACAGGTAAATTGGAAGCGGCTCAATCAGATACTGAAAAACTTCATGGTTATTTCTTGTATGTGGACTTTCAGAACTGTCGAGCAAATTCAAGCTGCCACCCTGTCGTGAAGATGTGCGTAAACATAATCCGTCTGTATCGAGGCCCCACAGAAGTGGGGTTTGCCTAACAGCTGCGATAGAGAGTTGTTTGATTGCTGCTCCTCTTTAGCATGTCAATCGGTTTCCACGCTCCTTCGCAATTTACGTACGTCAGTTATTCATAGTGCTCCTTTATCCCTCCTTACATCTAAAACTACATATATGTATCCACTATATGATCGAAAATATCCGGACACCAATATGTAGTGAGAAATTGATCGCAATATGCCACGAGTGGAAGATTCGTCAGTATAAAAGAAGGTGAGGCGTACTGTGTTTTCAGTAGAGAAGCATTAACAGCACAATGGGTCAGTCAGGACATTTCATCCCTTATAAAGTTTCCCATGTCGATGTTGGTAATGTGAGTGTGAAAAGGTAGTGCGAAGGAAGAACAACGGCTATACCGAGACCAGGCTCAACTCATGTACTAACAGATAAGGACCGTCGTGAATCGCGAAGACTGGTTATAGATAATCGCATGAAATCAGCGGAAGGAATTTTTCGAAAGTGCTACCATCAGCCCAAGCTAGCGCAATGACTGTACACAGTAAGTTAAAAAAGAATGGGGTAAAATCGTCGAGCAGCTCCTCAAAAGCCACACATTTCTGTAAACAATGCTCAGTGAGACTTGATATGGTGTACAGTGCCACAAAACTGGTCAGTGGATAACTATAAACGAATGATCTCGATGAATCACGCTATGCCCTGAGGATATCCGATGGAAGGGTTGTTGGAGTGCCTGGAGAATTTTACCTGCCACCACTTGTAGTGCCAATAGTGCAGCACAGAAGAGGTGGTGCTATGGAGTTACCACTACCGTCTCTGGTTTCGACGGTTGACGAAAAATGGGCTGCCATTCCTCCACAGACATTCAGACACCTCACTGGAAGTGTCCCCAGGAGAGTTCAAGCCTTCATAAAGTCGAAGGGTCTACATACCCCATATTAATTAATAGGTGTCAGGATACTTTTGATCAGGTAGTATACAGGGTGGTCAATTGATAGTGACCGGGCCAAATATCTCACGAAATAAGCATTAAACGAAAAAACTACAAAGAACGAAACTCGTCTAGCTTGAAGGGGGAAACCAGATGGAGCTATGGTCGGCCCGCTAGATGGTCAAACGGATATCAACTGCGTTTTTTTAAATAGGAACCCCCATTTTTTATTACATGTTCGTGTAGTGCGTAAACAAATATGAATGTTTTAGTTGGGCCACTTTTTTCGCTTTGTGATAGATGGCGCTGTAATAGTCACAAACTTGTAAGTACGTGGTATCACGTAACATTCCACCAGTGCGCACGGTATTTGCTTCGTGATACATTAACCGTGTTAATATGGACCGTTTACCAATTGCGGAAAAGATCGATATCGTGTTGATGTATGGCTATTTTGATAAAAATGCCCATCAGGCTTGTGCTATGTATGCTGCTCGGTATCCTGGACGACATCATCCAAGTGTCCGGACCGTTCGTCGGATAGTTACGTTATTTAAGGAAGCAGGAACTGTTCAGCCACATGTGAAACGTCAACCACGACCTGCAACAATTGATGATGCCCAAGTAGGTGTTTTAGCCGCTGTCGCGGCTATTCTGCACATCAGTAGCAGACAAATTGCGCGAGAATCGGGAATCTCAAAAACGTCGGTGTTGAGAATGCTACATCAACATCGATTGCACCAGTACCATATTTCTATGCATCAGGAACTGCACGGCGACGACTTTGAACGTCGTGTACAGTTCTGCCACTAGGCACAAGAGAAATTACGGAACGATGACAGATTTTTTGCACGCGTTCTATTTAGCGACGAAGCGTCATTCACCAACAGCGGTAACGTAAACCGGCATAAAATGCACTATTGGGCAACGGAAAATCCACGATGGCTGCGGCAAGTGGAACATCAGTGATCTTGGCGGGTTAATGTATGGTGCGGCATTATGGGAGGAAGGATAAGTGGCCCCCATTTTATCGATGGCAATCTAAATGGTGCAATGTATTTCTTACGTAATGTTATACCGATGTTACTACAAGATGTTTCACTGCATGACAGAATGGCGATGTACTTCCAACATGATGGATGTCCGGCACATAGCTCGCATGCGGTTGAAGCGGTATTGAATAGCATATTTCATGACAGGTGGATTGGTCGTCGAAGCACCATAACCATGGCCCGCACGTCCATCGGATCTGACTTCCCCGGATTTCGTTCTGTGGGGAAAGTTGAAGGATATTTGCTATCGTGATCCACCGACAACGCCTGACAACATGCGTCAGCGCATTGTCAGTGCATGTGCGAACATTACGGAAGGAGAAATACTCGCTTTTGAGAGGAATGTCGTTACACGTATTGCCAAATGCATTAAGGTTGACTGACATCATTTTCAGCATTTATTGCATTAATGTGGTATTTACAGGTAATCACGCTGTAACAAATGGTTCAAATGGCTCTGAGCACTATGGGACTTAACTTCTGAGGTCATCAGTCCCCTAGAATTTAGAACTACTTAAACCTAACTAACCTAACGACATCACACACAGTCATGCCCGAGGCAAGATTCGAACCTGGGACCGTAGCGGTTGCGCGGTTTGAGACTGTAGCGCCTAGAACCGCTCGGCCACTCCGGCCGGCCACACTGTAACAGCATGCGTTCTCAGAAATGATATGTTCACAAAGGTACATGTATCACATTGGAACAACCGAAATAAAATGTTCAAATTTACCTATGTTCCGTATTTTAATTTAAAAAACCTACCTGTTACCAACTGTTCATCTAAAATTGTGAGCAATATGGTTGTGACTATTACAGCGCCATCTATCACAAAGCGAAAACAGTGGTCCAACTAAATTATCCGTATTTCTTTACGTACTACACGAATATGTAATAAAGAATGGGGGTTCCTATTTGAAAAAACGCATTTGATATCGGTTTGACCTATGGCAGAGCCATCTAGCGGGCCGACCATAGCGCCATCTGGTTTCTCCCTTCAAGCTAGACAAGTTTCGTTCTTCGTAGTTTTCTCGTTTGACGCTTATTTCATGAGATATTTGGCCCGGTCACGATCAATGGGCCACCCTGTATATTTGCCTCCGTACACGCACAAATTTTTCATATGTCATTCACATTATTATCTCCATGCAAGATGCGCGATGCTTCAGAACTGGTGCACGGTCATCCTCGAATACCGGTTCTCCAGATTTACACATCAAGGTTCATCGAGAACACCAGTGCCATTCTTCTAAATATTCGGGTGGTATTACACATCAGTACCACCCAACAGGTGTCACAGCAACGGAATTGCAAGTTTCCGTGAGATGCTGATAGTTGTCTCGCAGGTTCAGGCGATTGCCATGCAGCGCGCTCCTGCAGCTCGGTACCGCGAGAGCTCCCTGCCACTGCAATATAGGAGGGCCGCCAGCAGCGACTCAACTCTCGCGCTCGGAGGCAGTTCGCTACGGGACGCCAAGCAGACGCCGCCTGGCCGCGACTCCGTCTTCATCGTTCGTGCTTTAGCACAGAGAGATTTTTTCCATATGGATATTGTGATATATGTACTCTGTTCCTTGTTACATAGTTTGTATTGAGTCTTCGTTCTCTTGGAGAAATACAAGTTGTGTAAATCTTCTGTTTGTCATGTTATCTTGTTCGCTGATCAGCTTCCGTATAATGACAGTTGGACACCACTCTGTAGCCCACATCTCCTTACCATTATATCCATGTCGTTCACAACAATCCGCATTTACGTTACTCGAAAGTTTGCGCTGTTCTAACCTGTTACAACTGGCAGTGTGTCTCTGCGTTACTTCAATATCTACTGTCGTGCCTGCTTGATGACTGGGACAGTACTCCATAACTGGTCGCTGTAGCGCTGTGTATGTGTTTCTCTGTACAGGGGCACTGCACCAGAACCATTGCAGCAAATTTGTCTTCCAACCACTCTCTCTACTAATGCTTGTACATATTTGTTCCATTTCATATCGCTTCGTAGCGTTACATCCTCAGATTTAAACCATATGAGATTAGCTGAATGGTCAAATTTCACTGCGGCACACCCTATGCAGCTAATGTATTATACAGGGTGTTACAAAAAGGTACGGCCAAACTTTCAGGAAACATTCCTCACACACAAAGAAAGAAAATATGTTGTGTGGACACGTGTCCGGAAACGCTCACTTTCCATGTTAGAGCTCATTTTATTACTTCTCTTCAAATCACACAGCAACAGAGCGTACCAGCGTGACTTCAAACACTTTGTTACAGGAAATGTTCAAAATGTCCTCCGTAAGCGAGGATACATGCATCCACCCTCCGTCGCATGGAATCCCTGATGCGCTGTTGCAGCCCTGGAGAATGGCGTATTGTATCACAGCCGTCCACAACACGAGCACGAAGAGCCTCTACAATTGGTGCCGGGGTTACGTAGACAAGAGCTTTCAAAAGCCCCCATAAATGAAAGTCAAGAAGGTTGAGGTCAAGAGAGCGTGGAGGCCACGGAATTGGCCCGCCTCTACCAATCCATCGCTCACCGAATCTGTTGTTGAGAAGCGTACGAACACTTCGACTGAAATGTGCAGGAGCTCCATCGTGCATGAACCACATGTTGTGTCGTACTTGTAAAGGCACATGTTCTAGCAGCACAGGTAGAGTATCCCGTATGAAATCATGATAACGTGCTCCATTGAGCGTAGGTGGAAGAACATGGGGCCCAATCAAGACATCACCAACAATGCCTGCCCAAACGTTCACAGAAAATCTGTGCTGATGACGTGATTGCACAATTGCATGCGGATTCTCGTCAGCCCACATATGTTGATTGTGAAAATTTACAATCTGATCACTTTGGAATGAAGCCTCACCCGTAAAGAGAACTTTTGCTGAAATGAGGATTGACACATTGTTGGTTGAATCATTCGCAGGAGTGTACCCGTGGAGGCCAATCAGCTGCTGATAGTTCCTGCACACGCTGTACATGGTACGGAAACAACTGGTTCTCCCGTAGCGCTCTCCATACAGTGACGTGGTCAACGTTACCTTGTACAGCAGCAATTTCTCTGACGCTGACATAAGGGTTATCGTCAACTGCACGAAGAATTGCCTCGTCCATTGCAGGTGTCCTCGTCGTTCTAGGTCTCCCCCAGTCGCGAGTCGTAGGCTGGAATGTTCCGGGCTCCTTAAGACGCCGATCAGTTGCTTCGAACGTCTTCCTGTTGGAACACCTTCGTTCTGGAAATCTGTCTCGATACAAACGTACCGCGCCACGGCTATTGCCCCGTGCTAATCCATACATCAAATGGGCATCTGCCAACTCCGCATTTGTAAACATTGCACTGACTGCAAAACCACGGTCGTGATGAACACTAACCTGTTGATGGTACGTACTGGTGTGCTTCATGCTAGTACTGTAGAGCAATGAGTCGCATGTCAACACAAGCACCGAAGTCAACATTACCTTCCTTCAATTGGGCCAACTGGAGGTGAATCGAGGAAGTACAGTACATACTGACGAAACTAAAATGAGCTCTAACATGGAAATTAAGCGTTTCCGGACACATGTCCACATAATATCTTCTCTTTATTTCTGTGTGAGGAATGTTACCTGAAAGTTAGTCCGTACCTTTTTGTAACACCCTGTATAATGGCTTTAGTCGTCACAGTGCCTGTTCTGAAGGAACACTGCAGTATAATTCTGAATAACACAGGAACTGTGATATCCCACGTAACTTTGTCGTATATTCTCAAGAGCCAACGAAATTGGTACACCTTCCTAATGTCGTGAGTGCCCCCGCGAGCACGCAGAAGTACCGCGAAACGACGTGGTATGGACTCGACTAATGTCTGAAGTAGTGCTGGAAGAAACTGACACAATGAATCCTGCACGCTGTCCGAAAATCCGTAATAGCATGAGGGGGTGGAGATCTCTTCTGAACAGCACGTTGCAAGGCATCCCAGATATGCTCAATAATGTACATGTCTAGGGAGTTTGGTGGCCAGTGAAAATGTTTAAAGTCAGAAGAGTGTTCCTGGAGACACTATGTAGCCATTCTGAACATGTGGGGTGTCGCATTGTCCTGCTGGAATTTGCCAAGTCCTTCGGAATGTACAATGGACATGAATGGATGCAGGTGATCAGACAGGATGCTAACGTACGCGTCGCCTGTCTGAGTCGTATCTAGACACATCAAGGGTCCCATATCTCTCCAACTGCACACGCCCCACACCATTACCGAGCCTCCACCAGCTTGAACAGTTCTCTGCTGACATCCAGGGTCAATGGATTCATGAGTTTGTCTCCATACCCATACACGTCCATCCGCTTGATACATTTTGAAACGAGACTTGTCCTACCAGGCAACATGTTCCCAGTAATCAACAGTCCAATGTCCGTTGTGTCGTGCAGTCATCAAGGGTACATGAGTGGGGCTTCGGCTCCGAAAGTCCATATCGATGATGTTTCGTTGAATGGTTCGCACACTGACACTTGTCGATGGCCGAGAACTGAAATCTGCAGCAATTAGCGGAAGGGTTGCACTTCTGTCACGTTGAACGATTCTCTTCAGTCATCGTTGGTCCTGTTCTTGCAGGATCTTTTTCCGGGCCGGCAAGATGGCTGAGCGGTTCAAGGCGCTACAGTCTGGAACCGCGCGACCGCTACGGTCGCAGGTTCGAATCCTGCCTCGTGCATGGATGTGTGCGATGTCCTTAGGTTAGTTAGGTTTAAGTAGTTCTAAGTCCTAGGGGACTGATGACCTCAGATGTTAAGTCCCATAGTGCTCAGAGCCATATAGCCACAACCTCACCGCTTCACCACTGTCAAAGTGAAGTCCTCGAACATGTTCGTTAAGTTTTGGAAACGGAAGAAACATGGATGGGCCCACGTCGGTACTGTATGGAAAACGATGACTGACATTGAAACCAAGGCATGGGACTGTTACAGATGTCACAGTGCTAGTGTGTGGTCTAGCAGTGTCATGCTGAAGGAGATAGTGCTCCATGACTGGACGAAGCCTTCGGATTCGAAACTCGATTGCAGCACGCTGTTTCTCACGCACCGAGATAATTACGTTACACACCGCCATTTTATACACTAGAATTCGGAGCCCTCTAGCGGCAGAAGGCTGCAAGTATGAAAACATGAAGACTAAAGACGTACAATGTTAATAACGATTGTTTTATTTAAAAAGGTGTAAGAGTTTTCACATAAAAATCTGAGGCATTACTTTTCAGCATGATCTCGTCTAAGGCACTAGATTCTGTTACTCAAAATCTCTTCAAACCAACTGCACATCTATGAAAACAGTCCGCATTATAGTATCTTGTTCATGCTGAAAATACAAAAGACGTTTATTATGAAGGCATATGAACAGCTTACAAGTTTCGTTTCAGTAAAGTTGCCTCGATTGAGCAGAAAGTGCTGATCACAATGTTTTGGAATTCGAATAGCTATCGCAATGACAGCAATGAGCGACATGCGCACAAGATATTTGCCAGTCCACTACGTGGTCATTGCACATCACGGTGACATAATTAATTAGTTACGCAGTGCAGATCCAAGAGATGTTCATAGTAATGGGACTCAGTAGGTCAGGGAAAGTTGCGACGTAATGTTACGTCTCTTTTCCTTCAAATGTTGGCTCGGTAGACACGTCTGTTGTTATTGTCCGCAAGATCCAGATTATTCGCGGTATGTTAGTAACTACTCCACGGTTGGCGATGGAAATATTTCATTAACGGATCCCGATTAATTCTGTGCCCCTCCATACTTGTGGATGTTGTTTATGGCGCTCGGTTACTCCCACTCCACTGTAAAATCTCCTCTTAACCTTGCAGATAGCCCATCGCATGGTTCTTCGAGTGTCAGAAATGAGAAGTTTCTGAATAACAGTTCAGAAGAACGAGAGTAAAAATGGTTACGCAAAGTCAAACGCGGTAACAAACCTCAGCCAAATTACAAGTTAGACCGACACGTTCTATACTCTAAGGTGACAAAAGTCGTGGGATACCTCGTAATATCTTGTCGACCCTCCTCTTTCCCGGCGTAGTGCAGCAACCCCAAGTGGCATGGATTCAACAAATCGTTAGAAATCACCTGCAGAAATATTGAGTCATACTACCTCTATAGCCGTCCATAATTGCGGAAGTGTTGCCGGTGCAGAACGTTGTGCACGAACTGCACTCTCGATTATGTCCCATTAAGTTCAATGGGATTCATGTCGGGCGATCTGAGTGACCAAATCAGTCGCTCGAATTGTCCATAATACTCTTCAAAACCGAAACTTCCTGGCAGATTAAAACTGTGTGCCCGACCGAGACTCGAACTCGGGACCTTTGCCTTTCGCGGGCAAGTTCTCTACCATCTGAGCTACCGAAGCACGACTCACGCCCGGTACTCACAGCTTTACTTCTGCCGAGTTCGAGTCTCGGTCGGGCACACAGTTTTAATCTGCCAGGAAATTTCATGTCAGCGCACACTCCGCTGCAGAGTGAAAATCTCATTCTGGACTCTTCAAGCCACTTGCGAACAGTTGTGGCCCAGTAGGATGATATTGTTGTCTGGGAACATTAACCCTAGCATTACCAACGTATTTTTTGTTACATGTAATACCAACGGGGGGGCCTCAAAGGCCCATAAAGAATACCACAATTTATTTTATCATAAATCAAGTTAATTTACTTCTGATACCTCTAATGACAATTTAAAATGCTTAGACATTGTTTTTGTATACTGGATAATAAAAGATGTTATTATAATAGGAATAAAATGAACAAATCACGAGATTCAGTTTATATATTTTTTGGAATAATGTTTCAAAATAGTGTTTTCTTATAAAAACGACTTTTTTAATTCGATACACTACATGAAGCAAACAAAATTTACTGTCTCATTCTGCAACGCATTTTTCACACAACACTGTCTTCCTGCAGTGTTTCCCACAGACGTGTTTGTGGCACTGTGAGCAGGTAACAGTTGACTTTCCCAGCTTGTTGTACTTGATCTTTTTAGATGCAGCTTCTTGGCAGCATAGGTGGCACCGTCCACGTGTTCCTGGTTCTGCTGTTGAGGATGATGGTTCTACAGAGCAGCTGAGCTTCCGTTGTGTGATGCTTTCCATTGCCATTATTACTGGCTTCTGAAGTCCATACAAATTTTGTGCCCGTTTATCTACTTGAGATCTTATTAGTTCGAGACCTAAGTTAGTGATAAAAACTCTTCTGCGGTTTAGCAAATTCTTTTTCCAATTCGGAAAGTTGAGGAGGAAGAGTGAATATGCATTTATTGCTGCTGTGTCAATGAGTGTGTAGAAGAGGGACAAAGGCCATCTTCTTGTTCCTCTCTTTGTGCTGTAGTGTCTTGCCATCTGGTCTATGGTGTCCACGCCTCCCTTTGTAGAATTATAAAAAAGATTTATGTTAGTCTTTTTTGAGTCTTCATTCAACACCCCTTCTGAGTGATAAGTTGAAAGCATCAACAGCAGTCGTTTTGGCTTCTCGCGGACTAACGTTGATGCAAGAGTAACTGGTGGCCTCTGTGTCTGAGGGTCAGTATAAGCAAAGATGGAAGAGTGTAAACTGCGGCCAGTTGTAGTCTTCAGCTCTTCAGGTATGTGTCGTCTGTTAGACTGTAGGGTGCCAACAAGTGTGAGGTGAAAATCATTCCATAGAGTCTCAGCAAGCTCCACTGAAGTATAGTACCGATCTGTGGTAACATTACGGCCTGATTTTTCAATAGGTTTTATTAGCCTCTTTACGATTTCCATCGGTCCATTTGAATGCTGTGTATTTCCTGACTTGCCTGTATAGATGTCCATGCTGATCACATATCTAGTCTCAGAATCAGACAGCATTCGAATTAGAATGCCGTATTTTCCAGGTTTTTCTTTTAGAAACACCTTGAATGGACAGCGACCACGGAACAAAGACAACATCTCATCCACTGTTGTATGTAGACCAGGAATGAAATACAATGGAAGTGAAGAATTGAAGCTTTCAAAAATTTCCCTCATTGGAGCAAACTTGTCAGTCTGGCGACGAATTTCTCTTGTGTTCTTATCATCAAACCTCAATATTTTAGTCAATTCGAAAAATCGGGTCCGACTCATTGATCCATAGTACACTTGTCGGCCCTGAAGCAAAGACCATAAATCTTGGACAGGTATCTTATTGTCATGATTTGAACCCATGATTAGCAAGAGTCCTATATAACAAACTAACTCATCTTCATCTGTGTGCTGAATACCTAGTCGAGAAGCCTCTTCATTTGAGTGTAGTTTTATTAGATTCATAATTTGAGGTGTAAAAAAGAGCTCTATAGCCTCTTTCGGAGACGCAATTCTTCCTTGTTGTCCTAGCCCCATTCTTTCTCGCACTATATTTTGTACAGAACGCCGATATTGTCGAGATGGCTTCGTAATATACTCTCGTCCACTTTTTGCAATGAATTTATCACATTCCGTATCATTATCATCTGGTGGATTGGCTTCAACCTCATCTTCATTCTCAGACGATGAATCAGTCCTAATTTCTTCCACATCATCATCCACTTCACTTTCCTCTAAATCTGATTCGTTCAAAACTTCTTCTAGCACTCTTTCAATGGAACTATCACGTAAACGATGTCTACTCATGTTGCTGGTTCAACAGCAGCAGAAACACTGAAAATAACAATGGTCCGCTTCATAATAATATGTCTGAAGGCAACAATGCCAAAATTCGTTTCATGGTAAGAATTTGAAACGAGAGACTCAACCTCGTAAATCTTTCCTTGCTATTACCAACGGGTGGGCTTCTAAGGCCCACAGAGAATTAAATCAAGTAAATGAATTTTAATTACATTTTTATTCCGAAATTCTGTAATGACTCAATAGTACATTCAATAACGAACAATTACCTTTGCTTTCAAGTTCATATATCAAAGGGTGTGGATACAACATAGAAAAACTGAGTCAGTGGGCCTACGAGGCCCCCCCGTTGGTAATGCTAGGGTTAAGTCCATGAATAGCTGCAAACGGTCTCCAAGTAGCCGAACATAACCATTTCCAGTCAATGATTGGTTCAATTGGATCAGAGGACCCAGAGTCTTTTTGACAACTTGGGTTCATGGCTGTGTGGGATCTGCGCCACTCTCCAACCCTACCACCAGCTCTTACCACTGAAATCGGAACTCATCTACCCAGGCCACGGTTTTCCAGTCGTCTAGGATGCAACTGGTATTGTCACGAGCCTAGGAGAGGCGCTGCAGGCGGTGTCGTGGTATTAACAATGAAACTCGTTTCGGTCGCCTGCTGCCATAGCCCATTAACGTCAGATTTCACCGCACTGTCCCAACGAATACGTTAGTCTTACCTCTCACATTGATTTCTGCGGTTATATCACGCAGTTGTGCTTGTCTGTTTTGCCTCGCGGAGTGGCCGCGAGGTTTGAGGCGTCCTGTCGCAGACTGCGCGGCCTCTTCCGCCGGAGGTTCGAGTCCTCCCTCGGGCATGGTTGTGTGTGTTATTCTTAGTGTAAGTTAGTTTAAGTAGTGTGTAAGTCTAGGGACCGATGACCTCAGTAGTTTGGTCCCGTAGGAATTCGCAAACATTTGACCTTTTTTTTTCTTTTTTTTTTTTTGCCGGCCGGTGTGGCCGTGCGGTTCTAGGCGCTTCAGTCTGGAGCCGCGTGACAGCTACGGTCGCAGGTTCGAATCCTGCCTCGGGCATGGATGTGTGTGATGTCCTTAGGTTAGTTAGGTTTAAGTAGTTCTAAGTTCTAGGGGACTGATGACAACAGATGTTAAGTCCCATAGTGCTCAGAGCCATTTGAACCATTTGACATTTTTTACCGTTTAGTATTCAGAATGTGTTAATTCGCGTTGTGTGGCCACTATCACGTCGGAAACATTTTCACATGAATCATCTGAGTACAAATGACAGCTCCGTCAATGCACTGGCCTTTTATACCTTGTTTACCCGATACTACTGCCATCTATACATGTTCATATCTTTATCCCATGGCTTTTGTCACCTCAGTATATCTATTTATCAGCTTTACAACCCAACACTAGGCTGAAGCCCTTAAGTTCACGCACAAGCTAAATCAAAACACTCACAACTATCGGGACAGCCGATAAGACTCTGAGACTGCAAATGGAAAATTTACTCTCACTCTTCACACTTGCAGAGTAACTCTGTTTATCCGTCTAGGCAACAGTGTTTAGCGTAATAAAATGAAAACTGCTCAGCGTCCAGCAGGATACCACCATGAAGTCTTCATTTTGGAAACATCCGCACCTGATTTCGCGCATCCAGAATACCTTCATAAAATTATCCATTAGCAGGTGTCTTAATCCGTGATATGATTCGTGAACCAATGCTTGTTATGGTTCCTCACCAATTTGCTTTTGTCTCTGTAACAGGCACTTTCATTGCTTCAGATTCCTCTTCCACTAAGTACATCTAACTATATCGCACTACCTTTTGGCAGTACCTCTGATTGCTGTAATTTAGCACTTCATGTTTACAACTAATTTCACTTACGTAGTCGGAAACGCTCTGACACTTCGGCCAGGTCATAAATTGTATGACTTGTGTCTTGAGAACACACGAAAATTTCTCTAAGGACCAAGTTCATCAACTTGACAACACAGGAGCGTCACTGCCCACTCAATTAATGCATCATCTAGCTGTACATGTCTGCAAATCCTGGCACTCTATTCACTGAAACTTCCTGAGAGATTAGAACAGAGTGCCGGACCGAGACTGGAACTCGGAAACTTTGCCTTTCGCGGGCAAGTGCTCTACCAACTGAGCTACCCAAGCACGACTCACGACCCGTCCTCACAGCTTCGCTTCCGGTAGTACTTCATCTCCTCCATCGGTAATGCCGGAATTCAGTATGATGTTGGCCCACCCTTAGACTTGATGACAGCTTCCACTCTCGCAGGCAACGTTCAACTAGGTGCTGGAAGGTTTCTTGGGGAATAGCAGTCCATTCTTCACGGAGTGCTACATTGAGGAGAGGTATCGATGTCAGTCGGTGAGGTCTGGCACGAAGTCGGCGTTCCAAGACATCCCAAATGTGTTCTATAGGATTCAGGTCAGGAGTCTGTGCAGGCCAGTCCATTACAGGGATGTTATTGTCGTGTAACGGCTCTGCCACAGTCCTTGCATTATGAACAGGTGCTCAATCGTGTTGAAAGATGCAAACGCCATCCCCGAATTGCTCTTCGACAGTGGGAAGCAAGAAGGTGCTTAAAACATCAATGTAGGCCTGTGTTGTGATAGTGCCACGCAAGACAACAAGGGGTGCAAGCGCACTCCATGGAAAACACGACCACACCAAAACACCACCCCCCCGAATTTTGCTGTTGGCACTACACACGCTGGCAGACAACGTCCACCGAGCGTTCGCCATACCCACAACCTGCCATCGGATCGCCGTATTGTGTACCATGATTCGTCACTCCACACAACGTTTTTCCACTGATCAATCGTCCAATGTTTACGCTCCGTACACCAAGAGAGACGTCGTTTGGCATTTACCAGCATCATGTGTGGCTTATGAGTAGCCGCTCCACCATGAAATCCAAGTTTTCTCACCTGCCACCTAACTGTCGTAGTACTTGCAGTGTATCCTGATGCAGTTTGGAATTCCTTTGTGATGGTCTGGATACATGTCTGCGTATTACACATTACGACCCTTTTCAACTGTCGGCGGTCTCTGTCAGTGAACAGACGAGGTCGGCCTGTACGCTTTTGTGCTGTACGTGTCACTTGACGTTTCCACTTCACTATCACATCGGAAACAGTGGACCTAGGGACGTTTAGGAGTGTGGAAATCTCGCATACAGACGTATGACACAAGTGACACCCAGTCATCTGACCACGTTCGAAGTCTGCGAGTTCCGCGGAGCGCCCCATTCTGCTCTCTCACGATGTCCAATGAGTATTGAGGTCGCTGATATGGAGTACCTGGCAGTAAATGGCAGCACAATGCACCTAATATGAAAAACGTATGTTTTTGGGGGTGTCCGGATGCCTTTGATCACATAGTGTAGCACTCCTCGAAGGGGCTAAGCCATGTCTCCGCAATATCCTTTCTTCCAGGAGTGCTAGCTCTGCAAATTTCGCACGAGAGCTTCTGTGAAGTTTGGAAGTTACAAGACGAGGTACTAGTGGAAGTGAAGCTGTGAGGACGAGTTCGTGAGTCGTGCTTGGGTAGCTCAGTACAGTCGGCCTTAGGCTGTGGGGCGGTGTGGTACATCCCGGCCGCTTCGTGTCGCGTTTCCGCGTGTTGTTGTTTACCGCGCCACCGCGCCTGTGTTGAGTGTCATAGTTACGTTCCTGGCATCCGATGGCTCTTTCGTATCGCAAAGCCACGCTCAAGCTGCAGTTCGACGCTACGTACTCTAGACCCAAGGCCCACGAAGTAGAGAGATCTTTACGCGACGTGATACATGTTGACCCGAAAGAGCTGCTAAGTATTCACATATCTATCTTCTCTAGCGTTGTATATCTTAAGTTTACTGACGATGAGGTCTGTGACAAACCTATCAGACGCTCGACGGGAGGTTATCGTTCTGCCACTCTGACGGAAACTTGAATGTGCGGGACTGGGAATAGAAAATGTGCGCGTGTTTGAGCAACCATTTGAAGTTCCAGCGTATTTGGTCACCCTTGCTCTTCGACCCTATGGGACAGTCATCGGCCATACGACCGAAAAATTGAAGACCTTCGAAACTTACCCTGTCCTTAACGGGGTGCGACAGGTCCGTATTGAATTACACCACCATATCCCTTCGTATCTCACGATTGGTGGTAGCAGGGCGATAATTATTTACGATCGTCAGCCGAGGACCTGCTCCGGATATGGACAGGTAGGACACGTGCAAACCGAGTGCCTGCAACGACGTCTCGTGCAGATGCCCTCAGCCGATCAGATTCGATCGTCGATAGCGACCTCTATGCTGATTACGTATGTTACTGCGGCGAGATGGTGGACGCCAGCTGTCCATTATGACGACCCTTCTTTACTGATCCAAGCCTTGGAGACCCCTGCAACAGTTTCTGAGGATCCCGCAGTGTCTTCGAGCGTCGATGCGTCTGCTGTCCTCTCGTCAAGTCCAGGTGCACCGTTACAACGACAAGCCGCTGGTGCAGTGGAAGTTGAAGAACAGGATGCCGCGTCCACCCCTTGCCATGCGCCGGACTCAGAGGCGAGACAGCGTAAACAGAAATCGCCGAAGCGCCATAAGAAACGGCCCATAACGACCGACGCATTAGAAGGGCCCGAGGCAGCAACGATGGATGATGAGGTGCGTGAGCCGGTGAACCGATCCGATTCGGCCGGTACTGACGTATCATACGGTTCGACGTCTTCTCCCGCTCCCGATGGGTCTGCACACTGTGGGGATGCGGGAGATCACCGAAGCCCCGACCCCGGTGATACACCCACCACTATGTCTGCCTCTCGAGATCCAGTGGTATCGACGTCCTTGGGAGACTGGGTGCAGGAGATGGAGATGCGGGATGCGTTTCAGAACCCTGACGATACACCGATGCTCGTTGGCAGCGTCTACGTTGACGGCGACAGACGCCAAGGCCGGCATGACCTACACCCGTCGCTTCCCATCTCTACCCCCTGAAGACGCTCCCTGAAGACGCGACCAATGTCCACCTGACATATCAAGGACAGCCCCCGCGACTTGATGGAACAGGCATACCGCCTCGCCACGATCAATGTCAACGGCCTTACTTGTGCTCTCAAAATCCTTATGCTGCAAGATACGTTAAGAGCTGCGGATCTGGATGTTGTTTTCCTTCAAGAAGTCCAATCAGGACTCTGTATCGGTATCTACGGATATGACGCCTGCGCTATGCCTCCATATGTGGGCAGAGTAGGTACTGCTATTCCGCCGAGGGGTGGGATTATGGCCACTGATGTATCTTATTTACCGTCGGCCCGGGATGTCGCACTCACGGTTAGTACAGCTCGTCTGGTGAACCTGTCCGGCACTGATAGAAAGAGAGAACGCCGCACCTTTTTTGCCGAAGACATACCGTTGCTCTTACAGGGCAATGCCGACCACTTGGTAGTAGTCGGAGATTTCAATTGTGTGCTCAGACCATCCGACTATATCACCTGCCCAGCACTTAAGGGGCTTGTGAAGGACTTGCTTCGTTGGACACTTGAATCATACAACACGGCGACCGAAAGGCGTACACCTATTTTACTAGTCATTCCGCGAGCCTTTTGGACCGAGTCTACGTCACACGCTGCCTCCGATCGGCAGTTGTCGGTCGACGCTGAGATGTGGCCGGCAGCGTTCACGGACCACCTATCGTATGTACTCTCACACTTCACCGCCAACGCGTCCGACGAATTAGAGGTCCGTGGCGCCTCAATGTCGTCCTTCTTGATGAGGTGAATTGCAAATGCGAAGTTGAGTCCACATGGAGCAGATCACACGGGCGATTACCCTCCTACGATTCCGTACTTGAGTGGTGGTTACAGTGTGTCAAGCCCGCCTTGTGCCGCAAATTAGCCAGCTATAGGCGAGATAGGGTGCGCTGGTATACTGCGACCACTGATTTTTACTACACTGCTCTCCGCGAACTGGCTGTGCAACCGCCGTCGCCGGAACGACAATCGGCAGAACACCACGTCAAGGTACAGTTGCTACGTATTACCGCCGTACTTCTCGCGGGTGTGCGGGTACAGCGAAGACAACTGATGATGTTAGTGGAGGACGACCTTCCCTCCACCATGTGATTCAAGATAGGAGAAGATGCAAGAGGCATCTCATTACGGAGGTCGAGACGGAGGATGGACGACGAACTGAAACGCAAATGGACACCATCCGAGTGTTCACACAGTCATATACACTTCTCTACGAGCGAGAGTACAACATGGATGTAGGAGGCAGGGAAGTCCTGTCTGACCTACCAGTCTCTCGGAACCCACAAGACGATGCTACGCTCTTGTCGAAGGTGACTTTGGAAGAACTACGAGAGGCTATGTTGCGCGGTGCTCCCAACAAAATGCCAGGCCCAGACGGACCCCTCTTGAATTTTACGAAAGGTTTTTGGACCTTATGGGCCAAAAGTGGGTCAGGATGTACAGAGAACTCCTGAACCCCGATTTTCAAGTACCATCTGAATTCACTAGGGTCTCATGATTCTGGGGCCCAAACACGGAGGAGGCTGTCGGCCACTTGATTTTCGACCACTGACAATGCTAAACACCAACTACAAACTGTTGACACGCATCCTCCGTCAGAGGCTCAAATCTACGGTAGTGGCGGCCATTCACACTGATCAAACCTGCCTCGGCGACAATACTAACGTGTTTACGTCTTTGAGCACCTATACAGACTTGATGGTGCTGTTGCAAACATGCTGCGTACACGGCGCTCTTGTTACGCTGGATTTTGACCATGCTTTCGATCGCGTCGAACATGGTTTCCTAAGCGCAGTTATGAAACACATCGGTATCCCGCGCAAGACGACATCTGTTGTGCTTCGTTTGATCTGTGGGGCGGTCACGAGGATTATGTGAACGGCTATCGGTCCGCCCCCGTCCGCGTCAATAGGTCCGTCAGACAGGGTTGTCCTCTTTCTGCCATGTTATTCGCCATTACCCTCGAACCAGCTCTTCACGATCTACGGAGACGCTTGGAAGGTCTTAAGGTCTTAGCCTCCGCTCCGTGACCTTTCGACGTGGCCCATACGCCGATGACGTGCTGTTCTTGGCACTGACTGTCCGCCCCCGGGAGATGAGTGGTCAGCGCGTGCGACGGAATGTCAATACTAAGGGCCCGGCTTCGATTCGCGGCTGGGTAGTAGATTTTCTCCGCTCAGGGAATGGGTGTTGTGTTGTCCTAATCGTCATCATTTCATTCCCATCAACGCCCAAGTCGTCGAAGTGGCGTCAAATCGAAAGACTTGCACCAGGCAAACGGTCTACCCGACGGGATGCCCTAGTCACAAGACATTTACATTTAGCACGGACTGGTAATGAAATACGAACGGCGCTTTCCTGGCTCCAACAGTATGGGGCAGGGGCAGGGGCAGGCAGTGTAACCAACCTCTGGTTCAAATGGCTCTGAGCACTATGCGACTTAACTTCTGAGGTCATCAGTCGCCCAGAACTTAGAACTAATTAAACCTAACTAACCTAAGGACATCACAAACATCCATGCCCGAGGCAGGATTCGAACCTGCGACCGGAGCGGTCGCTCGGCTCCAGACTGTAGCGCCTAGAACCGCACGGCCACTCCGGCCGGCCCAACCTCTGGAAATCACGCTATATGGAGGTGGGACGGGGCATGCCTGCACAACTGGATGTACCCCTGACAAAGGTCCCAATGCTCAAATGTGTAGGGATATCGCTCCATCGAAAAATACAACGTACGGCGGCCTTTACGTATCGTAAGGCCTTACGACCGACTCCGTATAGGGACTCGACTCAACGAACTCAGATCGTTAGATATTTTGAAACGCGCTCAGTACCTCAACGTGTACATAGCTTCTCAACTTAACCATTACGCCCACGTATTACCGATGACAGAGACGATGGCTTCCAGGATACAGGCAGTGTTAGGAGACGTGGTGAACGCTGGTGCAGTTTTTAAGATCCGTTTTGTTACTCTTACTTTACCCTTCCGCAAAGGAGGTGTTGGACTCCCTCACGTCAAGCACAGAGCATTGGCGCTGTTCTTTCGCTCAATGCGGCGACTCTGGCTTTCACCAACAGACAGTCTTCCTGGCATCCTGATAGCAGAGGTGGCCCTACACACGCTGTGCCCACCAGTACCTGTTCGACATTTATCACCCCCGCTATCACATATTAGGACGTTTCTCTTGGAGCACAGCTATATGTTGGGAGTTATACCAGAGACACAGAATCCGACAGCAAAGATGTATTATAGTGTTCTCCAACGCTGGAATCCGGCTAACGACATTGTACGACGCCACCCCACGGTTGACTGGACACGGGTTTGGCGAGCCATCCAAGCTCCTGTCCACTTTTGTGCTGTCGACGTGGTATGTGGTCACTAACGAGAAATTTCCGACCCGACGAATGGTACATGCCATTCACCTAACTGACGACACTATGTGGCCCCGTTGCGCGACGGTAGACACTTACGAACACAGACAGACCGAACTGTGGTCCCGCACGCGAGCGCTGGAAACTGATCCGCCAGATATTGGCTTTCCTGCTAGGCCGCCCCTATGTTTCTATTGTGCCCCTGGACCTCTTTCATTCCGCCGCCGTCTATTTCCACATGTCCCGGATGAACGCGGTCAGTTGGGTGCACGGAACAGCGGCACGCTACATACAGTGACGGCGAAAAGGAAGTCGTCGATTTGTGGCAATACATGATCAATGAGTTCCTGGTCTTAACGAGCAGGTTCGAATCCTGCCTCGGGCATGGATGTGTGTGATGTCCTTAGGTTAGTTAGGTTTAAGTAGTTCTAAGTTCTAGGGGACTTATGATCACAGCAGTTGAGTCCCATAGTGCTCAGAGCCATTTGAACCATCTTAACGAGCAGAACGCAGTTCCGGAAACTTTTTGCTAACAATTTGGGATCGACATTCATGTATCCACCGCCCAGCTGGCGCGTGCCGGGTGTGAGAAGAAATTGACTTGGACATGTGATGTTTCCACGATTCCCCTACGGTAACTGACTGTGTGCAGCGGCCCCGGACGTTCCGATGGTTGATGACTGGTGATGTCCAGTGCAATGACGACGGCCTCTTACTGGCCGCCTGCTTCGATAGGGCTATCCCAGCGGGCGAGATGGCACTTTTAAGTTCAAATTACCGACATAAATTTTGGCGTATGGCTCTTTTGTTTCTGTTGCTTATTATAAGAAAATTAAAAAGTAAAATAAAATAAAAAAAGAAAACAAAAAATTGTGATGGTGCGCTTCGATGGTAGGAGGAGAAAACATCGTAGCCAGGCCTGCCGCTAACTGTGCTTTAAAAAAAAAAAAAAAAAAAAAAAACATAAAAATAAATACTTGGTCGGCGGCTCGGATTCGATTTTCTGGCGATGCGTTCGTTTTTAATTTATTGTTCCGTTTCTGAGTGCAAGAAGTAGAAGAAATGCAGTAATCATTAATAAAAAGTGACCAGAGCAAAAAAAAGTTGGTAGAACACTTACCCGCGAAAGACGAAGGTCCCGAGTTGGAGTCTCGGGCCGGCACACAGTTTTAATCTTCCAGGAAGTTTCATATCAGCGCATACCCCACTGCAGAGTGAAAATTTCATTCTGGAGTCTCTATTCACTGACAGTTAAATTCAGCCCAAACGGTGCCAGACATGTACTCCACATTTAAAGAACGTAAAACTACTTCCCGAACAAAAATTTTAGTAGAATTATTTGCCGCGGCAAAAGTCGGTCGCTAGATTCTCGAAAATGATGCGCTGCAGTAATAAACCGACAAAAAAGTTTTATGCTTTGAATATACTGCGGACTGATGCATTTTACTGGATCGCTATGCATGAACAACAAGCATTTATTCAATTCACCATTCCGCGTCCTACCCATATTAACTGGTATCGAGTTATTGACTTCACAGTGTCGCCAATACGGCACTGCAGTTGTCGAGCTGATGCAAGCATAGGATGTACAAATAAATGTTTCTTTGACCCAACCCCATTGAGGGTAAATATGTTTTTACCCTACCCGATACACGAAAAGGTTCTTCATCTGGAAAAAATAATCATTTAAAAACTTTCATCTTCGAAATCAGAGAGCTGTAGCACAGGAGACATACCACTGCTCGTAGCTTTCAGGAAACTGTGCTTTCTGCTTTTTGTAAGTCTTCGTATTTAGCTGTTGCTGCAGAGAAACGTCGTACTGCGGTCTTGAGATATCAAAATCACATACTTGCGCAGACAGTGAAATTGTGAAGGCTATCGACAAATACATTTTACATTCGTCTGATGTTTCCACCAGATCTCTGGCTAGGCAAGTGCTCGTATCCCTGCAGATGCTTCGTCAATAAAACCTTTATGTGTCTCTCAACGTCTTTTGAGGCAGCAAGAATCCTGTAACAGTAATGACATAATTCACGTTGTATTCAATTGATACATTAATTTTTCGAATTTTAGCACAGAAGACCATTTTGTTTATGATGCCACAAGCACATATAGACAGTAAATGAAACGTAAGTAAATGGTAGCGCCGACATGCAATGGTTATTACAACTTGTATGTTTTCTAGTACAAGTTTCGAATGTTCACTATGCGATGATGCGCCAAGTGTATTTAGTAACATTACGTTTTACTGTTATAAAATTTCGAAATTTATTGTTTATTTTTCAGACATCGTGTCCAGAAATCGCACAACAGAAAAAAAAGCAATGCCATGGTAAAAGTATAAGTCATTATCACAGATTGCTAGTTGTCATACGCATAAACTTTAGTTTAGGACTCATTATACACTGAAGAGCCAAAGAAACTGGTACATCTCTCTAATACCGTGTAGGGCCTCTGCGAGCATGCAGAAGTACCGCAATACGACGTGGCATGGGCTCGAATAATGGCTGAAGTATTGCTGGAGGAAAGTGACACCACGAACCCTGCATGCCTGTCCGTAAATCCGTAAGAGTACGAGGGGGTGGAGATCTCTTCTAAACAGCATGTTGCAAGGAATTACAGATATGCTCAATAATGTTCATGTCTCGGGAGTTTGGTGGCCAGCGGAAGTGTTTAAACGCAGAAGAGTTTTCCTGGAGCCACTCTGTAGCAATTTTGGACATTTGGGGTGTCATATTGTCCTGCTGGAATTGCCCAAGTCCGTCAGAATGCACAATGGACGTGAATGGGTGCAGGTGATCAGACAGGATGCTTATGTACGTGTCACCCGTCAGAGTCGTATCTAGAAGTATCAGGGGTGTCATATCGTTCCAACTGCATACGCCCCACACCATTACAGAGCCCACGCCCGGGTTCCCGGGTTCGATTCCCGGCGGGGTCAGGGATTTTCTCTGCCTCGTGATGGCTGGGTGTTGTGTGATGTCCTTAGGTTAGTTAGGTTTAAGTAGTTCTAAGTTCCATTACAGAGCCTCCACGAACTCGAATAGTCCCCTGCTGACATGCAGGATCCATGGATTAATGATGTTGCCTCCATACCCGCACATGCTCATCCGCTCGATACAATTTGAAATGAGACTCGTCCGACTGGACAACATGTTTCCAGTCATCAACAGTCCAATGCCGGTGTTGACGGGCCCAGGCGAGGCGTATGGCTTTGTGTTGTGCAGTCATCAAGAGTACACGAGAGGGCCGCCAGCTCCGAAAGCCCATATCGATGATGTTTCGTTGAATGGTTCGCGCACTGACACTTGTTGATGGCCAAACATTGAAATCTGCAGCAATTTGCGGAAGGGTTGCACTTCTGCCACGTTGAACGATTCTCTTCAATCATCGTTGGTCCCGTTCTTGCAGGATCTTTTTCCGTCCGCAGCGATATCGGACATTTGATGTTTTACCGGATTCCCGAACACTCGTGAGATGGTCGGACGGTAAAATCCCTACTTCATCGTTACCTCGGAGATTCTATGTCCCGTCGCTCGGGCACCGACTGTAGCACCACGCTCAAACTCACTTAAATCTTGATAACCTGCAATTGTTGCAGCAGTAACCGATCTAGCAACTGCGCCAGACACTTGTTAGCTTATATTGGCGTTGTCAACGGCAGCGCCGCATTCGGCCTGTTTACGTATATCTGTATTTGAATACACATGCCTATACCACTTTCTTTGACGCTTCAGTGTACATTACTACATAAACTTCAGCTGAGTGTACACTCTGTCAGTCTCTATATACAGCGTAGCGTATTGTGCATTTAATTTTACCGTATGCTAAATATCTTCACATTCAGAAATTAGCGTAGGAAAATCAGATGCTGATCAGTCTTTGTGCGAACTACTTGTCTAATGTTATCTCCACAGTTTCTCCGGGAGCATAATGTGGGAGACTGAAGATCTCTTTCTGAAAATTTTTAAGTAGTTTTTGGAGCGATGGTAATTCATATATTTATATGATTATCAACTGTTTCAGGTTTTCCATGTTTTGTGTCTTACTCTTCACCAGCCAAAACAGTCCCTCTTATTTTTACTTCACGGTCCTTATGCGAAACATGCGTCTCCGCCAGCACATTGCAATCCACCGTGTTATGTGGAATAATTTATACTGCTGCTGTCGTCTTTTACTAATATTTTATTACCACCATACATTTCGGCAGCTTGCTGCCATCATCAGCTGATATATTATGTACATTATCTGTGTGTGGCAGTGGGGTTAAGAATCGAAAAATAAACCTGCGCGGAAAGATAAATCTGTTACAATGTTTACATTATGTGAATAGCATGATTAGGTAATATATTAATACGTTTACTTATATTTCTGTTGGCGATATCATTTTCTGGCAGACAGAAATGAAAGTAAACATATTGATATATTACCAATAAGGCTATTCACATAACTGTAACAGATTTATCCTTCCACACAGGTTTATTTTTCGCTTCTTAACCCCACTGGCACACACAGCTAATGTACGTAACCAATCAGCTGACGTGTAAGTAACTGTATAATGCACCTGATGATGACGGCATCCTGCCGAAATGGATTGTGCTAATAAAATATTAGTAAAAAGTGACTGCAGCAGTATAAATTATTCCACATAATCTTATAATACGGTCGCAGACCTCAAACAACATCCATATAACATGGATAAAATTAAATTTAAATCCACTGTGTGACGAAAGCGGTAGAATCGTTAGACAATGTCTCAAATGCGGTTTCCGTAAAGTCAACCAACAGCTTTTCGCGAGGAGAACGTCGCGTGACTTCTTCCTCTGTCTGTATCAGCAGCCACTTACAACTGTAGCAGTACTCAAGGCTTTGGAACTCTCTTAAAAATTCTTTTAATTCAGTCAGAAAATCAAAGTAGTCCGTTCACCCTACCTGCGATCGATTTCATGTGTTCCTTGCATTGTATATCGATTCGCAATGCTACGCCTATATTACTAACAAATGTGAGTCCAACAAGACTGTACAGTTCCTGCGCTGGAATACAGTCGGAGTTTTTCTCCGTTTCTCAAAAAAAAAAAAAAAAAAAAAAAGATTCAAATGGTTCTAATCACTACGGGACTTAACATGTGAGGTCATCAGTCCCCTAGAGTTAAAACTTCGTAAACCTAACTAACCTAAGGACATCAGAAATATCCATACCCGAACAGGATTCGAACCTGAGACCGTAGCAGCCGCGTGGTTCCGGACTGAAGCGCCTAGAACCGCTCGGCCACAACGGCAGGCCCTCCTTTCTCCTTTTTTCATTAATTCGTATGTAAAGCAAGCTGCCACTCATCAACGCCAGGAGGAATCTGTATCTTCTCACTGTTATCTTTCTGTACACAACAAAATCGCAATAGGTCAGTCTGAGAATGCTGCTCACAGAGTAACATAAAGTTTATGTATATTCAGACATGCCCGGTTCCATCACATTTTCTTGTGTCGTTCCCGATGTTGCCTTCGCTCCTGGTGAATATTCCCATCCCGTACAACGCTCTAAATCTTAAAATTCAAAATTGGTTGAAGTCCATCACTTTTAGTAATCCACATACTTTCTGTTTATTGTAAGTCAGCCGTGTTATGTACTGCCAACTTATCACTTATCACTTCGAAGTGATAAGAATCTGGTGACTTATATCACACGCGAAGAGAACAGCCTAAGTTTCACATGAGAACTGCTTTCTAAATCAGTGCTGGTTTCAAGAGAGAAATTTTTCTCTTTCTAGAAACATTGTCATACAAGGGTCATTTCTAACGTCCTGCGCACTACGCATGCGTGACCGTTACGGCGGGTGATCCAAGTTGAAATTCATGTCAATTGCGACCGAGACGTCAGGCGTGACGGTCACATGTGTGTTTGCTGGTTCTCGTGGCTGTGTTGTAAGTAACTCAATTTTAAAACGGAAGCTGAAACAGAATCAAGTCGGATTACACGTAGTGGCCACCATTCCTACATCAAAATCGAATCCCTACGTGGAAAGAACCCAACGGAAATTCACGACGCCTTGAGAGAGGTGTGTGGGAATAGTGTAGAGGATCGTAGGGCAGTATCACAGTCGTCTACTCTTTTCCATGAAGGTCGAGTAAGCACTGGGGATATCCCAAGAAGTAGAACACTATCAACTGCAACAGACTACATCTATCAGATTACTGGTGATGACATTTTGAGAGAGGACTGACGAAAAACATGTGAGGAAAACTGCATATGAGGCCAGAATGTCTGTCACTTCAGTTTACACAGTCATTACTGAAAAGTTAAAGATGAGAAAAGTTGCTGCCAGATGTATTCCGCACCGTCTCAAGAAGAGCAGAAAGCAGATTACAAAAGTATCGGAGCATAATTGCTCCATAGCTAACGAACAGAAGGAGAACGGTTTCTGAAAAGGACTGTTGCCGTTGATGAAACCTGGAAACGAGATTTTGGGCGAGAACTGAAGTATCAGTAGTTCAGACTCTCCACGCTCAAACGTGAAACTGATAATGACCTTCGCATATAGCATGAATGGAGTCGTAACTACAATATAAACAAATAGTGTGCCCCAGTGGACGTCTGTGACAGGCACGTATTGCAAGCTGTTTCTGCAAAATGTTATGCGCCCGAAAATTCGCCAAAGGCCTGACATGCTTGCAACGGGCTTCCTCATTTTGCACCTTAATGCAAGATCGTTTATTTCCCTACCAGTGAGAGAACCGCTCGATAATTACGAATGGGAAATGCTTCCCCACCTAGAATACAGTCCAGATACGAGGCCAGCAGACTTTGGTTTGTTTCTCAAATTGAAGAAACACCTCAGTGCAAAATGTTTTGATACTACTGATGAAGCTTCCAGTGAGATGACCCGAGTAATCAGACAGCTCAACCATGAAGCTGCTCTATCCGGAATACAGAAGTTGCGAAAACGTTGGGAAGCTGTCATAAGCAAGAATGAAGATTATATTGAAGGCCTGTAAAGGTATTTAGTAAAAGAAATTATTTTCATAAATTCTATCTTTAATGTGAAGAACGCAAGATATGTTTCTTTCTCTCTTCTGTATTCTGAAGACAGTTCTCCTTTTGATCTCTGCATTATAGAAACAGGTAATAACCACAGGGGACTAAATGCGGAAAATAGTGTGGATGTGAGGCAACTGTCATTTCGTTTTCGACTAAATGTGCCTGACACTCAACTTCGCGTGACCAAGGTTGTTGTCATGAAGGGGGAACTAAATCATTTGATCGCCAATATGTAAGCTGTTTATTTTCGTGTGCCGCATTGCGTCTTTTAACACCAAAACATGATAATGTGGGTCAGTTCTGACACCTTCAGGAAAAAAAAATTCATTGTGGACTTTCTTCTTCATGTAGGAAAGAGGAAACTTAGTTTTCGCCGGCCGAGGTGGAAGAGGGGCTCTAGGCGCTGCAGTCTGGAACCGTGCGACCGCTACGGTCGCAGGTTCGAATCCTGCCTCGGGCATGGATGTGTGTGATGTCCTTAGGTTAGTTAGGTTTAAGTAGTTCTAAGTTCCAGGGGTCTGATGATCTCAGAAGTCAAGTCCCACAGTGAAAAAAAAAAAGAGCTTTGTTTTCGAGGTGGTTCTCACGTGTTTTTGGCCACGGCGATAAGGCATTCTTCTTATCAATCGATATTTGTTGGTTATAGTTGCAAGGTGTCAGGCAAATCCAACACCTTCCATGAAAACCCTGACATGATAAGCAAATCCGGCAGTATGTCACATAGCTCCGAATAAATCCTGACATTAAATTAACCAAAGTAATACGATCAACGAGTGAGCAAATGGAATACCACAGACTAACACTAGAACGCCTAAATGCATGTCATACCTTCCCACCGTGAAACAGACGCAGTTCCGAGGGAAGACACGAGAACAGAAGCCGAGAGCAGAACCGTGTTAAGCTAGAAGGCCCTACGATAAGGGACAGACACCCACGTTGCCAGCCAACCACCAGGACCACACCCCAGCCCATGTTAAAAGATAGAGCCTTCCAGAAAAACAGTATAGATCTTACAATAACACTAAAAGGGCCACACCAGCTGCAAGTTTCAGCGTGAGACTTTTTCGCGTGTCTGTTACGTTGCGAACGTTAAAAACATTGCCCCACCACGAAAAGTATAACGTTTCTCATTGGATAGACAGAATTTTTGTAGGCAGAGCCTAAGGTTAACATTGCGACCCTGACTCGTCAGATGGAAACACAGCCAGATAGTTTTTTTTAAACCAACTTCGGTAAATTGTAGTAAGGAGAAGTTAGGAGGGAGTTGCTTCCGAGGCAGCGAAGTGTGTGGAGCTGTGCCGTCCGCCGCCCCCTGACGAACACCGACAAGGTAATGAACGCACGCGATGCCGCATTTTTGAGTGCGTAAGGCTTCACTCAGAACTGCAGAAGTCTCATCTGTTATACCCCTTTTTACGTAATACTAGTGTCGATCGTCAATTGAAGCTCATGGTATTTACATTTGCTATGTAAGTTAAAATCTGAAATGCGATGATTTTTCTGTTATATAATTATTGAGAAGCCACATCAGCCACTGTAATTTACGACAAGTTAGGTAAGTAATTAAAATAATTGAGGGTCACTGTAGATCATTTTGATAGTTTTCTCTTTTGTAAAACTTAATTTAAACCTAGATTATAGATGTGATATGGCATAGGTCATCCTTCGATCCATTGTAGAACTTGGAAACCCACTCAGGGAATATTCGTTCACATTTTTGTTGAACGCAGTTGGTTTCTATCATTCTGTATTAAAATATTTCCTTTTATCAATAGTGCAATTTATAAACAATGTTTTGTGAGTAGAATAAAATTTCCAGTGGTAAACTTAACTGCTTTTTCGACGTTATTTTACCAGCTAACTAAAAATAGGACAGCCTTGAACCCCTTCCACTAAATTCAGTTAGTATTAAGATTCTTTTACAGGGAGTGCAGTGGAGCTGACGCTGAAATCATTAAGTATTTGGATATATCATCGCTAGTCTTATTGAACTCTACATATCATGTGTGGTCTGGCGTCTCCTTACCAGCAACAGGTCCCAGGATCAAACTAATCAATTCCCTAAAAACACACTCAGAGCGTCGTTGCGCGAAAGTGTTAGGGAGACACGACTTAGAACAAACAGACACCACGCAGAATTTTAGATAGTCATAACACGGTGGCATGTCCACCCCCTTAACTGAGTGGTCATTGTGTCTGAGTGTCATGCAGCGAGCCCGGGTTCGATTTCCCGGCCGGGTCGGAGATTTTCTCCTGTCGGGGGCTGCGTGTTGTGTTGTCCTCATCATCATCTCGTCATAATCGGCTAGTGTAGCGTCAACTGAAAAGACTTGCAACTCGACGGCCGAACTTCCCCATCAGTGCCCACGGTCATTTCATTTTTTTTACCATGGCACGTCTCTTCTTGTCATATCTGTGAAAAGTTCGATCTTAGCATGCCGTAAGTCACTAGGTTATCTAAGTCAACGGCTAAACTACCTAAGCGTCTAAGGACGCGAGAAAACTTCTCGATCCTGTGTCTCTGTTCACTCGACTAGGGGGGATCGCACTCCCATACAGTTAGTCCAGCCAACAAACTCGACAGCCTCGGCCTGAGCACATTTATCTAATGCATAACAAATATTCAGTCGCATCGAAATGAAGAATAATAGTTAAACTCAGTCGCTTCCTCTTACAATGTACAAATTATCTAATTTTTTATATATCGCGATTGATATCTGGATAATGCTCATCTTCAGGCAGAAATTTCAAATTCAAGTACACATGAAGATATAAATGTAAAACACAGCCGCTAGTCCAAATGCCGTGAGAGTACAAACGGCCGCGTGGGGTAGTCGCGATTGGGATTTCGCAGCACACCAGGTAACCTTCGAAGCGCGGACAAAGGGATCGTTTCAGTATGAACTATTTCGCTTACGTCAATCTGTTGTAGAATAATGGAACATGTTCTGTGTTCTCGTATTATGACGTTCTTAGATAATACAAATCTCCTTCATCATAACCAACATGGATTCCGCAAACAGAGATCATGTGAAACTCAGCTCGCCCTATTTGCCCAAGACATTCACAGTGCCGTAGACACTGGCGAGCAGATTGATGCCGTATTCCTGGACTTCAGGAAGGCATTTGATACGGTTCCGCACTTACGTTTAGTGAAAAAAATACGAGCTTACGGAATATCGGACCAGGTTTGTGATTGGATTCAGGATTTCCTAGAAGAAAGAACACAACATGTCATTCTTAACGGTTCAAAATCTGCAGATGTAGAGGTAATTTCGGGAGTACCGCAGGGAAGCGTGTTAGGACCTTTATTGTTTACAATATACATAAATGACTTAGTTGACAACATCGGTAGCTCCGTGAGGCTATTTGCAGATGACACGGTTGTCTACAAGAAAGTAGCAACATCAGAAGACTCGTACGTACTCCAGGAGGACCTGCAGAGGATTAATGCATGGTGCGAAAGCTGGCAGCTTTCCCTAAACGTAGATAAATGTAATATAATGCGCATACATAGGGGCAGAAATCCATTCCAGTACGATTATGCCATAGGTGGTAAATCATTGGAAGCGGTAACGACCGTAAAATACTTAGGAGTTACTATCCGGAGCGATCTGAAGTGGAATGATCACATAAAACAAATAGTGGGAAAAGCAGGCGCCAGGTTGAGATTCATAGGAAGAATTCTAAGAAAATGTGACTCATCGACGAAAGAAGTAGCTTACAAAACGCTTGTTCGTCCGATTCTTGAGTATTGCTCATCAGTATGGGACCCTTACCAGGTTGGATTAATAGAAGAGATAGACATGATCCAGCGAAAAGCAGCGCGATTCGTCATGGGGACATTTAGTCAGCGCGAGAGCGTTACGGAGATGCTGAACAAGCTCCAGTGGCGGACACTTCAAGAAAGGCGTTACGCAATACGGAGAGGTTTATTATCGAAATTACGAGAGAGCACATTCCGGGAAGAGATGGGCAACATATTACTACCGCCCACATATATCTCGCGTAATAATCACAACGAAAAGATCCGAGAAATTAGAGCAAATACGGAGACTTACAAGCAGTCGTTCTTTCCACGCACAATTCGTGAATGGAACAGGGAAGGGGGGATCAGATAGTGGTACAATAAGTACCCTCCGCCACACACCGTAAGGTGGCTCGCGGAGTATAGATGTAGATGTAGATGTAGTATGTCGTGCAACTGATTTAATAATTAAGATTAAACAAATTCCCAAAGTTATAAGTTTTATAGTTTAAGCAGCAGCCAGCCACATGTCTGCTTTGAAAAGTTTGTTTAACTGAAACCATTACCGATTTCGGATTTTTACAAATCCGTCTTAAGATGCCTTCTTACAGCTATCCTTCTTTTCTGCTGTGCTCTCGTTTTGTGTTCGTTCTGGTGTTGTGAACTAAGACAAAAAAAATGGATTTTTCTTCAAGGTACAGCAAAGTTACGGGGGATGTTTTCATTTTTACGTTCGTGGAAATATTCGTGAGAGGATTTTTAAATTAATAAAAGAGGAAATGTGGCGAAACATTACGGGTCGTATGTTTCTGTGTGACGAATTCGTCCTGTATTTGTGTTGCCGATGATCGAAGTTAACATATCTTTGCACATGCACTGTGTAAGGGCTATTTAATTTTCAGCGAACTGCTATAACATACACCGTACAATATTTTATTCAGCACACATGCTCAGCATCTGCAAAACGTGGAGCCGGCCGCGGTGGTCTAGCGGTTCTGGCGCTGCAGTCCGGAACCGCGGGACTGCTACGGTCGCAGGTTCGAATCCTGCCTCGGGCATGGGTGTGTGTGATGTCCTTAGGTTAGTTAGGTTTAAGTAGTTCTAAGTTCTAGGGGACTTATGACCTAAGATGTTGAGTCCCATAGTGCTCAGAGCCATTTGAACCATTTTGCAAAACGTGGACCACATGTGTAACAAAAACAATAGTCCAAAGATGTTAGGGTAGAAAACAATGAAGTAAAAGTATGTACAGTTAATTCTAAAAAGGCATTCTCTTCATTGGATGACATTACACAAATAAATATTATATATAAACAAATACATTTTTTTAAGTGTGAAGTATCTAAACAGATCTCTTGTGCGTTAACTCGTAACCAGAGAAGGTATTCGTACATTGAATAGTAGCAGCAAATGGACATGGGCATTAGATGACCAATGCTGTGTAAAGCATAAGAGCACAATAAAACATGTTTTTCCCTCCTTTTGTTGTTACAATGTTCAAACGTAGTACAAAAATAGGATTTAAAGTTGCATTTTTATGATATTCACAGAATTATGGTAGTTTTAAATACTGATTAACCAGTTATGAGGTAAGAGATAACTCGGATGGCAGGGCGGGTAAAAGCCCAGGATCAAGGAGGATAGGCAACCCGTGCGTCTGGTGATATGATAAAGCCGTAACTGATTCAGTGGGCATACAAGACGAGATAGCGATCTTATACTAAGATCACTTTAAGTCAAATTACACACTTGGACTACTTATAAACAAGGTCACCCCCCCCCCCCCCGCCCCTCCCGTCCTTGTCCCCTAAGGGAAGCATCAGTAACTGATCAAGATCATCCAGAGGAACCTCCGTCCCACCCACAGGCATTACGCAAGTGTGTGTTACATTCAAGGTCACCCAGCGAACCCCCGCACTACCCACATGGCTCACACAAGTTGGCCAGGCCATGAAGTAACTCAATACTGCTCATGTGATATAAAATTGCTGGGACACTCCTCGACCAGTGGGAGCACACTAAAATGGCGAGAATCCTTCCCCCTTCTCCCTGCACCAGTACAAGTGGAACTCCCTCTCTCCCTTATCATACTTCATAGCTACCTCATCTGTATAGGCGTCTTCATTCAGAGTCTGTGCATCATGGAGAAAGGTTCAGGTTTGTTATAAAAATATTTATATAGTGGCAGGGTCTGGTAATAATAACAAACATATTACAAATAACTAATGGTTTATTATTAACAATTTTAATTTTTTCTTCAATACATTTATTTACAATAAGTTTTTTCTTTTATTTACAAATACTTTGTATGCATGCTACAGAAACGCTGGACATACATACAGTGTATCTCTCTAAAATCCTTTGTTGTTGGTGGTGTTTACTAATATTTTTTTCATTTACAAGGCTATTTTTATACAAACTGTAGTTTGTTATTCAAAGCTATTTTCTTTTGATATTCAATAATTTTAATTTTTGTGGTGCATTTACACACCCGTTTTTTCTTACATACATAGACTGGTTTAATTTACAAAGCAGTGTTTCTGAAGACTTGTGACAATCAGGTACATTACTTTAAAGCTAGAAGAAATTAAATACTACGTTTCCAGTTTTTTTTATAAACACAATATTTACATTTTGTTTTTATACACAGTATTTACATTTTCTTTCTATACAGTAATTAAATTTTTCGACGCTGCTTTCTGATTATTTGTTTACTATATACAGTATATGGGAAACAGGTACTACTATCATTAGTTAAAGGAAAATCACACACACATATATAGACACAAATATATACAATGTTTACACACACATGTAGTGTGCATTCATGTACATGGTACACAATATACATAGAGTATACACACCCATAGTCTGCAGTAAGTGTGCATATACACATGCACACAACTGCAACAAATGCTTAATCCAACTATCCTGCACACACTTTCACATTTATGAACTATTTACAAATAAACTAAATAGCTGCACACGCAGTCACTCAACCAGTGGTGTGGGTATGGGTCCCAAACCTGTTCCCACAGATGAACTGTTTGTTGTCATGCCCCGACAGCCCGAATTTCAGCTGCAGGGCAGTAAGTACCTCATAGCCTCTTTTCCATACAACAACTGCTTGGCGCACCATATGCGGAACGGCGTCAATGCCGTCGAGCAGCCACCTCTTGCAGTCCTTTATCAAGACAGCCTGTGAGGCAGAAAAATGCAAATATGCACACCCTTAGCCTGCCTCTGAGTGGCACCTGCATCTATGTGGTATGTATACATTTTCGATCTGAGTCCTACAAATTCCACGATCTACGAACCACGAGCCTCATCTTTCGTCAGGGCAAAAACTTTTTGTTTTGTGGAGCTATTCCAAACGGGTTAACAGTCACATGTCCAGATGTGTCGAATTCTTCATGACTGTATCTAATTACTTCGTATGGATAGTAGCTTTCCTCTCAGTGGATGAAACTGTCTGCACCCTTATGAAGTAACATGGGATCAGAGAAGCTTCGCCTTACTGATAGTGATATCGGTACATGTGGAACTTGTAGAGGTCCAGAACACGCAATCCAATACAGAGAGACTTCATGAACTGCACTGAAACCTTGGCCATCTCAACAGCGACTAACGCTTCATTGAAGATGGTGGCTCATTTGAAATTTGGTTTGGCGATGTAATCTCCTACGCCAAAACGACCCCTTCACCTGTAAACTAAATGAATTTCGAGCTATTCTCTAATATTTCCCACTGTTTTTCCGAAAACTGAGTTGTTCATTGATTTGTAAAAATCTTTTTCAAAGTTACACATTGTAAGCGCCCACTGTTCAGTGTACTCGTACATCAATGTACTCCTTCAACCGGCAACCCTGCTTTAAGGAGGTGCCATAGGTGATACTAACTAGTTGTGTGGCCAATCTGAGACACTGGAGGTTTATTTAGTGCAGAATATATCGGTGCTTATGCCTCAGCATTGTCAACAGATCTGGGAAAACCACTTAGTGGGAAAAGGCATTCTGGACCCCTCACCAGCATCCGAAGCCACATCAAGAATCTTTTCCTTCAGTCTGGCGATTTCTCCTTTTGATATCTATTGGAATCCTCCAATGTGTACACTTTGCTGCATGCCAATAGTGGTTTTTTATATCCAAATAAAGGATTTAACGTACATCGTCAAATGGCATATACTCCTCTTCACTCCTCTGTGGGTTATTTGACTGGCAAAAAACCCAACGAATCCTGCATTCGAATAGAAGCAACATGCCACATCGATCAACATTTTGGTGCTGGCACGTCTTCTTAACACTGCATTCCATGAAAACCCTGGTGCTGTGTGACAGAAAGCAGGAATTTCTCAAAATTGTCTGCAAGTAGGTGTACAAGGATCCTCATACATGATCTTGCATATCCTCCTAAGTCACAGATGCCAGACTCCTAACAAACATTCACAATGTGCTTTTATTCTGCGTCCTTTATAGCACTGACTGTTAGTTCACTGGAGAATGCGGTTATGTCGGGCAGCGTGGTGTCGTGGACTCTCTCCTTCAAGTCCAGTTATTCATACGAAAAGACTCCCATCTTTGTCACAAGCCGAAACTTCATATTACTGGGATATGCGGCTCTGCTGATGCGCATGTCCTCCTGGCACACTGTCTCAGCAAGTTTCTGAAGAAACATGTGCATGAAGCACAACGAATCCAGGAAGTGGAGCAATATTCTTGGCGTGATTCTCTTGGAAAAAGAAACTTACTTTACAGGGGTATCAGGAATGAATGACACTCATCTTAACCCCGTTCAAACCAAAATCACCCTATTTGTGAATGAAAAATGGGGTGTCACATTCACTCAGATTGTGGTAGAAGACAGAAATGTGCCATGGCAATTTGTACTTTAATTTGTATTTCTTCTTAGCTGTGCCACGTAGCTTTCCCATTAGATGACAAAGGCTACGTTTAGCACACGCACCCAGCAATTATTATCATCAACATTGATTACTAGGTGGAGTTTCCAGTTCTCAATACAGTGGCAGCCCATAAAAATAATTATCAAGTGCCTTCTTATAGAAAACGTCATTCTCCAGAGAGTCAGTCACGTTAACGCTGTTGGGACAAATGCCATCAACTTCCAACGCAAGTTGCTCGACCTCAGTTAGGAACCATGTTGCACGATTATCCCTGATATATGATTCGAATTTGTTGCGAATGGACTCATATGAGCATACAACCTCATATGTTGTTACATATGGTACATGTCGTTCTGCGAAGGTAGTATTGGATGCAGTGGAGCTAGGAGGCAATCACAATCAGTGTATATGATGAAAGGACATCACTCCTGGTGGTAGGCATTCGTTAACTTTAAGAACATTTTGTCCTCAGTAGGTATTTCAACATTAGCAGTTCCTGGCTCAAGTAATGAATGGTTTGTCGTTCAAGAGTCTCACTCTTGGTAAAAGAGTTGAGACATCTATGGCAAAAACTTCGTTTATGTTCTTTTTTACACAGTTGGAAGGAAAATAGATGGGACATGCTTTAGATACACACATAGTGTTACTCCTCACCTTTGGAGAATAGCAACAAATCTACATGTTTGGCGTCGTGACCGGCTATTTTGAAGAACAGGGGGTTCCAACTAAGGTCCTGGAGTTTTACAGGAAATAAGATGCCTTTGAAGCTATAACGATCACATCAGATGTTTTATATTTACTTATACGCTGGGATGTTTCGGGTAATTTCAACCACTAGCCAGAAGTCACGATGGGAAGCAATATTTATCCCTCTTGTCTAGATTTTAGACGTACCTGTATCTCAGCAATGTCTTTTGAAAGAGGGATGGAACTGGTCCTGCATGTTAGGAAAATGGCTGAGTAGGACACTCTCTGAATTGCCCCAGAGTATCACCCCAGTTCTCCCCCAGATTTGCACAATGCTCTTCTCCTTGCTAATATAAGTGCTCTTTTTTGTGTGGGTGTTACATATAAAGGCATGATACTGTGTGTCAGTGACAATTTCGAAGAGCGTTGTTTCAGAACACCCTGACAAGCATCAAAATAAATTTCAGGATCTCAGAAACCTACATTCGAGTTGCGAATACAGGCTTGTGAGATATTGTTTGCAAAAGTGTCAGCAAGTGCAGAATAGTCAATTGTGGCTGCAGGACATATTTCGTGATATAAAACAGAGCAGGTAGGGTTACTCCTTCTGCTAGGCTGAGAGAGATGTTGAAATGATGTCCGACGCTGCGAACGTCCATGACGCTTGCTGCATCTGAAAATGAGCTGGTGCATCAGCCCCTACCTCATTGATAAGGACAGACCCGACTGTAGTTGTGTTGCGGATGCAATGAAACCGCCATCGACAAATGGACTGGGGTGAGGAATGCATCATAGTCAGGTCAGGTGGTGGAGCAGTTGCAGGTACAAACCCGATAAGTTTCCTTGATGACCTGGCCTGGGGCGATTAATGCATCACCACCTTCTCAGGTCATTGAGTAGTTGCTACAGGCACAGTTCCAGGTCTGCGCACATTCATCACTTCTGCAACAGAAGAAGAAGGAAAAGAAATTAATCATCAGAATGCAGCTATAACAAGCAAACACAAACGTGGAAAAAAGAACAAAAGTAATTTTCTTAAATAAATATCTGTAAGATCACTGGAGTCAGTTCGTGATCGCTTATTAGCTCGTAATCAACCATCATTTCCATTACGGCGTTTCAACACTGCTGATACTTTTGGCACTGTTGATCTTGTTAAGAAGTCTCAGACTGGAACGACTTCTTGCTCTGGAACAGGTCGTATTTATAGAACAAAATTACGCTCTCTTGCTCATTTCAAAAACAGAAAACAAGTACTTTGTCTCTAGTCACATGGTATTAGGCAGGATAGCGCCTGTTCGTTTCTTTGACCCACCAGGTTAGCCGAGAGCGCTAATGCGCTACTTCCTGGACTAGGGTAGGCGCGCCGGCCCCGGATCGAATCCGCCCGGCGGCTTAACGACGGAGGCCTGGATGTGGTTTTTAGGCGGTTTTCCACATCCCACTAGGTGAATACCGGGATGGTCCCCACGTTCCGCCTCAGTTACATGGCTTGCAGACATCTGAACACATTCCCACTATTCCATGGATTACACTAGACACAGACAGTTGGGGTACACTAATTCTGTCCCGGGGGGTACAGGGTGGCAGCAGGAAGGGCATCTGGCCGCCCCTTAAATTAACCTTACCAATTCCGATTAACCATGTTGACCCTGCGTCATTGCGGGAGAAAGGCGCAAGCAAAAGGAAGAAAGCGCCTGTTTGTTTCTTTGGGTAGCTGACACTATCTGACACCGATTCTGCTGGTGTTCTTATATGTAGGATTATAGTCCAGTGCAGGAGCTTATGCTGGTCTATCAGATGGATGCAGCATCCACTGTTGAAAAAGAAATATAATTTACTGATGCTTTGAGACTTGTAGCAAGCTGCAGTCGGTATGTGCAGATTACTGCCCATGCGTCAGACACTGCTGTCAGTTCTGTTCAAAGAATACCATACACATTTTAGAAGGTTAGTTGCCTGATTTGGAGGAGGGAACCTAACAGCGAGGTCATTGGTCCCATTGGATTAGGGAAGGATGGGGAAGGAAGTCAGCCATGCACTTTTAAAGGAACCATACTGGGATTTGCCTTAAGCAATGCAGATAAGTCATGGAGAACATAAATCAGAATGGCTGGACGCAGATTTGAGCCGTTGCCCTTCTGAATGCGAGTCCAGCGTGCTAGCCACTGCGCCACCTCCCTCGGTTATACATATTTTAGTAACACACTTCTTGGAAGTGTTATCCATTGATGTAAGCATTGAGCATCACTCAGGTAATGGTAGCTATCATGCTGTACATTGCTTCTGCAATAATAATAATTATAATAATAAATTTGTAGACTGTATCAAGACAGACGTGTGTTTTAAGAAATGATAAATGCCCAAATGTTTTTTTTTTCAAAGGACTCTGTGAGAAATATCTATAAATTATTCTGTGTTATTATATGAGCACTCCAAAACCGTGGTATGTGTAATCGATTTCTACATGAAATAATTAAAATTATAGACAGATAATATTTTGCATCAACCATCAAATGTAAATGTCAAACACACTTTAGTCGATGATTCGTATCAGTAGAAAAAAAATCTTGATATAGAATCATGATGTCAGCATTTTAGTCGCACCATCTAAATTTGGATGTAATTACACACTATATTGTGTACGTGTGCTACCACGTGTCTACCCCATGTCTGGGGTAAGTGGCATGTGGTTCTTTTTCTGTGTGCATAGTGTTTCTCAGCGCACCAAAATGCATACTCATGGAGAAAATTCACCTTAAATTCACCCACTTCCACTTTATATCAAGATTGTAGTTGCTTTTTTAAATAATAATGTATGACTCTAAAATGTTAAACATTAAAACCGCATCATGGCATCAGAAGATAGCAAGCTGGGAGACAGAAATATAGAACGACTCTGAAAAATCAGAAGTACTGGGCATAATCCACATAGTGATGATAACGTATGGGCAGTGTCTTTGCTGACTGCATCTTCGACTATCTCTCTCCAAGATGCGTTCAGTCCCCCCCCCCCCCCCCCAAAACCCAATTGTATATGTTGTGTCTAGACAAGACAGCCTAGACACAATGAGAGGAAGCCGAAAGGCACGCGCTAAGCCAAAGCAGGATGGCGTGAGGTCTGAAACAGGATACGTAATGAATGCTATAAAGAAAAGTACGTAGCTTCTGGAATACTTAACTTTAATCCATCCTTTTGGTACATCTGGAGATTGTGGCGATACAAGTGAGACTCTTTAGATACATGCAATGTTACTAATGGCGCCTTGCTAGGTCGTAGCCATTGACTTAGCTGAAGGCTATTCTAACTATCGGCTCGGCAAAGGAGCGAGGCTTCGTCAGTATAGTCGCGAGCTGCGTCGTCCGTACAACTGGGGCGAGTGCTAGTCCGTATCTCGAGACCTGCCTTGTGGTGGCGCTAGGTCTGCGATCACACAGTGGCGACACGCGGGTTCGACATGTACTAATGGACCGCGGCCGATTTAAAGCTACCACCTAGCAAGTGTGGTGTCTGGCGGTGACACCACATTCCTCCCCCGCAAATCGGCGAACGGTCGTGTTATAAGGCTTCCGCCCGTCGTGGGGAGGACCCCATGTTGACGTATGCGATGAGGTGGGGAGCCTAACAACAGGCGAGGCTGTGCCACCCGCACCCGGCCATTCTGTCTGAGGGGATCTAGGAAACGCCTGAAAACCTAGTCCAGGGTGCACGTCAACATGCGGTGTATGCGCCCGTAAAGAGACAGGAGGGGCCGAAGGGTCGACCTCCATTGCGTCGGGGTATCCGACGCGCGATGACGTCATGTGGTCCGGAGCGGGCAAGAGTTCCATGGCGGAGGACAGCTGGTCACGGGAAGCGATCGGCGGCGCGTGACCCAGGGAGGCGCTTGGCGGCTGCAGCGAAGCGTCCACTGCGGGCGGCGCCGGCTGAAGGACAGGCGGCGGCGGCGGAGGCGGCGGCGGCGCGTCGCCATGGGGCAAAATGGAAGGCATCGTCGGTAACACCTGGGGATGAGGCGAGCCAGTAGATGGGTTCCCAGGGCGCTGACCGGACGGCACCGTCGCTGAAAGCAGACGGGGAGCGGCAGAACCCGTGTGACGACAGAGGCGCAGCTGATTGAGATGCCGACGCACCTCACCAGAGGCCCCCAAAACCAAATACACCGCGCGGCCGAGGCAGCGAAGAATGCGCCCTGCGAGCCAACGCCGTGAACCGCGAAAGTTGCGATAGAATACAACGTCGCCTGGAGCAAAAGCAGAAGACTGCCGCTGCACGGGAACCTGATGCGGCGGGTGCAGCAAAGACATCAAGGTGCAATGAGGACGACCGTGGAGCAACTCAGCCGGCGAGCGACCATCTCGGGGCTGAGAGCGATACGATGACAAAAAGAGCAACAACGCGTCCTCCCGAGAATGCGACTCTTTCAACTTCAACATCTGCGTCTTGAAAGTCCGGACCAATCGTTCAGCGGCACCGTTTGACTGAGGCGAAAACGGCGCGGATGTCAGATGTTGAATACCATTGGCCTGGCAGAATGACTGAAATTCTGCGGACATGAATTGTGGGCCATTGTCGGAAACAATAGTCTGCGGAAGACCTTCAATGCAAAAGATAGCAGACAACGCTTGGATGGTGGCAGTTGGCGTCGTGGAAGACATCCGGACAACAAAAGGAAAATTACTGAAGGCATCTACCAGAACCAACCATCGAGCATTCCAGAATGGACCAGCAAAATCGAAGTGCAAGCGTTGCCAATGAGAAGTGGCTTTCGGCCATGCAAAGACTTTCCGCGGCGGTGCGGATTGTTGTTCGGCACACGCCATGCAAGAAGAGCACATATTCGTAATCGCAGCATCGATTCCGAACCAAGTACAGTGCTGACGAGCAAGTTGTTTCGTTCGCACTATACTCCAATGTCCTTGGTGAAGAAGCCGTAAAACAGAGGACTGTAACGAACGTGGGACCACGACTCTGGACTGATCATTATCAGAACGCAACTACAAAACACCACGTCGAACAAAAAGTCTCTCCTTATGAGCAAAAAATCGGCGAACCAACGGATCCTCGATCCGAGACTTTAACAAAGGCCATTGCGTAGCAACAAAACGCAAAACGGTAGCAAGGACAGGGTCAGCAGCTGTGGCTGTAGCTACACGACGAAAATCAATCGGAAACGAGTCGACCACGTCATCAGTTTCCGCATCAATGAACATTCAAGCAAGTTCGGAAGAATCGAATGCTCTATCCTCAGTAACAGGCAAACGGGACAACGCATCGGCGTTGCCGTGCTTAGCAGTGGACCGATACAAGATATCGTAGCGGTACTGCGGGAGGAAAATAGACCAGCGAATGAATTTCTGCGCTGTACGCGGAGGTACAGGCTTGTTCGGATGAAAAAGCGATGTCAAAGGTTTGTGGTCTGTGATGATGGTAAAGTGACGACCATACAAGAAATCATGAAACTTTGTAACACCAAAGACGAGAGCCAAAGCTTCTTTCTCTATCTGCGAGTAATTTCTTTGCGCCGACGAGAGCAATTTGAACGCAAAGGCAATAGGGCGATCATGCGATCTATCTTTGTGCGCAAGCACAGCACCGATCCCGAAATCCGATGCATCTACCATCAACAAAAGGGGTTTCTGGGGATCGAATGGCGTAAGGCCAGTATTTGATAGCAACGCCGATTTCAACTGGCGAAAGGCGCGTTCGCATTCCGTCGTCCAGACGAACGGAACACCTGTACGGCGTAAGCGATGAAGCGGAGCTGAAATCGAAAAGGCATTGCGCACATTCACTCACACGTTGTGATTCTAAATCGTGTAATGTTCTTACGACCTCATCACGCAATACGTGGGGCACATTGCGCGCTCTGAAAAATTTCGGTTGCGTGTTTACTTTCAGTTCCAAATGTGCTTCATAGTTCTGAGCGCAACCAAGGCCCGGTGCAAAAATGCCTGCAAATTCTTCACTTAGACGAGAAACACTGTCTGAAGGCACAGTCTGATTCACTGATAGGACCTGATTTACTATAGACATGTTAAACAACTGAAATAAATCTAAACAAAACAAATTCACTGCAGTAGAAGAACGAAGAATGTAAAATGACACAAGTTTTGTTTGTTTCTTATATGTTGCAAGAAGGCTGCACTGTCCTAACACAGGGATATTCTGACCTGAATAACTATTTAACTTAACATTTGCGGCACGCAACGGAGGTTTGCCCAGTTGTGTGTACGTGTCGTGATTGATCAATGAAACAGCAGCTCCGGTATCGAGCTGGAATGCTATCAGGTGGCCATGAACGTCCAAATCTACAAAAAGTTTATTGTCCTGCTGACGACAAGAGCGACTGTCTTGTGCAATTTGATCTGACACTGGTACAGAAGCACTTGCGACTTGACGCGATTTCCTGCGACATCGACGCACAGTATTTGTGGGACGAACACAGTCACTGTTAGAGACAGTGGCACTGGATGAAGTGGAATTAACTACATGAATGTCCATGGGCTTAGGTTCACGAGCCTGAGTGTCCTTGGTTCGATTCCGGCGCGATGCAAAGGGCCTGGAATGATGAAGCGTGTCTGATCTGAGCTTTTTCTGGCAAACACTTTGAACATGTCCTTTTGTATTACAGAAAAAGCAAATAGCTTGGCGTGACGGGCAATTTTCACGCGAATGTCTAGCAGCACACCGCGGGCATGATTTCACTGCATTTGTATGCTGGCGTGGCACACCTGGTTTAGAGCATGGCGGCAGCTGCGCGGACGTGTGCGAGGGCAGTTTACCGGGCCGTGCAGCGCGCCCGGCGGGCCGGTTAATGTTACACACGGCCGGCGAAGTTTCAAATGATTCCTGTGCAAAGTCAAGTGTGTCTTGTCTATCTAATATGTCTATCACTTGCTGAAGGGAGGGATTGACGAGTTTCAAAATCTGTTCCCGTATGCGAACATCAGAAACGTTCTGTGCTATTGCATCACATACCATAGTATCTGAATAAGGGAGTCCACATTCACACTCAAAAGCACAATCCCGAGTAAGGCCTTGCAATGTTGCAACCCACTCCCTATTAGTCTGACCGGCCGGACGTTTTGTACGAAAGAACGTATACCTTTTTGCAACGACATTGACTGTTTCTTTGAAATAGGCGTCCAATGCCGACAAAATTTCTTCGTAGGACAGAGTTGCTACGTCGCGTCGGGGAAATAATTGCACTATCACACGGAACGTTTGCACCCCTACACACGCCAATAAATGAGGCTGCCGCTCGTTACCTTGAATTCTGTAGGCGGCGAGATGAAATCCAAACTGGCGTGACCACTCCGTCCATGTTTCCACGTCTGCTTGAAAATTACGGAATGGTGGTGCAACTGCATGTTGTGGCTGCGGTAGCAGTGAAGCGGCGGCTGCCGCATCGTTTTGCAGTGCATGTTGACCCTGGACGAGCTGTCCAAGGGCATCCAATAACGCCTGTGTCTGCTGATTCTGCAAGCGATAAAATTCGGACAGTACATCTGGCGAAGTCATGACACAAGTAAATGTAAGCAATTAGAAAGAACAAGACCCTTTTGGGACTCGTCGCCAAAAATGTTTTGTCTAGACAAGACAGCCTAGACACAATGAGAGGAAGCCGAAAGGCACACGCTAAGCCAAAGCAGGATGGCGTGAGGTCTGAAACAGGATACGTAATGAATGCTATAAAGAAAAGTACGTAGCTTCTGGAATACTTAACTTTAATCCATCCTTTTGGTACATCTGGAGATTGTGGCGATACAAGTGAGACTCTTTAGATACATGCAATGTTACTAATGGCGCCTTGCTAGGTCGCAGCCATTGACTTAGCTGAAGGCTATTCTAACTATCGGCTCGGCAAAGGAGTGAGGCTTCATCAGTATAGTCGCGAGCTACGTCGTCCGTACAACTGGGGCGAGTGCTAGTCCGTATCTCGAGACCTGCCTTGTGGTGGCGCTAGGTCTGCGATCACACAGTGGCGACACGCGGGTCCGACATGTACTAATGGACCGCGGCCGATTTAAAGCTACCACCTAGCAAGTGTGGTGTCTGGCGGTGACACCACAGTATATGTGCTGAAAGCAGTAAATTCTCCACAGTAATACTGACAAAGAGAAAAATTGGAAAAATGGTGAAACGTAGGATAAATGGTGTTAAAAATTAGACAAACTCTGCACAGTAGCATTAGGTGCTAATCTAAGTTATTCAGATAAAATTTACGTTACCTGTGATCAGCAAACTTCTCGTGGTTTCATCTATATTAATCCTGGAATCATAGCACTGTACTTTGCATCCAGATATCTTTGTGATTCCGCATACATAACTCGCATGTAGTGAAGGGGAATACCACAGCATTCAGAATAAATAACATTACCTCTTCCTTACGCATATGGAACTAGTGAGAATATGACAGTTTCATCTTGGCTCAACATCTCTCTCTAGAATGCAAGATAATTCCAGCATTAAAACATATGCGGCGTTACTCCCTCTCTTATATCTAGCCATTACAACCCATCTCTACTAATAAATCTATCTTTATAATGATCTTTTATTTCCACATGTAGTGTGACGCCATGGCTGTCCCTCCATCCCTCTTTATAAATAACAATACCCATATATTTTTATTAAGGGGTCTGCAAGCTGTCTCAAACTTCAGTGCAGATCTCTCAGTCGTTTTTTGGGATCAAATGGTACTGTGATTCTAATAGTTCTCTCTACCATGATATGAGCGTTTAGCTTTTTCATAAAGCATCCACGATATCTCCAGACACCTGGATCTAGTGCTTATATCACAAAAAGTTCCACCACTTCATCAGAATCAATAGATATCCTTCGGTACTATATTTTATCTGAATTTCACCGTATTTTCAGATATTATTTACCATTTTCCCACATTTTTCCACATTCTTTCCATTTTTCATATTTTTCCATATATTATATGTAAATGTACAAGTGTATATGTGTTCTTATTGCTTACATAACCATGTGTGGGCTGCAAATTATTACCATATAACTATGACACATAGTCCCTAAACAGCCAAGGTATCTACAAACTATACTTCTTCCAAATGGCAATACACATACAACTAATTGCCAAAGTCAATGCTACTATACCCGCAAGTACGAGTACATGAATTGCTGTGGAAGTAGAGGATTGACGTTATTTAATTGTACACACACACATGGCTTAGTTACACTATTTTCTCGGATGGCTTCCCAAGAGTGCCACCATTCTACTTCACAGATCCTACAGATGATTTTTTCCCATGTCTGCATGTGCTCACTACAGCTGCATCTGATAATTAATTTCTGGTTCTTCCTCTTCTGTTGCAGATGTGATGGATGGGTGAGAATTAGGAATTGTCTAACTGCTCCACAATCTGACAAGTCCATGATGCGTTCGTTGCCCCATCCTGGTTTATTGACATGTATTCACTGCACCTGCAAACATCACCACAGTCTGATCTGCCATGATCACCATGGTATGGACTGATGACACCAAGTCATTTGTCAATGCAGCCATGTCTGGACAATCACAAATCATCATGGCCCTTTGTTTCTAGACATGCTAGATGATAATATTGTGATAGATACACAAGATATGATTTTACAAGCCATCGCTGCATATAACGATGTCACAAGGGGCTCTCAGACATATTTGGACACCACTAACATAGAACACGTTAGAAATAGCCTCCTTCAAATTTTTTTTAAATTATGCGTGATACTCATCGACTAGCTTTCTTTCTTTGCAGATGAGACAGAAACCATATTCGGACGCAGGCTTGCACCTGCAACTGCCCCACCCGACTATACTATGATGCATTCGTCACCCCAGCACAGTTCATTGACAAAATACTCACTGTGCCTGCAAAAATCACTGCAGTCGGGTCTGTCGTCATCAACATGTTGTGGGCTGATGCCACCAGCTCGTTTATTGACACAGCTGTGCCATGGACTGTCTCAAAATCTTAATGGACCTTCACAGCATCAGACATCACTTCAATATCACTCTCGACCTAGCCTCAGAAGAACCCCTGCCACTCATTTACGAATCACCAAGCAAGGCTGCATTGGGCTACTCTATGGTTGCTGACGCTTTTGGGGACAAGATCGCGCAAGCCCATATTTATAACTCGAATGCAGGCTACTGAGATTCTGCAACTTATTTTGATGCTTGTCTTGGTGTTTCGGAAAGTATGCTCCACGAAACTGTTCAGAATGGCTCTGAGCACCATGGGACTTAACTTCTGAGGTCGTCAGTCCCCTAGAACTTAGAACTACCTAAACCTAACTAACCTAAGGACATCACACACATCCATGCCCGAGGCAGGATTCGAACCTGCGACCGTAGCGATCGCGCGGTTCCAGACTGTAGCGCCTAGAGCCGCTCGGCCACTCCGGCCGGCCACGAAACTGTCAATGACACTTGTCACAAGTGACATATGAATAACTGGATTTTATGGAGAGAGTCCACGAAACCACATTGCCCCACAGAACCGCATTCTCCACTGAACTAACAGTCACTGCTATAACGGATGGAGACTATGAGCACACTGTGAATGTTTACCAGGGGTCTGGCATCCATGCAAGAGCACCATCGTACACACTTGCAAATATTTTCGAGAAATTCGAGAGTGTATGCCTGGGCACATACTCTCTGTACCTTGCCTTCAATTAGCACAGCACCAGGGCTTTCATGGAATGCAATGTTAAGAAGACGTGTTAGTAACAAACCGTTAACCGATGTCGACATGCCGCTTTTCTTCAACTGCAGGATTCACGGAGCACTTTGCCAGTGTGTGCACAGGTATGTGAAGTCAAATAACCCGCAAAGCAGTGAAGAGGAGTGCACTCCATCTGAAGATTTAAGTTACATCCTTTATTTGAATGTCAACAATCTCTATGTGTATGTCATGCTGTGAAGTGTACCAATTGGAGGGTTCCAGTAGATATCAAAAGGGGAAAGATCCTTGCTGTGGCTCTGGATACTGGTGAGGGATACATTCAAGAGGTAGAACTGGCATATCCCAGCCATTTGCAAGATTTGCACAGTGATTTGCCTTCGTGTCCCGAATGCCTATTCCCGCTAAGTGTTATCGTCCTAAATCTGTTGACAATGATGAGGCAGTAGTTATAAAGGATTATAAGGGGACTGGGAGTTCAAATCTTGTTGGTCCAGGGGGGGCGGGGAGGATTTACCACCATTGTAGCGTGCTCCCATTGGTCCATTATTTTTCAACCAAATTTATATCACATGACCAGTATCTAGTTACGTCATGACCCAGCCCACTTGCCCAATGTGTGTGGGTAGTGCAGGCGTTTTCCCTGTGTGACTTTGAATGTAACTCACACATTTGCCTAATGTGTTGTGTGTATACTCTGTTCATCATAAAAATAAACCTAACGTAAACAAACACAAACGCGATGATTGGACAGAAGCCGTGGCACACGTACACTAGTGATGGTACTCTCTTGGAAGTAGATCCCATTTACGTATTAGATATCTTATCACTAAGTACGTTAAATGAAACTTAATTCTGATATATTAACAGCCATTAACGTTTTTCTTAATCGCGCTTTAGCTATGTAGTTTTTATTTAAAAAACCGTGTACAGTCACAGTCTCTGTACTGTTGTGCACTGATTGTCGCGCTGTTAATACGCAATATGAAAGTGTCTGAGGTTGCTTCCTGCTCCGTAGTGAAACACACGTGTAGAACACGGTTAAAAAGTGTTATTCTTAATGTTTTTCATAAATTTACAGAAAAATATCGGATTTGAAATTTTCTGATGAACTGTATTTCGTACAGTTGAAATCAAATATACATTGGATGTATAGCGGAATCGGTAGCGTAATAGATTGATAATCCAGTGCGGTTAATGGAACGCTTGTTCTAGTCTCGCCTTGGTAATCCTTTTTTTTCGTTCAATACCTACATCTCGTAATAGTAAAGTTCGTCATCACTTCTTATGAATAATGCACGTCTTCTTGTTTCTGATTATATGTTGCATCGAAATTCCTGTTTCCATTTCAAATATATAATCTCTTAATTGTCGGTAATGTGGTAGAGTTTATGACAGAATTAAAGAGCCTTCTTTCGGACAAAGCGAGGTGACGCAGTGGTAAGGAGGGCGGCGATTCCGATCTCCATCCAGTCATTCTACTTCGGTTTTCCGTGATTACCCTAAACCGCTTAAGACGAATGCCGCGATGGTTCCATAGAAAGAGCACTGGTATTTCCTTTCCCAGCCTTCCACAATCTGACCTAGTGCTCCATCTCTGATGACCTCGTTATCGACGGGGCTTCAAGTCCTAATCTCTATTTCGAAAAGCTCTCGCGCTTCGAAACGGGTGGTAGCGTACCGCGACGTTTCGGCGAGTATCATACTCATCAACTTGTGGCGAAGTGTTGAAGGTTTTTTTCCATTTCTGTGGAAAGTGGGAGGACCGGTTGAGAGCTCGCAGGCTCATTGAAGTCTATGTTCTTACAACGTGACCATGAGACCTGTTGATCACGGATTTTGATGAGTCTTAGGTATGTTGTGGAGGGCTTGTCATAAGTACCTAACTAGCGTCTTTCTTGCGACGGCCACTAGCTCCCGAGAAAGTCAATGTCGAAGTTTTATGTGAACCTTCAGTGTTCTTAACGTAGTGAAAGGGCAGAAATTTGTAGCTACCACGCTGGCGGGACGTGTTCAGGCCCTGCCCCCTTGCTTTTTTCCCTTTGTTCAGTTTCATCGTACAGAATATAACTAAATAGTGTACGTCATGGAAAATTTGTCACTTTCGCCGTAGTAATTTCACTAATAAATTAATTATTACAGCACACTTTCTTCAAATGTTTATTCCGTTTGTGATTCGTGATTAAAATCCAAATATTTGGACAGCTCCAAAAAGTTATCAACGATGGATAAAATGTTAACAGCTGCAGAAGAATTCTAAATACAGGCGACAGCACTCATCTCTAGCGTTGACCTCAGTTATGTAATTAAAATCGATCAAACCGGCTGCCAGTACCAACTGACGTAAAATAGTCCGTTGCGGAGCAACGAGCGTAAACCGATTTGAACAAGATTAGTCATTCGTTCACAGCACAGCATAATAAAACTGCGCTAGGAAACATAATCGCTTATGTCTTCTTATGTTTGCATATTTTGGAAATTTGGTAGAACTGTTAAAAAAAAAAGAGTTGACGACCTGACTTGTAAATCAAAAAAACTAGTTGGGATCTACACGAAATCAGGGAAGTTCACGAAAGTGCTGCACAAAGAGTTTTTAAAATCTCCGCACGTTCGACAAGAAAAATTTCTTTAAGTTATTGATTCGTGGTGAAGGCAGACTGATCAGACACTTTACGATTAGATCTTTGTAGATGAAAGACACACTTGGATCTGCACCGTAAAAACCAGCCCTCCGTAACGTACTCCACTTTGCCATCCCTGTGCTGTTTATTTTTACAGGGAGCTTTAAATTTTCACGAAAAGATTCAAAACGCTCCCGACTTTATGAAGACTGATAGAGAAGTCATTTCGAGGGAAAATTCGATAAAAATACATTCGTTAATTCTGCACCAGTGAAGTGCACCTGCTTTCTCAGAAATGATCAAATAAGCGTGGTTCCATCGAAGTTGATCAGACAAAGACTAGTCTCTTGGAATTTAAACGAACTGTGTTTTCCGGTATCGCTTCTGAAAAATCCGTGTGACTGCAAGGCAGTACCTTTCAATAAATGTGTATAGTACTCTACGAATTCGTGTTTCGTGTGCGTCTGCGATAAATACCATCTGGGAATTCTGTTACAGCACAGTAAGCGCTGCAAACGATACTGACTAAGACGATTCTGTGATCTATTCGATAGCAAGCGGAACACGCCTTTGAAGAAAATGAGCTGTAATGATTCCTTTTTCCATAAAATTACTACGGCGAAAATGACAATTTTGTAATTATTTTACATGACATATGCTATTTAATAACGTTCTGTACGATGAAATCAAAAAAAGAAAAACAAGAAACATCACGGGCATGGCTTGAACCGACAAAGTCGTTACTCCTGCACTCTGCTCGCTTCGTCGAAACATATTAACGTTCCGGATGTAGGAGGTTGGCAGAAAAGTTCATCAGCGATTTTCTCGGAAAGCAGGGGCATGAAAAGCCACTAGCCAGGTACTCAGGGCAGGTCCCTCTGCAGTATACTTCAAAATCATCAAAATCCGTCATTAACAGGTCTTATGATCCCTAGTTTACTTTCATTTATTACAATATTATTACAATTTGTAACGTAATTTTAGTTATATTTAAACTGTACATGATATCTGTTAATAGCTTCCGGCCCTGCTTTACAAAACGCCTTAACAGCTAATTTCTTAATCTGAACCTAAAGTTATTTGTTTACCTGTAAATGTGTACAGGGTATGCAGTGATGAGTCACATTTTTTAACTGTTTTTCTTATCGTCTATTCTTTTAATCTACATTTAATAGTAAGTACATGTTTGATTGTTATGTTACGTGTTGTGTCACCGCCAGACACCACACTTGCTAGGTGGTAGCCTTTAAATCGACCGCGGTCCGCTAGTATACGTCGGACCCGTGTGTCGCCACTGTCAGTGATTGCAGACCGAGCGCCACCACACGGCAGGTCTAGAGAGCCTTCCTAGCACTCGCCACAGTTGTACAGCAGACTTTGCTAGCGAAGATACACTGACAAATTACGCTCTCATTTGCCGAGACGATAGTTAGAATAGCCTTCAGCTACGTCATTTGCTACGACCTAGCAAGGCGCCATAACATTTGATATTTATCGTGTGAAGCATGTACAAACAAGAGCGATGTTCTCCAATTATGGATTAAAGTTAAGTATTCCAAGAACTACGTTCTTTTCTTTATAGGATAATTACTTTACCTTGTTCCAGACCTCACGCCAATCTGCGTGAGCTTAAAAGCGTGCATTTCGGCCTCCTCTAGCAACACGGTGTAGGCTCTTCTGCCAACACTTCATTACGTCTTGCTTTTTTTTCCTTTTCTCTCAATTTTACATGGTTTAGGGTTGCTTCAGGAGCGTTTCTCTTGTAGTTAGGGTTACATCTGTGGGTTATCCTGTACCTAGTTTCTACTCTCTTGGATGAATTAGCTTATATTGTGTTCTAGGCAGTTGCCTCGCAGGTAATCGTATGTATTTATTGTTTCAGTCCTCTTGGGTGTACTCGTCTGTGTTTATTGGGGCCCGGCGTGGTGAGATGGTGGTGTCTATTATTATGTCAACATCGTCACTTGTGTCTTCGTATTCTTCGTTTGTATTCTTGACCATAACTAAGGGAGAGTGAACATATTTATGTTTGGGTTCGGTCGTGTGTAGAGGTCTATTCGTCAATATGTTTCATGTCTGGTCTTTATCTTAGTGACGACTATATCTGACACGAGGTCTGGTCAGTCTGGTTGCAATATACACTTTTCTTTAAGCACTTTTCATTCCCAGCCATTAGGGCGATGGGCAGGCTACTTTAGTACTTGCTATGCACATCTTCGCCTATCTACATCTACATCTACATCCATACTCCGCAAGCCACCTGACGGTGTGTGGCGGAGGGTACACTGAGTACCTCTATCGGTTCTCCCTTCTATTCCAGTATCGTATTGTTCGTGGAAACAACAATTTTTATTTCTTTATTACATTTATTAGCTTGCAAAAATTTCTCTTCATTCATACTGAGCATCTTAATGTACATCTTAAGTATTACTATAGCTTGAACACAGATATTTTTGGTTTGGTGTTTACAATATAGCGAATTTCATATTCATTGTCGTTATAATTGTAATTCTCTGATAGGCAGGAGGTGTTTGGAAATAATGAAAAATCAAGGGTGTGATGTTAAAAATAATAAGGTACATAGTGAAATAAAATAAGCATAAAGAACATAAAAAGCATGAATATAATAAGTGGTGAGTAGATAACAAAATTTTTGTGGTAACCGTAATGAATTGGATGAGTTGAAGACATTCAAAAAGGTTTAATAGAAAGGGAAGGAACGAAATGGGGGTGTGGGTGTGAGACATAATTGAAACCATTTAAATTAAACGGAACAGACTGATACCGGTGATTAGATATGTCTGAGGCTTGTGTAGGAAGAATTCATCATTTACAGTTTTCAAGTTGTAGTGTGATATTTACAATGAACTTGTGTATTTACAAGTGGGGTTCACCTGGTAAGGTAGCAGTAGACGGGCGTTTGAGTGTGTGTGTATGTGTGTGTGTGTGTGTGTGTGTGTGTGTGTGTGCGTGTATGTGTGTGTGTGCGTTTGTGTTGTGTGTGTGTGTGTGTGTGTTTGTCGAGTAACAGTGGCTGTGCTTGTTTAGCTTAGATGTGTTGTTGTGTCTTGTATTCTTGTTTTGCTATTTGATGTCGTGGTGTGATAGTGTCATTAGTGTGGGGTTCCATGGTTGGAGCTAGGTCTGTGAATATTCTGGACGTGTTTTGGGCTACTGTACGTGCAACACTGATAGTTGAACTGTGGGTATCGGTTTGTGTGTGGTCTGGTCGTTAGTACGCCTCCCATGTCTGATCGTTTTGTCGTTCACGAAGGTCATTGCTTGGTGTCATTTGTGGAAGTCTTGCGAAGTTACGGAGCAGTCGTCTTTCTGTCTGATACACTCTTTCAGCCACTCCATTTGATATCCCCGCTAGCGGGACACTGGCGTGTTCTAGAACAGATTGGATGAAAGTCTTGTATGTGTGAATTTTTCTTTCACCACTACAGCCGTAAAAGCATCCCTGTACACAAGTACAGTACAGTACTAGTTCATGTCGATTCCTTGTCTTGTCTAGAAGGTAGTTTTGATGCATGCACCAGTTCATATGTTTGTCAAGGAAGACGCCGAGATAACTGGCAGTGTTGGCAAGCCTAAGCAGCGCGTTCCAGAGCGTCAGACGTATGACTTGTCATTTTGCTGTCAGTTCTTCTGATGCCCTCCCTGCACCTGGCATGGCGTGGGATGTGGTGGGGACAGGGGCAGCAGGCGGGCCAAGGTTGCGCTACAGTCTCTGCGTCAGCATTCCCAATGCGTCTTGCATGCCTCTTGCCTTTCTTCCTTTGGGGCAACTCCTTGTATTCATTGAATTGTGTTGTCACACAAATTCAAAATATTAATGTTCAAGCTTTCTGTGGTTAACTTATTGCAATTAAATGAAATTTTCATCTTTGGTTTGTTTACTCAACCCAGAAACCCTTCTCCGCAGGAGCCATGGAATATGACTAATGCAATCTAATAGTCGTCGCGTCGACCTCTTCTTACTGGTACTATTGTCGAGCCATACCGCTTTGTTTCCATCTCACCTGAGAATAAGACAAACTTTCTCATACATTTTGTGAATGTTAGTGTTAAACCATGGACAGTCTTTGGTGCAATCCATCAGTTTACTTTGCCTTTGTTGCCGAGGTCTCTAACACATGCCTCTGTGGTGTGTTCCACTCAGAGATAAACCAGTTGGAATCCTCGTGGTGACAAATTTTCACTGCCAGTCTTAAGCTGGCAAGGGGAAGAGAAGTGGTGGCGTAAGTTCATGTTTACTAATCTTGTGCCAATGTCCACTCCATAACTGAACTGACTGTCACAGTTTTCCTATCCCAGGCGGCCTCAATGAAAGGTGCTTGCCCAATTAGTGTGTGAGAAAAATATTTATCGCCCATCGGGAACTCATGTTATTATTCTACTCAGTATCAGACCGTGGAAAGGCATGGACTACGACCCTTCTTGCAGAGAGCCACTGATTTGGATGGATATTGGGGGAAGGTGGTAGAAATCACATCACAAATAAAAGATTTAGAAACTAGCACAAAGAGATATATTCTGAAATTATCGCAGAACAACGTATCCTTAACCGAGGTCAGCCTCACTGGCACAGAAGCATTCACATACTGGCGTATGGAAACAGTATTCCTTCAGCAACAGAAGGGGGGATGGCAGAATTAGGTGAATCCAGCCGCATGGCTCGCACTGCTGCTCTCCCATACTATTGTGAAATACTTGCGATCGCCAAATGACTGAAGCGGCGATCAAATCCGAACATCATTATTAGACTGTGCCCGAAGTCATGAACTGGTATTCCTTACCGTCGCATGACAGAGCATACCTGTGGACAATAGATGGTCGAGACAGTGGCAGTATTGGGGCAAGGCAAGGCCAGTACCACCCTACTGTCCATTGTTGCCAGATGTATCCAAGATGGCGGCGATGACGTCATTCAAGATGGCGGCCTGTAGACTTGGTGACAGTGCATGACATCATCCAAGATGGCGGCAATGACGTCAGCTGATGACGCAAGTACCGTTATCCAAGATGGCGGCTTTTGGTGGGAAGTTCCATGCCCCCTGCACTGCCACGCCCCACTGGTGGGAAGTAAAAATTCCATCAGGACAATGCAACCTCTACTAACCTAAGAAAAATGGTGGGAAAGAAAGGGCAGTTGGGCTACCTCCACTAACCCAAGTCATCCAACTGCCACCTCATCCCAGGAAATGGTGAGAAATTTGAATTTTGGTTGTGAAGAAAGGTCACTTGGGCTATCTCTACTAACCTAAGAAAATGGCGGGAAAGAAAGTGCATTTGGACTACCTCCACTAACCTAAGTTATTTGACCACCACCTCTTCCTAGGGATTATTGGGAAAAGGACGCAGTCTGCACTGCACTGATGAAGAGAGGAAGGACTGTACTTTATTTATTAAGGGGACAATTTATTTAAGGGCGGATTCTGAGAGATAGTATATTTATCACAGTGATACAGAGCACACGCTCTGACATGCCACACAGCCTACAGATCTGCAAACCACTCGTAAATAATATGGGATTGATTCCAAATCATAGACATAATTTCTAGCAGACAACACTAGTGATCTGAAAAGCTAGTACACATTTCTTACGACCTCAGTCAGCATTTTTACATAGATATAAATTGACCGAATATACAACGGAATGCGGGGAAACTGAGGAAGTACTTGCGTATCTGCTGGTTCATGCAGAATAATTTCTACAAGGGAACAAGTATGCAGCACCAAGAGGAATCTGAGAAAACGATGGCATGGAAGCGAAGGGAATCAAGGAAACAGTCAATTTTTTTTCAGCGGAGGTAGCATTATACTGTATGTCTATTGAGGCACCAGTGATACACTAGAGTTGACTACTGTATCTGATGCTATTCAGAAAGACAGAGAACCATACACCTCTAAACTTACTTGCATCTGTGTTAAAGGATAATAGAGAGTAGACGGCATGATAAATTGAGATGGAGCTGTAATGAGGTACGATTTAATGGTGGAATGATGATGTATTCTAGAGAGGGGGAAGTTGCTGTAGGTCAATTTTTCCACTGTTCTGTCAAGATGCATCAGTCACATGACATAGCCTGCATTCGATTCGTATACAGCTACGTGTTCTGTATGTGATTTAAAGCCCTGTCTACTTGTTATCGTTAATGGTAAACCTGTCGGTCATCAGAGGACTTCCATCTCACGTGTGATGAAATGTGACACATTCCTCTAAACGAATTTAGATTTATGCGATGTACTCCATCCTCCTGTCGCATCTTAGGTGTAAAATCGAGACTTCAGCTTCATAAGTAAGTTAGCTATAGATGCTTATGAGGCACTGCAATCCTCGTGTATACATTTCCGTGACAGATGTGCTTTTTACAGAGTTAGTGGCGGAATGAATTGAAATTTTCACATGTGGACGCTGCTGCTATGCGTTTATCTGTTTCCTTATAAGAGGTATTCGCCGTTACTAACGATCATTTTGTATAGGGCTGATGGAGGCATAGTATAATTTCCAAACACTGATTGGATGTGAACAGTGGGTGCTATAGATCTCCAGAAAGCTATACTGTACTCGTATCACACAGAGCCAATGTTTTAAGGAAGTAGTTTTTTCATTTCACCATTAAATAACATTGTTTATCGTAGAAAAACCGGGTAGAAGGATGTATGTCATCCACATGAAATATATTTCCTACAGTGGAATATTAACAGCGCAACATTCCATACGACTGATAGGTCAGAAACGCAAGTGGTCTAACATTATAACCCGTTTTAAGTGCAGAACGTAGTAGCCTTAGGAGTGCGTGTGTTTATGTTCTCTCTTACCAATACCTTCCAGGTACCGATCCTAGACTCTAGAGCAATACTTCAGAGTTGATAGCTTTTTTGATTTACATAAAAATGCGTCGAACTCCATCCATCTGGAGCTCCATTGTGCAAAAAAATCATCCGTTTTTGGTTCTTCTTAACCATCTGCTATTACATGACGCCACTTTGAAATCTGCTACTATACATAGGTAAGGAGTGCTAACCTCCTCGACACTGCCGCATCTCGAGCAATCTTGTGCACTTGGATGGTTGAGGTCTCGGCAAGGTCCATTCATTCACGAGACGTGGAGTGTAGCGGCCTACTTCTGGTCGGTTGCAGATTAAATCGGTAACGTTGCTGCAAAGCGGTTTGTTCAATGACAGTGTGAGGAGGGTCTTCCACCCTAAGACAGCGAGAATGCTCTGTGACTCCCATATGGAGAGAGATAGATTGTAAATTAAGCACTATGCTCGAGTTGTTAGAAATATGTAGAGCACTGTCTGATATACTTTGATGGTATATGTGTTTGAGAATTAACAATGAATGGATGTACTGCACAGTCATCTTTACACGTACACAATGATAATCGCAAAGTGGAGAAGGGGTGGTTTAGCTATGATACTGAAAGTGGGAAACATGCTGTCGCATTTTCAAATAACTTCCGGGAATTCAGCCAGGTAACACCCCACCATTTTCAAGGCAAACTGCAACGGGCAGGCGACATACATGCAAATTTAAAACCTTGGTTCTTGGTCTGATGCAGGAGAGATAACACATACACTGCACACTAGTGCCACCAAAGGTAACCAAAGTCAGAGCTATCGATAGTGATACTACGAACTCACGGGTGAGGTAGCATTGACTCTGTCCCTCTGCTTTTTGACAAGGGAGAGAGCCGGATTCCAAACAGAGTTTAAACAAAAACCTCCATCCCAGTTAACGAGGTTGCTCGCTAATTTAATCTCAACTGCCTCCTTAATAACACTGTCCTAATAGCTGGACGTGCATGCCAATATCTCGGTGTTACTATATAACATGGAGTGACCAGTCTCCAAGCAATGTTCAGCAATAGCAGATCTACTTGACTGCTGTAATTGTAGGTGCCGTTTATGCTCAGTACATCGGTCCTCCACGGTCCTGATAGTTTGACCAATATATGCCATGCCGCACCTACTAAGAATGCGATATACACCGGCCTTACACACGCTCCACCTTGCTAAAGTTTGAAGTTTGTAGAGAAATAATTTCCAGTCTACATCTTGGGAATTATGTTGCGCGAGCGATCGGTAGGATGCTGCCATGTGCTTGATATCGACAAGTACCGCGAAAATGGTATAATATTATCACAAAAAATGCGAAAATACATATGTTCTTGTAATCCCAGAGTCCACAGATGTTCTTGTAGTCCCAGAGTCCAGAGATGGGTGTAGAAAAGCAAGCAAGCAATCAGGTCCAGACCAGAAACAGTAACGTGTCTGTGCCGAGGGGAAGCTAGCCCATATTATGTAGAACTGTTCCGAGAGTTACTTCGGTCCGCTGAGGGCGTTCTGGTCACCCCTGGGGAGTGGATGACCACCGATCTCGAAGGGAAATATCTAGTGCTGCATGGGCTACATACGACGCAGTCTGTCTTTGCAGTATATGTACGAGTGATATAAAAGGGATGATTTTGTATGGCACAGGATACGAATTATATGTTTACTACATCAAGACAGTAGGCAGTGATATATTGCTTGGTTGGAGACCGGTTGCTCTCTCTAATATTCAAGCTCCTGTCCACAGTGGGAGAGCAGTGTAATTGAGTAAGAGTCTTTCTGTATTTGACGACATGTAGTGGTACTTTGCAAGGATTAATTGTCCATGCAGTATGGCAGTCTGTGTAAAATAGTTTTTCGCCTCTGAAAGTCCCATCTGCAGAAAGATGGACAGTGCTTCCACACTGGCAGCATCAGTAATTTGGAGGGACAGTTCGGTAAGAGCCAATCATAATGCTCGATTCATTCACAAGACATCCTATGTGCTGGGATATAGGAGTTTCCACATAGCAGTGAGAATGTTTGTGTATATTGAAAGCAGGAAGGGTAACATGTGGTGGACAGGTAGCCATCTTAGGACCGGGAGGAAGAACACATTCGACATTACTCTGGGCTATTTTCGTAAACAAATTCTATTAGAAAAAAATGGCTCTGAGCACTATGGGACTTAACATCTGAGGTCATCAGTCCCCTAGAACTTAGAACTATTTAAACCTAACTAACCTAAGGACATCACACACATCCATGCCCAAGCCAGGATTCTAACCTGCGGCCGTAGCAGTCGCGTGGAGATTCTATTAGAGCAAGAATTTCCGTGCTCATGACAACTCCTACAACAGCACATGTTATGTATTTATGGGACACTATGCGATTTCCGAGAGTTTGCTATAGATACTGAGATTTGTTCCAGAAACACAGCCATCAAGAGGAGACATTACCTGTACATCGATCACAGTGTCAGACTGTGCTGCAATCTTTATATTTAACTGTAGTTACACTGGTAAAATGTTCCTGGGTTCCAATATTCTTGTGAGTCTTTTATGTATTTGATGATCTGTAGACAACTTCTGTGGTGTTTAACTGTCAGCGCAATTTAGCGATCTGTGCAAAATAATTTTACCGCTGAAAGTCTCGTCTACAGAAAACAATGGCAAAAGCATCGCCAGAAATAATGCACCCTGTGCTATTCTGGGAAGCATTGGAACATCTATCTTGGCGCTGGACTGTACTGCAGCTATGCGTCATCGCATCAGTGACAGTAAACACAAGTGCTGCCCAGAGGCGTTTTGCATATGGGACCAATGTGAGCGCACTGTATAGCCGAAAATAGACCCAACTTCCACCTGCAGCAGCCTGTGAGTGATGGCTCGTGCTTGCCTGCATCCGGCTTTGGCTCATGGCGGCGTTTGCACTCTGCAAATAGGTCTTCACTCCCGTCTGGTCTCGTCAGCAACGGTACCTAGGTGTTCATACATTTCTAGAGGAATTTCTCAGGTGTCAAGTATGTAAGGGATGTCGCCGCCTCATGCTTGCGGGCACCTGTGCATGGTTTGACAGCTGCCGATGCATCTCGACTTCTGGGATCATGTGCGGCAGCCTTCTGTGCGACCCAATGGACAGGGGACTGCGGGCAGCGCTTGGGCATGTTGTTTGTGTGTCTGCAGACCGTTATTAGGTCTGTGGGCTGTGTGTCGTGACCCCAAGGATGTCAGAGCATGTGTTTCATATCAGTGTAATAAATGTACTATCTCAAATCCATCCCTAAATAAATTGTTCCAAAATAAATAAAGCACACTCCTTCCTCTCTCCAGCAGCACAGTGCAGGCTGGGTCCTTTTCCCACCGATCCATAGGCAGAGGTGGTGGTCAGATGACTTGGGTTAGTGGAGGTAGGCCAATTTCCCTTTCTTTCCCACACTTTTTCTTAGGTTAGTAGAGGTTGTATTGGCCTGATAGAATTTGGATTTCCCACCAGGTGGGTGTGGCAGGGGGAGGGGTGTGGCACTTTCCCGCCAAAAGCCGCCATCTTGAATAACTGTACTTCCATCATCAGCTGACGTTATGGACACCATCTTGGATGATGTCATGTGCTGTTGCTAAGTCTACATGCCACCATCTTGGATGACGTCATGCCGCTATCTTAGGTATGTCTGGCAACAATCGAGAGTGGGGTGGTACTGGCCTTGCCCCAATATTGGCGGCTAGCGGACCTTCGAAGAAGACATTCCAGAACGCGGCTGGGTATCGATGCTCAGGGTTTTCGTTAGCTGGTCGGCACATCGCGGTAGTGCCAACTTGCTGGATGGTTCAAGAAATGGTTCAAATGGCTCCAAGCACTATGGAAGTTAACATCGGACTTAGAACTACTTAAACCTAACTAAACTAAGGACATCACACACATCCATGCCTGAGGTAGGATTGAACCTGCGACTGTAGCAGCAGCGCGTTTCCGGACTGAAGCGACTAGAACCGTTCGGCCACAGCAGCCAGGTTGCTGGATTATCAAACCGCTAGCTGTCACCTGCTGGTCCATAGAAATCGCCACTTCATTTTTGCACGAGAAGTCCTAGCCTGATGTAGTCCAGACCGTTGGGACGGCGGGCCATTCTGGTTCGTGACGACGCCTCAAGACGAAGAAGACGCTCCGTTTGAACCCGAATCTTTTTGGCAGCCGCAGTCATTTCGATCAGTTTTTTAATTTCTCTCAAAATGACGGAAGCCGAGACATATTTACAGATTTTGCTTCCTCTATATGTAGGTACATATTATTACAAGGTTTCTTTTGTCTCTGTAATTATTTAGATGGCTTAATTCGCGGTTGACATGTAAATTATGGGCAAAGCAGAGGTTTGTTCCTCGTCATAAGGTCCAGAACCTGTCACCTGATTTTATATTCATTACTTCTCGACTCATCCTTTGTTTCCGGCCTTGTGCGGCCGCCCTCGCGTTCGTCACTGCACGTGGCGTTCTTGAGAGGGTTCATAACACGATGTGTTAAAACTTGACGCCTTCAAGAACTTTGTGTCTGAGGCAGGTCAGTTAATTATGGTACAGTGATCCCTCTCGTTTTCAAAATTCCATTATCGTTCGTAAAAAATATTTAGCTTAAGACACGAATGAGTCAATAGAAGGAATAAACGAAAAAAATAGTTGTTGCTCTGTCAGAAGTTGCACTTTTTTATTTCTTGATGGTGACTAGTTTCGGACACCTGTGTCTATTTTCATACCATCCGTATCGTAAGTGAGACAATACAGCCGATGGCGTAAGTACAAAAGTTGCCCTTGCATTGGTGATCAGAGCGACACTACGACTGACTCAACAACTGTAAACAGGCCACATAGGACGAACATGAAAGAACTCAACTATAAAACAAGTTGCGGACCTAGTTTTCACCTGCAGCATGCTGAAAGTTCGTATATAGATGGAATGAACACTATTATTAAACCAACACAAACGAGAAATATGAGATATGTATAGAACAAGAATAGAGACAAACGCGTTCAAAGTAACTGTACTCTTTCAACATTAATTTTGGTCCTTTTCATTCGGACTTGTTAGCAAGAGCACTGAAAGAGAAAAGACAAACAAAATCGTAAATATATCTCAAGGCTGCGTCTATGTAACGACAATAAACACGTTCTTCTACAATATAGCACATTTACATGACGGATTAAATACAAAGCAAGACTAACAAAAGCTCTCACTTCCAACATTAAAAATTAAAAATTGTGGGTAGTATGAGCTTCCTATCGAAGACGAAAAGTTCTTCAAAAATAAGAAAAACACTATTAAGCTTACTCGCGGAAAGAAGGATAAAATGGTACTGCACCAACACATGACTTGGGATTTAGCGTATGTGAGAGGGGTGGATGGAAATTGCTTTGCGTGCTCACTTTGAGGACGCACTGTGGCCTACAGATGTGTTTGGCATAGCACTACACAGTAGGCCAGAAGTAGGGGTGGCGGCCATGTCCTTTGAGAGGCGATAGCTAGGGCGTGGCATAGCACTACACAGTAGGCCAGAAGTAGGGGTGGCGGCCGTGTGCTTTGAGAGGCGACAGCTGGGGCGGTAAGAGGCGCAGCGCTCCCTGCTGTATGCTGTGGGGCTCGCCCACTGAGGCAAAGGGGCAAACGGGCCAGTTCCCGTGGCTAGTATGAAAGGGGTCAGCTGTTAGCTTGCCGGTCCGCCTCTTGACTTCGGCAGACGTGCGAAGCCGCCCAATCTCACAACTGTAACAGGTGGACACTAGACAACTACTGGTCTTTCCAAGCACTCTGCCTTGCACGTGATTGCATTTAACAGTCAGCCACCCCAGTCTGCTCGGATACTACAGGCTGTCCATAAAGTCTGGGTACGTAGCGAATTCTAATAAATAATAGTAAAGCACATTTTAGTCATTTTAATGATAATAAATAATATTTTCATCACGATTTCCATGCTTTTCAGTGTATAATTTGATGCACTTTGCAAGATTAAAGTGAACTCGATGGAAGAGATCTGACTTGCCGCCGATTTTAGCACACTGACTGGTAATGCGCTATGTCGGGTGGTTTAAGTTTGCAGTCTTCATCAGGTAAACATTCTCTTTTAGCATACCCCAGAAAAAAATCAATGACAGATAGAAAAGCTGGCTCTGAGCACTATGGGATTCACCTTCTGTGGTCATCAGTCCCCTTGAACTTAGAACTACTTAAACCTAACCAACCTAAGGACAACACACACATCCATGCCCGAGGCAGGATTCGAACCTGCGACCATAGCGGCCTCGCGTTCCAGACTGTGGCGCCTAGAAACGCACGGCCACTCTGGCCAGCGCAATGACGGATAGGTCTGGAGAACGAGAGGACCACTTCACATGGCCTCTTCTCTCAATCCAGTGAGGAAAATTGTCATTCAACCAATCTCTAACAGCTACAGCAAAATGGGCAGGGGCCCCATCCTGCTGAAACCCGTCTGGAAGTCCCTCACCCAAATGCTCTATTTGAGGCATAAATTTTTATGTCAGCATGTTCAATTGAATCTCACCAATTACATGTTCATCAAAGAAAAAAGATCCTAGCATATAAGCTTTCCACAAGCCACACAACGCCATCACCTTTTCGCAACCCTGCTGTTTGGATGGAGTCATCCCATGTGGATTGCCTTGAGACCAGTATCAGAGATTTTGTCCGTTCACTTCGCCACTGACATAGAACACAACTTCACCACTAAATAACATACCGTCTTTAGTAGCGATATTTTCATCCAATTTATCTGCAAACCATTCACACATCTGCATCCCTCTATCAGGGACATCTTCATTTTAGTGATGCAATATCTGTAACTTCTACGGATGAAACTTCTCCTCTGCCAGAATTCTGAGGATGGTTGACATTGTAACACACAACTCCATGGATGTCCGATGAAGTGATTTCTTTGGGCTTGTGTAAACTTTGACCAAGGCAGCCTCTTTCGTTTCGTCTGAAGTCTTTTGGTCGTCTGGAAGGGGGTTTGTAAAACACATTGCCTGTTTTTTAAAACTTGGAGGTTAATTTCCCGACGGCAGTAAAAGAAATAGGTTGACGATGAGGGTGTTGAAGGTTAAATTATTCCGCAGTTTTGCGATGCGATCATCCTTCTGGTCCACATAAGAGCACTAATCTACTTATTCTTCTTTAGACAGAGCTGTCATTCAATCTGAAAAAAAACAAAATTTGTTAGAATTATTAGAATTTATTTTATTATTATTTTTATTTATTAATATTTGTAGAATACAGAACATTTATTAGAATTTATTAAAATTCCCTGTGTATTCAGACTTTGTACATATCCTGTAGAATTCAGAGAAGGGATTATGAGGTGTATACGCAGTAGCAAGGCGCCGCTGACGTCATAGTGAACCCACCCAGAGATCAGTAGCATTTGCCATACAGTATTGTGTTGTAGTTGCTTTATCGAGCGAAAACAAGATTGTTTGAGGCTGCGTGAATTTTTGTTAGAGACTGGCGACTGAGTATAGAGTTACACCATAATCATCACTGTATTGAGGAATTTTTTAGAGTAAGCTTTGACTGAAAAATAATGATTTGCAGCACGATCGCCAGTTGTACTAACCACAGCAGACTAGTAACTAAGCTAGGAATTAAGTTTCCTAGCCGCGCGGGATTAGCCGAGCGGTCAAAGGCGCTGCAGTTATGGACTGTGCGGCTGGTCCCGGCGGAGGTTCGAGTCCTCCCTCGGGCATGGGTGTGTGTGTTTGTCCTTAGGTTAATTTAGGTTAAGTAGTGTGTAAGCTTAGGGACTGGTGACCTTAGCAGTTAAGTCCCATAAGATTTCACACACATTTGAACGTTTTTTTAAGTTTCCTGTATTTCCTAAAAAACAATGAGACGAAACGCAAATGGATAAACGCTTGTAAACATGCAGATTCGTTTTCAGTTGAAAATGCTCCTGTCTGCTCAACATATGTTACTGATTCGGTTTGTGAAAGGGATTTGATAAGTGAACTGTTGAATATTTCTTCGAAACGCAATTTGAAGATTGATGCTGTTCCATTTCTAAACCTATCATCCTCCCGTGTTGATTTAGTGCGTAGTAGTTAGTCTAAGAATGAGATAAATATTCACGCACAAAAACGCAGCCACCGTAAAGAAGTAGGACATATTATGCAGGTATTATATTACCAACTAATGAAGAAATTACTACTAGACAAAACGTTAACCGCGAAAACAAACACTACTACGAATACGACAATGCCTGTCTATGCCAGCAATCAGAAATTATGCAAACATAAGTAAAAGACCTAAGCAAAAGATTTACGATGTAGCGCTGAATTACTGAAATTAAACATGTTCAAAAAAATGATTCACGACTCTTTTCCTGTCGATAACAAGCGGTTATGAAAGAACGGTATGCTTAGTGGTCTATGTGGTCTAAGCCTTTGTGAGCCTCTTCCCCCAGACAAAAAAGCACTGGCCTCCGAGATGGTTAAAGAGGTTGACGCTCTTCAGAGGCTTTACATTAACATTCCACTGATCACAGAAATAGTTTACCAATAAAGCTTAATAATAATAACAATAATAATAATACACTGAAACATGGAAAATCACGATTATATTCGTAGCTGCGTATGAGTTAAACCTGTGTGCTCCGTGTGTCTGAGAAGCTTCACAATGCAGCGCGGCGTGGCGAGAGTGTTTACGGCGACGTCATAGCTCAGAGCCTGCCTGCGCCTGACCCTTACCGGGCACTGAACTATCCGTCATTTTTTCTCTTTTCCATCGCTCCTTAGTTGCATCAAAATTCGTGGAAGTACGTTACGTCTATGCAATTAATTGAAGGCAGTTTGCTTATTTCCGTAAGCTTTCGCTTCTTCTATTTGTGAAGCATCTTCAAAATGGTTCAAATGGCTCTGAGCACTATGGGACTTAACAGCTGAGGTCATCAGTTCCCTAGAACTTAGAACTACTTAAACCTAACTAACCTAAGGACGTCACACACATCCATGCCCGAGGCAGGATTCGAACCTGCGACCGTAGCAGTCGCGTAGTTCCGGACTGAGCGCCTAGAACCGCGAGAGAAGCATCTTCAGTGGCCTCTAATGCATGTTCCTTTTTTACATATAATAAATGTATTACGCAGTAGTTACAATATGTTCCTATGCTGCAGTTTGCCGTGATTTTTTCTTGTTCTTTAGGTTTGAATCAACTTTTGTAGAACAAATTTCGTGGTGTGAAACTATAGTTCGGTGTTACGATTTCCAGCGCTGATAGGCCATGTGTGTGGTCCTGGAGTTGTGTCCATTAGTCTCCACGCTCCAGCTGGCCGATTTCCGGCGTTCTTTCACCCACATTTGATTTAACACATCGCATACATCACTTGCGTTTTACATTTTGTATTCAACATGGGTGTGATTTGGGTGTGTAGTGTTGTCAACCGTTGCTGTGTGTTTATCCCTCGTCTTTTGTTTGCATTGTGTGTGTGTGTGTGTGTGTGTGTGTGTGTGGGTGTGTGTGTGTGTAGTTTGTTGCTTGTAAATGTGTCGTTCTATGTGGGAGTGTGATTTTTAAATGAATATTCGTGTGTATGTGTGTGTGTGTGTGTGTGTGAGAGAGAGAGAGAGAGAGAGAGAGAGAGAGAGAGAGAGAGAGAGAAAGGGGCAGACGAAGAATCATTATTTATTTTATCTGGTTATGTTTCGGATCTCCGTTTGTTATTGTTTAAGAGGCTAACATAATTAGAGAGTTATTGCTTGTATGGATTTGGTCATTGAGTACCAATGGCTCTTTGTATCTGACTATTTTCTTGCGATAGCAGGATTTTTTTTGTGATTGTTCACTCTGGTAACTGTAACGTCATGCTCCATGTTGGATGGTTCGTGTCCATGGCGTTTGGCGAAGGTACAATGGGTGTTTTCATATTTCCAATTTCTTACTTGTTCTTTATTTCTAGTTTTGAAGTTTCTACCTGTCATCCACAGATATACTGATTTACATTCTTCGCGCTGTAACTGGTCTGTACCCGCTCCTTGGTATTTATCTGGTTTATCCGTTGTTGGTAAATGTGATTGTAGTGTGTTTCTTATTCTGTAAGTAATGTGTAATCCCTGTTCCTTTAATATATTTGCTATCTTGTCTGTTGATTTGTGTTTGTGTGTTAAAATGTACTATTTTTTCTGTTAGTCATGTCATGAGTGTTACTGTTTTGTGTTTCCGTGTGTGCTGAAGAGTGTGTGGGGTTCTTTGGTGTTTGTGTTGTCTGCTTGTTTTCATTTTTCTTTAGTTGTGTTCTAATTTTTTGGTTGAGTTTTTGTACTATATGGGTGCTGTAACCATTGTTTGTGACCACGAGTTGTATTGTTTGCAATTCTTTTTCATAGTTTTCTTTGCCAAGTGCGATGTTATTTAGTCTGTGTAACATGTCTCGTGGGGCTGCTAATTTTTCATTTTGCGGGTGGTTGGCTGAAGCATGTATAACTGTGTCCGCGGCTGCTGGCTTTCTGAAGATGTCAAATGTGTGGTTATTGTTATCTCTCTCTATTGTTATACCCAAGAAATGTATTTCCGTTTGTGTTTTTCTTTTCCGTGGTGAATTGCATATTTTATGTACATTGGTTATGTCTGTATGACATTTATCAATTTTCTCTGTTGGTTCATCTACCATACAGATTATGTCATCCACGTGGCTGTCTGTTACAAGTCTTTTACTGTTGGAAGCAGTCATTTCTCAAATCAGGAATGACTCACGTAATCACTTAATCTCTTGCATGAAGCTCAACTCTCCAAAGACAATAGTGGCTCGCTGACAGATGCTTTAAGCTCCGCTCCATGCACAGGGAATTTGAAGTTCAGAGCTTACATACTAATAACAGCTTTTAGTTTCATACATTAATATTATTACAGGTACCTCACTAATTACCACTACGATCTGGTTCCTAAGGAAGTAATGTGTCTTTGATTTCCAGTCACACCATGTTCTGATCAAATGGGAAAATCATATTCAGACACATTAAATTTTAGTAGTCGTGTTAAGTCTTCTAGGAACTTAGGAAGGTTTACTGCTTCTCTCTTTTTCTCTTAGTGCTTGAAGTCTCTAAATGAATATGAAGTCTTATGTTTCTAAACCAATGTGCTCTCCGGGTCATCCTTTGTTTGTGGCCTTGCGGGGCTCCCCATGCGCTCCTCAATGAACGTGGCGTTCTTGGGACTGTTCATAACAACATGTGCTACTCACAGATGCACACAGGACACTTCACAACAGTAATTTTTAAAGCATTTTTGTGCTGGCAAAACAGCCATCTCAATGTAATATTTTAAAATTAAAGTAGTTTTGATCGCAATATAACATTTATTATAAATTGTAACCTGTTTCGTTCAAATAGCGACCACCTTCAGATTGTATGCAACATGATGGCAGGTGGTGGCGGTGAAAAAGACAATTATCGTGGATGCAGTTGACGTTCGTGACTTATTTTGTGGGTAAGGGAAGGACACGTGGTGGCATAAAATTCCTGATTACTAGTCGTTGCGTCAATGTTCTGAAATAAATTCGTGCATCTACGATATCTGCTCCGTTCACCACCATCACCTGTCATCATGGTGCAGATGGTCCGAAGATGGCCGCAGTTTGACCGAAACCGCTTGCCATTTCTAATAAGTGTTCTGTTGCGATGAAGAGTGTTTTAATTTTAATTTTAAAATACTTCGTAACAGGTCGGAGAATGGAAACAGCAAACCACCACCTTTAGGACCTTGCCTAGACTGGAGACGCAGTGTTCCTGCATCTGCTCCCCTACGCTCATTCTCTGAGTGTGGGGTGACTTTGCGTTTATCCCTTTGCTAGGAAAATATTGTTGCATAATATTCAGCTTGAGCCAGCAACGCACCTTGCTCTCTCGAGTCACGACAGATAGGAAACTGCCGAGTCGGACGTTTCACCACTGTTATTCCACGTAACTGCCAGGGAGAAAGCACGGACCAACCAGCAACTGCTATTTACTGGAACAGTTCTCACACTTTGTTTTGAGCTTAAAGCTCGTTCTTTGTGTCCAAGCTTGCTTCAACAAACAAATGTGTTTCGAAACGATTCTGCCTTTAGTAAACACGGTTATCTACTTTTTTCATCCAGAGATGTTTCAGCGTATTTTCACCATCATCAGTCGCTTCCCTTTTTCTGTCGAATAACAAATAAAAATTGGCATAGTAATACATACAGTTTTGGTATTAGCGTCGTTGTAGTCGATACACTTTAATAAAATACATGCCATAATAAAGCATACTGTTGTTCATGTAACTGTCTGTCATTTGCGATACAACTTATATTTCGCTACTGTTTAACATCTGCAACAAGTACTGATTTCTCTATAATACATAAATTATATGGAACGAAGAAATTTGGCCTAATATGAGACTATTGGTGTTCATGTAGTTTTACCTTGTCTAAATGAAATGAGACTGCGGATGGCCAAAATCTTGGAGATTGGTGTCTGTTCTTTCAGACATGTCCGAAAGAACAGACTCCATTTTTGATCCAGCAGACGTTATGAATTGAGAGACAAAGGAATTACAGACGGTGGCTGAAAGCAGGCATTGATTGAAATCAATTGGGAAAGTTGAAAATTGGTGTTGGACCGGATTAGAATCCCGGCCCGGCAGAAATTTTCTACTTCCCACATTGATAACAATCAATGCCCGCTTGCAGCCAGTGTCTGAAACTCCTTTGCGTCATAAAGTAAATACCGACAATCGTAATTTTATGAATTATTTAATTTGACTATCAGTCTCCGCACCTCATTGGTTCCATCTTTACGCCTCTATACACGCAGCTATATTTGTCATCCAAACGTCTTTACTATCATAGGCTCTCCTCACTTCTCCCTAAGGACATGATTAGAGGTGTGGAGAGGCCATGTCTACAGAGGGGTTTCATAAATCTACGGTAGCCATTTGAAATTAGTGACTGCTATACGGGCACAGACGTTTAGAGGACGTTTAGCTACGTGTATAGGGGCATGAAGATGATGCTACTGAGTCACTGAAACTAGTAATCAAATAAAATAATTCATAAAATTACGGCTGCAGGTATTTATTTTGTTCGAGTGTTGGTGTTCAGTTTCCTTAACCTTTCGTTAGTGTTTCGTATCTTACTGCTACTGTTTGTATGTTAATTTCTGCTGTGAACTAAACTATGTTAACAGTAAAACTCTCAAGGGGAGAAAATGTTACATTGTTACTAAGCCTTCGTAATTTTACTACTCCATATTTTATTCAAAGGAAGTTCTAATTTATAGTTTAGGCACTAATTAATTATAATTATAAGGTTTCCAGTTGTACGTCACATACAAAATAAGTACAAAATGTCCTCTTTAACACCCTATACTGACAATAGCAAACTGGTGTGAACCGCGAATTGGTACCAACTGCAGTCTTAAATTTCACGAGGGTTTAGTAATATAGAGTTAATTGTATTTGTCGTTTGTTTGCCACTTTATTGTAATTGTTTCGAAAAATGTTTCTGCTTGTTGGCTGTGAGGACACGTCGTCCGAGATAACTTCTGTAAATTCGTGACTGTGGCGGGTGTATGTAATTTGTTTTCACTTACTTTTACTGGTTTCCCCATTGCTAGGACTCCATGAAACTGTTTAACAGTCAAACAATGTATCACTGTTTACAAATCATTCAACTGTTCCACCATTTTGTTATATGTGTTCTGGATGGATGTTTCAAACTTCATTCTAGCTACTCTTAAAAATGATTCAAATGGCTCTGAACACTATGGGACTTAACATTTAAGGTCATCAGTCCCCTAGAACTTAGAACTACTTAAACCTAACTAACCTAAGGACATCACACACATCCATGCCCGAGGCAGGATTCGAACCTGCGACCGTAGCGGTCAAGCTACTCTCAGAAATCAGACCTACATAAGAGGGAGATAAGAGCGGTCACCTGGCGATCTCGAGTGGAATCACTTACTAGGCCTATCAGGGCCGAGAAAAGACGGTTCCTGGCCACCAACCGGGGATAACGGCCAGGCAGATAGACCAGACGGCGCAACAAGTTTTCAGAGGAAGCAGAGAGCACGACAAGGAAGACAGGTGCCTCGTTCGAATTCCGTTTTCTCCATCCGCATCACCGACAGAGATACTAAGTTTAAGCCCATACAAAAACCCAAGAATTTGTGCCCTTTATTCCTGGAAATTAGCTGCTCTCCAAGTCACGGCCTACATGGACAATCTTTCTATAAAAAATTTATCTGTTTGTGAAAATACTGAATATTCTTATTTCAGAAACTTTCACCCCGTGTAACGTATCCTTTAGACATCGTGTTCAATTGTTGAGCAATACTGACTGTCGGCTGGCCCTGTGTTGCGATTATGAAGTGTCGTGAAACAAAACTTCAAACTTAATGGAATACCGAATCTCAAATAACGAAAGTGAATCTAATTAAGTGCCAAAAGAAACTAGTATGTTCAGTGACAAGTAGGTAACTGAAACACAATAGTGAAGTACATAATGAAAGTTGCGTATCGTGAAGTGCAATGTATGACTTGAAATATCCACAAAAATAAAATACTGCTCTACTCTGAACTCAATAACTGTTTGAGATTACCTGCAGTGTTCACAGTAAATTAAGCTGCTTATTTTGCTCAACTCCTGAAAATTCTGACTACGTACTGTTCCCTCATAAGAATCCAAAGTGAGATCTGCCCTGAAATAAAAGTAACTTACCTCACGCTCAGCATACTGTTTTGTGTCTGGTGTACTGACATTCTCGAAAGCAAGTAGAAATCATCAGATGCAGAGGCTAAAGAAAAGTAAACTATTCGCTATAATATTTGTTAATGCTTGTCAGAAACAATTTGTGGCTTCCTGTGCGTGTACAGCGCACAAACGACTCTTCAGTATTTTACTAAGAATGATGGAAGTGTGTTTTAGTTTAAAGAAAATCGTTCTTGAAAAACTAACTCTCAGTATTATGAAATTCTTTCAATAAAAAATTACAGATATTTACACTTATTGCCTTACTTGTGACTTAATAAAAACAAACAGATCAAATTAACACTAATCATGAATATTTTTAGTTACCTGAGGGAAATATACACTCCTGGAAATGGAAAAAAGAACACATTGACACCGGTGTGTCAGACCCACCATACTTGCTCCGGACACTGCGAGAGGGCTGTACAAGCAATGATCACACGCACGGCACAGCGGACACACCAGGAACCGCGGTGTTGGCCGTCGAATGGCGCTAGCTGCGCAACATTTGTGCACCGCCGCCGTCAGTGTCAGCCAGTTTGCCGTGGCATACGGAGCTCCATCGCAGTCTTTAACACTGGTAGCATGCCGCGACAGCGTGGACGTGAACCGAATGTGCAGTTGACGGACTTTGAGCGAGGACGTATAGTGGGCATGCGGGAGGCCGGGTGGACGTACCGCCGAATTGCTCAACACGTGGGGCGTGAGGTCTCCACAGTACATCGATGTTGTCGCCAGTGGTCGGCGGAAGGTGCACGTGCCCGTCGACCTGGGACCGGACCGCAGCGACGCACGGATGCACGCCAAGACCGTAGGATCCTACGCAGTGCCGTAGGGGACCGCACCGCCACTTCCCAGCAAATTAGGGACACTGTTGCTCCTGGGGTATCGGCGAGGACCATTCGCAACCGTCTCCATGAAGCTGGGCTACGGTCCCGCACACCGTTAGGCCGTCTTCCGCTCACGCCCCATCATCGTGCAGCCCGCCTCCAGTGGTGTCGCGACAGGCGTGAATGGAGGGACGAATGGAGACGTGTCGTCTTCAGCGATGAGAGTCGCTTCTGCCTTGGTGCCAATGATGGTCGTATGCGTGTTTGGCGCCGTGCAGGTGAGCGCCACAATCAGGACTGCATACGACCGAGGCACACAGGGCCAACACCCGGCATCATGGTGTGGGGAGCGATCTCCTACACTGGCCGTACACCACTGGTGATCGTCGAGGGGACACTGAATAGTGCACGGTACATCCAAACCGTCATCGAACCCATCGTTCTACCATTCCTAGACCGGCAAGGGAACTTGCTGTTCCAACAGGACAATGCACGTCCGCATGTATCCCGTGCCACCCAACGTGCTCTAGAAGGTGTAAGTCAACTACCCTGGTCAGCAAGATCTCCGGATCTGTCCCCCATTGAGCATGTTTGGGACTGGATGAAGCGTCGTCTCACGCGGTCTGCACGTCCAGCACGAACGCTGGTCCAACTGAGGCGCCAGGTGGAAATGGCATGGCAAGCCGTTCCACAGGACTACATCCAGCATCTCTACGATCGTCTCCATGGGATAATAGCAGCCTGCATTGCTGCGAAAGGTGGATATAAACTGTACTAGTGCCGACATTGTGCATGCTCTGTTGCCTGTGTCTATGTGCCTGTGGTTCTGTCAGTGTGATCATGTGATGTATCTGACCCCAGGAATGTGTCAATAAAGTTTTCCCTTCCTGGGACAATGAATTCACGGTGTTCTTATTTCAATTTCCAGGAGTGTATTTCCTTCAATTAACAGTTCTCACAAACATTTCATTCTTGCGCATGCATTGGTTATATTCAGAATTGTTCATAAGTAGAATCAGAAACATATGTTTACAAACAAGTTTTCATCTCCATGATAAAGTATTCCAGATAATTTCCCCCAGACTCACAAATATTAAATCTCCTTCTCTGAAGACACAACTGCTCGCTACTATGCCTCAAATAATGCCCTAGCGCTGCACAACTTACTGGCGAGCAAATGAACACAGAGTAAAAAGATCCTATTCACTACTCGTGCAGCGCGCTCATTCGTTGTTGGTTGGTTGGTTGTTTTTGGGGAAGGAGACCAGACAGCGAGGTCATCGGTCTCATCGGATTAAGGAAGGACGGGGAAGGAAGTCGGCCGTGCCCTTTGAAAGGAACCATCCCGGCATTTTCCTGGAGCGATTTAGGGAAATCACGGAAAACCTAAATCAGGATGGCCGGACGCGGGATTGAACCGTCGTCCTCCCGAATGCGAGTCCAGTGTCTAACCTCTGCGCCACCTCGCTCGGTACGCGCTCATTCGTCTTCGTCGCTGTGCAGTACAGGTGAATTACTACCAGTGGCAGAAAACATACGAAAACCTACCCATGCACCACCTGCAACTCTTGGTATGCCCGCAGTGAGATGCTCAGGTGACCTGCAACATACACATCCTGCTGCCGGGGGTATAGCGGTGCGGTATTCCATCTTCCATATACATAAGACACTGGTTCTAGTCGTTCTATCATGTAAGTATTGATTTTCCTCCTTGTATGGTGCATACTTTTTCCTAATACGAAAAATTACGAGTAGATTATGCGTTGTCACCTATAATTTTGTTTCTTTGTTATTACGTTACTTATTTTATTATATATTCAGTTCTTTTGAAGAATATCTTATTCAGCATAAAATTTTATAATGCTTTTGTGTCTTTCACTTGGTAGTAATGACAGTGATATGCAGAATTATAACTACACTGACGCGAAAAACTGCAACCCCAGGAAGGAGTTGCACGTCATAAACGAAAGCTGGTAGGTGTGTTGCCACATCTGAAAGAAGAAGTCTTTTCAGATTTCATGCCACTCGCATAGCGCTAGTAGCGCCACTATGAGGGTGCAAATCAGGTTTGCTCTAAATACATATTGCAGCGGTCGAGAGCGTTAGTTACCTTAGAGATGCGAAGTGGTGAGCTGATGTTAACCAAAAATGCCTTAAAGGCGACAAAGACACCATTATCAACATCTCACTGATCCTGAACAAGGGTGTGTAATAGGGCTACGAGAAGCTGGATGTTCTTTCTGTGATACTGCAGAAATACTTGGCAGGAATGTAGTCACAATTCGTGATTGCTGGCAGCGGTAATGTACGGTCGCAGAAAGACCGGGCTCCGGACGGCCACGTGGCACTACCGAAAGCGAAGACCATCGTGTTCGGTGTATGGCTCTGGTATATGGTACTGCATCTGCAGCTGCTATTTGAGCAGCAATTGGTACCACAGTAACTCAACGAACTATTACAGATCGGTTACTTCAAGGACAGCTACGAGCCAGGCACCCTGTAGCGTGCATTCCACTGACCCCAAATTACCGCCATTTGCGACTTCAGTCGGGTCAAGTGAATGGTCATTGGAGGGTAGGGTGGAGGTCTGTTGCGCTTTCCGATGAAAGCTGGTTCTGTCTCGGGGCCAGTGTTGACCGTATGCTGGTTACAAGGAGGCCATTTGAAGGCCTGGAACCAGCCTGCCTGCGTGCTAGACACACACCTCGAGCTGTGGTCTGGGATGCGATTTCGTATGACAGCAGGAGCACTCCCATGGTTATCCCACGCACCCTGACTGCAAATCTGAACGTCAATCTGGTGATACGACCTGTTGTGCTGCCATTCATGAACAGCACTCCATGGGGTGTTTTCCAACAGGATAATGCTCACCCACATACCAGGGCAACATGCTCTACATAGTGTCAACATGTTGCTTTGGCCAGGCCGATCACCAGATCTGTCTCCAATTGAGGACATATGGGACATCATCGGACGGCAACTCCAGCGTCATCCACTAACAACATTACCCGTCCCTGTATCTGCCGGCCAAGTGCAACATGCATGGAACTGCATCCCACAAACCGATATTCGCCAACTGTACAACACAATTTATGCACTTCTGCATGCTTGCGTTCCACATTCTGGCGGTTATACCGGTTATTAACGTACTAGCACTTCAGATTTGCAGTGGCTTATCTCGCGGTTACATAACCTGTGATATTTCAATGTTAATCACTTAAATAGGCAAATGTATTTTCCAAATTGCATTACTCTATATTAATATATTTTGGTAATGCGACTTTTTTCCTCAGTGTATAAAGAAAATTGTTTTAATGTATTGAAGTTGCATGTAGAAAACTCGCGCATGTAACGTTCTGTATGGAAGGAGAATATGTGTACAGCTTATATCACTTATATATGTTCGAAATGAAGTATACTTGGTCAGCTAGAAGAGAAATTATTTTTAAATTCCGTTTTCATAATTTCCTTTTATGCTTAACTCTGTAGTTTCTGAAAGTTCGGTCATAAGTATAATTTTTGTGATTGCGTACGACAGGAAGTAAAATAAATTGCGATCAGTCTGACTGCAAAATTTTGGCATTATACTTGTTCTCCAGTCGTCTCCAGCTGTACAGCACGAAAGGGTCCACGGCTCTTCTGCCTGCCAGGTTGCGGAGCACGAACGGGGGGACTGGTGGACCTTTCATCGATCTTCACTGGCCGCAAATTTCAGTGGGCGGATTTAACAGGACACCGCGCGCTCAGCTGTCTGGTATACATATCGCTGTACCTCAGCATTACGCTTTCATTAAAGCAAGCATAGCCAGCCTGTCGCTTTTCACACTTGAACCCAATGCTGTTCATTCCATGTATGTAAGGCATATTTTATAGCGTTCAGTTCCTGTCTCCACGAAAGAGGAATCAAAACTCGCTTCTTGATAATTCATCACGCAATTGTCCTCTCTTGCAGTCTGCGATGCACATGTCAATATTTGTTACGACTGCGCTGCACACTTAATTTGGACCATATGTTAATGAGTGACTACATCAATAAGCTTGCAGTGATTTACAGACTTATGTGGACATCGATACACTGGCTGTATTTGTGAAGCATTCCACATCCGTAAAGAAAAAGTATGTTAAAAAAATATATCGGCTGAACCACTTGTTTATAGTGTAAAACACTAAGATTGACGCGTTGCGAAAGTCAAGCTTCCATCATCAGAATAATAAAAAGTAAAAGAACCTGTTAAAATTCGCTAAAATGGAACAAGCACAAGGCACAATAAAACTGATAATAAAATTAAAACATCGTGGCTACTTCCCTTGTTGCGGCCGTATCTTCCAAAGTGCATCTCCACATAGTCGTCAAAATATAAAAAACTCTAAAATGGTGTCGCCTATAGTATTAAACATCTAACGACATGGCTCTCTCCTCTATCGTCGTAAACCACCCGTGCGTCTTCGTTGATCCCACACACCACGTAGCCAAACACGACACTGAAACGCGAGTGAGCTCACATGCAAGTAAACAAGGAAGTCACAGAGATGTCTATACAAACAGATAACGTATACTTGTTCCAAGGACCTCATAAAATGATGGTATCCTGCCAATTGCTAAAAATGTAGGTACTAAAAGAAACCAGTGAAATGTTTGAAAAAGTTATTTGTATCACCAGTTAGCTGTTCATTCAGTGTGTTCTGATTATCCACGCTATGTATCGTAATTTCCAGCTGTTCTAGTAGATCCAGCTGTTTGCCTTTGTCCTGTCTATGTAAAATAACGAGATCCTGATCTATTCCCAACATGGGGTGTCCCGTTTCCCAAATACGCATGGCTACAACTGACTTTTCGAAATTATTAAGCCGGAAAGCATCGCTATGTTCTTTGTAAGGTACTTTAAAGGGCCTGCCAGTTTGGCCTACATAGCTTGCCTTGCACGTGTTACACTGAATTTTATAGACCCCAGCTCTCTCATATTTATCGCTTTCCTGCAGTAAATTATTTCTTAGTTTAAATCGCAGCGTATTATTGGTCTGAAACATTTAACATTGACATTCACAACCACGACCTCTCATCCAGTATGGATAAAATCAAAGAAAAAGTATGTGCTGACTTTCTTTCTCGGCCTGAGAAACGTAACACACGATTACTTGAAGCATGAAAACACACAGAACAATATTTGTACAAGATGTAAAGAGCAGACGTTCATGACTTTCCCTTTATTATGATATATGATGAGACGACAGAATGGCATCCATCTCCAGAAATAAAGTAGAACTAAATCTGGTATAGTAAGTAGGCATGACGATATCTTCCAAAGCAGTGCTAGAAAAGAGACAGGGAAAGTAGCCGTCGTCGTTATAATAACATCACGGTCAATGGCTGCAGGGATAATGACACACTACTCTAAGTCACAGACGCTGCCTGAGAAGGCGCAATTTAACTCTAGAGTGCAGGTATTAAATCCCCATTTCCAGTACTTCAGTGCAATTCCGTGATTGTTTTCTCATCGAGAAGAATTGATCTGTTGCTTAAAGCTCCACTGTTGTTTCGGTTCTAGGCGCTTCAGTCCGGATCCGCGCTGCTGCTGCGGTCGCAGGTTCGAATCCTGTCTCGGGCATGGATGTGTGTGATGTCCTTAGGTTAGTTAGGTTTAAGTAGCTCTACGTCTAGGGGACTGATGACCTCAGATGTTAATTCCCATAGTGCTGAGAGCCATTTGAACCATTTGGAATGATACTGACAGAGTGACTGATACACATGTTGAGCGGAGGTAAGACTGCAATCCCCCATCACTGACGCCAGGAAGTCATCAGGTTCTTATAGCGATTGGACAAAGACACAGATTTCACGAGTATGACTCTCTGGGAATCTTAACAGCCTTCTTTCAGAAATTAAAAGAAAAATAAGATCTCTCCATAAATGAGGGACTGTGGTCCCATCTAGTCAGATTTTTTTTGCCAAAACGTGGCCATGCTTACCGTGAGAACGACGCCTCCCTAGCCTAAAATTGTTGTGTACATAGTTCCGCGTAGTCAGTGCGTACACAACTTTCCCACCAGAGTGCGCCCCGCTAAGCACAACAGCGCAGGTGCAGTGCTCGTCCGTCTCCGCACTACGAGATGGCGCTGCCTTAGAGACGGACCAAATTCTGCTTCCGCCGATCTGCGTATTAATATGTAACACAGCCAATGAGATTGCTGCTAACGTAGAACCTTTTCTCCTCACGGATCACACTCGCGCAGTGATACCTGAACGTGCGAGGTATTATAACGAGTGTACAGACCTCTGATTAGTCAGTCTGCATTTGTCTGCCTTAGTCTCTACCAGTCTGCATTTGCCTGCACCAGTCTGTAAGAGTCTGCATTAGTCTGTACCAGTCTATAGTCAAGTTTCAGTCTGCGCCTAATAAGATTATCATATTCCTGTACATAGCCATGAAGATAAATGTATAGACACTTTGTCAGGTATCAGAGATATGTGAGAATAAGATTAACGTACCAAGACCAAAGGAACTTCTGGTTGTCAATTCTAAATAGCATCCAGAATCAAGTTATGTAATGTCTACGCTTTTTATTATTTTAAATTAATCAAGTTCTGTTTAAAGTTGGTCACCGTCAATCTGCTACTCTAAGCGTGCAAGTGGCATTTCTATCGTCTGACCTAACGGCAGAAGATAAACACGCCATGATAAGACCACGAGACATATTGCTGACACTCGCCTACTTCGTTAAAGCGACAAGTCAAACAATCTGGTGGTGTGTGTACCGAAGGTCTTACAGTACGCACACCACAATGGGAGATTCAGTGAGTGCAGGATAGGTTGACTAGTTTTTGCTGTCTGGGGGCGGTGTCGTTTTTGGTAATTCTGCTCCCCTATTGAGGCTTGGTGGATATTTGTGGCGATTCTTCGCCCTCATTCATCTGGTCCTCCTCTGGTGGAGAACTTCAGGTTTTTCCCTAGAGGGGGAGACTTGTGGTCTGACGTGTGACAATTTCAGCATGCACCGTTGTGCCTGTGAGTCAAATAGTTTGACCAGACCAGCGAACAGATGCAGCTCTCACTGAAATCTGCCGGGATTTTTGGTTCTGATAGGGATGTTTCCCGTGTTCGGATAATCAGAACGCCAGACTGTGTAGTTTCCAAACTTTCGTGGACGCGTCAGAACATTACAGCAACCGCACACACCGCCCTCCTCGCCCACAGCGCGCCGTTTTCTGTTGCCACCTGAACCAATGTGAAAGGGTAAAGTACTGCTGCTCCGGAGGAGGGTTGTTAAATGACATTCACAGCTCTCTGTTCTAAGGTGAACCATAGTTTGTGGCGTACTTGGTCGTAGTTGACTTCTTATGAATAGAGTTGCGCCTCACAGTGGATTCATGTAAACAAAGTCAGACTGCGTTGTGAAAGGGATTAATTCAGCGGAGAATTAGTACAGCTTCCACCTCATGTATGCTTTGCCAATCAAATACCATTTCTTTTCTGATTTGTGTTTGTCATTTTTGTGTAAGATTTATGAGCTAGTTGTACTTACAAAAGGATTAATAAACCTAGTATTATTTTGTAAACTTAAATATTCCACTGTTCACATTCATACTACCTCTACTATCCACTGTTTTGGAAATTGGAAAATTGTGGTAAGGTCTTATGGGACCAGACTGCTGAGGTCATCGGTCCCTAAGCTTACGCACTACTTTATCTAACTTAAAGTAACTTACGGTAAGGACAACACACACACCCATGCCCGAGGGTCCACTGTTTTTTTTATTGTTGTGGTCCTTGGGTACACCGTCAATTTGAGGTTCAGTCTTATTAAAGTAGTCCACTAGATTATTAATCTGAGTTCTGAAAGTAACCACAGGCATAGAGAACGTAAGTGCTATGAGTAAATTTACTAATACAAGTATAATTATTGAAGGTGCAGCTTACAATTTGAAGATTATTGAGAAAATAGTACTTTTCTTTATGTAAAAATAATAACATTTAGCATCACTCAGCCACAGATTTATGATTGAAGCAAGCGACAGCCTGCACAGTGACACACCAATGTTTATTTAAGGGAGTACAACTATACAAGGAATCAAAGGAATTTTGTGATTGAATCGAGGTCTTGTTCGCAGGGAGTATGTAGCAATTTACTTGTATAGTGGATGGAAAGTAATCAACAGATGTCGAAGTAAGCTCACACGTGGCCAAGGGAAATTTTCTGGACTCTTCTTGTTGTATAATAACTAACTTCAGAATTTTTGCGGATGATGCAGGTACCTATTTGCAAAATATTGTCTGGAAAACGTTCAGAAATGCAGAACTGTGTACATGAAAAAACACTGAAAAGTAGTACCCGATGATTACAATACAACCACCAGTACAAATAACTCGCTGCAACAGTTCATGGGGAGATAAGATTCAGTGACCATACAGGCTCAGTCGTAGGTAGAGACAGTGGTAACCTGTTAGTCAGTGATAAGAGACAAGTCAAAAGTAATGATTCTACAAAGGAAATTGCTTACAAAACATTCGGTCACCTGTCCTAGAATATTTTCCAAGTGTGTGAGAACCATAACAAATACTGATGTCACCAAAGTCATGGGGTACCTTCCAATAGCGTGTCCGACTCTCTTTTGCCTGGGGCAGTGCAGCAAATCGTTGTGGCATGTACTCAACAAGTCGTTAGAAGTGTTATGCACAAATATTGTGCTGTGTTACCTCTACAGCACTCAGTAATTGCAGATGCAGGATTTTGTTCACGAAGTGACCTCTCAGTTATGACCCATAAATGTTCGATGTGATTCATGTGACGCCAGCCGATGTGACCGAGCGGTTCTAGGCGCTTCAGTCTGGAACCGCGCGACCGCTGCCGTCGCAGGTTCGAATCCTGCCTCGGGCATGGATGTGTGTGATGTCCTTAGGTTAGTTAGGCTTAATTAGTTCTAAGTTATATGGGGCTATTGACCTCAGATGTTGTCCCATAGTGCTTAGAGCCATTTGAACCATTTTTGATTCATGTCAGGCTATATGGGTGGCCAAATAATTTGCTCGAACTGTCCAGAATGTTCTTCCAGTTTTCCAGCCAATCAAGAACAATTGTATCCCGACTATATGGCGCATTGTCGTGGTAACATGAAATCCATGGATGGCTGCAAATGGTCTCCAAGTAAACCAACATAACCATTTCCAGTCAATGATCGATTCAGCTGGAGTAGAGGACCCAGTCAATTCCATGTAAACACTGTCTACACCATCATGGAGCCGCCAACAGCTTGCACAGTGCATTGTTGACAACCTGGGTCCATGGCTTCGTGAGGTCCACGACACATTCGAACTCAACCATCAGCTTGTACCAACTGAAATCGGAATCCATCTGATCAGGCCACAGTTTTCCAGTCGTCTATGGTCCAACAGATATGTTCACGAGCCCAGGCGAGGAGCTGCAGGCGATGTCGTACTGCTAGCAAATGTACTCGCCTCGGTCGTCTGCTGCCACAGTCCAATAGCGCCAGATTTTCCCGCACTGTTCTAACGGACATGGCTGTCGTACACCCACATTGTTTTCTGCAGTTAATTCATGCAGTGTTGCTTGGCTCTTAAACTGACAACTCTATGCAGACGCCTCTGCTCTCGGTCTTTAAGTGAGGGCCGTCGGCCAGTGTACTGTCCTTGGAGAGAGGTAATTCTTGAAATTAGGTATTCTCGGCACACTCTTGACACTGTGGATCTCGGAATTGTGAATTTCCTAGCAATTTCTGTAATGCAGTGTCCCATTCATCTAGCTCTAGCTACCATTCTGCGTTCAAAGTCTGTTAGTTACCGTTTTACGGCCGTAAACACGTTGGAAACCTTTTCACATGAATCGCTCAAGCACAAATGACAGCTCCACCAATGCACTGCCCTTTTATATCCTGTGTACATGATGCGACCTCCATCTGTATCTGTGCATATCGCTCTCTCATGACTTTGTCACCTCAGCATAGAAAACTAACGGTGTATGTTGAATGTATAATACGATGAATAGGACTGATGGTCACAAATCTCACTCACATGAGAGCGAAACGGAAATGCTTTAATACTTCAACTACCAGACTCTTGAGGAGAGACGACAGTAATGGGACAGAGGGGCATCACCCCACTATACATTGTTGCCAAATTTATTCAAGATGGCTGATCCAATATGGTGGCTATAGATGTGGCAATGTTGCAGTGCCATCGTGGCAAGAAGTACAAATTTCGGTGGGGAAATGGATAAGATGACTGTGCTGGAGAAGGAGAAGTTTAACTGGTATATTCGCTGTAATCAGGCAGCTGAGGACTGTGTCAATAGCCACCTGCACTATGTCTGGAAAGCAATGATATTTGGTGAAAAAACGAATATGCTTCATCAAATAGCGAATATACAGCACGATGTGGCTAAGTTACACTTGACAACTCATGCTGATAAATGCATGTGCTGTAACTATAGATCATTCAATAGAAGTCCAATCAGTCTTCCAAAGCACAAGAGGCAAGACATTCACCCAGCCCAGTGCAAGCATCCATGTGAGCAATTGAGGAAATGCTTGTGATGAGCAGGGATGAATTTAATAAGTGTACTACATGCAAGCACACAGCTGGACTGTATCCATAACATCCTACACAATGAGTGGAAGGAAAACATAATGGACAAGCGTATGGTGAATACTTTTGACAAATAATGGCAATGTAGCAGTACGGCGTGAACATGAATTTCATTACTCACGCAGATAGATGCTTGTGCTGGACCTGTGTACCTTTTTTGGAACTGCCTAACACTTGACATCAACTTCACCCTATTCCACAATGAACCATAGTTGTTCATCTTGAGGTTTGGAGACCAGCTGGCTTAGTTCACAACACCACCAACAGAGTGCACTTCAGCACTCTGCAGTCCACTCCTGTCACGTAATCCAAGATGGTGGTTCAGAAAAGAAAGGTCAGGAACCAATAGGAGCCCTGAATCCGGTCATGTGATAGGTTTCAGACAGTAGGCTGTCAGTAACTGGTGACATCATCAGAGGGGATATAGGGCCGGCTCAGTAACCCCATAGCTCCAGTCTCACCCAGTCAGCCAGCAGCAGCAGCAGCAGAAGAAGAAGAAGAAGAAGAAGAAGATGATGATGAAGAAGAATGCGAAGAAGAACCAAGAAGCATAGGCAGCAGATGAGATCCAGCACAGCCCTGCAGAACAGAAAGAAATGGAAAAGTAAGTATCCCATATTACATCATTGTTTGTAGTTAGAATTATTATTATTATTATCATTTCGTGTCTTGCTCCATATGTAATGCTTCCTCCTCCTCTTTGTCCAGCACTTCCTTCGACATGTCGAAGCTTGCAGGGGCGAGCGCCAACATGTCGACCTGTGCTGCATCCGGACCTGCAGCAAACTCAGCCACCATCTTGTCGAGGCCTGCACCAACCTCTGGATTTGTCACAGTAACAATCTCCAGCATGTCCGAACTGTAGGCCCGATGGAATCCTGTAGCGCATGTAGGCCACATGCTAAAACTGGAGAAGAAGCTGTTGTTGTCTGTCCCACTCATTGATTTAGGCAATGAGGATGCCCGGTCTGTTCATAACGTTTCGAATGCTGCTGGTGGTCCTAAACAACAACAAGATGGAGGACAGTACTGGTCGCCAGAATAGACCCATCCCAGCAGAACATCCCTGTGCTAGCGCAGGAACAGACAGCAGATGCTGTGGATAAGAAGGTATAAAGTGTGCCCATGCTTTCCAGTTCTACATACAATTTAACTCCTAGTAGAACGAAATGGTAAATGAGGGTACAGAAACACATCATGAATGGGGCTTGCATGTGAGGATAGAAATTGAAACTGCATCGAAGGGTGTTAAAATGCCTATTTCTGAGTTCGACTGGGCCGAAATATGTCATGCAGAGCACTACATCAATCAGCAGATGCCAACTCTCGTGCCCCCCCCCCCCCCCCCCGGGCACTCGCCTTGCTGGTGTGACACTATCTATTACAACAGTATATGATGGTGGCCAAGCGATTCTAGGCACCTCAGTCTGGAACCGCGCTGCTGCTACGGTCTCAGGTTCGAACCCTGCCTTGGGTGTGGATCTGTGTGTTGTCCTTAGGTTGGTTAGATTTCAGTAGTTCTAAGTCTAGGGGACTAATGACCTCAGATGTTTAGTCCCATGGTGCTTAGAGCCATTTGAACCTTTTGAACAGTATATGATTACCTGCACTATGTGTGAAATCGGGTGACAAGAGTGTTTATATAAGGCACACATCAGTTATGAACTTATACAACGTGGATACTGTGCTACACCTCGCATTGGAGAGACTAAGTCGTTGGTTGCTGAGCGTAAACTCCACATACAATGATGTAAATTTTCTGCATGTGCATAGTGCACATGTTGATGATTTGGAGAAGTATTTTTGTTGGCACATGAACACAGAACCAAAAGAGAAACAGGTTACTGTGCATATGAAAAATCCGATTATTGTGAGGAGACACGCGTGGAATTTAGTGCATACGAAAAAGCTTTATTTGGGAAATACTGTACAGGTGCAAAGAAGAAGAGAAAGAAAGAGTTTGATGATTTTTTTGAAATACTGCATCCGATGTACGATATTTAAGTAAATAATGTATACATCTAACCTCGAACTACGTTTGTGATTTATTTCATACCTCTCTCGTTGTTGTTGTTGTTGTGGTCTTTAGTCCAGAGACTGGTTTGATGCAGCTCTCCATGCTACTCTATCCTGTGCAAACTTCTTCATCTCCCAGTACCTACTGCAACCTACATTCTTCTGAATCTGCTTAGAGTATTCATCTCTTATTCTCCCTCTACGATTTTTACCCTCCACGCTGCCCTCCAGTACTAAATTGGTGATCTCTCGATGCCTCAGAACATGTCCTACCAACTAATCCCTTCTTCTAGTTAAGTTGTGCCACAAACTTCTCATCTCCCCAATTCTATTCAATACCTCCTCATTAGCAATGTGATCTACGCATATAATCTTCAGCATTCTTCTGTAGCACTACATTTCGAAAGCTTCTATTCTCGTCTTGTCCAAACTATTTATCGTCCATGTTTCACTTCCATACATGGCTACACTCCATACAAATACTTTCAGAAACGACTTCCTGACACTTAAATCTATACTCGATGTTAACAAATTTCTCTTCTTCAGAAACGCTTTCCTTGCCATGGCCAGTCTACATTTTATATCCTCCCTACTTCGGCCATCATCAGTTATTTTGCTCCCCAAATAGCAAAACTCATCTACTACTTTAAGTGTCTCATTTCCTAATCTAATTCCCTCGGCATAACCCGACTTAATTCGACTACATTCCGTTATCCTCGTTTTGATTTTGTTGATGTTCATCTTATATCGTCCTTTCAATACACTGTCCGCTCTGTTCAGCTGCTCTTTCAAGTCCTTTACTGTCTCTGAGAGAACTACAATCCCATCGACGAACCTCAAAATTTTTATTTCTTCTCCACGGATTTTAATACCTACTCCGAATTTTTCTTTTTTTTTTCTTTACTGCTTGCTCAATATACAGATTGAATAACATCGGGGATAGGCTACAACCCTGTCTCACTCCCTTCCCAACCACTGCTTCCCTTTCATGTCCCTCTACTCTTATAACTGCCATCTGGTTTCTGTACAAATTATAAATAGCCTTTCGCTCCCTGTATTGTACCCCTGCCACCTTCAGAAATTGAAAGAGGTTATTCCAGTCCGCATTGTGAAAAGCTTTCTATAAGTCTACAAATGCTAGAAACGTAGGTTTGTCTTTCCTTAATGTAACTTCTAAGATAAGTCGTAGGGTCAGTGTTACCTCACGTGTTCCAATATTTCTACGGAATCCAAACTGATCTTCGCCGAGGTCGACTTCAACCAGTTTTTTCATTCGCCTGTAAGGAATTCACGTTAGTATTTTGCAGCCATGACTTATTAAACTGATAGTTCGGTAATTTTCACATCTGTCAACACCTGCTTTCTTTGGGATTGGAATTATTATATTCTTCTTGAAGTCTGAGGGTATTTCACCTGTCTCATACATCTTGCTCACCAGATGGTAGAGTTTTTTCAGGGCTGGCTCTCCCAATGCTGTCAGTAGTTCTAATGGAATATTGTCTACTCCCGGAACCTTGTTTCGACTTAGGTCTTTTAGTGCTCTGTCAAACTCTTCACGCAGTATCATATCTCCCATTTTATCTTCATCTACATCCTCTTCTATTTCCATAATATTGTCCTCAAGTACATCGCCCTTGTATAGACCCTCTTTATACTCATTCCACCTTTCTGCTTACCCTTCTTTGCTTAGAACTGGGTTTCCATCGGAGCTCTTGATATTCATACAAGTGGTTCTCCTTTCTCCAAAGTTCTCTTTAATTTTCCTGTATGCACTATCTGTCTTACCCCTCGTGACACATGCGCCTATATTTTTACATTTGTCTTCTAGCCATACCTGCTTAGCCATTTTGCACTTCTTGTAGATCTCATTTTTGAGACTTTTGTATTCCTTTTTGCCTGCTTCATTTACTGCATTTTTATATTTTCTCCTTTCATCAATTAAATTCAATATTTCTTCTGTTACCCAAGGCTCTTTACTAGCCCTCGTCTTTTTACCTATTAGATCCTTTGCTGCCTTCACTATTTCACCCCTTAAAGCTACCCAGTCTTCTTCTACTGTATTTCTTTCCCCCATTCCTGTCAATCGTTCCCTATGCTCTCCCTGAAACTCTCTACAACCTCTGGTTTAGTCAGTTTATCCAGGTTTCATCTCCTTAAATTCCCACCTTCTTGTAGTTTCTTCAGTTTTAATCTACAGTTCATAACCAATAGACTGTGGTCAGAGTCCTGCCCCTGGAAATGTCTTACAATTTAAAACCTGGTTCCTAAATCTGTGTCTCACCATTATATAATCTATCTGAAACCTTCTAGTATCTCCAGGCCTCTTCCATGTATACAACCTACTTTCTTGATTCTTGAACCAAGTGTAAGCTCTCTCGTTACACTTATTAGTATCATTATTTTGAATGCTGCACCTATAATCATGCAGCAGCAGACAATTACCTCAAACACCTCATAATCAGTCACTGTCAAAATGAATAATGAAGCTACTCGTCATGGGTAAATATATAGCTGAATTCTCTGTGTAGCCAATATAGCTCAGTTGATTAAGTGATGGAGCTATAGTGGCCACACATACTGTTACCATCCTTACAAGTATATCTTTCTGTATATGCCAACTACTTGTCAGTACCTGACATAGTCGGTATCATGGCAGGGTGGGTGAAACATTCTTGCCACAAGGAGTTTCTTGTTGGTGACTGGTCCTGTGAAGATGCAAAAGAAGACCTGAAGAACAAGAAGGAGAAGAAGAAGAATGGAATACTCCTTCCTGATACTATACGAGGAATTGTTGTGGGTCCATCCAACTACGGCAAGATGCTGCTCATGACGCTGCTAACACATGAATATGGAATCCTATTTGAACACGTTCGTGTATTTTGAAAAACACTGTTTCAGCCCAAGTATGAGCTATTACAAGACATACTGCGCGGTGTAAAAGGCGTTACACACACGATATTCAGTGAAAGCAGTGATATCCCCCACCTGAAAAAGTAAAGCCAATCACTGTCTTCATATTTGAGAATGTTGCTGTAGAAAACCAAAACCAAATCCGAAAATCTTTCTGTTTCGGACGTCATGTGGATGTATTTTATCTATGCCAAATATATTCCAGAATCCCAAAACAATTGGTTAGGGATCATTCAAACGTCATTATAGCCGTCAAACAAGACAATCTGAATTTGAAATACATTTCCCAAGCACATTTAGGAACTGATATGTTCTTCCATTATTTTGTTAAGATATGTTCCGATTACTGGAATCGTTCACAGTACGGGTTTCTCGTTATTGTTAAGACAAAGAACTGAATGATGGTAGGTACAGGTGAAACCTACAAGGGTTTCTGTATATATAGCCCTGTAAGACAGGTGAGTACATCAGTATATGCTACACCATGGACAAATTCGCGCGGATGTCTTGCTCTCTACCCAAGAGAATGGGTGTACACACACAGAATATTCGCTTGTACATGGACAGGAAACTTCAGGCTCTCTTGCATAAAGTTGAAGGTATGTGCAGGGAGCTAGAGAAGTAGTACCAGACTCTTCTGAGAATGATCAGCGCAATAAACGAGTTAATGAAATTCGTAATAAAGTAACTGACTTAACTGAAAAGGTCGAAGGTATTGAGGGGAAAATATATGTTGAGGTCCTTGTTGTTGAAAAGGGTGAGCAGGCACATAATAAGAGGAAGAAGAGCGGATATATAAAGCCTCACGCTGCAGAGACATCTGATCAGTAGCCGGCCGCTGTGGCCGAGCGGTTAAAGGCGCAACAGTCTGGAACCGCACGACCGCTACGGTCGCAGGTTCGAATCCGGCCTCGGGCATGGATGTGTGTGATGTCCTTAGGTTAGTTAGGTTTAAGTAGTTCTAAGTTCTGGGGGACTTATGACCACAGCAGGTGAGTCCCATAGTCCTCAGAGCCATTTGAGCCATCTGATCAGTATACTCCGAGATGTCAACGAAGCAGAAAGTCATTCAGGAGTAGGAAACCGTTCGAGAGAAATTATGGTTGCTGCCAGTGGAATTACAAATTCTGGGATATAACTACTGTGAACCTGGAACAAAACTTCAAAAGCGCTTGGCATGAGGTGATAAGGGGATTAAACTGCTCGACGAAGCGTGTATGGAACACGACATTGCATACGCTGCAAATAAAGATCTCCCAAGTCGTCACATTGCAGATAGGATTTTAGCTGATAAGGCTAAGGCAATACACAAAAGAAAGGATACTGGTATAGGTCAACGCACTGCAGCATTTGCAGTTACTAAAACCATGCCTGGAAAAATTAAGCTTGGTTTAGGAGTGATTAATTTCAAGCGAGCTGTGAATACTGCAGGCTGTGCACTAAAGAAGAAGAAGAAGAAGAAGAAGAGGAAGAAGAAGAAGGGTGGGAAGTAAAGGTGTTGGAAGAACGGTATCCTGACCGCGATGTATGCAACTAAAAACGCTCTGAAGCAGAAGGGTGCGAGAAGAAGCTTGATCGGTTAAAGTATCTGGAGTTCTATCAATACCCAAGACTTTTGGTGGTTTTCTTCCATTCCTCGTCTCAGCCCTCTCCGCTCTCTCGGCGGTAAGGTCGCTCTTTGGTGGTGCTGCAGCTATTGCTCTGTCAAGAACGCGTAAAACTGCCAAGCGTAGTTAGATGAGGCTAGAAGACATAACCGCATGATGGAAGCCACAGCCATCGGAAAAGGACTATGGTTGAAACCGTACAAGAAAGGGCCTATTAGCAATCCTACCATATCAGCCAATGACAGATATTGATCTTAAGTTCGTTATAAAAAAAATTCAACATTCCAAGATTCCATAATGTGTTTATGCGTTATACATTGCCAAAGACTATGTGGGAAACAGTTGAATGTGGTATTGTGAATTTAGATGTTGCTGGGGACCCCGGCACCCACTTGGTGTCATATGTTATGAAAAATGCTCATAACGTCTACTATATGTGTGGTGTGTTTATGTGCTATACATTGGCAAAGACTATGTGGGAAACTGTTGAATGTGGTATCGTGAATTTAGATGTTGCTGGGGATCCCGGCACCCACTTGGTGTCATATGTTATGAAAATCGCTAATAACGTCTACTATATGTGTGGTGTGTTTATGTGTTATACATTGGCAAAGACTATGTGGGAAACTGCTGAATGTGGTATTGTGAATTTAGATGTTGCTGGGGATCCTGGAACCCACTTGGTGCCATATGTTATGAAAAATGCAAATAACGTCTACTATTTCGACTCATTTGATCACCAGCAACCGCCAGAAGAATTACAACGATACTTCACTCGCAGAAGACGTGTGTTCTACAATTTTCGGCGCTATCAGGACTTAAATACACATCACTACGACATGTATGCATCATGTTTCTCTTAACGTTTACAAAGAAGAAGAAGAATATATAAGGAAGAGCTTTAAACGTTCCTTCACCAGCTGAGGTTCAGGTGCAATGTCGAACACTTTGACTTTAAAAGAACGGTCATGTGTATTATATGCTAATTACTTCCCACCAATTGATTTGAGCAATGGTGAATGGAATATTGCATTGATTGGACTGGTGACGTACAACAGAATCCCAAATATCACCTTGGCTAACAAAAACTGCATCTGCATATTAACGGTGGAAAAGACATTGTGGAAACAGAACCTGGTGCATACGATATCGTCGATTTAAATGAAGTCTTAAAACAGTCTGGAAAATGTATTGAACTACGTGCAAACATCACAGAAAGGTCCAATAGGACACCCACTGCGTTTCACCAAAGGACAGTTTTTGAAGAAGGATCCAAGTAAACTTTATAAGTCAGATCAGACTGTGGACGTACTGCCTGGCAGTACAATCGGAGTCGAGTGTATTATTGCTACGAACTCCTATCTCAACAACAGTCTAATTCAAACCATTTACGGATTCTACCCCTCAGTTGCAACAAGGTAAAAGATTGTTGGTACTCCCACCAATGCAATATGCCTCGCAATGGCAGGTCAGACATTGGACTATTTAGAGTTGCCTATCGTGGACCAGAATAATCAACTTGTTGACTTTCGTGGTGAGGAAATCATTGAACGATTACATTTAACGCAGGATGGGTGTACGGTATAAAACCACCGCACGCAATCCACAGCACTTCACTTCGCTGCCGAACCACAAAGTGATAACACGTGTGAACTACGAGTTTCTTAAATCAGTTGGCTTGGAACCTCGCAACGGCATCCTCACTCATTACAACCAGTCCAGTAGAGTATGATGAGTGAATCATACGTCAGGAATACTTCTCCCATAAACCGTATGCTTCAACCACATTTACCAAGAATGATGAAATTAAGATTGTAATCCAGCACCAAGAGTTTCATACACTGAAGACAAAAAGAAGTGCCGCAGCAGGACGTGGCATGGAGTCAACTAAACACTGAAGTAGTGCTGCAGGGAACTGACGCCACGAATCCTGCAGAGATGTCCATAAATCCGTAACAGTACGAGGGGATAGAGATCTCTTCCGAACAGGACGTTGCAAGGCATCCCAGATATCTTCAATAACGTTCATGTCTGGGGAGTTTGGTGGCCAGCAGATGTGTTTGAACTCAGAAGAGTCTTCCAGCCGCCACTCTATAGCAATTCTAGACGTGTGTGGTGACGCATTATCCTGCTGGAATTGCCCAAGTTCCTCGGAATGCACGATGGACATGAATGGATGCAGGTGATCAGACAGGATGCTTACGTACGTGTCACCTGTCAGAGCCGTATCTAGACGTATCAGGAGTCCTATATCACTCCAAATGCACACGCCCCACGCCATTACAGAGCCTCCACCAGCGCTTGAACAGTTCCCTGTTGACATGCAGGGTCCATGGATTCATGAGGTTGTCTCCGTATCCGTACACGTCCATCCTCTCGATACAATTTGAAACAAGACTCGTCCGACCAGTCAACATGTTTCTAGTCATCAACAGTCCAATGTCGGTGTTGACTGGCCCAGGCGAGGGGTAAATCTTTGTGTCGTGCAGCCATCGAGTGTACGAGTGGGTCTTCGGTTCCGAAAGCCCATATTGATTACGTTTCGTTGAATGGTTCGCACGTTGACTCTTGTTGATGACTCAGCATTGAATTCTGCAACAATTTGAGGAAGGGGTGCACATCTGCCACGCTGAACGATTCTCTTTAGTCGTCGTTGGTCCTGTTCTTGGAGGATCTTTTCCGGTCTCAGCGATGTCGGAGATTTGATGTTTTACCGGATTCCTGATATTCACGGCACACTCGTGAAATGGTCGTACGGGAAAACCCCCACTTCATCGCTACCTCGGAGATGATGTGTCCCATCGCTCGTGCGCCGACTACAACACACGTTCAAACTCACTTAAATCTTGATAACCTGCCACTGTAGCAGCAGTAACCGATCTGATAACTGCGCCAGTCACTTGTATTATATGGGTGTTGCCGACCGCAGCGGCGTATTCTGCCTGTTTACGTATCACTGTATTTGAATACTCATGCCTATACCAGTTTCTTTGGCGTTTTAGTGTAGATATCATCTCAAGTTCTCCGGTCCAGACAGTCAGGTTCCTTTCTGAGTATGCTGATACAATATCTATGTACTTAGCAATCGCACACAACCGCTCACTCTTCAAAAGATCGTACCTAAAGACTGTGAACTATGAACAAATGATGTATAATATTTTACAACAATTATTCATTCACAATTGTAAATATTATGTACCAAAAGTTTCGTTAAATGTTAATATGTAAAAACAATTTTAAAGTTAGAAAATTAAAAATAACCCACTGATGAGAGCACAAAAAGTGGTGAAACATTTCTGGGTGAAACAAAACAGAAAAAAGGTGTCTTGCATAAGGCTGAATTCCTCTTCCCATAAATTATATTTACACCATCCACTGGATTACAGATGAATATCACTAAAGTTGATTTTCAGTAGGATTTTGGAACATGTTCTTTGTTCGAACATTAAGAATTATTTCGAAGAAAACAATTTGTCGACAAATAGTCAGCACGAAATAATGAGCGCAATCGACAGGGCATGTCAAAGTGATTCCATATTTTTAATTTCCAGAAGGGTTTTGACACGGTTCCTCACAAGTGACTTCTAATCAAATTGTGCGCCTGTAGAGTATCGCCTCAGTTATGCGACTGGATTCGTCAGTTCCTGTCAGAAGGATAATGGTTCGTAGTAATGGACGGAAGATCATCGAGTAAACCAGAAGTATATGTGGCTTTCTCCCGAAGTGTTGAAGGCCCTCCGCTGTTCTTGATCTACATAAAAGACTTAAGAGACAATCTGAGCAGCCCTCTTGGAATGTTTGCAGATGATGCTGTCATTCAACGTCTTGTAAAGCCACCAAATGATCAAAACCAATTGCAAAAGTATTTAGACAATATATCTGTACTGTGTGAAAACTGGCAATTGACTCTAAATAATAAAAAGTGTGAAGTCATCCATGTGAGTACTAAAAGGAATCCACTAAATTTCCGTCATACGGTAGGTAACAGAGATTTAGCGGTTGTAAATCCATCTAAACACTTGGGGATTAGAATTATGAATAACTTAAATTGGAACGAATAGTTCAAATGGCTCTAAGCACTATGGGACTTAACATCTCAGGTCATCAGTCCCCTAGAACCTAGAACTACTTAAACCTAACTAACCTAAGGACATTACACGCTTCCATGCTCGAGGCAGGATTCGAACCTGCGACCGTAGCAGCCGCTTGGTTCTAGACTGAAGCGCCTAGAACCGCTCGGCCAACGCGGGCGGAAAATTGGAACGACCACATAGAAAATTTTGTGACCGAACACTGAGAAAATGTAATTGGTTTAATAAAGATACGCTTGTACGTCCTCTTCTGGAGTATTGCTGTGCGGAGAAAGATCCGCATGAGAGAGAACTGATGGAGGCATCGAAAAAGTTCAAAGCAAGGCGGCTCGTTTTGTATTATCGCAAAAAACGGGAAATAGTGACACAGACATGATATGTGAATTGGAATGGTAATCAAAACAAAGTCGTTTCTCGTCCCGGCAGGATCTTTTCGGGAAATTTCAATTACCAGATTTCTTCTCTGAGTGCGAAAATATTCTGTTGGCGCACACCAACATAGGGACAAATGATCATGACAAAATGAGAGAAATCAGAGGTTGCAGAGAAAGATTTAAATGCTCGTTTTTCCCGCGAGTAGTTCGAGAGTGGAGCTGTAGAGAAATAGTAGGAAGGTGGTTCGATGAAACCCCTGCCATGCACTTAATGGTGAATTGCAGAGTAATACCTGTATTGCAGATGTAGATGTACTCTATCCGTATGTCTCTGTGGGATACTGTAAATGCATAGATTACACATCATTGTTTTCTGCCAAACCACGAAGCGGATCAAATGGTTCAAATGGCTCTTAGCACTATGCGACTTAACTTCTGAGGTCATCAGTCACCTAGAACTTAGAACTAATTAAACCTAACTAACCTAAGGACATCAAACACATCCATACCCGAGGCAGGATTCGAACCTGCGACCGTAGCGGTCGCTCGGTTCCAGCGCCTAGAACCGCACGGCCACTCCGGCCGACCAAACCACGAAGCGCTTGATTGAGTAATAAAGAACTCATTTGAAGATGCTCTTATCAATTATCTCGTCGTTGGGCCTTGTGCTGTAGTCGTAAAACACGTGTCTGGAAACCGAGAGGTCACGGTATCGAATCCTGGTTGGACCCAGGAAATTTTCATTCTGCATTTAATCTATCCTTAACCTTTTAATAACGTGAGGGGTCTTCAAAAACAACAGGTGGTTCGCGTTTCACGTTGAGTGTAGGTTTCTTTTCGTCAGTTGGAGAACGGGAGTAGATTAGAGAAACAGAAGTCGCCAAAGTGCCTTCCAACTGAAAGACCAAGGAAATTTGGCCATTGAGCCACACGAAATTAATATGTGATTCTTTACCCCTAATGCAAAGAAATCGGGGAGTGGCAAACGTTTTTAGTCAAATGACGAGTGTATGACGCTCATAGTTGAGAATTTTGCAGGTCCTCTAGGATTGCACACGTTTGGAATGGATTCTTCGCACTCGAAAAAGCTGGTAAGTCTTCTAATAGAAGACTAAATTGAAAAAAGTTTCATTTGAGCTACCACGAAGTCGAAAGTTTTCCGCATTGCCCCTGACTCGGATTTGTGACTGACGGGCTGGACTGGCTCGCGGCCGAGTTGCCGGCTCGTACACAACGTGCCACGTGCTCATGCGATCGATAGTTGCGCGCGCATCAAAATCGTGTGTTGCCGACGTCTCTGTAGGCAGCAGCGAGGGCCGTGGTGTGCCGCTGCTGTGGGGACGGCGACACGTTACGACGCCGTAAATACACGCTATAGGCGAATAACAACAGCACCAGGACGAGCGTTCACTCACACACATTCACTGCACATTCACTCTCCCATACATTCGTGTGTCTTAAAACACCACGCCAATCTGACAACGAAGTTTGTTTCATAGCATCCTTTGTCAGTCTTTCCACCTCTGCTAACGTAAAAGTTTTGTGGCTCCTTTCTACATAACCATTAACTTGAGCTCATATGAGATCAATGGAATTACAGTGGCAGTGGTACGATGGCAGTCTGAGGACACGACCGCCATATATGGCCACACATATTTGCCAGTTCCACCAAAACATGTAAAAATAAAGATGTTTTATTGTAAGCCAAGAGATCCAATAACTAACTCTTTCTACAGTCGTATGGTACGGCAATGTTTTTTCGCTATAGTAAGTCGATAATGTCTAATTTTCACGAAGCTACTGTTGGTGGCTATGGAAATTATATTTACTCCATAGCGTAGTGAGATATGGCACTCTTTCTACACTTAAAAACAATTTCGGTATAACGGCTGCATTTCGTGTACAGTGACATATGACTTACGGTCCGCTGACCGTAATGTATCAAGCGACCACATTTTAATCTGCAAGCTCTCCGGATTAACAGCTATAGGTTTCTTAATTTCCGAACATCAGGACGATTATGACCACTAAAAGCAAGCCACAATTCGATACTACAAGATCCGAAAGAACCGAAATTTTTAACCACATAGTCGATATATGGTCACTTCTTTTACATCTACATCTACATGGATACTCTGCAAATCACATTTAAGTGCCTAGCGGAGGGTTCATAGAACCATTTTCACAATTCTCTATTATTCCAATTTCGTATGACGCGCGCAAAGAACGAACGCCTATATCTTTACGTACGATCTATGGTTTCCCTTATTTTATGGTGGTGATCGTTTCTCCCTACGTAGATCGGTGTCAACAAAATATTTTCGCATTTGGAGGAGAAAATTGGTGATTCGAATTTCGTGAGAAGACTCCGTCGCAACGAAAAACGCCTTTCTTTTAACGATGTCCAGCCCAAATCCTGTATCATTCCAGTGACACCATCTCCCAAATTTCGCGGTAATACAAAACGCGCTGCCCTTCTTTGAACTTTTTCGATGTACTCTGTCAGTCCTATCTGGTAAGGATACCACACCGCGCAGCAGTATTCTAAAAGAGGTTCAAATGGCTCTGAGCACTATGCAACTTAACTTCTGAGGTCATCAGTCGCCTAGAACTTAGAACTAATTAAACCTAACTAACCTAAGGACAACACACACATCAATGCCCGAGGCAGGATTCGAACCTGCGACCGTAGCGTTCGCTCGGTTCCAGACTGTAGCGCCTAGAACCGCGCGGCCACAACGGCCGGCCTCTAGAAGAGGAAGAACAAACGCAGTGTAGGCAAGTTTCCTTAGTAGATCTGTCACATATTCTCAGTGTCCCGCCAATAAAACGCATTCTTTGGTTAGTCTTCGCCACAACATTTTCTGTGTGTTCCTTCCAATTTAAGTTGTTCGTAATCGCAATTCCTTGGTATTTAGTAGAATTTACGGCCTTTAGATTGGCCTGATTTATCGTGTAACCGAAGTTTAACGTATTCCTTTTAGCACTCATGTGGATGACCTCACACTTTTCGTTATTTAGGGTCAACTGCCAATTTTCGCACCATTCACATATCTTTTCTAAATCGTTTTACAATTTGTTTTGATCTTCTGATCATTTTACCGTCGGTAAATGACAGCGTCTTCTGCAAACAACCTAAGACGAATGCTCAGATTGTCTCTCAAATCGTTTATATAGATACGTAATAATAAAGGGCCTATAACACTGCCTTGGGGAACGCCAGAAATCACTTCCGTTTTACCCGATGACTTTCCGTCTATTACTACGAACTGTGACATCTCTGACAGGAAATCACAGATCCAGTCACATAACTGAAACGATATTCCATGAGCACGCAGTTTCACTACAAGCCGCTTGTGTGGCACAGTGTCAAAAGCCTTCCGGAAATACAGAAATACGGAATCAATCTGAAATTCCCTGTCGATAGCACTCAACACTTCATGCGAATAAAGCGCTAGTTGTGTTTCACAAGAACGATGTTTTCTAAATGTATGTTGACTGTGTGTCAACAGAACGTTTTCTTCGAGGTAATTCATAATGTTTGAACACAATATATGTTCCAAAATTCTGCTGCATATCGACGTTAATGATATGGGTCTGTAATTGAGTGGATTAATCCTAGTATCTTTCTTGAATATTGGTGTCACCTGTGCAACTTTCCAGCCTTTGGGTACGGATCTTTCGTCGAGCGAACGGTTTTATATGATTCTTAAGTATGGAGCTAAAGCATCAGCATACTCTGAAAGGAACCTAACTGAATACAGTCTGGACCAGAAGACTTGCTTTTATTACATAATTTAAGTTGCTTCACTACTCCGAGTATATTTACTTCTACGATACTCTTGTTGGCAGCTGTTATTGATTTGAATTGATGGAATATTTACTTCGTCTTCTTTTATGGAGGCATTTCGGAAAGCTGTGTTTAATAACTTCTCTTTAGCAGCACTGACTTCGATAGTATCTCCATTGCCATCGTGTATAGAAGGCATTAATTGTTTCTTGCCGCTAACATACTCCACATACGACCAGAATCTCTTTGGATTTTCTGTCAGGTTTCGAAACAAAGTTTCGTTGCGGAAACTATTATAAGAATCTCTCATTGAAGTCCGCGCTAAATTTCGAGCTTCTGTAAAAGATCGCCAGACTTGGGGATTTTGCGTCTGTTTAAATTTGGCATGTTTGTTTCGTTGCCTCTGCAACAGTGTTCTGACCCGTTTTGGGTACCAAGGAGGATCAATTCCGTCGTTTGTTAATTTATTTGGTATAAATCTCTCAGTTGCTGCCGATACTATTTCTTTGAATTCAAGCCACAACTTGTCTACACTTATATTATTAATCTGGAATGAGCGGAGATTGCCTCTCAGGAAGGCGTCCAGTGAGTTATTTCTGCTTTTTTGAATGGGTATATGTTTCGTTTATTTTTGGAGGATCTGGGGGTTACAATATTCAGTCTCACTGTGACGACCCTATGTTCACTAATCCCTGTACCCGTTTTGATGCTAGTTATGAACTCAGGATTGTTTGTTGCTAAGAGTTCAAGTGTGTTTTCACAACCGTTTACTATTCGCGTGGGCTCATGAACTAACTGCTCGAAATACTTTTCAGAGAATGCGTTTAGCACAATTTCGGATGATGTTTTATGCGTACCTCCGGAATTAAACATGTATTTTCGACAACATGTCGAGGGTAAATTAAAGTCGCCACCAACTATAATCGTATGAGTAGGGTACGTGTTTGAAATCAAACTCAAGTTTTCTTTGAACTTTTCAGCAACTGTATCATCTGAATTGGGAGGTCGGTAAAAGTATCCAATTATTATTTTATTCCGATTTCCAACAATGCCCTCTGCCCAAACTAAGTTACAGGACTATCTACTTCAATTTCGCGATATGATAAACTAGCCGCGCAGGATTAGCCGAGCGGTCTAAGGGGCTGCAGTCATGGATTGTGCGGCTGGTCCCGGCGGAAGTTTGAGTCCTCCCTCGGGCATGGGTGTGTGTGTGTGTGTGTGTGTGTGTGTGTGTGTGTGTGTTTGTCCTTAGGATGATTTAGGTTAAGTAGTGTGTAAGCTTAGCGACTGATGACCTTAGCAGTTAAGTCCCGTAAGATTTCACGCACATTATTATTTTTTTGATAAACTACTTCTAACAGCAACAAACACACCACCGCCAACCGCGTTTAGCCTATCATTTCGGAACACCGTTAGGTTCTTCGCAAAAATTTCGGCTGAGCTTATCTCCGGCTTAAGCTAGCTTTCAGTGCCTATATCGATTTGAGCATCAGTACTTTCTATTAGTGCTTGGACGTCTGGTACTTTCCCAACACAGCTACGACAATTTACAGTTCTTATACCGCTGGTTTCTGTATCTACGTTCTTCCTGTGTTCGGCCTGCACCCTTTGTAATTGAAGCCCTTCTTGTGTTTTCCCGAGACCCTCTAACCTAAATAACCGCCCAGTCCACACCACACAGCCCCTGTTACCTCTGCAGCCGCCTCCTGCGTATAGTGAACACCTGACCTATTCTGCGGAACCCGAAACCCAACCACCCATTGGCGCAAGTCGAGGAATCTGCAGCCTACACGGTCGTCGAACCGGTTGAGCCTCTGATTCAGACCCTCCAATCGGCTCTTTACCAGAGGTCCGCAATCAGCCCTGTCCAGACTCGGAAATTGTTTTTCTCAGAATTACCCTACAGAAAATAAAATGTTGGACATAGTACTAATTTCAGCATTAGATATAGTTTCGCCTCCTTTGCGTGAAAGTATTCCCGTTGTGATGGAACAGAACATGAATAAATCACTGCGTATTTCACGCTGCTCACCTCTCTTCCGTCCTTTGCCGCCTGACCTATCTGCCCCCCCACCCCACCCCGCCACGCTCACCTCCTTCCCCTCCTTCCACCAAATTCTGCGCATACAGACGTCATAGGGATGACGATTATCACTGAAACAACCGGTTTTCGTTTGTTTTATTTTTCATTGCCAGTGTTACAACCGTCAGAATAACCGGTTTCTGAAATAAACGATTTTCGCTTTTTATTCTTATTGCTTCCTGTAATAAACGCGAAAATCGAAAAGAGATTGCAAAATTTTGACTCCCTCCGTTTCCGGTTACATATAACCAAAATGTTAAATCACATAGTTAAATAAAAGAGTACTTAGTCTGTACACCCTTCGCTGCTTTCCTCGAAAAGTTTTAAGTGGTTTTAGTACTGCAAAAAATCGCCATAGTTCTCTTACTGCTCCTAATTTTTTGGAATTCTGCTCAAAAATCATATTGCAATCGAAGATCATACTACTTTTCGGCATTAGGAATAGCCCGCGCTAAAGAGTGAAAACTGAGGCTGAAGAACTATTTTTCTTGTTAATTTGTACGTTTTCAAGGGCTGCAACCACACAGAAACAGATTATATTTACACAGGCAGAAGATCAGCTACTTTTTATTTTTGTCGGAAAATAGGAACGAAATTTTAAGTTTTCTCCTCATATGATGTCGCAGGTTTGTTGTGGTTCCTCCTGTTTTTAATCTTTTAAAGCAAATGGGAAATTAAACTTCACTGATACCTCACATCGTATGATGCTTCCAGATCATGGATGGTGCCATTCTGTAAACAACTGACGTCCGACGACGACAGTAAGAAACTGCTATGTAGACCATATTCGGCAAGTCTTGAACACTAGGTGCACCTAACAGGTCACGCTACATGGTAACAGGAACATTACTGCCTCAGCAACACTGTACCAGTTCTTATGACATGTGTTTGTTGCTCGTTTCTGTTACTGTTATTAAAATTGTACTGATCGCTTTTCCTACAAACATCAAAAAAGTTTTGCATCACCCCAGTTCCAGGAACTCCTTAAGATAGACGTTGACTATGGATATTGTATCACAGACACAGTCCCTTTGACTGTTCAGAGATGTCACTAAACCCGCCCAAATGGTTCAAATGGCTCTGAGCACTATGGGACTTAACATCTGTTGTCATCAGTCCCCTAGAACTTAGAACTACTTAAACCTAACTAACCTAAGGACATCACACACATCTATGCCCGAGGCAGGATTCGAACCTGCGACTGTAGCAGTTGCGCCCAGCCCAAAGATGTAAACAATCATGCATGAGCAGCGCCTATTAGACGGAGGGGGTGCGACAGCCGATCAGTTCCAGTCATTCGACCAGAAAGAAGGTACAAGGCTCGTGTTGTCTGTAGTTCAACCATGCCTAGACGGTCAATACCGCGATTGGATCGCGTCCGCATTGTTACTTTGTGCCAGGAAGGGCTCTCAACAAGGGAAGTGTCCAAGCGTCTCGGAGTGAACCAAAGTGAAGCTGTTCGGACATGGAGGAGATTCAGAGCGACAGGAACTGTCGATGACATGCCTCGCTCAGGCCGCCAACGGCTACAACTGCAGTGAATGACCGCTACCTAAGGATTATGGCTCGGAGGAACCCTGATAGCAACGCCACCATATTCAATAATGCTTTTCGTGCAGCCACAGAACGTCGAAACTCTGCGCAATAGGCTGCATGATGCGTAACTCCACTCCCGACGTCCATGACGAGGTCCATCTTTGCAACAACAACACCATGCAGCACGGTACAGATGGACCCAACAACATGTGCGAATGGACCGCTCAGGATTGGCTTCAAGTTCTCTTCACTGATGAGTGTCACATATGCCTTCAACCGGGCAATCATCGGAGACGTGTTTGGAGGCAACCCTTTCACGCTGAACGCCTTAGACACGCTGTCTAGCGAGTGCAGCAATTTGAAGGTTCCCTAGCGTCATGGGGTGGCATTATGTGGGGCCTACATACACCGCTGGTGGTCATGGAAGCAGCCATAACGGCTGTGCGATACATGAATACCACCCTCTGACCGATAGTGCAACCATATTGGCAGCGTATTGGCGAGGAATTCGTCTTTTTGGACGACAGTTCGCGCCCCTGCGAGGTGCCGGGGCTAGCAGTGTATTTAACACTAAATTCTTCTAGATTCTACATATGTAAATGATGCTCTAAGCCCCCCCTATTCTAACTCCGACTTTTGCTGTTGCACAAGGATTAAAAAAAATACGCGAACTGACTCTAATCAACCCTGCCAGTGGAGTAGAAGAGAGTTTGGCACCTGCAATAATTTAATTTGATAAATAAGTTAAATAAACGAAGGTTTCATTAACATAGTGAGGAATGACAGGGTTGCTCTACCGATTAACAGAATGAAAGTTCTGTCCAAAATAACAATATGATTTATTGAGACTAAACACAAAATAATAAACAAAAGCACATGAAACATTTACAATACATCAAATTGGCTCAAATTGGATACCCAAACAAACGCTGTGAATGTGAAGTTGTCCCTAAACTAGAGTGTGAGGATTATGACAAAGTGGTATGTGGAGCCAATTCCTTGCAACTCAGATCTTAAGAGAAACACATAGCCAACCCAACACTAATTGCTGCTACCCAAGACAGAATAAAGTTAGAAAAAGACGAACAGGCGCGCTCTGCTGAGCTCTGATTATCACCTAGGAAAATCCCTGTCTGCCGGTGCTGCGGACATACCTTACCAATCTGTCTTCTTAACTGCAAGAACACGATTTGGCGTACCGGAGGCGATGGCTGGTTGCTTCGACGTCCTCGACCGAAAGGCGAGAGCCGACTACCTAGAGCACCCGTACAGGCCGAACACACAACATTCCCGCCCCCACGACAGTGGCCGTGGTTAAACGTTCCAATCAGCAACTCGAAAACCGGCGGAAAATTCCACTCCATTGCCGGAGCACTACCATTCCACCAATGGAGATTCTTGGCGCCAATTTCTGCACTGATTTTGCTCCGTCATGGAGCTATGCCCTGAGCAAGCCAATCACAGTTACTATTTTGCAGAAAGCGCGGGAATTTTCCCGCCACAACTGCCTGGGTACACAAGTCATTCCCACGCCTCGCTGGTAGCCCGCCAGAAAGTGTTTTCGCTAAGTTTCTGCGAAGTACGGAACATCTAGCCCAGCCACTACTTCAGGCCCCTCCGGGCGTGTCTTTTGACAATGTCGGCGTCTGGAAATCATTCACTCGACTCCCTCACACTCGTCGGCTTAGCCCTCTCGAGATCCGCAGAGCCCGCCTGTCACCGGACCACCTGGGTGACGAGAGACGCTGCGTGAGAAGTCCGCGTGTGAAGGAGTAGCAACTTTTCACCGCATGCAATTAGAGACGAAAATCGTAAGATAGAAATATGAGAGGGGGCTCATGCCACCTCTCATAGCCCCTACGCCATTTTAGATTGTAATTGGTGAGTGGTTGGCTCACTTAGGAGTAAGGTAGTGAGTCAATCGTCCAAGAACAATCTTACAAACTTACTCCACATGCCGCACTCTATTAAAAAATCATTGCAACTGAAAATGCAGCTCATAGAGGGAGGATTATTTATGATGTAGCCAACTTCACCTTCTTAATATGGAACACTAACATTCACATCACACATCCATACCCAGGGAGCCCCTTCCAAACACCGATTCACACAGACTTTCACGCTCTAAATATGGCCCGGGTATGTGAGCCAAATATGGAGCAGTTTATTCTCTACAATCAGAGTTGGAGTGCTCCGCAATTAAATGCCCAAGTTTTACAACAATTTGAATCATGAAACTAACCTGAACTCACTCACACATGATACTATTTAAGTTAACAATCTCTTTGTGAGCTTTCAGAATCTAGTTACAACCTCCGATTCATTCTGTCTCCCTGCAGCAAGAATAACCTTTACAAAATGTTCCCTGATCTGATGGTCCATTCACAATGACAGTGGTGGTATCTGCTTCAGTTTATGTGGACTTCAGGCACACTGTTTGCATACACACAACAATAAATACAAAATACAAAAAAAACATGGTGTGGAGAATAATACAGTAATTTGTAATAAGAATTACATTGTAAAACACAAACACAAACAAGGTATAACATACATTACAAAAACAACACTAGAGAAAGAAATTTAAGAAAAAAACAAGGTTCATGGGGCATCAAGTTGTGCATGCACATTGCACAATGTTCACGACTGTGCTGAGAATGAGGCACTAAATCACATTGTTAGAAATATTCGAAGCACTTCACAAATTCCACAGTACTGACATCACATAGGGCTAAACATCGGGTGTTGTTGCTACGTTGTTGCAACGGCAATAGTGTGTGCTGGAGCATCTGCAGTACTCTGTTGAGATTGCACCAAGACCCACGCATATGATCACGGCAGTACGGTAGGAAGACACAGTGATAGGCTCTCCTCACGTCGATTAATTGTCTCTGAGGTCTACTTGTTGGGATACATCACTAGTCTAGGTCTCTTCTGTCGCTGGACAGTACTCTACGTTTCCCAATATTGCAGTCCGACGAGGGATGATGGCACGTGGAGTGACTCCACAAGTGTGTGAGGTCATCCATACAGGATCGAACTAGGAGCGATGATTGCTACAACTGCTCTCTAATATGGAGGAGAAGTTAGAAATGAGACCATTCATTTGTTAGTGTGGCACGATACTGCTTTGTGTATGCAGGTCGGCCAATGCTAGTGAGTTGTAAAAACCCAAACAGGTGAGTATATAGCGTCCCTTTCTGTCCTGAGGCACATGAGGCGCAGGTTCTGATACGATATGTGATCTTCTTCGTATACTCACGACAACGTGGTCTGCCGCAGGGAATCCCTCCAAACGGCTGCCGCGTCCGGAGAGCTAGCAGGCTGTCGCGTGTGGGTCGCGTGTCAGTGTCAACGGCCAGCCTCACTTTCGCTTGTGGCCCGGCGAGGGCGGTCTGCCGCCTAATCCCTCATATATACGGCCCAGTGACTGTCAGCTTGTAGGACCGGATGCTCTCGCGCCCTTCACGTCAGGTGGCGCGCTGACGCTCTCTTCTTGCAGGTAGCCGATGACCTCTTGTTTTTGCTCCGGTTGGCCTCTGCATTGCCACGATCCCCGTCATCTGCACAATTCTTACAAAAATCTTATGCCTAACATTTCCCCATGACCTTCTATGTTATAATAAATTTACATAACGATACAGTGATGGTCTGTCATTTCAGACACTCTAATTTTAATTTTGTAGTTATTTATCTGTAGCTATCATTATAACAAAATCTCGGTGTGATATTTGTGTAGAGACCGATCTCAGTATTGTACATGGTGTGTGATAACTGATGCTATGTAATGGATGAACAACTAAATGTGCGGGCCCGCACTAATATTAGTATTAATTATATAGATCGACAGAAGACATGCTCAAGAATTAACTACCATTTGCCAACGATCTACATTCTATGTCTTTTGAATAAATTATGTTATTATGCAGGTCGAAGTTTTACTGAGCTTATAAAGAACAAGCAACTAATTTACGTCCACTTGCCGGTCGTCCCTCCATCTTGGGTCTGTGATTTGATGACCTGAAAAATAACATCCCATCAGGTGTGTGCCAAACACTTGTGGTAGAAAACCCCCACAATATTAATCTAATTATTGTTAAATCCTACAGTTTAACTTATCCTAGTATATCGTACCTTTTTTTTTTGTTTGTTTACCTTATACAATACTCTTACATAATTCCTGTTACGTTGAGATGTCTCGCTGCTCGCCGCTATTGACGACAGTGATGTGCGCGCCGTACGACATGACCTCCGAGTTTTCATTACGCCTCACTGAAACTCCAGAGACTGGGTTAGCCATGGCTATACACGACAATAAGTTTATAGTTGCAACTTCCTTCTCTATGTGATGCGGTTTTCGCGATCAAAGCACACCTTTCCAGAGGCAATGTAATATGACCAAGCCAGGACTGGTTCCTGTTGAGGATTCCGTCGCCCAATACACGCCAGCTACAGAGTATGTCACGAATCTCCAAGTATAATTCCTTGGTTATTGATCTGTGACAGTCACGAGCAGCACGCTAAATCCCCAACCAGCACATTGGCATGGTAGGCTTTATGCCCGCATTTCTATCGTCTAGGGCACCATTGAAGTCAAACACTCACAGGTTCACCCCGACTTGCAAGGCAACGATGCTGGCGCAGCTCTGCAAAAACTATACTGCCCATATTCATCCTCGAAATCACGCAATATACCACAATCTTGCAGTGCACTGACGCGTGCCTGCAAGCATTGGTATGAACGTCTCACGAACTGGTTGTGGCCGCTAGGGAGCGTATCACGACTTCTCAGAACGCTTCTAAGAGCACGTTCTTGTATGCGCCCGTTTGTGCGACATCTCGTCACTCATCTTTATCCCTTATCATGGACACCAGATAGGAAAGCACAAAAACATTGCTCATGGAAAGGTAGTGCCTCTTATCGCAACGACAGAGGAGATCGCGAACATAGACAAAAAAAAAGTTAACAGCAGTAAATTCTTATGCGAGAAAACGCAGCGTGTTAATACTTTAACAATCTTAATCTATTAATGCAACGATTATTGTTACCCAAAGAAAGGTTCATATATTTGCCTATTCTACTATGTACACCACTTAAACTACTATTATTCCACGAACTTCTTTGTGTGAGAGATGTGGTGGAGTCCTATGGACTAGCGTCAATCCCTTCTCAGACTCCCCCTCCTCTGACGTGCATTAGGATTTGCAGGTCTAATTTCAATCCCCTGGTTCTCCTGTTGTCCTTGGTTTCGCTCTCTCCAATTACGGTCGCTTTGCCGTTCGTTATTCCTCCTCTCCCAGATTCCTTGTCTAGCATGACCCTGTTCCCTGACGTTCTCGTTTCCGTGTCTCTGGTTTCCATAACCTTGAATAGCGTAACCTTGATGTCCCTAACCCTGGTTTCCTAACTGACGAACGCGATTATGCGATCTGCTGTCGTCTGCCCTTGCTGGCCCGTGGTATTTGTTATTTTGCGCCTTCTTCCTGTCCTTTGCGTCTTGTTTATCGAAGACTACTTCGAGTTCGCGCAATAGACTCTTGAATGCTTCTATGTCAGATCCACACTTGCCGACAAGTGTCTGTTGATACCTAACAGGCAATTTGGAAAAACAAAATTTGATGATTTCTCCCTTGCTATATGGACTATCTAAAAATTGATTCTTCTCGATTAAATCATTAAAAAATTTGGTTGCGCTCCTTTGCCCGGACACTTCCAGTTCGAGACAAAATATTATTTCCTCTTTAATCCTGTCTTGCGTTTCCTTTGACCAGTAGATCCCCAGGAACGCATCAACAAATTCCTGATAAGTCTGACACGTCGCTGCCACACCCCGCATCTTTTCCGCGGCTTGGCCTTCGATGTGTCCACACATGAATTCCAATTTTGCCAGGGTTGGACATGATGACGGTAATGAATTTGTAAACTGCATCACTCAGCTCTTGGGATGCATCGACCCTCCATTACCTCTGAACTTTTGGAATTTTAGTATCGACAGGAAGTGATTGTGATCAAAATCCTGTCCGATCCTCGCACTGGTGCTGTCACTCGTTTCCGATACTTGCACGTCTGCTGAGTGTCCTGATCTATTTTGCTGATAACTGTGATGTGCTACATCTGTATCACAGTGGAAGTGGCACTTCGAATTCACTCTCCTAAGTGGGCTACAATTATTGGAGCTATTACTAGGTGTTTCTGCGTGTGCCTTGTTAGTTCTGCACTCTGTCACTGGGCTAGAGCACGGCGGGCTTTTCCTCGGAGACACAATTCTGTGTATTCCATCATTGGTATCCGAACGCGCAGTGCTCATGTGCCCGTTTCGCTCTAGTTTTGCTATCCGACTCTCTACTTCTTTCATTCGTTTCGTAATGTTCGTAACCGCAATATTACCTTGAGTTTTTAAGAACGCTAGGGATTTTGCGTGAGGCTTGTGTCGCAAGTCACAAGCGACCTGCAAGTTGAGAAGTTACTTTTGCGATTTTCATTGCCCCTGCTGCTGCCGTTTTGGCTAGGCCCGCTACTTTTTGTGCTACCATTGACATTTGTTTTGCTTCTCCACATTCTTTCTTTATTGTTAGTAATTCCCCACGAATTTCCCCTATATGCGAAATTATTTCCTGTGTGTCCTTCTTACGCTGTTTCTCATCTTCTTCCTTCTCCTTCTTACGTTGTTTTTCATCTTCTTCCTTCTCCTTCTTACGCTGTTCGTCAGCTTCTTCCTTCTCCTTCTTACGCTGTTTCTCAGCTTCTTCGTTCTCCTTCTTATGCTGTTTCTCATCTTCTTCCTTCTCCTTCTTACGTTGTTTCTCATCTTCTTCCTTCTCCTTATTACGCTGTTTCTCATCTTCTTCCTTCTCCTTCTTACGTTGTTTGTCAGCTTCTTCTTTCATTGCTCGTAGGAAGCTCAGTATTGGGTTAATGTCATCATTTTGATCCTCGTCGCACATGGGTGATGTAACTCTGGACACCTGGGCGCTAGAGCTCTGACGTGGCCGAGCTGCTACCGTCTCGACCTGTGTGCCTGTCTCTGTTCCATCCTCCACTTCACTATCATAATCACGGTGGCGACGTTGCTCTAAGATCGCGTCCAAATCACCTTCCTCATCAATGACCCTGTCGTCCTGTGCTGCTAAAAATGTGCCTATCTCATCTCCGAACCTATCCTCGTCAGTAACCTGCCTCTTATCCATTATGCTATCCTCTTTTGTTTTAGTTTCGCTCGATAATAGTCGTGCCTTACTTCTCGCGATCATTCACGAAAAAAACAAATTTATCTAAAATTCACAACAAAAATCATCTACTCCCAATATTTTTCCACATAGACATAAAATTTCAACAACGCCGTTCCAACGCTGTAACTACAAGCATGATTTGTTGTGGTACAGAAACTGCACACAAAAAAAAATGGCTCTGAGCACTATGGGACTTAACTTCTGTGGTTATCAGTCCCCTAGAACTTAGAACTACTTAAACCTAACTAACCTAAGGACATCACACACATCCATGCCCGAGGCAGGATTCGAACCTGCGACCGTAGCAGTCGCGCGGTTCCGGACTGAGCGCCTTAACCGCGAGACCACCGCGGCCGGCAACTGCACACAAACCCGACAAAGTGTGATGAGGTACGGACACCACATCAAAGAAACACAAAAAAACAATGAACACACAAAAAATATATACACTGAAAACAAAAACTGTAATCATGCGCCGCTAATAAAAACTAATAGCGGAACTACAAGAAAAAGAACTTGGGTACTAATAATAAAAATAGAAGAGAAAAAAATTTGAATGTTCCTACTAAGAATACTGTTTGTTAATCAGTGATTCACAGGAAAGATCCGAGGCTAAGGGTCGCCATTTTATGCGAGGTGCCGGGGCTAGCAGTGTATTTAACACTAAATTCTTCTAGAATCTACATATGTAAATGATGCTCTAAGCCCCCCCCCCCCCCCCCCCTATTCTAACTCCGACTTTTGCTGTTGCACAAGGATTAAAAAAAATATGCGAACTGACTCTAATCAACCCTGCCAGTGGAGTAGAAGAGAGTTTGGCACCTGCAATAATTTAATTTGATAAATAAGTTAAATAAATGAAGGTTTCATTAACATAGTGAGGAATGATAGGGTTGCTCTACCGATTAACAGAATGAAAGTTCTGTCCAAAATAACAATATGATTTATTAAGACTAAACACAAAGTAATAAACAAAAACACATGAAACATTTACAATACATCAAATTGGCTCAAATTGGATACCCAAACAAACGCTGTGAATCTGAAGTTGTCCCTAAACTAGATTGTGAGAATTATGACAAAGTGGTATGTGGAGCCTATTCCTTGCAACTCAGATCTTAAGAGAAAACACATAGCCAACACAACATTAATTGCTGCTACCCAAGACAGAATAAAGTTAGAAAAAGACGAACAGGCGCGCTCTGCTGAGCTCTGATTATCACCTAGGAAAATCCCTGTCTGCCGGTGCTGCGGACATACCTTACCAATCTGTCTTCTTAACTGCAAGAACACGATTTGGCATACCGGAGGCGATGGCTGGTTGCTTCGACGTCCTCGACCGAAAGGCGAGAGCCGACTACCTAGAGCACCCGTACAGACCGAACACACAACATTCCCGCCCCCACGACAGTGGCCGTGGTTAAACGTTCCAATCAGCAACTCGAAAACCGGCGGAAAATTCCACTCCATTGCCGGAGCACTACCATTCCACCAATGGAGATTCTTGGCGCCAATTTCTGCACTGATTTTGCTCCGTCACGGAGCTGTGCCCTGGGCAAGCCAATCACAGTTACTATTTTGCAGAAAGCGCGGGAATTTTCCCGCCACAACTGCCTGGGTACACAAGTCATTCCTACGCCTCGCTGGTAGCCCGCCAGAAAGTGTTTTCGCTAAGTTTCTGCGAAGTAACGGAACCTCTAGCCCAGCCACTACTTCAGGCCCCTCTGGGCGTGTCTTTTGACAATGTCGGCGTCTGGAAATCATTCACTCGACTCCCTCACACTCGTCGGCTTAACCCTCTCGAGATCCGCAGAGCCCGCCTGTCACCGGACCACCTGGGTGACGAGAGACGCTGCGTGGGAAGTCCGCGTGTGAAGGAATAGCAACTTTTCACCGCATGCAATTAGAGACGAAAATCGTAAGATAGAAATATGAGAGGGGGCTCATGCCATCTCTCACCCCCATCGTGCACATCTTGTGAATGACTTCCTTCAGGATAACGACATCGCTCGACTAGAGTGGCCAGCATATTCTCCAGACATGAATCCTTTCGAACATGCCTGGGATAGATTGAAAAGGGCTGTTTATGGACGACGTGACCTACCAACCACTCTCCACTCAGAGAGATCTACGCCGAATCGCCATTGAGGAGTGAGACAATCTAGACCAACACTGCCTTGATGAACTTGTAGACAGTATGCCACGATGAATACAGGCATGCATCAATGCAAGAGGAGGTGCTTCTGAGTACTAGAGGTCCTGTGTATAGAGAGCAATTTGGACCACCTCCTCTGAAGGTCTCGCTGTATGGTGGTACAACATGCAGTGTGTGGTTTTCATGAGAAATAAAAGGGCGGAAATGATGTTTATGTTGATCTCTATTGCAGTTTTCTGTACAGGTTCAGGAACTCTCGGAACTGAGGCGATGCAAAACTTTTTTATGTATGTATTTTCTGTTATGACCCAATATGTCACAGCAATGGAAATTTTGCGAATCAGAATTACTCTTTTTTTAAACAAGGTTTATTTCAAAAACAAAAATTTTGGCACTGCTGCAACGGATAATCGGTATTTCGGTTGTTTACTCAGTTGTTAGTAAAGAACACCTGTTACACCCCAGGCCAAACAAATATCGAATAGTATCGGTTATTCACAACTGAATACCGGTATCGGTTTCAACTGGTCGGCTTTTCCCATGCTTACCACGTGATTTGGCAAGGCCTCTATGCCCGCAGAACAAGCAAAACAGCGAGCACGTGGAGTCCGAGAAACAGCTGCGATTGGCCGGCGCCCGGTCACTGCCACCTGACTCGCCGAAACGTCAATCACAAAGTAGTTTTAATTGGACCATAGTTAATTATTATTCCGTCTATAACGATTACGATATCGACGCGACTTTAAACAGGAACTTCTTCTTCTCGTGTCTTCTCTCGCGAAGAGAATACCTCGAGTTTGCGTTACGGGACGTCTGATATGCTGTCTTCGCGATGCGAGTAGGCGCGTTAGCAGAAGGCGTGTGTTCAGATGACTGGCAGCCCGCCGGCACGTGTGAGATGGAGCGCCAGCTGCTAACAAGCGCCACGGCGATAATTGCTATTTACGCTCCCTGCGGCCGCAGGAGGCTTACCGCGTGCACATCCCTTCCTGCAGCGCATTACTCTGCCACACATACATCTTACATTACCAGTGAAGTTAAGTTTTCAGTCTTTTCGTGTCACTGGATTTCTTTCTTTTCGTAGACTGTATGTGAATATTTTGTGTGCTGCGTCTACAGTCTCGCTTGATGTATTTACTAATAAGGAGCTGTCGTCACCGCCGTGCACACATTCCACGCAACAGTCGTCTTCATCTAAAGTTGATTACCCCAGTTGTATACAACAACCCGTCAAAATAAATGAGATCTTAATGTTTCACTGTATGTAATATATTCTTCTCATGCTGTGTACAAACTACCCACTGCAGGTTGACAAACGCGAATTCCATCTGAACTGGGAATGGCGGTTATAGCTGCAACAACGGGTTTTCTGTTATATTGCTCACTGTGAACGAATTGTTGTTAAGTTCTTATTGTATTACTATTTCCTTCCTCTTTTATCATTTCATAGAAATGGTAGACAAATCTTTAATCTTCCAAAATAAGTGAAGCGTTGTACTTCATTCTTCGTCACTTCGTAAAAAATATTTCCAGGTTAGGATTGGTGCTATTCTGCAAGACAATGGATGTCCGATAACGACACCCTGCAGGTACACACATCCCTTAAGCAACAACGTACAGCAACCGGGACATTATTGTCTTAGCAATCCTGTAATAATTATTGTGCCGTATGTTTCTTGCTCGTTTCTATTAGCATTCTTATTACAATAGCACCGATCGCTTTCCCATTTCCTATAATAACGCAATATTTCAAACCAAGGCAAATTTCACCACTAAAAATACTCCTTTTTTTTAAAAAAAATGTTTTTTAAAGTACAAAATTTTAGCACTGTTGCTATGGCTAACTGATTTTTTAAATCGGTTGTTAGGACAAAATAAAAAAAGCACCCGCTATAACTGAAACCAAACAAATACGGAAAAATACTGGATATTCTGAACTAAAATACCGGTATCACCTCTAACTGGTCGGCGTTTCCCACACCTGATCTGAACCCTCAGACAGCTCAAACTGAACTGGACTTTATTTCACAAAGTTGATTACCTTATTCCCTGACCATTCCTGCCTGCAGCCGGGAGAGCAATATTTCATCTTCCGATATTTCGGATGTTAAACTACAGCTATCTTCAAGGCGAGGCGACTACTAAAATAAAACCACTTTACGTAGTGATACAGAGATAAGACAATGGCACAGTAGCACCAGTTATATAAACAACTTTATGAGTTGGTGAATAACACATAGCAAGTGCCGAGCAAGCAGGTCCACAGTGCTTACGAATTAATTATTAAAATGGGTGGCGTGAGGTGGAATGCCGGCCACGGTGGTCTCGCGGTTCTAGGCGCGCAGTCCGGAACCGCGCGACTGCTACGGTCGCAGGTTCGAATCCTGCCTCGGGCATGGATGTGTGAGATGTCCTTAGGTTAGTTAGGTTTAAGTAGTTCTAAGTTCTAGGGGACTGATGACCACAGCTGTTAAGTCCCATAGTGCTCAGAGCCATTTTGTGGTGGAATGATAGGTAGCGAAGACTCGGAACATTAATTCCACTGAGGGTGCAGACGTGAAATGAGTGACTTCCGCTAATCGGCCAATTGGAATCCCTTGTCTTGTATCTTTGTACTAAACGCCATTGTCAAGCTATCAGTTGTAAGTTGCTGTGGGTGTTATTTTCCTGAGGAACCGGCCATGTTCGAAACCTGGGTCGTAATTTTGTGTTTTTAATTTATTACAAACTTGTCTGTACTTCACACTCTTCTGTTGTACTGATTGCTTGCTGTATGGTGTTCGTCTGTTAGCGCTTTTATTTTACATTAATAACTTATATCTGTATGCCAAACTATTTTATTGTTCTACTATGGAAATTTGAATTACGTTAATATGGCACATTTATAACTGTTGTTGGCTATGTGGTCTTCGCTGACCAAATCCAAAGTAAAAATAATAAAAAAAGCACTTGTCTTGTTGAGTGGTTTGTCTGCCAACTGTATTTCTACGTTTGTCCAATCAGTCACAACAGAATAACACTGTGACCAGTCTCGACGTCCCGTAATTAATGGAATGGTCAATGGAAATACGAAGTTCAGTCACTGCAAAGTTCCTGGGCTGGCAAAGACGAAGGTGTCGCCGGTGTCCGGCGCTCCGTTCTTGTAGAGTCGTACTGTTTGTCCTATATAGCTTTTGCGACAGTGACAAGGAATTTCATTAATACGCGCCTTTCTTAAACCCGGACTATCCTCCACAGTACCCAGAAGAGCTGCCATCTTGGTCGGTGGACGGAAAATCACATCCACTTTATGTTTCTTCATTATTCAGGCAATTTTAGAAAAAAACCTGTCAAATTTTTGAAGAAATCTATGCTTGTTTATGACACCTTTCGCTATCGAATATCGCCTTTCTGACAGTAAAGACGTGAATTTCGCTTCACCCAAACTGGAGTGGTACGAAATACCACAAGATTTTCTCTGATAGTTCTATCGCAACGTTCCTCATTACGGTTTAAGTTCTCCACTAACTAACATTTGAAATTTTCGTCGTTAACATTCCCCACACTTTAGTTTTTAAGGCTACGATTAGATGCGCGAGATGTAAATCTGTATCTATCTATGAAGAAAAAAAACTGATGCTGACGTTTATAAGGTGCTATCAATTCGAAGGCAAGTTTTAACTTCACAATTTTTTACTTCACATTATTCTATTGAATATACTGTATCCTTGCCTACCTTTGAGCTGTGAAACTGCTCACCCAGTGCTTAAAGGTAGGTCTAAGACACCTGCACGAGGCAATTCTGTTCTATGGTTTGCGGTTTAATTGCACCCCATTCTCTTTACACCCTGTTGTTGTTGTTGTTGTTGTGGTCCTCAGCCCTGAGACTGGTTTGATGCAGCTCTCCATGCTACTCTATCCTGTGCAAGCTTCTTCATCTCCCAGTACCTACTGCAACCTACATCCTTCTGAATCTGCTTAGTGTATTCATCTCTTGGTCTCCCTCTACGATTTTTACCCTCCACGCTACCCTCCAATACTAAATTAGTGATCCGTTGATGCCTCAGAACCTGTCCTACCAACCGATCCCTTCTTCTAGTCAAGCTGTGCCACAAACTCCTCTTCTCCCCAATTCTATTCAATACCTCCTCATTAGTTATGTGATCTACCCATCTAATTTTCAACATTCTTCTGTAGCACTACATTTCGAAAGCTTCTATTCGCTTCTTATCTAAACTATTTATCGTCCACGTTTCACTTGCACACATGGCTACACTCCTTACAAATACTTTCAGAAACGACTTCCTGACACTTAAATCAATACTCGATGTTAACAAATTTCTCTTCTTCAGAAACGCTGTCCTTGCCATTGCCAGTGTACATTTTACATCCTTTCTACTTCGACCATCATCAGTTATTTTGCTCCCCAAATAGCAAAACTCCTTTACTACTTTAAGTGTCTCATTTCCTAATCTAATTCCCTCAGCATCACCCAACTTAATTCGACTACATTCCATTATCCTCGTTTTGCTTTTGTTGATGTTCATCTTATATCCTCCTTGCAAGACACTGTCCATTCCGTTCAGCTGCTCTTCCAAGTCGTTTGCTGTCCCTGACAGAATTATAATGTTATCGGCGAACTTCAAAGTTTTGATTTCTTCTCCATGGATTGTAATACCTACTCCGAATTTTTCTTTTGTGTCCTTTACTGCTTGCTCAGTATACAGATTGAATAAAATCGGGGAGAGTCTACAACCCTGTCTTACTCCCTTCCCAACCACTGCTTACCTTTCAAGTCCCTCGACTCTTACAACTGCCATCTGGTTTCTGTACAAATTGTAAATAGCCTTTCGCTCCCTGTATTGTACCCCTGCCACCTTCAGAATTTGAAAGAGAGTATTCCAGTCAACATTGTCAAAAGCTTTCTCTAAGTCTACAAATGCTAGAAACGTAGGTTTGCCTTTTGTTAATCTAGCTTCTAAGATAAGTCGTATGGTCAGTGTTGCCTCACGTGTTCCAATATTTCTACGGAATCCAAACTGATCTTCCCCGAGGTCGGCTTCTACCAGTTTTTCCATTCGTCTGTAAAGAATTCGCGTTAGTATTTTGCAGCCGTGACTTATTAAACTTTACACCCTACGCACAGTAATGGCACTAACTGGACTGTTGGAGCTTACGAGTGATCCCTTCTGCTAATTTCACGCGAATTTTTATAGCGACACTCCGAAATGCTGGTCAGTTCCTGTCCGTCAGTAGATGAGGTCTCCCTGGTCTGCGTTTAGCAACGGTTGTTTCTACGCGTTTCCACTTCACAGTCACTTTAGTAACAGCCGACTTGGGGAGCATTAGATGGCTTGAAATGTTGTTGAGTTATTTGTTACTGAGATGACATCCAACGACTAGCCCACGTTCAAAGTCACGGGGCTGTCCTGACCAAGGCACTGTGCTGTCACTGCTTCACGAGACTCCGCGCCTCCTTTTGTACCGACGGGTACGCCTCCCGTGACGTCTTGTGGTCCACTGCACGTCGCACAGAAGAGTTCGGACGCTTGTCATCACATAGTGTATATATTTATTTAATATTTACCTCGCCAGCCGACAGGCTGTCAAGCTACAAATCCATCCATCTCCTAGGATATTTTATGGCACTTGACCTGTGACATGCAGGCATGTCAGAAGGAAAACTGAATCGCACTGAAAAACACAGGCACTGCAATACTGCATTTATACGCCGATACCGGACAAGCGACATTCCATTAAAATCTCGCCCCTGTACGGGAATACACATTACGAATGTACGAACACAGGTTCCAGACACATGGTTCAAGACATCAGGAAGTTTTGGGCTGGCCGTGAGTCTTGCTCGGATAGCCTAGTGGTCGCCTGCCTGAGTGGCCGAGCGGTTCTAGGCGCTTCAGTCTGGAACCGCGTGTCCGCTACTGTCGCAGGTTCGAGTCCTGAATCGAGCGTGGATGTGTGTGATGTCCTTAGGTTAGTTGGGTTTAAGTAGTTCTAAGTTCTACGGGACTGATGACCTCGGATGTTGAGTCCCATAGTGCTCAGAGCCATATGAACCATTAAAAAAAATAATAAAATGAAAAAGTGGTAAGACGAGCGCTCGCGATAAGCGGGAATCGTGTTCGAGTTCCGGTCTGGCAGATATTTTCACTGACGTCATTCCATCTTACACCTGATAGTTGTCCATGTTCGTGTTTGCGAATACATTTACTGTGTCCCCAGGAAATCCCAGAACCCGGCACAGTAAAAAAAGACATGGCCATTACAGCAGAGGCTGAGAAGGCGTGGCCGCAGGAGTCGTCTTGGCAGAACTAGGCCGATCATAGTGAGGAAATCCAGCTGCCTGCAGCCGCGGGTATTACGGCTGAGGCAACACACCCATAGATCACAAACCGTAACTGACGAGGGCCGATTCACTCGCACCACCCACGTACCGCGCATCGACAAGCACAATATGCGCCTAACATGCACGCCCCACAACATATAGACGTTAACAGGCGTTCCGCATCGCATCGACCGAAGAGCCAAAGAAACTGGTACACCTGCCTAATGTCGTGTAGAGCCCCCGCATAAGTGCCACAACTCGATGTTGCATGGACTCGACTAATGCCTGAAGCAGTGCTGGAGGAAACTGGCACCGTGAATCCTGCAGGGCTGCCCATTAATCCGTAACGGTACGAGGGGGTGGAGATCTCTGCTGAACAGCACATTGCAAGGCATCCCAGATATCCTCAATAATGTTCATGTCTGGGGAGTGTGGTGGCCAGCGGAAGTGTTTAAGCTCAGAAGAGTGTTTCTGGAGCCACTCTGCAGCAATTCTGGGCATGTGGGGTGTCGTACTGTCCTGCTGGAATTGCCATAGTCCGTCGGAATGCACAATGGACATGAAAGGATGCAGGATGCTTACGTACGTGTCACCTGTCAGAGTCGGATCTAGAAGTATCAGGGGCCCCAATATCTTTCGAACTGCACATGCCCAACACCATTACAGAGCCTCCACCAGCTTGCACAGTCCCCTGCTGACATGCAGGGTCCATGGATTCATGAGGTTGTCTCCATACCCGTACATGTTCATCCGGTCGATACAATTTGAAACGAGACTCGTCCGACCAAGCAACAAGTTTCCAGTCATCAACAGTCCAATGTCGGTGTTGACGGGCTCCGGCGTGGGGGTAAAGCTTTGCGTCGTACAGTCATCGGGGTTCACGGGTGGGCCTTCGGCTCGGAAAACCCATATCGTTGATGTTTCTTAGAATGGTTCGCAAACTGACGCTCGTTGATGGCTCAGCACTGAAATTTGCGGAAGGGTTACACTTCTGTCACGTTGAAGAATTCTTTTCAGTAGTCGATGGTCCCGTTCTTGCAGGATCTTTTTCTGACCGCAGCGATGTCGGAAATCTGATGTTTTACGGGCTTTCTGATATTCACAGTACACTTCATCGCATATCGGAGATGCCGTGTCCCATCGCTCGTGCACCGATTGCAACATCACGTTCAAACTCAGTTAAATCTTGATAACCTGCCATTGTAGCAGCAGTAACCGATCTTGCAACTGTGCCAGACACTTGTTGTCTTATATAGGAGTTGCTGACCGCAGGAGCGCCGTATTCTGCCTGTTTACATATCTCTGTATTTGAATACCTATACCAGTTTCTTTGGCGCTTCAGTGTAATACCGTACGATTACGGATCAAGACGACCTTACTCGCAGATATGCTACATGCGGCCGATTTAGATATCGCTCTGTTATAGCAATTTTACGTCGACGAATTCCCGTCCCTCTACGGTTATGACACCTTGTTGCCCCCAGCTTCAGAAACTGGTAGTGGCACAGGTATATTCGTAAGGAAGGCATCGTAGCAGAGGACGCCACATACCTACCATCGGCAAACATAATGGCTGTGATTGTTCCTGTAGTGCGGCTTATCAACATGTACGCGCCGCCAGGTACGGACAAACGAATAGAACGATCATGGTTCTTTGCGGAAGAAACAGCTCCGTTCTTTCTAGGACGGCACGCTCATTACGTCCTCGGTGGCCACTTCAGTTGTGTGCTGACGCAAAAGTTCCCACGTTATAAGACATGAACAGAACTGAGAACATTGGTACAAGATCTGCAGTTGGTAGATTTGTGGGAACATACCCATGGAGGTCGATCCGGATATACGTTTGTAACTAGCCACACTGCCAGCCGCATCGATCGCGTGTTCGTCATGCGCCGCCTCCAACCTGACATCCATCATGCAAAGCTATGGTCTGTGGCCCTCACTGACTACTTGGTATATATCTGAACTATGGCCCTCCGAAGACAGAGAGTCTGGTGAAGCCGCGGCCTATGGAAAACGAATGTAGCCCACCTTAACGTTCCAGAGTGTCACCAAGTTATTAAAGAAGTCTGGCGATCTTGTGACGGACGTCGACGGATATATCCTACTCCTTTACGTTGGTCGTTGGAATGAATCAAACTGGCGATACGGCGTGCACTGATTGCGTTGGGACGCGAACACTTACGGTATAGACGGCACACGTCAAACTTCTATTTCTCGATATTACGAGAATGTACCAACCAGGCCCCCTGTCCTGAACGACAGGTGGTTTACAACGAACCAAGGCAAGACATGTGTTTTCACCTGGAAGGAGCGGCAGTCCGCGTGAGGACACGAGATCGGGTCGCGGGCGAACGCCCATCGATGCACCGTGTCATTAATGAACGGAAGTGGCGCCACAGAGCCCTAATGCATACTACTGGCACGACAGGCTGGCTCTCCAAGACGTTACTCACGCGCTCTTTGGGGTGCTCGATCAAGAGGCGGAGGCCGTACTACTGAAGGAAATTAACGAGGACGAAGTAGCAGAAGCTGTAGGCACGGGGGCGTCCAATAAGTCGTCGGGGTCGGACGGAATACCCCTGTAGTTCTATCCAACCTTTCATAACTTTGTGGCTCCCTGTTGGACTACAATCTGCTGCCAACTAATGTCTCCCAACGTGCCAATTCCGCCTGCCTTTGTAGAGGGTCTGATCATCCCAACATCAAAACCTTCAGGCGGCACACGACTTAGAGATTACTGCCCACTAACACAGCTTAACTGTGGTCCTTAGATTTTTGGCAGATTGATGATGGCACAGCTTACAAGAATACTGCATCGCGTGGTATCACTTGAATAGATATCCCTAGGAGACAATACAGGGCTATTACAAATGATTGAAGCGATTTCGTAAATTCACTGTAGCTCCATTCATTGACATATGGTCACGACACACTACAGATACGTAGGAAAACTCCTAAAGTTTTGTTCGGCTGAAGCCGCACTTCAGGATTCTGCCGCCAGAGCGCTCGAGAGCGCAGTGAGACAAAATGGCGACAGGAGCCGAGAAAGCGTATGTCGTGCTTGAAATGCCCTCACATCAGTCAGTCATAACAGTGCAACGACACTTCAGGACGAAGTTCCACAAAGATCCACCAACTGCTAACTCCATTCGGCGATGGTATGCGCAGTTTAAAGCTTCTGGATGCCTCCGTAAGGGGAAATCAACGGGTCGGCCTGCAGTGAGCGAAGAAACGGTTGAACGCGTGCGGGCAAGTTTCACGCGTAGCCCGCGGAAGTCTACGAATAAAGCAAGCAGGGAGCTAAACGTACCACAGCCGACGGTTTGGAAAACCTTACAGAAAAGGCTAAAGCAGAAGCCTTACCGTTTACAATTGCTACAAGCCCTGAAACCCGATGACAAAGTCAAATTCTTTGAATTTTCGGCGCGGTTGCAACAGCTCATGGAAGAGGATGCGTTCAGTGGTGAAGTGAACAGACACAATGTGCGAATCTGGGCGGCAGAGAATCCTCACGCATTCGTGCAGCAAATTCGCAATTCACCAAAAGTTAACGTGTTTTGTGCAATCTCACGGTTTAAAGTTTACGGCCCCTTTTTCTTCTGTGAAAAAAACGTTACAGGACACGTGTATCTGGACATGCTGGAAAATTGGCTCATGTCACAACTGGAGACCGACAGCGCCGACTTCATCTTTCAACAGGATGGTGCTCCACCGCACTTCCATCATGATGTTCGGCATTTCTTAAACAGGAGATTGGAAAACCGATGGATCGGTCGTGGTGGAGATCATGATCAGCAATTCATGTCATGGCATCCACGCTCTCCCGACTTAACCCCATGCGATTTCTTTCTGTGGGGTTATGTGAAAGATTCAGTGTTTAAACCTCCTCTACCAAGAAACGTGCGAGAACTGCGAGCTCGCATCAACGATGCTTTCGAACTCATTGATGGGGACATGCTGCGCCGAGTGTGGGAGGAACTTGATTATCGGCTTGATGTCTGCCGAATCAGTAAAGGGGCACATATCGAACATTTGTGAATGCCTAAAAAAAATTTTGAGTTTTTGTATGTGTGTGCAAAGCATTGTGAAAATATCTCAAATAATAAAGTTATTGTAGAGCTGTGAATTCGCTTCAATCATTTGTAATAATCCTGTAGTACCATTCAGATGGCTCTTGGCTAATATCGCGATTCAATCACACTGGCGAAAGCATGTCGACTACGCACAGCTCTGATATCCATAGACTTTGATCGAGCCTTTGACAGGGTCAGCCATACCAATATTATACGCTAACGACGTTCTCGCAGCCCTACATGGCCACGATAATGCGGTTACTACACTGATCCACCTCTAAAATGCTTATTAATGGCCGACTGGTGGGGCCCCTTACTATTACGAGATCGGTGCGACAAGGGTGTCCCTTATACAGGATCGTATATGCACTGATCGTTGAACTGCTTCTCAGCGGCCCTCACTAACACTTGACAGGCCTATCGATACGGGAACACTTTTCAATGCAAGACGTATACAGACGACGTACAACTGGTAGTGCGAACTGGCAACGATACAAATGCAGCGTTGGACTGGATAAATAGATATGGCGTTGCTACGGGTAGCCGTATGAACGTGGACAAATCGGTCGCACTGAATATTGGTAATGGACTACCTGCTGACTACGTTGCACCCTTCCAGATACGAGACAGTTTAAAGTGTACGAAGATCGTCTTTACAAATGACGTGAGACGCACGGCGGCGATCAACTTTAAAAAGTTGCTGCAAGCCGTCCTGAATGGTGTCAAAGCGAACAGCTTGCGCACCGTAGACATCATTTAACAGGTCACCTACATAAATACCCACTTAGCATTACGTATCCCCCACTAGGCACAGATTCTTCCGATGCCCAAGACGATCGCTCGACGCATTCTGGCAGCATTTGGATACTACGTCAGCGCAGGATTTCTCTTAAAGATCCGATATAATGCACTAACCCTACCCATTGGCAGAGGAGACCTGGGGCTCGTACACGTTCACGATCGTGCGGTGGCCCTTTATCTCAGCTTGATGTTTAAAATGTGGATAGACAACTACCGAGTCTGTCGGGATTCTTGATAGACGAACTGCCACCAGCTTTTCGAATTGCGACGGTGATGGTGAAGAACATTTTCCAACCTTTCCATAATATCAGAGATATTTTCTTGTATATAGCTACGTTATGACAGATCGCCCCGTCACGAATACTCACGAGCAGGCGCTCTGCCAACCCTGTGGATTCACGGCACCACACAATCCACTGACCGGTGATATGGCGGCCAATTCATCGTACCACCCCTGACACAGAAACACGAACGACGTCGTACCTGGTAGTTAACCGTAAAGAAGTTACCAGATCCCGCCTCCAAGCCACCAATACGCTGAACTCCCGGTTACGTCAAGCATGTCATGTTGGAGACGACGACTCCCACCGTCTTATGTGCGGCCACTCTGCGGCAGTGTGGCATCTCGTGACGAAGATGGTTTCCTTCCTTTTCCGAGTAGGACAACAAGCCATTGACCCTACGTTTGTTCTTTCTCCCGACAGAACTTACTACCCACGAGCCAAGACGAACGCGGTGATACGGATACTAGCCCAAACGGTGCGTTACGTTCTTCGCGACGGCCCGACGAATGTGCTAGATTTCTTGAGCCATCTGCATGAACGACTACGGCGATTTTGTGTAATCCGAAATACCAAAACTATTTTTCAAATTTACTGGGGTATGCGTTCCGAGACCCCCCCCCCTCCCCACCTGGAATGACACGGGTATGAGAAACACGTTGAACACTATGAAGAGACATACACTGACCATGACGAAACGGTTACCTCCTCCAGTTCTACGAGACAATGCGCTCGGAGGCAGAAGCACCGACGAGGACAGTTCTTATACTCACCCACCAGCGGAGACTTTCTATTTGTCCTGTCTTTTTATTCAAGAACACGTATCGTTTCATTAGTGAAGAGTGTCCGGTGAATGATATCGTTGTAAACTCAAAAAAAGAAAAAGTGTATTTTGTCTTCTCTGAGTTATTTCCTTTTTAAAAAAAATGGCTCTGAGCACTATGTGACTTACCTTCTAAGGTCTTCAGTCCCCTAGAACTTAGAACTACCTAAACCTAACTAACCTAAGGACATCACACACATCCATGCCCGAGGCAGGATTCGAACCTGCGATCGTAGCGGTCGCGCGGTTCCAGACTGTAGCGCCTAGAACCGCTCAGCCACCCCGGCCGGCTCCTTTTCAGAGTGTTTTGTTTCCTCTCCTACTTATGAGCTGTAACAAATTAAAAAAAAAATAAAAAAAATTGCGAAGGCGTGCCTGTGTGCAAATGAGGTACAACGGCATCGGCGAGGAACGCGGCCACGAAGAGCGATGCAGTACGTTATTGTTTTGTACTCCACGAAGCGGTTTATGTCTATTATTTGTTCCACCATTACCACTTATTATCACATCCTGTTCCTTAATAAATAAATTAAAAAATTAAGGAATGGTAAGATGAGTGCTCTCGATAAGCGGGAAATACGGGTTCGAGCCCCGGTCAGGCACAAATTTTCCCTGTCGCCATTCCATTATACAGCTGATGGTTGTCCGTACTCGCAGTTGCGAATGCGTTACATGTATTTCATAATGGCTTTAGTCGCCGCAGTGCCTGTTCTTTCGTAAATGCATGCATGTCCGAAGGAACATTGCATCGACCTTCTGAACAATACAGGCACTGCAATATCGTATCGATGGGAAACTTATCCTATGCGTTAAGCGTGTCAGGAGTTCCCATTTGCCTGGAAATGAAGTCCGCAGCATAAAAAACAAGATCGTCGTTCGTAAAAGCTATGTTACTTACGCAGGGCGTACGAAACACTATCCACCTTAACTTCATCTTATGCTATTATTGCACTGCTTGACAAAAGAAGTAAAGAAGTGAAGCACCCAGAAGAAGAGATGAAAACGAAATGAAACTTCACAGTTTGAGAGAGTATCTGACGTTATTTCAGTTATTACAAAATTGAGTCAAATTTACAAAGAACTTGACAGTATGATCCCACTAATCACTTTGACGTTGTACCCCCTGTGTCCTGGATTCGTGCGCTAATTCGGTTGGGAAGAGCGTCATAAAGCCGTTGTAATTTCTCCTGAGGCAAGCTGCCCCACAACTGTTCTAACTGGCTCTCGACAAATCGAACACTGGCGCTAGTAATGAGTTGACGTCCATGGTGGTCCTACACATGTTTTATCGGTTATGTGTCTGGGGATCTCACTTGTCACAGGAGTACCTAAACATCAAGCAACTAAGGCGTAGCGACACGTGCCGTGTGTGGTCGAGCACTCTCCTTTTGAAAAATGGCAGCGTATTACTGCCGCGTGGGAGATAACACATCAGACTCAGGATGTCCGTTTTGTAACGTTTTGCCATCAGAGTTCCCTCAATCACTGCCAGTCATGACCTGAATTCATACCGACGGCCCCGTTCAGCACGACGCTGTGCCTCTCCAGGATATTGAAAGAATGGAACCTCTTCCCAGAGGCCGACAGTGGTCATCCGTGGCGGTAAGGAACTGCGATTCACCGCTGAACACAACGCGTCCCCATTCCTCAGAGGCCCATGCTTCCCAATCAAGGCACTACTCCAAACGCAACTGAGCCAGATCGCTGGTCGATCATCAGCTATCGGCTTGTTATCTTTGACGCGTCCCCGGGCATGAGCATCTTTGCGTTTTCGGCTGGGGCGGGCGGGACGGCGAGAGGCCTTTTGGGGCGGCCGGTGAGACTGGTGGAGTTGTGGCTCGGGCGTAAGCACGTGTGTAATGTCTGTTACGCTGGGGCTGTTAGCTAACCGTGAAACTCCTGCAGCGGTTACTGGTTGCCTGGAAGGCATTTCATATAAACTGTGCCAAGCCTCGCAGTGAGAGGGGAGTCCGGAGTTGGTGTTGGCCTAGATGTTTGTACAAATTGAGGTGCCTGTGTGAGAAGCACGGCGTGGGCCTGTCGGTTGCTTCGTCCTTCTGCCAGCCACCGCAAGCGGATGTTCGGCCGCAATGTCTACAGTTTGTGGTGGGCATAATGTGAACAAGTTCTCGTAGGATGTGCTCCCAGCCTGACTCTTTGCCTGTGTTATTTGTGGGTGCTGACCCCTGGCCTGTAACTGCTTCCGGGTGTCATGTAAGATTTCACAGCAAAACTGTGTTTTTGTGGCATTCTGTGTTTCTGGTTCAGCCTCCGCCTAGAAAGGGGAAAGATTTGTTCCTCAACTGAAAGTGGGGGGGGGGGGGGGGGGGGGGTTCGATTGGACATCTTTTGGAATTCCTTAATGCTGTAATTTAAACATATAAAAAAATTGTTCTTTTAGAATAAGCACCTGTTTCTTTGGGGCATTGCAGTTCAAACAGGAGTGGCGTAATGTTAATGAGTATTTGATATTCGTCAAATAAAGTGTATTTAATGTCTTGCAGTTTTCTGGGCCACGCAGCTGTGTTATTGAACTCATTTTGAAGTGTTCTGTCGGGTGAATGGCTGCTCCCCACTTCAATGTATTCTTTTGAGTAGTATTGTCAGGCTTTTTGGATATTTTTCAGTGGGGTGTACTGATTCAATTTTGTTTTTCTCTTTCTTTTGAATTACGGAGAATTGTTTAGTTTATCTGGTTATTGGCTTAACTCGCGCTTCACGTACTAAATCAGTTGATATTGAAATTGTTTTTTTTTATTCCTGTTTAATGTCAGACAGATTCAAATGTAACTTCATTTATGTTATTTGAAATAAATGTGTTGGGTTGACCTTAATGAATGATGTGCAATCGAAGTAAGGGACCCAGTCCTTCATTAGTGCTTGACAGTGGCGTGTGGTTCGTGTTGTGAGCCCCGTTTATGTTGTCGTGTTGAAGGCAGTCTACGCAGATACTGAATGTTGGATAGAGTCCATTACTTGTTCTCGGATGACAGGCACAGATGCGAGGGGCTAACGATGTGCTTGGTGCGCAATACGAGGATCCTCCCTTGTGGCGGTTGTACGTGGTCTACCGAGCCCTTGACGGCGAGTATGTTTCCTCTCACGTTAAGGCGCAGTCCAACATCGGACCGCTATCACACCCGAATGCGTCATAATTCTGGATATTGCAGGATTTGACAAGACGGTCAAATGGGGCCCACAATGAGACCGCTTTCAAACTCTGTCAGATGCCGATAACGCAGTCTCACACGAGTATGCGAAATCTCCTCTTTCACGATCATCACTCAATGTCTTACACTATTCACGCTCCTTATAAACGCTACCAGTCCTGGTAACAAAACCAAACTCAGAAAACAGTAATGCACTCTGACGTCCGTTGTACCTGTCACAGACAATTGCAGCTGTACATATTTACATGCCCGCTGATGGTGTGTACCTGGATGAAGTTACATCGGCATCCGACACGTCTTATACGTACTCCACGTTTTCCTTACTGGGCAGTGCGTAATGTCTACTTGCAGTGTGGATTTGGTAGCAAGTTCATGACAGATTCTCAACTGTTGTACTATATAGTGGACTCAGAATAAATATAATACTTCATATTCCAAAGGAGGAAGATGCTGTCAGGTGTGAATATTACCAGGCCATCAATTTAATAAATTTTGGTTACAAAGTACTTACACGAGTTATTAATAAAATAACGGAAATACTGGTAGAAGCTGGGCGTTCAGTTGGCTTCCGGAGAATTGTAGGCACACACGAGGCAGTACTGACCTTACGAATTATCTTAGATGGTAGGATGAAGAAATGCGAATATACACTTATAGCATTTGTAGTTTTACGCAAAGCTTTTGGCAATGTTGCCTGTAACACTCGTTGACATTCTGAAGGTAGCAGGGATAAAATACAATTAGTAAATAGTTGTCTACAACTTGAACAAACACTAAAGTGTCGTTGAAAGAGTCGAAGGAGAGGAAAGAGAAGCAGTAGTGGAGAAATGAATGAGGTTATTTATTCTGTACATATTGAGCAAGCTGTGAAGGCAACAACGGATACATTTGGAATACATTTCAACGTTCACGGGAAAGAATTAGAAACGTGAGGTTTGCCAATGACAATTTAATTGTGTCATAGACGGCGAAAGACTTGCAAGAACAGTCAAACAGAATTGATAAGTGAAACTTGCCAGTTTGCTTTTGTTCTGCAGTATTAATTTTAATGTGTTAACCGGTTTTCGACTTACAAGGTCATTTTTAGACGTTTACTGACTACTTCCGCAAAAGAAGTTACAATGTTTGTAAAAGACATTGGAAAAGGAGTTACACATCTAGATTGAAGCACAAATACACAGTAAATGACTTTTTGACAGTGTGGTGGGAATTCGGTGTAAAAAGTTGGGCAGTAAATAAATATAAATGGAACAAACAGGATTAAACTTTAACACAAAACTAGGACGGTATGCCTACATAACAGTTTATATTATTAACAAAACCAATAACATAAAATAAAATTAGTACTTGACCAGTATATTTTAGGAGGTATAAGACATGGAGAGTGGTACTCAAACCAATTAAAAGAAAGAATTATCAGTGTAACTACAGAATATATGATGAACTTAAGCAACATCAGTAAGATAAACAGAAATGAATAAATGCAGGAAACTGAAGGAGTGTGAGGGAACATACAGTAAATTCCGCCTTTGCAGGTGTGGTGGTACTACATTTTAAACAGTAAAAAGTTGAACAATATACAAATATAAAGGGAACAAACAGGAAAAAACATTAACGCTATAAAAATACTGTGTCTGTGTAACAGTTTTCATTAAATAAATGAAGCAAGTAAGTTACACACAGTACTTGACAAGACAACTTCAGGAGACGTAACATATAAGTAATACAAGTACCAATTAAAGGAAAGACTTAACAATAGTAACTACAGACTATGTGGATTACACAGGCAATGTCAATAAAATTAAAGAACTCAATGAATACGGGAAAATGGGGGAATATGAAGGAACAGACAGTGTGAGAAGTAATGAAAAACTAAGAGGATTATGTAACGTTTAGGAGAGGTGAAGTATTAAACTGTGTCTTGTCGTTTAAGATTAGATCTGGACAGTGAGCTAGATGTTTCCTAATTTCCAGGACTTCCTACACGTTTTTGGTCTTTGTTTGCTACGCGAAGGACATGGGACTCTGGCTGGTAGTTGTGACCCTCACGCAGTCCATGCTGAACAAATGCAGAGTCAAAATTCTGCAACCTCCAGTTACCTTCATGTTCAACCAGCCTATCTGCTATGATTTTGTCTGGTTGACCAACGTAAAATTGTCACAATCAGAACAGGTAATTTAGTATACCACACTGTTAGCTGATAATTGGGTCTTATCATTGCTATTGGAAATACACTGGGCTGTGGTGTTCTTATCATAGTAGGAAATCCTATACTTGCAGGATTTCAGTGTTTTTGCTACAACCAGTGTTACCACTCTTAGATATGGTAATGCACACCACTTCTTGCTGACAGTGAAGGGCAGCGGATGGGACATAGAGGAGGGGTATAATTTTCAGTTTTTGTTTCCTAAGCAAGATGTAGTCAATTTTGACTGGATTGTAGCCATTGGTTGGGGCAATAAATTTTATTGTATCTAACACTGTTATAAAAAACATCTGTGGATATGGGGAAAGATACGAGACAGTTTGCCATTCAGTAGAAAGCTGCATGTAAGTGAGGTACGTGGTGTTGTGAGCAAGAAGATATTACTGTGTCTATAACTGTAGTTTTTCTATAAATTCTGAAACATTGTGTCTGTATGTGTATGGATTTCAGTGGTGAGATGTAAGAAGTTTATGGATTTGTTTCCAGTCTCCATTGGGAACTGAATACTTCTACGTTGCCTGTTGAGGTTTTTCAAAAATGTGTTGAGCTGTCTTCTAGTGCTAGTCCACATACACAGCACTTCATCTACATATCTAAACCAATGTTTAAAATTTGTACTCAGAGGTCCTTTTCCAGATTATATTGTTCAAAATAGTCCAAGAATATTTCAGCAAAAGTGGACTAAGAGTGGAACCCATAGCTAAGCCGTTTAATTGTTTATAGAGAGTCCCTTGGAATTGGAAGTAGTTTTGTGCTAAGCATATCTGAGTAGATAATATCACTATATGAGACCGATATTCCTTTTATTTTATTTACAAAGTCGACGGACTTTGAAATACCATTCCTTTGTTTGAATTTAATCTCGCTCATAATTAAGGTGTCCAATTTAGTAGCTAGTTTTTAAGATGGAGTAGTGAATGATGATACTACTGGACGAATGGGAACACTTTGTTTATGTTATTTAGGAAGCCCATACATTCGAGAACGCGCTGGGTTCATATTCGTTAACAGTTCTGCTTCAAAATCAGATCATATGCTTTTGGCTTAAATAATTGTACATTTAACTTTATCTTTGAATAACCTAGTAGGGTCTTTAGTAGGAACTTGGAATCATGTGGGACTCAGGAAATTATTAACTTTATCCTCATAATCACTTTTGTTCGAAAGTATAATACTGTTACCATTATCAGATTTCGAGGCAATAATCTATTTCTGATGTAATTTCTGTTTGAAGGTCTCGAATACAATAGCCTGTGAGGTGTTTTACTCAAATCTGTTCATTTCTTTAGCGCATTAGCAGCTAAATATGTTACAGTGGTGTCTTTTATTAGAGCGTATTCAATATCAATTTTTTAACATCCAGTTGTTTTGCTGATCGAGAATGGGAAGGAACATATTTAAAACATTTCTCAAGCACTTTTTGTTCATTTGGCGACAGAACCAAGTGCGATAGGTTAATTACACGCTGGGAAAACTTTTGTTTGCAATCTGGAGTTACAGGTGCACACACATTACTAATCATAGCTAATTTCTTGTTCTGTCGCAAAAATATATCATAAATAAGAGCACTCACACAATGATGAAAATCACGATCAAAACCATCAAACTTTTAGGTAACATACAAATAATGGGTTGACAATGGAGACTGGAAACAAATACATAAACTTCTTACATCTCACCACTGACATCAATACACATACAGACACACTGTTTCAACGTTTATAGAGGAACTACAGGTGCAGACACAGTAATACTTTCTTGCACACAACACCACATAACTCAGAAACATGCAGCATTCTACTCAATGGTACGCCGTCTCGTATCTGTCCCCATGTCCACAGATGTTTTTATAACAGAGTTAGATACAGTAAATTGTATTGCCTCAACCAATGGCTACAATCCAGTCCTTATTGACTACATATTGCTTAGGAAACAAGAACTGAAAATTATACCCCACCACGCTGCCCTTCACTGTCAGCAAGAAGAGGTGTACATTACCATATCTAGGAGAGGTACCACTGATTGTAGCAAAAGCACTGACATCCTGCAAGTATAGGATTTCCTACTATGTCAAGGAAACCACAGCCCTGCGTATTTTCAATAACAGTGATAAGACCCAGTTCTCAGGTAACAGTGTAGTATTCAAAATTATCTGTTCTGATTGTGACTAGTTTTACATTTGTCATTCAGGCAGAGACATAGCAACTAGACTGGCTGAACATGAAGGCAGCTGGAGGTTGCAGAATTCTGACTCTGCATTTGTTCAGCACATACTGTGCGAGGGTCACAACTACCAGCCAGAGTCCCATGTCCTTCGCGTAGCAAACAAAGACCAAAAACGTGTAGGAAGTCCTGGAAATTAAGAAACATCTAGCTCACAGTCCAGATCTAATCTTAAACGACCAGGCACAGTTTAATACTTCCCCTCTCCTAAACTTTACATAACTCTCTCAGTTTTTCATAGCTTCCCACATTGCTTGTCCCTTCATATTTCTCCATATTCCTGTATTCATTGAGTTCTTTTATTTTATTGAAATCGCCTGTGTAATCCACATAGTTTGTAGTTACTATTGTTAAGTCTTTCTTTTAACTGGTACTTGTGTTTGTTCTGTGTTTAACAGGTCTTGAAGTTCTCTTGCCAAGTACTGTTTGTATATTATTTGCTTCGTTTATTTAATGCAAACTGTTACACAGGCAAAGTTTTTTTTATAGTGTTACTGTTTTTCCTGTTTGTTCTCTTTATATCTGTATATTGTTCAACTTTTTACTTTTTAAAATGTAATACCACCACACTCTCTAAGGTGGAATTTACTGTATGTTCGATCACATTTTCCTGCATTTATCCATTTCTGTTTATCTTACTAATACTGCTTAAGTTCTTCATGCATTCCGTAGTTACACTGATAATTCTCCATGTCTTATACCTCCTGAAGTGAGGTGGCCGAGCGGTTCTAGGCGCAACAGTCTGGAACCGCGCGACCGCTACGGTCGCAGGTTCGAATCCTGCCTCGGGCATGGATGTGTGTGATGTCCTTAGGTTAGTTAGGTTTAAGTAGTTTTAAGTTCTAGGGGACCGATGACCTCAGAAGTTAAGTCCCATAGTGCTAAGAGCCATTTGAACCATTTTGAACCTCCTGAAGTATCCTGGTCAAGTACTAATTTTATTTTATTTCATTGCTATTGTTTATTAATATAAACTGTTATGTAGGCATGCTGCCCCCCTCCCCCCCCCCCCCCCCTGCAGTTTCGCGTTAAAGTTTAATCCTGTTTGTTCCCTTTTTATTTATTTATTGTTCAACTTTTTACACTGCATTACCACCACACTGTCAAATATGCCATTTACTGTGAGTCTGTGCTTTAATATAGATGCGTAACTTCATCTCCATTGTCTTTTACGAACAGTGTTACTTCTTTGGCGGCAATACTCAGTAAATGTCTGAACATGGCCTTGTAGGCCGGAAACCAGTTAACAGAATAAAATTATACTGTAGAACAAAAGCAAACTAGCGCTTTTCGTTTATTGTAGTTTAGTTCTACCGAAAATCGACAGAAGATTCAATGAACATGGATCGACAATGTGTTCAAAAGACATTTTAACATGAAAATAAACAAAAGCAAAACGATGATGCTGGAATGTAGCCGAATTAAAATAAGGCGATGCCGATAGAATAAAATTAGAAAACGACACTCTAGAAGTAATTGTTGTTTTGATAATTGGACAGGAAGACAACTGACCATGGCTGAAACAGAGAGGTTATGAAACGTAGACTGGCAACAGCAGGAAAAACGTCTCTGAAAAAGAGAAATTTGCTATCGATAACAATAAATTTAAATTTTAGTAGTATTTCTATCCTTGTACGGACTTGAAACGTGAACTATAAACAGAGCAGAAAGAAAGAGAATAGAAGCTTTTAAAACATGGCGCTGTAAAAGAACGCTTAAGATTTGATAGATGTATCAAAAGACTAATGAGGTGATACTAAATTGAATGGGAGAAAAAGAACTTTGTGGCATAGGTTGACTAGAAAAAGGGATCGGTTGATAGTACTAGCGCGTTGGAGAAGAAGTTACGTCGTTCCTCAATTGCGTCTTAGTCAGAAAAACTCCTTGTCCGATGAGTCAAGAAGAAGCAAAATAAAGACGTAAACTACTCGGTACTGATAATGGAGAACTGTTACGAAGTGTCTTTGTATCTCTCTGGCACTGCGATGGTGACACTTGTTTTTCTCGTAAGTGAAGAGCTATTGTGGGAACCTTGCTCGCAACCGCAGGGGACACGTACTGATAACCAATCCTTTTCTTCTAGATCAACTTTAGTTGTGACTGGACAGATATCAATGTCGGAATGCGGTTATCACACAGCTGTCGTGCAGCAGTGCAATACGCTTCCTTGTTTTCGAGAGTCCTTATCGGGATCGAGATTAGCTGATAGACGGCCATGAATGGCAGCACGCTTCAGAGGGCAAACACTGCCGAGAACAAATACAGCCTGTTGTGCGTTCGCGCTGCAGCCGCTCTCACACAAACAAAACTTGCTGTCGCCTGTACTGCTCTCCTCTCGGTAACTTTCCACACTCGTGCCAAGTGTGATACACTGACCTCATGTTACACCTTATACATAGCAGTCACAAAACACACCATTTGAAACAATAATTGCACATAATGCTTGCAAGAGCTAGTGGCAGTAGGTACCTACAGCAGCTCGGGATTGTTTACTACAGCTCTTTTTAACGATATACTTAGGGATTACAATTATGAATAACTTAAAATTACCGAACTGTCAGTTTAATAAGACACGTCTGCAAAATGCTAACGCGAATTCTTTACAGACGAATGGAAAAACTAGTAGAAGCCGACCTCGGGGAAGATCAATTTGGATTTCGAAGAAATGTTGGGACACGTGAGGCAATACTAACCTTACGAATTATCTTAGAAGAAAGATTAAGGAAAGGCAAATCTACGTTTCTAGCATTTGTAGACTTAGAGAAAGCTTTTGACAGGGCTGACTGGAATACTCTCTTTCAAATTCTAAAGGTGGCAGGGGTACAATACAGGGAGCGAAAGGCTATTTACAATTTGTACAGAAACCAGATGGCAGTTATAAGAGTCGAGGGACATGAAAGGGAAGCAGTAGTTGGGAATGGAGTGAGACAGGGTTGTAGCCTCTCCCCGATGTTATTCAATCTCTATATTGAGCAAGCAGTAAAGGAAACAAAAGAAAAGTTCGGAGTAGGAATTAAAATCCGTGGAGAAGAAATAAAAACTTCGAAGTTCGCCGATGACATTGTAATTCTGTCAGAGACAGCAAAGGACTTGGAACAGCAGTTGAACGGAATGGACAGTGCCTTGAAAGGAGGATATAAGACGAGCATCAAGAAAAGCAAAACGATGATAATAGAATGTAGTCGAATTAATTCGGGTGATGCTGATGGAATTAGATTAAGAAAGGAAACACTTAAAGTAGTAAAGGAGTTTTGCTACTTGGGGAGCAAAATAACTGATCATGGTCGAAGTAGAGAGGATATAAAATGTAGACTGGCAAAACAAGGAAAGCGTTTCTGGAGAAGAGAAATTTGTTAACATCGAGTATAGATTTAAGTGTCAGGAAGTCGTTTCTGAAAGTATTTGTAAGGAGTGTAGCCATGTATGAAGTGAAACATGTACGACAAATGGTTTGTACAAGAAGAGAATAGAAGCTTTCGAAGTGTGGTGCTACAGAAGAATGCTGAAATTAGATGGGTAGATCACATAAATAATGAGGAGGTATTGAATAGAAGTTAGGAGAAGAGGAGTTTGTGGCACAACTTGACTAGAAGAAGGGACCGGTTGGTAGGACATGTTCTGAGGCTTCAGGGGATCATAAATTTAGCATTCGAGGGCAGCGTGGAGGGTAAAAATCGTAGAGGGAGACTAAGAGATGAATACACTAAGCAGATTCAGAAGGAAGTAGGTTGCAGTAAATACTGGGAGATGAAGAAGCTTGCACAGGATATAGTAGCATGGAGAGCTGCATCAAACCAGTCTCAGGACTGAAGACCACAACAACAACAACTTAAAATGGAACGTTCACACAGATAATGTCATGGGGAAAGCAAACCAGAATGTGACTTATTGGCAGAGCACTTAGGAAATGTAACAAGTGTCGTAAAGAAGCTGCTTACATTACTCTTGTCTGCCCTCATCTGGCGTATTGCTGCGCGGCGTGGCATCCGCATCAAAGAAGGGCAGCTCGTTTTGTATTATCGCGATGTGAGGGAGAGAGCGCCACGGATACGACACTCGAACTGGGGTGGCAGTCATTAAAAACAAAGGCGTTTCTAACTTATAGAATTCTCGGGTGACCGGCCAGGTCATGTCGTAATTCCTCCACGAAATTTTGGCCAACAGACACGTTGTCGAAATGTCGTGGAGGAATTACGACCTGACACGGCCGGACACCCGAGAATTCTGTGAATTAGAAATACTCCGGAAGAATATCATAATGCAAAGGCATTTTTCGCTGCACAGGACCTTCTCATAAAATTTCAGTCACCAACATTCTCCGCAGGGTATTCAAATGGTTCAAATGGGTCTGAGCACTATGGGACTTCTGAGGTCATCAGTCCCCTAGAACTTAGAACTACTTAAACCTAACTAACCTAAGGACATCACACACATCCATGCCCGAGGCAGGATTCGAACCTGCGGCCGTAGGGGTCACGCGGTTCCAGACTGCAGCGCCTAGAACCGCTCGGCCACCTCAACCGGCCCCCCAGAGTGTGAAAATATTTTGTTGGCGCCCGCCTACATACGGAGAAATGACCATCATAATAAAATAAGAGAAATCAGAGCTCCCACGGAAAGATTTAAGTGTTCTTTTTGCCCGGGCGCTGTTCGTGAGCGGAACGGTAGAGAAGTAGCTTAAAGGTGGTTCGATGAACCTTCTGCCAAGCACTTAATTTTTGAATTGCAAAGTAATCATTTTTGATGTAGATAAAATACTGAAATAAAATAAAACGAATTGTTCTGCTAAAAACCACGAGTGGAAATAAATAAGAAACTCAACAGGGTCAAAATTTTGAGTAAAAAGTTCACCTCATCCTAAAATGGGTTTTCCATGGTATTCCCAAATCATTCCGAGTAAATCGCTCATGATTTCTAGCAATAACACTGGGTTCAAATGGTTCAAATGGCTCTGAGCACTATGGCACTTAACATCTATGGTCATCAGTTCCCTAGAACTTACAAGGGGAGGCCGCCAATTGTGAAATTCAGATTCGATTCATACTGCGCATAATAAAAGCTCATGGCCAGAGGTGTAATGTGGCAAAGCACCAAGATGCACTTCTCAGCCGTTGTCGAGAAAATCGACATTAACTGTCGCTGCGCTGCCGCTGCGGTGAAATACACTCCTGGAAATGGAAAAAAGAACACATAGACACCGGTGTGTCAGACCCACCATACTTGCTCCGGACACTGCGAGAGGGCTGTACAAGCAATGATCACACGCACGGCACAGCGGACACACCAGGAACCGCGGTGTTGGCCGTCGAATGGCGCTAGCTGCGCAGCATTTGTGCACCGCCGCCGTCAGTGTCAGCCAGTTTGCCGTGGCATACGGAGCTCCATCGCAGTCTTTAACACTGGTAGCATGCCGCGACAGCGTGGACGTGAACCGTATGTGCAGTTGACGGACTTTGAGCGAGGGCGTATAGTGGGCATGCGGGAGGCCGGGTGGACGTACCGCCGAATTGCTCAACACGTGGGGCGTGAGGTCTCCACAGTACATCGATGTTGTCGCCAGTGGTCGGCGGAAGGTGCACGTGCCCGTCGACCTGGGACCGGACCGCAGCGACGCACGGATGCACGCCAAGACCGTAGGATCCTACGCAGTACCGTAGGGGACCGCACCGCCACTTCCCAGCAAATTAGGGACACTGTTGCTCCTGGGGTATCGGCGAGGACCATTCGCAACCGTCTCCATGAAGCTGGGCTACGGTCCCGCACACCGTTAGGCCGTCTTCCGCTCACGCCCCAACATCGTGCAGCCCGCCTCCAGTGGTGTCGCGACAGGCGTGAATGGAGGGACGAATGGAGACGTGTCGTCTTCAGCGATGAGAGTCGCTTCTGCCTTGGTGCCAATGATGGTCGTATGCGTGTTTGGCGCCGTGCAGGTGAGCGCCACAATCAGGACTGCATACGACCAAGGCACACAGGGCCAACACCCGGCATCATGGTGTGGGGAGCGATCTCCTACACTGGCCGTACACCACTGGTGATCGTCGAGGGGACACTGAATAGTGCACGGTACATCCAAACCGTCATCGAACCCATCGTTCTACCATTCCTAGACCGGCAAGGGAACTTGCTGTTCCAACAGGACAATGCACGTCCGCATGTATCCCGTGCCACCCAACGTGCTCTAGAAGGTGTAAGTCAACTACCCTGGCCAGCAAGATCTCCGGATCTGTCCCCCATTGAGCATGTTTGGGACTGGATGAAGCGTCGTCTCACGCGGTCTGCACGTCCAGCACGAACGCTGGTCCAACTGAGGCACCAAGTGGAAATGGCATGGCAAGCCGTTTCACAGGACTACATCCAGCATCTCTACGATCGTCTCCATGGGAGAATAGCAGCCTGCATTGCTGCGAAAGGTGGATATACACTGTACAAGTGCCGACATTTTGCATGCTCTGTTGCCTGTGTCTATGTGCCTGTGGTTCTGTCAGTGTGATCATGTGATGTATCTGACCCCAGGAATGTGTCAATAAAGTTTCCCCTTCCTGGGACAATGAATTCACGGTGTTCTTATTTCAATTTCCAGGAGTGTATATCTCATATTTTGATGTTAGACATACACTTCAACTTACGTTAAATGATTTGAACGATGATGGGGCAGTATGGCACTATAATTTTCATAAATGGAGGTACATTTTTATGTGCATGATTCTGAACACTGTTACTAATAATTCTGCTTAGTTTACACACTCTATAGACAAACAATGGTGACGATTATCCTTGTTAAATCATTATAAATGATTTAATTTGTAGTCGTGGAACTTATATGTTAACTCGTCACTAGTATCCTTAACCGGTGGTACTCTTGTCGCTAAAACGATATGAGCTTATCTTTAACATATGCCTATGGTAGCCATATGTACAGTTACACTGAAATTGATACTTATTTGTGTACGACTGTAGCACCCCACTCGACACGTATCTGGCTTTGGCGTGTGTTCAGCCCACCTAATTAACTAACAGATCAACAGAGAGTGCAAAACTGCCACAATATCAGATAACGCAAAGAAAGTAATAAGGCCCTGTGACTCCTGATTTAACTGCGGTGACAGTGTTGACATTAATTGATTCATAATTGATCCCTTTTAATTAAAAATGGGTGCACATTGATATTATATTCAGATATTGAACACCAGATGCAAATGTTGAACATTTCAGCTACTTCATTGAAAACAGATGCAGTCGATTATCACAAATTTGTTTTAAATCACGACCTTCAATCATCACATTACATGACTCTCCTAACAGGCAGTGGGAATAAATTGCGTTTATGTGGAGTAAAGCGCGATAAATCAAAATTAATTCCTATTGACTGACCCAGGCGTAATGTGAAGTGCGAGAAGAATTCTACCATACACGGCCCATGAAACCCTCGTGGACTTGATCCAACAAATTAATCAGTGGCCTAACTCAAGCCGGAGCGGGAACAATATCACCGAATTCAGGGTGACGGGGTGTCGTCGTTGTGCGGACGTCGGCCAGCCTTGTGGTTCTGCAAGGCTACGCTCGTCTATTCACTCCTAGATATCTTGCTCAGTACACAGCTGAACGAAAACTTTCTATCTCCAAGCTCAATCGTACCATTTGCTAAGTCCTAAACTGCAGAGATGTTCATTCTCTCTCAGGCAAGCTGAGTAAAGAACGCCACGTCCGCACTCTAGGCAAGCTGGGAACGGAAGACCCCTACAGAGACTTCTGCCAGTCTGCTCTTCACCTTGGTTTCCCCTCCAGCAAAATCACTTACGCCAATTGCAGCGCAAGTAGCGTTAATTATGCGTCGCATCCCAACGCCGAACAATGCATGCTCTGGGAAGTGAACAAATTCCCAAAAAATTTCCCTTCCTCTCAACTTCTGCTACTTAGCTCCTCCCGGGCCACCTATCAAGGTTAGCATCTGCATAAAACACCAATTTTTCCGAAATTCTGTCTCCCAGGAGAGTACTTCAAATTCCTTGGTACTACATTCCCATCGGAGGCCGGTGTTTTTCATTTTGTCGCTCTTCACCTGATTTACTTCAGACTCCACGGACCGTGAATTCAGCGTGTGGTTGCTGTAGTCATGAACACGCATATTTCGGCCTCTGTTGACCACTCCACCGTAGCTTTGCGCGGCTTTCTCGCATGTTTCACTGAAAATGGGACAACGGACATTTATCAACAGACATACAAGTTCTCTGTCTGCTTCCTGGTACACCAGCATGGGGTCAACCACCCCCTCACTGTCGCTCATCTTAAGGCAGCTGGAGGCTGCGCCCCGTTACCACTTTCTCAGAATTTGAGCCGCCATAAGCTGCCTATTGTCGCTTCCCTTCACCGCTCCTCAGCCACGCGCCACCACCCGGCCCTGGTCAACTCTGAATACTTCCCTGGGATAAACTAGCCTCCAGTAATTCGACACGTTTCCGCAAAGTTTTCATGTCTCGTGAATTACTTTAAAACCATCACCAGACATTAATTATTCCAATATGTCCATACTATACCCTCTACAAGATGCATTGTGCCTTGTCAGCCAGTTTTGTTCAGCCCTCCTGTTCACTCAGTGTGAGATCTGTGATCTTTAATGACTCCATGTAAGTGGCACAGTTCTTGCCATCTTACTTATGTAAGATGACAAGAACTATGCCCCTTACACGACATAACCTAGAGTTTTATGGTACTTCTTAGGTATGGCTAGATTCTTAAGGTACAATGAAGTGCCAAAGAAACTGGTACAGGCATGTGTATTCAGTTCAGAGAGATATGTAAACAGGCAGAATATGGTGCAGCAGTCGGCAACACGTATATAACACAACAAGTGTCTGGCGGAGTTGTTAAATTGGTTACTGCTGCTACAACGGCAGAGTATCATGATTTAAGTGAGTTTGAATGTGTTGTTATAGGTAGCGCATGAGCAATGGTGGACAGCATTTCCGGGGTAGCGATGAAATGGGGATTTTCTCATACTACTATTTCATGACTATACCGAGTATATCAGGAATCTGGAAAAACATCAAATCTCCGACATCACTGTGGCCGGAAAAAAATCCTGAAAGAAAGGGACCAAAGACGACTGAAGAAAATTGTTCAACATGACAGAAGTGCAACCCTTTCGCAAATTGCTGCAGATTTCAATGCTGGGTCATCTGCAAGTGTCAGCATGTGAACCATTCAGCGAAACATTATCGATGTGGGCTTTTGGAGCGAAGGCCCACTCGTGTACTCTTGATGACTGCACGGCACAAAGTTTAGCTCTTGCCTGGGCCCATCAGCTGTTAGCTGGTCGGACGAGTCTTGTTTCAGATTGTATCGAGCAGATGGACGTTGTAAGGGTATGGAGACAACCCCATGAACCCATGGACACTGCATGTCAGTATGGAACTGTTCAGACTGGTGGAGGCTCTGTAATGGTGTGAGGCATGTGCAGTTGGAGTGATACATCTAGATACGACTCTGACAGGTGACACGTACGTAAGCATCCTGTCTGATCACTTGCAACCATTCATGTCCATTGTGAATTTCGATGAACTTGCGCAATTCCAGCAGGACAAGACGACACCCCACAGAGTGGCTCCAGGAACGCTCCTCTGAGTTTAAACACTTCCGCTGGCCACCACACTCCCCAGACATGAACATTATTGAGCAAATCTGGGATGCCTTGCAACGTACTGTTCAGAAGAGATCTCCACTCCCTCTTACTGATTTATGGACAGCCCTGCAGGATTCATGGTGTCAAGTCCCTCCAGCACTACTTCAGACATTAGTCGAGTTTATGCCACGTTATGTTGCGGCACTTCTGCGTGCCCGTGGGAGCCATACACGATATTAGGAGGCGTACCAGTTCCTTTGGCCCTTCAGTGTAAGTACACACTTGTGTATAAAATCGAGCGATTGTCTACAGACACTGTAGAGGTATTGTCTATAGATAGACACGTAGCTTGACAATGTACGAGTATATACACAGTCTAGATACACACGTAAATGCCTTGTTCCCCGATATTTGCCAAATATGGCTGACCTTGTTGGTGTCACGATTTGTGCAGTAGTAATAATGGATAGTTAAAGAAATCGGAAGAAGAGACTTTGTTTAAAACGTGAACTGTCTGCGGAAGGGCCTCATTTCGGCTCTAGTTTAGTCTACTTTCGAATTTGAAAGCAAAAGACAGTACGTATTTTTCAGCATCAGTCACTGACACTTTATTTTTTGGGCAGCTCTTATACAACGCACATCTTCTTGCTTCAACTTTTAGCTCGGAATTACCAACTTCCCATACAAATGAAACCGAGCGAAAATCGTCAGTTAGCTGCAACATTCTCCCCGTTGGAAGCATCTGGATAGGTGATGCTTAACAATAACAGAAACAAAAATAATAAAAAACCGACGAAGCATTCTACACGGCGCAAAGAGAATACGTGAAGGCCATCTATACCAACCAATACGGAATGTTAAACAACGTTGTCTAAGAATTGTCTCATGTCGATTTAGTTACAAAAGTGTGGCCCTAGACATGAAATTTCTTTCAGTTGTGTATGTACATGGTCTCTCGATTGTCGTCCGGCCCCGGTAGCTGAGTGTTCAGCACAACTGAATGTCAATCCTAAGGTCTAGGGTTCGATTCCCGGCTGGGTCGTAGATTTTCTCCGCTCAGGGACTGGGTGTTGTGTTGTCCCGATCATCATCATTTCATCCACATTAACGGGCAAGTTGCCGAAGTGTCGTCAAATCGAAAGACTTGCACCCGGCGGACGGTCTACCCGACGGGACGCCACAGTCACACCCTCGATTGTCTACAGATACTGTCTAGATACAAATATCTCTCGACTTAGTACACTAGTGTGTACAAGGCATTACCCGCCCGGGTAGACTCGCGTGCTAACACGCCGCTTCCGGGATTCGGGATGAGCGACGTCCCAGTATCCAATCCGCCCAGCGGATTAACCACGAGAAGCGGTGTGGCAAACAGCCGGGATACGGTTTTTAGACGGTTTTACATATCCAGTTATGTGAGTACCGTGTTGGTATTCACAGTTACACAACCCGCAAACATTTTGCATAAAATTCTCACACTTTCATATGGGTAACACCAGACAGAGTTACACAACCCGCAAACATTTTGCATAAAATTCTCACACTTTCATATGGGTAACACCAGACAGAGACAGATGGGTTTCAGAAATTCCGTCCCGTGGCCCTGGTGAGGAGGAGAGGGGGGGGGGCGGGGGGAGAGAGGAGGTTTGGCGACGATGGCAATAGTAACGGAATAACCCTATTCTCTACAACTAACACTGACAGATCAAAATAGGTGCTATAGGCTCTTTGCTTTCCTTATCAATATAAATGATTTAGGAGACTATATGAGCAGCCGTCTTAGGTTGTTTGCAGATAATGCTGTCTTTTTCGACTAGTAAAGTCATCAAAAGATCAAAACAAATTGCAAAACGATTTATGAAAGATATCTATGTTATGCGGAAATTGGCAATTGACCTTGTGGTGTCATCGCCAGACACCACACTTGCTAGGTGGTAGCCTTTAAATCGGCCGCGGTCCGGTAGTATACGTCGGACCCGCGTGTCGCCGCTATCAGTGATTGCAGACCGAGCGCCGCCACACGGCAGGTCTAGAGACACTTCCTAGCACTCGTCCCAGTTGTACAGCCGACTTTGCTAGCGATGGTTCACTGACAAATTACGCTCTCATTTGCCGAGACGATAGTTAGCATAGCCTTCAGCTACGTCATTTGCTACGACCTAGCAAGGCGCCATTACCAGTTACTATTGATGCTGTAAAACATGTACCGTCAAGAGCGATGTTCACCAATTGTGGGTTAAAGTTAAGTATTCCAGCAGCTACGTACGTTTTTTGTTAGTCTCATTTCCTTGACCTGTTCCAGACCTCACGCCAGCCTGCGTGAGCGAAAGTATTTTGTTGACGCCGACCTACATAGGGAGGAACGATCATTATAATAAAATACGGGAAATCAGAGCTCGCTCGGAAAGATATACAGATGTTCGTTTTTTCAGCGCGCTGTACGGGATTGGAATAATAGAGAATTATTGTAAAGGTGGTTCGATGAACCCTCTGCCAGGCATTTAAATGTGATTTTTAGAGTACCCATGTAGATGTAGACGTACAACACGCAAACCCCGTGAAGACACGGGGTAAAGCCGGGGAAAAGACGATGTGCTGTTAGATTCTTGTCTCAGTTGTGTTTTGTAAAATACTGTTTAACAGAATCCGACTTTGGCTCGGACCAAAACCTATAATACGAGAATCATTTCAAAAGTCCTGAATACTGCATGCGCGACCGTTATGGTGGCGTGATCAAGTTGTAATTTATGTTAGTTGTGAGCGGGACTTAAGGAGTGACGGTCGTATGTTGTTTGTTGGTTCCCGTGGTTGTGTGACAAGTAATTCAGTTTTAAAATGGAAGCAGAAGCTGAATCAGGTCGGATTATACGACTATTCCTACATCAAAATCGAATCCCTACGTGGAAAGAACCCAACGGAAATTTACAACGCTTTGTGAAACGTGTGTTGGAATAGTGCAGTGGTTCACGGTGGTCTACTTGTTTTCTTGAAGGTAGGGTAAACACAGGCTCTCCAAGAAGTGGAAGGCCGTCAACTACAACAGACTACATCTCTCAGGTTACCTGTGATGACATTTTGAGACAGAATCGACGAAAAACATGTGAGGAAAATTGCATATTAGACCACAATGTCCATCAATTCAGTTTACAGAATCATTACCGAAAAGTTAATGATGAGAGAAGATGCTGTCAGATGGATTCCGCATGGTCAGAGTGAAGAGCAGGAAGCATGTCGCAAAACAATCGCAGAAGAATTCTCCATCGTTGACGAACAGCAGGAGAGCGGTTGCTGAAAAAGGCTGTTGCACTTGATGCAAAAATGTTCAAATGTGTGTGAAATATTATGGGACTTAACTGCTAAGGTCATCAGTCCCAAAGCTTACACACTACTTAACCTAAATTATCCTAAGAACGAACACACACACCCATGCCCGAGTGAGGACTCGAACCTCCGCCGGGACCAGCCGCATAGTCCATGGCTGCAGCGCCTGAGACCGCTCGGCTAATCCCGCGCGGCACTTGATGCAACCTGGCTACGAGATTTTTAGCCGGAACTGAGGTCTCATTCGTCACAATGGTAAGGTTCCAACTCTCCATGCCGGAAAAAATTACGCCGACAACAATTAAGGGTGAAACTGATGATGATCTTTGCTTATGACATGAATGAAATCAGAGCTAAAAATAGAGTGCCCCAGGGGACGCCTGTGATAGGCTCGTACTACAAGCTGTTTCTTCAAAATGTTATGCGCCCGAAATTTCGTCGAAGAAGGCCTCATATGCTTGCAGCTCGTGTCTTCATTTGACACCATAATGCAAAACTGAATATTGCCCTACCAGTGTGGGAAGCGCTCGACTAATATGGATGGGAAGTACTTCCTCACCGGCCGGCCGGAGTGGCCGAACGGTTCTAGGTGCTTCAGTCTGGAACCGCGCGACCGCTACGGTCGCAGGTTCAAATCCTGCCTCGCTCATGGATGCGTGTGATGTCCTTAGGTTAGTTAGTTTTAAGTAATTCTAAGTTCTAGGGGACTGATGACCTCAGATGTTAAGTCCCATAGTGCTCAGAGCCATTTGAACAATTTTGAACTTCCTCACCCACCATACAGTCCTCATATAGGCCCACCATCCTTTGATTTGTCTCCAGATTTGAGGGAAAAGCTCTGTGTAACACGTTTTGATACAGTTGGTGAAGCTTCCAGTGTAATCAGATAGCTCAACAGTGAAGGTGTTCTCTCCGGAATACAGTAGTTGCCAAAACGTTGAGAAGCTCTCATAAGTTAGAAGGGTGATAATATTGAAGACCTGTTAAGGTATTTTTAAAGTAAATTATTTTCTTCATTTCTGTCTTACAGTGTGCCGAGCTTTTAAAATGACCATCGCATTGTGAACTGTGTGACACAGTGGGATCTATACTGAAAATAATAAATAAAAAGTCGGAAAACAAGAAGTTAATACCAAATCGACAAATAGTTCATTTGAAGTGAAGGACAAACTACGTACTTTTTTGAGAAACAAACCCAGTATTCGCCTTAGGCGATTTAGGGAAGTTACTGACGACCTAAACCTGGATGACTGACCGGGTATTTAAGCTACCATCTTCCCGAATATGAGTGTAGCGCCTGAACCACTGTGGCACCTCACTGGAAATAAAGTGCTGTTTTGCATGTGTTCATGAGTCGCTCTTTAGTAATCTACTGTGTAAAAACTTTGGACAAATGTTTCTACCTTAAAAGTTTCGTGGAGTCTTTCCCAGCGAGGGCGAACAGTAACTACATTTGTATTACGGCGGTCAGGGATTGGCAGGGATGGCTCTACAATCGGATATTGGGAGCGCGGTTTTAAGAAGGCTATATTATTGGCCGCAGTAGCTAAGTTGACGCCACAGAAACACCTGGCACATATTGCGTGCCGTACAGTTTAACCCGTCATCGACCCGACAGCTGTTACCTGCCCCAAGCCACAGCACGCCCACACAAAACCAAGTTGCGCAAGAGGGCTTTCGTGCCTCAAAGTCCACTACAACACGAAGCTGCACTTCTTGTACGAACATTATCTGAAAATTCGTCATTTCGAAAATGTGTAAATGTTGTTGCGCCTTGTCGATATAGAAGTTTACTATAATGTAGGAACACGAGAGGCAGTACTGATACTACAACTGACCTTAGAAGAAAGACTGAAGAAAGACAAATTGAGAACGTTGCGTGGTATACAGGGTGTTACAAAAAGGTACTGTCAAACTTTCAGGAAACATTCCTCACATACAAATAAAGAAATGATGTTATGTGGACATGTGTCCAGAAACGCTTAATTTCCATGTGAAAGCTCATTTTAGTTTCGTCAGTATGTACTCCAACGTGGTCAAATTGTAAATTTTCACAATCAACATGTGTGGGCTGATGAGAATCCGCACGCAATTGTGCAATCACGTCATCAACACAGATTTTCTTTGAGCGTTTAGGCAGGCATTGTTGGTGATGTCTTGATTGGGCCCCATGTTCTTCCACCTACGCTCAATGGAGCACGTTATCATGATTTCATACGGGATACTCTACCTGTGCTGCTAGAACATGTGCCTTTACAAATACGACACAACATGTGGTTCATGCGCGATGGAGCTCCTGCACATTTCAGTCGAAGTGTTCGTACGCTTCTCAACAACAGATTCGGTGACCGATGGATTGGTAGAGGCGGACCAATTCCATGGCCTCCATGCTCTCCTGACCTCAACCCTCTTGACTTTCATTTATGGGGGCATTTGAAAGCTCTTTACGCAACCCCGGTATCAAATGTAGAGACTCTTCGTGCTCGTATTGTGGACGGCTGTGATACAATACGCCATTCTCCAGGGCTGCATCAGCGCATCAGGGATTCCATGCGACGGAGGGTGGATGCATGTATCCTCGCTAACGGAGGACATTTTGAACATTTTCTGTAACAAAGTGTTTGTAGTCACGCTCGTACGTTCTGTTGCTGTGTGTTTCCATTCCATGATTAATGTGATTTGAAGAGAAATAATAAAATGAGCTCTAACATGGAATGTAAGCGTTACCAGACACATGTCCACATAACATATTTTCTTTGTTTGTGTGTGAGGAATGTTTCCTGAAAGTTTGGCCGTACCTTTTTGTAACACCCTGTATACTAGGATATTTTTAAATATATCGTGAAATAGATATATCGACATTTAAAAATATATCATTATCGGCTCTGTATATTGAAAATAGTATCGATTTGTAGACAGTAGAAAATATCGACCAAATGGACTATAAAAATATCGACTGCACACTGTAAACATACTGCCAGTTTTAGAGCTGTATATTTAGGTATTGATTATTACTAGATATAACTCTTCATGTCGACCAACATTTGTTTTTTTCATTTCTGCCAACGCCAGCGACCTCTGCTCTGTTCACCATAAGAATATGCAGTAAACAAATACAAACGCGATGATTGGTCAGAAGCCATAGCGCACGTACACTGGTGTTGTTACGGTTTTGGAAGTAGGTCATACTTATGTATTACACATCTTATTACTAAGTTACGGTAAATGAAACTATAAGATATGCTAATGTATTAACAGCCATAAATATTTTTCTTTATCACGCTTTAGCTATGTAGTTTTTATTTCAAAAATCGTGTACAGTCACAGTCTCTGTACTGTAGTGCTCTGAATGTCGCGCTGTTAACACGCAGTGTGAAAATGGCTGAGGCTGCTTCCTGATCCGTGGTGAAACACGCGTGTGAAACACACACAAATACTCACTGGATTTATAGCGGAATCGGTAGCATAGTGAATTGATAATCAGCTGTAATTTGTGAATGGCTGGTTAAAGTCTCACTGTAGTCTTTTTTTTTTTTCATTCTGTGTGATATACCCACATTTCGGATTTGTAAAATTCATCATCATTTCTATGAATAATTCGCGTCTTCTTGTTTCCAATTACATAATACACTCAAAATTCCTCTTTTCATTTCAAATTTAAATTCTTAATTATGGATGTTTCAAAAAATGGTTCAAATGACTCTGAGCACGATGGGACTTAACATCCGCAGTCATCAGTCCCCTAGAACTTAGAACTACTTAAACCTGACTAACCTAAGGACATCACACACATCCATGCCCGAGGCAGGATTCGAACCTGCGACCGTAGCGGTCGCGCGGTTCCAGACTGAAGCGCCTAGAGCTGCTCAGCTACTCCGGCCGGCATGGATGTTTCATGAAGGATTGTTGACAAAGGTTGCTTAAATTAAAAAGACATAACAATTTAATTTTTAGCATAAAAATGAAGAACCAAATATTTTTTTTACCTGGACTATAAAAAATGTCGTGTGACTAGGGCCTCCCGTCGGGTAGACCGTCCGCCTTGTGCAAGTCTTTCAATTTGACGCCACTTCGGCGACTTGCGCGTCGATGGGGATGAAATGATGATGATTATGACAACACAACACCCAGTCCCTGAGCGGAGAAAATCTCCGTCCTAGCCGGGAATCGAATCCGGGACCTTAGGGTTAACATTCTGTCGCACTGACAACTTTTTTTTGGGTCAGTATTATTCGTTGCGTTTGGTCTGGGCGGACGTCACAAGACATCCGTTCAAGTTGGTCGTTGATTACTTTCTTCAGGTTTTTTATTTTTTATTTTAATTTTTTATTTGCGTAGGGCGAGTAGCCCTCTTACCGAACACGCTGAGCTTCCGTGCCGGCGCCACTCAGCTACCGGGGGCGGACTATTTGGACTTTGTCCATTGTTGCATACCACAGATGCAGTCTCACACGAACCAGAGCAATAAGTGTCGTAGAAACATGAAAAACAATAATTTTCACAGCATCGAGCACACCATACAAATGCTGCATTTTTGCATTGTGACATTACAATATGAAACCAACAGAACTGATCTGGAGCCAGGTTCGTCGAGAGAAATAACAAGATTGTTACGCTGCCAGACACACTGGAGCTAACACACGCAGCTTTTTCACATGTCAATGCCGAACGCTAGCGGGATATAGAACGGCACGTCATAAAAGAAGAGCAGGAAATGTGGCAACCTGGGTGGCTTCGTCGGTTCTGTTGTTGACCTACTCGTTGTCAACGTAGCAGATGACAGTTCCAGAACTGAATTGTATATCTCGGATTCGGATAATGAAGGACCTAAGAGATTACCAGGCGACTGATTGTAATTAATACTTTCAGTGGCTTCAGTATTCAACAATACGATGAAATCCCTGCAGTATGCTTTTGCATCACCCACAGCTCGCTCAGAAAGTTACCCTATTTTGAGTTAGTAATTTTCATCACTCTTGTTTGTAATTAGCATACTACGTAAGGTGAGAACGAGAGCATTTCATGCTTCCCGTCTGGTCACCTAAGAAGCGTGCAGTAGTGCTGGGGTATTGGCGAATATTATTTCATTGTCTTTAAAAATTAAATGACCTTCGAAGCTATATTGTTCCTCTGCTCGTCTCTTCTTACGTCTGAACTGCAGCTGCTCACATCATTGCAGGTTGTATGTTAACCGGGGACCTAGAAACGACGGAGAGGCTCCGTCCCCGCCGCAGCCGCAGTGGTCCACAACCCCACGACGACTACCACAGTCCACGTCACCCCTCCGCCTCCCCACACTGAACCCAGGGTTATCGTGCGGTTCGGTCCCCGGTGGCCCGCCCCCCCTCCCCTCCCCCCCTCCCAGGGAACGTCTCACACCAGACGAGTGTAACCCCTATGTTTGCGTGGTAGAGTAATGGTGGTGTACGCGTATGTGGAGAACTTGTTTGCGAAGCAATCGCCGACATAGTGTAGCTGAGGCGGAATAAGCGGAACCAGCCCGCATTCACCGAGGCAGATGGAAAACCGCCTAAAAACCAAAAAACCATCCACAGACTGGCCGGCTCACCGTACCTGTACACAAGTCCGCCGGACGGATTCGTGCCGTTTGACCATGCGCTCCTTCCCGCCCGGAAAGCCGTGCGTTAGACCGCTCGGTGATTACAGGTTGTTTGGACCAGCTATCTTATGATCGTACTTGACTGTACGGGACACAGCTTGGCTTTCGCTCCACCTGAAATGAGAAATCCAATGAGATTCAAGCAAACGGGAAAGAATACATGGCGCAATGTTTGCATCAGGTTTAATGCTAAGATGAACAGAGTATAGCAGTTGTAGTGTCAAAACTGTGTGGTGAAGCGGTTGCAGTTTCTGTTGGTAGCGCCAAATGCCGATAACGTCAGCATTTCCCCTCACACTTTTCTGCCCACGGCAAAGACCACTCTTGTTATTTAGATTTTTGTTAATTATTTTCAGCAACTGCTTTTGAAGAATGCCGATGTGAAGAAGGTGGCGGTGTGAATGCAGTAACAAGATTTCCGATGTGAAGAGACATCACACTAGTTGCGTTAAAAATTGATTTCTAACGCAACTTGTGTGCTATTTCTTCACATCGGAAATCTTGTTATTCCATTCACACCGCCACCCACAGTGCTGTCGGACTTTTTCTTTTGTGCCACATATACTTGCTTCAGCAGTCAAGTAGGAAGACTGGACGCGGTGAAATCTCAAAATGTAGTAAGACTCCTTCACAAAATGAAAGTCGAATTACGTTTCACTAGACAACTTCAAACGTTTACGAAAAATTCTGAAAAAAATATAAAATAAAAGTATCGGCCCATGATACCGCCAGTTTGTTATCGATATGTCGTGGAGAAAAATCGCTGCTATATAGCGATATTTTTTAGAAAAAAGATCAGTATGTCGATGTATCGATATTTTATCAATAGCCCATGTATGCACTCCTTGAAACTCAGAATTTTTTAATTTTTTTTTAAGACTTCTGAATGGTTTGATGCAGCCCACCACAAATTCCTTTACTGCGCCAAACGTTTCATCTGGGAATGGCACTTCCAACCTAATTCCTCAGTTATTTCCTGGTTGTATTCCAATCTCATTGACATCTGCATCTACATCTACATGGATAGTCTGCAAACCACACGTAAGTGCCTGGCAGCGGGTTCATCGAACTGTTATTCCAGTCTCGAACAGCGCGCAGGAAAACCGAACACCCATATCTTTCCGTGAGATCTCTGATTTCCCTTACTTTTCTGCGATGAACGTTTCACATTACGTAGGTCGGCGTCAACAAAAAATTTTCGCATTCGGAGGTGAAAGTTGGTGACTGGAATTTCGTGAGAAGATACGGTCGCAACGGAAAACGCCTTTGTTTTAATGATGTCCACCCCAAATCCTGTTTCATGTCAGTGACACTCTTTCCCCTATTTCTCGGTAATACAAAACGTGTTGGCAATTCTTTGAACTTTCTCGATGTACTCCGTTAATTTTATCTGGTAAGGATCGCACACCCTGCAGCAGTACAGCAAAAGACGACGGCCACGCGGATGTAGGCAGTCCCTTTAATAGAACTGTTGCAACAGCTAAGCGTCCTGCCAAAAAAACGCAATCTTTAGTTCATCTTCCCCACAACATTTTCTATGTGTTCATGTTCGTAATTGTAATTCCTAGGTATTTAGCTGAACTTACGGCCTTTAGATTTGAATGATTTATCGTGTAACCGTAGTTTAACGAATTCCTTTTAGCACTCATGTGGATGACCTCACACGTTTCATGTTTTAGGGTCAGTTGCCAATTTTCTCACCATACAAATATCTTTTATAAATCATTTTGAAATTTTTTTCTGTGTTCCTCTGCGGTTTTTACCCTCTACAGCTCCCTCTAGTACATGGAAATTATTTCCTGTTGTCTCAACAGAGGTCCTGTCAGCATGTCCCTTCTTTTTTCAGTGTCTTCCGGCGTTGTGAAGGTAGTAAAGAGCGAAAGGATACCAGCAACTTGTCCAGAAACCAGATCGCAGCGATGAGAGACGAAGATCATGAAAAGGCAGTAGATGATAGAGAGTTGAAACAGGGTTGTAGCCTATCTTATATGTTATTCAGTCTGTACATAGAGCAAGCAGGGAAGTACAAAGGGAATCAAAGTTCAAAAAGAGAAAGCAATAAATTGAAGTTTTGTCAGTAACATCGTAATTCTGTCAGAGACAGCAAAGAATTTTGAATATCAGTTGAACGGAATTGACAGTGATTTGTAAAGAGGATACTGGATGAACATTCGTACTAAATCTGAAGAAATTAAATTAGGAAACCTGACACTGATACCACAGAAGAGTTTTTCTGTTTGGAGAGCAAACTAGCTGACGATTGTGTAACTAAAAAGGTTATAAAGCGGAGCTCTGTAAGAGAAAAAAACTTTTCTACAGTGTTTAGAAGTCTTTCCTGAAAATATGCATCTGGAGTGTAGCCTTATAAGAAAGTGAAACGTGAACGATAACTAGTACAGTCACGAAGAGAGTAGAAGAAATGTGGTATTACAGAAAAATGCTGAAGATGAAATGATTAGATAAGAAAAGTAATGAAGAGTTATTGGAATGGATGATACAACCTGACCAAAAGAAGAAAAGAAGTCGGAACGTATCCTGTGGAATCAATGAATAGCTAATTTTGTATCGGAGTTATTGTGTGTGTGTGGGCGGGTGGGCGAAGAGGTAGGGCCGGCCGCGGTGGTCTCACGGTTAAGGAGCTCAGTCCGGAACCGCGCGACTGCTACGGTCGCAGGTTCGAATCCTGCCTCGGGCATGGATGTGTGTGATGTCCTTAGGTTTAAGTAGTTCTAAGTTCTAGGGGACTGATGACCAGAGAAGTTAAGTCCCATAGTGCTCAGAGCCATTTGAACCATTTTTGAAGAGGTAGGGAAGGGGGGGGGGGGGGAGAGGCATGTAAAAATTGTAGAGGAAGACTAAGTCTTTATTCCAGTAGTTAGGTTCACGGGAATGTAGGTTGCAATAATTATGCACTGATGGGAAAACTGGCGTAGGACAGAAAAGCGTGGGAATGGTGCATCAAACCACTGTTAACCGATTACGTTATGCGAAAATAGAAAAAATTCTTTAATGTAGATTATATTGGGTTGTTGCATAAGTTCGTTGCGTTTTTCCATAAATACAATAAACAAGACAGATACACATAATAGAGGCTTTAGTCATCAGTAATATACTCTCCTTCACTATTTACAACAATCTGCCAACGCTGCGGTAACTTTTCGATTCCGCGGTCGTAGAAATCACGTCGTTTTGAGGCAAAGAACTCGTCGAGCCACGTTCGGAACGAATTTTCATAGGGAAAGGAAGTTCCTCGAAGGTTATGTGATAGAGGGCGGAAAAGATGAAACGCTGAGCGCCCTAGATCAGGTGAATAAGGTGGGTGTGGGATGACTCCCCTAGCAATCTCCTGCATAGAGTTTTCTGTCAGTCTAGCAGAATGCGGGCGGGCCTTATCGTGGAGTAATATCACTTCGCATTCTTCTTGGTCTTTGATGTTGGATTGCGTCTACAAGATCTCACTTGTTGACAATAAATGGCAGCAGTGATGGTTACACGCTGGGGAAGCAATTCGTAGTACGCCACACCGCCACTATACGGGGAGTTTCTACTTTGTTTGGGCTTAACCATTTCTTTCTTTTCCATACGTTAGCATAAAGACAGTATTTCTTGTCACCAGTAACGATACAGGATAGAAATGGTTGGTGCTTTTCGCGGGTCAGTTGATAATGAGGATGCAGAGTTGCACATTTGGCCACCCACTGATTTTCGTGATTTTGGCTTAGAGCGTTCGGTACCCACACACCCGATTTTTGAACCTTCCACACTGGATGCAAATGTCGCATGATGGTGGTATGCTCACTGTTCATCAAATTTGCCGGTTCTCAAGTACACTGACGTGGATCATTGTGGATTAATGCGTTTAAACGATCTTCATCAAACTCCGAAGGTCTTCTACATCTACATCTACATTGATACTCCGCAAGCCACCCAACGGTGTGTGGCGGAGGGCACTTTACGTGCCACTGTCATTACCTCCCTTTCCTGTTCCAGTCGCGTATGGTTCGCGGGAAGAACGACTGTCTGAAAGCCTCCGTGCGCACTCTAATCTCTCTAATTTTACATTCGTGATCTCCTCGGGAGGTATAAGTAGGGGGAAGCAATATATTCGATACCTCATCCAGAAACGCACCCTCTCGAAACCTGGCGAGCAAGCTACACCGCGATGCAGAGCGCCTCTCTTGCAGAGTCGGCCACTTGAGTTTATTAAACATCTCCGTAACGCTATCACGGTTACCAAATAACCCGGTGACGAAACGCGCCGCTCTTCTTTGGATCTTCTCTATCTCCTCCGTCAACCCGACCTGGTACGGATCCCACACTGATGAGCAATACTCAAGTATAGGTCGAACGAGTGTTTTGTAAGCCACCTCCTTTGTTGATGGACTACATTTTCTAAGCACTCTCCCAATGAATCTCAACCTGGTACCCGCCTTACTAACAATTAATTTTATATGATCATTCCACTTCAAATCGTTCCGCACGCATACTCCCAGATATTTTACAGACGTAACTGCTACCAGTGTTTGTTCCGCTATCATATAATCATACAATAAAGGATCCTTCTTTCTATGTATTCGCAATACATTACATTTGTCTATGTTAAGGGTCAGTTGCCACTCCCTGCACCAAGTGCCTATCCGCTGCAGATCTTCCTGCATTTCGCTACAATTTTCTAATGCTGCAACTTCTCTGTACACTACAGCATCATCCGCGAAAAGCCGCATGGAACTTCCGACACTATCTACTAAGTCATTTATATATATTGTGAAAAGCAATGGTCCCATAACACTCCCCTGTGGCACGCCAGAGGTTACTTTAACGTCTGTAGACGTCTCTCCATTGATAACAACATGCTGTGTTCTGTTTGCTAAAAACTCTTCAATCCAGCCACACAGCTGGTCTGATATTCCGTAGGCTCTTACTTTGTTTATCAGGCGACAGTGTGGAACTGTATCGAACGCCTTCCGGAAGTCAAGAAAAATAGCATCTACCTGGGAGCCTGTATCTAATATTTTCTGGGTCTCATGAACAAATAAGGCGAGTTGGGTCTCACACGATCGCTGTTTCCGGAATCCATGTTGATTCCTACATAGTAGATTCTGGGTTTCCAGAAATGACATGATACGCGAGCAAAAAACATGTTCTAAAATTCTACAAGAGATCGACGTAAGAGATATAGGTCTATAGTTTTGCGCATCTCCTCGACGACCCTTCTTGAAGACTGGGACTATCTGTGCTCTTTTCCAATCATTTGGAACCCTCCGTTCCTCTAGAGACTTGCGGTACACGGCTGTTAGAAGGGGGGCAAGTTCTTTCGCGTACTCTGTGTAGAATCGAATTGGTATCCCGTCCGGTCCAGTGGACTTTCTTCTATTGAGTGATTCCAGTTGCTTTTCTATTCCTTGGACACTTATTTCGATGTCAGCCATTTTTTCGTTTGTGCGAATATGGAGAGTCACTAACGTCAAAACGACTCTCTTTAAAACGAAAAAACTATTTTCTTGCTGTGCTCTGTCCAGCAATATTATCCTCGTACACGGCTCAAATGTTTCTGGCTTCCTTCGCTGCTGCCATCCCTCTACTGAACTCAAACAGAAAAAATTGTCGGAAATGTTCCGATTTCTTCACTTGGAACTCCTTTTTCTACCATCCACAGCTCCATTCACTATCCTCAGATGTCAAAATGACAATATGTAAACTCAAATAGCAATAGCGAACTACAAGTAAAAAATGACAACCGATCAGTAAAACCATAGGAACACGAAAACCAAAATGCAAAATAAAAACGTTACGAAACTATGCACCAACCTGATAGTTCTGTACCAGAACAGTAGACGTGTTATGATTTTCTAGAGTACATGTGCTCGGAATCACGTTCTACCTATGCTAGAGCATCCAGAAATTATTATGCTTTTTCACGGAACATAAACATATTTGAAACATATTTGTTTCTAGCACATCATGTGACCCAAAAGCAAAGGAAGTTGGCCAAAGCGTGTATTGAATTCCAGTCAAAGGAAGACGAAGTCTCGAGATAGGAAGTTCGAGTTCCAGCGTTGTAAAGAACGTAGAAAAGTTTAAGTTAGAAGTCCTGTGGACACCGAGGTTATTAGAGATGGAGTACTAACAGGTATGGAGAATATGGAGAATGAAATTGACCCAGGCAGTTTTAAACGAAGCGCCATGGCATTTCGTCTCAGCTACTTAGGAGAACCTTTGTCTATACTGCCGAACGGGGACTTAAGCCCGACTGCTTGAGAATGTGAGTTCGTCTGGAGGTAACTTCACTCTGAATCCGCTTCAAAAAATCGATTTTTTTGTTTTCATCTTACATCGATGTTTAACGTTCTTTGAACAAAGTGCTGGTTAAAATAACTACTTGGACATCAGGAAGGTGTTTAAAAATTAAGTTAAAGAACCCTCGGTGTGCATCCTCACCGTTGTTTCGGCTGCTTTCACCCGTCAGTGTTGCCATTAGTCTCCTGTTTGAGAAAAGTGTACTATAGAACCGTTTCTCATGTTGACAGCCCTGTTAGAAGATACGCTTTGCGACACTCTTATATGGCCACTGTAGACATTTGGTTTTTGAGCGTTGTTTTCCTTATAAAATTTTCTGAAGTTTGAGTTGCTGCTGCTATGTTGACATTCTCTAAAGTTATTGTGCCTTTTTGTTTTAATGTGGGGCAGTTAGCGGGTGTGAAGTTCTAGAGTTGCTACGCATGTATTCTGGGTTTAATATGAGTTGGCAATTGATTCCGAGATAGTAGCCGAAGGTGAAAAGTGGGTCCTTGAGGCAAATGGAGACGCCAGAATAACAACGAGAAACGAGAAAATGAAGAGAGAAGATGAGGAACATATAAACTAAGAAAATTATGTAACTGGAATGTATTAGGAACAACAGAGGTTATTCGTAGATCAAATGTAACTCTGAATTGAATTTTCCTATAGTTAAATTTCTGATATGATTATTTTATGATGCACAAAAAAATCTATTTGAGCCAGAAGTTTTTTTTTCAGCCTCCTATTTGGAGGAAAGTGGACTACAGACCCTGACGTACTATCGACAGGAAAGGAAAAACACACTGATTAATTACAAAAAATAACCGTAAGTTTGATTATCAGATGTAAATATTTCTAGAATAAAAACTTGTGGCTGAAAAGACATGATGGTAGTCTATTTCTTTAGGTTTTAGATAGGCACATTGTTTCCGTATACTTGACCTTTCAAGCATCTAGGTCAGATAGTTAGAAAGTACATAGTTTCCAAGCACGAATCGGTATATAGAAATGTAATTACCCGATCTTCACAAAAAATTGTAATAAAGGCAACGTGAGAACTTACGTGATTAATTGTATATCAAATTCTCCTACAATTTTCATGTCATTAAAAGTTCACGCTATTTAGTTAGAGCCGCGTAAACTTTCTGAAAACCGTCAGCATTTTTCCGGGCGTTCACAGCGAAGTTACCTTAAGCGCAGTCGCCTCGCTGGAAGAGCGGCGTGGTGGCAGACACACAAGAGGAAGTTCGGGGAAGAGTGTATTAGATTCCACACCGGGAGCGATGTAGCTCGACGGTAGGAAATTCAGCTTCCGGCGTCAGGGGATTTTATTGCATGAGAGATAACTTATGTTGGGAGGCAAAGTGGTTTTATGCCTGCATGTTTTTCTCTTGCATACAGGCTGCTCCAAACGCGGAAAAGTCGAATATTTCAAAAACGGTTCAAGATATCGAAACAAAACTTTCTACTAATGATAGTACGTAAATGGGCGTGTGTTGTGCAGCATGGTTAATGGCCGGCCGAAGTGGCCGTGCGGTTAAAGGCGCTGCAGTCTGGAACCGCAAGACCGCTACGGTCGCAGGTTCGAATCCTGCCTCGGGCATGGATGTTTGTGATGTCCTTAGGTTAGTTAGGTTTAACTCGTTCTAAGTTCTAAGGGACTAATGACCTCAGCAGTTGCGTCCCATAGTGCTCAGAGCCATGGTTAATGCTCGTAACTATTATTATATTCCGAGAATCTAAACCGAACGCGCACTTTTTATTTACACGGATCCCTTCGCCGCACGCCGTACCCTGTCTTACGGAGTACGGGTGTAGATGTAAATTTAGTTTCTGTCGTCACTCAAGGGCACAGGGAAAGAGAAATTTATTAACACGATTTTTGTTGAAGTTTTCAATTAAGTATTACCTACAAAGTGCAAGTATTGTCTTAAATTAGTAGCCGAGTCAGCTAGAAAGGCGCTTCTTCCTGCGTTTTACGTTATAACGGAGATGAAGCTGCTCGCAGATGACAGTCTTCGTCCACACATTACCGCATTTGCGACCTCCCCTTGAGAATCGTCTTAGCGCAAGCTTTAACAATGGCCACATCTCTACATTCCCCTTTTCAACAGTTCTTTAACGCCGTTAAATAAATACATAGTTCCATTTAAAAAACTATAAATCACTATTCCAGAAGGTGAAAAGCTTCTGATGTTAGCTACAGAGCAAACAGTCCAAAGCTATTTATGAAATATTAGGGATCTCCACGCCAAGTTGTTTACGTTTTATATCGTATGTCTGATGCCTCTCAAGGAATTCGTTTGGTGTAAATCATTTCCGTTAGTGTCAGTACAGCGACTCCTTATACGTTACCGTGACTTCTCTTTTGAAAGTGACATTAACTGAGGGGATCCCATTTCCTGTCTAACCAACAAGTAAAACGAATGTACTTGGACGTGTTTAATACAGTTCTTAGGGAAGTGTTGATGTGAACTAGACAGTCGAGGTAGAAGGTTAGTCGCTAACAGTAATACAGTAGTAAATAATATTAAACTGAGTTTGCTTCTTTAAAAATCTCCACTTTTCGTCTAGTTATCATGAAATACAGTGAGGCTTGAGGCGATTTGTTTTCGAGCCTTCTTTCGTGTTGCAGATGTTGATGACTTTGGTTCTCATGGAGGGGGTGTAGTGAAAATGTTTTGGCGTAGTTGTAATGATCGATACGATTTACATGCTGAAGGATGTGAGGTACAGAGGTGAGAGGAATCTAGGAAACGATGCACAACTTGTCACAACATTGAGGTTCCCTCTGAGATTCAAAGCACGTTTCTTGGCTGGTAAATAGCAAATTTATTACTTAATAACAACAAACGTCTCAAAAATGAGATCGACAGGAAGTGCAAAATGGCTAAGCAGGGATGGATAGAGGACAAATGTAAGGATGTAGAGGCTTATCTCACTAGGGGTAAGATAGATACTGCCTACAGGAAAATTAGAGAGACCTTTGGAGATAAGAGAACCACTTGTATGAATATCAAGAGCTCAGATGGAAACACAGTTCTAAGCAAAGAAGGGAAAGCAGAAAGGTGGAAGGAGTATATAGAGGGTCTACACAAGGGCGATGTACTTGAGGACAATATTATGGAAATGGAAGAGAATGTAGATGAAGATGAAATGGGAGATATGATACTGTGTGAAGAGTTTGACAGAGCACTGAAAGACCTGAGTCGAAACAAGGCCCCCGGAGTAGACAACATTCCATTGGAACTACTGACGGTCTTGGGAGAGCCAGTCCTGACAAAACTCTACCATCTGGTGAGCAAGATGTATGAAACAGGCGAAATACCCTCATACTTCAAGAAGAATATAATAATTCCAATCCCAAAGAAAGCAAGTGTTGACAGATGTGAAAATTACCGAACTATCAGTTTAATAAGTCACAGCTGCAAAATACTAACACGAATTCCTTACAGACGAATGGAAAAACTAGTAGAAGCCGACCTCGGGGAAGATCAGTTTGGATTCCGTAGAAACACTGGAACACGTGAGGCAATACTCACCTTACGACTAATCTTAGAAGAAAGATTAAGGAAAGGCAAACCTACGTTTCTAGCATTTGTAGACTTAGAGAAAGCTTTTGACAATGTTGACTGGAATACTCTCTTTCAAATTCTAAAGGTGGCAGGGGTAAAATACAGGGAGCGAAAGGCTATTTACAATTTGTACAGAAACCAGATGGCAGTTATAAGAGTCGAGGGACATGAAAGGGAAGCAGTGGTTGGGAAGGGAGTAAGACATGGTTGTAGCCTCTCCCCGACGTTATTCAATCTGTATATTGAGCAAGCAGTAAAGGAAACAAAAGAAAAATTTGGAGTAGGTATTAAAATTCATGGAGAAGAAATAAAAACTTTGAGGTTCGCCGATGACATTGTAATTCTGTCAGAGACAGCAAAGGACTTGGAAGAGCAGTTGAATGGAATGGACAGTGTCTGAAAGGAGGATATAAGATGAACATCAACAAAAGCAAAACAAGGATAATGGAATGTAATCTAATTAAGTCGGGTGATGCTGAGGGAATTAGATTAGGAAATGAGACACTTAAACTACTAAAGGAGTTTTGCTATTTGGGGAGCAAAATAACTGATGATGGTCGAAGTAGAGAGGATATAAAATGTAGACTGGCAATGGCAAGGAAAGTGTTTCTGAAGAAGAGAAATTTGTTAACATCGAGTATAGATTTAAGTGTCAGGAAGTCATTTCTGAAAGTATTTGTATGGAGTGTAGCCATGTATGGAAGTGAAACATGGAAAATAAATAGTTTGGACAAGAAGAGAATAGAAGCTTTCGAAATGTGGTGCTACAGAAGAATGCTGAAGATAAGGTGGGTAGATCACATAACTAATGAGGAAGTATTGAATAGAATTGGGGAGAAGAGAAGTTTGTGGCACAACTTTACCAGAAGAAGGGATCGGTTGGTAGGACATGTTCTGAGGCATCAAGGGATCACCAATTTAGTATTGGAGGGCAGTATGGAGGGTAAAAATCGTAGAGGGATACCAAGAGATGAATACACTAAGCAGATTCAGAAGGATGTAGGTTGCAGTAGGTACTGGGAGATGAAAAAGCTTGCACAGGATAGAGTAGCATGGAGAGCTGCATGAAACCAGTCTCAGGACTGAAGACCACAACAACAACAACTAACCATTTGCTACAGTTCGAATTTTGATTTTAGCTATAGTAGGCGAAGTATGTGCCAGGATTGTGCATACTGAGAGATCTGAACACTTCGCTTCGAATCAAGTACTGTCATTCTGCAACTCCTTAAATACTGGAAACGACATTCAGTTACATCATGTACAGTAACAAGTCAATCTGACAAAGCAGTGCTTCGAGCGATCATTAAATTCGACTTAAAAGGAAATAACTACAGATACAGTGGCTGTTTCACTTATTAAAGGATTTTTTAGGGCCGTCGAACACTATGCCTACCATTCTAAAACGAAGGACAGCAGCAGTTAAACGGAGCCAACGCGGGCAGTAGTAGAAAGTGTCTGAGCCAGATAACTGGACCCATCTGCCTCATCATCCGCACACAGCTGTTCGCCCCTCCCTTCCCCTCTTCCTAGCACACCCACTCCAGATAACGCAACCTGCACATCTGCCATCCCTGACGCAATCAAAATACACTCTGTCTTTTATTGGCAGCCACGTCTTGTATGGGCGATGAGGAACGAACAGTAAGATACAGATAATGCACTCATTTCTCTCACCTGTGCTGATTTGCGCAGGGAGGCAGCACTGCAACTGAATCTAAACTGGCACTAAAAGATTTCTATTATCCTTGAAGTCATTTTGAAAACAGGAAATAATACTACAGAAAGTCTGCTGAGGAATGAGAGGTACCTGATTGATATGCAGGGTGGCCAAAAGCAGTCTGAAAATCTTGTAAGCGTGTTGTAGGGTGAGTTGTGTTGAGAAATTATTGTTAAGAAAAAAAATTCGGTATGTTCGCCATCTCTAAGTTAATAAGTATTGAAGTTAGCCTATAAGGGCCGGCCGCTGGTGGCCGAGCGGTTCTGGCGCTACAGTCTGGAACCGCGCGATCGCTACGGTCGCAGGTTCGAATCCTGCCTCGGGCATGGCTGTGTGTGTTGTCCTTAGGTTAGTTAGGTTTAAGTAGTTCTAAGTTCTAGGGGACTTATGACCTCAGCAGTTGAGTCCCATAGTGCTCAGAGCCATTTGAACCAATTTAGCCTATAAGGCCGTTACGCACGCAAATTAAAGCGGCCAGCCAGAGACGGTGTCGCCAAACGTTTGCTTTGTCAGGTTTCCTAAAACGGAACAAGAGAGAGATACAAAAGTTGAACATGGGACGGTGGTAAGGACAGAAGCCGAGTCAAGGGCTGAACAGTCTCGAGCGCCGTCATCTACGCTATGAGAACAACTGACACTAATTGTATCCGGCGGGCCGCTTAAGTTTGCGCTCTTAACGGCCTGATTGGCTAACCTCGACGCTAATTAGGTGGGAAAAGCGGAAAGTATAGAATTTTTTCCTGAACAATTATTTCTCGCAGTCTGGAAACGCGCGACCGCTGCGGTCGCAGGTTCGAATCCTGCCTCGGGCATGGATGTGTGTGATGTCCTTAGGTTAGTTAGGTTTAAGTAGTTCTAAGTTCTAGGGGACTGATGACCTCAGAAGTTAAGTCCCATAGTGCTCAGAGCCCTTTTTTGAAATTATTTCTCAGCGAACCGACCTGCAGTACCGTTATAAGCTTTTCAGACTGTTTCCGACCATCCTGTATAGTATTGGGCAAACAGACAATGACGGTTATATGTACACGGGCTGTATCAAAATTGATGGCTTAACGCATAGTGTCGAAATTACGCGATACTAGAAGCAAAAACACTCTAGTAAACGTGGACTCTAAAATGCATACTTGAAGAGCTATGGGCACTTCTTCATATTCGGTGCAGTGAAACCAGTCTCTCCAATTGAAAGCTCTTTCCTTTACATATTTTGAGAGGTGCTAGTATGAACCAAAACATGAAAAAAAGTCCACTAAACATGGTCTCGAAAGTGTATAGCTTAAGAACTATGAGAATTTTTCAACCTCGCTACTCTGAAATACACCTTTTCTACTGATCAAGTGGGCGTAGCATCACTTTAGAGCTCATGTTTATGGGTCATTTTTTTCTTGTTTTGGTCCATGCTATCTCTCCCACAATATGGAAAGCAAAGAGCTTGCAGTAGACCATAGTTCTTCAGCTATGCGTTTTAGAGCCCACGTTTATTAGATTATTTTGTTTCTGGTATCGTGTACTTTCAATTGCATACGTTTACGCTACTAATTTAGAAACATCCTGTACACAGCAAACAGTCACAGTATACAGGATTATTACGTTCGTTTGCATGCCCATCTTCCGCTGCAGCTGTTAAAATTATTATTGGTTTTCCGTCTTGCACTAAGCACAACACGGAAAACGAATTATAACTGACTTATGATTATTGATTTTGTAACACTAATTTATCTGTGACGTGTGTGTACTCGCTTCCCGCGCCCGGGTTCCCGGGTTCGATTCCCGGCGGGGTCAGGGATTTTCTCTGCCTCGTGATGACTGGGTGTTGTGTGATGTCCTTAGGTTAGTTAGGTTTAAGTAGTTCTAAGTTATAGGGGACTGATGACCATAGATGTTAAGTCCCATAGTGCTCAGAGCCATTTGTACCATTTTTTGTACGTGTGTGTAGCCACTGGTGTTCATCTTCGGATATCAATGAATAAAAAACACTTAAATACTATTTCGGTTACTAAGACTGTTTGCAATTATCTACATTATCATTAATGTGCTGTCGACTTACTAGGGTCTTGCTTTGTTTCACACCGTATGCCTCCTTATGTTGCTGTGTAAGGATGTTTTTTAGTACTTGAAGCCTGAAGATGAGCCCCAGTACGAAACTGGTCGAAAACAAATTAATGGCTTTACTACTCCATATTTTATTCAAAGTTAGTTGTAATTTATAGTTTATGCACCATTTAGTTACAATTACAAGGTCTCCAATCGTATGCCACATACAAAATAAGAACAAAATGTCGTGTTTCACACAGTATACTGACAGCACTAGATTGGTGAGAACCGCGAACTGATACCAACTGCGATCGTAAATTTTGCGAGGATTTAGTAATCTAGGATTAATTTTATAACATTAATTTCTTTAGTAGTCCTTGATGCCTGAAGATGAGCACCGGCGCGCAGCTGGCCGAAAAGAGATTTATCTTATACATAGAATAGCCAAAGAAACTGGTACACCTGCCTAATATCGTGTAGGGCCCCCGTGGGCACGCGGAAGTGCCGCAACACGATGTGGTATGGACTCGACTAATGTCGGAAGTAGTGCTGGAGGGAGCCGACACCATGAATCCTGCAGGGCTGTCCATAAATCCGTAAGATTACGAGGGGATGGAGATCTCTTCTGAAAAGTGCGTTGCAAGGCATCCCAGATTTGCTCAACAATGTTCATGTCTGTGGAGTTTGGTGGCCAGCGGAAGTGTTTAAACTGAGAGGAGTATTCCTGGAGCCACTCTGTGGGGTGTCGCATTGTCCTACTGGAACTGCCAAGTCCGTCGGAATGCGCAGTGGACATGAGTGGATGCAGGTGATCAGACTGGATGCTTACGTACGTGTCACCTGTCAGAGCCGTATCTAGACGTATCAAGAGTCCCTATCACTCCAAATGCACACGCTCCACGCCATTACAGAGCCTCCACCAGCTTGAACAGTCCCATGCTGACATGCAAGGTGCGTGCATTCATGATGTTGTCTCCATACCCGTACATCTGCTCGATACAATTTGAAAGGAGAATCGTCCGACCGGCCAACATATTTCCATTCAGGAACAGTGCAATGTCGGTGTTGACGGGCCAAGGCGAGGCGTAAAGCTTTGTGTCGTACAGTTATCGAGGGTATACGAGTGGGTCTTCGGCTCCGCAAGCCCGTATCGATGATGTTTCCTTGAATGGTTCGCACGCTGACACTTGTGGATGGCCCAGCATTGAAACCTGCAGCAATTTGCGGAAGGGTGCCTTCTGTCAGGCTGAACGAGTCTCTTCAGTCGTCGTTGATCCCGTTTTTGCAGGATCTTTTTCAGTCGCAGCGATGTCAGAGATTTGATGTTTTACCGGATTCCTCATATTCACGGTACACTCGTGAAGTGGCCTGACGGGAAAATCCTCACTTCTTCGCTACCTCGAAGATGTTGTGTCCCATCGCTCGTGCACCGACTGTAACACCACGTTCAAACTCACTTAAATCTTGATAACCTGCCACTGTAGCAACAGTAACCAATCTAACAACTGCTCCAGACACTTGTTGTCATATAAAGGGCGTTGCCGACCACAGCGCCCTATTCTGCCTGTTTACATATCTCTGTATTTGAATACGCATACCTATACCAGTTTCTTTGGCGCTTCAGTGTAAAATTAACAAGTACAAATTTTGTGGTTGATTGCTGATACAAAGCGTGATTATAATTAAACTTTCGCTACTTGAGCCAGTGCAGACGGAAACCTCTGTATCATACGCGTACCCAACTTAACAGGAATGATGTTCAGCTTGTGTGCTACATGATTTGCGTTCTTAGTAGTGTTTAGTGTCATGACTTGGCATCGGGCGCCGCTACCGATACGATGACTAAGGGTTGAAACACAAATTCTGTATAGTTGCAGACCGTCATCATGGTTCTAGACAAGGTGAGTAGGGCTTTACTCGTACAGCTGTTTTATCAAAACAACAGCAATAGCGCTGGTGCTCTTCGCGACTATCGATGCCTTATAGAAATACGGAGAGGTCCTCTTCCTGCACCGGGGCTGATGAACATGATTCGGAAGTTCGAATTAACTGGGGATTTGGGAACTGCTCTTGGTACAGCACGTCGGCGAATTGCGCCAAAGAATGTCTGAGAATGATGGATTCTATGTGTGATCTGCAAGTAGTGTACGAGATGTGCAACACAGCTGAATATTCCATGGTCCACCGTTCGAGACGTGTAGCGAAAAATTGTGAAATGGCACCTCTAGTGCAGTCCCAGGCTGTCGCAAATGGTTGTCACGTTGAGCAACGTTTGTGATATGGAACGTAAACATGGTACGCACAATTAACAAATTTTATCCTATGATATAGAAATTAAAATGAGTTTCTTTCAGTGCATTATTCGTTATTTGTCCTCCTCATGTCCTCACAAATATTTCCAGGAAGTTTCGTTGTCCTACGATCCCTCATTTTTCATGAGGGCCCTCTCAAGTTTCGAAAGTTTGGTAATAACCACTCTGTATACGTTAATTTCATATACATGAGAATTCCAACACCTCTGCATGAAAAAATAATAAATACAATACTGTGAAAACCTCGTAATAAAACCGTATAGTATATACCATACACGATTAATGCTGATACAAAACAACTTTTTGTGGTTCAGGCTAATACTGTTACAATACATCAACAAGTGGATATTTTGTAACCTTCATTACTTCACAGAATGGAATCAGATAGGTGTTTGAAGTATGTCTGAAGTATTTCCTGCCACAGTCGTGCGATATGAAAATAGAAGGATAGGTACAGGTTTAAATAAAGTCGACATTAGTCATTAAAAGAAACAAATATAGAACGTAAGATAGAGTTTAGTACTCATCGAGGTTAAGGTCATTATAAACGAAATAAAAATTTGGGCTTCCAGCATGTGACAGAAATTAAGCTATGGCGTTTCTGATGGATCCCTCTTGGCCTTCGCCATAAGATATTAACAAAAATTACAATCACAATCTTTTGCATTGGTCCGAATCACGAAAAACGAAATCTTGAGGACCGGACAGCGGTTTGAATCTATCTCTTCCGATAAGCTAGTTCAAAATTTGGCCCATTACATCTCGCAATTTTGCTATTCACTGTTTCTGAATTCCGTAGACCGTATCATGACCACTTACCAGACGTCCTCATCCCACGCATTGCAAGTCCATGACGTGTTAGGCACACTGACGAGCCAAGGAGAAAACAGTTTATACTGTGGTGAGAAGCTTCGACGTTCTGAGAAAGATAGGATACGTCATTCTAGTGTCAAAATTGTGCGGGCAGTATGCTGAAATAACTGCGTAGCTTTGTGCTCCGCATCGTCTGAGGTAAGACATTTGCTGTAAGAAAGATACACAGTTCACATATGTAGAGATTTTTTGTGGTACGTACTGTAAATTAAGAAATCTGCAGCTGGCAATGCACAGTACAGCAATGTTTCGTTAGTGTGTAGCGTACTTTCCAAATTCCTGCTGTGTCTTGGTCTGCATGTGAAAGGGCTACGTCACAATAAGTGGTCGGTTTCTTTTTCTTAAAGTGATTACGGTTCTTCTTTTTTTTTCTTTTCTTTTTTTTCTCTCTCTCTCTCTCTCTCTCTCTCTCTCTCCCCTTTTCCCTCTCCCTCTCTCTCTCGTTCTTAGTTTCTCTTCTGTTCTACCAATTTTCTTTCTTCCTTCTGTTGCTGTCAAAACAGCCTAATGCTGGAATATACAAGCACTAATACATGTTAAATTTTATGATAATATATGAAGTGTTCTGTACTCAGCCTTATGCGAAGCCCATGGTCCGGTTTAATATCTAGACGACAAACTAAATATGAACAGCAAATAAAATAATGTCAATATTATCAGAGTCGGAGCACTAAGTACAAGCTCGGCGCCTCATGTTTTAGGGAAGGGTTCAGCCGTAGCCTGCCAATTGGTTGAAGTGCTGTGAGTAGGTGTCGCAATCCGTGGTAGTGCTTGAAAGTTTCTCGAGCATGCAGCCGGATTGAATGATCGTTGTAGAACGGATTTTCGACGGCGTAACCTGCCATCATTAGCAGGTTACTCCTGTTGACCGACATCCAGGATTTTTTTATTTGAATACCTTTCCTTCCATTCCCTTAGGGGGAAGGGCGGGCCGGATGAGATAACACAGGCTCTTTGCGACCTATGTTCTAGGAATATTTTCTTCATTGACAGCTTTTAATAAGACATTGTTCCTTATTATTACACTAATATTTATTTACAGTAGGTCTGATTTGTTGTTTTCTTTCTACACATTGTGACCATTCTGAAGGAGTCTTACAGTATTTTCTTACGCTATTACTTATTCTAAAGGGGCAGTTGTGTTAATCTGACAAACATTTACAAATAAGTTTACAGATAAAATGATTTCTTTGCTTTTTTTATTTGTGACCACACTGTGTCACTGTATTTTAAAATAATTGCTTATGATAAGCGGAAGCTTATGCTACTAGGAGGTGTATTTACACTACTGGCCATTAAAATTGCTACACCACGCAGATGACGTGCTTCAGACGCGAAATTTAACCAACTGGAAGAAGATGCTGTGATATGCAAATGATTAGCTTTTCAGAGCATTCACACAAGGTTGCCGCCGGTGGCGACACCTACAACGTGCTGACATGAGGAAAGTTTCCAACCGATTTCTTATACACAAACAGCAGTTGACCGGCGTTGCCTGGTGAAGCGATGCTGTGATGCCTCGTGTAAGGAGCAGAAATGCGTACCATCACGTTTTTGACTTTGATAAAGGTTGGATTGTAGCCTATCGCGATTGCGGTTTATCGTATCGCGACATTGCTGCTCTCGTTGGTCGAGATCCAATGACTGTTAGCAGAATATGGAATCGGTGAGTTCAGGAGGATAACAGGGAACGCCACGCTGGATCCCAACGGCCTCGTATCACTAGCAGTCGAGATGACAGGCATCTTTTCCGCATGGCTGTAACGGATCGTGCAGCCACGTCTCGATCCCTGAGTCAACAGATGGGGTTGTTTGCAAGACAACAACCATCTGCACGAACAGTTCGACGAAGTTTGCAGGAGCAGGACTATCAGCTCGGAGACATGGCTGCGGTTACTCTTGACGCTGCATCACAGACAGGAGCGCCTGCGATGGTGTACTCAACGACGAACCTGGGTGCACGAATGGCAAAACGTCATTTTTTCGAATGTATCCAGGTTCTGTGTACAGCATCATGATGGTCGCATCCGTGTTTGGCGACATCGTGGTGAACGCACATTGGAAGCATGTATTCGTCATCGCCATACTGGCGTATCACCCAGCGTGATGGTATGGGGTGCCATTGGTACAGGTCCTGGTCACCTCTTGTTCGCATTGACGGCACTTTGAACACTGGACGTTACATTTCCCGGACACAGAAAATGTTCGACTGTTGCCCTGGCCAGCACATTCTCCAGATCTCTCACCAACTGAAAACGTCTGGTCAATGGTCGCCGAGCAACTGGATCGTCACATTACGCCAGTCACTACTCTTGATGAATTGTGGTATCGTGTTGAAGCTGCATGGGCAGCTGTACCTGTACACGCCATCCAAGCTCTGTTTGACCCAATGCCCAGGCGTATCAAGGCCGTTATTACGGCCAGAGGTTGTTGTTCTAGGTACTGATTTCTCGGGATCTGTGCACCCAAATTGCGTGAAAATGTAGTCACATGTCAGTTCTAGTATAATATATCTGTCCAATGAATACCCGTTTATCATCTGCATTTCTTCTTGGTGTAGCAATTTTAATAGCCAGTAGTGTACAACTGAGGCTTATTTTCTAGTTTCTACATTTCCAGTACAATGATTTTGTGGGGATGATTCTATTTAGAGTTCTCCCTGATTGAATGATACAATGCTGGGTTGGTCGTGTATGCTATTTGACTTTATAAAGTTACCCATTGTAAAGTTGCGCTATTATTTTGTTAAGACGTCATCAGCATCATAGTCAGGTGTCTCAGTGGTATCATATCGATTCTGGGGCGTTAATTAGGAGAGTTTGGTTCGTCTAAGATTATGGGAGTCATGTGAGGTGTGATTGTGGTGTTTTGCCTAAGTTCGTCCAACTCGTTCTTGACGTCCTCGTATATATTCTAACATTCTGCGTAGTGTCTGTTGTTCTAAGTCGTGTCTCCCTACCACTTCCGCGCAACGACTGAAGTTAGGCAATGATTGAATCGTTGCCTAAGCCAGTCAAAAATTATTCCGTTATCTAAATTTTGTTGCTTACTGTTCAGCCACGTTATTCTGTTCTATGCTAGTTTGTATTACTAAATTATATTTTTATATTCTTCCACATTATTATCAAAAATATGCTTATATTGACAAGGGAAGAATATTTTTATTCTGTTATAATTATTATTTTTTAAATTATTTTCTTTGTTTATTTAATTGTGAAGTTTGTTTTTTAAGAAGTTTGTTATCGAAAGTGAGGAGTCTTTCTCATCGATTTTCTTAGAAATATTGTTTTTATAAATGTAGTAATTAAGTAAAATCTATTCCTAACACATTTTCTAAATATCATGTACAAGTAAAATGTTTTTGTTTCTAGACACTCATTTCAACATTGTTACACTAACAAATAAGAATTATTTCCAAGAATTGCTTTGACAAAGAAATATACATACAGAAGTATTGAGATATTATCCTAACAAATGGTACAAATGTTAAAAAGAAGGGAAACCATCGAACAAGATACTTTTTTATTCTTTGTTTTTATAAGGAGAAAATAAGTAAAATATAGTTATTCTTTTATTTTTTATGAGGAGAAAATAAGTGGCATATAGTTTTAGTGTTTATTATGCCTTACTTTTGTTCTTTATATACTGTCCATTTCAGAACTAATGACTTATTTTTATCGATAGTCTGTTTTTTACTTAAGTCCATAGTCAATGACTGTTATTTTGTAGTTTATTAGCTGTCTGGTGTGCTTAACTTATTTAGTTTTTCACATATTTCTTTTGCACAATTCCTGCATCACATTATTTGATTTCACACATTCACATAATCCTATGACTGTTTAAGCATGAGGTTGGCGAATGTTTTTTGCAAGAAGGTGATGGACTTGAGCGAGATGGATGTGGGCAAGTATTTGATGTACAGCTTCGTTCGTTGTTCCTTGTTGGCTTTGCAAGTGTGTGTTGCTGTTATGGAGGTCCCATAACGCAATGGAGCTGTGAGTGCAGAATCTCGTGGTTTACTGGCTTTGTATGCGTGAAAATCATCGTTATGTGTCGCTGAAAGCGGTCGTTTTTCGTTGTAATACTTCGCAGATGACTGGTTTACAATGGGGTAGGGATTTGGGAAGGTATGTCGTCTATTCTTCTCCCATCTTCTTTCTTGGTCTCAATATTGCGAATCTTCAACTTCTGTTCTTCCTGCTTTTTCTCTGCTTCTTATTTGCTTGTTGGTTCTTCTCTGGGCAGGATATGGAAATATTTATTGATAGCTAGTCGATTTGAAGTTCTCCTCTTAGTAACAGTTTGATAAATTGTTTGGGCGTGTCATTTTTACTTTGTGGAAGTTTTCTTCAGTTTCGTGCATCAGCATGCTGTTTAATAGCAGTAGTGTGACTTTTACACATATTTTTTTGGCAGTGGTGGCTTGCCCAAGCGGTCTTCTCGTTGGGCCGTTTTTTGCTCACTCCGCTGAGTCGGGGCGTTCTGAGACCCTTCTGGCGTTCGGTGTCCTGTCGTGTCTCTGCAGGGTTCTGCCACTGTGTGGCTCCGTGTTCTGTCCCAGCAGGGTTCCGCCACCCTGTGGTTCAGCTTGGCAGCAGATTTATTTACTGCCCACTTCGGCTACAAGGGCCTTCTGTTGGTCTCGCTGTCCTTTCCCTTCTCTCGATGCTTCTGCCTTGTAGGAATCATGTCTTGCTAATTATGTCCTTTCCTTTCTTGATACTTCTTGCATTGCAACTTGTGGGTCATTGCATCTCGTCCTTGCTGGAGTTTTTACAATGGTTCTTACAAAAAGTTTTACTTATAATCATCTAACATATGTCTAGTACCTACATTGTTTTATGCCTTCTTAAAAGCTTTACAAATTTCGGCTCCCTTTCCATGTTACAATTCTAAGATATTTTGAGTCTTAACTCATACAAAAATCCTCAAATTCGTTTTTTATTTTTGTGTAGTGTCGTGGTGTATAGCATTTTAGTATTTCATGCTGTTAGACTATCTACGCTTTATCCCTTCACCTTAATCTATGGTACTATTGGTGTTATTTTTGTTTTTGTTTTGATTGAAACTACTTTCTTTTTCCCACCTTCCTCTCTCTTCATTCTTCTTTCTCCTGACGATCTTATCTGCAACATAATCTTGAAGTATTCTGTTGATTATTTACCAGTAATAAAATTAATCTTCAAACTTTTTGATATGGCTCACATGGTGAAGTCATAAGGTTTTGCCTGTTTTTGGGTTCATTAGTTACACAGCATTATCATGAGCAATTCGGCTAATTATGACAGTTCCTTTGTATGCAGCATAAAACTTATGTATTTCGTGTTTCTGTTTGCTGGAGAGATGGTGTGTTTTTACAAATACTTTCTGGCCTACTGAGAATGTTCTTTTAATTGCTGTTCTATCTCCTCTTTCTTTTCTTCTAATGGCTACCTTTCTGATGTTGGAGAGTGCTGTTGCTATGACTTGTTTGTGCTGTCTACGTGGTACAATAGGAAATCGAACATTTTCTCTGGTTATGTTTGGGGGTTCAATATTTTTAAGTACAGTAACTGGGGGTAGTAGTGTAGTGCTATGTGGCATTTTATTTATTACTTCTTGAAAATCTTTAAGGTATATATCCCAAGTGTTGTGTCTTTTGCCTGTATATAATCGGCATAAAGTGCCTATGTCCTTCATAGATCATTCTGCTGGATTTACACAAGGTTTGTACTTAGATATGTAGATGGGTTTTATTTTGTGTTGTTTTAACGTGTTCTGCCATTGCACTGATTTGTATTGTGGGCCATTATCCGAAATTATTTGTTCCACTCGACCTACTTGTCTGAGAAAATCTTGTCTAAATGCTTTACTTATAGTAAGACTTGTTGCCCGTTTTAATGATGTCAAGGTAACATATTTAGAAGTAAGTTCCAAAACGACGAATATGAAAATATATCCATTTTTTGTGCATGGGAGGGGCCCCATCAAATCTGTTGCAGCTATTTGTTTTAATCTTTCAGGGATTATTGGAAACATAGGTGGTTTGGTTTGGAAAGTGACGTGTTTAACCCTCATACATTTTTTGCATTTGACTAATAATGCTCTAATTCGTCTTTCCATATTGGGAAAATAGCTTGTTTGTTTTATTTTTAAAAAGCATTTCTTTGTTCCAAAGTGGCCATTACTTAAATGTGTATACCATATGTACTTATTAATTAGTTCATCTGGGATATAAATTAACCATTCATTCGTTGCAACATTTCGTCTAAAAAATAAAACATTGTTTTTTACGAGATAGTGCTGTCGAATGACTGGAAAATCCTTACTTCTCCACTTGTGTTTGATTCCTAGTATTTCGGGATCCTTGTCCTGTTCTTTGCCTATGTTTTTCAATGCTGTCGTAGTGTAGTTTTCGAAAGGTACTTGTTTCATATAGTACATTGTAAACTGGTCTTCTGCTGCTTCCAAACCTATGTTATTGGATGCACCCTGTGGACATCATGATAAAGCATCTGCTAATACATTCGCTGGTTTTGGTATGTGTGTAATAGTGAAGTCAAATTCTTGTAGTATTAACATCCATCTGGCTAACCTCCCATGAGTTAGCTTGGCGGATAACAGAAATTCTAATGCTTTGTGGTCAGTGTATACTTTTGTTTTTCTTCCGAATAGGAAGTATCGAAAACGTTGGAAGCCCCATACAATGGCCAATGCTTCCAGCTCCGTGACTGAATAGTTTTTCTCGCTTTTTGTGAGTACCCGACTGGCAAATGCAATTGTTCTATATGATCTTAGCCCTGCCTGTTCGTATTCTTGGAATAAAACAACTCCTAAACCTGTTTTCGCGCTATCAGTGGCCATACAAAAGTTTTGTGTTAGGTCAGGATGTGCTAAAATCGGTGCTGTTGTTAGTGCGTTTTTCACTTTTAAAAATTCTTGATTGGCTTGTTGATCCCATACCCATGGCGTGTTTTTTCCAGTCAGTGCACATAGGCGTGGTGTTGCGAGAGAGTCGATCCAAATAAATTTTTTATAGAATCCGGTGAGACCTAGAAATCCTCTGAGAGTTTTCTTATTATATGGAGTACAGAATTCTTTGATTGCCGTTAGTTTTTCTGGGTCGGGTATTACCCCTTTATCTGAAAATATGTGTCCTAGAAATTTGACCCCTCGCCTTCCAAATTTGGATTTTGTTATATTTACTGTGACCCCATCCACTTTCATGATCTGTAAAAACTGGTTTAATGTGTCGTTGTGATGTTCCCAAGAGGGTTACGCTATAATCACATCATCAACATGACAAGTATTTTTTTGTAAAATTTCAGGACTGAGTATAGTATTAAATCCCCTAATAAACGCTGCTGATGATATGTTTAAACCAAATGGCAATCGTTTAAACTGGTAACATCTACCGAATACGATAAATGCTGTAAATTCATTCTGGGGCCAATTCTATTTTCCAGAAACTACTCCGTAAATCAATTGATGAAAATATCTTAACACCGTGGAAGTTTTGTATCAATTCCTCTAACTTTTCTGGGCGATCTGTCTCAGTGATTATGATTGTGTTGATCTGTCTGGAATCAAGCACTAACCTGATGCTCCCATCTCGTTTTTGTACAATATGGAGTGGGCTGTTATATTTGGAGGTTGCTCGCTCAGTAATATGGTCATCTAACATTTTAGATATCTCCTGGAATACTTTATTCCTGTAGCTTAATGGGATTGTATAGGGTGGCACTCTAAATGGTTTGTGCTGTTTTACTTCAAACTTGTACTGAAAGTGTTTAATACTGCCAGTCTTAGGTAAAAATACCTCTGCTTTATCTCATAAAATACCCTCTAATTCTCTTTTACTGTGTTCCGAAATACATTGAACTTCTTGCAGTTTTTCGTCGATTTCTTTATGGACTTCTAACATAGGTTGAGGCGATTCCCCCTTTTGTGCATACCATTCTAATTCTTCATCCTCTTAATCTCGCATCATTCTTAATTGTTTGTTTGTAACTGGTATTTCTTCTAATTTTAGCTTTTGCTCAAAGAGAAGTGTGACATTCCCGAATGTTACGCTACCTTTCCCCATATCTATTATCGCTCGTCTCTCATTTAAAAAATCTGCACCTATAATCAAATCTACAGTTAGTTTAGGTATAATCACGAAGTTGGCCTCGATCTTTTGACCTTGACACGAAAGAGTTCACTTTGTTTGTCTCGTAACTTCCGCAGCATTGTTTCTAATAGGACCTCTTACTTTAATCTTACGTGTTTTCAGAACTGGCAATTCCTGATTGGCATTACACTGCATGAATAAATTTTCTGAGATCGCAGTCAGTTCACTTCCGCTATCAATTACAATATTGACTGGTATATGCTTTACCATGGCCTTCACAATTGGTTGAATTTGAAAGGGTTGGTTCTGTTCTTCTTCTTCTTGCATCAACGAATCCTCCACTAAATCATACATGAGTCTTTTTTGGAATTTCCTTTGTGAATTCGAACTTTCTGTAGGATAAGCTTCGACTGGTACTTCTCTCTCTTTTATTTCCTCTTCTCTATTTCTTCCTTCATTTACACTTTCTTCAACATCCTCTACTTTTTCCTCATCCTCGTCTATCTTCTCCTTCTTCGTCGCTACTTCCACATAATCGCATCTAAATGCTCTAATTATCGCTTCACAACTTCCTTCATTATATACGTTGGGTTGAGTGCCCACTCGTAACTTATTTTCAACTTCTGTCGACTGCGCATTATCCTCATTGAATTCGCTTTCCCCGGTTTCCATCTCAAATAGCTCTGCAATACTCATTACTTCGTCCTTTCCTCTTACATTCGTTGTACATGCCTCTGGTAATTCATCTTCCTCGTCAGTATTCTCCCAAATAATTTCGTCCCATCACGATATTGTTCTTTTCTTGTCTTCGTTTTCATCTGGTCCCTGCGGATTTGTTTCTTCCTTCTTCTCTTCTCGTGATAAGATTTTTACTTCTCTGTTCAAGGTGCTGCAATTGTCCTGGGTCGGTGCGTCATTCTCTTTGGCATGGGCTCTTAGCTGTCAATTCGAACGTTTATCGGGGTTTGGTGGTCTTACCTCTACCTCTTCTATCTGTATTCTCTTTTCTTGTTCAGCTTGTTGATAGTGGTTTCTTTGTTGATAATTTGTCGGTCTATTGGTTCTCCAGTACCCGTTCCGGTTGTCGTTATTCCCTCTGTAATAGTTGTTGCCGTTCCTGGGTGAATTGTAGTTATTGTCATATTCTCTTCTAAAACCATAACCGGTTCTTTATTGAAATCTATTGTCGTTTCTTGGTGCGAAATTATCACATGGTTCGTATTTATTGTTTCTTCGTACTGTGTCTTGTGGATTCCACTGCTTTTTGCTTTCGTTTTCACGAGCGCTTCGTCTTTTTCTTGGGTCATCTTCCAAAAATATGAACTCTAGTTCCCTTAGAATACCTTTAAATGCTTCGACGTCATTGCCTCCGCGACCTACTAATGATTGCTGGTATTTCAATGGTAGCTTCATCGCGCATAATTTAATCAACTCTCCGTCACTGTATGGTACATCTAAGCATTGATTTTTCTTTGCCATTAATTCGAAAAATTTCACGGGACTCTTCTCTCCTGAATTTTCAAAATATGGGTTCTGCAATAATTCATACTTCACTCTGTTCTGTGCTTCGCTGGACCAATATCGCGAGAGAAACTTCTCTCTGAAATCTTCGTACGATCGGCATGTCGCTGCAATATTCTGCATGGTTTCTGCGACTGTTCCTGACATGTGTGCACATATAAAGTCTAATTTGTGTGCTAGCGTCCAGTGTTCTGGTAATCCTACTCGGAATTGATTAATAAAAGTTCGTGGATGTAATGAGTTTCCTTCTCGAGAGTGTTGAAATTTTCTAACTGTGAGGAAATAATCGTTGTCGTACTTCGTCATAGTTCCATATGAAAGTCGCGATTCTTCGCCACTTTTGTTTCTGATCATTTCTCCCGTCGTTCTTTGCGGTTGTGGTAGATCCATTGGATATTGTCCACTGTAACTTTCGCCTACCCTTGCGTAGTATCGTTGGAGTGGTACGCAATAATTTTCTTCCATCGGTTGTGAACGTGTAGCTGAATGCATTGCACTGTACTCTTCGCGACCTGGCTTTCCATTGTCAGGTATTGGTTCGGTATCTTGTCTGGCTAACCTTGCTGCTTCATTGCACGATCCAAACTGTCTTGAACCATACATTTGTGGTTCCGCATGTGTTTGTGATGACGTTTGTTCATCAAGAATTTCGAAACGTGTTTGTTGCTGTGCAGGCTGTCTGATTTCACGTATGTTACTTACCGCCAGTGATTGGAATCGCAAATGCGTAATATCGTCGTTAATTGCTTGTTTTTCCGGTGCTGTTACAGATACGGATGTGGTTGCAGACTCTGTGCTTGTTCGATCCTGTTCACTACGCTCTTCAATGGTTTGAAACAACTCTGTTCGCAATTTCTCAAATTGTCGCTTCGTTTGCGCTTCTATTTTGACTATGCGGTTATCATATCATTTCAGCGCTGCTTTGTGATAAGTTTGTGTAACACACTGTTTTCAACAACTTCACACGCAGTACCTGCTGCTTGTCTAGTAATTTCGTTTATCTGTTTCTCTAGTTTCTTGACTCCTCCCTGGGTGTTGTTACGTAATGTTTTGATCTCGTCCTGAATGTCATTACGCAATGTTTGTACGTCCGCTTGTACCTTGTCAATGTCTGTCCTCAATTGATTGTGACCTGTTATTAAGTACCCTATCACTTCTCGAGATTCCTTTGCCTCGTCTTCAATATGACTTTGGTGTAACTCAATTTTTTTGTTTTGTTCTTTAATCTCACGCATTTGTCTCATGATTTCTGCAATTTGGTTCGATATGTCTTTATTTTTTCTTGTCATGGTTTCCGTAATTTGTTGTAATAATTCTGCCAGATTGGTAGGTCCTATTGCGTTTTCTTCCGACGTCCTACGCTCTGTGTTATCGCCCAAGAGTTGGTTCGCAATCGATTGCATTGAACTGTGCTGTGACACGTTTCTGCTCGCATTCCTTGTACTCTGTGTGAGGGAGCTCTGATTACTTGTACTATGGGTTCTACGTATTCAAGACGCAAGTTAGAATCCTCATCGACTGTCTCTCTACTTTCCTGCTCCTCTGTCGTATGCTGACTTACGTTTTCTATGCCTTGACGTACATTATCCTCGTTATGGTGCGTTATCTGTCCTATTTCTCGCGATACTGCATCGTCTGTTGTACTGTCCTCTATTCTCAGTCCACTTTCATGCTGGGTCTCTCTCTCAATTCGGTCAAGGTCTCGATTTGCCATTGCTAATCTTTCCGAATCCCTTCTGTTTTAAAAGCAATTCACGCGCCCTACTTCGTGTCAACATGCGCTCATACGATCTCACGCGTTTCATAAACTTTTTGTTCACACGACTTGACACTTATTATACCCAAGACTGACAATCCATTCACTTACTTGTTGGGTCAGAACCAACTTGTCAACGATGTATCCGCCAACTGTGCGCTTGCGTTGAGGATAAAACTTAATTCTAACAATTTTTAAAATTCATAACTTAATTATGCTATTGTCTCTGTTAGAATGTTTCACTATCTATTCAATACTTTCTTACTATCTATCGCTGCAGCTACTGTTTTCGACTATGTATGCCTTTCAAAAAAAAATTTTTTTATAAGGGAAAATTTTTAACAGGATATTTTTCTGACCTAGTTAGGCATGTGGTCGACCTTCAATCATGGTATTTTACCATCCTGGCAGGGTCGCCATTTTCTAACATTCTGTGTGGTGTCTGTTGTTCCAAGTCGTGTCTCCCTACCACTTTCGCACAACGACACTCTGAGCGTGTTTTTTAAGGAATTGACTAGTTTGAACCTGGGACCTGTTGCTGGTAAGGAGACACCAGACCACACATGACATGTAGAGTTCAGAAGAGTTCAATGAGACTAGCGATGATATAACCAAATACTTAATTATTTCAGCGTCACCTCCACTGCACTCCCTGTAAAAGAATCTTAATACTAACTAAGTTTAGTGGAATTGGTTCAAGGCTTTCCTATTTTTAGTTAGCTGGTAAAATAACGTCGAAATAGCAGTTAAGTTTACCGCTGGAAATTTTATTCTACTCACAAAACATTGTTTATAAATTGCACTATTGATAAAAGGAAATGATTTAATACAGGATGGTAAAAACCAACTGCGTTCAACAAAAATGTGAACTAATATTCCCTGAATGGGTTTCCAAGTTCTACAATGGATCGAAGGATGACCTATGCCATATCACATCTATAATCTAGGTTTAAATTAAGTTTCACAAGAGAGAAAACTATCAAAAATGGTCTACAGTGACCCTCAATTATCTTTAATTACTTACCTAACTTGTCGTAAATTACGGTGACTGATGTGGCTTCTCAATAACTATACAACAGAAAAATCATCGCGTTTCAGATTTTTACTTCAAGTGGCTAATGTGAACACCATGAGCTTTAATTGACGATCGACACCAGTATTACGCAAAAAGGAGGTGTAACAGATGAGACTTCTGCAGTTCTGAGTGAAGCTTTATGCGCTGTTATGTGGCATCGCATGCGTTCATTACCTTGTCGGTGTTTGTCAGGGGGCGGCGGGCAGCACAGCTCCGCTCACCTCGCCATCTCGGAAGCAACTCTCTCCTAACTTCTCCTTACTACAATTTACCAAAGTCGGTTTAAAAAAACTATCTGGCTGTGTTTTCACAATGTTAATCTTAAGCTCTGCCTACAAAAATTCTGTCTATCCAATGAGAAACGTTATACTTTTCATGGTGGGGCAATGTTTTTAAAGTTTGCAACATAACAGAGACGCGAAAAAGTCTCACGCTAAAACTTGCACCTGGTGTCGTCCTTTTAGTGTTATCTTAAGATCTATAGTGTTCTTCTGGAGGGCTCTATCTTTTAACATGGGCTGGGGGGTGGTCCTGACGTAGCAGAGACGCGAAAAAGTCTCACGCAAAAACTTGCGGCTGGGGTAGCCCTTTTTGTGTTATCGTAAGACCTATACTGTTCTTCTGGAGGGCTCTAGCTTTTAAAATGGGCTGGGGGGTGGTCCTAGCGGTTAGCTGGCGACGTGGGTGAACGTCCCTTATCGTAGGGCCTTCAGCTTAATACGGTTCTGCTCTCGGCTTCTGTTCTCGTTTCTCCCCTCGGAACTCCGTCTGTCTCACGGTGGGAAGGTATGACATGCATTTAGGCATTCTTGTGTTAGTCTGTGGTATTCCATTTGCTCACTCGTTACTCGTATTGCTTTGGTTAATTTAATGTCACAATTCATTCGGAGCTATATGACATACTACTGGATTTGCTTATCATGTCAGGGTTTTCGGTTGGATTTGCCTGACACCTTACAATATCCTTGATGTTGTGGGCTATGACAAAGGGAGGGTAGACATATTTATGTTTAGGTTTGGTTGTACGTCGGGGCATTTGTGTAAGCATGTGTTGCATGTCAGTCTGGTTTGTAGAAGGAGGAGTTTTTCTGCTGTGTACACCTCTGCTCTGGGTGTGATCCATTGAAGTCGGAGTATGGTGCGTAGCAGTCATCTTTCAGTGGCATTCAATCTTTTGCTTGAGGGTGGAGTCATGAGAGTGGGGCTGATGCGTATTCAATTACTGGTTTGGCGGACATCTTGTAGGTGTTGATTGCTGTGATGGCGCTGAATCCGTGAAATCATCCATGGACTAGTCTGATTAGATTCTGCCTTTCTAGTACTTCATCTAATGTAGTCAATGTTTTACGTGAGTCTTCCAGTTTAGGTGTAACACCCCACCCGTCACTTATCTGGTTTGGTGTGTGTACACCCCAGGTAATTGACTAACAGATCAACAGAGAGTGCAAATCTGCCGTAATGTCGGATAATGCAAAGAAAGTAATAAGGCCCTGTGAATCCTGATTGAACTGCGGTGGCAGTGCTGACAGTAATTGATTCATAATTGATCCTTTTTAATTAAAAAGGGATGCACATTGATGTCATATTCAGCTATTGAACACCAGATGCAAATGTTGAACATAAAATTAATTAAGAAAATGACTTGGGATTTCAACTACTTGATTGAAAACAGATACAGTCGATTAGCACAGATTTATTTTAACTCCCGACCTTCGATCATCACATTACATGACTCTCCTATCAGGCAGTGGTAATAAATTGCGTTTACGTGGAGTAAACCGCCATAAATCAAAATTAATTCCTATCGACTGACCCAGGCGTAATGCGAAGTGCGAGAAGAATTCCCCAATACACGGCCCATGAAACCCTCGTGGAAACTTTGCCGACGTGATCCGACAAATTAATCAGTGGCCGGAGCGGGCGCAATATCACCGAATTCAGCGTGGCGGGGCGGCGTCGTTACGCGGACGTCGGCCGACCTGGAGGTGCTGCAAGGCTGCGCTCGTCTATTCACTTCTAACTATCTTGCTCAGTACATAGCTGAACCAAAACTTTCTATCTCCAAGCTCAATCGTTCCGTTTGCTAAGTCCTAAACTGCAGAGATGCTCACTCTCTCTCAGGCAAGCTGAGTAAAGAACGCCACGTCCGCACTCTAGGCAAGCTGGGAACGGAAGACCACTACGGAGACTTATCCCAGTCCGCTCTTAGCCTCGGTTTCCCCTCCACCAAAATCACTTACGCCAATTGCAGCGCAAGTAGCGTTAATTATGCGTCGCTTCCCAGCGCCGACCAATGCCTGCTCTGGGAAGTGAACAAATTCCCACAAAATTTCCCTTCCTCTCAACTTCTGTTATTTAGCTCCTCCCAGGCCACCCATCAAGGTTAGCATCTGCACAAAACACCAATTTTTCCGGAATTCTGACTGCCAGGAGAGTACTACAAATTCCTTGGTCCTATGTTCCCATCGGAGGCCGGCGTATTTCATTCTGTCGCTCTTAACCTGATTTACTTCAGACTCTGCAGACCGTGAATTCAGCGTGAAGTTGCTATAGTCACGAACACGCATATTTTGGCCTCTGTTGACCGCTCCACCGTAGCTTTGCGTGGATTTCTCGCATGTTTCACTGAAAACGGGATGACGGACATTTATCAACAGGCGTACAAGTTCTCCGTCTGCTTCCCGGTACACCAGCATGGGGTGAACCACCCACTCACTGTCACTCATCTTAAGGCAGCTGGAGGCCGCACCCCGTTACCACTTTCTCAGAGCTTGAGCCGCCCTAAGCTGCCTATTGTCGCTTCCCTTTGCCGCTCCCCAGCCGGCCACGGTCAGTTCTGAATACTTCCCTGGGATAAACTAGCCTCCAGTAAATCGACGCGTTTCCACAAAGTTTTCGTGTCGTGTGAATTACTTTAAAACCATCACCTGACATTAATTATTCCAATACATCTCTACAAGATGCATTGTGCCTTATCAGTCATTTTTGTTCAGCCCTAGTGTTCACTCAACGTGAGTTAGGTGATCTTTAATGACTTCATGTAAGGGGCATAGTTCTTGCCATCTTACACAGGTATTTGTCTAAGTGTACTTTTAAGTATTCTGTGGTGTCTGAGAGGTTGAGTCTAGAGTTCCATAAGTGGAGGTCGAGTTGTTGTGGGTTTAGTCTGTGTCTGCTGTGAGATTTCTGTGTTTCAATAAAAAGGTCTGGCTTTGTCAGGGTTGGGCTTAATTCTCCATTTTTTTACCCAGTTTTGAAGTCGTCCTAGGTATTCTATGGCCTGTCTTTGCATGATGGTTGTCGATTGGGCGCTGCACCACTAGGTAGTGTCGTTAGCATATATTCCCATATTTTAGTTGTCTCTACTGGTTGTGGGAATATCAGTTGTGTAATGGGTGTACAGCAAGCAAGGGGAGATAATGACTCTCCCCCCCCCCCCCCCCCCCACGGTGTCACACCCACACGAGGGGTGAATTCGTGAGAGGAGAACTCATAGACGTGTACACAGCAGTGTCTGTCCTGAATGATTCTCACAGCTTTGGAGTAGACACCCATTATTGCGAGTTTATGTAGTAGACCTTCGTGCCATACTTTATCAAAGGCGCGTTCTGTGTCGAGGAACACTGCCAGAGTGCTGTGTCCCACATTGATGCTTTTGGTTATGTCAGCTGTCAGTTGAAGGAGGGGGTCTCGATCTATGTTGTCTAAAGCCTGCTTGGTGATCTGGAAGCAGGTGTTTCATTTCTGCGTATTTTTTGAATCTGTCGGTGAAGATTCGGCCGAAGGTTTCCCTAATGACGTCTATTAGTGATATGGGGCGGTAGGATTTGGGATCAGTTGGTAGCTTTGCAGGTTTTGGGATCATGATGGTTTCGCATTTTTTCCAGGTTTTTGGTATGGTTTCATTTACCAGGCAGAAGTTGAAGAGAATAGTGAGAAGCGAAACGATAATGTCTGGTGGAGCCTTCCTGAGGTGAAGTCGTGTAACGCCAAATCCTGTGGGAGTCGAATTTCTGCCTGATGCCATTGCGTCTTGAGTATTCGTCTTCGGTGATGTCAGTCGTTAGTGTGTCGTCTTCTTCAGTTTGAGTGGTGGGGGTGTGTAAGAGGTGCGAGAGTGCTGTGGTCGGCATTTAGCGGAATCCTTCGTCAAAAACACCGTTTTGAGGGAAGGAGTGGACTGTCAGTAGTACTTCTTTGAGACCTTCCGCTTTCTCTTTGTCTATTTCGGTTGGATTGTTGATGATGAGGTTTGGTCTTTGTGTTCTGTCCGGTGAGGGTTTTAAATCTTTTTACTTCTTTGAAATCAAGTATTTGGCAAGTTTCGTCCCATTGTTATTGTCTGAAGTTGGATATCATACGTTTGATTTTGGCACTGAGTCAGTTCCAAATGGGTTTCGGGTCTGGATTGTTTGTGCTCTTAATTTCAAGGTAGACTCGTCTTTTTTCTTGGACTAGTCAGAGGGCTTCTTGGGTAACTGTTGGTCTGTAGTTTTTGATAGTGATTTTGGGAACCATCTCGTTCATGGCAGTCTGAAGAATCGATTCTATCTTGTTGCTGATAACATCAAGGTCATTATTGTCTGTCAGTGCCATGGGAAAGTGGAGTTATGTCTAATGATTTATTCATATTTCTCCGTTTGTGGCTGACATGTGCCTAATTGTAGGTTCTGTGCGTTTCGGGGGAGGGGCCGATGTTTTGATGGTTTGGAAGAGGATGGGAAGGTGGTCGCTTGATATGCTGTTTGCAATTTTGGCTTTGGTCATAAGGCAAACGAGTTTTGGGCTATGTAACGTATGGTTCTGTAAGGAGCGTAGCTAGTAGGAAATGAACGCTGCAGTTGGATGCTGTTGTTGTTTGTTGTGGTGCCACTTAGCAGGTCATGTCTGGCACTGAAATTGTCATCATGATGTAATACTGAAAGTTAGAAATGTAACGAAGGAAGTTTGTTGGTGTGTCAGTTAATGGGGTTTTGTATGTGCATATTTCTTTCGTCTTGGTCTTCTGCATATTATCCTTCATCTTGCTCCTCTCCGTTGTTTCAGTGCCTATCATCATCGCTTCTGTGTTGCTGAATTGTGGGGGTAGAGGAGCTTCTATTACTGGGAGTTCTGAAGGGGTGTACAGAGCCACTCCTCCTCTTCTGTCAGGTCTATGCATTATGTGACAGTTATATCCAGTTAGGTTTGTCTTGGTGTTAGGTTTGGTTCAGATTTCTCTGAAACTTTCCATGTCTAGAACCAGTGGATGCAATATATATACTGATCTTCTCCTCCCTCCACTGAGCATGTGTGTGGACCGTGGGATGTATCGGCTGTGGTGGTGAGGGTAGCTCACACTTGCTGTCGAGTAGTGGGCCTCTGTCTGCACTGTGTAGTGTGCCAGCTTGAATGAACTTCAATTTCGCACCTTACATAACAGCATAACAAGTAGAAGGATATGTCACCTGACATACTTTGGCGATAATGAGCAGATTTTCCTATCAAAATATACAGCATGTAATGCAAAGGGATGACATTCGATTCGACGTATTAACACACCGAACACAAATCCTGCAAGTCAATGAGCAAAATGTGAAAAAAGGTGCTGGAAGAAACGTTTTAGTTTGGGGGAAGATGCGAGTTGCACTGCCATGGCCTGAGTACAATGGAAGGCTTCTAAAAGGGGTTGGTGACCTGCGGCAAGAGGCGACAATGAACGTGCCGGGTGACACATCGAGGGGAGCAGGTGGCATGCAGTGCTGCTTTCTGTGAAGAAATTGTTTAGAAAACTGCATTGGGGGATTTCCAAACGGATACAAACAAATCAGTGATTCAGTTGATCACATGAAATACCCATGGTACGCTCGTGATGTACGAGTTTAACTTTTAGGCGTCTGGAGCGGGCACAAAATGTCCGACTGCCTGAAATAAACTGGGAAGGAGTAAAAGTGGCTATATTTCGAGGCAGTTTAAAGGTAGGCACTTTGCGATTGGCAGGGGTAATTTCCACAAGATGAAAGGAACGCTCACAATGGTCTGAAAAAGCCTTGACATGAAGCACGAAAGGACACAGGCGGGGGGCAGTTTGCTACGAAAGACACAAGACCTAAGACTTCGGGGAATCTCCTCTGAACCAACGTCAAGTGTAGAACAGGGTGTGCATCAAGCTCTGTAGACAACAAAAGAGGAATTTTGTGTGAACACTGCGTTCACTTCGGCTGACATTCAGCTAGAAATTAGTTGAAGAGTCGTTGAGCTCTGCTAGTGGAGGAACGAAACAGCCACGTAGTTAATTGTTCTTGCGAAATTTGAGAGGGCATTCAACTATACATGCTGCACCATCTATGCACGTGTATATCGCCACATTTTCCAGACCAGGGATGAGTGAATGTTTTCTCAACTAATGAGGAACATAATACAGTTTCAGTTGATAAAGTTAGTAAAGATATTGATTAGCTTTCTATAGGATTTTCAGAAGTCGATAGCAGCCATGTAGCCGACAGTACGTCACAGCTAAAGGTAAATGCCGCTGGCAGAGGCGTAAACTTGTTGGTTCACCAGCTTGCATCCACTGTGAACTCAAGCAACTTTGAGTAATCTTTTGCTCATCTTGTCATAAAAACTAACCATCTTCCGTAGACTAGATTGCCATCCTAAATCGTACCAAAGTTAGAACCTGAATCACATGATTTGTCGTAACATTGGCCAACTTCACTGTGTATAACTAAGAATAATCTTGTAGAGAATCTTCTAACTAAATTTGATATTGTTATGTTCATTGCTATTTCTGTTAAACAGGACGTAATGCGTTATATTGACAACTGTCCTGAAATTGTCATGTCACAGTCTATGTAAACTCATGTGATTCTTTAACAACAAAACAGTAATAAATCAATTTTACAGCTAAACATCAACGTGCTCTGTCCTAGAATAAGGATCCATTCCTAGCCCCAGTCACTGATCCTAGTGATGCTAATGCACGCACAGTGTGTTTTTCCTGATATCTGACAATCGTGAAAAGGAGTATAGTGTCAGATAATGGCGACCCTGACACGATGGAAATTGGTCTGCCAGGACGTTAATTAATCAAATTAGAAAGAGTAATAAAAAATTTGATATTAAGAATTTTTTTCATTTTGAAAAACAAAAAGAGAGAAGGTTACTCAATGTATGTGTCTGCATAGTGGTCAGATTACTGTAACTGTGTGAACCACAGAGTAGAAAAGGTTGTATTAACGAGTAAAGAAAAATTTTTATGCTTTCGGTAAAAGTAGCTTGCGCATGACCTGTCTGGCGCGCGCGAAGTTATTCACGGTGATCTTTAGTTGGTTATGTAAGTGGGCTGTTTAGGTTTTCTTACTGGTAACGCCACGTAGCGCTCTGTGTGAGAATCACTGGCTGTGCTGTGTGCAGTCTGTGTCTAGTTTGCATTGTTGTCTGCCATTGTAGTGTTGGGCAGCGGCAGCTGGATGTGAACAGCGCGTAGCGTTGCGCAGTTGGAGGTGAGCCGCCAGCAGTGGTGGATGTGGGGAGAGAGATGGCGGAGTTTTGAAATTTGTCATGAACTGCTATATGTATTATGGCTATTGAGGTAAATACATTGGTTGTTCTCTACCAAAATCTTTCATTTGCTAACTATGCCTATCAGTAGTTAGTGCCTTCAGTACTTTGAATCTTTTATTTAGCTGGCAGTAGTGGCGCTCGCTGTATTGCAGTAGCTTGAGTAGCGAAGATTTTTGTGAGGTAAGTGATTTGTGAAAGGTATAGTTTAATGTTAGTCAGGGCCCATTCTTTTGTAGGGATTATGGAAAGTCAGATTGCGTTGCGCTAAAAATATTGTATGTCAGGCTAAGCACAGTCAAGTATAATTGTTGAAAGGGGACGTTTCATATGTCGACCCTTAGCCGAGGATACCTCACTGGAATCTTCTGATTTTTTCTTGTAGTTTGTGTAATTAGTGAAGATTTTGTTTATTGCTAGCGCGTAATTGTAGAGAGAATCTCCTTTGTAGTTGCAGTCTTTCATTGTTGTACAGTAAAACAGGTGTGGCACGCATGTAAATTTGCACCAAGTATTTCACAGCTGCGCTTGCAATTAGCTAGATATTATTTTCAGTGCTATGTTAATGTGTTCTCTTATTTTTGCTCTTGAAATTGTGCTTTTCTGTGTTATCGTGTGAAATATTGTGACAATAATGGCGTGTGAAAAACGTAACACTAGGCTCCAAAGTAAACTGAGAAATAATAGTGACGACGAGCGTAGCTTGCCAGCACCACTGTGTAATGAATTAACAGACGTTCAAAGTAGTAATTTGGTAACTATGCATAGGGAAATGGAGCGGGCTGCAAACAATGGCGTAGACAGTGAAACAGGTAGTGAACAGGGAAGCATTATCGATCGATCGCTCGGCAACAGCTCGCCTCAGGAATCCGAAATGACAGGACACAATTTTGCAAATACTGTAGATTCAGGTTTTGCGTCCTCACCGTTTTCTCAAATGAGTCAAGACACATTTTCCGCTTGTCAAAATGTGAATGTTGCCGGTGCAAATTCACTGCCGAAAAGCACTGAGGAACATGTTTCAGACACCAGTGCATTGTTATTACAATTAATGCAACAAATGGGACAAAAGCTTGAAAATTTAGACACAATGGAACAAAATCAGAGACAAACACAGCAACAGTTAGACACAATGGAACAAAATCTTCACACCACGCTTGAACAAACACGTGAAGATTTAACTACTGAGTTACATAACAGCCATAAAAGAACTGCAAACTATTGTTCATGAAAATCATCAGACCTTGCAAGCTAAAATTGACTCAGTTGCGTCTATCGATTCGGTTACCAACTTGCAAAAACTCAGGAAAACTTAAAGGACACAGTAGAAAGACACATGGAGGAAATTAGTACATTATCAGAGAAAGTAGTTGAACTTTCGAATCAGTTAAATAATTTATCTACGAAGGTAGATGATAATCTGAATGACACAAAACCGGTAGTCTTTAATGACACAGAAGAGTGCGAACAAATTAGGAAATTCAAACAAAATCAGAATCAAATTAATACGCAACACCAAAGAGAAATCCGCGAAGTACAAGATCAGCTGATACAGGTAATACAAGAATTACGTGTTTCAGAGGACACTCGCGCCCCAATACGGGAAGAGGGACATAGAAATACGGAACAGCCACAAAATAATAACACAGCGCATTTCGGAAATTATGAAAGAAATTGGCAAGGTGCATCGAATTTTGAAATGGAACCGCCGAAACGACGTAACAATGACCGATATGCGACTCGCCGACATGATGACTTTAACTATAAGCTGTTCATTACTACACGTAAATTTAAAACATTTAAGAATTCTGACAACGACATTCATCCACAAGCATGGCTCCATCAATTCTCTCATTGTTTTCCTCCCAACTGGTCATTGGAGCACAGGTTAGAATTTATGTGTGGCTACTTAGAGAATGAACCAGCTGTAAGAATGCGATCGGTCATTCACGATTGTCACAGTGAAGGAGATTTTTATCATGCCGTCCTCTCAGCATATTGGTCTCAAGCTACACAAGACCGAGTAAAACATAGCATCATAATGATGAAACATTTCGAACAATCTGAATTTTCCAGTCTTGTGAAATATTTTGAAGACATATTGCACAAGAATCAGTACCTGTCAAACCCATACAGCCCCTCAGAACTCATCCGCATTTGCTTAATGAAATTGCCTGAACATTTAAGAAATATTATTTTGGCAGGACGTTGCAAAGACGACATTGAAGCTTTTCAGGGACTCCTACAAGAATTAGAAATTGACACAGACAGTCGCCAGATGCGAAAACAGGAAAACCATCACTACAGGTCACATACGTCACAATTCCGTGACAACAGAAACAATAACTGGACACGACAAGGCTATTCTTACAACGCAAATCGTGACCAAAACAGACACCACCCATATGACAACCACTGGCAGAGTAATAATAGTTACAGAGAAAGATTGCATTTCCGTAGTAATGAATATGACAGAGATTACCTTAGAAACAGACAATATAGGAACCAAAACAATTATTATCAAGGGATACAGAATAACTTCAGACGCAACAGTTCAGTGCGCAGGTACGATTCAGGAAGAAATTCTCCACCACATGACTGACAAGAAAGAAATTATGAAATCTACCGACATGACGACAGACGAGATAATCATAACGACAGACCTGAATTTCATCAGAACTGGCGGGATTTAAACAGGGCTGGGCCCTCTAGGCAAGGTGAATTTGTAGAAGTTAGGCCTCCTAATCCCTATAACGACGCGCACCAACAAAGAGACAGACAATGACTCGCACCGCAGGCAGCCGCGTGCGCTGCCTGGCTCAGAGAAAAATAACATAGACGCTAACCTTGAAAAAAATTCCAGTATTCTTTACCGACGTAAACCGCATGACAATTGCGTTCAAGTTGAGACTCTGAGTAGTATGAAGAGTAAAAGCTTGCACCACATTTCACATGTGAAACCATTTATTGAGAGATAATCTGCTTTTTAACTTCATCTTTGGTATAAAACTTTTCACTTCACATTTCTAGTATGCTTTGTCAGACTTAAGAAACTGTTAACATGCAACAATGTTTGCAGTTAAATATCCAGTCTATAACATAGGGAACATTTTTAAACAGAAATTACGAATGCATTGTTATAGTGAACAGACATCACAGTGTTATTGTGTGTGTACATTCTTGCTTGTTAGTTGCACGATTATGTAACGACTATAAGGCTCACATACTTAGAACATTTACCAGTACTGCTAATGAGATTTTAATGCAACATTTTGGTTTACTTGAAATTTGGTGTATCACGAGGTAAGTACATTGGCTTCTGCAGAACTTAGCTTTCGGAGGACGATAACTGCGACACTTCCACAGAGATTATCTTACAGCAAGACGCACATTTAGCGCTACAGTACACGTATTTGAGTGATTAATCTTATACTTAAAACATTTATTTTTAAAGATTTTTGAATTACAAAGAAAGTTTTCTGTAATACATTTCATTCCATTGCTGTAATTTGTAACACCTGAGGGTACAATTACATTTATCCTCAGGGGGGTACACGCCTACTTTGTGTACCATGTGTTTGGCAAGCACAAGGAGCCCTAGCTAATATGGTATTTGCTTATACAACTTTACACATCGGTACCATATTCCTCTAACACATAAATTACACAGCTATCTGATCATTTACCTGAGAGAGACAAACATTTATTTTACTACATCAGTGACAGACGTTTACATAATTACACCGTTGGATAACTTCACACTTACGAAATTGTATGTTGTTTGTACTTTGTGAACTGTTCATATTTTTTCGGAACCATTGTGATACTATGAGAGCTTTGAATGATGTATTTGGTATGGGATGACGATTTTTAAAGTACGTTTGAGGCAGATGACACTTTTGACATGAGCAGAGAATTTTTTTTAGGTTTTGAAATTATTGGAAGAAGCTACGACGATTTTGAGAGTTGACTTAGGTGTTATGATGTTATTATTACGATAATGATGTGTATTATGCTGTTGAGGTATGTTTATGATCAATAAGCTGATGCTATATGAGGAATTTGATTATGCTACGTATTTATTATGATGAAATATTGAAGAAGTGTCGACGAATATGTATATGTGTAATAAGGTAAGGAATAATGAGTAGTATTTAGGGACTCTGATTTCTGAAAAAGGATGTTGGAAACCAAGAATCGTACTTTAAGAGTTATGAAATGTGTGTAAATGCGTGAATGTATCACAATGCCGGCGGAAATTTGTTTTGGACACTGTTATATTCATAAGATTTTGTATCTACACATTTGCAACGCAAATTCTCGACTTCTGAAATTTTTTATATGAAACTGCCACTGTAGCGGAAACTGCTGTTGTAAATATTTCCGTAAGGAAGTTAAGTGACCACCTGCACGTAATGCGTCGTGGGCACCCAGCTGTGTCAGACGCCTGGAGAAAAAGCCTTTTCAGAGGCACAGGTAGAAAAGAAAAAAAAAGGGAGGCCATTATCCTCGCTATTGACATTCCTTTGTAGAAAGCACCGCAAATACGACACGCTCATTACTTGGAAAGATACTTACATCTGCACACCTGATTAGGACAAGTGTCTATCTACGAGAATTGAGAAAATTTCTACTAACTTATGAAATGCCTCATGACTACTGAATGATTATTTTATGCTTTACTTTGTACATAGTTGCTTATTTCATTTGATATCTGGTTTCCAGCTGTCTTGCAGCTTTGGTTTCATGAAATAAAATTAAATGCATTTGCTAATGTGAATACTTTCTGTCAACAGATCTATTAAATAATTATTTTATGATATACATTCTTCGAAAAAGGAGCTCTTGGAATGGAAAGAACAATAAGAAGGGACTAATAACAGTAACTGCATATATAATTTTCTTTTCTAGTACTCAGTAATTTTTTGTAGAATTAGTTTTTGTGGTGCACCACTTTAATTACATAGTCATTAAGATGTGAACAGACATTTCCCTTATATGCATTGTTGTCTTTAGTGTACTATTTTTTCTGCTTGAGCTTTGTCAAGCTTAGGTATAAGTTATAGCATTTACTGCTGCTGTTTGCCAGGCATAGTGCTACTAAATTTCACTTTGTATTATTCTTTTAAGCCAGTTTTACTACTGATTTATTTTTCTTGTTTGCTGCTCATTGCCTTATATTAGTTGAAATTACTGTAGCTTGTGTTGCCATTTCAATATTTTGTCATTGCTGTTTGTGTTAGTTGTTTTGTGCTGCTGCATTGCCTCGTCCCTTAGTTTAGCATCTGAGCTCAGTAGATTTAAGTTAGCTTAAGAGGGGGTAGACTATATAAGAAACTAGCTATGATGGATTGGAAGAAATGCATTGAGAAGCTATAAGAAAATGGTTTGGCCAAAAAAGTAGTGTACAGTGGAGAAAAACTATTTTTGAAAGAGGATGTGAACAGAATACAGAAAGCATGCTTGGATAGGATTTTTTTTTTTGGCTGGAGCAAATGTTGAAATAAGAGGGACGATCTATGGAATGAAGTTCTGGGTTGGACTGCAGTACCAAATGTTACACTGAAAACAAACCCTGTCCTTTCCTTTTGTGTTATCCCCCTATGTGTTTGTGTACCCTTGTGTATTTGTTTTATTCCTGTCTCTGTGTACTGTTTCATAGAATTTTTTTTCTCTTCAAATACTAAGCTACATTCACTATGATGAGGAATACTGTTATCCTCAAATATAATTTGCAATAATAATATGTTATTTACTTTGTAAAGATGTTTAGACATTATTTATCTGTTCTGTTTTGTTGCTCATGTGTGAAGTTGATGTTTCAAAAGTTATTCTGATCTTTTATATATGAACTTATGTCATAATTCCTGTAACACTGATGTATATGTTATTTCGATTCTTTTGTAAAGCATGTATTACTACAAATGTTATCTGTATTATTATGTTTTTAATGATGTTTTCTGTATCTTTATAATTGTATTCTTATGTTATAAAATTGTAATTGACACCAGTTAATCAAATTAAGTAACTTGTAAGATCCATTTCACTGCACACGTTTCTGTTGGTCACAGTATATGGACAATATGTGAGAAGTAGGGACTGTTAGTGTTTACGCGTGTGTTAATAATTCAGAAAGGGACTGGATAACAGCATTGCTGGTTCTAAGGACATTTCAAACAAATTTTTTGTGATTGGACAAGTGGTGGTTTATGGACTTGCTATATTCCCCGCAAGACTCTTTGTTGGTGATTGTGCACCTGCACAGTCACAATAGATGGCTGCTGGCCATCTCTACCAGGACTACAGTGGGTCTGCATCTTTGATGGCCCACCAGTTTCTACAAGGACTGCAGTGGGTCTGCACCTTTGATGACCCACCAATACCATTATTTCTACAAGGACTGCAGTGGGTCTGCACCTCTGGTGGCCCACCAGTACCGTAATCTCTACCAGGACTACAGTGGGTCTGCTCTGTAATGACCTAACTACCAATATTCTTCAAAACGTCGACTGACTCTGCTGTGAGTTTGCTCTGTTGTGGACGAATACCTGTCCGCATGTCAAGAGTCAGCACTGTCTTTCCATTGGAAGGACAACACTACTTCTTCAAGACTGCATGGAAATCCACTAATTCCGTGTGCATTTTCTTTTACTGCTCAGACTTTGAGAAAAACACTGCAACGTTACTATGATGAATGATCAGGACTGTCTTTATGGACTGTGAGAAAATTTTAGCTTTTGACCAACAATGTATCAATAAGTGTGTGCATTTGATATCTTTGTTATTGTAATTATGAAAAATTTTATCAAATCATTATTGGCCACTGCCCAAAACAATTTGTAAAATTTTTTGTGGGGAGCATGGGGGCCATGTAAGTGGGCTGTTTAGGTTTTCTTATTGGTAACGCCACGTAGCGCTCTGTGTGAGAATCACTGGCTGTGCTGTGTGCAGTCTGTGTCTAGTTTGCATTGTTGTCTGCCATTGTAGTGTTGGGCAGCGGCAGCTGGATGTGAACAGCGTGTAGCGTTGCGCAGTTGGAGGTGAGCCGCCAGCAGTGGTGGATGTGGGGAGAGAGATGGCGGAGTTTTGAAATTTGTCATGAACTGCTATATATATTATGACCATTGAGGGAAATACATCGGTTGTTCTCTACCAAAATCTTTCATTTGCTAACTATGCCTATCAGTAGTTAGTGCCTTCAGTACTTTGAATCTTTTATTTAGCTGGCAGTAGTGGCGCTCGCTGTATTGCAGTAGCTTGAGTAGCGAAGATTTTTGTGAGGTAAGTGATTTGTGAAAGGTATAGTTTAATGTTAGTCAGGGCCCATTCTTTTGTAGGGATTATGGAAAGTCAGATTGCGTTGCGCTAAAAATATTGTATGTCAGTTTAAGCACAGTCTGTATAAATTTTTTCAAAGGGGACGTTTCAGTTAGAGTACCCAAAAACTGTGAACGGCGTCGCTAATGATGTGTTAATGGCATAAGAGACTTTCTATCACATTTTGGAGACGTGTCGGGTCTTATAACTTCATGTTGACTAGAGCTCAGACTCGCGCAAATCGTAAAAGGCGGAGGTTAGTTAGACGGTCGGAGATGGCGGACGTACGTAGATCATCCCATAGAGGGCAAACTGAAGATATTGATAGGATAGAAAATGACGTACAACAAAACGTATCGAATGCAAGCCACGAAACCGAACGAACTTACAATGCAGCGGGAATGGTGGCATTTCGCGGTCGATATCTCAGACTGAGACTGCACAAAGCTGAACAGATGACGGATCTGGTGGTTCAGAAACAGAATAAAAGGACGTGCAACTTCGGTACATTGAATCAAATGTTGTAATTCTGAATCAAACGGGACAGTTTCCTACGGAAAGAATGTGTGTAAGTGCGTCAGCACTATGCACAGAAATCGGTGAGACGTCACATGAAAGACGCGAACGGCCAAATTTACACCAAGTGATGACAGATGACGGTAGCGAAGAGTCTGATAGTGCATTCGCAATGTTGAAGCAACTCACTATTGTTGTCAAGCAAGCAAGTGAAACGATGAGAGCAGGGTTAGCAGACTTAAAAACAGAAACAAATGCTGGCTTAGCAGACTTAAAAACAGAAACAAATGCTGGTTTAAATGGTCTCAAATTCGAATCCAATGCTGGGCTCGAAAAAGTTCACAAAGCTCAGCGAAAGTTGCTACCGGGAATTAATGAACAGTTTATTGAAATCCGGAAAGAGGAGAGAGACTCGCGCGAACTAATTCAATCGCTTATGGCTGCTCAGAAAAAGATGCGTTGACATTGACCAAGTCTAGGACGCAGTGTCTAATATTAACCAATGAGTTGATAATATAGCACGTAGGGCGTCTGGTAAGGCGCAACAAATCGTGGAAGAACTCAACGTCAGAAAACGTGTCACGCGAGCCGCGTTAAAAAGATACGATACAGGCATTGTAAACATCGTCTCGAAAAATAAGCAGCAGTATGAACAGCTTCGTACAGAACTGAAGCAGTGTATTGAGAACCGTACAGAAGGCAGTAGTGAGGCGACGAAATCTGTAATATCAGCTGACATAGTGGTGGGAAAAAATCCAGAGGTAACCAAGTCCGTTATGCAATCTTCCGTGTCAGTAGCGGAAACACAAAAAAAAGTTATGAGATTCCACTTGTATGTCCACAAGATGTTGCGTCAGTATTTGCCGATGCGAAACAGAAGCAAATGGTAGAAGTACAGTTGAGACAGGAAAGTGAAGCAGGTAATGTGCGTTCACAGCAAGCAATGGTGCGAGAGGCGGTAACTGCGCGCTTACCGACAGAGCGGCAGCCGACACTCAGAACGTACGCGAATGACGCGATAACAGAGCAGTTCACTGCGCCACACGTATCAAATTCTCACTTTACGAGTTACAGTGCAACAGGCCATATACCGCAGGTCAATATGAAGCAAGTACAAAGACAAAACACTGATCCAGTAACGGGAAATTTAAACATATCTTCCAGTCCGATACACGAGGAACGGTACGGTTTAGATAACTGCAAACCACTGCGTAGATGCGATGCTAGATGGGACTAAAATATGTCGTCTCAGGATCTAAATGTGGCAGAACAAATAAAGGAAAACCTGACGTAATTGAAGGGAACGGAAAATGTTGGCGCAATAGAAAAATTTGACAATGATCATTTTTTGACAGTCAGAAAATTCCAACATTACAAAGAAAACAGGAAAGGCTCAGACCCCCGCACGTTTATACATCATTTCCAGATCGGTTTACCAGAACATTGGCCACTTAGCCATAAACTTGATTTCATTTGTGGTCATATGGAAGGCTAAGTAGTAGAAACGATGTAAGAGTCGCTGCAAACTGTCAGTCGTATGAACAATTTAAGTCTGCATCCTTGTAGCGATACTGGTCCGTTGAAACTCAAAACAGGATAAAATATGAATTGTTACAGATGGCGTCATTTGAAAATTCGGAAGAAAAGAAGGCAATTAGGTTTTTTGAAGAAATGACGAAAAGACTCAGTGTTTAGACAATCCATACAGTGATGGGGAACTGATACGTATATGCACAATGAAGTTACCCTTGCGTTATCAGCAGTCGTTGGTTGGCAGAGCTGGAGAGAATATATAGGCATTTAAAGGGATGTTAAGAGAACTTGAATTCATCTTCAGTGAAGATGACGCGAAGAAACAATGTGCAGTGCGAGAAATCAATGGTAGGGGGAATAATAGTAACAGATTAGCCTTTAATGCTTACAAAGGCAATACTAATGTTGGGAAAAATAATCGTTTTGGGAAGAATAGTAATCGCCCATGGGATGATAATACCTATGGTTTTGACAACTTACAGAAGTTCAAATGGTTCAAATGGCTCTGAGCACTATGGGACTTAACATCTGTGGTCATCAGTCCCCTAGAACTTAGAACTACTTAAACCTAACTAACCTATGGACATCACACACATCCATGCCCGAGGCAGGATTCGAACCTGCGACCGTAGCGGTCACGCGGTTCCAGACTGAAGCGCCTAGAACCGCACGGCCACACCGGCCGGCTCACAGAAGTCAAACAATAACTATGGTTTTGGTGGGCCCCGGAATTACACTAATCGCTTTGGTTCCAGAAATTATGGTTGTAACTATAATTCGCGATATGATCACCATGCAAACGAAGAGGAAGGTTTAGAGGGTTTTCACCACAAAACTCAAATTATTCGGGTGGAACTGGAGTGCCTAGAACGCAGAAAGGTTGGGAGGATCAGATTTCAACAGGACAACACACACGAGTTGAAACGGTACAGGAATTCGAGTTGAGGCCACCAAACCCTGGTAGAAAACGGAAAAGACGAGATGAACAGTACGAAGAACAGTCACAAGATATTCTGTCGCCAAATGAAGTTCATTTCATAATTAAATATGTAAATAGACTTAGCTTGATCAACAAGATTCTGAAGTAGGTTTAGGGGGTGACCAGATTCAGATACCAGCATGCTGGGAGACAATTGGCTGGGAATCGTCCCATGATGAGAAACAAGAGTTGTTAACAGTTAATGTAGGCAGCTATATAAAAACTGATGATGACCAAATTGTGGAGGATGTAGTTCATTTATACGAAACCGAGAGGGAAATGGTATGCCAAGAGGATAATGCACCATTGGTAACACCAGTATTGATACCCAAGTCAGATGATATGTATAGGACAGGGACATATAAAGGGATCATAGAGACATTTGATAAAGAATATGGACAAATAACTTCATCCTAGAACATTCAGAGGTCAGGTGTTAAGAGTAATGAGGAGAATAAGGTGACTGTAGCAAACCAATTGGAAATGCAGGCGCAACACATTGTCAGGTTAACATAGGGCTTAAAAAAAAAAAAAACTAAAGCTCCTCATGAGGTGCAACCGATCTTTCGAGTTGAGGTAGGTGGCACGATTGTAGATGCCATCCTTGATACGGGAAGCGAAATGACGGCGATTTCAGAAGAACTTTTTGAGAAATGTGACGCTGAGCAGGCGCTACCAGTGTTGCGGACGAAACGTGTTATAGTTAAAGGACCGATTATGAGTGCGTCTCGTGATGACCGGGTGTTGTGTGCTGCCCTTAGGTTAGTTAGGTTTAAGTAGTTCTAAGTTCTGGGGGACCGATGACCATAGATGTTAAGTCCCATAGTGCTCAGAGCCATGAGTGCGTCAACGGTGATTACTAGACAAACGCGTCTAACTTTTCCCTGCCAGGGACATGAAATAGAAGCGAACATGGTAATTGTACCGGAACTGTCTGTGCCCATAATCAGTGAAGCCGATTTCATATGTCAAAATCGTGTTACACTTTATATGGACGAAGGGTATCTGATGCTCGGGAAGGTACGTCTTACTTTTGAAGCAAAACTCAGACATGAATAGATGCCAGGTACTTACAAACAACTGACCGTGCTACTGGATCTGTATCAATCGGAAGAGGGACATCCACGGTATAGGTGGGCGAAAGAAACAGTACCTGCAGATGACGAAGCAATGGTGCAAATTCATCAAGAACTAGATAATAAGTTGCGACAAGTAAGGGATATTTCAGATACAGACAAAACCAAATTAGAAGGAATATTACGGCAAAATGCCGAGGTGTTTCTACCAAAACCCGGTGCCATTAAAAACTTTCAACACGAATTCAAGGTTAGAGATCACAAGCCATTTAGAATACCGCCTTACACTATTCCACTGTGTTACCGAAGACAAGTATTTTTAGAATTACACAAGATGCCAGACGTTGACATTATTGAAACTTCAACCTCAACATACAACAGTCCGTTGCTAATTATGGATAAGAAAGGTGGACGTATTAGGTTGGTCATTGATGCACGGCAGATAAATTCCATTATCATTCCTTGGACTGGTCGCCCAGACAAATTAGAAGAGCTTTTACAAAAGTTCTTTGGAGTCAAGTTTTCTTATTCCTTGATTTGAGGGCTAGTTTCTGGCAAATAGAACTAACACCTGAATGTAGAAAGTATACGACTTTTATCGCATTTGGACGAAGCTTTTAGTGCGCAAGGCTCCTTTTCGGACAGAACATATCCTCTGCGGCCTTTATAAGAGGTTTAGGAACTTTATTGGATAAAGAGCTCCAACAGTGTCTCACCTGTTATGTCGATTGCATATTAGTAGCTGAACCATCACGGAAACTTCATAATGAGGTGTTCAACAAATTGCTAAGGACATTAAAAGAATATGGAGTAACTGTGAACATAATGAAGTCCAGTTTTGGGAATAAAAAGGTTGAGGGTTTAGGCCATATTATTACTGATCAGGAAATTGAACCAAATCCTAGTAAAGTGCAAGCATTACAGAATATAGGCACTCCATACAACCGAAAGACGTTGCGTGGCATCTTGGGACTCATTAACTTCTACAATAAGGTTCATTTGGATAGAATCCCTTGCTACCCCACGTTTACGTGCGTTAACTAGTAAAAAGATAGCCTGGGTGTGGGATGCCCAAGCAGAACAAGAGTTACAACAACTAAAAAAGTCGTTGGTAAAGGCACCAAATTTAGCGCATCCCGGTTTGACGGAGGAATTCTGAATGGCGACCAACAGTGCTAAGACAGGCTTTGGTGTGGTACTCTTTCAACAATATGAAGAAGACGGACAGTGGATAAGAAAGGCGATAGCTTTCGCTAGTCGAATACTAACCAAGTGTGAAAAAAAATTACTCGATCACAGAGTTAGAAGCCTTGTCAGTAGTATGGGGGTTTCGTAGATTAAAATACTTCCTGTTTGGTCGAAAAACCAATGTGTTTACTGTCCATAAGGCACTAAAATTTATGTTAAGGGCAAAACTGTTGCCAGGAAGATTAGGTCGGTTGATGCTAACGTTGCAGGAATATGATTTTCGAATCACCTACGTGCCTGGACCATCAAACATCATAGCTGATATCCTCCCCAGATTGCAAGAAGGAGTTAACGGAAACGGAGTGAGTAATACAGAAGAAGAGCAAGTAGACATACACTCCTGGAAATTGAAATAAGAACACCGTGAATTCATTGTCCCAGGAAGGGGAAACTTTATTGACACATTCCTGGGGTCAGATACATCACATGATCACACTGACAGAACAACAGGCACATAGACACAGGCAACAGAGCATGCACAATGTCGGCACTAGTACAGTGTATATCCACCTTTCGCAGCAATGCAGGCTGCTATTCTCCCATGGAGATGATCGTAGAGATGCTGGATGTAGTCCTGTGGAACGGCTTGCCATGCCATTTCCACCTGGCGCCTCAGTTGGACCAGCGTTCGTGCTGGACGTGCAGACCGCGTGAGACGACGCTTCATCCAGTCCCAAACATGCTCAATGGGGGACAGATCCGGAGATCTTGCTGGCCAGGGTAGTTGACGTACACCTTCTAGAGCACGTTGGTTGGCACGGGATACATGCGGACGTGCATTGTCCTGTTGGAACAGCAAGTTCCCTTGCCGGTCTAGGAATGGTAGAACGATGGGTTCGATGACGGTTTGGATGTACCGTGCACTATTCAGTGTCCCCTCGACGATCACCAGTGGTGTACGGCCAGTGTAGGAGATCGCTCCCCACACCATGATGCCGGGTGTTGGCCCTGTGTGCCTCGGTCGTATGCAGTCCTGATTGTGGCGCTCACCTGCACGGCGCCAAACACGCATACGACCATCATTGGCACCAAGGCAGAAGCGACTCTCATCGCTGAAGACGACACGTCTCCATTCGTCCCTCCATTCACGCCTGTCACGACACCACTGGAGGCGGGCTGCACGATGTTGGAGCGTGAGCGGAAGACGGCCTAACGGTGTGCGGGACCGTAGCCCAGCTTTATGGAGACGGTTGTGAATGGTCCTCGCCGATACCCCAGGAGCAACAGTGTCCCTAATTTGCTGGGAAGTGGCGGTGCGGTCCCCTACGGCACTGCGTAGGATCCTACGGTCTTGGCGTGCATCCGTGCGTCGCTGCGGTCCGGTCCCAGATCGACGGGCACGTGCACCTCCCGCCGATCACTGGCGACAACATCGATGTACTGTGGAGACCTCACGCCCCACGTGTTGAGCAATTCGGCGGTACGTCCACCCGGCCTCCCGCATGCCCACTATACGCCCTCGCTCAAAGTCCGTCAACTGCACATACGGTTCACGTCCACGCTGTCGCGGCATGCTACCAGTGTTAAAGACTGCGATGGAGCTCCGTATGCCACGGCAAACTGGCTGACACTGACGGCGGCGGTGCACAAATGCTGCGCAGCTAGCGCCATTCGACGGCCAACACCGCGGTTCCTGGTGTGTCCGCTGTGCCGTGCGTGTGATCATTGCTTGTACAGCCCTCTCGCAGTGTCCGGAGCAAGTATGGTGGGTCTGACACACCGGTGTCAATGTGTTCTTTTTTCCATTTCCAGGAGTGTATATTACTTGAAAAATGTGCCATTTGAAAATTACTTCACCAATACATTAAAAGAGTTAAGCAGGGAACAAGATAAAGACCCAGATCTCGCCACGGTTAAAGCTAGGTGGACAAATCGTGAATCACGGGTCATTAGACAATTCTATCTCATAAAGGACAATGTCTTATTCTACAGACGTAATACAGATACGAGTTTATGGGTCACATGTATACTACAGGATGTGATAAATAAATATATTTGGTATACTCAAAAGAGCAACAGTCATTTCGGTCTTAAGAAATGTTTTTAAAAAATTAAAGATGTCTTGTCACTTCGCAAATATGGAGCGAAGAATCAGACAGGTTCTGAATAAACGTAAGAAATGCCAGAGAGCTAAACAGGTGACGTTTCAAACGAGACCACCAATGTGCCCTATCATTCCGGAGAAACTGAGATGTATAGCAATAACAGATCTCATGGGACCATTACCTCGTACACAGAGAGGTCATGTATTCATTTTCGTGGTGCTAGAATTAACGTCGAAATACGTGACGTTTACTCCCTTGAAGAAAGCAACTGGAAGCAGTATAAGCAAAGCGCTGACACAAGATTTCCTTCGACACGTTGGTCGTGTCGATTAAATGCTGTCAGACAATGGACCACAATATCGTTCAGCGCATTGGTAAAACACTCTGCGATGGCATAAAATCAAACCTATTTATATTTCTAAATATATTTGCCAAGCGCCAACCCAGCTGAACGAACGATGAGGGATTTGGGACCCTCTGCCGTTTGTATTGCAGCAAACAGCATAATACATGGGACAGACATTTCTCTGAATTCCAGGCTGTGGTAAACGAAATGCTTCACAGCAGTACTTTATTACCTCCAATAACTGTTCTGAAAAGTAAGGCAGCACCAGATAAAATTCAGGAAATAATTAAATTCCCACCAGTACCCAGTGTACAACATCAACATCTTGTAAAATTGGCATTGAGAAGTTTGAAGACTGCGGCGTGAACCAGGTGGACAAAACGGCGACCTCACAAGTATTTTCACTAGGACGAAAAGTACTTGTGACAACTCGCCATCTCTCTAGCAAGAAAAAACATCAAAGTCGTAAATTATTTTCGGTATATAAGGACCATATGGAAGTAAGTAAAGTGGTTCACGATAATGCAGTCGAATCGATTAACCCAAAAACAGGTAAATCACTGGACTTGCACCATGTGAGTCACTGGAAAGCGTATGAAGGGTAAAACAATAAATATTAACTCCACAAGAAAAATTAGATGTATCGAATATCCAGATTCCAATAAGAACAAAATCTAGAAGTCAAAGAGTTGGGAAGCAAAGAAAAGCATACAATTTTTTTTAAATTTCTACTTACCTCATTAAAATAAATTGGCTAATTTTCTTGGTATGTCAAAAGGATAGTTGTGAAAAAAGAACAATAAAGTAAGAACTAAAGTAACTCTTCTGCAGAGGAAATGTGTTATGGGGAAGGAGTAGAAGGAAAGGAGAAAGACAGAGATTAGCATATGGATAGTTTGACGAAACAGTTGTAGGTTCTCTCTTAAAATGTAGTGTAAAACAGAAAGAAGTTGATTTTTTTGTGGACGAAAGGAAGCCAAGAAATTAGGCGTGTAAAGACTTAGGTAAGAAGGAAATACCCATTTGTGGTACGTTCCGTTGCGGACGGTGAAGATATAGTTGAAGAGATATTTTGAGGGAAAATGAGAAACATTTATGATTTGTGGAAGTTACCACAAGTTGATACTGAATGGAGACGCGAGGGAAATAGATATAAAAAATTGTTAGGAGATAAGAATTAAGAGAGAGAACTGAATTATTAAGGAAAGTGAGAAACATGTTATTTCTTGGAAGGATGTTGGCAGAGGGATGTGAGTGTAACACAGGATAATTTCAATAAGGAAAAATAAGATATGGGTAGAAAGTAATATAAAAGTTTAATGTTTAGAAGAGGGAGATAGGGATAACTGGATAACTGCAACTAAGAAAAGTACAAGCTCTAAAACAGTGGAATTGGACAGTGGAGAAAGTTTTACAAAGGAAATAAGAAAAAGAGATATATTTTATTTTGAAGTTCTGTTACAGCTTATACCGAAAAGAAGAGACTGCAGAGAAAAAGACGCTGGAGTCGGAGTCAAGGTGCGAAGTTTTTATGATAATATGAAGTACCTGTAGTTAGAACAAAAGAAAAAGGACGCATACTAACACACTAACCTTCATCAACATCAATTTTCCTCTTAATATTCATCGTGTTGAAGATGAGGAAACCATTACCTTTATACTAATAGTGAATAAAAAAGGGGAAAAGAAAATGTACATATAGAATGGGGATAAAAGATGTAAAGTTATGAAGAGTATAATAAGGAGAATCCTACGCATAGTCTAAATACCGAAATTTTGTAAAGTCTCTTAGTAGTTTAGTGTTTCTACGGCTTCTAATGTATCTTAAGGCACAAACGGTTGCCATAAGATAGATAGTACTAACATGTAAGTTAGAGAAATTTGGGGATGTAAGATGGACAAAAGTGTCCACAACGTTGTATTATACGTGACGTCATCAAGAACGATGCATCATCATTCAGGTGAGATCGACAGCAGAACTGAGTACAGCGGCTAGGCACGAGAAGGAGGAACACTAAGTGTGGGTGCCTGGTACGTCAGCTTTCGAGATGACGAAAGGAAATGCCTTGGTGGAAGCAATAGTCCAAGAGGATAACACCTCTGCGGAAAAGTATGGTGATCTACGACGAATCCTGGATATGGTCAACATGTACCAAGACGCGATGTTTATTCATGTGAAAGTCACATGCGATCTTCAGAACAACAGTCTTGCTAAAGTCCTAGATCCTTAGCACTTTTGTCCCGAACCATTTAGAGCAACATAAGGAGATATAATGGATGTTCACCAAACCGGAATGGAAGCGGACATGTAACATAAAGGACGAAGGAATGTTTAAATTCACCGAAAGAAGAAGAAGAGTATTTCTGAAACCCAAGATACAGAATGGCTGAAACTATCGTCATACCATAAAGAATCCAGCAACGGCGAAACATTTCCTGAACAGTCATGGGAATAAGCATGAGAACGATGTAAGTCTGTCCAATCTATCCTGAAGAACAACCTGATACAATAAAGGATACACAATGATTTGAAAGAAAATACCATAAGAATGGATTATACAATAACGAGGTTAAGCAGGTCTTAAATCCCAATTCCCAGTCCAGAGAAGAACGAAGGCACCAGTGAGAAGACAGCAAGAGGCAACAAGAAAAGAAGGTTCAATGCAGAAGATTAGGAAGAAAGAAGACCTGAGCCAGAAAAAAATCAATAAACCTTCCTAAATCCCTTCCCATGCAAGACCATTATTGCATCTACCTACCAACAAAGAATCCGATTTTAACTGTTCCAACAATACAAATGTCCGATTTTCCGTATGGAAAATGCAACACCTTCAAATGTCACACCGAGAGATGAGAAATGGCTATTCGTATAGAAAATAGGAGACGAATTGACCAACGATGGATTAGCAAAAAGATTCGAGGATTGACGAAGAATATAAGTTTTTATCCTGCTAATAATAGAACTCTAACATAATTTCGCCATGGGTAAACGCGGAATGGAACAAAGGAAACCAAGCATTCACAATACACTCAAACCTTCTGCAATATTTCTCTCCGCCGACCGCCATTCCATGCTCAGAGGAGACATTTCGAGGCGAATGAAGATGAGGATGATGGTTTCAGAACCACGTTGAAGATATATGTAAAAGACTGTCTGCGAGAGACTAGTAACAGATTGAACCGGAAAAACAATTTTACGAACACTCAGAGTTTGTTCTTGTTTAAACATATTTAATTTTGAAGAGCATTGTGCAAGAAACAGATTTTTGTTAACAATACTTTTGAGTTTTAATCTTGACAGATCAATAATATTTTCTTGTATTTCATAATTTTTTACAACGCATCTAAGTTGAGAAAACCAAATGCTAATATTTTCTTTGGGGACTAAGCTTCTGGTATGTAATGTGCTTGATAAAATATAGATTATGAAGGATTTTGTAATTTCATGATATTAATTTAATATTTACAGGGTGATCAGTAGGATGAGAAATTTAATATTTTTGTAAAAGTCAATGAATTACTTAATTCTTCTGTACATTTATAATGCATAAGTTTAAGATTTTGGGAGGATATAAATATGTGTGTGAATGGGATTGTGGTTGCAAAGTTATGGGTAGGGTGCTGTTGAGTATAAGATAAATTAAGAAATTATTGTAAGAGGTGAAACTTTCTTGAATTATAATTGCCATAGAAGCTACTCCCAAACACAGAAATTAAGACTGAGAATAAAATATAAGTATTGAAAAAGAGGAGGATGATTTTAAATGAAGGTTTCCTCAACTTCAATACATATGCATCATCATTTAACATAAGTCTTGATGTCAAGAAACAAATGCAGTCTCAATTCTTAAAACTGTAAGTGCTACATATTTATAGAGAATCTCTAATTTGTTTAAATTTAAAATCAAAATATAGACAACCATAGAACATAAAGAGAGGCTTCATATTACTTAAATAATTGCATTAAATCAGAAAACTAGGAAAAACATGTAACATTTTGGAAAAACATTACTTTAGTGCTTAAACCAGTAGTATATAGTAAATCAATTGCGGTGGAAAAATAACAAAAAAGAGACTGAAATTAGAACTGTTTGATTATGCCATCTTAAAATAGAGAGTTGGTCAGTATAAACATATAACAATTGGACGGCATTCAGCAGTTGAGAACAATTTAACACTGACTTCAACCAATTTCTCAACCGTTGATGCATACAGCGCAAAATTGAACATAGAAGGAGGCAGATATGTAATGTGGCAGCTTGAATGAATGTCAGTTTCGCACATTACATGAGATTTTGTACGGTATAACAAGTAGAAGGATATGTCACCTGACATACTTTGCCTATCAAACTGCGCAGTATGTAATGCAAAGGAATGACACTCGATTCGATGTATCAACACACCAAACCCAAATCCTGCATGTCAAAGAGCAAAAGGTGAAAAAAGGTGCTGGAAGAAACGTTTTAGTTTGGGGGCAGCGCGAGCTGCGCCATAACAGCCCGACTACAACTGAATGCTTCTAAAAGGGGTTGGTGACCTGTGGCAAGAGGGACAACGAACGCGCCGGGCGACACATCGAGGGGAGCAGGTAGCACACAGTGCTGCTTTCTATTAAGATATTATTTAGAAAACTGCGTTGGGGAATTTCCAGAGGGATACAAACAGATCAGTGATGCAGTTGATCACATGAAATATCCATGGTACGCTCGTGATGCATGCGTGTAAATTTTAGGTGCCAGGAGCGGGCACAAAACATCCGATTGGCTGAAATAAACTGGGAAGTAGTAAAAGTGGCGATATTTCGAAGCAATTTAAAGGTAGGCAATTTACGATTGGCATGGGTGGTTTCTACAAGATGAAAGGAACGCTCACAATGGTCTGAAAAAGCCGTGACGTGAAGCACAAAAGGACACAGGTGAGGGACAGTTTGCTACAAGAGACACAAGACATAAAACTTTGGGGAATCTTCTCTGAACAAGCGTCAAGTGCAGAACAGGGTGCGCATCACGCTCTGTACAACATCAAAAGAGGAATTTTGTGTGAACACTGCGTTCACTTCAGCTGACACTCAGCTAGAAATTAGCTGAAGTTTTGTTGAGCTCCGATAGTGGAGAAATGAAACAGCCACACAGTTAATTGTTCTTGTGAGAACTGAGAGGGCATTGAACTATACACGCTGCACCATCTATGCAGGAGTATATCGCCATATTTCCAGACTAGTGATGAGTGCATGTTTTCTCACCTAATGATATGCATCGAACAGTTTCAGTTTACAAAATCAGTTTACAAAATTAGCTTTTTATAGCATTTTCAGAGGTCGAGAGCAGCCATGCAGCCGACAGTGTGTCACAGCCAAAGGTAAATGCCACCGGTAGAGGCGCAAACTTGTTGGTTCACCAGCTTGCATCCACTGTGGACTCGAGCAACCTTGGGTAATCTTTTGCTCATCTGTAAGATGGCAAGAACTATGCCCCTTACATGAAGTCATTAAAGATCACCTAACTCACGTTGAGCGAACCGTAGGGCTGAACGAAAATGACTGACAAGGCACAATGCATCTTGTATAGGGTATAGTATGGACCTATTGGAATAATTAATATCAGGTGATGGTTTTAAAGTAATTCACACGACATGAAAACTTTGTGGAAACGTGTCGATTAACTGGAGACTAGTTTATCCCAGGGAAGTATTCAGAATTGACCGTGGCCGGCTGGGGAGTGGCGAAGGGAAGCGACAATAGGCAGTTTAGGGCGGCTCAAGATCTAAGAAAGCAGACCTGGGGCGCCGCCTCCAGCTGCCTTAAGGTGAGTGACGGTGAGTGGGTGGTTGACCCCATGCTGGTGTACCGTGAAGCAGACAGAGAACTTGTACACCTGTTGATAAATGTCTGTCATCCCGTTTTCAGTGAAACATGCGAAAAATCCACGCAAAGCTACGGTGGAGTGGTCAACAAAGGCCAAAATATGCGTGTTTCTGACTATAGGAACTTCACGCTGAATTCACGGTCTGCAGAGTCTGAGGTAAATCAGGTTAAGAGCGACAGAATGAAATACGCCGGCCTCCGATGGGAATGTAGGACTGAGGAATTTGAAGTACTCTCCTGGCAGTCAGAATTCCGGAAAAATTGGTGTTTTGTGCAGACGCTAACCGCGATGGGTGACGTGGGAGGAGCTAAACAGCAGAAGTTGAGAGGAAGGGAAATTTTGTGGGGATTTGTTCACTTCCCAGAGCAGGCATTGGTTGGCGCTGGGAAGCGACGCATAATTAACGCTACTTGCGCTGCAATTGGCGTAAGTGATTTGGCTGTAGGGGAAACCGAGGCGAAGAGCGGACTGGGAGAAGTCTCCGTGATGTCACTTCCGTTCCCAGCTTGCCTAGAGTGCTTACGTGGCGTTCTTTACTCAGCATACCTGAGAAAGAGTGAGCATCCTTGTAGTTTAGGACTTAGCAAATGGAACGATTGAGCTTGGAGATAGAAAGTTTTGGTTCAGCTACGTACTGAGCAAGATTGGTAGGAGTGAATAGATAGCGCAGCCTTGCAGCACCACGAGGCCGGCCGACGTCCTCACAATGGCGACGCCCCGCCATGCTGAATTCGGTGATATTTCACCCACTCCGGCTTGAATTAGGCCACTGATTAATTTGTTGGATCACGTCGGCAAAGTTTCCACGAGGGTTTCATGGGCCGTGAATTGGGGAATTCTTCTCGCACTTCGCATTACACCTGGGTCAGTCGATAGGAATTAATTTTGATTTATGGCGCTTTACTCCACGTAAACGAAATTTATTACCACTGCCTGATAGGAGAGTCATGTAATGTGATGATTGAAGGTCGGGAGCTAAAATAAATTTGTGGTAATCGACTATATCTGTTTTCAATCAAGTAGTTGAAGTCCCAAGTCACTTTCTTAATTAATTTTATTTTCAACATTTGCATCTGGTGTTCAATAGCTGAATATAACATCAATGTGCACCCCTTTTTAATTAAAAGTGATCAATTCGAATCAATTAATGTCAACACTGCCACCGCAGTTCAATCAGAAGTCACAGGGCCTTATAACTTTCTTTGCATTATCCGATATTGCGGCAGTTTTGCACACTCTGTTGATCTGTAAGTCAATTAGTGAACACACGTCAAAACTAGATAAGTGACGGGTGGGGTGTTACACATCTTGTCACAAAAACTAAGCATCTTCCGTAGACTTGATTGTCACCCTAAATAATACCCAACTTGGAACCAGAATCGGATGATTTGTCGTAATATTGGCCAACTTCACTGTGTATAAGTAAGAAAAATATTGTAGAGTACCTTCTATTTAAATTTGATACTGCTTTGTTCAGTGTTATTTCTGCTAAACAGGACGTAAAGCGTTATATTAACAACTGTCCTGAAATTGGGATGTCACAATCTATGTAGATTCGTGTGCTTCTTTAACAACAAAATAGGAATGAACCAATTTTACAGCTAAACAGCAATGTGCTCTTCCTAGAATAAGGGTTGACTCCTAACTCCAGTCGCTAATTCTAGTGACGCTAATGCACTCACAGGGTGTTTTTGCTGATGTCTGACAAATGTTAAAAGGAGTGAAGTGTCAGGACCCCACTTTCACCATGGAGGTGGAGTAAACAGTCAGCTGTTATTCTTGAATGTTCTGGTACGGAGCAAACAGGACGGAACACTGGACGCAGTACCTATTGGAACAAAACCCACACGGACCAGTACCTTTACATTTCTAGCTGTCATCATCTGTCAGTAATGGAAGAAGTGCTGAACACGCTGGTTCACAGAGCTCGTGTGATCTCCGACGAAGAAAGCCTACAACCAGAATTAGACCACCTCAACTACGTGTTCCAGAAAAATGGCTATAGCGTTCGCCAAATTCGACACGCCTTCATGTAAAAGACCACACCACTGCCATCACCCAAACAACACCAACCAGAAATGATAGCTTACATTCTATATGCAGGCAACGTATCTGAAAAAAAATTTTAGCATTTCCGACAAAATATCAAATGTGAGTCCCGCCCGCTGGCAAAGACCAGATCCCTTTTATGCACAGTGGAAGACAACCTGAGACTCCGGAATCTGGAATATATCACATACCATATGAGTACAGGAATGCATATGTCGGACAAAGCATTCGCACAGTCGAACAAAGGTGCACGAAAAACAAGCAGCATACCGACCTCCAGAAGCCTACGAAATCAGCAGTTGCTGAACATGCCTACATACGAATCACAAAATAAACTACGAAGATACAAAAATTTCGCACAACACACCCCACTTTTGGGACTGTGTGTACAAGGAGGCTACATGAGAAACTCATCAGCAAGCACAATGGATTCAAACTTAGTCTAGTGTTGACTCCGGCACTGAAAATTCTTCAAACACAGCGGAAATGGAACACCGAGCACGGCAAAGGCGGAGCGCACACTGATACCCACGCTTGACTCCCTAGCGCGAGGTACCCCCACTACCACGGGTGGCACATGCCGCGGCCCATACACGGAGTCAGTGGAGAGGGGGACGACCAGCATATACACTTTCCAAAATTAAAGTAACAAAAAGAAAATTTAAGAAGTTGCGTTTATTTTGCCACAAAACACTATAAACAGGTGAAAGTAAAGTAGAAGCAATGTAAAGAATGAAAAACATAAACAGTCCCAACACACATAATGGTAGAAAATTTGTTCTTCTTCTTTTCCAACATAACGGATTTAGACACACATTCTGACAACTGGTTAATGTGCTCAGTATGTTGTGTGACCACCTCTGGCAGCAACACAGGCCTGACAACGATGGGGCATACTGTAAATAATATCATCAATCTAATGCTGTTCGCAAGTGTTGGAGAACGGTTGGTGAGCACTTGCTCTATGGGATTCAAATTGGGAGGCCACGCCACAAGTGCAAATTCTTCAGTTTCCAAGAAAATATCAATTATTCGTGCTCTATGAGGTCGAAAATTATCGTCCTCAATACAAAGTCTGGACTCACAGCACCTCCCAACAACCACACATGAGGTCCCAGGATCTCGACACGATACCTGACAGCAGTTAAGCCTTGCCGATTCAATCGTACAATTTCATAAAGAGGTTGTCGAGTGGTCAACGTAATCCGTGCTCACGTCATAAGGGACACTAGTCGATATCTGTCTCTTCCCACGATATTTGGGTCACTGAATCGCGTTACACGATCCCTTCAGATGCGAATCCGTCGGAAATCACTCTCCAGATTAAATCGGGACTCATATGTGAAGAGAACATTGGCCCAGTGTTCGACCGTCCAAGTGGTATGTTGACGGTTCCGCTCTAGACGTTCTCTCTGTAAAGACGCATAAGAGACACACACACAGCAGGTCTCCGACAGCAAAGGCCACTCTGACAAAGCCTTCTGTACACCGTTTGTGGCGATACAACACGTCCACTGGGTGCTGCCAAGTCAGATGCCAGTTGCCATGCAGTACTAAGGCGGTACTGTCGTGGCCAAATGTCGGTCTCTCTTTCTGATGTCATACGTGGTCGGCCCTGATCTGGTCTTCGGGATACATTTCCGGTCTCTGTGAACTATCGCCACATCCGAGAAACAACTGAACGTTCACGTTAAGCCATCGGGCCACATCAGTTTGCGGCTGCCCTGCTTCCATTCTTCCTGTGTCCCTCCACCGCGGAGAGTGTGGTAGGCGTCTTCACTGTGCCATACAGCACCGTCTATGACTGTGTGCAAAGTGTTCGTGGATTTTGACAACCCGGCACACACTTCCCCTTTTGATAGGTGCCCTGACGTCATCGTTGGCGTGGTTGTCCGTTAATCGAAATGCCATTTCACGTGCATAACACGATCGTATGGACATCTGTTGACATTTTGTATGATTATATTGTGGACTAGACACAGGACAGAGAAATAGTGGTTTGTTGCTTTAACTTTGTACATCAGTGTGTATTGCACCCACTGGATCAAGATGTCAGTCAGTGGAAGTAACCTGATGATGATGGTACGTTCCGCCGTCGAAAATTCGTTCTACAACGATCAGTCCTAGAGGCTTTGAAGCAGGACATTTACTGGGAAAACCTACGAACACACACAAGATGGTACCGATTTGAACCAACGCGCAACCTCGTTCGGTATACTTCATGGCAGTCGATAATCACAATCTAATCATGTGATCTGCCTTACAGGTATGCAAGTGAACAGGCATCTCTTGGCTGGCAGACGGCAGTATGTTGTGCTACACAGCGGACCTTTAGAAAAAGGTGCATGCACTTTCGATGTCGCAGAGGGAAGCGTGATCCGAGCGTATACTATTAGAAACTACGTAGAGGCCTCTCCGACAGATTTTGCGGAATTCTTACTTCGTCTGCTTAGGTTTATGTACGTCTTAGAAAGGTGTCAACAAAGGTAAACTGCAGTGATATTCAGAATTACACTGATAGAAATTTACGCTGTGTGTAAAGGACAACTCGCTTGCCTGGTGACAGAGTCCAAGATCCGGCCATTTCCGATACGGAAGTAGTTACAGAAATTGAAATAAAATAATAAAATAAAAAGGAAATTAGTGATCGACTTTTTGTGAACTTCTATTTGTTTCAGAAAGAGTCACATTCTATAAAAGAATCATTACCGGTTTTGGCCTACAACAGCCTTCTTCAGATGATGTTGGTCTTGGGCAGCATTTGGTGAACAAACGTTCATTACATGCGTTGCCAAACTCAAACGTACGTAACGAACGTAGTTCATCAAATACCGCCCATGATCAATAGCATCCGAAGATGGCTGTTGTAGACCGAAACAGGTTGTAGTTCTGTCATAGGATGTGATTGTGTCTGAAATAAACAAAAGTTCATAATATCTATATGACTCCGTACTTGATGAGGTCAAGGAAGTTGTCAAGAAGCATTAATACAATGTGATATAAATGACATGATACCTGTGAACGTCATCTAATTAAACAAACAACCTCGATAAGATCACATTTCAGAGTCACACTGAAGGACGAGATGTACTATACTCAAAGGAACACTGATGTATTACACAGGGCGGTCCATTGACAGTGACCGGCCCAAATATCTCACGAAATAAGCATCAAACGAAAAAACTACAAAGAACGAAACTCGTTTAGCTTGAAGGGGGAAACCAGATGGCGCTATGGTTGGCCCGCTAGATGGCACTACCATAGGTCAAACGGATATCAACTGCTTTTTATTAAATTGGAATCCCATTTTTTTATTACATATTCGTGTAGTACGTAAAGAAATATGAGCGTTTTAGTTGGACCACTTTTTTCGCTTTGTTATAGATGGCGCTGTAATAGCCACAAACGTATAAGTACGTGGTATCACGTAACATTCCGCCAATGTGGACGGTATTTGCTTCGTGATACATTACCAGTGTTAAAATGGACCGTTTACCAATTGCGGAAAAGGTCGATATCGTGTTGATGGCTATTGTGATCAAAATGCCCAACGGACGTGTGCTATGTATGCTGCTCGGTATCCTGGACGACATCATCCAAGTGTCCGGACCGTTCGCCGGATAGTTACGTTATTTAAGGAAACAGGAAGTGTTCAGCCACATGTGAAACGTCAGCCACGACCTGCAACAAATGATGATGCCCAAGTAGGTGTTTCAGCTGCTGTCGCGGCTAATCCGCACATCAGTAGCAGACAAATTGCGCGAGAATCGGTAATCTCAAAAGCGTTGGTGTTGAGAACGCTATATCAACATCGATTGCACCCGTACCATATTTCTATGCAGCAGGAATTGCATGGCGACGACTCTGAATGTCGTTTACAGTTCTGCCACTGGGCGCAAGAGAAATTACGGGACGATGACAGATTTTTTACACGCGTTCTATTTAGCGACGAAGCGTCATTCACCAACAGCGGTAACGTAAACTGGCATAATGTGCACTATTGGCCAACGGAAAATCCACGGTGGCTGCGACAAGTGGAACATCAGCGACCTTGGCGGATTAATGTATGGTGCGGCATTATGGGAGGAAGGATAATTGGCCCCCATTTTATCGATGGCAATCTAAATGGTGCAATGTATGCTGATTTCCTACGTAATGTTCTACCGATTTTACTACAAGATGTTTCACTGTATGACAGAATGGCGATGTACTTCCAACATGATGGATGTCCGGCACATAGCTCGCGTGCGGTGGAAGCGGTATTGAATAGCATATTTCATGACAGGTGGATTAGTCGTCGAAGCACCATACCATGGCACGCACGTTCACCGGATCTGACGTCCCCGGATTTCTTTCTGTGGGGAAAGTTGAAGGATATTTGCTATCGTGATCCACCGACAACGCCTGACAACATGCTTCAGCGCATTGTCAATGTATGTGCGAACATTACGGATGGCGAACTACTCGCTGTTGAGAGGAATGTCGTTACACGTATTGCCAAATACATTGAGGTTGATGGACATCATTTTGAGTATTTATTGCATTAATTTGGTATTCACAGGTAATCACGCTGTAGCAGCATACGTTCTCAGAAATGATAAGTTCACAAAAATACATGTATCACATTGGAACAACCGAAATAAAATGTTCAAACGTACCTACGTTCTGTATTTTAATTTAAAAAGCTACCTAATACCAGCTGTTCGTCTAAAATTGTGAACCATATGTTTGCGACTATTACAGCGCCATCTATCACAATGCGAAATAAGTGGTCCAACTAAAACATTCATATTTCTTTACGTACTACACGAATATGTAATAAAAAATGGGGGTTCCATAGCGCCATCTGGTTTCCCCCTTCAAGCTAGACAAGGTTCGTTCTTGGTAGTTTTCTCGTTTGACTCCTATTTCGGGAGATATTTGGCCCGGTCACGATCAATGGACCACCCTGTATATATAACAATTCCAGAGATTTAAACTGAAACTGCAAGAGGGTGCAAAATGGAAGGTGTAACATCATTTTCAGCCAAATGGCTGGCTCTGAGCACTATGGGACTCAACTGCTGAGGTCATTAGTACCCTAGAACTTAGAACTAGTTAAACCTAACTAACCTAAGGACATCACAAACATGCATGCCCGAGGCAGGGGTCGAACCTGTGACCGTAGCGGTCTTGCGGTTCCAGACTGCAGCGCCTTTAACCGCACGGCCACTTCGGCCGGCCTTCAGCCAAATAATTATACCTATTAGGAGTAGTATTTTTTAGGTTAGTTAGTACTTCCAACTACATGTGGCAAGGACAAGCCATTAATGTTTATTTTCCCCTGGGCAGGAGGTCGGGTATGAAGTGTGGACGCGAGGACACAAAACGGTTATGTTCCACTGACAGGAGTAATCCGCTTAGTGCTGCAGTTACTAGTGATCAGAAAACATCAGGTACTAAATGATGAGACGTGTTTGCGGGAAGACTGTTGGGTGCAGAGAAAATACAGCCAACACAGCGATGTATGTACATATACAAATATCTGCAATTGTACCCATTACGTTCTCGGTTATTCCCTTTAAGAGAGCGTGTGAACTTGAGGTAATCACAGCCTGACTTTCCTTTCTTCTTCTCTTTCTTCTGAAAACCTCTTCATTAATGCGCTGTGTTTTTTCCTCCTTTTGTCTGTCCATTTATTCCCTGTTGTTTCTTTTGTTGAGACTTGTTCAAATTCATAGTTATTACTTTCTTCATCTGAAATTTTCAATTGTTGAAGGTCTTCTTGTGTTTCTTTCGTAGCGCTGGTCTTTAATTTGCTTGCATTAAAAATGTTAAAAATGTTCTTTGTGTGTCTGTTTTCATCCATCCTAGGTAGGTGTCGATAAAACTGTAGGCGTCTCTTCCTAAATTCATCTCTGGTGTTATTTGTGTGTTCGTAGAATTCCTTTGTAGGTCGCCTGACCCAATTTCCGTCACGGAGAACAGAGCCTTAGATTTATCTAAGCATTTTCATTCTTGTTTCTCTGTCATGAATTTTGGTCATCTCTCTAATTACTGTGGTTTCTGTCGCATACAAGGCCTCTGCCAAAAGAACCGTGTTGTAGTGTCGTAATTTTGCATTACGAGATATTGCACTTTTGTTGCTGCGATTTCCTGTCAGTTTGTCCTCCTTTTGCAGTTTGAATATTCTTACTCTGTTGGAGATCGTGTCCAGTCCTGTAGGCTGGATAGTTTCTCCTAACGATGTGAAGTGAGAGATGTATGAGTTATTTCCGTATTGTGGCTTCAGTGAAAGTTTTCTGGTTGATTTGGTGTGTTGTAAGTAGGCTGTTTATGTTTTCTCTATGTAAGTGGGCTGTTTATGTTTTCTTATTGGCAACATTACGTAATAAGTAGGCTGTTTATGTTTTCTATATGTAAGTAGGCTGTTTATGTTTTCTTATTGGCAACATTACGTAACGCTCAATATGAAAATCACTGGCTGTGCCGTGTGCAGTTTGTGGCTGCTTTGCATTGTTGTAATACTCGCCATTGTAGTGTTGGGCAGCGGCAGCTGGATGTGAACAGCGCGTAGCGTTGCGCAGTTGGAGGTGAGCCGCCAGCAGTGGTGGATGTGGGGAGAGAGATGGCGGAGTTTTGTAATTTTTCATGAACTGCTATATTTATATATGATGATATCAAGGTAAATACATTGTTTGTTCTCTATTAATATCTTTCATTTGCTAACTATCCCTATCAGTAGTTAGTGCCTTCCATAGTTTGAATCTTTTATTTAGCTGGCAGTAGTGGCGCTCGCTGTATTGCAGTAGCTTGAGTAGCGAAGATTTTTGTGAGGTAAGTGATTTGTGAAAGGTATAGTTTAATGTTAGTCAGGGCCATTCTTTTGTAGGGATTTTTGAAAGTCAGATTGCGTTGCGCTAACAAAATATTGTGTGTCAGTTTAAGGACAGTCGTGTATAATTGTTCAAAGGGGACGTTTCAGTGTATATATACTGAGTTTTTCATGGGAATCTTGGAATCCGGATTTACAGGAGATTTCACGTTGTTTACCTAGCTCGAGTATGGCTTCATCTTTGTTGTTCGTTAATACAGCCAGGGCACCTGCAAAGGCCAGGCATTTCACAGGCATTTCTCTTTTCCAATTTGGATGCCTCCGATGTGCTTTTCCCACTTTCTGATGATTTTTACAGTACGATACTGAACAAGAGTGTCGATAAGCCGTCTCCTTGTCGGACTCCTGGGTAAGTTACCAATAAGCTTGAGATTTCTCTCGTCAGTTTCATTTTTGATGTGATTTCCGAGAAAGTTTCCTGGCTGATGGCTCTAGTCTTTCTGTCGACTCCTAATTTTTCTAGTCTGTTAAACAGCATTTGTTGTTAACAGAATCATATTGAAATCCACAACTGTCACTGTAGTGATCCGGCATCTTATGACTTGTAATATGGTTCTGACGTTCCAGATCCGTTCAGTAGAGGAGTTTTCTTTCCTGATTCCTTCTAGAAACTCGCCAATCTGTGCGTCCGCTCTCGGCTCAAGCTGATCCGGAAAACCTTTAGTGAGAAATTTGTATGTTTTGTTTCCTTTCTTGTGGAGCGGATGTATCAAGGCATTCTTCTAATATTTTGGGATTTTCTCAGTTTTCCAGAATTCTGATATTATTTTGTGAATTTTGGGTGTTACGTTTTTGTGGTCCAATTTCCATGATTTTGCAATAATTCCATCTTCGGCAGGTTCTCTATTGTTTTCCAATGATTTGATCATGTTCACTGTTTTTCTTATGAGGGTGGAAGCGAATCAGGATTTGGTGCTGTTACTGCAAATCGGAGTTGTTCACAGTTGAGGAGTGTTCTGAAATATTTGGCTACAATTTCAAAATTATTTTGGTATTTGTTTCCAGGTATCTATCAGTTCGTTCGAAGCCTGGGCTAGGAGGCTGGTAGCAAGCTAAATTTTCTCTAAAGGTCTTGCAAAAATTGCGGGTGTTGTTCTTCACAAAGTTTTCTTGTACTTTGTCCAAACCTCTTATTATTGTGTTTGAGATTTCTCGTCGAATGATTTTAGAGACGTTTCTTAGTACCTCTACGAATTGCTGCCACTTTTTTATACATTCTCTCCGCGAGTTAAGACCAGTCTGTGGTATCCACCCTATGAATTCCTTCAATGATTTTTTACTTGTTAAGTTCTGGGTTACGGGGATCCATCCGGAAACTGTGAGTTGCTCTTGGCCGTTTTCTGCTGGGCTGATATTTTACTTTGATTTGGAGTAAGTAGTGCTCTGACTCGAAGAAGCTTCTCCTAGTTTTTACATTGAGATCTTCTTTGGTGTTCCACCTGGAGCCAGCAATATGGTAAATCTGGAAATTTCCATGTGTTTTATTGGAGGATTTCCATGTCTTTCTTTACTCTATGTGTGGGTTTCTGGAATTGTGTTGATATAGTTTTGAGATTAAAATACTGACAGAGGTGTTCACCATCGTTATTGGTGCTGCTGTGAGCAGTGTATGGTCCTGTGATTCCATTGTGTTTCTTTTCTTTACCAAACTGCTCATTGAAGTCACGCAGTAGCGTCTTGATGCGATGATAACGAATTATATCCGAAACTTCTTCCAGAAGTTGCCAGAATTCTTCTATCACCCGTGGGTCCTTTTTATTGTAATAATTAGTAGGTACGTGCACGTTAATCGGGGAGTATGCATTGTTTCCTGATTTTATTGACAGTGTTGAGAGTCTTTCTGAAGATAACGTGAAGTCAGTGACTGAATTTGTGATGGACCTGTGAACCGCAGAACATGTGCCACATTGTTTAGTCCTGTGTTGATATACACTACAGATTTTCGTTTACAGAATTCGTAACTCTCAGAGTCTGTGAATCTAGTTTCTTGCAATGCCAGAATTTTGATGCTGAATCTGTCCAGCGTATTCGTTATGTGTTTCAGTTTCCTTGGTTTCAATAAAGAGCTTAGGTTCAATGTATCCATGAAAAATTTTTGTTTTGTTCCAAGAGATTTTGAGAAGCTCCAATCTTTCTCTACCTGGCCTGTCTGGTCCCCGAGAATCCTTTGAACAAAATGGCTCTGAGCACTATGTGACTTAACATCTGTGGTCATCAGTCCTCTAGAACTTAGAACTACTTAAACCTAACTAACCTAAGGACATCACACACATCCATGCCCGAGGCAGGATTCGAACCTGCGACCGTAGCGGTCACGCGGTTCCGGACTGAAGCGCCTAAACCGCACGGCCACACCGGCCGGCAATCCTTTGAACAGAACGGAATCCAATCTACTGACTGAGGCCTGGTGTAGTGGAATTCTTTTCCGTTGTTTTGCCATGGTTGCTTCAAGTTGAATAATTTTTTTTTTTGGTAAACTTCGAAGGAGATCAGTAGATTGTAAGACTTAATTGTTGACATCTAGCAATATGTCTAACAGCTGCATCAACCATTTGAACAAACGCTAACTGCCGCTGGATACCAGATCAGAAGCTGATGGGCCTTCTCAGTACCACCCATATCTGGGTGGCTTTCTCTTATCTGACACGCGGGGAAGGGACCTAAGAAGCCCACACGATGGTTCAAAATGGTTCAAATGGCTCTGAGCACTATGGGACTTAACATCTCAGGTCATCAGTCCCCTAGAACCTAGAACTATTTAAACCTAACTAACCTAAGGACATCACACACATCCATGCCCGAAGCAGGATTCGAACCTGCTACTGTAGCAGTCGCGCGGTTCCAGACTGTAGCGCCTAGAACCGCTCGGCCACCAGCGGCCGGCCCCACACGATGTATACACACGTGGGACAGAGTGCCATGTTGGCAACCCGCATGGTCGTGCTACGTCATTCATTGGATTCACGCTGTCGAGGTGCGACTTGAGATGCACAGGGGTGCCTCACACAGAGAGCATCCCGAAGTGCCCCTGACACACCAAGAATCGGTTCTTGACTTTTGGCAAGATCAATGTGTAGTTTTTTTTTCAAGGTTACAGACATAATTTACGAAAATATAGCCGGTTGGTGTGGCCGAGCGGTTCTAGGCGCTTCAGTTTGGAACCGCGCGACCGCTGCGGTCGCAGGTTCCAATCCTACCTCGGGCATGGATGTGTGTGATGTCCTTAGGTTAGTTAGGTTTACGTAGTTCTAAGTTCTAGGGGACTGATGACCTCAGATGTTAAGTCCCAGTGCTCAGAGCCATTTGAACCATTTTTACGAAAATACACAGTCGTATCACCAACAAAATATACAGTTTCACACACACTGCATCATTTATACCAAATATAAACTCTATCACCAGGGCCAACCTTACGTCTACCAGGTGGTTTTACTACGAAAATCATATCAGCATTAAAATAAGGTGTACCTATCTTATTATAAAAGACTTCAGAAACATCAAAAGTTTGATACGTAAATACAACACAATCACTGAAATTTTCAAGTAGCCCAATTTCTGAAACACTTCAATACCGAACAATGGCAACAGTCAAACAACCGCTACCACGAGAAAACGTATCAGCTTTTTTAATACTAAAATTCAGTACTGAACCTACAAAAACAGACGGTCAATCCACTGCGGTAAAAGATTCAGATAATACCAATAATTCTTGGTTAGCATAGTCCCTATAGTAAATATAAAATTATCAGTTCCTTAATATACAGTAGTGCGTGAGCGCATTCTACTCCTTCTAACACACACACACAAACACACACACACACACACACACACACACACACACACACACACACACACATACATACATACCTAGCCAAATTTCGAGAGTTAGGATTTTGAATAAACGACGTTCCAGACCTTCTGCAAAGGTCTTTATATCGTTTTCTTTAAAGCAATTCGTCCGAGATTTTTCTGGTGATATGCGTGTGAGGCAAACAATTATAGACAAATTAAATTATGGAACTCCCATGGACCTACACCTGTAGGAAATGTGGAAAATAAGGTCAGCCCCAGAATTTTAGTTAGGAAATTTATACAAGACTATATTAATTATATACACACATAGCCGGCCGCTGTGGCCGAGCGATTCTAGGCGCTTAAGTCCGGAACCACGTGGCTGCTACGGCCGGAGGTTCGAATCCTGCCTCCGGCATGGATGTGTGTGGTGTCCTTAGGTTAGTTATGTTTAAGTAGTTCTAATTCTAAGGGACTGATGACCTCAGATGTTGAGTCCCATAGATCTTGAAGTCATTTGAAATACACACATAAAAAATGTTTTGCATAACCCCAGTTCCCAGAATTCCTTAAGGTAGACGTTGACTATGGAAATTGTAGTCCCCTTGAGTGTTCAAAGATGTCATCAAACCCGCCCAAAGATGTAAGCAACCACGCTTGAGCAGCGCCTATTAGACGGAGGGGGTCCGACAGCCGACCAGTTCCAGTCTTTCCACCAGGAAGGAGGTATACGGCTCGTGTTGTCTGTAGTTCAGCCATGCCTAGACCGTCAGTACCGCTGTTCGATCGTGTCCACATTGTTACTTTGTGCCAGGAAGGGCTCTCAACAATGGAAATGCCCAGGCGTCTCGGACTGAACCAAAGCGATGTTGTTCGGACATGGAGCAGATACAGAGAGACAGGAACTGTCGATGACATGCCTCGCTCAGGCCGCCCAAGGGCTACTACTGCAGTGGATGACCGCTACGTACAGATTATGGCTCGGAGGAAACCTGACAGCAAGTTTAATAAGGAAATGGTGTCTGTTTTTTCGGACATGTGCGGATACACACATATTACCCGAAGTCTTACGGAACTTGGTAAGAATGTCTTCCCCGAGTAATGAGTGTGTTGGGTAGGGACACTACGAATGTAGTGTGTGAGCATATAAGGTGAGAATGTGGGTCTCGCGGGAGGCGTGCTCGAGACAGTCCATTCAGTTGCACTATCGTCTGTGCCCTCGGTGGCTCACCTGGATAGCGCGTCTGCCATGTAAATAAGAGATCGCGGGTTCGAGTGCCGGTCGGGGCATATATTTTCACATGTCCACGTTGATATATATCAACGCCCTTCAGCAGCTCTAGGTATTAAAATATAATTCTAATGTTTAATAATGCTTTTAGTTCAGCCACAGGACGTCGTATTACCACTCAAACTGCGCGCAACAGGTTGCATGATGCGCAACTTCACTCGTCCATGGCGAGGTCCATCTTTGCAACCACGACACCATGCAGCGCGGTACAGATGGGCCCAACAACACGCCGAATGGACCGCTCAGGATTGGCATCACGTTCTCTTCACCGATGAGTGTCGCATTTGCCTTCAACCAGACAATCGTTGGAGACGTGTTTTGAGGCATCCAGGTCAGGCTGAACGCCTTAGACACACTGTCGAGAGAGCGCAGCAAGGTGGAGGTTCCCTGATGTTTCGGGGTGGCACTATGTGGGGCCAACGTACACCGCTGGTGGTCATGGAAGGCGCCGTAACGGCTGTAGGATACGGGAATGCCATCCTCCGACCGAAAGTCCAACCATATCGGCAGCATATTGGAGAGGCATTCGTTGCCATGGACGACAATTCGCGTCCCCATCGTGCACATATTGCGAATGACTTCCTTGAGGAAAACGACATCGCTCGACTAGAGTGGCTAGCATGTTCCCCAGACATGAACCCTATCGAACATGCTGGGATAGATTGAAAGGGGCTGTTTACGAACGACATGACCCGCCGAATTGCCATTGAGGAGTGGGACAATCTGGACCAACAGTGCCTTGATAAACTTGTGGATAGTATGCCACGGCAAATACAGGCATACATCAAAGCAGGAGGACGTGCTGCTGGGTGTTGAAGGTAACGGTGTGTACAGCAATCTCGACCACCATATCTGAATGTCTCGCTTTATGGTGGTACAACATGAAATGTGTGGTTTTCATGAGCAATAAAAAGGGCGGAAATGATGTTTATGTTGGCCTCTATTCCAACATTCTGTAAAGGTCCCGGCACTCTCGGAACTGAGGTGATGCAAAACCATTTTTTGATGTGTGTAGATGGTGCTCAGTCACGATTAGAGCTGCCATATCGTGGTATTGTACTACTCTCATCGTTCGCTGCATGTTTCTATTGCAGGAGTCCTCAGTAGATCACTACCCATGGTATGTCTTTATGTCATGCGAGGATGTATTACATGGACCTCCTCAGGTGAGACTCACATCGTGTACGAAACAGCAATATATTGAATTCGACCCTCTTCGCGTTCTCTGTCTGCAATATGTTCCGACAGGACAACAACTCGTAATTATACTGTGTGTAAGTGTGACTTCAGTGGAATATGAATACATACGGTTTGCGTTCCCTACAAACAATCAGGCTGCCATACTGCAGTTGTTTCTAAGACATATAATGACATTTATGTCTACACTGAATATTTTAATGAAGTTAGGCCCCGCAATGAGTTCGCAGCACTAAATCGGAAGAGTCATGAAGTTTTTCTTTGAAGTTTCATCATAAAATATACACGAAAGAGTATTTCGGAAAGTCAGGAACTTGCTAAGAAAATAAACATTGTCAACAGTGAAACTTCGCCATGACATATACAGCACCAAATAAAAAAGAAAATCATTACACGAATCTCAGCCCTCTCACTAATATTACTCTATTAATTTTTAGTAATCTATGATAGTTTATCAAAATTTTTAATCTGTTTTAATTCAGTCATTTTAAAAATTCGTCCTTTCCGAACATACAAAATAATTGACTTCACGTAAGACGGGCACAGTAGAAATTCCATTAGAAAAAATATGGATTACATTATTCGTTTCAAGAACGGGAGTTGTGTGTTTTTTCTTGAAATTGAGGGTGATAAAAATTTTTCCTTCAGAAGGGGCAGCTGCCTGAAAGCATTTGAGAATGTATGCTTTAATGCTAGTATTCATTATATCCTCAGGACTATCGAGCAAACTCTATGTATAGTTGGCTCTAGCAGTCAAAAATTTGGTTGCGAAAGTGATTAATTTTAGCAGAATGGAGTACTTATCTACATTTAAACCTGCATGGATAGTCCGAATCTCATACTTAAGTGCCCATATCTTTCTATGCGATCTCTGATTTCCCTTGCCTTATTTGAGAAACGTTTCTCATTACGTAGGTCGGCGTCAACAAAAATTTTCGCATTCGAAGGAGAAAGTTGATGAATGAAACTTCGTGAGAAGATACCACCGCAACAAAACATGCGTTTGTTTTAGTGATCTCCACCCCCAAATACTGTTATCATGTCAGTGACACTCTCTCTCCTATTTCTCTCTAATACAAAACGTGCTGCTCTTCTTTGAACTTTCTCGATGTACTCCGTTATTTCTATTTGGTAAGGAGGAAAACTGAAGTGATATCAGGTGTTCCCCAGGGAGGCGTCCTGGGACCTCTGCTGTTCCTGATCTACACTCCTGGAAATTGAATTAAGAACACCGTGAATTCATTGTCCCAGGAAGGGGAAACTTTATTGACACATGCCTGGGGTCAGATACATCACATGATCACACTGACAGAACCACAGGCACATAGACACAGGCAACAGAGCATGCACAATGTCGGCACTAGTACAGTGTATATCCACCTTTCGCAGCAATGCAGGCTGCTATTCTCCCATGGAGACGATCGTAGAGATGCTGGATGTAGTCCTGTGGAACGGCTTGCCATGCCATTTCCACCTGGCGCCTCAGTTGGACCAGCGTTCGTGCTGGACGTGCAGACCGCGTGAGACGACGCTTCATCCAGTCCCAAACATGCTCAATGGGGGACAGATCCGGAGATCTTGCTGGCCAGGGTAGTTGACTTACACCTTCTAGAGCACGTTGGGTGGCACGGGATACATGCGGACGTGCATTGTCCTGTTGGAACAGCAAGTTCCCTTGCCGGTCTAGGAATGGTAGAACGATGGGTTCGATGACGGTTTGGATGTACCGTGCACTATTCAGTGTCCCCTCGACGATCACCAGTGGTGTACGGCCAGTGTAGGAGATCGCTCCCCACACCATGATGCCGGGTGTTGGCCCTGTGTGCCTCGGTCGTATGCAGTCCTGATTGTGGCGCTCACCTGCACGGCGCCAAACACGCATACGACCATCATTGGCACCAAGGCAGAAGCGACTCTCATCGCTGAAGACGACACGTCTCCATTCGTCCCTCCATTCACGCCTGTCGCGACACTACTGGAGGCGGGCTGCACGATGTTGGGGCGTGAGCGGAAGACGGCCTAACGGTGTGCGGGACTGTAGCCCAGCTTCATGGAGACGGTTGCGAATGGTCCTCGCCGATACCCCAGGAGCAACAGTGTCCCTAATTTGCTGGGAAGTGGCGGTGCGGTCCCCTACGGCACTGCGTAGGATCCTACGGTCTTGGCGTGCATCCGTGCGTCGCTGCGGTCCGGTCCCAGGTCGACGGGCACGTGCACCTTCCGCCGACCACTGGCGACAACATCGATGTACTGTGGAGACCTCACGCCCCACGTGTTGAGCAATTCGGCGGTACGTCCACCCGGCCTCCCGCATGCCCACTATACGCCCTCGCTCAAAGTCCGTCAACTGCACATACGGTTCACGTCCACGTTGTCGCGGCATGCTACCAGCGTTAAAGACTGCGATGGAGCTCCGTATGCCACGGCAAACTGGCTGACACTGACGGCGGCGGTGCACAAACGCTGCGCAGCTAGCGCCATTCGACGGCCAACACCGCGGTTCCTGGTGTGTCCGCTGTGCCCTGCGTGTGGTCATTGCTTGTACAGCCCTCTCGCAGTGTCAGGAGCAAGTATGGTGGGTCTGACACACCGGTGTCAATGTGTTCTTTTTTCCATTTCCAGGAGTGTATATAAATCACCTGGGTGACAATCTGAGCAGTTCTCTTAGGTTGTTCGCAGATGGTGCTGTAATTTACCGTCTAGTAAGGTCATCCGAAGACCACTATCAGTTGCAAAGCGATTTAGAAAAGATTGCTGTATGGTGTGGCAGGTGGCAGTTGACGCTAAATAACGAAAAGTGTGAGAAGATCCACATGAGTTCCGAAAGAAATCCGTTGGAATTCGATTACTCGATAAATAGTACAATTCTCAAGGCTGTCAATTCAACTAAGTACCTGGGTGTTAAAATTACGAACAACTTCAGTTGGAAAGACCACATAGATAATATTGTGGGGAAGGCGAGCCAAAGGTTGCGTTTCATTGGCAGGACACTTAGAAGATGCAACAAGTCCACTAAAGAGACAGCTTACACTACACTCGTTCGTCCTCTGTTAGAATATTGCTGCGCGGTGTGGGATCCTTACCAGGTGCGATTGACGTAGGACATCGAAAGTGTGCAAGAAAGGGCAGCTCGTTTTGTATTATCACGTAATAGGGGAGAGAGTGTGGCAGATAAGATACGCGAGTTGGGATGGAAGTCATTAAAGCAAAGGCGTTTTTCGTCGCGGCGAGATCTATTTACGAAATTTCAGTCACCAACCTTCTCTTCCGAATGCGAAAATATTTTGTTCGGTCCAGCCTACATAGGTAGGAATGATCTTCAAAATAAAATAAGAGAAATCAGAGCTCGAACAGAAAGGTTAGGTGTTCGTTTTTCCCGCTCGCTGTTCGGGAATGGAATGGTAGAGAGATAGTATGAATGTGGTTCGATGAACCCTCTGTCAAGCACTTAAATGTGAATTGCAGAGTAGTCATGTAGATGTAGATGTAGATCCCACACCGCACAGCAGTACTCTAAAGGAGGACGGCTAAGCGTAGTGTAGGCTGTCTCTTTACTCGATCTGTTCCATTTTCTAAGTGTTCTGCCAATAAAACGCAGTCTTTGGTTCGTCTTCCCCACAACATTTTCTATGTGTTCATTCCAGTTTAAGCTGTTCATAACTGTAATTCCTAGGTATTTAATTGAACGTACGGCCCTTAGATTTGACTGATTTATCGTGTAAGTTTACCGGATTCCTTTTAGAAATCACGTGGACCTCAGACTTTCAATTATCTAGGGTCAATGGCAAACTTTCACACCATACAGATATTTTTTCTAAATCGTTTTTAATTTGTTCTGATCGTCTGATGACTTTACTATACGATAAACGACAGCATCTTCTGCAAACAGACTAAGACGGCTCCTCATATTGTCTCCTAAGTCGTTTATATAGATGTAAAAGCAGCTGCGGCTGTATAACACTACCTTGGGGAACGCCAGAAATCATTTCTGTTTTACTCGATGACTTTGCGTCGATTACTGTGACCTCTCTGACAGGTAATCACGAATCCAGTCACATAACTGAGGCGCTATTCCGTAACTACACAATATGACTACAAGTAAGTTGTGAGATACAGTGTCAAAAGCCTTCTGGAAATCTAGAAATACGGAATCAAATTGAAATCCCTTGTCAATAGCACTCAACATTTCGTGTGAGTGATTAGCTGTTTATTTTTCACAAGAACAGTGTTTTCTAAATCAGTGTTGACTGTGTGTCAATAGACCGTTTTCTTCGAGATAATTCATATGGTTCGAGAACAATATTTTTTCCAAAATCCTGCTGCATTTTGACGTTAATGATATGGAATTGTAATTAGTGAAGTACTCTTATTGTCTTCCTTGAATATTCGTGCGACCTGTGCAACTTTCCACTCTTTGGGTATGGATCTTTTGTCAAGCGAGAGGTTGTATATGATTGTTAAATTTGTACCTATTGCATCAGCTTACTGTGAAGGGAACCTAATTGGTATACAGTCTGGACAGGAAGAGTTGCTTTTATTAAGTGCTTTAAGTTGCTTCACTACTCCGAGTATATATACTTCTAAGTTACTCATGTTGGCAGCTGTGAACGAATTCTGAAATATGTACTTCGTCTTCTTTGGTGAAGGAATTTCAGAAGGCTGTGTTTAGTTACTCCGCTATAGCAGCACTATCATCGATAGTATTTCCAGTGCTATTGCACAGTGAAGGTATTGATTGTATCTTGCCGCTAGAATTCTTTACATACGCCCAGAATCTCTTTCGATTTTCTGTCAGATTTCGAGACAAAGTTTCGTCGTGGAAATTATTATGAGCATCTGGCATTGAAGTCCGCGCTAAATTTTGAGCTTGAGTAAAAGATCACCAGTCTTAGAGATTTTGCGTTCATTTAAATTTGCCATGCTTTTATCATTGTTTCTTCAACATTGTTCTGACCCGTTTAGTGTACCAAGGGATATCAGCTCCGTCGTTTTTTAATTTATTTGGTGTAAACCTCTCAATTGCTGTCGATACTATTTCTTTGAATTCAAGCCACATCTGGTCTGTATTTACGTTGTTAATTCGGAAAGAGTGGAGACTGTCTCTCAGGAAGGATTCAAGTGAATTTTTATCTGCTGTTTCGAATAGGTATATTTTCCGTTTATTTTTGAAGGATTTGGGAGTTACAATATTCAGTTTCGCTACAACAACCCTCTATCCACTAATCCCTGTATCCGTTTTGATACTCGTTATTAGCTCAGGATTCTTTGTTGCTAAGAGGTCAAGTGTGTTTTCACAACCATTTACTATTTGTGTGGGCTCATTAACTAATTGCTCGAAATAATTTTCAGAAAATGCGTTTAGCACAATTTCGGACAATGTTTTATGCGTACCTCCGGATTTAAACATGTATTTTCGCCAACATATCGAGGTTAAATTGAAGTCACCACCAACTATAATCGCATAAGTCGGGTCTGCGTCTGAAATAAGACTTAAGTTTTACTTAAACCTTTCAGCAATTGTATCACCTGATTTGGGAGGTTGGTAAGAGGATCCAATTACTATTTTATTCGAGTTGCCTCTACCCGTACTACTGAGACCATATTGACTTGTGGAGGCCACTAAGTTGCGTTGCGACAGCGACGCTCAACTAGAGGTGTCTGGTTCGAATATTGGTGGTGGAAGGGCAGCTGGCGTGGCGGTGTTCAGTTACAGCTCAGCAGATTATGCGCCAGAGTCCTGGGTTAAATTTCAAACCTCTCCGCAGTGTCTCGTGAAGTGAGAAAATGAAGCGCTAATTTGTGACCTGTCCATCGGTGCTTTTAGGAAAGAGCAACGTTTGTAGCTTGCTGTCTAGTCCAAAACAGCAAAAATACAGCGTTTCGTAACACAAGCAGTCTTTACATGTGAAATGGTCCCAATATTCCTTAACCTTGGGACCTACTGCAATGTTGTAATGTGTAAAAGACCCTGCGTCAATTATGTGCAGGAACTGACTCATGTGTTTCAGTAACTGAGTTTTACCGAATCATATGTGACTGTAGCAGTCTGATAAACACACAAAGGAATCATGCGGAACGACCACTGGCTAATGAACGCAGTAACATCTGCCTGCAGCGCGGACTGGGACTAGGCGGTCTGGAAGTGCCTGATGGGCCTGTGCCAGTCTCTAACATACCTAGACTGCTGGCCACTCAAACCGCAACACTACAAACGATAGCAAATACCAAAATTGTACTTACTCTGTGTACACGTTATAGGACGAAAAATACATTACTGAATTTGTAGGTGATAGCGTAGCAGCCAGGGTGCGAAATATACTACACGGTCTTCTAGTAGCTAGAACGGCTCTAACGGGGTTGGATGTTGACTTGTTTTGAATTTCCAGGACAGATAAGAGCACATCATCCCGTTGTTCCTCAACCCTATGCCCGAATTCACCAATGACAGCGGCCAGACGCTGTGTCCCAGCGGTTCTACGCGCTTCAGTCCGGAACCACGCTGCCGCTACGGTCGCAGGTTCGAATCCTGCCTCGGGCACGGATGTGTGTGATGTCCTTAGGTTAATTAGGTATAAGTAGTTCTAAGTCTAGGGGACTGATGACCTCAGATGTTGTCCCATAGTGCTTAGAGTCATTTGAACCATTTGAACCAATGACAGCGAGTAGTGGTATTACATGAATGTGTGGTGTTTGTTCTTTTGGATATGTCTGAAGGAAGAAACACCTCGCATTCATGTGATTGATACACCTTGGTGGGCTATGAATCCACAATTATCAGTGCTTGCGTTTGACTTCCAGCAGTAAACTAAAATTAGCGGGCACGGAGGACACGGATGAGAACTGCAGGTAAGTGGTGGCGCTAGGTGGGGATATGAATTGCCCAAGGAACGTGCCGAGATAGTCCACGCATGTGCAATTAACACTGTGTCTGGGTGACACAGTGGTAAACGCAACTGCCGAGTAAACAGGAGATTCCGGGTTCGAGTCCCATCCGGCACACTCGTCACCGTTGATTCTGCACAAAGTCCCGATGTAGCAGATATCATCAGTTTCTTTTCTTTCCTCTCTTCCCTCTCCACCTTCAGTTTAAGTAATCCGTAGCGGTATACTAGACGATCGGCAATCCATGACCAGATGTTTTCATTGGATGAGAGATCTGGAGAACGTACTGGCCTGGGCAACAGTCGAATGCTCCCTTTATCGTGGTACGTCAGTACAGCACGGGCGACATGCGATCTTGCGTTATACCGTTAAAAGACCTAGAAAATAAGGCAGATACACAGGCCTTAATATGTGAAAACGTAATGGCTCCTGTCCAAATTGCAGACTACGCGAACCAGAAGTGTACCCAACGGTGCTACATACCATCACTCGAAGTGCTGGACCCATATGATGATGACGAATGCAACGTCAAAATGTTTGTTCTCCTCAGAGCCTCAACGTGTAGATACGTCCCTCGCAATGCTGTTTGTAGACCAGGGACTCGTCTGAAAAGGCTACGTGGTGCCACTGTTCCGTTCAGCGTACACATAGGGCGCATCGCTATCGGTGCTCACTCTGGTGCCGCGTGCCGCATGCGGCTTCAATCAAGTGTTCGTGCGACACGCGGCAATCATCTGTATTCTATAGTACAATAAACGTAATCGCAGTTGCAAATATGGACAACCATCAGCTGTACAACGGGACCAGAACTCGAACCCGTGTTTCCCGCTTACCGCTAGCGGTCGCCTTACCGTTTGGCTATTAGTCCACGACTCACGGTTAGACCCAAACTTCCATATGCTGTCAACCATACATCTATAACCTGTACTCGTACATCCATTATGCATATTCCCGTCCAGATGAGACATTTTACTGGAAAGTCTCTTACCCGCTGTCGGCGGATATATACGATATTGCAGTGCCTGTGTTATTGTGAATTACCATGCAAAGTTCCTTTGGAGATGCATGCAGTATCGTATTTTAGAATGATATGCTTCTAGCAACGAACAGCAGGATCCAATAACTCAACTGACGTTAAGAGCTTCTTACGAGTGTATATTTCTTGCATTAAATTGTAATTGACGTTGGTGAATTCGGCAATGAGGTAAGTAAAGTTCGCCACTTACGTCAGGGTCAGAGTGGTATGTAGCGCAGCCACTGTGGGGTTAATAGAAACGAAAACGGGCATATTTTATTGTTTGCGTTCGAATGCTGACAGTTCATCAGCGTGCACAACTACCACAGATGAGCTACTATGGTATAAATGTGAAACGCGATGCGTAATATACAGGGTATTTCCGTGAGAGTTCGCAAAAATTTAACAGTACGTAGAGGATACTCTAGTGAACAATTTGAGGTAGCGAACAGTAGTGGAACAATAGGGGCACCAGCACATTTTGTTAGTGTGGGTTGCCTACATCAGGGGCAGGCATGCACTTAGGAGCAAACCTGTTGTCCTCTGATTGACAGGTACTTAACCTATTGTTCTCCTTCGACTGACAGGTACTTAGCCTATTGTTCTCCTTTGATTGACAGCTCCTTAACCTACTATTCTACTAAAATGATCATACCTTTTGATTGACAGGCACTTAACCTATTGTGTCCCCACCCCCCACTCCTCTCTCCCCTTAGGAAACCTCCCGCCTTGCTGCTACAGGTACCTATTCAGCTCTGAGTTATTGGAATAGCTCCTCCCACTCTTACCAGTTTGATTCACTATTTAATTGAATTGATCAATTAATTTACCTTTCCCCTTCTGGTAAACTCCCTCTCCTCCAACCCTCCCCCCCCACACCTCATAAAATGGTGGGAAGTTCAAATTCCATCAGGACAATGCAACACAACATGTCTACCTCCACTAACCTAAGAAAATAGCGGGAAAAAACGGCACATGGGCTACCTCCACTAACCTAAGTCATCCGACCGCCACCTCTTCCTAGGAACTGGTGGGAAAAGGACTCAGCCTGTGCTGGATAGGATGGACATGTCTTTATTTTCAGTCTCTATGTAAACAATTACATACAGTACCGCCAAATAGTGTGTTCACCATGAGGTCTGGAGTCCAACTGACCTAGTACCAGTACTGCCACCAGAGGGCGCCATCGCCCCTCCTGTGATGTAATCCAAGATGGCGGACTGGAGGGGAAAAATGGCAGGTAAAGGACCCAGGCTGTGCTGGGATGCTAGAAAAAGAAAGGAGTTTACTTTCTTTATTTTGGAACAATTTATTTATGGACGGACTTCACATACTATATTTATTAGACAGAGACAAAACACTCACTCTGACATGCTTGGGGTCAAAATATACAGTTTACAGACCTGAAAACTACTCGTAAATAACCGAAATACTGCAGTACACTAACGTGCTGATATGAAAACAACTCGTAAATTACAGCAATAATGCACTGAACACCCTATAGAGCTGCAAATTACTCGTAGATCACCGAAATAATGCATGTATAATGATCTGGAGACACGCTCACTAATTGTAAACTGTTGAAATAATGCATAGCACAGCCTCCAGACCAGCAAACTACTCGTAGATCACCGAAATAATGCAGTACATGGATGTGCAGAGACGCAGACAACTCGTAAATTGCCAAAATAATGCTTCTGAAAGACTCTGCAAACACGCTTGCTAATCGTCAACTGTCGAAATCGTGCACTACATACCTGTTCACAAAATAATGCAACAGACACCAAAACAACTCGTAAATTATAAAAAGATAATGCATGTATAATGCTCACAACGCTTAAACATCCGAAAATAATCCAGTGCACAAACACTCAATGCACGTAAAAACGCTTTCAAACTATCATCAACTGCAACTCTCAGAAGCTCCAACATGTGCACATTCTTTGCAGGGCCAGTTGGATGCAAACCGGTGCTGGAGCGCTAGCCATTTGCTCTCACGTCACTGTCGATGGAATGTGAATGTCACATCAACAGGTCTTCGAGTGTTATACTGATGTCACATCTATATGTGAATAAGCACCAAGTCACCCTCTGGGCCACGCTCACATGTTCACTGCTGCTGGCGTGATCCCTTTCTCTGCCTGTGGTCCTGCAAATACCTAATTACGAAGCGACTCACCCTCGCAGATGCTGCAGTAACCTGTTCCATTGATTCCCAGAATAGCACATGCTGCTTTCTCCCTAGCAATACTAACGGAACATGAGAGCTGCATCTAGCCATGCTTGCATGCACACCTGCCCAGCATGGCTAATGTATCGCTGCAAAATGCACACATAGCGACTCAGCATCTAAAACGTTCTCAATGTTATACTGACGTCACATGGCTATGTAAAACAGAGACAAGTCGACCTCTCGAAAATTGTATACTGTCCCCAGAAAGAGTTAACAATCGCTTTTGTAGGAGCTTTCGTGATGTATCAGCTTGTCTGCGTGGAAATTCTTGCCCTAACAGAACCAGTTTACGAAAAAATAGCGAAGAATAACGCCGAATGCATTATACTCACAGTCCTAACGTGGCCCCCCAGCCATCACATGTTACCCTTGCTGCTTTCAACATATAATAACATTCTTATTGCTATGTAGAGACTCCTACGTCTCGGCATAAAGGATGGCTTGTGAATGAATGGAGCATTATTATTGGCTCTTATTGAATTTACCAACTGAATTACTGATGTTCCCAGTGTGTAAGCACTATTTACTGTTTCTGGGGACACTATACAATTTCCGAAAGGTCGACTTGGTTCTTATTTCACATATCCATGTGACACCAGCATAACAGTGAGAACAATTTAGATGGTTAGTCGCCACGGAAGCATTTTGAGGCAATGCATTAGCCACACTGAGCAGTTAAGCATGCATGCATGGCTAGATGCAGCTTGCATGTACTGTTAGTATCGCTAGGAAGAAAGCAGCATGTGGTTATTCTGGGAAGCAATGGAACAGATTTCTGCATCGTCTGTAAGGGTGAGTCGTTAGGGAATTAGGTCTTCGCTGGACTGCAGGTAGAGAGAGGCATCACGCCAAAAGTGGTGAACAAGTGCGCGCAGTCCAGAGTGTGACTTGGCGCTTATTTACATAGAGATGTGACGTCAGTAATACACTCAAAGAACTCTAAATGTTGACGCGACTTTCACATACCATCGGCAGCGGCGCGAGAGCGAATGGCTAGTGCTCTGGCGCTGGCTTACATGTGGCCTGCAAAGCATGGGTGCACTGTGGAGCCTCTGATAGTTGTGGTTTATGATTGTTCGAAAGCGTTTTTACGTGCACTGAGTGTTTGTGCACTGGGTTATTCTCGGCTGTTTAAGCGTTGTGACCGCTACACATGCATTATCCTTTGACAATTTACAAGTTGTTTTGGTGTCTGTTGCATTATTTTGTGAACAGGTATGTAGTGCATGATTTTGACAGTTGACAATTGTAAATCATGTTTGCAGAATCTTTTAGATGCATTATTTTGACAATTTACGAGTTGTTTGCTTCTCTGCACATCAATGTACTGCATTATTTCGGTGATTTACGAGTATTTTGCAGGTATGTAGACTGTGCAATACATTATTTCGACAGTTTACAATAGCAATCATGTCTGCAGAGTGTTTAACATGCTTTATTTCGGTAATTTACGAGTTGATTTCGTGTTGTCACATCAGTGTATTGCATTATTTCGATGATTTACGAGTAGTTTGCAGGTCTGTAAACTGTATATTTTGACCCCAAGCATGGCAGAGCGAGTGTTTTGTATCAGTGTAATAAATAAACTACGTGAAGTCTGTCCCTAAATAATTTATTCCAAAATAAATAAAGTTCACTCTTTCCTCTCTCCAGCAGAACAGCACAGGCTGAGTCATTTTCCTGCCATTTTTCCTCCAGACCACCATGGGATGAAAGTGCACTCTGGTGGTTGTACTGTGCACTAGGTCAGTTGGACTCCGGATCTCATGGTGTACACGCCGTATGGAGTTACTGCCTCAAATTCTTTCAATAAAGACTGAAAATAAAGACTTACATCCATCCTATCCACCAGCACAGCACAGGCTGAGTCATTTTCCCGCCATTTTTCCCCTCCAGACCGCTATCTTGGATTATCTTGGGAGGGGTGACAGCACCACCTGGTGGAGGTACTGTATACCAGGTCAGTTCCACTCCGGACCTCGTGGTGAACATATTTGATGGAGGTACTGCCTCTAATTGTTGGAGGTACTGCCTCTAATTGTTTAAATAAAGATTGCCTGCAAAATAAAGAATAGCGTCCATGCTAGCCAGCACAGCTTGAGTCCTTTTCCTGCAAATTCCTGGGAACAGGTGGCAGTTGGATGATTTGGGTTAGTGGAGGTAGCCCAAGTGAGCTATTTTCTTTTATTATTGAGGTAGCTGCGGAAAGGGGGGAGTGGAAGGGATTAGTATAGTGCAGGTAGCCCAACTGACCTACCTTCCCACCAAAATTTGAACTCCCCATCAAGATGTCATTGCAATATTGCCATCGCTATCGCCGCCATATTGGATCCGCCATCTTGAATGCATTTGACAACAATGGAGAGTGGGGTGATGCTCCCTTTGTACTACTACTGGGGACCTGGTGTCAGAGAAGCCAGGTTAAGGAGATAACAGGAATAAAATCACATTACAGTGTACTTTTTTGTTTAGATTAGTTACAGTTAACTGCAAATACCATCGTTGACACAATGAATTTACCATTTGTACTGTATCTTACACAGTGTGGTGAAAGTGACAGCCATCAACCTCAATGCAAGGCCGGCCGCGGTGGCCGTGTGGTTCTGGCGCTGCAGTCCGGATCCGCGGGACTGCTACAGTCGCAGGTTCGAATCCTGCCTCGGGCATGGGTGTGTGTGATGTCCTTAGGTTAGTTAGGTTTAAGTAGTTCTAAGTTCTAGGGGACTTATGACCTAAGATGTTGAGTCCCATAGTGCTCAGAGCCATTTGAACCATTTGAACCTCAATGCAAGCGTGACATCGGCGAATAAGATTCTGATGCACTATGACAAATATCCCAGGGGTGTTTCAAATCACACTGCAGGCAGCTACAATTCTGACAACAAGTTCCAACTCTATACCCACTGGGGTCTCATACACAAGTGACTTTAGATATCGCCATAGGAAATAATCGAGGGGATTCTGGTCAGGTGACCTCGCAGGCCATAGAATAGGATCTCCCCTTCCAACCCAGCGACCAAGAAATACAGCATTTAGGTGGTTCCGGACATCCAAACTGAAGTGAGGTGGTGCACTGTCACGTTGAACGGGTCTGTCGTTGATTCATATCACGTTCTATCAAGAGAAAATGTAAATACAATACAACAGAGCCACCTAATGGACAAGTAAAGTAAACAAAACCTATATCATGACTTAATAGTAATCAGGCTCGTCCTCCTTGTTTCTTGCAGAAAATAAAGAATATACATGTAAATAAACAGCACAGTACATGTAAACTTGTACACATGTTAGTTTCAAATAACCTGGGAAACAGTAATGATGGACAAAACAGTTAACAATTTTAATTACATATCGCTTTAGGCTGGTTTCTCCGACCCCAGGTTCCCTACCTCAGATTGTTCAGTGGAGCATTCTCTACCTCCTATTACATTTAAGCATGCTCTTACGGAAACATCCTTTAGAGATGAGAATCTTCAAGTGTGGTACATGTTTTTCATCAAGTAATATGAAATCAAATTGCGGCTTTTGCAATACAATGCAACGACAAAAGAAAAAGACATCCAAAACATTTAATAAACATTTGTTTTTAAGGCATCTGATGTCATTTGCATTATCCTTGTTACCTCACTTTTATGGAGAGTCATAATTTTTCCAACGTCAATGTTAAAACAACATATCTTGACCTACAAGTATAGTTCCTTGCTATTTATTGCAGCCTGTTAGTTACTTCTTTGGCTCACTAACGGCGACATGGCGTCCGATCGGGAAAAGCGGCCACACTACTGGTCGGGAAAACTGATTTCTGATTTCTAAACTGATAAAACTGATTTCTAAACCCTTTCATGGACAAATCTATCACCCGCTATTCTGACAATTTTTAAATAATTAAGTTGTATAAGACAGTTTCATTTTGTGTTCTATTATGTTTGGCCTAATTCAACAGTGTGATTGAAAATGGTCTGTTGCAACCGCCCGATAGTCTCTCAGATAGTAGGATGTGAAGATGCCTAGAGAATGTGCCTCGAAATCACAACAATAAATAAGGGATCCTGTTGCAATGGCACTGGCCATACTATCTGCTCAGGTACGGATAATTGGCTATTGTGCAAGCCTTTAGAAAAATGCATGTAGTTCCAATATCTTATTTTCTTTTTCACTTAAAATTATTTGCTGTCATTCCTTAAAATACGTCGATTCGAAAGGTGTAAGTGGTAAACTTCGGTTTGGTGAACACTGAATTTCTTTTTGATTACCCCCCTCCAAACCCCATCCTCCATGTGCGGCCTGAGGTGTCGTTGGCTCTACGATGTAAGACGCACCCTTGGTGTAGGGGTAGCGTCTTTAGTTACTAATCAAAACGTCCTTGGTACAGTGTTCGAAACCCGTCACCGCTTAAATGTTGATTAATAATCAGCGTAGGCGGCTGAAGACTTTCGGCATAAGAAGTCACACTCATTCTGCCAACGGCCTCGTGAAAGAGGGCGGATGAGCGGACAGAAGTTCAGGGCACTCTCTTGCCCTTGGGGTGGGAAACTGCCCCTAAAGGCGGAAGAATCAGCAGTAATCAACGGCATGAGAATGCAGAAGGCAATGGAAACCACTGTATTAAACACGCATAACGTATATCCACACGACGTGTGGCCTCTAATTAAAAAAGTGTCATGATGATCTTACCCTTGGTAAAATATTCCCGAATAGTCCCCCATTCGGATCTCCGGGAAGGGGCTGCCAAGGGAGAGGTGACCATGAGAAAAATACTGAATAACCAACGGCAGGTTAACGTTCTACGAGTCGGGGCTTAAACGTGGTAGGGAAGCTAGAAAGTCTGAAAAGGGAAATGCAAAGGCTCAATCTAAATACAGTAGGGGTCAGTGAGGTGAAATGGAAAGAAGATAAGGATTTCTATACAGAAGAGTATAGGGTAATATCAACAGCAGCAGAAAATGGTACAACGGGAGTAGGATTCGTTATGAATAGGAAAGTAGGGCAGAGAGTGAGTTACTGTGAACAGTTCAGTGATAGAGGAATCGTCAGCAAACCAACATCGACAACGGTAGTTCATATATAACTGCCGACGTCACAAGCTGAAAATGAAGAGATAGAGAAAGTATATGAGGGTAATGACCATGTAATACAGTAGGTAAAGGGAGATGAAAATCTACAACTCATTGGGGACTGGAATGCAGAATGGAGCAAGACTAAAGAAAAATCAAAGCACGTTCATAGGATTTGTCAACCTGGAAAAAGGGTTAGACAATGCAAAATGGTGCAAGATGTTCGAAATTCTGAGAAAAATTGAGGTAAGCTATAGGGAGAGACGGCTAATATACAACGGCAAAAAGGGCATTCCTGGCCAAGATAAGTCTATTAGTATCAAACATAGGCCTTAATTCGAGGAAGAAATTTCTGAGAATCTACGTTTGGAGCACAGCACTGTATGGCAGCGGAACATGGACTTTGGAAAAATTCGGAACATAAGAGAATCGAAGCGTGATGCTACAGACGAATGTTGAAAATAAAGTGGGCTGATAGGGTAAGGAATGCGGAGGTTCTGCACAGAATCGGAGAAGAAAGGAATATGTCGAAATCACTGACAAGGAGAAGGGACAGGATGATAGGACATCCGTTAAGACATCAGGGAATGACTTCCATGGTCTCAGAGGGAGCTGTATAGGGCAGAAACTGTAGAGGAATACAGAGATTGGAATACATTCAGCAAATAGTTGAGGACGTAGGTTGCATGTACTAATCTCAGGTAAAGAGGATGGCACAGGAGAGGAATTCGTGGTGGACCCCATCAAACTGAGCGGAAAGAAGACTGATGACTCAAAAAAAAAAAAAAAAAAGTGTTCGTGCGGTCCTCGATTCTCAGTCGTGTTTTACAATAATATATACTAAAATGGCTAGGCATCCCAATTTGGGAGGGATAGTTCTGTGTTTTGGAGTTCAGTAGCTCTGTACCCATCGGGTTCTCCTAGGACGCCTATATGTTCTGCTGAATCAAACAAAATTCTAGGGCATGATAATGATAATGACTTGTTCCAAGAGTGTGTTAATATGATATTTACTCATATTCAGAAAAAGCAGAAAATCTTGAACGACTAGAGGTAGGAGGTTCACATTCACAAGATTTGTGCATTGGTATGTTCTACATAAATGATTAGCATTTGAACCATACCGGCCAGCAGGTTGAAGGTCAACATCGATATCGCGGCGCAACACCACCTACCGGTAAAACGTGCTTGCGGCTCTCGTCGCTGTAAACCGAAGGTAATGGATCAGTGTGCCTTGAGCAGACGTGCAGGATGCCTCGCAGACACATGCGCGAACCGTACCGTTAACTCAGCGAATTTGAAAGAGGACTCATTATTGGCATGAGAGAATGTAGTTCATCCATCCAAGAAATTGCTGCTCCTATGCGGCGAAATTTTGCGGCAGGGCAACGGGTGTATGCTTATTGGTTCACGTTAGGCCGAAGAACACGTCGAGATGGGTCTTGTCGTACCACCCAGACCACCCCCGAGAAGATGGACACCTCATGTGAATGGCACTGCAGGACAGATTTGCGTCCTCCTCGGCTCTGACGCAACAGTGGAACAGTGTAACACATCTTACATTATCAGAAGTGACAGTCCGTCGCCGTTTATTACGGCATGGGTTACGTGCGTGTTATCCACTTCCCCGCCTACGTTTGACGAATGTGCAGAAACACGATAGACGGCAATGGTGTATGAAACGACTTCAGTGGGGATAGGAATGGCATCAGGTAGTGTTTTCGGACGAATCCAGGTTCCGTTTGAAACTGATGGCCACATTTTGGTTCGCCGCAGACAAGGGGAGTGGTATTACAGTGACTGCATTCGCACAAGACAAACAGCACCAGCTCAAGGCCTTATGGTGTAAGCTGCTTTTGGGGTACAACTACAAATCACAGTTGGTGCGTGTCGCAGGCACTGTGACCAATGTGATGTAAGTGAGTGACATCTTGGGACCCGTAGCCACACCCTTTCTGTACAACACCTCAGACGCCATTTATAGGAATGCAATGCATGACAACATTTTGCTGCATGGACAGGTGCCTTCTTGGCATCACAGGATTTCAGACTTTTGCCCTGACCCGCCAGATTGCCAGACTTGTCGCCAACCGAAAATGTGTGGCATATGGTGAAAAGACAGGTGCAGTGCTATGACCCAATGCCAACCACAACAAATGGACTTTGGAACCAGGTGAACGCAGCACGGACGGCTATATCACAAGACGCCATTAGCACCTTATACGTTTCAATTCCATCACGCACGGAACAAGTTATCAGGGTCTATCGTGGACCCTATGCGTATTAAGGAACAGGACACATGTTGAAACGAGGTGGCTGAAATGCTAATCTTTTCTGTGGAATGTACTTGTTGTGTCTAGACAAGACAGCCTAGACACAATGAGAGGAAGCCGAAAGGCACGCGCTACGCTCACGCAGATGGGCGTGAGGTCTGAAACAGGATACGTACTGAATGCTATAAAGAAAAGTACGTAGCTTCTGGAATACTTAACTTTAATCCATCCTTTTGGTACATCTGGATATGGTGGCGATACAAGTGAGACTCTTTAGATACATGCAATGTTACTAATGGCGCCTTGCTAGGTCGTAGCCATTGACTTAGCTGAAGGCTATTCTAACTATTGGCTCGGCTAATGAGCAATGCTTCGTCCATGTAGTCGCTACCAAAGTCGTCCGTACAACTGGGGCGAGTGCTAGTCCGTATCTCGAGACCTGCCTTGTGGTGGCGCTCGGTCTGCGATCACACAGTGGCGACACGCGGGTCCGACATGTACTAATGGACCGCGGCCGATTTAAAACTACCACCTAGCAAGTGTGGTGTCTGGCGGTGACACCACAGTACTGATGAACATGTCCTGTGAGTATGAACTTTCTATCTCTTGTCGTTCGAGGTGTTCTGTTTTTTTTCTGAACATGATCGTATCTTATAAAAATATTTCTACGACTGTGGAATTTGTGTTAGGTCTTCCCCATACAAATGCATTAGACAAGCGTGTCGTTTGTTAAATCGATAGGATATTGACATCTTAGTAAACACATATGAAAGTGGAGACTTTGAAAGAAATATTGATGAGGACAGTTAATTTGTAACACAGTTGTTCGGAAGTTTCCGGCCATCTTGGATAACAGTACTTGCATCATCAGCTGACATCATGACCGCCAACTTGGATTACGTCACGGATGAGAGTGCCCTCTGGCGGTGGTACTTTGTACTAGGTCAGTTGGAGTCTGGACCCTATGGCGACCACACTGTTTCCCGCCATCCCCCCCCCCCCCCCAACCATCGTGGATTACGTCACAGGAGCGATGTCAGCACCCTCTAGTGGTTGTACTGTGTATTAGGTCAGCTGGAGTACGGACCTCTGGATGGTGGTAGTGCCTCTAATTGTTTAAATAAAATAGTGCATGCAAAATATTAAAGACTTATGTCAAACATAGGTCAAGTCCTCTCCCCACCAGTCCCTAGGAAGAGGTGGCGGTCGGGTGACTTAGGTTAGTTGAGGTAGGCCTACTACCCTTTCTTTTCCGCCATTTTCTTAGGTTAGTAAAGATAACACCAAGTGACCTTTCTTTACCGCCAGAATTCAAACTTGGCGCCAGTTCCTAGGATGAGGTGGCGGTCGGATGATCTAAGTTACTGGAGGTAGTCCAAGTGACCTATCTACCCGCGATTTTCTTAGGTTGGTAGAGATAACTGTGGTGTGATGCATTATCCTGTTGGAATTTGAACCTCCAACCATTTTTATGGGTGAGAGGAGGGGAGGGGAGGGGGGTTAGGTTAGTGGGAGTAGCCCAATTGACCTATCTTCCTGCCAAAATTCAAACCTCCCGCCAAAATCCGCCATCTTGGATGACATCAGAGCCGCCATCTTGGATGACGTCATCGCCGCCGTCTTGGATAACGGTACTTGGGGTAGACCATAGGTTGCCCCATTACTATTATGTCCCGTAAATGTTCGATGGGATCCATGTCAGGCGTTCTGGGTGGCCAAATCATTCGCTCTAATTGCCCAGAATGTTCTTCGAACCAGCTGCGAACAGTTGTGGCCTGGTGATATGGCGCATCATCATTCATAAATACGTCATCGTTGTTTGGGAACATAAAATTCATGAATGGCTACAAATGGTCTCCAAGTAGCCGAGCATTCAGAGGACACAGTCCATTCCATGTAAACAAAACCTACATCATTATGGAGCCACCACCTGACTGCACAGTGCCCTGTTCACAACTTGTGTCCATGGCTTTGTGGGGCCTGCACCACACCCGAACCCTACCATCAGCTTTTACCAACCGAAATCGAGACTCATCTGACCAGGTCATTGTTTTCCAGTCTTCTAGGGTCCAACAGATATGGTCACGAGACCAGGAGACGCACTGGTAGGCGAAGTCGTGCTGTTAGCAAAGCCACTGGCGTCGGTCGTCTGCTGCCATAGCCCAGTAAAGCCAAGTTTTGCCGCGCTCTCCTAAGGGATACGTTCGTCGTACGTCTCACATTGAGGCCGTCGGCCACTGGGTTGTCCATGGTGAGAGGTAATGCCTGAAATTTGACCCCTCTTGACATTGTGGACCTCGGTATATTGAATTCACTAACGATTTTCAAAATGCAATGTCCCACATGTGTAGCTCCAACTGCCATTCAAAGACTGTTAATTCCTGTCGTGCGGCCATTATCACGCCGGAAACCTTTTCACATGAATCGCATGAGTACATATGTCAGCTCCGCCAATACAATGCCCTTTTCTTGTTGTGTGCGTGATGCTATCGCCGTTTGTATATGTGCACATTGCTATTCCAGGATTTTTGTCAATTCTGTGTATGTCTATCGTCTAGGGCAGTGGTCGCCAAACAGCGGTCCGCGGGCCGGTTGCGACACTCATCACGTATTCGTGCGGGCCTCGATCCCCAGTCATGTTTTATAATAACAGGAAGCTATACTCCGATTAAAGTTACTTTGTGATTGACGTTCCAGGGGGACGAGTGGTGGTGGCCAGGCGTGAGCCAGTCGCAGCTGTTTCTGGCTGCGCTGCCTCTTGAGTGGCACGCGTCTTACTGGGTAACGCGGTCGGGGAGCCAGCTCTAGCAGATGGCGAGGGCGGGAGGGGAAGAGAAAGAGCAACAAACACGCAGTGATTTTTGCATCTTCCCTTTCCGCCATAGTAAAAAAAGTTTTATGCAAATAAGGCTGAAATATGTCGGCTGCTGAAATTGATCTTTGCTAAACACTTTAGTTTCCGCAGAATAATATTGGAAAGAACAATATCAGATTCACTATCTTTATCACACGATCAAAAATAAATTATCTTGATAAAAAACCTCTGTTCTTTCGCAACGAATAGTCTCACGTCATAGCTTGCCTTCAGTCATAGTTAGTGTCATGTTCTGAAATTCAGAAATCTAGAGCAGTTAATTCGGAGAGCTTATAGTGCGAAGCGTGTTCGCTTTACAATCAAAGTACATTAGGTCACGTGTCACTGTATACGAAATTCAGCCGTTACACCGAAATTGTTTTCGATAGGGGAAGGAACGCCATATCTCACTACAATGTGGAGGAAATATAATTTATAGACTCGCAGTACGTCACTGTGCACCGTAGGCCTGTGCCGAATTCAGGTTTCGCGTTTCTGTTCCTCATGCAGTTTGTCATATCACATCCGCAATCCAAGACGGCGTTAGACTTACATTGTACTATAGCAAGATTAAACGAAACGAAATTGTCTGTTTGACACATCAGCATAAAAACAGAGCACTGGCCTGTTAATGGAGAGTTGAAATACACAATTAAACTTTTTATTCTTACTGGTATCTTTTTCCTAAGAAAACTATGTTCTCGTCTAAATACGGTCATAAAATTAGTAGCTCTTACTTTAGTTAGTATAACACTTTTATGAATGTAATAAACTGTTTTGTTATTTCTCCATCCATCGATATAAAAAGCTGAAAGTTTGTACAAACCATTATTCCTGGATTTTAGTTGTTGATCGATGTATTAAAATGCAATGGAGATTTGTCGTAGCTAAAGACACACAGAACTGGAATGTGTGAATCGTTCTGGAGCACTTATTGATATCAAAGAGCTACTACACACTTGAGTAAACTTTCAGTGAGGGTTATGGACAACGCCTCGTATCATTCAGCTGTCCCTGATAAGGCGCCTACACTAATTTTCAAAATGGTTCAAATGGCTCCGAGCACTATGGGACTCAACTGCTGTGGTCATCAGTCGCCTAGAACTTAGAACTACTTAAATCTAAATAACCTAAGGACATCACACACACCCATGCCCGAGGCAGGATTCGAACCCGCGACCGTAGCAGCAGTGCGACTCCGGACTGGAGCGCCTAGAACCGCACGGCCACCGCGGCCGGCCACTAATTTACAGAAAACAAGTATCTACCGGCTGGCTACAACGAAGAAACATTTCTGTATTAGACGAGTGCAGAAAGGGGGGAATTACTGGATCTCATCACTCAGAACAAACCACCTTTACTTCGAAAGACGCTAGGCTCATGTTGGCTCGTCCTCTTACATCTTTTTCCATTTCCACTATTCACTCGAAATGTCATCGGTGGGAGCGGGTAATGGAGCTCTGATTAAGTTGGGTGTTGACTCTGGTTTCGTTTCTAAATTTGGCTACTGAATCAGTGCGTATGGCCACTTTGCGAGGAGCGGTGCGCCTGAGAGAATCGCGTGTAGTCGAGCTAAAGTTCCCAGAAGGCGGCCGGTCAGTGACAACAGCAGGGTGCAGACAGAGGCGATCCCCGGGGAACGGTCCTTTGTATCAGCCGGAATGTAGACGCCAAAGGCGTCTCTGCGCCAGGCATGTGTGCTGTGAAGGTGGCGTTGTCAGAACTTGATGTCTGAAACCGTGGCGTGTCCGACAGATAAGTGCCACACATACATACTGTTTTTCAGTGCTCGGATGCAGTTTCTCACACCTCTGTTCTCCCGCACGCGGCAAAATAGGATAGAAATAACTGGAAGACAGGAGATGGTTCATTCTGACGTCATAGAACGCCGCTCACATGTAGCGGGAAGTCGCTCCATTGGAACTGCATTTTGCAGGATGTTTTTAGAGGAGCCGTGTATAGCGTACGGCACGGAAATGATCCCGAGCACAACCACAGTTAGAAGTGTTGGAGCGTTGAGGGGCCGAAACGCCCTAATTTTCCAGTGTTGGTGCGCTAAGGCGAATTTTGGAGGAGTCTTATATGGGCCACCAGAGAGAGAGGTCGTGGGGTCTCTCCTGTACCTACAGAGAGTGAGTGTGTGTGTGTGTGTGTTTCACCATGGGGTAGGAGAACAAATTCTTGGTCGACATAGGTGTGATTACTGTCACGGTAGCCCAGACAGGGTTTCGAAGATCCTATTCGTAATGTTCGGTCGTAATAAGTTATCTTCCAAATCCATGACCTGGGAAATTATCTGCGGTTCCAGCTTGTAGCGGTGGTCGACAATCCTGTTTGCAGCCTGCGGATCAACCAAGTGCTGATAGCTGTCTACCCACGCCCCACTTCACAATCTGGTAAAGTATTCGCAGCATTGCCAAAGTGGTGAATTGTGCTGACGCTCTCAGCTTTTGCCGGCCGGTGTGGCCATGCGGTTAAAGGCGCTTCAGTCTGGAACTGCGTGACCGCTACGGTCGCAGTTTCGAATCCTGCCTCGGGCATGGATGTGTGTGATGTCCTTAGGTTAGTTAGGTTTAATTAGTTCTAAGTTCTAGGCGACTGATGACCTCAGAAGTTGAGTCGCATAGTGCTCAGAGCCACTCGCTCTCAGCTACATGCACCATCGCATTGAGGCCACACCAGTGTAAAACTATAAAAGAGTAATCTTATTCGCCCACTGTGCACAGCGTAGTCGAGATTTTAATCCACTAGAAATTCCATGGCTCTGAGCACTATGGGACTTAACATCTATGGTCATCAGTCCCCTACTTAAACCTAACTAACCTAAGGACATCACACACATCCATGCCCGAGGCAGGATTCGAACCTGCGCCCGTAGGAGTCACGCGGTTCCAGACTGAAGCGCCTACAACCGCACGGCCACACCGGCCGGATTAGAAATTCCATCATGCTCACCATAGAACAGGTCCGAATTTGACTCTGCCAACATTTCATTCCCAGCTACCACTTTTTTTGTTGATTATGTTACAGCATCATTACATTATATATTGAATTATCTCTGTGTCGTAGGATAATAAATCTCATAAAGATACCCAACCTGATTATCTTTTCGGAAGTTAAGGTACGACGTTTAATATTCATTCCTTGTACCGTACATTTTTGGGGATATTAATTAATTAAATTGTCGACAAAATAAATTATGATGCAGGTAGCAACTCATGAAATGTCCACTCGCGGGCCCAAATAGCTTCTTGTAGCTTTAATAATTATCCATTGTGTGGGAGGAAAAGTGGCAGTTCTAGAGGGGGGCGGGGTGGGGGGGGGGGGGGGTAATAGAGGGTACTTGCCTTTCTGATACAGATTTATATTAAATCAGGTAAACATCCCAACTATCCGCACAGCATCTCGCATAATATGGCGACTCTGTACTTGATGTTACCTGGTTGATGCTTAGAGCCAGTCAGTTAGTTAATTAAATTGTTAATAAATTGTTAATTAGTTAAATTTGATTTTTCCGCCCTCTTTAATTCCACGGTAACTTGAGCTGCTTGCGTGAACTTCTCTTTTTTTAATTTTATTTAGCTGTTTTTGTTTATTGTTCACGTGTATGTGTTCGCGGTTTCTGCAGCGCATTTCTTGTGTTGCTGAGATGCGGCGTTGCTAACAGAGTTGGTGATCATATTGGAGGAGGTATGAATTAAAAAGTACAGATACTGTTCAAAAGTTACGTTTGCAGGATAGGAGAAGCTCAGTATTTTTTTCTTTTCACCTCATTCATTAAATGTCACGCGTTGCCGTCACATGAATGACGACAAGAATTAGGACTAGGTTGTTACAAACCAGGAGTCAACTACAAGACGTACTAATACGGAGCACGCACAGGACAGGGACGCGGATGAGTCGGGGGATGAAATGGTGTACTTTTCCATGAAACGGGAAACTATGATCAGCAGTATAGGAACAATTCAGTGACAGGTCGCGAATAGTGAGAAGGAATATACAATATGAGCAAGAAGGAGAACGCACTTGAGGTCAGCAGACACATTGAGTCTGTTTGTTCGCAGCAGGTACGATGTAGTTAATGGCGTGAGCAGACCGCTACTGCCCAGCAATGCAGTAACGAACGGGACTCTCGTATCACGTCACTCGCAGGTGTAAAGGATCCTGAAAAGGACTCAAATTTATTCTTACAAATACTGAAGGAGATGAGAAAATAAGAAAAGAAATGTGAGGAGACCGGACAGAAACGAGAATAAGAGTGAGGGCTCTGGTACAGAAGATGAGCTACCAGTTAGAAAACTCGGCAGAGTCCACGAAAACTGTCTGGACAAGATTAACACCCATGTGACGAAAACAGAAAAAAAATTAATATTGAAGCTAATGAAAATACGCTAAGGCGAAGAAGAAGGCTGGCCTGGCTAGACAAGAAGCGGCTGATGCCAGGAAATTAGCTAAGGTAGCAAACAATCGCGCCAGAATAGCACGGCTGATATCAATTCGCATATGATAGTCTCACTCCAAACTCAGTGACAGAATGCAGCTGCGAGTACAGCGCAACGAGTATGCGTTTTTCAGTGCGAAACAGTAATTCGCATTCAGATATAACCGAAGCAGCACAGAGAACCGTGTCATCGTCAGGAGGCTCGCCATATTCGGGGCTCAACACAGCGCAACCGGCCACAGGACTCGCACTGCGCAACTGAAAGCAAATGTTCACACAATTGCAGCCTGCTCAGGAACTGCAATGCTGTGTGCGAGTACCACGATAACGTAGGGCTCATCGGTCAAAACACTCAGGGCATGTGGAGCAGACTAGAGAGCCTGACTGAGGGTTAACAGTAAGCACGAGAGGCGACGTTGGATTTGATGACAAGCATTTCCTCTCAGTGCTAAAATTTCAGAATTGTCGTGAGAACGGAAGTTCTCTCTGCCCGAAGGTTTGGCTGTCACAATTCATCAACACGTTGCCTGAATCGTGGCTGTTGGAGGCAAGGTTAGAATTTATCTGCGGATGTACCGAAGGGCGAGGAGCCGAAAAAGTGTTCGGAGTTTAAACATGCGTTTCTCGGAACATTTTGCTCCCGAGTGATGCAAGACAGAATAAAACAAGAAATTATCCTGTGTCCAGACGTCGAACTGTCAGAATATCAGAGCAGTACCAACCTATTCGAAAGACTCATTAAGAAAAATCAATTCCTGGATGCGTCCTGTAGTGCTAGCGAGGTAATCAAGTTATACTTTTCAAAACTACCAACTAATTACCAGCAATGGCAGGCAAATGTTGCACGAACATCGAAACATTTAAGAGCCTACCTCGTGAACTTTAACTAATATTTGAGGTTCAATCGACTCGAGAACGAAAGGGGAATCAGAATGGGAACTACCAGCAGCCCCACAGAAATAATAACAGCAGAAATGAGAAGGATGACGCGCCAGGGAGGCATGAGAATAGAGGACAGAATTCAGAAACTGGCAACAATTCCGTAGGAAAAATAATGAGCGATACGATGAACGCAACTAGTTCGGAACGAACCAGGGTTATCAGGATGCTGAGGAGGTGTACGTATGCCAACCAAACCCCATCAGACAACGGAATCTTAGTCCGATGAGTGATTGATGCCAGGCTCGTGAGGAAATGTCTCAGCACAATTCTGCAACTGTTGTCAGACCGAGCCGAGTACGTGTGCTAAATTATGAGGATATTTCCAAGGTACTGCTGAAAGAAAGAAAAGAAGTAACAACTCAGAACCTCCATCCCGCGATTACTGTCACCATAGGAGATGTGCGACTGTACAGTATTTTGGACAATGATACGCACACTACCGGAATATTGGAGGCAGCATACTAGTTCTGAAAAGAGGGGATGGCCAACACTCTCGGTGGAAAAGACGAAAATAAAAGGATCGCTGACAGGCAGATGCGCAGAAGTACACTTGCAGACTTGATTAGAATTCGTGTGTCAAGGACACAAACTTGAAACTAACTTCCTAGTCGTGCCAAATTTGGCAATAGACCTAATCATTGGTATGAACTTTTTGATTGAATACAAGGCCATTCTTGAGCTCAGAAGAGGCGAAGTTGTGTTGTGGAAGAGCATGTCGATTTGCATTAAATTTGATGAGCGCACGATACAAGGGCAACTTCCTCTCAGTTGTGTTATACTTATCTACAGCTGCTGCGATAATGGGGAAGTCCGTTCATCTGACGAAGTGTCCAAAGAAGCCAACGAGCAGAAGGAGGTAGTAGTGACCCTAGAAATTAGAGAAGTGATTGAAAAGAAAGTAGAAACAGTACAATGCATTCAGCCCACAGAGCGTAATAAATTATAGGTCATGTTACTGCATAACGCAAATTTTTCTGCCAAAACTAACCATGATAAGAAATTTCCAATATGAATCCAAGGTACATCCACACAATAAATTATTTGTGCCACCTTTTCCAATTCTTCAGGTCTGCTGCGATAAAATCGCTAAAGAGATTTCGAAAATGCTAGCTGATGCGATGATAGAACCTGCCAAGTCTACATATAACAACCTGCCCAGGGTAGTCGACAAGGCAGATGGATCAATGCAGCTCATGTTAGATTCCTGCCAGATAAACACAGCTATCGACCCAGAGACGGACAGACCTGCGCGACTAGAAGTGCTTCCCCAGAACTTCCACAGACAAACTGTTTTCTCCTCAGTGGGCCTCATGTCTAGGTTCTGGGAAATCGGAAATGTTATGAATTTCACAGGCTGCCGTTATGGCTTAATATATCGCCAGCCGCATTTATAAAGGATCTACACAGCATTCTCAGTGACTGCCTCAAAAGGTATGTGACGAGTTATGACGATAATTTACTGATAGCCAAAAAGACGTGACCGGATAACAATGCGGTTCTGAGGGAGGTCCTTCACACCTTGATGTCACTGTAAATATTGAAAAGCTAACCTTCGGAACATCATCTGCAATGTTTCTAGTCCACATTATAGCTGCCGACAGAATAGCACCCAAACTGGAGAAGAAAGAGGTGAGTGAGAAATTTGAAAGAGCAGCAACCAAAAAACAACTCAAAAGGTTTCTCGACATCATAAATTTCTACAACGGCATACATGTGATGACGCAAAGTAGCCCTCGTTTCAATCAGCTGATGGGAAAGAAATTTACATTGGATCGGGATGAAACTTCGGAGAGCTAGTTTCAGGCTCTAAAATCAGCATTACTTGAACGCCTGTGTAATCCCACCCCAATTCGGCAGAACGTTTGTATGGTAATGGACAGTTCATATTCAGGGTTAGGCGTAATGATTGTCCAGGAATATGTCCAGGATGGCAATCGTGTGTGGGAAACCACTGCATTTCACAGCAAGGTGCTCTCAAAGTGTGAAAAGAATTAGTCCGCGATGGAACAGAGTCTATACAGATCATAAGGTCCTGGAATGCTTGCTTACAGCGAAATTAATTCAAAATAGGTTCATACAACCGGTAATGTGCCTGCAGCAACATGACTTCATCATTAAGTACGATAGCAGATGCACTGTCATGTTCCCCTGTCGGATTACAGAGCAATGTCGCTGAAGCTCTAGAGATCAACCACTGTAGCCTGCACTACACGAGGAAAGTTGCATTCGAGAACATTGTGACCTGCAGTATGGGGGGACATTAAGACGGAACGGGACAAGGATCCACCCCTCTTAGGACTCAAGGGGATGTGGAAAGATAATACTCAAGCTACCATTCAGCAATTCTATCTACTGATGAGTGGGATATTCTTCCATAAAGGTAATATGGGGGCATCGACATGGTGTTTATGTCTCTCCGAGCATCTTATTAAGAAAGAGGTATGGCACACCCACTTAAGCTACAGGCATTTCAGTCCTAGAAAATGATTCTTAAACTAGAGATCTCTCTGCCACTTCGAGAATATGGGAAGGAGAATTCGACATGTGCCTTCAGTATGAAAGGACTGCCAGAAGGCAAAGCCCTCAACTATGAATATGCAAGTGCCACTGTTCCCTATTATTCTCAACAAATTGCGGCATTTAGTGGCTAGAGGTCTTAAGGTACCACTACCAAGAATACAAAGAGGGTTCAATTATGTTCTTGTAGTCGTCGAGTTGACCTCAAAGTTTGTCACCTTCTCGCCAGTGAAAACGTCTTCAAGACTGGCAGTGCTGCGTGCCCTATGTAAAGATATCTTGCCATATTTGGGGCATGTGTAGAGAATTATTTCTGATAATTGGCCACAATTCAAATCAGGAAGGTAGAAAGAGACGTTAAGAACACACAAGACTGAGCCGATCTATATCTCATCCCACCATCTGTGTTCGAATTCAGTCGAACCGATATTAAAAGAGCTGGGAAACCTGTGTCGAATCTACTGCAACAAGTAGCGCACATCATGGGACGTCTTCCTCGAAGACTTCCAAGATGTTGTCAACGAGGCACACGTGGGGTCACAAAGCTGGCCTTGGTTACTGTCTTGAAAAGCTGACGATCACTGTGGTGTCACCGCCAGACACCACACTTGCTAGGTGGTAGCTTAAATCGGCCGCGGTCCATTTAGTACATGTCGGACCCGCGTGTCGCCACTGTGTGATCACAGACCTAGCGCCACCACAAGGCAGGTCTCGTGATACGAACAAGCACTCGCCCCAGTTGTACGGACGACCTAGCTAGCGACTAGATGTACGAAGCCTTTCTCTCTCATTAGCCGAGAGACAGAATAGCCTTCAGCTAAGTTAATGGCTACGAACTAGCAAGGCGCCATTAGCCTTACAGTGATTGTAATTAAGTCTCCTGTGTATAGTCAAGAGCGATGTACCACAATGATTGATTAAAGATAAGTATTAATCCAGCTACGTACTTTTCTTCATAACATTAATTACGTAGCCTGTTCCAGTACTTCACGCCCGTCTGCGTTAGTCTAGCGTGCATTTTCAGCCATCTCGAACTACAAGGTGTCGGCCCAGCTGCCGACACATCAATCACAGGGTCTTACCAGGAAAATGGTGGACATTCCTCCAAGTAACCATGTTCAGCACATTCAAATCGGGGAGCAAGTACACCATAGGATTCAGTTGGCGGCTTGGAGCAGAAAAGATTCCATCGACAGGAAGTGCGCGAACGAGAATTCTACATAAAATCCTTTCAGCTTTCGAAAACCAGAAACAAAAATGTCAGAAATTCTTCTCTGTGTACAACGGACCCTACCGTATAAGGAGGATTGCCCACCAAAACGCGTTTGAACTGGAATCAAGAAGACAAAGAAATCAATAGCTCCACAGCATATTTAACACATCGATCCATTTGTAAAACAATGTTGTCTTGTGAGCTCATATGTATTATGATTAGTGCAGTAATTCTTGCATCTGTGTGCTCATAATATATAAGTATAGGTAGAATTGCATTATTTTAAGTCTTAGATATAATTTTTGTGGGCTGACCGATAATGTCAATTAGGCACTCTATGTTATCTTGCGCGATATTGATGCCATCTGTGGCAGTGTGTGGGGAACTACCAGTGAGCTGTTTTCCATCCACAACAACGACTTTCTGTTGCACGGAATCTTTGCCAACCGTCTACGAGTAACAGAAGCCGCTATATATTGATTGGTACTTCACACCTTGGCCGATTTTTTGTCGTAGATGGTGCAAGGGAGGAACTAGCTTTTTGGTCGTGTTGCACCATTTTTCGAGGGAGTTTTCGAAGAGTGTGGTGCTAAGGCGGCCACCAAGACCGCCCATGCCACTGCAGTGTTGGGTACATCCTATTGGGAGTAGCGAGTTTCTCGCAATGACGCCATGTTGATCGATGTGTGCACTCGAGAAAGTCGCATTGAGTAATCGGTGGAATGGGAGTACGAGCAACAACTCCTCGACGACATCAAGACTGTAAGTGTTCCGGCGTAACGAAAGCGCCAGCACGAAGAAGAAGAACGCAAGAGCAGAGAAGGCTGTGAGACGACGTCAGCCGACAGCCAGTAGAAGACGGACACTAGAAGAGAGGCCTAGAAGAGCAGTGACATTAATGAGAGCAGTGACTTATGAGCGAGTGTGAGTAACTTACATGGATATTGTAATTAGCGAAGGAGTTTGATTATTTGTACGTCGCCCATCGCTTGCGACACCATTGTAAACCCAAAGTGAAGTATTGTCATTCTACTTTATTGTTATAGAAACTATTACTGTGATTTGCTTGAATTGTTGATTAGCTATACGAGAAAGCAGCATTTTTCAGGCACCCTATAAGACATGAGTGCGCAGGGCCCCACAGTAAGTCGATTAAGTGTGAAGCTTGCACAGACAAGAGTTCGACGGTAATTTAGACCAGTCCAGCAATGTTAAATGGGTAAGGCAGGACGTGAAGCCATGTGTGTGATTAGCAGTCTGTACTCTTGTCTGAAAGAAGTGTGTCTGAGTTCTAGTTAAGGTCCGTTCGAAAGTGGAGAATATAGCTAGAGCTGATAATCCAGTTCACAAGGTGTCACAAGACGAGCAACGACACCTGTTCAGGTCATCTCAGCAAGACATAAGAGAGTCAGTGTGGTGTAATTATGGACAGTTTTTCCATGTAGGTGCCTCCAATATTTTCTCACTAGGTGTTCTTATGTTGCGCTCACAGACTACGATCATCTGTGCAGACTTTCTCGATTTGTGTTGTGTTCGTTGTGTTTTGTTTACAGTTGTCTGCAGGAGAATAAGAGGGTATCTTTGTGGACTGTGATATTGTGAAACAGGCACTCACAGTAGTTAGTTACACAGACTCAATCAATATGCTTAAATAAGTCATCCGGTGGTGCCTAGAGATTAATTGGATCTCTTTTTTTAGCCTTTTAACAGCATGTTAGGATAAGGATTTGTTCATTCAATAAACATATTTTTCAAGCATTTGTCTTTTTTCGGTAGTGGAATCTATAATACAGTAATTACGATAAGCCAATACCCATCTAAGAATGATGTAAATTTAATCAGCCCCCAGAGTATTACGATGGTAGTAGGTAGGATGCTTAATATTTTGTAAATAATTATGCTTCCTGGATCCATTAACATAAGAATTTTGATACATTGTAATGGCAACATTACCATTGTTTCTGTAAATTAGCGACAGGTATTGGGAGACTAAGGATGTCTGTTATTATTTTGTTTGTATGTCATGTAATTGTAGAATTGTATTGTGAGAGTATGGGGCAAGGACCTAGGGGTATCGCCTTAGCATTGCACAGGTGGAAAGGAGCAGACTACGGCAGCATAAATAGAAACCAGTTGTGAAGGTCGCGAGCTACCAGCAATGAACAGTGCTCATAACCGAGATGGGAGCAGGTGGACGGGTGGCAGAGCAAGGGACGACACAGTCCACAAGATTACGGGCGAGTGGTCTGGCAAGGGTTGTCGAATGGGGCGGCCACCGCTGCTTACCTGACTACGCGACAGTGGCATGTGAGACAGCGAGAGCGCCCTGCAGGGGGCAACAGGCCTGTTAACAGACACAGACGAGGCAGATGGACTGGCAGCTGTGAGGGTTCTGACTCGGGGACAGAGGACAACGAACTGCAGAGGTAAAACTGTCATAGCTCTACAAGTACACCAGCTCTAGTGTCACGTCAATCATCTAACTGCTGACAAGTACCCTCTCGAGTCACTATATTCGCACGATCGGCCGGAGTACAAGCTCGACGCAACTCCGTGCTAAGTGCTAATGGACCACAAATTCTACTCTACTTTCTCCTCTTCTAGACAGAGCAGATCCATGCTATCGGCCATGTTTAGACCGATCGGTTATTCACCCTCGAGACCCCTGGATGGCAACCACATGTCAGTGGTGTCACTCCATTTGTGTTGCCCTTTTTCTCTTTCCTGAGCGACAACAGTCTCACATTCTTCAGACAGTCGAATAATGTTCCCGAGAGAGCCACAAATGATGAGGTTCACAGTGGAAGTGGTACATCTGCCATCTCACATCACAGACTGGGTCACAGTTTGAGCACCACATGTCAGTGGTGTCACTCCATTTGTGTTGCCCTTTTTCTCTTTCCTGAGCGACAACAGTCTCACATTCTTCAGACAGTCGAATAATGTTCCCGAGAGAGCCACAAATGATGAGGTTCACAGTGGAAGTGGTACATCTGCCATCTCACATCACAGACTGGGTCACAGTTTGAGCTCCCATTGCTGCCTGATGCATTGTGCAAGTAGATGTGTACTGCAGTTTCCTGCTGCTGTACCACAATGAGAACTATGTGGTCCAGATATCAGTACACCTATCGATATGGAAGGATATCTGGTGCTGCTCACTGCTGTCCACTCCCATACCTTGTATTGGGGGACATCTGAGGGGTGGTCCTTGCCACTACTCGGATCTTCTGCTGCTCGTAGAATCACACCGACGCCGACCATTTTCCAGCACCGGATCTACGATATTTACAAACCGAGACGAAACTTGACAGTGGCGCCTCCATCCCCCCCCCCCCCCCTGGCCACGAGCGTTTCAGATAGGACATACAAAATTTTTAAAAAATCGATTTTTCAAAAATGTATTAATTTTGTAGCTCACATCTTGATGAGGCCTTTGATATGTAAAACATATACCTTCGAGGAAATGTAAAACATGGTTTTTGGTCTTAAGTGTGTCAAAGTGCAGTGCCACGCCTCTTCACACAGCACTCTTCTGTAGCACGTCACTGTATTTCGCTCTGTGGAATTCAAATGTGTGTACTGTGAAATGGAAGAAGTCAAACCTATATTCAAGTCAACAGAAATTAAAATGTCCTTGGTGCCTCTCCTGTTCCCAAACGTGCCTACTTTGTAATGGAGGCCATCAAACCTATATTCAGGACAACAGAATTTAAAATGTGCCGTGGTGCCTCTCCTGCTTCCAATCGGGCAGTTTGCCATCCTAGCCCTCTTTTTGTTGAAAAAAAAAGAAAGACAATTAATACTGGGTGGGACTATTTTAAACTGGGAGAGTAAGAACTCTTGTGAAAATTTGCTCTCTTTATTGCCTATTAGCTAATAACTTTCCCTTTTGTGTGACATAAAATTAAACATAGGAAATATGAAACGAGTAAAGACAAGAGACAAGCACAAGAGCACACATTTCTTTAATCCTCAGGTCCCAGCAATTTTTCTCTCTAATCTTCCTACAGCTTTACACGGCATGCTTTCCTTTCTGCGAAAGACTCTATTATCTCATCAAAGTTTGTCAAAAGTTTTTCTATATGAAAAATCAAAATGTCGTTGACTAATATTGAATAGTACCCAAGACTAGTGTGGTTTCTCGATTTGATTACGTCTATTTTGTCACAGTCTGCGAGATAAAACGAAATAGGCCTTTCTAATATTGCAGCAGTTGTAACACACGCCAAATAAGCAAGACTGTTTTGGCACAACTGGTCATTTTTATCTACCTCATAAATAACACGACAGAATATAAATCACGAAGTACCAATATCAAATGCCTATTAGACATACTACAAGCAAAAACTTTTATGTTAGGAAATAGTTTCACATTTCATTCATATGCTCCAGTTTCTCAGGCATGAGATCGAAAAGTAGTAGTAGTAAGAATTTTTTATATAAATTTGGAATCGTCATATTCTTCCATATAATTTGTGTGATGTCCCCGTTTCTTCTCCTTCCTCATACTAAAAACAATCTTGTCATCACTAACCCTGTGACTATTCTTGCCGTTGTCAAAACTTATTCTCGGGTTAACTTCACTAACCCTGCCAGAGTAACCAGTTTAGTTATCCCGCATTTATTCCTCGGTTAGGTGTTATAACGTGTTTGTACAACGCGTTTTCCGCGCTATTGCGAGAACAGAACTTAAACGGCTGCTAACCGGGAACAGTACAATTGGCCCTCAGTAGTGTGGCGATCTAGCGAAAATTTTCTGTCAAAATTTCCTTTTCTTGGATACACCGAGAAGATTAATACTTAATCCTTTTCACCAATTATTCCTGTTAGTAGTTTATCTCCACTCTGGTAGCCTAAATCTATGGATTTCGCTAGTAATTATAACAACGCTGATCATTCGCACACCCTATCAACCACATAAACAGCGATTGGCAATCGGCTCAGCTCGTATAGCCTCGTCCCCTTTTGTCTGTGGAGAAGTTTTTTATTTGTAGATGCCATGGGAATTCCCCTGGCGGAGACATCACGTACACATTGCAAGCATTCAAAAATCAACTTACAGGTATGTTTCGTTCAGAAATCAGCTTAGAATGTTTTCAATAATGTTAAAAAACCAACAGGGATTCGTTTCAAAATCATATAAAGAATCAATAAACTAACGTGCGCTGGATGCTAGGCGCTTTGTTGAACCAAGATTATGAATTTGGCGTCCCCTAAAATTGCCGTCCGGGGCAGATACTCCAATTTGCGCCCCCCCCCCCCCTCCTTCTCAACAGATCCGGGCCTTCCCACTTCCCTGGACCACAGACTCGGATAGAGAATTCCCGTGTGTTAAGTGTTTCGTGACGCTTTCTCAGAAATGGCTCAAATGGCTCTGAGCACTATGGGACTTAACATCTGAGGTCATCAGTCCCCTAGAACTTAGAACTACTTCAACCTAACTAACCTAAGCACATCACACACATCCATGCCCGAGGCAGGATTCGAACCTGCGACCGAAGCGGTCGCGCTGTTCCAGACTGTAGCGCCTAGAACCGCTCGGCCATCCCGGCCGGCACGGTACGGAGATGATTGGCGTATGATCCCACGCACAACCACAATTGGAAGTGTTGGAGAGTGAAGGGCCGACAGGCGCTAATTTTGCGGAGTTGCTGCGTTGAGAAGAGTTTTGGAGGAGCCACATCTGGGACGCCAGAGAGTGAGGTCGTGGGGTCTTTCCTGGACCGCCAGAGACAGGGTGTTTCACCGTGGAGCAGAAGGCGAAATTCTTGGTCCACATAGGTGTGATGGCCGTCACGGTAGCCCAGACAGAGTTTCGGAGATCGCTTTCGTAATCGTTAGTCGGAGTAAGTTGTCTTCAAAATCCGTGACTTGTCGGGAAGTTATCTACTTTTACAGCCTGTAACGGTGGTCGGCAGTCCTGTCTGCAGCCCGCATAGCAACCCAATGCTGATAGCTGTCTACACACGACCTGACTTCATAATTTGTAAAGTATTAGCAGCACTGCCAAAGTAGGGACTTGATTTCTCATGCTGACGCCCTCAGCTACTTGCATCATCACACTGTGGCCACACCAGGGATTTCTGCATATGTGAAACTACAGATGAATAATTTTACTCGTTCACTGTTGCACAGCGTAATCGAGATTTTAATCCATTTGTAATTCCATCCTGCTCACAATAGAAGGTACGGAACGGTAGCTACATAGTAGGTCCGAATATAACACTGCCAGCTCTCAGGTACCTCTTTTGTTGATTATATTTCAGAACCAATGCGTAGTATATTGAATTACCTGTGTGTCCTAGGATAATAAATCTCACAGTGATATGCAATCTGATTACCATTTTAGAAATTAAGGTATCACGTTTAATATCATGTTCCTGACACAAATTTATATGAAATCAGGTAAACATCCCACCTCTCGACCCCAGCGCGTCGCAACCTCTATATTTCAAAGGTGGACTGGCGAAAAAGTGTGATCATACGGTCCTCAGACTGCCACTACCATTTCAGTTCCTTTGAGCTTGTATGGGGTCAAGTTAAGTGCTATGTAGCAAGGAAAAACAAAAAGTATACGGTGATAGAGTGGAAAACTTGACAAGGGACACTATAAACCAAACTTCGTCACCAGGCTGGCATAGTGTTGTAAGACAGATGAAGACGGTAATACTGAAAACATGGGAAAATGAATGTATAGTCGAAAATAACGTACATCAATTTATTATTTCCTTAAGTTGTGATAGCACTTCTGGAGTTGCACAAACGATAGTGAAAGTGATTCATATGTATCTGGAATGCATCTGTTAGTGATATAGCGTGTTACCAAAAATTCGGATGTGTTTCACCCCGTAAAATATTCTCCTCTTATTTAGACAATTTGTTGCTTTGAGATATATACGTGACTGAATACTCGTCTTACTGCTGTTATTCTCGTATAAAATGTGATTACGGTATCCTACGCATCGCCGTCGTTACAGCCCCCGCCACTGCCCACGAAGACGTCGGCAACAGTCTGCGGGTAGTCTAGTTGTTTCTTTTTCGATGAACCCGCAACTATCGATCACAAGATAGCATGTTGTGTAAGAGCCGGCAACTCTGCTACCCACCACTGCCACCTGTCAATTACAAAGTAATTTTAAACTGAGAATAGCAACTAACAGTCGAAACCTAAGACGTCAACTAACGTGAAGAACTTCGTAAGAGTGTAGTTTTCCTGTTCATTAACAAACAAAAATTAGTATGGAGACATTACTATTTTAAGATGAGCTTGATTTTAATTCACTTTGATGACTTCGCCGTGAGCTAAGTAAAGCTGGCCATCTCCCCCAGAGGCAGGGGAGTGGAGGGTAACTAGTGCGGTTACTGCGGCTTAGGGGATGTGAGAATGGCAATGTTTTATTGTTTGGCTTCCTGTACCGACAGCTCACGGTCGGATGCGTCTCGTACCGGTCATTTGCTATGGTGTCAGTTTTGACACAGAAGAAACATGGATTAGTTAACGCGTATTATAGAGATGGGCATCAAACGAGATACATGTTTGTAGCCAGGAATATGAAATCAAATTAAAGCTGATGTAACACAAAGCAATTTTTAGAAGACAAACGACGTTCGACACGTTTGCTAAACATTTGTGGTAATGATTCAGTTGCATAATGCATTTAAATAGAAATACAAATGCTGTTGTTAATCAATCCCGTAGACAACACAACAACACTTACGGTTAGACAATTGCACTGTCACAACTCTGTGATCGCTGAGGGTGGCAGCAATCTCAAACAAAGGCAGTCCACACGAAGTGTTCCGAGTGAGGCCGACAGAGGGCAGGTTGCCAGCTTCTCGCGCCCGAACTATAGCTATAGCCTATTCACCGAGGGCTGGGACGAAAAAGAAAGTTTCACGTGAGCGACCGCCACCTGTTCCAGTGAAAGCAGTGGTGTCAAAGATCCTTCCTGCACGCCGTGTAGGTGGCCGCCGAGTTGACGTCACAGAGACGCCTGCATTGTTCGTGATAAATACTATATTGTGAACTTGTGCCACAGTGTAAAGAAAGAAAGCGTAAAAGACAGAGTAGTGCCATAGCAGATTCAAACAAAAGCGATTTTAATAACAACAGCATTTACAATAGCCCTAAAGGAACGATAAAAGCCGGTCGAAGTGGCCGAGCGGTTCTAGGCGCTACAGTCTGGAACCGCGAGACCGCTACGGTCGCAGGTTCGGATCCTGCCTCGGGCATGGATGTGTGTGATGTCCTTAGGTTAGTTAGGTTTAAGTAGTTCTAAGTTCTAGGGGACTGATGACGACAGCAGTTAAGTCTCATAGTGCTCAGAGCCATTTGAACCATTTTTTGAACGATAAAACTAAGTTTATTTTGTTGAACCTGAACTGTTTTCATTCGGGTCTATAACAAAACGCTCTTCTCTCTCCTCGATAATGCAGTCTAATTTCCACATTTGAGTTTCAAATTTTTCAACTACATGAAGGACACATTTGTCCCATTCCTCTGCAGACACTGTTCCTGCTGCCTATTCTAGTAGTTCTTCAACTTCCGACATTTTGTATGTTCTGCTTTTTGCTGCAACATAGCCTTTGATTCTGGCCGAAACTAACTTGATGGCGTTTAATTCGCAGTGGTACGGATGAATTGTAAGAACAGCTTTCCTGCATTCTTAGCCGTTTCATTTTCTGCCTATTCGTTGTGCGCTACTTTTTTTTTACAATTTCTAGTAGTTCTTTCAACATACCGTCTTCAAAAGCGATATTTTTAGATTCTAGCCATTCCGATATATCTTGCCATTTGGCATTCCCATTAGCAACTTTTTGTTTTTGGCGAGAATGGTACGTCACGTTATTAAGAACAATAACTGCATTTCTCTGAAGCCGAGGAAGAACATCGTGAAACCACATCTCGAACATATCGGAGTACATCTCCTCATGATAATCTCTGTTCTTCTTGGATTCGAAAATCCACAAACAGCTTTCGACGAAATCTGCTTTACTTCCAATGTGTGTGATAATCAGGCGTTTTCCTTTACCCACTGGGCCCTGTTTCCCGTGAATAATCCGGACAGAAATGCCTTGTTTAGAGGATTTGATGGCGTTATCTTCCCAAAAGTGACTTCCGGGATGTCCTGCATTGAACCATGTATCGTCCAAATAGTAAATAGGTGCCGCGCGGAGTGGCCGCGCGATTAGAGGCGCCATGTCACGGATTGCGCGGCCCCTTCCGCCGGAGGTTCGAGTCCTCCCTCGGGCATAGATCTGTGTGTTGTTCTTAGCGTAAGTTAGTTTAAGTAGTGTGTAAGTCTAGGGACCGATGACCTCAGCAGTTAGGTCCCTTAGGAATTCACACATAATTTGAACTTTTTAGTAAATGGGTCTCCCTTCATCTCTCAACAATTTAATGGTTCTTAGATAACGCCACCTCCAGAAAATGTCATGCCTGTCTATTAGCGTGCTATTGCGTTCACGCGATCATATTTAAAATTCATTTCTTTTCATAATTTATGAAACTTGCCCAAATCTGGATCTTCGTTTACAGCAGCAAGCATTCTGTCAATTGCTGGCAGTTCGTTAAGTATTTTCCTTCGTATCACATATCTATGCAAGTCAACACCTTCTGAAAGCTTCTGTCGTGATTTTTCCTTCTTAGGAGACTTCGAAGAGTGTGTGGCCTTGTGCTCACTTATCACACGATACACTGACGAATGGCCAACGCCTGCAGATGGAGCTGTTTTGAACACAATATCGGTCATCGACAGCTCTGATACAACAGTTCCATTTTATACTTATTAAGAAGCATGTGTTGCTCTGCAGAATTTAATGGTTTTTTATTTGATCACTTCTTCGGTGGTCTCAAAACTGAAATGTCGACCTAGTTCGCTGTGTCTGTGGAGAATGACATAATCAGTTTACTTGTCTGCGATACTAATAGAAAAAAAAAAGAAATAGCTGTTGGGTGGGAACAGAGATTATGATTACTGAATGTGATTACAAACACAGATGATAACGCTTATAATCAAAAACTGGTCCTTCACACGTTATGAACTTATCAGTTATATTCTAGGATTACACACAAACAACTTATACTCGCAAAGGAAGCAGCCAAAATGAGCGAGCGCTCCTTGAATTGTTCATCCCTCGGTGCCAGCACTGTGGTTACACGCCTTGATGTGTTCACAGGCCGTCTCTCGTTTGGGTGAATGGAGTATACTCTGTTGGGGTCTCAGAACATACTAATTTACGTAAGTTACCAACCTGTAATAAGATCGGTACATATGCGATCCGAGGTGCCATAATGTCAGTATTCGCTCTTGTGCAGAAACGTTTGATGACCACTGTTCCAGGCTGTTGAAATCCCACATAGCGTTGAGTACGGCCCTCTTGAGCCCATCTATTCCATGTTCGCATGACAGTCGAGGGCCCTAATCAAGGCGAGCAGCAACACCACGGAGCGATAAACCGCTGCTATTAAATTCCGACGCTTAGTGGTGGGCGTTAATTTTTCTCCTTCTTACAGAAGGCGTAACACGATTTTTCACAAATAACCAACATTCGCGTGGTATTTGTTAAGGGGATCGAGTGTGTAATCTTGTCCCCCCCTCCCTCCCCCCCCTTTAGCTGAATGGTAAGGCAAGAAAAAAGGAATAAAAGTGAGATAGTGTTAATACTTTCACCCTTCTTTACCTCCTCTGCATTACTGCAGATGACGTGTCACTGAGCACATTTGTACTGTGCATGCAGCACACGTAAGGTTCCTAGTTGTTTCCACTGCCCTGTGTGGAATACATAACTTCTTGAACACTTGACTAACCTGCTGTCTTCATGATGATGTCCCCAGCGCAGAAAACAGCACGCAGGTCGTGGAGTCTTTTTCTTGAAGCTGAAATTAACTTCGCAAGGAACTGCTGCTACGAATAAACTATAACTCATTTGGGATGACACGTTTTTATTGATATAGACACGAGAAACTATTCTTGATCACAACATATTGAACATATCTTTCCACAGTCATGATATCTGGCTAAAATAACATGAAATACATCCTGCCACAGACAACATGTCTGTCTACTGGAACCGCCAGAACTGGAGAATAAAATTACATGAATCAAATACTACTATTACAGACAACATGTCTCTACCTAGCGACGGTCGGAACTGTAGTAAATAAAATTGCATGAAACAAATACCGCTATAACAGACAACATGTCTGTCTACTGGAACGGTCAGAACTGGAGAGACGGACTGCCCGAGACACTTCGCGCGCCAAGCCAATTTGACGCCACTTCGGCGACCTGCAATCGATGAGGAGTTTCTCGTGACCCGAACGCCGCCGAAGTGCATCGTCAGTAATATCGTCAGTCTTTTGTTTTATTAATACTTTGACTTTAATAATTTAGAAATGACTGATTGATAGCTGGCTGTTGAGAGATGTTTATTTAAAAAAATGAAGTAATTTGTATGACAGGTTTAATTAATAATAGCAACTAAAGTTTAACGTTTTGGCGCCCTACCGCCGAACACAGCAGCCAATCACAGAGCAGCAGCATCATGCAGGCGGTCTTTCTCACGGGAATGGTACCGAATCTAACATCTGTCACCGGTACCTCATCCCACATTGCGTCATCTCTATGCTTCTTGCATCTCCACTGCCCTGGGAATAGCTTCCTGGAGCCTAATATGATGGCTGAATAAGCCAGAAATATTACAATGGTCAGCGTGACGGATTGTCAGTTCTCTGGGCCCGGGTTCGATTCCCGGCTGAGTCGGAGAATTTTCTCCGCCCAGGGACTGGGTGTTGTGTTGTCCTTATCATCATCCTATCATCGTCATCGACTGCAGGTCGCCGAAGTGGCGTCAAATTGAAGGACCGGCACCCGTCGAACGGTCTGCCCGACGGAGGGCCCTAGCCATACGATTAAATAAATAAACTGTGTAATCCTTCCTTATTTCAGAACATAGATGGCATTACTGCTAGCTACTTTGCATGGTTGAGCCGAAATGCTGATCACTTGCACGTCCAAGCAAGTGGTAAACTTCCTGTGAACATGACTTTAGTTGTATGCTGCGTTCACGATGCTGCAATTTTAAGGGCCAGCAGTGTAATTACTACGTAATCTAACAGTTATCACTATTTTTAATCAAACTTAATCAGCCAAACCATCGTGGCGTAAACTCTCGTTTTGGTAATCTTGCTGATGGTGCTTGAGAGGCCGAAACTTTCTGTGATTGTCTCCAGTAGGGTACCATACTTGCCAGACCAGAGCAGTACGTAAAGCATGTCTTTTGCTGTTTAATTTTCTGATTCAAGGTACATGACGTGGCTGCACGATCCTGCAGAACGAAGTGAACGATACGTCTATCTTCACCAGCGTTACTTGCGAGTTATCCAGAATAGCTGCGTTACCCACGTACATTTCCCCAAATCCAGTTCGAATTCATACAAACTAAAAAGTTTCGAAAAATATGTGGTTTCCTAACTATTTTCTTATGATCTTCTTGTTGTTTGCTTTGGTGGGAGTAATTGGTTTGTCATTTAGTAAAAGCTGATGAGCAATCTGATCTTTTTTAACATTTGAATAAGCAGGTCTTTGGTGAGGATCGTTACTTGGCCGTCTGAACAGCTGCCAGGCTTGCTGGCTGTTCCCATCTGCTTTATAATCTCCTAAAGCTACAATGAAGTTGTGCTTAGATGCGATTATAATCACAATGGAAACCACAGCCATAAGCAACTCTGTTACTAAAGCCTTACATGATTTCAAGTGGAGAAGTATCCACAACTGTTAGTTACACACCATTTTTCTTTGCAGTCTATTGTCCCACTTGTCTTTGTAGTGATCACTGCTTTCGTTCAGATGTACATCATCTTCAGATCTATTGTAATTGCAGTTTTATGTGCTGTGTGCAGCTTCTGTAAGTAACTAATGTGACTCAAGCAATGCATGCTTTCTATATGTTTATTGATTTCTATTTTACGCATGAAATAAATGTTTGCAGCGTCTGAAATTTCCACATCGGAACAAGCAAGGAAGTGAACAGCGCTATCAGGATTGAGTTAACGATACTAATGCACTGACAGCAAATCCCCTTATAGCTTTCCCGCAGCTCTGACGAGCTATCCGTTTCATCGAAAGGTGTCTCTCTCTCTCTCCCTCTGCCACACGTGTCGTTAGTCCTGTGCGACGGTGGCGCCGCGTGCGGAGCTGTGTGCAGGTAACGCTGTTTACAGACTGCGCGGGTGACGCACCGGCTCGCCGCAGCATTGTGCCCCTGTTACGTAACGTCACGCCATTCTGCAACTGGGTTAACCGCTCAACGCTTTTGCTCCCGCCATCTCTCTGGCTCTGCCGAACTTCGTGACAGCTGCGCCTGTCCATTCCCCTCCGTCCGCTCGGCTTTCCTGCCAACTCCCGCCATACTCTCTCTCGCGGCTCTAATGCATACCCAGCAGCGTGCGTCACAGTCTATCAGGTTTAGATACAGTCACGTCCGCTCGGCAGCGCTAACTCCTCTTTCCTTTCCTTTGGAAACGTCAGTAACGATATATATAATGCTCTTTGATGTATAATGAAATATACTGGCTACATCAGCAGTGCTGCATAACGCGTTTCAGTTTAATATTCGGTAACGCAAGTTGAAAAATGGCAAGTTTTAGTTTGTCACTGAAAAATACGTGCACGAAAAATATAACTGAATATACTGCTAGTAATACTTATTTAAAATTTAAAGGAAGCTTATACTATTTCAATATAAATTTTGTAGAGTTAATTCTTTAAGTCGAGTTTTCTCAAGTACTGCATTTTTGAGCTGTGCCACTGTTCTTGCCGAGCTGTGTTATGTTAACGTATTACTACAGTATTTCAGAAAGTAAATAATAGGATGGAAGGGACATAAAGACACTAAGCAAATATCTTTCCGAATATTTAATTTCGATATTTCAGAATTTCTGAAATTCTGGCGTCAAGTTACCTCACTTTAATATAAGGTCATGTAGAAGACAAGCGTCATTTCTCGAGTTACGTTGGCAGCAAAAATGTCCTATAGCCCGCTGCTTACGGTTTCATCGCCACAGTAATCCTAAATGTGATACGAGGCGGAAGTGCTTCCTTCAGTCAGTGACAGGTGGTGATCTGTTACCATGATAAGGATGATTGCATCAGGGAAAGTGCGCTTTGGCTCAACATTCCACGTTCTGTTGCAGACTTCATAATACGTCAATACAGAATTATGGCAAATCGATTCCCCGCCACAAAGGGCAACCGCGGAGGCTTTGTGATACAGAAAAGACCTAGTGCAGAAAGTTACCGAATGTCTCTCGTGAACGCACCTAAGACAACTGTAGAAATTTTTGACAAGAGCAGGAAAAAATGAAGTAGAGTGCTGCGTAACCAAGACTAAAGCCAGCGAAGGGGAGGAATGCTATGTATTAACAACATCAAGTGTACGAAGATGGAGAGCATCACAAAAATCTGTGATATTGAAAAATCCTGCGTGATGAAGGAAAGGAAACGTAATGTCTACGAATGAGATACTTTGTTAAGTATGTGAGCGCGCGCCCTCTTTGTATGTGTGTGTGTGTGTGTGTGTGTGTGTGTGTGTGTGTGTGTGTTAGCGCCATGGCAATGAAGAATTGTATACATCTTTAGAACACAGTAAAACACGACGGCGACATACGAATTCAGATTTATTGACTTTATTATGAACCAAGACAGTTTTTCGGTTATTTTAGAAGGTTACTCGCACAAAAATGAAACCTGAGGCGCACAGGTGGACTGAGATACAGTTCCTGCAAAGTTTACTTCAGCTGTTTTTGATTGCCGGCCGTGGTGGCCGAGCGGTTCTAGGCGCTACAGTCTGGAACCGCGCGACCGCTACGGTCGCAGGTTCGAATCCTGCCTCGGGCATGGATGTGTGTGATGTCCTTAGGTTAGTTAGGTTTAAGTAGTAATAAGTTCTATGGGACTGATGACCTCAGATGTTAAGTCCCATAGTTCTCAGAGCCATTTGAACCATTTTTGTTCTTGATTCTCGATCCTATGGAGAATGTATGGAATACTGTGGATAGGAGACTGCCGCAACGGCCTGTTTTATGAAGAAGAAAGTAGAGTGTAGGTTGCGGGAAGAATGGCTCAATATTCAACCCGAAACACACGACAAAATAGTTATGTGAAACTCTCAATAAAATTTACGACAAGTAATGAGAAGAGAAGCATACCGAACGGACGCATGATGAAATATTGTTACTGTTATAAGGTGATAGTCTTATTTGCACATAGTAAGGTGACCGGGTATTAAAGTAATAACTGTTTGTTAAGGGCGTGTGTATAAGAAACGCAAAGATATAGTACAATGATACGACTGATCTGTTTATTCGTAGTTGTGTTCAAAATGTTACAAAATATTCGGCATCGTAAGGATGGGCGATAATTACAGTGTGTCAATGGATATAAAATATGCTTTCTGTACGAGGTCCGAAGGCATAAATGAAAAAAAAAAATCAGTCAGGTTCTGTCTTTAGCAAGAGTTTATTGATAGTTCATAAGGGGATTCAAATCACATTCGTGTACATGAAAGCATAATAAAAAAAATCTCTCATTCTTCCAGCGCAGCTGAATTATTTTGTGATACAGTGAGAACTGCTGCATTTTAAACATCACTTCCCCCTATCAAGTAAGTGGATATTCGAGCACAGGGCAATAACAGATTTAATACCTAACTTCAATTTCTTTCTTGCACTAAAAGTTTTAAAATAGCTTGACTTGTGTAAATAAAAGCTTTCCAGGAATGTGCTGATTTACGAAGAATACAATTTATTTTATTTAATGTCCACGTTAAGCTTTAGTTTTCTTCGCACTGTCTGTGTCAGAGGCCGGTGGAAGGTAAGGTCGTATTGTCCTACCCCACCTAAACTGACTGCGGCAGTTTTCGTATCCCAGGTGTCGTGAATGAAAGGAAATTTTCCCGTTGTGGGCGAGATAAATACTGACAGGCCATCGAGGTCTCGTTATTATTCTACACAGTATCAGACTGTGGGACGGCAATGACTAAGACCCAACTTGCAGGGAACTACTGATTTTAACGGATACTGGAGGAAGGTGGTAGAAATCGCGACACAAGCAAAAGATTTAGAAACTAGCACACAGAGATATATTCTGAAATCAACACAGGACGAGCTACTCTTAACCGAGGGCAGCCTCCACTGACATACACACATTCGCAGAATGACACACAGAAATAGCATTCACCTTTAGCTACTCAAGTTAATTGAGAATACTTGGATCGAAAATACTGAACCATGAGGATTAGGTTTAAGCGACAAATAACGTGCGGTGGACGGGGGGAGGATTGGGGGGGGGGGGGGGAGGGAGGCGGACAGAAACGTTACCGGGTAGCAGGCGCTACTGCTCTCTCGCAGTATCGCGAAACACTTGCGACCGTCAAACGACCGAAACGGCAATTGAATGCGAGCATTATTAGACTGCCCGAAGTCACGAACCGTTAAGCTTTATCGTCTCACGACGGAGCGTACATATGGACAATAGGCGGACGCGGCGAGAAGGCAGGTTGGTGGACCTTCCAAGATTAGACGTTCCAGAATGAGGCGGAGCGGTGATCTCAGGGGTTTTGTTAGCTGGCCGGCACCTCACACTGGTGTGCCTACAGCTGAAAAAAGTAGTTCCGTTGCCAACTTCCTGGGTGGTCAAGCAGCTAGCTGTCGCTTGCTGGGCATAGACCTGGACTGTGAATGAAATCTGTAGTCTTGTACCGCAAGGAAGCAAAAGAGAGGATGTTGTCATGGGTGGCCGGTATTCTCTTTCTACAACACGAATGCACACGTGGATTAATAAGGTTCTTTATTTACATGAACCTTTATTAGCTGGAATGGAGTCCATGTTCCGTGGTACGAGCTCTTCTTTAATAGTCCTCTTGCAGACAATATCGGTAATCTGGCTATTACAAATTTCAATCTCATTGCTGGTCCCGCTATAGACACTAATCTGTACTGTCGGAACCTGCTATGTGAGCTGAGCGTGCTCTGCGAGTGAATAACAAACGCCAACCTGGAAGAGTGAATCAGTTTGTCCTCCGGTCAGCGGCGGCAGCCTAGATACACGCTGTCGAGAGGGCGTTGCTTGCGAGTGTGTCTCTGGCTTCTCTCGTAATAGGCGCACTTGATCCAGCGCCTACTATCGATGTTCGCGCTACGTCTTTGCCGACTGGTGTGCTGGCGACAGCTTACGCCAGCACAAAATCTGTTGTGAACAATTCTAAGGAGCCACGAGGACAGTACTTAAAATCAGTTTAGGGAAAAAACAGAATATCTAAATCTGGATGGCCAGATGAGAATTCAAACCTACTCATCCAGAATACCAATAAAATATCGTAACTGCAACATTGTTGTGCACATATAATGTGGTGCAGATTGTCAAGGTGCTAATGTTTCAGAAAATTGTGAACGAAACACAACTCTGACAAAAATATTGTGTTCAGATGGTTCAAATGGCTCTGAGCACTATGGGACTTAACTTCTAAGGTCATTAGTCCCCTAGAACTTAGAACTACTTAAACGTAACTAACCTAAGGACATCACACACATCCATGCCCAAGGCAGGATTCGAACCTGCGACCGTAGCGGTCGCTCGGTTCCAGACTGTAGCGCCTAGAACCGCTAGGCCACCCCGGCCGGCCAACTATTGTGTTCCAACCATTGTATCCTATCATAAACAAGAAAAATATGTGTACACAAACTATCTCAGTCTTATAGAAATTCTGAATAGAAACAGTGTCTCCATACGAAGACAAATGAATTATTTCACATAGTAAAGTTACAGACTGCAAGTCAAATAAACAGAAAAAACCTTCTCAGAATAAAGCTCGACGCTCTTTGTACCTGGCGTAGTACATTCAGTCAGCTTAAACAACCACGAACTTAAGAAGCCTTCTGTAATAAGAAAAAAAAGATCGAAAGTTCTTATTTTTTCGCAGCTGTTGTAGAGCTTTTGATTAAACTGATAGCTGGCCGCGGTGGCCGAGCGGTTCTAGGCGCTTCGGTCTGGAACGGCGCGCCTGCTACGGTCGCATGTTCGAATCCTGCCTCGGGCATGGATGTTTGTGTTGTCCTTAGGTTAATTAGGTTTAAGTAGTTCTAAGTTCTAGGGCACTGATGACCTCAGATGTTAGGTCCCATAGTGCTCAGAGCCATTTTAAACTGATAGTCCGCTTGGGCTGACAAATAACAGTACTATAACTTACTATCAAACCCTAGCGGCGTTCGGTGCTGGAGGATCCGTGCCCGATTCCCGGCACCTCCTCAGACTTTTTCTGATGTAGGGAGTAGGACTGTTGATATTTTTCTTAAATATCAGGAATCCCATATATCGATATTTAAAAAATCATCATTATCTGCTCTCGTTATATCGTAAAAATGTATGATATATCGACATATCAAGGGAAAAAAAATATCGACCTACCAGCCTATCGGCTGCACATTGCAAATATTCTGCTTGTTTTAGAGCTGTATATTTAAGTATTGACTTACTAGATATTGTGCTCATCAAGAAGCTAGCAGCCTGCTTATCCTCCTTGTAGGAAGAATTGAAAGAAAAACGATAACGTTCACGCTTGGCGACAACCACTTTACTAACAATAATAACTGCATGTAAGTGGCACAGTAAAAGGTCGACTTCCCTGTTTTTTCATTTCTGTGAACATCAGCGACCTAGCGGTTGGAGTGTCAGAATTACATGGTGAAGTTAAGCGTTGAAGTTTCTTACACGTCTCCCCCACCGCAAAGACCAGTCTTGTCGTTTGATTTTTGCTCATCATTTTCAGCAACTTTTTTTGAAGAAATGGCACACTAGTTGCGTTAAGAATTCTCCCGTGCAATCTGACTTCTTCTTTGTGCCACCTATACTTGTTTTATACAGTCAAAGAGAAAGACTGGACGTGATGTACGCTCAAAACGTAGTAAGACTCCTTCGCACAGTAGAAGTAAAATTATGTTACACCACAATTTCACAAAAAACAATTTCAAATATTTATAGAAAATCACTAAAAAATATAGTATAAAATAAAAAATCGGCAATCGGCATTTCGATGCATACATCGGGAAATTAAGCTTCGCTGATATACATCGACATATTTCGCCGATATTGGCGATATTTGATATATCGATATTTTATCAACAGCCCTAGTAGGGAGGATTTCGGGGTGCACTCAGCCTTGTGATGTCAATTGAGGAGCTACTCGACCGAATAGTAGCGGCTCCGGTCAACGAAAACCGTCATAACGACCGGGAGAGCGGTGTGTTGACCACACGCCCCTCCTGTCTGCATCCTCAGCTAAGGACGACACGGCGGTCGCATGGTCCCGATTGGCCACTTGTGAGGAGGAGGAGGAGGAGGAGGAGGAGATTACTGTTTAACGTCCCGTCGACAACGAGGTCATTAGAGACGGAGCATAAGCTCGGGTTAGGAAAGGATGGTGAAGGAAATCGGCCGTGCCCTTTCTAAGGAACCATCCCGGCATTTGCCTGAAGCGATTTAGGGAAATCACGGAAAACCTAAATCAGGATGGCCGGACGCGGGATTGAACCGTCGTCCTCCCGAATGCGAGTCCAGTGTGCTAACCACTGCGCCACCTCGCTCGGTGGGCCACTTGTGACCTGAAGACGAAGTGCTAGTAGGGAGTATGGTACGGGGTCCACAAAAGCCATTGTAAGGCCATATAAGAAGCTGCTTGAATAAAGAAGCGGAGGCATTTGGATTCGTGTACCCACAGAAACGGCTGGAGGGGTTGGCGACGTGCTGACGACATGTCCTACGAACGTACGCTGAGATGAAGAAAGTCAGTGGATAGTCATACGCAAATATAAAGATGGTGGTGGTATCAAGTACACAAGGTATAAAGGGGCAGTGTGTCGGCGGAGCTGTCATTCATTTGTATTCAGGTGATTCATGTGAAAAGATTTCTGACGAGGTTATGGTTGCACGACGGGAAACAACAGACTTTGAACACAGTCGAAGCTAGACACATGACACATTCCGTTTCGCAAAACGTTAGGGAATTCAATTTCCCTAAATCTACAGTGTCAACAGTGTACCGAGATTACCACATTTCAGTTATATCTCTCACCACCGACGAGCCGGCCGGAGTGGCCGAGCGGTTCTAGGCGCTACAGTCTGGAACCGCGTGACCGCTACGGTCGCAAGTTCGAATCCTGCCTCGGCCATGGATGTGTTTGATATCCTTAGGTTAGTTAGGTTTAAGTAGTTCTAAGTTCTTGGGGACTGATGACCTTAGAAGTTAAGTCCCATAGTGCTCAGAGCCATTTGAACCATTTTGAACCACCGACGACGACTTAACGACCGAGAGTAGTGGCGTTTGTGAAGAGTTGTCAGTGCTAACAGATAAGCAACGCTGCGTGAAATAATGGCAGAAATCAATGTGGGACGTACGAGAAACGTATCCGTTAGGGCAATGCGGCGAAATTTGGCGTTAATGGACTGGCCTTAGGCGACCGACGTGAGTGTGTTTGCTAACAGAACGACATCGCTTGCCAGCGCCTCTCCTGGCCTCGTCACCATATTTCTTGGACCTTACACGACTGGGAAACGGTGGTCTGGTCAGGTGAGTCTCGATTTCAGTTGATAACACCTGGTGGTAGTGTTCGAGTGTAGCGGAGACCCCACGAAGCCACGCACACAAATTGTCAACAAGGAACTGAGCAAGCTGGTGGTGGCTCTGTAACAGTGTGGGCCGTGTTTACATGGAATGGACTATATCCTCTGGTCCAACTGGACCATTTACAGCCATTCATGGACTTCATGTTCCCAAAAAATGATGGCATTTTTAGGGATGACGATGCGTCATGTCACTGGGCCACAGTTGTTCACAACTCGTTTGGAGAACATTCCAGACAATTTGAGCGAGTGATCTGATCACCCAGATCACCAGACATGTATCCCATCGAACATTCGTGGGGCATAATCGAGAGGACACTTCGTGCACAAAATCCTGCAGCAATACTTTCGCAGTTTGACTGCTATAGAGGTAGCATGGCTCAGTATTGCTGCAGGGGACTTCCAGCGACTTTTTGAGTCCATGCCACGTCGAGCCGCTGCACTACGCCGGAAAAAAGGAGGTCCGGCACGATATTGCGAGGTATCCCACGCCTTTTGCCACCTCAGTGTAAGTCGCTCCTGGTACTGTCTTACAGTCAGGGTCGTACCTAAGGAATGGCGAGATACGCCGTCACAAAGGGTACGTACGGGGTAGAGAGGACACAAAAACTGAAAACTGACCAAAAGAAGAGAGACGTTTTAAGAATTAATTGAGAGACGTATCTGATTTCTTCTGCCCAACGTGTTGGTTTCTTCTGCCTGCGAGGAAAAACCTTTCCCTCCGTACGATAGGTTAAACGAACGCTGTTGTCATAGTGTCACTTCGTCCATGTAACATACAAAGAAATGACTACTACGGAACAGGCGTGGGTTAACTATCAATAGTACCAGTTCATACAGCTGTAACCTACACAGATAGATCATTGTTAGCAATGGAGATTTCGCTGCTACTTCGCTACGGTATTTTAGGACCTCAAAGGCTGGTCAGCAGGTACTGAAGAAAATATGCTATTCAAATGCAGGCTTCTGATTTTGGCCGATTTCTGTCTGAGGACTGTTTAAGCTAGACTGCTCCAAAGTATTTGATAGAGTTATAAGTGAAATGGGAAAAACATCTGACACATAAGGCACCATTTCATCTCACTTTAATTTCCTGTCAGGAACACCTTAAATGAGGGAGCTTGTGTCTTACTTTGAAAAATATGTTGCATGTTTTGGTCTCAAATATAACAGAAATATAGATACAGCTGAACTCGTTAACAAATTAGCAGCCTTCAAATTCCAATAAAACGAGTTAATGAAGAATACACACACACACACACACACACACACACACACACACACACAGAGACTATAATAAAGACATTGAAGTATCTCGAAAACTACACATCGGATCAAAAAAAGTTTTGATACTAATTTGTTGGCCTCGGAGGCGAGATATCCAATGACACCACATTCGACTGCCATCCAAACCCGTGCGTGGGAGGCGGGGGACAGCTTCGAACTCGTCAATGGGAGCTCTCGTTTTTTTATTGCAGTTTCCGATTCTACTACTGCCTAAAGCATATTCTTCGTTTCGTCATAGATAGCGCTGTAGGCGGAGGAAACTTCCCTAATTAAATTAAGTGTTCATACATACTACCGCCAACTTCAATACGCTTAGTCATCCGCTTTTGAAATTACCTTACATATATCTGCTTTTGAAATGACCTTGCATATATCTGCCGGAATTTCAGCAGAGGTGTTTCTGGTGCTGTCGACCATATCTTCACGGCCTGTTGGCGCTTGCTGGTACATATTATCTTTTAAATATCCCTACAGAAAAAAATCCGGCGACGTCAAATCCGGCGACCTAACGAGCCAATTAATAGGGCCACATCTGCCGATCCACTGACCTTTGTCGAACGTTCAGGGCAACATCCTGCAGTAGTACCGGTAGTTCCTGTTCCAAAAACGTTCGCCGGCCGTCGTGGCCGTGCGGTTCTAGGCGCTACAGTCTGGAACCGAGCGACCGCTACGGTCGCAGGTTCGAATCCTGCCTCGGGCATGGATGTGTGTGATGTCCTTAGGTTAGTTAGGTTTAATTAGTTCTAAGTTCTAGGCGACTGATGACCTCAGAAGTTAAGTCGCATAGTGCTCGGAGACATTTGAACCATTTGAACCAAAAACGTTGGATGTTTGCGTCCATTCAACGTCCCGTCGATGAAATACGGACCAATGAATTTGTTGCGCATAATGCCACACCATACGCTGACCGACGAAGGACGTTGATGGTCGACTTGTCGTAACCAGTGGGAATTGTCGACGCTCCAGTAATGCATGTTATGTTGGTTAGCGCTCTCAAGGTTCATCTTACACTTGAACGTCTGTTCTCCAAATGATAGGGAGGTGTGCAGTGAGTAAACACTGTGCAAATACTGTAATATTTAGAGTGGCAGTCTGTTCTACGTCTGCGCGATGTGTGAGCTCCTGCCGCAGTGTACTACATGATACGTCGTAATTCCCTGTTCGATATGTCTGAGGAATACAACGTTGCGAATGAGGTTTCCAATTAGAAGTTATGAAATAAACTCTAGGTATATTGATAAACTGTGTGTTCTGCTGGTGTTCTGTTTTCTCCAAAATGCGTTAGTGGTTTTACATTATTACTTTTTATGATGCCTAATAGTCAATACGAATGTGTTTTGTGATTCAACAGATAACGTTGCAAACGTATGCACAATTTACTTGTCAACTGCCATATAAAAAGACACGGGTGAAACATACTTTTTATTAAAGAGTGCACTTTCCGTGCACTGTTTCTTCAAACAAATGCTATCGAGTATAATCTGAATTTAGTTCTACACCTGGACCGTATTTGGCGCAGTTGGTCGGTTATTTCAGCAGTTAAAAAAATTCTTTTCGTGTGGAATGGTTAAGAAATAATTTATCTGCATAATACTTACACCTCCCGCGCCCTAACCCACTAATGTTGTTGGAGTCCCACAACACTGATTAAATCTAAATGTAGTATCATTAAAAATACAATGGAGGATAGTTTTACAGTTCCAACATTCTCAACCTTTGTGCGATTATTTGTTATAGTTACATAAAATGCTCTAGGAATTATTGGCCAGATGTATTTTTATTCTATTGCGGATATACCCTAGTTATGAATTCACCTCAGCACACATTTACAAAATTTCCAGTCAACTGTCAGACGAATTTAAACCGTTGTCGTAATTTGCGTCAGATATAATTAAAATGACATATACTAAACAATGAACATACTAAGTGCTTCCTAGCGAAAGCAACCGCTTCTACGTGTTCCACAAGAATTGCTGTTATCAGATGCTAGTAACATATACTGTGTGTATTAGATTTTGTGGTAAATACGATACTGAAGCTGCATATAGAAAAAGAACAAGAAGGTGATAATTTCTGATTTTCTTTCCTCTTTTAACTAGAACCGCGGTGAGGTGATGTAGAGGTTAAGAGGCACTGTGTTGGTATTCTGGAGGATTGGGGTACAGGTCGGTGTCTGTTCAACCTCATTCACATATTCTGCGATTGCCGTAAACTGCATAAGGCGAATGTCACGATGCTTCATTTGAAACGGACATTACTCGTTTCCTGCCCCCCTCCCTCCCCCCCCCCCCCCCTACTCGTCCAGTTCAAGCTACTTGATTGAGGAGTAGCGTCTCCGGTCTCGTAAACTGACATACGGGCGGGAGAGCGGTGTGCTGAACACATGCCCCTCCATATCCGCATCCAGTGACGCCTGTGGGCTGAGGATGACACGGCGGCCGGTCGGTCCCGTTGGGCTTTCCAAGACCTGTTCGGACGGAGTTTAGTTTTAGTTTAGTTCTACCCGTCCAGTTCGAGGTTGTGCTATTCGTGTAATGACCTCGTCGTCGATGCTACTTTAAACTCTAATTTTCCTTCCTTACTTAAAAAACGTATTCCGGTGCCAACACACAAAAAATTTGCAAGGTGTTTGTTTGCTGAAAGTGCACCAAGTGTGGACCTCGAAAAACAGTTCTGCGTTACGTACTACTTGACGTACTCTTTGTCCAGGGCGTAATTGCTCCTTATTGTATGCATTTATTCTCTTGGAAGAACGATAAAAAAACTCTGAAAATGTTGACTTTCGTGTTAAGTTTTCTATTTGCCGTGAATACATGAATATCTGTTTCCTTGTAAAACACAACACAACACAAAGTTGTCCTCATCGCCACGCACATACACTCCTGGAAATTGAAATAAGAACACCGTGAATTCATTGTCCCAGGAAGGGGAAACTTTATTGACACATTCCTGGGGTCAGATACATCACATGATCACACTGACAGAACCACAGGCACATAGACACAGGCAACAGAGCATGCACAATGTCGGCACTAGTACAGTGTATATCCACCTTTCGCAGCAATGCAGGCTGCTATTCTCCCATGGAGACGATCGTAGAGATGCTGGATGTAGTCCTGTGGAACGGCTTGCCATGCCATTTCCACCTGGCGCCTCAGTTGGACCAGCTTTCGTGCTGGACGTGCAGACCGCGTGAGATGACGCTTCATCCAGTCCCAAACATGCTCAATGGGGGACAGATCCGGAGATCTTGCCAGGGTAGTTGACTTACACCTTCTAGAGCACGTTGGGTGGCACGGGATACAGGCGGACGTGCATTGTCCTGTTGGAACAGCAAGTTCCCTTGCCGGTCTAGGAATGGTAGAACGATGGGTTCGATGACGGTTTGGATGTACCGTGCACTATTCAGTGTCCCCTCGACGATCACCAGTGGTGTACGGCCAGTGTAGGAGATCGCTCCCCACACCATGATGCCGGGTGTTGGCCCTGTGTGCCTCGGTCGTATGCAGTCCTGAGTGTGGCGCTCACCTGCACGGCGCCAAACACGCATACGACCATCATTGGCACCAAGGCAGAAGCGACTCTCATCGCTGAAGACCACACGTCTCCATTCGTCCCTCCATTCACGCCTGTCGCGACACCACTGGAGGCGGGCTGCACGATGTTGTGGCGTGAGCGGAAGACGGCCTAACGGTGTGCGGGACCGTAGCCCAGCTTCATGGAGACGGTTGCGAATGGTACTCGCCGATACCCCAGGAGCAACAGTGTCCCTAATTTGCTGGGAAGTGGCGGTGCGGTCCCCTACGGCACTGCGTAGGATCCTACGGTCTTGGCGTGCATCCGTGCGTCGCTGCGGTCCGGTCCCAGGTCGACGGGCACGTGCACCTTCCGCCGACCACTGGCGACAACATCGATGTACTGTGGAGGCCTCACGCCCCACGTGTTGAGCAATTCGGCGGTACGTCCACCCGGCCTCCCGCATGCCCACTATACGCCCTCGCTCAAAGTCCGTCAACTGCACATACGGTTCACGTCCACGCTGTCGCGGCATGCTTCCAGTGTTAAAGACTGCGATGGAGCTCCGTATGCCACGGCAAACTGGCTGACACTGACGGCGGTGGTGCACAAATGCTGCGCAGCTAGCGCCATTCGACGGCCAACACCGCGGTTCCTGGTGTGTCCGCTGTGCCCTGCGTGTGGTCATTGCTTCTACAGCCCTCTCGCAGTGTCCGGAGCAAGTATGGTGGGTCTGACACACCGGTGTCAATGTGTTCTTTTTTCCATTTCCAGGAGTGTAAATCTTAAGGTCTTAAGGCAGACTACCCACCGGATCTTTAAATATACAGGGTGAGTCACTAACTATTGCCACCGAGAATAACTCCGAAAGTACGATAGGAGCTGAAAAGTTTATGGGACAAAAGTTGCATGGGACAACGGGGCCCAGAATATGACGTTGAATTGTTGTTGCTAGGTGGGGTCGCTACTTTTTTTTTTTTTGTGGGAAGCTGTAGTTTGGTACTTATTTTCTGATAGCGGCTATCGAGACTAATGCAATGATGTTCAACAGTAAGATCTTTGAAGGTCAAAAAGGTGGCATGAATGTCCAGTTACAGAACGTGTTCGAAGTGATGACCATTGGTATCAATGCAGTGCTGCAATCTTCGTATAATGGATTGAATGGTATTTCTTATCACGTTGGTACTTATCGAAGCATATGCTCTGGCAATTCAGACAAACATATTTCATCTGTATCTGTACCAAATTTGGATCTGCAGTTTCTTTTTCACGCCTCGGCAGCTGCACGGTCATCGTGGCGGATTGCTAAGCGAAGCTCGGTTAAATTTCCGGTCGGATCGGAGATTTTCTACGCTGGGGAACTGGGTGCCGTGTTGTTCTGACGTTTGTATCGTCATAGTTTACATTACACTCCTCAGACGGCTGAATGAACACGTCCCGAAAGCCAATAAATTGGAAAAAATAGTTAGTGATTTCATATATCCTGAACTGAATTTTGTACAACGATATAATTTTTTAGCTGCATTCAGAAACATATGAGGGTACTGTATGTGAAATTTGTCACGAATAGAATTAGTAGCAAAGAAGAAATAACATTAAACGTCATGCATGATGCTGCAGTTTGTCACGCATTTCGGTGTTCATGACATCATAGCTCATGAACTATTTGTCGTAGAGTGATATAATTTTGGTGGTTCGTTGGGTGGTACATGTTAATGCTGTTTGCAAAATGTGTCGCGAATACATTTAGTAGTAAAGAAATAAATATTTAAAACGGCATATCTGAAGTGGAAGTTTTACTGAAAGAACAACGAAAGCGTAGTAAGTGATAAACTTTTTTTCCTTTCATCATTTTGTAGGGTTGTCAGCGAGAAAAAGTTTCGTAAACGTTTGAAATTTTGTGTAAAGTTTTTCGCAAGTCTCTAAGTGCTCTCATTCTCAAATACTGGATAACTGAAGTATGGGTAGTTTCGCGTCGTTGACTGCACTGCCTTTTCAGCCAAACTCCCACCCCTTTGATAGGTGGCTGGTTCTCACACCGACAGTTATGCTTTCCAGACAGTAAAAGATATGTGTACCAAGTTTGGTTGATATCGGTGCGTACACACATACATAGGTACATACATTTTTATTATTTGTATGGATTAGCACTGTAATATAACAGTACTTTATAATGCTAAGACATTTAAATGTACTGTAAGTCCCTGACATTGCTTCATATTCCAGGGGCCCTCGCCATAAATGCACGGAATACGACTAATGCAGTTTAAAAAAGTTAAACCTGATAGCTATTTGCAGTCCATGCGTCTGGATTCTATATCTCCAAGCACTTTCATACTGAGGTATCAAACCCCACTTCATGGAGATGTACATCGAAGCGCCAAAGAAACTGGTATAGGCATGCGTATTCAAATACAAAGATATGTAAACAGGTAAAAGACGGCGCTGCGGTCGGCAACGTCCACACAGGGTGGAGAAAAATTATGTCACGAAATTTTAACCCTGGATAGGTGATGCCAATAGGAACCAAATTTATCAATGTTGTGTAGGTCGACAAAGCACAGTTTTTAAACTACGGAAACTTGGCGCCACGCGCTCCGATTGGCCGCGGGGTTGCCCTGCTGCCGGATGCTCTGGACAACGCAAGGCCGCGAATACTCTGCCTGCCGGAGATCGCGACCCGCACGCTCGGTGGTAGCGCGCCAGCCTTCCACGCTGGGGGCCTGGGGGCGAATCCACCGGGGTCCCTCACATCCATTGTAGTTTCATGATAAGACGTACCGGGAGCAAACCTGTCAACAGCTGTTAGTTGGCGTACAGAAAGTCTTTTACAAATTGTGTCGGCCCTGAAAAGGGCCTTTTATGTCGTTAGGACATAGTTGACTTAAAGCAGGTGCTCGAACTGGCGACCCTCTGACGCGACACAATCTTGGAAACGTCGCACGGTGTTTTGTAGAACTCTTTCAAAGCTTCCTGGCGCTGCCCTGATGTGATTGACGGCATGCTGAATGCGATCCATTAATTCCTCTTCCTTTCTAAGTGTTTCGCGTCCGGGTGGGTGAACTAGAACCTAGAAGAATCCCCACAGGAAAAAGTCCGAGGGCGTGAGGTCTGGTGATCGCGGAGGCCATGCCATACGAGCACCTCCGCCAATTACCCGGCTGATGAAGAGTTCATTTAAATATCGGCGCACAGCACGACTGTTATGGGCGGGCGCCCCATCATGCTGCAACCACATGCGTAGCCGTATGTCCAGGGAACACCTTCCAGCAGGCCGGGTATAGTTCCCTGCAAAAAGTGAAGGTAATTTACCCCGGTAAGACGAGGAGGTAGACGGACCGGCCCAATCAGATCGTCAGACACAATGCCTGTCCAAATGTTGAGCGAAAATCGTTCCTGGTGTCCGTGGACGTACGTGACGTGAGGATTTACCCTTGCCCAGTAATGCATGTTTCGAGTGTTGTAAAGGCCATCCAGATGGAAGGTGCACTCGTCAGTAAACAACACAAGGGCGGGGAAGTCGGGATCTCGTGCAACATGTCGCAAAACCCTAGCCTGTGTTCATAGTTCGCCACAGGATTTAGGTCTTGGACAGGGTGGAAACTAAATGGACGCTGGCCTTCATCCCTCAAAACCTCCCAGGCTAACCGATGAGTGACCCCCACGTCGTGTCCAACCACTCGAGTACTTGTCGTAGCTCGAATTGCTCGAAAACAGTCTCTTCAAATGCAGCATCCCATCGTGTTTGAGGTCTTCCAGCGTCACCAAGATACCCCGCTAACGAGGCTGTTTCGTCAAGTCGCCGGTGAATTGCTGTAAAAGTTTGCAGGTGTGGGTGGCTTCTTGCTGGGTACCGTTCCTCATACTATCGTCGAGCTTCATGCGCATTACCGTCGGCTACTCCATAAACAAAAACCATGTTTCGTTGTTCTTCAAACGAATAGTGTACCGCAATGCTTACTGTATGACTAAATCGTAGGTGACGTGCGAGTGCTCCGAAGCAAAGCTTACGTGTGAATGCCTCTGACGTGAGGTGGAGACAAACAGCAAGACCTATTTGACATGTGTGAGTATCACTTTGGGGCAGTAGCGGGCCGAACGACGTTTGTACGTGTGAACCGCCAACCATAGCGCTGCCCCTAAACCGACGAACGGTAACAGGGCAATCCTATGGCCAAGTTTCCGTAAGTTAAAAACGGCGCGTTGTCGACCTACACAACATTAGTAATTTGGGTTCCTGCTGGCATCTGCTGGTTTAAATATCGCAACACAATTTTTCTCCACCCTGTATAAGACAACAAGTTCAAATGGCTCTGAGCACTATGGGACTTAACATCTGTGGTCATCAGTCCCCTAGAACTTAGAACTACTTAAACCTAACTAACCTAAGGACATCACACACATCCATGCCCGAGGCAGGATTCGAACCTGCGACTGTAGCAGTCGCACGGTTCCAGACTGCGCGCCTAGAACCGCGAGACCACCGCGGCCAGCAAGACAACAACTGTCTGACGCAGTTGTGAGATCGGTTACTCCTGCTGCAACGGCAGATTATCAAGATTTCAGTGAGTTCGAACGTGGTGTTAAAGTGGGCGCACGAGCGATGGGGGACAGCATCTCCGAGGTAGCGATGAAGTGGGGATTTTCCAGTACGACCATTTCACGAGTGTACCGTGAATATCAGGAACCCGGTAAAACATCAAATCTCTGAAATCGTTGCAAAAAAAGAGGCAACGACGACTGAAGAGAATCGTTCAGTGTGACAGAAGTGCAACCCTTCCGCAAATTGCTGCAGATTTCAATGCTGAGTAATTCAACAAATGTCAGTGTGCAAACCATTCAACGAAACATCATCGATATTGGCTTTCGTAGCCGAAGGCTCACTGGTGTGTCCTTGACTGCACGACACAAAGCTTTACGCCTCGTCTGGGCCTGTCAACGCCGACACTGAATCGTTGATGACATGTTGCCTCGTTGGACGAGTCTCGTTTCAAATTGTATCAAGCGGATGGACGAGTACGGTTATGGAGGCAACCTCATGAATCCATGGACCCTTCACATCAGCAGAGGACTGTTCAAGGTGGTGGAGGATCTACAATAGTGTCGAGCGTTTGCATCTGGTATGATATGGGAGCTCTGATTTGTCTAGGTATGACTGGTCACACGTACGTAAGCATCCTGTCTGATGACATGCATCCATTCATGTCCATTGTGCATTCCGAGGGACTTGGGCAATTCTTGCAACGTGCTATGAAGAAAAAATCTCCGCCCCCTCCTACTTTTACGGATTTATGGACAGCCCTGCAGGATTCATGGTGTCAGTTCCCTCCAGCACTACTTCAGGCATTAGTCGAGTCCATGCCACGTCGTGCTGCGGCACTTCCGGGTGCTCGCGGGGGCCCTACACGATATTAGGCAGGTTACAATTTTCTATGGTTCTTCAGTATGAAGCTTCAGAAACGGGACGTGTTTTCTAATGTTCCAAATGTGACGATGGATATACTGATAAATGCTGCATAAACGTTTCAGAAAGAAGGTATGTGAAAGTATGGTTGAGATGCAGTCCACCCTTGGTTCGAGAATAAAACATCAGAAATCAAATAACTCGAGTTATATAGTTGTACTGATACTGCATTCTGATTAACACGTTGGTGTGATTGCCGTGTGAGCTGACAGAGGAGTGAGAACAAGTCGTCGCTCTACCTGTCGGAGTTCCTGTTGTGTATCACGAAACTGTTGTAAAAGTAAAAATTTAAGACTCTGAAAGGAGCAGTGAAATTTCATAAAAGTGCAAAAAATGCATACTGAGTAGCAATACTGAATTTATGGCAGTTGGTTGTTTGCATTAATTTGATGTATGGCTGTAGGATCATGGCTTAGAAACGGAAAGCAATGTGATGGAAACATTTCTTCACTGTCGCAGTGAATGACAATCAGCAGCATTCAACAAACTAATCTGTATTTTAGCAGCAATAATTAAACGCATAGATTCCAGTCAAGGTTCAAAAAGCCGTAAGTGACTTCATACGTGTTCGGCAAGACAAGTGATCTTACGCGTACCTTGACCAGAAAACACGGGAAATCGCTACTTTGAGGCTTTTTATTATTTCATCTGTAAGAGAAATGCTATATCATCCTTCAGCCACAAGAATTTAATTATTGTCAAGAGAAGCAAGGAGCTACGCAAATAACGTCGCTTTCCCAATAACTAAACTTTTCCTCGAAACATTCAATAATCGAATGATTTTATACTTCATAAAGCGACAAAATGAAAGCAACCAAACTCTGCATCAATTCGAGGCCAAAATTGACCTCCTGAGTTGTCTTCTGTGTAACGAAGTTCCCTTCCTCTTTGAGTTGACGGAAATGTCTGGAGATGAAATTTAAAAACTGAGTTAGTTTTATTTAGGGTGCAACGCCTCATCGCCGGCTACGCTTGAGGTGACGGATTTCGCAGATTTTTATCAAAAGAAATCTCCCTGTGCCTTCTTATAGGGACCATCTCAGCCCTGCGAAGAAAGAAATCAAAGCCTAAACGAATAATTCGGGGCAGAAATTCGAGACTGTTTCCTCACAAATGCGACACTTGGTTAGTGAACTGATCCCTTTTTATGCGTATCTTAAAGTGAAAATGAAGTATGAACACGTTAATACAGTTATTTCAAAGTGAATAGAGTTTTATTGACATATTAAAGAGGGTTATGTAGCTATGGACAGCTTCTTCTTTTCTTAAATACACTCTCCTAAAGCTATAAGCAGTTGTGCAAGACGTTAACAGAGATGCCGGCTTTTGTTTTGGGAGACAAGAGTTCCGTGCTTCTTCCAGCTGTGTAGACTGAACCAAGCGTGTCCATCACTTTCCACCCATCCTCATTACACGGGGCGGGAGAGCTGTTCTATCCTTGCTGGGTAATGGGTTCGCGAACATCTTGGAGAATGTGGAAGTTAATGTCAGCAATGTCTGCATGGGCATTGCCTTGCTAAACACAAATTTCTGCATTTCGTTCTCCTTGTAGTGTATTTCGCTACGTCATTCGAGGCTCACAGGCAGTAGTGAAGTTCAGAAAATCCATATGCTCCAGCTTCTTACTCAGTGAAACAGAAGAAGCGCTGAAGGATATGTACAGATCTCTCAGGCACAGTGCCAGCAAAATGGGACATTTGATAAACCGAGAGGCCGGTCGCTGTGACCGAACGGTTCTAGGCGCTTCAGTCAGGAACCACGCCGCTGCTACGGTCGCAGGTTCGAATCCTGCCTCGGGCATGGATGTGTGTGATGTCCTTAGGTTAGTTAGGTTTAAGTAGTTCTAAGTGCAGGGGACCGATGACCTCAGATGTTAAGTCCCATAGTGCTTAGAGCCATTTGAGCAATAAACCAAGAACAAACAGAATATATGGAAATACGTCAACTCATAAACCCAAATCCATACTTTGAAATTCAGTAGATTTCATCAGTTTAAATACCTTGGATCGCTCTTCAGCAGTACAAATATCTTAACTCTGGACATAAACGAGAGAATAGCCTCAGGATCAAGATGTCTGTACGTTCTAAGCAGCCCACTCAAAAATAAAGCTTTTTCAGTCACCACTAAGATGAAGATATATCACACTATCATCTGCTCAGTAGTACTGTATGGTACGGAAAGCTGGACGCTTACCAGGAAAGAAAGAGAAAAACTGTTGGATAGTGGCATGTGGTGAATTCGAAACAGCATTGGAATTTATCAGTTAATGAAGCAGCCCTCTATCGTCCAGTGATTAAAAGTAGGAGACTGCAATGGGCTGGGCATGTGGCTAGAAAGGAGACCAACAGAATTCCTAAGAGGGCACTTTCCAAACAACAAGACCATTGGGCCGACCTCGCACACGGTGCAAAAATGACAGGGAAGAACGTCACAACATTAGGAATCCCCGCTGGGTGGAGAGATACAGCTAGAGGAAGAAGAATATGGAAGCAGATCGCTGATGCAGCGCGTGGTCTGAGGCCCTTTGATCGCTGAAAAGAAGAAGAATTAGAGGTTGGCGGTACGTTGTGATATCTGAAAACACGTCTACAGAGCAGCATTCTTGGCTCATAGACCATCTCTCATAAAATTATTCCATACGGCCATAACTGACACAACTGGAACATTTAAACTGGGGGCTGACCTGCGGTAGCCGTTCTGTGGTGGTTCGTCTTGTTCGGAGGTCTAGGAGCGAATGTGTATGCAGATATCATCTGCGACCATGACAACGAGGGCGTGTACGTTGTTTGGGAACAGAAAATTGTGATTCCACCGGAGAATTTGCTAGCCAGTTCCTATTTACGTTGCAACGGCCCGTTTGGATTGCTTAAATAAAGAATTTAATTCAAAATGTAGTTATTTAATGAGCTGGTAAAACCTCTAATTAACATGTCAAAATGTACCTATCTAATGTAAAAAGGCATGTTGAGATGAATCTGCACCCAGCCACCATTATTAATTGTGACGTGAATGCCATAGCGGCAGGAGATCATGCGTAGTCAAAACTTCAAATGGACACGTCGAAATATGCCGATCTTATGCAAAAATGCATGTTCAGGGAAATCTGCGTCCAATCAATAATAGTGGCTATTGGCGTCAACACCATGCGGGAAGGATCCTACCAGCTATTAAAACTGCCATAAGCTTCCTCTTCCCCTCCTCTAGAAGTATTGTTTGTGGTACTGCTGGTGGCATATGAATCCCCAGCAGGACTATACGCTGTCACATAGTTCTCTTGTCGTGTTATTGGTCTTAATATGATGGTCTGAAATGATTAACGTAAAAACACAAATGTTAATCTTTCTGCCAATAAACATCATTTCAGTGAACACAGCATTCACAGTCACCTAACGATAATAACATCGTACTAGCCCAGCATTTGTCATTCAATTCAGCACATTGATATGAGCCGGTTTCGTCATATCACGAGAATAAATATCCCCGTCTTCTCTTGAACTCCAGTGCCCGGTGCATTTCGAAGTATGTAAGTTCAGAGTGATACAAGTACAGCTATTATGTGACAATAAATCTTATAATTAAATGTTTTCGTGAGACATTTAAGTGTCTTTTTATTATCTACGATAATGATCGAAGCAGACGAAATAAATTATAATTTGTGCTGCGGCCGGGACTCGAATCCGGGTCTCTTTTTTTTAATCTCATTTTGTTCGCTTTTGTTCGTTGCATCTTCTCGGGGCGGACGTCGTAATACATTCGTTTAAGTTCGTTGCTGATCGATTAACTCAGTTTTTTTATTACAGAGGGCAGCTGACCCTCTGACCGAACACGCTGAGCTACCGTGCCGGCGGGTCTTCGTGCTTGCTAGGCAGAAATGTTAACCATTACCCTCCACAGCACAATGGTCAACATTGCTGCACGAAGTACCTAAGCTGAGTTCCCTCACCAACACAAACTTCAGTTCATATATACAAGGGAAAATGAACTGAATGGCTCTGAGCACTATGGGACTTAACATCTGTGGTCATCAGTCCCCTAGAACTTAGAACTACTTAAACCTAACTAATCTAAAGTCATCACACACATCCATGCCCGAGGCAGGATTCGAACCTGCGACCGTAGCAGTCGCGCGGTTCCGGACTGAGCCCCTAGAACCGCTAGACCACCGCGGCCGGCAAAATGAACTGAAGTTTGTGTTGGGGAGGGCACTTAGCTTAGGTACTTCGTGCAGTAATGTTGACTGTTGTGCTGTGGTAGTGTAACGGTTAATATATTTGCCTACCAAGCAACAAGACCCGGGTTCGAGTACCGGTCCTAGTACGAATATTAATTCATTTCGTCTGCTTCGATCATTATTATGTGTCACTTAACACGCCACTAACATTACCCGAACCGTTGCTTCTAGGGAGAAACTAAAACGCTTATGACGATGTTAACAACAGCTACCATTGCGAAACAGCGACGACTGTCTCAGTTAAGTACAGTACAGCAATTTGTTCATTGCCACCCAGACGTAAGGTAGTGTAGAAAGTTATTACCGCAAATGTCTGTCATTGTTCTCGGTTGATTGACTGTTTTTTTCCTTCACTTTACAGTATTACTGCTAACAGACACTTCCGCAAATGCATTTGTGTTTTACTAAAAGACAACGATTTCAGACTCCTGATAAATTATTATTATTATTGTTTTCGATTATTCCCATTTAAGAGAGCGTTTGAACTTGAATTCCTTTATGATGATTGTTTATGTTTTTTCTGAGCCCAAATTTTCTTCATGTGTTCACTGTTTTGTTTCTTTCGCTCCGCTGTCCATTTGCATCCTGGTCTCTTCTGTGTTGTGGTGTCAAATTTATGTTTTTTGATGATGTTCCTGTATTCAGTTCTATTTTCTGCATCGTTTACTGTTATGTGTGCTTGTCTGAGGTCCTCTTCAACTTCTTTTATCCATTTTGTTTTTCCCCTGGCTGAGTTGATGGCTTTAAGAATTCGCTTTGAAATTCTCTTTTCATTCATCCTGTGGATATGTCCGTAGAACTGCATTCTTCTTTTCCTTATTGTATCCGTAATCTTGTCTGTGTATTTATATAATTCTGATGTTGGTCTCTTCTTCCAGATTCCTTGCTCTTGTATCGGGCCAAAAATTTTCCTGAGAATTTTCCTTTCTTGTTTCTCTATTTCTTTGATTTTAGTTTACCCACCTCGTATTTGTGTTGTTTCAGATGCATACAGTGCCGCCGGAAGTACGACAGTGTTGTAGTGCCTCAATTTTGGGTTAATGGATATGGACTTTTTGTTATAATAGTTCCACGTGAGTTTATATGCTTTCTGTAGTTTTTTTATTCTTTCCTCATTGGCCTTTAGGTTGATCCCTGATGGCTGGATGATTTCTCCCAGGTACTTAAAATGTGGTACTTGTACGATTTTCCCATGGGTTGTCACAATAGGCAATTTGTCTTGTGGCACTCTTTCTATGTACTGGGTTTTCTCATATGAGATTTGCAGGCCAGTTCTTTGTGCAATTTCGTGTAACTTGTCTATGGCGTTAGTGGCTTCTTTTCTATTATTTGTGAGGATTGCAAGGTCATCCGCAAAAGCTAAACACTTCACATTGAATCTATTATCTTTTCTAATGCCAATTTGGATTCCTTTGACTTCTTTTTCCCATGTCCTGATAATTTTTTCAAGAATGATATTAAAGAGTAATGGTGAAAGTCTGTCACCCTGTCGCACTCCAGTTTGGATTTCAAATGGTCCCGAGATATCCCCCATAAATTTAACCTTGGAGACTGTTTCAGTTAATGTTTCCCGAATGATTACTCTTGTCTTTCTGTCAATGCTGAATTCTTCCAGCGTCTTGCAGAGCGCTACTCTGTCTATTGAGTCGTAGGCCTTTTTAGAATCTTCAAAAGTAACCACTGTGTTTCGGGTGTTTCTCATCTGGAGAATCATTTTCAGATTCCAGATCTGCTCTATGCATAATCGTCCCTTGCGAAAACCAGCCGGATATTCTCCTATTTGTAGGTCAGCTTGTTCTTCTATTCTATTCATGAGAACTTTTGATAGGATTTTATATGTGACCGGTTCGAGTGAGATACCCCTGTAATTATTTGGTTCAGTTTTGTCCCCTTTTTTGTGGAGTGGATGGAAGAGTGCGCATTTCCATTCAGAAGGGATCTTTTCTGTTTCCCAAATGTTTAATATGATTTTGTGAATTTTTCCTGTTAATCTTTCATCATTTAGTTTCCATAGTTCTGCAATAATTCCATCTTCTCCTGGAGCTCTACTGTTTTTCAGTGTCGATAATTTCTACTATTTCGTTGATGGTTGGCGGTTTAGCGTCAGGATTTGGTGTAGACGTCTCGTAGTGAATATCGTCTGTAGGTCTTTCGCAGTTGAGAAGTTTGTTGAAATAGTCTGCGAGGATTTGGCAGTTATTCTTCGTGTTAGTTTCTAGTGAACCATTCGGTTTCTTGAAACAAAGATTGGGTGGCTGGTATCCTGCAATATGTTCTTTAAACGTCTTATAAAAATTCCTGGTGTTGTTCTTCTTAAAATCTTTTTCTATCTCATCTAGTCGCCGTTTGTCATAATTTCTTTTTTCCCTCCGAATAGTTTTCGATGTTTGTTTTCGGATTACTAGAAATTGTTGCCATTTTTCTGATGTTTTGTGACTATTGAAGTTTTTCCAGGCCTTGGTCCTTTCTTCTATTGCTTGGTCACATATTATATTCCACCACCTGTGTTTTCTCCTTCTCGGGGGTGACCCAATTTCATCGTGGATTTGAGGATGTCCACAAGTTCTGTCCAGTTTGTGGTGTTTGTCTGACTAATTTTCTGTAAGATGTTTTCCTTGTTGAGTTTTATGTATTCGGGGTCTGGTCTCAGCACTTTGTTTAGTTTTGGCTTTTTTCTATTGGGTTGTAATCTGGTCTTTATCTGTAGAAGATGGTGGTCTGAGTCAAAAAATCCTCTTCTCGTTTTCACATTCAGAATTTCTGCTGTGTTACTCTTGGAGATGGCCACATGGTCTATCTGGAATTCACCCAACATTGTGTTGGGCGACTCCCAAGTATACAGTTTCTTGTTGGGTTTTTTGAATTGTGTTGACATAATTACGAGGCCGAAATTTTCGCAAAAGCTTATCAATCTTTCCCCATTCTTGTTAGTTCTCTTGTGAGCTGTATGGATTCCGGTGATTTTCCTGTATTTTTTCTCTTTACCTAATTGTGCGTTAAAGTCGCCTAACAAGATTATTACATGGTGTTTGGCAATTTTGTTTGTCGTCTCTTCAAGGTCATTCCAGAAGTCATCCACTTTCTGGCGGTTCTTCTTGTTATGGTAACTTAATATTATGGTACCTTAATATTGAGGTCAGAGAATCTGTATTTTCACGCTTCGTAATAGATACTCCCGCTCGAGACAGAAATTTTAGTTGCTTAATTTCCAGAACATAAGAAAAATACATTGTATAATAATAATCACAGATATTCGCAAGCAAGGAGGAAACAGCTTATGCCTATTGTAGAAAACTAGTTTAAATCGACATACCAAAATTTAAGTCACGCACGCCATAATAATTTGTTGTTACTGTTCAGTTGTTGGTAATAAAAAAAGACCATGCAATAAAAATTGTTTTTACGACAGTGACTGATATAATGTGGGCAGGAGGAACATCTGTTGTATATGGATGTGAATAACAAATACAAATGCAAGTCTTGTAAGTGAACGCCTTTCTTTCTTGAAAGAGAAATTTCTGTACACCCAACCAGTTCCAGTGCAATTAAGTACGTCGCAGAGATAACTCCAGTACCAAAAACTGTGAAAAAATTATTGTCGGTTTTATTGCCTGTCTTACTAATTGTCTGGGTCACGACCAGCACCAAAATTGGTAAGCAAATGCACGTATCTAATATCCAGCGTGACTGGAGGCAATTTTTCAGGAGGGCAATGGTCCCATAGTATGAAATCGCCGAAATTAAATTACTCACCCGAATTTTGTTCGTCTCAGTACGTGTGCAATACTTAATAATCCAATAAGAGTCGCAAAACAATCGCCCCTTACACCATTCTTTTTTCTCCAAATTAATTACAGCTGCTGTGAGTCACAAGTATCCTACTCCATCTGCAGCGCAACGCTATGTATCATCTTATCGCCTTATTGGCATGTGTCAGAGCCCGACGTGTAAACAACTTTTTTTTTATTTTGTTTGGAAGTTTGTGGTGCAGTCCTATGGGACCAAACTGCTGAGGTCATTGGTCCCTAAGCTTACACATTACTTAACCTAGCTCACTTGCGCTAAGGACAACACACACACCCGTGCGCCGGCCGGAGTGGCCGTGCGGTTCTAGGCGCTACAGTCTGGAACCGAGCGACCGTTACGGTCGCAGGTTCGAATCCTGCTTCGGGCATGGATGTGTGTGATGTCCTTAGGTTAGTTAGGTTTAATTAGTTCTATATTCTAGGCGACTGATGACTTCAGAAGTTAAGTCTCATAGTGCTCAGAGCCATTTGAACCATTCTGAATACACCCATGGCCAAGGGAGGACTCGAACCTCCGACACAGGGGATCCGCGCGAAGCGTCACAAGGCGCCATAAACCACGCTAAGCGACGCTTCTATACTACTCTGAGAGAGGTATTCATTTTATGAATCTTATTGGTAACACAGAATTATGGCTTCTCCCTCCACTGCTTACTTTTAAAGACAATTAAAATTCTGAGTAGATGTGAGTAAATTTTGAAATAAAACAATGATACCCGATACTTGATATAACTCAGTATTTCAAACCTGTCAGTTTCATGTTTCCTACAAATCAATTGTGAAGGAAGCAAACGTTGTTCAGCGTAGCGATTGCAGTGTAACATGAAACCTGCAAGAAAGAAAAAGTGTGTTTTGAGATGATTTCATTTGTGTAGAAGACACACAGTCACAAGGATGATCGGGAATTTTTCAGCTAATTTAAGCATTAAGTGTTGGTGCTTCAACTTTAAAATATGGATCTGTAGGAGTTTCACAAAACATATGTCATCTTGTTTGTAGGCTCACGACAAATACAGAAAAACGAGAGGAGAATTTTCGGTTAGCAGAAAAGCCAACATAGTGTTACGCGTGGAGGCCGAAATGCACGCGTTTTAGCTCACGCAGGCTGGCGTGAGGAAGGAAGAACTATACTGACGTGAGGTCTGGAACATGACAAGGAATGAGAATTCAGAAAGCGTTCGTAATTTGTTTGATACTTAACTTTAATCCATTAATGATGAACGTCGCTCTTGACGGTACATGATTCACAATATCTGTTCAGAATACATTCTTGAAGTAATTATAGTAACTGAATATGGCTCCTTCCTAGGTCGTAGCAAATGACGTAGCTGAAGGCTATGCTAAACTGTCGTCTCTGTAAATGAGAGTGTATGTAGGCAGTGAACCCTCGCTAACAAAGTCGGCTGTACAACTGGGGCTAGTGCTAGGGAGTCTCTCTAGACCTGCCGTGTGGCGGGGCTCGGTCTGCAATCAGTGATAGTGGCGACACGCGGGTCCGACGTATACTAACGGACCGCGGCCGATTTAAAGGCTACCACCTAGCAAGTGTGGTGTCTGGCGGTGACACCACATTCCTCCACCGCAAATCGGCGGACGGTTGTGGTGTAAGACCTCCGCCCTCGCGGGGAGGACCCCATGTTGACGTATGCGACGTGGTGGGGAGCCTAACAACAGGCGAGGCTGTGCCACCCGCACCCAGCCATTTGGCCCGCGGGGAGCTAGGGAATGCCTGAAAATCTACTCGAGGGTGCACGCCAACAGGCCGTGTATGCGCCCGTAGAGAGACAGGAGAGGCCGAAGGGTCGACCTCCATCGGGCCGGGGCACCTGACGGGCGAAGACGACTTATGGTCCGGAGTCGGCGAGAGTACCATGACGGAGGACAACTGGTCCCGGGGAGCGCTCGGCGACGCGTGACCCTGGGGGGCGCCCGGAAGCTGCAGCGACGCGTCCACTGCCGGCGTCGCCGGCGGGAGGACAAGGCGGCGGCAGCGGCGCGTCGCCATGGGGCAAAATGGAAGGCAGCGTCGCTAACACCTGGGGCTGAGGCGAGCCAGTAGATGGGTCCCCAGGGCGCTGACCGGATGGCTCCGTCGCTGAAAGCAGACGGGGAGCGGCAGATCCCGTGCGACGACAGAGGCGCAGCTGATTGAGATGCCGGCGCACCTCACCAGAGGCCCCCAAAACCAGATGCATAGCGCATCCGAGGCAGCGAAGAATGCTCCCTTCGAGCCAACGTCGTGAACCTCGATAGTGGCGGTAGTAGACAACGTCGCCTGGGGAAAAAGCAGGTGTCTGCCATTGCACAGGAACCTGATGCGGCGGATGTATCAAAGACATTAAGGTTCGATGATGGCGACCGTGGAGCAACTCAGCCGGCGAGCGACCATCTCGGGGCTGAGAGCGATACGAGGGCAAAAAGAACAATAACGCGTCCTCCCAAGAATGCGACTCTTTCAACTTTAACATCTGTGACTTGAAAGTTCTGACCAATCGTACAGCGGCACCGTTTGACTGTGGCGAAAGCGGCGCGGACGTCAGATGTTGAATACCATTGGCCTTGCAGAATGACTGAAATTCTGCGGACATGAATTGTGGGCCATTGTCGGAAACAATTGTCTGTGGAAGACCTTCAATGCAAAAGATAGAAGATAACACTTGGCTGGTGGCAGATGATGTCGTGGAAGACAACCGGACAACAAAAGGAAAATTACTGAATGAATCTCTCACAACCAATCATCGAGCATTCCAGAATGGACCAGCAAAATCGATGTGTAAGCATTGCCAAGGGAAAGTGGCTTTTGGCCATGCAAAGAATCTCCGCGTGGTGCTGATTGTTGTTCGGCACACACCATGCAAGAAGAGCACATATTCGTAATCGCGGCATCGATTCCGAACCAAGTACAGTGTTGACGAGCAAGTTGTTTCGTTCTCACTATACCTGAATGTCCTTGGTGGAGAAGCTTTAAGACAGAGGACTGTAATGAACGTGGTACCACGACCCTGGACTGATCATTATCAGAACGCAACAGCAAAACACCATATCGAACAAAAAGCCTCTCCTTGTGAGCAAAAAATCGGCGAACCAACGGGTCCCCGATCCGTGACTTTGACAAGGGCCATCGCGTAACAACAAAACGCAGAACGGTAGCAAGGACAGGGTCGGCAGTTGTGGCTGTAGCTACATGACGAAAGTCAATCGGATATGATTCGACCACGTCATTGGTTTCCGAATAAATGAACATACAAGCAAGTTCGGAGGAATCGAATGCCCTATCCTCAGCAACAGGTAAGTGGGACATCGCATCGGCGTTTCCGTGCTCAGCAGTGGACCGATACAAGATATCGTAGCGGTACTGCGAGAGGAAAATAGACCAGTGAATGAATTTCTGCACTGTACGTAAAGGTACAGGCTTGTTCGGATGAAAAAGCGAAGTCAAAGATTTGTGGTCTGTGATTGTGGTGAAGTGACGACCATACAAGAAGTCATCAAACTTTGTAGCACCAAATACGAGAGGCAATGCTTCTTTCTCCATCTGTGAATAACTTCTTTGCGCAGACGAGAGCAGTTTGGACGCAAAGGCAATAGGGCGATCGTGCGAGCCATCTTTTTGAGCAAGCACAGCACCGATCCTGAAATCCGATGCATCTACCATCAACAAAAGGGGCTTCCGGGGATTGAATGGCGTAAGGCAAGTATTGGAAAGCAACGCCGATTTCACCCGGCGAAAGGCGCGTTCGCATTCCGTCGTCCAGACGAGCGGAACACCTTTACGGCGTAAGCGATGAAGTGGAGCTGAAATGGAAGATGCATGTGGCACAAATCTGTGATAATAGGTGATTTTTCCCAGCACACTCTGTAGCTGCTTCAAATTTTGTGGCGAAGACAAGTCTTGTATGGCACGGAGGTGCGTGGGACTGGGATGTATGCCTTGGGCATTGAGTACATGGCCCAGGTATGGCAAGTCATGAGCAAAAAACACACATTTGTCCATCCGTAAGCGAAGACCATTATGTCGCAAGACCTGAAATAATGTTCTCAGATTGGCTAAATGTTCTTCTACCGTCTTTCCAGAGATCAAAATATCGTCCAGATAGTTTGCTGCAGTAGGGACCGATGCACAAACAGTTTGTAGATATTGCTGAAACAATGCAGGGTCGGATGCACACCCGAATGGCAGTTGTGTGAATTGATACAAACCAAGATGCGTGTTAACCACCAAAATGCACTGGGATTCTTCGTCCACCGGTATTTGCAAGTACGGATCTGCTAGGTCCAACTTCGAAAAATGTTTGCCTGGGCACAGTCTGTCAGAAATATCTTCTGGGCGGAGTAAAGGAAAAGTTGCAATCACTAGTTGTGGATTCACTGTTGCCTTGAAGTCCAAACAAAGTCTCAATTTTCCCAAATGTTTTGGCAAAATTACTAAGGGTGATGCCTGCACACGTTCAATTACACCTTGTGATTCCAAATCATGTAATGTTATTGCAACCTCATCATGCAATGCGTGGGGAACATTGCGCGCTCTGAAAAATTTCGGTTGCGCGTTTACTTTCAGTTCAAAATGTGCTTATTGCAACTGAGGTCTGGTACAAAAATGCCCGAAAATTCTTCACATAGATGAGAAGCACTATTTGAACGCACAGTCTGGTTCACTGATAGGACCTGATTTACTATAGACAAGTTAAACAACTGTAATAAATCGAAACCAAACAAGTTCACTGCAGAAGAAGAATGAAGGATGTAAAATGACACAATTTTTGTTTGTCGTTTGTATGTTGCAAGAAGGCTGCACTGTCCTAACACAGTGATCTCTTGACCTGAATAGCTTGTTAACTTAACATTTGTGGCACACAATGGAGGTGTGCCCAGCAGTTTGTAAGTGTCTTGATTGATCAGTGAAACTGTCTCATGCAGTGTGAACTGACACTAGTACAAAATCACTTGCGACTTGACGGGAGTTCTGGCAATGTCGACGCACACTATTTGTGGGATGAACACAGTCACTGTTTGAGAGTGGCACTGGGCAGAATGGAATGAACGACATGAATTTCCATGGGCGAAGTTTCGTGAGCCTGAGTATCCTTGGTTCGATTCCGATTCCGGCGCGAAGCAAAGACCCTGGAATTGTTTTGAGTTTACGATCTGAGCTTTTTCTGGCAAACACTCTGAATATGTCCTTTTTTATTACAGTAAAAGCAAATAGCTTGGCGTGACGGGCAATTCTAACGCGAATGTTTAGTAGCACACCACTTGCATGATTTGAGCACTATGTTTGCTTGCCGGCGTGGCACACGTGACTGCGAGCCTGGCAGCAGCGGCGCGGCCGGGTGCGAGAGCTGTTTACTGCTCCGTGCAGCTCGCCCGGCGGGCCGGTTAACCTGACACAGGTCTGGCGAAGTTTCAAATGATTCCTGAGCAAAGTCAAGTGTGTCCTGCCGATCCAATATGTCCATCAGTTGTTGAAGGGAGGGTTTGACTAGTTTCAAAATCTGTTCCCTGTACGAACATCAGAAATGTTCTGTGCAATTGCAGCACGTACCATAGTATCTGAATATGGGAGTCCACATTGACACTCAAAAGCGCAATCCCTAGTAAGGTCTTGCAAGGTTGCAACCCACTCCCGATTAATCTGACCTGCCGTACGTTTTGTACAAAAGAAGGTATACCGTTTCGCAACTACATTGACTGATTGTTTGAAATATTCATCTAATGCAGACAAAATATACTGATGTGAGGTCTGGAACATGACAAGGAATGAGAATTCAGAAAGTGGTCGTAATTTGTTTGATACTTAACTTTAATCCATTAATGATGAACGTCGCTCTAGACGGTACATGAATCACAATATCTGTTCAGAATACATTCCTGAAGTATTTATAGTAACTGAATATGGCACCTTGCTAGGTCGTAGAAAATGACGTAGTTGAAGGCTATGCTAAACTGTCATCTCTGTAAATGAGAGCGTATGTAGACAGTGAACCATCGCTAGCAATGTCGGCTGTACAACTGGGGCGAGTGCTAGGGAGTCTCTCTAGACTAGGCCTGCCGTGTGGCGGCGCTCGGTCTGCAATCAGTGATAGTGGCGACACGCGGGTCCGACATATACTAACGGACCGCGGCCAATTTAAAGGCTACTACCTAGCAAGTGTGGTGTCTGGCGGTGGCACCACAGAGAAGAAGGGAAAAAATTCCATAGGATTGAGTTAATGTGATCTTCGATCATTTTGACTACTTAGACATCGTCTTTCAGCAGCAGCAAAATGTCCTGGTGCTCCATCATGCACCTATCTCTTTCCCCGACGTTCCTCAAGGGTTACATCCTCAAGTAATCCTGGAAGATCCCGCCTCAGTAACAGAAGTTTCCCTTGTCCGTCACGTTTTGTGGTCCTGTGAGACGATCGCATAGTAGCCCTGACCACAGATGTGGTGAGAAACGCTGCTGAAGTGGTAATTCATGAACAGCATTGGCGTTTTTTTCGAAGTTGAGTAAACTTGGATAGGGAATTAATCAAAAACTTGACATTTCAAATACATTTGTACCAAATATGGCACTATGTCATGCTAAAGTTCGTGGTGTCTCACAGACAACTCGTCTGTGGACCCATGTTTATTAGCTCGATTATTCTTAAATTATAACATATTTCCACTTGAGTAAATTTTCGCTGTTGTTTATTAAACGTGCATGTCAAGGTCTGTTGTAGTGCAATGAATATGACCACGGTCTTCTTCAGCCAATCACCGTAGACGTTGTGCAGATGTCTTCTGCACAACTGTACAGGTGTACAACGGCTTGCAGGACGGACGTGCATTGCGTAACTATACGCCGATTAAAATTGCTTTACAGTTGACACTTCACACGTTGGAGCTGGTTACCTTCAAACCAGGGCTCTAAACGTCACTCCCGAACCGTTCGCCGTTGACATACTGTCACAATTGATGAGTTCACTTCCAGTTCCTTGTCCGGCTTTCTTTCTTGATGTGTTTCGAGGCCGAAACCTGTGTCTGGCTCTTTTATTTCGTGTTTCATCATACATGACAACAACACCAAAAGCAACATACGTGCACACACACACACACACAAACACACACACACACACACACACACACACACACACACACACACAACGATGCTAACGAAATACCCATATTTCATTCACAGCACTAACCAAACACTACTGGTTCCTTCCCCACAAGACACGATTCAGTGTCATATGTGCAGTTATGTTTACCTCAGAGATCATCTTACATTGCCGGCCGAAGTGGCCGTGCGGTTAAAGGCGCTGCAGTCTGGAACCGCAAGACCGCTACGGTCGCAGGTTCGAATCCTGCCTCGGGCATGGATGTTTGTGATGTCCTTAGGTTAGTTAGGTTTAACTAGTTCTAAGTTCTAGGGGACTAATGACCTCAGCAGTTGAGTCCCATAGTGCTCAGAGCCATTTTTTTTCATCTTACATTAGATAAGCTTCGCACGACATTGCGTGAAGTCGAATTTTTGATGGCTGCAATACATCGTTGCGACTAGGTCACCAAAATCGTAAATGTTACAGCATAAAGCAGTGTACTGGAGTAATATAGTGGTTACCCGCCCGGTTAGCCGCGCGGTCTAACGCACTGCTTTCCGGGCGGGAAGGCGTGCCGGTCCCCGGGCACTAATTCATCCGGTGGATTAGTGTCGAGGTCCGGTGCGCCGGCCACTCTGTGGATGGTTTTTAAGGCGGTTTTCCATCTTCCTCGGTGAATGCGGGCTGCTTCCCCTTATTCCGTCTCAGTTCACTATGTCGACGATTGCTGCGCAAATACTATCTCCAAGCACGCGTGCACCATAATTAATCTACCACGCAAACATTGGTGTTACACTCGTCTGGTCCGAGATGTTCCCGGGGACTGCTGTAGCCTGTTGTGGGGTTGTTAACCACTGAGCGCTACGGCGGGGACGAAACCTCGCCGTCGTTTCTAGGTCCCCAGTTCAATGCAATACAATATAGTGGTTAGCTTTCAAACGTGACAGTTAGAAATACAATATAGTGGTTAGCTTTCAAACGTGACAGTTAGAAAGCAGTTAGTTCGAATTTCGATAAATACAGCGAAATTTTTTATTTCGAAATCTTATCAAAAGACCATGATTATTGTTTTTATCCGGTTAATATCTGATACCTCGCCGCGTTATTTTTATCACCGTATTGACTTCTTTATTTACTCTTCTAGTCATTGCTGTCATTAATTTTTCTTTTGGAATCTGTCTGCGTCGTCTGTATTCTGCAACCAAGAGTCAACTATGACTTCTCATGGTTTGATAAAGCGGCAGCTCGTGTAGCCAGTGTGATAGTCTCAGGTAACAAATGTTAGCGGGAAATGACAGATTACTTTTAGCGCTGAAACTGAAATCTGAGTTTGCCGTAGAGGTTAGCTTTAATCGTGATTTTAGTCACGCAGCACATTGTTAACAGCCGTTTTCTCGGATACATTGCACATCATGAGGTTATGATTAGGTTAGCATGTAAGTTTAAATTCAAGGGTGCAAAACGTGTCGTCTTCCACAGTTCGCTGATTGTTCACTTAAATTGAGGTGCCGACAGACAGGGCCGTTGCAAGGTGTTTTGCTGCACTAGACGAGTATTGAAAAATGACTCCACCACTCTTTTACTACCAACGGTCTTCCCGATACCCCCCCCCCCCCCCCACCCCCTCCACACCACCAACATCCAACGACACAACGATTCAAATCTCCTGTTATACTTAAGTCATTTAACTAAGGTGACCAGACGTCCTCATTTTGTGGGGGCAGTCCTCAGTTCTCATGCTTTGTCCTTTAAAAGTGATCAAGGACAGCAAATGTCCTAAAATGACTATTTTTGTCTTCAGTTTTTGAAAAATCCAAAAACGAATGAAATATGAAGAATGTGTTGAACATTTTAAACTAAAACTCAACTGAATATACCAGTGCAACCAAATTTGGCATAAAATACCTATTCTATGTATTTGCAAGAAAATGAACTAATAAACTTGAATTCAGAAATGGCAGACATGGTGAAGCATCAAACTAGGTCGTCTGGATATCGGTGGTGTTATCGTTTCTGTTTTAATCGGAATTTTTTAGAATGAGAAATCTCATTTTTTTAGCATCAGCATGAAATAAACAAATGACTCCTTGTCTGCATTTTGTATTGACAGTTCTACAACTTTTATCAGCCTCCGCGGTGGCGCAGTGGCCTAAGCAACAGGCTTTTAATTAGGGCTGTTGATAAAACATCGGTATATGGATATTTTACCCAAAAGTATCGATATGTAGCGGTGACAATTCCTTCCCGGAATGTCGATATACCGATATCGAAACGGAAATATTGTGTGCCGATATTTTTATTTTATATTTTTTCGCAATTTTCGGTAAGTATTTGAAATAGTTATTTTGAAATTGTAATAGAAAATAATTTTACTTACAATGTGTGAAGGAGTCTCACTACTTTTTGAGCGTTCATCAGGTCGAGTCTTTCTCTTTGTTTAAAGCAAGTATAGGTGGCACAAAGAAGAAGTCAGATTACACTTGGAGGGGGGGGGGGCGGGGTGAATGGAATAACAAGATTTCCGATAGGAAGGAATAGCACACCAGTTGCCTTAAAGAACAATTTTTAACCCAACTAGTGTGCTATTTCTTTACACCGTCATTCTTCGAAAACATTTGCTAAAAATGATGAACAAAAATCTAAATGTCAAGACTGGTCTTAGCGGTGGGCGGAGACGTGCGAGGGGAAATTTTGACGTGATCGGCGCTACTAACAGAAACTTCAACGTTTAACTTCACCACGTTATTTTGACACTACAACTACTAGGTAGCTGGCGTTTACAGAAATGAAAAATAAAAGGGAAGCCGACATGAAGCGTTCTGGACACATCCGGTATGTGACGAAACCGAACGACGGACTCATCGGACACCTTTTATTGTGTCACTTACATGCAGCTACCATTGTTAGCAAAGGGGTTATCGCCAAGCGTGAACGTGCGTAGTTTTCTTTTCAGTTCTTGCTGTAAGAGGGATAAGCAGGCTGCTAGCTTGTTGATGTACAGAAAATCTGGAATATCTCATAATAAATGAGAACTGAAATATACAGCTCCAAAACCGGCAGTATATTTAAAATGTGCAGCTGATATTTTTATAGACTGGTACGTCGATATGTTTTCGTCGATATATCGATCTTTCTTAACGCTATATCGGCGGACTATATTGAATTTTTTAAATAATCGATATTTTTAAAAATATCAACAGTCCTTCTTCTGATCATTCGTCTCAGATGGGTCCGGGTTCGAATCCCGGTGGTGCATGGATGTTGTATATGTCTAACGCCACTATCTCTTTCCCTTCCCTAGAGTCAGTTATCCAAAATTAGGGATGGGCGACTGGATATAGCCCAGAGAACCGCACAACGTGGTTGTTCAAAAATGGCTCTGAGCACTATGGGACTTCACATCTATGGTCATCAGTCCCGTAGAACTTAGAACTACTTAAACCTAACTAACCTAAGGACATCACACAACACCCAGGCATCACGAGGCAGAGAAAATCCCTGACCCCGCCGGGAATCGAACCCGGGAACCCGGGCGTGGCAAGCGAGAACGTTACCGCACGACCACGACATGCGGGCACAACGTGGTTGTTATCATATTCTGATATTCGTATTTTAACACAGGTAATAGTAAATTAAAATTGCAATATAATGATTAAATCGTAAAATATGTAGAACTCCTTAATACTATGTTAGGCCGAGCGGTTCTAGGCGCTTCAGTCTGGAACCGCGCGTCCGTTACGGTCTCAGGTTCGAATCCTGCCTCGGGAATGGATGTGTGTGATGTCCTTAGGTTAGTTAGGTTTAAGTAGTTCTAGGTTCTAGGGGACTGATGACCTCAGATGTTAAGTCCCATAACGCTCAAGCCATTTGAACCATTTGAATACGATGTTATCGCAATTGGTGAATTTTATTGACTCGGCTAATCAGTCAACAAATTCGTCAAATTTTTGGATGACGTGGCAAACTCATCTACTACTTTATCATGAAACATACTATCTGTGTTATTAATAATACCTGTTTCAAGATTACGAATGGTTCTTAGAGTTCTTGTCCTAACAGTGCACGAAGCCTGGCATCTATTTATTTTAAAGCAGAAAATGTGCTTTCGCACATTACTCGTGTAAATCCAACTGTCAGCAAAGTGCAATAAGCAACATAGAGTTGCAGTATGCACTAATATGTAATTTATACTGAGACAACAGCTTGCAAGCACAAGGTACACAATTTCTACAATCGTGAACTGTCGATGACCAAGTTATGACATTTTCTTCCAAGTCATTATTTGCATATACGTCAAACCCGAAGAAAACGACAGCTAATTTTTTTGAGAATTGACAATGTTATCCATTTCGCCTGCTGCCAGTCTCACTGTCGGACACTCAGAGACAGACTTACAGACACCAACTCATTTTTATGTACGGGTATGACGAACTACACCCACTTTTTACTCCTTTTAGATATGTTAACAGAGAACAAATGGTTCAAATGGCTCTGAGCACTACGGGACTTAACATCTGAGGTCATCAGTGCCCTAGAACTTAGAACTACGGAAACCTAACCAACCTAAGGACATCACACACATTCATGCCCGAAATAGGATTCGAACCTGCGACAGTAGCAGTCGCGCGGTTCCGGACTGAAGCGCCTAGAACCGCTCGGCCACCGAGACCGGCAGAGAAGTAGAAAACCTGGCTTGTGAATACGTAATCGATTATTCACAGGAAACAATAGCAGAACTTAAGACATCAACAGATACACTCATAAAAGTGACGACTGACAAATGCTGTGCTTAGACAAAAACAAAAAGAGTGACTTACGGAGGTGTGGTATCATTTCGCAACATGATCGCTGACCAGCGCACATGTCCTGCTCCACCGCCCGACAAAGATGAATCACGATCATGTTTGTTTCCGTTTCGTACTCAGCAGCGGCTGCTTTAGTTTTGAGGTAGGCAGAGGCACTGACTACATTTGTCAAAGTAAGTAAAGACTTATTAAGTAACTGTTCCGTATGCTTTTGAAGACAATTCGGTGTTCGCCGTTTGATTTGAAATTAAATTCTTCCTCCCTTTTCCGCCCCTAAAATATCCCCGCCTCAGGTGGCCGCGTAGTCTTATCTAATGGTAGAAACGGCCCAGCCGACAGGGCATGTCACAATTCCGCCATATCTCGCGGCAGTCTTTTCCAATATTGCTTTGCATTACACATTAACAGCATTTGTGAAGTGACCATTGCTGTTTGTGTGAAGCGTATAACCGAGCGGTGGCCGGAAGGCGATGTGGGAACACTGTAACAGCATGTGACAGACGTCGACTGTCAAATTATTCCAATCGGGCTACAGGCGGCCTTAGCGCAGCGACAGCGGTATCCGAGCATCGACCCGATAATATCCCATTATACGATTAGTGACGAAAATTTGGAGCACGTATTGTTTAAATACACTCCTGGAAATGGAAAAAAGAACACATTGACACCGGTGTGTCTGACCCACCATACTTGCTCCGGACACTGCGAGAGGGCTGTACAAGCAATGATCACACGCACGGCACAGCGGACACACCAGGAACCGCGGTGTTGGCCGTCGAATGGCGCTAGCTGCGCAGCATTTGTGCACCGCCGCCGTCAGTGTCGGCCAGTTTGCCGTGGCATACGGAGTTCCATCGCAGTCTTTAACACTGGTAGCATGCCGCGACAGCGTGGACGTGAACCGTATGTGCAGTTGACGGACTTTGAGCGAGGGCGTATAGTGGGCATGCGGGAGGCCGGGTGGACGTACAGCCGAATTGCTCAACACGTGGGGCGTGAGGTCTCCACAGTACATCGATGTTGTCGCCAGTGGTCGGCGGAAGGTGCACGTGCCCGTCGACCTGGGACCGGACCGCAGCGACGCACGGATGCACGCCAAGACCGTAGGATCCTACGCAGTGCCGTAGGGGACCGCACCGCTACTTCCCAGCAAATTAGGGACACTGTTGCTCCTGGGGTATCGGCGAGGACCATTCGCAACCGTCTCCATGAAGCTGGGCTACGGTCCCGCACACCGTTAGGCCGTCTTCCGCTCACGCCCCAACATCGTGCAGCCTGCCTCCAGTGGTGTCGCGACAGGCGTGAATGGAGGGACGAATGGAGACGTGTGGTCTTCAGCGATGAGAGTCGCTTCTGCCTTGGTGCCAATGATGGTCGTATGCGTGTTTGGCGCCGTGCAGGTGAGCGCCACAATCAGGACTGCATACGACCGAGGCACACAGGGCCAACACCCGGCATCATGGTGTGGGGAGCGATCTCCTACACTGGCCGTACACCACTGGTGATCGTCGAGGGGACACTGAATAGTGCACGGTACATCCAAACCGTCATCGAACCCATCGTTCTACCATTCGTAGACCGGCAAGGGAACTTGCTGTTCCAACAGGACAATGCACGTCCGCATGTATCCCGTGCCACCCAACGTGCTCTAGAAGGTGTAAGTCAACTACCCTGGCCAGCAAGATCTCCGGATCTGTCCCCCATTGAGCATGTTTGGGACTGGATGAAGCGTCGTCTCACGCGGTCTGCACGTCCAGCACGAACGCTGGTCCAACTGAGGCGCCAGGTGGAAATGGCATGACAAGCCGTTCCACAGGACTACATCCAGCATCTCTACGATCGTCTCCATGGGAGAATAGCAGCCTGCATTGCTGCGAAAGGTGGATATACACTGTACTAGTGCCGACATTGTGCATGCTCTGTTGCCTGTGTCTATGTGCCTGTGGTTCTGTCAGTGTGATCATGTGATGTATCTGACCCCAGGAATGTGTCAATAAAGTTTCCCCTTCCTGGGACAATGAATTCACGGTGTTCTTATTTCAATTTCCAGGAGTGTATTTAGGGGTAATACTGCTAGCGGTACAAAATGGTTCGAACACGTAATATCTGTAATTGGTAAGGCGAGTGTAAGACTTAAATTTGTTGCAAGCTACCAGTGCTCTGCATCTGTAAACGACACGTAAGACGCTAGTGCGTTGAACTGTAGAGTCATCCTCCAATGTCTGGAATTCTTTGCAAACAGGAATACCGTCAGACATCATAAGAATGCTTAGAATCACTGCTAGGTCGGTAAAACCGATACGAAACTGTAACGGAAGTGCTCAGGAAACAAAAATAGGGACTTTCCTGGCAGATGTATTCTTCGTGACGCACCGGAGCTCGAACGTAAGACCTTTGTCTTCCTCTCTAATGACTGAGCTGCCCAGACACTACCTACGAGCCGCGTACATAGCATCAACTTCGCCAATACCCCTTCTCCTACATTCCAAACTTCATAGAACTCTGCATCAAAACACAATCCGTTGCAGAATGAAAACTCATTCTGGAAACAATACCCGAGGTTACGACTAAACCATATCTCCTCAATACTGCTAGACTCGCAAGGTATGCGGGGGAACTTTTATAAGTTAGATAGACAGAGGAGGGGTATTGGCGAAAGTAAAGTTGTGAGGGTGGGGTAGTGAGTCGTGTTTGGATAGCTCAGAAATTAATACATTTGCTGACGGAGTGCAAAAGTGCGTGGTCTGAGTACCGCTCCAGCACACAAATCTTATCTTACAGGAAGTTTGAAATCAGCGCACAACTGTTGCAGGGTGAAAACTCACTCTTAAATACAGATCTTCAGAAGAAGGCATCGTTTATCTCGTTAAACTCTGTTGTGTTAGCTTAGTGAAACAGTATGCGTAAAAGATGGTACAACAATTCCTCTGCCACCGTCGTGTGATGAGAACAGATAAGAGGGGTTGGGGAGCGTACAGAGGTATATAAGAGTCATTTTTCCCCCAGTCAATATGCGAATGAAATGAGGTCGTTAATGGTGGTTCGAAGTACCCTCCGCCACACACAGTACAGTGGCTTGTGGACTACGTATGTGGCCGTAGACGTGGACCGACGACATTGGCTGGGACTGCTAGGAGGATGTCCAGCCTATCAGGTATCGATCGATCATTACGGCAATTCCGCACGGCGCGAGGCGACAGGGAGATACGATCAGAGCGCTGCGCCCAGCCTCCGGAAGCACTGTTGGATGACGTGATTAGCGGTCTCTATCGCATTACAGCTAGCCCATCACGCGTTATCTGTCCTCTGTCCTCGACGTCGTAGGGGGTGTATAGTTGCGCGTGTGAATGCTTCTTACTGAACTAAATGTGAAAATAATAATCTTGATTACCAAAACAGTTTTTATATAATTATATATATTTTATATAATTTTATAAAATTATCAGCTCATGGCGTGTTTTGTGAGAGCCCAATCACCTGGTTTGTGGCACGCACAATAGGATAGAGCAACTAAACTCCATCCGAACAGACTTCGGGAGGCACAACGGTACCGTCCGACCGCCGTGTCATCTTCACCCGATTGGCGTCACTGGAAGTGTATATGGAGGGGTATGTGACGACCACACCGTTATCCTAGCAGTTGTCCGCATCCGTGACTAGAGCCGCTACTTCTGTCAGGTAGCCCTCAATTGACCTCAAATGGGCTGAGTGCATCCCGCTTGCCAACAGCGCTCGGCAGACCCGGTTACCCATCCAACTGCTAGCCAAGTGCGAAAACGCTTAACTTCGGTGATCGGACGGAAACCAGTGTTATCCCTGCGGCAAGGCCGTTAGCTGTATAGGATATAGTGAAAGATATTAAAAGGCGTGGTAAAACTGATAACGTAACTATTAAAACTTTGACTTCTCACACCATAGCACTACCAGTAGCCTGCTGAACAGACCTAGACAGTTCGACATTGAATAAGAAACGTGTTACTAGAATGTTGCAACTTTGAAAGGCAGAGAAACATAATACTCAAAAGTGTGATACTGAAAGGCGAAAACTGGCTAAGAAGCTAGAACTAACTAGTAAAATTCTTTTTTTTTAATGAGTTCTATTAATTCTGTAATTCAGTAGTATTTATAAACGTCTGAATATCAGTCACAAACCCAAGAAAAAAGCTCTGTACTAATTTTATAGCAATTACAATTGTAAGAAACATTATAAAATATTTAAAATATCTTTTTCTGACCTACAGAAAAAGTCGTAATTAAGTAAACCAGCACAGGTAGTGTTTGTTACTCTATGTAATTGAGGACGTTAATAAAATGACAGTGGAAGAAGAGAAGTAAGCGTTGGCAATTATGTGAATCACAGCCGAGAATCAGCTCTGATTCAAGTCTACAACAGAAATATTCTCAATGTACATCAAACCAGAATTCTATAGTGGAAAACAACAGCCCAATGCCACACTTACAGTCTCCGCAGTTATGCACTTCATGGCCAGTTTTTGAAGTATATTGAAGGCAAAATAGACAGAAAAAAATGTGGCTTTGGCTGACCAATGGAACCCTAAATAAGCAAACTGACGGACTGAGTTTCTCTGCACAGGAACTAGCGCCATCAAAGCCGGAATCGAGAAATCAGCAAAAGAACAAAAGTGCAGACTCTGCAGAGAAACTGAAAAAAACGATTGACTGTATCCCGAGCTGCTGCGAAATATCGCTCAGACTGGTTACAAGTAGAGGCACAATGCTATGGCACGAATGACCCACTGAAACTTACGTCAAAATTACCATCTTCCGGTGGCGAGGTACTGGTGGGACCACAATCCAGAGAGAGTTGTCGAAAGCGGGCATGCCAAACTGCCGTGGGAATTTCGACTCCAATCAGATCGAATTATGGAACACAATCTAGCAGACGTCACAACTATAGTGAAAAAGAAAGTATGGATGAATCTGCCACCCCAGCTGATAGCAGCTTCGAAGAAAAACAACGTAAAAACTTGCCAGATACGGGGACGTGAAAATCGACCTACAGCGACTCTGCTGTAAACCAGCGAAGCTGGTCCCAGTGGTTGTCGCCACACTGGGAGCAGTGTCAAGATATCTTAGTAGGGGCTAAAAAACTATTAGCACTGATGAAACGGCCATTTGTCATCTACAGAAAACCAGTTTATTGGAATCTTATAAGGAAGTTGAAGTTGGTAATTACTGTGAGTTAATATGGATAGAGGAAATTCACTGAAGCGCCAAAGATACTGGTATAGGCATGCGTATTCAAATACAGAGATATGTTAACCGGCAGAACACGGCGCTGCGGTCGACAACGCCTTTATAGGACAACAAGCGTGTGGTGCAGTAGTCAGATCGGTTACTGCTGCTACAATGACAGGTCATCAAGATTTAAGTGAGATTGAACGTGGTTTTACAGTCGGCGCACGAGCGGTGGGATACAGCATCTCCGTGGTAGCGATGAAGTGGGGATTTTCCCTTACGACCATTTCACGAGTATACCATGAACATCAGGAATCTGGTAAAACATCGCTGATGCCGGAAAAAGATCCTGCAGGAACGGGACCGACGACGACTGAAGGGAATCGTTCACTGTGACAGAAGTGCAACCCTTCAGCAAACTGATGCAGATTTCAATGCTGGGCTATCAACAAGTGTCAACGTGCGAACCATTCAACGAAACATCATCGGTATGGGCTTTTTCGCAGCTGAAGGCCCACTCGTGTACCCTTGATGACCGCACGACAGAAAGCTTTACTTGTCGTCTGTGCCCGTGAACAACGACGTTGGACTGTTGATGACTGGCAACATGTTGCCTGGTCTGACGAGTCTCGTTTCAAATTTTGTCGAACGGATGGACATGTACGGGTATGGAGACAACCTCATGAATCCATGGACCCTGCATATCAGCAGAGGACTGTTCAAGCTGGTGGATGTCATGTTATGGTGTGGGACATTTGCAGCAGGAGTGATATGGGACCCCTGATACGTCTAGACGCGACTCTGACAGGTGACACGTACGTAACCATCCTGCTGATCACATGCATCCATTCATGTCCATTGTGCATTCCGACGAACTTGGGCAATTCCAGCAGGACAGAGCGACACCCTACACGTTCAGAATTGCTACAGAGTGTCTCCAGGAACACTCTTCTGAGTTTTAAACACTTCCACTTCCCACAAAACTCCCCAGACATGAACATTATTGAGCATATCTGCGATGCCTTGCAACGTGCTGCTCACAAGAGATCTGCATCCCATCGTACTCTTACGACTTTATAGTCAGCCCTGCAGGATTCGTGATGTCAGTTCCTTCAGCACTACTTCGGATATTAGTTGCGTCCATGCCACGTTGTGTTGCGGCACTTCTGCCTGCTCGCGGGGGCTCTACACGATATTAGGAAGGTGTAACAGTTTCTTTGGCTCTTCAGTTCTCTTTTTGACCCCTCCCCCTTCCCTCGACTCAGTTGACGCAGTTGCTGAAAGGTTAAAGGAAAATTTGATTATCGTTTCAAACAGGATCATGCATGTGCTCGACTCACGGCCAGACTCAAATTTCCATATACATCGTTCCTACGTCACAACCTGTACTCAGATATACATTATGTAATTCGGTACAGGGGAGGACATTTAACTGAAAGTCGCTACCCGCTATCGGAGGATAAATACGACATTGTAGTGCGTGTGTTGTTGAGAATAACGGTGCATCGTTCTTCTTAACAACGCAGGAACTTCAATTCACTTTTATCCGCCGTTAGTGGGCAGCGACTATCAGTTAAAATGTCCTCACCTGTATAGAAATTACATAGTGTGTGTTCTGAGGCAGTAACGGCAACATACGGTAGTTTGGCTCTAGCAAGCAGTCGTGCATCGATGGTCAAAGAGGTTAAGGCGATCACTCACACAAAGAAGACAATCCAAGGTCGAGTTCCAGTCCGGCACAATTTTTCATTGATGTCATTCCCTTATACACGTAATGGTTGTCCGTATTCGCAAGTGCGAATACATTTCATGTACTTCATAGCAGCTGTAGTCGCCGCAGTGGCTGTTCCATCAGACATGTATGCATGCTCGGAGTAACATTGTTTCATTTTTCTTAACAACACAGGCAACTGCAATATCGTGCCTTTCAATCTATGTAACTATAGACCACATTTGGCTGCAATTCGAAGAAGTAGTATCAGCAGCTATGTATACAACATAAATGAATAAAAGACGGAACTGATCCCCCAAGGTACACATAATGATTCAGAACACTGTTGCTGCAGAAACGTAAAAAGCGTGAAAAATTTAAAAGAACGCATAATCTCCAAGGGTTACAATTTTTTACAGATGTTCGAAATTTAGCGTGAACTTCATTGTGAGATGCTTTTAATAGTTTCCACAACGAAATTCCGTCTAGAAACCTGCCAGTAAATTTAAAGAGGTCCTGGTTGTATGTAAAGTACATCAGTGGAAACACAATAATTATTACGTTCGCTGTGCGATGGCAATGGTAATGTTATCAATGACAATGCCACTAAAGTTAAGTTGCTAAATACGGTATACCAAAATTCCTTCATCGAAGAAGACGAAATAAATATCCCAGAATTCGAATCGAGAACAGCTACCAACATGAGCAAGTAAAATAAATACCCTCGGTGTAGCGAAGCATGTTAAATGAGATAACAAAGGGAAGTCTTCCTTTCAGAGTATGCTGATATAATAGCTCCATACTTAACAATCACATAACAACCGCTCGCTCAATGACTGATCCATACCTAAAGATTGGAAAGTCGTGCAAGTAATACCAATACATAAGGAAGGAAATGGTGGGTGGTTACAATTAAACTGACAGTGTTCCGAGTGCCTCAGTGTGGGATGTATACATCGCAGGATACTGAAACATCGTAGATATGTTCATTAATTGGAGTGCTCGCGGAATATGCTGAGAAAATAATAGTTTCACTTCTACCACCAGGTGAAAATACGGCGCTGTAAATAGTAATAATGTGAAATGTTTCCTGTTTCCATGGGTTAAGAAGGTTGAAGTTTTCCATATAAAACTCAGAGACAATTGAGAAGAAAGACCATGCACTGCTGGCAAAGTAGTTTTATCAGAACGGAAGCAGTAGCAACGCTGTACTACGGAAATGTCGCCTGTCAATAAATGGGCTAAGGAATATCATCAAGAAATGTGAAGAAACAGGTGAATTAGATGGTGGAGTAGGAAGACGGAGGCAGTTGTCAATGAAGTTGCTGTACCTATAGCCGACCGTGGACCACATGCCCCGAATTCTGCAGCCAATGCTCGAGCTGTGTTATGGAAATTCTCTCTCCCCTGGCCAACAGTTCAAAAGATTTTGCAGCGCATTTTACACTGGAATCCCTACAACATTCAGAATGTGTACCAAATGAAGCCCCAAGATAGGCTACAGCACCGTGATTTTGCCCTTGATTTTTTGGCATGCTTGGAAAAGGGTGACATGTGGCTGGGAAATAGTTTTTGGACTGACGAGGCACATTTTACTCTGCGCAGTGCCGCGGATGTACTAAACTGTTGCGTATGGGGCTCTACTCCGCAACGTGCTATGCAGGAACATTCACTGCTCTCAGCTTATGTGACAGTGTGGTGTGGTTTCACGAGCTCCTTCTTTCTCGGTTCGTTTTTCTTCAAGGAGATGACATCTCGCTGGCCTGTTGGGTGCACAGTGATATCTGAACGTTATAACGATCTCTTTGTTCAAGATGTGATTCAGCTTTGCAAGAATGCAACTGTGTCCATACCACTATTTTCATGCAAGATGGGGCGTGGGACGACACCACATATCGCTTCCCAGATGAAGGATTCGCTTCGAGAGGCCTTAGGTAACGACCGCATCCTCTCTAGGCAATTTCAAGATACGTGGCCTTTCAGATCCCCCGACCTAAACAAATGCTACTTCTAGTTGTGAGGAAACCTGAAAGATCTTGTCTGTCAGGAATGCATCCAGACTCTGACTGACCTAAAGAATAGCACACAATGACATACTGCTCTCATTACATTCGATATGCTGCAAGCAACTGTCGACCATGCCGTGTTACGGATGCAGCATGTTGGTGAGTCGGGAGACCATATTTAACACATGTTGTAAATTGTGACGATGTCCTAATCAACATGCCCGAACCACCGATATCATGTGCTTACTTGTTCGTCTGACTGTTTACAGCTCTATACTTTCACCTGGTGGCATAAAGCGGAACTAATATTTTTTTCAGCATCCTCCATGAGCTCATCGATTAATGAACCTACCTACGATGTTTCAGCGTCCTGTGATGAGCACAACCCGCACTCGGAACACAGTCGGTTTTGGTATAACCAGCCAGTAGAAGCAATTCGCTGAATTACAGAGGCACATCACTGATTTGCAGTAGGATTTTGGAATATGCACTGTGTTCGAACATATGAATTACCTCAATGAAAACCATCTATTGATAAATATGGATTCAGAAAATATCGTTCTTGTGAAACACAACTAGCACTTTATTCACACGATGTAATGAGTGCTACAGTCAGGGGATCTGAAACTGATTTCATTCTTCTAGATTTTCAGAAGGCTTCCAATCAAATTGTGTGTTTACGAAATACTGTGTTACCCGTACTACTGGTTTTGTGATTTCTTGTCAGAAAGGCCATAGTTCGTGGTAACTGTCGTAAAACCACCGAGTAGAACTGAAGTGACAGATAGCGTTCCCCAAAGACGTATTTTACGCCATCTGTGGTCCCTAATGTACATAAACGGTTTAGGAAACAAACTGAGTTGACCTCTTAAATTGTTTGCAGATGATGCTGTCGTTTACTTTCTAGTAAACTCGTTAAAAGATCAAATACAATTGCAAAGTTATTTAGAAAAGCTATCTGCACAGTGAGAAAAGTGGCAGTTGCCGCTAAACAATAAAAAGTGAAGTCATCCATGTGAGAACTAAAAGGAATAGGTTAAACTTCGGATACACAATGAATCACACAAATCTAAATGCTGGAATTCTACTAAATTCCAAGGTATTACAGTTCGAACGACTTGAACTGGAATGATTATAATGAAAATGTGGAGAATGCGAACCAAAGACAGCGTTCTATTGGTAAAACATATACACACATCAAAACAAGTTTTGCAACACCCCTGGTTCCATAACTCCTGAAAATTAGATGTTGACTATGGATATTGTATTACAGACACAGTCCCTGTGACTGTTCAGAGATGTCACTAAACCTGTCCAAAGATGCAAACAACCATGGATTAGCCTATTAGTCGGAGGGTGTCCGACAGCCGATCAGTTCCTGTCATTCCACCAGGAAGGAGGTACAAGGCTCGTGCTGTCTGTAGTTCAACCATGCTTAGACGGTCAATACCACGGTTCGATCACGTCCACATTGTTACTTTGTGCCACGAAGGGCTTTCAACAAGGGAAGTGTCCAGGCGTCTCGGAGTGAACCACAACGATGTTGTTCGGACATGGAGGAGATACAGAGTGAGCCGTGGTAAAATTGCTGTTTTGAAAAGCGGGCCGCAGCGCGTAGTGTGAAGCAGTCGCCCTCCGTTTCTGGCGGTGGCGCCGCTGTGGCAATCGCAGCTTTGGTGTCTCCCTCTGGTGGGAAAGGGGAAAGGTAGCCTGTTCACTTGCATTTAAGGGGCGCGATGAGCTCGCTAGGGGGCGAGTCTAGTCAGTTGGTCAGAAGTGTGGGGCTGTCAGTGTCTGTCTGTCGTCCGGAGTGCTAGTATGTGTTAGGCCGCCAGTCTGCTCGAGTTTGTTCAGGCAATGGTCACTGGCGGTTGGATCGAACGGTTGGTCGGACGCGCACTGAGACACAAGATGACTTGTCCGCCTTGAGCTTCGGCGCATGTGAGGTCGCCTCGTGAGTAGAGTAGGTCGCGCCGTATAGCGAGGAGTAGTGGCTTCGCGGCCGACACGAGAGCAACAGGAGTCAACTCACGACATCGGCGGCCCGGCGCGAGCTGCGACGCCGTGAGACGGGAGATCCGCGCGCCTTCCTGCGTCCGTTGAAGCGGCTGGCAGCGGACGGTTCGGGAGAGCGTTTTGGGGGTGCTGCGCCTGGTCTTCGCCAGACATCGCAGTTTATTAGAAGTTAAGTGATTCTTGATATGTTGTTTCATTTACTTGTTAAATTCTACTTGTTTTCTTGGTCAGTCTCTCGTCCCCAGCTTGCTCGTCTGTCTCCCGTCCGCATTTGTTAGGCAGTTAGTGTCTGTCTGTCGGTCTGCCGTACGTTAATGGCTGCCTCTGTCATGTTTGTCGGATTCGGTGTTAACCATTTTATTGCTTAAGGTGTAAAGGCCGAATTCCTGAAATATCTTTTTATCTTGCCTATCATTTTGAGAGGCGGTATATGTGTAATGTAGAGCATGTTTGTACATTTTATGTAAGACTGCATTTCATGGGTTTTTATTTAAATGGTCATTTTAGTATATAAAGTTGCCACCTTTCCAACAGAAGAGTTTTCTTTTAAAAACAAGTTGCACTTTCGGTGGCAAGTAATTTTTTTTAAGGTGAGCATTTTGTACCATTTCCATACCTCCTACGAGGTGCATAGTTTATCTGTTATGTGAGTTGTTAAAATTTTTAGTTTAAGGTAATGTGATGTGTTGCAGATTTGCATCAGTGTAGTCTTTGAGAGGCTGTTGTGAGCGGTCGTGAGTACGGCCGTGTTAAAAGGGAGCGGCAAGGTTCTCAGCCTGAAAGCTCATACTGTCAAGGTTCGCAGGAGAGCTTCTGTGAAGTCTGGAAGGTAGGAGACGAGGTACTGGCGGAATTAAAGCTGTGAGGACGGGGCGTGAGTCGTGCTTGGGTAGCTCAGTCGGTAGGGCACTTGCCCGCGAAAGGCAAAGGTCCCGAGTTCGAGTCTCGGTCCGACACACAGTTTTAATCTGCCAGGAAGTTTCAAATTGTAACTTGATATTTAGAGGGTGCTTTCCGATAATAATTTTTAAATATGTTTTTTAAAAAAAGAAAGGGTTTAGAGGAATAAAATTTCCATTTGTTGAAAGAAATTTGTTTTTGTCAGTTACCCACTGGCAACTACTCCCACGCTCACATAGTGTGGTTAAATGTGTTAATGTTCTTGATGAATCGCTAGTAAATAAAGTAAATTCCTTAAGAAAAGATTTTGAAAGTAAATCCACGGTTCACAGAGAGACAGGAACTGTCGATGACATTCCTCGCTCAGGCCGCCCGAGGGCTACTACTGCAGTGGATTACCGCTACCTACAGATTATGGCTCGAAGGAATCCTGACAGCAACGCCACCATGTTGAATAATACTTTTCGTGCAACCACAGGACGTCGTGTTACGACTCAAACTGTGCACAATCGGCTGCATGATGCGCAACTTCACTCTCGACATCCATGGCGAGGTCCATCTTTGTAACCACAACACCATGCAGCGTAGGACAGATGGGCCCATCAACATGCCGAATGGACCACTCAGGATTGGCATCACGTTCCCTTCACTGATGAGTGTTTTGGGGTGGCATTATGTGGAGCCGACGTAAGCAGCTGGTGGTCATGGAAAGCGCCGTAACGATTGTACGATACGTGAATACCATCCTCCGACCGAAAGTCCAACCATATCGGCAGCATATTGGAGAGGCATTCATCGTCGTGGATGACAATTGGCGCCCCCATCGTGCACATCTTGTGAATGACTTCCTTCAGGATAATGACATCGCGTGACTAAAGTGGCCAGCATGTTCCCCGGACATGAATCCTAACGAACATGCCTGAGATAGATTGAAAAGGGCTGTTTATGGACGACGTGACCCACCAACCACTCTGAGGGATCTACGCCTAATCGTCGTTGAGGAGTGGGACAATCTGGACCAACAGTGCCTTGATGAACTTGTGGATAGTATGCCACGAGAAATACAGGCATGGATAAATGCAACAGGACGTGCTACTGGGTATTAGAGGTACCGGTGTGTTCAGCAATCTGGACCACCACCTCTGAAGATCTCACTGTATGATGGTACAACATGCATTGTGTGGTTTTCATGAGCAATAAAAAGGGATGAAATGATGTTTATGTTGATCTCTATTCCAATTTTCTGTACAGCTTCCGGAACTCTCGGAACCGAGGTGATGCAAAACTTTTTTTGATGTGTGTAGAAGATGCAACACATCTATTAAAGAGACTGCACTGTATTACGCTAGTCTGTATTCTTCTGTACTATTGCTGCGCGAAATGGGATCCTTACCAGATTGTTTTAACGGCGGACATCGAAAAATTTCAGAGAAGGGCACCTCGTTTTGTACTATCGCCAGAAAGGTACTGGAGTGTCATGGATACGTAAGCGAATGGCAGTCGTTAAAACAATGGCGTTTTCTGATGCGGCAAGATCATTTCACGAAATTTGAATCACCATCTTTCTGCTACGATTGAGACAATATTCTGTGGACCCCCACCAACACAGGGAGAAATGGTTCTCGTAATAAATGAAGAGAAATCAGAGCTCTTACGGAAAGATTAAGTCTTCCGGTTTTCCACATGCTTTTCGAGAGTAGAAAGGCGGAGAAACAGTCTGAAGGTAGTTCGATGAACCCCCTGCCAAGGACTTAATTGTGAATTGCACAGTAGTCTTGTCGCTATTGGTGTAGATGTAGATCTTTACGAATTATCCGCCGATCCGTCACGCAATCCAAGACGCCTGGGAAGTGTCCGACCAATGATAGAATACGAAATCCAATCCAGCATGGTGAACTCATTTGTTGTGTTTATATACTGATAATAAGAATAACTGTACAATAAAAACAATTTAACCAGTAGGTTGCGTTAGTAAGAGTATTGACTATGGTATCAGGCGTATTCGTTATATGATAAAGGCTTATTAAAAACTACATATATTATTTGGATTATACATCTAAGAAAAATTGTTAATAAAAGAATAAAAATTGTACCAACAAGGTGATAGCTGCAACACTCCAAAGCTGCTGGAATTTGAAGACAGGGAAGTGAGATAAATTGAAATATCTCAGTATACAAATTTCAACCAGAATGTTTAAAAGCAATAATATATGACGAAATCAAAATTATAAACAGATCAATAAATACAAAATTTTTGAAATGTGGAAGGAAGGGAGTAGGAACATCTATTGCGATTACGAGGAATCACTGACATTTATGACCTAGCAGCAGGTTCCACTTATAATATCGAGGTCATCCGTCAGTGCGTTATACTACATAACATCCAGATCATTAGTCAGTGCAATTTCATTACGAGACACCCATGGTATGGCGCAAATCCCAACCTCAAACGAAAAAAAGCAGAGTCACAACCGTGAAACCATAACTGCAGATCACAGCGCGCAGTGTCAAACATGAAACGGAATGTATAAATGTTTAAATTATTTTTAAATAAAATTGCAAATTTTTATATTTTGAAATGAGACTGTTAAAGAACAAAATACAAACTTCATCTATAACATGAAAGAAAATATTCGAAATACGGTTAGATTATTGCCTACGGCATGAATATGGGCGTCTGCAGAACTTTTCACAGAAAGAGGGGGGGGGGGGGGCGGGGTGGGGGGGTTGGGGGGCGGAGGAGGCGGGCAGAACTCTAAAATTGCCATTTTTGGTGTAAGTAAGTTAGTCAGTTTCGAGATGTGTCATGCCACATGAACTAAATTTTATAGGTAACAAAACACTAATGGGTATCCATGATGTATGAGGCTTCTGTAATGAATAAAAACCCTGTACTTCCGATTCCAGGAGAAGGGGAAATGTCCCACGCTTCGTCCCCTACACTTCTGGATACCTCTGGGCACGAAAAAGGCTTAAGAGAGCAAGTAAAATGTGTTAATGGCGCCACAGTTTTTCACGAGTAATTAATCCAGCACATGTTGTTTAATTGAACTCCAGAGGACCAATGGTATTCTAAAACGTTGTCGCATAACGGAAAAAAATAGTTTGTGCTGAAGCCACTTAATTTCTTCGAGGACAAGTGTGTTGACCTTCGGTGTCGTATATAAAATTTTCGTAGTTTGTTAAAGACTGTAATATCTGGTTGCTGTCTCTAAAATGGCAGCTTAACACACTTGAATTACTAGCGTAAGTGTGCCCACTGTAACACGTGCCCTCTCTGCGCAGTATAGTAGTCTTGGAAAGTTCAGCATTTCCATTTGTGAACGCCATCTCTGTTATATTTAGCAGTCTTTTCTATCAGAATGTGACGGAGACATGAAACTAACTTTTTCTTAGCGCGTAAAGCTACCTTCGTATTGGCCCTTCTACGGCAGGAATATGGATTCCAAGATCATAGTTGTTATACCGCGTATGGTTCTATTGAACGCGGTTTGCCCTGAACTTGGAATTGGGTCACTCAGTCAGTTATAGAGAAGGTTTAAAGTAGAATGTGGACCTTAGTGCGACCACTTTTTTCAGAGCCACGAAGCACTGTTAGAGGTGAATGTCGCATTATCTGCCGAGAAAATGGAAAGCTTACGACGTTAGCAACACAATTTCGTGCGATGGAGGCGTGATAATGTGTGGTCTCCTACGAATAACTTTAGCGCAATTCTGACTTACGGACAACCAGACGTGCAAGTAATATTTTGTCTCAGTGCTGGATGTGTTCACATTTAAAATTTGCAGTGACTGAAACAAAGTTCCCTATAGAACTTATATGTCGTAAGTTAATTTAACTCACGAGAGGTTAGAATTTTATCTGTTTTATTCGGTTCCAGATAGCTGTAAATACAGTGACATGTATTAATCAGAACTTAATGACTCGAGATGCCTTAGTTAAATACGGGTCTGTCTAATCTATCACTGAGAAGTTTATAAACTATCCCACATCAGACCACTAATCAATTTTCGCCATTATCTGTATAAATTGAAAACTAAGTGTCGCGGTAGAATATTTTGTATTCGAAAGTATCGGCTTTTTCTCCACGTCCCAAGTCCAACTGTAAACCCCAACTGTTTCGCTATTCTGCTTGCATTATTGCACACTCTACAACACGAGTGGCCTACCTCTGCATCAACTTCTATACTCAACAAGCCATCTTATGGTGTGTGGCGGAGGGTACTTCGTGTACCACTGTCACTCCCTCCCCATTTCCCGTTCTATTCGCGAGTAGTTCACGAGAAGAACGACTGTTGGTAAACCTCCGTGTGATCGCGGCTTTCTAGTTTTACCTTCACGGTCTGCCTTTTCGCGCGGTATACGTAGGAGGGAGCAATATATTCGTTGACTCTTCTGAGCAGGACGCTGAGGGAATTATAAGAGTAAACCTCACCGTGATGCTCAACGCCTCTCTTGTAACGTCTCAGACTGGAGTAGGGATGGCGTTCAGCGCTGAAGTATCCGACTTTCGGTTTTTCGATTTTTACAACGCCAGTTTAGCCGGACGGTTAAAACCGCCCGAAAATAAACTGTTTCTGAAATGACTGATGTTCCATTCTTTTATTCCTATTATTTCCTGTAATAAATGTAGAAGTCGAACAAAGACTGAAACATTGGACCCCCTCACTTTCGAGATAATTAGAATGAAAATATTAAATTAAGTGGGCAACTAAACGAAAACGCAGTCAGTCCACTGTTCGCTGCTTTTCTCGAAAAGTGATAAGTGGTTGGCTACTACAAAATATCGAATATTCTTCTTTTGATTATAAGTTTTTGAAACTTTGCTCGAAAATCATGTTGTAATCGGGGATCATACCACTATTTGGACATTACGAGTGCTAAAGGGCAAAAACTGAGGTTGTGTTAATTTGTCCGTTTTCTAGGGCTACATGGCATGTTTTGTAGACATAGGCAGATCAGCTGCTTTCTATTTTTATTGTAACTATGAATGAACTGTTAACTTTTAAGTTTTCTCCTTATCTTATGCCACGAATTTGTTGTGGCTTCTTCCGCTTTTAATCTTTTAAAGCAAATGGAACATTGTTCTTCACTGATTCTGTATATTGTAAAATTCTTCCAGACGAGGGATAGTGCCATTCTGTAATACAACTGATGTCCGACGACAGTAGTGAGAAACTACCGTATGGACCAGTTGGGGCAAATCTTGCACACTGCATGTGCACGTGTAACACCTGATAGACCGCGGGACACGGTAACAGGTACATTATTGTCTCAGCAATGCTGTACCAGTTCTTATGCCATATGTATGTTTCTCGTTTCTGTCAGCATTGTTATTAAAATTGCACTGATCACTGTGCCCATTTTCTGTAATATCGCAATATTTGAAAGAAATCCAAATGTTACGTTAAAAATGATTTATTGAAAACGAAAAATTTTAGCACTGTTGCTATGGCTAATTGATGATTCGGGTTTTTTACCCGGCTATAAGTAAAAATCAGAACTGCCTGTTACACCCGAGACTAAACAAATGGTTCAAATGGCTCTGAGCACTATGGGACGTAACATCTGAGGTCATCAGTCCCCTAGAACTTAGAACTACTTAAACCTAATTAACCCAAGGACATCACACACATCCATGCCCGAGGCAGGATTCGAACCTGCGACCGTAGCGGTCACGCGGTTCTAGACTGAAGCGCCTAGAACCGCTCGGCCACACCGGCCGGCCGAGACTAAACAAATACGGAAAAATATCCGTTATTCAGAACTAAAATACCGGTATCGGTTTAAACCGTCCGATTTTTCTCATCCCTACGCTGGAGCTGGATGAGCATCTCCGAGCCGCTGTTCGTACTAAACGAACCTGTGACGAAACGCACTGCTCTTCTTTCGACCTTCTGTATGTCCTCTATCAACTATTTGTGGTACTGGTTCCAGAGAGACGAGCAGTATTTAAGTACCAGCCGAGAAAAGGTTTAGTGATGTGGTGTCACCGCCAGACACCACACTTGCTAGGTGGTAGCTTTAAATCGGCCGCGGTCCATTGGTACATGTCGGACCCGCGTGTCGCCACTGTGTGATCGCAGACCGAGCGCCACCACAAGGCAGGTCTCGAGATACGGACTAGCACTCGCCCCAGTTGTACGGACGACGTAGCTAGCGACTACACTGACGAAGCCTCGCTCCTTTGCCGAGCAGATAGTTAGAATAGCCTTCAGCTAAGTCAATGGCTACGACCTAGCAAGGCGCCATTAGTAACATTGCATGTATCTATGGAGTCTCACTTATATCGTCAATAGCGATGTACCACAAGATTGGATTAAAGTTAAGTATTCCAGAAGCTACGTACTTTTCTTTATAGCATTCATTACGTATCCTGTTACAGACCTATCTCTTGCCTGCGTGATCTAAACGCGTGCCTTTCGGCTACTTCCGTGGCGTGGCTGTCTTGCTTCGCCACAACAAGTGAGCTATCTCCTTTCTGAGTGAACTGCAGTTGATGGGGATTCCCCCCGTGAGTCTCAGGCTCGGACCTGCCGTTCCACTTTAAATCGCTCTGTAGGTACGCGTATTCTCAGATATTTACTTCTGACGTTTGTTCGGCAGTCGTGTAGGCTTACAGTAATGGGTGTTTCCCCGTACTTATGCTCAGTACGTTGTATTTATGTACACGGAGGGTCAACTGTTAATCCCCGCACCGAGCGCCCCTCCTCTTTAAGTCCTCCTGCATTTCGCTACAGTTTGAGTCTTCTGTGCTTTGGAGTTACTGAGTTTCCCGAAACCTCACAGCTAACCCTTTTATATAAAATCCGTTTCCCCGCAGAATAAAAAGTTCGTTTGCCTGGCAGCTACCCGACAAGTGAGAAAGCGCGCGGTTCAGTGGCTGCACAGTTGAAATGGAAAGCGAGGGCAGCAGCCCGGCGGCGCTGTCTCTCTCTCTGGCTATCGATCTGAATCCCCCTCTCAACAGGTTAAAATAAAGCCATGCGAGGTGGCGGACGGCGGCCGGCGGCTTGTCTGCCGGCGCTGAGAGGGGGTAGCGGCGGGATATTATGAGGGGGTATTGATCTGGGCGTGCGGCTTTGAAGATCAGCGATGGCCACTGGAGTGTCGCCGCACGCTGCACGCCCCACCGCTCACAAGCTATACGCCAGCGCGCACGTTTTTTCCATCCCCGGCCTTTTATTTACAGCACACCAGTCGCCACCGGCTATATCGCTTTCGGGTCTCCCCGAGGCTACTCCCCCTATTCTTTTCGAGCTTTTCTCTCCCGATCCCAATGTGCCCTATGACTGGAGGACGCGTGCTGCACACCGAGCAAGGTAGCTCGAGGCTGGCGTACCGAACGGAGGACATCGAAGGACGGCTGGATTCCTTTTTCTCCCCCTTTATTCTCATTTCATCCCCATCGCCCCGTATAGGCGGGGGTGGGCTATCAGCGGGTACAAGTCGCCGCTCTTCGGTCTTACGAGAGTAAAAGTCTAAAATATGGCATAAAATAGGACATGGCGTTTGGCACAATGAATGTCTGACACAATAAAAAGACAAATAAACTAAAATATAAAAGTCTGATATGTTCATTAACTAAAATATTGACGCAAGTGATATATCAAATGAATGTCTCAGAAAATATAAAAGACGGATGGACAGTTGCATAAATTGAAAGCTAAAAGCCGATGCGTTGACTGATGAGATACAGACATAGACGATTGAAGTGATGAGTGGGATGCCAGGAAGAGGGGTATCACGTGTACACAACAGTCCCGGGTGTTCGCGTGGGCGGATGGTTGGAGGAGGTATTTGGGAGAGTGAAGAGGGATGGTGTAACGGATCGAGCCTTAAGATGTGGTTGGGAAGGAGTGGGGAGGAAGGGAGCCCTGACTGGGGTGGTGCGGTGGTTTCTATTAAATCTGGTAGGATGGGTGTATGTCTTGGCGGATTTCACGGTATGATAAGGTAAGGCTTCTAACGTTACACTGGGAGAGGACGTGGAGAGTGTGGAGGTTAAGTGTTGCGGTAATGTGGTCGTAGAGGTGCGGCAGCTTACCAGGAACAGTGAGCTGGGAGAAATTAGGGGGTTTGTAGTGTCGAATTTATGGGTAACGTAGGATATTTGCAGGTGTTAGAGGTAGAAGAGTGGGGAGGGGAACTTGATAAGTTGGTAGAGGATGCAGGTGGATGAAGGTAAACGGATCCGAAAGGCTCGGTAGAGTGCATGGCGATCGAAGATCTGTAATGCGTGATCAAAGGAGGGCGGAGCGGAAGCCCATGCCACGTTTTCGTAGCAGAGGATGAGTAGGGTGAGAGATTTATAGGTGTGGAGGATTGTGGAAGGGTGCAATTCTCATGTTAAGCTGGTTGGTAGTTTTAGTAATTTTAGTTTACTGTGGGCTTTCTGTAGAATGGTTAGTAGACAAAGTTCTCATATTAGTCGGTGACCAAGTGTTAGTCTGAGGTATCATAATGTATTAGTTAGCTGGACAGAACTGTCGTAAATGGTGGGAATGGAAGCTGTGGGTGGTTCAATCTATAGTGATTGCCTGGATTTTGGCTAGTTTGATTTTAAGGAGCCACTGGTTGCACCAAGAAGTGAACTGATTAAGACGGAGCTGGAGGAATCGTTGGGATTTCTAGAAGGTACGGTAGAGGGCGAGGAACGCTGTATCATCAGCATACCGGAGGAGATGAGAAGGAGGAGGGGCTTTGGCATTTCGGCAGCGTAGAGGACATAAAAGAGAGGAAAGAGGACGGAACCTTGGAGCGCACCTGCATTGGGATGGAGGATACTAAAGTTGTTGTTGTTGTTAGTGACGTAAGACAGTCAGTAAGAGAGAAAGAATACGATGAGGCGTTTGTAATTTATGAGAAGTGCGTCGACCTGGAGATTAAAGACGTGACCAGAATTCCATGCATGGTCATATGCTTTGGTGAGATCACGAGAGGCAAAAACGGCGGGTACGTGCTTGTTGATTTGGTCCGACAGGAGATGGGTAAGGTACAGGAGTTGATCAGCGGAGGAGAAATTGGGATTTATTTAATTTCACGTCTAGCTCCGTAGGACCAAATTGAGGAGCAAATTTCCAAGGCCATGGAACCTGTCAATACCTGAAATTACAACAGAAAAGTAACAACACATAAAACAAAATGTTTATGAACCCAAAACAAGTCGAGGCATGGGTTTATCTAAACGCAATCTACAATATAACTTAAGAATCAGCTTAATTTTTCAAGGAACTCCTCAACAGAATACAATGAGTGACCCATGAGGAAACTCTTCAGTTTCGATTTGAAAGCGCGTGGATTACTGCTAAGATTTTTGAATTCCTGTGCTAGCTTATTGAAAATGGATGCAACGGTAGACTGCACACCTTTCTGCGCAAGAGTTAAGGAAATGCGATCCGAATGCGGATTGGATTTCTGCCGAGTATTAACTGAGTGAAACCTGCCAATTCTTGGGAATAAACTGATACTGTCAACAAGAAACGACAGTGAAGCGTATATATATTGAGAGGACAATGTCAAAATACCCAGACTAGTGAACAGGGGTCGACAAGAGGATCACGAACTTAAAATACTTACTGCCCGAACTGCCCGTTTCTGAGGCAAAAATATCCTTTTAGAATGGGAAGAGTAATCCCAAAATATAATAACATACGACATAAGCGAAAGTAAATAAGCAAAGTAGACTAATTCTCGTGTCGAACGATCACTCACTTCAGATACCGTTCAAATAGTAAAAATGGCAGCATTACATCTTTGAATAAGATCCTGAACATGGGCATTCCACGACAGTTTAGTATCTTTCTTAACACCTAGAAATTTGAACTGTTCAGTTTCACTAATTATATGCCCATCCTGTGAAATCAAAACGTCGTATTTTGTTGAATTGTGTGTTAGAAACCGTAAAAACTGAGTCTTATTGTGATTTAGCGTTAGTTTATTTTCTACAAGCCATGAACTTATGCCATGAACTGCACCATTTCAAACAGAGACAGTATTGCACGCAACAAGCTAGTGTCATCAACAAACAGAAATATATTAGAATTACCCTTAATACTAGAGGGCATATCATTTATATAAGTAAGGAACAGGAGTGGCCCCAACACTGATCCCTGGGGCACCGCCCATTTGACCGTATACCACTCAGTCCACACATCACAGCCATTCTCAGCACTGTGAATAATGACCTTTTGCTGTCTGTTGTTAAAGTAAGAGGTGAACCAGTTGTGAGCTACTCCCCGTATTCTGTAATGATCCAACTTCTGGAGCAATATTTTGTAATCAACACAATCAAAAGCCTTAGTTAAATAAAAAAATATGGCTAGCGTTCGAAACCTTTTGTTTAATCGATCCAGTACTTCACAGAGAAAAGAGAATGTAGCGTTTTCAGTTGTTAAACGACTTCTAAAGCCGAACTGTACATTTGATAGCAAATTATGTAATATAAAATGATCAGTTATCCTTACATACACTGCTTTTCCAATAACTTTAGCAAAACCTGATGGCATAGAAATAAGCCTAAAATTGTCTACATTATTCCTTTCTCCCTTTTTATAAAGCGGCTTTACTACTGAGTACTTTAATCGTTTAGGGAACTGACCATTCTTCGATGAAAATTACAAATGTTACTAAGTACAGGGCAGCATAATACTTAAATATTCTGCTAGACACTCCACCATTCCATGAGAGTTCTTCGTCTTCAATGATTTAATTATTGACTTAATCTCCTCTTTGTCAGTATCACAGAGGAGTATTTCAGACAGCAGTCTCGGAAAGGCATTTTCCAAGATGGTTATATCATTCCTTGTAGAAAGTAAATTTTTATTTCATTCATCAGCAATGCTCAGAAAATGATTAAATACTGTACATATATCTGACTTATCAGTAATAGAATAATTTTTACTATAAACTGACTTTATATCGTCGACCTTGTGCTGTTGACCAGACACTTCCCTCACAACTGACCATATGGTTTTAATTTTATCCTGTGAATTAGCTATTCTATTTGCGTACCACTTATTCCTTGCCCTCCTAATAGCATTTTTAAGTACCTTACAATACTAATGGGCAGGAATGAGTAAGTTTTGCTGTAGGTGCTTATTTATACGGTGGGATAGGATGGACTCAAAAACCTTGCTGAACATGGAGGTAAGTCTGAAGGGATAGTAGGAGGAGGCGTCAGTGGTAGGTTTATTAGATTTGAGGAAGAAGAGAATTCGAGAGGTTTTCCAACGCTCACAATAGAAATCTCTGTGAAGGATTATATTATAAAGCGTAACGAGCATTTTTAGGAAGGAGGGGGGGGGGGCGCATTTTACAGGTGCCTGTAGGTGATACAGTCGTGACTGGGAGCAGTGTTGCATCTCTTATGGAATATCTATTGAATGTCTTGTGCTGTTATTTGAATACTGAGTTCTGTCTGTGGGATGTTGTAGAGGTACTGGAAACTAGAAGCGAATGGTGGGAGGGAGGTATTAGTATGCTCAAGAACTGTCGGGAATAAGGAGGAATCGAAGGGAGATCGCCTGGATGGTGAATATACCAGAGAGGTTGGATGCAAAATGGTTGGCTTTGCATAAGTTGTTGGGGAGAGAGTGACTATTTCACGTGAGGTGGTAGGAGGTGCAGGGTTGTTGCCAGTAAGATGGTGAAATGCCTTCTAGTACCTGGAAGAGTTTATGGGCAGTGTGAAGTTGAGGTTTGTGCATGTTTGGTGCCAAACGTGGCGTGTCTTGGTGTTCAGCAGATTTTAGATGTGTTGTTAATGTTGATGGCGTGGAAGTGTGTCCCAGCCATGGGTCTGCAGGAAGTTCATTGAGGGGCGACAGGATTCACAGAGAAGTAGGAGGGCATGTGGATGGGATGTGAGATAATGTGGATAGTTGGGCTTCATCGGCATAATTATGGTGAGTTATGGCGTTTGACAACATCTGTTATAGGAAAGTGGCGATGTGAAAGATGTGACTGGGAAGTTCCCAGCTGATCAGGAAGCAGTCCTGGATGTGTTTGTGAGAGGCAGCATGAGTGGATGCATGGGTAGGGTGTGTGGTGTAGGGAATGGTTACTTCCAGTGGGGTCGATGACTGCTGCATCAGGAGTAGAACTGTTTTCAGAGCAGGTATGCAGTAGGAGAGAGACTATATCACCATGGAGGGAGTTGGTAAACCGACGCCATCTCTAGAGTTCAGTATGGGATCAGTTATGGATGTTAAGGTCAGGTGCAATTATATAGGTTGAAAAGGTATGCGCCATATCGGTGAGGGAGTCATATGGGATGGGATGATGTGGTCAGATGTAGATAGTGGAGCAGGTATCAGTTATGGTTTTGAGGAAGACAGTGAGAATAACCACGTCGGAGGTTCAAGTCCTCCCTTGGGCATGGGTGTGAGTGTTGTTCATAGCGTAAGTTAGTTTAAGTAGTGAGTAGGCTTAGTGACTGATGACCTCAGCGGTTTGGTCCCATAAAAGCTTACCACAAAAAAGTGAGAATAAGGTGTTTGGTAGGAGCACTGTAGAGGGGTTGTGGCCAAACAGGGCTGTTCTTATGTGGTGTCCAATAACAATACCACATTTGACTGTGGGGAGCAGGTTATCTGTTCAGTGGAGAATGTATGGCAAAGTGCGAATAGTATGATGGTGTTGGAGGAAGGTATCATTCTCAATGAATGCATCAATGTGGAGTTGGGAGAGGGTGTGCATTGAGAGGTGTTTGTTGGTTGAAAGGGAGCGGATATTGTGGAATAGGATATTATGCTGCTGTTGTGCCACAATTTAGGGAGAGAAGGGATTGATGGGATGGATGGATGGGTGGCTGGGGTGGCTTCAAACTAGGGTACCATGGCAGGTGAAAAGAAAGTGGACTTGGTTACAGGAATAGGATGGAAGACAGAGTGGGCAGCAAGCGAAAATTGGTGTTGGGTGTGTAGCCTCTGGAAAGGATGTGTGTTTTGAAGAACTGTGGTCATAACGTGCATGGTGTCTTCAGCTGTGGGAAGTAGGAGGAGGGAATTTTTGGGGTGGATGATGTTGTAAGTAGGTTTCATGGGAACTGTCTGTTCAGGTTTGGAAGGTGGATGTTGAGCCTTGCTCTTGGAAGAATAGGTCATGTGGGGCAGATTACATGTATTACTTGAGGTAGGGGAGCCAAGGCTAGGACGTTGGTGGAGGAAATGTTGACATTTACATTGGGGGCAGGTGGGAGAGTGTTTGCTGTCAGTGATTAGGTGGTCATTATACATTAGGCATCTTTGGCTGTGGTATGGTTGAGGACAGGATTTAAATGGTTGAACAATGTGTTATCATTTGTAAATCAGGGCTCCTTGATGGAGAAGGTGGTCCACTGTGGTTGGGGAAACAGTGAAGGTGTGTACTTTGAATTCTGGGCCAGAATCATCAACGACATGAAGTGATTTCCGAACTTCAAGGTCAGGATATGAGTTGAGCTCGGACTTCGCCTTCAGCATCATGGTCTCCAGGTCAATCATATTGATCAAGGCGCTGAGGGTAGGTGGACAGCGTGGAGGTTGTGGTTGTTTGGTCCAGGTGGTCGTGGGAAAGGGTGTGAGGCTTGCATAGGGACCGAAAATGACACAGGGGATCTTCTGGAGGAGTTTGGTGTGGAATTCTGAACCAGGGGGTTGATGAAGATGGGGACTTTTATAGAGATGATCTGTGTGATGAGAAAGCGAGGGATATATTTTCTGATCTCGAGGAGCAGGGATTCGGACTTGAGGAAGTTGGAGTCAGGACGGGAGATAAATTTCTGTAGTCATAGTTGCAGATAGGATGGCCTGGCAGTTCATAAAGTCTGCGCTTTCCGTTTGGAAGTCTTCCGATAGGTGTGGCTAAGGAGGGAGCTGTGGGCACAACTGTGATTAGCAGGTGATGGGATTGTTTGGAAAGGGTTTGGATGAAGAGGGTACCACAGTCCACGAACTTGTTGCAGAGACATCTGGCTAAGTCGATGGCGATAGCACAGGTTGGTCGATATATGGTGGTGGCATTTTGAGTGATGGTGCTGTAATTGATAACTCTAGTTCTTATGCTGGATCTGAAGAAGGTCTGCTGAGGGTTTCGTGCATGGAGAGGCGAGGACTAGGAGAGGGGGATAGGATCGATGGAAGTTAGAAGTGGTCCATGTGATGGTTATAGGGTATTGGGAGGGACATGTGTAAACAATGGAAAGAGTTGGAGATGGAATGGTGTCGGTGAAATTACCAGTTGATGGACAGGTGACGGAGTCGGCGGCTGTGACTGCAGCAGCAGCGGCGGCGGCGACGGTGACGGCGACGGCGAAACAACAACGAGACAGCAACAAGATGGTGACGGCGACAGTGACGATGATACTCAAAACGGAGTGATGATGAACAGACACACACACAGAAGGAGTCTCGAAGGCACAATAAACTACGTGGATTGACAGAGATAAAGGTAAAGCATAGGGGAGGTGCTGCTGCCAGTCTATGGATTAATGAGAACAGCAAGAAGCAAGCAGAGAATATATTCTAGCCGATTGGTGCTAGTCGAAGGACGCGGTTGAATTCCTCCCTTTTTCGCTTACTAACGGGAAACCAGGGTAAGGGCGATGAGAAAAATTCTATGCACCGACAACAGACTTCCTTTCAACATGTCGCTCGCACTAAGACAACAACGTAAACATCATATACGAGGGGCCTTCAATTAGTAATGCAACAAATTTTTCTCCTCAGACTATTTCAGTTGGAAAAATGCGGAAATTGCTAGGGACACATCGTGGAATATTCCTGCTTTAGCTCCTATAGTTTCATGAAGCTCCGATTGGTGGCGCCGCCATATGTATCCTTCAAAATGGCGTCAGTAACGGAGGTTGGTTCCAAGCAGGGAGCTGTAATTAAGTTTCTTTTGGCGGAAAACCAAAGCATCGCAGATATTCATAGGCTCTTGGGGAGTGTTTACGGAAATCAGGCAGTGAACAAAAGCACGGTCAGCCTTGGGGCGAGGTGCCAGACTTGACCTTCTCCGGCGTGCCGGCCGGCCGCACAAAGCTGTGACTCCTGCAGTTTTGGAACGTGTGGGCACTCTCATTCGAGGTGACCGACAGATCGCTGTTTGAGTGGGCGTCTTTGTTGGTAGTGCTGAAACTCGTCCACCAAGTTGGGCTGCTCAGAGGTGTGTGCCCATTTGGTTTCTCTCCGCCTAACAGAAGACCATAAAGAGCAACGAGGGCGGAATTGATTGTGCGTTACGAGGCTGATCGTGACTATTTTTTGTCGAACGTCGTCGCAGGCGGAGAAACATGGGTTCATCGGTTCTATCCGTTGGATAGAATGAATAATGAGCACAGAATACGGGTTGAGGGTAGAGCAAAGAAAGACGAAAGTAACGAGGAGTAGCTGAAATGAGATACACGATAGGCTTAATATCAAAGTTAGGGACAGTGAAGTGACGGAGTGAAGGAATTCTGCTACGTTTGAAGCAAAATAACCTACGACGGTCGAATAAAGGATATAAAAGGAAAACTGGCCCAGGCAGAGGCGATTCCTCGCTAAAATAAACTTACTAATATCAAACATCAGTCTTAATTTGAGGAGAATGTACGTTTGGAGCACATCATTGCATGGAAGTGAGCTATGGAGTGTAGGAAAAGCAAAAACGGAGACCATCGAAGCCTTTCGTATGTGGTGCCACAGAAAAATGTTGAAAATTAGATGCTCTGATAAGAAATGATGAGGTTCTCCACACAATCGGCGAGGAAAGGGCTATGTTGAAAGTTCTGATAGGAAGAAAGAACGGGATAATAGGATGTGTGTGAAGTTTTGAGGGAGTAACTTCCGTGGTACTACAGGTATCTGTATAGATAAAATTTATAGAGATATGATTATATCGAAAGAATCACTGAGGATGTTGGGTGTGTTACTCAAAGAAAAAGAGGTTGTCGCAGGTAAGGACGTCTTGATAGGCCACATCAAAGTGATTAGAAGCCTGATACCCAAAAAAGCAGAAATACATTTTTATGGTTGTCAAAGGCTAGGAGAAAGATTGATAGTGAAACTATTTCTTTTAGGTCAAAAGTTCTTTAATGAAGGATCGTTTTAGGTCGATGCCTTTTTCTTTCGGGACAAGGGTCTTCGGAAAGATGCACACAATTGGAGAGCGCTTAATGGTCGAGTATAATTACATTTTGGGACAACGAATATCTCAGTAGCGTGGATTCCGATTTCTTATGAAATTCGCTCGCTCTGTTCGTCCATCAGAGCGCTGTAGACAACGTCGCTGCGATTGCTGCCGTGTTCCCTGACTTCCGGAAGGCATTCGGTACTGTTCTGCAGAGACCATTAATAAACAAAATAACTACGAAAATCGGTACAGATTTGTGATAGAATTCAGGACATTTTAGCAGCAAGAATTTAGCGCGGCATTCTTCTCGGGAGGAAAACGACACCTGTAAATTTAGCTTCTATAGTGCCCCAGCAGTGACAGAGCGCCGTTATAGTTCACAGTATACAGCGTGCCCCTGATAATGTGTTTTCTTCTGTGACGTATAAAATAATAAAAGAAACGAATATTATTTACATAGGTAAACGTAAGAAACATTGCTCTTTCTGCGGAGTTACGAACATAGTTTATTTAGTTATTTCCCAGAGAATTACAGTAACAAGTTACAATATGTTAAATGGTTCAAATGCCTCTGAGCACTATGGGACATAACTTCTGAGGTCATGTCCCCTAGAACTTAGAACTACTTAAACCTAACTAACCTAAGGACATCACACACATCCATGTCCGAGGCAGGATTCGAACCCGTGACCGCAGCAGTCGCGTGGTTACAGACTGTACAATATGTTTGATGCCACAACAACAATAACAAATGCGACATTTTTTTCGTATCATGTAGTATTTAAACCACAGGCTCCCAAACAGTGGTACGCAGACCATCGATGGTCCGCAAAAGCTAAAAAATGATCCGCGAACGATTTAAAATTTCTCTTTTACTCGTTTTAAGTTGAACATCACGGTGCAAAAGGGGGTGACGCACATTTTTCAGGAGGTACAAAAGACTAATTTTAAAGAAAAAATCTAGAGACTATTTCGTTCCATTATTTACACAGGTTGAGTAAGGGTCTAAAGATTACTTTGTAGGCACCAAAGCAAGAGCCACACGTTTTTCCTCCACGCAGTATTAGAAAATTGGTTTATCGAAAAAATGGAGTTATCCACTTCTTCCACCGAGGTCTTCAATTATTAATCCCTTGTTAAGCGGGCGGTGCAGTGCCGCGCGCCCGGTGAGTAGGGGCGAGCGCGCATGACCGGGGGCAGGGCGAGTGATCGACGTCACAGCGTGGCACGAGCCGGCCAGTACGACGTACACTTCCTGTTGTCTTGCTCGCCGGGGTCAGTAATTCTGTATGGCTGTTCAGCAGCTCAACGACATCAGTATTTTAATTCGCCGTTAGCCCTCAACATCCTTATCAATTTATGAATTATGTAAAAGACCTAAGTACATATTTTTCTGTGTTAAACTCTTTTAATCAGAACTATTTATTACGAAAGGGAAAGTAGGCGTGATTTTACCTATGTTTCACAACAGTTAGGTGAATTGCGTTGACTAGCTAATTACACTTCCGGGAGAGAAATTAGTACACCTGGAAAGAAAACCTCGAATTTGATCCAATGACGGAACGTGCCGTTTGGGGGATAGTAGATGAACTCATAATCGTTTCAACGTCACCCGCCGACGGATAGCGTAATGGCCTAGTTACCAGAGCGCCATCTGTGTCTACCCATTAATAGGGAATACTCATAACAAGAATGCTCGGTGTGGTGCAGATGTGTAAAGCAAGGAGGCAACATACTACGGAGACGCGCTCGTGCTTCCTACAGTCAACTGAGCGAGTTTGAAAGAGGTCCAATTGCGGCCTTCCGAGTGGTGGGATGGTCCTTTCGGAGACAAGTTGGACGTGCTGCGACAGTTGTGTAACGATGTTGTTATCAATGGTCAAGAGAACATTCTCATACCCATACGCGATGTTCTTAACGTTCACTCAGCACGCCTGTCAGAACCGCCGTATTGTAAGGACAGCGACGGCAGATCGTACGGCTACCATAGCAGAGATAATTTAGATTATGCGATAAGTCATACAAATCTGAGGGCTGTAAATTCAGCTGAATACTTAGTGATTAGAATTACAAATAACCTAAATTGGAACGATCACACCAAACCAAAGACTGCGATTCATTGACAGAACACTTAGAAAGTGCAACAGGTCTACCAAAGAGACTGCTTACACTACGATTGTCCGCCCTATTCTGGAGTACTGCTGTGCGGTGTGGGATCCGCATCAGGTGGGACTGACGGATGACATCAAAAAAGTAAAAAGAAGGGCATCTCGTTTTGTATTATCGGGAAAAAGGGGAGATAGTGTCACAGACATGATACGTGAATTGGAGTGGCAATCATTAAAAGAAAGGCGTTTTTCGTTGCGACGGGATCTTCTCTTGAAATTTAAATCACCAGTTTTCTGCTCCGATTGCGAAAACATTCTGTTGGCACCCACCTACATAGGGAGAAATGATCATCGCGATAAAATAAGAGAAACCAGGGCTCGCACGGAAAAATATAAGTGCTCGTTTTTCCCGCGTGCCGTTCGAGAGTGGAACGGTAGAGAGACAGCATAAAGGTGGTTCATTGAACCCTCTGCCAGGCACTTTATTGTGAATAGCAGAGTAATCACGTAGACGTAGATAAGAGGGCTTGTGAGCCCAGACATGTCAACAACTGGTTGTTAGCAGTGGGACTACCACAGGTGCCGTCTGAGGATGACTTGGAATGGCACGCATTGATCTTCAGCGATGAAAGCAGGTTCTGCCCACATGCAATTGACGGTCATTTGCGTATATGACGTAGAACTGGTGAGTGCTATCGCGTGCATTCGTTCAAGACACCCCAGACTTATGGTCTGCGATGCGAAAAGCTACAATACTTGGAGGGGACGCTAACCAGCACTCGGTACGTGCAGAATGTTGTTAGACCAGTTCTTTTGCCAATTTGTAACAGGAAGGTAATGTGTTGATCCAACAGGATAATGCTCGCCAACGCACTGCCCGTGAAACTCAACGTGCTTTGCAAGACGTGCAACGACTTCTTAATCCACCACAATCTCCGGACATTCCTCCAATTGAGCACGTGTGGGATATAATGGGACGAGAAGGGCGCCCCGTCAGCCAACAACTCTTACAGAATTACGTGAACAGGTCGAGCATGCGTGGGAATAACGCATCCCAGGACAGTATTCGACATCTGTAGGATCGACTGAATGCCAGAGTCAGCTCCTGCATTTCCGCCTGTGGAGGATACACCACGTACTCATATGGGTGTTTCAGCCTGGGTCGATACCTGTTACCTAAGAATCGCTTATGCTATTGATCTGTAAATGAGATCGTTTCATGTACTCGTTGTGCACTCTTCCAAAAATAGATCCTCAGTGAACTGGGAACCTCTAGAGTGGTGTACAAATTCTTTTCCCCCAGTGTAGGTCACATTACATAGAGAAATGAGTTAAAAAAAAGATCCTAGAAGTATATTTATCATTATATCATTTATTTTATTATAAAAATACATTTTTTACCCCTTTATTTGTTATGAATACATTCGACTGCATTTCCGTTTTATTTCAGAAAATGGCACCTAACAAAGGATACGACGGTAGTTGCATTAAATTAGTATTTATTTCGATTGAAAATAATGAAGAAATAAAACCAAATAGCCTTATATCTGGGACCGTTCTTGCGATCGATTCCGTGAGGCCACTTAGAAACAGACCATTCTATTTCTGTAGCCCAACACCGAATTATTTGAAGGCAAATTAGAGAACGTGAAAACAAACGAAACTGGTGCCAAGTTGGTACAAGATTGGCGTCATCGGAGAAAACATTATTACCGTCATTTGAGGTATCTAAATTGATAGTGCAATCAAAAAAGCCTCAGACAATACGAGAAACATTCCTGAAACCTTGTTTGATCAAAGCTTTCGAAGAAGTTTTAGGTTTAGAAGCCAAGAAAGAAAATGCAAGAAATACCTCTATCAAACAACAAGGTAAAATCTAGAATTGAAATAATGTCAAATGATATCGAGGAGCAACTTATTTCAAGAGTTAAGAAGTCGCCATAATTCGCTTTGCAGTGTGATGAATCGGCTGACATTTGTAACTGTTGTCAGTTACTCGCGTTTGACTTTTGGACAACGACAATACAATCAATGAAAAATTATTGATATCGTGGGAACTGTAAACGACAGAAAAAGGCATGAACGTCATGAAAATAATAAAGGAATGTTTTCTGAAACATTAGATTCTGTGGTAAAAGCTCGTCGGTTTCTGTACGAATGGCGCGCCAGCTATGTTAGAATTACACTCCGGTCTAGGGACGCTAATAAGATAGAAGACTCGTTCGGCATAAATGGCGCATTGTATCGTACGTCGTCATGGTTTACCTTCCAACTCTCTTCCTGAATGCCTGAATAATACAATGCAATTGACCATAAATGTGGTATATGTTATCAAAAGCAGGCTTTAAAACATGTGCGCTAGAATGGATTCCGACGATGAGACCCTTACTTTCACACAGAATTTCGTTGGCTCTCGAGATGTAATATGTTGAGACGCTTGTACGAACTCAGCGGGGAGGTTCAGTTGTTTCTAGGTGAGAAAAAAATGAATGACTTACTAGAACAGTTTTCTGGTCTGATATCTCTGATCCGTTTGGCTTATCTTGTGGATATTTTCACACAGTTGAATAAGTTGGACTTGCAGTTCCAAAGTTCCAGAAACAGATTTTACAAACTGAAATTATAGAACTGTAAAATTAGCGAAAACAATTATTCTACGTTCGCAGCATTAAAAGCACTCGTAGATAATAGAAGGTATGGCACGATTAGGGAAAACGTACAAGAATATATCCAGAGTCATCTGCAAGTGTTGGATAATGAACTCTTTCATTACTTCCCAGAATATAACAAAACAGAAACCAAAGTTTACCAAAAACTGTTTCATAGCTCTCTTAAGCACTAATCCTGGAGAAGCAGAAGAAATCCAGGAATAGCTCACTGGATTTCAAAATGATTGAAACTGTAAAGACGGATCTGAACAAGATTCTCTTAAGAAGCTTTGATGTAAAAATAAATTTCATACACTAAAATTAGACAAACCACCTTGCGTTATCTTACGCTTTTTCCACGACGTACTTATTTAAAGTGGGGTTTTGTGCTTTGCTGGTACAGGAATCGATTGAAACTAAGCGATGATAAGTGTGTAGCTTTGAGCAATAATATTATCCTTAGGATTACGAAACTTTTTCAGACGATGCAAGCTCAAAAGCCACATTACTGCAAACCGAATTTAATTTTCTGAAAAAATGTTGTTTACTATTAGGCCTATAATGGTATTGTTACTGCATGTTACTTTTGAATTTAGCAAGTACGTTGTAAATTTTGATTGAAGTATATTTTTGGAGTCACGTGGTTTTATTTGTCTTGAACCTTGTGGTCCCTGATAACAACAAATAAAATCTAAGTGGTCCTCGGTCAAAAATAGGTTGAGAACCACTGATTTAAACCAACTGTGTGCAAATCAACCGAAATCACATTTGTAGACATTTTATTTTGGAAGCTAGAAACGCTCACATTTGTAGGGGTGGGTGAAATATGCTGTGTTCAGATGGATGCTCTGGTGACGGAATGTACGTTTAAGTGATGTGTTCAAATGAGTACCTATTATCCTGAATGCACAGCTCAATGCCCATCCTAAACGACCTACGGTTTCTGATGTCAGGGAACGACAAGCTTCCACGATGTACTGTTTGGAGTCTGGCGTCGTGAGTTCGGTGAGATAAACACGATTCTATATACGCTCAAGCGCCAAAGAGACTGTTATAGACATGCGTATTCAAATATAGAGATGCGTAAACAGGCGGAATGCGGCGCTGCGGTCGGCAACGCCAATACGAGACAACAAGTGTCTGGCGTATTTGTCAGACCGGTTACTGCTGCTACAATGGCAGGTTATCAAGATTTAAGTGAGTCTGAATGTGATGTATTGGCGCACGAGCGATAAGACACAGCATCTCCGAGGTAACGATGAATTGGGGATTTTCCCGTCCGACTATTACATGAGTGTACCGTGAATATCAGGAATCGGGCAAAACATCATATCTCCGACATCGCTGCTGCCGGCAAAAGACCCTGAAAGAACGGAACCAAGAGAATCGTTCAACGTGACAGAACTGCAACCCTTCCGCAAATTGCAGCAGATTTCAGTGCTGCGCCATCAACAAGTGTCGGCGTGCGAACCATTCAGCGAAACATCATCGATATGGGCTTTCGGAGCTGAAGACCCACTCGTGTACCCTTGATGACCGCACGACACAAAGCTTTACGCGTCGTCTGTGCCCGTGAACAACGACGTTGGACTGTTGATGACTGGAAACATGTTGCCTGGTCGGACGAGTCTCGTTTCAAATTGTGTCGAACGGATGGACATCTACGGGTATGGAGACAACCTTATGAATCCATGGACCTGCATATCAGCAGGGGATTGTTCAAGCTGGTCGATGCCCTGTAATGGTGCGGGACATTTGCATTTGGAGTGATACGGGACCCCTGATACGTCTAGATACGACTCTGACGGGTCACACGTACGTAAGCATCCTGTCTGATCACCTGCATCCATTCATGTCCAATGTGCATTCCGAAGGACTTGGGCAATTCCAGCAGGACAATGCGACACCCTACACGTCCAGAATTGGTACAGAGTGGTTCCAGGAACACTCACCTGAGTTTAAACACTTCCGATGGCCACAAAACTCCCCAGACATGAACATTATTGAGCATATCTGCGATGCCTTGCAACGTGCTGCTCAGGAGAGATCTCCGCCCCCTCGTACTCTTACGGATTTATGGACAGCCCAGCAGGATTCTTGGTGTCAGTTCCTTCAGCACTACTTCGGATATTAGTTGCGTCCATGCCACGTTGTGTTGCGGCACTTGTGCGTGCTCCCAGGGGCCCTACACGATATTAGGCAAGTGTACCAGTTATCTAGGTTCTTCAGTGTACGAGTATAGGGCTGGTAATAGAAATCTACCGACGACATTTCAGGTCAGGTGTACTGACCATTACTGAGCAGCACGCCTTCTAATTATCTTCTAGGATATCTGTTGTTGATTTCTTGCATAGCTCAAATGGTTCAAATGGCTCGGAGCGCTATGGGACTTAACATCTGAGGGCATCAGTCCCCTAGAACTTAGAACTACTTAAACCTAACTAACCTAAGGATATCACACACATCCATTCCCGAGGCAGGAATCGTACCTGCGACCGTAGCAGTCAAGCTGTTCCAGGCTGAAGCGCGTATAACGACTCGGCCACATCGGTCGGCTCTTGTATAGCATCACGCACAAAATGAGCCGAATGACCATCATGTAACATCCACATATGGCCTTTGACTGACATTTTTAAGGAGAACTCTTATACTGTCGAAGATGGAAGCTCCGTACATCTCACCTGTAGGAGTACCTGTGAAGTAGTGTCCCCAATGATTTCTCCTAAAATGATTCTACACGTCACGTACTGGATCGCATCCTCTGACGATCGATAAGACGTGCTCATCTACAGTGAGGTGACAAAAGTCATGGGATATGTATACGGAGCTGTCATTTGTACCCAGGTGATTCTTGTGGAAAGGTTTACGACGTGATTGTGGCAGCACAGACTTCCAACGCGGAATGGTAGTCGGAACTAGACACGTGGGACATTCCATTTCGTAAATCGTTAGGGGATTATATTCTACGGTATCTACAGTGTCAAGAGTGTGCCGAGAATACCGGAGTTCAAATATTACCTCTCACAACAGACAGGATAGTGGCCGACGGCCTTCACTTAACAACCAAGAGCAGCGGACTTTGCTTAGTGTTGTCACTGCTAACACACAACCAACACAGTGTGAAATACCCACAGAAATCGATGTTGGACGTACGACGAACATATTCAATACGACAGTGCGGCGAAAATTGGCGTTAATGGGCTATGGCAGCAGACGAGGCGAGTGCCTTTGCTAACAGCACGACATCGATTGCAGCGCATATACTGAGGTCGTGACTATATCGGTTTGACCCTAAATGTTTGGCAGACCTGATCAGATGAGTCCCGATTTCAGGTGGGAAGAGATTATGACAGGGTTCGTGTGTGCCGCATACCCCAAGAAGCCATGGACTCAAGTTGTCAACAACGCACTGTGCAAGCTGGTGGTATGTCCATAATGGTGTGGACTGTGCTTGTATGGAACGGACTGGGTCTTCTGGTGCAACTGGTTCGATTATTGACTGGAAATTCTTAGATTCGGCTGCCTCCAGCCGCTATTGTTCGGGAACAAATCTGAAGAACATTCTGAACAATTCGAGTGAATGATTTGGCCACCCATATCACCCAACATGAATCCCAGCGAACATTTCTGTGACACAATCAAGAAGTTAGTTTGTGCACAAAATTCTGTGGCTGCAAACTTTCGCAGTTATGGATGGCTGTAGAGTAGCATGGCGTAATACTTCTGCATGGGACTACCAGTGATTTGTTGAGTCCATGCCACATCGAGTTGCTGCACTAGGCCAGGCAAAAGAAGGTTCGACATGATATTAGGAGGTGTCCCATAGTAGTGGAACAATGCAGACGTCGCCCCAATCTCCATATTTGCCAGATGTATCGAAGATGGCGGCGATGACGTCATCCAAGATGGCGGCCTATAGATTTGGCAACAGCACATGACGTCATCCAAGATTGCAGATTTTGGCGGGAAGACAGGTAAATTGGGCTACTGCCACTAATCTAACCCCCCTCCCATCCCTCCCCCAGAAAATGGAGGGAAGTGCACATTTCATCAGGACTATGCAACACACCTCTACTAACCTAAGCAAATGTTGAGAAAATAGGGCATTTGGGCTACCTCCACTAATCTAAGTCACCCGACCGCAACACCTTCCTAGGAGCTGGTGGGAAGTTGGAATTTTGGATGGGAAGATAGGTCAATTGGGCTATCTCTATATAACCTAAGAAAATGGCAGGAAAGAAAGGGCACTTGGGCTACATCCTATAACCTAAGTCATCTGACTGCCACCTCGTCCTAGGAAATTGTGGGAAGAGTACTCGACCTGTGCTGGACATAAGTCTTCATTTTCGATGCACTATTTATTTAAACAATTAGAGGCAGTACCACCATCAATTGTAGTCGCCAAGGGGTCTGGAGTCCAACTGACCTAATACACAGTACTGCCACCAGAGGGCACTGTCGTCTGTTCCGTGATGTAAGATGGCTGTATGGAGGGGAAAATGAGTCAGCCTGTGCTTGGCTGCTGGAGAGAGGAAGGTGTGCTTTATTTACTTTGGAATGATTTATTTAGGGATGGATTTTAGATAGTGTATTTATCACACTGTTACAAAACACATGCTCTGACATGCTTGGGGTCACATCACACAACCTACAGACTTGTAAACTACTCGTAAATTACTGAAATAATGCTTTGCAGACACCCGAAAACTGCTAAATTACCGAAATAATTTCAGTACACAGCAAACAGACATGCAAACTCCTCCCAAATAGTGCAGCACACTGATGTGCAGACACGAAATCAACTCGTAAACTGTCCAAATAATACGTAGCACAGCCTACAGTTTTGCTCGCAGAATAATGCAACAGACACACAAAAAACGTGCTCAGGCGCCGCCCTCCGCCTCCTGTCCACTTGACCGCACATGAGGCTACCGCACAGGCACCCAAAAGTCAGGATACACCGGCAGGTGCCTGTTCGGGTTGCTCAAGCATGAGACGGTGGCATCTCTTTCATACTTGACACCTAAGAAATTCCTCTTGAAATATGTGATCACCTGGCACCATTGCTGACGCAACTGGATGGGAGCGGACACCTATTTACAGAGTGCGGATGCTCCAAAGGCGCGTTGGATACATGCCAGCACGATCCATTGCTCTCACGCCACTGCTGCCTATAGCGAGCAGGTAAATGTTGGGACTATTTTCGGCCATATAGTTAGAGTCTGACGTCACAGAATAGCACAGGCTGCATTATATTCCTCACCATAATAATGGGACATTTGAGCTGTGTCTAGCCCACACATGCATACTGACATCACAGGTTTAACGTCGACTGCCATCTCACTAGCAATCCTAACAGGACATCACGTGTTCCCTTCCTGGATACCGTGATGTCCTGCTCTCAACATACATGTCAGAAACGTTAAACATTTTCACCGCTAAAAGCCTTCATCATCTCTGTACCCACACGTGAAAATGCCGTTAATCATAAAACCATTCTTGATGTTTGGAAACAGAGCATTGTCTAAGCACAGATAGAAAGAAATTAGACAAAAACTATTTTACACTGATTGCCATATTGCACGGACAACTAATTCTTGCAATGTGCCATACATATCGTCAAATACGGAAACACTCATACTCAATTACACTGCTCTTCCACTGGGGACAGGAGCTTGAACATTAGACCGTGAAACTGATCTCCAACCCATCACTATATCACCGTGTACTAAGTTGATGCAGTAAATATACAATTCGTATCTTATGCCATACAAGCTCACCCATTATACATCATTCATAGATATACCGTGAAGACAGACAGCACCATACATACTCCTCACAACACTAGATATTTTCCCGCAGCCGGCGGTCACAAGTAATCCACTCCCAATGCGTGACCAGAGTGCCCTCAGAGGACCGAAGTCACTCACAGAGCTGTTCTATAAATTCGGACTCGTTTCCCCTCGGCACAAACACGTTACTGTTTCTGGTCTGGACCTGCTTGTTTGCTTGTTCGCATTTCCACACCCATCTCCAGACTTGGGGGTTACAAGACCATATCTAATTTCGCATGGTTTACTAGAATATCACACCATTTTCGCAGTACTTCTCGATATAAAGCATATATTAATATCGCTCATGCAACATAATTCTGAAGACATAGACTGGAAATTATTTCTCTAGAAACCTGAAACTTTTACTAGGTCGAGCATGCTGTAGACCACTGAGCAACTAGAGACTTGTCCTGTCTGGGAAGACCTTTATGTCAGAACTCACAACAAATACACAAAATTGATATTTCCACTTGCTAATACCAGTGTCTGCGATGTAGCAGATTCCAAATCTCTTGTATAATTTACAAAGTCAACTAAGGTGTTTCTCATGCATAGAGAACCAGGAAATGTGTCTTCCACCTGCTAGATGCACACACCACAATCGATGTTCTCTCAACTAACTAAAGACACTAAATGTGAACAAGCAGTCAACTGAACAGTTTACATGGGTGGGAATAAAGGGCCAATGCAAACATTCCATGTGACCATAAAAGCTATTCAACACATACTAAGTATTAGTTCGCTATTAATAACTGAAGTATATTTTCGTAAAGAAAAAAACAGTGAGGCGGTCAACATTTGACCTGAAGATGAAACTGTAACAATGTTTAATGGGCTAGTCAGTAATAAAAGAAAACATAGTTTCCTGACGGAAAGAGACATCCCGTCCAAGTGTAATTTTCATTGTTATTAATTTTTGAAACAGGTACGACGTGAACTGATAACAAGCCATTGTCTAGTGTTTTATGTCCTGTTCCCTCTGATACGCTGGTTCATTTTCTGTCGTTTCACCTAACGAGATGGGATAGTGATTAAGACACAGGAGAGGAGTTGGGCTCAGATTTGCCCCGGCCATCCTGATTTTGGTTAGCCCAGATTTCCGTAAGTTTCTTGAGGTCAACCAACAGGATGGTACATAGAACAAGTTCGCAATTTAATCTTACTGTAGTCTACGAGAAGTAAGCCTGAACCAGTATACTGTATCTAGTTATCTCGAGGTCGACTGGCCATTAAACTTTAACCTTCTTTCTACGAATACGCACTAAATTATCAGAAGAAATTGTTTTCGCAGTACCGAATATTGTACCTGAATACAATGTTCAGACAATATATTAATTACATGTTACTTGTTTACTTAACACTGTTTCTATGGCAAGTCACTTTAATTAGTGTAGTAGAGTCTAGCTATAGCATTGTAATTTTTATGCCTATATATTCAGTCCACAGAAATTTTAGAATGTGCAACTGCCTGCGAGCCTTTATTCGTTCTGCTGTATAGCTATATCTGCATTATACGGGGGTTGGAACTCAAATAGTGGCAACTACTTATTCACAACCGATACAAAAGAATTACATGTTTGCACCTGTTACTGTCCATCAAAATAGTCACCAGCGTTGTGTAGAACCCGTTGCCATCGATGTGGAAGGCGTAGTATACCGTTAGCAGAGCCTGTTATGTTGATGGTGCGAATGGAGCGGTCTACTGCCTGTCGAATCTCTAGAATAGTTCTGAAGCGAATGCCACGAAGTGGTTCCTTCATCTTCGGAATCACATCAAAGTCACAAGGACGTGAGTCCGGGGAGTATGGTGGACGGTACAGTATTTCCCAGTCCCATCGACCGAACAGAGCAGCCACAGTTTGCGCTATATGAGCCCGCGCATTGTCGTGCAAAATAATGAGTGGGTTGCGAAGAAAGCGTCGCCGCTTCTTTCGCAAAGCTGGTCGCAGGTGATGCTCCAAAAACGAACAGTAATACTGTGCATTGGCCGTCTGCCGTGGAGGAACGTAATGCGTTAGGATAACACCACCACAGTCGCACACGAGAATCACAGGCTCTGCTAACGGTGTACTACGCCTTCCACATCGCTGGCAACGTGTTCTGCACAAAGCTGGTAACTGCTTTGGAGGACAGTAACAGGTGCAGGCATGTAACTCTTTTGTATCGGTTGTGAATAAATAGTTGCCACTATGTAAGTTTCAACCCTCGCATTTTGTACAGATCGAGGAAAAACGTACAGCGGCTATATTGCAGGGACAGTTAAACCCTGCAAAAGTGGTCTACAGATCATGATATACGGAAACTATCGCTAAAGACACTTCTTCAATCACAGTGCTCTACTACTGTCGATGAAAGCTTGAATTTTTCTGTGTGAAATATGACAAACTGCTCTGTCGGTGTGGGAGCATTGTCCACCACTTACTGTTGACAGACAAATTATGAGACTTTCAGCGGCAAAACTATTTCTTAGAGATCGAAAAAAAAACCATACAGTAGCCATATTGCACTGACAGTTAAAGCAGGTAGAAGTGGTGTACATATCGTAAAATATGGAAACTATCACCAAAGACATTTCCTCAATTACATTGCCCTGTTGTTGTCGAGAAAAGCTCGAATTTTTCACTGTGAAACTGATTTGCAACCAGGCTATATCACCACATACCATATCGATGTAGTAAACTAATTTGTATCCTGCACCATACAAAATTGTCACTTCTGCATCTTCATGTAGTTCTTGGCCACCACACACTCGTACATATACCGCAAAGACAGACACATCCCAAAAAATACATAAGCACATGCACCGCATGTAGTCCACGCAGCCTTAGATATTTCCCGCGAGGGCGGTCGGTCATTCACAGTGGCCAACAGTCACAAGTCAACTGCCCCCACACACGCTTGCCTGAAAACTGATCTGAGCGCCCTCAGGAGATGGCAGACACTTCCCGAACAATTGTACGAAGGCTGGGCTGGTTCCCCCTGGCACAAAGACATTGCTGTTTCCGGCCCCGACCTGCATGCTTGCTGCCATGCTTTCTACAGCCATCTCCAGAACATATGTATTTTCACATGGTTTGCCAGAACATCATACCACTTACGTGATAGTTCTCGATATCAGTCACATAGCAGTTAGCTACCGATCACTTGCACATTTTAATTCATAAGATAAAGAGTGGAAACTACATCTCTAGAAACCCGAAACTTTAGTGTGGTGCAGTGAGGTGGGACGTGCTGCAAACCACTGAGTAACTAGAAACTAATCTCGCCTGCAAAGATATTTCTGTGAAAACTCGAAAAAATAGAGGAAACTGGTAGTTTTTAATGAATACCTACGTCAATGGTACGACGGATTCCAAATCGACCTTCTGCTTTACAAAGCCAACTAAGCTGTTTGTCATGTCTAGAGAACCAGTAAACGTCGCCTCCACCTGTCTTTCACCATCTAGATGCACACAACGCACTCCACGTGTCTTGTCAACTAAATAAAGATAGGAAATACGCAGAACCAGTCAGCCGGAAAATTTACATGGGAGGGAATAATTGTCCAGCACTAAAACACGCCCATACTAATTTTTCTCAAATTTCCACGGAGAACACACGCGATCACGAAGGCTGCCCATCACATACTGAATATTAGTTCGCTATTCAGCCGCCTAGAGGGTGACATAGTTAGGTCAGCTTCATTACTGTACCCCAGCCAGCCTCTAGTTCGGACGGCTCCCGCCGTAAGCTGGAAATGCCAATCGTTCCAGCCACAGGCTACCACCGCAACGCACGCTCCCGCACCCCACGCACAATCGTACGAGGAAATCAGGTACATATATACTATCACTGTGCTTACAATTAAATATTATGGCTGCAGCCTCAATCTGACGACATTTGACAGTGAGGAAAGGATCGGAAATACTCCTTCCTTGACGACGGTGGCTCTGGAAATACGAAAATTTGCAGCATTCTCATAATTGGACATAATTTTCCATGTATAAATATCTTTAATTCCCCTATGGCTATCGCAATTTTTCTTGTTAAATCCATACCGCCCTTACGACAGGACATAGTCTTTTCTTTGCACATGTCGGAACACTGACAACAGTACACATACTTTATAAGCCCGCGGATCACAGCGAATCTGTCACACATCCCCTACTAAGAATAATACTTTGCCAATAACTGAATTCTGGTGACACCAAACAATACTGAGCGAAAATCCGTGATGGATGGACATGTCTCATTTGTTTTTCTTGTGAGTGTACCAGTTTGTCTTACGAAAAGAGATGTAATTGTCTTATAAGTGACCGTCTGTTAAAAAACACAATCGCAATGACAATGTTACTGTCACATGCAGTCTTGGTTCTACCGGCGCACAAAGGAATCCATGTTAAAAGAAACTCTATAAGCTTTATAAATCGATATATGGTATTGCATCCGAATGACATGGTTTTCCACACAAATACTGCGACATTGAATATAGACAGTGATTTCCGATGCACGTCGCAGGCGTTGTAAGATCATAATAAAATCGTCCAATTCAGAAAGTGTTTCGGTTAAGGAACGTGAATTGAAGCCAGTATTTGCAACTCCCTCATGCTGCCGCTAGACATTTAGGTAGGAGACGAGGTACTGGCAGAAGTGAAGCTGTGAGGACAAGGGCTGAGTCGTGCTTTGTTACCTCAATTGGTTTTCTCGAATGGTGCATATGTCTCAGATCCTGCCCCTACCACTTATGCTCGGACGTCGACTTCAATCAGCACTAGGCTCTTTTGTAATGATTGGATCGCCCCTCAAAGTGCGATACACAACGGTCACGCTCCCTACGGATAAGGGGGGACTCGGACTTGCGAACGTTCACTGCCGAGCGACGGCGCTCCTTCTAGCCACGATGTACAAGCAATGGCGTAGCGGGCGATTCCCTTACATCCCGCCTACTGGATCTCCTGGTTCCAGCGTCCCTCACACCTCCGGTGGCGGTGGGCAACATTACGCCACATTTTGCGCGTGTATCAACATTTATCGTGGAACTTAGTTACATCAGAGACGAGCTTCCGCGCACGAGACCGCCATGCGCAAAGGATTTTTATGTTTGGCTGCTACGACGGATAAGTCGTAATGTAATTGAACTCAAACACCCCACGTTGCATTGGCCGAAAATTTGGAGACATGTGCACCAAAAATTCCTTCCTACCTTCGTTCGGGCTCTGTGGTTCTCTGTCGCCTGTGGCTCCATGCAATTGGACTAGTGGACACTCCACTATGCCCGAAATGTCGCCAAGTGGATGACGACCATCACCGCTTAACTTGTATCGCGGTGGAGGACGTATGTCTCCTAGGAAGACAGATGGTAGCTTGCTACCTCCGTGTGACCCCGCAACATATTGCAGCTGCTTCCTTCTTACATCCGGAGAGTGACTACTTTCCGGCAACTAAATCACAGTTGATCATGTGGGTCAAAGGTTGGACGATCGCGTACCTCTATGGGGATGCTGCCAAGTCGAGACTTGACTGTTGGTATTTCTTGCAGCAAGCCCGCAATGAGGTGCATAGATGGTCACACTATCGGAAAACCTTTGCCAACTATCTTCAGGCAGTCTTCCTTGACCCACCATGCAGTTGGGATGTGCCGGGTGCAGTCGGTGTGCACATTTGACAGCTGATAATGAACCTCACGCTCTCTCACCACTCAATATGTAATGCACATACTATACCGTGAAATGATCTACATGTTCCTTTTAACAGCGTGATCTTTATTGAAAATAAATAAATAAGTAATAAAAAAATACATCCCCCTTCCTTTAACTTTGTGATTTGTTTTACAATGATTTTTTTGCAGAGGATGCATTTCATTTTGTGTTTGTGAACTGCCTCCTTTTGTATCCAAATAGATACCCATAAATAAATGTTCTAAAGTAAAAAAAAGAAAAGAAATTGGTAGAGCACTTGCCCGCGAAAGCCAAAGGTCCCGAGTTCGAGTCTCGGTCCGGCACACTGTTTTAATCTGCCAGGATGTTTCATATCAGCGCACACTCCGCTGCAGAGTGAAAATCGCATTCTGGATTTCACCAGTATTTTAACGCAGTCTGTCTCGATACCATATCAGAGATTCTGCGATATATCCACTGGGTCATAGGAAAGGGAGGATGATGGTTGACTGAGAATGATCACGTCCAGTAGATGATGTACTATGTGATGAATCACGTAAAAAATGCAACGATAGATTGAGGTCGTAAGAAATGTACAAAATCCTACGAGCAATACACTGGCTTTTCAGATCAATAGTGTTACACTTTCTGGTAGATTTGCTCTCTGTGATCTGGAATCAATTCTTTCCATTCAACAACATACATGCTTTGGATCCTATGTAGATGTGTTTTAATGATTACAGCCACCTTTTTCGAAACTATCTGCTTCCAATGTGATATTAGACAGCTCTTCTGTATCTGTTCCTCAGTCTCTACCCCATCCTCCCTGCAACTTCGTGCATGTGATTTTCCCAACTGAAATTGGAACTGAGCAGAAGTCGGAGAGCGTTATATCTAAAACCTTCTGCAAGCTGTGGATAAACAGGGTGAACTGGGTTAATACGACAGGACTGTCTGTGTTGACCATTCGGTGGAAATAGCAGCATGCTGTCGTGGCTCTGCTGACTGTGTACGGTGTGTTAAGGCTAACACCAGATGAATCTTTCTCCTGCAACACGAGGCAGAAGAAAAGACAATACATGCAGTTACGGTAAATGGGAGAAGGACGAGTGTTTTGCTGCAGTAAATTCAGTAAGAATCAAACAGAATGCTCCATTCACAAGAAGTTCCATGATGTCAGAGAGTTACAAGACATCCTTTCAAATGTTCAAGTGTGTGTGAATTCCTAAGGGGCCTAATTACTGAGGTCATTGGTCCCTAGACTAACACACTACTTAAACTAACTTATGCTAAGTACAACACACACACAACCATGCCCGGAAGAGGACTCGAACCTTCGACGGGAGGGGCTGCACAATCCGTGACATAGTGCCTCAAACCACGCGGCCACTCCGAGCTGCCAAGACATCCTTTGAGCGAGGTATAGGAGCCTCTACAGTCTGGTTTGAAGAAGACTTGGAAGGGTATGTACGGAAATTTCTGTGATGTCTGATAGTCACGGCCGGCCGGTGTGGCCGTGCGGCTCTTGGCGCTTCAGTCTGGAACCGCGTGACCGCTACGGTCGCAGGTTGGAATCCTGCCTCGGGCATGGATGTGTGTGATGTCCTTACGTTAGTTAGGTTTAAGTAGTTCTAAGTTCTAGGGGACTGATGACCTCAGAAGTTACGTCCCATAGTGCTCAGAGCCATTTGAACCATTTTTTTTCTTCTGATAGTCACGTGATGTGTTCTTTGTTCGAATGTTCAGAGACAAGTCGAAGCAGACCATTCTCCTCCGGTTCAGACAGGTGGGACACTGTCCCTCACCCGCCATTATTGCTTTAAAGCATCAGCAGACCAGCAGCTGTAGGCCGTCGAAAATTCACTGAAAATTTCAGCTATTTTCCTCGTTCTTAGGAGAGTGCTTCGATTTTTTTTTTATTTTACGGTCTGTGCTTACACACCAGTGTGTGTTTCGAGATGTGAGAAAAATAACATCCCTGACTACAGCAGAAAATATAAACCAAGCCTATTCACCGTTTCAGAAAAGTGATGAATACCACAGCAGTTGTAGGCCTCAGGAATTTTTCTCTCTCTGGTAATGTCTTCAAACAAGCAGCTAAAACTCGAAAAGGGCGAAGGCCCTGTTTTAAGAGTTACGGAGGTATTTATTTAGACTTCTAAATATCGATGTTTTTGCGTGTAAAATCAGATATTGTGCTGGTATCGGTTTTGGGATCTATTTCCCACAAAAGCGTTTGAGGTGTCTCAGGCAGATTTCGCAGGTGTGCAGTGATCTTTATAGAGTCCTGTTCCAGTATGACGGTACACATCGCAAAAATGATGCAAACTATTGTGCAGCGATCTTTTTTGAAAGTGTATTTACAGACATATTCAGTTGGACTTAGTAATTCCTGAAGCAGCCCATGCTCAAAGCCAAGGGAAGGCTGTGGTACTTCCCACAAATTCGCGCGAAGTGTCTCTGGAAGGTTCCACAAGTGTGTCGCGATGTCGTTGGAGTCAGTATTCAAGTGTGGCGGTATGCACCGCAAAATTGAGGCAAAATACGGTGTAGTGATCTTTTTGAAAGTGTATTTACAGACATATTCAATTAGATTTAGTAACTCCTGAAGCAGCTAGTGCTCAAAGACAAGGGTATATCCCACAAAAGCGCGCGAAGTGTCTCAGGGATGGTTTCACAAGTGTGCCACGATCTTTTATTTTTAAAGTCCATGGCCCTTAGAACTATGGGACTTAACATCTGAGGTCATCAGCCCCCTAGAACCTAACTAATCTAAGGACATCACACACATCCATGCCCGAGGCAGGATTCAAGCCTGCGACGGTAGGAGTCGCGCGGTTCCGGACTTAAGCGCCTAGAATCGCTCGGCCACCGCTGCCGCCTTTTAAAGTCCATGTTCAAGTGGTGGTGGTGGTACTTCTTAGAATAAAACGTGTAATTACATCGCAAATTGTTTAAATATTCTTGTTTCATCTGCGAAGCTCTCTCTCTCTCTCTCTCTTTGTTCAGTGTTACGTTTAGTTCCTGTGACACTTTCAAGTTATGTATGTGACAATGTTTCGCACCTTGATTAAACACCAGATGTAATAACTCCCGAAGCAATTCGTCTTCACTGACAAAGGGTATCCATGCACCAGGGATGGAAACATGACCACTCTTACAGCTAGCCTGTGGTGGTGCCATGATAGGGTACGTCGCCTCTGGGGGCAGGGAGCATGTGCACCGAAGTGAACGTCTTGCCTCTTGCACTTTAGGAGACTGACTCGGCTTTTACTGAATGATCTGCAGTAACAGTACACACATTTATCAGCATGAGATGCAAAGCGCTACTTAGCCCCATACTTCTGCATCTTCATTATTTGATGAAGCATATTCGTCTTCACGAAGTATTATTGCTATAGTCACAGTCCTCAGAAGCGTGATTACAGCTAGTATACCCGTTAAACTCCTACTCCTCCAGCACAGAGATCTCATTCACTGAACACGGTAAACAATTACATCCATCCTCCCAGTTCAGCAGCTAGACACAAACTGAGCCCTTTTCCCGCCTTTTTTCCCCAGACCATCATCTTGGATTATGTCACGGGAGGGGAGGGAGGATGGCCAACAGCGCCCTCTGGTGGTGGTGCTGTGAACTACGTCAGTTGGACTCTGGATCTCAAGGTGAACACATTGGCTGGAGCTACTGTCTATAACAACTCAAATGGTTTATGTAAACAATGCATACAAAATAAAGACTTACGTGAATCCTATCTGGCAGTGCAGCACAGACTGAGTCCTTTTCCCACGAATTTCCAGATGGGGAATGGGAGGGAAGAGGCGAGGGGAGGGGTGTTAGGTAAGTGGACCTAGCCCAATTGATCTATTTTCCCGCCAAAATTTGAACTTCCCACCATGCGGTCACTGTGATGTTGCCATATTTTTTGCAGCCATCTTGGATCCGTCATCTTGAATAAATTTGTCAACAATGCAGAGTGGGGTGGCATCGGCGCTGCCCCCTACTTAAATATTATTTTTATACTTTTTATATGTTTTTTGGGTCATTTCTTTTTAAATTTTTAATTTAAGTTTTATTTCATGATTTTTAAAAGTCTTATTTTACACGTAGACATGGTACGATCGACAGTCAATCGACAGTTAATGAAGTCAGAAGAAAGTGGGCTGATTACGCTCTCTTACAATTCGCTGCCTAAACTATTAGGACAAAATCATTTAATTCAGTACTGAATTGTAGATCTCAAAAAGAACTAAAAAATGTCTAGGAGAGAATACGTTTACAGTTGAGTCACAGTCACTTTTTTTCAGCTTAGTATGTGCTGAAACGGGTGACTTCTAAAGACAAAAATCATCTTTATTGGTGAATCGTAGTAAATAAACATATGTCTTGGTACTATGTAATAAGATGTACCTCTCATGTAGTACGTAGCGTATATCAAGAGAGCACGCTCCCTGAAAACACTTTTACTTAATTTAGTTGATGAAACTTAAACGGCTGAATAGAATTTCATGGAACATAGCTAAGAAAACGATTAAACCAGCTTTCACATTTAAAAAAAAAAAATGCGTTAAAGTCGGACCCTTCGTTTGGGAGCTATGATACCACAGACAGATACACAGATACACGCGTTACACTTACAACATCCTTCTGTTTGCGTCGGGGTTAAAAATACCTGGGCGTAAGCATCAACAGTAGGATGCCTAAAGCAAAACCATACGTCGGGCTCAGATTCAATTGCTGGGATCTTCAGAGAATGCAGTTCATCGTTCACGAAAGAAGTAGGTTACAAAACACCTTTTAAACTGACAGTCTTAAGGGCATTTTCTCGTCAGTTTCAGACTTCTATCCGGTTGTGTTAATAGAAGATCCAACGAACAGATGAACGTTTTGTCATAGGATCGTTTAGTCAGTGCGATGATATTACGGGGATGATCAACTACAAGTTTCTGCGGCAGATGTTACGACAGAGACGTTATGCATCATGGAGAGGTTTTTACAGTTGAGAAAAAATGAGGAATTGAGCTATACGGACGTTTACAGTCATTTTCTCCAAGCGAGAGGAGGATGGATGTGTGTTAATGTACTGCCCGTCACGTGGTACGCGTGTGTTACGCATCTGAATTCTCAGTGCCGTCCCCCTAGGGTCGGCGTCTCAGTAAGCTGTTGCATTTCTTTCCTGGACTCCTGAATAAGTATTTACAGATCATATTTAGGGAGAACTATTGTGATAATAAATGTCTAATCGATGTCATAGCGTTAGCATTTTAAGACTTAAACTAGGGAGAGGCTAGTGCCCTATCAAAGGTCCCTGACCTTTGTGGTGGTATGGGAGCTAATATTGAGTGTGACGGAACTGTAATGATATATAATGGATCTTCGCTGCCGTGCAGTAATCCGCCAATTTCGTTATTGTTGACGAGTACCCTGCTGAACGATTACCGAACTGGGAAGTAGCCGTTACAGAAAACGAAAAGTGCTGATGGCAATCGGCAGGCAATGTATCAAATAGATTTAAATTGGTCTCTGTTGTAGAAATCACTTCCAGGTTCCTTCTACAGATGAATGAGATATACGCTACCCCACCCTAACTCCTATTTAAAAATCATTCCACTCTCTAATAGCATACGGGAAAACGAACGCGCCGCTTAATCTTTACATATCTCGCTGTTTTATCTGTAATACTATCAAGCGATACGATCTCGAAGTATTAAATCCACTATTCGGCTCACACATACATGGTGGCTCTCGTAAGAGTCGTCAGCTGCGTTTTCTCGAGTGTTTGAGCAAAAATTTGAAATTGCGTTTTTGCATTATATAGCTGGAGTCAGTCCAGACAAATAGTGCTCATTACATCTTTCATGCGACACCCAGTGTCAAAGCGTCGGTTTGCTTCCCGTTACAATTAAAATATATTTTAATGTGGAATTTTACGTGACCATTTGATAGAGCGGTCCCAGATTAGTCTAGCACGATATTTGTTTTGTCGATACGTGTGAACAGGGACAGTAAAACTCGACCGGGCGACGCATGAAAGGCTTTACGAGCAGTAATTGTTTGGGTTGACTCCAGCTATATAATGCAAATACGAACTAGCAGATACCTGCCGAAACGCGAGAGACAATGCACTCTACCATTCTTAGGAGAGGCACCCCGTATACAACAGATCTCTGGACAAGGTGAAGGGCGTTCGGCACATATTTGCAGTGGTTTTCCGGTTCTGCATTACGACAACGACTTCACTGTTTTCCACGTCCCGTCGACACGCTTTGTATACCCTCCGCCGCTAGTGCTGCCACCTGCCGACTGTGAGTCGTTGTCGCACGCTGATGTCGAAACATACGCGGTGATCACATTAATGTGAATGGAGCGTGTAATAGCAGAATAAAAACTCCTACAGCCAGAACGGGAGCTGACGTCCTTCAACCCTCGGCTGCAAGATGGGGACCTTTCAGGCTCGCATGAAGGGGGCTTTTTAAGCCTGTTGTAATGTTGTAATCTTATGCTTCAGCAAGCAATTTTACGCCAGTCTGTGAATGTTGGTTCAAATGGCTCTGAGCACTATGCGACTTAACTTCTGAGGTCATCAGTCGCCTAGAACTTAGAACTAATTAAACCTAACTAACCTAAGGACATCACACACATCCATGCCCGAGGCAGGATTCGAACCTGCGACCGTAGCGGTCGCTCGGCTCCAGACTGTAGCGCCTAGAACCGCACGGCCACTCCGGCCGGCTGAATGTTGGTACCTGTAATATTTTTATGCTAGTAATTGTTGCACATGCAACAGCTTACAAATTCAAATCTACATCTACATCTACATGATTACTCTGCAATTCACATTTAAGTGCTTGGCAGAGGGTTCATCGAACCACAATCATACTATCTCTCTACCATTCCACTCCCGAACAGCGCGCGGGAAAAACGAACACCTAAACCTTTCTGTTCGAGCTCAGATTTCTCTTATTTTATTTTGATGATCATTCCTACCTATGTAGGTTGGACTCAACAAAATATTTTCGCATTCGGAAGAGAAAGTTGGTGACTGAAATTTCGTAAATACGTAGATCTCGCCGCGACGAAAAACGTCTTTGCTTTAATGGCTTCCATCCCAACTCGCGTATCATATCTGCCACACTCTCTCTCCTATTACGTGATAATACAAAACGAGCTGCCCTTTTTTGCACCCTTTCGATGTCCTCCGTCAATCCCACCTGGTAAGGATACCACACCGCGCAGCAATATTCTAACAGAGAACGAACGAGTGTAGTGTAAGCTGTCTCTTTAGTGGACTTGTTGCATCTTCTAAGTGTCCTTCCAATGAAACGCAACCTTTGGCTCGCCTTCCCCACAATATTATCTACACTCCTGGAAATGGAAAAAAGAACACATTGACACCGGTGTGTCAGACCCACCATACTTGCTCCGGACACTGCGAGAGGGCTGCACAAGCAATGATCACACGCACGGCACAGCGGACACACCAGGAACCGCGGTGTTGGCCGTCGAATGGCGCTAGCTGCCCAGCATTTGTGCACCGCCGCCGTCAGTGTCAGCCAGTTTGCCGTGGCATACGGAGCTCTATTGCAGTCTTTAACACTGGTAGCATGCCGCGACAGCGTGGACGTGAACCGTATGTGCAGTTGACGGACTTTGAGCGAGGGCGTATAGTGGGCATGCGGGAGGCCGGGTGGACGTACCGCCGAATTGCTCAACACGTGGGGCGTGAGGTCTCCACAGTACATCGATGTTGTCGCCAGTGGTCGGCGGAAGGTGCACGTGCCCGTCGACCTGGCACCGAACCGCAGCGACGCACGGATGCACGCCAAGACCGTAGGATCCTTCGCAGTGCCGTAGGGGACCGCACCGCCACTTCCCAGCAAATTAGGGACACTGTTCCTCCAGGGGTATCAGCGAGAACCATTCGCAACCGTCTCCATGAAGCTGGGCTACGGTCCCGCACACCGTTAGGCCGTCTTCCACTCACGCCCCAACATCGTGCAGCCCGCCTCCAGTGGTGTCGCGACAGGCGTGAATGGAGGGACGAATGGAGACGTGTCGTCTTCAGCGATGAGAGTCGCTTCTGCCTTGGTGCCAATGATGGTCGTATGCGTGTTTGGCGCCGTGCAGGTGAGCGCCACAATCAGGACTGCATACGACCGAGGCACACAGGGCCAACACCCGGCATCATGGTGTGGGGAGCGATCTCCTACACTGGCCGTACACCACTGGTGATCGTCGAGGGGACACTGAATAGTGCACGGTACATCCAAACCGTCATCGAACCCATCGTTCTGCCATTCCTAGACCGGCAAGGGAACTTGCTGTTCCAACAGGACAATGCACGTCCGCATGTATCCCGTGCCACCCAACGTGCTCTAGAAGGTGTAAGTCAACTACCCTGGCCAGCAAGATCTCCGGATCTGTCCCCCATTGAGCATGTTTGGGACTGGATGAAGCGTCGTCTCACGCGGTCTACACGTCCAGCACGAACGCTGGTCCAACTGAGGCGCCAGGTGGAAATGGCATGGCAAGCAGTTCCACAGGACTACATCGAGCATCTCTACGATCGTCTCCATGGGAGAATAGCAGCCTGCATTGCTGCGAAAGGTGGATATACACTGTACTAGTGCCGACATTGTGCATGCTCTGTTGCCTGTGTCTATGTGCCTGTGGTTCTGTCAGTGTGATCATGTGATGTATCTGACCCCAGGAATGTGTCAATAAAGTTTCTCCTTCCTGGGACAATGAATTCACGGTGTTCTTATTTCAATTTCCAGGAGTGTATGTGATCTTTCCAACTGAAGTTGTTCGTAATTTTAACACCCAGTTAGTTAGTTAATTGACAGCCTTAAGAATTGTACTATTTATCGAGTAATCGAATTCCAACGGATTTCTTTTGGAACTCATGTGGAACACCTCACACTTTTCGTTATTTAGCGTCAACTGCCACCTGCCACACCATACAGCAATCTTTTCTAAATCGCTTTGCAACTGATACTGGTCTTCGGATGACCTTACTAGACGGTAAATTACAGCATCATCTGCGAACAACCAATTACAACCCAGCCTGTAAAGAAAAATAGTATACCAAGCACAACCTGGCCTGAAACTGCAAATAATGTAGCAAGTCCAGCTCAGCCTGCAAGCTTTTTTATCGGACGTAATGGAACTCGGTGGAGCAAAGGATAACCTCCTTCTACCAGAACATTTACTCATAATATAACGAAAGTTTCTCCAGCAGGAACAAATACACAATAGCAACAACAATAATGGTCTTCCTCGTCACTGTTGAACTTGAACTCAGAAGTGAAAGGTGTTGCTCTCATAGCTTATAAGTAATTATGTTCGTCATTCTCTCTGTTTTCTTTCTTCTCTCTTTCTCTGGCAAAGTAACTATATAGACTTTCTTTCTAACCAACGAACGTTCGTTCCTTACGGTGTGGAATCATCTAGTACTTCTCGAAAAAGACAATCTAGTTATACTGTAAATGGAGATGATCGCAACGCTTCAACTATTATTTCTGAATGGTTGGACAAATGTGAATCTAGTACTGCTTTCGAAGATGAAACGGATCCTGCATATAGACCTATGACGGACAGCTCAGGATCTATAGAAAGTATTGTTGACTCTTCGGATGTAAATGATGCCGGCTTGCCAAAAATATCCTGGCCTGCTAATACAGTACGGCCTGCAAATCCAAATAATGGAGCAAGTACGACCAAGCCTGCAAAGACAAATAATATACCAAGCACAACCGAACCTGAAACTGGAAATAGAGTGGCAAGCACAGCCCAGCCTGCAAACATTTTTATCGGACGTAATGAAACTCGGTGGAGCAAAGGATCATTTCCTTCTAGCTGAACGCTCACTAATAATATAATTAAAGTTCCTTCAGGAGGAACAAATACACCAACATCAAAAGGTACTTGGAGTTACTTCATCACAAATAATATTCTGGATGAAATAGTTCATTGCACAAATCTGTAAGAACGGCGCTCAGCAGCTATAAAAGGTTGGACGTGGCGTAATGTCACAAACGTGGAAGTCACTGCATTTACTGGAATTCTCCTATAAGCTGGCCATTACAGAAGTTGGAATGTTCCTATAAGAGAATTATTTCACGAGTCTAATGGTAACCCTGATTATATGGCAACTTTTCCTGTAGACAAGCTTAAAGATATAAGAAGAGCCTTAAGGTTCGACAATAAATGCACCCGACAAGCTAGGAGCCAAGATAATAATATGGCAGCCTTCCACAATGATTGGTAGCTATTCATGACCAACTACAGGCAAACATATCATCCAGGAGAGAGCTCCACAATAGATGAGCAGCGAGTGTCTTTTAGAGCCCACTGCAGATTTCTACAATTTTATTCCAAACAAGCTAGGAAAATATGGGATAAAAGTATTTTGGCTCTGCGATTCTTTAACGTCACACGCTATAAATGGGCTGGTGTACTTAAGAAAAAATCCATATCACCCTTGTTAAGCTAATATTGAAGCTCATATGGTAAAGAGCCTGACAAAGACGCTTAGAGGAGGCTCAAATAGTATCAGGATGGACAACTACTTTACCAGTATTTCCTTCTTGCATGGTTTATTGTAAGATAAAATTAGAACAGTTGGTACTCTTGTAAGTAGGCTGTTTAGGTTTTTTTATTGGTGACGCTACGTAGCGCTCTGTATGAAAATCACTGGCTGTGCTGTGTGCAGTCTGTGGCTGGGTGGCATTGTTGTAATATTCGCTATTGTAGTGTTGGGCTGTTGGCTGTTAACAGCGCGTAGCGTTGCGTAGTTGGAGGTGAGCCGCCAGCAGTGGTGGATGTGGGGAAGTGAGATGGCGGATTTTTGAGAGCGGATGATCTGGACGTGTGTCCATCAGAAACAGTACATTTGTAAGAATGGATGTCATGAACTGGTATATATATTATGACTTTTGGCACTATTAAGGTAAATGCATTGTTTGTTTCTATCAAAATCTTTCATTTGCTAACTATGCCTATCAGTAGTTAGTGCCTTCAGTAGTTTGAATCTTTTATTTAGCTGGCAGTAGTGGCGCTCGCTGTATTGCAGTAGTTCGAATAACGAAGATTTTGTGAGGTAAGTGATTTGTGAAAGGTATAGTTTAATGTTAGTCAGGGCCATTCTTTTGTAGGGATTTTTGAAAGTCAGATTGCGTTGCGCTAAAAATATTGTGTGTCAGTTTAGTGTTGATCAGAATAGGTATACAGCGAAATGTCTGAGTACGTTCAGTTCTGCTGAGCTGTTTGAAAATCAAATAACGTAAGGGATTTACCAGCACAGTAAAATGGTTCAAATGGCTCTATGTCCTCGAAGGCTCAGACGGATAGAGCGTCTGTCATGTAAGCAGGAGATCTCAGGTTCGATTCCCGGTCGGGTACACATTTTCGACTGTCCCCGTTGACTTATATCAACGCCTGTATGCAGCTATGGGTATTCATTTCATTATAATTTCATTCTAACGAGCTGCATGGTCACCGATGGTATCTGTTCTTTCGGATATGTCTGAAAGAAGAGATACCATCTTCATATATACATGAAAGATAAGGATATTTATAGAAATCTCAATGGGGGCTTCTGAGGCCCCCATCCCACATTAACATCTGTCCGAACACTCATGCATCCCAGGGTTAAAAATTGTGTCTGAAACGGAAACCATCGCAGAATTCAACCAGTTGCTTTGCAATGTATTGATTACAAGGCATGTCGAGGCTCTTGGAGTACAAAGATTTTTCTTTTGCTAGCGATGTATGAATATTTTCCTCGCAGGTACAGGACAATTCCTGAACTATATGAAATAAAATCATCATAACTTCTGAACAGTTAGCGTTAGGACGTGCAAACTGCACAGTTGCCCGCGGGGCATGATGGGAATTACTATGCGCATGCATGGTTTGGCTCAGCGACGAAGCCCACTTTCATTTGGATGGGTTCGTCAATAGCGAGAATTGGTGCATTTGGGGGACTGAGAATTCGCATTTCGTGATCGAGAAGTCTCTTCACCCTCGACGTGTGGCTGTGTGGTGTGCAATGTTCAGCCACGGAATAATCGGTGCGATATCCTTTGATGGCACGGTGACTACCTATCTGTACGTGTAGGTGTTGGAAGATGATTTCATCCCCATTATCCAAAATGACACTGATTTCGACAAGATGTGGTTCACACAAGACGGAGCTCGACCTCATCGAAGCAGGAGAGTGTTTGATGCCCTGAAGGAGCACTTTGGGGACCGCATTGTGGCTCTGGGGTACCCAGAGGCCACTGGTATGGGCCTCGATTGCTGCCATATTCTCCGAATCTGAAAACATCCAGCTCCTTTTTGTGGATCTATATGAAAGACAAGGTGTACAGCAGTACGCCAAAGCCATTGTTGAGTTGAAAAAAGCCATTCAGGAGGTCATTGACAGAATCGATGTCCTGACACTTCAGCGTGTCATGCAGAATTTCGCCATTCGTCAGCGCCACATCATCGTCAATGATGGCAGGCACATGGAACATGTCATAACCTAAATCCGAATATTTGTAGTGACGTTTACATATTGAATAACTGTGTGCACACCGTAGACTGCAACTAATTTACGTATTTTCATATAGTGCAATAATTGTCAACCTATAAGGTGAAATGTGGCCAAGCATAAAATTATAAAGTAACGCTCAATACACGGCTTCATATTGCATCGCCGCGAGAAACTAAAAGAAAGGTGTGCAACTCAGTTTGTCTGCGGAACTGAGTGTCTCTGTCCTCGTACCCAAAGAAGTTTCGAGGTCTTCCTCGCTGCAGAAAACACAGTGGGACGCGGTGGAGCGCGCTGGCGTAACGCTCTGCTGAAAATTACGGCCTCGCTGTGTTTCACCGTGGGAATGGATTGCTGAGACCAGCAACTCGCGGGGTGCCGCTGTTATCTCAGAACCGCGCTCGTCCCGCCGTCTCTGCGCCATCGTTAAATGTAGCCATCCAACGCTGCCTGTGCGTCCCCAAATTTCTTGTCCTGTTCGGAACATATCGTTCAAGGATGTGGTAAGAGTGCTGGAATGGCAATCACTAAAACAATGGAGTTTTTAGTTGTGGAGAGATCTTTTCACGAAATTTCAATACCATACGCTGCCTGTATCTACATCCAAGTGAATATTCCTCAAATCACACTTAAGTGCCTGGCAGAGGGTTCACTGAACCACCTTCACAATAATTCTCTATTATTCCAATCGCGAATAACTCGCGGAAAAAACGAACGCCTATATATGTCATTGCGAGCTCTGATTTCCCCTATTTTATTATGATGATCGTTTCTCCCAATAGAAACTGGTGCCAACCAAATATTTTTGCATTCCGAGGAGAAAGTTGGTGATTGAAATTTCGTGAAAAGATTCCGCTGCAACGAGAAACGCCTTTGTTTTAATGGTGTAAATTCCAGATCCCGTATTATGTCCGTGATACTCTCTCCTCTATTTCGCAATACTACAAAACGTGCTCCTCTTGTTTAAACTTTCTCGATGTACTCCGTTAATCCTACGTGGTAAGGATTACAGACCGCGCAGCAGTACTCCAAAAGAGGACGGACAAGCGTAGTGCAGGCAGTCTCTTTAGTAGATGTATTACACCTTCTAAGCGTTCTGCCAATAAAACGCAGTCTTTGGTTTGCCTTCTCCATAACGTTTTCTATATTTTCTTTCGAATTTAGATTGTTCGTATTTATAATTCCTAGGTATTTAGTTGAATTTACGACCTTTGAATTAGATTAACTTATCGTGTAACCGAAGGTTAACGGATTCCCTTTAGCACTCATGCGGATGTCCCCACACTTTTCATTATTTAGGGTCAACTGCGAATTTTTGCACCATTCAGATATCTTTTTCGAAATCGTTTCGCAATTTGTTATGATCTCTTGATGAGTTTACGAGACGATAAACGACAGCATCATCTGCAAACGATCTAAGATGGCTGCTCGATTCGTCTCCTAAATCGTTTATATGGATAAGTGTTCTGGCGTAATCACAAGCGCCGGAACGAAGATGAAGAACGCAAGAGCAGAGAAGGCGGTGAGACGACGTCGGCCAATGGTGCGCTGATTAGGACGCACCACTACAGGAGCGCCCTCTAGCCGAAGAGAATGTAAACGCCGCTCGTGCCAGCCTCGGCCGGGACTCGCAGACCAGGGCAGTATTAGCACAGAACTAGCAGAGAGCAATGCGACAGCAGTGACGTGTGATCGATATGAATTACGTACATGGACCTAGTATACAGCAAAGGACTTTGATTGTTTGAATGTCGCCCATCGCTTGCGACACCGTTCTAAATTCAAAGTTAAGTATTTTCAATCTTCTTTATTTGTAATAAAACTATAAATGTGATTTGCTTGAATTGTTGTATAGCATTCCGTGTACGCAGCAAGCTTTAGGCACCCTATACGAGATGAGTGGGCTGGACCCCACAATAAGAAACAGCAGAGGGCTTATAACAATATCTTGGGGTACGCCAGAAATCACTTCCGTTTTACTCGATGACTTTCTGTCAATTACGATTCCGAAAATATTTTGTTGAGGCTCACCTACATAGGGAGAAATGATCGTTGTAATAAAACAAGGGAAATTGGAGTTCGCACGGAAAGATTTAAGTATTCCTTTTTCCTGCGCGATGTTCAGGAGTGGAAAGGTAGAAAATAGTCCGAAGATGGTTCGATGAACACAGTGCCATGCACTTAAGTGTGAGTTGCAGCGTAATCATTTAGATGTACTCATAGATATCGCGCACTGTGGCATTTCTGAGTTATGGATTTGATTCTTTGTTTGCGGTGATTGTGTAACAATTGAGTGTTGAGATTTTCGTGAAAAAGTTCAAAAGTAAATTACTATCTTTAATAAAGTATTTAGTTTTTAGTAGTTTACCAACAATGGATAGAACAGAAACATTATAAATATCTTTGGAGAATTGATGCGTGGTGTGGGGATTGGCAGTTGATGCTCAATGTAAACAAATGTTAGAGAACATGGTTTGTAGATGACAGCGGTCTATCATAAATTATTACTTGATAAAACAGACATTTTTATTTTTTCATTTGAACGTGTCTTACGTAATTCGTTGCCCATTGACAGAGGCTGACGTCGTACGGCATAACCGCGCGTTTTCCAACCTATTCGACCCTGGCAGATCAGCCATCAACACCAGTAAACGACTGTGATTTCGCACAACTGTTAAGTGTACCAACGGTTGCAGCCGGATGTGTAAACGCTACGTTATTCTAGCTCTTGTCGGTCTTTCTTTTTCCATACACTATTTTTTTTTAACTTTCCTATTTAATTTTGCACTCTTTGTATCTTTACAGTTCGTTAGATCTGAAGGTGGCCAGCATAAGACCCGAAACCGGTTGTCATTTCTAAATAAATAATTATTAACATCTTGACTGTTTTGTTAATTGATAATAAACAAATGTAATTTATAATGCATTAATAAGCAGTAAAATTCGATATTGTGTGCTTACACAATTGCAAAACAATCACTGGGGACACCATCAACCATTAAATATTTGATAGTGTACTTACAAGAAAATTTAAAATGGGACGATCAGATAAAAGTAATCCCAAGAAAGGCAGATGTCAGACTGAGATTCAGTGGAAGAAAATACACGAATATTGCGCCAGCTAGGAACCCGCATGAGATAGGATGGGCAGTTGGAAAAAAAAGCGCATTTCGTCACACCTTCATTTAAGAGGCACAAAAGCGTCATGGCAATGCTGGTAAAACTCCACTGGCAGATGTTATAGGAGAGAAGTCGTGTGTCGTGAGAAGATTTACTGTTAAAATTCCGTGAGAGTCCTTTTCTAGAAGCATCAACGTATTTATTTCTTCCTCCGATGTGTATCTCGCGAAAAGATTATGAATATATACTACTATCCATTAAAATTGCTACAACAAGAAGAAATGCAGATGATAAACGGGTATTCATTGGACAAAAATATTATACTCCAGCTGACATGTGATTACATTTTCACGCAATTTGGGTGCATAGATTCTGAGAAATCAGTACCCAGAACAACCACCTCTGGCCATAATAACGGCCTTGATTCTCCTGCGCATTGAGTCAAACAGAGTTTGAATGGCGTGTACAGGTGCAGCTGCCCATGCAGCTTCAACACGATACCACAGTTCATCAAGAATACCGACTGGCGTATTGTGACGAGCCAGTTGCTCGGCCACCATCGACCATACGTTTTCAGTTGGTGAGAGATCTAGAGAATGTGCTGGCCAGGGCAGCAGTCAAACATTTTCTGTATCCAGAAAGGCCTGTACAGACCTGCAACATGCGGTCGTGCATTATCCTGCTGAAATGTAGGGTTCCCTGGGGTCAAAAATGGTTCAAATGGCTCTGAGCGCTATGGAACTTAACTTCTAAGCTCATCAGTCCCTAGAACTTAGAACTACTTAAACCTAACTTACCTAAGGACATCACACACATCCATGCCTGAGGCAGGATTCGAACCTGCGACCGTAGCGGTCGCGAGGTTCGTGAGTGTAGCGCCTAGAACCACTCGGCCACCCCGGCCGGCTCGCAGGTATCGAATGAAGGGTAGAGCCACGGGTCGTAACACATCTCAAAATGTAACGTCCACTGTTCAAAGAGCCATCAATGTGAACAAGAGGTGACCGAGACGTGTAACCAATGGCACCGCATACCATCACGCTGGTTGATACGCCAGTATGGCGATGACGAATACACGCTTCCAATGTGCGTTCACTGCGATGTCGCCAAACACGGATGCAACCATCATGATGCTGTAAACAGAACCTGTATTCATCCGAAAAAATGACGTTTTCCCATTCGTGCACCCAGGTGTCGTTGAGTACATCATCGCAGGCGCTCCTGTCTGTGATGCAGCGCCAGGGATAACTACAGCCAGGGTCTCCGAACTGATACTCCACGCTGCTGCAAACTTCGTCAAACTATTCGTGCAGATGGTTGTTGTCTTGCAAACGGCCCCATCTGTTGACTCAGGGATCGAGACGTGGCTGCACGATCCATTACAGCCATGCGGATAAGATGCCTGTCATCTCGACTGCTAGTGATACGAGGCCGTTGGGATCCAGCACGGCGTTCCGTATTACCTTCCTGACCCACCGTTTCCATATTCTGCTAACAGTCATTGGATCTCGACCAACGCGAGCAGCAGTGTCGCGACACGATAAACCGCAATCGCGATAGGCTACAATCCGACCTTTATCAAAGTCGGAAACGTGATGGTACGCATTTCTCCTCCTTACACGAGGCATCACAACAACGTTTCACCAGGCAACGTCGGTCAACTGCTGTTTGTGTATGAGAAATCGGTTGGAAATTTTCTCATGTCAGCACGTTGTAGGTGTCGCAACCGGCGCCAACCTTGTGTGAATGCTCTGAAAAGCTAATCATTTGCATATCATAGCATCTTCTCCCTGTCGGTTAAATTTCGCGTCTGTAGCACATCTTCGTGGTGTAGCAATTTTAATGGGCAGTAGTGTAACATCTGAGAGGTTCGAGATCGCATAAAGGCTTACCAACACGATAGCTAGGAGAATGGAAGACTTTTTTTTGCTAGGAAAAGTAGGTCAAGTCCTAACAATGGTACAGATATTTGTATTTCCAGAGCTGCAGCTGTCACCAGGAGGTATTTCCGATACTTCACTCACTGTCGAATGTCTTTCAATTCAGACCGCAATCGTATGTTTTAATTGTAAGTACAGTGATAAAATATATATGTAGCCGGTTTCCTAGGACGATTCTGCCTGGTGTGCGAGGAGGACGTGGCGACGATGGCCTGTGGCGGGAATGAGTCACGTTTCCAGGTAATGCGAGGAGCTGTCCGAATGGAAACACTGGTTTGGGTACAGCAGTGTATCTGACCTAACCGTGTCGCCCTCTAGACAGCTGAATAGTGAACTAATACTCACTATGTGCTGGATGCCCTGATCGCGTGTGTTCTCTGTGGAAATTCGTGAAGATTCAATGTGGGTGTGTGTTCGCGCTGGACCATTATTCCCACCCATGTAATTCTCCTATTGACTGCTGCGTCACATTTTACGCCTTTATTTGGTTGAGAGAACATCGATTGTGGTGTGTGCATATAGCAGGTGAAAGACGTGTGGAAGACACGTTTGCTGGTACTCTAACATGAGACTTACTTTACTTTTTCGTGTCCGGAAACTACAATTTGTTTACCCAATATAGGGCAATGTCCAATGCTTCTTCTTTAGCCAGCCATAGATCGTCGAGGGTGCATCTGTGCGGGCAGGCTGGGAATTGTAGGAGATGTTCCATGTCCTGTCGAGTGCCGCAGTCGCATTTGTCGTCATTTTCGTCCAACAAACCCCATTTGATCAGATTAGATTTCACAGGAGCCACCCCAGTTCTGATGCGGTTAAGCATTCTCTAGGTTTTCCAATCACCAGAAACGCCGCTTGGTGGGTCCTCTCTTAGTGGATAGTAGATGGGGGGCTCATCTAAGGCGCAACTTAGGAAACGGCGTCTGGATTTGAGTCTGCTGGGGCCACACTCTAGGCCAAATATTGAGTGACGAGCATCAAAGGTTTGTTTTAGCTTCTCGGTATGTTCATGGGCTTTCCTACGTAAACCTGCGGCCCTGTAAAGATTTTCTATGGGGGTAGGTTTCATGCAGCCTGTCACTATCCTGCATGTTTCATTCAGGCTAATATCTACCTTTTTTGCGTGGGCGGATCTGCACCATACCGGGCAGGCATATTCGGCAGTTGAGAAGCACAAAGCTTGGGCTGAAGTTCTGACCACGGTAGGTTTGGCACCCCATTTGCTGTTGGACAGCTTTCTTATTAGGGAATTTCGTGCTTCTACTTTTTTGCGTGTTTTTTCGCAATGATATTTGTATGTCAATGTTCTGTCCAGCACGACGCCAAGGTAGGTGGGAGTATCTGTGTGTTCTAGTAATGTCCCATCCCAGGTAACATTGAGCCTGTACTTTGCTTGCCACGAGTTCAGATGGAATGTACTCACTTGAGTTTTGGAGGGTTTGGGTTTTAGAGAAATCTTTTTGTAGTAGGTTGACATTATAGAAAGGGCTGTTTCTAGTTTCTCCTCGATGGCTTCAAACTTGTTGCCTTGAACTGTTATTGCCAGGTCGTCTGCATATACAAAAGTTTTGGTTTTGTCTGGAGTTGGTTGGTCATTTGTATATATGTTGAATAGGATTGGCGCCAACACGCTCCCTTGGGCAAGCCCATTTTTCTGATTCCGCCATCGACTTTTTTTCCCCTCAAGCATTACGAAGAACTGTCTATTTTGGAGCAGGGATTCGATTGTCTTGACTAGGTGGTAGTCTTTCACGGTCTCGTAGATTTTATGCAGTAGTGTCCGGTGATGTACTGTATCATAGGCGGAACTTAGGTCGACTAGTGCCAGCCCGGTGATTGGTTTATTCTCAAACCCATCCTCGATATGTTCCGTCAATGCTAGAATTTGACTGGTACAGGACTTTCCCGGTCTAAAGCCTGCTTGGTGTGGAATTAGCTTCGAGTCAACGATCTTCTCTATTCTGTTGAGGATCAATCTTTCACAGAGCTTAAACAGATGGCAGAGAAGGGTTATGGGTCGATAGCTCTTCGGAGACTCTGGGTCCTTCCCAGGTTTAAGGAGAGCCACCACTTTTGACTTCCTCCACAGTTTCGGGATTTGAAAGGTTTCACGGCACATGTTAAAAAGTCCAAGTATCCAGTCCCTGGCGCCAAGGCCGAAGTTTTTAATCTGTTCCACGCAAATATCATCAAACCCAGCGGCTTTCCCATTCTTCATGGTATCTATGCCATTGTTCAACTCCCTCATGCTAAATGGTTTCTGGAAGTTGGTGTTTTCCGTTGGCAGTAGGCGTGTGATTTTAGTTTTCTGACGTTTGGAGTTGAACTTGCCGTTTAGAAGGAGTTGGTTGGCCACCTGGTTTGGAGTTACGTTGGTCGGGGCCTTGCTTAGCCTTGGGTCACCATCCAGTTTCTTAATCAGGTTCCAGGCTATTTTGCTACTGTGGGACATATCCATTCTTTCTAGGGTTGCTATCCACTTCTTCTCGCGTGCCTCGCTGAGGGCTGACATTAAAGCTGTGCCACAGGTGATGGTTTCGTCGCTGAATGGGTCTTCCGTGAACAATACTTGATACTTCTCCAGGATGTCCTTTGAGGCATTTGAGAGCCTTGGGATATAGTGTTGTCTGCAACCCCTAGGAATATATTGTCTAGATACCTTTCGCAGAGTCTCGACAAAGGTAAGGTAATTATTTGGTGTTGGGGTCAGACTGGCTAATTCCTCATCCAGCGCTTGGGAATATTCTGACCACCTAGCCTTTTTAAAGTTGAATCTCCTACGGAAAGGTATTTTGGTTGTTTTGATTGTTGAGTAGACTTGGATTTCAATAGGTCGATGTTGTGTCTTTGGGATTGCATCATATACTCTTTTGCAGCAGGTGTCGTAGATGTTCCGGCTGACGAAGCAAATATCGGGATTGTAACCTCGCTTCCAAATTTTGCTGTTGAAGGAGCAGGGGAGCTTGGGGTCGTGGAGAAGTGAGAGGTTATTTGCCTCAGCCCATTGTTCTAGCAGCTGACCATTGGCGTCTGTCTCATCGTAGCCCCAGGTGGTGCTGTGGCTGTTAAAGTCGCCCACAACGAAGTGTGTCCTTTGGCTGTTGAAGCTTTCTGGCGTTGAAGTGTGTAAGTTCTGGCCGGGGGGTTTATATACGGAGCATATTGTAAATGATCCACTCTCTATCGCTAACACTTCAATGTTGTTGGTGGTTGTCTTACTCGTGGAAGAGAGCAGCGTCTCGGGTGTGGTAAATATTGCGCTCCCATACCTTCTGTGAGGTGCTTCTACTGCCAAGCGCATTCCTTTGATATTGGGTCTGTTTGCTGTTTCATCTCTATGCGTTTCCTGCAGGCACAGTACGTCCCACTTTTCTGATCGGCATAGTTGCGATATTACATCCTCCTTATTCTTGGTGATTCCCTCGATGTTCAGGCTGACGATCGTCAGGGTTGGCCCTGAAGAGGACCTGTTTTTGTTTTTGGCTTTTGATTGCATTGGTTTCCGGTGGCGGAAGGTTTGGCCGTTGTCCCATTGGGCAACGTTTCCGGGGAGCGCCGGCATTTTACTTTCTTCTATGTAGCATGTAAGTAAAATGCACACGTTGAAAGGTGGCTACACTGAGCCACTGCGTCAGAGTTTGCGCCAAAGAGTATTATTAAGCCGCCTCCACAGTGCTTGTCGAGAGCTCGTAGTAGTCAGTGCTTGTAGAGAGCTCGTAGTAGTCAGTGCCTGTCGAGGACTCGGGGTAGTCTGTGCTGAGATGTTGTAGCAGAGAGTGTTTGTTGAGATGTGCTAGTAGGCAGTGCTTGCTGAGATGTGATACTGAAGAGTCTTGTTGAGATGTGGTAGTAGAGAGTCGGTGTAGAGATATATTGTAAGGAATAGAGTGATTTTCATCAATATAAATGAGGTAAACTCCGTTTCCTTTTTTTCTCATTATTTCAGTGTCCTAAATAATGCGTTATTACAGGTTCAGTCAACAAAGCATCTGGCGTGTGTTCTTGTATTAGAGTTTAATTCTGCTTTCCTTACGCAATTATAGTATTTGTAACTTTCTCTTATCACGTCAGTAAAATTGGTATTTAAAATTTCTTGTCTTGTTGAAGAAGAACCGTGCCAGATGTGCGTTGAGTTATACTTCCACATACAGAACAGTTATACTTGTGCTTTGGTTTTGTAGGTTTTATAGTTGCTGGGGACTTAATTAATTAACTGTGTTTATGAAAATTTTCTTTCATTGTTTGTTGTTATTCTATGCAGTCAGATTGCGTAATAATACTAGTCAGGGCCATCCGATTACGAGACACAGTGTAATCGGACAGACAGCTACGAAAAATTTAAAAAGTATTTTCATTATATTTAATTAAGCCCCCATGCACGTGGCGACCGCTGCTTCGGATCGTCCCTTGGAATTCTTCTGATTGTAAAAATAGTAGACCGTAGTATTGTTGTAGTAATTTGAGTTTAGTAATTGTAGTCTATTTTGCATGTGTAGATTTGGTAATTGTCATTCTTCTAATGGTATTTTTTCTCAGAATTTGATTTGTTGTCTTGTATACGCGTTTGACAATTTAGTGCAATTATTTCAATTGTTCGATTAATCGTGTTAGAGGGAAACATTTCATGTAAATGGTATTGTTGGAGATAAAGAGTCATTGTGTGTAATTTTCGTACAGTGACGAATTTTTTATGTTTTGTAAATGATTACGCGGTCGATGAAAAAGGCGAAAATGATGAATAGTGAGAATGACGAAATTGTTGACATGGCGAACTCGCCAACACAGGACAACAGTATGATGAATAATGGAGTTGAAAACAATTTAATAAGTCGGGAAGACAGTCCGGAACCATTTCAAAATTTTTCTCAATCAGAAAATTCACAGAATACGAGATTAACGATAGAAGATTCTGAAATAGTATCGAACACAGATAGCTTTACAGCTATGACGAAGGAAGCTGGTTTTGCGGGAAATGTTAGGGGCGAAAATAATTTTGAAACAGTTAACATGGAGCAGTTGATGAGTGCAATATTAAATTTGGGATCACAAATGGGAACAATTAAAACAGAGATGGGAACAATGGAAACACGGTTTAGATCTGAATTAAAAACACAGATGGGAACAATGGAAACACGGTTATATTCACGAATAGGGACATGTTTAAAAAATATGAAAGATGAATTAAAGAAAGAAATCAGAGAAGAAGTACAACCAATTTTGAATGCTCACAATAATAGATTAGTTGCAGTAGAGATTAGACAAAGGGAACAGGATAGAGAACAGGATGAAAGAGATCGCGTGATAGTACAGAAATTTTCAGAGTTAAATTTACAACGTGCAAAAGATAAGGAAGAAATATTTGAGAGAATCGAGGAATCCGTACCAAATGACAGATTAAATAATCTAACACAACAATATGAACAGTTAACTACCAAATATGTCAATACTGAAACCCGAGTCGCGACACTTACGGAAGACGTAAATAAACAGAAAGAAAAAATAGGTGATTTATCGGAAAGAGTTGAGGAGATTTCAGATAAATTGACAAGTCTTAGTTTAAATGGGGACAGAGATTCAGATGATACAGCACCATTGCCATTTGCAGAAACCGAAGAGTACCAGAACATAAATAAGCATGTTGAAAATCAGGGAAAATTTAATGAACGCGTTAAAAGGGAAGTTGAGGCATTACGAAAGCAAGTCAAACAGATCGAAGGCGAAATTGTAGGAAAAGACAGCAAAAGAAATTTCGAATCACAGATAGCAGAGGGCTTTGAAGAAAATAATTTATTTCATTTACGAGAAGCAACAAGAGAGCGCCAGGCGCGTGAACTTGACAATAATCGACATTCGGACTGGGACAGACGCGGTAGATCTTTGTCGCCACGAGGCGAAAACTTTGACTATAAACACTTCTTAACTGTTCGGAAATTTAACATCTTCCGCAATGCTAAGAATGACATACATCCATGTTCATGGTCAGGTCAATTTGCGTACACACTTCCGCCAAAGTTGCCACTAAGTCACTAACTGGAAATTATGTGCGGCTATTAAAGTCCTCAGGGGATTCACTACTCTAAGTGAATATGTGCCGTAGCGACCATAGGGCCCCGAGCTGTAGTGGTGCTATTTCCCTTTTAGTTTTCTGCACCGCTGCCTACTCTTTTACTATTCTTTGCATCTGTCAAAAGCAACTCTTCTACTATCAATCTATCTAGTGAGTAAGTAAACAATAACCGGATTTGACTAATTTACCCAAATGTGATTTCGGAAATTACCGTTTGGACTTACTGTATCTTCAGCAGCATTCATTCGTAGCTTAAATGAAATTTTACCTGTTTATCTTCGTAACAATATTACTTCATATGTTGACGACATTCTTATTGCTAAACATTCTTGGAGTGAGCACAACAAAATTTTGGATTCATTATTACGTATCTTTGCAAGAGTTGGCATTGCAGTGAGCTTAGAAAAATCTGAATTTGGTCGTTCTCAGGTGAAATTTCTCTGTCACATTATTTCCACAGAAGGTATTCTTCCTGATCCAGAGAAACTAGATGCTATTCAGTTCGCAATGACATTCTTTTTAAACGAAAATCGGTCGACAACTCTGTTTGGTTAGTTTGTATTCCTGATGAGTGGGTCAATAAATTGATTTGGTATACGTGTTTCAGTTATGCACACTTTGGTCCCAGAAAATGCTTTCATAAATTACGAGAAAATTGTTATTTCAGTAATATGGAAAAACGTATTCGATCTGTTCTGGCCAAATGCAAATTATGTCAAAAGGCTAAGCCGCCAACAGTTTCTCACAGAGCACCGTTGTTTCCTATCATTTCAGCGAAATTAAAGGAGATGGCTGCAGTCGATTTGTTCGGTCCAGTGGTTCGTTCTACTAATGGTTTTGCATACATTTTCGTAGCAGTGGAGTTGACGTCAAAATATGTGTGTTTTACACCTTTACGCAAAGCAACAGCTCGTTCAGTATCTAACGCTTTCACCAAACATTTTCTTAAAGAAGTTGGTCATGTTGATAAGGTTATATCAGATAATTGATCACAGTTTCGCTCTAAAATTTGGCTTCGTACTCTACAGCGTCGTAAAATTAAACCAATCTTCATTTCACTTTTTCACCCTCAACCTAACGCTTCAGAGAGATGTATGAAGGAAATCCATAAATTGTGTCGTCTTTATTGTCATCAGAATCACAGAACGTGGGATCAGTATCTTCATATTTTTCAAAACATTCTGAATGAACTCTCTAATGATTCAACTTCTTTACCGCCTATACTGGTATTAAAAAATAAAGCACCGACAAATCGCATTTCTGAAATCGTTCCTTTTCCGCCTACACGGAAACTGCGGCATTCTGAAGTTGTGAACCTGGCTCTGCAAAATATTGCATCTGCGGCTGCTAGAAGAGAGAAATCAGCTAAGCGTCCTGGTCGTTTAAAAACTTTTTCAGTTGGCCAAAAGGTATTAATTAAGTCTCATCGTTTGTCTCACAAAGGAAAAGGCTTGTGTCGCAAATTTTTCTGCTTTATAACGGTCCATATAGAATTCGCAAAATTATTCATGATAACGCTGTCGAAGTAGAAACTCTTAAATCACGACGCTCTAAGGGAATACATCATATATCTAACGTTAAAATTTTTGAGGAATGACATACTTGTGAGAAACTAACAGCTACATGTAAACATGCGGAGAGTACAAGGATACCGCGCTGTGTTTTGGCGGCGGCACATACTCAAAGCAACAGTCAAGTCTGCGCGCCGCACAAGTCAGTCGTTGACCGCGAACAATTGCTTCCTACGTCACGCGCCTACAGCTGATCGAGCGCTCAGTGCGAATGCACTGACAGCCGTAAACAAATACACAGTTTAATTTCTCCGATTAAATTCAGTATAAAGCTATAGTGACTTGATGAATTATGTTATTAACGTTCAGTATTTTTCAGGATACGGTTCTATAAAATATTTAAGAACTTCAGGTAAATTCTGTGTGTCTCCGACGTTAAGAGGACTTGCTATCGAGAAAATTTAAGAAGGAATGTAATTTCCAAGAAGAAACTAATAAACTAAAAAGGTAACTATTAATTGAGTTTATTTTTCAGGTAACATATTTCCACTTAGGTACGTACTTTAGACGTAATTTGCTGCTCGCGATTACGTGATTCATACTTTGTGCTAATTTCATGTTCTATGAATTTACTTGTGAAGCGACGTGCTTGCGTACGTTAACTGATTTTGACAATGATCATTAATGAATAGGGTTGTAACTTGTATATATTATGCATCGCTTGGCTGCACTGCTTTTTCACTGATGTCATACACTCCTGGAAATTGAAATAAAAACACCGTGAATTCATTGTCCCAGGAAGGGGAAACTTTATTGGCACATTCCTGGGGTCAGATACATCACATGATCACACTGACAGAACCACAGGCACATAGACACAGGCAACAGAGCATGCACAATGTCGGCACTAGTACAGTGTATAACCACCTTTCGCAGCAATGCAGGCTGCTATTCTCCCATGGAGACGATCGTAGAGATGCTGGATGTAGTCCTGTGGAACGGCTTGCCATGCCATTTCCACCTGGCGCCTCAGTTGGACCAGCGTTCGTGCTGGACGTGTAGACCGCGTGAGACGACGCTTCATCCAGTCCCAAACATGCTCAATGGGGGACAGATCCGGAGATCTTGCTGGCCAGGGTAGTTGACTTACACCTTCTAGAGCACGTTGGGTGGCACGGGATACATGCGGACGTGCATTGTCCTGTTGGAACAGCAAGTTCCGTTGCCGGTCTAGGAATGGTAGAACGATGGGTTCGATGACGGTTTGGATGTACCGTGCACTATTCAGTGTCCCCTCGACGATCACCAGTGGTGCACGGCCAGTGTAGGAGATCGCTCCCCACACCATGATGCCGGGTGTTGGCCCTGTGTGCCTCGGTCGTATGCAGTCCTGATTGTGGCGCTCACCTGCACGGCGCCAAACACGCATACGACCATCATTGGCATCAAGGCAGAAGCGACTCTCATCGCTGAAGACGACACGTCTCCATTCGTCCCTCCATTCACGCCTGTCGCGACACCACTGGAGGCGGGCTGCACGATGTTGGGGCGTGAGCGGAAGACGGCCTAACGGTGTGCGGGACCGTAGCCCAGCTTCATGGAGACGGTTGCGAATGGTCCTCGCCGATACCCCTGGAGCAACAGTGTCCCTAATTTGCTGGGAAGTGGCGGTGCGGTCCCCTACGGCACTGCGTAGGATCCTACGGTCTTGGCGTGCATCCGTGCGTCGCTGCGGTCCGGTCCCAGGTCGACGGGCACGTGCACCTTCCGCCGACCACTGGCGACAACATCGATGTACTGTGGAGACCTCACGCCCCACGTGTTGAGCAATTCGGCGGTACGTCCACCCGGCCTCCCGCATGCCCACTATACGCCCTCGCTCAAAGTCCGTCAACTGCACATACGGTTCACGTCCACGCTGTCGCGGCGTGCTACCAGTGTTAAAGACTGCGATGGAGCTCCGTATGCCACGGCAAACTGGCTGACACTGACGGCGGCGGTGCACAAATGCTGGGCAGCTAGCGCCATTCGACGGCCAACACCGCGGTTCCTGGTGTGTCCGCTGTGCCGTGCGTGTGATCATTGGTTGTACAGCCCTCTCGCAGTGTCCGGAGCAAGTATGGTGGGTCTGACACACCGGTGTCAATGTGTTCTTTTTTCCATTTCCAGGAGTGTATTTTTTAATGATGTGCCTGCTGTGCTTATTTATTTAAATTATAATTGTCACCTGATTAATTGTGCTGACTGTGATTATGTATGTAAGTTATACTTTGTGATTTATCTGCTTGCGCCTTCATGTTCACTTATTAAGATTACATATGAACACTTATTTGCTTATGCTGGTATGATGCTAATGACCTGTTTGCTGCTATGCGTATGGATTGCATATTTACACATTTCTGTTTTGTTGGCATAACTACTCTTTAATTTGGTATATAGAAATGCTGATGTAAGGTGTGCGGACATGGAGTTTAGGCCACAGTATGGTGTTAATTATAGATTGTTCGCCTGGCAGAGCCTCGTTGTAAGGATTGTGCTGCATCCACTTGTTGACATTCTGTTCTCTACTGGTATATTTACTCGCTATTGCTTGTTTTGCTTACGCTCAGTGCCTTATATTTTTTAGAAAAGAAAATGAACTGCTATAATTCGACATAAACGACATTAGTACAAGAAACTTCATAGAAGTCACACGAGCTGGAGGTTTTATGGAAGCTGTATAACTTTATGCTAATAGGAAGGAAGCTAACGACATGACATACCATTACTAGGTTTAGACCATTAACAGTTATTACACTGCATTTTTCATGAGCAATTGAAATAGGAAGTGACACTTGACACAAGAAATACTCCACATGTTTGCTTCTGTTTGCCATAATTCTTGAAGTGGTGTACACACTGTGAAATATTATGATTATTCACACTCCGTAATCGTACTTAATTACTGAGAGTTATTCGAACTAAGTCTGTTAGAGGTCATGTATGCATTTCTTTATTTATAATTCATAATGAGTAGAAGATTTGGGTCAGATGGATTACACAGAGGTTGTGTGTTGACAATGTGTCTTCAGATTGTATGGGATGATGAACTGAAGTTTGCACTAGGATTTTATCTGTACTTGTTTGAGGAGACTGACTAGAGGAAAGAGTTGTTATGGAAGTGAAATGATATTGGCAATAAGGTTTATATGTATCGACATATTGAAGAGGTATTATTGAGGTATTATTGAGATTGTATGAAGTTGATGATTATTGGAGTTTTTGTGGACAAGAGGTAAGGTAAATGCTATTAATGATAAGGTTTATATGTATCGACGTAAGAGGTATTATTGAAGTATTGAGATTATGTGATGCTGATGATTATTGGAGTTTTGGTATATAAGAGGTAAAGTAAGTGAAGTGCAGATTTTTTTTTTTTTTTTGTTGGTCTTATGGAACAAGGAGGATGAAGATAGCAGACTAGAACACTAAAGTAGAAGGAAGATAGTCTATACACACACTTTGTTAAATCACTAAGCAGTATTTTTTTTGAAGAGAGGAAGTATTTGCATATCTTGGCTCACTGACAGTTATTCAACAACAGTACATTTGATCTGGCTTGGTCTCGACATGATGACTATGACGTTGCTTAACTATTATTGACTGTTATACATTGCTGCCACTACTACTTGATACACATGATGAACATCAGATTTTGACAGAATTGCATTTACACAGTTAACACTATTCAGTTACACAGTAGTACTTAATGTGGATGAAAGATGAGTGAGTGTGTTTTGTGTGTTTTCCATTCCTAATCCTACCCACCTATCTCCTAAATATTATTTTATTTGTTTGTAGTGGCTTGCACTGACACTCATAAATATTATAGGTTTACTGATATTTGAGTATTTGTAATAGTTAATATGACAATTATCTGACATCATTTGAGTGTTTGTTATGATTTGTATGTGCATTCAAACTATTGTTCATGCCTGAACTGTCTGATTAGTGATAGTGAATATTATGGACTGTTACTTGCACTTTTTCTACATGATTGGTGCCACTAGGACATATTTAATTTCTGCTGATGAACAGTGTGATCAGTGATAGTGAATATTATGGACTGCTCTCTGGACCTATTCAACATTGCTGAGTGCCACTAATGGAACTGCTTCTACTGAAATGAAGTCACTTGTTGGTGTCTGCACCTGCTCAACATTACTGGGTGCACAGATGAAGCTACTTCTATGGAAATGATGTCACTTGCCGGTGTCTGCACCTACTCAACATTGCTGGGTGCCACTGTTAGAACTGTTTCTACTGAAATGATGTTACTTCTTGTTGTCTGCACCTACTCAACATTGCTGGGTGCCACTGATGGATTGCTTCTACTGAACTAATGTGACTTGTTGCTGTGTGTACCTCTTCAACTTTACTGGGTGCCACAGATGGAACTGCTTCTACTGAAATGATGTCACTTGTTGGTGTCTGCACCTGCTCAACATTGCTGGGTGCAACTGATGGACTGCTTCTGCTGAAATGATGTCACTTGTTGGTGTTTGCACCTGTTGACCATTGCTGGGTTGGAATTATCAACTATATTTTTTTTTGAATAATTAAAAGTATTTTATGTGAACATTTGTATAAACTGATTTTTTGTGTATTGTGTGAACTCTTATGTAAAGTCACATGTATGAAAAGAAGTTGTATTGCTTACTGTATTTCATATATTAGGTTATTGAAAGGTCAGTGCAAAGCCAAAATTTTAACTAATTATGTGATATTTAGGTATTAATATTATCTTTTATTTTTGTCTGTATTTTTGTGGACGAATTTGGTGGTATTTTCACCACCAATGCTGGCAAAAATACCATCAAATTCTGGCCTGTGGAGGAGGAGCATATGAAAGGTGGCTACACTGAGCCACTGTGCTAGAGTTTGCGCCAAAGAGTATTATTAAGCCGCCTCCACAGTGCTTGTCGAGAGCTCGTAGTAGTCAGTGCTTGTAGAGAGCTCGTAGTAGTCAGTGCCTGTCGAGGACTCGGGGTAGTCTGTGCTGAGATGTTGTAGCAGAGAGTGTTTGTTGAGATGTGCTAGTAGGCAGTGCTTGCTGAGATGTGATACTGAAGAGTCTTGTTGAGATGTGGTAGTAGAGAGTCGGTGTAGAGATATATTGTAAGGAATAGAGTGATTTTCATCAATATAAATGAGGTAAACTCCGTTTCCTTTTTTTCTCATTATTTCAGTGTCCTAAATAATGCGTTATTACAGGTTCAGTCAACAAAGCATCTGGCGTGTGTTCTTGTATTAGAGTTTAATTCTGCTTTCCTTACGCAATTATAGTACTTGTAACTTTCTTTTATCACGTCAGTAAAATTGGTATTTAAAAATTCTTGTCTTGTTGAAGAAGAACCGTGCCAGATGTGCGTTGAGTTCTACTTCCACATGCAGAACAGTTATACTTGTGCTTTGGTTTTGTAGGTTTTATAGTTGCTGGGGACTTAATTAATTAACTGTGTTTATGAAAATTTTCTTTCATTGTTTGTTGTTATTCTATGCAGTCAGATTGCGTAATAATACTAGTCAGGGCCAACCGATTACGAGACACAGTGTAATAGGACAGACAGCTACGAAAAATTTAAAAAGTATTTTCATTATATTTAATTAAGCCCCCATGCAACGTGGAGGCACCTTCCTTGCTCCCCCCTTGCTCTAACATGAGAAATACATTAGTTGACTTTGTAAATTATAAGGATGGTTTGGAATCTGTTATCTCACCAACATCGGTATTCGTGAGTGGAAATATCTGTTTCGTCTATTTTTTTCTAGTTTTCACATAAAGATCTTCTCAGATGGGATAAGTTTTAGTTACTCAGTGCTTACAATACACTGCACCTCCCTAAAGTTTCGAGTTTCTAGAGAAATAATTTCCACCTATTCTATGTGCTTGATATCGAGAAGTATTGAGAAAATGGTATGATATTCTGACGAACCACGTGAAAATATATATGTTCTTGTAATCCCAGAGTCTGGAGATGGGTGCAGAAAGCAAGTAAGCAAGCAGGTTGGGACCAGGAACAGTAACGTCTCTGTGCTGAGGGGTATTGACCCATCCTTTGTACAAGATTTCAGAGAGTGACCTCGGTCCGCTGACGTTCCTCTGGTCATGAGTCAGGCCATTGTGTAGCTTGGGGCAGGTGACTTGTGACCGTCATCTGTGGTGGATGACCTACCACCCTCACAGGAAATATTTAGTTCTGCAAGGACTATGTACAGTCCATGTGCTTATCCTCTCTGTCTTCATGATATATGTATGAGTGTCTGGTGATCGCTAGCTATACACAGGATGTAGAAGTGATGATTGTGTTTGGTATAGGATACAAATTGTGTGTTTTCCACATAAAGGCGATATGTGGTGATATATAGTCGGGTTGGAGATCAGTTTCACTCTTAAATATTCAAGCTCCTGTCATCAGTGGGAGAACTGTGTAATTGAGGGAGTGTCTTCACATATTTCAAGATATGTAGAGCACTTTTGCAAAGTTTAACTGTCAGTGCAGTACGGTGATCTGTACAAAGTAGTTTTGCCACTGAGTGTCTCGTCTGCAGAAAAAATGTACGGACTGTGCTACCACACTGGCAGCATCAGTAATTTAGCAGGTAAATTTAGTAAGAGCCAATCAGAACGCTCCATTCACTCACAAGATAACCTTTGTGCTAGGACATAGGAACCTCTACACAGCGATGAGAATATTTACCATTTCAGAGACGTTTCATGAAAGCATGATGTCACAATTTCCAGGAATGGTAAGACGTGATGGACAGGTTGCCTCCTTAGGACCATCAGGAAGAATGCATTCGGTGTTATTCTGGACTATTTTCGTAAACAGATCCTGTTAGGGCAAAAATTTCCATCCTCACAAGCTGAGACATCACGGAAGCTCCTGCATCAGCAAAAGTGACCATTAACTACTTCTGTGACACTTGACGATTTCGGGGAGGGAGATGGCTCTTATTTACTTAGAGGTGTGAGATCAGTGTTGTCAGTGTTTTAGGTGCACCTGCGAGGGTGAGCCGCTACGCAAACATCTTGCTCAGCACTGGACCTGAGGTAAACACGTGCACAGCCAGATGTGTCTCTCATGTGGGATGGGCTGTCCCATTAGGATCGGTAGTTAGTCGTCATTCTGCCTTAGAACTTTGTAGGGAACAGTTCGCTGATACATCACCGTCAAATATCTTAAATATAGTTTGAAAGCAACGCAATTACATGCCATGAGTGTTTGTGCCCTGCATTATTTTGGCTGTTTGAGAGTTGAGGGCATGTTTGCATAGCGAAATACATGCATTATTTCGCCAATTTAACGCGTAGTGAACGTATCTGTGCATCAATGTACTACATTATTTCGGTAATTCACGAGTAGTTTGCAGGTCTATAGGCTGCGAAATTCATTATTTCGACGGTTTACAATTAGTGAGCGTGTTTGCAGTGTATTATACATTGATTATCTTGACAATTTCCGAGTTGTTTTCGTGTCTGTACATCAGTGTACTGCATTATTTGCGTAATGTACGAGTAGTAAGTGACAGTCACACTTGACGATTTCGGGGAGGGAGACAGCTTTTATTTACATAGAGGTGTGACATCAGTATATCACTACCAACGTTTTAGGTGCGCCTGTGAGGATGAGTCTAAGCAGACATCTCGGTCAGCAGGTCTGTAGGCTATTTACTGTGACCCAAAGCATGTCACGGTGAGTTTTTTGTATCAGCGTAATAAATAAATAAACTACATGAAATCAGTCCCTAAATAAATTGTTCCAACTTCCCAGTGAAAATAAATGAAGTACACTCCTTTCTCTCTCCAGTAGCTGGACACAGATGTATGTTGGAAGCATGATGGATGGGCTGTCCTTTTAGGAAATTCTGGGATGTTTCCATAAACAGTTTTTGAAAGGAATCCAACAGATTTCAGTATCTCATTCAGAGAGAGATTTTGCTGTTATTTACTTAGACATGTGACGTCAGTATAACACTGACAACCTATTTTTTAAATTTTTAATTTAAGTTTTATAGTTGCTGTATTTTGCTCTCAAAATTTTTGGAAATTTGTGGTAAGGTTTTGTGGGACCAAACTGCTGAGGTCATCGGTCCCTAGGCTTACACACTAAGTAATATACCTTAAACTAACTTAACGCTAATGACAACACACACATAAACCCCTTGCCCGGGGGAGGACTTGAACCTCTGACATGCAGTGCTGCGCGTACCGTGAGAAGGCGCCATAGACCGAGCGGCTGCACTGTGTGACGTTTCGCTCTCCGCTATTACTACTTGCTCCCAGAAATGTAGAGATGCCAGTAAATCATAAGTTCGAGGGTGAGACGCTTATTTTTCAGATGGACAATTTTTTTTTCTGCTGAGAATAAAGAGTTAGAATGTACTTGTTTAGAAGATGATGACGTCAGAAAAATAAGATAAAAACATTTTATCTTAAAAATTGGGCTTTATTTGACTGACAGGGATACGTTTGAATGTCGCGAGAGCTGTATGTTATATGGAACAATAATATCCAATCTTTTTGTATTTATTCGAAGTCTTCCATTTCTATTGTTATTGGCAGGGAAAATGAAGCAGATAAAAAGATAAAGGGCTCTGATCTGAAACAAGAATTCCCCGTGTAGCGTCTTTCTTGCCTTAGAGTGTATTTTGCATAAATTTCGAGGAAATGGTAAACTATCGGCAAATAATTGGAAATCTTTAAAATAATACGGCGCTGTATAACCGGAAGAAAAGGTAGAACATGATAAACTAACTTCCTTACAGAACTGTCAGCATTCAGATTGTACCACTGGACTAATTAGTTAACGTTAGAGGAGTGAAATTACTTTGATTTTCTCAGAACAGACAAGTCTGTCACGAAAGGAATGTCGTTATTACACGTTAGTTTTCAGACTCACGTTTGTTAATCGTATGTTCGAACGGTGTGGCACTGGGATGAAACGGTACATTCAACAAGAAGTATTTTCGTGTCCCAGTCTTCTTATGGTCCTCTTTGATGCTATTACTGATTTCCTTGAATCACATTAGGCAATCAGGAGCAAGACGCCGCCAACAAAGCTGTGACTCTTTCCTTTCCCAAGATTTCCAGATTAATATGGTAATCCAACTGTGCAAGTTCTTCAGCTAAAAATATTTTATTTAAAAAAGTAAAACGGAAGTTACAATCGTTACATGTCCGCCGTTCCACAGCTCTCGTTCTTCAAATTAAGCGAGGTGGCACAGTAGAAACAGGCACGGATCCAGATTCGGTTGTGGAGTGGTCTGGTCACAGTTCTCGCAGATACTTCTCCCACCCCCCACAAAAGTATAATCGAACTGCAGTGCGAACATAGCGGCGTGTAGCGTAATTATATCAGTGCGTGAGAAACAGTGTGTTGTGATCGAGTTTCTAACCACAGGAAACATGCCTCCAATTGAAATCCGTGGAAAAATAACAACTGTGTACAGTGATGATTGTGTGGAAATTAATAATGTGTTTGTAATGAAGGCAACTGTGGTGCATTAACTTCAACACGTGTGACTGAGCTCGGAGTGTACAACCGCCTACGGCACCTAACGAGACTCATCGAAATAGGCCTGATAAACTCAGCAGAGAAAATCGTCGGGTAATACAGACACAGCTTTCAGGTAAGTGTGGTATATCACGAGAGCGTGCACAGGCCACCACTGTAGAATTGCAGCACACAAAACTGTGTGCACGACGGGAGCCTCGAATGATCACTCCTGACATGAGACAGAGGAGATTGGACAACTGTCAACAATTTCTTTTGCGTTTTGAGCTTGAAGATGATGAGTTTCTGAACAATGTTGTGACAGGTGATGGAAGCTGCGTTCGCCATTTTGAGCTCAGAAACAAGAGAACATCAATGGAGTTATGCCACAGTCGATCTGTTACGGCGTACGGTCAGCGCCGGCACGCCAGTCGGGAACGGCGGAGAAGGAAAGGCCGTCAGAAGAGGTCAGCCAATCACACACTGACCGACCTCCCATCCAGGACGACAATGCTACAGCAGCGGCCCCTAAGTGGAGAGGACATAAGCGCCGTGCCAGACTGGTGGAGCCCAACATGGGTAGCAGCATCAACGTTAGGCACTTTGACAGCTGTTCGGGAAAGACTTTTGTCAGTTAGAGATCAGCAGTCACTGCAAAGTCTGATTATTTCGTATGTCACCCGGCGCTTGTGACACATCTGTGTAGTTGCCAAAGTTAAGTATTGTATTTCATTAAGTGTAAGAAAACTCTTTAACACAAGTTGCTTGATTGTTGGTCCAGCGAAAGTGAGTAGGCAGGTGTAGTGTCGCGGAATAATAAAGAGTTGGAAACGTGGAATATTGTCAAATTTTCGTTGCCTAAGCCGAGAGCCAGAGGCAGTAGGTTAGCCAAGAGGTATCGGAATGTGTCGTCACGCAGGGGCAATGGCCTGGTTATACACAACAGGCGAGAGAGAATTGCTTAGCATGCGGGTTTGTGTTAGATGGAGACTTTCGTAGAGTGTAAGACAGAGGCATAGCATCAGCTCTACTGCATTCCACAACTTTGCGTAAGTCTGCTGTAACAACACGTAACTCTGTCGCAAGAACACCTAAGTGGCGAGTACGACAGATGAATCAGCAGTATAAGTGGAACGAATGCGGTCATTACAAACGAGCATGACGTCAGGACGTCGCTCATGCTTCCTTTAAATACGCCAGCTTTGATAGCAACAAGGCACTCGCAGTTAGACTTGAAGTTAGATGTGTATTGTGTCGCTGCGTAGCGCTCAGCTCGGTGATCGACATGTTAATCTTTATTAAGGAGATGTTGCAGTAAGGGCAGCCCATCCAGCAGCAGACGTGAGGGAACAGTACCAGCTCTGGTCCTCTCTGCTGCTGCTGTCAATCATCAACCCAGGATTAGCAGACATCTTTATTGAGGAGATGTTGCAGTAAGGACAGCCCATCCAGCAGCAGACGTGAGGGGACAGTACCAGCTCTGGTCCTCTCTGCTGCTGCTGTCAATCATCAACCCAGGATTAGTAGAAATCGCGGCAGACTCACTCGCCGCCAATGCTGACCACATCAGTGATCCGATGTCGAGATCGTGCGGGGCCTAAGCCCTGTGCATCCGCCGTCACAACCAGGTGAGCCGGCCGTGCTGGGGGACTGCAGCCCGTTCCGGCCGTCCACCGTGGACGAACCACCAGGAGGAGCAGGGAAGAAGATGGGGTGGGATAGAGTACACTCTGCACTACGAGAACGCCTCTCGTGCCGACAGCACCGGGACTCCAACCCGAAGCCTCATACACGCAGCGGCCTGTCGTCCGCAGCCGAGCCGGCCGGCCAGCCGGGCGCCACCAGCCACGCGCGGCCGAGGGACGAAGTAAGGACATTCCTTCGCTACGTCACAGTACGCGGCGCTGCGCTAGCAAGACTGTGAGGCCCAGAGCTGGTGTCATCGCTACGAGTCAGCGAGGACTCGGGAAGGTCGTTGATGTCACCAAGCCACATTGTACTCGGCAGGAATAAAGGTGTTATTAATTAATAATGTTTCTTTGGCGTTTCTGACGCGTCTACAGTCATTTCCTAGCATCCTGACAACTGGGGAGGTCACCGCTCGGTCATCCAGTCCCCCGTAGGCGACCGGGACCACTGGGGCGCCTACAGATTTGGTGTCAGAAGTCCTCGCGCCCACCGCCTACGAATTTGGTGTCAGAAGTTTTCGTACCACCCACTACAGTGCTGGCCTGCAGATCTGGTATCTGGAGTCGTCGACACCGCCACTGCAGGACTCACACCACAGAGTTGCGGTCAGAACTGTCGACTCTATGCAGCCATGTGGTAAGTGCACTAGGTGATTTTTGTTAATAACTATGGATGCACGTCTTTTGTTGGGAGTGCACTTTGTGAGACCTGCGGAAACAGCAGATTTATCTGAGTTTATGGGAAACAGTTGGGAAACGTACTTGGTACTAGTCAGATGTACTGTGTGTAATTTAACGGGGCATGGGGAGACATGCACGAAATTTGTACCAGAAGAATGTTCAATTTGTAGACGGTTTGGTCATGCAGCGCACAATTGTAGAGAGTGTCGCTGGGCAATAACAAGGCGGAAGAATTAATTTTGTTTAGTATTGAATTGTGACTCTTGTGTGTCTTCTTGTGTGTAGTGCTCAACTGTGACAAAGGAGTTGAGCAGCTAGTGTTGTTATTGTTCTGAGGAGTAAATTCAGTATAGTGTACGTTGCACAAATCATGCCGGAAACAAGATCCGTTAGTACTGAAGTGAGTATAGCTGCTCTGACGGAGCAAGTCTCAAAATTGTTAGAAGAGAATGCGCAGCATCAGTTACGTCACGTAGAATTAATGACGCAAATGGAGACCTTGCGTTCGGCGCAAGATTCGCAAACGGGTTCAAGTGAGTGCAAGTCAGTAGCAATGTCCAACCTTGCAATATATCCTTCAGTAGCTAACCTGATCACGCCTTTCTAGGGCGAAACAACAGAGGATGTCACAGCGTTCATTAACGATGTTTTGGCAACAGCTGCAATGGCAAATTTGCGACCTGCAGGGGAAGCCAAGACGTTCGTGACGTACCATGAGACGCTTAGTAAGGCGAGCACGTTTGAAGAATTGGCAGATGGGTTACGACAAAGATATCGTAAGCAGAATAGTGCAAGATTTTTTAGGGAGAAGTTAGCTAATTTGACACAGAATGTCAATGAGACAGTGGAGTCTTTTTCAGATAGGATACGGAAAATTAATTCGCAGACCTATGAATTACCGGGTAATCCTGATGCGGATCGTGTATTACGACGAGAGGCAGGAAACACAGCCCTCGATGTATTCCTCAGGGGAATTCCTGCAAAATTTTCTCGTAGAGTTAGGATGGAGAATCCTGGGGATTTAGCTGGAGCACTGCGTATTGCAACGCATCTGCAGGAGATAGACATTGCAACAAGAGTTCGCAGTGATAAACACATCTTTGCGTCGGAGAGGAAGTGTTACCGTTGTGGGAGGAAAGGTCACGTGAAGGCTAAATGCAGACAGCCGCAGTGCTATGCTTGTAAACGCTAAGGTCACAAGGCGAATGAGTGTCGTAGTAAGCAGAATGGTAACGGGAATAAACAGGAAAAAAGCGTTAAACGGGAACTGGAGTGTTTCGTCCGTCGGAAGACATTCCCGGTAAGCAGGAGTATGGAGAAAACTAGTACAGAGACGGATTGTTGCTCCATGGGTGTTGTAAGGAATAAAAGATGTAAGTTTTTGATTGATACAGGGGCACATGTATCTTTTGCTAGTCTAGATCTCGTGGGTAGGAGAAGACTAGTACTCCTAGGTACAGATTACGTGGAGCAGGGAATAATGAGTTGCAATCATTGGGTACAACACAGCTCGTTTTTAAGATTGGAACTGTAGAGTTCGGAGAGCAAATGGAAGTGTTGCCAACTGTGGGACAAGGGTATTCTGTGATTCTCGGACTGGACTTCCTCGATAAACACCATGCCAAAATTAATCTTTCACAGCGTACAGTTGAACTTAGTGGAAACTTGTTTTCAATGGGTACAACAGCTGTAAATGTTTCTACGTCGCGAGGTGCATCTGTTGCTAAGATGTCACCAATTGAACCGCGTACAAGGGCATTAAAGATGATTACGCATGTCAAAGTGCCTTCGGGTACAGGGAAGTTAGTTTGATTGTCAGTAGGTACCGATGTGCCACAGCAGAGACTATGTGTGGTGGAGCCACTGCAGAGCAATGAAGCATTGGATGAAATGCATTGTTTTATTAGGAGGAGCCTTGCGCGCGTAACGGATATAAATGGGGAACTGATGATTCCGGTCAATGTAGATAATTTTGGGGCAGATGAAGTGGATCTCGCAAAGGGTTTAGTGGTAGCAAGTTTGGAAATACTCGACGATGAGGATACAGGTGAATCCCAAGGTGATTATAACGTCAAGCAAACCGTCAAGGCATCTGTACTACGTGATAAGATTCGTCATTTGGAGAATGGTGATCGGAAAGATATGGAAGCTCTGTTATTAGAGTATTTATGTTTGTTTAACTCAGAAGGTCCATCACCAGCAACTCCTATTACACAGCACCGTATACCGACTGGCGATAGTCCGCCGGTCTATAGAAAACAATACAGGATAGCGAAACACCTACAACCACTAGTGGAAGAATTTATTAATCAACAGCTAAGGGACGGTATTATAGAGAGCAGTGAAAGCCCGTGGTCTGCCAACATAGTGGTAGTTCCTAAGAAGTCACTGGAGGTACTAAAAAGTATAGGTTTTGTTGTGACTATCGTTTTTTGAACGCACGAACTGTAACACATGCGTATCCAATACCGAACATCACGGAAACATTGAATAACCTAGGTCGGTGTAAATATTTTGGCCGGCCGCGGTGGCCGTGCGGTTCTGGCGCTGCAGTCCGGAACCGCGGGACTGCTACGGTCGCAGGTTCGAATCCTGCCTCGGGCATATTATCAGTCAGGATGGGGTAAGAACGGATCCTCGTCTAACGTCACCTGTGCGCGATTTTCCAGTACCACAGACCACTAAACAAGTTCAGCAATATGTCGGTTTATGTAATTACTACAGCTTGTTGAAGAAAGGTGTTAAGTTTGAATGGACGGCACTGTGTCAGGAGGCATTCGAGAAGCTCAAACAGATACTAACATCAGACCCAGTGTTGATACTTCCTGATTTCGAACAAGAGTTCATACTATCTTGTGATGCTAGTAATATTGCTGTAGGTTTTATTCTTTCTCAGAGGGTTAATGGACAGGAACATCCAGTGGCTTATGCTTCCAGGCAACTGAATAAGGCAGAGAAGAATTATTCAACTACAGAGAAAGAAATGTTAGCAGTGATTTACGGTATCTCGTATTTTCGCTGTTATTTATATGGGTGTAAGTTCAAGGTGATTACAGATCACGCAGCATTGAAGTGGTTGTTGGGGTTGAAAGATCCTTCGAGTCGTTTAACGAGATGGGCACTGAAACTAAGTGAAGTTGACTACGAGGTAATTCACAAACCAGGGGTAAAAAATACGAATGCAGATGCGCTTAGTAGAAAAATATCAGCTTTACAAGTTGTGGGCATAAGTGAGAAGGAGTGGATAAAGGCGCAAACCACTGACAGAGTGTCATTTGTTCCGAACGCAACCACAGTTTGAAATGCAGGATGGGTTGCTTTGCAGGAAGACGAAGTGCGGACAACACGTCGTAGTACCGGAGTCGCTGAGGGAAGAAGTGTTGAAACAAGCGCACGACTATGTATTGTCGGGTCATGGTGGTAAAAGAACGACTGCTAGACGGGTAGCTGAAAGGTTTTGGTGGAAGACACGTCGCAATGATGTAGAGCAGTATGTGCAAAATTGTATACCTTGTGCGCAGAGAGCAGATTTATGTCATCAGAAAATTCAGTTACAGAGACTACCTGAAGCGGATCGTCCGTTCGCATTCATTGGATTAGACGTAATCGGAGCATTTAACAAGACCCAAGTGGGTAATCGATACGTATTAACAATATTAGATCATTCTTCCCGATACCTGGTAATGGTAGCTATTCCAGATCAGAAGGCAAGCACTGTTGCGCAAGCCTTAGTAAATAACTGGTTGCTGAAGTAGGGTGTGCCTGATACTATAATTACAGATCAGGGTAGTAACTTCATGTCGGAGCTGATGAAGCAGTTATGCCGTTTATTGAAAGTTAAGAAATTGCGGACAAGCCCATTTCATCCTCAGTCGAATGGACGAACAGAACGGGTTCATATGACGTTAGTTAAGATGATTAGTCATTATGTAAATTCAGAACACACGGATTGCGACGTGTATTTAAATCTGTTGACAAGCGCATATAACGCGAAAGTTCATACAGGAACGGGGCTCTCTCCGTATGAGGTAATTTATGGTCGGAAAATGCCATCACCATTTGATATGCTCAAACCTCAGGTAGGTTCACAGGATGAGTCAGCGAAGAATTTCGCCAAGAAATTGAGAGAGATTTTGCAAAGAGTACGGCGTGCTAATACTAAAGCTTTGGAGAAACAAGAGAGTATTGGGCAAAGAACAGGTAAACTGCCGCAATACAGAATTGGTCAATGGGTATTGTTGGCTAATCCTTATGTTCCGAAGGGTAAAACGAAGAAGTTTTTGACGAAATATTCTGGACCGTATCAGATAAATGAAATAGCGTCTCCAGTGAACGTAAAGTTGCAGTTACCAACCAAGTCGTCAGTAGTTCATGTGAGTAGGATTAAGCCGTTTAAGGGCGCAGTGGATGCGTTATCGCAGATTCCTCCAGCAGTAACAAAGGGTGTGAGGGTACCGAAGCTAAAAGAACAGCAGAGGAACGTTCCTTACGCACTTAGGTCTAGGGATAAGTAGATTAAGTGTCCTCGGGGAGGAACATGTCGTATTTATTGTTATTAGGTAATAGGGTATGTGTAATTTTTACTTGTCATTTGTGTGTTTTAGACGTGGTAAGAAAGGGAGCGACTGACATGACTTCCTTTTCCTTCAGGTGCCGTGCCAGGATGTGGCCCGGGAAACTATTCCTCAGTCTGGTACTGCTACACTGTTGCAGAGGAGAGGAAATTTTGTTTGCAAGCAATTAGATGTGGTATTGTCAAGCCGCAGATGGACAATTGTGTTCATGTATAATACACTCCTGGAAATGGAAAAAAGAACACATTGACACCGGTGTGTCAGACCCACCATACTTGCTCCGGACACTGCGAGAGGGCTGTACAAGCAATGATCACACGCACGGCACAGCGGACACACCAGGAACCGCGGTGTTGGCCGTCGAATGGCGCTAGCTGCGCAGCATTTGTGCACCGCCGCCGTCAGTGTCAGCCAGTTTGCCGTGGCATACGGAGCTCCATCGCAGTCTTTAACACTGGTAGCATGCCGCGACAGCGTGGACGTGAACCGTATGTGCAGTTGACGGACTTTGAGCGAGGGCGTATAGTGGGCATGCGGGAGGCCGGGTGGACGTACCGCCGAATTGCTCAACACGTGGGGCGTGAGGTCTCCACAGTACATCGATGTTGTCGCCAGTGGTCGGCGGAAGGTGCACGTGCCCGTCGACCTGGGACCGGACCGCAGCGACGCACGGATGCACGCCAAGACCGTAGGATCCTACGCAGTGCCGTAGGGGACCGCACCGCCACAAACCCAGCAAACTAGGGACACTGTTGCTCCTGGGGTATCGGCGAGGACCATTCGCAACCGTCTCCATGAAGCTGGGCTACGGTCCCGCACACCGTTAGGCCGTCTTCCGCTCACGCCCCAACATCGTGCAGCCCGCCTCCAGTGGTGTCGCGACAGGCGTGAATGGAGGGACGAATGGAGACGTGTCGTCTTCAGCGATGAGAGTCGATTCTGCCTTGGTGCCAATGATGGTCGTATGCGTGTTTGGCGCCGTGCAGGTGAGCGCCACAATCAGGACTGCATACGACCGAGGCACACAGGGCCAACACCCAGCATCATGGTGTGGGGAGCGATTTCCTACACTGGCCGTACACCACTGGTGATCGTCGAGGGGACACTGAATAGTGCACGGTACATCCAAACCGTCATCGAACCCATCGTTCTAACATTCCTAGACCGGCAAGGGAACTTGCTGTTCCAACAGGACAATGCACGTCCGCATGTATCCCGTGCCACCCAACGTGCTCTAGAAGGTGTAAGTCAACCACCCTGGCCAGCAAGATCTCCGGATCTGTCCCCCATTGAGCATGTTTGGGACTGGATGAAGCGTCGTCTCACGCGGTCTGCACGTCCAGCACGAACGCTGGTCCAACTGAGGCGCCAGGTGGAAATGGCATGGCAAGCCGTTCCACAGGACTACATCGAGCATCTCTACGATCGTCTCCATGGGAGAATAGCAGCCTGCATTGCTGCGAAAGGTGGATATACACTGTACTAGTGCCGACATTGTGCATGCTCTGTTGCCTGTGTCTATGTGCCTGTGGTTCTGTCAGTGTGATCATGTGATGTATCTGACCCCAGGAATGTGTCAATAAAGTTTCCCCTTCCTGGGACAATGAATTCACGGTGTTCTTATTTCAATTTCCAGGAGTGTATATGGGGAGTGAGGAATGATGTGCGGACACTACAGGACAGGTATAGGGCGCTACAGGCGGCCACGGAGAAGGAGGGGTTGTTTCGAGACATACGTAACGAGTGTCAGGAATTGAAGCTCTCATACGAAAAGCTGAGAAGGCAGTCGCAGCAAGTAACGGAAGTGGTCCCGCAAACGCTCGTTCGCAGGAAACGAGGGTGGTTGGATGCAGGGGGAAAATTGCTGAAAACAGTGTTTGGAACCGCGGGAGAAGAAGATATAAGGAGCTTAAATAGTACGTTGGGGGATGTGCAGGAGTTGGTAGAGGAGATAAAGTCGAAAGTGGATTGGCACACGACACGTATAGGTAACATGGAGCAGGGGATATTGAATGTCACAAGAACAGTGCGGGAGTTGACGTCAGACCTGGAACGGAATGCAGCAAATACCAGGAAAGTGTTGAATGGGGATATGGAGGCTATACAGGCGAGATTGAGCCGAATAGACAGGAAAATACAAGTAGCAGCTTTATTGAGGGCATTAGCAGACAGGGTGGATGATGCGCGTGTCGAATTGGAAGCGTTACATGAAGCTATGCATCACGCAGTGCATGGGCAATTGAGGGCCACTTTGTTAGGTCCAGATCAGATGCTGAGGGCGTTGCTGGAAGCGCAGAAAAAATTCTCGGAAGGAGTGCGTCATGTCGTGCCTCCGGCAAAGCGGAATTTACCGTTATTCTATCGCATGTCTAAAGTGGGAGTAATTACGGATCAGGCGAGTATACACGTAGAAGTGCAATTACCAGTGATGGGTATCAATTCGCGATACCAGTGTTATAAAGTACACCCGTATCCAATTAGATGGGGTGCACTTGGGAAGTGGGTGCAAGTGCAAACTCGGGAAGTTTTGTTAGTGTCAAGACGGAGGAGGGCTCATGTGGTAATGTCTACGAAAGATTTGACAGACTGTTTCAGAGGAAGTGTTTTTATATGTCCAGCAAAGGAGGTGGCAACCCACAATCATTCGTGTGAGATGCAGTTGTTCTTGGGGAATATGGGAACCTTAGAATGCGAAAAGAAGGTGTTACTTCCGAGACCGAAATTTCAGAAAGTGGGAAACATTGGATTTACTCTGTGTTCGAACTAGAGACCTTAGTTGCCACTTGTTACAGAAATGGTAGATTGACAGATATATCAAAGCTTGAATTGCAGGGCAGTGGGTTATTGATTAATGGCACAGGATGTGAAATAGTGGGGAAGCATTTTCACCTACAAGCTACTTTCACGGGTACAACAATGATTAACGTGACACAGCCTATCTTGTATTATCCAGAGGAACCACCACACATATTGCCTCGCCAGAACCTAACGTTTATTAACGAGTCCTTGGATCCCACATTGCTACAATCTTTAGATAGCCTGATTATCTCAGACAAAGAGCAGATCTCAGTTAATCAACTACTGCAGCACGTGCAGCAATATCGGGAGAAACGTAAGCAAAACACAATTATATTTGGTGTGTCAACGACTAGCATAATCTTAGTTCTAGTGTTTATTTGTGCAACTTACTTTTGTATACGGAAAAAGATGTCGTGTTCTGAAATAACAACTGTACATCAAATACCTATGGGATGGATCGGGAATAGTGGAACGTAATATAAATAGATAACCAATGATATGATTGGAATCAGTATTAAGTGTAAGTAGATTATTAGCTGATAAGAAAAGTTTTACAGTGTTGAAAGAGTAGTTGTAAGATACCTATAGAGCATAAGGACGTATGGCATGCACAAACAGTCCAGAATTGTAAAATTCGGGACGAATTTTCTTAAAGGAGGGGGATGTTTTGAATTAATAATGTTTCTTTGGCGTTTCTGACGCGTCCACAGTCATTTCCTGGCATCCTGACAACTGAGGAGGTCACCGCTCGGTCATCCACTCCACTGTAGGCGACCGGGTCCACCGGGGCGCCTACACATGATTCCTAGACACAACAGGATCACCAATGCCAAAAGAGTTCAAAACCGTTCCATCGTCAGGCAGATTCATACTCACGGGGTTCAGGGATATTCAGAGTGTGGTACATTTGGAATTGAAGCCTAAAGGCGCCACCAGACACTCTACAAGCAACTGCGAGACCCTAAGAAAACTGAAAGCACGAATTCAAAGAGTTCATCCACACACGTAGCAGCCTCTCGTTCAGCATGACAATGCCAGACCACACACGAGCGCTGCGGTATCTGAAACAATCCGACGCCTTGTGTTCACTCTCCTTGATCATCCTCCATGCAGTTCCGACTTGGCTCCATCCGATTTTAATCTGTTTCCAGAAAGTAAAGAACACCTCCGAGAACTTCGCTTCGATAGAGACGAAGCGGTGAGAGCAGAGGTAACGTTGTGGCTTCGTCAACAAAGTCAAATAACTGGTCTCTTGTCGGAAGGAATGTGTTCGCCGCCAGGGTGACTGAGTTGGGAAGTAAATATGTAGACATAAAGAATAAAGATGTAGAATGTTAATAATGTTTGTTTTGTTTAAGAAGCTTTAAGAGTTTTCTTATAAAAAATTCACAGGGTTTGCGTTTCAGCACTCCCTTGCATATAATTTATTTATTTGTTGATGACCAAGTCGTCAGAGCAGAATATGTGGAAGATGCAAACTACATCTGTAATCATATAGGAATGAAATACGAATACTGGGTCTGAAGATTAATTATCAGATAACAGAATTCCTTATCAATAATGTAGAAAAACTATACAGACGAGAAAAAATAAGAAAATCTATTTTTTCGCTATCAGGGATCTATTTCAGAAAAAGATGGAAAATCAAATGTTGGAGTTAACAACAGAATTAGTAGGGGCTACAAGGTGATTGGCATGCTCAGTGCAATCTTACGGAACAGAAATGTGATGAATAGAGCTAAAAGAATAATATTCAAGTAGGTATTATAAAGTTTAATTTTGCAGGGAGTATAGGTCAGGAAAACTAATCAGAAACACATTAATGAGCTGAAATTAGTAGATATGAACTATTCGAGAACTTCAGCAAGAGTCGCCAGTCAAGGAAAAGTAAGGAACAATGAAGTATTAAAGAGAATGGAAGTAAAAGAAGGAATAATGTGATGTGTTGTGCAGAAGGAAACTGCAGTAGTATGGACATCTAAGAAGAATGGAGGAAAGAAAAATCCAATAACGATTACTAAATGAGTCCAAAACTGACATTGGGATGGGAAACTGCAGGAAGAAGGAGAAGAGGAAGAGCGATGACAGCATGGCTCCACAATTTGTAGTTGATAACGAGAAGATTTGATGCAGAAGAAGAGGACACAACGGATCGAAATACATGGAGAAATATCTTGAAGAGACGATGTTCAATACCTAGGTGCTAATGTGGTAAAATTTTGGAGATATAGTAGGTTGGACGATAAACTTCTGTGTTGAGGAAATCTCAAATAATAATAAAATATGTAAAAATTTTCCTTTGTCTTATTACTTGTTTGCATCAGTGGTTAGTGGAACGCAACAATGAAGCCGTGAGCCTGTCCCCCTTCGGACTGATGCGTGAGTAGTAAGGCACAGGCTTCGCATTCTGGAGGACGGCGCGATTTAAATCCTCGTCCGGCCACCCAAATTAAGCTACCCGTGCTTCCCGTAAACCAGTTCAGGCGGGTGCCAGGGTGATTCCTTCAAAAGGACGTTGACCCGTTTTCTTTCTCAAACTCAGCTTGTGCTCCGTCTCGAAGGGACGTTAGCTGTAAGCTTCCTCCCTTTTTCGTTCTTAGACCACAAAACCTTTCGATTCGCACACAGTATAATTCCGAAGTGAAACCAGTTCCCACAGCCGTCACTGAACGTTGGGGACAATGAAGGAATCTCGCAGTGTTTTTCTGACCAGGGTCCATATGAACATGGTTCGGCAACATCCATCGGCCTGTTAAGTGGAAAGTGTTTTTCTGCCTGGGAACTCCCTTCCACTTGGCACCACTGCCACAATGAACCTGTAAAATGAAAAAATCACCGACACGCAAGAGTAAGTTTATTGTCAAAAATAAAATTTTAATGGTACATCACGATGAACTGATTTCGGTCTTAGAACTCATTTTAAGATGATACAGCAGATAAAACTTCTGACTTTTCAGTAAATCCCTCCTGCACACTATCTTCACGAAAACTTTACTATTTCTACCAAGGCAAACGTTGAGTTTATCGGCCCTGCATAACGCCCTGATCATCAACAGTCTCCCATAATCTTCACTCCCCCCCGCCTCCCCCCCTTCCTCTCCCTAACTCTGCATGAGAGACTACAGAACATGCGAAAACATTCTAGATACAGGATACAGCAAAAATGTTTCCCGTATTTGAAAAGGTAGTTACAAACTAACAAAGAAAGATACAGAGAAAATATTTGTTTTATTTGTGAACTACAAATACTTTGCCATTTTACAGCAGCTGGTTTTTAAAAGTATACGCGATAAATGAAGTCTTCTATTTTTCATACGTTGTCGAAGCCTTGCCTGGAAGAAAAAAATCGTACGGTGATAAATCGTGTGAACCTTGGGGGCTAGGCGGTGTCTCCTCGAGAAGAAAGAGGACGTCGTGGAGACAACACTCTCAAAATTTCTAGAGAACGCCGAGAGGTGTGAACTGTGGCTCCGTATTGTTGGAATCAGATTTCTCCCTCTTCATGGTCTCCAACAAACTGGTTTACCTTGGGTCTCTCTCATGCGATAGTGGCAATGTGAATTGACCATTACCGTCACGCCATATTCCTCGAAAAAATACGGACTTCACACACCTAATTCAGCAATGACACACCAAACACTCACACGATGACTGTGAAATGGTCTTTGGTGAATTCTGTCCAGTAGCGATTACTTTATTTATTCATAGTACTTGACAAGTGGAAGTGGGCCTCATCAGAGGAATTCAAAACAGCGCCTGGGAAAATGTTTTGAAGATTTTCTTCACACACACCTCTGCCACATTCAGAATCTCCATAGTCTCGTTCTTGGGTAACCATCATTTTGTAGGGGTGCATGAGAAGATCTCTTTGCAGATGGTCGTATCAGACAATCCCAGGACAGCTGCATGTTCAAGTGCTGAACACTTTGGAGATTACTTGACGGACGCTCTCACACGCGCCACGTTTTCCGGCGTTATTACAGTCCGAGGTTGGCCAGTAGATTTTCTTTTTGGTGCAGAACCTGATGATCTTAAGCCAGCCGTTGCGGCAGAGTGGTTCTAGGCGCTTCAGTCCGCAACCGCGCTGCTGTTACGGTCGCAGGTTCGAATTCGGCCTCGGGCATGGATGTGTGTGCTGTCCTTAGGTTAGGTAGGTTTAAGTAGATCTAAGTCTAGGGGACTGATGACCTCAGATGTTAAGTCCCATAGTGCTCAAAGCGATCTGAACCATTTTTGATGAGCTTAAGTTTGATACGCAACTCGAGCATGTCGGCCAAGTCTGAACCGAACGCGAAATGCTCGCTGTGCAGCAATCACAGACCCACCATTACCAATACTCCTCCACAACAAACGCACGATGCTCACCTAGCCGAGCAATTGCACCTGCTGAAAACGGCACGTACGCCGCTATCGATCTATACCTCCCCCACATCCGTAACTCCACCACAAATGACACAGCGGCCTCCCCAAATACTGGAGGCCTTTTTGCCGGATCACGTAACGCCTCTTCCTCTCCTGCCCTTGACAGCTAAATAACTGACGGACAAAAGGTCTGCCAAACTCGGCTTTAGCGATTTCGGTTACTGCGACGTACCTTGATTATTAGCAGCGCTTCAATAGAACGGCAATAGCGTCCTAATATCCATCCGTTCGGCGCTCAGTTCAGAAGATTGTTGGTAGAGAAAAAAATATTACTCTCTGAAGCATTTTTCGAATCTAGACAAGCAATACATCATAGTAAGTTGAAAACAGTTGGACATTTGTCCGTTATTGAGACATTTGCATTGAGCAGTTGTGTCAAATGGTTCAAATGGCTCTGAGCACTATGGGACGTAATATCTGAGGTCATCAATCCCCTAGAACTACTTAAACCTAACTAACCTAAGGACATCACACACATCCATGCCCGGGGCAGGACTCGAACCTGCGACCGTAGCAGTCGCGCGGTTCCAGACTGAAGCGCCTAGAACCGCTCGGCCACACTGGCCGGCACAGTTGTGCCATTTTGTCGAAACAGTACATTTTGACCTCCTCTGTCGTGCTTTTATTTCAGATCTAAATACGAATACTGTATTACACGGGTGTGTAAAAGTTAAGGACCAAAACTACTCTCGCATGAAGTGTCACTGCCAAGTAACATGGCTCAATGAAACTTGGACCATACATAGAAAGAACTACTACAGTACAGTACAGAAAGTAACTGAAATAAATACGCAGTGAGAGGAACAGAAATTACAGTTTTATTCAAAGATAATAAGCACAGTGAATTCACCCAGATTCATGATGTTTCCCCTGGACGTTACAAACGCCGAGACGTGGTTCTCAGTAGAGTGTGTGATTACAACGGACGACAGTGTATGGTCTGCAACGTGCTCCTATGATGGCCACGTATTTGGTAAGATTTCTTGTGGTATGGCGTTCCATTCCTCCGCCATCGCGGTTCATAACTGCTGGATGGCAATGCCGTTCTTGATGATCACACACCCTGTTAACAATCATGTCCCGCCTTTTGTAATGTCCAGTGGACCATCACGAATCGGTGTCATGTCTGTTCGTCCCATTCCGTATTTATCTCAGTTACCTTCTGTACTATATTGTAGTAGTTCTTCCTATGTGTGGTCCAAGTTTCATCGAGCTATATTACGTGACAGTGGCACATTATGCGTAAGTTCCTTCTTCCTCGAGTTTAGCACACCAATGTACTTTCAGGATTGCATTATGAAGTGAGATACGTTTATCTTTCTAGAAAACAAAGTAAAAAGCGTCCGTGAGTTGCAAACTATTTATTTTTCTTAAAATGTGGTGCTTCTAGTGCTTATTTGCCCCGACCAATTTGTAATGGGACATCCTCCTCTCCCACTACTTCTCCTCAACAGTAGTTGTCGATACCAGTTTTATTATTATTTTTCGAATTTTGGACACGTCAGTACTATCTCAGTTGCTTTTCTGAAATCTTTCACATAATTTTATACACAGTATGTTATATTTCAAGCTAAATTTTATGAAAGGGAATTATTTTACAAAATATTTTAGTTTCGATGTTATAATCGATAAGTACTAGTTCTGAAAGTATAATTAAAATTAATTTTTTAGAAACATTTGAAATTACGAATTATTTGCACACTTAAAATTTCTATTAGTAATTACGCAATCCTGTACTGTTTCCTGTGTTTATTTCTGGATTCATTTATGAAATAATAATAGAAATTAATAGTGTAACGAAAACTAGTAGGAATTCTTTTGTTAAGAGAAATTTTAAACTCTTTGGAATATTGTTATTTCCCTAGAGTGTGAGAGTCGTAAGCTTGCCTCTGATGTGATCGGACGTATTTTTGTCTAATAGGTGCGAACACTGTAATTTCGGCTTTGTTAATGTGAAAAATCAAAATACTGTGTGATATACTGAAATGTGAGAAAATCGGTGGAAAATATACTTACCTAAGAAATTCTGTAACAACAATCTTCCAATTTATTTAGTTCAAACCAACCGTAAGAAACTGATGTTAGATTTTCACGGTCTAAGGCGCTGCAGTCATGGACTGTGCGGCTGATCCCGGCGGAGGTTCGAGTCTTCCCTCGGGCATGTGTGTGTGTGTGTTTGTCTTTAGGATAATTTAGTTCAAGTTGTGTGTAAGCTTAGGGACTGATGGCCTTGGCAGTTAAGTCCCATAAGATTTCACACACATTTGAACATTTTTAGATATTCATCTTCAAAAATCAGACCCCTAGACAAGAAGAACTGGAGGCATCTCAACAAGACAAGCTAAGTAAACTTGAAAATATGTTGTAATCTTCGTTCCTCTCAAATCTTCATAAATGACATTGTTTACTAATTACTTGGACTGGGCATTGTTTAATGTGGACAATATATGGAAGAAAAATGAAGGGGGTTGATTACAAGCCGAAGTGCTCGAGCTTCCTGAACATTCATGGCAAGTTTATAAAAATGCAACTGAGGCGCAAAAATATTCAATGAAGATTCTATCTAGAAATGTCTATAATAACAAACATGAATGTAATCCAAACATATTGTGAACGCAACCGATAAAATTGATCTCGTTCCTAGCTCGCGCCTCATATTGCGATGCTATATGAAGGATGGACTGGCCTAGACAGCACTGGGTGAGGAATTCAGTTGAGAATGCAGGTGGCGCATACCAAATATCTCTTTGAAAGGTTTTCTGTTCCAGAAGATTTAACAAGTTCAATATCTGTCATCCCATCCGTTACAAGTACAGTTTATGTGACGAGTTAGACAACACAGTAAGGAATATCATGCGTAATAAACAGTGTTTCTTCACTGCAACACACGGTTCGCAATTTATTTTATTACGAAACGTTCCAGTAGCTGTGAAGTCAGTATGGCTGGAGGTCTATTCAGTGACGGGTAAGGACAGATGATGAAGCCGGCCGTAGCTTAGTCGATAGACAGCTTGGTATTCAGGTGCACACTTACAGTGAGTTTGAAATCACAGAATATAAATACTAAATTACAGTAAAATTTAAAAACAAATTTTGAATACAAAAACAAAATAAAAATATTATAAGCTTAAATCTGAATTTACCATATACTTGTCACATGTCTCACTTCCGGTCAGTAGCATTACGTTAAACTTTCACAGTGGTCCCACTAAAGTGGCATATCAGCACGTTCCGCCTGCGCTGTTCTTAATAGAGCTAGCTGAAACCACATCGTGTGCTTTAAAGTCAAACGCGTGGAGTGTATCCATGCACGTGTGTGTAGGGACGGGAGCACTCAAAGTGATCTACAGCAGATGCCCAAAATATGCGAAATGTACCGATACCTCACACAGGGCCTGGCGCAATCTGTTATACAAACGACCATCAAATACGAAACGAAAACTATAAGCGAACACTGACAGCGTTATGTAGACTCATTCCAACGTGACATGGATGCCCGAAATACTTGGTGAACGATTCTAGACACCGAGACAAAGCATAAAGTAAATGATAGTGCTAAATTAGGCGAGATTTCTGTTTTGTTAATATTCATAACTTTTTATGTATTCTGAGCTATCGAAACAGTTTTTGGCTGTGGATCGATACGTCATTTGGAAGACATTCGACGGTTTCTGGAGAGAGAACCACAGTGACATTCCGTTTTACACAGTGAAACATTCCAAAAAACAGCCTGGAAGCACGCTAAATGTGAGGCCAAGTCTGCCGAAGTAGCGCAGTGTAAAACACCATCTCTTTGTGTACTGTCAGCTACCAAAAACCCTGTACAGATGTCATGAACCTTTTATAAAAACTACAGACGACTCCACATTAGACCTACCTCTACAGCTTAACGTGCAAGACACTAAAGTGCGCGTCATTTACGACGGCGGCCGAGATTAGGTTCGTTCTGCGCATCTGACGTCACAAAACACAGTCAGCCAATGAACAGAGAACGACGTTGCCAGAACTCGACTGTAGTGTGGAGCACGGACGAGTGTCTTCAGTTATAGAAATGTTCAGTCATAAGTAAAGTAATTGAACAAAAGTAATGTCTTGATAGCAGACTTTCTATAAAAGAAAGTTTGGAAAAAGCATTCCTTATACCAGTTGCTTCATATTCTATTAATTAATTAAACCAGACAAGCAATAAGCCTCCTAATTCAGGTGACAGCAAAGAAGTTCATTCTCACTAACCGCTTTTTCGCAATAAAGAACAGTAGTAATTGTTTATTTCCTGGTGTGCTTCCACTAAACGTGAGTAATTCATAGTCATACGAACAGTGTTTGTCGGTATTTTGCGTGATTGTTTAAACTCCTTCAGGAACTCAAGTAAATGGCGAGCTGTGGTAGTGTAATGGTTAAGGTGTTTGGATCGAAGTGTCTTACTTCATGAATTTTATTCGTTTGAATGTAATTTTTTGAAATTTCTAGTGGCAACTAAAATCGACCGTACGGAAAGTATACGCTGTGGACTTTTACCTCTGCAAACTCTTCAAAATTTCGTGCAATGGTTTACTACATCTAATGCTGCATAATAAATGCGTTGAACATCGAAACAAAATTAAGTCATTTATGGGGGGAAGGTATCAGTCAAGTAGATGTGTAAAAATCAAGTTTTTGGGCCAAATAGTTTTTCTGAAATCGAATGATAAGTGTGTCAAAGCAGTCGGAACACCATGTGTTTGCACAGGCGAGCTGTGCAGTGATGACAAAATCGCGCACTGCGCGGAATGCGGGGAGCACCTCTGTAGCAGCGAAAGGGTTAACGCGGACTTGGCGGCTTTACTTCATAAACTGCGCGTTCCCCCCTAAACGTTAAGTTTGCAAAACTTATACTATACTATGGCGCTGCTTCTCTTGGCGCGTGCAACTGGCAACGCAACAATCTCCCGCGTCTGGGCGGGCATGCACGAGCCCCCAAGATAAAAGAATCGAACTACAGCTGGCGAGACTGTTAAGTGAGCCAGACCCAGTCCGAATCCACGCGGCGGATGAGCTATTGGTCTGGTACACTGGACACCCTCAATTTGATGGGAAAAAGATTAGACAAAGAATAAAGTTTACACGATTCCCAAACAGAGACTCACACAAAGTAAAACTAAAACAATTTTGTCAAATCATGAAACCACCATACCACATATCATGGCATAAAAGAGAGGAGGGAGGGGGAGGAACTGTGTTGTATACAGGATGATCCAGCTAAGATGTTCACCTCAGATATTTCCTGGACAGTTTAAGATATCGTGCTTCTGTTTGCAACCAAATGAATATGACAGAGTCTTCACTGAACGACTTACAGTCTCTTTTCAAATTGTTGAAATGACTCTGAGCACTATGGGACTTAACTTCTGAGGTCATCAGTCCCCTAGAACTTAGAACTACTTAAACCTAACTAACCTAAGGACATCACACATATCCATGCCCGAGGCAGGATTCGAACCTGCGACCGTAGCGGTCGAGCGGTTCCAGACTGTAGCGCCTAGAACCGCTCGGCCATTCCGTTTGGCTACAGTCTCTTTTCAAGGCAGTGTTAATTACAGAGAACAACTTTGTTTTTCCAATTCATTTTAAGACGAAAAGAAAGAGAGACCACTCACCACGAAGGAGCTATACAAATGGGACTCAAATTGATATTCACAAAGATATCGGCGGAAAATGCAAAAGGGTGCGCAAAAAAAAATGTATACACACTTTGAAGCGTCATAGAAAATTTATTTCCCGTTCTACAATGTTCAATTTCTGGAAATGGAAAACGTAAAGTCCAGTAATCCAATTGGAAAAATAAATGTACTTTGCAAATGTGATTCATGTTCGAACTGGTGGCCTTCAGCATCAATACATTTCTGAGTACGAGTCACAACTGATTCCGTTCATCGTATCAAAATGTCCAATGATATTTCTGCGCACACCGCCTGAATCTCATTCCAAAGTGTGTCCACGTTACGTGGTTTCATTACGTGGTTTACGTTTGTACACCTCATCTTTTACTGTGTGCCATAAGAAGAAATCTAGCGGCGTGAGGTCTGGAGAGCGTGCAGGAAACTCGATTGGTCCCCTGCGTCCTATCCACTGGCCTGGCACATTGTCATCCAGGTATGCTCGTACGTCCCTGTGATAGTGCGGCGGGGCGCCATCTTGTTGGAAATAAAACTCATCATTTATAATGCACGAATGACAGGGAACATGGAGTCAGCAAGCATTGTTAGGTACGTTTCTACAGTAACAGTACCTTCAAAACGGAAAGGTCCAATGAGTCCCCTTGCAGACAAACCACACCAGACATTTACACCAGGTAAATTCACAGCCTTTTCAACTGTAATGTGAGGATTATCTTCAGCCCAGTACACACAATTGTGCCTATTTACAGTTCCATTGAGTCTGAATTCGGCTTCATCCTACCAAATTATGCTACCCATAAATCCCGGTTCACGTCTCACCATCTCCTGAACCCATTCACAAAATTCTAACCTTCGATCTAGATCGTCGTCACTTAGCTGTTGCACCAGTCTTGGAATGTACACACGAAACTTGCCTTTCTTCAGAATGAGTAGCACACTACTAGCACTTACATTACTCTCACGTGCCACTTGGCTTGAAGATTTTTGAGGCGAACGCTGAAATAGTTCCAAGACTGCAGTTGTGGAATTATCACTTGTAGCTGTACGAGGTCGCTCTGATCGACCTTTATGGACATCACACACTATTCCACGAATTTAGAATTTGTCTCGTAGACGTGTAATTGTTAACCTTGAAGGTGGTTCTGTACCATACTCACTTCTCCACTGTCTTCGAACCGCAGCTACATTCTCAAACTTCCAGTACCACTTAATTATGTGCTTCCGCGCTTCAAAGCTCAAACGCACGTCCGCTATGTTGAAATTACTTCCTTGCCACTGCTTCCACTTGTTGAAGAACATAACATTACTTTCTCACAGATATGTAACCTTGTAGAACGGGAAATAAATTGTCTATGACAATTCGAAGTGTGTATACATTTTTTTGACGCACCAAGGCACAAAGTCTTTCCGAATTACATTCTGTGTTCTCAGTCGGAAAGTAATTATGGCTCGCAGAGAGGCGCGTGAACAATTTACGTATATGTCAGCATTTGTGTGAGGACATGTAGTTGGGATTAAAGAAGCCGGTTTTAGTAATCGGCGAAACGCTCGACATTTTGACAGGAACGATGCCACTATTGGACGATGTTGGTCCGTGTGGGTGAACCATGGTCGAACACAGCGTCAAGAAGGAAGCGGTCGATCTAGAGAGACCACAGAACGCGGGACCGAGTAACTATCAGAAGAGCACTCAGAGCACCGGATCGGTCATTATCATCGCCTCGACGTGGAACTGGTTCTTCAGTGTGCACAATGACCATTAACAGGCGGCTCACAGAAAGGGGGCTGAGCTTAGGGCACCCTTTGCGCCGACTACCATTGACCTCTGTACACGAAAAAGCCCGCTTGCAGCGGTGTCGGGCATATTCGGATTGGAATATCATTGACTGTAGTAGAATTGTCTTCAGCGATGATTCCTGATTAGAAATGAGCCCTGATGACCAGCCAAGACGTTTCTGGAGATGCATTGGATAGCTGTGGGATACAGGCTGACTGTTGCCAGCCACACGTCCCGAGAACCAGGAGTAGTGGTTTGGGGTGCCACTTCATTTCATAGCAGGGCCCATTTAGTTGTGATCCGCGGCACAGCGGTGCGTCGACGATATTCTACACCCCGTTTTGTTGCCCTTTATAACAGTAAGCTAATGCCCGCCAGCACACTTTGAGAGTTTCTGCTGCTTCCCAAATCCTGGCTTTGCCAGGAATGTCGCCGAATCTGTCTCAGTTGGGAACGTTTGGAGCGTTATGGGCAGGCCCTCCAACTATCTCGGGACTTTGGCGGTCTAACGCGCCAATCGAACAGAATTTGACACGATATCCCTCAAGAGGACATCCAACATACAACACCCTCAGCGGCATTGTAGCGAGAAGGAAGTACTTCTCTGGGCGGTATCACTAACCTGGTGTCTTGCTGCTTCGGTAAGTCCCTCGTAGCACAGTAGTAGCGCTCAGTCGTCAGGTCCCATGCAGGTGGTGATCCTGCTGAAGTAGAGTGTTTAAGGATGCCAGTTGTTAATTGTCAACAACGTTTGAACTATACTTGTTTTAATACAGAAATTGCTTTGTCACACACGTCACAGAATCAGTATTTGCAATATGGCGGCTCTGGACGACACCCTTATATTACGACCCTTTACGCACATTAACACAGTTTTCTGACTTCCATAATGCTAGACACTGCCCACGACACATGATGTTCTTACAACTAATAACTATAACTAGTAACATCACCCGCGACCGTTCTTTTAGAGCCGCACCAGTTACTCGACTAACTCCCCCTGTCTTCCCGAAGGACAAGAGAGACCTCCCCACCTTTCTCTCTCAGCTAATAAGGACACTTCTGTCGTTTCATATATATATATATATATATATATATATATATATATATATATATATATATCCAAACCTTCAGCCAATGGGCGTTCAGATCGCTGTTGCTAGGCGGATCTGACGTCACGTTTGCGGACATTGTGACGGAAGTTTGGCTCGGAACACTGTCTCAGATTGTAAGATCCTACTCTCGAATAGTCGGATCCTGTCTTTACTAAGGTTGCACAACATTGCCTCCTATGATTTCATCACTAATGCTCCTTGCTGACGCTTAATTGTTAAATGTACATGTAGCCTGGCTGCTACTGAGCATTCCCTATCGCATAAATATGCATAATACTTGGCTTAAACACGTGAAGGGAATGCACATATCCATTACAAACAACTCTGTCAATCAATGTCAACCCGAATAACTGCTTTAATAAGGGTCACAAGTAGAACAACGTGTTACTGACTCGCTGAGTTTGTGAAGCTCTTTCACATGAATTAATCATCCATTTTTACTGAAAATGTAGATTTATTTGCCCTTTGCATGTCACATCTACTGATTTCCGTCCCAGTTGTCTGCCGTCCCAGTCGTCTAATTCTTTCTTGGTGCGTCGTTCTTTTGTTTGTCCTTTTTTTGTCTTAGAGTATCCTATATATGTCAGCTGCTCGTTTCGTAGTTCTCAAAGAGACGACCGACAGCGTTTCACTCTTTAGAATCCGATTAGAAGATTCGGAAAAAGTTGTAATATATGGAACGTAGGACTCATCTGTTTTGTATGTGAAACCAATTGCTGTCTTATGCGGAAGTTCGTGTTATTATGTGAGACTGCCGCGTGAAGCTGATAGAGCTGACCATCTTGATGCAGCGAGAAGAGTCCGCTACCCACAGCGGAATAGTGCAGAAAAGGTTAGTTGAAAACTGATTCCAAACACTGCTGGTTACGTGTGGTTGAATTGACACACGAATTGTAGCCAAATGACGTGGCTTCTAAGGTTGATCAAACAGTTAACTACGGTAACAGTTCTGTACTTCTTTCTGCCAGAGCCTTGAAAGAAAGGTGGTCTTCAAAAATTAATAGATCTGTTAATAGGGAGTCCATGTGTAAAGATTGTTGAATAATAACTTCACGTAATGAGTTTAATGTCATTAAACATACTTTCATGGCAGAATTACATCAGGAACTGCAACGAAAGCGAATTCACAAAGGAATGTGGTCATAGATACTTTCTTGTAAATCTGTTTACGTTATCAAGTCTTCGAAATACCCACAGTGTACTGCAATGCATCTTTACAGTCGCAAGTATAAGGACTTCTCCAAAGACTGAAGATTGCATTGCAACATGAGTAGGAAAGCTGGGTACAATCTGGCCAAAGTGGATAGTTGCCAGATTTCCAGTGACACCATCAGTGACTTCATCAACGATATTATGCACTGTTGCCAGATTTTCCCCTCCTTCTCCCCCTCCTTCCCCCCACCCCCCGCCAATTGTGAAGGTCAATTATCTTATGTATACATTTACAGGAAACTAAAAAAAAAAAACGGGAAATTATCTGGAATTTAAAAAATGCAAGATGGCGCATTGGCATATTGGTGCCAGTAGATCACTTGCGCTAAACGTGCAGTTCAGAATGATCTCAGGGCGTTCCCCTGATGTTACTGTGGACGTAGGGCTGTTGTTCTAAGTATAGAAACTCTTTGGATAACGGCACAGTCTCTATGATGCCAGAATCCAGCATGCCAGAACAAAGGGAAGTAACCAGTCTGCTGGCCTACTTAACACGTTTCCGTCAAGCTATTATTCACTCTGACATGTATGTTTATTTGCAGCAGACGACAGGTCACATACAGGATTCCAGGGTGTTCCCAAGCCACATATACACTATTTTTAAACAGCAGCCTTTCTGACATCACAGTTTAAACAATTTGTTTTGGAGCTTACTTTAAAACTGCATGATTGTCCCTGTCATACTGTACAGTAGAAACAACTGAGTCTTCATTTAACACCACGCCACCTGTGCCTCGCACATTTGTGTACCTCCACGGTGGCAGACTAGGAGCTGTCACACAACGTCCATGCGCGCCACTGCATATGGCCTAGGACTGACGTCACTGCCACCAACGCTGCCCTCTAGCACCAGCTGGCGAAGAAGCCGCAAATATGAGTCGGACACAACACTGACCAGGTAATCAGGAGTCATGCCTCTGTCAGTGGAGTCAGATAAGGACACAAGGACGCAGCACGCATGCTACTGATTCGACAGCCTAACAAAAAGTGCGAAATGGCAGTTACGATTTTCGCTATTTGTGTACTACATCTACATGGTTAACCTGCAATTCACACTTAAGTGCCTGGCAGAAGGTTCATCGAACCATTTTCATACCACTTCTCTACCATTCAACTCTCGAATGGCGCTTGGGAAAAAGGAACACCCGAATCTTTCTTTTCGAGCTCTGATTTCTCTTGTTTTATTATGATGATCATTTCTCACTACGTAGGTAGGTGTCAACAAAATATTTTCGCATTCGGAAGAGAAAGTTGGTGGTTGAAGTTTCGTAATTAGATCTCGCCGCAAAGAAAACCGCCTTTGTTTCAGTGACTCCCACCCCAACTCGCGTATCATATCAGTGACACTCTCACCACTATTACGCGATAACACGAAACGAGCTGCCCTTCTTTGCACTTTTTCGATGTCCTCCACCAATCCTACCTGGTAAGGATCCCACACCGCGCAGCAATATTCCAGCAGAGGACGGACAAGTGTAATGTAGACTGTCTCTTTAGTGGGTTTGTCGCCTCTTCTAAATGTTCTGCCAACAAAGCGCAGTCTTTGTTTCGCCTTCCCCGCAATATTATCTATGTGGTCTTTCCAATTTAAGTTGCTCGTAATTGTAATTCCTAGGTATTTAGTCGAATTGACAGCCCTTAGATTCCTGAGATTTATCGTATACCCAAAATTTATCGGATTTCTTTTAGTACCCATGTGGATGACCTCGCACTTTTCTCTTTTTTAGTGCTAATTGCCACTTTTCGCACCATACAGAAATTCTCTCTAGATCATTTTGTAATTGGAATTGATCGTCTGATGATTTTACTAGACGGTAAATTACAGCGTCATCTGCAGACAATCTAAGGGGGCTGCTCAGACTATCACGTAGATCATTTATGTAAATCAGTAACAGCACAGTGCCAATGACACTACCTTTCGGAACGGCAGATATCACTTCTGTTCTACTCGATGATTTAGCGTCTATCACTACGAAATGTGACCTCTCTGAGAGGACATCACGAATCCAGTCACACAATTTAGATGATACTCCATATGCATGCAATTTGATTAATAGCCGCTTGTCAGGTTCAAATGGCTCTGAGCACTATGGGACTTAACATCTGTGGTCATCAGTCCCCTAGAACTTAGAACTACTTAAACCTAACTAACCTAAGGACATCACACACATCCATGCTCGAGGCAGGATTCGAACCTGCGACCGTAGCAGTCGCGCGGTTCCGGACTGAGCGCCTAGAAACGCGAGATCACCGCGGCCGGCGCCGCTTGTCAGGAACGGTATCAAAAGCCTTCTGGAAATCTGGGAATATGGAATCGATCTGAGATCCCTTGTCGACAGCACTCATTACTTCATGGGAATAAAGAGCTAGCTGTGTTGCACAAGAACGATATTTTCTGAATCCGTGTTGGTTATGTATCAATAAGTAATTTTCTTCAAGGTGATTCATAATGTTCGAGTACAGCATATCCTCCACAGTCCTACTTCAAATTGGGTCAGTGATATGGGTCTGTAATTCAATGGGTTACTCCTATTTCCTTTCTTGAATATTGGTGTGACCTGTGCTACTTTCGAGTCTTTAGGAACAGACCTTTCGTCAAGCGAGCTGTTGTGTATGATTGCTAAGAAAGGCGCTATTGTGTCTGCATATTCTGAAAGGAACATGATTGGTATACCATCTGGACCGGAAGACTTGACATTCTTAAGTGATTTGAGTTGTTTCGCAACACCTAAGATATCTACTTTTAGGTCACTCATGCTAACAGCTGCTCTGGTTTCGAATTCTGGAATATTTACTTCGTCTTCTTTCGTGAAGGAATTACGGAAAACTGTATTTAGTAACTCCGCTTTAGTGGCACCACCATCGGTAACATTTCCATCGCTATCGCGCAGTGACGGTATTGACTTTTTCTTGCCAGTGGTGTACTTTACATACGACCAGATTCTCTTTGGGGTTTCTACCATATTTTGAGACAATGTTTCATTGTGGAACCTATTAAAAGCATCTCCCATTGACGTCCGCACTAAATTTCTAGCTTCCGTGAAACTTAGCCAGCCTTGGGGAATTTGCGTTCTTCTTAATTTGGCATGGTTTTTTCGTTGCTTCTGCAACAGTGTTCTGATGTGTTTTGTGTACCATGGTGGATCAGGCCCGTCTCTTATTAACTTATGCGGTATGAATCTATGTATTACTGTCGATACTGTATCTTTGAATTTGAGCCATATCTGGTCTACACTTGCATAATCAGCTTGGAAGGAATGGAGACTTTCTCTTAGGAAGGCATCAAGCGAATTTTTATCTGCTGTTTTAAATAGACATATTTTGCGTTTATTTTTAGTGGTTTTGGTTGATATGGTTTTGAACCTCGCTTCAATGACCTTGTGTTCACTAATCTCTATATCCGTCATGACGCTCTCTATTAGATCAAGTGTGTTTTCGCAACCATTTACAGTTCGTCTGGGCTCATCTCTGTCCACTGTTGTTGAGGATTCGATCACAGATAAATAGTTGTGACAAGCAAGATTATGCAGATTACTGCTGCTAGTTACATCCCCAGTGATTTAAGTTCTGCTCGTAGCTTCCTGTCTAACCGCATACTCGGAAATCGCTACATATTCGGAAAAACTGGTAAATTATTTCTGACAAGAAATAATATAAAGGTCACTGTCGGTTGTTTCATTCACAGCAATTTCATCTCCAGCAATTTGTTACTTCGATTTTTAAACACACAGAAATCACGAAATCATTACTGAGGAAGTGCGCTCTTACATGTAAGTAATAACGAATATTGCAGAAAAATCTTAACTTATACGAATAACAGTGTCTCAGAACGTGTTGCATATATGAAGAAGAAAAAAAATTTGTGCTCCCACCTGTAAGCGAAACCGTGTCCTCCCGTATCGCATACCCGCGCGCTAACCACCTCGCCACGCCAAACAATGGGAAATTAATGTTCAATTCTTGTACTATAGTAGAGAGGGACGTAGGCTGACTTCGTTGCCAAACGGTGTTGCGTAAGTCATAAATGTGTGATAGTTTGGAAGGTTTCCAATATCAGGCTTCACTTGATTGCTTTACATTGTTACATGAAAGTTGTAAACACGTTTCGATAGTTACTAACTAAACCATTTGTGGGAAAAAGTTCACAAAGTCAGTAGTAACGTCAGTACACACTCACGTAATATACGTAAGCACAGCCGATGTCTTGATACCTGCCGGCCGGAGTGACCGTGCGGTTCTAGGCGCTACAGTCTGGAGCCGAGCGACCGCTACGGTCGCAGGTTCGAATCCTACCTCGGGCGTGGATGTGTGTATGTCCTTAGGTTAGTTAGGTTTAATTAGTTCGATGTTCTAGGCGATTGATGACCTCAGAAATTAATTCGCATAGTGTTCAGAGCCATTTTTGTCTTGATATTTAATGATCTTTAAACTCTTATTTGCTTAAAAATAACACGTATTTTGAGAGAATATTGACCGAAAACTTTTTTTATGCAATCATTCACAGTAACAACCTAACCTAACCATATTTCTAACAATGGAAAATAACATTGTGTGATAAATGTCCTATATGTGACGATGCCAAGCTGCGATATCTTTTCCGAATTGTGTTAGCACACGCCGAAACGCTGGTTTTGCACATTCCATCCACCGGCAGAAGGGTACGCGGAAGACGACGTTCCCAATCCATCCATGTGCTGGCGATAATCTGACGGCATTCCGGGGCTTGAAAATGTGCCACATTCAGCTTCCAGGGTCCACGGATGAGCCATATCCGCTGCTGCTGAAGAGTGAGTGTGCATATGAAAGCGCTATGATCGGAGAAAGCAAGTGGCCAACGTTCGGCGTCCAATACTCCCGGCGCCAGAGCTCGTGAGACATAAATGCGGTCTAGGCGCCTGGCTGAGCGACTAGTAAGGTATGTCGGTCCGGGACGGCCACCATGCATTTTCTCCCAAGTGTCGGTGAGAAGCAGATCTCGAACCAGGAGCCGAAGTTCTTGACAAGTCGAGAAATGGACTTGGTCTTTGGGGTGAGCACACAGTTAAAGTCACCGCCGAAGATATATTGATCGAAGCGACTAATAAAGAGGGGGCGATATCCTCCGAGTAGAACAGCGATCGCACGCGGCGTTGGTCATTTCCTGATGGAGCGTAAATGTTAATGATGCGCGTTCCCAGTGCTGTGATCGCCAGCCCCCTTCTTGACGGAAAGTAAGTCACTTCTTCGATGGCAATTCCGTCGCGCACTAGTATTGCCGTACCGCTGCCATTTCGGTCAGCCGGTGACATATATGTCACATAACCGTAGAAGACGGGAAGAGCCCCTATATACACTTCTTGCAACAGGGAAATGTCAGCATCCGAAGAACGAAGCAAATCACGCAGCAAATGGTTAAGCGTGGCGATACGATACCCTTGTAGCCGAACCGCAGGTGTTAAGTTATCCATTGAGACTGGAATTGCCTATGGAACTTCCGACTGTATTGACAACTCCGCATCCCCCCAAACCTCACCTGCAGTCGTTTCTAGAGAGCCGGCGCCAATGGCGTGGGACCTGTTGGCGTAACTTGCATGGTGCCGTCGTCGTCGTGGTCATCCACTCACGCCGGGGAACTCAAAGCACGATCGGTTTCCCTAGCTTTCTCAGGACTCTAGAAGGTGGTGGGCAGCATCTGTCTTGCATATCGGCATACGATTGCGCCACTGTAGATATGTATGATTTGTCCTCAGTTCCGTGCAGTGGTGCCACACTGCAGCAAATGGTGGCTGCCTTTGTGGTAGCGTCGTCATTGAAGGTAGAGTCGTCGTCTTCTGGAGGTTGTGTCGCATCCCGTTCTGAAATTGCTCTACGTCTCCGCTCCCGTCGCTTCGGAGAGCGTTGCTTCCTGATGTGTCCTTCTGTGTCAGACAATGGCAACGATTCACGACATTCTGGTACAAAGGCCGCCGTAGGCACAATAACCGAGTCTACTGCCATGCTGTCGTCATGTATCTCGTTATCCGGCAGCATCGGAGTTGAATCCGTAGCTTCTGGAACGGGCGTGTCGTCATCGTCCTGTATTGGAGGATGGAGCCGCTACCCAACAGTGGATATCGGCTGTCGTGGTGAGGTGGTAGCTGTCATGAGGGCTGCTGCATAAGTCACAGGAAGCAGCGTCGGCTGTGATGACGGGTCCGCGTCAGCCGGCGACAGTTGAGTTATTCGACGTTGGATACATTCGGATCTGAGGTGTTCCTCCTTCCCACAACCAGAGCAGGTCTTCGGTTGCCCGTCGTAGATGACGATGGCACGGCAGCCACCGATATTCAGATATGAAGGTACATGTCTTTTAAGTTCTATTCGGACCTGGTGGACTCCGTACAGGATATGTCTGGAATTGTGTCCATTTTTCCGCAGTATGATTATGCACCGTGGCGTTGGGGGGAGCGCTGTCACGACGTCCTCCGCCGGTAGTTCGAATGGAAGTTCGAAAAGTCTGATCGTGCGAAGTCCCATGCCAGAATAATCGACGTGCACAGTCCCCACATTGCCATCAACATGGCAGAAATGGAGGCCCTGTTTCGTTTCCCGAAGGATGCGTTCACATGTTGCGTCGTTGATGATCTTGAGACATACGGTACTACTCACAATGGGCAAGTGAATACCGAGAATGTCGGTCGCCGGGATTTTAACTTCTTCTCGTAGAAATCGTTCGACTTCGAGTGCTTTGGGCCGTGCAAATTCGTTGCGGAACGTAAATTTGATGGTCGATTTTCTGTATTGGTGCGCCATGGTGATCTATATGCTGAATACGGCACGCGCGAAACGGCCGAGTACGATGTAAACAACACGAGCGCTCGCTCCGCGGCAGGAACACAAACAGCGCGTCCTCACCGCAGCACAGCCAAAGGCCAACTTGTAAAACTGTGTGCACCACTTAGCCACGCCTAACAATGGAAACATAGGCCTCAATTCTTGTACTATTGAGTAGAGGAACGTAGGCTGACTTCGTTGCCAAACGGTTCTGCGTAAGTCATAAATGTGCGATAGTTTGGAAGGTTTCTAGTATCAGGCTACACATAATTGCTTTCCATTGTTACTTGAAAGTTGTAAACACATTTCGAAAATTACTGACTAAACTCTCGTCCCCCAAACAACTCATCCCCAATCCAAGCCCAATTGACTATACCATTTGTGGAAAAAGTACACAAAGTCAGTAGTAACGTCACTTCACACTCATGTAATATACGTAAGCAGAGCCGATGTCTTGATATTTAATGATTTTTAAACTCTCATTTGCATAAAAGTAACACGTATTTTGAGAGAATACTGACCAAAAACGTTCTTTTTTGGATATAATCATTCACAGTAACAACCTAACCTAACCATATTTCTCACAAAGGAAAATAGTCTATTATGAACTCATTTTCCAACCAGATGCGTCCACTGGTGATTCTTTAGTAACACATTCACTACAACAAATTATAGGTGTGCATAAACCACAGCTCATCGATCGACAGGGCCACAACGAAATCCAAAACCTCTGGGTACAATTGTCGTAAAATCGGTGGGAGGACCCTTCGGTAACAGGTCTCAGAAGCTTACTGAATAGGATATTTCTATAAAGAACCGAAAATGACGTCACTACCGAGACTAACCTACTACACCGATCGGTATGAACGATCCAGAATAGGTCCTCTGGTGCCCTATTCTGTATCGTTCATACCGATGAAAAAAATGGTTCAAGTGTTTCTGAGCACTATGGGACTTAACTTCTGAGGTCATCAGTCCCCTAGAACTTAGAACTAGTTAAACCTAACTAACCTAAGGACATCACACACATCCATGCCCGAGGCAGGATTCGGACCTGCGACCGTAGCGGTCGCGCGGTTCCAGACTTTAGCGCCTAGAACCGCTCGGCCACCTCGGCAGGCCATATCGGTCGGTGCAGTAGGTTAGCATCGGTAGTGACGTCATTTTCGGTTCTTTATCCGAAGTTGCAATTCTGTAAGCTTCTGAGGCCTGTTACCGATTGGTCCTCGAGCCGATTTTTCGACAACTGTACTGAGAAGTTTTAGGTTTTAGTATGGCCCACTCGCTCGGTTTGGTGTGATTTATTCACACCTAGTATTTGTTATTTTAGACATATTGAGCGGTTTTAGCTTCGGATTTAATGATTGTGTTACTGAAGACTGACCAGGACGCATCCAGGTGGGAAGTAAGTTCATAATGGACAGTTTTCCTTTGTTAGAAATATGGTTTGTATTGTTGTTACTGTGAATGATTATAACATAAAAGAAACAGTTTCGGTCAATATTCTCACAGAATACTTGTTATTTGTACATAATTAAGAGTTTAAAAAATCATTAAATTTCAGAAGGTCGACTCTGCTTACGTATATCATGTAAGTGTTGGCTGAAATTACTAGTGGCTTCGTGTACTTTTTTCTGCAAATGGTTTACTTATTAACTATCGAAACACATTTAACACTTTTAAGTAACAATGGAAAGTAATTTTGCGAAGCCTGATACAGGAAACCTTCCAAATTTTCATGCATTTACGGCTTACGCCCGCATTATTCGACAACGAAGTCAGCCTGCGCCTCTCTCAACTGGAATTATGTGGAGTAAAAGTGCATGGGACATGCGAGTTGTAGTAGTGAAGTGGGTAAGGCAACGAATTGTAATGTCAAAGATCGTAGGTTCGCACATTGCTGGTTTAGAAAATATTCTTCTCCTCTTCGTGTTTGTAACACAAATGGTTCAAATGGCTCTGAGCACTATGCGACTTAACTTCTGAGGTCATCAGTCGCCTAGAACTTAGAACTAATTAAACCTAACTAACCTAAGGACATCACACACATCCATGCCCGAGGCAGGATTCGAACCTGCGACCGTAACGGTCGCTCGGCTCCAGACTGTAGCGCCTAGAACCGCACGGCCACTCCGGCCGGCATTTGTAACACATTCTGAGACTTCTTTAATAGTCAAAGTTAAGTATTTTTCTGAAATATTCGATGTTATATACATGTAAGAGCGCTCTTTCTCAATAATGTGTATCTTCAATTTCGTGACTTCCATATGCTTAAGAAATGAAAAATTTAATTGCTGTGTGTGAAACAACTGACAGTGACATTTCTTGTCACAAATAATTCACCATTTTTTTCTGAATATGTAGAGATTTCCAGGCAGGAATCTGAAACCAGAAGCAATCGTCTGCATACTCTTGCATATCACAAGTATTGATCTGTGTTTGAATCCTTAACAATAGTAGACAGAGATTAAAAATCCCTGCCATAATATTTTTTAGACTATACCACCACATATGAAACATTTTGATTCATCAGATGCATGTTACAAACTACAACGAACCTCAACTGCTGCACTCACCACACACTCTCAAAAAAGGTTTCTTAAATTTGGTTTTTAAGAACCAAATCGTTGATATATCATATAGGGGAGTAGGCTACTTCGTCGTTTCCTCAGAAATAAAAGAAGCGAAACGTGTATGGCAATAAAGAAACTGCCTTCAATTAGTTGCATAGACAGAACGTACCTCCATGAATTTTGAAGGAACTAAGGAATGACGGAAAACAGAAAAAATGAGGAATTTTTCGGGTGTTTCTATAGATGTATTTCGACAAATTAGTACTACACTCCATTCCTAACTCATATTCCGAAATGCAAAATCCAAAACAATGCATTTATGTAAATGAGAATAAAATGACTCAAGGTGGCATTTATGACAGTTTCCAGAACACCTTCAATATATTATCGTTATCATCCATTTATGGAAGGATGTTGTTGTTGTGGTCTTCAGTCCTGAGACTGGTTTGATGCAGCTCTCCATGCTACTCTATCCTGTGCAAAGCTTTTTCATCTCCCAGTACCTACTGCAACCTACATCCTTCTGAATCTGCTTAGTGTATTCATCTCTTGGTCTCCCTCTACGATTTTTACCCTCCACGCTGCCCTCCAATACTAAATTGGTGATCCCTTGATGCCTCAGAACATGTCCTACCAACCGATCCCTTCTTCTGGTCAAGTTGTGCCACAAACTTCTCTTCTCCCCAATCCTATTCAATACTTCCTCATTAGTTATGTGATCTACCCATCTAATCTTCAGCATTCTTCTGTAGCACCACATTTCGAAAGCTTCTATTCTCTTCTTGTCCAAACTATTTATCGTCCATGTTTCACTTCCATACATGGCTACACTCCATACGAATACTTTCAGAAATGACTTCCTGACACTTAAATCAATACTGGATGTTAACAAATTTCTCTTCTTCAGAAACGCTTTCCTTGCCATTGCCAGCCTACATTTTATATCCTCTCTACTTCGACCATCATCAGTTATTTTGCTCCCCAAATAGCAAAACTCCTTTACTACTTTAAGTGCCTGATTTCCTAATCTAATTCCCTCCGCATCACCCGACTTAATTAGACTACATTCCATTATCCTTGTTTTGCTTTTGGTGATGTTCATCTTATATCCTCCTTTCAAGACACTGTCCATTCCATTCAACTGCTCTTCCAAGTCCTTTGCTGTCTCTGACAGAATTACAATGTCATCGGCGAACCTCAAAGTTTTTATTTCTTCTCCATGAATTTTAATACCTACTCCGAATTTTTCTTTTGTTTCCTTTACTGCTTGCTCAATATACAGATTGAACAACATCGGGGAGAGGCTACAACCCTGTCTTACTCCCTTCCCAACCACTGCTTCCCTTTCATGTCCCTCGACTCTTATAACTGCCATCTGGTTTCTGTACAAATTGTAAATAGCCTTTCGCTCCCTGTATTTTACCCCTGCCACCTTTAGAATTTGAAAGAGAGTATTCCAGTCAACATTGTCAAAAGCTTTCTCTAAGTCTACAAATGCTAGAAACGTAGGTTTGCCTTTCCTTAATCTTTCTTCTAAGATAAGTCGTAAGGTCAGTATTGCCTCACGTGTTCCAGTGTTTCTACGGAATCCAAACTGATCTTCCCCGAGGTCGGCTTCTACTAGTTTTTCCATTCGTCTGTAAAGAATTCGTGTTAGTATTTTGCAGCTGTGACTTATTAAGCTGATAGTTCGGTAATTTTCACATCTGTCAACACCTGGAAGGATATGGTCAGCGAAATTTGAACAGCATAACGTACTCTAACCACACATCTCGGTACTGTGAAGGATAGTGTGCCTGTGTCAGATGCTAGCTGCTTCGGGTTTGGGCCATTGTGGCGCTGCAGTGCGCATGCGCGGATCTGAGGCAGATTGCTTTTGATTAGTTGGCACGAGGAGAACTGACAACAGCGTCTCGGCTCTTTGGAACCGTTCGGCATCGCTTCTGAAATGCTTACAGAATGATGTTGGGGCTTTCCTTCGAAAACAACGCCCGTCGGTGCGCTCGCCTACCGATCCGATCGCCAGAGCGGCCAAAATATACAGAATAGGGCCCCAGGACAGGTCTGCTTTAGAGAAGCGGCGGTACTTCGATAGTTAATTGTGTGCTTCTTCTACCCATTAAGATTCATTCAGAGGACCAGTCACGCAGTCTGTAATACACTGAGGTGAAAGTCATGGCGTACCTCCTAATATGGTGTCGGATCTCGTTTTGAACGGCATTGTGCAGCAACTTGACATGGCATGGACTCAACAACTCGTTTGAAGACCCCTGCAGAGTAAGGCTCATAGACATCCACAATTGCGAAAGTGTTTCCGGTGCAGAATTTGGTGCATGGACTGATTTCTCGATTACATACCTCACTAGTGTGAGGTGCTGACCAGCTAACAAGACCCGTGAGCATCGCCGCTCTCGCCCATGCTGGAACGTCTTGGAAGGTTCATCAGCTACCATGTCGCTCGCGACAGCCTATTGTCCAAGGGCACGCTCCGCGATGCGACGGTAATGTTTAACGGTTAGTGACTTTTGCACAGTCTAGTAATGATGCTCGTATTTGGTCGCCCTTTCGGTCGTTTGGCGATGGCGAATATTTCAAAATACCACAGGAGAGCAGCCATGCGGTAAGGTTCACCAAATTCAGCCACCCTCTTTTGTTACCTAAATCTACCATAGTTCTCATGGTTCCGTATTCTCTCACTATAGGTAAATGCTATTTCTATATATCATTTTGTGAGTGTGTCTATGCCAGTGAAGGCTACCCTCGATTAAGAGTACGTTATTCTGTACTAATCGATGTGTCGACAGAAGTGCCGACACAGTGTTATTTTGAGGGGGCCGATATGCACGCTATAAGCTCACGCCGAATATCGTGAAGTCTGAAACAGGACGCTCAATGAATGCTATAAAGAAAAGTACGTTGCTTTTGGAATACTTAACTTTAATCCATCCTTGTTGTATACATCGTTCTTGTTGAGACATGCTTTAGACGATAATTATCAATTGCTATGTAAGGCTAATGGCGCCTTGCTAGGTCGTAGCCATGGACTTAGCTGAAGGCTATTCTAACTATCTGCTCGGCTAATGAGCGATGCTTCGTCAGTGTAGTCGCTAGCAATGTCGTCCGTACAACTGGGGCGAGTGTTATCCTGTACCTCGAGACCTGCCTTGTGGTGGCGCTCGGTCTGCGATCACACAGTGGCGACACGCGGGTCCGACATGTACTAATGGACCGCGGCCGATTTAAAGCTACCACCTAGCAAGTGTGGTGTCTGGCGGTGACACCACACTAATGTCGTAGTATATCTTCTTGTGATACTTTATAAATATTTTATTTGTAATGTGATATCTACCACCTTCCCCTCCCCCCCCCCCCCCAATCAGTGTCCATTCAAAATCAGTGGCTGCATGCAAGTAGGGTCGTAGTCTGTGCCTTCCCACGGTCTGTTGCTGGGTAGAATAATAACATGAAATCACGATGGCCTATCAACATTAACCCGCCCACTAACTGGGCAAGCTATTTTCATTCGGGCCGCCTACGATAGAATAATTGGGGGCGGCAGTTTACGTGTGGTATCGCACCATCCTATAAAAATTTGTTGCACATCCGCTGAATTGCCATTTTCGTTGAACTGATTCTCTCGGGATACCTGTATCTGTACGCCTCAGTTGCTCTCATTGCGTTCCTTCTGCATTTTCCATAATGACCTCGATGTCGACGGAAAGCTAAACCAAAATCTTGCTTCCTTCCTGCATTCTTCGTGAAGAAGTGGCGTGCGTAGATTCTCTTGGTTTGTGAAAGACATTAAGTTTTTCAAACTAAGCAACACTCGACACACGTAAACGACACAGACGAACTGAAAGGCTCATACGAAATAGAAGAGGGGGAAACAAAGGGAAGGGGTAGGGGGAATGTGTGACTTCCAGCCGCACAGAGCATTGTGCTAATGCAATGGCAAAACTTGAAATTTTTGACAGAACGGGTCTCGCACCTGCATGCTCCGCTTCTCTAGAAGGGAGAACTATTCGCAGTTTCCTCCTCCGTTACTTGTACTTTACCATATACTCGTATGACAGTCCTATTCTATCCTATCCTAACCAGTGAACTAAAATACTTCGGACTAACACTTGGTCGTCAACTAACATGGAAACCTTACCTATTAAGCAGTCAACAGAAGGCCCACAATAAACCTGAAACTGCTAACCGGCCGAACGTCGAGACTGCAACCTACCACAATCCTCGTATAATCCGTGATCCGACCCATTCTGTGCTATGTAAATGAAGCATATATTTCCGCTCCTCCAAAATGCTATGAAACCGTACAACTTCTAGAACGCAACGCATCTCACTGATTCTTTTAGCTCAGAATCCTCTATCAAAGAACTTCCCACATTTTTCTTCCATATTCGGCACCTATGAATATCCCACTTAACATGAGAACTTGACACCAACCATGCAGAATTTCCTCCTGCTATCCGCTGCTAGTACTCTACCGCGACTTCACCGACACGTTCCTCTAACATTACACCTACAGCCGCCGCTGTGGGCGAGCGGTTCAAGGCGCTTCGCTCCGGAACCACGCTGCAGCTACAGTCGCAGGTTCGAATCCTGCCTCGGGCAGGTCACCTGGTCATCTGGACAAACTTTCCGTCTGACCCACATTCTCAACCTATCGCACGCTTCAATGCAGCGTACCACGTCCATTAACCCCCTACTGTCCCGTAGGTTTTCGGGCGATATTAGTGTATCCGCACTGAAACAGTTGTCTAGGAGCCGTCGCACTCGTACAGAAATATAAACAAAACTGAAAGATACACTATGTGATCAAAAGTATCCTGGCACCCCCAGAAACATACAGTTTTCATATTAGGTGCATTGTGCTGCCACCTGTTGCCAGGTACTCCAAATCAGCGCCCTCAGTAGTCATTAGACATCGTGAGAGAGCAGAATGGGGCGCTCCGGAGAACTCACAGACTTCGAACGTGGTCAGGTGACTGAGTGTCACATGTGTCATACGTCCTGAATCCAATAGGAAACCTTTGGGATGTTTTGGAACGCCGACTTCGTGGCAGGCCTCACCGACCGACATCGATCCCTCTCCTCAGTGCAGCACTCCGTGAAGAATGGGCTGCCATTCCCCAAGAAACTTTCCAGCCCCTGATTGAACGTATGCCTGCCAGAGTGGAAGCTGTCATCAAGGCAAAGAGTGGGCCAACACCATACTGAATTCCAGCATTACCGATGGAGGGCGCCACGAACTTGTAAGTCATTTTCAGCCAGTTGTTCGGATACTTTTGATCACATAGTGTATGTTCATTTCCGCCTTGTCCCTTTTATACCGGTAAAGCTGCGATGCAACAATCTGTTTCCTCCTTATCTGACGTGAAGTATGTCCTTATTTGGGTATGAAATCACGAACTTCTGCGTTACACAGCTATTGGTTTCATGTTTATTTTGAAGAGTGAAACGCTGCTAAAATCTTTATTTTTTTTTAGAAGTAAGACACAAGCAGTAAAAACTGTTATAGTTACAGTGTATCTAAGAAAGTGAAGTTTATATCGATATATGTATGCCGGCCGCTGGCGGCCGAGCGGCCCTGGCGCTACAGTCTGGAACCGCGCGACCGCTACGGTCGCAGGTTCGAATCCTGCCTCGGGCATGGATGTGTGTGTTGTCCTTAGGTTGGTTAGGTTTAAGTAGTTCTAAGTTCTAGGGGACTTATGACCTCAGCAGTTGAGTCCCATAGTGCTCAGAGCCATTTGAACCATTTTTTGATATATGTATAATTAATAAAGCTATGAAAAGAGACTACACGTCGTTTAGTGAGAACTTTCTCACGATTCATTTGGCTGAAAACAGAATTACGATATTTTTAACGATTCCGGCTTAGCTGAATCACACTTTATGCACATAGCTATGATTAAGTGTACTCATCTTCGTACGCTTGGGTGCGTATTAAGATATTATAAGTAGAAGATGTGGAATAATTAGGTGGTAACACGGGAATATAAATGTTTTTGGAATAATGTTTGTCTGTTAAACCGCGAAAAAATTGTAATTTAGTAACAGTATATTATAGCGTACTAGCGGCTGATTTTTGTGCGGAATACTGACCCTGATAGCGTTCGAAATTCAGTTTTTAATATCTTATTTAAATCGTTAGTTCATCACCCTCATCCACACGGACGTGGGGTGGGCGCTTAGCGGCCGCAATCCTCCTCTCTTGACCGAATAGGTTTTAAAAATTTAAAACGTACCGTTAGTAAATTTAGTAAATTCTTTTCGGTGTTTTCACAAAAATAAAACACAGACTGTGACTTGCATTACACAGAGAAGAATGAAGTGATAATAAGTTTATGTCGACTGCCCGGAGTAAGGGTATTATGGTTTGTAGTTTTTTGTGTTTTATGTGGGTGGATGATTAGTGAGGGATTTGAGGGTGATGAGGGAAAAGTTCCGATCTAAGTCTAAGGTTGTGTCTGGAGAAAAGTGGTGAGGAAAGTAGCTCTGACAATGGAGGAGAGGCTCATTCTGCTATATTTTTTAGAACGGGTACATATCTGGGCGGATTTCGTAGTGGGGGGGGGGGGGGGGGGGATGGAGGTGATTCTAATTTCTTTGGGAGCGGATGTGGAGACTTGTAGGTGTAGTTCAAATTCAGATGGCTCTAAGCACTATGGGACTTAATGTCTGAGGTCATCAGTCCCTAGACTTAGAACTACTTAATTCTAACTAACCTAAGGACATTCTGCCCGAGGCAGGATTCGAACCTGCGACTGTAGCTGCAGCGTGGTTCCGGAGCGAAGCGCCTAGAACCGCTCGCCCACAGCGGCGGCTGTAGGTGTAATGTTAGAGGAATGTGTCGGTGAAGTCGCGGTAGAGTAGTAGCAGCGGATAGCAGGAGGAAATTCTGCATGGTTGGTGTCAAGTTCCCATGTTAAGTGGGATATTCATGGGTGCCGAATATGGAAGAAAAATGTGGGAAGTTCTTTGATAGAGGATTCTGAGCTAAAAGAATCAGTGTGATGCGTTGCGTTCTAGAAGTTGTACGGTTTCATAGCATTTTGGAGGAGCGGAAATATATGCTTCATTTACATAGCACAGAATGGGTCGGATCACGGATTATACTCGTAGGATTGTGGTAGGTTGCAGTCTCGACGTTCGGGCGGTTAGCAGTTTCAGGTTTATTGTGGGCCTTCTGTTGACTGCTTAATAGGTAAGGTTTCCATGTTAGTTGACGACCAAGTGTTAGTCCGAAGTATTTTAGTTCACTGGTTAGGATAGGATAGAATAGGACTGTCATACGAGTATATGGTAAAGTACAAGTAACGGAGGAGGAAACTGCGAATAGTTCGCCCTATAATTATTGCCTGAGTTTTGGATTTGAAATCCAAATGGTTCAAATGGCTCTGAGCACTATGCGACTTAAATTCTGAGGTCATTAGTCGCCTAGAACTTAGAACTAATTAAACCTAACTAACCTAAGGGCATCACACACATCCATGCCCGAGGCAGGATTCGAACCTGCGACCGTAGCGGTCGCTCGGCTCCAGACTGTAGCGCCTAGAACCGCACGGCCACTCCGGCCGGCGATTTGAAATCCAGTTCACCACACACAAGTTTTAAATGAACCGGAAATCTTTGTAGCTACGAGAGTGTTAGAGTTTCGATGTTGAAATGTTGCTATTGGAACTAAGAAAAGAAAAATGAATAAGGAAGTCAGAGTGCGGTGATCGGTATTAATGTTGCAGACTCAACGCCACGACAGCGTTATACAGTCGTCCGATTTTCGAGAGGCAGCAGTGTGCAGTTGACTGGCCGCGCGGCCTTCGCGGGAGAGCCGTCCGAGTCCTCGAGGGCTACGACTCGTGCGAAGGAAGGTGGGACGCCATTCTGGTGCAGTCCCCGGCGATCGATCGCTGTTCTCTACTCCAGTCAGCCCGCGCGCTAAGAACTTGAAGCGAACCGTTGCGGCCGTCCCGTGGCAATGAACGAGCCTGCTCAAGCTCAGCAATATGTACCGGGACAGCCAACAATGACAAAGTTTACAGTTTATGACAGCTTTTCATTTTCACCGGCAGCATTTTTCATCAAAATTCAAAGAGAGTATCTATGAACGCAGGCTGCAGATGACGCCTGTTGAATGGAAATAGCGGGAGTACTGGAATACCACTGCCTTTAGTAGCGACGCAGGTGCGCCCCACAACGTGGAAAATGTTTACTCCACTGTTTCCTTTTTATTTCCTATTTTGAGGGAAAGGTGAGCAAGGCTGTGAAAGGAAGGTGGACTGACAAACACGGACGACGGAAAACAAATATCTCGAATGTTTTTGCTCTACATATATGGTTTACTTGTTTCAATCAGAATGTATACTGACGGAAAAAAATCTCAGCACAAAGGAGTTTTGCGAGATAAACGAAAGTTGGTAGGCGTGTTTCTATATATGTAAGATGATGTCTATTCAGATTTCGTACCTGTCACATAAGATTGGCTCTACTAGCTCCACTGTAAGGATGCTTTAAGTATACGCTGTAATTGTCGTGGGCGCTAGTTACCTTTGACACTGGACGCGATGAGTTGATGTTAGTGAAGAATGCCTGTAAAACGACAAAGAACCTATTGAGTTTGAATGAGGCCGTGTAATAGTTCTACGAGAACATGGATGATCGTTCTGCGATACTGCACATAGACTTCGCAGGAATTTGCCCACTGTGCATGATTGCTGGCAGTGGTTGTCAGAGAATGTACGGTCGCAAGAAGACAGGGGTCCGGGTGGCCATGTGGCACTACCGAGAGGGAAGACCGTCGTGTTCGACGTATGGCTCTGGCGTATCGTACTGCACCTGCAACAGCAATATGAACACCAGTTGGCACCACAGTGACACAACGAACTGTTGTAAATCGGTTACTACAACGAAAGCTCCGAGCCAGACGCCATGTAGCGTGCATTCCACTGACCCCAAACCACCACCATTTACAGTTTCATTGGTGTCAAGCGAGAGTTCTTGGAGGGCAGGATGGATGTCTGTTGTGTTTTCTGAAGGTAGCTGGTTCTGCCTCATTTCCAGTGATGGTCGTGTGTTGGTTAGAAGGAGGGCATTTGAGGGCCTATATCCAACCTGCCTGCGTGCTAGACACACTGGACCTACACCTGGAGCTATGGTCAGGTATACCATGATTGCAAATTCGTGTGGCAGCAGGAGCGCTCTCGTAGTTTTCCCACGCACCGTGATAACAAATCTGTTCGTCAGTCTGGTGATTCGATCTGTTGTGCTGTAATTTATGAACAGCATTCTAGGGGGTGTTTTCCAACAGGATAACACTCGTCCACATACCGCTATTGAAACCAAACGTGCTCTACAGAGTGTCGATGTGTTGCCTTGTCCTGCTCCATCACCAGATCTGTCTCCAGTCGAGCATATAGTGGGCATCATCGGACCACAACTCCAGCATTAACCATCCCTTTACTGACCGACCAGGTGCAACAGGCGTGGAATTATGTCCCAGAACCTGACATCCAGCACCTGTACAACACAATGCATGCACGTTTTCATGCTTCCATTAAACATGCAGGTGGTTACACCACTTAGAAATGTACCAGAATTTCACATTTGCAATGGCTTATCTCGCGCTGACGTTAACCTGTCAACTTGCTATGTTAATCACTTAAATATGTTACCTAGAAAAGTGTATTCCAGAAATTTCATTACTCTACATTAATTATTTTTTGGTGTTGCGATTTCTTTTCCCGTCATTGTTTTCTTTTGAAAACAATAATGGGTATATTCCCAACATGTACCGCTTCCTATTTTTTAAGGTATAATCTCTCTAATTAGCTGTAATTGAAATATGGGATTCGCGCACATGATTGCCTTTTAGAGATGGACGTGGCTGGTCTTAATGTTTTACGTAGAGGTTGGAGCAGATTTCCACCTTGGCTCCTCCAGAGACCCAGACTTATTTTAGATTTGACTAATTTTAAGAAGGATAGTACACCAGATTTTCGCCGGCCGGAGTGGCCGTGCGGTTCTAGGCGCTACAGTCTGGAACCGGTAGACCGCTACGGTCGCAGGTTCGAATCCTGTCTCGGGCATGGATGTGTGTGATGTCCTTAGGTTAGTTAGGTTTAATTAGTTCTAAGTTCTAGGCGACTGATGACCTCAGAAGTTAAGTCGCATAGTGCTCAGAGCCATTTGAACCAGATTTTACATACCATTTTAGGTATGCATAACGATTTCACGGTCATCCACACTGATGGCTCCAAACAAGGGGATTCCCTAGGCTGCTCTATAGTGTTCCTAGACCGTGTCACCACGATTCGCCTTCCTGCCGAGTACACCGTTTTTGCAGCGGAGCTCCACGCGATCCTGAAGGCACTGGAGCAGATGCGTCGTCTTCCGGGCAAACGTTTTCTCTTGTGCTCCGATTCCCTTAGTACCCTACAATCGTTGCAGAACTTGTACCCAGATGAGGAGTTTTTCCGGCTCATATTTGACCAGCTGTACTTGCTTCACCGGCGGGGTGGGCAGGTATCATTCTGCTGGGTGCCCGGTCATGTAGGGATATGGAGCAATGAACAGGCCGATCGGGCTGCCAAGGAGGCCTGCATAGGACAGGACGTGGCACAGTATCCTGTTCCCTTGCAGTCTGTCGTTTCTGTCCTACACAGGAAGTGCATGCAGTTCTGGGAGGAGGAATGACTGACAGTGACGGCCAATAAGCTGCGGTTGGTGAATTCAACAACCTGGCCATGGAGTTCCCCCTACCAGTTGCTCAGGTAGGATGAAGTCACACTCACTCGTCTTCGACTTCGACACTGTCCTCTCACACATAGCTTTCTATTGCGGCGGGAGGATCCCCCGTTTTGTGATGCATGTGGTGTGCACATCTCTATTGGCCACATTTTAACAGAGTGTATTTTATACCCTGATGCAAGGGCAGCAGCAAAAATTGGTTAGGATATGCCCTCTACATTAGCTGATGATGAGACGAGCGTAATTAAGGTTTTAAAGTTTTGCGATGTGTCTGGACTCTGGCCTAAACTTTTAGGCTGGAGGTCTTAGTGTGTTGCAGAGTGGCTGGCGCCTCCTTTTTTTACTTGCGGTCCGCCAGCCACATCCATCTGCTCTATTGTTTTAGCTCCTTGTACCACTTTCTTCCTGTGTCGTTCATGTTTTACTACGGATGCCGTGCTTCGTCCCCTGCTCTGGTGTGGGTCTGCATAGTTTTCCACCCTTTGTTATATGCGTTTTACTTGTGGTTTTGTCTTTCTGTACTGGGTATTTTACTGACACACGTCTCAATCATTTTTTGTGCGGGTGCTAAAGACCTTGCCGTCGGGCGCTTTTAATACCATCTCCATCCATCCTGTAATTGTAAGCTACTCAGAATCTTTTCTGCATTTGCAGGTCTAGTCCGCTTTACGTAAAACGCCTTATTTTTTACCTCAAATATTTTTAGCCTCTGCTCTGATGTCACGAGTCCATACAAGGCTTTACAGGAAGACATCTTAAAAATCTGGGCGGTTGTAGAGGGCGAAATTGTGAACGTTTTGATATATAGAGCCTACAGCTGCAAACGTGAAATAAAGTTTCTGCTGCCACCACTGGACTGTTAAAAATCCACACACTACCTGTACGAAAAGTTGCAAGGTGAGGTTCTCAGTGGACATTTGGGCTAAAATTCTACGAGATCACCTTATGGGACTGTTGTTTACAACTTTGTACACAACGGTAAGGAGAGGTGTGCTACAGAAAGGTGTTGCAACTGTCGTACGAAAGGTAGACAGGAGCAGAAATGATTAGTGAACAAACTAATACAGAACAGAAGATCTACTTAATTTGTGTTTCTCCAAGCACATGAAAACTCATTACAAATAATGCAGCAAGAAATAGAGTCCAGCTCTCAGAGTCAACAGGGAATAGGCTTTCTGCACTACAGCACAGATGACGGTGTCGGAGAGGCGATTAGGCGGCATCTGCGTAGTATCACGTAACGAAGAGGCTCCATGTGCGAGTGGGGCGTCTGTCTGCCACCAGCCGTCCTGCCTGAAGCGGCAGAGAGCGCTCGTAGTCCAGAGCCGCTGGAGGCGTGGCTCAGAGGCGTGCTCCATCGGGTCTGACGGATCCCGCACGACCGCTGTCGGCATCTGCCAACTGTAAGACGCCGGTGGCGTGGTATCGATATGTGATACCACAAGGACCGCACATCTTATCAGATCTTTTGAATACTGCATGGTATATAAACTTAGTGGCTGGTTTGTGATTTCAGAAAGATCGTGCTCTAGTGTACTTTCATTGTCAGGCTAGTTCACAGCTCACTGTAACTTCTGGCAGGGAGTAATCGGAAGGAAATACCCAGACCCTTGGCCTGTGCGTGCTGTCCTGACCCGAACTATCTAGACTTTTTCCTCTAGCGTTATGTGAAGTCCCTTGTGTACTCAGCACCATTGGGAACTGTATCTGAGCTTATTGAGCGCGCCTTTACAGCATCTGATACCGTCAGAGGGGAGCGTGGAATCTTACTGAGAGTCAGAAAGCTGCGTGGGGCAGCTGTGCCGTCTGGGGCGCCTTGCCACGGTTCGCGCGGCTGCCCCCGTCGGAGATTCGAGTCCTCCCTCGGGCATGGGTGTGTGTGTTGTCCTTAGAGTAACTTAGTTTAAGTTAGGTTAAGTAGTGTGTAAGCTTAAGGATCGATGACCTCAGTAGTTTGGTCGCATATGAACTAATCACAAATTTCAAAATTTGCAGGAGTCAGAAAAAAAGAGATTTGCAATACTGCAGTGTCTGTGTCTGTAAGAACTGTGATACAGTGTTCCTTCGGACGTGCATGCATGCACGGCTACAGAAGCCATTACGAAATAGAGAAAATATGTTCGTCATGAAATTAGTTAACCAGCTCCACATCTACATAACAGTGGCTCAAAAGCAATGACGAAAACGATCATTAACAGTGGACATCCCTGCTGGACCTATTGCGAAACATTACAGGGCACACTGCACATTCACTAATTGGTACTCATGACGAGGTACCTCGAAGGAGTCGCATGATGATATGTATTATGTCACGGAGGGAGGCATTCGTTGCATCACTTCTGCAAGATAGTCTAGGCTCACACTGTCAAAAGTGTGGTCAAAGTCTACCGACGCCACGGGGCCTCGAAAGCAGCAGGCCGCTGATAGGGCGATAACATCACATTAGTCACTGAGTTCTGCGTGTATGTTACTGTCCCCACCACGGCACATTTGAGCCAAAGGTACAACTTGAGGCAGGACGCATTTCAAATGGACTGCGAGGATTCAGATGAAAATTTTGAAATCTCAATTAAACATCATCAACAGCCGGTAATGATCGCCACCCCAACGCCCAGATGGCTTGAGGAGTATAGTAATCAGTCCCTCCACAAATACAGGAGGCAGTTGAACGTCAGGGAACATAATTTCTTGGTACATAGCAAACCAATGAGGAGCCATAATGTCGGGGAAGGCGAGATAAAACTGCGGTGGGAAACCATCTGGGCCTGGGCACTTGTTTATTGCGCCATTATGGAGAGCATCGTTGAAGTCATCAGCCATAACCGCAGCCATAAGGATCCACACAGCAGTCCCATCAAGAACACCAGGCAGAGACTGGAGGGCTTCGTCCATTGCTGTAGCATCCTGATCCACTTCCGTATAGAACTGTTGATAGAAGTCTAAAAGGGCGCTCGCCGTATATTTCTTAGACGTCAATCAGTGACCATCTGGCATGTCAAGAGCTTGCACCAGTACGACACTGCTGCTTCTCTCTGAGAATGTGGTGCGTCAACAGGGGCTCGGCAGGGCCCGATCCTCACATCTCTCACGTATCACTACTCACTCAACGCAGCGACATGTAAGCGAAATAATCTTCGCCTTTACCTTATGAATTTCAGCCTGTCGATGAAGAGACAGTGCTTGGCCAGAGAGCTCCCAGAGCTCCTTCAAATAAAATTACAACGTATTTCGATGCCAGTACGTCTTGTCGTGATCCTGACATACCATTACGTGACGCAAAGCAGGCTTAGCGTATTCGAGCCACGACCGAAGTGTTGAAGGGTATGTCAGAAGGCATCTTTCACAGCTTTTCCAGCTCGCTTGTATTTACTGCCTGCATTCCATGTTCTGGAGATGTGTAACAGACAACTTCCACGTGATTCAACCGCACCACACTCTCTGCCATTGGAGAGAGACAGTACATTTGTATGAGATACGGTCAGAGAAGGCCACAGGCCATAACGCAGCATCAATTGTCGCTGGTATGAGACGTGGGAAATGTAGACACGGTGAAGGTGACTTACTGAGTGGGTCGTAACGTCTTATATCCACTTCGATCATGGTGTACATGTTCCCACTTGTCAGCGGGAATCAGTTCCTGCACCAAGCAGATGTAGTTTCTGTCATGAGGTGTAATGGTATGATGAGGAAATGGATCCTTCTGGGATATCACACCGTTACAGTTTACACCAAGAATAAAATGATCTTAGCGTCCCAACAAACAAGGGCATGACCTACTCCCAATAAAACCACGATCGTTCCCTTCGCTTTTCCGTGCTAGGGGGAGCATAAACACTGATGATCTGGACACAATGGAAGGTCACCACGATGCCCCTGTCTGACAGCAGATAAACCACATCCTCAATCACGATCCCATCGTGCAAGAGTATCACCATCAAATGGTTCAAATGGCTCTGAGCACTATGGGACTTAACATCTATGGTCATCAGTCCCCTAGAACTTAGAACTACTTAAATCTAACTAACCTAAGGACATCACACAACACCCAGTCATCACGAGGCAGAGAAAATCCCTGACCCCGCCGGGAATCGAACCCGGGAACCCGGGCGCGGGAAGCGAGAACGCTACCGCACGACCACGAGCTGCGGACAGTATCACCATCCCTCTATTGTCATCAGTGCATGGCATAACAAGACATAGGACTCATTAAAAGCGAGAAAGTCGCCGATGCGAACTTCTTGCAAGAGGTCAATATCGATGTCCGACACATGCCACATTTCGTGGAGGAACTAAAAAAAAATGGCTCTGAGCACTATGGGACTCAACTGCTGAGGTCATTAGTCCCCTAGAACTTAGAACTAGTTAAACCTAACTAACCTAAGGACATCACAAACATCCATGCCCGAGGCAGGATTCGAACCTGCGACCGTAGCGGTCTTGCGGTTCCAGACTGCAGTGCCTTTAACCGCACGGCCACTTCGGCCGGCGTGGAGGAACTGAAGTTTGACCTGCGTCCCAATGATGTTGACATTTATAGAGCCAGTACTATAAGCCTGCAAAGGTAACTTAGTCACGGGGATGCTCACTGAAGCAGGAAGGCCAAAAGTGTCCATAAGTGCTTCTCTGATAGACAGCAGAACTCCAGCAAAATCCCTAGTCGGTTAACAGTCACGGGTTGCTGCAGCAGCAACCACATCTACTTCAACGTTCCTTCTTTCATCTTCAAGATCGTTGTACTGTGCAGTAGCGTGTGGGCCGAGATCATCCAGCATAGCCTCTGGTACTCCCGAGGGCGGTGACGCGGCTTATGATGAGGAATGGCGATGACCCGGTTGCTGTCCGTCGAAGGGAGGTACAGTGCTTGGTAGGTGCGATGATTGCTGTGAATCCGACGGGAGATGGGCATCATCTTCCGCCACGGAAACATCCAACAGGAGAAGATCTTTGCAGGGAGGATGATTATCGTCCGCGGATTGTGGTAGGTAGGTATCTGACGCAATAAGCCGACATTTCTTACATCTCTTCTGCGACTGTTGTTTATACATTTGTGCTTCAGTATAGGAAAACGCTGGTGAGTACTAATGGTCGGGCACGAAGGTGGCAGTAGGCACGACCATGGAGTCGACGTCCATCCCATCCACTGGAATCTCCTCACTGCCTATCAGCACAGACGCAACAGGAGAAGGCACAGGCATAGACGACTTCACCCCTGAACTACCAGCTATACAGTTATAGTCGGCAAAGGCTCAGTAATGGGAGCCAGTGTAGGCAGTGGGCTGGAATAATTCCGGAGAAGCTCGGCTTATGTCAGCAGAAGCGTCGTCGGTGTGTTCAAAACCAGTGCATCCCCAGGTGGCAACTGCGTAATCCTCCACTGCACGCACTCCAAGCAAACATATCCTTCTCGCCCACAGAACGACCACGTCTTCTTCTGTCGGTAATGGAAAAGAATGGCGCGGCACCCGCCGATATATAAATATGATGACACGTGTTTGGTCTATGAAGTACTAACTTGCTCCACACTACTGAGAACCGGGTATGTGGTAAAGTGAGCACACTTCTCAGCCATATGGCTTCACAGTTTCCCATGTGGGCGGAGCACAGAAATCACCATCCTCAAGTGCACTTCAAACGGGAGATCAAAAGCAGCTATCGTCCACATCCGAGTCGTGCATGGTCTACAAACACGTCACTAATATTTCCATCCGAATGACTGAGTTTGAGACTGTTGTGTCGGTAGCTGGGCCGACACAGTGAAGTTGAGGTGGCTGAAAAGGCAAGCTAGACTAACGCAGACGGGCGTGAAGTACTGGAACAGGATACGTAATTAATGTTAGGAAGAAAAGTACGGAGCAGGTTTAATACTTAACTTTACTCAAACATGGTGGTACATCGATCTTGACGATACACAGGAGACTTTAAGTACAATCACGGTATGGCTAATGGCGCCTTGCTAGTTCGTAGCCATTAACTTAGCTGATGGCTATTCTGTCTCTCGGCTAATGAGAGAGAAAGGCTTCGTACATCTGGTCGGTAGCTAGGTTCTCGTACAACTGGGGCGAGTGCTCTCTCGTATCACGAGACCTGCCTTGGTGGTGGCGCTAGGTCTGCGATTACACAGTGGCGACACGCGGGTCCGACATGTACTAAATGGACCGCGGCCGATTTAAGCTACCACCTAGCAAGTGTGGTGTCTGGCGGTGACACCACATTCCTCCCCCGCAAATCGGCGAACGGTCGTGTGATAAGGCTTCCGCCCGCCGTGGGGAGGACCACATGTTGACGTATGCGATGAGGTGGGGAGCCTAACAACAGGCGAGGCTGTGCCACCCGCACCCGGCCATTCGGTCCGAGGGGAGCTAGGAAACGCCGGAAAAACTAGTCCAGGGTGCACGTCAACATGCGGTGTATGCGCCCGTAAAGAGACAGGAGGGACCGAAGGGTCAACCTCCATTGCGTCGGGGTAGCCGACGCGCGATGACGTCATGTGGTCCGGAGCGGGCGGGAATTCCATGGCGGAGGACAGCTGGTCACGGGAAGCGATCGGCGGCGCGTGACCCTGGGAGGCGCTTGGCGGCTGCAACGAAGCGTCGAATGCGGGCGGCGCCGGCGGGAGAACAAGCGGCGGCGGCGGCGGCTGCTGCTGCTGCGGCGGCGGCGGCGCGTCGCCATGGGGCAAAATGGAAGGCATCGTCGGGAACACCTGGGGATGAGGCGAGCCAGTAGATGGGTCCCCAGGGCGCTGACCGGACGGTACCGTCGCTGAAAGCAGACGGGGAGCGGCAGAACCCGAGCGACGACAGAGGCGCAGCTGATTGAGATGCCGACGCACCTCACCAGAGGCCCCCAAAACCAAATACATCGCGCGGCCGAGGCAGCGAAGAATGCGCCCTGCGAGCCAACGCCGTGAACCTCGATAGTTGCGATAAAATACAACGTCGCCTGGAGCAAAAGCAGGAGTCTGCCGCTGCACAGGAACCTGATGCGGCGGATGCAGCAAAGACATCAAGGTGCGATGAGGACGACCGTGGAGCAACTCAGCCGGCGAGCGACCATCTCGGGGCTGAGAGCGATACGAAGACAAAAAGAGCAACAATGCGTCCTCCCGAGAATGCGACTCTTTCAATTTCAACATCTGTGACTTGAAAGTCCGGACCAATCGTTCAGCGGCACCGTTGGACTGAGGCGAAAACGGCGCGGATGTCAGATGTCGAATACCATTGGCCTGGCAGAATGACTGAAATTCTGCGGACGTGAATTGTGGGCCATTGTCGGAAACAATAGTCTGCGGAAGACCTTCAATGCAAAAGATAGCAGACAACGCTTGGATGGTGGCGGAGGACGTCGTGGAAGACATCCGGACAACAAAAGGAAAATTACTGAAGGCGTCGACCAGAACCAACCATCGAGCATTCCAGAATGGACCAGCAAAATCAATGTGCAAGCGTTGCCAAGGGGAAGTGGCTTTTGGCCACGCAAAGACTTTCCGCGGCGGTGCGGACTGTTGTTCGGCACACGCCGGGCACGAAGAACACATATTCGTAATCGCAGCATCGATTCCGAACCAAGTACAGTGCTCACGAGCAAGTTGTTTCGTTCGCACTATACCCCAATGTCCTTGGTGAAGAAGCCGTAAAACAGAGGACTGTAACGAACGTGGGACCACGACTCTGGACTGATCATTATCAGAACGCAACAACAAAACACCACGTCGAACAAAAAGTCTCTCCTTGTGAGCAAAAAATCGGCGAACCAACGGATCCTCGATCCGAGACTTTGACAAAGGCCATTGCGTAGCAACAAAACGTAAAACAGTAGCAAGGACAGGGTCAGCAGCTGTGGCTGTAGCGACACGACGAAAATCAATCGGAAACGATTCGACCACTTCATCGGTTTCCGAATCAATGAACATGCAAGCAAGTTCGGAAGAATCGAATGCTTTATCCTCAGCAACAGGCAAACGGGACAACGCATCGGCGTTTCCGTGCTTAGCAGTGGACCGATACAAGATATCGTAGCGGTACTGCGAGAGGAAAATAGACCAGCGAATGAATTTCTGCGCTGTACGTGGAGGTACAGGCTTGGTCGGATGAAAAAGCGATGTCAAAGGTTTGTGGTCTGTGATGATGGTAAAGTGACGACCATACAAGAAATCATGGAACTTAGTAACACCAAACACGAGAGCCAAAGCTTCTTTCTCTATCTGTGAATAATTTCTTTGCGCAGACGAGAGCAATTTGGACGCAAAGGCAATAGGGCGATCATGGGAGCCAACTTTGTGCGCAAGCACAGCACCGATCCCGAAATCCGATGCATCTACCATCAACAAAAGGGGTTTCTGGGGATCGAATGGCGTAAGGCAAGTATTAGAAAGCAACGCCGATTTCAACTGGCGAAAGGCGCGTTCACATTCCGTCGTCCAGACGAACGGAACACCTTTACGGCGTAAGCGATGAAGCGGAGCTGGAATGGAAGAGGCATTGCGCACAAATTTATTGTAATAATTAATTTTACCCAACACACTCTGTAGCTGTTTCACATTTTGAGGGGAAGGCAATTCTTGTATGGCACGGAAGTGCTCCGGACTCGGATGTATGCCTTGGGCATTAATGACATGTCCCAGGTATGGTAAGTCACGAGCAAAAAACACACATTTGTCCTTCCTCAAGCGAAGACCATTTTGCCGCAAGACCTGAAATAATGTTCGTAAGTTCGCAAGATGATCTTCTTCTGTCTGTCCGGAGACCACTATATCGTCCAGATAGTTTGCTGCAGTAGGGACCGACGCACAAATAGTTTGTAAATATTGCTGAAACAAGGCAGGGGCGGATGCACACCCGAATGGCAGTCTTTTGAAGCGGTACAATCCAAGATGCGTGTTAACCACCAATACGCGCTGGGATTCGTCGTCCACCGGTATTTGCAAGTACGCATCGGCTAGGTCCAACTTTGAAAAATATTTTCCCGGGCACAGTTTAGCAAAAAGATCTTCCGGGCGGGGCAAAGGAAAAGTAGCAGTCACTAGCTGTGGATTCACTGTGGCCTTGAAGTCCACGCAAAGTCTCAATTTTCCGGAAGGTTTTGGCAAAATTACTAAGGGTGAGGCCCAGAGAGAAGCTTGCACACGTTCAATTACACCCTGTGATTCGAGATCGTGTAACGTTCTTGCGACCGGTTCCTTTGAAAGGGCACGGCCGATTTCCTTCCCAATCCTTCCCTAACCTGAGCTTGCGCTCCGTCTCTAATGACCTCGTTGTCGACGGGACGTTAAACACTAACCACCACCACCACCACCACCGACCTCATCACGCAATGCGTGGGGAACATTGCGCGCCCTGAAAAATTTCGGTTGCGCGTTTACCTTGAGTTCTAAATGTGCTTCATAGTTTTTAGCGCAACCTAAGCCCGGTGCAAAAATGTCTGCAAATTCGTCACACAGCCGAGAAACACTGTCGGTAGGCACAGTCTGATTCACTGATAGCACCTGATTTACAATAGACATGTTAAACAACTGAAACAAATCTAGACCAAACAAGTTCACTGCAGAAGAAGAACGAAGAACGTAAAATGACACAAGTTTTGTTTGTCCCTTGTATTTTGCAAGAAGGCTGCACTGTCCTAACACAGGAATTGTCTGTCCGGAATATGTAGTTAGCTTAACATTTGCGGAACGCAACGGAGGTTTGCCCAGTTGTTTGTACGTGTCATGATTGAGCAATGAAACTGCAGCTCCGGTATCGAGCTGGAATGGTATCACTTTGCCTTCAAAGTCTAAGTCCACAAAAAGTTTATTGTTCTGCTGACGACAAGAGCGACTGTTTTGTGCAATTTGAATAGACACTGGTACAGAATCACTTGCTAATTGACGTGATTTCTGGCGACGTCGACGCACAGTTTTTGTGGGACGATCACAGTCACTGTTAGAGAAAGTGTCACTGGACGAAGCGGAATTAACGACATGAATGTCCATAGGCGAAGGTCCACGAGCCTGAGTGTCCTCGGTTCGATTCCGGCGCGAAGCAAAGGGCCTGGAATGATTGTGATTGTCTGATCTGAGCTTTTTCTGGCAAACACTTTGAACATGTCCTTTCTTATTGCAGAAAAAGCAAATAGCTTGGCGTGACGGGCAATGTTCACGCGAATGTCTAGTAGCACACCGCGGGCATGATTTCACTACATTTGTGGGCTGGCGCGGCACACGTGGCTTAGCGCGCGGCGGCAGCTGTGCGGACGTGCGCGAGGCCCGGTTACCGGGCCGCGCAGCGCGTCCAGCGGGCCGGTTAATGTTACACACGGCTGGCGAAGTTTCAAAAGATTCCTGAGCACAGTCAAGTGTGTCCTGTCTATCCAATATGTCTATCACTTGTTGAAGGGAGGGATTAACTAGTTTCAAAATTTGCTCCCGTATGCGAACATCAGAAACGTTCTGTGCAATTGCATCACGCACCATTGTATCTGAATAAGAAAGACCACAGTCACATTCAAAGGCACAGTCCCTAGTAAGTCCTTGCAATGTTGCTACCCACTCCCTATTAGTTTGACCGGCCGTACGTTTTGTACGAAAGAACGTATACCGTTTTGCAACCACATTAACTGTTTCTTTGAAATAGGCATCTAATGCAGACAAAATTTCCTCGTAGGACAGAGTTGCTACGTCGCGTCGGGGAAACAATTTCACTATGACACGGTATGTGGACACACCGACACAAGAAAGCAAAAACGGCTGCGGCTCTTTACCTTGAATTCTGTAGGCTGCTAGATGAAAGTTGAACTGGCGAGACCACTCGTGCCAGGTCTCATCGGCTGCCACGTATGGTCGAAAGGGAGGTGCAACAGCGTTTAGTGGCAGCGGTAGCGAAGAAGCGGCGGCGGCCGCATCGGTTTGAATGGTACGTTGACCCTGGACGAGCTGTCCAAGGGCATCCAGTAACGCCTACGTCTGCTGATTCTGCAAGCGATAAAATTCGGACAGTACATCTGGAGAATGTGGCGAAGCCATGACACAATTAAATGTAAGCAATCAGAAAGAACTCTTATCCCATCCTCGTCGCCAATGTTGTGTCGGTAGCTGGGCCGACACAGTGAAGTTGAGATGGCTGAAAAGGCAAGCTAGACTAACGCAGACGGGCGTGAAGTACTGGAACAGGATACGTAATTAATGTTAGGAAGAAAAGTACGGAGCAGGTTTAATACTTAACTTTACTCAAACATGGTGGTACATCGATCTTGACGATACACAGGAGACTTTAAGTACAATCACGGTATGGCTAATGGCGCCTTGCTAGTTCGTAGCCATTAACTTAGCTGATGGCTATTCTGTCTCTCGGCTAATGAGAGAGAAAGGCTTCGTACATCTGGTCGGTAGCTAGGTTCTCGTACAACTGGGGCGAGTGCTCTCTCGTATCACGAGACCTGCCTTGGTGGTGGCGCTAGGTCTGCGATTACACAGGGGCGACACGCGGGTCCGACATGTACTAAATGGACCGCGGCCGATTTAAGCTACCACCTAGCAAGTGTGGTGTCTGGCGGTGACACCACAGAGACCACTCGTAGTGTCATTTAGAATGCCGTCACACACGGAATTATTACTTAACTTCACATATACCACGCTACTTACTAAGGATAGATGTATGCCAACAAGGTCGTTATAGGTGGTCTTAATAACACCTTTGAGATATTGTTCGACTTTATGTGGTTTCGGACTTGCGTATTCACTTAATAAACTGATCCTAGCGCCGATTAACGAAAAGAGTAGGCCATTCTTCTTCAAAAGGAAGAATACGGCTGAAGTACACTAACAATCCTGAGCGCGAACTCTGCGGCAGAAAGTAAACAGAGATGTCCATGTCGCTGCATTGCTGAAGGCAGGCTGGCAAATCACGTTTCACAGGAAATGTATTCACAACTGCAAATACGGGCCTACTCCATTCATAGAATGGAATGACAAAATTGGAAATTTGTGCTGGACTGGAACTCGAATCCGGATTTCCCGCTTTTCGCCAGCGCTTGCCTTAACCATTTCGGCTATCTGTGCGCGCTTGTCATCCAGATCCCACTTCCGTGTATACTCGTCCATCCGTCATTAACCTACACTTGTACATTTTCTATAATCCCCGTTCAGGGGAGACATTTTAATCGACAATCGCTAACCTGGTATCCACGGATAAATACCATATTATAGTGACTGTGTTTGTAAGAAGTATGACGCAATGTGGCTTCGGATATGCATACACGGACGACATACGGAAGTCTGGGTCTGGACTTACAGCGTGCATTTATAGACGAATTTCTTTGGGCCCAAAAATGGATTTTTTATGTAATAAAATTCTATGATTCTTCCTGATTAAAAATATGTACTTTATGTACAGTACCTCATCATCTTTATGTTTAAGTGCATTTCTAAAGCAGATGCTGCGCGTGAATGCCTTTCACACTACTGTCAAACACAAAACCTTTCCTACAATATATCGTTATTTAATTTTGGCTACGCAATTTCCATAGCAATTCGTTTGTGTAAAATCCTTGAACAACATAGCGTCTGTTCTATGAGCAGGGATTTATTCCAATGGATCATTCTTGCAATACAAGTAGATTACTTGAGTTTGACATTGAAAAATGCCAGAAACGAAGAAGTTTGATTGCAGTCGTAAATTTAATGGTAATCAACACAAGTGTGTTGTTGGAAACTGTGAAACTGAAGAAATTGTTACGCCGCAACGAAGTGAGGGTAGGCCTAAAAGCTCACCAGACAGTGCTTCAAAACGCAAATTCAAACACCTTACCGAAAATGGAGATGTTGGTGTTGTAAATAGTGAAAATAACGCTTACATTTTAATTAGTAAGTGCAAGCTTTCTGGACTGCCTTTTTCTGTTACTGAATGTACGAGTAAATATTGTAATAGTGAAAAATCCCTTACGTTGAGTGAGGATATAAGTGAGAGAAGAGACCCATCCAGCAAAATTGTTGTGGAATATCAAGAGTGTAAGGTAACTAAATGTACAATGATATGTCCTGTAACATGCACAGAATATCCTGCACGATGATGGATCTTCCCACCACCACCTGTCAATTTTGAGAGATTTTATAAACGATTGCGGAGTGCCCTAACAGAGGTCAGTGACGCATCTATGTGGAACACAGCGAAAGAAACTGTTGATATTTGTCAATCGACTAATATTGTTGCCACACTGTACGGTTCCTGTCAGAGGAGTGGCTATACATTGCTAAAAGGAGATGTCAAAGTTCTTCTGTAGATACAGGAAAGATGCTGGACTATGAATATCTGAGAAGACCCAGCGAAGGTTGTGCCAGTAAGGTACATAAACACATATGTGACAAAAACTTTGAAGGTTTCAGTGGTGATATGGAAAGCAAGGGGCAGTCTCTATTTTTAGTAGCTCAACTGCTGGACATGGTTTGCAATACACTCACTAACTGGTGACTCTAAAACCTTCAATAATGTTGTGACTGCTGAACCATATGGTGAAGCTGTAATTTAAAAAAAAATGGAATGTATATGACAAATTCAGAAGAGAGTGGGAGCAAGTCTTAGGAAACACTGTAAGGACGTGACAGGAAAACTCCCTCTGACTGCAAAGCAATTCGTGGACAAGGGAGACTCAGCAAATCAGAAACAGAAAACTTCACAGAATATTATGATCTAGCCGTCAGCACAAAACAGCAAAAATGTCAATGATATGTTTCACAGAATATCCATTGATGAGCATCCACACCATGGCTTCTGCACAAACGCAAACACTTTATGGTGGAAGTACAATAGTGTTAAGTAAATGGACAAAGACATACACATGCACACCACCTGTTAGAAACTGTTATGGTGGAGCCGGCCAAAGTGGCCGTGCGGCGCTGCAGTCTGGAACCGCAAGACCGCTATGGTCGCAGGTTCGAATCCTGCGTCGGGCATGGATGTTTGTGATGTCCTTAGGTTAGTTAGGTTTAACTAGTTCTAAGTTCTAGGGGACTAATGACCTCAGCAGTTGAGTCCCATAGTGCTCAGAGCCATTTTTTTGTTATGGTGGAACTAAAGCCAATATACGGGATGACTCATGTAGACGTAACGCTCTTTTTATTTCCTGAACTGTTACACATATCTAAATGCGGTTTTCGGCAAACGTTAGAGCGTCGAGGGACACGTATCTTTTGTTTAGTCAATGTTTTTAGTGCTGGTATCAATGGAGACATTGAAGAAAGTACTTTTTTTAAATGGAACCGTATACTTTTTTATATCTGCATTCAGTAGCTCTTGAGAAGGTAATGTTGACGTTGAAACCTGTCTTACAAAAAGTTCAAGAAATGTCCTGGAATTTGAGAGCATGCTGGCCGGAATCGGCATTTGCAAACACCGCCAAGCAGAGTTCTCGAGCTACACTGTGTGGGATTGTCAACACATTTACATGTTTACGTGTCTGCAATGCCCGACGTAGTGACAAATGGTAGGGACGCAGATTCTGTCGATGCAGTATGCATTGTTAATATATTGCTTATTTCATTTACGTACGTGTTAAACTGCACTGCAATGTCAAATAAGTCGACAGCGTGTACTGCACGTAGCTGGTAACACTGTCATTACGTGCTTACGTTCAGCACAAAATGACGGTTCGTTCAGAAGAAGATTTATTTTCCGGTGTACAGATGGTCACCAAAGTATTTTTAATAAAATGGTTAGTTCAACAAATGTATCCAATAAGATGTAATTTAGAGAAGTGTAGGTAGAGACAGTTTTCCGACAGTGCGTATTTTATTTCTAAGAAGCACACAACCACTTACAGGAGAAGAGAGATCAAATCTTCCTTCTAACATTTAGATATTTAATACAGTAGTTGCTTTTTGCAGCCTATAACACCTCTTTATTTTTGAAGAATGAACAGTTGATTTCTCTGTTTCGGCTCACGTAAATCTGGAGGATACACAAGTGTGAAACAGTTCTCCTAAGCCCTTTGTGATACGCTAGATTCTAGCCTATGTCGTATTTCCATACAAAACATTCGTAGGTGAACCTGCGTCTAGGTCGTAAGATGGTTCAAGGGGAAATAAAGCTTTATTCTCGTAGCGCAGGCCTACCTTACGGCATACAACTACGCAGCCTGGTTCGAGACGCCTGCTTGGTAGTGTTTGCAGCCCAAATGCTGTTTCTGGCTACCGTGCTCTCACATTCTAGGACATTTCTCGACTCTCTAACATTTGCCGAAAAATACGTTTCGATATGTGTAACTGTTCACGAAATAAAAGGGGTGCTACGTCTTACGTGACACACCTTTAGATTCGAAACCTTTGGAAAAATTTTTACATGACAAAGCACAGAATCTGAATGAATGCTTCAGTAATTACATTTTGGGAACGCTTGCAAAAATTCTTTTTGTTGACATGTCAGTTTTTTAGATTGGTGTGATGGAGGGTGTTTTATGTTTTAATGATAGAGTAGCAAGCAGATTAAGGCCGGCCGGGGTGGCTGAGCGGTTCTAGGCGTTACAGTCTGGAACCACGCGACCGCTACGGTCGCAGGTTCGTGCCTCGGGCGTGGATGTGTGTGATGTCCTTAGGTTAGTTAGGTTTAAGCAGTTCTAACTTCTAGGGGACTGATGACCTCAGAAGTTAAGTCCCATAGTGCTCAGAGCCATTTGCACAAGCAGATTAAAACCATGATTAGACCAGGCATCAGAACTGGGGACAACATGAAAATGGGATGCTAAAGGTGGAATGGCAAAGTGTTGCTGAAGCTGAAAAAGCTGCTGAAAGCATGACGAAGCAGGCCAGAATAACAAAGAAAAGACAGTAAAGCTAAAGAAGATGAAAAGGACACTCAGAATCAACAAGATTGTGTGGCTGGAATGTTTGACATGTTTTCATTAAGAAGATAATGACATGCAGATCTTTAATTATTTGGTTAAAATTTCATTCCAATATCTGTTAAGCTTTTGAGTTATTAAATTTCAAAATACTAGTAAAAGCTATAGGCCAAGACGTTCAGGTCCCCTAGAGGTAACTGCTCACGACAAATTCTGGTTCGAATCCCTGTCGATACAAACTTTCAGTGTCGTCGTTCCATTGCACAGTTGACGCTTGCCCATATTCACAGCCGGCCGGAGTGGCCGAGCGGTTCTAGGCGCTACAGTTTGGAACCGCGAGACCACTACGATCGCAGGTTCGAATCCTGCCGTGGGCATGGATGTGTGTGATGTCCTTAGGTTAGTTAGGTTTAAGTAGTTCTACGTTCTAGGGGACTGATGACCTCAGATGTTAAGTCCCATAGTGCTCAGAGCCATTTGAACCATTTTGAACCGTATTCACAACTGCGAATATGTGATTTGTCGTCCCACGTTATGTAACGAATGTGATGAGCGTCGCACTGAACATTTACTCTAAAGTGGTGAAGACTCTGTTTCGATTTACAGTATTTGATTGTACTCTACTGCTTTGTCAACAAAAGTTTTCCAGACTAAAATATTCTAGTGTTTCATTTAGTCTACTGAGTGCATATTAAGTGCGTAGTGCTGTAGAAACTATCAAAATGTTTCGAATTACGGTCTCCCAAATTTTTAAAACGTCTTCTTTTATGCCCTGTACATTTCGAAAGAAATAATAAATTTAGTTAGTGCGAATACTACACTAGTGGTTTTTTTTTCGGGGTGGGGTTGAGCTAGAATCTAAATTGTTCTTGCCTGTTGCAGTAAGGATCTGTGGTACAGTTGCATTGTAGCGTTTAAAATCAAGAAGATTAACATTACAGCATACTATCTGCAACATAATTATGCATTTTTCACAAATTTAAAATGTTTCCAGTGAATTTTCACATACGCGTTTATGTAAATATCAGGAGTTGACCTTGTGGCTATATTGTAGAGCCGTGCTTGGCCGTGTGGAAATTGCGTACACGCCTTCCGTTTTTTGGTGTTTGCTTATTTAAGGAAAGAGTGAGTAACATGGGGCGAAACGTATGTGGTTCAAATATGGTTCAAATGGCTCTGAGCACTATGGAACTTAACTTCTGAGGTCATCAGTCCCCTAGAACTTAGAACTACTTAAACCTAACTAACCTAAGGACATCACACACATCCATGCCCAAGGCAGGATTCGAGCCTGCGACGTAGCGGTCGCGCGGTTCCAGACTGTAGTGCCTAGAACCGCTCGGCCACTCCGGCCGGCACGTATGTGGTAATCATGTCCTTACTTACTTCCCTACTTTGTCTTTATAACATTTACGATGCAAATTTGGAAAGAACATGTACTGCATCTCATATATGTTGAAAATTGAGTTGCAAAAGAGGATAAAGCTCGTGGTTATGTAACTAGAGTACGGAAAGAATATCAGAATGGCTCAAAATTCTAATATTTTACGTAGATTTTATGTTCTGATATCATTCACTTCATTTTAATGGAGTTAGTTCAGATAATATGTACTCCTGTGGCGGAGCAAGCACGGTCCTTTGTTATATCTGCTTCTCTGTTGGCAATACTGGCGAACAGAGTACCTATGGTTATTCGTTCAGGCATATAAGAGGACAAAGTAAATTACATCGAAAGTACGAATGTATTCGAAGGGCCTAATTACTTCAAGTGACTGTTCGCAATAAGCGGATTCAAATTCTGACCTGGCAAAAACTTTCATTTGTTGCGACTCATTCAGTAAATGTGCTATGTGTTACAGACGTCGAACATGGAGAGAGATTTATCAACGAATAATTCCGTTTTATTGCTCATAGACAATATAAAGAGAAATTGTTTGCGGGGGTTCTCCAGGTAAGTGTGACATAGTGATGATATCTGCGTTTTCAGACTTTTCAGTGACAACACAGTTATCTCTAAGGAAGTGTTATACGAAGAGAGATTAACAGAAATATGTAATCTGATCTAAACTACGTTTCACAACTTCCTCAAAAGAACTATCAAGTTGTAGGAAACTTGTCTTTCACTAAACATTCTCCAAACAAAATAACCCTGTCATACACTTACAGGAGAGTTATAGTGTGTGGAATTTGAAACGATACGATCAGATAGGTTGTGTCGTGGGTAAAGTGTGTGGCAGGATTTAGTTTGTTAGTAAAAATATTTAAATTTATCCAGGAAAGAGACTGTGTGCAAAACACTAGCCTATCAACACACCCGGCTATAGGCTGTGAATCAACATCAATGGATACTTTCTACTGAACCACATAGTGCAAATTCCTACCTTTCCATTCACAGATGGGGCGTGGGAAAAAGTATAAGCAGTCAACTTTTCCAAGCACGACCACCCATCGAACCGAAAGAATCCCTAACAAATGTCACAGTAGACAGCTCCCTCTGTGAAGCAACGTACTTTGGTTTTAGGCTGTATATGTAGATATAGAGGACATCGTAGGCAGCATTGCATTCGGAGGATCAAGGGCAGAGTCGGAAGATTTCGATTACTTGTTAAATATTTGAAAAAGAATGCTTTTAAAATGAATATGAGGACTGAGATTGTAACAAAATTTAGCCGTATATGCCATTACATTGTATTGCGTGTCTCAACTTTTTATTTACTTTCCGGAGCAATTTCTCGCACACTTCCTGCAACAGAATGTATCAGAAATAATTGAGAGAAGAACGACATGGTGTATCATGAATATATTTACGGACTGAGGTTAGGCAGTCAACAGAAGTTTTTATATCAAACGTTTTTCTTTTATTGATTTGTACAGGATACTGGTTTTTTTTTTGAAAAAAATACAGTTAATGTTCAGGAAGTAATACGAATTTGTGTTGTATCCGTTCTGGTCAGAAGCGTTACAGGAAAATGTTTCCGAATACGACAGTAATGCGTTTTTATCTTTGTACAGCAATTAAAAGACGCTTTTTTTCCAACGCAAATATGATGATTGCTGGACCTCCACTAGGGCACTGTTGTTACAAATTGTTGTTTGCACAGTAGTTCCGTACGAATAAAAAATGCAGAAGGCACCTCGCAGCACCATTCTGCGTGATCATCTTATGTAGTTTCTGTGCCATACTGTGAACAGTTTTCAATCTAATTAGAAAAGGCTTTGTGGAACGGAGTATCACCTTGGCAGCTGTTTGTGAAGACGTGGAAAACATTCTAAACGTGAGATTCGCAGCAAATTCATTTGGTCTTCGCCGTTCTACAGTTTCTGGGAGCTGTCGCTAGAAGAACGTTGATTAAAACAGAATATAAAAAATATACAACGTTTTCAGTTTCTGCCGGACCAAAACTGTTCCAAGAATGAGATGGAAAGTGACGAGACGTCCTCTAAACTAATTGAGCAGCGTAAGACGTACACATTCCAGGCGATAACGTGCCATGTCTGTGCCTTACGTGGTGTCATAGAATACGTTTCGGTGGGAGATACTTCTTTTGGCCTTGTAGCAGTGCCGACTGCTTTCACAAACGATTCTGTTTCCTTCTTTTTAATTTTATATTACAGCAGGAGGATCGACATAAAAACTTTACTGCAAGATCGAAGGCAATGGTTAATGTTAGCGTATAAGATGGATTTGCGTCGACGACTGAAAAATGTATACAGCTTTTAGCATTTACAGCCAAGATAAAAGAGTGAAAATGAAACAGTTTACAGTAAAGTAGTGCACCTCTGTCCTTGATCAGAAGACAAAGCGTGCGAATTACGGAGGGACGACGCCGTTTCTGCGCTGACGTGCTGCAAGAAGGCTCCCGCAATTAGATTTCCAGAGGAAGCCTTCGATCGAGAGCCTTTACCTCGTCTGAAGCCACGCCTTCCGGGGACCTCCCCTTTAAAAGTTGGAGCCGCGCGTCGTGGTTTCTCCGTCTAAACAGAGCGCTCTGTTCAGGAATTTCCTATAATTATGTTTCTTCGAGATTACGTAATTCACGTCCAATCCGAAGAGCGAACACTGACCTTTCAGAGGCGAAGCTAACCGCAAGGTACAGTGTATTACGCACTGATATTCTCTTCTGGTTATTTGATTCAGTCTGGAACCGCGCGACCGCTAGGGTCGCAGGTTCGAATCCTGCCTCGGGCACGGATGTGTGTGATGTCCTTAGATTAGTCAGGTTTAAGTAGTTCTAAGTTGTAGGGGACTGATGACCTCAGTAGTGAAGTTCCATAGTGCTCAGAACCATTATTTCATTCAACCTACATGTTTTTAATCACTCAGTTTACTCAAATTTGAACTTGATTGCAAACGTCAAAAGTTTTTGTTTTTATATGAAACACACGCTCACAAGTATAAATGTTGGAAAGGTCAAACCGTTGTCAGCTACTGGACGCGGTGGTCCGTGGCCGCCCCAATACTTGGCACCGGCAGCTGTGCAGAAGCGAATCGATTCATCTAATTATTCCATCAATGTCCGCTCTGACGTAACCTCCGTTATTTGGCGAGCTCGCTCAATTTGTGTTTCATACCAGCCGTTACGCAGTCGAGCGTGGATAAGTAACGTGCTACTTCTCATTAAAAATACGTTCGCAAAGTCAAATTTTGCTCACACCGTTGTGCCGTTGTGCAAGGTAACGCACGCAAAATCACGTGTTTACTTCCTCCATTCGTACATGTATAATGCTCTGATGGATGTACATCTTGATCATTCCCGCCAGATTTCAGCTGTCTACCGGACGCGACTCGAACTCTAATCTTTTATAGTTTGAAGTCCCTTTCCGGCACTGTTTTACTCTTGCGGGATGAGTCATTAGAGAGCACCTTTTATTTCGGAGTAGAAGCTCCAATCTGAAACCAATTACAAATTGTCTTCATAGGTGCGAGCAGGTACTAGATACGCTAAGAAGGCAAAATACACTCTCCAACAAAACAAAACAAAAAAAAGGACGTACAGTGAAGGAACTATCCGAATGGAATGCAAATCGGTGGACATGAACATTTAAAAACAAACAAATGTTTTCAAATTCAGAAAAATTGGATGATTTTTTTCAAGAGAAAGAACATCACAAATTGATTAAGGCGGTAATTCGTTGGTTGTCGCAAAATATTGAAATGCAAATTGTATCCTGCAGTAGAACGTAAAAACTATACCGATTTTGCTCATAAACTAAAAGAAAATGGACTGTACATATTTTCAGGGAAAGAGGATATTTGTTACAGTGGCGATTGTGTTTTCCTTTTTAAAAGATGCTCGATTAGAAGAGATGCGCTGACGTTAAATAAAAGTATTCTCCATCGTAGAACAATGGTATTTTGTGGTGAGGCGGTTTGGGGGATGGTCCAGTACGTGTGCAATGACTGATGCAGCTGTGTCCGACCATGGGGGAGCTGTGCTGGTAAATATCCCTTTCGTGTTGGCGAACGACCATCACCTCAAGGAGATCGTGAGCTCGTGCTACGCCCTGCAGGCTGCTCCGGCCCCAGCTGAGAAAGGCTGTGCTCCCAGATAAGGCGAGGTCTGTGGTCGCTCCTGTTTTCCAACAGTGGACGTTTGAATAAAAAACGATCTGGAGAGAATACTAGAATTTCATTGTTGTTGCATTGGGGTCCAGTCTTCCGGAGAAATATGTTTAACAGAATGCATGAAGCATCTTGTTCTTGCCTTTTGTCTATCTGTGACTGATTTCCGCAGACTGGGGACAGTATATCAATGCCACCAGAAGGATCTCTTTGTGGACCACCAGCAGCAAGATGGAACAGGCCTCTATCCCTACCTATGGTGGGGAGTGAGAGGGAGGGAGGGATGAGGTGTTGAAGGAGGGGTAAGACTACCTTCAAGTCGGTTAGTTCGTGAGCACCCTTTGAGGAAGAGATAGGTGCAACTACCGTCCCTCTGCAATCTTCTGGGGTTGGTTTTGGCTGTAGTTGTGTTATTATGATAATTTTTTCCCAGTCGCCATTACATGTGATGCATTATGACCCATTGATTATGAGTCCTTTCACGACAATCTCGATGTGTAATTAGAACAGTGCTACATTTTCCATCAGTTGCGATAGCGTGTATTGGCTTCATTTACCTCAGCTGCTGGGTGATTGTCGAGCAGGCGTCCGTAGCAAACTCTGACGTCAAACAACGATAGATAGAGTCCTCAGCTGTATGCCTACAGGTAATACCCTTATTAAACTCCTCTCTGTCCAAAATAAGGAAAAATATAGTACCTTACAGTCCAGCCTTTCTCCTGCCAGCTTGTAGGTCCAGGGTAGAGTTTGAGTGCGCCTGCCACTAGTTTCAAGTCATATTGAGAAATTTTTTCCCAACAGGATGATACCTGTTGTATGGTGTTGTCATTGTTTGAGCTGTATTGCGGTTTTAGGCAGTCCTTAAGTAGCGCTATTGATATATTTGTGTAATTAGAGCCGATGTTTATGATTAATCACGTAGTTACGAACAGTTTACCAACCAAAACAAATACCATACACTAACTTAAAATTCCTCTCCTGCATCTGGGCCGTTTCCATATGCTGGGGGGTGCATTTGGGCTTTCAATCCAGAAGGACCAGGGTTCGAGTCCCAGAAAGGGCACAGCCATGTATAATTTCCCGCCAATTTCCGGGTGGGAGTTGGGGTGGGATGTAGGCACAGACCTGGGGCAAAGAAATTTCCAAATATTTGCTATCAAAAACAGTCTTGATCACAATTTATTTATTACGGTGACCGATTTCAACCACTACTGTAGTCATCTTCAGACCAATGAGTAAGAACCTCCTTCTGCTGGAGAATCACTACTGATTCTCCAGCAGAAGGAGGTTCTTACTCATTGGTCTGAAGATGACCGCAGTAGTGGTTGAAACCGGTCACTGTAATAAATAAATTGTGATCAAGACTGTTTTTCATAGTAAATATTATAACACATTGATCACTGTCACTCCCTTAATGTATTCAAAAGTAAAGAAATTTCCACCAAAATTCTAAATTCCCAATCAAACTTCGAAATTCCCACAAAAATTCGTAATTCCTGCCAATAGGGTAAATGAGGGAGAGGGAGGGGGAGGGTTGGTGACAGGGGAGGATTTGGGGATCCATGTGCCAGCTTAGAAGACACGTGACGTCATCCAGGGGGTGGAAGGTAGGGTTGCCACTACTCGTGGATCAACATCCACCCGCTCGTTGTGCAGTGGCAGTTGCTGTTCACAGCTATGAGTCGATTCCCTCTGCAGCGAGCGGGCGGTATGTGCGGTGGTAACCCATCCCGATCGCTACCGTCAGACGTGGTAGGTGCTGTGGCTGGTGCATAACTAATTGGTAGATTCGAAGGATGAACGTGTAGTACCGCTTCCCCTTATGGAGCCTGGGTTATCCGCCACTGAAAAAATTCGGAGCGAACATGACCGTCCTGTCCACATCCTGAGCATGTACATGATAATTGTACTACTACCGGCAGTGTTTATGTATGTAGGAGCACGCTTCGTGAGTTCGACATTAACTTGTCTTGAGTACGGAAGTACGTTGTAGAAGTCTGCCACTTTTCAGCCACATGGCTAATGACAGTCCCGTACGGCTTAAGAGCAGAGACAGCGGAATCGGCGAGTATCTCAAAACGTAGCTCGAAAACCTGAAGGATCCTCATGTCCAGGCCTGCGTGCTCAATGGTAACAGTGCTGATATGTCCATCTGAGTGCCTGAAATGTATTTTGCCGGCAGCACCGGTAACTACCTTCGTACACGCTTCTTCGTTCATCATCTTAACACTGACGACACTTCCCGTGATCGAAAAGTGAGTACCAGTAATGTCCCGTGGAGCCGCTTCATATACTCGTGATCGTAATCTTGATAGTATTCTTCCTATAGGAATTCGCCATGCTACTTCAATGACCTTGTAGCAAGCGACTCGCACTCGTGGAAAGTAAACAAACTCGCGCACGCCACTTAACCTGCGAGACGCAATGCACACATCCTCGCTGCTCCGTCGCCGACGGCCAACTGACAATTAAGCCATTCGAACCCAGTGGTCATTGCAACTGCACAGACTACCCTTGCACGCCTCCTGTCAGACCCAGATTCTCAACTTACCCACACATCACTAATGTAGTGCCTCGTTACTCACTACATTTTTCCGATTCCCGTGAGAGTACGAGCCTGGAGGCATCCCTACTGAAGAGATCATTGGCCGTCCTCGCAGTATGTGTGTGTGTGTGTGTGTGTGTGTGTGTGTGTGTGTGTGTGTGTGTGTGTGGTGTCTGTTCTTTCGGAAATATATTTTAAATGTTCATTTCACCCACGGATTGTTGTATCTGTTCATATGGTGTAATCTGACTGCAATGAAAATGAAATCACCATATGACGTTGTTGGTCGGGAGGTCCCGTCCGGTTTCAGCCACCTTGTTGCAAGTCTTATTTCAAGTGAAGCCACATTGGGCGCCTTGCGCGTCAGTGATGATAAGGACAACACAACAGCCAGTCCACTAGCAGAGAAAATCTCCAACCAGGTTGGGAGTCGAACCCGGGTCTGCTGCATGAGAGGCAAGCACGTTACCACTCAGCTAAGCAGGCGGATATCATACTGTAGTGAAATGATAGTGAGAGATATGTAGACTTAATCGTGATCTTTGAAACTCCTTGAATCTTCATCTTGAAATTGTGCTCTACCGTTTCTTCTAGGTCGAATAAATATTCTGTTAAACATGCGTATAACCTTCTCTGCGTTACAGTGAAGATGATGCTGGACGCCGCTTGAGTGCGTCGATCTTTTCTTGAACCTGATTCTTACCTGAGAGATTGAATGAAATGATAGGCCTACAGTTATTCCTTCGGGTTGTCATTATTCTCCGTTTTATTTTTTACTGCACCAACTGTTATCATACAACACTACCACTGATTGTACCACATTATTTTACTACGTTCACTATTTTGTTAAAATATAATCTGTTAGATAATATTCTTATTGAATAGTCACGCCGATCTTACGCCCTCAGTATTCTGTCTAAAATTTTGTTCATTACTTCCAGGTTTCCACTGCACTCGCGTATCTTTTGCCATCGTTCCTCCTTAACGTCCACTAGTATCGACACCCCAGGCCGTTCTTCGTGCTGTGATCTAACTCGGCGTCCCTTCCAGAGGTTAGTGTTCCTGTATCTCACGGTATACTTTGCGCCGATTGCACCACATGGCTTTACGCGATTTACTTATGAGCACAAATTCTTTTAAACAACTGTCTTTCCTTACGGGTGCTTTTTGTTATCAAACGTATGCATAAAATTGAAGCAGCGTTCAGAGTGAATGTAACTATTCATCTACTTACACAAAAGTTTTAAATACTTTTCAGTTAATGGAAAGTGAGGTGACAGTGATGTCTCTGAAGATCTGGTCGCTTTACGGTTACTTTTCGCCTTAAAAGAGCAGGGCTCCACAGCTAAGGCAGCGGAAGATCGTTTGCAAAGGCAGGAATGTAAACTATGTGGTCTGTTGTTAGATTTTATAACACAAATTACTATTAGCAAATCAACTGGAACAAAAATATTCTGTAGAATAAAGCATAGTTACTAGACACCGTTTCACTTGACTAACTTACAGGGTGTTTCAAAAATGACCGGTATATTTGAAACGGCAATAAAAACTAAACGAGCAGCGATAGAAATACACCGTTTGTTGCAATATGCTTGGGACAACAGTACATTTTCAGGCGGACAAACTTTCGAAATTACAGTAGTTATAATTTTCAACAACAGATGGCGCTGCAAGTGATGTGAAAGATATAGAAGACAACGCAGTCTGTGGGTGCGCCATTCTGTACGTCGTCTTTCTGCTGTAAGCGTGTGCTGTTCACAACGTGCAAGTGTGCTGTAGACAACATGGTTTATTCCTTAGAACAGAGGATTTTTCTGGTGTTGGAATTCCACCGCCTAGAACACAGTGTTGTTGCAACAAGACGAAGTTTTCAACGGAGGTTTAATGTAACCAAAGGACCGAAAAGCGATACAATAAAGGATCTGTTTGAAAAATTTCAACGGACTGGGAACGTGACGGATGAACGTACTGGAAAGGTAGGGCGACCGCGTACGGCAACCACAGAGGGCAACGCGCAGCTAGTGCAGCAGGTGATCCAACAGCGGCCTCGGGTTTCTGTTCGCCGTGTTGCAGCTGCGGTCCAAATGACGCCAACGTCCACGTATCGTCTCATGCGCCAGAGTTTACACCTCTATCCATGTAAAATTCAAACGCGGCAACCCCTCAGCGCCGCTACCATTGCTGCACGAGAGACATTCGCTAACGATATAGTGCACAGGATTGATGACGGCGATATGCATGTGGGCAGCATTTGGTTTACTGACGAAGCTTATTTTTACCTGGACGGCTTCGTCAATAAACAGAACTGGCGCATATGGGGAACCGAAAAGCCCCATGTTGCAGTCCCATCGTCCCTGCATCCTCAAAAAGTACTGGTCTGGGCCGCCATTTCTTCCAAAGGAATCATTGGCCCATTTTTCAGATCCGAAACGATTACTGCATCACGCTATCTGGACATTCTTCGTGAATTTGTGGCGGTACAAACTGCCTTAGACGACACTGCGAACACCTCGTGGTTTATGCAAGATGGTGCCCGGCCACATCGCACGGCCGACGTCTTTAATTTCCTGAATGAATATTTCGATGATCGTGTGATTGCTTTGGACTATCCGAAACATACAGGAGGCGGCGTGGATTGGCCTCCCTATTCGCCAGACATGAACCCCTGTGACTTCTTTCTGTGGGGACACTTGAAAGACCAGGTGTACCGCCAGAATCCAGAAACAATTGAACAGCTGAAGCAGTACATCTCATCTGCATGTGAAGCCATTCCGCCAGACACGTTGTCAAAGGTTTCGGGTAATTTCATTCAGAGACTACGCCATATTATTGCTACGCATGGTGGATATGTGGAAAATATCGTACTATAGAGTTTCCCAGATCGCAGCGCCATCTGTTGTTGAAAATTGTAACTACTGTAATTTCGAAAGTTTGTCTGCCTGAAAATGTACTGTTGTCCCAAGCATATTGCAACAAACGGTGTATTTCTATCGCTGCTCGTTTAGTTTTTATTGCCGTTTCAAATATACCGGTCATCTTTGAAACACCCTGTATTTAGGACTTGTTTGAGAGACTATGCTTCAAAATCAGACGATGAATTATGTACGTTGTTCGTTCAACATGAACATTTGTAAAATTATGTTTTTGTCTATCTAAAGCGAACGAGTCTCTATTTTTGACTGCAGAATGCAGTTAAAAAGTAATGTATAACTGATAGTAAAACGTAACAATTATCCATCTGAAACGTATTTTGAGCGCCACAGCGCTTTGCTAGGAATGCGGCACACTCCTGCGTTCGATCTGTGAACCAGCTAATGCATTCAGACAATGCTACATCTGCGCTACGTGAGCAGAACTTCGGACGCCCCACTGAATGTGCTTTGTGCAATCAGATTGTAGCTTATTTGGTGTGGAGTGGCAGTTACAATGTATCAGCAACAGCAGCGCGTTTTCGTCGATTTAATTCAACGGGGCAACTACGTGAGTTCGAACTATACCTGACTATAAAATCGAGCCGGCCGCGGCGGTCTCGCGGTTCTAGGCGCTCAGTCCGGAACCGCGCGACTGCTGCAGTTGCAGGTTCGAATCCTGCCTGGGGCATGGATGTGTGTGATGTCTTTCGGTTAGTTAGGTTTAAGTAGTTCTAAGTTCTAGGGGACTAATGACCACAGATGTTGAGTCCCATAGTGCTCAGAGCCATTTGAACCATTTTTTTTATAAAATCGAAATAGTTCCGACATATCTTCAGAACATATCAAAGGCCCAGGTGCACTATTAGCGTTGTTACTGTCCGATGGAAACATCAGGTAAGAAATTAATTAATGGTGACCACAGAATTCTCAAGCGCAGAGTTCTTCTGAGTTAGGTCAGTTTAGAGAGGTCCAGTGACAAGACAAAACATAGAGGCGATATGATTCTGTGCTCATAGTCACGTTGATGAAGAGAGAAGAATGTCAAGTGCAGAATGAGTTAGGAATAAAGCAAGTGTCATACGAAATGAGCATTGGGGTGGATGTGGAAATTGGTGGTACGTTCCTATGGGACCAAACTACTGTAGTCATCGGTCCCTAGGCTTAATCACAACTTAATCTAAAACTAACTTACGCAAAGGACAAAACACACGCACACATACACACACCCATGTCCGAGGGAGGACTCGAACCTCCGACGGGGGGAGCCACGCGAACCGTGCTAAGACGCCCTAGGCCGTGCGGCTACCCCACGCAGAGGGGTGGGGAGGTCGGGTGGATGTGGATATCTCACAGTACCGTCTCGGGCAAGGTCCTAGTGGTGCTGGTACTCTGTTGCCTTTCTTCAGCCGATAATCAGTTTTCAAGTATGTATCTGTGCCCTGTTGATGACTGTGATGATATACAGTGTATTGTTGTGCTTGTGTTGTTCTGGACGATTGAAAGGGAGAGAGTGAAACTCGTTAGTGGCACGAAACCTGTTTTTGGCGAATAACATTAAGGAGTAACGTTTCTAGCCGGCAGACGTTACAACCTTCTACTACATGAGACACTGCGGACAGGTTTGCAGTTTAACGCAAAACATTGATGCATAATCTGATGATCAGGAACTGAACATTGCCTCCTCGCCTCCCCTCGTTAGCCAAATAACAACGATGAAAATTTCTTCCACCACCAGATTTCCAAACCGCTCCTTCGACGTCGAGAACCACCGCCAACGGGCGTTAGACACGTTGACTACAAAGGCGCGTATCATAGGAGTACAGGCCACAAAAGAAACAGAAAACCCTGAAACATGTCCTTGTCCAGTACTGTTAACGGCGGGATGGTGGTCAAAGAGAGAGGGGCATGTGCAGGTCCCTCCCTATAATAAAACACGGGGTAGAAATAAGGTACTTAAATCAACATTGAAGACTGAGACATTTCTTGGCGGGCCAGTGCCCTTCTACAACACAATAAAAAAGCAGCGATCACGTTGAGAGCATCCAGCGATTTCGACCGGTGGTCGTATCGTCCTCTGTCATTTGGCTTTACTATGTTGCGGTATGGAGGGGCGTAGGGGCAACACAGCTTTCTCCCAACAGATGTCAGCTTTCCAGACCTACGAGCCGCTACTTCTCGTTGAGGTAACTCGTCAGTTGACATTACGAGGCAGATGGAATTCTGTTCCAGTTCTTCCGCCTAGAAAAAATCCTTACAATACCGGGAACTGAACCCGCGCCGTCCGGATTGCATTCAGGGGGCGTTGGCCGCTCAGCTGCAAAGACGGTCTTTGAGTCAATTACAGTCATGTAAATGGAGAACAAAAATCTCTGAATGCAAATGTGGCAAAGAAAGCACACCAGAACACACTAGTTTGGTACGTTCTCAGTATGCAGATTGGGTTTACACTGAGGAGACAAGACTCATGGGATAGCGATATGCACATATAAAGACGGCGGTAGTATAGCGTACACAAGATATAAATGGGCAGCACATACACGGAGCTGTCGATTGCGCTCAGGTGATTCATGTGAAAGGGTTTCCCGCGTGGTTATGGCCGCACGACGAGAATTAATAGCGTCTGAACGCGTAATGGTAATTGGAGCTAGAAACATGGGACATTCCATTTCGTAAATCGTTAGGGAATTCAATATTCCATTATCCACAGTGTCAAGAGTATGCATAGAGTATCACATTTCAGGCATTACCTCTAACCACGGACATCGCAGTGATCGACGGCGTTCACTTAACGACCGAGAGCAGCGGCGTTTGTGTAGAGTGGTCAGAGCTAACAGTCAAGCAACACTATATGTAATAACCGCAGAAATTGATATGGGACATCAAGCAACACTATATGTAATAACCGCAGAAATTGATATGGGACATACGATGAACGTATCCGTTAGGACAGTGTGGGGACATTTGGTGTTAATGGGCTATGGTAGCAAAGGACCCACGCGTGTGTGTTTGCTAACAGCACGATATCACCTGCAGCCTCTCTCCTGGGCTCGTGACCATATCGGTTGCACCCTAGACAACTGAAAAACTATGGCCCGGTCAGATGAGTCTCGATTTCAATTGGTATGAGCTAATGATAGGATTCGAGTGGTGCAGACCCCACGAGGCCATCGACCTAAGTTGTCAACAAGGCACTGTGCAAGCTTGTGCTGCTTCACAATGGTGTGGGCTGTGTTTTCATGGAATAGACTGGGTCCTCTGGGATTTCGGCTACTTGGAGGCCATTTGCAGCCATTCATCGACGTCATGTTTTCAAACACCGATAGACTTTTTATGGATGACAATGCGGCATGTTATTGGGCGACTGGATTGATGAACATTCTGAAAATGATTTGGTCATCCAAATCGTCTGACATGAATCCCATCGAACATTTACGTATCATGATATTGAGGTCAGTTTATGCACAAAACCCTACTCCGGCAACGCTTTCGCAACGTGGACGGCTATAGAGGCAGCATGGCTCAGTATTCTTGGAGCGAGTTCCAACGACTTCTGAGTCCATGCCACTTCGAGTTGCTGCACTACGCCGGAGAAAAGGAGGTCCGATACGACATTAGGAGGTATCCCATGGCTTTTGTCACCTGATTGTTTGTTAACCGGCAGCAACCAGATCGACAGGGAACACACGCTGTCAAGTTGAGCAGCGAATCAACGTGGCACATCGTAGATACTATCGGCGACGGCTTATCTGGCGGCCAACCTCGAAAAGTGGCTGTCAGTAATCACGTGGCATATAAGGAAGCGGCTTCGCGGTCTCTCCCTTGAAAAACTTTAGGGATTTGGTGGCTTAGAATATAACGCCCCATCGACCTCGAGTTCATTTAGAGACGGAGCCGAAGATCGGATTGTGTCAGGGATAGGGAAGGAAATCGGCCGTGCCCTTTCAAAGTAACCAGTCCAGCATTTGCCTGGAGTGATTAAGTCAGAAAATTTTAAAAATTAGAAATGTGTTTTATTCTTTTAAATAATGTAAGAAACTTTGTGGCCCTAAATAAAGGGGATTTTCCCAGTAATTAAAACAATTGTAAACGTAAAAATCAAGTTAAGTGGAAAAAGCTAAAAATCGGTTTAGTAAAAATAAAGCTGCCTTAGAAACATTTCTGTTCAAAAATGTTCAAATGTGTGTGAAATCTTATGGAACTTAACTGCTAAGGTCATCAGTCCCTAAGCTTACACACTACTTAACCTAAATTATCCTAAGGACAAACACACACACCCATGCCCGAGGGAGGAATCGAACCTCCACCGCGACCAGCAGCACAGTCCATGACTGCAGCACCTGAGTCCGCTCGGCTAATCCCGCGCGGCAAACATTTCTGTAATTTACAAATACTGCAGAATCAATACACGTAAATCTCTCAAATTATTAATTAAAAAGAAAATAAAACATGTTGACAATATCCACTTATATCATGAAATGAGAGCCCAGTCTTTAGTGTTTTATACAAATATATTTACAAGTCTTTCTCATCCACTGCCTCGTCTACGCGGATCTGCCTCTACTTGCATAATACAGACTCTTCACTGACGGTAATTTTTTCTTGTTGCACTCTTCACAGCCTGAATCTGATCCTGTGAAAAATTATTTTGTTAATATGCTCTTTCTGAAGTTAAATGGTTCATTTTATTGATGATCAATGCACTCAGTGTTCGTGTATACATACTAGACTTTGTAACTACAGATTTGATATGACGAACGTAGCTTCTACTGTTTACACCAACGACAATATCTTTATCATCTTTGTGATATTCATTTTTCTGAAATTTCAGTTCCAGCAGAAGGACTGAAAAATCTGTCAAACCTGTAAATAAGTTATTTAGAATGCTATGAAGTCTGTGAATTACTGGCTCTTCTTTCTGAAGGAATACATTTACTTTGGTAAATAATGAACTGCTGACTGGAGATGACAAAGAACTTACAACAGCAGGTGTTTTAGTTCTTCCACAACTGTCTTGTACAAACAAACTTCAGTATTTTATGGGGTGTAGTGCCATATATATATTGACAAAGTTTGAAAGTGGACTGTGTTTTTGAACTCTTTTGGAGAAAGTAAAAAGTGTACATTACAAATTCGTCAGCATCAAAATATTGTAGGGATTTCGCACCTTTTTGTGCAGATAAATAAAGCAGATCACAGGAACAGGACTGAATTCTTATGTGTGGCTGAACTATCTTCAAAAGAGCAAGAACTTCTTTTATATGTTCCACCATTGTATTTGCATTATCACATGCAAATAAAATGTAATTTTTCCAAAAATTGGGTCAAATGGCTCTGAGCACTAGGGAACTTAACTGCTGAGGTCATCAGTCCCCTAGAACTTAGAACTACTTAAACCTAACTAACCTAAGGACGTCACACATATCCATGCCCGAGGTAGTATTCGAACCTGCGACCGTAGCGGTATTGTTTATCAATCTGAGAATCAGGAAACATTTTTTTGAACAGCTGTGAAGCATGATCTACATAAGAAACTGGCAGGCCTTGTTCAACAATAAATTAAATAAAAAGCATTTCAGTATTGGCGACAGAGTCTTCCTCGTCAGGTTTTATTCCAAATGATGACAATGATGCATTTGATGTCCTAAGTTTTGTTAGGTATGCATGTACTTTAGACAGAACATGACGACAGTAATGATCACGATCGGCTTGCTTTATACAAATGTCTCGTAAACACACAGTAAAAAACACAACACAGTGTTTTTCAATTCTAAATCGACAAATATTGCCTCCAAACACAATGTAATGATTACCGAAAATATCAGCGATCTATATGCACGCGGTATAGTCCTGGCATGTTTCAGCGTATTCCCACTACACGAAAATATCCTGATCACTGGAAATACCGTGTGAAACTCAAAGGGGACTTACGATTTTTTGTAGAGTCACTCATGTAAATCAAAAATTTCGGAGAGCTCAGAATTCCTACTTGTGAAGTAATTGTTCTTTGTTATTATCTATTACGTAACTTTTGTGCTGATAGAGGTTAAAAATACCGCTTCAGTTGTAAATTTCCTCTATTATCACACGTTTTTGTTCTCTTATGTATCACGGAACCATGTTCTGGACGCATACGCGCTTTATCGCCGCCTAGTACGCATACGCAGATTCGCAGGCGGTTACAACTTCCGCGCGCGGATGACATGTCTATCAGTTTTCTTAGTTCCACCGCCAAATGGCCGTAGCGCTAGACTTGTGTGTCGAAATTATTCGTAGACCGATTTACAACTTACTCAGCAAAGAAATTATTACAATATAAAAAACGTTTTAGTATCATATGACTGGCGGAAAGCAAACAGTATCTTTTCCGATTTTTTTTTTTACGTGAAACCGATAATGTCCACTTTCGTAATTTTTAGTACCTCTCCGCAACTCCGTAACGAAGGCAATAAATCCGTAATAACTGCGGACAATCCATAATAGTTGGCAGCCATGCTTTCTCAATCATCCGCCGTCAGCTGTACTACGAAAAGTTACGACACAAGACAGAGAAGCATGGCAGCAAAGACTATTCAAGACAACTTCTGCAGTTGACAGCACGGAACTGTAATATCAGCATCATATGCCGTTGGCCTCTTTTTCCGCCACCCAAGTGGAAAACACCAGATTGATGCGGGTTGACATTTCTCACAGGCGACAAATGCGCTTCCTCGGACCGGAAGAGCCGTCCCCTGCAACAAGCAGCCAGAAGACTACGGTGGTGACACAATAGACGCGCATTCGGGAGGACACCATTTCAGATCTCCCTACGACCATCAAAAGTTAGCTTATCTGTGGTTTCCCTTAATCGCTCAAGGCAAACGCCGGGATAGTTCCTTTGAAATGGCGCGGCCGATTTCCTGCCTCGAGCATGAGCTTCTTTGTAATGACCTCGCCGTCGACGAAACGTTAAATAATGATCTGCGTTCCCTCTTCCAGCAAATAATGACACAGATATATTCGTCTACAAAGCTCTCCGAAGCTTCTAAGAATCTGGTGGAGAGCGCCTACGGAAGTGGAACGTTGGGTTGCTTTGTGGAAAACTGCTCTTACTGCTTACGAGGGATTCCTATTTGATGTAGTGTGTAGTAGCGTTGGATAGTAGTGAAATACGTTTTGGTGCAGTAGCAGTAGTAGATATCATCACCTACAGTAGTGGTAGTACTGCTAATTAGTGACAAACATATGTTTGGTGATAGCAAGCAGTATTATGTTGTTGTAGTAAATAAAATTTCGTTGGTTACCGATATGTGAAAAGAATATTAACTGTTGACACCAGTAAGACATTTCCAGGGGCAGATGTGGACTCTGACCACAATCTATTGGTTATGACCTGTAGATTAAAACTGAAGAAACTGCAAAAAGGTGGGAATTTAAGGAGATGGGACCTGGATAAACTAAAAGAACCAGAGGTTGTACAGAGATTCAGGGAGAGCATAAGGGAGCAATTGACAGGAATGGGGGAAATAAATACAGTAGAAGAAGAATGGTTAGCTTTGAGGGATGAAGTAGTGAAGGCAGCAGAGGATCAAGTAGGTAAAAAGACGAGGGCTAGTAGAAATCCTTGGGTAACAGAAGAAATATTGAATTTAATTGATGAAAGGAGAAAATATAAAAATGCAGTAAGTGAAACAGGCAAAAAGGAATACAAACGTCTCAAAAATGAGATCGACAGGAAGTGCAAAATGGCTAAGCAGGGATGGCTAGAGGACAAATGTAAGGATGTAGAGGCCTATCTCACTAGGGGTAAGATAGATACCGCCTACAGGAAAATTAAAGAGACCTTTGGAGATAAGAGAACGACTTGTATGAATATCAAGAGCTCAGATGGAAACCCAGTTCTAAGCAAAGAAGGGAAAGGGGAAAGGTGGAAGGAGTATATAGAGGGTCTATACAAGGGCGATGTACTTGAGGACAATATTATGGAAATGGAAGAGGATGTAGATGAAGATGAAATGGGAGATACGATACTGAGTGAAGAGTTTGACAGAGCACTGAAAGACCTAAGTCGAAACAAGGCCCCGGGAGTAGACAACATTCCATTGGAACTACTGACGGCCGTGGGAGAGCCAGTCCTGACAAAACTCTATCATCTGGTGACTAAGATGTATGAAACAGGCGAAATACCCTCAGACTTCAAGAAGAATATAATAATTCCAATCCCAAAGAAAGCAGGTGTTGACAGATGTGAAAATTACCGAACTATCAGCTTAATAAGTCACAGCTGCAAAATACTAACACGAATTCTTTACAGACGAATGGAAAAACTAGTAGAAGCCAACCTCGGGGAAGATCAGTTTGGATTCCGTAGAAACACTGGAACACGTGAGGCAATACTGACCTTACAACTTATCTTAGAAGAAAGATTAAGGAAAGGCAAACCTACGTTTCTAGCATTTGTAGACTTAGAGAAAGCTTTTGACAATGTTGACTGGAATACTCTCTTTCAAATTCTAAAGGTGGCAGGGGTAAAATACAGGGAGCGAAAGGCTATTTACAATTTGTACAGAAACCAGATGGCAGTTATAAGAGTCGAGGGACATGAAAGGGAAGCAGTGGTTGGGAAGGGAGTAAGACAGGGTTGTAGCCTCTCCCCGATGTTGTTCAATCTGTATATTGAGCAAGCAGTAAAGGAAACAAAAGAAAAATTCGGAGTAGGTATTAAAATTCATGGAGAAGAAATAAAAACTTTGAGGTTCGCTGATGACATTGTAATTCTGTCAGAGACAGCAAAGGACTTGGAAGAGCAGTTGAATGGAATGGACAGTGTCTTGAAAGCAGGATATAAGATGAACATCAACAAAAGCAAAACAAGGATAATGGAATGTAGTCTAATTAAGTCGGGTGATGCTGAGGGAATTAGATTAGGAAATCAGGCACTTAAAGTAGTAAAGGAGTTTTGCTATTTGGGGAGCAAAATAACTGATGATGGTCGAAGTAGAGAGGATATAAAATGTAGGCTGGCAATGGCAAGGAAAGCGTTTCTGAAGAAGAGAAATTTGTTAACATCCAGTATTGATTTAAGTGTCAGGAAGTCACTTCTGAAAGTATTCGTATGGAGTGTAGCCATGTATGGAAGTGAAACATGGACGGTAAATAGTTTGGACAAGAAGAGAATAGAAGCTTTCGAAATGTGGTGCTACAGAAGAATGCTGAAGATTAGATGGGTAGATCACATAACTAATGAGGAAGTATTGAATAGGATTGGGGAGAAGAGAAGTTTGTGGCACAACTTGACCAGAAGAAGGGATCGGTTGGTAGGACATGTTCTGAGGCATCAAGGGATCACCAATTTAGTCTTGGAGGGCAGCGTGGAGGGTAAAAATCGTAGAGGGAGACCAAGAGATGAATACACTAAGCAGATTCAGAAGGATGTAGGTTGCAGTAGGTACTGGGAGATGAAAAAGCTTGCACAGGATAGAGTAGCATGGAGAGCTGCATCAAACCAGTCTCAGGACTGAAGACCACAACAACAACAACCAGTAATCTACTGAGGGTGAACCGAGCCTAGGTTGAACGTACATGTTACATACTGCTATACAACAAATAAATAAACAAGAAGTTAAAGTCTACTCGTTACCCAGTTGCTGCTGACCACAAGAGCGAAAGACAGGCACCCATCAGAATCTCTTAAATAATGCCGTGAGTTCACTATGTGTCAATGGAAAAGATTTTATGGAGTGTTTTAAATGTGTGTGAATTCCTAAGGGACCAAACTGCTAAGGTCATTGGTCCCTAGACTTACACACTACTTAATCTAACTTAAACTAACTTACGCTAAGAACAACACTCACACTGATGCCCGAGGGACGACTCGGACCTCTGGCGGGAGGGGCCACGAAATCCGTGACATGGTTCCTCAAACCATGCGGTATGGAGTGGTGGATCACACTGCATGATATGACACTCGGAAAGTCATGTATACCACTGACGGATGCTTTGCGACTGGTCCATACGTCACTTGGTTGTGTGGACAGTAGGTTTAAATGGAACTATAGTGATGCTTTGGGGCGGTTTTGCTGGCCTTCACTCGTACCATTTATTTTGGTTAGTTACAAAATTAACGACGGTGTTTATAAAAGCAATATGATAAACAGTTTCATGATTCCAAAGCTGCAACAGTTTAAAATGAGCCCCCAATCTGTCAGTTGAAACCAAGTCCGACCGTTTAGATTCAGGTTTCCCGCGATTTTACTAATTCTCTTAAGTCGACTGCGCAAATGATTAGTAGCAAAATTCACAAAAGTGGTACTTCATGTACTTGATGCTCTCGACAAAGATAAATGTGTCACAGTTACATACTTCTAAGGTTTTTGATACTGTTGATGATAAGGCTCTAATAAATAAGCTAGAATAATTACGAATAAGAGGCATAGGTAATGAATGTTTCCGATCATACCTAGCAGATGCGATACAATGATTACAAATAACACGTACCTAAAATATGGCTAGACTTTTAGTGAGACACTTATCGGAAAAAAATGCAATAATGTAGGAGATTCTTACAGTAGCCTGTTAGGACTATTTCTGTTCCTAATATATATGAATGACATCAATGACTTTCCGAATAATATTAGCCGCTGGACCAAAATCCTCTTTGCTGATGACAGCAATATTGTAATCACTGAGAAAAAGAGGAGAATTTCCAACACAGAAAACAAATGAAATTCTCACGGAAGTTTATAGTTTATCGATGTTGTTGTTGTGGTGGTCTTCAGTCCTGAGACTGGTTTGATGCACTCTCCATGCTACTCTATCCTGTGCAAGCTTCTTCATCTCCCAGTACCGGCTGCAACCTACATCCGCCTGAATCTGTTTAGTGTATTCATCTCTTGGTCTCCCTCTACGATTTTTACCCTCCACGCTTCCCTCCAATACTAAATTGGTGATCCCCTTATGCCTCAGAACATGTCCTACCAACCAATCCCTTCTTCTAGTCAAGTTGGGCCACAAACTTGTCTTCTCCCCAATCCTATTCAATACCCCCTCATTAGTTATATGATCTACCCACCTAATCTTCAGCATTCTTCTGTAGCACCACATTTCGAAAGCTTCTATTCTCTTCTTGTCCAAACTAGTTATCGTCCATGTTTCACTTCCATACATGGCTACGCTCCATACAAATACTTTCAGAAACGACTTCCTGACACTTAAATCTAAACTCGATGTTAACAAATTTCTCTTCTTCAGAAACGCTTTCCTTGCCATTGCCAGTCTACATTTGAAATCCTCTCTACTTCGACCACCATCAGTTATTTTGCTCCCCAGATATCAAAACTCCTTTACTACTTTAAGTGTCTCATTTCCTAATCTAATTCCCTCAGCATCACCCGACTTAATTCGACTACATTCCATTATCCTCGTTTTGCTTTTGTTGATGTTCATCTTATACCCTCCTTTCATGACACTCTCCATTCCGTTCAACTGCTCTTCCAAGTCCTTTGCTTTGCTCTGACAGTCATCGGCGAACATCAAAGTTTTTATTTCTTCTCCATGGATTTTAATACTTACTCCGAATTTTTCTTTTGTTTCCTTTACTGCTTGCTCAATATACAGATTGAATAACATTGAGGATAGGCTACAACCATGTCTCACTCCCTTCCCAACTACTGCTTCCCTTTCGTGCCCCTCGACTCTTATAACTGCCATCTGGTTTCTGTACAAATTGTAAATAGTCTTTCGCTCTCTGTATTTTACCCCTTCCAACTTCAGAATTTGGAAGAGAGTATTCCAGTCAACATTGTCAAAAGCTTTCTCTAAGTCTACAAATGCTAGAAACGTAGGTTTGCCTTTCCTTAATCTTTCTTCTAAGATAAGTTGTAAGGTCAGTATTGCCTCACGTGTTCCAGTGTTTCTACGGAATCCAAACTGATCTTCCCCGAGGTTGGCTTCTACTAGTTTTTCCATTCGTCTGTAAAGAATTCGTGTTAGTATTTTGCAGCTGTGACTTATTAAGCTGATAGTTCGGTAATTTTCACATCTGTCAACACCTGCTTTCTTTGGGATTGGAATTATTATATCCTTCTTGAAGTCTGAGGGTATTTCGCCTGTCTCATACATCTTGCTCACCAGATAGTAGAGTTTTGTCAGGACTGGCTCTCCCAAGGCCGTCAGTAGTTCCAATGGAATGTTGTCTACTCCGGGGGCCTTGTTTCGACTCAGGTCTTTCAGTGCTCTGTCAAATTCTTCACTCAGTATCGTATCTCCCATTTCATCTTCATCTACATTCTCTTCCATTTCCATAATATTGTTCTCAAGTACATCGCCCTTGTATAGACCCTCTATATACTCCTTCCACCTTTCTGCTTTTCCTTCTTTGCTTAGAACTGGGTTTCCATCTGAGCTCTTGATGTTCATACAAGTGGTTCTCTTATCTCCAAAGGTCTCTTTAATTTTCCTGTAGGCAGTATCTATCTTACCCCTAGTGAGATAAGCCTCTACATTCTTACATTTGTCCTCTAGCCATCCCTGCTTAGCCATTTTGCACTTCCTGTCGATATCATTTTTGAGACGTTTGTATTCCTTTTTGCCTACTTCATTTACTGAATTTTTATATTTTCTCCTTTCATCAATTAAATTCAATATTTCTTCTGTTACCCAAGGATTTCTACTAGCCCTCGTCTTTTTACCTACTAGATCCTCTGCTGCCTTCACTACTTCGTCTCTGAAAGCTACCCATTCTTCTTCTACTGTATTTCTTTCCCCCACTGCTGTCAATTGTTTCCTTATGCTCTCCCTGAAACTCTGTACAACCTCTGGTTCTTTCAGTTTTTCCAGGTCCCTTCTCCTTAAATTCCGACCTTTTTGCAGTTTCTTCAGTTTTAATCTACAGTTCATAACCAAAAGATAGTGGTCAGAGTCCACATCTGCCCCTGGAAATGTCTTACAATTTAAAACCTGGTTCCTAAATCTCTGTCTTACCATTATGTAATCTATCTGAAACCTGTCAGTATCTCCAGGCTTCTTCCAGGTATACAACCTTCTTTCATGATTCTTGAACCAAGTGTTAGCTATGATTAATTTGTGCCCTGTGCAAAATTCTATCAGGTGGCTTCCTCTTTCGTTTCTTAGCCCCAATCCATATTCACCTACTAAGTTGCCTTCTCTCCCTTTTCCTACTACCGAATTCCAGTCAGCCATGACTATTAAATTTTCGTCTCCCTTCACTATCTGAATAATTTCTTTTATTTCATCATACATTTCTTCAATTTCTTCGTCATCTGCAGAGGTAGTTGGCATATAAACTTGTACTACTGTAGTAGGTGTGGCTTCGTGTCTATCTTGGCCACAATAATGCGTTCACTATGCTGTTTGTAGTAGCTTACCCGCACTCCTATTTTTTATTAATTATTAAACCTACTCCTGCATTACCCCTATTTGATTTTGTATTTATAGCCCTGTATTCGCCTGACCAAAAGTCTTGTTCCTCCTGCCAGCGAACTTCACTAATTCCTACTATATCTAACTTTAACCTATCCATTTCCCTTTTTAAATTTTCTAACCTACCTACCCGATTAAGGGATCTGACATTCCACGCTCCGATCCGTAGAACGCCAGTTTTCTTTCTCCTGATAACGACGTCCTCCTGAGTAGTCCCCGCCCGGAGATCCGAATGGGGGACTATTTTACCTCCGGAATATTTTACCCAAGAGGACGCCATCGTCATTTAACCATACAGTAAAGCTGCATGCCCTCGGGAAAAATTACGGCTGTAGTTTCCCCTTGGTTTCAGCCGTTCGCAGTACCAGCACAGCAAGGCCGTTTTGGTTAGTGTTACAAGGCCAGATTAGTCAATCATCCAGACTGTTGCCGCTGCAACTACTGAAAAGGCTGCTGCCCCTCTTCAGGAACCACACGTTTGTCTGGCCTCTCAACAGATACCCCTCCGTTGTGGTTGCACCTACGGTACGGCTATCTGTATCGCTGAGGCACGCAAGCCTCCCCACCAACGGCAAGGTCCATGGTTCTTGGGGTGGAGTTTAACGATATTCAATGAAATAACACTGGAAATAAAAAAAACAAATGCCATAGATTTTAGTTTAGATAGAAAATGACGCTGTTAAATTAAATGTAGTTGACACCTCTATACACTACGCAACAAATTTCTAGGAATTAATATTGATTTTCATTTGATCTGGTGTGAACACGTAAACATATTTGCAAACAGAATCCCATCAGCATGTTATGCTCTTAGAGTCCTGCCATCAGTGTGTAACAACCATTGTCTTTTAGTTACATAATACAGTATTCATATGTACACTCAATTCTTAGCCATAAAATTCTTTTAAAGGGAACAAATGCACAAAATACATGGTCCAATCACATTAATATGACCTTTTCTTTCCTGTGTGTCTGGTGTATGCGATGTGCTACCGCCTTTGTGGCTGGACTTCTGTGGATGAGGTAGATGGGTAATATTATCTTTATTTACTCATCATAAGGACTGTGGGCTGTTTATCCTTGAGCCTTTATGTTATGTTGGTTCTTCAGTAAGTGTCATATCTTTGTGGAACCTCTATGATAGCACGAGACACTCGAACTCGGTACCAGTATTTGGGGTGGACAGAGCCTGTTATTCCACATGATGGGATGTGGGACGTAAGTCTCTGCATGGAGCGGACGATGGAACCCTGGATTGTTGGTTGATTTAGTTCGTCTTGAAGGTCACGAACCCTCGCCCACTAGGTGCCCCTAGGATTAGGCAGAGGCAGCGGTTTTGTATCGTTTGAATGGACTTGAGGTTTAAGGTGCTGGTTGTCCTACAAGTTGAACACTCTTTGAGTATTGCTGGAAGAACCATTGCTCGGTATAGACTAAGCTTAGTGGTTGCTTGCATGTCTGCATTAGCGAATAGGATTTGGACTATGGGCCGTAAAATCTTCTGCCGTTTGTCCTGAATGTGAAGATTAAACACTTGCTTAGCATCCAGCACGACACCTAAATACTTGGCGTGGTTGGTCCAAGCGCTTTCTGGGTCATTGACGATCGGTTGGTCGCGTACAAGTGGACGCTTGTTAGTGAGCATTACCGCCCTTGCTTTGGTGGCAAGAAGACAGATAGAGTTTCCTTTGGCCCATCCATCAATGACTGTCAGTTGGCGTTGTAAACACGAGATAATTGCAGTCAGTCGATGAGTACTGTTGAGAACGCAGTATCATCGGCGAACTGAGCGAGCACCGTCTGCAGTACAGTCGGGAAATCGTTCACGTATATAACGAAGAGCAGTGGTGAGAGGACTGATCCCTGTGGGATGCCGTCGGCTTTGAGATTAGAACGTTGTCTATCGATTTTACCAAAATTCTCCTATATTGAAGGAAACTATCGATGAGTGGCATTCACCAGTCTGGTAAAGTTCGTAGGTCCTGGAGGTCTGGAGTTTAAGTACTAATTTGTCCTTCCAGACTCTATCAAAGGCTTTCTCCACATCCAGGAATATTGCTACAGTGTAGTTGGAGACGTTTAAATTATAAGTTATACGTTCTGAGATGCGAAGCAACTGCAGCTCAGCCGATAGTGTGGGCTGGAATGCAAACTGCTCCCAGCGAATAATGTTATTTTCCAAGATAGGTTATCTGATTCGCTGGAGTATGATTCGTTCGAGGGTCTTGGATAGTGTCGACAGCAGGCTAAACTGGTCGGTAATTGGCAGGTTGTGTGAGATCCTCGCCTACTCTGGGCAATAGTAGGATCCAAGGTACTTTCCATTCAAAAGCGAAGTATCCTAGCAACATGCAGTGGCTGTAAATGCAGGTAAGTAGGATCAGTGGCTTTCTCGGGAGGTGTAGCAACTGCTCGGTAGTTATTCCATCTCAACCACGGGTGGAATGATTTCCTAATCAGTTGATGAACTTCTTTACCTCTGCCTGTATAGTTAGCTTGGGTGTCAGGCACCTAGGAAGCTCTCTTATTTCTTTTGCCTGACGTCTGGTCTGGCTACTTTCTCATTGGTCTGGTCCAGTGCCAAGTTGTTTTGTGCTTTGTATGTACTGGCAACGATTTCGACCTTGCCCAGTGAGTAATATCCCTAGACAGCAGGGCCCTGAATGGCTAGCTTTGGAGGTTTTCGTTTGCGCTGCATCCTCATGATCCTTTATTCGTTCCTCTATTGCAGTATTAAGGTGGCCATTTTTCTTCCAAATGCTCTATTTGACTTTCTATGGCTCGAAAGTGCAGTTCTCTAGAAAGGCGCCTCATCTACCTTCGTTCTGCTTGATTTTGGAACTTTTGGCACCATCTACGAGCACTGTTATTGAAGTAATGGCGAAGAGATCTTGTACTGGCACACTTGATGTGTTGTTTCTATGGAGGCTTGCTTGTATGCCCTTTTGATTTTGCTATTTAGGACCAAGATGGCTTCATCGATGGCTGGCATGGTGGAGACATCTGTTGTTGGGCGAACCCTGTTATTTAGTCACAAGCTGAATTGATCCCAGTGTGTTGTGACAGACGTAGGCTGACGAAGGTGAGCAGTACCCTCCGGATGGAGCCATTGACAGGATGATGATCTGAAGTTATATCTATAACAGTGGTGAGCTGTAGATATAGTTGCAGATTTTTCAATATTGCGACTTCCAGGACATGTCGTTCATGGTTGAGGTTAGTTGGATCATGGTTCGGTTCTTCAGGGCCTATGGTAATCGCTTATAGCCGTTTTTCAAGTTCGTGGAGTCGTATTCCTCTTGGGTTCTTGCGCCGAGAGTTCCAACCGTAATATTTGACATTAAGATCACCTCACATGAGGATCTTGTCAAATCGGTCGAAAAGAGCCGTGAAATATTGTTAGTGGAACTGTCGTTGCGGACTTAAGTATGCAGACACGATCGTGACAATGTCTTAAGAAATGGAGACATTCGCTGCTGTTTCCTCAACAGACGTGAATTGAGGAAGTGTTAGTTGTACGTGGGTGATGGTTTTTTGAAGAAATATGGCCGTGCCCCCTCCCCCCATCCCGCCCCCGTCACGTTCAGTTGCAGTTTTCCCAAGTCGGGCGGCGGTGTCTCTAGTGAGTTGGTCATGCCGTTGGCGGTCTTTATTAGTGATTAGTTGAGTTCTGTCGTCCGTTGAAGGTGGCATGTTCACACAGAACGGCTCATGGGCCGTAAGAGCTACGGTCCTGCCTGCAGATCGATGCCCTGTCGAAGGTCGGGACCTTGGCCTCGAAGGCCGGGGGCTCACCAACTTCGGGTGGGGTCCTAGCCCTCTGTCATACCCTATCTTTGCAGTGTCTGTGTCTACCTTGTCTTTTACCTGTTCGTAAACATCAAAGGTCCTTCTGCCGGTGCAAAAGTCGTCATAAGTGGAGCGACTGATGCGGCGGTTGGCGGGACAAGGCCAGCCGAACGGCGATCGACCGGCTCCCGCGATGCCGAGGTAGGTGTCTCGGCCGCGCGCCCTCTTCTGTCTGTTCGCCACGGCATCGCAAAGTCGACTGATTAATATGACCACAGCTTATGTTTGACTTCAACCTGCAGAAGCTACTCATAGACGGCAGGTTGCAGCACTAGCAGTGTTAGATGACGCGATAAACAATGCAGTCGTTGTCGCAATGCGGAAGCGGAGCGATTTATGTTACATCCAAAAGGGCACGATCATTGGCTTTCGGGCCAAGGGTGGAAGCATTTCCGGAATGGGTAAGTCTGTAAACTAACCGCTTGCCGCCGTGGTCAAAGTATACGATGGATGGCAGAATGACGCTACCAAAAACCGGAGCAGAGGCAACTGTGGTGACAGGGGTGAACGACGGCTGCGGAGACATGTGTGGGCGTATATACGTGAAACAGTTGGGCAACTGATCGCCAAGATGAACAAAGGAGAGGTGCATGGTTCATGTATCCGTATTGACTACTGTTCATCGGCGACGAAGGCTAGAATTTGCACTACAGTACGGCTACTGGACGTCCACCGAGTGGCGGCAGGTAGCCTTTTCACACTTTTCATCCTCCATCGGGTGTGAAACTTGTGAAAGCAAATACGCTACAATAATCGTCGGAAGGGTCCAGACGGGAGCAGCGAGAGTTACGGTCTGGGGAATGTCTTAGTGGCATTCCATGGGTTACCTCGTCATTCTGGAAGACACAGTGGATCAATGCAAGTATGCATCTGCCATTAGGGATCATGTCCACCCGTGCATGCAGTTTTATTTTCCTCGGGACGATGGCGTCATCAGCAGGGCAATGCAACATACAACACGGCTCGCAGTGTACTTGCGTGGTTCGAATAGTACCGGGATGACTTCATTGTACTCGCCTGGCCAACTGACCTCCCACGTTCAAACTCAATCGAGAATCTGTGAGACCACCTGGATCGGTCTGTTGCCACGGACCCTTAACCGCGAAACGTGGCGCTGCTGACCACGGCACGGCTGCTCATCCCTGTCGGTACCTTCCAGAATCTCACTGATTCTCTTCCTGCAGGTCTCGCAGCGGTCCGCCGCGCAAAAGTTGATTATTTAGGCTTTTGACAGGTGGCACGTCAAAGTGACTTGTCAGTGTGTCAACACGGTTTTCAAGCTACAAGAAAGGGCGATAACAATAATAATAGAAAACAGTACTCGAACTCATTGTAAAGATTTGTTCAAAACACTGAGTATTTTAACCACATCACGTGAGTGCATTTACCAGTCTGTTGTACACTTCACAAATAACATTGATAATTACTCTACAAACAGCTCTGTCCTCGACAGAAGAATAAGATCTAGGCCGAACTTACGAGAGCGTGCTGAAAAGCAATCATTTCGAACTTTTTATTCTCTTCTCTGTATCGGTTGAGGTATGTCATGTCGTGCATATAACTCGGTCGACTTTCCCGCTTCGCTGACGCAAGTAGCAATCAATGCCGCTCGAGGGGTTCGAAATGTAGCGTGTAACATGGCGTTTAACTCTGTCGGTGCGTGAGCAAAAGCGTTCTGTAACAGAGTTTCTAACCATAGAAGAATTCGTCCACACACGAAGCACCCTCTGCTTCAGGATTGGAATGCCAGGCCACACGAGCTCTGCGGCACCTGTAATAATCCAACGTCTTGAGTTCACTGTCATCGTTAATCCTCCGTACAGTCCCTACTTGACCCCATCCGGTTACCATAAGTTTCGAGCACTTAAAGAACATCTTCGCGGATTTCACACTGATATTGATGAAGCAGTCCAAGCAGAGGTGAGGTTGTTGCTCCGTCGACGAAATCAGACATTCCGGAGTAACAATATCAATAAACGTGTCTCACGTTGGGAGAAATGTTTTCGTCACCAGTGTGACTATGTTGAGAGATAAATACGTAGACATGAAGAATAAAGATGAAGAATGTTAATAAAGATTGTTTTATTTAAAAAAAAGAGTTTTCGCATAAAAAATTCGAAGGCGTTACTTTTCGCTACTCCACCGCATATTTACCAAGAAAGATTAAACATAAAATCCAAACAGTTATTTTCCACGAAGGAATAGAACTATACAATGAATTAACTTAAACAGCAGTTTCCACCCAGGAATAAAACTGTAAAATAAATTTCGCAGGGAGATAGTACACTACTGGCCATTAAGATTGCTACAACAAGAAGAAATGCAGATGATAAACGGGTATTCATTGGACAAATATATTATACTAGAACTGACATGTGATTACATTTACACGCAGTTTGCGTGCATAGATACTGAGAAATCAGTACCCAGAACAACCACCTCTGGCCGTAATAACGGCCTTGATACGCCTGGGCATTGAATCAAACAGAGCTTGGATGGCGTGTACAGGTACAGCTGCCTATGCAGCTTCAACACGATACCACAGTTCATCAAGAGTAATGACTGGCGTATTGTGACGAGCCAGTTGCTCGACCACCATTGACCCGACTTTTTCACTTGGTGAGAGATCTGGAGAATGTGCTGGCCAGGGCAGCTTTCGAACATTTTCTGTATCCAGAAAGGCCCGTACAAGACTTGCAACATGCGGTCGTGCATTATCCTGCTGAAATGTAGGGTTTCGCAGGAATCGAATGAAGGGTAGAGCCCCGGGTCGTAACACATCTGAAATGTGACGTCCACTGTTCAAAGTGCCGTCAGTGCGAACAAGAGGTGACCGAGACATGTAACCAATGGCACCCCATACCATCACTCCGGGTGATACGCCAGTATGGCGATGACGAATACACGCTTCCAATGTGCGTTAAACGCGATGTCGCCAAACACGATGCGACCATCATGATGCTGTAAACACAACCTGGATTCATCCGAAAAAATGACGTTTTGCCATTCGTGCACCCAAGTTCGTCGTTGAGTACACCATCGCAGGCGCTCCTGTCTGTGATGCAGCGTCAAGGGTAACTGCAGCCATCGTCTCTGAGCTGATAGTTTATGCTGCTGCAAACGTCGTCAGACTGTTTGTGCAGATTGTTGTTGTCTTGCAAACGTCACCTTCTGTTGACTCAGGGATTGAGACGTGGCTGCACGATCCTTTACAGCCATGCGGACAAGATGCCTGTCATCTCGACTGCTAGTGATACGAGGCCGTTGGGATCCAGCACGGCGTTCCGTATTACCTTCCTGACCCACCGTTTCCATATTCTGCTAACAGTCATTGGATCTCGACCAACGCGAGCAGCAGTGTCGCGATACGATAAACCGCAATCGCGATAGGCTACAACGTGATGGTACGCATTTCTCCTCCTTACACGAGGCATCACAACAACGTTTCACCAGGCAACGCCGGTCAACTGCTGTTTGTGTATGAGAAATCGGTTGGAAACTTTCCTCATGTCAGCACGTTGTAGATGTCGCCACCGGCGCCAACCTTGTGTGAATGCTCTGAAAAACTAATCATTTGCGTATCACAGCATCTTCTTTCCTTTTCTTTTCGGAAAAAACTTACTACCATAGTAATGCTGTGTATGATAGTAATACCTTACCCTATTTCTGAACTCAACCTCTCACTCATTATAGAGGGTTGCTGACTTACTTTTTCAGGCTAGCAAATGAGAAGTGGTGGTACGCAAAATGGAAAAGAAACATCATCGCTATGGTGCTGACGTCAGACAATAGTATGCGCAGCTTTAAATCAGGAAATAATGTTTGTATAGTGTGTCTAGTGTGCGCAGTTACTAGGAGTAAGAAATGAATGAGTACTGTAGCACTAGCCTTGTACAGTACTAAGTAGGGGAGACCAGGGTACGTTCAATCAGAGCACTTTTCTCGGGAACCGTTCTTACTAGAGCGCTACCGACAGTGGAAGACTCTTACTATCGTCTAATGATGTCTCTCACAATCTTCACGGCACTAACTGAGTGAACATTTTAGCGCGAAGAACATGTTTGTGTTTTTGTGCAGGGCGGGTGAGTTTTGTTACTCAAATATCTAAGCTCCCGGGGGAACATTATTTTCAGAACTGAAAATTGATAATTATACGTTCGTTTACAGTAGATTATTGTACAAGTTACGTTTGTACTATTCGAAAGACTGAAAGTTACCACTGTTGTTTTGAAATGATTAGAGACATGACGTTGGGGCACGTTTATGTAGTGCTATTGGAGCACGTTTACGCGCTATTTTGAATTGCCATCCTGACTGATACTCCAGTCGAGGAAACTTTAAGACAACAGGAAAAAAAAGTCACAGGAGAATAAATGTACAAATTGCTAAAACAAGCTATTTCAGCCTAATGAAACTTCTACACCTAGATCTACATTCTACGCATACATACGCCGAAAACCACTGTACGGTGCATGGCAGAGGGTACCTTTGCGAGGTGCCAGGGCTAGCAGTGTATTTAACACTAAATTCTTCTATAATCTTCATATGGAAGTGATGCTCTCAGCCCCCCCCCCCCTTTTATAATTTCGACTTTTGCTGTTGCACATGGATTAAGAAGAAACGCGAACTGACTCTACTCGACCATGCAATAATTTAAAGAAATTAATTTGATAAATAAGTTTCATTAACGTGGTGAGAAATGAAAGGGTTGCTCTACCGATCTACAGAATGAAAGTTCTGTTCAAAATAACAATTTGATTTACTATGAATAAACTCAAAATAATAAACACAACACATGAAACATTTACAATAAGGCAAATTGGATACTCAAATAAATGCTGTGAAGGTGGTTCAAAATGGCTCTGAGCACTATGGGACTTAACATCTGTGGTCATCAGTCCCCAAGAACTTAGAACTAATTAAACCTAACCAACCTAAGGGCATCACACACATCCATGCCCGAGGCAGGATTCGAACCTGCGACCGTAGCAGTCGCGCGGTTCCGAAATGAGCGCCTAGAACCGCGAGACCACCGCGGCCGGCTTGTGAAGGTGAAGTTGCCCGTAAACTAGCTTGTGACGTTTATGTCCAAGTGGTATGTGGAGCCAATTCCTTGCAACTCCAATCTTAAGAGAAACACCCAGCCAAACCAACATTAATTGCTGTTACAGTTGTGAGAATTCAGACAATGAACACTCAAGACAGAACCACGTAAGAAATGACGGGAACAGGCGCGCTCTGCTGAGCTCTGATGATCACAGAGCAAAATTCCCTAATCTGCCGGTGCTGCGGACATACATTACCAAGCTGTCTTCTTAACTGCAAGGACACGATCTGGCGTACCGGAAGTGATGGCTGGTTTCTTCGACGTCCAGTCGTGGTGATGATAATGTCACGAGTATAGCCCGAAACAAATTATCCTGGTCTGGTTGTTCCAGACTAAAGACTTTCTATCAATACAAATGGGCCTCTGAGGGAGTCACACAGTAACTCCGATACAGTCAACTTTAGCCAAAACTGCTCAAGACGGACAACATAGGCCGCTTGTATGCAGAACGCTCAATTGCCAACTGTACTCGGAAAGTTACGTTGAAGTCGAAACTTCAGCAACTTCGTCAAACAGTTACAATTAAGTGAAAGTATATTAGACAGCCAACGGAAGGCAGGCTGTCCAGAGCAGCGAGAGCTCAGTTTTGTAACCTACTCCAACCGAAAGGCGAGAGCCGACTCTCTCAAGAGCACCTGTACAAACCGAACACAGAACATTCCCGCCCCCACGGCAGTGACCGTGGTTAAACGTTCCTATCAGCAACTTGGAAACCGGCGGAAAATTCAACTCTATTGCCGAAGCACTACCATCACACCGATGAAGATACTTGGCGCCAATTTCTGCGCCGATTTTGCTACGTCACGGAGCTATCCCCTGAGCAAGCCAATCAGAGTTATGATTTTGCAGAAATCGCGGGAATTTGCCCGCCAAGACTGCCTGGGAACACAAGTCATTCACACACCACGCTGGTAACCCGCCAGAAAGTGTTTTCACTAAATTTCTGCAAGTTAACGGAATCTCTAGCCCAGCCGTTCCGTCAGGCCCCTGTGGACGTGTCGCCTCCGCTCTTATGACAATGTCGGCGTCTGGAAAGCATCCACTCGACTCCCTCACACCCGCCGGCTTAACTCTTTCAAGATCAACAGAACCCGCCTGTCACCAGACCACCCGGGTGACGAGATACGCTACGTGGGAAGTCTGCGTGTGAAGGAACAGTAGCTTATTACCACATGCAATTAGAGAGGAAAATCGAATTACTAAGAGTAAGGTAGAAATATGAGAGGGGGCTCATGCCTCGCAAATAGAGCGAGGGAAAAACGACTGTCTGTATGCTTCTGTACGATCCTTAATTTCTCGCATCTAATCACCATTGTCCTTACACAAAATGTGCGCTGGCAGCAGTCGAATTGCTCTGCAGTTGGCGTTAAATGCTGGTTGTATAAATTGACGCGATAGTGCCTTGCAGAAAGACCATCGTCTTCCCTCGAGGGATTCCCATTCGAGTTCACGAAGGATCTGCGTAATACGTGTGTGCTAATCGAAGCTACCGGTAACAAATCCAGCAGCTTAGATTCTACCTAGTAGGGATCTCAAGCTCTCAAAGACTTCTCAAGAACGGGTGGTTCTAGCATTCTATTCACTGTATCTTTTACTGATGAGCTACGCTTTCCCAAAATTCTCCCAATAAAATGAGATCGAGCATTCGCCTTCCCTACTACAAACCTGACGTGCTCATTCCATTTCATATCGGTTTGCAACGTTATGCCTAGATATTGAATGGAAGTGACTATGAAGCCGTACCTTACTAATGCGGTATTCGAAAGTTGCAGGACTGTTTTTCCTACTCATACGCATTAACTTACATTTTTTCTAAATTTAGAGTAAGCCGCCGTTCATCATACCAACTAGAAATTCTGTCTGAGCCATCCTGTATATTCGTGCAGTCACTCAACAGCGACACCTTCCCGCACACCACAACGTCATCAGCCAACATCCGTAAATTGCTGCTCACCCAGTCCGTCAGGTCACTCGTTTATATAGAATATAAAAGCGGTCCTATCACACTTCCCTCGGGCACTCTTCTTAAGCGTAAAGAATTAATTGTGTGAGCGCAATTTCCAAAAGCAAGAACAAGGAAGAATGAGGATAGGCCTACTTCTGATGTCGTTATTAGTTTTCACATGCTAACTCTCCATGCTCTCCTGTCTTCTGCCATCCTCTTCAGGTCCGCGCAGTTTCCGGATTCCTTATGTCGTCTGTCATCTTGCACTTCCTCCTTTCTCTCAATCTCGTCTCACAAAGTAGCCCTTTCAAAGCATGTCAGCAAGCACTCTCGTCGCAAAAAATGTCACTTTCAGCTTTTCTTCCTTTCTCTTGATGAACAGGGTAAAAATAGCCTGTGCATTTACTGCTTCCAACGGCACAACGCATCGTGTAGTTGTAAAAGGTGGCCTCACGACGATTGTGCCACATGTGTGCATAAACTGAACTAGGATAACTGTGGGCCTTATTATTCTAACAGGTGGAAGTTCGCCAAAAGAAACTGTTTACTTCAAGTAAAATTTTTGTGCTTTATCATGTTAATTGGTGTAAGTAAGCCTGTAATTTCGTTTACTGGCAATAAAGCATATTTTGAACATTTCAATTTTGTGTTTTGTTTATTTATTATTGTGTTCTATGATATGGGTAAGCGTGACCCCATTGGCGCGCAAACCTTACTCGTTTACCCACTCGACTTGTGTCTATATAAAATTATTTTTTATTGTGATGTTGAGCTAGAAGAATATTTACAGGGCTATACTTTAATAACAATGTTCTAAGACTAAAACGTTTTATCCACTATAGAGCTAACCAAACAGCCGTAAAACTTCCGAAAAGAAATCCGAGTAAATGTGCCACGTTCTCCCCTAAATTATTTGCAAAATAGTATTGTAGTCTACGAATAAATCGAATGTGGTAGCACTGTCTTAAAGAAACTCGCTATATATTTGGGAGAGTGGATGTTCCAGTCTTCATCTCGCCATCTTCGCCGGCCGGTGTGGCCGTGCGGTTCTAGGCGCTTCAGTCTGGAACCGCGTGACCGCTCCGGTCGCAGGTTCGAATCCTGCCTCGGGCATGGATGTGTGTGATGTCCCTAGGTTAGTTAGGTTTAAGTAGTTCTAAGTTCTAGGGGACTGATGACCTCAGATTTTAAGTCTCATAGTGCTCAGAGCCATTTCGCCATATTCGTTTAGATTTTCCGTAGTTTCCCTAAATTACTTCAGGAAAATACCAGGGTGTTTCCGACTTTAACGCCGGGGCCTGCCATCGGTCCTCCGCATCTCCCCCCCCGTGTCCAACTAGACCTATACGTATGTTATATACACTGAAGAACCAAAGAAACTGGTACACCTGCCTAATATCATGTAGGGGCCCCGCAACACTACGTGGCATGAACTCGACTAATGTCTGAAGTAGTGCTGGACGGAATTACACCATGAATCCAATAGGGCTGTCCATAAAGAGTACGAGGGGGTGGAGATCTCCTCTCAACAGCACGTTGCAAGGCATCCCATATATGCTCAATAATGTTCATGTCTGGGGAGTTTGGTAGCCAGCGGAAGTGTTTAACATCAGAAGAGTGTTCCTGGAGCCACTCTTTAGCAATTCTGGACGTGTAGGGTGTCACATTCTCCTGCTGGAATTGCCCAAGTCAGTCGTAATGCACAATGAACACGAATGGATGCAGGTGATCAGTCAACGTGCTTACGTAGGTATCACCTGTCAGAGTCGTCTCTAGGTTCCATATCACTCCAACTGCACACTCCCCACACCATTACAGAGCCTCCACCAGCTTGAACAGCCCCATGCTGACATGCAGGTACATGGATTCATGAGGTTGTCTCCATTCCCGTACACGTGCGTCCCCTCGATACAATTTGAAAGGAGGGTCGTTCGACCAGGCAAATTCTTTCCAATTGTCAACAGTCCAATATCGGTGCTGACGGGCCCAGACGAGGCACAGAGCTTTGTGTCGTGCAGTCATCAAGGGTACACTGGAGAGCCTTCATCTCCGAAAGCACATAATGATCATGTTTCGTTGAATGATTCTCACGCTGAGACTTGATGGTGGTTCAGCACTGAAATCTGTAGCAATTTGCGGAAGGGTTACACTTCCGTCACGCTGAACGATTCTCTTCAGTCGTCGTTGGTCCCGTTCTTGCAGGATCTTTTTCCGGCCGCTGTGATGTCGGGGATTTGATGTTTTACCGGTACACACGTGAAACGGTCGTAGGGGATATTTCGCACTTCATATCTACCTCGGAGATGCTGTGTCCCATCGCTCGTGAGCCGACTGTGACGCCACGTTCAAACTTACTTAAATCTTAATAACCTGCTATTGTAGAGTAGCAACCGATCTAACAATTGTGTCAGACACTTGTCTTATATAGACGTTGCCGACCGCAGCGACGTATTCTGCCTGTTTACATATCTCTGTATTTGAATGCGCGTGCCTATACCAGTTTCTTTGGCGCATCATTGTACATGAATAATGCTGTTTTAGTTGTCCTTAAATTGTAATACCATGGCATGTCTAATACCTCGAATATCCTTGTCAAAGTGGTCTACTGATGAATAAATTTACGAGTACTGCTGGTACCAGTGACTTAAAATGGCGCGGTCGATTTCCCCCCACCCCCACCCCTCTCCCCTCTATTCCAACCCTGTTCGAGCTTGTGCCTCGTCTCTGTCGACACTTTTTATTCTAGCTCAAATCTCTCTCTGTCTGTTTCATGTCACATGACCCCCTTCTCCATTTCAAAACTACGAATTTCATCCTAGATGGCTGTTTCAAAAATGGCAAACATAATGGTAAAATTGCCTCACATGCCCCTCTCCCCCCCCCCCTCTCCCATTTCATACTAGTTGACTTTAAATTTCTGTTTATCCACCCATTCTTTAGAACTGAAGTTCCACTGTTGTGAACTACACTCCCTTCACCCCTCCCTGAACTTCTTAATACACAGATAGTAATCAGAACATGGAGCGATGGCTCGAAAGGATGGAATGTCCTAGAATAGTCTTCATGTCCATTTGTGATAGCTCATTGCATAAATGACAGCTGTTAATGCAAAAGAAACAGGGATGCCTCATACTTAAGGCAACTGTTGTTGCGACATTAGCAGGGTTTATGTGTGACTGTGCGGAGAAGCAGGAGGACTTGCATGTCACCATCTTAAACCCTTGCAGATTCAAAAATCGCGCCTACCTCTCCCCAACACACTGAACAGTCTACCTCACACTGTCGCATTCCATCTCGGATGGGTGGCAGTAGTGGCTTAAAACAATAATAATTATCAATATCGATCATAGGTAAATGTTAACACTAACTCTTACACTTTCACTAAAAACTCATTTATTCTGCGGATATCCACAGATTTACCTGCGGAGATCCACATCGACATGAACGTTTATCTGCAAGGTGATTAATACAGCGGATATCGGCATCCATGCACATCTGTAATCGTAACTTTTATCGTAAACTAGCAGACTACTTGGCGTTGCCCTATTACGTATTTATTTCATTTCTTCTATTAGTCCGTCTCCTCCTTACCCCTCTCTCTGCCTCTCTCATCCTTCACCCCCTTTCTATCTCTCTCCTCTATCCCACTGTCTGTCCACCTCTTCCATCCGCCACTCTCCGTCCATATCATCTTGCCTCTCTCTCTGTCCATCTCCTTCTCTTACCCTCTCTCTGTCAATCTGTCCCTCACTCTGCTCATTTGCTCCTTCCTACTCTGTCCATCTCCTCCGCCCTCTCTAATTCCATCTCCCCCTCTCTTTGTCCATCTTCTCCTCCCCCTCCCTCTGTCCATTTCCTCTTCCCCTCTCTCTGTCCATTTGCTCCTCTCCTTCTCCCTGTTCATCTTCTCCTGTTCCCTTTCTCTGTTCGCCTCCTACTCTTACTTCTCTGCATCCATTTCTTACTCCCTTCTCTCTGTTCATCTCCTCTTGTCCCTTCTCTCAGCCTATCTCTTCCTCCCTCTGTCTCTGCCCAACTCTTCCTCTTTCCTTTCTCTGTCCATCCCCTCCTCACCCTCTCTCTGTCCATCTCCCCCTCCCCTTTCTGTGTCCATCTCCTTATCATCCCTTATATGTGTCCACCTCGTCCTTTCCCTTCGCTGTCTATGCATCTCTTCCTCTCCCCTTCTCTCTCCACGTTATCACTCCCGCCCCAATAGGACGCTGGTGGTTCTTTTCTTACCCCCCCCCCCCACAGTATTTATTTCCAAATCGTAACTAATATGCATATGAAATTTGGTTGTGTAGGTGATGATGGGCTTGTTATCCATGTCTTTACCCACGTACTGACATGCCAAATATATTTCACATATATTTAACCTATTTCACACGTATTTGTACACAGACTTCACCTGTATCTGTATCGAATTCGTCCTGCAGTATAATTTTCAAACAGCTTAATGTTAATGACGTCGTATCGCCTGACCTACATACTGTACAGTTATATAACTTTGCAGGTGCATCTACTCGTATATGTGGCTACTGTCTGCGAAATGTGTAGTGAATAAAGTTGGTAATGAAGCAGTAATAAATTAATACGTCATACATGATCCTGCATTTTTTCACGCATCTCAGTATTTGACGTCATGTGTCCTAAAATATGTGTCGTACAATGATATATTTTTGCAGGCGCATTCAGCGACAGATGTGGATACTATCTGCGAGATATTTTGCGAATAGAGTTAGTAGTAAAGAAGTAATGAATTAAAAAGTCATGGGTATGCACTGTAGAATATGGAGCTAAGCACACGTTCTGGTAGAAAAATGTATCATACAATCGTTCTGTACTTAATGAAGATTATTTTATCGCTCTGCTTAAATGGGAAACAAGTGTTTTTTGGTTCTAGTATGAGCTGGTGGCTCAGACACGTAAGCGAGCTACGTCACCTCCCAGCCCGATACCACAGCTGGATCACTTACGTAAGTTATGTTTAGATTATACGCCAGCACAGTACAGACATGCGGCACTCAGTGTTGTTGGAGCAGTCAGATAAGAGCGACTAGTTCCAAGGTCGAGGCTACTTTCCTACACACCGATTAACTGGGTTTACCGGTTCAAACACAGGCTTTATTAACGTCTCCGTTCTCATCGCTGCAAATAATGATGTAAAATGTTCCGCTTTCCCAGTGATCCTATATCGAAACCTATGTACCGACCAAGGGACCGTAGGAACTTCATTCACTTTGAGAGGATGTGCAGAGCACGGCTAGGACTTCAGCGTATGTAAACAGAAAGACGCAGCTCGCAACTGTTTTCGAGAAAATAGGGTTTGAGAATTTTAAGCAAGATATATGCTTTGTAAGGTCGCTAGTATTCAAGGAGTCCGCAGCCGAGCGAACGAACTTTAAGTTTCATAAACGGAATGTCTCTGGATCGAATCTCGCTCCTGGTGATTTTCCTTCATCCCCACTTAATTACACTGTGCAAATTATCAATATTTACTGATTCATTTCTTATTTCGATAACCTTTATCCTGAGAAAAGGAGAAAAAAAAGTTGTAAGGGAATTGGAAGGGAAAAAAGATACAAGAGAACTTTCAGTTAGAGTAGTATAGCCATTTTATTTATATTACTGTAGCCACGTTTCCCACAAGATTAATAGGTAACCTATGGAGCAATGCAAGTGTCAAGATGACACTCACCGTAGAAACTTGAGAAACAGTGATTATTGGGGCGCACAGCACCTGTAAAGAACCCCGAATCTTCGTATGTTCACTATTCTTTCAATGAATCTATTGCAAAAAATCCTGGTTTACATTCATAAACAGTTCTAGGTCGTCATAAAATTTCACGGTTTACCACGCATGTCGAAGCATATCACCAAATATTGGTACAGACAGCTGATGGTGTACGAGTGATTGAATTTTAAAGCAGTCTTTTCTAGAAGCTACCTCTCTTTCTGTTCGATGGTGTACAAGCAATTCCGCATTCGTTTTGTAATGTTCCTCACCTACTTGTAAAATGAAACGCCTCAGGGCTACGCCTGCAGAGTAAGTTTTGGAGGAGCTACTTTAATACTGTGCGTTGGCAGACTCAATCCATCTTGAAAATTTTCGCCGTTTTTTTGCCCTTTCCATGAATCGAGGAGCAAACGTATGGCTTCAAGATGTCACTTACAAAAATCTTGTATAATGTTTGTTGAGTTTGCCGAACTGTTAAGATGTTACCTAATATTTTTGTATTGGCATGCGTGCTCATCATGGTCTCTCACAAGCAAACGAAGACCGTTGATTGTTATTTTCCGGATAAGGCCACAACATATTATGCTTCACTCTATGCGTATCCTTGTACTGAAGAAGCATATCACTTTTTTGTCAGAATTACTTGTCATAAACAAAAAAAGTACCAGCAGGGGGATTCGACCCATAGACCTCGCGCGTATGAAACTAAGCGCTCACTCACTCAGCTGCGGACACCTTCAATACTACCGACCATACAGAAGTATAGAAGCAAGCCTAAATTTTTCAAACTCGATTTTGTCTAAAATAGTTGGGAGTTGCGTCTTGTCGCTTTCATATGTTGCCTTCCTAGTCACTCCCTACACATCCCACCAATGCGAATCAGCTCTGTGGGGGTAAGTTCGTACGGCCGCTTGTGAGCAATGTAGCATATTACGAACTTGATTCGGAAATTGCGAACTCATTTTGACGTCAATTGTAGTAGTTATTAGCTGGCAGCAGCCGAAGGTGAGGAAGGGGTGGAGGACACCCAAGGGCGTCTCCCCTTGTCTGCTGCAGGCTGGCTGGTCCGCGTGTGTAGGAAGTCACGCTGGAACAGTTGAAGCCTTCACTTAACGTAACTACGCCGGACCCTGACTCTCGCTGGTCCGTCGTGACGCGAAACTTATCGTTTAACTTTGCTTCTATTGCTTCCTCTATCACCTGACATTGCACGGCAACTCTCCGCTACGCTGGTACTAATTTATTGAACTTTCTCCTCAGCTGAATGAACCCATATTTCTATCATACTCAACGTTTCAGTATGTCCCGAAATAACTGTTCGAGTCTCTGTCACTTGTTCGTTGAGGATTTTGAAAGTGGCTACCTGACCGTCTAGTTGATGAGTGACTGTAAATACCTGTCCAACTACTCTGGTGAAATTGCTTTCGACCTTACTCAACAATGAGTCGATTTTTGATAAAGCTTCCTTTTTTTCTCAAGTGCACTGTCTAGCCTCTCGTCCCGTTCAGTTATGCCAAAGTCTCAAGCTGCACTGTAACTTTGACACGATATTTCCTCTAATTAAAATTTGTACCGGACCGGACCACGAACCTGGATTTCCTTCTTATAGCGAAACCAATAAAAAAAAAAGGAAAAGAGGACTCAACTTCGGACCGGTGGAGGCAGGGTAAGCAAGGCCTGGCCACGATGCGTCTCCCTTCCCGTCCCTGAACCCCTGAACACGCCCCCTCCAATTTTTTTTGTTTTTCGTGTGGGGAGCAGGAAGGCAGGTTAAACAAAACCTCTTTATTCTTACATTGATGCCCTTATAGGGGTAAAGAAAGTAACCAACAAAGTTAAAGCATAAATAAAACGTAAAGGCCGCACTACCAGCTAACCTACGTTAGACATTACGCCCGCTGTTACAGTCAACATGTCCAAGGATCATTCTAACCCACCATTAGCGCCAGGTACATCTTCACAGAGAAAGGGTTCATGTGGTTCTGCCACTTGTTCCGGCCTTTTTCGTAAAAGTGACATGCACACAAGGTTAAATTCTCATACCCGGCACACCACAACTGCGGGGAGGTTCCAAGAAGACACTAGCCAAATAATCAGGAAAGTATTGGTTGCAGTGTGGGTGGCGTTGTAGGCAAGTGAATTCATCCAACAGGAACGTCCAAAAATCGACAGAGTGTTTCTCATCATGACAGTAAAGAGACAATATCGTCTAACTCTTCATCCATATCACTGGATTCATCTTAGTACGTGGGTAAAACGTCATGTCTGAGCCAAGAAGGGATGTCGGAGTCACTGTTGCAGGGGTCGTTCGCTGAATGAAGGCCAACATCAGTCTCGTTAACCTCCACTATTCCAGGGCGAACCCACGATAACGAGAAGAAGACCTGGACACACCACCGTCTCGCTGCTGTCGGTAGCCCCGAAAGAAAAAATAAATAAATAAATAAAAAATTAAAAACAATTATTCCCGTTCCGTTCTCTCTCCTTTTTATAGAAAACGATCAGAGGCCTGTTTCATTTTTGTTTGTGGGTGGCAAAAATCCGTCCTACTTAGCTTTTAGGGGGAAAGTGGCGGTGGTATTAGTTATTGTTTTTGTTTGTAGGCTAGACAGACTCTGGGGGTAGTATGATTGTTAGGGGGCAAGACCTGTAATGGAAGTGGTCTAGAGGGAAAAGAAAGTGGTTAACAAACTAAAAAATGAAAAGTGGTTATGCAACCACTCGCGATAAGTGGGAAACCGGGTTCGAGTTCTGATTCAGCAAAAATTTTCATGGATCACTAATAACTAGTGCAGCTTCTAACACGGCTGCTCCCTATGATGAACTGTACTTCTTCACTTAGTCATATATCTATATAAATACGTGGCTGTGTAAATGGGAAACAGCGATGTTAAAAAGCAGTTCTAAAATGGTTACTACAGTGAATAAAATATTTTAATACTTATCTTATTATGTGGATGTATTTGTGGCTCTAGACGTTGTCTTCTCTACTAGATTGTGTGAAGTTCCAGGTCTGTTGAACACTAGTGAAGATACATATCCACATTTTCATATCATTTTCTTTTATTTCTCATCCAGACATGGTAAACAATGAGATTTATGCATCAGATTTTTGCACATCGCTAAACAGAGTCCACTTGCGAGCCAACAAAGATTTCATACAATCCTCATGTAAAAAGCTCGCAAAACATTTCGAAAGCATTTTCAACACAAATCAGTTTCCAACATAAAAGTCGTACATAGCGCACATTCTGTTCACAGAAAAAGACTAACCTACAACTCTGTTTCCAGGGAAAGACTGTATTTCTCGACCTCGAAACAATGACTAACTATGTTTTGAAGTATATGACAAACGATACAGTACAGCATGAAGCTCTAAATTGTTCCAGCACCGTTTATCGGTAAAATCAAGTACTGTATACAGCCTTTTGCATACATTATTACGAAGAAAACAAAATATTTGTATACAGAGGGAAAAAAATGGTAACACCACAAAGGAGTTGTGCGACATGAACGAAAGTTGGTAGGCGTGTTACTACACGTGAAAGATGATGTCTACTTAAATTTCGGGACAGTCGCATATTAAGAGGATACAAATCAGGTTTGCTTTAAATACACGCTGTAACGATCCTGTGCGTTAGTTACCTTTTAGACAGGACGTGATGAGTTGATGTTAGTCAAGAATGTATTTAGGGGGACATAGACGCCATTATCAACGTCTCACTGAGTCTGAACGAGGTCGTGTTATAGGGCCACGAGAAGCTGGATGTTCCTTCTGCGGTGCTGCAGAAACACTTGGCCGTAGTATAGGCACTGTACTTGAGTGCTGGCAGCGGTGGTCACCAATATGTACGGTCGCAACAAGGCCAGGATCCGGACGGGCACGCAGCACTACCCAGAGGGATGACCATCATGTTCGGTGTATGGCTCTGCCGCATCGTACTGCATCTGCAGCAGCAATCACAGCAACAGGTGGCACAACAGTGACACAAAGTACTGTTACAAATCGATTACTTCAAGCTCAGCTCTGGGCCAGACGCCCTGTAGCATGCATTCCACTGACCCCAAACCACCGCCATTTGCGACTTCAGTCGCGTCAAACGAGAGCTCATTGGAGGACAAGGTGGAGGTTTGTTGTGTTTTCCGATGAAAGCTGGTTCTGTCTCGGTGCCAGTGATGGCCGTGTGTTGGTTAGAAGGAGGCCAGTTGAGGGCCTGCAACCAACCTGTACCTACACCTGCGGTTATGGTTTGGGGTGCGACTTCCTATGACAGTAGGAGCATTCTCGTGGTTATCCCACGCACCCAGACTACATATTTGTACGTCTGTCTGGTGATTCGACCTGTTGTGCTGCCATTCATGAACAGAATTCCTGGCGGTGTTTTTCAACAAGATAACGCTCACCTATATACCACTATTGTAACCCATTATGCTTAACAGAGTGTCGGCATGTTGCGTTGGTCTGCTCGATCACCAGAACTGCCATCAATCGAGCGCATTTGGGGCATTATAGGACGACAACTCTAGCGACATCCACAAACAGCCTTAACTGACCGACCAATGTAGCAGGCATGGAATTCCACCCCAAAAAACTAACATCCGACACCTGTGCAAGACAACGCACGCACGTGTGCATGCTTGCATTCAACATATCGGTTACACCAGTGATTAGTGTACCAGCATTTCACATTACAATGGCTTGTTTCGCGCTTACATTAACCGGTGATCTTGCAATGTTGATCACTTAAATATGTTACCTAGAGAAATATATTCCAGAAATTTCATTATTCTACAATGATTATTTTTTGGTGTTGCAGTTTTTCTTCCTGAGAGTATATTGGGCAACGTAATTTTGAAACACAATCACGGAGTATGCCACATTATCAAAAGAATATATATTTTGTATTTTCTTCCACATGACTTTTTTTTATGAAAAATTGACTTTGTGTCTGGAAAATTATAACAGTTATTGATTTAGTGGATAATAAGATGGTATGAGAAATTTCGTAACCAAAATATTGTAAAGTGTGAAATATGCGCCATTTCTAAACACATCGAACAAATGGAATTTGCTAGGTGGTAGCCTTTAAATCGGCCGCGGTCCGTTAGTATACGTCGGACCCGCGTGTCGCCACAATCAGTGATTGCAGACCGAGCGCCGCCACACGGCAGGTCTAGTCTAGAGAGACTCCCTAGCACTAGTCCCAGTTGTACAGCCGACTTTGCTAGCGATGGTTCACTGCCTACATACACTCTCATTTGCAGAGACGACAGTGTAGCATAGCCTTCAGCTACGTCATTTGCTACGACCTAGCAAGGCGCCATATTCAATTACTATTCTGAACAGATAATATTGTGAATCATGTACCGTCAAGAGCGACGTTCATCATTAATGGATTAAAGTTAAGTATCAACTAATTCCGTCCGCTTTCTGAATTCTAATTCCTTGTCATGTTCCAGACCTCACGTCAGTATAGTCCTTTCCTCCTCACGCCAGCCTGCCTGAACTTAAACGCGTGCATTTTGGCCTCCTCTCGTAACACGGTGTTGGCTCTTCTGCCAACACTACAGAATTTATACAATAATTATAACTTATTTTAAAATCAAAAATAAAAATAATGTTCGAAAGTGTTTGACACAAACTTTGAAAGGTGTGAAATTTAGCAGCATATTTCCATACAATATACAGATCTCACAGGCTCCCCTTTTGCACTCCAGACTTGCAATTTTAAGTAAAACGCAAGAAAGAAGAACGGAATCGCAAATTTCATTAAACAGGATTATTATCGTATTCTGCTATTGACAAAGGTCCCAGTACTTCTGGTTGATTATAAGAGTTATAGTATAGTGGTGGTGTCAGCGCAATTTTGATATCAAATTGAAATGCAAATTAATTAAATTGCTCAATTAGTCACCCCCATCACCGCCCACATCCGCCCACGTCCGCCCCCGACCGCACCCACCCCCGCCCCCCGATGACGTCACGTGTTTTCTCAGCTGCACGTGTGCCCCAGCCCACTCCTCCCGCTCCCGCCCCCTCCCCCCTCCCCAAGCTACCCTATTGGCGGAATTTCGAATTTTTACGGAAATTTCGAATCTTGGCGGGAATTTTGAATTTTCGTGGGAATTTCTTTGTCCCAGGGCTGTACTGATGTACCCACCCCACCCCATCCCCCACCCCTACCTGGAAATTGGCGGGAAATACAAATTTGGGAGGGAATTTTTTTCTCCACTCACGTGACCAGAATTGTTGGGACACGTTCAGTCTTTGCTGAGCTGTCGTTGTGGAACCATCGTGATGTGTTCGATCAACGAGATTAATGTGAAGGATAGAGCAGCTTTGAATAGCTGCATTACACGTACGCATTCGAAGGAGGACTGTAGCCGCAGTTCACTACAGGAGAAATGGACGACTATGCTAATGGAAGAGTGTAGGAGAAAGAAGCAGAAGAATTCAGTTCAGCAGATTGTGACAATAGAGGGATGGAGCCAAGATGCATGTCGTAACCGATACATGCTCATGCGCATGCGCAAGCTGTCATGATATTCCACATGAAGTATTCACTCTCCGAAAACGGTAGAGGCGGATTCGCTGCAGTGGAAGCATATTCGTATACGCAATATATACCATTGAAGAGCAACTGCACATCCCCATATAGTTCCCTTCCACCAACCCATCCTCGCGGCTGTGCGGAATGTGTTCTGTCGAAGAGCTATTGGTGTCTGACAGGGAGGAGTTTAACAGCCACGTTTCCTGTATGCATACAGCCGAGGACTGCACCCATAGCCTCCTACATGCAGAATGGAAAGGAGTTATATTGGCTGAGTGCCTGAAGAAGGAGAGGAATACTGTTCAGCAAATAATGGCTATGCAACAGAATGGTGCCAATATGCATTCTATAAGTCAGGTGGACCAGTGCTACTATTATAACTGCCAGCCGTTTTGAAATTCACGGTCAGTTTTCCACCTCACAAGAGACGTCTGCCTCTGATCCAGAGGACCAAACAGCTCGTATAGTTCACAATTATACCACCAGAAGCGCTTGAAATTTCTAATAGCCAATAGGAACATATCATCCGATCACAACGGGGATATAAGGTGGGCCCAGCAGCTCTGCAGCCTGAGTTGCAGTCAGTCACCCAGAATGAAGCGTCAGTCGAGATCGTCCAGCACCGTGCAGCCACAGCATCAACGGAATACGAAGAAGCAGCGGAAGAATAAGTGTCCCCCGCTCAATGTCTGTGTTTACTGCCGTGTGATGGTCTCTGTGCTCCTATCATCGCTTGTAACGGTTTTTCTTCTTTGCTCACCAGCGGTTGCGGCGTCCTCCAGCCTCTTGGGGTCTGCAACAGCGACGTGTCCCAACCCATCGGGACCCACAGCAGCAGCAGCATCCTGGGATCCTGTCCCGCACCTGGTCAGCTTGATGGAGCAAGACAATCAGCTGTTGTTGTCGGCTGAAGACACACAGCAGCCCCTGACTCGCTGAAGTGCACCGGAGATCCTAATCAGCATGACGCAGGGCGGTACTGGCCTCCATCATACGTGCCATCGCAGAATATTCCAGTGATACTGCATGGACAGAGTGAGTATGTTGTGGATGAGAAGATACCAGTTAAGCATTGTTCACTACTACTCTTCTCTTCAGTGTCTAATTTAACCGCTAGTGGTTAGAAACGTTTACATATTGGTATAGAAGCAACCATAGACAGAGAGTGGCGTATTGTGACAGAGATCGAGAATGCAACTAAAAAGTCATAAAGTGTCGTTTACAGAGGTGGAATGGGATGAAATCTGTCGTGCAAAAGCGTATATCATTCAACAGTTGACCGCCGAGTAGCACCTGAGCCGTCCTCCTCTGGACATTGTAAGACGTCATGGTCTCCTGACCTTCATTGCTTACATATTCCGCCCTTACAATCATATTCTGCACATCAAGACGCTTCATTCGAACCCAAAATCGATAAGATAAAGTCACTGTTGTATGAATTCATGTAAACGATATGCAAATAACTAGTAAATCGCAAATGCGCACCGAGATTGAAATACTCGGGCTGGCGTACACACATACGTTCTGGACATGAGGGTCACGGGAGCTTTTAGTTCGGGAGAGGCAGACCACATGCCGGGAGGCCGGTCCCTTCAGAGGACGAGTCAACCTTGACCACCCGTAGAGCAGATAGTGTTTGCCCAAGTGAAAGGAAGAACGACCCCGTGTTCAGCTTAAAAGGAAATTCCGCTACATTGTGTGGAAGTGCCCAGCCTACGCATTCTTTACAAACATAGCACGCAATTTCAGAGGTTTTCACAGGGAGACAGCAAACGCTAAACACCGATGCTACAGATTTCTGGATTTGTCACTCAGTACTTCACTGGGAGAGCACCTCTGTCAAGAGCGAATCGGAGTGCGACTCTATATTGAGTCCTTGATATTAAGTGTTGTTCACTGTGTTGGCCGTCACACTTATTGTGCGGTGTGAACGGACAGAGTTATAGTTAAACGCCTGCGAGCGAACTTTTGAGTGGCATCGCGGTGGACTGGTCATCTGACTGGTGTACCACGCCAATAGTTAGACTACGGGTGAGTAGGAGTCCTTGACTTTATCAAGGTGTAGGGAGAGTTTGATTGACGAAGGTCAATCCAGATAGAACGAGAGTTATCTTATTTGTCAGCAGCGAGCGGCACAGACAGCAGTCATCGCAGCTTATGGTATTGTGCACTACAGCTCTTGCGAGTCCCATATTTCCTCCACGACAGTACACTTCACTGCATTTCACACGTGACAGCCTCGACCATAGCTAGCAACATTCTAACGGATAATTATTCAAGTTGAGTAGGCATGGCTCTCAGCCATTCTGCCAAGTCAATAACAATCTTAAACTTTGTATAGAAATTTCATTAGCGAATCCTATCCCTAAGAGGTAACTTCACATTCCGAAAAGAACCCGGAAATAACTTGTTCAGTTCATAACTAAAAGTGTCATTGTGATTTCTCACAATTTTTGCAAAAATAAATCATAATTTTCGTTAGTTTCATGTCTTTCTTACACTAACTAGCACTACTCCAGTACCCAAGTATCCCACTAGTTATGTAAGAAATTTTGTGAATTTTTGTGTCATTTCCTTACAGTGGACGACTCCAGAAGATATTTATTGCTAAAGTTTTTCAGGCATTTCTCTTTAGAACGTTAGGAGCGTCTGTCTGACTTCTGTAGTGTGGGGGTGGAAATTGCATCTTTCAGGAGCCACAGAGTAAAGGGTACATCTCAGATTAATCCGTTGGGCAGAATGACAGAATAGCACCCACACCACTAACAACATTTACTGTACTGCTCTAAATCTATCCATTACAACAGTGTACAATGACTCTGCACTCCGTGTGAAATCAGGTAACTCATCCGTTTATTTACAGCACTCCAACGTTAAAATGTTTTCGATCTACAGATGGTACTATACATTGTGTTAGAAAGACTGAACATATGGCTGCCTTGTGTTAAAGCTGTGTGTAGAGGCATTGCAGAGTATCTAAGTATGAACATTGTGCATGTAGACGACTTCAAACAGTAGATGAGTATGGTGCCGGCGAAAACTAATGTACTGCCAATATGTTTGAGAAAAATACATGCTGAATTCGGTGCTTACAAGAAGGCTTTGTTTTCTATATTCTGTACTGACGCTAAGATAAAGGTAGATCCAGTTGATGTAGTGCATCCTGTGTAGATTACTGAATTAAAAAAATGTATATAACCATGAATGAATTTTTTATTTCCTACCTTTTATTATATTGCAACTACTAAAGCTATTGCCCAGTATTTTACAGCAGAAAATTATGTCATTTAACTAAATTCTCCGTAAAAGCCCATTGCACGCCAGTACCTGAAATGGTCGGTATCATGGAAAGGGAATAGCGTTAATTATTTTCTATAATAACCCATTGCACGCCGGTACCTGACATAGTAAGTATCATGGCAGGGTGGGTGAAGCATCAAGACTTCGTTGTAAGCGGCTGGAGCTGTGATGGTGTGCAAGGAGACTGGGAGAAGAATGGCGCACTCCTTCCCGACAACGTACGTGCAATAATTGTAGGTCCATCCAACTGCGGCAAGACAAATGTTCTCATGTCGTTGCTAATACATCCAGATGGAGTCCACTTTGAGCACGTATGTGTATTTTCAAAGCCACTGTTTCAGCCCGAGTACCAACTATTACAGGAGATTCTGCAGGGTGTAGATGGTGCGACATACACGACGTTCAGTGAGAGCAGCGATATCCCTCCACCGGAAAAAGTAAAACAAACACCGTCTTCATATTTGACGATGTTGCTGTGGAACACCAAGACCAAACTAGGCGATATTTCTGTTTTGGTCGTCATATGGCTGTTGATGTATGTTATCTGAGTCAGACATATTCCAGAATCCCTAAACAGTTAGTGAGGGATAACGCAAACCTAATCATAGTTTTGACACAGGACAGTCTTAATTTAAAACACATTTACCAGGCTCATGTAGGAACCGACATGTCGTTCAATGATTTTGTAAAGATAGTTGCAGATTGCTGGAATCAATCACAGTATGGGTTTCTCGTTATTGATAAAACAAGGAAACTGAATGATGGTTGGTAAAGACGGAACTTCCAGGAGTTCCTACATATATAGCCATGCAAAGAGGGGGGTACAACAGTATACTCAGCACCATAGATAAATTCGCACTCATGTCTGGAGCTCAATTTGATAGGATGGGTGTACATAGACGAAACATTCGCTTGTACGTGGATGCGAAAATTCAGACTCTCAGACATAAAGTTGGAGGTGTACGCAAGGAACTAGAGACGTATTGTCGAACGCTTCTGAGACTGAACAACACACTGAATGATCGTGTTAATGCAATCGAGAAGAAAGTAAACGGTTTAACTGAAGGGGGGGATAGCTGTCATTGAGAACGGAACATTGTACGAATGGGTTAACGTAATTGAAAAGAAAATAGGCAATATAACTGAAGGGAAAATAGCTGTTACCGAGAAGGGGGAGCAGCATAAGAAGAAGAAGAGCGGATATATAAAACCTCACGCTGCACAGAAGTCCGATTAGTATACACCGTGATGTCGACTAGACATAAAGTCATCAAGGCACGGATGGCCGTTCGCTAAAAGTTACGGCTGTTGACATTAGGGCATTTGAAGTGGGAGCAGACACTGCGAGAAACCTTTAAACCAGTTACTGAATCTCTCGATGAACTCTCAGCGAAATTCCGCAACGACGATGATGATGCTATTGCCGATTTCATTAACCGTCACAGTGACGCTAGGATAGACAAAACATTCGGTGTTAGTGGTGAGAAATCATACATGTTGGGTACACAGTCTGTAACTTTAAATGGAAAAACGATGCAGATAAGCGATAAACGATTTCAAAGAACAGCCGGTCTACTGAACCTTATTTTCGTAAGACCCACAAAAACTGTAAATTATTCGCCTAAAGATCTGGAAATGTATCGTGAAATATTGCTTTTAACTGATCTGCTTGAGAAAGCAAAAAGTTGAAGCAATTTGAAATACAAATCCATTATAAGACCTATTTTGAATGGTGAAAAAAATAGCAGTGATGATGGTATTGACGTTCAGCATAAAAGAGTAAGCAATCGACTCCCGCAGTATATATATTACGACGACCCCAATGAACTAATAGACTGGCTACGACTGCTCATGGCATCAGCTCCCGCTGGTAATACAGCTCATTCCAATGAAGTTGTTTCAGTAATTAGTGAGCTTAGCGAGAGAGGCATCATCCAATAAGTATGGACACTGTAGTTCGAGAACTGCACAAACCAGCACGCAGAAAGTTCCCTCGAAGATACGTTATGATTAAAGGTTTGGACTACCTGTGGCAGGCCGATATTGTCGACATGAGAGAAAATTCACGTGTGAATAACGGATTCAGATATATTTTAATGGTCACTGATACTTATTCTAAATATGACTGGGCATTGCCTGTGACAGCGAAAACAGGGAAGGAAGTCGCGCATGTGTTTGATGGACTGCTGCAGACGGGGACGAATCGAAGGCCAGACAACCTTCAGACAGATCACGGCGGTGAGTTTTACAATAAACATTTCAAAGCTGTGATGGAGCGGTATGGAATACATCACTACTCCACGTTTACCCATCTGAAGGCGAGTATCGTGGAACATCTGAACAGAACAGTCAAAACCCAGATGTGAATGCAATTCACACAGATGGATCGATATCCTCCCGCAAATAACTGCACAGTATGATCGAACCAAACTTCGCACAATAAAAATGAGATCAATCGAGGTTCGTGATAATAAACTTCTAGATACTGTAGTCAATCGTATTAAAATGGTAGATCCGAGCAAATAGCAATTTAATTTAGGTGATTTAGTACGTATTTAAAACCACAAGACAACGTTTGAGAAATCATACATGCCAAACTGGTCAACCGAGATATTCACAGTTTCCAAAGTGCAGAGAACTAATCCTAGAGCCTACCTCTTAAAGGACAGCAGTGGTAGGGAACTTGCAGAATGCTTTTACTCACAAGAGTTACAGAAGAGCTCGGAACCAGATGTGTATCTCGTAGAGTGGGTCATACGACGTCGAGGGAATAGAGTGTTGGTTAAATGGCTTGGTTTTCTCGCATTACAAAACAGCTGGATCGACGCTGACGATTTGTTATTTAACATGGAGCGCAGACCACAAGCACCTCCACTGAATAACATGTGTGATATGAGGCGCATTAGAGGAGGAGGTGGAATTCCTGTCAACCTACCAGTCGAATTACACATTCCTGGACATAGCTACTGTGGACCCGGAAGAAAACTTCAAAAACCATGGGTACGCGGTGATAATGGAATAAATCTACTCGACGAAGCGTGTATGGAACACGACACCGCTTACGCAGCAAATAAAGATCGTCACACCTCCGATCGAATTTTAGCTGATAAAGCTAAGGCGATACGTGCGAGAGAGGATACTGGTATAGGTCAACGCATTGCAGCATTTGCAGCTGAGAAAACTATGCGTGGTAAAGTTAAGTTGGTTTCTGGTGTGAAGAAGTTCCGTCAGGTTATGAGCGCTGCACGTAACGAGCTAAGGAAGAAGATGAAAACCAAAGGGTGTATGAAAAACTGTATCCTGACAGCGTTGTATGCAGCTAAAAGCGTCCTGGAGCATGAAGGAATGAGAAAAAAGATCGATTAAACCACCCAGGGTTCTACCAATACCCAAGACGTCGGGTGGAATTATTCCCTTCCTTATTCCTGCCTTAGCCTATCTCTCAGCGGTGGGTTCACTGGCTGGGGGTGTTGCGGCTATTTCCAGGACAGTCAAGAATGCACAAATCTCTCAGGAGCAACTGCAGGGGGCGTGAAGACATAACCACATGATGGAGGCAGCAGCCATCGGAAAAGGGCTATATTTGAAACCTTACAAGAAAGGACTAGGTTTCTCCATAAATAAAAACAAAAAAAAAGCCCCCTAGCAGTTCTACCAGACAGGGCGCTTACAAATACAGATCTGCTTAAGTTTGTTACGAAGAAATTCAACATTCCGAGGTTACGAGGTGTGTTTATGCGTAATATATTATCGAAGACTATGTGGAAATCAGGAGAATGCAAAATTGTGAATCTGGATGTAGCAGGAGGACCTGGAACTCACAGGGTAGCCTACACATATTTCGACTCATTCGGCGACCTGCAAACCCCAGAAGAATTACAACAATACTTCACAGGCAGAAGACATGTGTTCTAAAATTTTCGACGCTACCCACAGTTTGATACATTCCTGTGAGGTCATCTATGCTTCATATTTCTTCTGACTTTTACGAATGATATTTAAGACCTGGTATTAAGCACCCAATCACCAGTCGAAGTTCAGATGCAGTGTCTTACACTCTGACAGTAAAATAACGATCGTCTGTACTACGTGCGAATTACTTTCCACCATTTGATTTGAGCGTTGGATATTGGAGCATCGCGCTGATTGGATTGGATACTTAAAACGTCATCCCAAATATCACAGAGGCTAACAATAAACTGCATCTGAATATTAACGGTAAAGAAGAAATTGTAAAAATTGAACCAGATGCATACGATATTGATTTAAACAAAGTTTTAAAACAGTCTGGGAAAGGGATTCAGCTCCGTGCAAACGTCAGTACACTTAAATCTGAAATAAGGATGGTGAATGCTTCTGTTGAGGTTCAGTAGCCCCACTACTGGGTTTCAAAAAGGGGAAGGTTTTGAAGACGGATCCCAATAAATTTTACAAATCAGATCAGACAGTGGATATTTTCCCTATCACTACAATCCATGTTGAGCGTAACATTGCAACGAACTCATATCTCAGCGATAGATTGGTTCATTTAATTTACGGATTCCTTCCATCAGTTGGAACAGGGTATAAGATTGTTGAACTCCTACTACCGCTATATACCTTCCAGTGACAGTTCAGACATTGGACTATCTGGAGCTGCATATTGTGGATCAGAATAACCAACTTGTTGACTTTCGTTGTGAAGAAATCATTGTACGAATACATCTACGACAAAATGGGTGTAAGGTATAAAACCAGCGCACGCCGCGCACAGCATAGCACTTCGCAGCAGAACCGCAAGGTGATAACACGTCCGAACTACAAGTTTCTTAAATCAGTGCGCTTGAAACCTCGCAATGACGCCGTCGCTCAATATATCTGCCCCACTGTAATGTGATGAGCGAATTATACGCCAGGAATACTTCTCGCATAAACCTTATGCTTCAACGACATTTAACAAGAACGATGAAATTAGGATTGTCAGCCGGCCGAAGTGGCCGTCCGGTTAATGGCGCTGCAGTCTGGAACCGCAAGGCCGCTACGGTCGCAGATTCGAATCCTGCCTCGGGCATGGATGTTTGTGATGTCCTTAGGTTAGTTAGGTTTAACTAGTTCTAAGTTCTAGGCGACTGATGACCTCAGAAGTTAAGTCGCATAGTGCTCGGAGACATTTGAACCATTTGAACCAAAAACATTTCTGCCATTAACTTTCCGCTCATGGGAGGTTTTTGAGTACCCGGTGCTACCAACAGCGAGCAGAGAATCATGGGATATTAAAACCCCAGTGCAGCTGGAAATACCAAGATTCATCATCACACTTGCGTTACAGACCAATAGAAGGGGGAATTTAGCAAATGATTCCAACTGTAATTTAACTAATGCCAGAGTCTACTTGAATTCCGAATTCTATCCGTATGACAGTTTACTGCTACAGTGGGATCGGAATGTATACAGTCTAACATTTGACATGTATGCAGGATTCCGTGCTTCTTACTATGAAGGTGTTGAAGAGGAAGGGTGCCTACTCAGTCCACGGAAATTCAAGGAGCTGGCAGCAATCATCGTGATAGCCTGTTCTAAGCAGAATGAGATAATTAAACCAGGATCGATAGATGTATGAATCGAATCTGAATCTTCATCAAATTTTCCAGAACACACTACAGCGTATGCTCTAGTTCAACATGACCGTGTGACTAAGCATTGCCCTCTTACTGCTGTTGTGCAGCGTGCTGTATAAATGACAAAGTGCTGTGGCATGGGAAGAGTATTTCACAATGACAACTTGCAGTGTTAACGTCATTACTGGCATTCAAGGTTTCTATGATGATGAGTGTAGACAATTCGTATTTAAAGACATTGTACTCATAGCATACACAGAAGATGCTGGTATAATAGAGACAGTCTCAGCAAGAATTGCATCACCGAGGCCTTTCAAGGGTGTGAACTGTGCTAAAACACAGCGGAGTACAAAGTGGCTAACACGTTTCTTTCATGGACTCTCCTGGGACGATCCTGATATACCTTATAAGGAAATGATGACGTCACCTCGAATATTCGATCATCCTGAGACCATCATCTACGTCAAAGGCGAGAAGAAGATCACATGGATGCAGCGAATCTTCAAGCTTCCATCTATTCAAGACCTGGAATTCTACGGGTGCCTTGCTGTCCATAAGCTCAAGAAGAAGAAGATGTGTGAAAATAGTGTTGTGTCTGCTTATGAAAATGTAAAAATACTTTTAAGTTGGATTAATGAAAATAAATGAATTTTTTACCACACATTCTGTTTTTTTCTTTCTTTCTTCCTAGCTCCTACATAGATAGCATGTAGCTTTGCGCAGATTCAATGTCTGTGACTTTGTTCAAGCACAGAAGATATAATTTCAGCCATGTTTGCTGTATGTCTTTGGAACTGGACAGGATCACACGCCGCCTGTTCCCAAAAACCTATACATGCATCATGATAGGCGAAATCCCATGCAATCATTACATATATTTTGTTTTCCTCCATCTTAAATGTCACCCACCTCATGCTTTAAACTAATATCTTGTGCATCTTGCACAGCCTTTATATTCATTTATAAGGGTAGGGATTTGTGAAATAACACTAAAGACGTATGGTACGAATAACAATTTTTTATTCAGACATAAATACTCACATTAGTAATACAGCTTTACATCCACAAATCTTGTTGTTTTTACAGTACACGAAGTAATACTGCTTTTAAATTCACATTTCTTGTAAGTGTTTGAAATTTTTTTATTTAAAGTTCATAATTTTTAAAACTATTAGTACTGATTGAAAAATTTTTTGCACTTTACATTGCATTACTGGTTACAACTTCTGCAGAGGTATAGTTTCACTTACACTAATACTGTTACTAGTGAAATTCCACACAAACAGAAGACTTGATTTATAGTTTGAACTGGTGTCTCTAAACGTTTTCCACCTCAAGCAGCTGAAATAATTTAATAATACATTGAAACGGATGACCCTAAAATGTTAATCCCAAACAGCTCCACAAAAATGAACTGGGTGGAACTCACACTTTAAATTAATATGACTTGGATAGATATCGGTAGGTGAAACTTAAAAACTAATCTATTTACACATGCACTCATCCACTCACTCACGAACATGAAGTTCAAAAGCGAGAAATAATACGGTATACTATTTTTTCCTACATTTACATTTTTTAACTTTTTTGATTATTTTGGTTTAATTTCTTAAATATTTTTAATGTTTATATTTATAATTTTATAATAATTTTATAGTTTTTATAATTTTTTTGACTAGATATTACGGTAGTTATATAGAAAATATATATATCTATCCACGCACAGGCATACATATTTACGCGGACATCCACACTCAAACGCATTCACAAGCACACAAATAGACGCAGATATCACATTCAGGCACACCATACATCACACATATGATATTCAAACTATGATAAAAGAGCCATGCCATTAGGTACAAGCTCTCACTCAGCCCACTCACTCACTCTCATTCACACCATCGCAGTCTCCCACCCCCTCTCACACTTCAAGTAAATAGTGTAAGTACAGGAGGGTTTCGCTCCCGTGATCACAAATGGCTCTTTTATCGTCATGAGGTGACAATTCGACTTTAGATTGCAGCACAGTGTACACCTCGAGACCTCGCGATCGAATATTAGTTTGCTGTGCCAAATGCGGCGGTTGTGGCGAAGTACAGCAAACGCCACCGTACAGGCACTGCAAGTAGTCTTCGACCGTAAGGACACGGGATGCCGCACATCGCACGCCCTTAGCCCGCCTCTGGGTGGCTTCATCTATTGTACGATATGCATACTTTTTGCATCTTAGACCCACAAACTCCACAATCGGCAATCCACCCGCCTCATCTTTCATTATGCCGATAGCCTTCTTGTTCTGACGAACAATACCGTGAGTATTATCGGCTGCGTATCCCGATGTGTCGAATTCATTACCGTGACACCTAATTACTTCATATGGATCTCAGGTCTTCATCCAGTAGATGGAGCAATCTGTATCCATATAAAGTAACTTTGGCTCCACAAAATGAGTTTTAGCAAACTCATAGTGGAATCGGTACATGTGGAGTTTGCTGATGTCCAGTATACACATACCCAAACATATTGGTTTCGTAAACTCTACTGAAACCTTCGACATCTCCACAGCAACAAAGTTCTCACTGAAAATTGTCATCCGCTTAAAATTAGGTCTGGCGATCTTACGCCCCAATGCCCATCCCATTAGGTCCTAATCAAAATATCCCGTTCATTTCTCACATGGTTTTATCGAAAATGGAACTATTCATTACTTTGTAAAAGTATTTTTCGAAATCACTGGTCGCGACCACCCTCTTTTCGGTATTTGATTCAATACTCTCCTTCAACCAGGAGGACCGATTGAAGGAAACAGCCCGGGTGATTCTACCTAGCTCCATCCCTAAGCTGAGATACTGCTGGAGATTACGATAGTGAATTACATACCTCTGCTTGTCTCCAGCAGTTGTCATCAGTTTAGGGATAGAGCTTCTGTGGTATCGATAGTTCCAATGCCACAGCGTAGGTTGACACTACGAGAGCGGAAGATCTCCAACCACAGCGCCCTCTGGCCGACGCTGTGGAGCTCAACGAGCGCCGCTCTCCTTTCGTCCTGTTCATGAAGAGCAGACGGCTGAGAACCATCGCTTTAGCTTAGCTTGCTATTGAGACTTTTTTATCTGGACTTGGCTGCAAACCTACGTGCTCATCTGTACAAAGATACGTATGCAGTTGTAGTTGTATATGCACCAGTGAAAACCTCTTTTACTTTACGTGCAGTACCGACGTGCTTTACCTCACCTGCTCCTACTCGCTTCCTTTTCATTCTGCCTCTCTGCCAATTTTCAGGAGCAGACCCACTCGCTGCCTTCCAGGCGGGATACAAAATTATTGGCGACGAGAAGGGACTCACATTTTTTTTCTTTCCTCTTATCTGTTTTTTGCTCGGTACTGCTTCAGCTTTGTCCATTTCCCTGTGTGAATCAGTATATGAGTCTTTCCACCCTTCGCTGTAAGATTTTGTTTGTATCAACGATGGCTTCGCCACAGGAACAGGTTTCCCTGTCCGATCGTGTACGGTTTCAGGCTCAGCAAATGACTCAGCTGCTTGCTGCTGTAATGTAAATAGACTGGTCACACTACAAACTGCAGCTACTACGGCGCCTCGGACGCCACCGCTTGTACCGCCGCCGCCGACTCCTCCGGCGCCGTCATTTCGTGCCTTCAATCCTGACGTTGAATGCTGGCCAGAATACATCGTCCAGCTCGAGGCACACTTTGCAGCATACAACATACCAGGTACAGAGCGGCTTGCCTTTTTCATTGCCAACGCGGGTGTTGTGTTATACCGTGAGCTCGTAAAATTGTTTCGCACCACCCACCCAGAGACTAAAACTTCCGACGAAGTGATTGATGCATTGAACTCCCACTTCGGTGACAGTGTAAATGTGGTAGTTGCACGCTACAAATTCTTTCGTCTCCGGCGTGGTCCTACTCAGTCCAATAAATCTTGGTTAGCGGACCTTCAGGGACTAACATCTGATTGTGACTTTAACTGGTCTTGTGGACGCTCATATGCGGATATCATGATCAGAGACGCTATTGCGCAGAATGTGGCGGACCACCGCATCCGCGAGCAAATCTTACGATTTAAAATCCCGTCTTTGCAGGGAGTAGTGGACTTGCTAGACAGACAATATACATTAGATATGGCTACTTCCGCGTTTCTACGTGATCCGAGGTATGTGTACTGTTAGCGCGGCACAACACGTGCCCTCCCGGCCTGCCCCAGCACAGCGAGCCATGCAGTGTCGCTCGCGTGCAAGTAAACAAGTTTCAAACCAGGCACCCACTAAGCAACTGAAATCATGTCCGAACTGTTTTCGTGCCCACCCATGGGACAGTTGCCCATCCCGTCAAGCACAGTATTATTTTAGTAATGAGAAAGGACATGTGCAAGCTGTGGGTAGCAAGGGAAACTGTAATTCACAACCTGTCTCCCATTCGCGTGACTCGCGTGGGCATCACCGCAGTGGCAACCGCCGTGCTCATGATTCACATCAGCGTATGGACTTTAATGACATTTATTCAAAGCCTTCTGCTTCACGTGCTTCTACAGCTCGTCATGTGAATAAACAAGTTTTGCCACATTCTTAGTCTCGCATTCAGCGCTATGCGAGGAAACTTTTTGTGACTTTGAACATTTGTGGACGTTCTGTTCACATGCAGCTGGACACTGATGCGTCAGTTTCTTTACTGAACAGATCAACGTGTGACTTGCTTGGTTTGCCCCCTCTTCGTCGTTCACATTCCACGCTGACTGAATTTACTGGACAGGAAATCTCAGTGCTCGGCATGTGTAGTTTGCAAGCCATGTATGGTGCAACGACATGTATAGCGTCTTTCCGTGTGTTCTGCTCTAGTGATGCTACGAACATTTTTGGCATGAACGCATTTGAACTTTTTGGCCTCACAATTCAGGACAATGTACTTTGCATCACACTAGGGACCATGCAGACAGTGTTGCCGCATTCTGAGATTATTTTGCTGAATTCTTTTCTGATGGCCTTCGTTGTGCCACCGACTTTGCAGCGCATTTTGTAGTTAAAGACAATGCCATGCCTATTCTCCAGCGTGCACGCCCGGTACCTAACACACTTCGCGAGACCGTAGCTGCTGAACTTAAGCATTTGCAAGACAGTGGTGTCATTGAACCTGTTTCTGCTTTGCAATGGGCTTCCCCTATAGTGTGTGCCAAAAACCAAACGTATTTGTGCTGTCTTTAAGTCTACAGTAAATCCCCAGACAGTTTCCATTACCGCGTCCTGAAGACATTTCTGATAAGCTTGATGGGGGAAATTTCTTTTCCATGACTGACTTTACGGGACGCATACTTTCAAATTCCGCTCAACGAACAGTCGCAGCGCTATTTTGTGGTAAACACCCACCTTGGATTGTTTAAGTTTCGCCACCTTCCATTCGGTTGTGCTTTGGCTCCCGCTATTTTCCAGTCTTACTTGCGGCAGTTGTGTGCCACTGTCTCTGGTTGTTCCAGTTACCTGGACGATATTGTCTGCCAAACATTTGCAGAATTTGTGTGCCTCATTTACTGTACGTTTGCAGGCAGGACTCAAGTGTAACAGAGACAAGTGCAAATTTTTTCAAACTGAGATTCAGTATTTAGGACATATGATTAACGGACAGGGTATCCACCCCTCGCTGTCACATATCAGTGCGATCTGAGACTTGCCAGCGTCCAGGAACTCGAAAGAACTTCAGTCTGTGTTCGGCAAAATTACATATTATATGCGGTTTATCCCAAATGCAGCGCAGATTGCAGCGCCTTTGCATCGCCTTCGGCGTAAGAATGTTCCTTTTGTTTGGTCTTCAGAATGTGATGCTGCTTTCCACAAGCTCAGATCTGCTTTGTTGAGTGATCGCTGTTTGATTCCTTTCGATCCCTCCAAACCAGTTGTTTTGGCTGTCGATGCATCTTCTCACGGCATCGGAGCGGTTCTCTCGCACCGCATTAATTCTGTCGATCGCCCGATAACTTTTGCGCCTAAGTTGCTCAATTCTGCCCAGCAAAACTATTCTGGAATCGAGAAAGAAGCTTTAGCTATTGTATATGGAGTGACAAATTTTCATGATCTTTTCTGCAGTCGCTCGTTCTATTTGGTCACCGACCATAAGCCTTTGACGTCGTTTTTTCGGTTCCAGGCCATACTGCAAAAAAGTTGCAATGTTGGTCTTTGTTTTTGGCTAACTACAATTACGAAATTTTATTTCGGCCCGGCATGGCAATGCCGATGCTTTGTCTTGTCTACCTATCGGCCCTGACGAAGTGTTTGATTCTTCCGAATTGTCTTGAATGTTTATTGATTCGCAGGATACGGAATGATCTAATGGTTTTGCAGTGGATATTCGTCGCATTGCTTCCGCGACGGCCGCCCATGCCTTTTTGCAGATTCTTTTGCAATATATTCGTACTCAATGGCCTCTGTCTGCTATGCAGATTCTGATCCCCCTGTTCGAAGTTACTTTGGGCAACGTCACAACTTGTCTGTACACCACGGTGTTGTTTTGTTACGAACTAACAATGATCAGTCTCGTGTGGTTGTATCTCGTTCGTTGCAGTTGGAAATCCTCCGATTACTGCACACTAGTCATTGGGGCACAGTGCGGACGAAGCAATTAGCGTGTCGTCACTGCACTTGGGTCGGTATTGATAAGCAAATTGAGAATTTGCTTGCTAATTGTTGCTCTTGTGCGGAGCATCAATCTGCTCCCCGCCAGTGCTTCTCTGCGTGGTCGACTCCTATTGCGTCTTGGCAGTGCGTTCATGTCGATTTTGGGGGTCCTTTCTGGGATACCCGCTGCTTGATTGTTATTGATGCGCACAGAAACTTCCCTTTTGTTGTGCCTATGTTTTCTACTACATCTGCCCGTACTATTCAGGCTTTGACATCTATTTTTTGCATTGAGGGCCTTCCTGAAGTTATTGTGTCCCACAATGGCCGCCAGTTTGTGTCCTCCAAATTTGAAGCGTTCTGTGCTGCTAATGGGATTCGCCATCTGATCTCAGCCCCATTCTACCCCCAGTCGAACGGCGAGGCTGAGCACTTTGTGCGTACGTTTAAGTCGCAGTTGAGCAAGTTGTGTGCCACGCACTCTCACGAGCGCGTCCTCGTTTCCTATCGCTCCCAGCCACGTGGCACCCATTCGCCAGTGGAATTGCTACTTGGCATCGGTCGCTCCTGCAGCTATTGCACCAACTGCAACGCACTCCCAGTGCTTCGCCTCGTTCTGACTTGGCGCCACATGCTTTTGGTGTCCTATCGCGTTTTCTCTGGTAGGCAGCGCTGGGTGCAGGGGCGCATTCTTTGCCAGCTTGGCCTCGCCTTATTTGTCATTTCTGGTCCCTCCGGCACTGTCAAGTAAGACTGGAACCAGATCCGTTTGTGCCGTCCTCGGTTTTCTGCCGCTGGTTCTTTTCGGGCAGAATTGGATACCTTGCGGCTTCCGCCGCTTCAGCCCCCGACTCCACCGACGGCGCCTCCACCTCTCGTGCCTCCGCCGCAGGAGCTCCTGCCGCCACCACTGCCCATCTGGTCTCCTGCGCCAGGCGGGCGCCTCTCGCCGCCGCCACGGCCCCACCTCTGGCCGCCGCTGTCGCCATCGCCACTGTGTTCTTCCACGGTGCCGGAGCTGATGGACGCTGAGGCTCCCGTCACGCCGCCGCCTCCGCCGTAGCCGCCGCCGTCGCCCATGAAGGTCGTTGCTCCGCCTCGTCAGCCGAGCATACCCAGTGCCAGTGCGCGTCCTAGGCATGTTTTCAACGGGGCGTTTTCCTCGCTCCCTCGCGAGCAATTCGGGGATGCGAGTGGGCAGCACGTTCCGGCAGTTCTGCTGTGCACCACCTCAGCTGCGCCACCCCTGGGTCCCTCCACCCGCTGTCGGAACACCAACTCAACGACGGTGCGTCGTTTCAGGGGGAGGGATGTGGTATCGATAGTTCCGATGCCACAGCATAGGTTGGCACTACGAGAGCGGAACATCTTTGCCGACCACAGCGCTCTCTGGCCAACGCTGTGGAGTTCAACGAGCGCTGCTCTACTTTCGCCCAGATCATGAAGAGCAGACGGCCGAGAACCATCGCTTTAGCTTAGCTTACTATTGACACTTTCTTATCTGGACTTTGGCTGCACACCTACGTGCTCATCTGTACAAAGATATGTTTTCAGTTGTAGTTGTATATGCGCCAGTAAAAACCTCTTTTACTTTACTCGCAGTACCGATGTGCTGTACCTCACCTGCTCCTACTCGCTTCCTTTTCATTCGGCCTCCCTGTCAGCCGGCCGGAGTGGCGCTACAGTCTGGAGCCGCGAGACCGCTACGGTCGCAGGTTCGAATCCTGCCTCGGCCATGAATGTGTGTGATGTCCCTAAGTTAGTTAGGTTTTAGTAGTTCTAAGTTCTAGGGGACTGATGACCTCAAAAGTTGAGTCCCATAGTGCTCAGAGCCATTTGAACCATTTGAACCTCTCTGTCAGTTTTTAGGAGCAGACCCATGCGCCACCTTCCAGGCGGGATACAAAAGCTTCTTCGTGGAACATGTTGCTCTGGACATAACGGCAAGTCGCTTATCATTTCATGCAAACTAACAGGGTATGTGAGGTCTGCCTCCGCCACATACCCTACATGAGAATCAGCTGCCAGACACAATATATTTACACCTAATGCTTCTAATTCGTTTTTGGGCACCAGTTGAATCTCACCAGCTGACAGTGGCTCCATCTTGGCATGCCCGTATAAGTTATTCACTTCCAAATATAGAATATAACTTCAATCGAAAGATGCCTTAAACCCCACACCCATACCTGGATTATTTGCCTTGGCATGTCTATGGACACACAGGCAAATTCCTCCAAGGATCCCACTCTCAAAGAAAAGGAGCATATCGGCATAAGTCAAAAGTTCGATGCTGCACCTTGTTTTCTTCAGCACTGTGTCCCAGGACAACCCAGGTGCCGTGTAATAAAAGGCGGGGTCCAGAGAGTACATAACCATACATACACATCCGCAAGCAAGCGCACGTCGGTGTCCATGAATAGTCTTGCTTATTCACCCAAATTTGGAATATTGAATTCCCGCCTGACATTCATGGCAATGTCACAATCTGCACTAGTTATGGCATTGCCTGTGACAGTACTGGTAAATACAGAAATGTCAGGTAGCCTGGTTTCATTGTTCGCCTTACTATCGAGATACTCATAAGGAAAAACTTCTTTCCTAATCACAAGCGGAAACTTTTCCTCGTCGGGGAAGGCAGATCGGTTGATATGCATATCTTCTCGAGGTAGTGTTTCTACGAGTTTCTGGAGTGGCGCTTGCATAAAACGTAGCGTGTCAGGGAAGCGGAGCGTAATTTTTGGCGTCATTCGTTTGGAGAATGAAATATACTTTTCAACACTGTCAGGCAGGACACTCTCCTGATTTTTCTCCCAACCGAAATTAACCAATTGCTCAACGAGAAAGTGAGCATCATACCCACCTAAGTTATGGAAGATACTTCAAATTGCATGCATTGTGAGCTGCCCCGTGGAACTTCCCCATAAGATGACAATGATCTCTACGAAGAGTTTCAGCTTTTGTATCTAATGGCAGTCCACAAATATGACAGTTAACCACGTTATTGTATAATTTTTATCCTTCTTCATTTCGGGCATGGGGATGTTGGTGCTCTAAAGCCTGTCAACATCCCATGAGAGTTTTTCAAACTCAGTGAGGAACCAAACTGCAGGATTATCCACGACATATGAACATGCAATTTGGTAATCTGCCACATATGGTACGTGTTTTTGTGTGAAAGTGGTACGTGAGGCTAAGGGGTTCTCTTCACAGTGGGTAATAGGGGCAAGGAGACATTTGAAGTCTGCCTATACAACAAACGGATATCGTTCCTGGTGGCAAGCATTCTTGAATTTAATGAACCTGTTTTCTTCTGTAGGCATAACAACAGGTATTGGTTCCTTGGATTCACAGTCCTCCAGATGCCATTTTAAATACTTTTTTCTGAAAAGTTACTTAAACACCTGAAGCAAATGTGTCTCTTATCTTTATGGTTCAACAGTTGGCTGTAAAGGAGGCAGGACATGTCTTTGATCCATATGTAATGCTAATTATCACCTTCAGAGAAGAGCAGCATGCTTACATGAAGATAACACTTACCTGCATATTTCGAAAAATGGAGTGGTCCAACTATAGTATGCTTGTCCTACTCATCTGGCTTGCTTTTCTGCTTCTTCTTCAGGCCTTAAACGTGAACCGATATTCTTGGATTTTGTGCTTCAAATTTTGCTTTGTTCTCAATCTTTAAGGAGAACTTGATACCGCCAAAGTCATCGTCATCGACTATTGTTAAGACCTATCGTGTATAGAGATGTGCGCTGCAGATCTTTTGAGTAATTTCTCTCACAAGCCATGATCGACCATACAAAACAAGCATTATCTTTCTATTTTGAACGTGAATGCAAGCCCGCTTCTTCTTAATATCCTCAGGGAGTTCGTAAAACTGGACGGATCACAGACATGAATATGGATGTTGAGCTGTTGTATTTGGCTGAGTGCTTTAGCTGACCCTCTTACTTCGATGTCGGAAAACCGGGCCAGTATAGCACCCAAGGTGGATTCACGATACTACTCGGCAATTGGTGTACTCTGAGATACAACGCCATTATCACCCCAGATGTAATGTATGCTTTTCCCCTCGGCAGCACCCTGATGTTTGGGCGGATGGGACAACTCGCAGCAGAGCACTGCATTACACTTAATGGCAATATATCTCAGATCACCTAGAGCTTTCAGGAGCTCTGCCTCTAACACTGGGAGGCACACTTCTAGAAACCTGCCTGGATCACGATAGCTCCCAGCCAGATTCTCTAGGCGCTACAGTCTGGAACCGCGTGACCGCTACGGTCGCAGGTTCGAATCCTGCCTCCGGCATGGATGTGTGTGTTGTCCTTAGGTTAGTTAGGTTTAAGTAGTTCTAAGTTCTAGGGGACTGGTGACCTCAGAAGTTAGGTCCCATAGTGCTCAGAGCCATTTGAACCATTTGAACCAGATTCTATATTCTACTAAATGAGATACGCTCACCCCTCAAAAGCCCTAGCAACTGCTGAGTATTCTAGAGAGGTCATGACGCCGCTAATCTGGTATCCTTCACTATCAGGACGGGATAGAGCACTACCGCTAGCCACAGGTACATTATCATTAATAATACTACAGCTGGCTGCCGACTACGTCCAGCCAGTGGATGACGGCCGGCCGGAGTGGACGAGCGGTTCTAGGCGCTTCAGTCTGGAACCGCGCGACCGCTACGGTCGCAGGTTCGAATCCTGCCTTGGGCATGGATGTGTGTGATGTCCTTAGGTTAGTTAGGTTTAAGTAGTTTTAAGTTCTAGGGGACTGATGACCTCAGCTGTTAAGTCCCATAGTGCTCAGAGCCATTTGAACCATTTGAACCAGTGGATGAGGGCTCTGGGTATGAGGCGCCTTAAGGGGAAGGGTAGGCACCTAGGTACACATACCTTGCGCTGCTAGCGAGGGCGAGGAAGTCGGAGCGTGAGTAGTAGGATGTGCCGGCTGCGACCTCCCGAGGGAGCACCCCGGCTGCGGCGAGGGCGCACCTTGATGTTCCTGCATTGTGGAGCATTCACTACCCAAGCTTCGGGGGTGGGAGGTCGTGGGTCTGACTGAACCACCCAAGAAGGACGCCAGATGATATGCGGTGGTTCGCGGTCAGGCACTGCAGCAGCCACGGCTGCCTCCCACGCGGCAACGATCTGCGCTTTGCACGGCGGTGCACGCCACAACCACCGCTCTAGGTGCACGTGCCACAGCCACCTCCTGTCGTGGCAGTGTTGGTGCCACCCCTGTAACACACGAATGACGAAACGATGACGGTCACACTATAATCACGTTCTACATTGTGGGTCCCAGGACTGAGCAGTTCAGTCAATCTTTCTGTCAGTTCTCCCACCCAGTCAAATGTCCCCTGCTCCAGAAAGCAAGGATCCCACTGTCTTTCAGCAGCCACCATCTTACGTCCCCACTCAAGCATCTCACCCTCGGCGGAATTGCTGTTGTTGTGGAGCCATCGATCCACCTCGCGGAAGTCGCCTACAACAAGATATTGATTATCAGAAACAACAACAAGAAATTTGTACTGAATTTGACTACATAGAGGTACTGATTATAACTACGAAAAAATTAAATAAATAAGTAAAATGTTCATACCAGATGCAAGTGATGACTCCAGGTCATCATTCTCAGAACATACCCCTACAGGAATTCCATTTTCCTCTTTAGTAGTAGAAACATCTATAACAATGAAATTATATATACCTCACACAGCTGCATATGATAAAAAAAGTCTAATGGCAATATATTAAAACTGTACTTACTATCTTGCTGCATTTCAGACCACAGCAGCAGCAGCTCAATGTCCATTAGCTGCTGCTCTAACGCTGCAATAGCAAGATCAAAAGTTTTATAAACACTTGTTAGGATCTGAATACATCAATAGCTGTTTTCTGAACATGTAAACTATCACACAGAATTTGGAGATGTACTTACATGATGCTAGCACAAGCTCTTCCCCTTCATGGGTACTTTGTTTCCAGTTGCTGCTGCTCTAAAGCTAGAACAACAGTAGAAATGTTATAAGCACTTGTTACGATTTGAACCCTTCAAGAGACGCTTTCTGAACATATAACTATCACACACGGAGTTTTCAGATGTACTTACATGATTCTGGCACAACCCCTTCCGCTTGATGGAGACTTTCAGCCTCCAGCTGGCGTTCTAATTCCAACAGCATTTCGGGAATGAATGCTGTAATAGTAAGAAAAAAGAACTTTTATAACCATTTGTTACGAAAATGTATCACAATCTCGAAATATTTTTAATATTTTCGCTACGAAATTTCATAATTGTCACAATTTGAACTCATAATCTTTTTATAAACACTTACATGGCAATTGACTCAAGTTTGTCCGTTTCCCACCACCACTGCCACTGGAATCGCTGCTGGCTGAGCGTTTCATGGTGTAGGAATCACACCATGCACTGTCAAAGACTGATGATGATTGTGGTGGTGGTTGGGATTTTTATAGCTTGTAGACTCCACCCTCTCTTTTGTAGAGGACCAATAGGAACACAGATTGCCATACCAGCAAGTTATAACTTGCATTTTTTTCTTCAAGCAGGCTTGCTGTAGCTGTTTGTGGAAAATATCACATCTGTGGGGGGAGGAAAGAAAGATCTGAGACAAACATCCTGTGTTTGCCTGCAAGCGGATGGAATATTGGGTGCAGCTGCTAGCCTTAGAAAAACAATCTTTGTTCATTTTGAGACAGGTGGATAGTCTTACACACCCATCCTGTGTTTGCCGGCAAGGGGATCGAAAATTGGATGGAGCTTTAGATAAATATTCTCTGTTCAGACTGAGACAGATGGAAAGTCTGACACGCCCAGTGCTAGCTGCAGTTCTCGAAAAATATTTTCCTTAGGACAGAGCGGTGGCGGAAGACACTAACCTTCGAAACCGGTAATGACCAACAAAGCGCACCTGAAGAGCAGAGCCGCAGAGGTTGGCCGCGCGGTCTGAGGCACTTTGTCACGGTCCGTGTGGTTCCCCCCGTCGGAGGTTCCAGTCTTCCAACGGGCATGGCTGTGTGTGTTGTCCATAGCGTAACTTAGTTTAAGTTATATATATATATATATATATATATATGAGAGAGAGAGACAGAGAGAGAGCGCATGTGTCGCTGTTGCGTCATCAGACCGCCTAACGACAATTGCGTTAGCTTGCGCGGTGTGGCGCCTTTCATGTCAAAAGGCCGCATCAGGCAAGACGGAGCGTCAAGTAGGCAAGATGCTAACTGCTGGGAAGGGGCTGGAGACCGCGGAAGCTACAATGGTAAGGTCCCTACACGAGGCGCTACGTCTGCACAATAAGCGTGTATGGTCGACTAAACAATAGGAGATAAAAAGACGGCCGCCTCAAGTGCAACTTGTTGGCACCGGCCCCCCGTAGGCAGAGAGCGACTGTGTTCAGTGACCGCTTTGCGCCACTCACTATACACAACACGCCTTCAGGCTGCGGTCTAGACAACACAAAAGCGATATTAAGTAGCATAATCCCGCCCATCCGGAGAACGGCCCAGCTGACTATTTCAAAAGTCGACTGTTTGCGAAACAGAAAGCCCCTTCTGCAGTGCCTTCAGTACAAAGCGTGACGCCGGCATCCTCAGAACCGTGATTGCTATCCCAACCGAGGGAGAGCCACGGCCTCGTAGGGAAGTCGCCCGCCGTTCTGCGCTGGACTGATTAACATCAGCTCGACTCCTAATATAGCATCTATTGATGGAGAAAAACACAATAATTTTACATTCGACAACAGCAGTTGTATGGTATCGTCAGTTTTTGAGCTGTATTGCGCTTTTATGACGTCCTTGTGTAGTGCTGTACATATTGTTGTGTAACCACTCAACCGAGAAACCTAGGTTAGCTGGCCACGGCACTAGATTTGGCATAGCTGCACCCTCTCGGTACCTTCCAGAACCTCATTGCTCTCTTCCTGCAAGTCTCGCAGTGGTCCGCACAAGAAAATGTGGTTATTAGGCCTCTTGACAGGTAGTCACATTAATGTGAAAATCAGTCACGAGTTTGAAATGGCAATCCTCAGTGAATGGAGAATATACGAGCCAATGAGCTTAAACAATGCGACGAAGAAGAGCAAAGACAGAAGAACACTTTGTGACAGCGCTCTGTTTTGTTGAAATCTTGGATGGTTCAAGATGGCTGACTATCCCCTGTTCTTGCCGTTGTTTGTCACTGCCGCCTCGCCCACACACCACTGCTGACGACGTTACGGGTCTTCCATCCCGGTGGTAGAAGCTTCACCACACCTAAAAGTTGAAGTGGGTGGCCACTTGAGCAGCACACTAACGACCACCTCTGCAGAAAGTAACCCTCCACTTTTTCATAAGCTCTGTCCCACTGTAGACCAGACCTTGCAATACAGTACCTCAAGTGTTAGTAGGAAACACACCCTAGTAGAACAGTCGGTCATTGTATCAGTTGTTCATGCTCTTTATGCTTATTTCCAGTGGATCAAAACATTTAACAGGTAACTTTAATCTTTCATAGCCTGATAACATACACTTTCATATCATATTCTGACCATCTTATTCTCAGTATTTAACGCACACTGCACTGTGTTCTAATTGGCTTGTAATAAGCATCCTGTTGTCCAGAGTGTTTATGAATAAAATAACCCTATCCATTGAGGTAACAAACATCGTGGGATAGCGATGTGCACGTATACAGACGGCAGTAGTATCGCTTACACATGTACTAAAGGACAGTGCATTGGCGGAGCTGTCATTTGTACTCACGTGATACACGTGAAAAGGTTTCCAGCGTGATTATGGCCCCACGATGGGAATTAACAGACTTTGAACGTGAAACGGTGACTGGAGTTATACGCATGAGACATCGTTAGGGAATTCAGTACTGCAGGATCCAAAGTGTCACGAGTGTGCCGAGAATACCAAATTCCGACATTACCGCTCACCACGGACACCGCCTTGGCCGACGAACACCACTAAACGACCGACAGCAGCGGCGTTTGCGTAGAGAGCTGTCAGTGCTAACAGACAAACAACACTGCGTGAAATAACCGCAGAAATCAATGTGGGATGTTCGAAGAACGTACCCGTAAGGAGAGTGAGGCGAAGCTTAGCGTTAATGGGCTATGACAGCAGACGGCCTTTACTAATAGCACGACATCGCCTGTAGTGCCTCTCCTGGACTCGTGACCACGTCGTTTGGGCCTTAGACGTCTGGATAACCTTCGCCTGGTCAGATGAGTCCCTGTTTCAGTTGTAAGAGCTGATAGGAGGGTTCGAGTGTGGAGCAGACCCCACGAAGCCGTGGACCCAAGTTGTCAACAAGGCGCTGTGCAAGATGGTGGTGCCTCTGTCGTGCTACGGGCTATATTTACGTGCAGTGGACTGGGTCCTCTTGCCCAACTGAACCGATCATTGACTGGAAATGGTTACGTTCGGCTATTGAAAGGCGATTTCCAGCCATTCATGGACTTCACGTTAGCAAACAACGATGCGCTATATCACCGAGATATAATTGTTCGCGATCGGTGCGAAGAAAATTGTAGACAATAAGATCGAATGATTTGGTCACCCGTATCAAGCGACATGAATCCCATAGAACATTTATTGAACATAATCGAGAGTTGGCTCTGAGCACTATGGGACTTAACATCTGAGGTCATCAGTCCCCTAGAACTTAGAAATACTTAAACCTAACTAGCCTAAGGACATCACGCACATGCATGCCCGAGGCAGGATTCGAACCTGCGACCGTAGCGGTCGCGCGGTTCCAGACTGAAGCGTCTAGAACCACTCCGCCACACCGGCCGGCTAATCGAAAGTTCAGTTTGTACACAATATCGTGTACTTTCGCTATTACAGGTGGCTATTGTGGCAGTATGACTCAGTATTTCTGCAGGGGACTTCCAACAACTTGTTGAGTGCATGCCATGTAGAGTAGCCTCACTACGCCGGGCAGAGGGGGTCCGACATGACATTTGCCTTTAATTTGCGTTAATTATCCGAGAAAATCAGGGCTCAGTGTGCATTTTATCTAACCGTAATATATTTTTCTATATGGAAAAGGCGTCAACTGGTGAATTTCAGTATCAACAGCTGGTGGCATAAGAACATGGACTGAAGCTGGAGCAGGTAGCGGCCCTAATCTGTAAATGAAGAGGAAGAAGTAGGTGTTTATAGCGTACAGCCCAACCGCAGCAGGTCGACTACTCGTTGATACTGTAAGTGAGAGCGCACAGCCGGGGCGGTGGAGCAGGACGCGCTGACGTCAGCGCCGCCTCCGCCGCGGGCAGCGGGCAGCGGCGACCTGGACGCGCCGCCTCTGACCTTCCCCCACTGCGCTCCCTCTATTTCCCTCTACGCGTAAATAATGCAGTGCATCCTACATAGCCAAGAACTGGCACTTCTCACTCGCGCCAGTTACCGAATATCCCGAAATACGCGCAGGTGACAAAAGTCGTGGCATACCACCGAACATGGTGTCAGACCTTTTGCGCGGCGTAGTGCAACAAAACGACGTGGCCTGGACTCAGACAAGTCGTTGGGAATCTCCATCAGAAATTTCCAGCCGTGCTGCCTCTGTAGCCGTCCATAATTTTGAAAGTGTTGCCAGCGGAGGATGTTGTGCACGAGCTGAACTCGCGATTATGTCCCACAAATGTTCAACGGGATTCATGTAGGGCGGTCTTGGTGGCAAAATCATTCTCTCGAACTGTCCAGAATGTTATTCAAACCAATTTCGAACAATTGTGGTCCAGTGAGATGACGCATTATCATCCATAAAAATTCCTTCGCTGTTTGGAAACATGAAGAGGCCAAACAGAACCATTTCCAGTCAGCGATCGGTTCAGTTGGACCAGAGAACCTAGTTCATTCCATGTAAACATAGCCCATACCATTACAGAGCCACCACCAGCTTGCACAGTGCCTTGCCGACAAGTTGTATCCGTGGCTTCCTGGAATATGCGCCACACTCGAACCCTACATTAGTTCTCACAAACTGAAATCGGGACTCATCCGACCACGGTATTCCAGTCGTCTAGGGTCCAACCGACACGGTCACGAGCCCAGGAAAGGTGCTGCAAGCGATGTCGTGCTGTTAGCAGGGGCACTTGCGTCTCTCATCTGTAGCCATAGCCAATTAAAGCCGAATTTCGGCGCACTGTCCATACGTTCGTCGTTCTTCCCACATTGATTTCTGTGGTTATGTCACGCAATTTTGCTTGTCTATTAGCGTTAACAAGTCCACGCAAACGCTACTGCGCTCGGTCGTTAAGTGAGGGCCGTCTGCCACTGCGTTGTCCGTGGTGAGACGTAATGCCTGAAATTTGAAATTTTCGGCACACTCTTGACGCTGTGGATCTCGGAGTATTGAATTCCTTAACGATTTCCGAAATGGAATGCCCTATGCGTCTAGCTGCAGCTACCATTCCGCTTTGAAAGTCTGTTAATTCCAGACGTGCAGCCATAATCATGTTGGAAACCTTTTCACATGTGTCACCTAACTATGACAATCCCACCAGGAAACTGTCGTTTTATACCTTGTGTACGCGATACTACCGCAATCTTTATATGTGGAGGTCGCTATCTCATGACTTTTGTCACCCAGTTGTATCAGGCGAGTAAAGAACAAAAAGGGGGGGGGGGTGACTTTTATTCACCTTCAAAGATATCTCGATCAGCCATGACACGCTTTGGGCAACTTTTATAAGATTGCCGGAAACCATAGTGATGGTGTCATTCGTAAGAGATAGATGCATTCTGTGGATATTCGCCGGCCCGGGTGGCCGAGCGGTTCTAGGCGCTACAGTCTGGAACCGCGCGACCGCTACGGTCGCAGGTTCGAATCCTGCCTTTGGCATGGATGTGTGTGATTTCCGTAGGTTAGTTAGGTTTAAGTAGTTCTAAATTCTAGGGGACTGATGACCTCAGCAGTTAAGTACCATAGTGCTCAGAGCCATTTGAACCATTTGTGGATATTCGTAGAACATAAGTTGGAGCTGACTGTTCCAAGTGTCATAGTCTATAACCTACGTGATGATTTCGGAAGTGAGAATTTCGGTTATTCGTCTCAGCCAGTTGAAGAACTTTTCATTCGTGTTATCTTCATCTCGTTGGTTAATCTGTGAACCACGAATCGGGAACAGGTCTTCTGCTCATCCAAATCTTTGCGATGGTAAATAGTATTAGGGTTCGTCTGCTGAAAATTGATAATCGGTTATCGCAGTCGTTGACAAAAGGAAATGTTACAATTGAAGTTACATTCTAGCAAAATAAACGACGTAAAATTCAAATTTACAACCATTTGGTATAAGGTTTTAATACTTACAACCTACAGTAACAATTCTAAACTTACAGAGAAACACTTCTTTGTGTAACACAGTACTGTCTTTTTTAAGCAAAGAAACTTCCTAGACTCTGCAGGAATAAAAATTATAACCGTAACGAAAGAGAAACTCGTTTTGTTTTTTGGCATTTTAAAATCGATAAAAGATATTGCACTTACTTCTTGTACCTGAACAGCTCTCGAAGGCACAAAAACTAAACAGACTGGAAAAAAAATTTCGTCTTTTGTAGCGAAGTGCACTATTAAATACTTATGTAAAGAAGAATTAAAAAGATCGAATAAAATTTCGTACGAGGGTAAGACCTGGAAAAACTTCATGGACGATTAAGTAGTTCCTGATGGACTGAAAAGGGAAGCAGTAGCTAAATCCCGCGTGACTACTGGCGTGACTGTTTGGCCTATCACCTGCATAACATTTCCATAGCGTCGTCTTCAGACTATGTTCTGTGTCGCAAGATTGGTTCCATCACGATCAAAGAAAATTTAAAAGAGTGTACGAAATTAAATAATTGTAATTGAGATTTAATAACTAAATATTTCGAAGCAAAAAGGATAAATCAGATACCAGGTATCATAACATTTCTATAATAATACACACATCAAAAAACGTTATGCATCACCCCGGTTCCCAGAACTCCTGAAGATAGACGTTGACTGTGGATATTGTATCACAGAGACAGTCCCTTTGACTGTTCAGAGATGTCACTAAACCCGCCCAAGCCGGTCGGAGAGGCCGTGCGGTTCTAGGCGCTACAGCCTGGAGCCGAGCGACCGCTACGGCCGCAGGTTCGAATCCTGCCTCGGGCATGGATGTGTGTGATGTCCTTAGGTTAGTTAGGTCTCATTAGTTCTAAGTTCTAGGCGACTGATGAACTCAGAAGTTAAGTCACATAGTGCTCAGAGCCGTTTGAACCAAACCCGCCCACAGATGTGAACAATTATGCATGAGCAGCGCCTATTAGATGGAGGGGGTCCGACAGCCGATCAGTTCCAGTCATTCCACCAGGAAGGAGGTATACGGCTCGTGTTGTCTCTAGTTCAACCATGCCAAGACCGTCAGTACCGCTGTTCGATCGCGTCCGCATTGTTACTTTGTACCAGGAAGGACTCTCAACAAGGGAAGTGTCCTGGCGTCTTGGAATCAACCAAAGCGATGTTGTTCGGACATGGAGGAGAGACAGAGAGAGACAGGAACTGTCGATGAAATACCTCGTTCAGGCCGCCCAAGAGCTACTACTGCAATGGATGACCGCTACGTACGGATTATGGCTCGGAGGAACTCTGACAGCAACGTCACCATGTTGAATAATGCTTTTCGTGCAGCCACAGGACGTCGTGTTACGACTCAAATTGTGCCCAATAGGCTGCATGATGCGCAACTTCAGTCCCGACGTCCATGGCGAGGTCCATCTTTGCAACAACGACACATTCAACCAGACTATCGTCGGAGACAACCAGGTCAGGCTGAACGCCTTAGACACATTGTCGAGCGAGTGCAGCAGGGTGGAGATTCCCTGCTGTTTCGGGGTGGCATTATGTGGGGCCGACGTACGCTGTTGGTGGTCATGGAAGGCGCCGTAACGGCTGTACGATACGTAAACGCCATTCTACGACCGATAGTGCAACCATATCGGCGGAATAATGGCGAGGCATTCGTCTTCATGGACAACAATTCGCGCCTCCATCGTGCACATCTGTGAATGACTTCCTCCTGGATAACAACATGTCTCGAGTAGGATGGCCAGCATGTTCTCCAGACATGAACCCTATCGAACATGCCTGGCATGGATTGAAAAGAGTTGTTTATCGACGACGTGACCCACCAACCACTCTGAGGAATCTACGCCGAATCGCTGTTGAGGATTGGGACAATGTGGACCAACAGTGCCTTGATGAACTTGTGGATAGTATAGCACGACGAATACAGGCATGCATCAATGCAAGAGGACGTGCTACTGGGTATTAGAGGTCCGCTGTGTACAGCAATCGGGACTACCACCTCTGAAGGTCTCGCAGTATGGCGGTACAACATGCAATGTGTGGTTTTCATGAGCAATAAAAAGGGCGGAAGTGATATTTATGTTGATCTCTATTCCAATTTTCTGTACAGGTTTTGGCACTCTCCGAACCGAGGTGATGCAAAACTTTTTTGTAAAAAATTGTAAATTTGTGGTAAGATCTTATGGGACCAAACTGCTGAGATTATCGGTCCCTAGCACACTAATTAATCTAGCTTAATCTAACTTAAACTAACTTCCGCTAAGGACAACACACCCCCATACCCGAGGGAGGACTCGAACCTCCGATGGGGGGAGCCGCGCGAACCGTGAGGGGACGCCCTAGTAGCCGGCCGGTGTGGCCGAGCGGTTCTAGGCGCTTCAGTCTGGAACCGCACGACCGCTACGGTCGCAGGTTGAAATCCTGCCTCGGGCATGGATGTGTGTGATGTCCTTAGGTTAGTTAGGTTTAAGTACTTCTAAGTTCTAGGGGACTGATGACCTCAGATGTTGAGTCCCATAGTGCTCAGAGCCATATGAACCATTTTTGACGCCCTAGACTGCGCGTCTACCCCGCACGGCGCTTTTTTATGAGTGTGATAATAATTTAATTATTTTAAGAATAACACTGTAAACGAGCGAGGTGGCGCAGTGGTTAGTACACGGGACTCTCATTCGGGGGGAAGGTGGTTCAAATCCGCGTCAGGCCATCCTGATTTAGGTTTTTCGTTATATCCCTAAATCTCTACAGGTAAATCCTGGTACGGTTCCTGTGAAAAGGGCATGGCCAACTACCTTCTCCATCCTTCCCTAATCCGATGGGACCCATGACTATGCTGTTTGCTCTCCTCATCCCGAATCAACCAATCAATCAATAACACTGTAAAATCATTAAAACTTGTACCATTTTTCTGCTTACAAAAGCGTGACTTAACCAAACAAAAATTAAAAATTTACCTTTCGTGCTTTCGTTGCTCTAAATTGCTTAGTCACTCATTCAGAACAACGCTTGTCTGTCTCCCGCTTTTCAGTGCTAAGCAGAACACTTCGCCTCTTGACATACGGAAATATAAGCTGAAGTTTGCTAAAGAATCTCTCGTCTTGATGATGTCAGCATGATTTCGACGCCTGTCCCTAAATTCGAGAAGGTGATTTCGTCACTGTATTTAATAAAACCTGAAGTCGTCATTATTGTCTTGTTATTATGATGGAATCTTAGCTTGAAAGCAGCATCCTACTGTCCAAAATCTCTGACACAGCTGTACGCCATCTACATTACGGTTGTGAATTTTGCAAATTCTTTTGCATTTGATCTTCAAATCCTCTCTGGCAGCATCTTAGCACATCCTTCTTGTTCCTTTGCACTGGTTCAATTGGCATAATGATTAAGGTAGTATCATAATATAAGAAATAAATATCTCTGCGCTAGGTCTTACGAAATTGTTTCGCAACACAGTGCAGTCTGAATTTCTTGATGTCTTTTTATTCATCTCCACTCCCATCCCATTACCTTTCTCACCTATCCTTTCCCTTATTCTTCTTCATCTTCATCTTCCCACTCTTTCTTCGTCCTCCTGCACTACGCTAATTGTTCGACTGGTTAACAGTATGTTCGCTAATCCTTCATTTTTCTGATATCCTTCACACAGGCAGTCCCTGATTTTGTGCCAGCATCTGTCGGACTTGCTGAACGCTGTCCTCCGTTTATTCTGTTAAAGGTCGACTCAGATGTAATATACCATAAATACTTTCGACCCTAAAGGGTCTCCGGCAGTCTTAAACGAATTTGCATTCATTTACTGTTCCATCGGTTCTTGGCAGAATATTTTATACATTATGAGTGTAAACAGATACGAGACTGGTATTCAAGTATTAACCAGGCCCGATGCTGCCTGACTTCGATGACTGGACGAGAACGGGACACGGGACGACTACCAGTATCGTGTGTGTTTCCTTTTATATTGTATTAAACGAATTTGCTGCTCACAGCATCTGCCCTGTACTATTTCGAAAATGTTTCTAACTTACCTCCACTTCTTCTACTGGTTATTGATGGCGTAGATGGTGATAATTAGCGCAGTGGAAATTTTAACGCTACTAACGTCGCCCTGTCACTTATACGTAGGCGTAAGTTATCCTGATTAATTATGTAAATTTTCATGTGATAACCTACCCGTTTCCTAAACTTATCCTTTGGATACGACAGAATGTCAAGGTGAGCCGACAAAATCCAGTCCCCCTTTTAACGAATAAGTTATAAAATGTACACAAGAGACAAGATTAATTGGTACAGGAAAATACTATCTACTAAAGGATAAATGCTGTGACTTTAACACATTTATTCATCATAAAAACAATTTAAAGAAACTAAATAATAACAAATCTCAGGTTCTCCCTGTTTTAATACTGGCCTTTAAACTATCTGGCTCTGCCCTATAATGTACTCGCGAGCAGTGATTAGTCGCGGAGTAACTGACATCCCCTGTTGTACGAAACAGCAAGAAGGAACTACTATCTCAATGAGCAGTGTGAAACCTCAGCGCTGAACGGAGCGAAACACGTGATTCACCAATGTAAATTCACTTTTACACGCCGGTGCATAAGCAAGATCAGCGTAATGATCAGAAGCTATAACCACAGAACTTCTCACCTCAGCGAGAAAATAGGAAAATTGCACTTCACCAAAATTACAGCCGAAGACGTTCGTCGACTGCCATGGACCTCCAAGACGACCCTCTTGTTCCGCGACCCCGCAACGACTCCCCTTTTTACTTCTCTCCTCTTTCCGCTGCTCAGAGTCTTTTCTCTCCCTTAAATTTGGGTGGCGTATTATCTTTCTGGAATGTGCTCGTTTCTGAACGCCGACCAGTCGCAGTTTAGAATCCAGATCAAGTTTCTGAGTTCATTCTTTGTCCATAGGAAAGTACGAGATTACCTGCTGCCATGGGTTTTTGGCTGACCAGGCCGTATCTCACGCCTGCATGCCGGCCACGTGTTCCCGTTTTGCAGGTGGTCCAGCTCACGGGCAGGTCCCGTGATTAGCGCCGGAAGGGTCTGTGTCGTCCTATTGTCTGAAGGAATGTGTGAGCTTCCTGTGTCCTTCTGTTCTACCATGAGTTTCACAGCTCTGTACAATAAATAAAGTGTACTAGACGATGTCATTCAAATACATCTTTCTAATGAACGAACACAAATCTGTCCTTTCTATCATTGAAAGGTCTTACTAATGTCGGATTGGATGTAAACGAGGTTTTTAAGTTGTAAAATAACGCCACCTTACACGTTTCACGCATTTCCGCCAGCATATTTCACAAATTAATAAAAAATTGAAGTTTATGTTTTTAGTACACAATGAAATGAGTTTTTACACTAATTACGTTCGGCTGACTGCACCAGACAAATCTTCTTCAGTTTATTGCATTTGACGCTACGTGGCACTTTTCAAGATATCTCTCCATGTACATAATTGTGGACTTATTTTTGTTGTTGGTGAGACATCAGTCTATTCAGTCTACTGTTCGACACACATCAGATTGGGCACTAAAATTTCGAGCCTCCTTAGGCACTATTCCAGTTTTCCTCCTCTTAAAGTAGCTGTATCCATCTCTGTAGTCGTACTTGCTATATCACGCGTGTGCGATGGCGCTGAACTCTGGGGTAGACAGCTTGTTTGCTAAGAGTGCAACAAATTTTCATCGCCAGTATTTGCCCAACAAGCAACAAAGAGTTGATGGCCTGCAATTCCTGATCACCAGACCGTGCACAAACGTCCAGGATTAAATACCAAACCTCTCCGCAGCTTCTCTTGAGATGAGGGAATGTGACACTTTTGGAGTCCCTTGGATGGGAAGGTTCACTTGGCGGCCGGCTTGATGTCATGCGAGAGGAACAAGCTATGGCATGTGTCAGCCTTTCCCTTGTCTCCATCCTACAGTCAGCAACCTCACAAATATTACATTGAGTCTACACTCACTCATTACAGTCACCTACACTGAACAGTTGCACTCACAATACAACGTATTTCTCGAAGGAAATGTGTGCAATAGGTAGGTAAACAAATCCTCGTGGGTCTCCCAGCCAGTACTTCCAATACGACTTTACTTATACAGTGATCTCTTTCGACAGAAAATCATTGTGATTACCGTCAGTTCCCCTTGATATGGTGTAAAATAGAAAAATATCACGTCCTTCAATAATAGCTGTAACGGACTGTCATGCAAATCTGTAAACACCAGGACTTCTCGGCAAAATAGGACGACAAGGTATTCTGAGAATTCTGATAACACATCGTGTGTCGATGTGTTCGTAATCAAAAACTTTGTCTTTTCTAGTCAGTAGATAATAGAACTGTACTTCAGTCGATGGAGGAGAGAGAGGGAGAATGGATGAGGAATGTTGAACAGTGTGGATCCAGTGTAGTGGTTCAAAAAGCTCTGAGCACTATGGGACTTAACTTCTGAGGTCATCAGTCCCCTAGAACTAGAACTACTTAAACCTAACTAACCTAAGGACGTCACACACATCAATGCCCGAGGCAGGATTCGAACCTGAGACCGTAGCGGTCACGCGGTTCCAGACTGTAGCGCGTAGAACCGCTCGGCCACTCCGGCCGCCATAAAGAAAATATTTAGTGCTTAGCGTCACACTTTGAGATACAAGCACAAAAACTGCAATTAATATATTTCTATCTCAAGGAATGGTAATGCAAGTGAATGAAATAGAGAACTGTGAAGGGGGCTTTTGAGTGTTCCAAAGCGCCTGCAGTAGAAGCGAGAGCCAGGAGGAAAAATACTGCGGAATTTGTGAGTGCTGTAGAAGTCTATGGCGCAGACTGTGATACAGTGGATGTGGCACGTACGAGCACGAAATATTTCCCTCATTTAGGTCGCCGTTGACGAAAATGAATGACACAGAATTGTGGGAATCGAAAAGAAAAGGCAAATAAAAGACTTTGGGCTGTGTAGGTATTTCATAAGCATTGCGCAGAATGACAGACGTGATACTTGCAGAAACTTTCAAGTCTTCGCCTACAGGATTTGTGAACATGATGTGTCACGTGTGTGTCCCTTGAAATAGGTCACAGGCGCCTCCGTGGCAGGCTGATATTATCACAAACCCATTCTTTTTTACTAAGAGAATAGCCATTATTAGCTAACATATTAACTGTGTTGGACTTGAAAGGTATTAAATTTGGCGCAGAGTAAGATTTTTAGTTTCTGGAAAGCCAGTGTTTCGACCGCTCGCCGCTATGTAAGAACAAGCCACTGTATCGTCCTTTACACAGTAAAACGGCGCGCGACACGGCTGCTCCCTTGCGTAGCCACAAAAAATCGTCCAACATAACACACGATCTCTTCTCAGAAAAACTGATGCACTTTGTCGCTCGTTGAGCATGGGCTTTAATTGTGCACTTTAAAACTGCTACTGTTCTGCTGGCTCTAAAGATGTTTCATTGACTTGTCGACCATGTTAACATAACGGAATATATTCTTTATTTTTAGGCAGTTGATTTTTTTATGCATCACTCTCCAAAGCGCGATAAGGATAACGGGGCTCAATTTGCAGCAGTTTCGACAGACAACAAAGAATATTTCACTGAATGATAACTTAATGCCTACGTGGTAGTTTTTGCCCATTCAGAGCAGCGAATGTGTTGTAGCCTGGTATGATCTTACCGTACGGTAATCTCCCCGCAAAAATGCTAATTCTACGAAGATATTCGTTCGCCCGCTCTGAAGAAGTAATTTAACTCTATTACTTCAGAATCCATTTTACTATTATGAAATGGAGTTATTTTGTTTTAATTATTTTGCATGTTCTGCTTGGAATCAAGAGGCTCCAACCTATGAGAGTTCTGCGTAGCTCAGTGGAAACCATCTTTAAAATTTTATGTTCTGATTTAATAAAAATTAAATAACGGGCAAAATTATGAAATTAATCTCAAGACCAAAATCAGGAAGTTAATTAACATTGCGGCCAGTCAGTTTTATAGAAATGCAAATAGATTTAAAGCTGTCTTTTCCAACAAAATGAACATTAGTTGGAGTTACAACAACTATCGGTTGTCGTGATATTTGACAATTAATATGATTTTTGACCATTTTTCATTACACATAATTACTGTAAAAAGTGTCCAGGAAGTAGGATAATGTTTATGATCTTAGGAGAAAGAATTTCAAATAATAGAATTTATTCCATAATGATATATGAAGTTTGGACTGTACTATTCAGCTCAGTGCTACCCACTTAGAATTAATAAAAGTTCTTTCCTTGTTTTTAGTAGCTGTTGCGGTGCTCTACTTGAAGTTCGCAGAATGAAAACTATCTAGGCTCTTCACATCTCCTTCTAGACGGGGTTAATTTAGCACAACCACGTTGCTTGCTAGATCCATTGTTCTTGATGTAGCGTTACCTCAAAACTCTCTCATAGAATAATGTTCAATAATCTTACTTTCCAAAACCCACTATTTCTGTGGGAAACTTTACAAAACGAATGCCACTACCACACCAACTTTTACTCGAATTCTCACGATTTTAGCACTCACATAAAATATTAACGTCGCCAGACATAACACAGCTACGTCTGCACACAAGGTTGCCCTGCCTATGCCTGTCACCTTTTCTTTATTTCCGTGCCTCTTGGCTCCAAGGTCATCCACACAAAACAGATTGAAAACCTGTTGTGAATCCCTGCCTTTTTTATTATCTTACTAAAAACCTTCATTTATTTCCAAGTAACCTCTAAATATTGCTGTCATTGTAGCTACTACAAAAATTCATTATTATGCTCTGTTTCCTTAACAAATAATTATTGATTCATTTCCTTTTGATAGGTGGTCAGACACATTCAACATTTGAAAAATCGATATGTAAAGTATCGATTTTTATTGTTACGCTTTCAACGAAAAATTTTAATACACTTTTAGTCAGATTTAAGCTGTTACCTTGCATGATCCTCCATGACCAATACATTGTGACGGAAAATAATTTGTCCAGGCGACGCATCTATGTGTGACAAAACATTACGGGAGCTCCATTACGCACGGACCATACCATCATTCGATGTAGCGGTCTACGTTTTTCAGATACACTGCCAAACAAAAGAAGTGAAACACCCAGAAGCGGAACATGAAACGAAATAAGATTTTTCAGAATGATATTGTATGCGATTTTATTTCAGTGACTGTGAAATGGAGTTATATGCACAAAGAACTTGGCAACATGAGCTGACCTATCAGTATGACGTTGCACCCACTCTGCCTAAATGCATGGACTGATTCCGCTGGTAAGGGTGTCGTAAAGCCGTTATGTCCTCTCCTGAGGCAAGTGGCCCCTCAACTGCTGGGACTGTCTTTGATAGCCTGGATACTGGCACTGGGACGGAGTCGAAACCCGAGCTGGTCCCACAAATGTCTGTCAGCGACAGATCTGGGGATGTCGCTGGTCACGGGAGTGCCTCAACATAACGCAGACAGTTCACAGCGTGGGGCGAGCAGTGGCCTGAGGAATAACGGAATGAGACGTAACAGATGAGGACGCCGAATGTTCCTGACATACTGTTTTGCCGTCATAGTACCCTCAACCACTACCAGTCACGACCTGAAGTCATATGTGATGGCTCCCACACCGTGATGCCAGGAGTAACACCGCTGTCTCTCTTCAAAACATTGGAAGAACGAGACTTCTCCCAAGATGGCCTCATATCTACTGACGATGGTCATCCCGGATAGTGCAGAACTGCGGTTCATCACTGAACACCATGCGATGCCATTCATCAGCAGACCGTGCTTCCCGATCACGGCACTGCTCCAAATGCAATGGTGTGTGTTGTCGTTTTAACGGCAACTTACGTATGAGATGGTAATTAACAAGTCTAGTTGTTACTAGTCTCCGACCAATGGCGCGGGATGGCGCTCAATGTTGCAGGGAGCCCATTACTTGTTCAAAAAATGTTCAAATGGCTCTGAGCACTATGGGACTTAACATTTGAGGTCATCAGTCCCCTAGAAGTTAGAACTACTTAAACCTAACTAACCTAAGAACATCACACACATCCATGTCCGAGGCAGGATTCGAATCTGCGACCGTAGCGGTCGCGCGGTTCCGGACTGAAGCGCTCAGAACCGCTCGGCCACACCGACCGGCCATTACTTGTTCTCGGATGGCAGACTCAGATGTGAAGGGGCTACGATGTGTTTGGTGCATAGTTCGGCGATCTTCCCTTGTGGTTTACGAACATGGCTGACTGGATCTCTGGCGACAAGTATATCTGCCTTCACGTCCCCATGAAGTACAACATGAGGATCACTGCCACATTCGAATGTCCCTCTAATCTAGACATTCCGTGATTCGATCTGCCGCGCAATTCAAAACCAACAGTGAGGTCCCACCTAATCTCTGTCAGGAGCTGATAACGCTGCCTCAAACAAGTATGCGGCATCTCTGCGATCTTCGCTGTAATCAGTCAACATCTGACAATGTTCTCGCAAGTTAGATATTCTACAGGCCTGGTAACAGCTCTAAACACGAACAACACTAATTCAATCTTGTGGCTGTTTTACCTGTCACAGAGATTTACAAGTCTAATAATTTATATACTCGTCGTTCATATACGAAGTTCCATTGCAATCTGACTACGTCTCATTGGTTCTTCACTTTCTTTTCAGGCAGAGCAATTTCATTAGGTAGGTGTACAGAAAATGTAAAATCGTTCTCAAGTCAGTCACGATGTTCCGACATCGGGCATATTATGTTTACCGTGGATGCTGCCACGTCACATAGTGGTAGAGAACGTCCGTTGGTGCCAGTGCAAGTTCACGCTATGGAGGTTTACTCTCGCCCATTTGTAGATCCTACGAGATACACTACACCCCCTCTCTTGAAATACAACAGGCTTTGTCTATCGCAAAAATTGTTCTCGGAGAATACTGGTTACCGTACCTGATAACTTATAAAGAAGTTGCAAAATTCCCACCTACTTTGGAAAACTCAGTAAAGGAACACTGGTAAGTCCAAAGAGCGAAACTGATGGAACTAGTAAACGAGGGCCCTAATACAATCCTGGAAATGGAAAAAAGAACACATTGACACCGGTGTGTCAGACCCACCATACTTGCTCCGGACACTGCGAGAGGGCTGTACAAGCAATGATCACACGCACGGCACAGCGGACACACCAGGAACCGCGGTGTTGGCCGTCGAATGGCGCTAGCTGCGCAGCATTTGTGCACCGCCGCCGTCAGTGTCAGCCAGTTTGCCGTGGCATACGGAGCTCCATCGCAGTCTTTAACACTGGTAGCATGCCGCGACAGCGTGGACGTGAACCGTATGTGCAGTTGACGGACTTTGAGCGAGGGTGTATAGTGGGCATGTGGGAGGCCGGGTGGACGTACCGCCGAATTGCTCAACACGTGGGGCGTGAGGTCTTCACAGTACACCGATGTTGTCGCCAGTGGTCGGCGGAAGGTGCACGTGCCCGTCGACCTGGGACCGGACCGCAGCGACGCACGGATGCACGCTAAGACCGTAGGATCCTACGCAGTGCCGTAGGGGACCGCACCGCCACTTCCCAGCAAATTAGGGACACTGTTGCTCCTGGGGTATCGGCGAGGACCATTCGCAACCGTCTCCATGAAGCTGGGCTACGGTCCCGCACACCGTTAGGCCGTCTTCCGCTCACGCCCCAACATCGTGCAGCCCGCCTCCAGTGGTGTCGCGACAGGCGTGAATGGAGGGACGAATGGAGACGTGTCGTCTTCAGCGATGAGAGTCGCTTCTGCCTTGGTGCCAATGATGGTAGTATGCGTGTTTGGCGCCGTGCAGGTGAGCGCCACAATCAGGACTGCATACGACCGAGGCACACAGGGCGAACACCCGGCATCATGGTGTGGGGAGCGATCTCCTGCACTGGCCGTACACCACTGGTGATCGTCGAGGGGACACTGAATAGTGCACGGTACATCCAAACCGTCATCGAACCCATCGTTCTACCATTCCTAGACCGGCAAGGGAACTTGCTGTTCCAACAGGACAATGCACGTCCGCATGTATCCCGTGCCACCCAACGTGCTCTAGAAGGTGTAAGTCAACTACCCTGGCCAGCAAGATCTCCGGATCTGTCCCCCATTGAGCATGTTTGGGACTGGATGAAGCGTCGTCTCACGCGGTCTGCACGTCCAGCACGAACGCTGGTCCAACTGAGGCGCCAGGTGGAAATGGCATGGCAAGCCGTTCCACAGGACTACATCCAGCATCTCTACGATCGTCTCCATGGGAGAATAGCAGCCGGCATTGCTGCGAAAGGTGGATATACACTGTACTAGTGCCGACATTGTGCATGCTCTGTTGCCTGTGTCTATGTGCCTGTGGGTCTGTCAGTGTGATCATGTTATGTATCTGACCCCAGGAATGTGTCAATAAAGTTTCCCCTTCCTGGGACAATGAATTCACGGTGTTCTTATTTCAATTTCCAGGAGTGTATTTTGTTGTTATCGTAGGTTCATCCTCACTCTGACTCCTACTCTTATTTAAGAAGTATTCTCCAGAACATTTCTTTTGCCATACACACTGGACTATTGAAGAGGGTTATGTCTCTTAGAAATGAGAGGTAGTCACATTTCCATGCTTTAGTTGCTGTGCATGTCTAGCGTAATGAGAAGTCTCGCCACAATTTATTTTAAGGTACTGTAGATGAAGGGTGGGCATATGCGCTATTGCTGTCGCGGACGCCCGTGAATGCCCACACTGCTTGCCCACGGGCGCCATCAGGCAGCGGTTCCCCTTCAGCTGTCTGCTAGGCATTCTTCGTAATGAAACTGTTGACCGCCTTGCCAAGAGGAGTACTACAGAAGGCCATTTACACCCAACGCCGATCCCTTATACGGATCTCACATCGACGACGCGGAAGCTTGCTTATCACGCTTGGAACTGTGAATGGTACGTATGTCAGGACTCCAAGCGCGGCCACCTGGCTGCCATATAACCGCACATCGCTTCTCAGCCGTGGTTCACCGCGGTGCAGCTTCGCAGTCGTCATTCCCATGAGGCTGGGACACAGATGTTACCCCGCGCACCTATATTGGTTAAAGATTATCATGTCTGGACACTGCGATAAGGACACAACGGCAGTGGCGGGTCTTAACCACGTCATTCTGGCATGTTCCAAGTACACGACTGCACAGTTATACTTGTATAAGAAACAGGTTGCGAGAGGCTACCCCCTCCCCACCAGTGTTCCTGTTTTAGTCCACCGTTTTGATTATCATAATTACAACTTGGTCACAGACTATTTGAAAGCCACCGGTATCCAAATTTAAAACCGGCCGGTGTGGCCGAGCGGTTCTAGCCGCTTCAGTATGGAACCTCTACGGTCGCAGGTTCGAATCCTGCCTCGGGCATGGATGTGTGTGATGTCCTTAGGTTAGTTAAGTTTAAGTAGTTCTAAGTTCTAGGGGACTGATGACCTCAGATGTTAAGTCCCATAGTGCTCAGAGCCATTTGAACCTTTTAATTTATGAGTTGCTGAGGTCTTCATTTTCACGCAGTATCAGCGCGGTTCGTAATCAGGTGCGTAATTTAGTGTTTTAATTTGCGTACAAACTTCTATTTGTATATTAACTTTTCATTGTTGCTCTACTGTGCATTTTATGCCACTGTTATACTAGCACTATTGTGCATACCATTAGATGTATTTTGTTTGTCATTTTATGTTTTCTTTTAAGTACTTCTATCGGTATGCTACACTCCTCGCGGTGTTATATGATGTTATTTGCAATTTTGTTCTTCAGCTATTGTTGTACTTATCGCATGATGTACGGTGTTTGCCCTTTCATGTTTTGTCTTTTACTATAAGAGCATATGCATGTTTGTCATAATGTTATTGTACAGTGCTGTTTGTAATTCTGCTGCTATGTCACTGTCATCACTGCCGCCGGATGCCTGGTATTTGTCTAATTTCGCTTTCATTTTCTTTATGAGTATATTTGTAAACCACGTTTCTAATCTTGTTATAAGGAGGTTAGTCTGTGTTGTTGCCCCGGATGATGATTACACGAATATTTTGTCAGGATTTGTAAGCGGTGGGTCCTTCAGGTACGGCAATACGCGAACACGAGAAGTAAGTTTAAACAGTTTTATTAACAAAGGCGGATTATAAAATACGCACGCTACGCGCACGCATCATCACTGTGTCTGACATCCTAACACCGGCTAATTACGGTCGTATCGAAAGGCTCCACGGTGAGCTAAGAAAAGAGACATATTTACGCCCGAGGCCGCGCTGGTTGATACTGCCCGCTGCGGACGGCGGCCAGTCGCGTACTCTCCGTCGCACTGCGGCCGGACGCGCGTCTACTGACCGAGCGACTCGTCAGCATTCCAGACAGGTCGGTTGGCGAGCGCGTGGTAACGCACCGTACGGCTGCGCGCAATCTGCAGACCCTTACTGCGAGTTATGAGTCTATTTCGCCATTTATAGCATCGGAAGGCATTGCAACATGTATTTCATTTGCTGACGAAGTAACTTTCGGTACAGAGAAGCGTGCCTTCAAGAAGACATTTTTATACATGACACATGCTGTTGACGAAAGACAAATTAATAAAAGCAATAAAAACACAATACTTATAATCAAGAAGCATTAACATTGCTGGGGGAACCGAAGCACTTAATTCTATTTGCTGTTTCAATGAAATTTAACTCATTATTTGAAGAGATTGCATTTTCATGGATATCAGTAATTCAAATTATTGTCTTCAGAAAAACTTGATAAAGAATGCTTTCCATATGTTAATATGTACGAATCATTGTAATACGGCTGGTTCCGGAGGAGGTTCGAGTCCTCCCTCGGGCATGGGTGTGTGTATTTGCCCTTAGGATAATTTAGGTTAAGTAGTGAGTAAGCTTAGGAATCGAAGACGTTAGCAGTTAAGTCCCATAATATTTCACACACTTTTGAACATTTTTTTGTAATTGTAATAAACAGATATCATCCTAGATAATGGTACATGTCCAGTTGCATGAAATGTAGTTGGCAACACACTAGGCATATCAAATAGTTCACATGATAAATCAAAATGTGTGGCATTCAGCTCAGGAGTATCATAGTTTTTACATGTAAATGTGACATCAAGGGTGGAGTTAAATGAGAAAATTATACCTTCAGAACATCGTTTAAGAAATGGATGATAAAGATGCGTTAAAATTCTAGGGCAATCATCTCTTGGGGAATGATTCATAAACAATTCCATCTCACAGCTGTACACTCTAATGTCTAAGAATACTGCCGATTCAGGGCAAATTAACTTATGACTACGTTTTCACATATGCAAATCATTTTCATTTAGGACACAAAATATCTTAGATCGTTACTTATCAGTAGAAAATCATTCAGTAAATACTTTACATGAATACCTACCTGTCTCCATTTCACTGGGTAAGTATGAATCTTATACATTTCAAAATTTTGCTTTGATCTAGCTATGGGAATAGAAATAATAACAGTTAATTCATCTTCAATCATTAAGGAGTGTGTGGTGGTTAACTTATAGTAAGCATATATATTGTAAGAGTTAACAGGGTAAATCATGGTATATGTTGCAACTAGCTTTCGTTCAATTGGTTGTAGGATCTGTAAAAATTGTTCTGGATGTAGTAGTACGCTGCTCAGACAATCATTTGAACTACTTGCTAAGGCTGTTCTTAAGTTAAGGGCATCAATTCTAGCATTTGATAAACTATCAGTAATCCTTAACAAAAGATTAAATCTAAGTGTGCACTCACAGCATTTAATCCTTGGAATAGTTCTTGGATATTTGCCTTCGTTTCATTACGAATTAAGTGGAAGTGTGAGATAAATTGCTTTACAATCTGTTCAATGAAAACAGTGTGGTTAGTAATTGTTATTTGCATATTCTTTAATACAATAATTTCAGTAGAGAGGTTAGTTGAATCTGTACTGGACTGTTGTTCAAGAGCTAATATTTTGCCTTCAACTTCCAGTAGATCTCGACTAGTTAAAGTGTAAGTAGGCTGTTTATGTTTTCTCTATGTAAGTAGGCTGTTTATGTTTTCTTATTGGCAACGTTACGTAGCGCTCAATATGAAAATCACTGGCTGTGCTGTGTGCAGTCTGTCGCTAGTTTGCATTGTTGTCTGCCATTGTAGTGTTGGGCAGCGGCAGCTGGATGTGAACAGCGCGTAGCGTTGCGTAGTTGGAGGTGAGCCGCCAGCAGTGATGGATGTGGGGAGAGAGATGGCGGAGTTTTGAAACTTGTCATGAACTGCTATATTTATATATGATGATATCAAGGTAAATACATTGTTTGTTCTCTATTAATATCTTTCATTTTGCTAACTATCCCTATCAGTAGTTAGTGCCTTCAGTAGTTTGAATCTTTTATTTAGCTGGCAGTAGTGGCGCTGGCTGTATTGCAGTAGCTTGAGTAGCGAAGATTTTTGTGAGGTAAGTGATTTGTGAAACTTATAGCTTAATGTTAGTCAGGGCCATTCTTTTGTAGGGATTTTTGAAAGTCAGATTGCGTTGCGCTAAAAAAATATTGTGTATCAGCTTAAGGACAGTCGTGTATAAAATGTTCAAAGGGGACGTTTCATATGGCGACCCTTAGCCGAGGATACCTCACTGGAATCTTTTGATTTTTTTCTTGTAGTTTGTGTAATTGGTGTAGCTATTGTTTATTGATAGCGCGTAATCATAGAGAGAATTTCCTTTGTGGTTGTAGTTTTTCATTGTTGTACAGTAAAACAGTTGTGGCATGCATGTAGATTTGCACCAAGTATTTCGCAGCTGCGCTGGCAATTAAGTAGACATTATTTCCATTGCTATGTTATTTTATTTTATTCTTCAAATAGTGCTTTTCTGTGTCATCGTGTGAAATATTGTGACAATTATGGCGTGTGAAAAACGTAATACTAGGATCCAAAGTAAACTGAGAAATGACAGTGAAGACGAAGGCAGTGTGTTAGCGCCGCAGAGTAATGAAATAACTAATGTTCAAAGTAGTAATTTGGTAATTGCACATACGGAAATGGAGCGGGCGGCAAACAATGGTGTAGACAGTGAAACAGGTAGTGAACAGGGAAGCGTTATCGATCGATTGGTCGGCAACAGCTCGCCTCAGGAATCGGGAATGACAGAACACAATATTGCAAATACTGCAGACTCAGGTTTTGGGTTCTCACCGTTTTCTCAAATGAGTCAAGACACATTTTCCGCTTGTCAAAATGTGAATGTTGCCGGTGCAACTTCACTGCCGAAAAGCACTGAGGAACATGTTTCAGACACCAGTGCATTGTTATTACAATTAATGCAACAAATGGGACAAAAGCTTGAAAAGTTAGACACAATGGAACAACACCAGAGACAAACACAGCAACAGTTAGACACAGTGGAACAAAATCTCAAAATGTTAGACACAATAGAACAACACCAGAGAGAAACACAGCAACAGTTAAACACAGTGGAACAAAATCTCAAAAAGTTAGACACAATGGAACAAAATCAGAGACAAACACAGCAACAGTTAGACACACTGGAACAAAATCAGAGACAAACACAGCAACAGCTTCAAAAGTTAGACTCATTGGAACAAACTCTTGAACAAACTACTGAGTTACATAACATTGAATCGAAATGTCAAAAAGTCTGTAATGACGTAAAAACTCAAATTTGTGAGCATTTTCAACCTATTTTTTCGCGGCATGAAAATGCATTACAGAATCACGAAGCAGCCATAAAAGAACTGCAAATTATTGTTCATGAAAATCATGAGACCTTGCAAGCTAAATTTGACTCAGTTGCATCTACCGATTCGGTTACGCAAATTGCAAAAACTCGGAAAACTTTAAGGACACAGTAGATACTCTGAAACTTGGTTCAGAAAAACACACTGAGGAAATAAGTACACTATTGGAGAAAGTAGCCGAACTTTTGGATCAGTTCACTAATTTATCTACGAAGGTAGATGATAATCTGATTGACGCAAGACCGGTAGCCTTCACTGACACAGAAGAGTATGAACAAATTAGAAAATTCAAACAGAATCAAAATCAAATCAATACACAACACCAAAGAGAAATCCGGGAAGTACAAGATCAGCTGACACAGGTAATACAAGAATTACGTATTTCAGAGGACACTCGCGCTCCAACACGGGAAGAGGGACTTAGAAATACGGAAAAGCCGCAAAATAATAACACAGGGCATTTCGGAAGTTATGAAAGAAATTGGCAATATGCACCGAATTTTGAGATGGAACGGCCGACACGACGTAACAATGACCGATATGTGACTCGCCGACATGATGACTTTGACTATAAGCTGTTCATTACTACACGTAAATTCAAAACATTTAAGAATTCTGGCAACGACATTCATCCACAAGCGTGGCTCCATCAATTCTCTCATTGTTTTCCTCCCAACTGGTCATTAGAGCACAGGTTAGAATTTATGTGTGGCTACTTGGAGAATGAACCAGCTGTAAGAATGCGATCGGTAAAATCACGATTGCCACAGTGAAGGAGAGTTTTACCATGCCTTCCTCTCAGCATATTGGTCTCAAGCTACACAAGACATGGCATCATAATGATGAAATGTTTCGAACAATCTGAATTTTCCAGTCTTATGAAATATTTTGAAGACATGTTGCATAAGAATCAGTATCTTTCAAACCCATACAGCCCCTCAGAACTCATCCGCATTTGCTTAATGAAATGGCCTGAACATTTACGACATATTATTTTGGCAGGACGTTGTAAAGACGACATTGAAGCTTTTCAAGGACTCTTACAAGAATTAGAAATTGACACAGACAGTCGCCGGATGCGAAAACAGGAAAATAATCACTACAGGTCACATACGTCACAATTCCGTGACGACAGAAACAATAACTGGACACGACAAGGCTATTCTTACAACGCAAATCGTGACCCAAACAGACACCATCCATATGACAACCACTGGCAGAGTAATAATAGTTACAGAGAAAGATCGCATTTCCGTAGTAGTGAATATGACAGAGACAATAATAGAAACAGACAATATGGTAACCAGAACTATTTTTATCAAGGGAGACAGAATACTTTCAGACGCAACAGTTCAGCGCGCAGTTACGATTCAGGGAGAAATTCTCCACCACTTGACCGACAAGAAAGAAATTATGGAATCTACCGACATGACGACGGACGATATGATCGTAACGACAGACCTGAACTGCATCAGAACTGGCGGGATTTAAACAGGGCAGGGCCCTCTCGCCAAGGCGAATTTGTAGAAGTTAGGCCTCCAAATCCCAATAACAACGTGCGCCAACAAAGAGACAGACAATGACTCGCGCCGCAGGCACCCACGTGCGCCGGCTGGCTCAGAGAAAAATAACAAAGACGCGAACCTTGAGAAAAGATTTAGCATTCCTTACCGACGTGTAAAACATGACAATTGCGTTGAAGTTGAAACTCTGCGTACTAGGAAGAGTAAAGGTTTACACCACATTTCACATGTAAAACCGTTTATTGAAAGATAATCTGCTTTTTAACTTAGTCTTTGTCATAAAATTTTTCGCTTCACATTGCTAATATGCTTGGTCAGACTTAGAATCTGTTAACATGCAACAATGTTTGAAGTTAAATATCCAATCAAGAACCAAGAGAACTTATTTAAACAGAAATGACGAATGCATTGTTATAGTGAACAGACATCACAGTGTTATTGTGTGTGTACATTCTTGCTTGTTTGTTGCACGATTACGTAGCGACTATAAGGCTCACATACTTAGAATATTTACCAGTACTGCTAATGAGATTTTAATGCAACATTTTGGTTTATTTGAAAATACATTCTGAATTTAAAGTGCTTTCTGAGAGATACCAGATGACACAGAGGTTAGTTTATGTGACAGCTACACGATTTTTATCACAACGCTACTAATGAGTGACAATTTACAATGTTGCTTTTGCGGTGTATCTGTTTTATATCTGCACAGTTTTCTGAATTCTTCTGGAAAGAAAAACATGTTTTAGTAATAACTTTTGTGGTATAGCAAATTGAGACAGCCTTTTTCATGGCACAACAATACGTTACTGTACAGTACTTTCTTCATCACGCCAATAAGCATAATAACTATGATATCTACACGCAAAGCATTTCACTTTTGTTTATCATGAGGTAAGTACATTGACTTCTGCAGAACTTAGCTTTCGGAGGACGATAACTACGACACTTCCACAGAGATTATGTTACAAGACGCACAGTTTAGCGCTACAGTACACGTATTTGAGTGATCAATTTTATACTTAAAACATTTATTTTTAAAGATTTTTGAATTACAAAGAAAGTTTTCCGTGATATATTTCATTCCATTGGTGTAATCTGTAACACCTGAGGGTATAATTACATTAATCCTCAGAGGGGTACACGCTTACTTTGTGTACCATGTGTGTGGCAACCATAAGGAACCCTAGCTAATATGGTATTTGCTTATACAACTTGACACATCGGTACCATATTTCTCTAACACAGAATTACACAGCTATCTGATTATTTGACAGAGAAACAAACATTCTTTTTACTATGTCAGTGACACATGTTTACGTAATTACACAGTTGGATAACTTCACACTTATGAAATTGTATTTTGTCTGCACTGTGTGAACCGTTCATATTTTTTCGGAACCATTGTGATGCTATGAGAGCGTTGAATGTCGTATTTCGTAAGGGAGCATGATTTTTAAAGTATGTTTGAGGTAGATGACACTGTTATATTGATAAGATTTTGTTTCTACACATTTGCAACGCATATTCTCGACCCGTGAAATTTTGTGTATGAGACTGTCACTGTAGCGGAAACTGCTGTCGTAAATATTTCCATAAGAAAGTTAAGTGACCACCTGCACGTAATGCGTCGCGGGCACCCACCTGGGCGACAGCCGTCCGAAAAAAAGCCATTAGCCTTTCAGCGGCACAGGTAGAAAAAAAAAGGGGGAGGCCATTATCCTCACTATTGACGTTCCTTTGTAGAAAGCATCGCAAAAACGACACGGTCGAACTTGGGAGCTCTTAATTTATGATATTTACTGAAATGCTTATTAATTGATGGGAAATATTCTTACATCTCCAAACCTGATAATGACAAGTGTCTTTCTACGAGAGTTGAGAGCTACTGACTTACGAAATGCCACATAGCTATTGAATGATGTTTTTATGCTTTGGTTTGCGTAATTGCTTATTTCATTTGACATCTGTTTTCCAGCTGTGTTGCAGCATTGGTTTCATTAAATAAAATTAAATGCATTTGCTAATGTGAACACTTTCTGTCAACAGATTTATTAAATAATTATTTTCTGATCCACATTCTTCGAAAAAGGAGCTCTTGGAATGGAGAGAACAATAAGAAGGGACTAATACCAGTAACTGCATCTATAATTTTCTTTTCAAGTACTTGGTAATTTCTTTTGTAGAATAATTTGTGGTGCACCACTTTAATTACATAGACATTAAGATGTGAATATACATTTCCCTTATCTGCATTGTTGTTTTTACTGTAATATTTTTTCTGCTTGAGCTATGTCATGTTTAGGTATAAGTTACTGCTGTTTGCCAGGAATAGTGTTACTGAATTTGACTTTGTGTTACTCTGCTAAGCCAGTTTTACTACTCATTTATTTTTCTTGTTGCTGCACATTGGCTCATATTAGTTGTAATGTTGCATTGCTTGGTAATTTAGATTTACTGTAGCTTGCTTTGCAATTTTCCATTTTTTTGGTCATTGCTGTTTGTGTTACTTATTTTGTGCTGCTGCATTGCCTCGTCCCTTAGTTTAGCATCTGAGCTCAGTAGATTTAAGTTAGCTTAAGAGGGGGTAGCCTCTAAGAGAATGAGTTGCGATGAATTGGAAGAAATGCATTGAGAAGTTACACGAAAAAAAGTACAGAAAACAGGTTTAGGTAGGATTTTCTTGGAAATAAATGTTGAGGTAGGAAATGTGTGAACATATAAATACAGAAAGCATGCTTAGATAGAATTTTTTTGGTGGAAACAAAGGATGAAATAAGAGGAAAGATATATGAAGTTTTGGGTTGGACTGCAGTACCACATGTTACACTGAAAACGAACCATGTCCTTTCCTATTGGTGTTATCCCACTATGTGTTTGTGTACCCTTGTGTATTTGTTTCCTTCCTGTCTCTGTGTAGTTTCATAGAATTTTTTCTTCTTTTAATATTAAGCTACATTCACTATGATGAGGAATACTGTTATCCTCGAATATAATTGGCATTAATAATATGTTATTTACTTTGTAAAGATGTTAGACATTATTAATTCTGTTCTGTTTAATGCTCATGTGTGAAGTTGATGTTTCAAAAGTTATTGTGATCTTTTATGTATGTACTCATGTCATAATTCCACTGATGTATATGTTAGTTCGATTCTTTTGTAAAGCCTGTACTACAAATGTTATCTGTATTGTTATGTTTTTGATGATGTATTTTTTACCTTTGTTATTGTATTCTTCTGTTATAAAATTGTAATTGTCACCAGTTCATGATATTATTAACTTGTTAGTTACATTTCACTGCACACGTTTCTGTTGGTCATAGTATATGGACAATATGTGAGAAGTTGGGACTGTTAGTGTTTGCACGTGTGTTACTAATTCAGCAAGGGACTGGATAACAGCATTGCTGGTTCTAAGGACATGTCAAACAAATTATTTGTGAGTGCACAAGTGGTGGTTCATGGACTTGCTATATTCTCCGCAAGACTCTTCGATGGTGATTGTGCACCTGCACAGTCACAACAGATGGTTGCTGGCCGTCTCTACAAAGATTACAGTGCGTCTGCATCTTTGATGACCCACCAATACCATTATTTCTACAAGGACTGCAGTGGGTCTACACCTCTGGTGGCCCACCAATACCACAATCTCTACCAGGACTACAGTGGGTCTGCTCTGTGATGACCTACCTACCAATACTCTTCAAAATTTCGACTGACTCTGCTGTGGGTTTGCTCTGTTGTGGCCCATTACCTGTCTGCATGTCAAGAGTCAGCATTGTCTTTTCGTTGGAAGGACAACACTACTTCTTCAAAACTGCATGGAAATCCACTACTTTTGTGTGCATTCTCTTTTACTGTTCAGACTTTGAAAAAAAAAAAGAAAAACACTGTAATTTTACTGTGATGAATCAGGACTGTCTTTATAGACTGTGAGAAAATTTTAGCTTTTGACCAACATTGTATCAATAAGTGTGTGCATTTGATATCTTTGTTATTGTAATTATGAAAAATTTTATCAAATCATTATTGGGCACTGCCCAAAACAATTTGTAAAATTTTTTGTGGGGAGCATGGGGGCTATGTAAGTAGGCTGTTTATGTTTTCTCTATGTAAGTAGGCTGTTTATGTTTTCTTATTGGCAACGTTACGTAGCGCTCAATATGAAAATCACTGGCTGTGCTGTGTGCAGTCTGTCGCTAGTTTGCATTGTTGTCTGCCATTGTAGTGTTGGGCAGCGGCAGCTGGATGTGAACAGCGCGTAGCGTTGCGCAGTTGGAGGTGAGCCGCCAGCAGTGATGGATGTGGGGAGAGAGATGGCGGAGTTTTGAAACTTGTCATGAACTGCTATATTTATATATGATGATATCAAGGTAAATACATTGTTTGTTCTCTATTAATATCTTTCATTTTGCTAACTATCCCTATCAGTAGTTAGTGCCTTCAGTAGTTTGAATCTTTTATTTAGCTGGCAGTAGTGGCGCTGGCTGTATTGCAGTAGCTTGAGTAGCGAAGATTTTTGTGAGGTAAGTGATTTGTGAAACTTATAGCTTAATGTTAGTCAGGGCCATTCTTTTGTAGGGATTTTTGAAAGTCAGATTGCGTTGTGCTAAAAAAATATTGTGTATCAGCTTAAGGACAGTCGTGTATAAAATGTTCAAAGGGGACGTTTCAGAAGTACCAAATGCAGTACGAAGGATACTCCCTCCAAAATCAAACCAGGCTCTTTTATGCCTAATTAAAGTTTTGTGTGGCAAAAGCCTTAAAAACAGTAAATCTCTTGCTCATAACTAGCAAAATATACTCTACCTGCATTTTCGCTGTGATCCAGTTATTATACCAAGATGTACCCATTTCCAAAATTGTATCATTACCCTTAACAGAACGAATTAGGTCAATTTGCTTCTTTACAGTACTGAACTGTTGCTGGATTGCACTCAGATTGTACTTCAGGACAAGTTTTGTATTAGCTGTTGAAACTGCCATGTCTGATAGTGGTTCAAACAAAACAGCTGTACGCTGTGGTACTATTTCTACAGCATTAGTAGAATACGCTATCATAGCAAGCATTAGAATAAAAATGAACGTGGTTAGTTAGTTCTAAATACTAAAGTTAACAACGAACATAAAATAAATGAGTTTCTTGGGGTAACATGTGGAATAAAACTTTTTGTTTCATTTGTGCACTCGTACAATAGCTTCAGTACTAAAAAAAAATGGTTCAAATGGCTCTCAGCACTATGGGACTTAACATCTTAGGTCATCAGTCCCCTAGAACTTAGAACTACTTAAACCTAACTGACCTAAGGACATCACACACATCCATGCCCGAGGCAGGATTCGAACCTGCGACCGTAGCAGTCCTGCGGTTCCGGACTGCAGCGCCTAGAATCGCACGGCCACCGCGGCCGGCTTCAGTACTAAATTTTCACAACACATTCACATAAGCACATGGCTGAAATAAACACACGCATTGCACTCTCACACGCTACACACGTTAACGCAGATTCTAGGGGTGTCTGGAACAGGATCACTCGGAACGTGACGATACCTCTGCCTCGAAGTCTGGACTGCGACCTCGCGATTCTCACTTCCTGGGTTTGTGAACAGCAGGTCTGCCTCTCGGTCAGTCCTCGTCGTCTTGCGATTCTACAGGAAATCTACCCAGACATGGCTTTACACGATTGACATGAACGACAATCGAACGAAAGGGCAGTTGGAGCTTAAGAGTGACGGGCGACAACACCTCCAAGATTGGATATGGTCCTTTCCCAAACTTCTTAAACTTTCAGGCTTGACTCTTCTTTAACACCACGTTGCTCAGGTACACAAGATCTCCAACTCGATACTGTGGCACTGCTGCTTGGCGGTCGTGTTTTTCTCGCTTGCTGAAGAAAGGATTGATGATTCCGCTGTTTCATTCCCCTCCATGCTTCCTTTACCTTGCGTGCTAGATCCCTTACGTGTTCATTGCTGATTCTGGCAGTCGATCGTGCAAGGTCGAAGGGTGAATGCATTCTTCTTCCGTAGACGATCTCATATGGACTTAGGCCAGTTGAGCTGTGTATTTTGGCATTGTAACAACTTACCAAGTACAGAAAACAGACATCCCAATAGTCGTGTTTGCTGCTCACATAATGGATAACCACTTTAATAATTGTTCTGTGGACTCGCTCAACTCTTCCATTTCCTTCAGGGTGTGCTCATGTAGTCCTTAACTGAGTTATTTGCATGAGCTTACAAGTCTGTTTAAGTAATTCACTCATAAAATTCGTTCCTTGATCCAAACTTAAGAATCCATTCTTTTACAAGAACTTTAGCTATAGTCTCAGCGCTCTTATGAGGTATTGATATCACGAGAAGGTATCTAGAGAAATGATCTAACATTGTCAATATGTATTTGTTTCCATCTTTAGTCTTAGGCAACGGTCCTACGACATCTAGTCCCACTCGTTCAAATGGTTCACTTGTTTCTGACAGTTCTTGCAATGTCACTCTACTTTTTCCTACATTGTTCCGTCTGTTACAGGAATCACATTGTGAAAGAAACTCGAAAACGTCAGCTTTGCGACTCGGCCACCAAAACATTTGAGCTATTTTAATGTTTGTTACTTTTTTACCGCGATGTCCTGATAATAAAGAATCGTGTTGCTCTCTCATGATTTGCTCTTTCATGCTTTCTGGAATAACTATGCGGTTTCCTTTACTAGTGATTTTCTACAATAATCCATCTATTTCGAGAAAACGTTGATCATTTTTCCATAATTTGCACTGTGGATCTTCTTCTTGAGCTGCCTTTAACTCTTCTTCTCGACTTATTGTAACACAAACATCGAATTTTCGACTCATTGAATCAACATCCACATGTTGTTTACCAGATCGGTGAATAACCTTAAATTGGTACTCATTCAGTTTTAATGCACATCTTGTTAATCTGGAACTTGGATCCTTTAAGCTCAGTAACCATTTAAGCGCCGCATGATCTGTAATAACTGTAAAGTCTCTTCCTGTTAGGAAACATCTGTTACGTGTTATACCATAAAGCAAAGCACAAAGCTCCTTCTCAGTAGTAGTATAATTGCATTCTGCTTTGTTTACTTGTTTGGAAGCAAATGAGATTGGATGTTCATGACCATCAACTTCTTGAGATAAAATTGCACCCATGGCAAAATTGGATGACTCAGTTGAAAGAATAAAAGTTTTACTGAAATCCAGATAGGCAAACACTGGGGCTGTGGTTAGAGCAATTTTAAGCTCTTCCATTGTCTTTTTGCATTCTGTTGACCAATTAAATGTGGCTCCTTTCTTCAGTAGCTGTGTCATTGGATGTGCTATATTCGCATAACCAGCTATGAATCGTCTGTAGAAATTTGACAATCCAAAGAATGATTGTAGATCTTTCAAATTCTATGGTTCAGGAAAATTCTTTACATCTTCAATTAATTTTGGATCAGGTTGAACACTTTCACTGGTTATAACATGACCAAGGTAGTTAACTTTACTTTGTGCAAAATGATATTTATCTATTGATAAAGACAGGTTTGCACTTCTTATATGCTCGAAAACAGCTTGTAGTCTTTCAGTATGCAGCTTCATGTTTTCACCAAAAATTATTACATCATCAAAGTAAACAAGTGCTTGCGTTGGGGTGAGCCCTCGTAAAACTGAATCCATCAGGCGTTGAAATGTAGCTGGAGCATTACAAAGTCCAAACGGCATACGAAGATACTTGGATACTCCAGTTTCTGTTCCAAATGAAGTTTTTGCTTGATCATCTGGATGCACTGTTAACTGGTAATAACCACTTGTTAAATCACATACTGAAAAAATTCGACATCTGCCCAAGTAATACAAGGTTTCCACTAAATTTGGTAAGGGGTAAAAGTCGGGTATGGTCACAGCATTCAAAGATCGGTAATCAACACAAAAACGGAACTGTGGTTCTCCTGAAATTGATTTCTTCTTTACAATTACAACAGGTGAACACCACGGTGGGTCTGAAGGATCTCTTGGTTTTATAATTCCAGCTTCTAATTGATCTTTAACCATGTCTTCTTTGACTAAATGGTATTCGGTAACGTTTCTGTGTGACTGCGGCAGCATTCCCTGTATGAATACGATGCTGAACTAAATGAGTGACAGGTAAATTTGCACGTTCTCGGAATAAATCTGCATACTCCAGCAAAACAGGCTCAAAAATCTTCTGTTCATAAAGTGTCAAACGTTTTATCTTTTCCCAAATCCTGAGCTTCAGTTCATTATTAACTTCGTCTCCTCGTTTCAGTTTTGCGGTACTGTTACAAAAATCTGTGTTTATAACTGCAGCGTTTGTTACTTCTTCTGGAATCTGTATTACGTCATTTTTACTTACGCTCGACAGTTCAGCAACTTTCGTTCCTCGTAGCAAAATAACATCCTCATTGCTCATATTCGTTATTGTAACCGGGACTTTTGCGACATTCTGTCTCACCATTGTAGCGACACCTACACTTCTAGCAACATAACAATGCATTGTATCCAAAAACTCACTTTTCTCGGATCGCTCAATTAATAACAAAGTTCCTTCCTTGCATCAGGGTGACTTAACTTCAACGTAGATTGTCTTTCCTGCTCCCTTGGGAATTTGCTGAAGCTGATCAATCTGAACATCGACTCGGACGGTTTGAACTGATGCATCGTTTGGGCTGTCCATTCCCATGACGTCAGTATTGGTGCTACTCAAGTACGATCTGAAGAACGATTTCCTAGGTTGTAATTACTACGGCCTAGTCTGATTTTTCTTTCTGCGACAAATTTCTCTGCCTCGTTATCGGACAAGAAATCAAATCCAAGTACACCGTCATAACGCGTTTCGTTATTTGAAACTACTTACACCCTTGCTGTGTATTTATCTTTATTTTCACCTTCATCTTGGCCTTGGCCAAGAATTAATTCTACGTCAACTTCTCCATAGTTGCGTAGCTTTCCTTCGTTTAACTCTCGCACTTTTAATAGCGGCGGTTTCAATGTATCCCGTTTATCTATGCAACACCATATAAATGAGGTCTGTGCTCCTGTGTCAATAAGTAGCTTGATGTTTCTCCCATGATATACACCACCTGTCAACAAGTCATTTTCGGTCTGATTTTCGCTGGAACTAACAGGAATCACTGTCTCTGGCAAGGGGCGGACGGAGTAGTGGCCGGTACGTCCCCGTACTCGTTTAAACGTCTGGCAGATTGTCTGTTGTTCGCATTACCTTCCTTCTTGTTGCGACAATCTCTCTAAACATGACACTGCATCCCGCAATGGTAGCAAATTCGATTCTCTTTACAATCCTTAAGCTTGTGACCCAGCTTATTGCATCTGTAGCATTGTACTGTTGTTTCCAGAATGAGATTTTCACTCTGCAGCGGAGTGTGCGCTGATATGAAACTTCCTGGCAGATTAAAACTGTGTGCCCGACCGAGACTCGAACTCGGGACCTTTGCCTTTCGCGGGCAAGTGCTCTACCATCTGAGCTACGAAGCACGACTCACGCCCGGTCCTCACAGGTTTACTTCTGCCAGTATCTCATCTCCTACCTTCCAAACTTTACAGAAGCTCTCCTGCGAGTCACTCAAATGTAAAATAAAAATCCATTACTGCCTTTCGTAATCTAGTCAAACTGGAGTAGTCAAACCTGAATTCCAGCGTCGGATGTCCCCGCACAGTCGGAAGATATTCATGTTGCTGCTGCTCGAAGTTCACGTTGTGCTGCGCCTCTTCAGGACTGTAGATTTTCCGTAATTATCTCCATGCTGACACCACTTCTATCAGGGGGTTAGTCTGTGTTGTTACCCCGGATGATGATTACACGAATATTTTGTCAGGATTTGTAAGCGGTGGGTCCTTCAGGTACGGCAATACACGGCAATACACGAACACGAGAAGTAAGTTTAAACAGTTTAATTAACAAAGGCGGATTACAAAACACGCACCCTACGCGCACCCATCATCACTGAGTCTGACATCCTAACACCGGCTAATTACGGTCGTATCGAAAGGCTCCACGGTGAGCTAAGAAAAGAGACATATTTACGCCCGAGGCCGCGCTGGTTGATACTGCCCGCTGCGGACGGCGGACAGTCGCGTACTCTCCGTCGCACTGCGGCCGGACGCGCGTCTACTGACCGAGCGACTCGTCAGCATTCCAGACAGGTCGGCTGGCGAGCGCGTGGTAACGCACCGTACGGCTGCGCGCAATCCGTAGACCCTTACACTTGTGCTATTCTGTGGGTTTTTACGATTATGCTTCTTTGGAATTTGATAACCGTAGTGTATGGCCTTGTAGTCCAAAGCCAAAATAAAAACAATAAAAAAGGCAAACAACCCTCTGCTTGCACCACCCGTTTGTTACCGATGCGCGCGAGGCATGACGGGCCTGTTTACTTCGTGTTGATGATGATGTTCGGTTTGTGGTGCGCTCAACTGCACAGTTATCAGCGCCGGTACAAATTCTCAATCTTTGCTCAGTCCAATCTCGCCACTTTCATGAATGATGATGAAATGATGACAACACAAACACCCAGTCATCTCGATGCAGGTGAAATTCCCTGAACCCGCCCTCGGGAAGCGAAAACGTAACCGCGAGACCACGAGCTGCGGCCGTGTTGTTAGTGTTGTCGGTGTCGATGTTCCTTTGGTTTCCATGGTAGGACAAAGGTTAGTGAGAAGAAAATGGCTAAGGGAGAGTTAAGATCTTCGAAACGAAAATCCATCTGATCTCCGTGCTTCAATCCGCAGTGGGAAGAAGATTACTTTTTGTATTGAAACACATACCGGCTCTCTGTGTCTGTTTCGTAACGCTATTTTATCGGCATTGAGGAAGTACAATGTGAAGCGACAAAAGAAAAAAAAAAAAAAAAGGTTCAAATGGCTCTGAGCACTATGGGATTTAACATCTGAGGTCATCAGTCCCTAGAACTTAGAACTACTAAAACCTAAATAACCTAACGACATCACACACATCCATGCCCGAGGTAGGATTCGAGCCTGCGACCGTAGCGGTCGCACGGTTCCAGATTGTAGCGCCTAGAACCTCTCGGCCACAGCGGCCGGGGTGAAGCGACAATTTCACTCATTCATGACAAATCCGTGATCATTTTTCATGCTGAGGAAAGGAATGCCAAACTTCACTAGCTGAAACAGAAGAGAGTCAAATAAACAAGTCCATACAGATATATATCGTTTCTTGAAAATATTACTGTTATTTATAAAGCATTACGTGATTTCGAGCGTATCTCTTCCTTGTGAAGTATTTACAGGAAGAGTACCAAGTCGTCCACAGACGTGCTGCAATAAGAGTGAGCTTTCACACCGCTCTTAAAGTAGCCAAAACAGTGCGTCCCTTCAGCGATGAAGAATTTGTGAAAGAGTTTATGTTGCTGCTGCAACAATCTTGTGTCCAGGGAGTCTTCCGCCTTTGGAAACAGTTTCTCTTTCACGGAGAAAAGTTTGCAGACGCAACTGAGAGATAAAACTGAACATCTGCTTTTTTTTCTCTTCGGCTTTGGATAAAAACATGGACGTAACTGATGTTGCTCAGACTGCTGCATTTGTGAGAGGTGACGACGCTGAGTTGAGTTTGATGAAGGAACTCCTTGATTAAGTGCCAGTGCACGATACATCTACGGCCGACGACATATTTTCCTGCTCAGGACACATTATAGACAAGAGACCTCATTTGGGAGAAACTTTCGTTTATTGCAACAGATGGAGCTACTGTAATGACTGGTCAAGAGTCTGGTGTCGTTGCTTTGGTAAGGAATAAGGTAAAAACAGAACTTAACACTTCTCAGTAAGATCACATGCATTAAGTTAGTAGATGCTCAATAAAAATAAAAAAATAAAAACATGTGTTTGTTGCTTGTTACTTTATGTCTGTGTTCTGTTTGTGACCAGGAAATTTGATATTTTATTCCTTTTTTCTTGGTCCCTGTATCGTACCCCGCCTCCCTTTCCCCCCGCCACCACTACCCAGTTCTCGGCTGGACTGAACGACAGAATTTGGGACCTTTAGTACAAATTTAATTGCTGTAAAAATATACAGTGTATTACTTTTCGGTGCTGGAGTATTCACTACGACATTACGCAGTGAAAAGATTATTCTTAATGTGTTTCTTTGCCGCTGTATGTGCCTCTATCAAACTGCAGAGAGCTAACCACTTTACCAATTGTCTGCTGATGTCATATGAAAATGTGTACCTGTCTCTTGTGTTTCTGACGAAGGTGGAACGATACAGTCAGGCCCAGGAAAAGTGGAACAAGGAAAAAATCGAACAAAATTTAACTCACAGTCAAATATAGGTAAACAACTCGGCTGTTTAACAAACTAATAACTGACATGCAGTGTCTTATGTGAAGAGATGCTGCATAAAAGCATGCACACTAGCGTAAATACATTTGCTTTTCTTCACGACAGAATTGTTATAAGCTATTTTCATTTTTTCATTCGATGGTATTTTTGTATAAAACAAGATTGGTGTTTCAGGATACTTACTTACATTAACTGCAGCAGAGTTTGTGTATACACAACACAGCAGAATCATTGGTCAACGTTGCGAAGAAGTATTGACGTCCAACCTTCAGGCACTCAGTGAAGGTGCCTCAGCCATGCCTGTGCAATACTGCCATGTTCAAGTGTCCTCCTAGACTTCTCAAGAATATAACACCTTTTCGGTCATCACTCTCAGGGAACTTGTGGTATAAAGGTTGTATTTAAATCATTGAAGCAGATGAATACAGATGGACAGGCAGCAGACAACCAGTTATTACCCATATGCCCATCCGCATCTCACAACATAGTCAACGTAGAGGCAACCCAACGTGGTTCAAGAACCGTACTATATGTATAGGTGTACAAGTTTTACACGTTAACTCGTACCTTTTATTTGATATCATTCACTGACAGCCACCACAAAATGCTCTTTACAGTACTGCACAGACCTTGATTATATCATATTTATTGGTATGTGGTCATACCGTTACACGCCTAGACATCTTTATGCACAGACTTATCTACATCTACATCTGCACTGCACACGTCAGATAACAGAGAAAGTCAGTGTACGGGTCAATAAAACTGTTTGCAGTATAATGCCGTGTGATGTTACAGACGGTGATCTGTCCGCCGGATGAAAACGTTGAGCTTGTGTGTTGGTTCCCTTGCTGATACACGACAGTAAAAGGATTCATCCTATTCCTTCCTTTTACTCCATATTCATCAGTAACAACGCATATACTGCGCGCAGGGACTCATCTCAGGCGCCGGCCGGGGTGGCCGAGCGGTTCTAGGCGCTACAGTCTGGAACCGCGCGACCGCTAAGGTCGCAGGTTCGAATCCTGCCTCGGGCATGGATGTGTGTGATGTCCTTAGGTTAGTTAGGTTTAAGTAGTTCTAAGTTCTAGGGGACTGATGACCTAAGAAGTTAAGTCCCATAGTGCTCAGAGCCAACCATCTCAGGCGCCGAGGTGGTACTTTGGCTAAGGTAAGGCCTCTCAAGCAAGAGAAAGGAATTTGAATCGCCTTTCGTATTCCCAGATACATACCGAACCCTCAGTTTTGGAAACGGGTCACAAAACCAAGGTTCGACGTAACTGGTAAGCGTATTCTCAAAAGAATCTTCGGAGCTGAATTGGAAAGAATTTCCCCAAGAACTTTTTGGCCCAGTGCTACCAAACTGATACTTTAGTATATCCATGCCTGTTGAATTATTTTCGGTGTTCTCGGTACGGAAAAAAGACATTCATAAATATTAAATACGTTGTGCGTGCATGGTGCCATTTGGGTATATCTAACATTACCGGAACTTTTCAGATGGAGATTTAAACACAGGATGGTCAGAGGTTGTACATGTGTCTGGGCTGAATGCTCGTCCGTATTTGCCAAGAATGGAAAACGTTGTTGTCGTACCCTATATGACTAGTGAACAACATGGCGTAATCCATCAGAAAAGTGGAAATAACCACACCCCAGTTCAAACCACAAAGGAGCTGAGGAATGTACGGATCCCTAAGTGGCCTGCCTAATCTACAGATTTGTAAGGCATAGAGTACATATACACTGAATAGCCAAAGAAACTGCTACACCTGCCTAATACCATGTAGGACCCCCGCGAGGACGCAGAAGTGCCGCAACACGACGTGGCATGGACTCGACTAATGTCTGAAGCAGTGCTGGAGGGGATTGACACCATGTTCAATAATGTTATTGTCTGGGGAGTTTGGTGGCCAAAGGAAGTGTTTAAACTCAGAAAGGTGTCCTGGAGCCACTCAATTCTGGACTTCTGGGGTGTCGCATTGTCCTGCTGGAATTGCCAAAATCCGTCGGAATGCGCAGTAGAATGAATGGATGCAGGTGATCAGACAGGATGCTTACCCACGTGTCACCTATCACAGTCGAATCTAGACGTATCACGGGTCCCATATCACTCCAACTGCACACGCTCCACACCATTAAAGTGCCACCACCAGCTTGAACAGTCTCCTGCTGACATGCAGGGTCCATCGATTCATGAAATTGTCTCCACACCCGTAGACGTCCATCCGTTCGATACAATCTGAAACGAGACTCGTCCGACCAGGTAACATGTTTCCAGTCATCAACAACCAATACCGGTGTTGACGGGCTCAGACGAGGCGTAAAGCTTTGTGTCGTCCAGTCATCAAAGGTAACACGAGTGTGCCTTAGGCTCCGAAAGCCCATATCGATGATGTTTCGTTGAATGGTTCACACGCTGACAGTTATTGATGGCCCAACATTGAAATATGCAGCAATTTGCGAAAGGGTTGCACTTCTGTCACCTTGAACGATTCTCTTCAGTCGTCGTCGGTCCCGTCCTTGCAGGATCTTTTTCCGGCCGCAGCGATGTCGGAGATTTGATGTATTAACGGATTCCTGATGTTCACGGTACACTCGTGAAATGGTCGTTCCGGAAAATCCCCACTTCGTCGCTGCCTGGGAGGTGTTGTGTCCCATCGCTCCTGCGCCGGCTGTAACACCGCATTAAAACTCACTTATATCTTGATAACCTGCCATTGTAGCAGCAGTAACCGATCTAACAACTGCGCCAGGCGCTTGTTGTCTTATATAGGTGTTGTCGACCGCAGCGCCGTAATGGTTCAAATGGCTCTGAGCACTATGGGACTTAACTTCTGAGGTCACCAGTCCCCTAGAACTTAGAACTACTTGAACCTAACCAACCCAAGGACATCACACACATAATACCCGAGGCAGGATTCGAACCTGCGACCGTAGCGGTCGCGTGGTTCCAGACTGTAGCGCCTAGAACCGCCCGGTTCGTGACTTACGATCAATCAGTCAACATAGTCTAGCTAGGACACATGTGTTACTCTTGTCTTGACTTGAACTGTCATTCTGAATTTGTGAACTTTGCACCTTAAAAGAAGAGTTTAGAAAATGTGTGCATCGATTGATTCTTTAATATTCAGAGACGTTTGTAAATATTCGGCACATGTCTGTGGCAATGGATTGTATAAAGTTTAAGTAAATCTTTTTATAATTCTTATCATAAAGTAAAGTAATATTTCGTATATTGTAGAACCACTCCACTATCTCCCAGAGCAATCAAAGAACACACCGTTGTACTGACGACTGTATTTTCGTCGGGTTCAACAAATTGGCGACGACTGCTGCATGGTTTCAGTGTGCACGCTGTGCACTTCCTTTCACTGCCTGGTGTTGCCAGTTTTCTGTTTTTGACTGTTGTGTATCAGGAAGTGTTTCACAATGTCAGCAGCCACAGGAAATGTCTCGAAGCGAAATTGCCCAGTTTCATGGGTACAGACTGAACGCCTGCCATTCGATGTACAGCAACCGACGTCACTACTCAGTCGCCAAGCAAACTCCGTCACGGCTTGCTGCACCTAAATTTCGCACCTTCCATCGCGAAGGATAAGAATGGTCGGACTACCAGGCGCTGCTGTAGGCCCATTTTGCAGCTTACAACATAATAGGTATGGTGTGCAATGTATATTTTTTGGTGATGGTGGGACCCTATGTTTACTGTCTGTGTGTGAAACTCCGTGCAGACACTCAAAAATGGTTCAAATGGCACTGAGCACTATGGGACTTAACATCTGAGGCCATCAGTTCCCTAGAACTTAGAACTACGTACTAACTAACCTAAGGACATCATACACATCCATGCCCGAGGCAGGATTCGAATCTGCGAGCGTAGCAGCAGCGCGGTTCCAGACTGAAGCGCCTAGAACCGCTCACCCACTCCGGCCAAACGTGCAGACACTAACCGCGAATCAGGCAAGTACAATGAACTTGTTAAACTGTTCGACGAACATTTCGATAGTCAAGTCCATGTCACAGCAGCTAGTTCGCAAGGTTTAAATTTTTTCGACTCAAGCAACAGCTTAGTCAAAAACTAAAACAATGGATAGCCAAACTCAGAGGGCGCACAAAGCATTTTAAGTTTAATTGCTCTTGTGGTGTCAGTTATAGTGATGTCGTGTTATGTGATTCTATCAGTCAGAATTTCTCAATCCGTAGTGCAATTCTAAAACTGACAGACCCTAATTTAAAAACGGTTCAGTGTATTGTGAAATCTCAAACTATTGTGGACTCAACAAAGGTTTCTTATGAGGCTTCATATATTTCTGTTGTTACAAGTGCACAAGACACTCAGTGTGTAGTATATGATAGTAAAAAGTGATTAAACACAGGACTCAGTCAAGCAGTAAGCGTAAAAGTAAAAACTTTCAGTCTTGTGGTACATGACATGTTCTGCAAAAATCTTTGGGGAATTCCTCTTCGCAGTGCTTGTCAAATTATGACTGGAAAAACTGTCCTCGTGATGATGCAACCTGCTACCAGACATCGAGGTCACACTCAAACCGTTTGTTTATGCAGTAGCCCACTGCTACAGCAACCTACTTCTATTTCGTCTGCCAACAATGGACAAGAAATTCCAGTCCTTTGTGTGTGAAGTTTGCTAGGAACTTTTCGTGGAGTGATAAAGTGTGTTTCGTTTCATGTCCTCCATCCCAGAAACTGTGCAGAATTTTCGGGTTAGAGTTATTTTATCTGTTCAACCTGTGCATACAAGACAATATATTACAAATAAGTGTTTCTCTGCCTGACTAATGCTTCTAACTTGAGTAGTAAGTACAAAGTACTGTTTGAATCCGGCTTATGAAGGGCTAAAGACATTGGAGCGCACGTTACAGTGAAATACAATGTGGAGCTGCGATTTTTTCGTTCACAATCTGTCCGCCATGAAATAGGTGGGGAAGTTGCTGAAGAACTGCATAGATGGAAATACGGTGGGGTTATCGAACCCATTTAAGCAAGCCAGTGGGCATCAACATTGGTAATTCTGGAGAAGCCACATAGTTTACGTCTGTGTGCTGACGTTAAAGCAACAGTAAACTCACAAACTATCGTCGATTCTTTTCCTCTTACATGTCCGGAGGAACTGATGGACAACCTAGGAGGGCACATACTACTCAAAGATCGATTCGCGTGAGGCATATTTACAGTTGCCGTTGGACGAGCAATCCAAGAAATACTTCGTGATAAACACTCACCCAGGTTTGCTCCAGTTTCAAAGACTACTGTTTGAAAGTGTCTCAGGTTCTACATTTTTTAACGGTTCCTGAAACAGTTAACAGCCAACGTCCCTTCTAATACAAATCATTTAGACAATATTGTAGACGTGGGCTGTGTGCTTGCTGAACGTTTAACAAATTTAGGCTGTTTGTTTCAAGTTCATTTTGCGGCTGGCCACAAGTGCAATAAGGAAAAGTGCTCCTTCTTTCAAGAAGAAATGGATTGTTTAGTTCACGTACTTAATGCACAGGTTATTCATCCTACTACATCGCACCTGGCTGCGATTAGAGCTCTGCTAGCGCCCCATAACACTGAGGAACTACAATCAGTCATGGGTTCAAAATGGTTCAAATGGCTCTGAGCACTATGGGACTTACCATCTGAGGTCATCAGTCCCCTAGAACTTAGAACTACTTAAACCTAACTAACCTAAGGACATCACACACATCCATGCCCGAGGCAGGATTTGAACCTGCGACCGTAGCAGTCGCGCGGTTCCAGACTGTAGCGCCTAGAACGGATCGGCCACCTCGGCCGGCCTCAGTGATGGGGGTAACTCACTTTACACCAAATTTATTCATACCGCTGCCCAGATTGCTGCATCGCTCAAACGGCTGTGTCAGAAAAATGTGAGGTCCAAAGAATTCCACAACACGTTTCAACAGTTAATGGATTCATTTTTAAGTTGTCGATGTTTGATTTACTTTGAGCATTTTTGAGTCTGTCGTGTTAACTATGGATCCATCTTATGGGATCGGCACAGTGCTCTTCCATAACACTGGTTCTTCTAATAGACCTAATGCTTTTGCGCCTAAAATACTTCACAAAGCGCAGTGTAGCCATAGGCAACTTGAAAAAGAGGCACTCGCCATTATCTACAGTGTTAAGAAGTTCCACCAATATTTCTACAGTCGGAAATTCTAGTTGCTGACATATCATTGGCCTTTGACGGCCTTGCTGATTCCTGCCGAGCCTATACCACCTCGGACAGCGCAGAAACTGCAACGCTAGCCTCTGATATTGTCTAATTATCAGTACGAGTTGTTGTACATGTCCACCGCCCAACAGTCGAATGCTGACTCGTTGTCTCGATTACCGTTCGGTAGCAACACAGCGATTGATTCATCCGAGGAATCAAGTTTTCAAATCACAACACAGAAGTTTGAAAGACTTCAGAACTTTCCCGTCAGTTTTTGGCGTGTTGCCGCTGCCATTGCTTGAGACGCAGCTCTGCTGGTTGTTATGCAATACGTGCGCCATGGTTGGACACACCTTTTAAAAGACTTTCGCCAGCCAGTGGCGCGCCGCTACTTCTCGTATCGTCACGCGCTAACCACGCAATTTGGTGTTCTGCTATTGCATACAGAGTGCGACAATGCGTAGGTTGTGATCCCTCACTCCCTACAGCGGGAAGCTTTGTCTTTATTGCTCGAAGGTCATTGGAGCGTAGTTCTCATGAACCACCTCGCCAGACGCCATTTTGCTTGACAGGGAATGAACACTCAGGCAGCAAATGACATCTCGCTGCAGAATTTGTGTGGAACATCACTCAGATGCGCACAACGCTTTTCTGAGTGGCCACGTCCGTCGAGACCGTGACAACGCATTCATATTGATTTCACTGGTCCATTCTGGAACACACGATAGTTGTTAGTGGTGGACGCTAACTGTGAGTTTCCTTTTGTTGTCCCCACGACATCCACCACTACAGCAAATACGGCGTCGCCTTTGTCTTCTATTTTTTGTCTTAAAGGTCTTCCTGAGGTCGTTGCCTCGGATGGTGGTCCATAATTCAAGTCAGCCGATTACCAAGAGATTTGTGCTGCCAATGCCATACAACGTGTGTCCATTGCACCTTTTTACCCATAGTCAAACGGCATGCTGAACGGTTCGTTCGGACGTTCAAAAGCCACATGGAGAAACTCCGTTCCTCTCATACACGGGATCACACACTGAAACATTTTCTCTCCTCCTACAGCTCCTTGTCATGTGACGGGAAGTCGCTAGCAGAATCGTTACACGGTCGATGGCACCGTACTCTATTACATCTTCTGCGGCTGCTGCGGAAACAATTCGTTCCGCAAGGTCCGACGAAATTTCAGCCACAGGATGAAGTCTTTTACGAAGTCTTTGGCAAGCAACAGCGTTGGGAACATGGAGTCATTACCGAAGCACTCGGACGTTCGTCTTATGTCGTCTACGGTTCTGCTGGGCTACTGTGGCCTGTGGCGCCACCAAAATCAGCTGCGTCGCACTTCTGACAAGGTGGGGGGGGGGAATCCCCATCGAACCACCTCAGATTTAGTGGTAAGATGGCCCAGTGGACGGCCCGTACACAGATAAAGCATGAAAACAGGAAGAAGGGGTATTGCACAATAAAAACAAGACAAAAGAGAAACAGTTAACGGTTCAAGCCCAAGAAATGCAATGTAGAGGAGCCAGGAAAAGAACTGGCGTCGTGCTTAAGTTGTTCCGGTGTTGGACTGCCAGGTGGGCGTGCCGTGTTCAAACTTCACTCATGTGAACTTTTTTTCACTGTTCGCTCTATTCAAATTTGTGTCCGTGTCGTGGTGTAAGGAATGGACCTATAATGACAGCTGATTCTGGTTCAAAATGGTTCAAATGGCTCTGAGCACTATGGTACTTAACATTTGACGTCATCAGTCCCCTAGAACTTAGAACTACTTAAACCTAACTTTCCTAAGGACATCACACACATCCATGCCCTAGGCAGGATTCGAACCTGCGACCGTAGCAGTCACGCGGTTCCGGACTGAAGCGCCTAGAACCGCTCGGCCACCACAGCCGGCATCTGATTCTGCATAGCTATTCTATTAGCAGCCGAAAGAAAGTGGCTGTTGATGTGTTGGCAGAAGAGCCAACACCGTGTTGCTAGAGGAGGCCGAAATGTACGCGTTTAAGCTCACACAGACTGGCGTGAGGTCTGGAACAAGGTAAAGTAATTATAGTAGCCAAAAATAGTACATACCTTCTGGAATACTTAACTTTAATCCATAATTGGAGAACATCACTCTTGATGATACATAATTACGATCTCAATATAACTGGTAATGGCGCCTTGCTAGGTCGTAGCAAATGACGTAGCTGAAGGCTATACTAACTATCGTCTCGGCAAATGAGAGCGTATTTGTCAGTGAACCATTCCTAGCAACGTCGGCTGTACAACTGGGCCGAGTGCTAGGACGTCTCTCTAGACCTGCCGTGTGGCGGCGCTCGGTCTGCAATCACTGACAGTGGCGACACGCGGGTCCGACGTATACTAGCGGACCACGGCCGATTTAAAGGATACCACCTAGCAAGTGTGGTGTCTGGCGGTGACACCACCTTCCTCCCCAGCAAATCGGCGCACGGTTGTGTTATAAGGCTTCCGCCCGCCGTGGGCAGGACCCCATGTTGACGTATGTGACGAGGTGGGGAGCCTAACAACAGGCGAGGCTGTGCCACCCGCACCCTGCCATTCGGTCCGAGGGGAGCTAGGAAACGCCTGAAAACCTAGTCCAGGGTGCACGCCAACATGCGGTGTATGCGCCCTTAGAGAGACAGGAGGGGCCGAAGATTCGACCTCCATCGGGGCGGGGCAGCCGATGGGCGAAGGCGACACCTGGTCCGGAGCGGGCAAGAGTTCCATATCGGAGGACAGCTGGTCACGGGAAGCGATCGGCGGCGCGTGACCCAGGGAGGCTCCCGGCGGTTGCAGCGACGCGTCCACTGCGGGCGTCGCCGTCGGGAGAACAGGCGGAGGCGCGTCGCCATGGGGCCAATTGGAAGGCAGCGTCGGTAACACCTGGGGCTGAGGCGAGCCAGTAGATGGGTCCCCAGGGCGCTGACCGGACGGCATCGTCGCTGAAAGCAGACGGGAAGCGGCAGAACCCGTGCGACGACAGAGGCGCAGCTGATTGAGATGCCGACGCACCTCACCAGAGGCCCCCAAAACCAGATACAAAGCGCGGCCGAAACAGCGAAGAATGCGCCCCGCGAGCCAACGCCGTGAACCTCGATAGTTGCGATAGTATACAACGTCGCCTGGAGCAAAAGCAGGCGTCTGCCGCTGCACAGGAACCTGATGGGGCGGATGTAACAAAGACATCAAGGTTCGATGAGAACGACCGTGGAGCAACTCAGCCGGCGAGCGACCATCTCGGGGCTGAGAGCGATAGGAGGACAAGAAGAGCAATAACGCGTCCTCCCGAGAATGCGACTCTTTCAGCTTCAACATATGTGACTTGAAAGTGCGGACCACAGCACCGTTTGACTGAGGCAAAAACGGCGCGGACGTCAGATGTTGAATACCACTGGCCTTGCAGAATGACTGAAATTCTGCGGGCATGAATTGTGGGCCATTGTCGGAAACAATAGTCTGTGGAAGACATTCAATACAAAAGATAGCGGATAACGCTTGGATGGTGGCAGAAGACAACGTGGAAGACATCCGGACAACAAAAGGAAAATTACTGAATGAATCTACCACAACCAACCATCGAGCATTCCAGAATGGACCAGCAAAATCTATGTGTAAGCGTTGCCAAGGGGAAGTGGCTTGTGGCCATGCAAAGAATTTCCGCGGTGGTGCGGATTGTTGTTCAGCACACGCCGTGCAAGAAGAGCACATATTCGTAATCGCAGCATCGATTCCGAACCAAGTACAGTGCTGACGAGCATGTTGTTTCGTTCTCACGATACCCTAATGTCCTTGGTGGAGAAGCCGTAAGACAGAGGACTGTAACGAACGTGGGACCACGACCCGGGACTGATCATTATCAGAACGCAACAGCAAAACACCATGTCGAACAAAAAATCTCTCCTTGTGAGCAAAAAATCGGCGAACCAACGGATCCTCGATCCTTGACTTTGACAAGGGCCATTGAGCAACAACAAAACGCAAAACGGTTGCAAGGACCGGGTCAGCAGCTGTGGCTGTAGCTACACGACGAAAATCAATCGGAAACGATTCGACCACGTCATCGGTTTCCGCATCAATGAACATGCAAGCAAGTTCGGAAGAAACGAATGCTCTATCCTCAGCAACAGGCAAACGGGACAACGCATCGGCGTTTCCGTGCTTAGCAGTGGACCGATACAAGATATCGTAGCGGTACTGCGAGAGGAAAATAGACCAGCGAATGAATTTCTGCGCTGTACGTGGAGGTACAGGCTTGTTCGGATGAAAAAGCGATGTCAAAGGTTTGTGGTCTGTGATGATGGTAAAGTGACGACCATACAAGAAATCATGAAACTCTGTGACACCAAATACGAGAGCCAAAGCTTCTTTCTCGATCTGTGAATAATTTCTTTGCGCAGACGAGAGCAATTTGGACGCAAAGGCAATAGGGCGATCATGTGATCCATCTTTGTGCTCAAGCACAGCACCGATCCCGAAATCCGATGCATCTACCATCAACAAAAGGGGTTTCTGGGGATCGAATGGCGTAAGGCAAGTAGTGGAAAGCAACGCCGATTTCAACTGGCGAAAGGCGCGTTCGCATTCCGTCGTCCAGACGAACGGAACACCTGTACGGCGTAAGCGATGAAGCGGAGCTGTTATAGTAATTGATTTTTCCCAGCACACTCTGTAGCTGCTTCAAATTCTGCGGCGAAGGCAAGTCTTGCATGGCACGGAGGTGCTCTGGACTGGGATGTATGCCTTGGGCATTGAGTACATGGCCCAGATAGGGTAAGTCCTGAGCAAAAAACACACATTTGTCCTTCCGCAAGCGAAGACCATTGTGTCGCAAGACCTGAAATAATGTTCTGAGATTGGCTAAATGTTCTTCTTCCGTCTTTCCGGAGATCACAATATCGTCCAGATAGTTTGCTGCAGTATTGACCGACGCACAAACAGTTTGCAGATATTGCTGAAACAATGCAGGACCGGATGCACACCCGAATGGTAGTCTTTTGAATTGATACAAACCAAGATGCGTGTTAACCACCAAAACGCGCTGGGAGTCTTCGTCCACCAGTATTTGCAAGTATGCATCTGCTAGGTCCAACTTCGAAAAATATTTACCCTGGCACAGTTTGTCAAAAAGATCTTCCAGGTGGGGTAAAGGAAAAGTTGCAATCATTAGTTGTGGATTCACTGTAGCTTTGAAGTCCACACAAAGTCTCAATTTTCTGGAAGGTTTTGGCAAAATTACTAAGGGTGAGGCCCAGAGAGAAGCCTGCACACGTTCAATTCCACCTTGTGATTCCAAATCGTGTAATATTCTTGCAACCTCAGCACGCAATGCGTGGGGAACATTGCGCGCTCTGAAAAATTTTGGTTGCGCGTTTACTTTCAGATCCAAATGTGCTTTATAGTACATAGCGCAACCAAGGCCCAGTGCAAAAAGTCTGCAAACTCTTCACATAGACGAGAAACACTGTCTGAAGGCACTGTCTGGTTCACTGCTAGGACCTGATTGACTATTGACAAGTTAAACAACTGAAATAAATCTAAACCAAACAAGTTGACTGCAGAAGAAGAATGAAGGACGTAAAATGACACAAGCTTTGTTTGTCCTTTGTATGTTGCAAGAAGTCTGCACTGTCCTAACACAGGGATAGCTTGTTCTGAATAACTATTTAACTTAGCATTTGCGGCACGCAACGGAGGTGTGCCCAGCTGCTTGTACGTCTCTTTATTGATCAGTGAAACTGCAGCTCTGGTATCGAGCTGGAATGGGATCACGTTGCCATGAATGTCCAAATCTACAAAAAGTTTATTGTCCTTCTGACGACTAGAGCGACTGTCTCGTGCAACGTGAACAGACACTGGTACAGAAGCACTTGCGACTTGACGCGATTTCCGGCGATGTCGACGCACACTATTTGTGGGACAAGCACAGTCACTGTTAGAAAGAGCGGCACTGGGCGGAGTGGAATGAACTACATGAATGTCCGTGGGCGAAGGTTCACGAGCCTGAGTATTCTTGGTTCGATTCCGGCGTGAAGCAAAGGGCCTGGAATGGTTGTGAGTGTCCGTTCTGAGCTGTTTCTGGCAAACACTTTGAACATGTCCTTTTTTATTACATAAAAAGCAAATAGCTTGGCGTGACGGTCAATTCTCATGCGAATGTCTAGTAGCACACCGCAGGCATGATTTTAGCACTGCATTTGCTTGCTTGCGCGGCACACGTAGCGGAGAGTTTGGCGGCAGCTGCGCGGAGGGGCGCGAGGGCTGTTTACTGTTCCGTGCAGCTCGCCCGGCGGGCCGGTTAACGTGACATACGGCTGGCGAAGTTTCAAATGATTCCTGAGCAAAGTCAAGTGTGTCCTGCTGATCCAATATGTCTATCTCTTGTTGAAGGGAAGGATTGACTAGTTTCAAAATATGTTCCCTTAGACGAACATCAGAAACGTTCTGTGCAATTGCATCACGTACCATAGTATCTGAATAAGGGAGTCCACATTCACACTCAAAAGCACAATCCCTAGTAAGGCCTTGCAAAGTTGCAACCCACTCCCGATTAGTCTGACCTGCCATACGTTTTGTACGAAAGAACGTATACCGTTTTGCAACTACATTGACTGATTCTTTGAAATATGCATCTGATGCAGACAAAATTTCGTCGTAGGACAGAGTTGCTACGTCGCGTCGGGGAAATAATTTCACTATCACATGGTAGGTGGACACTCCTACACAAGAAAGCAAAAAAGGCAGCCGGTCAATACCTTGAATTCTGTAGGCGGCGAGATGGAATCCAAATTGGCATGACCACTCCGTCCAGCTTTCCAGTGCCGCATCAAAAGGACGAAAGGGTGGTGCAACTGCGTGTTGTGGCTGCGGTAGTGGTGGAGCCGCGGCTGCCTCAGCGTTTTGCATTGCACGTCGACCCTGGACGAGCTGTCCTAGGGCATCCAATAAGGCCTGCGTCTGCTGATTCTGTAAGCGATTAAATTCGGACAGTACATCTGGAGATTGTGGCGAAGCCATGACACAAGTAAATTACGGTAATATAGTTAGGAACGAAAAATCCTCGGCGCCATATGATGTGCTGGCAGAACAGCCAACACCGTGTTGCTAGAGGAGGCCGAAATGCACGCGTTTAAGCTCACGCAGACTGGCGTGAGGTCTGGAACAAGGTAAAGTAATTATAGTAGCCAAAAATAGTACATAGCTTCTGGAATACTTAACTTTAATCCATAATTGGAAAACATCGCTCTTGATGATACATAATTACGATCTCAAAATAACTGGTAATGGCGCCTTGCTAGGTCGTAGCAAATGACGTAGCTGAAGGCTATACTAACTATCGTCTCGGCAAATGAGAGCGTATTTGTCAGTGAACCATTCCTAGCAACGTCGGCTGTACAACTGGGCCGAGTGCTAGGACGTCTCTCTAGACCTGCCGTGTGGCGGCGCTTGGTTTGCAATCACTGACAGTGGCGACACGCGGGTCCGACGTATACTAGCGGACCGCGGCCGATTTAAAGGCTACCACCTAGCAAGTGTGGTGTCTGGTGGTGACACCACCTTCCTCCCCAGCAAATCGGCGCACGGTTGTGTTATAAGGCTTCCGCCCGCCGTGGGCAGGACCCCATGTTGACGTATGTGACGAGGTGGGGAGCCTAACAACAGGCGAGGCTGTGCCACCCGCACCCTGCCATTCGGTCCGAGGGGAGCTAGGAAACGCCTGAAAACCTAGTCCAGGGTGCACGCCAACATGCGGTGTATGCGCCCGTAGAGAGACAGGAGGGGCCGAAGATTCGACCTCCATCGGGGCGGGGCAGCCGACGGGCGAAGACGACACCTGGTCCGGAGCGGGCAAGAGTTCCATATCGGAGGACAGCTGGTCACGGGAAGCGATCGGCGGCGCGTGACCCAGGGAGGCTCCCGGCGGTTGCAGCGACGCGTCCACTGCGGGCGTCGCCGTCGGGAGAACAGGCGGAGGCGCGTCGCCATGGGGCCAATTGGAAGGCAGCGTCGGTAACACCTGGGGCTGAGGCGAGCCAGTAGATGGGTCCCCAGGGCGCTGACCGGACGGCATCGTCGCTGAAAGCAGACGGGGAGCGGCAGAACCCGTGCGACGACAGAGGCGCAGCTGATTGAGATGCCGACGCACCTCACCAGAGGCCCCCAAAACCAGATACAAAGCGCGGCCGAAACAGCGAAGAATGCGCCCCGCGAGCCAACGCCGTGAACCTCGATAGTTGCGATAGTATACAACGTCGCCTGGAGCAAAAGCAGGCGTCTGCCGCTGCACAGGAACCTGATGGGGCGGATGTAACAAAGACGTCAAGGTTCGATGAGAACGACCGTGGAGCAACTCAGCCGGCGAGCGACCATCTCGGGGCTGAGAGCGATAGGATGACAAGAAGAGCAATAACGCGTCCTCCCGAGAATGCGACTCTTTCAGCTTCAACATATGTGACTTGAAAGTGCGGACCACAGCACCGTTTGACTGAGGCAAAAACGGCGCGGACGTCAGATGTTGAATACCATTGGCCTTGCAGAATGACTGAAATTCTGCGGGCATGAATTGTGGGCCATTGTCGGAAACAATAGTCTGTGGAAGACATTCAATACAAAAGATAGCGGATAACGCTTGGATGGTGGCAGAAGACAACGTGGAAGACATCCGGACAACAAAAGGAAAATTACTGAATGAATCTACCACAACCAACCATCGAGCATTCCAGAATGGACCAGCAAAATCTATGTGTAAGCGTTGCCAAGGGGAAGTGGCTTGTGGCCATGCAAAGAATTTCCGCGGTGGTGCGGATTGTTGTTCGGCACACGCCGTGCAAGAAGAGCACATATTCGTAATCGCAGCATCGATTCCGAACCAAGTACAGTGCTGACGAGCAAGTTGTTTCGTTCTCACGATACCCTAATGTCCTTGGTGGAGAAGCCGTAAGACAGAGGACTGTAACGAACGTGGGACCACGACCCGGGACTGATCATTATCAGAACGCAACAGCAAAACACCATGTCGAACAAAAAATCTCTCCTTGTGAGCAAAAAATCGGCGAACCAACGGATCCTCGATCCTTGACTTTGACAAGGGCCATTGAGCAACAACAAAACGCAAAACGGTTGCAAGGACCGGGTCAGCAGCTGTGGCTGTAGCTACACGACGAAAATCAATCGGAAACGATTCGACCACGTCATCGGTTTCCGCATCAATGAACATGCAAGCAAGTTCGGAAGAAACGAATGCTCTATCCTCAGCAACAGGCAAACGGGACAACGCATCGGCGTTTCCGTGCTTAGCAGTGGACCGATACAAGATATCGTAGCGGTACTGCGAGAGGAAAATAGACCAGCGAATGAATTTCTGCGCTGTACGTGGAGGTACAGGCTTGTTCGGATGAAAAAGCGATGTCAAAGGTTTGTGGTCTGTGATGATGGTAAAGTGACGACCATACAAGAAATCATGAAACTCTGTGACACCAAATACGAGAGCCAAAGCTTCTTTCTCGATCTGTGAATAATTTCTTTGCGCAGACGAGAGCAATTTGGACGCAAAGGCAATAGGGCGATCATGTGATCCATCTTTGTGCTCAAGCACAGCACCGATCCCGAAATCCGATGCATCTACCATCAACAAAAGGGGTTTCTGGGGATCGAATGGCGTAAGGCAAGTAGTGGAAAGCAACGCCGATTTCAACTGGCGAAAGGCGCGTTCGCATTCCGTCGTCCAGACGAACGGAACACCTGTACGGCGTAAGCGATGAAGCGGAGCTGTTATAGTAATTGATTTTTCCCAGCACACTCTGTAGCTGCTTCAAATTCTGCGGCGAAGGCAAGTCTTGCATGGCACGGAGGTGCTCTGGACTGGGATGTATGCCTTGGGCATTGAGTACATGGCCCAGATAGGGTAAGTCCTGAGCAAAAAACACACATTTGTCCTTCCGCAAGCGAAGACCATTGTGTCGCAAGACCTGAAATAATGTTCTGAGATTGGCTAAATGTTCTTCTTCCGTCTTTCCGGAGATCACAATATCGTCCAGATAGTTTGCTGCAGTATTGACCGACGCACAAACAGTTTGCAGATATTGCTGAAACAATGCAGGACCGGATGCACACCCGAATGGTAGTCTTTTGAATTGATACAAACCAAGATGCGTGTTAACCACCAAAACGCGCTGGGAGTCTTCGTCCACCGGTATTTGCAAGTATGCATCTGCTAGGTCCAACTTCGAAAAATATTTACTCTGGCACAGTTTGTCAAAAAGATCTTCCAGGTGGGGTAAAGGAAAAGTTGCAATCATTAGTTGTGGATTCACTGTAGCTTTGAAGTCCACACAAAGTCTCAATTTTCCGGAAGGTTGTGGCAAAATTACTAAGGGTGAGGCCCAGAGAAAAGCCTGCACACGTTCAATTACACCTTGTGATTCCAAATCGTGTAATATTCTTGCAACCTCAACACGCAATGCGTGGGGAACATTGCGCGCTCTGAAAAAATTTTGGTTGCGCGTTTACTTTCAGATCCAAATGTGCTTTATAGTACGTAGCGCAACCAAGGCCCAGTGCAAAAAGTCTGCAAACTCTTCACATAGACGAGAAACACTGTCTGAAGGCATTGTCTGGTTCACTGATAGGACCTGATTGACTATTGACAAGTTAAACAACTGAAATAAATCTAAACCAAACAAGTTGACTGCAGAAGAAGAATGAAGGACGTAAAATGACACAAGTTTTGTTTGTCATTTGTATGTTGCAAGAAGGCTGCACTGTCCTAACACAGGGATAGCTTGTCCTGAATAACTATTTAACTTAGCATTTGCGGCACGCAACGGAGGTGTGCCCAGCTGCTTGTACGTCTCTTTATTGATCAGTGAAACTGCAGCTCTGGTATCGAGCTGGAATGGGATCACGTTGCCATGAATGTCCAAATCTACAAAAAGTTTATTGTCCTTCTGACGACTAGAGCGACTGTCTCGTGCAACGTGAACAGACACTGGTACAGAAGCACTTGCGACTTGACGCGATTTCCGGCGATGTCGACGCACACTATTTGTGGGACGAACACAGTCACTGTTAGAAAGAGCGGCACTGGGCGGAGTGGAATGAACTACATGAATGTCCGTGGGCGAAGGTTCACGAGCCTGAGTATTCTTGGTTCGATTCCGGCGTGAAGCAAAGGGTCTGGAATGGTTGTGAGTGTCCGTTCTGAGCTGTTTCTGGCAAACACTTTGAACATGTCCTTTTTTATTACATAAAAAGCAAATAGCTTGGCGTGACGGTCAATTCTCATGCGAATGTCTAGTAGCACACCGCAGGCATGATTTTAGCACTGCATTTGCTTGCTTGCGCGGCACACGTAGCGGAGAGTTTGGCGGCAGCTGCGCGGAGGGGCGCGAGGGCTGTTTACTGTTCCGTGCAGCTCGCCCGGCGGGCCGGTTAACGTGACATACGGCTGGCGAAGTTTCAAATGATTCCTGAGCAAAGTCAAGTGTGTCCTGCTGATCCAATATGTCTATCTCTTGTTGAAGGGAAGGATTGACTAGTTTCAAAATATGTTCCCTTAGACGAACATCAGAAACGTTCTGTGCAATTGCATCACGTACCATAGTATCTGAATAAGGGAGTCCACATTCACACTCAAAAGCACAATCCCTAGTAAGGCCTTGCAAAGTTGCAACCCACTCCCGATTAGTCTGACCTGCCATACGTTTTGTACGAAAGAACGTATACCGTTTTGCAACTACATTGACTGATTCTTTGAAATATGCATCTAATGCAGACAAAATTTCGTTGTAGGACAGAGTTGCTACGTCGCGTCGGGGAAATAATTTCACTATCATACGGTAGGTGGACACTCCTACACAAGAAGGCAAAAAAGGCAGCCGGTCAATACCTTGAATTCTGTAGGCGGCGAGATGGAATCCAAATTGGAGTGACCACTCCGTCCAGCTTTCCAGTGCCGCATCAAAAGGACGAAAAGGTGGTGCAACTGCGTGTTGTGGCTGCGGTAGTGGTGGAGCCGCGGCTGCCGCATCGTTTTGCATTGCACGTCGACCCTGGACGAGCTGTCCAAGGGCATCCAATAAGGCCTGCGTCTGCTGATTCTGTAAGCGATTAAATTCGGACAGTACATCTGGAGATTGTGGCGAAGCCATGACACAAGTAAATTACGGTAATATAGTTAGGAACGAAAAATCCTCGGCGCCATATGATGTGCTGGCAGAACAGCCAACACCGTGTTGCTAGAGGAGGCCGAAATGCACGCGTTTAAGCTCACGCAGACTGGCGTGAGGTCTGGAACAAGGTAAAGTAATTATAGTAGCCAAAAATAGTACATAGCTTCTGGAATACTTAACTTTAATCCATAATTGGAAAACATCGCTCTTGATGATACATAATTACGATCTCAATATAACTGGTAATGGCGCCTTGCTAGGTCGTAGCAAATGACGTAGCTGAAGGCTATACTAACTATCGTCTCGGCAAATGAGAGCGTATTTGTCAGTGAACCATTCCTAGCAACGTCGGCTGTACAACTGGGCCGAGTGCTAGGACGTCTCTCTAGACCTGCCGTGTGGCGGCGCTCGGTCTGCAATCACTGACAGTGGCGACACGCGGGTCCGACGTATACTAGCGGACCGCGGCCGATTTAAAGGCTACCACCTAGCAAGTGTGGTGTCTGGCGGTGACACCACAGCTGTCGAATGGGAATCGCAAGGTTTGATGACAAGGCGACAAGTCAAGCGAATCCTCCACCGGAAAACACGTCTGTTGTGTCATACTCGGCATTAGTGACAGTACATGTGTCACATGACAGGTTTTCATACCGACGCACCTAATTTGCACGTGAGCGAAATATGGCTCGTTGCCTGATATAGGTGTGAATGTGAATGTGATCACTTCCAAAGAAATGATGAAAACACTGCAACAAATGTACGCAAAAGTTTCACAAACGCAGAGGTTCCCTGTGATGTGTCAAAACATACGTTTTTAACGAAGTCTTGACTCTTGATTTCCTTTGTTATAACATAGTTCACCCGTTTATTTGTTATTTTGATTTATGTGAGATGTCATTGTTGTATCTCCCCTGCTCCCACTATTCATCACATTTACCTGCGGCGGTAACGTATTTTTACCACATGACTCACTTCCTATAACAATGTATAGTTATACATTGACAAGACGACAGAAAGAGAACAAACATTTCAACATTCCGGCAGACAGTTCATAATGTTGTGAAAACATAAATAAATAAATGGCACGAGGGATTTTTAAACACGGCTCGGTTCCCGCCTCCCGCGCCCGGTTTCCCGGGTTCGATTCCCGGCGGGGTCAGGGATTTTCTCTGCCTCGTGATGACTGGGTGTTGTGTGATGTCCTTAGGTTAGTTAGGTTTAAGTAGTTCTTAGTTCTAGGGGACTGATGACCATAGATGTTAAGTCCCATAGTGCTCAGAGCCATTTGAACCAAACAAGACTCGCCCGCTTGGAAGTCCAACACCGTGACCACTTACCCAAAACCCCGTTGCTGTTTCAGGCTGCTCATTGTTGCAAGTGTTGTTCTCGGGCCGTTCACTGGTTCTATTTTGCTTTTTTTCACAGTCGTCTACACCTTCTTCCTATTTTCATGCTCGATCTGTGTTCAGTTTCCGACGGGCTGTCCATTAAACCTGACGGGGGTGTGATGGCGAGTTTCCCTCGTATGTCAGTGACTCTGTGTACAGAACCAGCACGTCACTGGGTGCCTTCCCTCTGTGCGCCAGTCGCATCCGGCACCATCCACTGTGGTGCTCACGGAGGTCGGCGCCCCGACGCCGCCACCGCTGCCTTCGACGACCTCGGCTGCCAGAACCGATGTCGGTGGACGCGCCGCCCCCTGAAGGTCATCACGCCGTTCCACACGATCATTCTGCTGTCCACCCGACCACAGCAACTGCGCCACTGAAAGCAGGCGTGCATCCTGGGACCGGTCTTTATGGCGGTCGCCCGCACGCTGGGTACCGGAGTGCGGGCCGGGAGGCGCCATCGATCGTTGTTAACCCCCTGCCTCCTCATCTGCACCCGCATTCAGTAGCCCCCCCCCCCCCAGTCGTAACGTCCGTCCGTTCTACACCACGACGTTCCCGACGTTTTGCTCGGGTGGTGGGGGGGGGGGGGGGGGGGGAGGGAGAGGGAAGAAGAATGTGGTATCGTCCAAGGAACGCGGTGCAGTAACAGAGTCGGCATCTCGCATCGATACCACAGGAGACAACGGTGTCTCGCCATATACTGCAACGACAAATGGGAGACACTGGCGAAGCAACAACCTCTCTCAGCTTCGCAGCGCCACCGTACAGTGACGCCGATATACAAACGAGCACAGTAAGGCTCAGCCCATTTCGTGACCTCCGATGAAGCAGACGATACTGTTTAGTTACAGCACTTGTGTTACGTCTTACGACGAGAACACGGCAAGTGCCATATCCCGATATCCCAGAAACTTCGTTCAAACGAACTATTGTTCCGACTTATCGTTAGATACTCGATCGTTTCTGAGAAAACGACCGTCAAAGTTTTCGACGTACTTTATGTGTCCTTTAGCGGCGGTAAACTCGGCACGGCGGCAAGCGTTAGGGCTTTTCATTTCCGTGTCTCGTGTTCTAACCCCGATTGTTGTTTCTATTTAATTTTTTTCATTTATCTACTCATTTCTGTAGAATATTCCTTGTCGAATGATTCTTATCAGGTAAGGGATACAAGAACATTATATCAGTTATAATATTACAACTGTGTTTCAGAATAAGTGTGACACATTTATTATAAAAGCGTCTATGGTATTTTCAGGAATTAGAATCCTTTTAAATTCTCATATTCTTCTATTTGATTCTTATATCAATTCACATATTACAGTCCTTCGTTTATTCTTCAGGAAGATCTTGTGTATTGCGTTGGATTATGCCGATAGTAGAAACATTCGAAATATAGAAATTCGGAACACCACGAGCATTCCGTAAAGGCAGGTTTATCACAGCGACATTTCTTCGTATAAATCTCACTTGGGAAAGAAAATCATTAACATTGTTAAGAATTTCATGCGTTGGCAATAATTGGCATAACGGGTCAGTTTTCCAAAAACTGGCTCTTGCAATTGATTACGAATCAAGATAAATTACAGGAATTTCACCGAAAACAATTTCAAATAATTTTTTCATTTATTTATTGTTTTTTTTTTTTTAATGCGTTCACCAGTTATTCAACTAGTAGACGAATAAGGACAACGTTATTTCAGTATACATTGGAAAAAAATTCGTGTAGTAATCTTCTACGGATGCGGACAAGAGGAGATAAATGAAAAAAGAATAAAAATAGTGAGTTTGGAACAGGAAGCGCAGAAGTTTGAAGCAGTGATACTAGTCACGCTGCCGCCCCTTCGGCTGAACTATACAATCGCTGAGAGACACAAACAGTACTTCGAAAACTTTAACCGTCGTTTTCTCGGAAACGCTCGAGTATCTAACATTAATCCGAGACACGTGTCCGCTTATTTTCGCTCCTCTTCCACTGCGCGCAGTTCTAGGAAATCAGGTTATGGCATCTGCCGCGTTCTCCTTGTTAGACTGAACTGCCATAATGAACTTCGTGGTTTTTGTTCTTCAAGAGGAGGGTTTAGTAACTGTGTGCATCAAGTGATGGTTTAATATTGAAAGACAATTGTATACATTCGGCACGTTCCTGCGGCAGTAAATTGTATACAGTGAAGTAATATTTCATATGTTGTATTTCCACTCCATCCTTTCCCCGAGAAATAAAAGAACCCATCGTTGTACTGACTACTGCATTTTTGTCAGATACAACAATAACAATGTGCTCATAACCTGGTTTGTCGATTAGTTGGAGTATGGTTATGATGATGTTTTCACGCATGAGCATGTCGAAGACTAAGATCGATAGAGAAGTGCAACGAACTCCGTGTTTATTGTGAAGGCTCCAAGACTTTTACACAGACGTTATGTAGAAGTTCAGAAATTTTTCGAGAAGTTACTAACAGATGACTCTCTAATTGCAATACGTAGTGCCTATAAATAGCGCTACATAGTTCAGAGCAGTCAGTTCTACTGTCGAAAAGAAAAAGGAGGTTAGCGTACCGAAAGAAGAGGTTGCAATCATGTGTTCCATTGAACAACATGTTTTTCTGGGACTGGAATACGGGAGTGAGAACACAGTCGTACGGCAACAAGACGTAATTTCTGAACACGATGTAATGTTACAAAAGGACTCGATGCGCAAACCATTCGCGAGGCTCTTCATCAGATTCCAACGGACAGGTAGCGTCGCTGAAGATCTAGCTGGGAATGTTGCCCACAGGCAAACTAACCACAGTTTCTGGAATTATTGAGCCAAATCCAAGGAAATCCGAAGAATTGTAGCAGAGACTGGTTTGAAGCGTTCCTGCATGCAGAAAATACTGAGACAGAGCCAACAGATGACTGCATTAGAACTCCATAGCTACCAGGCCGTACCTGTATGTGCTGTACGTCACAGGGCTGACGTTGCGAACCAGATTCTCACAATGATTCAATCGTAATAAACAATACTGGCGATTTTGGGGTTTCTAAAATCCCAAAGTGTGTGAAGCGAAACCACTGATTCTCCCAAAGTTACTGTTTGGGGTACGATATTCAGTAGACGTAGTACTGGCCCTTTTTTCATGCGAGAAGCGGTCACTAGTAAATATTATGGTACAATTTTGGAGCATTTTGTTGCCTTAGAGGATCTGCCAGGCATCTAGCGGTTCGTGCAAGATGTGGTCAGAACACATCGCACCGAACCGTAGTTTCGCGTTCTTGATGACTACTTCGGGAACAGAAACATTGCGTTGGATATTGCAAATTTGTTGGTGGAGGGACGGATTGGCCTGCATATTCGCCCGATCTGACTTCCGGTGACTGCTTTCTGTGAGCCACATTCAAAGACACTGTCTACCGGAACCATACCACTATGCTGGACTTCCTTGAATCGTCGATCCGTGTGGCATCTGAATCCATTTCCGTTGAAACACTACAGGATATGATGGAAAATTTCATTGTTCGTTTAAGTCACATATGTACTGCGATTGATGGACGCTTGGAAAGGACTGTGATGTAATTGCAAAGACTACTTGCAGAACACGAGTGTAATTACGCACACTGATAATGTACGAGCTGCGCAGCGTACAGCTCTATCTATTAGCAGCTTTTCGAACTATTTCGAAACTTCTGTACAACTTATGCATGAAATTCTTACAGCTTTCACAATAGACATACATTTTGTTGCGTTCGTATATCGATCATAGTTTTCGAGACATTTAATTTTGAAATCAAGGAGTCCTTCGCTGGGTGCCCTGTAGATTCATTATTGCAGTTATGTGGCGAAGTCAATACCTGCAATCTTTAAAGATGGAAAGCTGGGCTCGAATCTGCCATTTACATCTAAATCTACATTGTGTTCCGCAAGCCACAAATGGTGTGTGGTGGAGGATACATGGTGTCTCTGGCTCCTCCTCACCGTGTTTCCCAACCTACTCACAAACAGAATGCAGGGAGAAGGTCGGTCTAGACCCTTCTGCATGAGTCTTTGCGTCATAATTACACTAGGAGTTGGAGGATTAAGTATGTTACTTGTATAACGTGAACGGAAACAGCCTTCATACGCTGAAGAGACAAGTCATGGAATAGCGATATGCACATGTACAGATGATTGCAGTGTCGCGTACACAAAGTATACAGGGGCGGTGCATTCGCGGAGCTGTCGTTTGTACTCAAGTGATCGATGTGAAATGGTGTCGGACGTGATTATGATCGCACGACGGGAATTAACAGAATTTGAACGACGAACGGCAGTTGGACTTACACGCATGGGACATTCTGTTTTGGAAATCCTTATGGTATTCGATATTTCGAGATCCACAGTGTCAAGTGTGTGCCGAGAATACCACATTTCAGGCACCAGATCCCACAGTCGACAACGCAGTGGCTGACGGCCTTCACCTAACGGCAATTGCGTAAAGTTGTCAGTGTTAAGAGACAAGCAACACTGGGGGAAATAACCGCAGAAATCAATGTTCAACGTACGACGAAAATATCCGTTAGGATAGTTTGGTGCAATTTGGCGTTAATGGGCCATGGTAGCAGACGAGCGATGCGAGTGCCTTTGCTAACAGCACGACATCGTCTGCAGCGCCTCTCCTGGGCCCGAGAGCGTATTGGTTGGACCCTAGACTACTGGAAAACCGTGGCCTGGTTCAATGAGCCCCGATTACAGTTGGTAAGAGATAACGGTAGGGTCCGAGTATGGCGCAGACCCCACGAAACCTGGGACCCAAGTTGTCAACAATGCATGTGCAAGCTGGTGGTGGCTCCATAATGGTGGGGGCTGTGTCTACACGGAATGGACTGTGTCCTCTGGTACAACTGAACCGATCCCTGATTGGAAATGGTTATGTTCGGCTACTTACGGACCATTTGCAACCATTCATGGACTTCAGGTTTCTAAACAACGATGTAATATTTATCGATGACAATGCACCATGTCACCGGGCCATAGTTGTTCGTGATTGGTTTGAAGAACATTCTGGGCAATTCAAGAGAATGATTTGGCCATATAGATGCCCGACATGAATCCCATCAAACATTTGTAGGATATAATCGAGAGGTCAGTTTGTGCACAGATTCCTGCACTGGCAACAATTTCGCAGTTATGGACGGCTGCAGAGGCAGCATAGGTCAGTATTTCTGCAGGAAACTTCGAACGACTTGTTGAGTTCATTTTACGTCGAGCTGCTGCACTACGCTGGGTTGATGATGATGTTTGGTTTGTGGGGCGCTCAACTGCGCGGTTATCAGCGCCCGTAAAAATTCCCTACCATTGCTCAGTCCAATCTCGCCACTTTCATGAAATGATTGTAAGCTAGCTTGCATCATGGTCACTATGTGTAAGTTGCGGAAAAAACTGGCGCTATGTGTAAGTTGCGTGAAGCTCACTTTGAATAAAAAAATGTTATCTGACGTTGAAATCAACGTAAAAGATTTGGTCGCCAGCAACTCTAGCCACACGACAAATAAAGGGTTCGGCTGCATCGGAAAATTAATTAATTAAATCATAGGATAAACGACTCATAAGAGAACATTCATTGTACTGAAACATCCTGGCATATTAAAACTGTGTGCTGGACCGAGACTCGAACTCGGGACCTTTGCCTTTCGCGGGCAAGTGCTCTAACCATCTGAGCTACCGAAACACGATTCACGTCCCGTCCTCACAGTTCACCACCGAGTTTACCTCTGCTAAAGGACACATAAAGTACGTCGATAACTTTGACGGTCGTTTTCTCAGAAACGATCGAGTATCTAAGGATAAGTCGGAACAACGTTCGAACGAAGTTTCTGGGATATCGGGATATGGCACTTGCCTTGTTCTCGTCGTAAGACGTAACACAAGTGCTCTAACTAAACGGTATCGTCTGCTTCATCGGAGGTCACGAAATGGGTTGAGCTTTACTGTGCCCGTTTGCAGATCGACGTCACGGTACGGTTTCGCTGCGAAGCTGAGAGAGGGCGTTGCTTCGCCCTTGCCTCCCATTCGTCGTTGCAGTATACAGCGAGACACCGTTATCTTCTGTGGTATCGATGCGATATGCCGACTTTGTTACTGCACCGCGATCCTTGGACGCAACCACATTCCTCTTCCTCCCCCCCCCCCCCACCCCGCAAAACGTCGGAAACGTCGTGGTGTAGGGCGGACGCACGTGACGACTGCGAGGGGGGGGGGGGGGGGCTGGGGGCTGCTGAATGCGCGTGCAGATGAGGCGGCGGAACCTCGTTTTTCTGAATGTCAGGGTACGTCACTTCAGTCGTCATATCATCATCATCGTTTGCGAACATCTCGGTTGGTAGAGCCATGCAATGTTCGTCAGGACATTCCCGGGCGAGGAGGGCACTAATAAGCTCTTCTTCGTGCCTTCCCTCAGCAAGCAGGGAACGTCCGCTTCAGGTTCTGTTTGGTAGCAGTCAGCTGCACAGTTATGTACTTGTCACATGGGCACTTCCCCGTACCGTGAAACTCAGCGAAATCATCTTCCTGAGGTGTTAACGTGTCAATAGACCAGGAAGCCATGTTTTCGTCAGACCGTATTAGTGTCTTTGGGTCGTGCCTCAGGCACTACCCAAATCTTGCTGGTGTGTGCGTGGTCGACGCTCCACTGCGTCACGCTAAACCAGCTCCACGCACGTGCACCTGGCCCGGATCAGCGACCAGGGCGATGCCCTGCCGCGGCACGCCGTCTGCGCTGACTGACGGTCTGCGATTGGGGTAAACCAGCATCTGCTCCCGTCTGGCGTGGAAACAGCCGTGGCCGCTCGCCACGCCACTAGCTCGCGGCTGACAGCGAGGCTCCGCAACACCTGCCGTTGCAGCAAGACCCGAACTTCTTGATGCGCAGGCTCACTAGGCGGCCTGGCGATGTTGCGCCCACTTAACAGCTGCACTCACAGACTTTCACATAATATTATGCATGTATTACCAAAACAATCAGCGGAGATTCCTACTACTGACCAATACATGAAATATTGCCCAAAAATGGTTTGACAAGGAGGGCCTTCTTAATAATAAAAAACAATGAGAAAATTTATATGACCAAAATTCAGACAACAAAGATACTTCTTATATAACATCGATACAGCATTACATACGTTGAGACAATTCTTCGGGATAGGTCTTGTACAAGATTTGGTAAGGATGTGGAGTAGATTTGGTGACGCTACTAACTACAAACACAAAACTTTATCTACTACTAACCACATTCTGACATACAATCTACTGAATATGTACCAGTCACCACAAACATATAGAATAACCACGATACCCACACATAAAAATATATTTTTTCGAAATCTAATACCCATATACTTATTCGTTGACTGCTTCTCCACGGTTTGCAGTACACGCTTGCTGATCTGTGGAAAATTTCTGTGAAATGTTTTCTATGAACATTTCATAATGGAAGATACGGTTAATGAGATACAGAAGGTCCATACAAGTCATACCTGGAATCATAACGTGTTAATATTTAGGCATCAGACTGATGTGCACGAATCAGTGGGCATAAAAATAGAAATCAAAATCTCTTTATCCTATAAGTAAACACATTAAAGATTGTCAAAAAAATCAAATCATTTGTCCATGGTCATAATGACTTGTCTTGCTAATTGTCATACGATACTCACAATCATTGCACCATTACTCACCACGTGTCGCCAGGGATCCACACATACCTTCACGTTATTTCACAGTTATAGGTTGTTACCTTGATTGTTTATCAAATACAAAAATTGCTTGAGTTTAAAAGCTGTTTTAATATTCATCTTCCAGGGCTTCCATATTTTGGTATCCTTAAACGTACCTGGTGGTAGGTGGTGGCAAATTACAACTTCCAATCATCTTATAAGGTGGCATCACTGAAAATCAAACACTATTAGTCTCACTTCACACACAAAACCATCACCTACTAGTCATCAAATCGTCATATAAACATCGCAGTACATTTGCAAGTTTCACAAAATCATCCTCGCCTAGAGGGAATAAATACGCCACAACTGAAGTCTACTTTACGCAGTTATCCATCAACCTGCAAGCGCGTCAAATCAGCGCAGAAACATCGCAGTACAGTTACAAATCTCACAAAATTATCCTCACTTAAAGGGAACAAATACACTGCAACTAGGATTTTTCATAATCAACCACCTTACAACTACTTACTCGCCACACCACCATATTCTATGCCTATTCACTGATCAGGAAAAATTATTTATCTTACTGTGAGAGGAAGCGCCTCATCTGATTCTCATAACCATTCATACTCTGATGTCATAAAATTACACATCACTACACTTTTCTGCTGAAAAGAAAAAACAACAGTAAACATATTGAGAAACCCTTCACATTGATTAGGGGTATTGGGCGGATTGTGTCGAGGGTTTGCCGGACGAATTTCTACACCCGCTGGTGAAGCACCCACACCGTTTCTAGCACCTCTGTTGTTATCTGTCCCTCCTTGCGTTTGTTCGTACTTTTCCGTATGTCGTCCACCTCGATTTCCGTACCTGTTCTCACGGGCCCTATTGTTACCATATTGACGGCCACGGCCCTGACCATTTCTCCAAGTTCCACGGTTTGGCCAGCCGCCGTCCCCGTTTCTATTTCGCCAGTCACGGTCCCGTGACCGTGGCCACTCGCGCCCTCTCGACGCCTCTCTCCTGCCCCCGCAGCTGGTATCGCGCGCCTCCGCGCCGCGCTGCTCTGCCCGTGATTCTGTGCGTATGGCCCGGCTTCACATTCTAATTCTTGTAGAATGGCCGTCCACATCGTGCTTGCACCCTGCAGCCAGCACGATGTGACGCACGTGCGAAGGCAGCTTGGTCATATATATACGTATGAGTTCCGCAGGCCCAAACGGCTCGACAGGGCACTGATTTGACTGCACCATATATTCAAACAAACGTGCAGCACTCATAAACCCGGAGAGTTCCAAAGCAGGAATCATAAATATACTGTGTTTTATACTATCTTGCACCGCCTCCGATCAATACGCCGCGGGGAACGATTGTTTAAACTCGTGCACGGAAATGCACTGCCGTGCAACCTTTCGCATTCTAGAGGCATTCTGCCAGAAAACCGCACATGAATTCTATCTTGTGTTTACTAGGCCACGTTGGAGGGAGGATGAGACGAAATTGTTTCACCCACGCCACGGGATGGATACCGTCGCTCGTATCTTCGAATAATTCGAATTTTCTAAACGAGGGGGAGTGTTTGTGGTCAAACTCCTCCGTTTCGTACCGCGAGAAACGCTATCGAGAACGCCTTCTCCGGCCCCACGAGTCGTTAGCTGTCTCATCATCCTCATAATTCGATTCTTCCTCGTGACCTGAGTCCCTCTCCTCACTTCTTCCATGGTACCTATCATCCTTCGCCGCCATGCCGCACCTACCCTTTACTCGGGCTCCAGTGAAGCCACGCGCGCGTTAAATTCTTTTTCTGCGCCCGGATATCTCTACCCGTTTCCGTATCCCCAGTGCTTAGTTTTTGTTGCCGGCTGTGTTTCCTTAACGTGGTTTACTTCTGCCGGAAACGTGCGCTCGCTACTGCTCATAGCGCAGCGGTTAGTCACTAGCTGAACAACCCGCGCTAATTCGTCTCTGAGTTCCCGTGTTTCGACAGCTACCCGCTGCTTGTGCGATGCGAGGTCGCTTTCACAAGCCTGTATGGCGGAGGCATTCTAATCGACGCGCTCGCTAATGGAGTCCGGGCAATGTTTGTCCGCTACCTGCAGCCGAGACAGTAGGTTTTCCCTGTCTTTCTGAGACGGTGTCTCAATGGCCTGAAACCTCGCTTCTATTGCTCGTTCTTCTATTACGTGGCTTTCTCTCTATATACACAAGCCGCTGCTCTACATTGCTTACGATACTATTTATTCCCCCAGCTAATTCCTCAAACCACCTATTGATCTCGGCTAGGATTCCATCCGATTGCTTCTTCATTTTAGTTTCTAATTGACCTTGCTTTATGGTGAGAAACTGCAAAAGCCTAGTCATATCCATCGCCTCATTGCTATAATGAATACCGGCTGGTTCACTCCCTCTATTAACCGAGTGAGCGTTCAGTTCCGGATTTCGTATTCTTTCTACCTCTTCCACATTCTTTGCCTCTGATTCTAAACTTCCAGCCTCTACCCCATTACTTACTGCGCTAGTTTTCGCGGCCTTTGTATTCACACGGTTATCGCTTCCTACAATTACACTAGTACTTTGATTTTGCTCCCTAATTCCTTCGCAGAGTTCCTGGTTACCACCCTTAGGTTGACCACGCGTTTCCATCATTTTACGAATGAAATCCGCCGTACAATTGTAACGTTACACTCGCCTATCAACACAATTCCCTTAATCCCTGCGCTTAGCACTAACCAACATTATCTTACGATACCATAACATGCATGAATAAAACCTAAAAAAAAACACAATACTCATAAAAATACAAAATGAAACACAAAAACAACCACAACGCTGTTTGCAACGCAGAACTTCCAAACAATACAGAAATTCTTTGGCTCTATTGAAAGAGAAAAACAAATAAACAAATATAATTAAAGCACTGTAAAAAAATCTAACTACCAATTTTTCCAGAAGACTCCACGTCTAGCGCATCCTGAGCATGGGTCGACTATGTGTAAGTTAGCTTGCGTCATGGTCAGTATGTGTAAGTTGCGGAAAAACTTGTCGTTATGTGTAAGTTGCGTAATGCTCACTTTGAATAAGAAAATGCCCACTGACATTGAAATCAACGTAAAAGATTGGGTCGCCACCAACTCTATCCACACGAAAAACAAAGGATTTGGCTGCATCGGAAAATTAATTAATTTAATCACAGGAAAATAGACTCATACGAGAACATTCATTGTACTATCACTCGTAAGCAATGGGATGTAATTACAAGTTTGGTCCAGGCATTGTTCTAGTGAATAAAATATTAAAATAAAGTAAATAATGCCTGAACACTGTGCATAAGAGCAGCTTGCAGCAGCTGTCCTGAAAAAGACATCTATTCTAAAGAATATGTCTTAAATAAAAGGGAACACTATCAAAGTCTGCATTAGGAATCAAACCGAAAGTCTACAGAAGCCTTGCATTCCTTGCTGCGCCAAGGTTAAGCAATCTTTATAAGACGAGAGGCGAGACCAAAAGCTAAAAGCTCCCCTCTCGCTACGAGACAACGCGCCACGCGGTTAAACCAACTCACCGTCCTTCGAAGAGAGCTCGATTGCAGGCCTTCGGCGCCCTGGAAGCAGACTGACCGTCTCACACACTCCAACGTCTCCCACGCGATTCCGTGGCCAGGAAAACCCAGAGATGAGGCTTCCGCCACCAACCTCACGCTGGTAACTTTCACGCAAAGAGAGCAAACCTCTTTGCCTGCCTCAAAACTACAGCGGTTGGCCATTCTGAATGACTACCGCTGATTCTCTACAGCAGACTAAACCACCGTGTATCAAAATGAAACACACCACATCCATTCACTCACGCCTGCCAGAGAGTTTTGTATCGCTGGAAAGTAAATAAAATGATAATGACGCAGCACCGAGCGCTCCCCGAAAGGAGGACTCCATTCCTAACTGCCTTGTACTGACGGGAACGACAGTGAGGTGGACACATCAATGACGTGGCATATACAGGTGTGTACACTGATAAGGTATAGAAAAATATTACGTCGCTCCATGTTATCGAAGTGCTAGCCCATTTGGAATGCCGCAAGGGATCTGAGCTCCACTCCTCGCGAACATGAGGCTACTTCTGTCGCACTCGATAATGTATGTGGAAGTTTTGTGATCTGGATGTCCAACAGCGTGGGTGCAGGAAATAAATTACACAGTAAGGTACACTGCGAAAAATATAATTAAAGTAATGATAATGACCAGGTGCAAGTCGTTCATTTGAACACCACTTCGGCTACTTGCGTGTCCCTAATCTACTTCAGTTATCCAGTCGGGGAAGGGGACTTAACAGTTTCAAGTGGAATCACGTGTCTTACCTGGCGACTCCTCTCATTGTTGAGACGTGAAGGCTAGATCAAAGGCAGACTGAAAACTTTCATCGTCGGGCCGGGATTCGATTCCGCGATCTCTCTGTCTTCAAGCGCGCTATTTATCACTAGTCCACCAGGCCAGACATATAATTAAAAAAATTCAGTAGGATTTGTGCTAGTAACCCTTGAGAAACGAGACATTGACGAAATTTTTGTTGTTACTGTGAAGAATATTTACGTAAATGCTAAAGTATCCGTTACGCTTTATCAAAATATTGAGAAAGATACAGCTGAATGAGGAGTCAGGCAAGGAGATACCGAAACACAAAGCTATTCTCGGCAGCTTTAGAGGAACTCAGATCTCTAAACTACGGAAACGGAGAAACACACAACTCATCAGTGATACGTACGTGAAGCATCTGATGACATTGCTCTGTTTACCTCTAGAGGAGATACATTTGAATATCTAACGCAAAATTTTATGTTTTTAGTAAATTTAGCTGAAAATGATATCAAGATGTGGGGTAAAATAAATCAGCGCAAGTGTAAAAATGACCTGAAGTGAATTTGATATGATACACCAAATTTTCAAATGTAAACTTTTAATATGTTCGAATCGGAAAGTATATAGGCAAGCCCATATTATCAATTTCTTATTATCGCTGTAAGACATAGAGTTTTAATGTAAAACCATTCTGGACAGAGGGATTGTCAGCGAGCAGTGGAAAGGTGTGCTTTGGGTATCAGTAGGAGATATAGGGAAACAAACGGATCAGAGAACACAATGAAGTGAAGAAATAATATTAATGTAATGAAAATGAAAAGGAGGTGTGCAAGACATGAAACATGGCGAACTCAAAGTAGGTGGATCCAAGACGGTCTTTGGTGGATCCTCAGAAATAAGAAAAGACTGCATAATGTAAATACCCTAGATATATTAGATAACTAGCAGGAGCAACGTAGATACGTGTAGGTGAAAAGTTTAGCAGAAAAGTTTAACGGAACCTTTTATCTAGCAGAGGATGACGATTTTCTTTTAACCTGTAGCGAAATGTATTCATTGAACCCTGCGCTGAAGATACATTATCGAACAGCGAGTCTGTCGGTAGTCAGAAACCTGCCATTGTTGGGCAAGAACCCATATCATAGAAATACAAGTGGAGGTTTCACGAATAGCAATGATCGACAACTGCTTCAAATGAAATAAAAACCGTTAAATCACTATATATTTTGGCTCAGGCTGTAACTTCATATGATACTTTTATTTACCATTGGCCAATTTCAACCTCATAGTCATTATGAAGGATTCACCTGTTAAAACAAAAAGGAAAAATATATATCAATCACATTACTTTGAACACATAGGTAAATCTTAGTTATGAAGTCTCAGGAGGTACACTGATAATAACATTACAGACGTGTTACTTGCATATAACTGGTCATACAGGGTGACAATTATTGAACCATATGAAAGGAACTACGGCATACACACGCTTTATTCAACATGTAAACGGCACTACAGATATTCGGATCTAGGTTATGGCATGTTCGATATGCCTGCCATCATTGACGATGATGTGGTGCAGACGAATGGCGAAATTCTGCATGACATGCTGAAGTGTCGGGACATAGATTCTGTCGATGACCTCCTGAATGGCTTTTATCAACTCAACAATGGTTTTGGCTTACTGCTGTACACCTTGTCTTTCAATATAGCCCCACAAAACGGAGTTGCATGCGTTCAGATTCGGAGAATATAGCGGCCAATCAAGCCCCATGTCAGAGGCCTCTGGGTACCCCATAGCCAGAATGCGGTCCCCAGAGTGATCCTCCAGGACATCACTCTCCTCCTTCCATGGGATCGAGCTCCGTCTTTCATGAACCACATGTTGTTGTGGACAACGGGGATTAAATCATCTTCCAAAACCTTCACGTGCCGTTCAGTAGTCACCGCGCCATCCGGGAATACCGCATCGATTTTTACGTGACTGGACATTGCACACCAGACAATCACCCGTTGAGGGTGATGAGGTTTCTCGATCACGAAATGCGGATTCTCAGTCCCTCCAATGCGCCAATTTAGCTTACTGACAAACCCATCAAAGTGAAACTGGGCTTCGCCATTAAACCAAACTATGCACGCGCATACTAGTTCCCCGCGCCCAACCGTGCAGTTTGAACGTCCCAACGCAAACTGTTCAGAAGTTATGACGATTTTATTTGACATAGTTCAATAACTGTCATCCTGTACCTCTGTTGCATGTAGACCATACATGAAGCCAAAAAAATAAAATATAGGAAAGACTGCAGATTCCAGGTGGCGTTGTCGAACCTGTTGAAAATGCAGTCGTGATCACTGTTAAGACAAGTATGAACCATCCTCATCTTATAAACTATAGCACTGAATCTTGTCACTATGCTACATACACTGAAGAGCCAAAGAAACATGTAAACCTACCTAATATCGTGTAGGGCCTCCGCGACCACACAGAAGCGCCGCAACCCGACGTGGCATGTACTCGACTAATGTCTGAAGTGGTGCTGGACCGAACTGACACCATGAATCCTGCAGGGCTGTCCGAAAATCCCTAAGAGTACGAGGGGGTGGAATTCTCTTCTGAACAGCACTTTGAAAGTCAATCCCGATATGCTGAATAATGTTCAAATCTGGAGAGTTTGGCAGCCAGCGGAATTGTATACCTTCAGACGAGTGTTCCTGGAGCCATTCTGGACGTGTGGGGTGTGACATTATCCTGCTGGAACTGCCCAAGTCCGTCGGAATTCACAATGGAAGTGAATGGATGCAAGTGATCAGACAGAATGCTTACGTACGTGTCACCTGTCAGAATCTTATCTACACGTGTCAGGGGCCTCGCATCAATCTAACTGCACACGCCCCATACCATTACAGAGCCTCCACCAGTTTGAATAATGCCCTGCGGACATGCAGGGTCCATGGATTCGTGAGGTTGTACCCGTACACGTTCATCCGCTCGATACAATTTGAAACGACCCTCGGCCGACCTGTCAACATCTTTCCATTCATCAACAACCCATACCGGTGTTCACGGGCCCAGACGAGGCGTAAAGCTTCGTGTTGTGCAGTCGTCAAGGGCACGCGAGTGCGCCTTCGGCTCCGAATGCCCATATAGATATGTTTCGTTGAATGGTTTGCACGCTGACACTTCTTGATGGCCCACCATTGAAATCTGCAGCAATTTGCGGAAGGGTTGCACTTCTGTCACCTTGAACGATTCTCCTCAGTCGTTATTGGTCCCGTTCTTGTTGGATCTTTTTCCGCCCGCACCGATGTCAGGGATCTGATGTTTTACCGGATTCCTGATATTCACGGTACACTGGTGAAATGACCTTACGGGAAAATCCCCACTTCATCGCTACCTTGGAGACGCTGTGTCCTATCGCTCGTGCGCCGACTATAACACCACGTTCAAACTCACTTAAATCTCATTAACCTGCCAGTGTAATAGCAGTAACCGATCTAACAACTGCGCCAGACACTTTTTGTCTTATATAAATGTTGCCAACAGCAGCGCCGTATTCTGCCTGTTTACATAGCTTTGTATTTGAATACGCATGCCTATACCACTTCCTTTGGCGCTTCAGTGTAAATCACATATCGCGGCATGTTGACAGTTCTTATTGAAAGTTTTTTGCGCCTTAGTGGTATTACACTGGTAATAGCATGTCAGTGTCGGTTTCCATGCCGGAACATACAAAAAACATTGCTCATGCATGTATGGTATCCAAAGGTGTTATGGGGGTATTATTATATCAAAGACAAGTGTTATGTTTCTGGAATATGCACACAGAACTTATTCGTGGAAGGTACGATATGGGGAGCATTTTTTTTTAAGCTAAATAGATCCTGATATACGTGAGTCATAAGCCTTTCGAAGTTATACTCGTATATCTGAGCACACTGCACTATCGTATGAGGGGCGTTGAATAAGTAATTTAACAGTTTTTGCTTAAAAGCAGGTTGGTTTTATTCAGGATTCCAATGCACCATGTGATTCCCGATTCTTTTGGCTACAAAAGCCTATTTTTTTAACATGATCTTCACTCAATGCGATGGCCTTACGCCACCTTACTGGGAGGGCCTATATGCCCTCATGGTAACACTCCACTGGTCGACGACGGAGCCAATATCTTGCTGTATAAGTAACAACCTCATATTTTACGTATTGCTTCCCACAGAGTGCATCCCTCATGGGCCAAACAGATGGAAGTCGGAAGGTGCGAGATCTGTGCTGTAAATTAGATAATGAATAACTTCGAGTACCCCAACTGGTGGACGATTGTGTCAGCACTACCACAGTTAAGCATCGAAGTGTTTGATTGTGATCTATCGATTACCTTAAACGAGAGTGTCCGCACGTTCTAACATTGCAGGAGTCACAGCTGTGTGAGGTCGGCCGGCACACGGGAGATCTGACCAAGTTTGCCGAATCTTGTTGCGAAGATGACAGACACCTCTTTCGTTGATTATCAGGTCTCTGTAGACACTCTGCAAGCGAAGACGAATATCTGCGATGCTCTAGTTTTCCACCGAAACAAACTTAATGACAGCTCTGTACTTGGAACGCACCTCCGTTACAGACGCCATTTGAAGGCTACATGGAGCATCTCCACTTAAAGAACTTCATGAAACTGTAGGAGCTGAAGCGGAAATATTCCACGATCTCCCACAAGGAATTCTCCATTTTTTTCAACCTAAATTGGCGGGAAAAATGTGTTTCATTCTTATTAAACGCCTCTCGTACTAATGTCAAGAGGATGGATGTATCTGCAAAACCTTACTGGTATCGCTATTATACTTTTCTTCTTTCTGATTCTATATCTTTACGAGGTGTGTGAGAAAAGTAATGAGATTGATTTTTTATTTACCAAAGTTTTCATTTTTTTCAAACACCAATATTGTTCCCTTTAAAGTGGTTCCATTCGTCAGCTATACAACGGCGAAGTAGTTGTTCACAGCGTTAGTAGCGGCACTGACAGGCTTCAGCTGGTAGGGCATTTAACATGTCGGTCACATTCTTTTGAATGTTCTCCCGAATCCCAAAATGACGTCGTTTTAAGACATTTTTCAGTTTCGGGAAAAGAAAAAAGTGACAGAGACTCAGATCAGGTGGAGATGGGGGGCTGTGGAACAACAGGAATGCCTTTTGAGGTCAAAAATTCCATGACTGAAATGCCCGTGTGATATGGAACATTGTCATGATGCAGCATCCACTTGTCTGCACTGCTGCGTCTCACTCGATTCACCCTTCTCCTGAGACTTTCAAGGACATCTTTGTAAAACACTTGGTTAAAAAAAAGCAAATCAGTATTGTTTTGATCTTAGTTTTGCTCATTCGAGCTTGTTACCGTCAAGGAGATGTCTCAGTGTGCCTCTACTCACTTTGCCGCTTTGTATCAGGATTAGCCCAGGATTCATCACCTATGATCACACGACTGAACCTTCCGTGGTCACTGGCAGTCCTCTGAAGAAGATCACCGCACGTTTCTTCGATTGCCTTTCTGCTCAGTTGTGGAGTTTCTCGGTACCATTTTGATACAGACATTTCTCATGTGCAACACTTCGGCCAAAATTTGGTGTAAGGTGAGAGTGTATAAGTTTAGTACGTCACTACCACCCTTGTTAAACGTCGGTCTGATCTCAGAAGAGCACATACACTCGTTCGACGTTTTCATTGGCTTTTTAAGCTGAAGATATCCGTGTGAGAGGTTCATCTTCGACGTGTTCTCAGCCTTCCAAAAATGATTTGAGCCAGCGAAAAAAATTGTGCTCTTGATAAGGAACGTTCCCCATTGGTATGTTTCACCATTTCAAAGGTCTCAGTCACGGATTCCTCACGTTTAAAAGAAAACTTGATGTCATAACGTTGCTCTGAATTCCATTTTCGTTACACACAACAAAAACACAACTTCACCTATGGCACTCATAAAAATCACGTGATGGCATTACGGATGTGAAACAGTGACTAAGCGTCTGGAAGAGATGAAAACACCGATGTAGACAAGAAGAAGTACCTCAAATTAATTACATGTGGTGACTTCAATATTAATTTTGCATACGATTGTGCAAGAAAAAGGATGTTGGTAGATCTCCTAAGCTCATATGATCTGATGCAGATTTTTTCCAACTATGGTGCAGGGGAGCAGTAACACAGCCATAGGCAATTTTTTTTTTCATTCTTCATTACTAGATGGGCATTCTGTTAATAAAAGTGCGAATGGCCTTGCAGACGATGATGCACAAATTTTAACACTAAAAGGCTTTTGTACTCAAAAAAATGTCTCATATAATTACAAACTATGTAGGAAACTTAATTCAACGGCAACAGAGAGTTTTTTATAACTCGTTAGGGAATAAGAGTGGCAGGATGTTTATAGTGCCCATAACGTAGAAGACAAATATAATGTTTTCCTTAACACATTTATCAAGCTCTTTGAGAGTTGCTTTCCATTAGAACGTTCTAAACGGGGTACTCGCAGTGAAAGGCAACCCGTGGCTGACTGGTGGGATAAGGATATCATGTAGAACAAAGCGGGAATTATATCAAAATGTTAGACGTAGTCACAATCAAGCTACAGTAGCCCATTACAAACGGTATTGTAAGGTGCTTAAAACTGTTATTAGGAAGGCAAAGAGCACGTGTACGCAAATTGAATAGCTAATTCACAGGATAAAATTAAAACTATACGGTCAGTTGCAAAGGAAGTGTCTGGTCAACAGTACAACGTCGACGATATGAAGTCAGTTTATAGTAAATATATTTCTGTTACTGATAAATCAGATATATGTACAGTATTTAACAATCATTTTGTGAGCATTGCTGGTGAATTAAATAAAAATTTTGTTTTTACAGGGAATCATATAACTTTCTTGGCAAATGCCTTTCCGAGATTGATGTTTGAAATACTCCTCTGTGGTACAGATAAGGGGGAGATTGAGTCAATAATTAAATCACTGATGACTAAGGACTCTCATGGATATGATGTAGTGCCTAGGAGAATAAAGTACTGTGCTGCACATTTTAGCCCTGTATTTAGGCATATTTGCAATTTTTCCTTCAGGTATGGTCAGTTACTGAACGATTAAAGAACTCAGTAGTAAAACCACTTTATAAAAAGGGAGAAAGGTATAATGTAGACAATGTTGGACTTATTTCTATGCCATCAGTGTTTGGTAGAGTTATTGAAAAGGCTGTGTATGTAAGGATAATTGATCATTTTATATCACAAGAATATTCTTTCAAATGTGCAGTTCGGCTTTAGAAGTCGTTTAACAACTGAAAATGCTATTGCTCCAGAAGATGGAGAATTGCGGAGTACGGGGAGCAGCTCACAATTGATTCATCTCTTACTTTAGCAACAGACAGCAAAAGGTCATTATTCACTGGGTTGAGAATGGCTGTGATTTGGGTTCTGAGTGGGGTACGGACAAATGTGGGGGTGCCCCAGGGATCAGTGTTGGGGCCACTGCTATTCCTTATTTATATAAGTGATATGGCCTCTAGTATTATGGGTAACTGTAGAATATTTCTCTTTGCTGATGACACTAGCTCTGGAGTAAAGGATGTTCTGTGCAACACTGGCTCGGTTTCAAATAGTGCAGTTCATGATGTAAGTTCATGATGGCTAAATCACAGTAAGACTCATTGTTTACAGTTTCTGACACACAATTCAACAAAACCCAATGTATTAATTTCACAGAATGGAAATATGGTTTGTGAAACTGAACATTTCAAATTTATAGGTGTTCAGATAGATAGTAAACTGTCATGGAAAGCCCTCCTTCAGGATCTTGGTTGAAAGACTTACTGCTGCCATTTTCACTATTCGAACGGTATCTGAAGTAAGTGATTGTTCGACACGGAAATTACTCTTCTTTGCTTATTTTAATTCGCTTATGTCATATGGTATTTTATTTTGACGTAACTCTTCTCATTCTAAAAGGATATTTTTGGCTCAGAAACGGGCGGTTCGGGCAATAAGTGGTGTAAGTTCGCGAACTTTTGTCGACCCCTGTTCATTAGTATGGGTGTTTTGACATTGGCCTCTCAATATATATATTCTTTACTGTCGTTTCTTGTTAACAATATCAGCTTATTACAAAGAATAAGCAGCTTTCACTCAGTTAATAGCCGGCAGAAATCCAACCTGCATTTGGATCGGACTTACTTACCTCTTGTGCAGAAAATTGTGCAGTACACTGCTGCATCCATTTTCAATAAGTTACCACAACAATTCAAAAACCTTAGCAGTAATCCACGTGGTTTCAAATCGAAACTGAATAGTTTCCACAAGGGTCACTCCTTTTTTTCTGTTGATGAGTTCCTTGAAAATTTAAGCTGATTCTTACGTTAAACTTTTGATTGCGTGTACTTAAACTTATGGGTTGACTTTTTTGGGTTCATAAACATTTTATTTTCTCTGTTATTACTTTTATGTTGTAATTTCATGTACTGACATGTTCCATGACCTTGGAGATTTGCTTCTGAATTTGGTTCTAGGGGACTTGACGTGTAAATAAATAAATAAATAAGGAACAACGTAGCATAGCTAGATCGCTCGTACCATTGTCAGTCTCACTGCTTTGTTCACACACCTCGTAGCCACAATCAAGACAGGTGTTGGATCATTATGTGTATTTAATGTTGACTTCAAGTTAAGGGCAATATGTTATTTGGCTTTGGATGTTATTTATAATTTATCTTTGGCCATTTTGGCTTCCACATTCACAAGATATGTCATTACAGAACATTCATTAGTACACAGCATTTGAAGCGCTGTATTGATACTTAAAATCATCCGCAGTACTGTGAGATATCACCAGTTAATCAGCAGTAAATTTTAAGAAAATAACTCTCCCGTTTTATTTTTCACAAGTTCTGTGTCCTCGCATAACTTCTCAGACTTTTATATGTGTACAACAATCAGCTCATGTTACAAAAGTGCAAAATAACAGTTCGCATCTCTTTCGCTGTGGTATATTCGAACAGATATTTGAATTAATAGATGATTCTACTGGAATATGAGTGCTACCTCTTCTGCTAAAAGTGAAAACTTTTTGTCCTTCAAATACCTGCCAATGTGCCAAACTGCGCATCAAAATTCTGAACAACAATCTCAAACAAAATAACTTTTCCGAAACAAAATATTATTATTATTTATTGCATAAGTTCGTAAGTTCTATCGAAAGTATTTGCTCACGTATTCTCTTCGTTGAAAACGAGTTGCCACCGCACGACAGTCGTCCCCAACGCCTGGGAGTTTTTTCCCGCTTAATTAATGAGGTCGTCTTTTGATGGCACGAAGCGCTAAAAGGAAAAAAGTGGTCTTTAGAAATGCTGCAGCGCCCGCGTGGGTGAAGCTAAATACCAGTCTGAGCAGTATCATAGGTTGCTGTTTCTCTCGGAGTACTGCTTGCACGACGCACGACAGAGGAACTAACTGCGCAAAATGCAGCTTGAAAACAGTATCACCTCATGCCCGAAAGGACTCGTTGTTTACACATAAAATTTAAAGTTACTTAGTTAACATGACTGACAATTTAATAAGTTGAGCATATTGATCTGCAAAGGCAATACTGATTACGAAGATACTGTAGGTAAAATAAAAGTCTGATTTTGTCCAGTTATTCTTCCACACAATAGTACCCTTCCTGACATTTATACTGACAAAAAATTAAATGAGGTACTCCCTGGTAGTGTGTAGTGCTCGCAGTCCCTTTACAAAGACGCTGGTTGTTCATGGCACAGACTCGTGATACACTAGACCCATTAAGGGAACTGTGCTGGTCCATAACCATTCAGTATCCACCTAAAGTCGTAGCGAGGTCCGAGTCGTCTTCATCTGTATTCAGAGCGCCCAACAGGACTGCGGTCATGTGGCTTTCCAGGGCAGGCATGTACCTTGAGACCAGTAGAGTTTTCATTGATCCATTCTGCTATGCTTCGGAACTTTACTGTTAGATGTCTCGAGAAGAGACCGTGAAAGTCTGTAATATATGGACAATTTGGCTCAACTGAAGACAGATGAGTAATGCAGTGTCGTCCTAAATGTACAGATCTCCAGCAGGGCGCTATAGGCCGAGGAATGAATTCCCAGCTGCAGTCATGGACTGCGCGGCAGGTCCCGGCGGAGGTTCGAGTCCTCCCTCGGGCATGGGTGTGTGTGTTTATCCTTAGGATAATTTAGTTTAAGTAGTGTGTAAGCTTAGGGACTAATGACCTTAGCAGTTAAGTCCCATAAGTTTGCCCACACATTTGAACATTTTGAATGAATTCCCATGACTTGACAACGAGCCTCTGAATTGTTTAGTTCTGAGGAGCGCGGCAGGCGTATTTAGGGACCTGTTTATCGTCACACCTAGACACAGGCCTAAAGTGCATCATACCATCACCATATACGACTATGCTCCCTGATATGCCTGGCAAGGCGATCTGCCCTGATACTGTGAGTGGAAAATGCAGCTGTTCACGCATCCATGTAGCATAATGCCCAAAAGTATCCGAACCAGTTGAATTATGTTCCACCCAGTTCGTATGCAATCAACTCAAGTCGTTTGACTACGAGAATTGGAACTTTAATAGTGGCAACTATTTATTTACAGCTCGTAAAAAACAGATACGAGTTTCACAGTTTAACTGACCTTCAAATTAGTCACCAGCCTTGTGTATAACACGTTGCCAGCGATTTGGAAGTCGTAGGATGCTCTGAACAGTGCCAGTTGTGTTGACAGTTCGAGCAGCGCGGTCTATTGCCCAACGAATTTGTGGCAGTTCTGAAGAAAATGCCGTGAAGTGTTTCCTTCAGTTTAGAAATAGAGCTGACCTCACGAGGGCTTAATTCAGGGGAGTGCAGTAGGTGGTATAGCTCTTAGCAGCCCCATCAGTCAAACGAATCAGTAACAACTTGCATTGTACGTGCTTGAGGATTGTCCTGCAAAATGATGGTCAGGTCCTGCAGAAAGTGTCATCACTCCTGACTCTATGATGGTCGTAGGTTGTGTTCCAAAAATGAACAGCATAAAGACATAAATGATGACACTTTCTGCAGGACCTGACCATCATTTTGCAGGACAATGTTCAAGCAAATAAATAGCTGCACTATTAAAGTTCCAACCCTCGTAAAAATCGTTACTACAAGAGACCACTAGAGAAAACTGCTCTTGTGGGTTTTAGTCCTGATGTAAATTAATACCACGATAATGCAACTATTAGATAACGCGTTATCATAGATGAAACAATCTTTAAAGTATGTTAACTCAAATTTATTGTAATAAATGATATTTCTAAAACAAATTAAAACTTGAAATTACATGACGAAAACTTTTATACTAGACAGGGATCCGGCACTCCAGCTCAGTAAGTATTATTGTTCTCGCTAACTAACCACGGAAGATCTTCATGGTTTCAATCACAAGTAACAAAGCGTGTTCATGTTTAAACTCGAAATGACGTGGCTTACAGTTTTGAGTTGGGCGGGGTTTCAAACCCAGAACCAAATCGGAATGTAAAATAATCATAGTCAGGTGTTAGAGAATAACATTTTTCACCTGTAGCGAGACGGTTGAAACTAAAATGACGAGACGAATACGTTTTGTGTTACTGGAGCTCGAAACCAGCTTCTATCGTCGTTGTTTTCTAGCCACGAATGGGCGTTAAATATAGGATTATTACGCTAGCAACGTGCACTTATCTGACCGGGCAATAACGTGAAGAAATATTTTGTCCATACTGAGAGTTGAACCCCGTACAAATAATCGTTGTTGAATTTACAGGATAAGATTTTGACTATCAATTTTTTTTTCACCAGTAACTAGGAGTGGTATGTTTGAACCTGAAATCATGTGACGAAAAATTCTGTGTCAGACAGGCTATCGAAAACGGGACCAGTCGTCATTGTTGACAGTGAACAGAGAGGCGTTACAACCCGTTACTACTTTTCAACTGTGGTTTTATGTGCGTATAACAGCTTGAAATAACACGATGAAAACTTTTATGTCCGACCAAGATCGAACTCAGAGACGTGCCTTTCGTGGAGACCTTGAGGAGTTTGGAATCTTAGGGAAGCAATGAAACGCTGGAATTGTATCGTGTCAAAGGGGTTAAACTCGGCGAAAGGGGAGATCTGACTTCGTATCCCAGTCCAACACCAATATTTTCAACATCTGAAATATAAAGTAAGGGCCCTGCGACTTTGTACAACGAATGGCTCAATAATAAAAATTTCTGCTGTAAGGAAGCTTATTGGTCACAGATTTTTCACGACATCCGCCTCTGTCATGTTTAATGTTCATTTGGAACCACAGTGCACCTGTACCTTGTTCAATTGGCGTTACCAGAGATGAGGAGATTCTATTCGTACTTGCTCAAAGTGGTTGCCTGATGTGTGAATTGAGTCCAGACCCTAAACATACGAAGCTACAATCATCTTTTTTATATCGCCTTCATCAGCGCAAGCCTGTAGCTTTTATTCGAAGTATGCCTCACGGAATTTGTCCAAGACAAACTTCGTTTCTACTGCTGCTGCAGAATCTACTAAAATTAAAACTCCGCTTTGAAATACTTCATAGAAAATAGACAAATGTAGTTACTCCTCTTGGGAAAAATATAACAGGAAGAATGTAAAATTGCTCTTCAAGCCGCAAGTTAAAGATACTCCTCAAAAAACTATGAATCACTTTTGAATAAACGGAAAAATAAACCATTAATTTGCAGGCACGTAAGAGGTAGAATGAGTCTTTTCTTCTCTTTTCTCTCGCAAAATTTTCCTTCATCTTCAGCATAAATGAACCCCTGAAGTAAAACACGAAAATTATTTCTTTCGATTGACACATTGACGTAGAACGAAAAGAAAGGTTGACCAGGTATCATCTTTACATTGATTCACGACGATTCTATTGTATATAACGCAGAAAATAACCAGGACTCCAGTTTGGTACGCAGGGAACTTTCAGTGCCTGATTGTTAGCGCACTATGAGGCTTGTTGTTAATTTCACTGAAAGTTAAGTATTAAAGCGTTTTGTCAGAGGTCATTCAATTACGTTTGTGCATTACATCTAGAACGTTTTGGACCCGCTGTTTATATCTGGGATACAGCGGTAACTTAGAAAGTTCCGATGTTGTGGTGTGTTGAAAATAGAACAGTGGTGCCTCGTTGTTGGAAATTGCGTAATGTAAAAACTGACCAAGCACATTATTGTTTTTTGCTCTGGAGTAAAACGACCAGCCAGGTTTGATTACATGTGTTGAAGTTATTTGTGATTCGCAGGCTCTAGTGGTGCTTGCTGTCTTCTTCCTTGCCGGCCGAAGTGGCCGTGCGGTTAAAGGCGCTGCAGTCTGCAACCGCAAGACCGCTACGGTCGCAGGTTCGAATCCTGCCTCGGGCATGGATGTTTGTGATGTCCTTAGGTTAGTTAGGTTTAACTAGTTCTAAGTTCTAGGGGACTAACGACCTCAGCAGTTGAGTCCCATAGTGCTCAGAGCCATTTTTGTCTTCTTCCTTATCCACTTCCGAATTTCCGGTGTGGTATGGTAGTGAAGCCACCTAATTGCGCAGTGGGCATACAAGACTTCGGCTCAGATTAATTATGTGTAACGTTTGTCTAGTGGGAATGGTATTACTGACTGCTTCATACCAGGTCGCCTTAAAGTGCGACTGTAACTCGCGGTTATTTATGTTCTTCGACCTATTATTCCAATCTGCAATGTGTTGTTTATATTCTATGGTGTTATTGGTGAGCTGATTGTGAGTTCCTCATTTATGCTATTTATATAGGATGTTTATGAATCTAGCTAAGTTTCAGACAGTAACGTGTGGCATACTCAAGTTCTGAATCTATGGGCCCCTAATTAATCGGTTGGAGGGTGTTGGGAGCCGCACATGACGTGAATAAACATTTTCTTTTGGAGTTGTATTTCTTTGGAAGCATTTTGAACGTCTCTCTAATGAACAAAGCCACTGACTGTGCTATAGCAGACGGACCAACAAGACACTGCTCGAATCCTCTTCGCGATCTCCGTAGGAATCGGTAAGGCAGCTGCGAGGGAATTGTACATAGGTCTTCATGAGTTCTACTCTTTGTAGTATGCCTAGTGTTATTGTACTGCGTTCTTTGATCATAGGGCGTATTATGTTGATTTTATTCATCCATTTGGCGAGGATCATATCTCTTCGATTGGCCTAAGTGTTTCCTAGTTTCTGTTTTACGAATCCAATTTTATTAGAAACTGTTAGCTGGTGGTCATCGTTCCATTAGTTAAGGTTTATGTGGACTGATTCTCACTTCTGTCGCGTCGGTAATGGTTGAACAATCTGTTTAGCTGTGTCTAACTCCTCCTTGCTGTTTACGATGAAAATGATGACATCTGTGTAGGGTTGTCAAACAATCTAGTTATTAAAGATATGGAGGCCCTGCAGTCTCGAATGTAGATTTTGGAGACGTTCGACGCACAGTGCGTGCAAAGTTGCCGGAAGAGAGCAGCCCTGACGGACTGAACGTTTTATGGGCACTGGCGCAGCGATTTGCTCGTTAACCGTAATTCTCTAGCGAGCGTCCGTTAAACTTTTGTGCATTGTCTTGGCGAACTGCCCATTACAACACATTGTTCTCATAGTGTCTAATAAAAACTTGTGGCTGACTCACTCGCGTGCCTTGCCGAAGTCCAGAAAAGTAAGAGATAATTTACTCCGGTATGTCGGTGTAAGATGGACAATATACCTGTATTCCGATAGTAGATTTACATTGTTCGGCCTGTTGCAGTACTGGCTGGATACGGGTCTAACAGCTATTTGTTATTTAGCGGTATTGCGAAAATTTTGTAGTCCGCATTAATGAAACTGACTGGTCTAAAGCCTTGTAGTGTTCTTTCTGTTGTGTCGGTAGCTGGGCCGACACCGTGAAGTTGAGATGGCTGAAAAGGCAAGCTAGACTAACGCAGACGGGCGTGAAGTACTGGAACAGGATACGTAATTAATGTTAGGAAGAAAAGTACGGAGCAGGTTTAATACTTAACTTTACTCATTCATTGTGGTACATCGATCTTGACGATACACAGGAGACTTTAAGTACAATCACTGTATGGCTAATGGCGCCTTGTTAGTTCGTAGCCATTAACTTAGCTGATGGCTATTCTGTCTCTCGGCTAATGAGAGAGAAAGGCTTCGTACATCTGGTCGGTAGCTAGGTTCTCGTACAACTGGGGCGAGTGCTCTCTCGTATCACGAGACCTGCCTTGGTGGTGGCGCTAGGTCTGCGATTACACAGTGGCGACACGCGGGTCCGACATGTACTAAATGGACCGCGGCCGATTTAAGCTACCACCTAGCAAGTGTGGTGTCTGGCGGTGACACCACACTTTCGTACTTAGTTTTGGGAAACAAAACACAGTCTGTTGTGTTAGCAGAAGAGCCAACACCGTGTTACTAGAGGAGGCCAAAATGCACGCGTTTTAGCTCACGCAGGCTGGCGTGAGGAGGGAAGAACTATGCTGACGTGAGGTCTGGAACATGACAAGGAATTAGAATTCAGAAAGCGGACGTAATAAGTTTGATACTTAACTTTAATCCATTAATGATGTACGTCACTCTTGTTGAATATGGCGCCTTGCTAGGTCGCAGCAAATGACGTATCTGAAGGCTATGCTAAACTGTCGTCCCTGCAAATGAGAGCGTCTGTAGTCAGTAAACCATCGCTAGCAAAGTCGGCTGTACAACTGGAGCGAGTGCTAGGGAGTCTCTCTAGACTAGACCTGCCGTGTGGCGGCGCTCGGTCTGCAATCACTGATAGTGGCGACACGCGGGTCCGACGTATACTAACGGACCGCGGCCGATTTAAAGGCTACCACCTAGAAAGTGTGGTGTCCGGCGGTGACCCCACACAGTCCTACCGTGAAGTTACGTGGAAAGCAAGGTTCTGTAATTAACTCATTATACATATTCATAATTTCTGTGCCTATTACATTCCACAATAGATCGGAACATTCAAGAGGAATCCTTGTATACCGGCTGCCTTATTTTTCGGGGAGGTTTTTATTGTTATTCTAATTTATTGGTGACTGACGTTTCCTATAGGTCTGCATTACCTTCAGGACTTAATTCACTGTGAAAGTTCGATAGAATTTTCCGCTTATGCTGAGTACGGATGCCCGCATAGGAGCAGCAGCGGTTAGCACACTGGATTCATAATCGGGAGGACGACAGTTCAAAACCGCGTCCGGCGCTCCAGGCAAAGCCGCTATGGTTCCTTTGAAAGGCCCTGGCCGATTTCTTTCCCCATCGTTGACACAATACGTGCTTGTGCTCCCTCTCTAAGGACCTCGACGTCTCAGGAGAGTTAAAACCAGTCTTCCTTCCTTCCGTATAGGGGAATGAAATAGGAGGTCACGTGCTACTTCGTGGCTCCCTGAATTGTGTACCCCATTACTCCGACAACGGGCCGATTTCTTTGCCCCTTTTGTCTTCCCTTATTATGTGAAAAATTGAGGTACGTACAGTTAATGCGTGCGTGTACTTTCCGGCCTTGTAGAAGTCATTTAGTGTAGGCTGTAATTTTAGCTTTGATTTGCCGTATACTCACACTGCGTAGCTATAGATTATCTGATATACCATACAAGTCTCTAAGACACATAAAATAGTATTCTGTGGTACTCCTGGGCTATGACTCACTTTTCCTAGCATCATTTATAATAGGTTCTTTGATTTTCGTTTTGCGTGTTCGAACCACCAGTGCACGCGGTTTTGGTATCGTACTTGATTGTGTAGACAAAGTCGATGTAAAATTGCTTATTTTAGCACTGGTTCCTTTAAGGGTAAAATAAGAGGGCCTGGTGAAAAGCAATCACTCCGAATTTTCTATGTGAAAGCTCTTAAAGCTCATTAAATAAAACAAACTTTCATCTTTATTCTTTACGTCTCGATATTTGCAGCCCTCTGCCATTAGAGGGCTCCGAATTGTAGCGTCTAACATGACGGTGAGTAACCTAACTATGTCGATGCGTGAGAAAGAGCTTTCTGTAATCGAGTTTCGAATTCGAAGAGTTCGTCCACACACGGAGCACCATCTTCTTCAGTGTGAAAATGCCAGACCACACACGAGCGCTGCGACGTCTATAACAATCCGACGCCATAGGTTCAGTGTCATCGATCGTCCTCCATACAGTCCCGACTTGGCCTCATACGATTTCCATCTCTTTCCAAAACTTAAAAAACATCATCAAGGACTTTATTTTAAGAGGGATTAAGCGATGCAAGAAGAGGTGAGGCTATGGCTCCGTTAACGAAGTCAAACATTCTACAATGACGATACCAAACTGGCCTCTCGTTGGGAGAAATATGTTTATCGCCAGGGTGACTATTTTGAGAAATAAATATGTAGACATGAAGAATAAAGACGTGGAATATTGAGAACGTTTGTTTTGAATAAATATATTTAAGAGTTTTCACATAAATAATTTGGAGGTATTACGCTTCATCATGTCCTTGTATGCCGTTGGCAGCTTCTGCGTCCTTGTAACGTTCTTTTGAGAGAGAAGTTTAATTCAAATTTGGAATGCGCAATGGTCAGAAAAACTGACAGTACTGGTCACATCTGTCCTTAAAGAGTTGGAAACATAGATTCTTTCTAATCTACTCGAGGAACTGTGTGACACACAGGTAAAAATTCTTTTATTTATCAAGCGCCGGCACGTCGACCTAGAACGTTACAGCAGAGGGCTGTAAGACGACGCCAGCCATTAGTACGCTGACTAGGACGACACCACGACAGGAGCGGTGCCTATACGAAAAGAGCATAAGCGCCGCTCCGCCTCGCCGCAGCCGGACATGAACTGTTGTGTTTTCATTCCACTGAAATTGTATATACCAAAGGACATTGATTATATGCATGCCGCCAGTTGCTTTCGACAACTTATCGCAGAATCAAGTATTGTCAATTTAATTTACTGTAATAAACTACACTAATAACATTTGCTTGGACTGTTGTCTAGCGCGGGCCAGAGTGGCTGAGAGGTTTTAGGCGCTTCAGTCTGGAATCGCGCGACCGCGACGGTCGCAGGTTCGAATCCTGCCTCGGGCATGGATGTGTGTGATGTCCTTAGGTTAGTTAGGTTTAAGTAGTTCTAAGTTCTAGGGGACTGATGACCTCAGAAGTTAAGTCCCATAGTGCTCAGAGCCATTTTTTTGTTGTTGTCTAGCTATCCGAGATAACTGCTTCCTAGGCACCCTATATTAGGCGAGTGGGCAGATCATGACAAGTTCGGTGCAGTCTAGTCCATTTATTAAATTTTTTAATTCATCACAATATTTAATAGTCTGGGTTTTTCTTTTTTTCGCGAATTACCTCTCCCCCTCCCCACCCCCACCATGAGCACAGTATGATAAGAATTTGCGAAAAATTGAGTATATCGTCCCTGAAGAGCCGACGTGTGTGCTCACTGTTATTTGTACCTGTGTGCACGTCTATATCGCTAACCTTTTCCAGTACGGCTTTCATTGTGTATTGTATGCCTCCCTTAAATAAGGCCGAGCGAGGTGGCGCAGTGGTTTGCACACTGAACTCGGATGGACGACGGTTCAAATCCGCACGTGGCCATCCAGATTTAGGTTTTCCTTGATTTTCCTAAATTCCTCCAGACAAATCCACTGTCAGTTACAACAGTTTTTGATAGAACTGAACGAAGAGTATGGAGACTTTATATGTTACTGCAAAAAAACGTTAGTTAAGTCAAGGGGAAAGCCTGGAACAATTTTTAGATTTAAAACTCCCTATGTGAGCGAAAAAGCAGTGTAGGAATAAAAGAACACCGGAATGGATTGCAGATGTCACGTTTTAAATGAACTTAACTGCATTCTTCCCACAATAAGACACTGCAACGTGAAAAACTTCTTTCTGATGTAATGAAGAGGAATTTAGAAAGAATATTGTGTTGTAGAGGAGGCACGTTCTAAGAAACACAGTCCAGTTCTGTAAGCTCACTGGCATTAAAGAAAACGCGAGGTTGAAGAATTCACTGTGGTCTTGAAAATATTACAAAGATTTCTTGCTGAAGATTTTGAGGACATTGCCAGTCTTACTTCTGTTTTCGAGATGTTTTGGAGACAATTTGCCATTAGCCTTTGATTGAAAGCGCCTCTGTGCATGTGCAGATACAACTGATGTGCAAGGTAATTCGGGTTTTAAATGCAAAACCCGTTAACGTCAAAACTCTCCAAGAGGTCTATGTTGCTTTCCTTAGGTAGTCTCAAGGTCTCCATAATGAGGTTGCAAAAGGGCTACAATATTTAGAGCAAAGACGTTTTTTCAATTTTAAAAATAAATAAGTCACGAATACGCGGCAATCTGAGCGCGAAAATCTGTGAAATTGTCTACGTCTGTCCGTATGCCGACAGTTTGTACCAGATAAAAATTATGTCTTCAGTGCGCCAAAAATAATTCAATAACACCATGTTGTTGAGAAATGTGAAATATAAACCCAGGTTTTACGCAGCGTGACTGCATTGCCATTTAAATGTGGCGTGTTTGCAGTTTCCCCTTCTCATGCTCAGACAGCGTAGCGTGGTGGCAGGGGAAATGTGCCAGCCAGGCAGCGCGCAGTGGCCAGCTTTATTATAAAGCCTATAGTTTCACGTGCGATTGTATATTATTTGAATCAAGCGCCACAGTCTTATAGTCTTGAATGGTCTGCAAACGTTAAATTCTCCCCCATCATTTTCCCAACGGAACTTTTTGTCCTGGCGTTGTATTGTGTATTTAAACCGGGGATCTAGAAACGACGGAGCGGCTTCGTCCCGTCGTAGCTCACAGTGGTTCACAACCCCACAACAGGCCACAGCAGTCCATCCACCCCACCGCCGCCACATACCGAACCCAGGGTTACTGCGCGGTTCAGCCCCCAGGAGATCAAATGTTTGCGTGGTAGAGTAATTATGGTGTACGCGTACATGGAGACAGTGTTTGCGCAGCAATCGCCGACATAGTGTAACTGAGGCGGAATTAGGGAACCAGCCCGCATTCGCCTAGGTAGATGGATGGAAAACCGCCTTAAAACCCATCCACAGGCTGGCCGGCTCACCAGGCCTCGACGCTGATCCGACGGGCGGATTCGTGCTGGGAATCTGCACATCTTCCCACTCAGGAAGCAGTGCGTTAGACCGCGCGGCTAGCCGGGCGGGCGTCCTGGGCTGAATATCATTCGTTTCCATAAGTCATCAGTCTTCTGTGGGGTCTTAGTGACGTCTTCGTCCTCTGCCTCCCGCGTACCGAACTCCTCCGCGACCAAGGTGTTTACGTCCCTGAAACATTTCTTAAGAATCTTTCTGTAGCGGTTGTCACAAAAAAAAGGCACCTCATGGTCACCTCATCACCTAAGAGCATTCCCAGTTACTGAAAATTTCAAATGTTATTAAAAATTCCGAAAAAACAATTAGCCGTCTCTATTTGTAGTCTAGAATGTGATGGAGTACTTCCCAAAAGAAACTCTTTCCTGCTGCTACGGAAAAAAATTAAAACTATCATTGTGCTGTTTGAGACTTTCCAGACGCAATAACTGCTTCATTGGTTCACAGGCGTGGCGTCGGATAATGTTGTGGAAGTTCCACAATATTTCAGCTACACAGATGCTCGTCGTCTTCAGGTTCTTACTGACGTGTTGCTACAGATAGCTCGCCAATATATATATTGACACGCTAGAAAAGCGCAGGGGCGGAGCGGTGAAGCAATAACGTTATCACAGACGAATCATAGAGCATGACGACATCCAGTGCCCCGGAGAAACGGGCCAAGATCTTCGCATTGGCGACGCGGGAAAAGGGCGGCTGCAAATACGGGCTCAGTGCGCAATCGGTCAGAGTGCTGGAGCCCAGTTGAAGTGTGCGGACTTTGATTCTCCGTCTGTGATGACTCAGATTAGTTCGTCTGCGGCCTACGATGCCTTAGTACCACCAGTGCTGGTTCCCATGCCTTGATGTGTTGAAATCCCACTATTTATTTAATGATGTAGTCCCGATACGTGGAAGTGGACGAATGGATCTTTGTCCCTCCGTAGTTTACGTTGTGCCCCACGTCAATACGGTGTTCAGTCACAGCAGATTTTTTTGGTGGACCCAGTCCGGTGTGACGTCTATGTTCAGCGCATCTATCCTTAACAGTGCAACACGTCTGGCCAATGTATGATTTCCCACACTGACAGGGGATTTTATATATCCCTGGTCTCCTTAGACGTAGGTTGTTCTTTAACAGAACATAGGCGCTATTTGCGGCCGCGCTTTTCCTGCGTCGCGAATGCGAAGACCGTTACCCGTTTCTCTGGCAGGGGGTACTGGATGTCGCCGTGCCCTATGATTCGTCTATAATGACGTTATAGCCCCACTCCTTGCCGCCTACGCTTTTCTAGCAAGACGTCAGTAAGCACTTGAAGAAGATGAGCAGCTGTCTCGTTAAAGTATTTTGGAGCTTCCACAACATTATTGGACGCGACGCCCGTGAACCAATGAAGAAAATTTGAGGAAAAATAATTGAATACTCCAACCTGCAGTAAAAACAAGGCCATTGACATATTCGGCCAGAAAAAATATATGGACATTAGTAGTAGAAAAAGGGAGCATCGCCCCACTCTTCACTGTGGCCAAATTTATTCAAGAGGGCGGATTCAAGATCGCAGCGATTGATATGGCAACATCACAACGATATCATGGTGGGAAGTTCAGATTTTGGGGGGAAGGATAGGTCGATTGGGTTACCTCCTCTAACTTAAGCCCATCCCTTCCCCCCTCCCACCTCCCACAGAAAATAATGGGAAGTTCAAATTCCAGCAGGGCAATGCAACACATCACAGCTACCTCCACTAACCTAAGAAAATGGTGGGAAAAAAGGTCACTTTGGCTTCCTCCACTAATCTAACTCATCCGACCGTCTCCTCTTCCTAGGAATTGGCCGGAAAAGAACTCAACCTGTGCTAAATAGGATGGACATAAGTCTTTATTTTGCAGGCAGTCTTTATTAAAACAATTACATGCAGTTCATTTATTACACTGATACAAAGCACTCACTCTTACGTGCTTGGGCTCACAATACACAGACCTGCAAACTACTTGTAAATAATGCAGTACACTGATATGCAGGCACGCAAACATCTCATAAACTGCTAAAATAGTGCAATGCATAGCCTACAGACATGCAGGCAACTTTTTTTCTGCCGACGAGACTTTCAGCGAGAAAAAACTATTTTGTACAATACGCCATATTGCACTGACAGTTAAACCCTGCAAAAGTGATCTACAGATCGTCAAATACATCGCACGTGTTCACTGTGCTGCTGTACAGCGCCAACAGAGGAAACTACCATCGTAAATGCAGCCCATGACTGCAGCCGCCGAAGATCGTGTCAACCAGAGAGAGAGAGAGAGAGAGAGAGAGAGAGAGGCCAACCGGTCGTAGACAACCCCAAATCCCAGGAGAAAGCTATCAGTACTCCCTGTGCATTCACTTTTCGTATTGAATCTTCTCAAACTTCCACGAAGTTTACGTGTGACTGCCGTTGTCCCGAAGGCAAGTCAACGCAGACTGGGTTTAGTTCACTATTCACCCACCCAGGGGGAGCCGCAAACCAAATCGTCATAAGTCATAAGCTTACTCGGATTCTCTGAAGTGATGTACAAAGGATGGGCAAGCTCCCATCTCAGAACGAAGGCGTTACTGTTACTGGCCCCAACCTGCTTGCTGGCTGCTATGCTTTCTGTGGCCATCTCTAGACTCACAAGAATATTGGGAACAAGATACATATTTATCAGTGTAACTACAATTAAATATTAGTACTGCTGCCATAGTGTGACACCAAGCAATGTACTGGATATGACTCCTCTCTATGACCATGGTTCTGGAACGAATCTCAGTATCAATAGCATACATAATTTTCCACACAACAAATAAAATCTTTTATTCCCCTTACGGCTATCGATGTGCTGAATCTATACCTCCCTCACGATAGGACATGCAGCAGTGACCATCAGACACTTGTATATGTACCGCAAAGACTATTGTACAAAGGCTAGGTTGGTTCCCCTCGGCACAAAGATGTCACTGCTTCTGTCCCCGATCTATTTGCTTGCTTGCTTTCTACACACATCTCCAGATTCTGGGATTACAAGAACACATGTATTTTCACTTGGTTTGCCAGAATATTACACCATTTATGCGATACTTCTCGATATCAAGCTCATAACAGTGTCCTACCGATCATTCACGCAACGTAATTCCAAAAAATATGGACTGGAAATTATTTCTCTACAAACCCGAAACTTTAGCGAGGTGGAGCGTGATGAAAACCATTGAGTAATTAGAAACTTACCCTGTCTGCGAATACCTTTATGTGAAAACTCGAATAAAATAGTGGAAACTGATATTTCCTCTCGCGAATACTAATGTCGGTGATATAACACATTCCAAATCATTCTTATAATTTACTAAGTCAACTAAGGTGTTTCTCATGTATATAGAACCAGCAAACGTCCGTCTTTCAACTGCTTGATGCACTCAACACACACCACAATCGATGTTCTCTCAACCAAATAAACACGAGAAATGTGAATAAGCAAGCAGTTGAACAATTTACATGGCAGGGAATAATGGTCCAGCCCAAACTCATCTCCATGTTGAATCTTCTTAAATTTCCATATGATCACGAAATCTGTCCAACACCTACTAAGTATTAGTTCGTTATTCGGCCGTCTAGAGGACGACACGGTTAAGTCAGCTACATTTCTGCACCCCAACACCCCTTTCCATTTGGACGGCTCCTGTCGTTAATGGGAAACACGTATCTTACTCGCCACAGGCCATCGCCGGCGCGCCACGCTCCCCTAGACAGAATCGTCCTAGGAAATCGGTCACATGTATATTTGATCGCTATATTTACAATTAACTGTTACAATTGCGGTCTCAGTTGAATGACATTCAACAGTGAGCAAAGTATCGGTAATACACCCTACTGACGGCTCTGGTTCTGGAAATACGAGGGCTGTCCAGAAAGTAAGTTACGATCGGTCGCGAAATGGAAACGACTATGAAAATCCGATAAAGCTTTGCAAAGATGTGTTGGGCAGTGTCTCTAGTATGACTCTAGGTAGAATTATGTCAGTCTTTTCATTCCTGAGCTCTTAGTGAGCGCGTAAAGATGTTATAGAGAATAGTGTCTCCCGCCAAGTACGAGGGCCTGGTGAGAATTTTCCCCTGAAGCTATGCAACCAACATTACATAACTGTCGTGCGGTATCTTCTTCAAGACAATTCTCAGCCTCATTCTGCAGTGGCAATGAAGATGTTCCTGCATCGTTTCAATTATAAATGTTTGGTTACCCACAATACAGCCCATAATTGTCTCCCACTGAGTTTCATCTCTGCTCAAACGAACCGCTGGCTATGAAGACAACATTTTGGCACAGACAACGAGCTTTAGGCCAGCGTAAAGAATTGGCGGAACGCACTGGCGGCTGCCTTCTATGATGAGGGTATTGGAAAGTTGGTACAACGCTACGACGAATGTCTGAGTCAGAACGGCGACTACGTAGAGAAGTAGCTGAAAGGTGTAGCTAACTGTTACAAATGAAAAATTTCTGATTTTCACTGTGATTTTCATTTCGCGATCAATCGTAACTTACTTTCTGGACAGCCCTCGTAGAAATATCTGTACGATGCTTATGAGTTGACATCCTCTTCCCTATGCTATCTCGGTATTCCACGTCAAATTCATACCTTAGTTACCTCTGGATATAGTCATTTCCTTTGCACAGGTCGGAACACAAATACCTACTTTATAAGCCTGATGCTTAAGGCAAACCTATCACGCATCCCCTACTACTAAATATAATACTTCGTTAATAACTGATTCATTGCGATACGAAATAATACTGACAGGAAATCAACGATGGGTGCACGTGTCTCATAAGTTTTTCTTACAAGTGGTACCACCGTGTCTTAGAAAAAGAGGCGTAATCGTCCATCAAGTCGACAGATGTTAAGAATACCTTAGCTGACTTTGTAAATTATAAGGATGATGTAGAATCTGTTATATCACCGACTTCGGTATTAGCGAGTGGAAATTTCAGTTTCCTCTATTTTATTCGAGTTTTCACGTAAAGGTCTTTGCAGACGGGATAAGATTCTAGATATTCAATGGTTTTCAGCACGCTCCACCTTGCTAAAGTTTCGGATTTGTAGAGAAATAATTGCCAGTCTATATCTTCGGTATTATGTTGCTCCAACGACCAGTAGAATAGTATTATGTGCTTGATATCGAGAAGAATCGCGTAAATTGTGCAATATCCTGGCAAACCATGTGAAAATACATGTGTTCTTTTAATCTAAGAGTCTGGATATGTGTGTAGAAAGCAAGCAAGTAAATAGGTCGGGCTCAGAAGCAGTGACGTCTTTGAGCCAAGGGGAACTGACCCAGCCTTTGTAGAACAGTCTTCACAGTATATATACGAATGACTGGTGCTCGCTACTGTGTGTCCTATCATGAGGGTGGTACATATTCAGCACATCGATAGCCGTAAGGGGAATGAAAGATTTGTTTTTTACGTGGAAAATTATATGCGCTATAGATACTGAGATTCGTTCCATAACCACAGTCATAAAGAGGAGACATATCCACTACTTTGCTTGGTGTCATTCTATGGTAGCAAACCTAATATTAAATTGTAGCTACACTGATACATAAGTGTTTGGTTCCCAATATTCTTGTGAGTTTGGAGATGGCCATAGAAAGCATAGGAGCGAGCAAACAGGTCGGGGCTGGAAACAGTAATGCCTTTGTTCCGAGATGGGGGCTTGCCCATCCTTTGTACATCAGTTCAGAGTCTGAGAAAACTTATGGTTTATGACGATTTGGCTCTCGGCTCCCCCTGGGCGGGTGAATATTGAACTAAACTCAGTTTGCGTTGAAGCCTTCGGGACAGTTTGTGTCATGTGAATACTCTGTGGAAATTTGAGAAGATTCAATGCGATGATTGTTTGCGCTGGGGGTATTGATAGAATTCTCTTGGGATATGGGGTTGTCCACGGCCAGGTAGCCTCTGTCTCTCTGGTTGACACAATCTTCTGTGGCTGCTGTCATGGGCTGCGTTTACCAGGTAGTTTCCTCTGTTGGCACTGCATTGCAGCACGGTGAATACGTGTAATGTATTTGACAATCTGTAAACCACTTTTGCAGGGTTTAACTGTCAGTGCTACATGGCGAACTGTACAAATTTTTTTTTTTTTTTGCCACTGAAAGTCACATATGAAAAAAAAAAAAATGCGGGCAGTGTTTCCACACTGATAGCATCAGTTATTTGGCTGGCAAATTCACTAAGAGCCAATCATAATGTTCTATTCATTCGCAAGACATCCTTTATGCTGTTACGTAGGAGCGTCTACACAATGGTCAGAACATCTGCATTTGGGAGATGTTTGTTGAAAGCATGAAGGGTAAAGTGTGATGGACGGGGTGTCTTGTTAGGACCACGAGGGTGAATGCATTAGGCTTTATTCTGCGGTATTCTCGTAAACAGGTTCTGTTGGGACAAGAATTTCCCTGCAGACAAGCTGAGACATCACCAAAGCTCCTACAAAAAGCGATCATTAACTATTCCTGCAGCACTTTACAATTTTCGAGATGTCGACTTTTTTTTTCTTTATTGTGATTTCGTTCCCCTGTCCCATATGGGCAGGGGATGGCTGTCAGCAGCTCAATCCGCCGCTCTTCAGCCGAGTGACATGACAACTAAGGCAAGAATAAAATGTTACATATAAGGCGGTAAAAAGGGGGAACATAAAACAGAGTAAGGGGAGATAATCGAGGTAAAAATACACTGAAATGGAGACGTTCATGGGGGGACTATTAAAAAAGTCGACATAAAGTTAAAAAACACAGTTGGCTATTCTTGAAACACAAAGAAGACACTGAAGGCACACGCACAGGTTAAAAGTCGACCACAGTATTAAAAACACTCCAGAACAACACACTTACAACCCACTTGGAGCACACACAATGAAGAATAAAACAGCCAGGTGGGACCTGCCGAGGGCGTGGCCTGAGAGGATGGAAAAGGAGGGGAGAGCAAGGGGCAGCAGGGGAGGCGGTGGGATGAAAATAGTAGGGGCGCCAGTGGGTACACTAAGAGGCAGGAGACTGGTGGGGCAGGAGATGAAGAGGGAAGACAAGGCAGGAGGGAGTGCAGAGACAGTGAAAGGGAGCAGAAGAGAGGGAGGGGGAATAGGAGTGGAAAGCTGCTCAGGAGAAGGAAGGGGAGGAGAGGGGGCCATGAGGAGATGGCAGGAGGAAGATGGGGTTAGAGTTGGTAGGAAGGGTAGATGTCAGGGCGAAGCTCATCATCCAGGAGGGGTAGATGGTGGATGCTGCGTTGGGAAAGGAGGCGGAGGGTGTGGAGATGGAGAGAGGATGGGACACAACGGTAAAAGTGCAGCAACAGGCTGGGGGTGGAGAGGAAGAGAGACACCAGGTGGTAAGGGGGATCAATGCAGCGGACAATATATAGTGTGAGGATGTGTTCAAGGAAAAGGAGAAGGTGGGGGAAGGGGATGAGGTCGTAGAGGATGCGTGTGGGGGACGGAAGGTGGATGCGGAAGGCGAGGCAGAGCACATAGTATTCGAGGATTTGGAGGGATTTATAGAACCTGGGAAGGGCGGAAATCCAAGCTACGCTGGCATAACAGAGGATGGGGTGGATCAAGGATTTGTAGGTGTGAAGGATGGTGGAAAGACGGAGAGGTCGACTCGGCTCTTATTTTACATAGCCATGTGACATCGGTATAAGATTGAGAACTTTTAGATGTGCTTGCGATTGTGTGTAGCTCTGCAAGCGTTTCACAGTGATGCGTCAGCCATGCTTGGCTGGTAAACGCTGCACGGCTAGACGCAGCTCGCATGTCCCCTTGGGATCGCTAGGGACAATGCAGTCTGTACTACTCTGGGAAGCATTGGAACAGATTTCTACAGCGCGACCTGTGACGTCAGTATCCAAAGGTAGAGAGGTTTCGCGCCAGAAACAGTAAGCGCACGCACGTGGCCTTCAGTGTGCCTTGGTTCTCATTTACATAGACATGTGACATCAGTATAATGCTCGTAGAACTATAACTGTATACCTGAAAATAGACGCGACGTTCACCTGCTTGCTGTAGGCGGTAGCGGCCTGATAGCAATGACTCACGCCCCCTTATTCGTCTGTCCAGCAATGGCTCGCGTTGGCATCGATGCGTGCGGGCGTTCGAACAGTTTGTGGTTGGTGATAGTTCGAAATTGTTTTTTTTTATGTGCAATGAGTATTTGTGCACTGTATTATTTTCGGCTCTTTAAGCGTTGTGAGTGTGTCTGCAGAGCATTTTACATGTATTATTTTGACAATTATCTAGTTTCCTGCATGTCTGTAGGCTATGCATTGCATTATTTTAACAGTTTATAAGATGTTTGCGTGTCTGCGCATCAGTGTACTGCATTATTTACGAGTAGTTTGCAGGCCTGCAGACAGTGAGCCCAAGTACATCAGAGCCAGTGTTTTGTATCAGTGTAATAAATGAACTACGTGCAATCTGTCCCTAAATAAATTGTTCCAATATAAATAAAGTAAACTCTTTCCCTTCTCCAGCAGCCCAACGCAGGCTGAGTCCTTTTCCCGCCATTTTCCCCCTTAGACCGCCATCTTGGATTACGTCATGGGAGGGACGACGGCACCCTCTATGTTAGTTGGACTCTAGACCTCGTGGTGAACACACTGGATGGAGGTACTTCCTCCAATTGTTTAAATAAAGACTGCCACGCTGGATAGCTGTGCGGTCTGTGGCATCTTGTCACAGTCCACACGGCTCCCCCTGTCGAAGGTTCGAGTCCTCCTTCGGGCATGGGTGTGTGTGTCGTCCTTAGAGTAAATTGGTTTAAGTTAGACTAAGTAGTGTGTAAGCTTAGGGACCGATGACCTAGGCAGTTTGGTCCCATAAGACCTTACCACAAATTTCCAAATTTCCATGCTATCCACCACAGGCTGAGTGCTTTTCCCACCAATTCCTGGGAAGAGGTGACGGTCAGATGACTTAGGTTAGTGGAGGTAGCCCAAGTGACCTTTTTTTGCGCCATTTTCTTAGGTTAATGGAGGTAGTCGTGGTGTGTTGCATTGCCCTGCTGAAGTTTGAACTTCCCATCATTTTCTGGGGGAGGGGGACGTCATGGCGATGTTGCCACATCTATCGCCGCCATCTAGGATACACCTTCTTGAATAAATTTCTCAACAATGGAGTGTGGGGCGACGCTCTCTTTGTTCTACTACTAATGTCTTACTGACATTCTCAAAGTTTATAGAAGCAAGTTGTGGTGTCACCGCCAGACACCACACTTGCTAGGTGATAGCTTTAAATCGGCCGCGGTCCATTAGTACATGTCGGACCCGTGTGTCGCCACTGTCAGTGATCGCAGACCGAGCGCCACCACACGGCAGGTCTCGAGAGACTTACTAGCACTCGCCCCAGTTGTACAGACGACTTTGCTAGCGACTACACTGACGAAGCCTCTCTCATTTGCCGAGAAGATAGCATAGCCTACAGCTAAGTCAATTGCTACGACCTAGCAAGGCGCCATTTATCCTTTGCTGTGTATCTAATGAAGCATGTACAGTAACAAGACCAATGTTCACCAATTGTGGATTAAAGTTAAGTATTCCAGCAGGTACGTACTTTTCTTTATAGCATTCATTACGTATCCTGTTTCAGACCTCACGCCAGCCTGCGTGAGTTTCAGCGCGTGCCTTTCGGTTACCCGTCACTGTGGATTGGCTGTCTTGCCAGTCCACAACACAAGTGGTGCATATTTTATTGTGAAAACATAAAACTATTTCGCAATAAAAAATAAAGTACCATATGAGGCGTGAAACTGCTCTTCCTGTGCAATGAAAGATGTCGTCATTGATGAGCTGCCGTTCTGTTGGACTCTGTAGAAATAGTTGTTAAACTAGAAAATGAATTTTCGTAACATCTGGGACAACGTTATTGTATCGTGTCCCCTGTGAACGCATTCTGTATGCAAGAGAATCCGTGCGCGACAGCACGTGAGCACCTGTATGCCACTGCCAGGATTTCAGTTCCGACGTCTACCCATAATACAACCGAGAATATTCCCTACCCCAGAAAATTTTTCATTTGCAACTCTTACTGATTCCTCGTCACAGTATCCATCACCCAAATTGCCGATTAGACTGTACAATAGCAACTGTAGGTACTTTAAAGCCCTTATTCAGTTAAAGTGGAGCAAAACCTATTTGTGCGTATGGACATCGTGAAACTCAAGTTTTATCGAAGTACATTATTAGGCTATTGTCCTCAGCACGCAATAAGTGCATTACACACAAAACTTTATTCTTGCTGCTATAGTGCGTCTGCAATCCATTAAAAATTTTAGTCTATCGTTACACCTCCTGAATCAAACACCAGGTTAGCGGAGAAGACAATGAACGAAAGTCTCTGAGCCAGAATAATTTTTTTTTTCACGGATATGATTCTGTATTTTTCTAGCAGTTGGATAGTTTCATCCGTCATAGCATCGAAGTACAGTTTTGCACACAAACTTTTTTATCAAAATCGTCAAATTCTTTAGATTCAGTTTCCATTTATATCCCATTCTTGCAGAATCAATACATTTGCTCTTATCTAGAGATTCTGCGTATGTTATTTCGCTGTTAACATGGAATACAGTCGATTCGGGAATACCATCAGGTTTGGTTGTCATTTTATGAACTTGCGCAAAATGTATATTATTTGTGGCTTCTTCACTGTTGTCCAAGTCAGTAAAAAACTTCAGTACTTTGGGTAACATAATTTCAGATTGTTTTAGAATATATTTTCGCCCTTTACACTAGCCTTCTAAAGTAGTTCTACACATAGGCCCTTGCATTTCGATCACTGCCAAACACACGCCAAAACACCGTTTACCGGAAGACTGGAACCACACGTGAAAATGCCAGCCGTTGTGGCCGAGCGGTTCTAGGTGCTTCAGTCTGGAACTACGCGACCGCTACGGTCACGGGTTCGAATCGTGGCTCGGGCATGGATGTGTGTGATGTCCTTAGGTTAGTTAGGTTTAAGTAGTTCTAAGTTCTAGGGGACTGATGACCTCAGATGTTAAGTCCCATAGTGCTCAGAGTCATTCGAACAATTTGAACACGTGAAAACACAATATCGTGCAGATGCACTGAACATTCAGCTGGCGCTGAAGTACTGCACTGCTAACAGTGTGTGTATGGCAACGAAGCGATGAGACGGGAAAATCACAGCACTTAGCGCCTGAAGACTGCAGGCAGTGAGTATGATCTTGAGGTGTCCACTTTCGTGACGGCCACTCTAGTTCTTTTCAAATGGTTCAAATGGCTCTGAGCACTATAGGACTGAACTGCTGGTGTAACCAGCAGAATTTCCTTTGTCCTAACATGTACAAATGTCCTTAAAGCTCCCCACCTTACGAGATAGAGGTGCATCGTGTAGTACTCATACCTGGCATTTCCACCCGCTACTGGTAAACATACTAGCATGTGGTGCAGTCAGTTCTGACCTTGACTGTTGCAAGTTAGTAATTCGGTGATGAGGTAATTTTTCTGGAGGTATAAGCCAGTGTAGTTGCCACTTCAGTCCATGCCTAACGTAAACTTGTCAGCAACTGATCCAGTGGCAGCAGGGTAGGATTTAACTGTTCACACACTGTATGATGCTTGGCTTCCCCTAATTCGCCTTCTTCTGTATGAGCACCCCCCCCCCCCCATATTGTCAACAAGATTGCATAGGAACCTCTCCGTAGCTAACTGTGTATCAAACAGGTCTAATTTGGTCTGAGAGCGTCCCCTCTACAGACAGTAAGAATGTACAGGAGTCTCAGCATGGCTAACTGCATCTCCAGCAGGTCTAGTGTGGCCTACAATATATTTAAACATTGATTCACTGTATTACTCACTGTCTCTATTTAATTAGCCACTTCCACTGTTAACCTCCACAACAATCAGTGTTATTTAACACATCAGTTCAAAGGTTTGCCACATGTATAGTATGCCACTCCATCAAAACTTAAATACCTTCGACTCCCGCTTGCACATGAATCAACATTTCTGTTAGCTGCCTTATACTGTTTGGCTCAGATGCTCTGAACACAGATTTTAGCAACCACCTATACAGTTATCCATCCTCTATCCAACCATTCTCAGAGTGTATGGAACCTAATCCATTGCCTGCTGTAACAGCTCCTGAAAACGATCAAAGCATACAGCACCTGGTATTTCTCACACACCCTCACTCAGTGTCCCCTTCTCTCTGGCCTCCTGGAGAATCTCCATGAAGTATCATCCAGCATCTGAACCTCATTCCTCAACACACAGGCACTGCACATCAATTTCAGAGTCCCTTGATGATGTGTTATGAGGATGTTTTCTTTCCAGGTGAAAAGCTCCTCACCCTATAGCGGTCATACTTGTAGTGCACATATGCCTCTGAGGCCATAGAAGTAGAGCAGCACCAATAATGCTACGCTCCATGGGGCCATTTCTGTTGTGCATAGTTAATTTTGGCTGCTCTGCAAATAGGTTACAGTCTTTGTCCTTTCTGCCATTCCACAGCGATGTGATCCACTCTCCATAACAAACAAATTTGTGAATTGAAACCATCTGCATTGCCATGCATACCCTTGGCTGATGGATTATCTAAAAATCGAACTCACTGTGTTTCTGTATCCATTGTATTAACCTGGATGATGGATCTTTCATACCTAAGAGTCATTTTAGTGCTACGAAATCAGTTATTAATTTAAGTATTCAAACACAGAAACAACACTGAAAGTATGTTAAGCTATTTATTAGGCTCAGCACTTCCTTCTCTGTTGTAGAGCGTTTTCTTTTCGCTTTTTTCAGCTGATGTGAGGCACAGGTAACCAGAACCTTCACTCTGTTTACTTCTTGACTCAATACACAGCCAAGTGCATGACTGCTTGTATTGTATGACAGTACAAATTGCTTCTCAAAATTTTGTAGAAACGACACTAGACCAGCTGTTAACAGTTCTTTCAATTTAATGAATTCATCTTCACATTCTATTGCCCATTGAACTTTCAATCTTTTTCTCAATGGTAGAGTGAGAGGTTATGCTATCTCTGCAAATTTCGGTACAAACTTTCTATAATAATTTGCTAGTATAAAAAAAGAAATTGTAGCTCCTTCTCCACATGTGATGTCAGAAAATCCTGTACAGCTTTTACTAATTAGGATCAGTCTTGGTTCCCTCATGACTAATGACAGGTCATAATATTCTACTTCCTGTACTGCAAAGTGACAGTTCTCCATACTCATTGAGATGGGCTGTGCACAATTGCTTAAACATCTCCATTAGCCATATCACATGTCCCTCTGTTCCCTAGCAAAGACAATTATGTCATCGAAGTATATCATCCACTGTCTTGGTTTTAACCTGTCAAAAGTGTAATAAGTGCTGGAGTATCACTGGGGGCATTCTTTAGTCCAAATTGCATATATCAGTACTGGTAGTGTCCTGAAGGAACCGTAAATGCTGTTTGTGGTCGTTCCTCCACTACTACCTCTAGATGACGATAGCCACTATCCAGGTCCATGGTGGAGAAACACCTGCACTGCCTCAGTCTCAGATTACCCAAAACATCCATTACATTTGGGATTGGATAAGTGTCTGTAATCATGTGACTATTGAGATATCTGTAATGGCAACAAAACCAATATGCTTCTGTACCCTCCATACTCTCTCTTGGAATGATAACTACTGGTACCTCCCAAGGCCTGGGACTTCCCTCAGTAATACTGTACCATAACTACTGGTTAATAAACTCTTCCATCACCAGTTGCAGATGATGTTCCTAGTTGGGATTCTGTGCTGTGTCACCATGGTTGCTGGCTAAGGCCCATAGGGATTAAACAATCATCATACTCTAATAACAAATACACCATTATCAACATTTCTGCTCATTCTAAGTGTTATGCCTTTGCCTTAAAGAAGTTAAACTGGTGACTTGCTCAAGCTTAGGGTCTGAATTTATTCTGTCTAGCTCATTTTCTCCTAAAGTCTCCAAATTGTCAACCATCAACCCTTTAGACAAGTCTAAGACTTTGGTACAAAGCTATCTGTCCCAACAGGCGCTACCTCCTCACTGTCCAATTCCTGTACCTGTGATGCACTCCTGCATGCAAAACGCCATCCCCCATAAAACTCTTCATTCTCTTCTAGTGGTTCAACCACACTATGAACGTTTACTGTCAAATCAGCTCTTATATTCACTTACAGTAATTTTTCAGTAGTAGAACCACTGTAGGGTTCATAATGAGTGACATAAAGCAGACATGACAAATATTACATTAAGAAAGGACAGCAACAGTTTTCCCAGCACATACATTGTGCAAGGCACAGACAGAAGCAGAAACAGTAGCCAGGTGTAGCGTTCACCCCTGCGTTGCCACTAGAGTAGGCAACGGCTGGAGTGAGTGGAGTGGGACAGAGAGAGAGAGGAAGAGAGGGCACTGGCGACTCTGCAAGGTATTCTCTGTCTCTCTCTGTGCAGAATGCATCGCTCTGCTGCCTTTTTACTGCATCCAGCCTTTATTGGCTACTCTCTACAATACCCTCTCTGATGCCCTACTCGCCGATATTTTCTACAGTGGAGCAGACGGCACTGACGCCGGACGAGACCAGTACTGGACGTCCACAATGGTAGCAATTGAATTTCATAAAGAGAAATCTCCATTTCTCCAGGACTCGGGTCACTGCGACTATTTCTTCCAAAATTGTTACCATTCATATGGCTCCGGCTGAATTTTTAGAAAACTCTGTCCATATTTTTCTTGATACATCGAGTGGTAACCCCCAAAAAGTGCGTTTAGTGTTCTGTGTTATGACTTTTCAAACAGGATCCTACCTGTGTCATTGCTTTCAGGCAACTCACACGCATTGACATTAAGCTTTCTATAGTGCGTTTAAAATTAGTTGCGACTTTTGACGTTTGGCTGACCGGAGAGGGACGTGACGCCGTTGCCCAGATAACACAAATGGCGAGCCGGCTTTCCCTACCACGCCGACAGCGGATCGGCTGGAAACGCGCCCCTGTTGCCAGACCATGAATAAACAGCATGCGTTACATGCATCAACGTTCGTCACCTCTCGCTGTAACGTCGTATTTTCTGGCATTAACGTGTTCTGTAGTCATCAGGTATTGTGAACAAGTGTTTTGTGTTGGTGCAGCATTAATAACAACAGTGCAGTACATGCGAATACTAGATTTTCAATAAAAGTGTCGTCAGAGAACACGTTCATGGGCTGGGAAGATGCAGTTTGACTTCAAAACATTCCTCGGAATTCGACAATAGTAATGGACAAAACGCATTGCCACTGTTGTGATGCTTATGCTCCAACAATCCAATGAATGAAAGTGGATATTTAGCGAGCACAAAGAAATGCTCCATCGGATAAAGGTGAACGTAGTATGTATAAGACGAAGGTAATGGTACTTGTAGTGCTGTACAAGCCAAAACTTCACGCTGCTGGATCGAAGAACTGGCTAACGGTAAAGGAAATAGTTTAATCAGGCTTCCTTCGTATCACGCTCATTTAAATCCGATAGAGTGTATGGGTCTAGGTGAAAAGTAATGTGGCAAAAAAAAAAAAAAAAACAAGAAGTTTACGCTAAGTGAGGCTGAAATGCTGACCAAAGAAGCCACTGAAAACGTTGCGCAATAGGACTGGTCTGATTTGTCAGCCATACCAAGAACTCAGTTCACGTCACATTGATTCATGAAAGACTGTGAAGAGTTTTGACGAATACCTAACTTCTCTTGGTACCATGTTGAAATCTGCTTCTTTTGTCAAAACACTGCAGAGTTTAGAAATTTCGTCTCACTAATATTCTAATGCAATTGAAACTGCAACAGAATCCTGAAATAGTGTATTGTTAAACTTACAACTCAGTGCTAGTCAGGTCAATAGTTTATGAAACAGCCCAATCTCAGTATACAAATAAACTTGTAAGTTCTTCACTTATATTGTCACAAAACCCACAGCAGTTCTCGTTTCACCAGTTATCGATGGCTCTCAATAATTACATTTTATCATTGAAAAAATCTCTAGTCGTTTGAATACCGCGGTAGGTATAGAAGTTTCACATATTAATCGTATGGCAAAACACTCTCGTTTTTGCGGGTCATCATTTGCCAAAACCTTGTCTGGATATAACTTATCCATATTCAACGACTGTTCCTCTGACCAACGTATGAACTTCGCGACTGTCAGTAAGCGTTCTACTGAAGATAGCTCATCATTCCGTGCTTTACCCACAAAAGAAGAAGCTAGGGAAGGGGTACTAGCATTTAGTATGGGTACTGACATCATTGCTTCGGATCTATCCTGTCGCAATGCATCCAACTGCTTACGCAAGTCCATGTTACCTGCCCGCATTTGTACCATATGATTCAAGATGTTCGAAACCGCCTCCATAGTGGTAATTCTCTCTGCCTATCGTTCCTGTGTCTGAAAGAAAAGATAAAATACAACAGGAAAAGACTTAATAGAAATTTCATCGTTACATTTCTTGCTACAGACAATTTCAGTCCTTACATCTGAGTGTTAATCATCAGCATTGTGTACATTCTCTGGCGTAATGCCCAAATCTCATTCGTTTAAAACAAATCAGAATGGATGACTGGGTGCACAGATCACTGATCTTCCAACACGTTACACTGTCTACATCTAAAAGGGCGTATACTGCCATCTGTTCTTTGGTTTACCCAGTGAAGTCACTTAAATCACTGACTGAGTCCACTCTTAGCAGATGAAATTACCCCTCATCCCTCAAATCTAGGCGATTAGACATTGTCAACATAGTCACATGGAAAAAGTAAAAACTCGCCACATTGAGATGACGCTGCCAATCGCTGTCCTGCGATGTCGCTAATTATTACTGGCTTTCTTCTGACACCGAATAAAACAGTATTGGCATCTGTCATCCAGGATGGTCGCTTATGCTCCAGGTTAGCGCATGCAGGCACTGAGGGTTTGAATTCTACTAGTACCACAGCGAGTGTGGGTTGACGAGAGTTCGTTCAAGTATTAACATTCTTTATGCTGCAAAGCTTCCATACGGAGGTGGTTGCCGCCGTCACACGACAACCTAGAACGCGACAGTCGAAATGTCGCATCCAGAGGATTCCTTATACAGTGCTAACAGGGGGCGACCCAGAATAAATTGGAGAGTGAAGCTGCGCAACGAAGTACGCCACGTCGCATTCAGTCTAAACCTCCTTTGGTTCCACACACAGCCACTCCGCCCGGCCCTGCATGTCAGCAGGGGACTGTTTAGCTGGCGGAGGCTCTGTTATAGTGTGGGGTATGTGCAGTTCGAGTGACATGAGACCCCTGAGACGTCTAGATACGACTCTTACAATCGGCACGTACTTTAGGATCCTTGCTCATCACCTGCATCCATTCATGTACATTGTGCATTCCGACAGCCTTCGCAATTCCCGCAGGACAGTGGAACACCCGACACGTTCAAAAGTGCTACAGAGTGACACCGGGAACACTTTTCTGAGTTTAAACACTTTTGCTGGCCACAAGACTCCTCAGGCATGGACAGTATTAAGCATATCTAGGATGCCTTGCAACTCTCACGGATTTATGGTGTCAATTCCCTTCAGCACTACTTCAGACATTAGTCGAGTCCATACCACGTCGCGTTGAGGCACTTCTGCGTGTTCGCGCGGGAGGAGAGGGGGGGGGGGCAGTTGTACCAGTTTCTCTGTTTCTTTAGCTCTTCAGTGTAGAGTATCCGAAGATTATCTTCACGTTTTTCTATTTTTGTGTTAACCCAGTCTCGAAATTTTTTTAACTGACAGAGTGACGGTGCATGTGGGAAAAATTGTACATCACTGTGTTAAAATCCATCGTCCCTTTCAATCACACCGTAAGTAAGAGCAGCCAATAAATGCATAAGTAACAGCAAAGTTGTTTAAGTACAACTTTCGAGCTGTGGGTTTGAGATATGACCATCTCACCTAAATTCATTAAAGATATCCGTATTAGTTATGCTAATAAACTCAACCCCCCCCCCTCTTTTAACTACTACCGTTCCTATCACGCAACAGACACTTAAAGGAGGAGATTATGATATGGCCCTGTTTGTGTTCAGTTTAAGAGTTGCACCTTCTACATAGTCTTAAACGATAATTTATTAGCTGATCAGTCGTTTCAGGCAAAAGGCGCTGATAATAAAGGTGAAATTCAGTTACTAAGTATTTCAGAGGTTTCGGTATCACAAGTGATTCATTGAGAGATGCCTAAAGTACTAACAGCCACAAGTATCGAATGGAATATAAATAAGAACAATGTAACTTGGGTAATGAGATGTTGGCTGAACTAGCTTACAGGAGTGGGATCAGCTATCACGTTATGGTGCCCTACAATCTTCGCGAGTGAGAGTGTGCCGTATCACGCTACCCCTGACTACTACGATCAGTATCGATCGGGAATGAGAGCCCTCGATACAGATCACAGATGCAAGCTGTGGCTGTTTATAGCGACAAAGCAAGAGCGTAAGCTGGGATGGGTCACATTAATTAGCCTACTGCGCCAGTGCTGCGAATACATTACAATTTGCAAGGCTGACAGCGCGCCGAGAGCTCGGGCACAGGGATGAGGCAGCTGCTCTCTGTGGCGGTCCGCGCCCGTGGATAAAGACCCGACCGAAACAGAGCGAGCGTGAAACGACAAACAAATCGGACTGTTGTCACCACATGGTAACAGACAGTCTCTGCCTGAGCTACCGTGACAGTAATACTTCTGACTCTTGTGATCACCTTCACTCTGACTGACCAGAACTGAAGAACTCCAACGTTCGCTCTGGCGGTCGAGAAACGAAGCACGACCGATCTCTCCTGCCGTCTAGAAGCGAATACCTCAACTCCTGACTTTACCTCCACGCCGAAAGATTAGCGCGTTGTCCCCACCGCGCAGGAAAATCTCCAGTCGCGGGAGGACGCAGAAATAGCTACCAATCATATTCTTAGATTCTGCCGCTCCTTTCCTCTCTAAACCAGTACAAATTTTCCTCTTATCACGGGTCGTCCAGCCAAATTCGGGGTGCGCTCTTTTGCGTCAGCACACGTCATATCGATCCACCAATCAGATGGCATTTTTCGGTCTATGCAAGGAAAAGTACAGGCCTGAAATTGCCTCTGGCCGCTGGTGTCAGTGGTCTACGTGGGCGCCGCACTGTCCGCCCCCCGTGCACGCAGACATTAAAATTCCCCAAATCGACGCGGACAGTGCAACCGACTGGCGGCGTGTGGTAGGCGAGCAGCGAGCTGCGGTGCACTAAAATGATCTGCTAGGCCCTTAGTAGAGATTATCACTTTTCAATATTATTTCAAAGAGATGTGCTACCGTTTCACTAAGGCTGCGATGAAACATTTGTTGATTTAGTGTGCAACCACGCATACGACGTATTTTTCAGATGATCGTCAGTGTCAAAGACTTCAGACGTAGAGTTTGGAGGTCTACAGGTAAGTGACAGGGATTTGGTACAGCACTTACTAGACGTTCAACTCGAAGATCTCAGCGTCTTCAAGCATTACCTAATTGGCAGGAATAAATGTAGGGACTGATACAAATCTGGGGATGTAAAATGTTAACACTTGACGCTACTTCCTCTGTTTTCTGATTAATATTAATTTACCAACAAACATCACTAAAGACAGTTTCCTGAAAGAAACATTGTGATTATAATAAATTGGTAGCATATCTTCACAGAACGTGTTCTACTGTAAGGGTATCGGCAGTGTGGGCACCTTTGTCAGCCAGGATAGTCCCTTCTGTTCCAGGAGTCCTCATTTGGTATTAACATTCTTAATTCTGCTAGACGCCCACACAGGGACCGTTTTCGTCGTCTTAGTGGCATGATTGGTCAGCCAGACAGGGGTTTGATGCCTCAGCATAACTCCCTGCGGCGTTCTTGGTAATGCAGCAGTGCGTGTGTATGCTTAACAGTGGGGTTCAGTCTGAACTGAAGAGTTGTGACCAGCGAGGAGATTGTCCTGACACAAGAAAGTCTCCCCGGGTACCAATAAGCTTTTCTGGGGGCGGGCATGAACTGCAGGTCAGGTTCACGGATGCCCCACTACCGAACCCAGGATCCTCGTAGTCGCCCGGATTGCCAGACGAAGACACCCTAGAGGAGGCTTTTACCAGGTGGCACCCGCTCGGGAAGAGAACCCTCAGGGCGGCTTATAGACCAACAGTTAGCTGATAACGTTGCTAGGTGAAGTTGAAGCTGCTGGGCCCCACATTGGAGGCAGTCTCTGTGTCGGCTACACTCAGAAGTCCCGGAACCATTCATGATGCAAATACAAGTGTTGCTAATGGCCGGGTGGCGAGAATTTATAGTTGTTCTGCCAGCTATGTGACTGACTATAGAACTGCGTCGCTTTGTCACAGCATGTGGCAACTTAACTTATTCCATCACTACGACAGACTGTGGTATTGCAACATGCTGTGCCAGAAATATTCCAGCATCCTGTAGCAGGATTTCGTAGCTGGTTCGCCAACGCGGCCCCTGATGGATTGCGAAGTCTGGTCTGCGGTTGGTGCTGGTACACTTGTCACCCCTTGAAGAAGATTCAGTTCTCCAAATCCCACCCTTCTGCTAAACCTGTGAATCAGTTAAAAGCATAGTTCCATAGCGTTTTCACTGTCTTACATTCTTATTTACCTTTTCTACTCTGGTCGTTCTCCATTTTATCCGTCAAATGGCGTGTGTTGGCTGGTAATCACACAATTGCTCAAACCTTGGTGTCGAGCGGTTGGTATGTAATGCACTGGAAGTTCAGGTGGGCTGTCGGTTCTCGACCATTGGCAGACCTAGGCATGTAAGCGAGACCAGAATTAAGATAGTTCCTAAGAAGGAACTATTACCATGACCCTGTGCTAGTAACACCTGCTGTGATATTTCTGAATATGTTGGATCATCTGGTCCATGCTAATACACCCATTCTGTGCAACTATAAGCTCGTTGGGAGAACTGAGCACTGTTGTATCTTGGGCATTATCCAGGTAGATCATGTTCCTAGGTGCCAGTATTTCTAAAGAACTGTTATTGTTCCTGGAAACCTAGAAGTTGGTCCTGACATGTTATACTTTGTTCCATTCACTGCTATCTCACTGTTCCATAGTTCAAGTGTTCTGTTCTCCTTGAACATCCTTGCTTGTAGCAAGTGGCGATAACTACGACTAGGTCATACATGGAGTATACTCAGTAAAGTTCTGCCTTCTGAAAATATATGCTGTGTCCTATCGCTCGTGCGACGACTGTAGCACCACGTTCAAACTCACTTAAATCTTGATAACTTGACATTGTAGCAGCAGTAGCAGTTCTAACAACTGCGTCAGACATTTGTGGTCTTATATAGGCATCGCCGACCACAGCGCCGTATTCAGCCTGTTTACGTACCCTTGTATTTGAATACACATGTCTATACCAGTTTCTTTGACGCTTCAGCTTACAGAGTACCCACCCACTTGCGTACAACGTACAGAACGTTCATGCAAACATGTTATACTCTCAGAAAAATCCTTCTTTGGATATTGTTCAACTCGTACGTCGCATTGGCTCGAATGTCAGTTATGGCGTCAAAGCGCTCGCCCTTCATGCAAATTTCTGCAGTCTGTCGTTTTGTGGTAGGTTCGCATTGATAACAACAATTCTCGATATCCGCGATGGTTTTTTTTCCCAGAAAAGAATTTACCGCCGTTTCAATTCAATCAAGTCGAGGCAGACGTCCACATGTCGTTTTTGTTGTGGCCGTGCGGTTAGAGGCACCATGTCACTGACTGCGCGGCCCCTCCCGCTGGAGGTTCGAATCCTCCCTCGGGCAGGGGTGTGTGTGATGTTCTTAGCATAAGTTAGTCTCACTAGTGTGTAAGTCAACGGACCAATGACTTCAGCAGTTTGGTCCCATAGGAATTAAGACACACTTGAACTTTTTCTTTGTTGTTGATGTGGAGTCAAGGTGTGCGAAACAAACTTTGCATTCACTTTTCTCTTCTTCAAAAAATTCAAGAAAATGTCATGAGCACTTGATTTACAGATGTTACTCTGTTGCGATTTGTGACACGACAACATTGGTGTAGCATGGTCGCACGACCACTGCTTAAAGCTGCGTTTACACCTGTGCACCTTGCGGCTACTCGCCGTGCAGCTGTATTTGCACCACACGCAAGTAGTGACATGTGTTTCCCCGTTTGGTATGGGAAGACCCCTACGCCCCCGTGTGCGCAATTCAGAGGCATGGGCGACTTTGCACCGATGCAGGCGCCTCCTAGCGTGTTCGTGCAACGGATGCATACGCCTAGAGCGCACGGATAGGCGCACAGGTGTAAACGCACCTTAACACTGCCTGTTCACAACTGAATGCTTGAATACACATCTTTTGTTTACGGTTGACAGTTCAAGCAGGCACCTTAGTTAATGTGCTGGCGTCACTTACATGCCAGGAACGGTGTATATCAAAGTCTGCTTGCTATATAAGCGTTAAGGATTTCTACAGCGTTCTCATATGGAAGACTTTGATAATATAGAATATGCAGTGCAGCTACTTTTGGGAATCGAATTACATATGGACGGCATACCACACACTTTCGAAGAACACACCACAGATTAAGCGCCGGCCTCTGGGGTCGAGCAGTTCTAGGCGCTTCAGTCCAGAACCACGCAGCTGCTGCGGTTATAGGTTCGAATCCTGCTTCGGGCATGGATGTGTGTGATGTTCTTAGGTTAGTTAGGTTTAAGTAGTTCTAAATCTAGGGGACTGATGACCTCAGATGTTAAGTCCCATAGTGCTTAGAGCCATTTGAACAATTTTGGAACAGATTAAGCCTTGAAATAGATTACGATTCAGAAATAAGACACTCACCGATGGGGCAAGAGGAACAGAGTATCAGTTCAGTTCTCCTCTACCGAGTGAAGTGGTACAGAGTTCAGGGTATTAAATTCGCATTTTTAGGACGAGGATTCAAATCGCTGTGCACTTTATCTAATCCGTGGTTTTCCGTAATAGACAGAGGAGAGTTCAGAGATGCATCCTTTTATGTATCATCTTGAGGTAAGGATCCCTGTAGGGCAGACGAAAAAGTCGAAAGTTACTAGCAAAAACCGTTCCGTTACATTGTAATGGTACGGTTGTTGTTAAGGCTGCAGGGTAGGCAACATTCAGAGGTGGTAGTACGGACAAAACAAGGAAACAATGTCCAATAAACGTGGGCTCTAAAATGCATACCTGAGGAGATACGAGCGCTCGTTTATTTTTGCTACTGTGAAATATATCTCCTCTATTGAACAAGTGCTCGTAGCTCTTGAGGTATGGATTTTAGAGCCCGTGTTTACTGTACATTTTTTCTTGGTTTGGACCCCTTTCAGAGGTCCACCTCAGAAAGCTGCCTACTCTACAACTGTAGCAACAATTGTACCAGTACATGTAATCCACTGTCAGAGGTATCAGAACGGTTTTCGCTTATAATTTTCGACTAGTTCGTTTGTGATACAGGGCCCCTTACCTCAAATTGATACATTTATCTTCTCCATCATCCTAGAATGTTTGTAACATCGTCACGATATCACCCTGTATATACATATATATAGCTTTAACACTCTGTACCGTCATTGGATGACGTTTCCGGAGATGGGTTCCTGTATAAAAATTGATCTGCTAAGTCCCCTCTATAACCTCTAGAAGTGTGTAACCTTAATTGTGAAACACCCTGTATAATTTCAGATCTAACTAGATGATATAGTGCCATACGGAATCCCCCGTGGTGAGTTTAAGAGTATTATGCTGCTCCACTGGGCAGTCATGGAGTAAATTTTAGACGGCCTTCCACGTCACATATAGCCAATTACTAGGTAGTTTCCACGTTCCCGCATCATTTAAACAGTATGCAAGCAATTAAACCAATATATTGCTTGCTACTGCATATAGGCCTATCTCGCGAGAAGACCATGAAGGTAAAATTAGGGCAATTCGAGTTGATCGAGAGACTTCCTAACAGTGGTGTAGCAACTACCCTCCGCCTCATGCAGAATGGAGATGCAGATGTAGAAGTAGATGTGAAACATGAAAACTCTGATGTACACAATTAATTGACCCTTTCGTTCCCTCTTTCTCCCACCCTTCCCCACACTCATGCAAAATGGCTTCGGTTAAAACGGTGTACTACTATAGAAGGAAGTGGCGAATCTACAGTGACTAAATAACCGTCGTGATGACGCGGAAGACGATGAAAGAAAGGAGCGGTGAGTGATATTAACTTTGCAATGAAATGAGTAAGAATGCGTGTTAGTATATGCAACGTGAACAACAGATTTCAGACAGTTCTTGTGGGTCTGAGGAACATTCGGTGTATCTGTAATGACTAATTTCCACACAAAATCTGTGGATTCGAGGTAGAATTTTATCGGACATGTGAACGGAGCTGATGAAACGTTAGAGAGCATTTGAGTCCAAGTTCCCTGGGCAGTTAATGACGTCCACTCGCAGAACACTTGTGGGAAGCGAGCGGCGATCTAGAGTATAATTATTTGCTGCAGTGGAGTCAAATGTGCGGCCGACCTGGCCCCAGGCCTTATTGACGAGATGAGCAAGTGACGCAGGCGGCTCCCGACCTCTGGCCTGCCGTTCTTCCGCTGCCGCTGACAGTAAGAGGCCGCCAGCTGCACCCTGCTCTTCAACCTGTCTCATCCTTTCTTCTCTACCACCACATTCTCAACCGCTAGCGTCGCAGGTTTAACCACAAACGCAAAATAAACGAATTTTTATTTCATTTCAATGCGCGATTCTAATTTTCGTAACAAATAGCGTTCCACATCGAACAGTCAGCTTGGCCGAAAGCGAGTTTGGACTGCACATTTCGCTCTTCCTCTTGATCCGAGGAACACTGTCAGATTCCTCTATCTCTTGCAGCGCACCTGCCTAGTTGTTCACTTCTTCGCAATTCAATCGCATCGTAGCGATCCTGCTGTAAGGATTGAAGGTTAAAATTCAACTTCTTGGCGAAATTTAAGTAATTAGAGACAGCGAGCTCGCTCCGCTGGACACGGGTCTTGCACCGAACTGACCTGAGCATTGTTGAAAGAACCATCCTAGTATTAGCTTGACATAGTTTAAAGAAAGTATGGGAATGAAGCCCCATGCTTCTTGACAGAGTGTATGAGAACGATGCGGGAGACCCGCACCGCCGTACTAGGCAAGGTCATAATGGAGGTGGTTTGCCGTAGCATTCCCCCGACCGTAATGGGGCTGAATGATGATGATGAAGACGACACAACAACACCCAGTCATCTCGGGGCAGGTGAAAATCCCAAAACCCCGCCGGAAATCTAACTGGGACCCCGTGCTCCGGAAGTGAGAACGCTACCGCGAGACCATGAGCTGCGGAAAAAGAAATATGGAGAACCTAAATCTGAACATTTGATATGAACCACGCTCCTTTCGAAAAACTGATCCAATGTCCTGACCACTTGGTTTCACTAGGCATGGCCTGCACTTAATAGCTATGGGAAGGGGAGGCTGGCAAAGCTTACAGGTGACAGTGTGGTGGGTGGTGGTGGTGGGATCGCTCATGGAAAAATTCCTGTAGTACTTGGTGTTAGAGCTGCACTATTTTTACGTTGAAGTCAGCTGATAGGTATGCCTGCTTAAAGGAAGTCCCTCTAACTGAAGGCTCACCTTCAGAGAATGTAATGTTTCCAAGTAGAGAAGGAATTAGCATATTTCATCAAAATAAAGGGGTATTAGAGATAAAGTTAGTGAACTGCTTATAGATGTTGACTCTGAAATTATTGGTATATCAGAGCACCACTTAAATAATTTGACAATTCAGAGGCTTCCTTTACCAGGATACAGATTAGCTGGCTGTTCTTCAAGGAGTTCCTTGCGGGGTGGGGGAGTGGCTATGTACGTAAAAAACAGTATTCCATCTGAGTGCATAGACTTATCAAGTCACTGGACTGAACAGATATTTGAATGATGTGCGGGGGCATTTGAATTTAGTGAAACTCAACTTCTCATTGTTGTTGTTTATAGGTCCCCTAACTCTGACTTCAGGGCATTTCTGTTCAAGCTAGAGAGGGTCCTTGATTCACTTTGTAGGAAGTACCAGAGATTAGTTATAAGTGGTGCCTTTAATATAAATTTTGTATATGGTGGTGCAAGAAAGGATGTTGGTAAATCTCATAAATTCAAAATGGTTGAAATGGCTCTGAGCACTATGGGACTTAACTTCTGAGGTCATCAGTCCCCTAGAACTTATAACTACTTAAATCTAACTAACCTAAGGACATCACACACATCCATGCCCGAGGCAGGATTCTAACCTGCGACCGTAGCGATCACGCGGTTCCAGACTGTAGCGCCTAGAACCGCTCGGCCACTCCGGCCGGCTCTCAAAAATTCATATGATCTTATGCAGACAGTGTTTTTTCCAGCTAGGGTGCAGAGGAACAGTAGCACAGCCATAGCCAATATTTTTATTCATTCTTCGTTACTAGATGGGCATTCTGTTAGTAAAAGGGTGAATGGCCTTTCAGACCACGGTGCACAAATTTTAACACTAGAACGATTTAGTACTCAAACAAATGTCACATTTAATTACAAACTATGTAGGAAAGTTAATCCAACAGCAATAGAGAGTTTTTAAACCTTGTCAAAGAACAAGAGTGGCAAGATGTTTATAGTGCCGATAACATAGATGCCAAATATAATGCTTTCCCTAACACATTTCTCATGCTCTTTGGAATTGCTTTCCATTAGAACGTTCTAAACGTGGTAATAGCAGTAACAGGTAGCCCGTGTGGCTGACTCGTGGGATAAGGATATCATGTAGAACGAAGTGGGAATTATATCAAAATGATAGAAGTAGTGGCAATCAAGCTACAGTAGCCCATTAAAAACAGTATTTTACGCTGCTTAAAATGTTATTAGGAAGGCAAACAGTATGTAGTGTGCAAATAGAATATCTAATTCACAGGATAAAATTAAAACCATATGGTCAGCTTTGAAGGAAGTGTCTGGTCACCAGCACATGGTCGACGATATTATGTCAGTCTGTAGTAAATATATTTCTGTTACTGATGAATCAGATACGTGTACAGTATTTAACAATCATTTTCTGAGCATTGCTGGTGAATGAAATAAAAATTTAGTTCCTACAGGGATTCGTATAACTTTCTTCGCAAATTTCTTTCCGAGATTGATGTGTGAACTACTCCTCTGTGATACAGACAAGAGGGAGACTGAGTCAATAATTAAATCATTGAAGACTAAGAACTCTCATGGTTATGATGGAGTGCCTAGCAGAATATTAAAGTACTGTGCTGCACATGTTAGCCCTGTATTTAGCCATATTTGCAATTTTTCCTTTAGGAATGGTCAGTTTCCTGAGCGATTAAAGTACTCAGTACTAAAGCCGCTTTATAAAAAGGGAGAAAGGCATAACGCAGATAATTTTAGACCTATTTCTATTCCATCAATGTTTGCTAAAGATATTGAATAGGCTGGTTATGTAAGGATAATTAATCATTTTATATCACACAATTTGCTATCAAATGTACAGCTCGGCTTTAGAAGTCGTTTAACGACTGAAAATGCTATATTCCCTTTTGTCTGTGATGTGCTGGATGATTGAATCAAAATGTTTTGAACGCTAGGCATATTTTTTGGATGAACTAAGGCATTTCATTGTATTGATCACAAAATATTGCTCCAGAAGTTGGACTGTTATGGAATACGGGGAGTAGCTCGCAATTGGTTCAGCTCTTACTTTAGCAAAAGACAGCAAAATGTCATTATTCACACCGTTGAGAATGGCTATGATGTGGGGCCTGAGTGGGGCACTGTCAAGTGGGGGTTGCCCCAGGGCTCAATGTTGGGACCACTCCTGTTCCTTGTTTATATAAATAATATGCCCTCTAGTATTATGGGTAACTCTAAAATATTTCTGTTTGTTGATGACACTAGCTTGGTAGTAAAGGAGGTTGTGTGCAACATTGGCTCGGTTTCAGATAGTGCAATTCATGACCTAAGTTCATGACTTGTAGAAAATAAGTCACATTAAGACCCAGTTTTTACAGTTTCTAAAGCACAATTCAACAAAACCTGACGTTTTAATTCCACAGAATGGGCATATGATTAGTGAAACTGAACAGTTCAAATTTCTCGGTGTTCGGATAAATAGTAAGCTGTCGTGAAAAGCCCACGTTCAGGAACCTGTTTAAAGACTTGATGCTGCCATTTTTACTATTCGAACGGTATCCGAAGTGAGGGATCGTTCGACATGAAAATTAGTCTACTTTGCTTATTTTAATTCGCTAATGTCGTATGGCATTATATTTTGGGGTAACTATTCCCATTCTAAAACGATATTTTTGGCTCAGAAATGGGCGGTTCGGTCAATAAGTGGTGTAAGTTCACGAACCTCTTGTGGACCCCTGTTCACGAGTCTGGATATTTTGACATTGGTCTCCCAATATATATATATATTTCCTACTGTCGTTATATATATATATTTCCTACTGTGTTAACAATATTAGCTTATTCCCAAGAATAAACAGCTTTCAGTCAGTTAATATTCGGCAGAAATCAAATCTGCATTTAGATCGGACTTCCTTAACTCTTGTGCAGAATGGTGTGCATTATACTGCAGCATCCATTTTCAATAAGCTACCACTCGAATACAAAAATCTTAGCAGTAATCCACGCACTTTCAAATCGAAACTGAAGAGTTTCCTCAAGGGTCACTCCTTCTATTCTGTCTAGGAGTTCCTTGAAAAATTAAGCTGATTCTCTTTGCATTGTTGACTGCTTTTACGTAAACTTATGGACTGACATGTTTGGTGTTCATAAAATTTATTTTTATCTGTTATTACTTTTATGATGTAATTTCATGTACTGACACGTTCCATGAACTTGGAGATTGGCTCCTCAATTTGGTCCTACGGAACTTGACTTTTAAATAAATAGAAAATAAAATCTTTTTGGCACAAGTTTACGTATAATAGACGGAAAATTGGTTTGGCTAGTATGTAATTAATGGGTAGATTAGTCTCGTCTGATTTTGACTAGCTTTTTTTTTCAGTGAGGTCATTGGATACTGTCCAATAAACCAATTCGACATCTGCCTTAGGCGGTTTAGTGAAGCTACCGGAAACCTAAATGTAGATTCCCAGACGCAGATCTAAAATGCTATTTCCCGAATGCTTCATAGCGACAGCCACTGCGCCACACTGCTCGGTCATTTGAACGATTCAGTGAGATGGAGATTCTCAGTTTAAAGGCTACTTACGTGTGATTAATTTTGTGTACGCATCTGTAGGCCATTTTACGTAACTGCAGATCACTGTCCTCATCGACAGGCAACTCGCCGAAGTGGTGTCAACTAAAAAGACTTCCACCAGGCGACCGGTCTATCCGACGGGAGGCGCTAGCCACAAATTTCATTTCACTGTAACGAAGCATTTTCAGATTTACATAAAGAAATGTATAACTCTCTTACACCATGCATTAACTAATCAAAGGTATCCAGACACGTATTAAGGGTCATTAATTGGCGATGTGTCCACCCTTCAATGAAGAATCTGAATGTCTGAGTAGGAACAGCAACCCAGTCTTTCTCAAACCAGAGAAGGTAGATGTTGGACGCTAGGTTCTGGAGCGAAGTCGATCCCAATTTTGTTCCATTGGCTTCAGGTAGGGACACTGGAAAGGCCAGTTCAAAGTGTTCAAATGTGTGTGAATTCCTAAGGGACCAAACTGCTTAGGTCATCGGTCCCTAGACTTACATGCTACTTAAACTAACTTAAATTAACTAATAGTGAGAACAACACACCCATGCTTGAGTGCGGACTCGAATCATCGGCGGGAGGGGCCGAAGGCCAGTTCGTTTCGGGAACGTTACTGTCAACAAACCGTTGCCTAAAAGTTGCTGGTTTATGGCATGTGCATTGTTATGCTGATACGAACTTTATATACTCTTGCATTTGAGTGTATTCTTAAGCGGAGTAAGGGAACCGCAAGTGGACCGTGAAAAACACCCCCATACCGTAACACCGCCTCCTGTGTACTTCACTGTTGGCACTCCACATGACATCAGGCAACGTTCTCAGACATTCGGCGAACCGAAATATTTCCATAGGACTGCCAGGTGGTATAGCGTATTTCATCGCTCCAAATGACTCGTTTCCAGTCATTCACTGTCCAGTGGCGTCGCTCTTCACATCACATCAAGCGTCACTTAGCACTGACTGCTGAAATGGATGACTTCCGAAGAGCTGCTGGACCATTGTACCCCATTACGTACAGTTACTGTGTTAGCAGGACTGCAGGTAGCAAGTTGAAATTGACGAGTGATACCTCCCGCGGATGTCAGGTGATACTTTATGACCAGCCTCCGCAGTGGTCGACAGTCCCAGTTCGTCAGTACATGAGATCTGAAAGGTCTTGGTTTAGCTCCGGTTGTTTCTTCGTGTTTCTGTGTCAGAGTCACATCACCAGCAGTCGTTTTGGGGAGCTTCAGAATGAAGGAAATGTCTCTGGTGGATTTTTTTACTCGAGGTACATCCAAACACTAGTCCACGTTCGAAGTCAATGAGCTCTCGTGACCGACCCAGCTTGCTGTTACGCTCCTCTGCTCAAAACACACTACCACCCGTCTCATTTTATACTGGTGGGTCCGCCTCTTGTGGCATGTAATGGTCTATTTCACGTAAAATAGGGGTATCCGGGTACTTTTGATCATTTAGTGTGTGTATTACTAAAATTTTTTACCCTAAATAAATTCTTACGACATTGGTTGAGGGACCACGACGAATAGGAATAGCCGCTTAACTGGAAAAGTTTTCTGACTTCATGTTCAACGGTACCTCTCCTTCGTGAAGTGAGGGTTCTGTCTTAAGTACATCTGTTACACTGCGCCTTGCGTGCGTAGTTTTAGTCTCTTGGTTGTTCTTAATACACAACTGACCAAAATGAGAAGGACCCAGAAAGGGAGGAGGAATGAAATGAAACTTCACTGGCCGAGAAAGTATGTGATGTTAGTTCAGTGATTACGAAATCGAGTGAAATTTACAAACAGCTTGGCAGTCTGAGCCTGCTGATGAGTATGGCGTTGCACCCCTTCTTGATTGGATGCAGGCACCGTTTCGGTTGGAGGGGGGGGAGGGGTGTCACAAAGCCATTGTATCCTCTCCTGAGGCAACCTAGCCGACACAATGGTTGAAGCTGGTCTTAGATGTAGTGGATACTGGCCCTGAGATGGAACTGGTAGCAGAGATGATGCCACACATGTTCTAGCGGGGTAAGATATGGAGATGTTGCTGGCCACGAGAATACGTCAAATTCAGACATACATTTCATGCAGACACGTACCATGTGTGGACAAGCATTCTCCCCAAGAATGGCACCACGATCCTGTCGCATGAGAGGTAATACATGATGCCGCAGAATATCCGTGGCATACCGTTGTGCCGTTAGAGTTTCCTCGATCACTATCAGGTCAGGCTCCACACACCATGACGCCCATGACGCCGGAAGTAACACCGTAGTGCCTATCCGAGACAGTGAAAGAATGGGATCTCTCCTCATGTAGCCACCATTCTCGCCGACGACGGTCATTCCTGTTCGAACAGAAACCCATTCATTGCTGAACTCAAAGCTACGCCATTCATCAGCAGTCAATGCTTTCCAGTCGCGGCTACACTCCAAACGCAGCCGTTCGTGTTGTGGTGTTAAACGCAGCATACGGATGGGACGGCAGGCTGTTGCTGGTCTCCGACCAATGGTGAAGGATGACACGAGGTACTGTAGGGAACCAATTATTTGTTTCGAATGGTAGGCGCTGATGTGAAGGAGCTACGACGTGCTTGGTGCACAATACGGTGATCCTCCCTTGCGGTGTTCAGACGTGGTCGACCGGACCCTTGACGACGAGTTTACGAGACTGAACGTTCCCGTACACTACCACATGGGCCACTGCCGCATTTTACCGACCCACAAATCTGGATAATCCACGATTTGAGCAGCCGGCTAGATGGAGACCCAAACCGAGGCACCTTTCAAACTATGTCAAGTGCTGACATTGCTGTCTCAATCGAGAATGAGGCACCTCCGCGGCCTTCACGTTGATCACTTAACGTCTGACTCTGTTCACGCCCCTTTTGTGCCCTATCAGGTCTAGTAACAACACTGAAGACGAACATCACTAATGCACTCTGGTGACCATTCTGTCACGGAGAACTACAATACAAATCGATTCATTTACATACCCGATGGTGTGGTTATGTACGAAATTACATTGACGTCCGGCCGTGTGTTCTGGGTGCCCTATTTTTATGGTCTGGCAGTGTATCTGGTATTCCATGAACAGTCATTCGTTTCCAGTCAGTATTAGCAAAGTGCTCATGAAGAGGGCTTATGAACACAGTGTGCTTAGGAATACCCTTTTTTCCGCAGGTACTTTCGTTCGTTTCTCTCCTTCTGATTCTGTTCAAGTACGTGTTATCTTAACTGTGGCCCGTGAGAAAGTGGATCAGTCCTCTTGAGAGCTTAAGGAGTCATTATCCGAGCCTCTGACAAATAGTTAACATACGAAAACACACAGAACAATGTACACAATATTCACAGACAGATAGCGTCCACGATAACCCCTCCTTATAGGTTAAACCAAGACTGTGGTGGCAAGAAGGGCATCCGGCCACAAAATTAAAATTCCATAAATTTGCCAGATCATTAAAACACTGGAACCCATACAACATGTTAAAGGCTAGGAAAGAGTGAGAAACAGGAGAAAGGTACAGAGTAATGAAGTAACAATCTCACAAACTGAAATACGGAATCAGGCAGACATACTCTAACATAACGAAATTATGTATAGAGTTTAGCATCACACCGATTTCAGAGTCATGAAATGCGTTCACAGTTCCGAATATGAACAACCGTCACCTGCATAACGGAATAACGACAACGAAAATTTGTGCCGCATCGGGAATCGAACCTGTAAGTTTCGCTTTACGCAAAAAGTCGCCTTAACCGCTATGTTTTTGCTCACTTTGTTCATTATTGTTCATTGTATTTGTTCACCGCGGACGTCCCATGACATCCGTTCACGTTCAGCGCTGATCCATTCACTCAGTTTTTTTTTTATTACAGAAGGCAGCTAACCCTCTGCCGAACATGCTGAGCAGCCGTGCCGGCTAACCGCTTTGGCTATTGGTTCACGTCCCACGGTCAGACACAAAATTCCATATGTCGTCGTTCCTGCGTCACAAGCTGTATTTGCAGGCACATTTGGCGCCACTTTGGCGACTTTTATGTCAACGAGGATGAAATAATGATGAAGAGAACGCAACACTCTCTCTCCGCTCGGCGAAAATCACCGACCCGGCCGGGAATCGAACAGTGCTCCTCGGATGCGATATTACACCGCTCTGGCCACCCAGCTTTGGAGTCGGACAATGCGAGATAATTCAATCGAGCTTGCTTCTGCGGGCGAAATTCTGATGCCACTGGAGTGGAAAGACATTAAACTCTCTAATAGGGTGCAAATATGCTAACTAACGATTAATAGCCGAACATTCCACTAAAGGAATGCAGTTCATCAAGTACGTCACTCGGCATTCACTGAAATGCTTTATAGCCTAAGGGGCCGTAAGGTACAAAGAGAGCTGTGCGGAACTAAAAGCGGATTTCCGACGTCCAATTTAATCTGTCTGTTTGTGCGGCATCGAGCAAATTTCGGATACCACGTTGAACAGACACTAAGCTACTGTTAAAAAGAAACTGTCAGGCTCCGACAGTGCCAAAAATATTATTACATTCCAACAGTGGAGCAAGTTCTTCAAATGCATAAAATTAGGACCTTGTCTGATAATAAAAAGAGATAAATTTGATGCTCTTCAGATTGACAGATTTGCGACAATATGTGTTTGGTAGGCTCTCAAAAAAATCTCAGAGAAAGTTGTACCAATGAGGACATAAACGAGACACGTACAGATTTAGTAACGTGGAATTGAAAGATGATTGAGGAAGGGTGGGTTGGGGACCGCGGGGGCCCGGCCCGTGTGGCCGAGCGGTTCTAGGCGCTTCATCTGAAACCGCGCGACCGCTACGGTCGCAGGTTCGTATCCTGCCTCGGGCATGGATGTGTGTGTTGTTCTTGGGTTAGTTAGGTTTAAGTAGTTCTAAGTTCTAGGAGACTGATCACCTCAGATGTTATGTCCCATAGTACTCAGAGCCATTTGAACCATTTGAACTGCGGGGTGTGAGGCTGAACTGAATGTCTCGGATATCTTATGAGTGGGCGAATTGAGATGGTCAAACGGTGGTGATCTTTGTAGGAGAGATTTGTCGAAATCTTTATTCGAGAAATTAATACTGTAGCAGAAGAACTAGTTTTAGAGTGAAAAGGAAGGTAGCTCAAAAAAATCAGCGTCTGGGGACTTAGGGAAAGAATTATTATGGGGCAAGTTTGAGACATAACCTAGAGAGTTCGCGTTTACTCAGGTACAGCGCAGACGAAAAGGAGGAAAATGGATACGAACAGTTCCAAAAAATCTTGGTGAAATATTATAGAAGAGACATCGTCACAATTTTTGGAGTCTAGAATACACTGATATTAGAAAACAAAGAATATAGATTTGTGTTGTGTCCGAGAGAAGATACGAGACAGGACCATACACAAAAAGGACGCCACACAGCAAAGCCAGCATCAAGAGAGACGAAGTATACATTGGTGTGCAAAACGTAAGGACGAAAGTAACAGTTGTAGAGTCATTCAAAGAAAGTCTACGCTCAGTAGCGAGGAAATACCCAGGTCATGCAGTACTAGTTGCAGGCGACTTGAATCTGATAGTCTTGTGAAGTACTTTTCAACACATCTTCCGAAAACTGCCTTGAACAACTTGTTAGACAACCAACACGCAACGGAAATATTTTCCACCTTGTCGCTACAAACAGACATGACCTTAAAGACAATGCCACAACAAACACGGGGGTTAGTGATCGTGTCTTCATAGCGACGACGGTTACTAGATATGTCAAGAAGGCTAGGAGAGTATTTATGCTCTAAAAAGCAGATAAGCAGTTGTTAGCATCCTACTTAGACAATGACAATAATTTAGCTTCTATATGACGCTCGTTGAGGAATTACGGGCAAAGTTTAAACTGTTTGTAAATCGCGCTCTGGAGACGTAAATGACAAGTAAGTGGATTAAGGATGAAAAGAACTCTCCGTGGTTTAATAATCAAACTCTAAAAATGCTGAGGAAACAGAGATTGTTGCACTCGCAGTTCAAAAAAGAACGCGCAAATTTTTAGGCTAAATAAACACGGAATTGTTCTACCGAGAAGTGAAGAAGGAGTCCACAAATAAGAAGGCCCAAATGTTGACAGGCAGAAGTTAGTAGAAATTAGTGCCTCCATAAGAAGATCAGTGTGCGAAGGGTACAACAATTTCGACCGTCATGCCTTAGCGAAAGATCTTACCGAGAACTCGAAAAAATTATGGTCACATGTAAAATCACTAAACGCATCGGTGACATCTATGTCGTCACTCGTCAACCAGTCTGCGTTGGCAACTGAAGATAGAAAAAGAAAAGCTTAAGTTTCAAATTTAGTATTTAAGAAACTATTCACACAGGAAGATCGTACAAACATACCATCGTTCGATTGCCGTACGGACTCACACACGGAGGCCATCGAAACAGGCATCCGTGGGGTAGAAAAGCAGCTGAAAGAGTTGAGAAAAAAAATTGTCAGGTCCAGATGGAATCCCAATTCGGTTTGGTAAAGAGTACTGTACGTCACTGGCCCATTACTTAGCTTGCATTTATCGTGAATGTGCCGCCGAGTGAAGTTCCAAGGGACTGGAAAAACTCACAGGTGACCATTGTACATAATAAATTAAAAAGAATGGACCTGCATAATTACAGACCAATATCCTTAACATCTGTGTGCTACAGAACACTTGAACATATACAGAGTTTGAATATAATAAATTTTCTTGGGACAGGAAAGCTTCTGTCCACAAATCAGCACGGATTTAGAAAGCATCGCTCGTGCGAAGCTCATCTTGCCTTTTCTCACAAGATATTCTGCAAACCATGGATGTAGGGCAACGGGCAAATTCCGTATTTCTAGACTTCCGGAAAGAATTTAACACGGCGGCCCACAGAAAACCGTTGACGAAGGTCCGAGCATGCAATTATGGTTCCCTGATATGTGGGCGGCTCGAAGACTTTTGAGGTAATAGAACCCAGTAAGTTGTCCTCGACGGCGAATATTCTTCGGAGACAAGGGTATCTCCAGCAGTGGGCCAGGGATGTGTGGTAGGAATGCACTTACTCTCTACGTACATAAATGATGTGACGGAAAGGATGAGCAGCAATTTACGACTGTTTGCTGATGACGGTATGGTGTACGGGAAGGTTCATTGAGTGACTGTAGGGGGATACAAGAGGACTTAGACAGACTTTCTGATTGATGTAATGAATGGTACAAATATAAATGTAAAAAAAATGTAATTTGATGCGAATGAGTAGTAAAAACAGTCCTGTAACATTCGAATACAGCATTTATAGGATGCTGCTTGCCACAGGTACATCTATTAAATATCTAGGCGTAACTTGGCAAAGCAATATGGAATGGAATAAGCACATCAGGTTGCTAGTGGGGTAGGCGAATGCTCGACTTCGTTTTATTGGGAGAATTTTGGGAGAGTGTTGCTCATCCACAGAGAAGACGGCGTATAGAAAGGTTGTGCGACCTACTCTTGAGTACTGTTCGGGTGGAAGCCCAAAGGTTGGTCCCATAAGACCTTACCACAAATTCCCAATCCCAACGGGCCGCGTGGGGTAGCCGTGAGGGGTCTTGCCACGGTTCGCGCGGCTCCCACCGTCGGAGGTTCGAGTCCTCCCTCGGACATGTGTGTGTGTGTGTGTGTGTGTGTGTGTGTGTGTGTGTGTGTGTGTGTGTGTTGTCCATAGCGTAAGTTAGTTTAAGTTAGATTAAATAGTGTGTAAGCCTAGGGACCGATGACCTCAGCAGTTTGCTCCCATAGGAACTTACCACAAATTTCCAAAAAACCCACGAGGTCGGAGTAAAGGAAGACGTTGGAAATTTTTGGGAATTTGTGGTAAGATCTTATGGGACCAGACTGCTGAAGCCATCGGTCCCTAAGCGTAACCACTACCTAATCGAACTTAAACTAACTTACGCTAACAACAACACACACACACACCCATGCCCGAGGGAGGACTCGAACCTCCGACGGGGAGAGCCTCGCCAACCGTGACAAGACGCCCGAGACCGCGCGGCTACCCCGCACGGTTACAGACGTCGAAGCAGTACAGAGACGTGCTACTAGATTTTTTTGCAGATAAGTTCTATCAGCACACATGTGTTACGGAGATGCTTCGTGAACTCATATGAGAATCCCACGAGGGTAGACGACGTTTTCCTCGCGAGGCTCTATTGTGGAAATTAAGAAGACCGGCATTTGAGACCGGTAACAAAACTGTTCTTCAGCCACCAACGTTTATTTCGCGTGAGGAGCATGGAGATAAGTTGCGAGAAATTAGGGCTCGTAGGTCTACGGAGGCTTATAGAAAGTTGTTTTTCCCTCGCTCTATGTGAGAATGGAACAGGAAAGGCAATGGCTAGTAGTAGTACGTGGTGCCGTGGCTTGCAGAGTATGTACGTAGATATAGATGTGGATGTGTTATTGCTAAGTAACATAGCTAGATGAAACTTGGGGCAAACGTAGAAAAGCTGGTACAGTAAAGTATAGAGTGTAGGTGAAACAAATACGTAATAAGACGAAGAGAAATGAAACTTTTATTAAAAAACAATCATTACACTGAAGTCCCCGCTACTCGTGATGGCCCCGTGGACATTGCGAAAAACTTAGTATGGTTCTTATTCTGGCGTGTGATCACAACGTACAGCAAGGCAAGCTCCGCATCGTACTTCCGTGCTGGCCACAATGTTGGTAAGGAGGTCTTCTCCATTCCCAGACCAGCGCAGTTTATAACTGCGCGAAGTTCGTTGGTGTACGTGGACTTGCTGCAATACGTCTCCTCGACACATCCCACACATGTTTGATGGGATTCAGGTCGGACGAACAGGGAGGCCCGTCCATCTGCCGTTCCAAGAGCTCCTCCACCTGTGCTCTTCGATGCGGTCGCTCATTGTCTTCCATAAAAATGAAGGCAGGGCGTAATGCCTCCCTGAAAAGACGCACATGGGGAAGGAGTACAGTGTCACAACGACGTTGATCATTGAGCACGAGTGACATGAAAGTAGATTTCTTAGGTGTTGCGAAACAACTCAAATAACTTAAAAGAGGCAAGTCTTCCTGTCCAGATGGTATAACAATCAGGTTCCTTTCAGAGTATGCAGACAAAATAGCGCCTTTCTTAGCAATCATATACAACCGCTCACTTGACGAAAGGTCTGTTCCTAGAGACTGGAAAGTAGCACAGGTTGCACCAATATTCAAGAAAGGAAATAGGAGTAACCCATTGAATTACAGACCCATATCACTGACTTCAATGTGCAGTTGGATTTTGGAGCATATACTGTACCTTATGAATCACCTTGATGAAAATGAGTTATTGATACATAACCAACACGGATTCAGAAAATATCGCTCTTGTGCGAAACAGCTAGCTGTTTATTCCCATGAAGTACTGAGTGTTGTCGACAAGGGATCTCATATCGATTCCATATTCCTAGATTTCCAGAAGGCTTTTGATACCGTTCCTCACAAGACTCTATTAATCAAATTGCGTGCATATGGAATACCGCCTCAGTTGTGTGACGGGATTCGTGATTTCCTCTCAGAGAGGTCAGAGTTTGTAGCGATAGACGGTAAATCATAGCGTGGAACAGAAGTGAAATCTAGCGCTTCGCAAGATAGTGTCATAGGCCCTCTGCTGTTCCTGTTTTACATAAATGATCTAGGTGATAATCTAAGCAGCCCCCTTAGATTGTTTGCAGATGACGCTGTAATTTACCGTCTAGTAAAATCGTCAGACCATCAATTACAATTACAAAATGATCAAGAGAGATTTTATGTATGGTGCATAAGTGGGAATTGGCACTTAACAAAGAAAAGTGCGAGGTCATCCACATGGGTACTAAAATAAGTCCGATAAATTTTGGGTATACGATAAATGGCACAAATCTAAGGGCTGTCAATTCGACTAAATACCCAATAATTACAATTACGAGAAACTTAAATTGGAAAGACCACATAGATAATATTGTGAGGAAGGCGAAACAAAGACTGTGCTTTGTTGGCAGAACACTTAGAAGATGCGACAAACCCACTAAAGAGACAGCCTACATTACACTTGTCCGTCCTCGGCTGGAATACTGCTGCGCGGTGTGGGATCCTTACCAGGTAGGATTGACGAAGGACATCGAAAAAGTGCAAAGAAGGGCAGCTCGTTTCGTGTTGTCGTGCAATAGTGGTGAGAGTGTCACTGATATGATACGCGAGTTGGGTTGGCAGTCATTGAAACATAGGCGGTTTTCATTGCGGCGAGATCTATTTAAGAAATTTCAATCACCAACTTTCTCTTCTGAATGCGAAAATATTTTGCTGACACGTAGGGTGAAGTGATCATCATAATAAAATAGGAGAAATCAGAGCTCGAGTGGAATGATTTAGGTGTTCCTTTTTCCCACGCGCCAGTCGAGAGTGAAATGGTAGAGAAGTAGTATGAAACTGGTTCGATGAACCCTCTGCCAGGCATGTAAATGTGAATTGCAGAGTAACCATGCAGATTTAGATGTAGATGTATCGCGTTCAAAGACCTGGAGATCAGAATGCCGTTACAACATTATGCCTGCCCACACCATAACATCTAGACCACTAAAACGATCATGTTGGACAATTTTCCCGGGTGCATTACTTGTTCCTGCCTCTCGTTTTATGAGAGTACGTTCAGAATCACCATCCAGACTGAAGTTGCTCTCATCCTAGAAGGGCACGCAACCGCACCCCTCGTCGGTCCAGCCCTTACGGTTTTTGCATCAGCCTAAACCCTGCCGCCGATGAGCGGGCGTCAACAGAATACAAAGAAGTTGGGCAAAGAGTCCACCCCAGTGAGTCAGCGCTCCACTTTGGAGAGTGAGATTGCGTGCCTTGCAGTCTTGTTAAATGTGGTTGCAATTGCGCCTGCTGTTTGAAGCGGGTCCCTTCTTTCATGTTGCACAATGTATCGGTCATCTGCTGCTGCAGTTGACCGTGGTCGACCACCTCATCTCCTTCGGGCAGCGGAGCATGTGCTTCGGAAGGCTCGCCATACACAGGAAACAATGCTTCGCGCAATACCAAATTCTTTGGCTGCACTCGTCACACTTCGTCCTTCTTCCAGTTTTCTTGTGATACTTCCCAGGGTGAAGCCATCCGAAAGTTGTCTCCGGCCATCTTGTAGTGAAGAACACCTCCATAGGGCGCCGTTACTGCACGCTGATTGACAACCTTCTCTTCTCGCATTCCTTCAACTGCCTCTTCTAGCCAGCCCTTTAGTCACGCCAGGTGACGTCCAACTTCCTCTGCACGACTGGAAGACCTCTGGCAACATGCTCCCGCACTTTCGTTCATTTACACCTAGTAGTTAATATGTTATATTACTTTATCTGTCCCGCCTTCAAGGTTTGCAGAGCAGTGTAGTAATGCTTAGACGTCACAGAGGGTGCACACAATCCGAACTAAGTTATGCTTCCGTCTTAGGTCATGCAAAAAGTTTTCAGTTTAACATCCAACCACAAAACACGGTTCCACTCGAAGTGTATCTACAGTTAGTTCGACAGTATCAACACCGAGCCTCACGACAGCATCAGGGCGTATCTCTAGTCGCCTCCAAGAATACCCAACTGGACATTCTACTAGTTATATTGGTCACGTTCACTGGATTCAGGACCATGCCAGTATTCAGATCTACTGACAAATTGTGTTATTATTTATGGCATCACGGACACAGTTGTAAATCATAAAGAATATTTTCAGATGGCACGGTATGGGGCATCGGAAGTTCGCATCTTTCCTGGGGAACGCGACGGTGGATAGGGTGATGAAACCTCATTAAGTGGATATTATATCATGAATTTGTTAGTGATCTGACCAAGGACCTGAATGTACTCAACACAAATTTGAAGAGGGAACATAAACTAATTACCTAAGTATTTGACACTGTTTTGGTTGCAAGAGGAAAGTACTGTCACGGATAAAGCAGCTTTCAGAAAGTTTAAATGGTTATACTAATTGTAAGGGGGTCTCAGTAGAAATGCATATACCATTAGGATGAAATGGGATCTTTATTAAACCGATAAACAGTACAAAAACACTGAATTCATTAAAATGATGAACACACACGCAGATGTATCGATGAAATGGTATGCACGAAAGATGATATACATTTGAAGGATAAATGTTCAAAACATCAGAAGTGAGTCTCTAAAGGCACTATAAATACCGTAAATGCGATCGACAACAGAAAAAAATCCTCCAGCTGTTGCCATGGCTGGGAATGCCGAACGCAATGTGCGATTTTCAAGCAGCGCACGAGCAGCATCATGCTATATGACACAATCTTGCAACGCAGAAGAGTGACGAGATACAGCATCTAAGTTTACACATTGACGACAAACTGATATTCACTGAACTTATAACCGACAAAGCAATGAAAATATTGCATAAGTTAGCAAGATTAAATACTACAAAGAATAGACTACCCATAAAGACAATAGCACATATCATATACCACTATTCGAATCCATAATATACTTTTCAGCGAGCGCGTGGGCGCATCAGCTGAGGTTTGCAGCACATAAAATCATAGTGAAACGTAGCCGAAGAAATCTTCGGGTGTCTTCCGCACAGCAGCGGCCGAGGCACTTACACGTGACGATGGGGAGTCTGCCCCACTGACATCAGTCAAAGAGCGGCAGCGTACTGGTTGAAGAAAGGCAGACGCGACGTAGTATTTGAAATTATGGAGGAGGACATCATAGAAAGGCGCCAAATAAACTGCTGGCGAAATAGTACCTGGAATTCGACAGAAAAGTAGCGTCGCCTCTAAACCTTTTTTCCAAACATCAGAGAACGAACGAGGCTAAAATATATAGATTCCGTACGTGGAATCGTCCATTTCCTCACTGGCCATGGTCCATACCAGAACGACTCCACAGGGCTGGTCTCAGCCGAACACCCATGTGCATTTGCGGAGAACCCCTGAACATGTCACTTTTCACTGTGACGGATTCACACACTTGTGACCCCGAACTGAGTATGACATCATTTGACAAATTCTACGACGAGGCTAAAACATATAGATCCCGTACGTGGAATCGTCCATTTCCTCACGGGCCATGGCCCATACCAGAACACCTCCACAGGGCTGGTCTCAGCCGAACACCCATGTGCATTTGAGAAGAACTCCTGAACATGTCACTTTACGATGTGACGGATTCACACACATGTGACCCCGAACTGAGTATGAAATCATTCGACAAATTCTACGATAGCCGGAGGATTGGTGCATGCTCAATGACATAACCGATAATGTGTCTCGAATTATGCAAATCAAGAGCAATCACATACACGAATAAGAGTAAACACACAAACACGGAACAGGATATTTGAAATGACACAAACAAACTCAGATGCTGAAGCAGATACAGACAGTGGGGCCTAGATGTAAGATAAGAGTAAATTAAGGAACACGGAAATAGGTCAGCTGTTATAAAACTTTTTAACATGCGTAGAAACGTCCTGAGTAATACTTGTATTGTTTATGAAGCTTAGGTAAAGTAATATCTGTAATGAAAATGTTTCACTTGGTTATTAAGCTTAGATAAGATTTTACCTTACATGCAACACAAACATCATGCACACAACACGTAGTCATAAGAAATTCAAAGATGCACAAATAATGTACAGATTATTCCCTGTGTAAAGCACGCATGACCTGTAACAAATGTAATATAAGAGTATTAAAAATATTACGTCTGTTTACATAAATTTATGAAATGAACATTAAAGATGTGACAAACTCGATGATTTGCCGAGCCCTAATACTCAAGACAGCTGTGGTGTGATCTCTAACACAAATGTATTTAGTTTCCTATTATCTTTTATTTTTCCTTCTTAAATGCAAGAATCATATTATTTTAGATAATTTTTCCGAATTTTTAATACGTTATAACCTCTTTCCTATCTTCCTAAATTCTTATTTATATTCATAATCCGTTAACTTTAAGATTTTAATTTCTTAATTAGTTTAAAGATCCAGTGTTATTAAAACTTATTACAAATAAGAAATGTCAAATAACTTTCACATTCTGTACATGTACAATTTCATATTGTGAAAATACGACCTGTCTCAGTAACTAGATGGCACGATATTTGTGAATGACTACAAATAAAATTAAAAAGGTGCACAAGCTATGTTACGACATCTGAACATTTAACAGTCCACCGTTAGTAAAGTGCTGCGAACAGTTGTGAAATTGTATCCCTAACACAGTTCCAGGCTGACGTGGTTGCAGATGGTCGTCACGTTGAGCGAAGTTTGTAACCTGGAACGCAGCCACCGAACGCAATGACAAATGTTACCCTCTCGTGTCGAAATTAAGATGTGTTTCAATGGTTTATCTGTTATTTCTGTTCTGCATGTCCTTACAAATATTTCCACAAAGTTTCGTTGCTCTTCTATCACTCGTTTATCATGGCACTCTCTCAAGCAGCGGAAGTTTAATTATAACCAACCTGCAATGTGATGAGATACATATCGCCACGCACACTGCGTTTAGCTTCTTTCAAATGAGCTGTAAAGTATGATTGAGTTTGTTAATTCGTGTGCTAAAGTAGGTCTTGTTTAACTTAGCACTTTTTCTACAACATGTGTGATCGAAATCCGTGTCAGTGATTGGCATCCTAAACCTCAAGGGATTTACCCACAGTTTATTTCATTTTAAATGTTATATTTATTCCTTATAGAATGTTATTTTTGTAAGGCGATCCTGAGACAGTCTACAGAAAATATTTAAATTTAGTCAATTTCAGTGTATAGGCAAAGCCACCAGGACTGAACAGTATACTTTATTCCGTTTTCCAGCTATAGCTTCAGTCAGTTTAATTTGCTTACAACCATTGATTAATTTGAAATTTCCTGGGAGATTAAAACTGTGTACTGTGCGAAGACTCGAACCAGGTTCCTTGACCTTTCGCAACCAAGTGCTCTGCCGATTGAAGTATCGAAGCACGAATGTAGGAAATGAGGTACTGGGATAGTAGAGTTGTGAGCGCGGGCCGTGAGTTGTGTTTGGATAGCTCACTCACTGGCACATGAGAGGGTGTTACGTGACGTCCGCCCACACCAAAAACGAAGAAAAGAATGTCGCAGAGCACTTGCCTGCGTGAAGCAAAGGCCCCTGATTCGAGTCTCTGTCCGGCATACAGTTTTAATCTGCCAGGAAGTTTCAAACCAGCGCAACTACCGTTGCAGAAAGAACATTCGTTCAGGATTCATTCATTTATTTCGCCCTTCCCTGAGTCACAAACTTCCCACGTTGTACGTCATCCTTATTAGCATCTTGAATGAAATCACTCTGAGAGCTCAAATATTTCATAGAATCTGGTATATAAACTGAAGCGCCAAACAAACAGGTAAATATGCGTATTCAAATATGTAAAGATGAAGTGGGGATTTTCCCTTACGACCGTTTCAAAAGTGTACCGTCAATATCAGGAATAAACCGTCAAGTCTCCAAAGTCGCTGCGGCTGGAAAAAGATCCTGCAAGAACGTGACCAACAACGACTGAGGAGAATGGTTTGACGTGACAGAAGTGCAACCCTTCCGCAAATTGCCGCAGATTTCAGTGCTGTGCCACCAAGTATCAGCGTGAGAACCTTTCAACTAAAAATCATCGATATGAGCTTTCGTAGCCGAAGGCCCACTCGTTTACCTTTGATGACTGCACGATACAAAGTTTTACGCCTCGCCGGGACCCGTCAACACCGACATTGGACTGTTAATGATTGGCCTGGTAGGACGAGTCTCGTTTCATTTTCAATCGAGAGGATGGACATATGCAGGTATGGAGCTGGTGGAGGCCCTGTAATGGTGTGGGACGTGTGCAGTTGGAGTGATATGGGACTCCTGATACGTCTAGATACGACTCTGACAGGTGACACTTACGTAAGCATCCTGCCTGATCGCCTGCATCCATTCATGTCCATTGTGCATTCCGATGGACTTGGGCAGTTCCAACAGGACAATGCGACACCTCATATGTCCAGAATTGCTACAGAGTGGCTCCAGGAACACTCCTCGACTGGCCACCAAACTACTCAGACATGAACATTATTGAACTTATCTTTGATGCCTTTCAAAGTGCCGTTTAGAAGACACCCCCCCCAGTACTCTTACGAATTTATGGTCAGCCCTGCAGGATTCAAAATGTCATTTCCTTCCGGCACTACTTCAGACATTAGTTGAGTCCATGCCACGTAGTGTTGCGGTGCTTCTGCGTGCGCTCGGGGTCCTACACGGTATTAGGTAGGTGTATTAGTTTTTTGGCTCTTCAGTGTAAGAGAAACATGCATTAGCGTGTCCCTTTTAATTTATCTTTCGTCGTTGGTTTTCAGATCCTGAGGTAAGTATGACGATGATGCAGTTTCTCCGAGATCTTCAGGCCATGGAGACGAACGACTTCCACTTGCTAATGTTGATCTAACGGCAGAGATTTACAGCTCGTTAAACAATAATGAGTAACTGATATTAAGGCGCGTTTTCGGAGTGTGCAGAATCTACTTAGGTTTTATTCGTAACACTTTGAGATAATGAAACTCGGAGCCCACAGTTCAAAACTCAGTTTTATGTTCAGAAATATATTTCTGCTTAGTAATTCCCCCCCCCCCTCCCTCCTCCGACCCTTTTAGGGCGCTTTTGCGGAACCTTGCTTGCCCTAATCCTGTAAAATTGCTTCTTTTATTTGAGGGTATTTACCAGGGCATAAGACAGCTATCAACTTACAATATCATCTCGAATAGTCCGAAAATCATTATCTAAATATATATAACTGTTTATTGTGAATTTTAGCTGACCTGCCTAATTACATTTGGTTTTGAGAGAAATTTATTTTTACTGTCTCAGTTGTGACATATAAACGACCGGTAACACGTTTCGATCATATGAAGGGCTTATTTCAATAGTGGTACAGGTCCATTTTTGTTCATTTTGAGATACAGAGTCCTAAAGTTAAATGAGCGCTGAAAAATCTGCAGTTGAGATACCAGAAATATTCAAGCATATGGCATCTTGCTAGAAATGAACCTTTCTTTCTGTTTGTATTGATCATTAATTTCAGAAGTATTATAGGCAGAAGAGTGGAGGTAATGGACTTGTACCACTATTGAAATAAGCCCTTCATATATAACTTTCGTCTGCAGATGTGAACTAAACAAACTTTACGTTTAGATCTAAACATATCAAATTTGGGAATGCAGCAGTTGTAACGTGTTAATAGCAGTGTAAAAACTGTGGTGTCACCTCAAGGCACCACACTTGCTAGGTTTTAGGCTTTTAATCGGCCGCGGTCCGTCAGTACACATCGGACCCACGAATCGCCACTGACGACGCTAGCAGACCGAGCGCCGCCACTCGGCTGGTCTTACGAAACAAACTAGCACGCTGGCCAGTTCTACAGACAACTTTAATAGGAATGGTTCACTTGTTATAGCTTCAGAGATCTCATTTGCAGAGACACTAGTTAGCATAGTCTTCAGCTAAGTCAGTAGCTACGACCTAGCCAGGCGCCACATACAGTTTATGCATTGACAATTGACCTATATGTGTGAAGCAATCAGAATTGTAAAGAAGTATTCGCAGTTCAGTCTATAACTGCACTTCTAAATATTATTGTACAAAGTCAAGATCGACGTACACCGCTGATGCTGAATTAAAGCTAAGTATTTAATTTAGTCCTGTCTGCTAACTTTCTAATCACCTAAGATATTCCAGATACATCCCGTCAAGTATAGTTCATTGATCCTCACGTCAGCCTACGTGATCAACGCGTGCAATTAATGGCCAAACCTCGTGATCAGACTGTGACGGCACAAACCCCCGTTACTAGATGGATATTTCTGGTATGCAAGGATTGCTTTGTGGAGAGCGAGCACGCTACATGGCGCGCGATTCGCGGAAGCGCGTGGCGCGCCCGCGCGAGATTTGCAACGGTCGGTGGGATGGTCCCCGGCCCGGGCGACCACGTGGCCCGCAGCTTGGGGCATTGTTTGGTTTTTCGCGCATTACGCGAAAACTACGTAACTTACGGTGAAGAGCGATGCGGCAGTGAATTTTGGTCAGCAATATGCACCTTCTGAAAGTTCGATCTTTATTTCAAGTCACGAGACGCAAAAGTTATAGTAACCTCTAAATCGGTTAATATCACGAATACTGAAAGATTAATAAAAATAGCAAATAACAACTTACAGGGATGAGCGAGCACTCATTAAAAACGTTTCGACGTAGCGGATCGAGTGCCATAGTCATATGTTAAGATTCAAAAATAACGAAGCCCGTAAAGAGCAATAAACGAAGTTTGAGGGAAAATTGTTTATAAAATTCAATAGAAAATTCATGACGTAAAGAACTGCACTGTATAATATACTGAGTGGCATCACACGTATTTTAAACTAGTTAAGTTATACTATACACTTAACTTGCAATAGTTTTCATTGTTTGCAAATTATTATTAACATTTATCGCCAATAATTAATTAGTTATTATAGATATGAAGAGTTTGAGCAGCGCAATGTGTGGATCGCTATAGATTACGCCGCCGGCCGCGGTGGTCTAGCGGTTCTAGGCGCTCAGTCCGGAACCGCGCGACTGCTACGGTCGCAGGTTCGAATCCTGCCTCGGGCATGGATGTGTGTGATGTCCTTAGGTTAGTCAGGTTTAAGTAGTTCTAAGTTCTAGGGGACTGATGACCACAGATGTTAAGTCCCATAGTTCTCAGAGCCATTTGAACCATTTTTTATAGATTACGCCTAAAAACGGTGCCATATGCAGTTCTATGTAAAAACTTTGCAGCACATATGTCAACAAACAAATTTGCGTTAAGTGGCGAAATTTTGCAAAAACTAAAACTTGATTTACGGGTGATAGAATGAGCCTAGAAATTCATGTAACATATAAGCGAGCGGCCATCTTGGCCAGGGGTTAGTCGTTGGTCAGTCGTTTAGGAGGGTGGGTGGCGAGCAAGCCCCACTTGAGGGTGGCCCATGTGGTCGTTTAAAGTAAGAATTTTTCGCCCCGATTTATTTCGACAAAGAGTATTGTTTAATAGTGCAAGTGTGCAAGCATGTATTTGGTGAACTGGAAGTGCTACGATTATTTGTGTGAGTGCGATTTACGAGGTATACATCGTCGTAAGTGAACATGTGGCGAACTGTGATTTCGCATCAAAACTGTTAGAACAAAGAGGACAGTGGGACTTGTGGTTCTGTTCGAATTGATTGAATAACTTTCGATTATAGCGGCGTACGTTACTGCTATTGGGGGCTCGGAGTCAAATGATTAATAAAGTAAAACTGTAAACCGTGTCACCAGTGATAATTTCGCTGTGTGAAAGAAAAGGACAACGCCAATAAATAGTGATTGAACTGTGTCGTGAAAAACTGATTTTAATATAATAATCGCCTAGTTCTTGTTCCCTAGCATAAACTGTACTTATGTCTGAGTGAATAATTAATTAAAAAACTATAACAAATGCGCGGGTGTGGAAGTGTACTAATGCACTGAGTGTGGAAATCATCCCCTGAGACTCACGTGAGAGCCAAAATTTTCAATAACATTTTTTTACCAACATTTGTATATGCACATTCGTGTGGAAACGCAGCAACGGCACCTCTTCTTTATTTACTGCCCCGTCGCAATACTAAGAGTCAAATTGCGTGACTCAGCCGGGTCACCCTTTTCCCATGAGGCCCATAGTTCCGCCTCACACATAACACAAACACTATAACTGAAATGTATTAACGAGCCAAATGACAACAAATATATTAACAACGGAACCATGGAACACAGAGGCACCAAAGCAAACGAGTAATTTAATGGAAATCAATGAGGTTCGGGACACTGTAGATGAATTCATTGACATCACACAGCGTCTTTTTGGATATAAGGGAATGATTCCGAAATATTAGCTTTTTAGATTCACTGAAATTAAAGTGACTGTATTGATTATAACTAAATAAATGTACAAACAAAGACATTAAATGATATTAGCCACGATGTATCGAACGTTAAACAGTTACGTGAGGAGGATGCGGTTGTATTTGTCAGAAACTTGGAAACTAGGCAAGGCGAAAAAGAAGAAAACTGCAGACTTTTGGGATATGGTGCTGGAGGAAAACGCTGCACAGACAACTTGTACACGTTGCTAACCTAGCAATGACTTCAGAGAATATCAGGCTTTTCTACATGACAATTCTAATTCATTGCCTACACCCAAATGTCAGAATCATTTAGTAACATTAGACTGATTTTATAGATAAGCTTTTAAACATACAGTATACAGTGGAAATAATCGGAATTTCCGTTAGAAGCTGTGAGCACTACATACAATGAAGGGATGACATCACATATCTATACTTAAATGGAGGAAAGACGATACATTCTAGAGACATGATGTCAAGACGAAACTACCATTTCTCCTAGATAGGAGCAATATTGCGCTAGCAAGCCACAGCAGCCTGCCTATTTTGTATGCCTACAACGGACAAGAATTCCCAGTCCTTGGCGTATGTAATTCGCCAGCAAATTTCTAGGGAGCGTAAAGTGTGTTTCTTTTCATGTACTCAATTCTAAAATCAGTGCAGACATATCTGGGTTAGATTTATTTCATTTGTTCAGCATGTGCATTCAGAACAGTGTGTTACAAATCCATGTTTCTCTAGCTCACAGTAACGCTTCTGACTAATGTAGCAACTACGCGGAAGTATTTGAAACAGGTGTAGCAAGGGCCAAAGGCTTTGAAGTGCACATCGCTGTGAAGGGCAACGCACAGCCCTGAATTTTTCGCACACGACTGTGAGGCAGTATGTGAGCAAGCTGCAAAGATGGCAAAAGCAATAGCATTATCCAGTGTGGTTTCGCAAGCCAGTGCTATAACCCATGGTCATTTTGAAAAAGCCTTCAGGTAGTTTACCCACAAACTGCATTATATTCTTTTCTTCTTCCATATCCCGAGGAATTGATGGACAGATTGAGACAGGATCGATACTTTCAAAAATAAATATGTAAGGGGCACATATGTAGTTACCACTGGATGAACAACCCAAGAAATATTTTGTGATAAACACTTATTTTTGTGCCAGTTGCAAAGACTACAGTTTGGGAATACTTCAGGTCGTGCAATTTTTCATCGGCTCCTGGAACACTTAACAGCGAAAGTTTGTTCTTGTATTATCTATCTGGACGATATTGTCGATGTAGGTCGTACGCCTCTAGAACATTTAGCAAATTTAAACTGTTTGTTTTATGTTCTTTCTGCAGCTGGCTGAAAGTGCAATGCAGACTCCGGCTCCTTCTTTCAGGAAGAATTGAACTATTTAAGTCACATAATAAAGGCACAGGATATACATACAACTGTATCATACGTGGCTGTGATTAGAGATCTGCTGCCGGCCGGTGTGGCCGAGCGGTTCTAGGCGCTTCAGTCTGGCACCGCTTGACCGCTACGGTCGCAGCTTCGAATCCTGCCTCGGGCATGGATGTGTGTGATGTCCTTAGGTTTGTTAGGTTTAAGTAGTTCTAAGTTCTATTGGACTGATGACCTTAGATGTTAAGTTCCATAGTGCTCAGAGCAATTTGAACCATTTTTGAAGAGATCTTCTTGTACCACGTAACATTAAGGAGCTCCAGTCAGCCATGGGGAAGCTCACCATTATACGAAATTTATTCCTAATGTTGCGTAAAATGCTGCTCCACTTAAGCGGCTGCACCGGAACAATGTTCATTTTGTGTGGTCCAAAGAATACCAGAACCTGTTTCAGAAACTGAAAGGGGTACTGTTAAGTCATAGATGTTTTATTCACTTTATGTTAGCTGTGTATGCATCTTCTCGTGCTACTGAAGTGGTGCTCCCCGATAAGATTCGTTCTTCTGACAAACCTATTGCTCTTGCTTAGCAAAGCGCAGTTTAACTACAGTCAACTTGAAAAAGGGGCGCTTGCCATTATCTATGGTGTTACGAAATTCCAGCAGTATTTGTATGATCAGAAGTTTTATTTCTGACAGATCATCGGCCTTTGACGGCCTTGTTGATTCCTGCCAAGTCTGTCCCACCTCGGACAGCGCCAAGTTGCAACATTTGGTTCTGATATTGTTTAATTATCAGTAGCGTTATTGTATGGGCCTACTGCCCAACATTCGAACACTGACATGTTGTCTCGGTTAAGGGTCGGTGCCCATACAGCGTTTGATTCGTCTGAGGAATCATGTTTTCAAATCGATTCTCAGGATGCTTAATGTCTTAAAAATTTTCTTTTCGACTTTCGACATGTTGCTGTTGTAACTACTTCTGACGCAGTTCTCCAGATTGTTTTTCAATACGTGCAGCACGGATGGCCACACACTCTGAAAGAAAATCTCCACCTAGTAACGCGACGTTTTTTTTCACATTGTCACGTGCTTTCCGCGCCATGAGGTATGCCAGTGGGCATACACGGAACGATGAAGTACGGATACGAGTAAGTCAGTGCTTCTACCGCAGAATAATGTTTGTCCAGAGACCCAGCAAGTCGCTGGAGTCCACCTCTGACGTCACTGGTGCTGGCTCCCGCCCAGCTGCCCGAATCCATGTCCACCGGAAGGTCCTCACACCACTTCGGAGGCTCCCATTGCCCTCCATCGCACCACGGCATCTGTGTGTCTGATGCTTGCGTACCCCCTGCGTCATGTTTCTCGGCTGATGTTTCCGGACGTCCGTGCCGGCAGGGAAGGCGTGCGAGCAGGGAGGCGAAATCACAGCCACAGTTACAATTCCTGCCTTCTCATTTGCGTCCGATTTCAGTCCTCATGTTCGTCAGCCCTGCACGATGACGGTCCAGAGGTTGGGGCGGGGGAGGAGGGGGGTAACGTGCAGAGATTGTGGCAATGCGATTCGGTGCCACATACGTTGGCGAGGTCTTGTTGCAATCCGCAACGACGTATGGGAGACGCTTCTGAAGATCACACCTCCCCTCTCAGCACATCAGTGTCCCAGCACTGGAGGTCAACATAGAGCCGAACATGGAAGCACTCTGTCCATTTCGTGACTTTAAATGAAGGAGTCAACTTCATAGCGTAGGACCAACAAGCTGTTACAGTTCTGATAAAATGGTACTGTTGCAAACGTCGAACATTATACCTAGAGAGAACAGTTTGTTATTTAGTGCATCAAGTGACGCTTTCACAGCCAATGACAGTTGTAAATAATCCAGTACTTGTGTGGCAAAGAAGTGTGGCAGAGTTAAGTAAATCTTTTATTCATTTATGTAATAAATGAACTAATATTTGATGTGTTGTAGTTTGATGAGCCTTCTCCCAGAGCAATCAAAGATCCCACAGTTACAGCTGGACGAAAGTAGTTTTAGTTACAACACTATTTTGTATCAATCTTGTGAATCACACTTACGTAAGCGGACGGCCCACTCAGCCCCTGTTTCCCGCTCTTTTTCAGCTGTCTGTTTCAGTTTCCCAAATCATTAGTTCCTACGTTTGTGGCTTCCGTTACCACAGTCAGCTGGCTCACTGCCGGCTGCAGTACTCACTTCCGTGTCGAGCTGTTGAGGCGGACGCCGAAGTAAGTGGTCCTAAGCGTTAGTAGTGTTATTTATTGTTTTATTTATTAGTGAGTTCGTTTTAGTCTAGATCACTCCTGAGGTTACGGTACTCACGACTCCAAAGAGAGCCGCACCACAATCGATAAGCCGCGCTCTAAACACTCGTGGCGCAGTAGTTGTATGGATCGGCAGTATGAACTACGCCGAGGTCGGCCAGTGGCTGCAGCTGACATCCCGTGGGAATCACGTGTATAGATAGTGATTGGTCGATGCCTCGTCGAATACCGGAGCACTGAGATACGGCAGACAGATCTCTTCAGTGCGCCAAGCCTCCAGTTACCGCCGAGTGTTCGTCCGTCGTCTCCGAGACTTTGGCTCCGTAGCCGTCGTTGGTCAGCTATGGACTCCAAGTAGACATCACTCAGAGGTGCTGTGGCAGAACTTTAATATTTTAGAGGACTTGTAATAATTTCAAATGTCTAAGTGTGTTGTATATTTCATAAGAAGAAAAGTCATTTACGTTGAATATTCCTTCATATTTAATAAATATCGTTTTATTACTAATTGTTGGGAATCTTTCTGACGGAGGATAACCTACGCCGTCCTGCTGCATTTCCAGCAACTCTCTCTAAGATAGCGCCTTTGCACCAGTTCCAAGCGTCTGTTTGGCGTGGGTGTGACCCTCCACGATTGACTGGCAAGGCTGCCACACTTTTATGTCTCCATATTTATGTTCGTACAGCACTTTTCACGGCTTTTCCTTTCATTTTGGTATGTCAGTCCTTTAGTTCCCTTATGCTACTAGCTCCTCCTCTTATTGACAGATGGTGGCACCTGAAGATAAAGCTTCAGGATTCAAAATTGTTCGTGCAATAAATGTGTAATTACTGTCAACTGAAGTGGATTTTTTATTCTATTAATGAAGTACTCGGAGGGCTGTTACACCCTAAATGTGTTGGAGCGTATGCTGTGGACTGAACATTGTACAGATTTTTATTCCATAAAAGTTTTACTTTTCTCACAAATACTATTATTCCTGGGGTCTTAGCATTACATAGGACAAGAAATCCAGTAATATTATATTAAGTGTACTATTGTTGGAAATAGTAACTCCCATAAAATAATAACCTTCAGGAACGACCGAAGGTAGAATGGCACATAAAGCACAAGTAGATGCATGACTGAGAAAAATCTTAAGAAAATATAATTCATAGGCAACGAAGTGACTTAAAAAACACTATTGCTGATAAAATCTTGTTAGATGATTGGTTGTGACTGACCTGCAAAGCAATCACGTAAATATAAATAACACAGTGGATAGTTTTGCAAGCCGCATGAGGCTGGTATTCACCATTCGAAGAAAGTAACAGATAATCTCAGTAAAAAGTCGACGGATTCCTCACGAAGTGTTGTTGAGTAAGTGTAAGTAAAATGCATTCAACAAAGAGTGTGATACTATTATGCTGTCACCATCGTATATCTGGTGTAGCGATCACAAGAAAAAGATAAAAGAGATTAGGGTACGTACAGAAGTATATGGATAATAATTTTTCGTCGATCAGAATGTGCGTAGAACAGGAACGAAAATCAATAGTATCGTTATGATGTACCCCCACCATACACTGTAGGATACCTTAAGGAGTACTCATATGAATACATAGGCGGTAAAGTGCAGCGATTTGCAGGAAGATCTTCGGGGGATTGACGACTGGTGCAGGGAATGGCAATTGGAGCTGAAAGTAAGTGAATTTAACTAATTGACCTAAATAGGAGAAGACGAGAGAAAAGGGACTAGGATATGTGGAGAGACATATAGATAATCTATTTTTCCTTCATCAGTATGTATGTGGAACAGGAGCGAAGGCCGATAATATTATTATGATGTACCCCTCACCATGCAATCTACAGTATCTTGCAGAATAAGCGTTAGATGTAGGCTGTGCACAAACGGTATTGTTCTCTATAGAAAGGTTGCAACACCACCAGACAGCAGCAACTTACAGGAAGACCTGCAGAGAATTGACGATCAGTGCAGGGAATGGCAGTTGAAGCGTATCATAAATAAATGGAATGTACTATATACGAATATGTGAAGACACGCTCCACTTTTCTATTGCACTATTGTCTACAAACCACTACAAATATCAGAAATCGTAAAATATATAGAAGTAAGCATCTAGACCGATCTAAAGGTAATGATTACATAAAGCAAGTACTAGGAAAAGCAGATGCCATACTGAGATTGGTAGGAGGCGTCTTAAGGACTTGTAATCCATAAACGAAAGAAGTGGCTTACAAAATACTTGTTCAACTCATTTTCAGGTATTATTCATCAGTCTGGAACACTTACCAGGCCAGATTAATAGAAGATACAGGCAAGGTCCAACGAAGAGTGATGCTTTTTGTCATGGGATCGTTTATCAAGTACAAGATGCTAAACGAACTCTTGTGACAGACACTATAAGAGGGTCATAGTGCGTTACGAAGAGGTTTACTGTTAAAATCTGGAGAGCTTACTTTCGAAGAAGAGTAGGACAACATATTACTTCCTCCCACATATGTCTCTCGAAATGACCACAACAAAAATCGTACCACTGCTGTGCATCTGATTTTTGGTTTTTGCTGGGTCCAGGGGGGGAGGAGTAACTTAAAAAGGAGTCAGACGTATAAATATCTGGGACATAAATAAATAACCGATAAGAGCACTGGTCACAGTTTGAGTACATTAGGGTCATGATAAGGTCAGAACGACCTTCTCGATTCTAAATCGTCTGCCATGCTTCTTCACGGGCCTAAACAAATGGTACTGTTTGTATGTCATGTAAAATATTACTCATGTGAGTTTTTTATGACACTTGTGACGGCGGAGAGAATGGGGGATGCAGGCAGTGGTGTATGCTATCCACAGATGCACCTTTTCGAAACTGACGAAAGTAGACACTGAAAGGTGGCTACACTGAGCCACTGCGCCAGAGATTGCGCCAAAGAGTATTATTCAGCCGCCTCCACTGGCAGAGTGTTAGGGAAGAACTCGTAGTAGCCAGTGCTGGGGGAGAACTCGTAGTAGTCAGTGCTTGTTAAGAACTCGTAGTAGTCAGTGCTTGTTGAGATGTGCTAGTGAAAAGTGCTTGGGGAGAACTCGTAGTAGTCAGTGCTTGTTGAAAACTCGTGGTAGTGAGTGCTTGCTGAGATGTCGTAGTGGCGAGTCGGTGTGGAGAGATTGTAATGTTTAGAGTGCTTTTCATCAATATAAACGAAGGTAAAAAAAAAAAAAAATTCTTTTCTCTCTCATTATTTCAATGTCCTGAATAATGCGTCATTACAGGTTCAGTCAACAAAGCATCTGACGTGTGTTCTTGTATTAGAGTGTAATTCTGGTTTTCTTGCGCAATTATAGTATTTCTATTTTTTTATCACTTCAGTATAAATGGTATTTGAATTTTCTTGTCTTATTGAAGAAGAACCGTGCCAGATGTGTACGTTGAATCACACTTCCACACACAGAACAGCTACACTTGTGCTTTGTTGGCTTCGTAGGTTTTATAGTTGCTGGGGACTTAATTAATTAATTGTATTAACGAAAATTTTCATTTCATTCTTTGTTGTTGTTCTATGCAGTCAGATAGCGTAATAATACTAGTCGGGGCCAACCGTTTACGAGACACAGCGTAATCGGACATACAGCCACCAAAATTAAAAAATATTTGCATTGTATTTAATTAAGCCCCCATGCACGTGGCGACCGCTGCTTCGGATCGTCCCTTGGAATTCTTCTGATTGTAAAAACAGTAGACAGTAGTATTGTTGTAGTAATTTGTAGTTTATATTGCATGTGTAGATTTGGTAATTGGCATTCTTCTAATGGTATTTTTCAAAATTTGATTTGTTGTCTTGTATACGCATTTGACAATTTAGTGCAATTATTTCAATTGTTCGTTAATCGTGTTTGAAGGAAACATTTTGTGTGAATGGTATTTTTGGAGATAAAGTGTCATTGTGTGCAATTTTCATATAGTGACGAGTTTTGTATATTTTGTAAATGATTACGCGATCAACGAAAAAGGCAAAAATGATGAATAGTGAGAATGACGAAATTGTTAACATGGCGAACTCGCCAACACAGGAGAACAGTGTGATGAATAATGAAGTGGAAAACAATTTAATAAGTCGGGAAAATAGTCTGGAACCATTTCAAAATTTTTCTCAATCAGAAAATTCACAGAATACGAGATTAACGACAGAAGATTCTGTAATAGTATCGAACACAGATGGCCTTACAGCTATGACGAAGGAAGCTGGTTTTGTGGGAAATGTTAGGGGCGAAAGGAATTTTGAACTAGTTCATACGGAGCAGTTGATGAGTGCAATATTAAATTTGGGAACACGGTTAGACTCACTGGGATCACAAATGGGAACAATGGAAACACGGTTAGACTCACTGGGATCACAAATAGGAACAATTAAAACCGAGATGGGAACTTTGGGATCTGAATTAAAAACTGATATGGGAACAATGGAAACATGGTTGGACTCACGAATAGGGACATATTTCAAAAATATGAGAGATGAGTTAAAGAAAGAAACCAGAGAAGAAGTACAACCGATTTTGAATTCTCACAATAATAGATTAATTGCAGTAGAGATTAGACAAAGGGAACAGGATAGAGAACAGGAAGAAAGAGATCGCGTGATAGTACAAAAATTTTCAGAATTAAATTTACAACGTGCACACGATAAGGAAGAAATATTTGAGAGAATCGAGGAATCCGTACCAAATGACAGAATAAATAATCTAACACAACAATATGAACAGTTAACTACCAAATGTGTCAATACTGAAACCCGAGTCGCGACACTTACGGAAGACGTAAATAAACAGAAAGAAAAAATAGGTGACTTATCGGAAAGAGTTGAGGAGATTTCAGATAAATTGACAAATCTTAGTTTACATGGGGACAGAGATTCGGATGATACAGCTCCATTACCGTTTGCAGAAACCGAAGAGTACCAGAACATAAATAAACATGTTGAAAATCAGGGAAAATTTAATGAACGCGTTAAAAGGGAAGTTGAGGCATTACGAAAGCAAGTCAAGCAAATTGAAGGCGAAATCGTAGGAAAAGATAGCAGAAGAAATTTAGAATCACAGGTAGCAGAGGGGTTTGAAGAAAGTAATTTGTTTCGTGTACGGGATGCAACAAGAGAGCGCCAGGCGCGTGAATTTAACAATAATCGTCATTGTGACTGGGACAGACGCGGTAGGTCTTTGTCGCCACGAGGCGAAAACTTTGACTATAAACACTTTTTGACTGTTCGGAAATTTAAGATCTTCCGCAATTCTAAGAATGACATACATCCATGTGCATGGTTAGATCAATTTATGTACGCACTTCCACCAAATTGGCCACTAAGTCACAAACTGGAATTTATGTGTGGATATTTAGAAAACGAACCGGCGACGCGGATGCGCGCACTCATTAGAGATTGTAATAATCCGAATGATTTTTATATGCATTTCTATCGGCATATTGGTCCGAAAACACACAAGACAGAGTCAAACATAGTCTGATTATACAGCGTAATTTTAAACAGTCTGAGTTCCGCACGCCGGCAGAATACTTTGAAGACATGATTCGAAAGAATCAGTTCCTGTCCAACCCTTATAGCCCGACTGAATTAATTCACATTTGTTTAACTAAGCTGCCACAATCCTTAAGACAAATTGCTTTAGCCGGAAGATGTAAAGACGACATTGAGACTTTTAAGACTTTGTTGCAAGAACTTGAGTATGACAACGACGACGAGACTTCTTGTAACTTTTTCAGTAACAGTATTTACAATAGATTTTCAGAGAAAAGGGATAGTGATCGGAACGGGCGTTATATGGGTAACTTTGAGAATGACAGACGTAACAGACAGGACAATAGATACCAGCCTTATGACAATAACAGACGTTCTAACAGAAATTACACAGACAATTATAATAATGGTAATTCCTACCGGAATGATCAATCATACGGAAACAGTAATCGGTATCATCAAGACAGAAATTATTCATACAGTAGTAGAAATTCTTACGACAGAAATAACCAGGGTAGTAGATACAACAATAATTTCAGAAGTGACAGTCGAAATCACACAAGAAGTAATTATGCAGACAGACAGGAAAACAGAAATTTTAATAACAGACACAACCAAGAATTTGCATCTAACAGACAGGAGGGACCTAATTGGCATCCTCCACGTGACAGAACTTCAGAGAGACAAGTGCAAATAGTAGAAATTGATCCGCGAAATGACGCGAATAATCAAAGACGTGACGCAAACAATCGACAATGACTTGCAGCTTCGGCTTCTGGCAGCAATATAGACGGTTCAGAAAGTAATGACACTACGACTTTACACTACGTACGCCTGGAAGACATGAGAGACATTTTGCTAGACGAAAAGGAAAATAATGTAGACGCATTTTTACATCCTGTTATTGAAGTATGTGTGGGTAAGAATAAGTTCACTGCAGTTTTAGATTCTGGGAGCCCATTGAATGTCATTAGTGAATCAGTTTTTCGTATATGTGAAAGAACTATTGCCTGTCCTGTGTTACCTGTTTCTAAAACTACAATTCGAGGCGCTATTTCTGGAAAAAGTGTGGAAGTTAAACAACAGACCAACTTAAATTTCATTTGTCAAGGATACGAATTTTCTGCTAATTTTATTATTGTTCCATTACTCAGTACCCAAATTATATTAGGTATGGAGTTTCTTAACGCACATAAGGCAATTTTGAACTTTAAAGAAGGAAGTGTAAATTTGACTGTTGCCGGAATGCCGAAATGTTTGAAATTTTTCGAGTGTTTAACAAGATCTGAGTCAGATACAAAATGTTTAAGGTTTCTTACTTCTGATGTTTTCGTTGAGCATTATGACGACAATGTGTTTATTCATGACAATGACAATAGATACAGAGACGCGATGGATGATATAATTAATAGCGAAGAATTAATTAATGAAAAGGTTAAGAAAGCTGAAGTGCCAGATGACGTTGCAAGAGAAGAGCTGCACCACATTTTGACTTCACATGCTACAGTGTTTAGTCATCACACAGGAACTATACAAGGCTTACAATATTTATTTAAAGTAAAAGAACACACACCATTTCGCGGGAAAACGTACGCTATTCCTTTGGCTTACAGAGACAAGGTTAAGAATGAACTTCAGTACATGTCAGATCAGGGCATTATTGAGCCTGCAGTCAGTCCTTATACTAGCCCATTACACGTTGTTCTTAAGAAGGATGGGTCAATTCGTTTGGTTCTGGATTCCAGACAGATAAATAATATCATCATTCCTGAAACTGACCGCCCACAAAATTTAGATGAACTTCTTCAACATTTCCATGGAATTAAAGTTTTATCCACGATTGATATGCGCGCAAGTTTTTGGCAAATAGAACTCCACCCTGACTGTAGAAAATACACTGCCTTTTTAGCCTTTGGTAACTGTTACCAATTTCGGAAATTACCGTTTGGACTTACTGTATCTTCAGCAGCATTCATTCGTAGTTTAAACGAAATTTTACCTGTTTATCTTCGTGACAACATTACTTCATTTTTGTTGTTGTGGTCTTCAGTCCTGAGACTGGTTTGATGCAGCTCTCCATGCTACTCTATCCTGTGCAAGCTTTTTCATCTCCCAGTACCTACTGCAACCTACATCCTTCTGAATCTGCTTAGTGTATTCATCTCTTGGTCTCCCTCTACGATTTTTACCCTCCACGCTGCCCTCCAATACTAAATTGGTGATCCCTTGATGCCTCAGAACATGTCCTACCAACCGATCCCTTCTTCTGGTCAAGTTGTGCCACAAACTTCTCTTCTCCCCAATCCTATTCAATACTTCCTCATTAGTTATGTGATCTACCCATCTAATCTTCAGCATTCTTCTGTAGCACCACATTTCGAAAGCTTCTATTCTCTTCTTGTCCAAACTATTTATCGTCCATGTTTCACTTCCATACATGGCTACACTCCATACGAATACTCTCAGAAATGACTTCCTGACACTTAAATCAATACTGGATGTTAACAAATTTCTCTTCTTCAGAAACGCTTTCCTTGCCATTGCCAGCCTACATTTTATATCCTCTCTACTTCGACCATCATCAGTTATTTTGCTCCCCAAATAGCAAAACTCCTTTACTACTTTAAGTGTCTCATTTCCTAATCTAATTCCCTCAGCATCACCCGACTTAATTAGACTACATTCCATTATCCTTGTTTTGCTTTTGTTGATGTTCATCTTATATCCTCCTTTCAAGACACTGTCCATTCCATTCAACTGCTCTTCCAAGTCCTTTGCTGTCTCTGACAGAATTACAATGTCATCGGCGAACCTCAAAGTTTTTATTTCTTCTCCATGAATTTTAATACCTACCCCGAATTTATCTTTTGTTTCCTTTACTGCTTGCTCAATGTACAGATTGAACAACATCGGGGAGAGGCTACAACCCTGTCTTACTCCCTTCCCATCCACTGCTTCCCTTTCATGTCCCTCGACTCTTATAACTGCCATCTGGTTTCTGTACAAATTGTAAATAGCCTTTCGCTCCCTGTATTTTACCCCTGCCACCTTTAGAATTTGAAAGAGAGTATTCCAGTCAACATTGTCAAAAGCTTTCTCTAAGTCTACAAATGCTAGAAACGTAGGTTTGCCTTTCCTTAATCTTTCTTCTAAGATAAGTCGTAAGGTCAGTATTGCCTCACGTGTTCCAGTGTTTCTACGGAATCCAAACTGATCTTCCTCGAGGTTGGCTTCTACTAGTTTTTCCATTCATATGTTGACGATATTCTTATTGCTAAACGTTCTTGGAGTGAGCATAACAAAATTTTGGATTCATTATTACGTATTTTTGCACGAGTTGGCATTACAGTGAACTTAGAAAAATCTGAATTTGGTCGTTCTCAGGTGAAATTTCTCGGTCACATTATTTCTACAGAAGGTATTCTTCCTGATCCAGAGAGACTAGATGCTATTCGTAATTATGCTGTTCCTACCACAAAACGTGATGTTCGTAGTTTCCTTGGTGTCTGTAATTTTCTTAGACGCTTTGTTAGATTGGACGATTTGGCCACACCTCGTTTATGTGAACTATCCGGAAAGAATTCTAATTGGTGTTGGGATGAGGAAGCTCAGTCAGAATTTGAACAACTCCGTGATGCTTTAGTTGCTGCTCCACTTCTTTCACATCCGGATTTATCTAAAGATTTTTGTTTGGCGACGGACTCATCATACAAAGGCGTAGGTGCACATTTATTTCAAGAGATAGAAGAAAACGGCGTTGTAGTACAGAAGACTATTGCATTTGGAAGTCGTGTTCTCTCTAAATCAGAAAAGAATTATTCGATAACGGAACTTGAAGCTTTGGCGGTTGTTTGGGCTTTCACAAAATTTCGCGCATTTTTGTTTGGCAGACATACTAAGGTTTACACCGATCATCGAGCTCTGGAATTTCTTATGTCAACAAAATTAACTCATGGCAGATTGTCACGATGGGCGTTGTACCTACAGGAATTTGATTTTAGTATTGTTTACATACAGGGTTCTTCAAATATTGTTGCTGATGCTTTATCACGTGCACCTATGGGTTTGAAACAAAGTGCTGAAGAGGACTGCATAGAAAACAATTATTGTTTGATGTATATTCAAGGTGTTGCGTTTGAGAACTTTATTTCGTCTTCGCTCCAGGACATCGCTAAGGAGCAAAATAAGGATCCAATCTGGAAGGACATTAAGGAGAAGTGGAGAAGAAAGGAAAGCGTAGCGATTAGACAGCATTATTTAGTTCGCAATGACATTCTTTTTAAACGAAAATCGGTCGACAACTGTGTTTGGTTAGTTTGTATTCCTGATGAGTGGGTTAATAAGCTGATTTGGTATACGCATTTTAGTTATGCACACTTTGGTCCCAGAAAATGCTTTCATAAATTACGGGAGAATTGCTACTTCAGTAATATGGAAAAACGTATTTGATCTGTTCTTGCCAAATACAAATTATGTCAAAAGGCTAAGCCGCCAACAATTTCTCACAGAGCACCGTTGTTTCCTATCATTCCAGCGAAATTAAAGGAGATGGCTGCAGTTGATTTGTTCGGTCCCGTGGTTCGTTCTACTAATGGTTTTGCGTACATTTTCGTAGCAGTGGAGTTGACGTCAAAATATGTGTGTCTTACACCTTTACGCAAAGCAACAGCTCGTTCAGTATCTAATGCTTTCATCAAACATTTTCTTAAAGAAGTTGGTCATGTTGATAAGGTTATATCAGATAATGGATCACAGTTTCGTTCTAAAATTTGGCTTCGTACTCTACGGCGTCGTAAAATTAAACCAATCTTCATTTCACTTTTTCACCCACAATCTAACGCTTCAGAGAGATGGATGAAGGAAATCAATAAATTGTGTCGTCTTTATTGTTATCAGAATCACAGAACGTGGGATCAGTATCTTCATATTTTTCAAAACATTCTGAATGAACTTCCTAATGACTCAACTTCTTTACCGCCCATACTGATATTAAAAAACAAAGCACCGACAAATCGCATTTCTGAAATCGTTCCTTTTCTGCCTTCACGGAAACTGCGGCATTCTGAAGTTGTGAACATGGCTCTGCGCAATATTGCATCTGCACCTGCTAGAAGAGAGAAATCAGCTAAGCGTCCTGGTCGTTCAAAAATCTTGTCAGTTGGTCAAAAGGTGTTAATTAAGTCTCATCGTTTATCTCACAAAGGAAAAGGCTTGTGTCGCTAATTTTTTCTGCTTTATAACGGTCCATATAGAATTCGCAAAATTATTCATGATAACACTGTTGAAGTAGAAACTCTTAAATCACGACGCTCTAAGGGAATACATCATATATCTAACGTTAAAATTTTTGTGGAATGATATACTTTTGAAAAATTTTTGTAGAATGACATACTTGTGAGAAACTAACAGCTACATGTAAACATGCAGAGAATACAAGGATACCGCGCTGTGTTTTGGCGGCGGCACGTACTCAAAGCAACAGTGAAGTCTGCGCGCCGCACAAGGCAGTCGTTGACCGCAAACAATTGCTTCCTACGTCACGCGCCTACAGCTGATCGAGCGCTCAGTGCGAATGCACTGACAGCCGTAAACAAATACACAGTCTAATTTCTCCGATTAAATTCAGTATAAAGTTATAGTGACTTGATGAATTATGTTATTAACATTCAGTATTTTTCAGGATACGGTTCTATAAAATCGAGGGCGGTTCAGAAAGTAACCTCCGATTGGTCACAGTGCGGGTTGTGGGGGGAGTAGCGACGCCATCTGTGCGTTCACGCACTCAACAGGTCAGTCGGTATCAAGCCGTGGTCGAGTGAACGTCGTACCTGCGCTAGTTTAGTTTTTTTGGCAGTTTGAAATGTGTGCTGCAATAGAAAACCCCGCCAAATGTGAAGTGCGTGCTGTCATAAGGTTTTTTACAGCCAAAGGATATTCTGCAGCAGCTATTCATCGTGAGCTTTGTGCCGTGTACGGACCAAGAGTTATGAGTGAAGGAGTTGTCCGTGAATGGGTACGTTTATTTAAAAGTGGACGAGAAAACGTTCATGATGAAGAGAGGAGTGGTAGACCATCATTGGTGACTGACGAACTCGTTCAGACAGTTGATGCAAAAGTTCGTGAAAATCGACGTTTCTCAATGTCGGAGTTGTCTACTGGTTTTCCACAGATTTCTAAGACTCTCTTGTACTAGATAGTGACAGCAAGATTGGGTTACCGTAAGTTCTGTGCACGATGGGTGCCCAAAATTCTTACCGACCACCACAAAACTCAAAGAATGGCCTCTGCATTAGACTTTCTGTCACGTTATGAGGACGATGGAGAACCATTGTTAAACAGAATCGTGACCGGTGACGAAACCTGGATTAAGTACTCGTACGTGAACCCTGAGACAAAAGAACAACCAAAGATGTGGGCACATTCAAATTCGCCTACCAAACCAAGAAAAGCCTCGCAAGATTTTTCTGCCAGAAAACTGATGGCAACGGTGTTTTGGGATGCCAAAGGGGTGGTGTTGGTTGAATTCAAGGAACGTGGTACGACCATTAATCAAGACGTGTACTGTGAAACAATAAAAAAGTTACGACGGGCTATACAGAACAAACGCCGTGGTATGCTGACTTCCGGTATCGTTTTTTTGCACGATAACGCCCGTCCTCACTCTGCTCGCAGAACAACGGCCCTTCTTGAGTCCTTCAAGTGGGACGTTATCAACCATCCACCTTACAGCCCAGACCTGGCGCCAAGTGATTATCACCTCTTCATGCATTTGAAGAAATGGCCCGGGTCACAGCGGTTTGATGACGACGAAGAGCTCAAAGATACGGTCACAGGCTGGCTCCAGGCACAAGCGGGTGATTTTTATGCAGAAGGAATTTCAAAGCTTGTGAAGAGATACGATAAGTGCCTCAATCGCTATGGAGACTATGTAGAAAAATAGTGCAAAGATGTAGTTGTAAGATGTATACATTAAAATATTTTTATTTAACTTGGTGTATTTTTTTAAATCAACCGGAGGTTACTTTCTGAACGGCCCTCGTATTTAAGAACTTCAGGTAAATTCTGTGTGTCTCCAACGTTAAGAGGACTTGCTATCGAGAAAATTTCAGAAAGAATGTAATTTCCAAGAAGAAACTAATAAACTAAAAAGGTAACTATTTATTGAGTTTATTTTTCAGGTAACATATTTCCACTTAGGTACGTACTTTAGACGTAATTTGCTGCTCGCAGTTACGTGATTCATACTTTGTGCTAAATTTCATGTTCTATGAATTTACTTGTGAAGCGACGTGCTTGCGTACGCTGATTTTGACAATGATTATTAATGAACTGGGTTGTAACTTGTGTATATTATGCGTCACTTGGCTGCACTGCTTTTTCACTGATGTCATATTTTTTAATTATGTGCCTGCTGTGCTTATTTATTTAAATTATAATTGTCACCTGATTAGTTGTGCTGATATGTATGTAAGTTATACTTTGTGATTTATCTGCTTGCGCCTTCATGTTTACTTATTAAGATGACATATGAACATTTATTTGCTTGTGCTGATATGATGCTAATGACGTGTTTATTACGTAAGATATATGTTTACTGCTATGCGTATGGATTGCATATTTACACATTTCTGTTTTGTTGTCATAACTACTCTTTAATTTGGTATATAGAAATGCTGATATACTGTGTACAAACATAGAGTTTAGGTCACCCTATTGTATTAATTATAGATTGTTCGCTTGGCAGAGCCTCGTTGTAAGAATTGTGCTGCATCCACTTGTTGACATTCTGTTCTCTACTGGTATATTTACTCGCTATTACATGTTTTGCTTACGCTCAGTGCCTTATATTTTTAATATAGGAAAATGAACTGCTATAATCCGACGAACGACATTAGTACAAGAAACTTCATAGAAGTCACATGAGCTGGAGGTTTTATGAAAACTGTATAAATGTATGCTAATAGGAAGGAAGCTAACGACATGACATACCAAAACTAGGTTTAGACCATTGACAGTTATTACACTGCATTTTTCGTGAGCAATTGAAATAGGAAGTGACACTTGACACAAGAAATACTCCACATGTTTGCTTCTGTTTGCCATAAATCTTGAAGTGGTGTACACACTGTGAAATATTATGATCATTCACACTCCGTAATCGTACTTAATTACTGAGAGTTATTCGAACTAAGTCTGTTAGAGGTCATGTATGCAATTCTTTTATTTAATGATGGACAGAAGATTTGGCTCAGATGGATTACACAGAGGTTGTGTGTTGACAGTGTGTCTTCGGATTGTATGGGATGATGAGGTTTGCATTAGGATTTTATCTGTACTTGTTCGAGGAGACTGACTAGAGGAAAGAGTTGTTATGGAAGTGAAATGATATTGGCGGTAAGGTTTATATGTGTCGACGTATTCAAGAGGTATTATTGAGGTATTGAGATTATATGAAGTTGATGATTATTGGAGTTTTTGTGGACAAGAGGTAAGGTAAATGATATTGATGATAAGATTTATATGTATCGACGTAAGAGGTATTATTGACGTATTGAGATTATGTGATGCTGATGATTATTGGAGGTTTGGTGTATAAGAGGTAAAGTAAGTGAGGTGCATATTTTTTTTGTTGGTCTATATGGAACAAGGAGGATGAAGATAGCAGACTAGAACACTAAAGTGGAAGGAAGATTGTCTACACACACTTTGTTAAATCAATAAGCAGTACATATTTTTTTTTTTTTTGGAGAGAGGAAGTAATTGTATATCTTGGCTCACTGACAGTTGTTCAGCAACCGTACATTTGATCTGGCTTGGCAAACATTGGTCTTGACATGATGACTACGACGTTGACTTAACTATTATTGACTGTTATACATTGCTGCCACTACTACTTGATACACATGATGAACATGAAATTTTGACAGAATTGCATTTACACAGTTAACACTATTCAATTACACAGTAGTACTTAATGTGGATGAACGATGAGTGAGTGTGTTTTGTGTGTTTTCTTTTCCTAATCCTACCCACCTATCTCCTAAATATTATTTTATTTGTTTGTAGTGGCTTGCACTGACACCCATAATTATTATAGGTTTACTGATATTTGAGTATTTGTAATAGTTAATATGACAATTATTGGATATCATTTGTGTGTTTATTAGAATTTATATGTTTAGTGTGTAAAAGCATTTGTATGTGTATTCAAACTATTGTTCACGCCTGAACTGTCTGATTAGTGATGGTGAATATTATGAACTGTTACCTGCACTGGTTCAACATTGATGGGTGCCACTTAGGAATGATTAATTTCTGCTGATGAAATGTGTGCTTAGGATAGTGAATATTATGGACTGTTACTTATACTTTTTCTACATGATTGGTGCCACTAGGACATGTTTAATTTCTGCTTATAAACTCTGATGAGCAGTGTGATCAGTGATAGTGAATATTATGGACTGTTACTTGTACTTTTTCTACATGATTGGTGCCACTAGGACATGTTTAATTTCTGCTTATAAACTCTGATGAACAGTGTGATCAGTAATAGTGAATATTATGGACTGCTCTCTGGACCTACTCAACTTTGCTGGGTGCCACAAATGGAACTACTTCTACTGAAATAATGTTACTTCTTGCTGTCTGCACCTACTCAACATTGCTAGGTGCCACTGATGATCTGCTTCTACTGAAATAATGTCACTTGTTGGTGTCTGCACCTGTTCAACATTGCTGGGTGCAACTGATGAACTGCTTCTATTGAAATGATGTCACTTGTTGGTGTCTGCACCTGTTCAACATTACTGGGTGCCACTGATGGACTGCTTCTACTGAAAAGATGTCACCTGTTGGTGCCTGTACTTGCTCAACATTGCTGAGTGCCACTAATGGAACTGCTTCTACTGAAATGATGTCACTTGTTGGTGTCTGCACCTTCTCAACATTGCTGAGTGCCACTAATGGAACTGCTTCTACTGAAATGAAGTCACTTGTTGCTGTGTGTACCTGTTCAACATTGCTGGGTGCCACTAATGGAACTGCTTCTACTGTCATAATGTCACTTGTTGGTGTCTGTACTTGTTCAACACTACTGGGTGCCTCTGTTGGAACTGTGTCTACTGAAATGATGTTACTTCTTGCTGTCTGCACCTGCTCAACATTACTGGGTGCCACTAATGAACTGCTTCTACTGACATAAGGTCACTTGTTAAGGTCTGCACCTGTTCAACATTGCTGGGTGCCACTAATGGAACTGCTTCTGCTGAATGATGTCACTTGTTGATGTCTGCACCTGTTCAACATTGCTGGGTGCCACTGATGGACTGCTTCTACTAAAATGATGTCACTTGTTGGTATTTGCACCTGTTGACCATTGCTGGGTGCTACTACTGGAACTATCAACTACTTGTTTCTTGAACTATGGAAAGCATGTTATGTGAACATTTGTATAAACTGATTTTTTGTTTATTGTGTGAACTATTATGTAAAGTCACATGTATGAAAAGAAGTTGTATTGCTTACTGTATTTCATATATTAGGTTATTGAAAGGTCAGTGCAAAGCCAAAATTTTATCTAATTATGTGGTATTTAGGTATTAATATTATCTTTTATTTTTGTCTGTTTTTTGTGGACGAATTTGGTGGTATTTTCACCACCAATGCTGGCAAAAATACCATCAAATTCTGGCCCGTGGAGGAGGGGCATATGAAAGGTGGCTACACTGAGCCACTGCGCCAGAGATTGCGCCAAAGAGTATTATTCAGCCGCCTCCACTGGCAGAGTGTTAGGGAAGAACTCGTAGTAGCCAGTGCTGGGGGAGAACTCGTAGTAGTCAGTGCTTGTTAAGAACTCGTAGTAGTCAGTGCTTGTTGAGATGTGCTAGTGAAAAGTGCTTGGGGAGAACTCGTAGTAGTCAGTGCTTGTTGAAAACTCGTGGTAGTGAGTGCTTGCTGAGATGTCGTAGTGGCGAGTCGGTGTGGAGGGATTGTAATGTTTAGAGTGCTTTTCATCAATATAAACGAAGGTAAAAAAAAAAAAAAAATTCTTTTCTCTCTCATTATTTCAGTGTCCTGAATAATGCGTCATTACAGGTTCAGTCAACAAAGCATCTGGCGTGTGTTCTTGTATTAGAGTGTAATTCTGGTTTTCTTGCGCAATTATAGTATTTCTATTTTTTTATCACTTCAGTATAAATGGTATTTGAATTTTCTTGTCTTATTGAAGAAGAACCGTGCCAGATGTGTACGTTGAATCACACTTCCACACACAGAACAGCTACACTTGTGCTTTGTTGGCTTCGTAGGTTTTATAGTTGCTGGGGACTTAATTAATTAATTGTATTAACGAAAATTTTCATTTCATTCTTTGTTGTTGTTCTATGCAGTCAGATAGCGTAATAATATTAGTCAGGGCCAACCGTATACGATGCACAGCGTAATCGGACATACAGCGACTGAAAATTAAAAATATTTGCATTTTATTTAATTAAGCCCCCATGCAACACATAAGTGATTGGTGTCGAATACTGCAGCAAGCTAAGAGTAAATAGCTAGACGAACACATTGCACATTACACCACTTCGAAGGAATTGCCAGAAAAGCTTATTAATAAGCGTACAAACGATTACATTTACGAAATAATATGTGTGCGGGAACATTATTACAAGAAGAAAGTGGTACTTTGTGACCTTATTTACGGAAAAGGATTATGTCGTAGAAATATTTTGTATATTTCGGTGGTATAATCAACTAGGCTTGTCGATCAGAGACTACAACTCTGATGCCAGCCTCATAAAGGAATCTTTTATCAGGAATATGTCAGCATAGCAGGAAGCCCAAGGAAGCAATGACATGAGCTGTGCTGCGAAGAAGAAATGGACGTTTTAAGTAAGACACGGCGGAACGCTATCTTGTTGATGGGAATACTTCGAGAAACTTGTGACTTTACGCTTTAGAATCTTACACATTTGCGGAACATTTTCTGTTTGTGAAAACTGGGGACCAGATTTAGAACAAATGTATTTCCTTCAGTAGAGAACTATCCTCATTTAGATATATGTTGAATTAACTTTTTTCCTGACAATCTGAAAGGGTCTTATAGTGCATATGTCGTGACTTCGACGTGATGAATGATAAGGCTATTTTTGGTGCTGTTTATAATACAATATATCACGTTACAGTATTGAATTTATAACCTAATAAATACTCAAGTAATGTGTCTACTTATATTTTAATCTATTGGTGGCAAAGACCTAAAGCAGTTAAGGTTTTTCATAAACTACATGTTTATGAAGACTTGTTCTGGCTTGCTTCTTCATTCTGGACTGGGACTAATTGACATTCATGATGATTATTGTTTGGCACTGTCATTAGGTCTTTGAATTTACTTGCAGTGCTATAAATAATACCTGTAAAGCATGAGTGTACTATCAGTGGAAGTTCTAAGTGGAGATTATAAGAACATATCACAAAAGACTTTATTGCCGATCATGTGAAAAAAAATTGTTGATAGTGACAAATGTTCCCGTAACGGTTTCCTTACAAGTTTCGTAACAGATTCTTTGGAGTTGAATGTGTCCATTTTGCTACTAAAGCAATAGAAATTCGCTGTTTATTATAGTATAAACATATAATTTGAATTTGTTGTGTGTATGTTTTTGTGGATACTTCTAGAAGTTTTATTACATAAAATGTACGTATTTAACAGGATTATTACTACATAATTATCATATCGGTAGTAAGAACATAGATCTACGAAGTTCTTGTGAGACACTGTAATGTAGGGCAGTAAATTGGCCGATTCAAATTTTAAATTGGGGGTTGGATTTACGTAAAGCGTGGGAACGTAGCCGTAATTTACGTCACCGGCACCGGTGCATATCTTTAGTGGATTTTCGTCCAGCCAGAGAACGTGTTGGAGACGTGGCAGTAACGAATGAGTCGCATAATTCAACCCTAATTCAATAATAAATGAAAAACGCTAGTTTATTTTACTCTACAGTATTTATTTTATTGTGTTAACCGGTTTTCACCTTACAAGGCCATCTTCAGACATTTACTGACTATTGGCGCCAAAGGAGTTACATTGTTTGTAGACGATATTGGAAAAGAAGTTACACATCTAAATCGAAGCATAAACGTACAGCAAATAACATCATTGTCAGTGCGTTGGTAATGCAATGTAAAATGTAAAAAAGGGAACAGTAAGTAAATATAAACGGAGTAAACAGGAAACAACTGAAACAGCAAGCCCACATGATAGTTTATACTAAGAAACAAAAGGAATAAAATCAGTACTTGAGAAGGCTACTCCAGGAGGTGTAAAACATGGAGAGTGACAGGAAAACCAGTTAAATGAAGAAAGAATTAGCAATGTAACTATAGAATGTATAATTAACTTAAGCAATATCAGTAAGATAAACAGAAATGAATAAATACAGGAAAATGGAGGAGTGGGAGAACAAAATCAAACTAGCCCTTTTCATTTATTATAACGTTGTTCTACCAAGAACCAATGGAAGATTCAGTTAGCATCATCAGTCAGTAATTTACACGTATAGATACTGAAGTGACTTCTTTGCGTAATTAGCAAAGTGTTGCTTTCAGCGGTGTCAAAATGTACATTTGGTCGTTACGTTGGAAAAGAATAATTACCGAATTTTCAGAAAGTACAAAATAAATATTAGTCTCACAGACAAGCAAACCGCATTTTAGTTTTTGTATATCTGAAGACCTTAATGAAGACATACGTGAATGTCATTTTGGAACGGAAAAGGAGGTACAAGGCAGGTTACGACTGGTTTCTTCAGCGGCCCAGCGACTACTTTAAAAATGGTGGCGCCCTTTCATTTGGAACATGAATGTCTTAAAATTTTCTGAGTTAACTTGAAGATAGAAAACTGTATACAAATTTCTAGGCGTACAGGGAATGATAAGTTTTCTAGTTGAAAACCTGAAGCATTACAATCGCTTGGAACGACAGATACGGTTCAGCTCCTGACATCTCGATGTTTTATGTGCCTCGGTTTAGCTCCAGAAATCTTGATATTTTATATGTCTTCCTATTACACGTGTTTTCATATACACCTAGATGGCATCTGCTCAGTTTCAAGTTTTCTCTGATAAAGTTATTTCTCAAAAATTATCAACACAGAAAAATTCTTTAAAGAGGCATACACATTTCACCGAAGAGTGATAGTAACACGTCCCAACTTAAAATTAACCCCAGAGCAGGCTACATAACAGTCAACAACTCTTAGTCTAGCTAAACTCTCCTATTTTTTCTTAATGATAATCGTCAACGCCAACGTCTAAATATCAACAACAGGAAACAGACGAATACGGAAATTTCCGGATCCTGAGGAGCATATCCGCGAACTGGACGCAGTAAAGCAAACAAGAAACGTGCAGCTTAGTGACTAATGTGCTCGACAGTAAACTTATTAATTAGTATCCTTATTTGAATTGTGCTACGCTATTCGCTGTATACCGGAAGATAATTCAGGATGTCTTGCCTGTTGGACTACAATGATAAGACACTCTTTATTAACTTCAACGAAGTCACATTTTATGTTAGCCATATTCATAATACAAATTACGTGGTTCACAACTTTTTCCCTTTTTAGGGTTCCGCATGTTAAATCGGTAAAAACGATACCATTGTAGAATCACTTTATTGTTCGTCTGTCTGTCCGTCTGTTAAGACCCCTTTTTTCTCAGGAACGGTTAGAGGTATCAATTTGAAATTAATGTGAAATACTAAGATCTAAGATCCCTTAGCGGTGTGAAAAATTTAAGCGCCTGAGTCATGGAGTCAAATAATACGGCCATTTATGTCACATATTTTGATACTGGGAAACTCACTCGTCAGAACTTATACAGTACTTCTCGTTAACCTAGAATTATGAAATTTGGCAATAAGCAAGATTTTACAGCACAATGGAAAAAATTCTGAAAATTGTTAATTTATAATAATATCACATAAAAATATTTTTTCCATTTGTTGTCCGTCTGTCTATGTGTCTTTTCAGAACACTTCTTCTCAGGAATCGATAAAGGTATCAAGTGAAGTTTATGTAAAATACTCAGCTCTACAGTCCCTTGGTGGTGTAAAAAAATTAAGTTTCTAAGTCAGTGTAGTCCAAAGATACGGCCATTTACGTCACATATTTCGACACTCGCTAATTCACTCATCAAACTTATTTAAAGTTTTTCAATGACATTAGGAGATATATATTTATATCACTCATCAAGTCCTGTAGAGAAACTATCTGTATAGAGAACCCTCGGAGTGCATGTCCTACTCACAGTCGTGCGGTTTTTTTTTCAGATACATACTATCTCTTTTCGGACGTTAATATCTGTTTTTGCGACACAAATGAAAATTATTTCGTCAACTCAACAGTCGTTAAATAATATCACTGCAGTTTCCAGCCAAATAGATTAATGTTTGTGTACTCACTAAGATAGAAACAGTTTATTATATTTTACCATAACATATCACATATGTGATTATCACGTCTTAACAGATTCTATTTCTTCCTACGTGTGCAAGAGAACAAACTGTGTGAAGTTCGAGGTCAAGGATTTTGCCACAAGCACTCTCCACTGTATACGTGGTCGACTATGATACCGTGCTGATATAGCATACTGATGCGTGACTGGAATAAACAGCCCATGAGAAAAATAGAAGAATGGTCACTGTCATGTTTATATTTATTGGATATTAACCGGCATAAGATTATTGGTCTTCAGCAACTTGATGAACTGATGGCTATGATGAGACGACACCGGTGGGGAAAGCCTTCCTTATCTCCACTTCTGATTAACTCGCCGAAGCATGCGCCAGCACGAATACGCTGTAGCTAATGGCATATTAAGCTTTCCATCAATGAATACGCCTTATAACTATTCATCTCACGCTGACAGCATTTAAAGCTCCCCTATGCATATTCAAATTGTGTACCACCTCTCTTTGTTGACGTTGCGCACCGTGTTTGCGGAAGTCTAATGACCAGCGGTGCGGCTCCATAATTAGAGATTCATCCCACGATCACATCTGACTCGGACCTAAATCATTGGTCACCATTAATTTACTCAGGAGGTTCACTCTTGTGGAATGATTTGAGAACACAAATGGTACTTTGCTATACTTCCAAAGTAATCGAGGTCAACATTCATGGTGCAAGGCTCATTATAGAACAGTTGGAATCGTTACTAGGGCAGATTTTGTTGCATAAATTCTTTGATGATAGTTTTTCTTCCTGGTTGGTAGAGTTAAACAACCCGGGATTCGTGCGAAAATTGTGACAATATCACGAAAAAGCACAGCTTCGGTGATCAGTTGTTGAACGAGTTGTGCCTGGTGCTTAGTATGTAATTCATTGCATTAGCTCTTCTGTTTTTTTTTTAATGAAACGTTTTGTCAGTTCATTTCTGTTACTCTTTGTAGTGTTCTTAATCAAATCTTACGGGTAGTTCTTCATGTTCAAATGGTTCAAAGGGCTCTAAGCACTATGGGACTTAACATCTGAGGTCAACAGTCCCCTAGACTTAGAACTACTTAAACATAACTAACCTAAGGACATCACACACAGCCATGTCCGAGGCAGGATTCGAACCTGCGACCGTAGCAGCAGCGCGGATCCGGACTGAAGCGCCTAGAACCGCTCGGTCACAGCGGCCGGCTGTTCAAGTACAGTTGGATACTTACGTTCTTTGTGGGGTGTTATTTTCCTGTTCTTTTTCCTAGTCATCTCATACACTATTCTGTGTATTTTAGGGTATTAATATTCCAGCAGTACATAAATGTCTTCTGTCTATTATTAAGAACTTTTCAATTCGTATCTCTCTTCGAAGCTAGCAAATCGAGCCATATCTAGTTATTGGTTTTCCAAATCTGTTGTACGCGAAAATGATAGTAGAGCAGTTGTTACCTCCAAGGTGTGAATGTATCGTTCCTACGAAGTTGGTATTCTTGCTAATCTTCAGTGTTATGTGACTCATATTATGTAATGCGTAGTCAGTCACCACTTCTAGATGTCTGGCCTCATTTATTGGTTGTATTCTGCCTTCCAGTACTATATTTCTAAGTTTCCTGTCCTTTCTTTTTGGTGGTGATCATGTTTCTGTGTTGAAAACGTTCTAACTGACCCTTTGGCGGTAGGTTTTGTGCTAAAGTTCGGGCAAATATCGCGACATTGTTCTTTTGGTTTCCTGGTTGATGTTTTCAGCACTCCAACACTCTCACAGGCAGAGTCATCTGCGTATAAGGCTTTGTTTCTATTTTAACTCTCCGGCATCATTATACCTGCAGTTCGATGGCTGTAGAGTATTGAGGACAGCACGTAGTAACGTTAACGTAAATTTTTTCGTGTGTCTTCACATCGGCACCACATATAACAGCCGAGAAGAAGTGTCAGCAGTACTGGATCAACCTATGTCTTGAGGAACAGCCTAGAGGGCTAAGCTTGCATAGCACAACAGGAGAAGAGAACTCCCACTAAGAAGAATTCACGCGGATAGCAGTGTATCTTGGTCCACTCCTATTTCCAGTATCGTGTCTGGTGGGATATTCTCTCATCTTTCCATCATCGAGTATGTTTATTATTAAGTGATAGACATAGAAATGTAATTGCCAGGTCAAGGAAACCACGTAACGCATTTAATTGAAGCATGTGCACGAATAATGCTGTATGGCATTTTGCAGTTGTTGGGAAATTGACAAAAACTGTTAGTTCCAGACAATTAATACGATATAATAATGTAATAGCAGATATGTATTGTTTGTGCATACAGACTGTGGAAAATACTAATTTCTGGTTTTTAAATGGACAATTTTTTACTTGATGTTGACAACCATGCTTTACAATACAGTGTCTTTCCCATGGGCGAAGCACATTGTGGGTACGGCGCACGTTTAAACCTCGATGATCGTCACTACACAGCTTCAACCAAAGTACATCGGTAATTTTCAAAGCAGGCGGCTTCTTCAAAAGCAGCTCGATGGATCTTATGTCCTTGAAGTCTTCCATCATCATCTCGTGAATGGTCAGGCCGCAGCAATGACGTGCTTCCATTCTGAAGGAACCACAACTTTTGACACTTTCTTTCTTTTCTCGATGACTTCAAAATCCCTGTCACAAGGTAGGAAACTGTGACCCGAACATAAAAACTTCTGATGTATTTCTGTAAAGTACTTGCAGCTGATCAGATAGAAATAAAGCGCTAAGACTGCCCAGTTGTTGTTCTGCCCGACACAGCGGTCAGACCAAACAAACAGTTTTCGTTCCATACCTTCCTCAAGCGTATCATAAGTGTGCGTCACAAATTTAAGCAGACAGGAAACTATTTCGGCTGAACCTTGCGGTGGATTCATCCCACAAATTTACGGTGAAGTTTACAGTACCATCGTCATGAATCGTGAAGTTATACGACTGCTGTCTCTGGTAGAATACCGTGGAAGGAGTCAATGTAGGAGAAAGTAAAACCTGTTGTAGGTCAACACATATAACATGTAAATTGTTATTCCTCTTAGCCATTTCCGTATCGTTTTTTAGGGCTTTGTATGCTTGGTCTGCCCTTGAATGATGCAACTGACTCTCAATTTCGATCTTGTGCAGTTCTATTTCATCTGAAGCTGCAATCATTTTGTTAAATAACAAATCGCACAGCCTGCAAGTATCTGATCTAGGTGTTCCGAAACGCAGATTAAAATCTGTTTGAAACACACTTTGATGGTATGACCTGCTTATTGACTTATCAGGAAACTTTTCGGTAAACAACCGATACATTGCACAGAGGTTGAGATCAGGGTGCAGACATTCTTTTGAGGATTTATTCCTGCTGTAATGGCTCATCTGCTTTGGGAAACTCGATATGTGTTGCCGAATAAGAGCCCTGTCGTCATTTGATATGGCATGTGGCCTATTGCAATGTTTTCCTCTACCGTTTTTAGGAGTGGTTATTCCACTTTTTACTTTACGTTGCAGAGTCTGCATTCGTCGCTGGGTGATGGAGAATATGTCAAGCAATGTTTTTTGACACACTTCTTTTGAGTAAACGTTGTATTTGAAAGTAGCTTGTTTCCGTGAAATATCGTCTGTCTTACCTCTCTTGCGCCTGGTTGGCACGCCTATTTCCATGGATTTTATTAAGTATATGGTTCAAAAATGGCTCTGAGTACTATGAGACTTAACATCTGAGGTCATCAGTCCCCTAGAACTTAGAACTACTTAAACCTAACTAACCTAAGGACATCACACACATCCATGCCCGAGGCAGGATTTGAACCTGCGACCGTAACGGTCACGCGGGTCTTAAGTATATGGACTGCTCATCGTATGTTAAGGCATAATATTATTCGTACAACAGGTGACAAAGAGGATGCGGCTGGTGTGGGAAGAGTTTAATAGAAATGAAGAGTTTAATAGAAATGTTGCAATATCTGACGTGGGCCGGCTGCGGTGGCCTAGCTGTTCTAGGCGCTTCAGTCCGGAACCGCGCCACTGCTACAGTCGCAGGTTCGAATCCTGCCTCGGGCATGGGTGTGTGTGATGTCCTTAGGTTAGTTAGGTTTAAGTAATTCTACGTTCTAGGGGACTGATGACTTCAGATGTTAAGTTCCGCCCGCAGCTCGTGGTCCTGCGGTAGCGTTCTCGCTTCCCACGCCCGGGTTCCCAGGTTCGATTCCCGGCGGGGTCAGGGATTTTCTCTGCCTCGTGATGGCTGGGTGTTGTGTGATGTCCTTACGTTAGTTAGGTTTAAGTAGTTCTAAGTTCTAGGGGACTGATGACCATAGATGTTAAGTCCCATAGTGCTCAGAGCCATTTGAACCATTTTATTAAGTTCCATTGTGCTCAGAGCCATTTTGAACCTGACGTGGTAGCCATTCTAAAACCCCTAATATCAAGCGAAAACTGACTTGGAACATTTCTAGAGATCATGAAGATACAATATGCGTAACTAACTTACACAAAGCCGTATAAGTAACTGTCCTTCCCATTTTGTAACCGTGTATAAAGACGGGAAAATATCAATACGATGGTACGGAATTGTTACATACCTACCTGCTTACATCCGACACTATATGACTTTTAACACCATATGGGAAACATTTTGAACCTGGTTAGAACCATGTATAGAACCTCGGACAGTCGTCGTATGTGGGGCTTCCATCGATCTGGCAGACTCTTTGGAACGAAAACTTTCTTCTAATAACAAATGTGGCTATTCAGCAAGCTGTGAAAACCTTGAAAATGTGGCAGAACATCCAAAAGTGAAGGTGGAATGACTGGGGGTTAGCAATTCGTTGACATCTAGTTCGCTACAGGCGGACCGCCAACCTACTTGGGCAAGATTTGGAGTGGACATCGACTGCAGCCATTTTGTAGGAACCATTTCAGTTCCAGCTGCAGTGATTGTGGTAGAACTTTTTAGAACCTCAGTCTTGAAAGGCGGACAGCGATCTGAATCCCTCGCCTCCCTAGTATGAGGTTTGTGTCTTAAAAAAAAAATGGCTCTGAGCACTATGGGACTTAACATCTGAGGTCATCAGTCCCTTAGAAAGTAGAACTACTTAAACCTAACTAACCTAAGGACATCTCACACATCCATGCCCGAGGCAGGATTCGAACCTGCGACCGTAGCAGTCGCGCGGTTCCGGACTAAAGCGCCTAGAACCGCTCGGCCACCGCGGACGGCTTGTGTCTTCTACTGCCGTATCACATCGCTTGTCAGGAAAAATCGAGCCAGCGCTGATACGCGTTAAAAGTAAGCAAATCACGAATAAGATTATTGGTTTCGGTGATATTGTACTTTGGTCTGAAGGGGGGTATTGGCAATAGAGATCCAACGTTTTCTGCAGCTCACTGTTAATACCCTTCATAACATTTCTGTCATCAGTGACACATTCCCATTCCTAATCTTAAGTTTGCATGTACCCATGTGCCTTATATCTTTGCATGAAATATCCACTTTCTTGGTCCCACTGCAACTCGATCCCAATTGAATACAACTCAAGTGAATGTCTCGTGATGGGAGGTAGAGATAGTAAGTCGTATTTCAGAACTTTATCAGTTGTGCGAATGTTCCCGAAATTTCATACAGCTATAGGTTTTCTTTAATTGTAAAATAAAAACAATTTTCAAGGCTTTTCCTTCTCTCTTAATATAATAAATAACACATTCTGGCTACTCATACTATTTTCGGGTCGGATTTTTGTTCGTATGGGGTCATATGACGTGAACTGACGTGTTTCTTACTGAGCTGGATATAGTTACTACGCATGGATTACCCAAAATTGTTTGGAGTCAAAGATAATAGGTTACACAGAAGTGTCATGAGTAGATAGGGCAATAAATATCGCTTTGTAGAGATACCGAAGCTATTTGGTTAAGACCAATACAACTGATCTGGAGCAGGTCCCCATCACCACATAGAGCACCTCTGGTTGAGGGTTTTCTTTATTTTTATTTATTTTTTATACAGCTTTACAGCATCCTCGTGAAGCGTAGATTGTCATCCCTTGTTGCACACAACATTTCATCGTCGCCCCGCACAGCGATCACTGGAGATGGCCAACGTACACAATTTCCAAGAAATGGCACGGCTCAATAGCCCCCAGATACGTTATGGTACCATGGGATTCCCAAACCTCTACCCAGCCAGAGCAGTTCCAAGAGTTGCGAGTACGTAGTAAGAGTGTTTAATAGCTTAGTGGTTTGATTCAAAGTCTCGAAAACTTGCTTGTTCTACGAGGACAAAGTGAAAAGTTGTTTGGTTTGACACGGATATAGTTGTGATATCAATTAAATATTGTTATTGTGGTGCTGTACGAGTCATCCTTGAACATAAGGTAAATTTTAACATGATATGCCTTATAGTTCCGTTTATACTTCTTTTCAAAGCAGTCTTTCTTTTTGGGCGGTTTATCGTCAACGACAGTTAACCCAAGATGAAAAATGTTTGTAAGAGGCAGCCTCGTCCCTCCAGCTAATATGAAATAGGTGGCTGAAATCAAACATGACTGTACTTTTCTAGATTATATACACGAGCAAAAAGAATTACCTATAGGAAATTTTCATGAATAATGGGTGCCACAACTGTTCAATGCAGAAATCGGTTGCATGCCACAAACAAAACAACAGTTAAAATAGAAACTGGCGGCCCTCCATAAGAAAAGATGAAGTTCATTTCATCTGCCATTATCATCATCAGTGTTTTACGGGATGAAAAAAGTATTCTCTTGATTTTATGTCTGGCAAAATGTCAAGAAACAATTGGTAAATTCAACTGAAGCCTTCTGGACCATGTGGAATAGAAATTACCTGAATAGGAGCCTAGATTGTATAAGAAAACATTATGCATCCTCATAGTAATGCATCTTTTCGCTATGATGGTTCCCTAAAGAGAAAACTATGAATTTTAAAGTAGCAGTTGTTGAAACATCAACCCTCTTCAGCAGATTTCGTACCATCTGTCGTCCAGCTACTTTCACATCTAAATAAATTTGTGTCTGGAAAGATTTTTGAGTCCACTGAAGAGCTGATCAAGTTTGCTGGTGGATTTCATTTCAGGCTGTCCATTATCTCACTTCCGGGAAGGGATGTATTTACTGAAGAAACGTTGAACAGATTGCATTAATTCAAAAAAGGATTTTGTTACAAATAAGTTTGTTTTAGCATAAAGTAAGAGTCTTTCACCAAAAACCTGATAAATAGTTTCCTCACTTTCGAAAAATTACCGAGATCGAGAACTGCTTCTCCCAGAAATATAACACTTCAGTGAAGTACCTACACATCGTCCGTTGATGCAAAAAGAATACCACAAACTCACCTCGCTTATTGACGGGTTTGGAGTCAGTTTTCCGAACATATGGTATTAGGGAAAAAGATATAGAAGTCCAGGAGTGATCAGCCGGTGTCCTTAATGTATGCAGTGATGGAGAGCAAAACTAAGTTTTAGAATATAAGTTATCTTGAACAAATTGTACATAAATCAAAGATCGTTGTACAATAGGGACCAACTGAATGAAGTAGTGCAGTCGTTTACAGCAATAAACTCATGTTCCGATGGATGGAGTTTGCTCTGTGTAGCCATCCACATTCTGGCTCTCCATCGTTTCCGTAAACCAATTCAGACAAATCTCTCGATGGTTTCTTCATCAAGACCCCAGCCGACCACTCGTCGTATCCTCATGAAAGCATACTTATACTGATGAGCCAAAACATTATGATCACCTGCTTAATAGCTTGTTTGTCCGTCTTTGGTAAGAAATACATAACCGATTCTGCATATCAGGGATCCGACAGATTGTTGGGAGATTTGTGGAGGTATATGGCATTAGATATCTATGCACAGGTCACGTAACTTGAATAAATAACTGACCGCTAATTTGCGTGCGCAGTGGTGGCACCCGATAGCGAGCCAGATGGGTTCCCTAGGACTTACATCAGGTGAATTTAGTCGCTGAGACATCAATGTGAGCTCAGTTAATGCCCCGAGACAGAGAAAATTGTACTGCTGAAAGGTGACGTCGCCATCGGGAAAGACATCGAGCATGAAGGGATGTCGATGGTTTGCAGGATGTCTACTACCGCAGGTTCCATGCAACTGCAGGAGAATGTCCACCATAGCATAATGCTGCTCACATCATCCTGCGTCCATAGTGCGCTGCATGTTTTGAGATGCTGTTAGTAGTAGGGTAAAGAGAGCATCACCCCACTCTCCATTGTTGCCAAATTAATTCAAGCTGGCGGATACAAGATGGCGGTCGTAGATGTGGCAATGTCACACTGACGTCATGGCGGGAAGTTCATATTTTGGCAGGAAAATAGGTCACTTGGGCTACCTACACCAGCCTAGCCCTCTCCCCTCGCACCCTCCGTCCCTCCTCTGGAAACTGGTGAGAAAAGGACTCAGTCTCTGCTGGGCTGATGGATAGGATGGATATAAGTCTTTATTTTGTATGTATTGTTTATTTAAACAGTTTGAGTTGTCATAGATAGTAGCTCCATCCAGTGGGTTCAGAATGAGGTCTGGAGTCCAAATGACCTAGTTCAAAATGCCAACACTGCTGTTGGCCCTCTCCCCTCCTGTGACATAATCCAAGATAACGATCTGAGAAAAAATGGTTGGAAAATGACTCGGTCTGTGTTTAGCTGCTGGACTGGGAGGATGGACGTAATTGTTTACGGTGTTCGATGGTTGAGATGTCTGTGCTGGATAAGGAGGAGTTGATAAAAGCATGTTCTGTTAGTGTAGATCTTTCGATAAATGTCCAGTCATTCTTCTGAAGTGCAGGAGGCAAGATGTTCACTCCAGTGCCCATGCACCACTGGAAGAGAGGCCATGCATTTGGCTCATGGCATGCTATGCAGGAGCGACCACATGCTTCCTGTTGCAATGGAAATAGATGCCGACTTCCTCCTTCCCATCCCCAGCGCCCGGATACCCTTTGTCGGTGAACACGAACTGCTTTGGGAGTTATTACATCTGGTGTTTAAGCAATGCATTGAATATTGTCACATACATAACTTGAAGATGCACGGGAATTAAATGTACTGCTGCACAAAGAGAGAGAAAGAGAGAGGGAGAGAGAGACAGGGACAGAGACAGAGACAGAGACAGAGACAGAGAGAGAGAAAGAGAGCATAGCAGATGATGCGAGAGTATTTAAACAATTACACGTTATATTCCGAGAAATACCACCACTGCCACACCTGAACACATCCTCTAAAAAGTTCACGGCACAGTTGTGAAACCATTCCTAAGACACTTCGTGCCCTTTTGTGGGAAATACCCTTGTCTTTGAGCATGAGCTGCTACAGGAGTTACTAAATCCAATTGAATATGTCTCTAAATGCACTTTCAAACAGATCACTGCGTAGCAGTTTCCTTCAATTTTGCAGTGTATTCTGCCAAACCCGAACACAGGCTCCAAAAAAAGGATGGCAGCACACTTGTGGAACACCTCAGTCCTCCTCCACTACTCTGGAACCTTTGTGTGCATAAACGAATTAGGTAACGTTTTTAAAGCCTCAATATATTTTTAGATGCTGCTTTAAATAATGTGTTTGAAATACACTCGCACACAACACACTGTCTTCCCAGGTGCACGAGGAACAGAAATACATTACGACAATATACAATTGAAAAAAATACATTGCGCAGGAATATTGTTAATAAATTGAAACTAAGATAAATGAGCACAAATACACCGGATCGGAACTCTGAAGACGTTAATGCATCACGTAAAAAAAAGTGTAATTAGCCACACCATCACATTAGTTTCCTACACGAGGCACGGTCGTAACTCAGGACCTGGAAAGTGGTGGCGCGTCCGTCAGGGGCTGCAACTGGCCGCAGAGTGAAGTGCTGACTGGAAACGGGGTTTTCCGGTGAGATCCACGAGTGCACAAAATCCACGGCCGGGCACCAACTTGTCCTGCGTGATCAGACCACAATTAATCGGTGGGTGGGGATGGAATATTGCACTCCTATTGGCTCCTGAAAATACTGTTGAGGACGTTCCTTCAACTGGCCCTCCTGATTGGTTCCTACCAAATCAGTGTGTCTATGTAAACCCTATCTCTTCACTCCCGGTGTCATTCCGCCAGGGTCAGTTCTCTACTGTGGTCCTCCTTTCAGTTATTTGTGCATCCGTTTGTTGTTGAAGATGAAGCTTTCGGTGACATCAAACACAATCAACTTTAGCAGCAAACGATGGTGACTTGTAGAAGAAGAAGAAGAATATGAACTGTCACTTTAGTAAATAATTTGTTTTTATAAATATGTGGCTGTGGTATTGAAATTGGGGAAAAATTTAGTGTGTTAAGAAATTCTCGTCGATAATTCAGTTTCCTTTCCTTGTTTTACAGCGCAAATCCAGGATTTTATCCTGGATTGCAAGTGTGGATGGAATGAGGGGGAGGATGGTGGGACACAGCCTCCTGTGGAAAGCCTGCACCCAGAGCTGGCACATGAGTGTTAAAAAGTATTGACGGTAGTAGTAGTAGTAGTAGAATTTTTTTGTATCGTTGGTCTATTTTTTATTTCGTACTTGAACTTGCTATAGCTCACATGATGAAAATGCAGCTCGAGCTGGAGGCAGTGTTGGAGGCTGCAAACATGCAGCAGCCACACGCTGTGGAACAGCCTCCAGCAGCGAATACAAAGAGCCAACAGTCGCGTAAGTATGGGAAAAAAAGGAATATGTATGTAGTAGTAACTATGTAATTCAGATTTTTAAAAATATGTCTTGTCTTCTTATAGCAACAGTTCTAGAGAGGCTAGAACTCGTAGACAGGCAGCTGGAGGCTATTTGCCAACTGCAGCAGCAATCTTTGGCATCTAGTGAGACAGCAGAACAATTTCGTAAGTGGAAAAAAAAATTATATATTTTTTGTTTTCTTGTGTCTGTGGCATAGACGGTTTGTGTTGTGGACTGGCAAGACAGCCAATCCACAGTGACGGGTAGCCGAAAGGCACGCGTTTAAGCTCACGCAGGCTGGCGTGAGGTCTGGAACAGTTAAAGGAGTTACACTAGCAAGAAAAGTACGTAGCTGCTGGAATACTTAACTTTAATCCATAATTGGTGAACATCGGTCTGACGGTACATGCATCACAAGATAAATAGCAAATGATAATGGCGCATTGCTAGGTCGTAGCAAATGACGTAGCTGAAGGCTATGCTAACTATCGTCTCGGCAAATGAGAGCGTAATTTGTCAGTGCACCATCGCTAGCAAAGTCGGCTGTACAACTGGGGCGAGTGCTAGGACGTCTCTCTAGACCTGCGGTGTGGCGGCGCTCGGTCTGCAATCACTGACAGTGGCGACACGCGGGTCCGAGGTATGCTAACGGACCGCGGCCGATTTAAAGGCTACCACCTAGCAAGTGTGGTGTCTGGCGGTGACACCACAGTTTGTCTTCTTCTTCTATAACAAATCTGTATATAAGTCTTTTTGTTGTTGTTGTAGACGGGATGGATCAGAGGCGCCATATCGATTCTGATGAGGATGAGATACCAGAATGGCTCGGGGAAATGGCCATAGACGAAGAGCTACGAAAGTAGCGTGACATGGCCCTTTTACAGGATGAGCTTCCTGAAGGTGTGGTAGAGATACCTGACAATGTCGATGAAACGTTCACGCCTCGGACCCAGAGCGTGAAAGCTAATGATTCACTCTCTTAAAAATAATTCCTTGCAGCAGCAGCAGCAAACAATGTCTCGAACGTTGTATTTAATTTTCTTTTCCATCATTCTACAGCGGATGCGTCAGGGGGGGGGGGGGGGGCAATTCACGCAATACGGTGTGGATCGGGTACTGGGGACGGCGAAGCCTGTAACAGAGAAATGAGGTGCTGTGCGACGTGCTTCGCCTGCAAGGGCGCAGCTAGTCGCCGCGCGGGAAGCCGCCCCCATCGCTGCCTCACAGCCACAGTAGTCCCGCGTCTCTGGGTCAGGTCTACAGCATCGGAATCCGTCGCCACGGCCAGGCTGCGGAGCCTCATCCTCCCTCCCAGCCTCAACAGAATCATCGCCGTAAATGGAAGCTCGGTGTGCCTTGCCGCATACCCTGTGCACCCCGCCGACTCCATCATCGACAAGATGGACATCAACCTGTAGTAGCAGTAGTAGTAGTAGTACTAGTATTAGTAACAGAGATGATCCTGTGGCTAGCGGAAGTTCCCTCTCCCGTCCTTTTAAAGATGGACATTAGATCAGTGACATCATACCGCAGTTAGAATACTAGATGATTGCAGGCAGATTTGAGGAGCGAATCTCATTCACAAGGATAGAGAATCTGGCAGCACAGTACCGCGACACCGTCGTGTTTGTTAGGGTGTGCCTTCATGTCGTGGAAATGGAGCTCCTCAAAGTAGTGAATGATCCACGGTATACCGCCATTAAATGCAATGAGGTGCTCTGCGTCCAACTATCCCCTTCCCCCCTCCAAAGTTGCCTGTGACACTGAAGAAACAAGTATTTATTATCTTTTGGGGGGAAATGGCGTGATAACGTGGAGCACTTCCATCGGCGAGTGGTTTCTTAAAACCACCTTGAGTGCCATACTGGCCCAGTTTTCCGAGGTGGATGTGAGATGGTTAGCACTCAGCTAAATACTACACCCAGAGATTCATACACACGTCTATTATCCGGTAAATGGAGGATCTAGCTATATCAAGCTCCCTAAGGTTATAGCTAATAAGAAGGCACGCATTAATGTCGAAAATGGAAACGATCAGGCATGTTTTGCATGGTCAAATCCTCGCTTGCGAAAGGAAATTACAATTACAGAGATCATCCTGAGCTTCCCAGTACATACTGTACCATGTAGGTGATAATATTCATGGGTGTTATAACTTTCATAGTATCGAGTTCCCCATCAAGATCCAGGACATACGTAAATTTGAGATGCAGAATACCAGAATATCGGTTCATGCTTACGGCCTGGAGAAAATAAGAAAGTCAGATGAGCAGGACAAGCACATTGTCGTCGGCACCTTCCATTTCTCAAAATTTGCCGGTGAGCGTGAAATCCATGTAAATATGCTTCTCGTCTCTGAAAGTGATAATTATCAATATATTTGCATCAAAGACATATCCCGACTCCTACTGAGTAAGCTTGACGATAAACAACATATTTGCCTAAGGTTCATCATAGCCATTTCCTCAGACAGGCTATCAGTGATACATCTAGTAAACTGCATTTGCAAGGACTCGGTATGTGTTGTTATGGCTACTGAAGAAAACAAATTGATAAAGTTTAAAAATGCTCACCAACAGGAGTGATGCCCGTTTGTAGTGCACGCCGACTTTGAATGCCTTCTCTCCCCTGTGACCCACTGTGAAGATGACCCAACGACCTCATATACCACCTTTACAGAAAAACACATACTACATGCAGACGTGTACCAAACTGCATCATCCTATGATTCGACTCTTAACCGCTACAAATCTTATGTCAGGGATAATCCTGTTGTTGGAGGTTGATAAGCTTTATGGCGATAACATCCCCTTGACAAATCGAAGGAGAATGAAGATATATACAATAACAAAGTTGACTGTCATATCTGTTGGCTCATGTCAGATAGGTGGAAACCGCTCGTACGGACCACTGTCATCTTGTGGGGACGTTCTGTCATGCAGCTTGCAGTACATGCAATTTGAAGTACCATCAAACAAGGCACATACCCGTTTTCCTCCACAATTTACGCAGATAAGACACTAACTTTCTAGTTGAGCACTTGGCTGATCAGTCAGTGTCCCACCTGAGAGCGTCAAAAAATACATTTCATTCTCCAAATGAATGACGCCAAGAATTACACTCTGCTTCCTTAATACGCTACGTTTTATGCAGGCACCACTCCAGAAACGTGTTGAAATTCTACCTTAGGAGGATATGCATATCGCTCGAACCGCATTTTCCGACAACGGAAAGTTTCATCTTGTGAGTAGGAAAGGGATTTTCCCATACAACTATGTGGATAGTATGGCGAAACTCAATGAAACCAGGCTACCTTTCATAACTGAATTCTCCAACAACCTTACAGGCAATGCCATAACGGATGCAGAGTATGAGCATGTCGTGAATGTCTGGCGGGAATTCAGAATCTCCAGTTTAGGAGAGTACACATGTCTTTACATGGACACAGACGTGCGCTTGCTTGTGGACGTTTTCGAGGAATTCCACAATCTATGCACGTCCACAAAACCTCGCGATCGCACCTTTTATTACAGGGCACCCGGTTTGTCTTGCAGCGCAATGCTCAAGAAAACGAGGTGCAGCATCGAATTATTGACCAATGATGATATGATTCTTTTCTTTGAGGAACAGATCCGTGGGGGCCTTTGCCAATGTGTCCGTGGGCATGCAAAGGCAAATAGCACACAGATGGGTTACAGGTTCTATGCAGTCCTTGATTCAAGTTACACAATGTACCTGGATGTAAATAATTTACATAGCCACGCCGTGCAGCAATCACTACCGATTGGTGAGTTTCTGTGCGTGTCCGAAGACGAATGCAAGGGATTAGGTGGAAAAATCGTGGGGGTATAGTGGCTGATTCTGAAGTATATGTGGTGGAGGCAGAACTCACATACCCTGTTAGTTTGCATGATGCGCAGGCCAATTTGCCGTTGTGTCCAAAGCAAATAGTTCCACGAGGAGGCTCCACCCCAGAACTGATGACAATGCTGTGGAATAAGCGGAGGTAGATTATTCATTATCGTAATCTCCAGCAGTGACACAGCTTGGGGATGTATCTGGTTAGAATCACCTGGGCTATCTCCATCAAGCACTCCCCCTGGCTGAAAGAATATATTGATCTGAATACGAGACAGAGAGCTCCCATGACGTATGACTTTGAGAAACATTTTTGTAAATTACGAATAATTAAATTTTCGGTAAAACATTGTAGAATTTGAGGGAACGACGTAAAATTTTCATTAGAACCGAATGGTATGGGCGTTGTGGCGTAAGAAAATGCTTTGGGAGACCAAATTTTAAGTGGGTCACCATATTCAATAAGAATTTTGTTTCTGTGGCGAAGACTGCTGTAGAGTTTATAAAACCTATTTATATGGGCACAAGACATATCCGAACTCCACAAGTACCGCTTTCATTATGAGTTTGTGAAAACTCATTTCACAGATCGTAAATTACGTCATAAGGTACAGATAGTTTCATCTATTGGGTGAAGAACTGTGATCCATACGAAGCAATGAGGTACCCCGGTAAAGAATTCGACACGTCCTCATATGCAGCCGATAATCCTTACGGTCTTGTTTCACAGAACAAGAAGGTTGTTGGGCATATGAAAGACGAGGCAAATGGACAACCGCTTGTGGAGTTTGCAGGTCTGCAATCAAAAATGTATGCATATCGCACATCGGAAAGTGCAACACAGAGGCGGGCTAAGGGTGTGCATCGATGGCATTGAAGACTATTTGCGGTGCCTGTACAGCAGTGTTGTGGTGCTGCTCTGAAGCCACCGCATGTGGTACGGTAAACTAGTATTCGATCGAGAGCACACGAGGTGTACCCTGTGTTGCAGCTTAAAATCGGCCTGCCACTTCATGGCGATAAAAGGGTAATTAGTGATGACGGGATTGAAACTCTGCGGTACTCTCACTACTCACTTGTAGCGATGGAAGGGGTGCGGGGAGAGAGAGCGAGAGTCTACAGAGTAGTAGTATGACTCTTATGTAACAGTGTAAGTTATTTTATGTGTGTGTGTAAATATTTATTTATATATAGTCTGTACACTTGCATATACACACATCATATACCAAAAAAGTTTTGCATCACATCGGTTCCGAGAGTTCTGGAACTTGAACAGAAAATTGGAATAGAGATCTACATAAACATGATTTCCGCCCTTTTTATTGCTGATTAAAATCACACGTTGCATGTTGTACCATCACACAGCGGGACCTTCAGAGGTGGTGATCGAGATTGCTGTACACACCTTTACCTCTAATACCCAGTAGCACGCCCTCTTGCATTGATGCATGCCTGTATTCGTCGTGGCGTACTATCCACAAGTTCATCAAGGCACTGTTGGTAGAGATTGTTCCACTCCTCAACGGCGATTCGGCGTAGATTCCTCAGAGTGGTTGGTGGGTTACGTCGTCCATCAACATCTCTTTTCAATCTATCCCAGGCATGTTCGATAGGGTTCATGTCTGGAGAACATGCTGGCCACTCTAGTCGAGTGATGTCGTTAGCCTGAAGTCATTCACAAGATGTGCACGATGGGGGCGCGAATTGTCGTCCATGAAGATGAATGCCTCGCCAATATGCTGCCGATATGGTTGCACTATCGGTCGGAGGATGGCATTCACGTATCGTACAGCCGTTACGGCTTCTTCCATGATCACCAGCGGCGTACGTCGGCCCCACATAACGCCACCCCAAAACAGCAGGGAACGTCCATCTTGCTGCACTCGGTGGACAGTGTGTCTAAGGCGTTCAGCCTGACCGGGTTGCCTCCAAACACGTCACCGACGATTGTCTGGCTGAAGGCACATGCGACACTCAGCGGTGAAGAGAACATGATGCCAATTCTGAGCGGTCCATTCGGCATGTTTTTGGGCCTATCTGTACCGCGCTGCATGGTGTCGTGGTTGCAAAGATGGACCTCGCCGCGGATGTGGGGAGTGAAATTGCGCATCATGCAGCCTATTGCGGACAATTTGAGTCGTAACACGACGTCCTTTGGCTGCACGAAAAGCATTATTTAACTTGGTGGCATTGCTGTCAGGGTTCCTCCAAGCCATAATCCATAGGTAGCGGTCATCCACTGCAGTAGTAGCCTTTGGGCGGCCTGAACGTGGCATTTCATCGACAGTTCCTGTCTCTCTGTATCTCCTCCATGTCCGAACAATATCGCTTGGGTCACTCCGAGACATCCCTTGTTGAGAGCCCTTCCTGGCACAAAGTAACAATGAGGACGCGCTCTAACCGCGGTATTGACTGTCTAGGCATGGTTGAACTAAAGACAACACGAGCCGTGTACCTCCTTCCTGGTGTAATGACTGGAACTGATCGGCTGTCGGACCCGCTCATCCACGGTTGTTTACATCTTTGGGGTGGTTTAGTGACATCTCTGAACAGTGAAAGGGACTGTGTCTGTGATACTACAGGCAAAGTCAACGTCTGTCTTCAGGAGTTTTGGGAACTACGGTGATGCAAATCATTTTTTTGATGTGTGTAAATGTGTGTGTGTGTGTGTGTGAGTGTGAGTGTGTGTGTGTGTGTGTGTGTGTGTGTGTGTGTGTGTGTGTGAGTGAGTGAGAGGGACAGAGAGACAGAGAGAGAGTGAGAGAGAGGGAGAGAGTGAAAGGTTAAAAAAAAGCATAAACAAAAAACATGTTTATTAAAAAAGCATAAAAAAATATTTCTATATTTATTTACTTATTCACACGCATTGTTTGTGTACCTTGTAAATATATATATCAACGCACCCTGTGCGTCTTATAAATAGAGTAGTCGCACCATGTGCATCTTGTAAATAGAATAGTTCTTATGTTTTCATCTGCTGCTAGCCATCCAAGTCAGATTAGCTTTTAAGAGTATATACCTACACTGAAGAGTCAAATAAACTGGTACACGTCCCTAATATCCTGTAGGGCCCCCGCGAGCACGAGTAAGTGCCGCAACATGACACGGCATGGACTCGACTAATGTCTGAAGTAGTGCTGGACGGAACTGACATCATGAATCCTGCCGGGTTGTTCATAAACTCCTAAGAGTACGAGGAGGTGGAGATGTCTTCTGAACAGCACGTTGCAAAACATCCCAGTTATGCTCAATAATGTTCATGTCTGGGGAGTTTGGTGGCCAGCGGAAGTGTTTAATCTCAGAAGAGTGTTCCTGGAGCCACTCTGTAGCAATTCTGGACGTGTGGGGTGTCGCATTACCTGCTGGAATTGCCCAAGTCCGTCGGAATGCGCAATGGAAATGAAGGATGTAGGTGATTAGACATGTCACATATCAGAGTCGTATGTAAACATATCACGGTTCCCATGTCACTCCAACTGCACACACCCCACACCATTACAGAGTCTCCACCAGCCTGAAGCCTCCTGCTGACATGCATGGTCCATGGATTCATGAGGTTGTCTCCATACCCATACACGTCCATCCGCTCGATACAATTTGAAACTAGAATCGTCCGACCAGGTAACATGTTTCCAGTCATCAAGATCCAATGTCGGTGTTGAGGGGCCCAGACGAGTCATGAAGCTTTGTGTCATGCAGTCATCAACGGTACACGAGTGGGCCTTAGGCTTCGAAAGCCCATACTGATGATGTTTCGTTCAATGGTTCACATACTGACACTTGTTGATGGCTCAGCATTGAAATCTGCAACAATTTGAGGAAGGGTTGCACTTCTGTCAAGCTGAACGTTTCTTTTCAGTCATCGTTGGTCCCGTTCTTGCAGGATCTTTATCTGGCCGCAGCGATGTCAGAGATTTGATGTTTCCTGATATTCACGGTACACTCGTGAAATGGTCGTACGGGAATCCAACCCCCCCCCCCCCCCATTCTCGTTACCTCGAAGATGCTGTGTCGAAGTCACTTAAATATCGATAACCTGCCACTGTAGCAGCAGTAACCGATCTAGCAACTGCCCTACACACTTGTTGTCTTAAATAGGCGTTGCCGACCGCAGCGCCGTGTTCTGCCTGTTTACATATCTCTGTATTTGAATTCGCATACCCATTTCTTTGCAGCTTTAGTGTATACAGATCACAGTCCATCAGGATTATTATTATTGTAAAAACCTCTGCTGTGGAAATTAGTTTCTGAGTGTACACAGTCCAACAGATTTGTTGTGAGAGCTTAACTACTGCGACTGTGGAATATCGTTGTAGTAGTAGTAAAAAAAGTATCTCAATTTAGTTTTTAGCGTAGATTTATGTATCTGGAGAAACTATAAACATTCTCATCCAGTGCTAGTGCAAATAAAAAAAATTGTACAAAATATTTTCAAAAAAAATGGTTCAAATGGCTCTGAGCACTATGGGACTCAACTGCTGAGGTCATTAGTCCCCTAGAACTTAGAACTAGTTAAACCTAACTAACCTAAGGACATCACAAACATCCATGCCCGAGGCAGGATTCGAACCTGCGACCGTAGCGGTCTTGCGGTTCCAGACTGCAGCGCCTTTAACCGCACGGCCACTTCGGCCGGCAAAATATTTTCAACCAGTATTACTGTTGTAGCGTGTAAGTTGACAGTATCTCCGCATTCTAATATAAGAGTCAAATTCTACCTCAGAAACTATATTGTACCTCAAAAACTGACCTCTACTTCAAGAATTGAATTTTATTTGTGTGAACCAAATAAGCGAGAAAAATTCGTTACCATACGTCTTTGTTGTATTTGTTGATGTTATTTCCAAAAAACCTATCCCCTATGCCATTATATATATATATATATATATATATATATATATATATATATATATATATATATATATATATATAAAGGCTGTGCAGGTCATAAATGACATTAGTTTTTTCTGATGATGAGTGCTATTTAGGAGGTGAAGTTTAACAGCGAGAATAACAAAATATGTAGAATGGTAGTATGGAATTACTCCTATTGTGCAGAGCAAATTGGGTTATGGGAGCAGGAGACACGTGACCACGTCCGCTTTCAAAGACATACAGCAAACATATCTAAAATTATATCTCCTGTGCTTTAAGAAAACCACAGACATAGTATGTGGACGAAACTGTATACTATCAAAGCGGGAACAGGGTTAAAAGAAATCATACACATATTATGAGGTAAATTCTTTTATTTCTCATCCAACTTAGAAGTAATTTTACATTTTCATAAGCCGACACAGCAACACTATTTTAACACATCTTCTTCTTCTTCTTCTTCTTCTTCTTGAGTCGATGGAGAGCAGGAAACCTGTAGAACTCCAGATTCTGAATAGCAGCAAACTTGAAGATTCGACACAAGCATGAGATCTTCTCCCTCCCCTTCACGGAGGCGGTGGTATCCGTGTGGTCGAATAATCGAAGCGACGTCACCACATCTTTCTAGGGTATGCCAGGATCATCCCAGCAAATTCCATGGTAGAAATATGCTAACCACTTTGCGCTCTTCAATATTTCATCGCACTACACATGCTCGAACGACCTCGGTGATGCAATGTTTGCTGAGAATGTCTTTATTATCCCGTCATCTCCGGTGTACGCTACCGATGCAACGTCTTTAAATATGAACTGTCTACGTTCATCATCATGGAAACCCTGAGCGTCTGCCATGATGTTCACACAACCCTGAGCGTCTGCCATGATGTTCACACCTTGCTCTGGGTATGGCACAGCACCTGTTCATTTATACAGCTTGTAGCACAACACTGGTGACAGGACAGTAGTTAATCACAAGGTTATGTAGAACAAAAGCATTCGCTGCAGTGTGTTCTGGGAAATTTTCTGAAGATTCAAATTCAATTCATACATCTATAGGTCCACATTTAATTATCTCGTTCTGTTTCGAGCAGTCTATTACAATGATCGGTGATAGATCCTTCAATTTCAGTAGACTGAGTACACACCCTCCTCCTTCATCAGCAGTTTCGTAGTAAGAAGCACGAAACCTTGCATACACGTCATTAGCTTGACTGCCTACATTTTAATCCCATTGCAGGTGTAAATTTTCGTATGCGAGAATTCTGAGTTCAGGTATACTCTGGCATTACTTAACTTGTAGCCGTCGAATACAGTGGACTCATTTGCTATATTCCCTCTTCCATCAGTGTGAAATGCAAGTATCTCTAATCTAGGCGTCTTCAGCTGCGAAAAGGTTTTAATAGCCCATGTCTGTCTGCTTGCAGTCGGTAGCACTGGGTATTCAAAAACATCGCAAGAGCGGAATGTTAGTGATAGATATGTACCGCAATTCAGAACTTTTAAAAGCATCAAACGCTTCTCATCTGAGACACTGACGTAAGGTATTTTCCGTGTTACCTTGCTGATTGTGATCATATTCTCCTCTTGAGCTGCTTGAATGTGTGTTATCTGTCACACTCCATATCATAATGAGTTCCTGTTTAACATTCATAAAAATCTGCTTCATGATTTCAAAGTAGCCCATAGCATTTTTATAGGAATGCATGCGGTAAATCGTTTGTACTCTGCAACTAATCTATTCGCCGAATCGCCTGTGAACAATCACAAGTTTTCTAAACCGTTCAAATCCATAGGTGATGCAGACACGCATATTTTAAGTGTTGATGTTATGCCGACATAGCGTGTGCGGTCGATCTCAAAGCCACTGAGATTATAGCGTAGACTATCTCTTGAAACAGGAATGTTAAAGTGGTACGTGTAAGCTTGGATCCCTCTGTAGTGCTGTCGTCGGTTTTCTTGAATTATCCCTCCAAATATATGAAACTCTTGCATGGAAGCGTCAGTGCGTCTTGGTCCTGGATGACAATCCTAATTTCATCATTCTTGTTGAATGTGGTTGAAGCATAAGGTCTATGCGAGAAGTATTTCTGACACATAATTCGCTCACCATACTGTACTGGACTGGTTATATTGAGTGAGGACGTTATTGCGAGGTTTCAAGCCAACTGATTTAAGAATCTCGTAGTTCACACGTGTTATCACTTTGCGGTTCGCCAGAGAAGTGAATTGCTGCGAATTGTGTGCACCGATCTTATTTCGTACGCCCTTGATTTTTATGGCCCACAATAATCAACTCCCAATAGTCCATTGTCTGAACTACCATTGGAAGGTATATTGCAATGATGGGGCTCTCAATAATCTTATACCCAGTTGGAACTGAGGGGAAGAATCAGTGAAGAGAATGAATCAGACTGTCGGTGAGATAGGAGTTCGTTGCAACGCTACACTGGACTTGGATTGTGCAGACAGGCAGAATGTCCACAGTCTGATCTGACTGGTAAAATTTAATAGTGTAAAATTTACTACGCTTCTTCTTCAAAACCTGTCCTTTTGTGAAGCCCAGTAGGCGCTCTGTTGAACCTTTCTGTGTACTGAGGTTTACACCTAACTCAGTACCTTTTCAGGACTGTTTTAAGACTTAGTTTAAATCATCGACATCGTATGAACCAGATTCTAGTTTCACAATGTCTTTTCCACCAATAATATCCAGATGCAGTTTGTTGTTAGCCTCATTGATACTTGGGATTCTGTTATACGTCTCTCGTCCAATCAATGCAATACTCAATTCGCCAATGCTCAAATCATTTGGCGGCAAGTAATTTGCAGGTAATACAGATGATCCTTCTTTTTAAGTCGGAGTGAACGACATTGCATCTGAACCTTAACTGATTAATAAATTATAAAAACTCTTTTTTATATCTTCTTCTTCTTTGTAAACGTCAAGAGAAACAAGATACATAGATGTGCGCAGAGGTGTGTATTACAGCCCCGATAACGCCGAAAATTGTGAAACACACCTGTTCTGTGAGTGCAGTGTCGTAATTCATCTGGCGGTTGCAGATCACCAAATGAGTTAGACGGTATTTGCATTTTTCATAACATATGACACCCAGTGGGTGCCGGGACCTCTAGCAACATCTAAATTCACAATACCATACCACATTCACTAGTTTTATACATAGTCTTCGGTAGTGTATCACGCATAAACACACCACGGAATCTTGGAATGTCGAATTTTGTTATGAAACTTAAGAAGATCAGTATTAGTGAGTGACCAATCTGGTAGGCCTGCTAATGGGCTTTTTTAAAAATTTAGTTATGACTAGTGGACCCGACAGACGTTGTCCTGCTTTTTTTGTTTGATATTTAAATGATACCCATCTTCTCCTTCTTCCCAAAATATCGATGGATATTGCAAAGCGTCGTAAGAGCGATGACTGTCTTCAGTCGTATGCACTGTGTTATCTCTGCATTGGATTCGTATATCTCGACGTTCAAATGCGTCGCCAACCATAGCAACTGCAACTTCATTAATGGTTGGTGCATTATATCGGCCCGCGTGCTGCCCCGATGGTACTTTGTCTGCTGTATACGAGGGCAGTTCAATAAGTAATGCAACACATTTTTTTTCTGAAACAGGGGTTGTTTTATTCAGCATTGAAATACACCAGGTTATTCCCCAATCTTTTAGCTACACAACACTATTTTTCAACGTAATCTCCATTCAATGCTACGGCCTTACGCCACCTTGAAATGAGGGCCTGTATGCCTGAACGGTACCATTCCACTGGTCGATGTCGGAGCCAACGTCGTACTGCATCAATAACTTCGTCATCATCCGCGTAGTGCCTCCCACGGATTCCGTCCTTCATTGGGCCAAACATATGGAAATCCGACGGTGCGAGATCGGGGCTGTAGGGTGCATGAGGAAGAACAGTCCACTGAAGTTTTGTGAGCTCCTCTCGGGTGCGAAGACTTGTGTGAGGTCTTGCGTTGTCACGAAGAAGGAGAAGTTCGTTCAGATTTTTGTGCTTACGAACACGCTGAAGTCGTTTCTTCAATTTCTGAAAAGTAGCACAATACACTTCAGAGTTGATCGTTTGACCATGGGGAAGGACATCGAACAGAATAACCCCTTCAGCGTCCCAGAAGACTGTAACCATGACTTTACCGGCTGAGGGTATGGCTTTAAACTTTTTCTTGGTAGGGGAGTGGGTGTGGCGCCACTCCACTGATTGCCGTTTTGTTTCAGGTTCGAAGTGATGAACCCATGTTTCATCGCATGTAACAATCTTTGACAAGAAATTGTCACCCTGAGCCACATGACGAGCAAGCAATTCCGCACAGATGGTTCTCCTTTGCTCTTTATGGTGTTCGGTTAGACAACGAGGGACCCAGCGGGAACAAACCTTTGAATATCCCAACTGGTGAACAATTGTGACAGCACTACCAACAGAGATGTCAAGTTGAGCACTGAGTTGTTTGATGGTGATCCGTCGATCATCTCGAACGAGTGTGTTCGCACGCTCCGCCATTGCAGGAGTCACAGCTGTGCACGGCCGGCCCGCACGCGGAAGATCAGACAGTCTTGGTTGACCTTGCGGCGATGATGACACACGCTTTGCCCAACGACTCACCGTGCTTTTGTCCACTGCCAGATCACCGTAGACATTCTGCAAGCGCCTATGAATATCTGAGATACCCTGGTTTTCCGCCAAAAGAAACTCGATCACTGCCCGTTGTTTGCAACGCACATCCGTTACAGACGCCATTTTAACAGCTCCGTACAGCGCTGCCACCTGTCGAAAGTCAATGAAACTATACGAGACGAAGCGGGAATGTTTGAAAATATTCCACAAGAAATTTCCGGTTTTTTCAACCAAAATTGGCCGAGAAAAAAAATGTGTTGCATTACTTATTGAACTGCCCTCGTAGTTGCCTTTTTGCAGTCTGTTTGAAACGGTATTGAGCAACTAGACCAACTGGTTGTGATTCTGTAAAAACGGTTCTAAAATACCCACAATTTCTCGCTCCTCCATCTGCTCGATGTGGTTGTACTGGCAGCGTGCGTTCATTTGCTGCTCCTCATCACCCATGAAGTAGATTTGCAGAAATTTTGAATCGGTATCAGGCATCGGCATTAAAGAACCAATTTGATGATACACTTGACCCTGAATCTTAAACGCTGAATGAAAATTGCGACCATCCTCATTGTGAACGATTTTTGTTGCTCCAAATGTCACTTGAAAGCATGAATTGAATGGTTCCGGCGGCCGATTTCAATGCTGACAATACAACTTTTCCAGACGCGCAGCAGAAACCGGTCGATTCACCTTTGTATTTGAGTGCATGACAGTGTTGGCATTGTTTGTTCATAGCACCGATTACAATTTGTGAATGTGACGAATAGTCGATATTCGACTCATATTCAAACGCAAGGCGAAGAAGTGATGCACGTGTCAATGTACGATACACCTGCAAACGCTGTTGTTCACGTGTTCTGAACGTGTCGGTGACTCGTTGACTGGCCAGTCTTTGTCTCAATGCATTAGCTCGAAGGCGTTCGTTGCGTTGCTCTTGACTTTCATTAGCAAGTCTGATTGCAGCCTGGTTTCTTAAATTTTCATTGTCCGTCAATTGATCTTCTGCCGATCTATTTAACCGATGGCTCTGGACTAACTGTGAATTCCGAGTCCGTCGGCCAATATTTCCTCCTCGTCCACGAAGACATGGCATTGTTTTATGTACGTAACTTATATGTGGATATAATACACTTAATATTCACTGAAATGCGACACCTGAAATATCAAAAGACACCGTAAAAAAAAAATGAAAATCTCAAAATAACGAAACACACATAATGTAATACAATCAAATTAAAATGTCGAAAAATAAACGAAATTCTATGCGCGTAACTTATATCTGAATATAATACGCTCAATATTGCACTCAAAAATGCAACGCCACCTACCGTGCTGATTTAAGAATGTAAATTTTCCAGGACCCCACTTGAATGCATACACAAAAATTCATTCAAGTCGATCCAGCCGTTTAGTTGCAGTATGGATAAATAACCTAGATACCGACTGCAGCGCCATCTGCCGGGCTGATTTGTGAATCTAAATCATCCAGGCCCCCACTTGAATGCATTCACAAAAATTCATTCAAATCAATCCAGCCGTTTCGTTGCAGTATAGATAAATAACCTAGATACCGATTGCAGCGCCACCTGGCGGGATCATTTGTGAAACTAAACCATCCAGGGTGCCACCCAAACGCATACAAAAAAAATCATTCAAATCAGTCCAGCCGTTTAGGAGGAGTTCAGTGACATACACACGTACAGTAGAATTATATATATAAAGATTAGACCAAGCCCTTTCTTGTACGTTTCAAGTATAATTCTTCCCCGTTGGTTGCAGCATCCATCATGTGGTTATGTCTTCTTGCTTCTTCAAGCTGCGCTTGGAAGTTTTCGCCGTTCTTGACTGTCCGAGAAATAGTTGCAGCATCAACACCACCCTTTTTGCGAGAGAGCGAAGAGGACTGGGATGAGGAACGGAGGAAAACCACCAGACTTCTTGGCTATTGGTGGAATTCGAGGTGCTTTAACGGGTGCTCTTCTTGCTCCCACACCCTTCTGCTTCGCAGCGTTTTTAGCTGCATACATTGCCGTCAGGATACAGTTTTCAAACACCTTTGCTTCCCACCCTTCTTCTTCCTCTTCTTTAGTGCTCAACGTGCAGCATTCATAATTCGCTTGAAATTCATCACTCCTAAACCCAACTTGATCATTCCATGCATGATTTTGTCAACTGCAAATCCTGCAATGCGTTGACCTATACCAATATCCTTTCTTCAGCGCATCACCTTAGCCTTATCAGCTAAAATCCTATCTGCAATGTGACGACTTCAGATATCTTTATTTGCAGCGTACGCAGTGTCGTGTTCCACAAACGCTTCGTCGAGCAGATTAATCCCCTTATCACCTCATGCCAAGCGTTTTTGAAGCTTTGTTCCAGGTCCACAGTAGTTATATCCCGGAATGTTAACTCCACTTTCAGTTTGTCTGGAATACCTCCACTTCCTGTAATGCGTCTCCTAGCACGCATGTTATGCTACTGCGGTGGCTGCGGACTGTGCATCCCATTATATAACAAATCGTTAGCATCAGTCTAATTGTTTTGTGCTGCAGGAAAACCAAGCCATTTGACTAACGCTCTATTTCCTCTGTGTCTTGTGACTCTCTCCACGAGAAGCACATCCGGTTCTGAGCTTTCCTGCAACTCCTAGGTTTGGAAGCAACCTGCAATTTCTTCACCCTTACTATTCTTCAGGATATAAGTTCTAGGATTCGTTGTTTGCACCTTTGAAACTAAATATCTATGTTGACCAGTTTGGTAGGTAGGATTTCCCAAATGCCGTCTCGTGTTTTGTGATACGTACCAAATCACCTACATTAAATTTCTGTTTGTGGGGTTCCAGCATTTAGATACTATAGTACACCGTATCCATGAGTCCGCTATCATGAACATCGATTGGTCTCCTTTTTATTGTGCTACGTTTGTTACGACTATACTGGGCAATTATTTCTGGGAGGATATCTGTCCATTTGGACGATCCGCGAAGATTAAAAAGCCCCTATATTTCACGTTTTGTTGTTCTGTTCAGACGTTCCACGATACTTGCCTTCAGGTGGGTGAATGTTAAGTAGTGACGTATTCCACACCGCTGCATCACGGTCTTGAAATAACTATTGCAAAAACTCTCCACTACGATCGGTTTGGAGGTTGTCCGGGCATCGATTCGTCCCTGTCTGCAGCAAATGCTCTAACAAATCCGCATCGTTTCTCCCCATTTTTGTTTTAACAGGTAATGCCCAGGAAAATTTGGAATACATACCAATAATCATTTAAATAGCTTGGAGTCCATTATTCCCATGTGAATATTTCTTCAAATCCACAAGATGAGACTTCCATAAGTCATCCAATCCTTTAATCATAACATGCCTACGAGGGTATGCTTTACTTGCTGGTTTGTGCAATTCTCGAACTACTTTCTCCATACTTATTTAGTGATAAATCTCTCTCTCTAAACTCAGAGATTATTGAAACAGCCTCATTCCAATGAGCTGTATTATCTACAGCAGCAGAGACTATGAGCAGACCTAGTCGATCTATTAGCTCGTTGCCGGCCGCTGTGGCCGAGCGGTTCTATGCGCTTCAGTCCGGAACCGCGCGACTGCTACGGTCGCAGGTTCGAATCCTGCCTCGGGCATGGATGTGTGTGATGTCCTTAGGTTAGTTAGGTTTAAGTAGTTCTAAGTTCTAGGGGACTGATGACCTCAGATGTTAAGTCCCATAGTGCTCAGAGCCATTTGAACCATTTTTATTAGCTCGTTGGGTCGTCGTAATATACACTCCTGGAAATTGAAATAAGAACACCGTGAATTCATTGTCCCAGGAAGGGGAAACTTTATTGACACATTCCTGGGGTCAGATACATCACATGATCACACTGACAGAACCACAGGCACATAGACACAGGCAACAGAGCATGCACAATGTCGGCACTAGTACAGTGTATATCCACCTTTCGCAGCAATGCAGGCTGCTATTCTCCCATGGAGACGATCGTAGAGATGCTGGATGTAGTCCTGTGGAACGGCTTGCCATGCCATTTCCACCTGGCGCCTCAGTTGGACCAGCGTTCGTGCTGGACGTGCAGACCGCGTGAGACGACGCTTCATCCAGTCCCAAACATGCTCAATGGGGGACAGATCCGGAGATCTTGCTGGCCAGGGTAGTTGACTTACACCTTCTAGAGCACGTTGGGTGGCACGGGATACATGCGGACGTGCATTGTCCTGTTGGAACAGCAAGTTCCCTTGCCGGTCTAGGAATGGTAGAACGATGGGTTCGATGACGGTTTGGATGTACCGTGCACTATTCAGTGTCCCCTCGACGATCACCAGTGGTGTACGGCCAGTGTAGGAGATCGCTCCTCACACCATGATGCCGGGTGTTGGCCCTGTGTGCCTCGGTCGTATGCAGTCCTGATTGTGGCGCTCACCTGCACGGCGCCAAACACGCATACGACCATCATTGGCACCAAGGCAGAAGCGACTCTCATCGCTGAAGACGACACGTCTCCATTCGTCCCTCCATTCACGTCTGTCGCGACACCACTGGAGGCGGGCTGCACGATGTTGGGGCGTGAGCGGAAGACGGCCTAACGGTGTGCGGGACCGTAGCCCAGCTTCATGGAGACGGTTGCGAATGGTCGTCGCCGATACCCCAGGAGCAACAGTGTCCCTAATTTGCTGGGAAGTGGCGGTGCGGTCCCCTACGGCACTGCGTAGGATCCTACGGTCTTGGCGTGCATCCGTGCGTCGCTGCGGTCCGGTCCCAGGTCGACGGGCACGTGCACCTTCCGCCGACCACTGGCGACAACATCGATGTACTGTGGAGACCTCACGCCCCACGTGTTGAGCAATTCGGCGGTACGTCCACCCGGCCTCCCGCATGCCCACTATACGCCCTCGCTCAAAGTCCGTCAACTGCACATACGGTTCACGTCCACGCTGTCGCGGCATGCTACCAGTGTTAAAGACTGCGATGGAGCTCCGTATGCCACGGCAAACTGGCTGACACTGACGGCGGCGGTGCACAAATGCTGCGCAGCTAGCGCCATTCGACGGCCAACACCGCGGTTCCTGGTGTGTCCGCTGTGCCGTGCGTGTGATCATTGCTTGTACAGCCCTCTCGCAGTGTCCGGAGCAAGTATGGTGGGTCTGACACACCGGTGTCAATGTGTTTTTTTTTCCATTTCCAGGAGTATATATACTGCGGATTCGATTGTACACTGCTTTGTGCTCAATGTTAGTACCATCGCCTCTGCTGCTGTTGTTGTTATTTTCACCATCAAGTATTGGTTTTATAGTTGTTTTATATTTCTTGTTGCTCAGGCTTTTTGCGATCTTATGTACATCAGTGAAATGCAGTATTTCGCCGTACATTTCCCTATCATTAATTAAATAATTTATGGGTTTTCTCGTGGGGTTCAGGAAGATAAGATTCACTAAGCCAGGTGTTCTCTCAAACTCCCTATCACCCATCGGTATTGTGCCATCAGTTAGAGTTATGGGCTGCTTACCAAGCATATACGGTCTTCCTCTGCTGACGCCGTATATCCTACATGTCTGGCCAGGGGCGTGACGGATAATGAATTCTGCAGTGGGAACACCATCATTATCGTGTGGTTTTGTTTTCGCTGAGAGTTACCTGAGAGATTCAGTAACCAGCTTAAAGGTCTCTCTTAGTGTTTGCTGTCGATCCATATGCCCTAACCTTACCAAGCCTAATTTCTCCCGAACGGCTTTCCGTGCCTGAATGTCTTTCTTCTTCGTTGACATCTCGGTGTACACTAATAAGATGTCCCTGCAGCGTGAGGCTTTATATATCCTCTCTTCTTCCTCTTTTTATGTGCCTGATAACCCTTCTCAACAACAAGAGCCCCTACATCTATTTTCCTCTCAATAGATTCGACATTTTCAGTTAAATCGGTTACTTTCTTACCGATACCATTAAGTAACTCATTTAAAGCGTTGATCACTCTCAGAAGATTCTAGTAATACGTCTCTAGCTCCCTGCACATACCTCCAATTTTATGTACGATAGCCTGAAGTTTCTCGTCCATGTACAAGGGAATGTTCTGTCTATGTACACCAGTTCTCTCGGGTTGAGAGCTAAACATGCTCGAGAATTTGTCCATGGTGCAGCATATACTGTTCTACACACCTCTCTTACCGGGCTATATATACAGGAATTCTTGGGAGTTTCGCCTGTACCTACCATCATTCAGTTTTCTTGTTTTATCAATAACGAGAAACCCATACTATGAATGATTTCAGCAATCGGCATACATCTTTTCAAAATCATTGAACCACATGTCAGTTCTTACATGTGCTTGGTAAATACGTTTCAAATTCAGATTGTCTTGTTCGAAGGCCATAATGAGGTTTGCATTATCCCTAGTCAGCCGTTTCGGGATTCTGGAATATGTCTGGCTTACAAGGGGAGGCCGCCAATTGTGAAATTCAGATTCGATTCATACTGCGCATAATAACAGCTTATGGCCAGAGGTGTAATGTGGCAAAGCACCAAGATGCACTTCTCAGCCGTTGTCTAGAAAATAGACAGTTAAAAGATAAAAGAAACCGTTGAGGTGAAATACTCTCTACCATTAATAACTTCCCACAGCATCGTGGCGCAGTGGTAAGCGCTCGGGTATGTAATCCGAAGGTCGTCGGATCGAATCTCGCAGCATGCAAATTTTTTTATTATTTTTTTTTTTGTAATTCAAATGTGTACACACACACACATAATTCCCGGCAATCAGTTGCAACAATTATGCATATAATAAGTTGTTGAAAGTCGTTTGTCGTGGAAAAATAATACTTGATATAAAACACAATATCACAAACAATATTCAAGTGGATACAATTTATTGAAAAGTTCGGTATACACTCGCACATAATTAACAATTAGTGCCCAGAACTAGCTGGAGTATCGCACGAACCAGAGTGATAGTTATCGTAGAAACATGGAAAACAGAAAACAGCACGACATCGAGCACATCTGATAAACGATGCGTTTTTACAAGAACAATTGTTTTTTAAATTATCTGTTGGGAAACACACCTGATTGACATTCTGAAAAATTGTTCCATCGTTCGTCAGGTTTGATACATACCACGCGTATCGTATCATATCGGCAAAAATCGGAGAAGACAATTGGTGGTGGACGATGGATTGGATTTTTATACAATCGTCTCTGGAGTTGATGTCACGGTTTCGCTCGATTAAAAAAGCACAATTTTGAAGGCGCTTGATCAAATTTTTTACCTGCCGGTAAAAATATACGTCACACGGTTGGACGAGAGGAGTGCACTTTGGAGGGATGACTTTTATAGTGCGCGTTGGTAACTTCTTATCGTCCGGGAACATCTCATCGTATAATGCCGGGTTCGTTTGCCCACCCCAAGAGTCGATCAGAAGGAGAAATTCTTTCTTTTGTACGTATGGTTGCAAAGCATTACGCAAGAAGTCCATGAACAAACCCGTTGTTAGTTTACCGGATTTGGAGGATGTAATAACAACGTTGGTATACTTCTTGGCGTACTCGTTGACTGTCTTCTGTACTCTGGGTCCAAACGTACCTGTGGACTCTTGGAGGCATACGAAAACAAGTGGCAAGACTCGTCCAGAAGACATAGTGATTGAATATTGTGCCGTATACGAATGCGTCACCTTGTTCTTGTCGTGTCGGGTTACCAGGACAGCCTTTGTGTGTGTGTGTGTGTGTGTGTGTGTGTATTTGCATTACAAGAAACAAATAATAAAAAAAAAGTTGGATGGCGCGAGATTCGATCTGGCGACCTTCGGATTACGTACCCGAGCGCTTACCGCTGCGCCACGACGTTCTAGCAAATCATTAATCGGAGAGAGTATTTCACCTCAACGGTTTCTTTTAACTGTCTATTTTCTCGACAACGGCTGAGAAGTGCATCTTGGTGCTTTGCCACATTACACCTCTGGCCATGAGCTGTTATTATGCGCAGTATGAATCGAATCTGAATTTCACAATTGGCGGCCTCCCCTTGTTAGATGAAATACATCAGCACCCATATGACTACCGAAACAGAAATATTTTCGAATTTGGCCTTGGTTTCCCACAGCAACATCCTCAAATATTAACACAGTGTTGGGCTTTCCTTTAGAGGTGAGGGGCGGGGGGGATACCACCACTTTCACTGACTGTCGTATATGTAACGCCTATTACACGGTGCACGGCGCAGTATCTCCTGTAATAGCAGATACTAGGCCTGAAACAGCGTTTTTGAAAATACAGAAACACGTTCAAATTGGACTCCATCTACTTGTGTTAGCACTGTCATGAGGACATTAGTCTTGCCACACCAGGATGGACCTACAATAATTGCTCGTATATTATCAGGAAGGAGTATTCTATTCTTCTTCTTCCTCATGTCCTCTTTTGCATCTTCAGAGATGATGCCGAATTCCGTATCTGTCTGGCCAGGGGCATGACGGATAGTGAATTCGTCAGTGGCAACACCATCATTATACTTGTGACGAGGATGTTTCACCTATCCCGCGATGATACCGACTACATCTAGGCATATATGGAAAGATATACTTGTAAGAGCGGTAATGGCATGTGTAGCCAGTATAGCTCAGTTGGTTAAGTGAGTGAGCTATGTTGGTTACTAGAAGAATTCAGCTATACATATATTTACCCAAGAAGAGTAATTTCATCATTCATTTTTACAATGACTGTTTAGGAGGTGTTTGAGGGAAATGTCTGCTGCTGGATGATTTTAGGTGTAACACTGAAAATAATGATATTAATAAGTGTAATACTTGGACTATAACGAGAGAGGTATGAAATAAAACACAATCACAGTTTGACATTATGTATACAAACATTATTTATTTAAATATTATACACTGGGTGCCGCATTTCAAAAAAATCACCGGGCTCTTTCTTTATCTTCTTCTTTGTAGCTGTACAGTGTTTCCGAAACAAGGCTTTTTGATATGCAATAAATTCTGTGCGTATCTCCTTCAAGCCGATGGGAGCCTCACAACAGCCTGATTTTTCACATGCACATTTAACCTGTTTCTCTGTTGGCTCTACGTTCATGTGCAAACAATGGTACTGCTCCAAATTGTCAACATGTATATTGTGCACACGTAGAAAGTTTACAACTTCATTGTATTCGGAGTTTATGCTCAGCAACCAGCGACTCAGTCTCTCCAATGCAAGGCATAATTCAGTATCAACATCGTATAAGTTCATAACTGAGGCGTGCCATAGATAAACATTCTTTTCACCTGTTTTCACACATAGTGTAGAGTCATCATACACTGTTGTAATAGATAGTGTCACACCAGTAAGGTGGATGTCCAGGGTTGGGGGAGGGGGGGTACGTGTTGGATAAAACTTCATGGTCATCTACTGATTCATGTAGCGCTCTGCATGACATATATTGTCCGAGTCGAACTCAGAAACAGGGACTTTAACACCATTTGATGCATTTTCAATTTCTATTCTCACATGCAAGCCCCAGTCATGATGTGCTTCTATACCTACATTTACATGTTTTGTTCCACTAGGAGTTAAATTTTATGTATAACTGAAAAGCATGGGCAGACTTGATACCTCCCCATCCACAGAATCTGCGCTCTCTCCATGCGCTAGCTCAGAGATGTTCTGCTGAAATGGATCGTATGTCGGTGACCAGTACTGTCCTCTATCTTGCTGTTGTTTAAGACCACCAGCAGCATTCGAGGTGTTGGGAGCAGATCGCGCATCCTCACCACACAAATCAATGAATGGGACATACATTAACAGCTCTGTGTCCTGTGCCAGCAGGTGGGCTATGTGTGGAACCTTCAAATCCACAGAATCTACACTCTGTCCCTGCAATAGCACTTACATGTTCTGATGGGATGGGTCATATGTTGATGACCAGTACTGACCTCCAGCTTGCTGTTGTTTAGGACCACCAACAGCATTTGAAACGTTAGGAACAGACTGGGCGTCCAAATCGATGGGTGGGATAAGCAATAACAGCTTCCTGTTCCTCTCCAGCAAGTGGGCTGTGTGTGCTACAGGATTCCACATGGTCACTACAGGTTCGGACATTCTGTAAGTTGTTGCTTCCACAGGTCTAGAGGCCAGAGCAAGGATGGTGGCTGAGGGTGTTGTTGATCTGGACATGGCAGAGATCGACATGATGGCACTTGCCCCAGCAGGCTTTGACATGTTGAAGGCTACTGATGAACAAAGTGGAGGAGGAAGTGTTACGTACAGACCACGCCCTGAAAACAACCAATATTAGTAATTTTATTTATTCGTTCGGCATATACAAGGCAAATATTACAGTGTCATTACAATCCACCAGGAAATTACAACAATACACAATGCTACTTATAGTTTTGAGCCAATCTATGGCTAGGTCAGGCAGGTAATGTATGTCCTTCAGTTCACCACTATATCCTACCACTTTACACACCAGTAGGTGGTCCATTGTCTGGATTTCACCACATTCACACACGGGACTCTCCGCAAGGCCCCACTTATTCATTAGATGTTTGCATCTTCCCACGCTTGTTCTAAGGCGATTTAAGGCAACCCAGAGCTTCCGAGGGAGATCAAAACCATTTATCTTCTTGCTGGCGTCATTGATAAGCTTTTGGTTCTTGTGTGTCCCTTTGCGCCATGATTCCCCCCAGGATAGCTTTGGGTCGAAGTCCTGTAATTCCCTGCCAATCTTCCAAAAGGGGGACCTAGATTTTAGCCTGTTGATGGGTGATAAGTCTTGGTGTATAGGGAGTTCTGGATTGTGTACGATCTTCCTATATATTCTTGAGGTCGCCATGGAGCGCCTTATATCAGGGGGTTCTATGTTGGCAAGGACTGGGAACCAGTCACATGGGGTAGCCCTAAGTGTACCTGAGATAATTCTCATCGTCTCTTTCAATTGGGTGTCTACTTTAGTTACATGCGCACTTTTCGCCCAGACTGGTGAACAATATTCAGCCACGCTGTACACGAGGGCTAATGCTGACGTCCTTAGTGTATTAGCTCCGCACCCCCATGATGTTCCAGCCAGTTTAGACATAATGGCATTTCGAGATTTTAATTTCTGTTTGGTGTCTTCCAGATGGGAGCTACACGTTAGTGTGCGGTCTAATTTTACTCCGAGATATTTGGGCTTATCTTCATGTCTGATATGCCGGTCATTCAGGGAAATCTGTAGTTTCCTGCTTGAAGCTCTGTTATTAAGGTGCATTATGGTACTGGTCGTTTTATTGGGGTTGGGATGCAAATGCCACTTAAGGTAGTAGGTGTTCAGCGCTTCAAGGTCCGCATTCAATGTTTTTTCAAGATCTTCGAAATTTTTGCTTTGGTATGCGGTGGCCAGATCATCCGCATACGCAAATTTACGCGACTTGGTGCTCGGCATATCAGATATGTATAAATTAAAAAGGGTCGGCGCCAAGGCTGACCCCTGCAGCAGGCCATTGTTTATGACCATGCTTTTACTGCTCTTTCCATAGAGATAGACCTTGATCTTCCTGCCTGTCAGCATATTTTTTAGTAATGTGGGGTGCAACGTGTAGACAACCTCCAAGATGGAGCTCCCCGGGCAACGCTGCAGTAAAATGCAATGGCAAAAAGTCTACACAATTCCGGTGACCGGACGCTCAAATGCCTCCTGGCCCACAAGAAGGCAAATGATTCAGAAGCGGAATACATACGGACAAAGATGTGATATGGGATACTTACTTTTCCATTTCTTCCTTTTCTGCAGGGCTGTGCTGAATCTCAACTACAGTTGACACTTCATGGTTCTTCTTCTCCTTCTTCTTCTTCTTCTTCTTCTGCTGCTGCTGCTGGCTGACTGAGTGAGACTGAGGCCACAGAGCCGCTGAGCCTCCCCTATATCCCCTCTGATGATGTCGCTAGAACCTGCCATGCTATTGGCTGAAGCCTGTCATGTGACCAGATTCAGGAATCCCATTGGTTCCCACCCTTCTTTTTCTGAACTGCCTTCATGGATTACATCAATGGAGGGGAGGGGGCAACAGCACCCTCTGGTGGCAGTGTTGTGAACTAGGCCAGTTGACCTCCAAACCACAAGGTGAACACCTATGGTTCATTGTGGAATAGGGCGAAGTTGATGTGGGGTATTAGGCAGTTTCAAAACACGTAGGCAGTTCCAGCACAAGCATCTACTGTGTGAGTACTGAAAAACAACTTCGAGCCACCATGTTGCAGCACTGCCATTATTCGTCTAAAAGTATTTACCAGACGCTCATCCATTATCTTTTCTTTCCACTCATTGTCTAGGCTCTGTGCTTGCATGTAGTACACTTATTATATTCATCCCCGCTCATCACCATCGTTTCCTCAACTGTACACTTGGATGTTTGCACTGATGTGGGTAAACGTCTTGGCTCTTGCCCATCAGAAGACTGACTGGACTTTTATCGAAAGATCTACAGTTAGAGCAAACGCATTTATCAGCATGAGTTGTGAAATGTAACTTAGCCCCATCGTGCTGCATCTTCATTATTTGACGAAGCATATTCGTCTTCACCTAGTATTACTACTATTGATACAGTCCCAGCTACATGATTACAGTTAATATATCTGTTAAACTCCTCCTTCTGCAGCACAGACATCTCATACATTGAACACAGTAAACAATTATGTCCGTCTTCCCAGTCCAGCAGCTAAATACAGACTGTGTCCTTTTGTGTCATTTTTTCCCTAGTATGGTCATTTGGACTCCAGACATATTGGTGAACACACTGGATGGAGCTACTATCTATGACAACTCAAATTGTTTAAATAAAGAATGCATACAAAATAAAAACTAATGTCCATCCTATCCAGCAGCCCAGCATAGAGTGAGTCCTTTTCTCGCCAGTTTCCAGATGGGGAATGGGAGGGGGAAAGGGAGGGGGCAAGGGGAGCAGGTTAGGTTAGTGTAGGTAGCTCAGTCGGCCTATTTTCAAGCCAAAATATGAACTTCCAGCCATGACGTCGCTGCAACATTGCCACATCTATGGACGCCATCTTGGATAAATTTTGCAACAACGTAGATGGTGTGACGTTCTCTTTGCCATACTACTCCCGTTCATCTCGGTAACAGCGTTTGTAGAGACAACCATTGACCTAGTGCAGCAAAAATGTTATTCGCCCGAAGAGCCATCACATTCCCATCGATCTACAGTCGAATCACGATGGTCCTGTACCCACTGCAATCGTAATTGACGGTGTAACGGATGTACATTTGAACTCGTAGGGGCTGTCTGCTGCAGAGCTTCATGTTTAACAATGTTCGATGAAAGTTGATCTGCAAAACACTTGTGCATGCACCAGCATTTTTCTCTTTCAGCAGAGAAGCCACAGGTCACCCATCATCTATCCTACTTTACAGAGCAAGAAAGCCTCAGAACCCCACGTTCTGTGAAGAGTCGTACAACCATTTAGCTCCTAATGGTAGTTTCACTGTCCTTCTACCTCTTTTTGTAGAGGCTCACGACGGTATCATATGAACATTCTTCTAGCTTCGCCGTTTTCAAGATACTCGTTCGCAGACTGTGGGTAAAAATAATCTAGCCCTTGTCAAAATCGCTTATCTCAATGGATTTTCCCATTTGCATCCCATACCTTCGCTAAGGTGATTCCCCGTCCATGTCTGCTCTGCTTACACACTTTTGATACCGCGTCACGTGTCCGCAAAGCCACCAGGAGGAATCCAACGTCGCGGTGGGCAGTGATCATAATGTTTTAACTTGTCAGTGTATATAGTCCGTTTGTGAGCATATTTTAAATTATTTGCTTTCATTCTATTATTATGACCAGTCCTATATCTTTGTGAGATGACCCTCGGATGAATAAATAAATAAATGTACCGACCGAAACAACAAAAAGTATCTAAGAATCCCGATACATGTTACTTTTAAATGCAAAGCTCCAAATATTGTATTACAGGTGGATCCACCCAGAGACCTCGCCTCTTCCGCTGCCGGATGATTCATATCTCCCACACTCTACCACTTAAAGTGCTCTTACTATATACATATTCCAGGTAAGCTTATCATACATGAATCACAGCTGCGAGTGTTGCGCATGTAGCAGTGCGTTGCCTTTCCACTGACCTGTTTATTCACAGCGATTGATAAGCGCGAGAAAGTGTTTCCCGCTTGACGATTTCTTATCTCTGGAAATAACACTACAGAGTTTGTCCCACAGTTTCGAGAACAGTCGACGTTTACAAAAGTTACGAATAAGGAGATTACCTCCCTTTCGTACGAGTCGTCATAAAAATAAAGCGCGTCTGTTCCACGAACACTCAGTAGAGCTAACGCGTCCTTCCGTACTGATTAACTGACAATAAAAGGTGGTGGTGGTATAGATATTTCGAAACTTCCTTTCAAGTTGTATGATGCGGTCACTTTCAAGCAACTGCCTTGTCACGACACGTCGATGCAGAAGTTGCACATCGTGTATTCCATCTCCACGAACATAATGCTCTTGAATATAAGCATAGTGCGGTTCAAGGTTAATGGAAGTTTAACTTTACTACATAAGCAGTTAGCCTCTACGAAATTCATTTTTGAACTTTTTATGCAAAGCATTACGTAATTGTGAAATTTCTTCTTCGACGATATCTGATTTAAGGGAGGAGTTACTTGCGGCGTATACTGTACATCAGTGGTATATGTATGTCTACGTTTGAATCTCTTGATTGCAATGTTTGCATAGAAAGTACGAAGAGCTGATGTGCAATTTAAAAATCGCTTAATTAGCTCCGGCGGACCACAAGTTTCAATCTATCTCGGAAATGCCACGTTTGTCAGTGAAGCGGTATATCAATGACAGTTAAACGACTGCGCTATCATCACGATAACGAGTGGTCATGAGAAGCTCAGTGAGCAGCTGACAGATATCTAGAAAATTAGAAAATATCTTTTTGTATCCCTACCAGACCCTCGTACATTGGACGAGTTGTTGTTTGCGGTCGAGAGTCGGAGCGATCCGCGACTCCAACATATGCGACGCATCGCGTCCATTGGGCGTTGGCTCTGAAGTTGCAGTTTCTCTGGTGCTCCCACGCGGACTTACAAGCTAGTCGCATGCCAGTCTAGAACGAATTCTTGTTTGCTCGGCCTACGGTCGCTTGCATGCTTCATGCTGTCACATTCTCTTAGTTCCGTGTTTGCCTCTGGCCGTGCTTTCGGACTTTCCATTCGTCGGTTAGATTAACACCCGGTGTTTCTCAGGGGCGCCCGCGTCGTGGTACTACGCGTTTATACTAGACCGTTTTTGTGGACAGTATCACCTCTATTCGAGAGATATAATATGTCTTCTGCCTCCCGACTGAGCTGCCATGGCTAGTTTCAGCAGTTAGGTGTGGTGTTTATATGGGGTGACTTTAAATGATTTCGGGAAGGTCATCAGCAAAAAGGAAAAATAATATGCAGACGAATATTCCTATTCCCTATCCTTGTTTGGCCAGTGGATTAGTTACTAATTAATTTCAAGGTTTTATAATCACACGAATGACCTTCGGAAACTAGCCGTGGTCAAACCAATCAGCCTTGCATAGATGTCGCTATCAGGAGCAGCATGGTGAAGTATACAGGGTGTTCTGAAATTCCCGTTACAAACTTCTAGGACTTGTAGAGGGCAACAAGTACATAATACACTGAAGCGCCAAAGAAACTGGTATAGGCATCCGTATTCAAATACAGAGATATGTAAACAGGCAGAATACAGCGCTGCGGGCGGCAACGTCTATATAAGACAACAAGTGTCTGGCGCAGTTCTTCGATCGGCTACTGCTGCTACAACGCCAGGTTATCAAGATTTAAGTGAGTTTGAATGTGGTGTTATAGTCGGTGCACGAGCGATGGGACAAAGCGTCTCCGAGATAGCGATGAAGTGGGGATTTTCCCGTATGACCATTTCACCAGTGTACCGTGAATATCAGGAATCCGGTAAAACATCAAAGATCCTGCAAGAACGGGACCAACGACTATTGAAGAGAAACGTTCGATGTGACAGAAGAGCAGCCCTTCCGCAAACTCCTGCAGATTTCAGTGCTGTACCATCATCAAGTGTCAGTGTGCAAACCATTCAACGAAACGTCATCGATATGTGCTTTCGGAGCAGCAGGCCCACTCGTGTACCCTTGATGACTGCACGACACGAATTTTTACGCCTCGCCTGAGCGCGCCAACACCCACTGTTGATAACTGGAAACATGTTGCCTGGTCGGACGAGTCTCGTTTCAAATTGTATCGAGTGGATGAAAGTGTACGGGTTCAACTTCATGAATCCATGGACCCTGAATGTCAGCAGAGGACTGTTAAGCTGGTGCAGGCTGTTTAATGGTGTGGGGTGTGTACTGTTGAAGTGATATGGAACCCGTGATACGTCTAGATACGACTGTGACAGATAACACGTACGTAAGCATCTTGTCTGATCACCTGCATTCATTCATGTCCATAGTGCATTCCGATGGATTTGGGCAATTCCAGCACGACAATGCGACACCACACACATCAGGATTTGCTACAGAATGGCTCCGGGAATACACTTCCGCCACCAAACTCCCCAGACATGAACATTATTGAGCATATCTAGGATGTCTTGCAATGTGCTGTTCAGAAGAGATCAGCACCTCCTCGTACTCTTACGGTTTTATGGACAGTCCTGCAGGATTCATGTTGTCAGTTCCCTCCAGCACTACTTCAGACATTAACCGACTCCATGCCACGTCGTGTTGCGCCACTTCTGCGTGCTCGCGGGAGCCCTACACGAAACGAGGCAGATTTACGTTTCTTTGGCTCTTCAGTGTATTTTGAATGGAACCCATGTTCAGAAACGTAACGTATCCGTTCTACGGCGGCTCCAATTCAATCGCTTAACCCCCCCCCCCCCCCCCCGCCTCCCCCCCCCTGTCGGAGGTTCGAGTCCTCCCTCGGGTATGAATATGTATGTCGTCCTGGCGTAAGTTAGTTTAAGTTAGATTAAGTAGTGTGTAAGCTTAGGGACCGATGACCTCAGCAGTTTGGTCCCATAAGACCTTACCACAAATTTCCAACTCCTACACTTCTGCTTGACGAAATGAATTAGGCGTAACGCAGTATAGCTATTAGGTAACAATTCGAAAGGAAACATGTGAAAACATCAGTTTATCATTTAAGCGTATCTATTCATATTAACACTTAAACATTACGTAGTTACATTATTCCAAAACAAAAAACAACCCAGCATAACGTACGTACAAAACAGTACTGGCGGTTCTAGGCGCTTCAGTCTGGAACCGCGCGACCACTACGGTCGCAGGTTCGATTCCTGCTTCGGGTATGGATGTGTGTGATGTCCTTAGGGCAGTTCTAAGTTCTAGGTGACAGATGGCCTCAGAAGTTAAGTCCCGTAGTGCTCAGAGCCATTTGAACCATTTGAACAGTACTCATGCATTACAACAGCGGCTCGATGTGGCGACCACCGAAGTTGTTACAGAAATTGTACTTACAAAGCATGTTGTGGTACAAACTCTGCATCCCACCTGGTGTCTCTTCAGTTTCTAGTACAGCGCCCAGAAATCGTACCAGCGGATCGTCCTCTGTCTCTACAGGAGTCTCCTAAATTAAACTTTGCTTACGACCCCACTCAGAAGTGGTCCATAGGAGTTAAATCCGGCGGTCATAGCGACCACGCGGTTAAACCACGTCGGCCTATCCGTCTTACACCATATCGTCTGTTGAGGTGTCTGCAAACCGCACGTGAGGTGTGAGGTGGCGCACCATCATGCTGAAACCACATTTCCTAATGGACATTCAAGTGACGGTCTGCCGCGGTGCACGTCATTCTGTATACGCTATTGCATAGCAGTACAAGCAGTTCTGAGACTGTGAATAACTTAGTTTTATGTTCTTCTTACCTGTCGTTCGTGAGCTATAGAAAATCTGCGGTTGTCCCCTAAATAATGGTTCGCATCAGAGATGGTAATTAACTTTACGGCTGCATTCTGTGTCATCTGTACGTCGCTTCGTTTTTCATACATTTCTATAAGAGACAAGGTTAAGCACAAAGAGAAACACAAGTGACTCGTTAAGTTAACGCAGCGAGGATATTGGGCTACGATTTTTTATTTAAGTAGTAGGTTGAATTGTACGGATATCGGGTACACACTCTGTTTTTGTTTTTCTCTGTTGATCATTCCTTTTTCTCATTTTAAGTGTTACTGACGTTAAGATATGTACGTGTTCATTAGTTCTAGACATAAAATATTCCTTGCACGGAATATACACTATCTGGTTAAAATTATCATGAAACCTAATGTTGTTGTTCTGGTCTTCAGTCCTGAGACTGGTTTGATGCAGCTCTCCATGCTACTCTATCCTGTGCAAGCTTCTTCATCTCCCAGTACTTACTGCAAACTACATCCTTCTGAATCTGCTTAGTGTATTCATCTCTTGGTCTCCCTCTACGATTTTTACCCTCCAATGCTAAATTCGTAATCCCTTGATGCCTCAGAACATGTCCAACCAACCGGTCCCTTCTTCTTGTCAAGTTGTGCCACAAACTCCTCTTCTCCCCAATTCTATTCAATACCTCCTCGTTAGTTATGTGATTTACCCATCTAATCTCCAGCATTCTTCTGTAGCACCACATTTCGAAAGCTTCTATTCTCTTCTTGTCCAAACTATTTATCGTCCATGTTTCACTGCCATACATGGCTACACTCCATACAAATACTTTCAGAACCGACTTCCTGACACTTAAATCTATACTCTAATAGTGGGCGTTAATTCTGGGTGTGTCCACTATTCACCTTTATGACGGCTTCAACTCTACTCGCACACTTTCATTAGGATGTCTTCAGGTTTATACCATTCTTAAAACTGCTGACAAACTGCGCCTTGCGGCACCAGATCTGAAGATGAGCTGCTGGATAGATCGTTAACGGTAGTGATTAAAAAATGAGATAGTGATCCAGACGGTGTTTCTCCATTCAGCAACAGAGGTAACATTTCCTGAAGAAGACCTCAGGTTTTAATTATTTCTGAAACTGTGTCTACTTTTTACTTTTGTTTCAGATTTGTAGTCTTCTTATAGTTTTAAATCCTTAGATAGTTTCTCTAAATTACTTGAGATAAAGTTGTTGACTGAGTGACCTGGTGCCACTTTCGCCTCGTTCCTTCATTTTTTAAAAATATTATGCAAATGTTTGCCATAATTTACAGCAAGAACGTTGAAATCTGCAGAGCTTTGATGCAATACACAAAGGTTTCATGTATTTAAAATAACAGAACAAATACTTAAATTCCCTCGTTGACTCAATGAGGGTCTTAAATCATTCGGGCTTCAATCCATGAAATTCCAGCATTATATTGCTTGGATTTGCCTTGTCGCATTAGAAGCAACCCGAAATACACTCCTGGAAATGGAAAAAAGAACACATTGACACCGGTGTGTCAGACCCACCATACTTGCTCCGGACACTGCGAGAGGGCTGTACAAGCAATGATCACACGCACGGCACAGCGGACACACCATGAACCGCGGTGTTGGCCGTCGAATGGCGCTAGCTGCGCAGCATTTGTGCACCGCCGCCGTCAGTATCAGCCAGTTTGCCGTGGCATACGGAGCTCCATTGCAGTCTTTAACACTGGTAGCATGCCGCGACAGCGTGGACGTGAACCGTATGTGCAGTTGACGGACTTTGAGCGAGGGCGTATAGTGGGCATGCGGGAGACCGGGTGGACGTACCGCCGAATTGCTCAACACGTGGGGCGTGAGGTCTCCACAGTACATCGATGTTGTCGCCAGTAGTCGGCGGAAGGTGCACGTGCCCGTCGACCTGGGACCGGACCGCAGCGACGCACGGATGCACGCCAAGACCGTAGGATCCTACGCAGTGCCGTAGGGGACCGCACCGCCACTTCCCAGCAAATTAGGGACACTGTTGCTCCTGGGGTATCGGCGAGGACCATTCGCAACCGTCTCCATGAAGCTGGGCTACGGTCCCGCACACCGTTAGGCCGTCTTCCGCTCACGCCCCAACATCGTGCAGCCCGCCTCCAGTGGTGTCGCGACAGGCGTGAATGGAGGGACGAATGGAGACGTGTCGTCTTCAGCGATGAGAGTCGCTTCTGCCTTGGTGCCAATGATGGTCGTATGCGTGTTTGGCGCCGTGCAGGTGAGCGCCACAATCAGGACTGCATACGACCGAGACACACAGGGCCAACACCCGGCATCATGGTGTGGGGAGCGATCGCCTACACTGGCCGTACACCACTGGTGATCGTCGAGGGGACACTGAGTAGTGCACGGTACATCCAAACCGTCATCGAACTCATCGTTCTACCATTCCTAGACCGGCAAGGGAACTTGCTGTTCCAACAGGACAATGCACGTCCGCATGTATCCCGTGCCACCCAACGTACTCTAGAAGGTGTAAGTCAACTACCCTGGCCAGCAAGATCTCCGGATCTGTCCCCCATTGAGCATGTTTGGGACTGGATGAAGCGTCGTCTCACGCAGTCTGCACGTCCAGCACGAACCCTGGTCCAACTGAGGCGCCAGGTGGAAATGGCATGGCAAGCCGTTCCACAGGACTACATCCAGCATCTCTACGATCATCTCCATGGGAGAATAGCAGGCTGCATTGCTGCGAAAGGTGGATATACACTGTACTAGTGCCGACATTGTGCATGCTCTGTTGCCTGTGTCTATGTGCCTGTGGTTCTGTCAGTGTGATCATGTGATGTATCTGACCCCAGGAATGTGTCAATAAAGTTTCCCCTTCCTGGGACAATGAATTCACAGTGTTCTTATTTCAATTTCCAGGAGTGTATTTTGTGCGCAGCTATTTGGATTTCATACTGTATGATGATCCACATATTACGAAACGGCAGACATATAAACTTTACAGCATCAGCAGTTACTATGTCGTTCATGCTATGCAGAGTAGGTTTTCAGAACATCTTCAACTTAACATCAGACTGTATGAGTTAAAATGGACACCCTTGTGTAACTTCTTTATCACTATTTCGTGAAGTACTTCGACGCACCTTTTTTCTAATACCTTAACCAATATTTGTTGATATTGTACATATCAACGACTGAAACTTTATTTCATTTTCTCACTTACAGCAACCGAGCTCCTTAAATTAGCTGCGCATTCCATATGATCCATCTGCTTTGTCAGAAGCCATTGCCACAGTTGTATACATAACGTGAGATTGAGTTCGTCTGGCACACATCTATTACATTAAGCAGTTGATTTCGGTGAAACGCGAAGCAGTTGATCCTACACCCTTAGAAATCTCGTGGCCTTTGATGAAAAAACTTTCGTTCCCATTCTTGTAAGTCGTCTACCATCTAAAAACAATTTTAGAAGTTCTGCATATAACAAAAAATTACATACATGTAGAAAGATATTGGCTGTAGTGTAGATGCTGAAGTGTTACTCAGCCCAGTGAGTAAGGCGGTAAGGCGATATCGTGGGATGGACAATGTGTTTGTTCTATGTTCCAAGGCAACATATGAGCCTGCTGTGTCTCAGATCTTTCATTTTTGTGGTTACCTGAAAACTTATGTTTGTGAAAATTGTGTGGTAGCAAGAAGTATATGCACAACTGGAAGTGATTCCACCTTTATTGGTACCCGTAACGCATCTAGGAAAAAGGAGCTTACTTGAATTTATTATTCATCAGAATACCTTGAACAAGATAGGCCCCTTGCTGAGTAGTGCTTATAATGTTTGACTTTGGAGTAACGGAATTTTTATACTATGGTGACACAGTTTGACATTTGAAGCTTAGTCTCAGTAATATACACGCCTGGAAATGGAAAACAGAACACATTGACACCGGTGTGTCAGACCCACCATACTTGCTCCGGACACTGCGAGAGGGCTGTACAAGCAATGATCACACGCACGGCACAGCGGACACACCAGGAACCGCGGTGTTGGCCGTCGAATGGCGCTAGCTGCGCAGCATTTGTGCACCGCCGCCGTCAGTGTCAGCCAGTTTGCCGTGGCATACGGAGCTCCATCGCAGTCTTTAACACTGGTAGCATGCCGCGACAGCGTGGACCTGAACCGTATGTGCAGTTGACGGACTTTGAGCGAGGGCGTATAGTGGGCATGCGGGAGGCCGGGTGGACGTACCGCCGAATTGCTCAACACGTGGGGCGTGAGGTCTCCACAGTACATCGATGTTGTCGCCAGTGGTCGGCGGAAGGTGCACGTGCCCGTCGACCTGGGACCGGACCGCAGCGACGCACGGATGCACGCCAAGACCGTAGGATCCTACGCAGTGCCGTAGGGGACCGCACCGCCACTTCCCAGCAAATTAGGAACACTGTTGCTCCTGGGGTATCGGCGACGACCATTCGCAACCGTCTCCATGAAGCTGGGCTACGGTCCCGCGCACCGTTAGGCCGTCTTCCGCTCACGCCCCAACATCGTGCAGCCCGCTTCCAGTGGTGTCGCGACAGGCGTGAATGGAGGGACGAATGGAGACGTGTGGTCTTCAGCGATGAGAGTCGCTTCTGCCTTGGTGCCAATGATGGTCGTATGCGTGTTTGGCGCCGTGCAGGTGAGCGCCACAATCAGGACTGCATACGACCGAGGCACACAGGGCTAACACCCGGCATCATGGTGTGGGGAGCGATCTCCTACACTGGCCGTACACCACTGGTGATCGTCGAGGGGACACTGAATAGTGCACGGTACATCCAAACCGTCATCGAACCCATCGTTCTACCATTCCTAGACCGGCAAGGGAACTTGCTGTTCCAACAGGACAATGCACGTCCGCATGTATCCCGTGCCACCCAACGTGCTCTAGAAGGTGTAAGTCAACTACCCTGGCCAGCAAGATCTCCGGATCTGTCCCCCATTGAGCATGTTTGGGACTGGATGAAGCGTCGTCTCACGCGGTCTGCACGTCCAGCACGAACGCTGGTTCAACTGAGGCGCCAGGTGGAAATGGCATGGCAAGCCGTTCCACAGGACTACATCCAGCATCTCTACGATCGTCTCCATGGGAGAATAGCAGGCTGCATTGCTGCGAAAGGTGGATATACACTGTACTAGTGCCGACATTGTGCATACTCTGTTGCCTGTGTCTATGTGCCTGTGGTTCTGTCAGTCTGATCATGTGATGTATCTGACCCCAGGAATGTGTCAATAAAGTTTCCCCTTCCTGGGACAATGAATTCACAGTGTTCTTATTTCAATTTCCAGGAGTGTATTTCTCGGTTTGTTAAGTATTTCTCTTTTACACTGCGATGGAGCTCCGTATGCCACGGCAAACTGGCTGACACTGACGGCGGCGGTGCACAAATGCTGCGCAGCTAGCGCCATTCGACGGCCAACACCGCGGTTCCTGGTGTGTCCACTGTGCCGTGCGTGTGATCATTGCTTGTACAGCCCTCTCGCAGTGTCCGGAGCAAGTATGGTGGGTCTGACACACCGGTGTCAATGTGTTCTTTTTTCCATTTCCAGGAGTGTAGTTGGGGCACTTACTAGACAAGTGAGCGAAACACCTTAGTGCGGAGCGAGGCGAAGTGTCTTATTTAACATTGCAGGCTGTCTTGTGTCGCGCTATTATTTATCCATCACTCTTGCTGTTCATACAGTGTTGTGTTTGTGAATTTTCAACCTCCTTCTCTTTACGTATAATCCTCTGCTCTGTTAGAAGTCTCGAAAAATTGACTGACAGTTTCTCTATTCGTGCAGTACTCCAAAGGTAGTTGCTATATACAAGATGTCCCGGAAATCTTATATGTGAGCGAGACTATGTCCGGGATAGCTCCACGGTAGTACAATCTCATCATCACGGCAAAGGAGTTGTTTCTCTGTAGTGTGACTAATTTATTATTTCTCCTGTAGGTGGGTGCCTAGAACTACTCGAAGTATGTACCGTCCACTTTTTGTTTCGGGCCATTGTACTTCTTAACGATCTCTGTCCACGGTTTCTCTTGCTGCTTTCGTTGAGGTTTGTGAGGTCCCATCTCGAATGTTAACTGCGTGTCGTGGACGACCGTAGTTCTGTCGTCATACGAACGAAGCTACGTAGAAACAAAAATTAAATGTGTGCATGGATGTGAGAATATACAGCAACAGTTTAATGAGAAAAAGCTGCTTTCTTTTCTACGCTAACCTCTTATTTCGTAGCTGTAGGAAAATTAAAAAAAAGAAGTGAACTGTCGTCCTGTTCATTCCTCGTATTTTTAGCCATACGGTTGTTGTAGGTAGCGTGGGAAATCTCTGTATTAAGGCGGAATTCACATAGCAAAGTCAGCTGCGTGTATCGTGAACGCAGAGACCGCCAGCTTGACAGCCTTCAAAGAACAAAGAACGGGACTGCCGGATTTTCCCTTTGCCTTGTTCGCTCTGCCAAACGCAAAACAAAGCTCATGATCTTTTGCATGTGGGTTGTGGTTTTTCTCACGTAATTTATTTTGTAATTTTTATAGTCTTTTTTTTGTGAGCATGATACAGCTGTCAGGAAGCAGTGAGCAGCTGAAGTTTCAAATTTTTTATATCTAAGTTCGTCTACCATGATTCCAGAGAGAATGGAGTGATGCAGGGCAAGGAGAACCTGAAGCAGTCTGTACACATACTCTAAGCAGTGCTCTGTAAATATCAGGGACTGCAAGACGCACTACACCTTCTTGTGTGCAAAAAAATCTTCTTCGTTTTTGTTATTCTTTATTGTCTGTGTGTAAATGATTTCTGTTGCTTGCACGGTTTGTATATTATTCCCTACATCAGTGGGTAATGTTGTATTTGGTCACCTGATTTTGTCCAATATGAATAATCTTCACATTTTTTATCACATTAGGTTTATTCATAAATAACTGTTCTGCTACTAGTCACGGTTTTATTTTATTCATATTTTACCCTACGCGTTTCGGGAAATGATTTTCAAGTGTGTTTTCTCTTTGTATTATTCGATTTTTACGAAATGTTGTCGATGTGTGAGGTTCTGCTTCGCTTTGTTGACTTTAAGTCTTCTTATGGTCCATTTGTGCAGAGTCTCACACACGTTAACCATCACAATCAACCGCGTGACCGCTACGGTCGCAGGTTCGAATCCTGCCTCGGGCATGGGTGTGTGTGATGTCCTTAGGTTAGTTAGGTTTAAGTAGTTCTAAGTTCTAGGGGACTGATGACCTCAGAAGTTAAGTCCCATAGTGCTCAGAGCCATCACAATCAACTCTCAGTGCAAATTTTGAATACTCTACACTAACGGTAATCAAAATTGTAACACCAAGAAAGCTACACTGACTGACCAAAACTAACCTGAAGCGCCAAAGAAACTGGTGTAGGCATGCGACTTCAGAGTTATGTCAACAGGCATAATACGGCGCTACGGTCGGAAACGCATATATAAGACAGAAGTGTCTAGCGCAGTTGTTAGATCGGTTTCTGTTGCTAGAATGAGAGGTTATCAAGATTTAAGTGAGTTTGAACGTGGCGTTATAGTCGGCGCACGAACGATGGGATACAGCACGTCCGAGGTAGCGATGAAGTGCGGATTTTCCCTGCGACCGTTTCACGAGTGTACCGGTAAAACATGAAAATCTCCGACTTCCCTGAGGCCGAAAAAAGATCCTGCAAGACCGGCACCAACGACGACTGAAGAGAATCGTTCAACGTGACAGAAGTACAACACTTACGAAAATTGCTACCGATTTCGATGCTGGGTCATCAACAAGTGTCAGCGTTGATGGCTGGAAACATGTATCCTGGTCGGACGAGTCTCGTTTCAAATTGTTTCGAGCGGATGGACGTGTACGGGTATGGATACAAACTCATAAATCCATGAACCCTGCATGTAAGAATGGGACTGTTGAAGCAGGTGGAGACTTTGTAATGTTGTGGGAGGTGTGTATTTGGAGTGATACGGGAGTCCTGATACATCCAGATACGACTCTGACAGGTGACATGTGCGTAAGCATTCTGTCTGATCACCTGCATCCATTTTCATGTCCATTGAACATTCCGACGGATTTGGTCAATTCCAGCAGGACAATGCGACACCCCACTCGTCCAGAATAGCTACCGAGTGGCTCCAAGAACACTCTTCTGAGTTTAAACACTTTTGCTTGCTACCAGACTCCCAAGACATGTGCATTATTGAGCATATCTGGGTTACCTTGCTGTTCAGAACTGATCTCTACCCCCTCGCACTCTTACGGATTTATGGTTATCGCTGCAGGATTCATGGTGTCATTTCCCTCGAGCACTACTTCAGACATTAGCCGAGTACATGCCATGTCGTGTTGCGGTACTTCCGCGTGCTTGCGGGGGCCCTACACAATGTTAGGCAGGTGTATCAGTTTCCTTGGCTTAGCAGTTTATTTGATCATATGGACAGAATACGATGCAGAGACAATTTCTCAAGTGCACGTACTGTGAGAAGGTACGCAGACTATTGGAGCTGTAACGGTTAGATCGGCTACAGACTGCACTAGTGTTGTTACAACGGAAGCATCTTATCAAGTCTGATACGATATACAATGGGCGTGCACTGCATCATATTGTTAGGGAGTACTGAGAAGAGCCATTGAGAATTCCGCATCCTCATGTATTTGAAAGACGCGTGATTGTGGATCTGTATTTGACCGGATAGTCGCATCGTGAAATATACAGGCATCTGGGCTTTCAACTGTGGCAGTGACTCGTTTTTGGGCTGAGCTGTAATGCGAAAGCAACAGTAAGTTTCATCAAGGTTTCGGTCAACTCATTCTAACCACTCGAAGGAATGATTGCCACACGGTGCGTCAAGCGTAAGGGGCTCACTACAATGCCCTGTCTCCCACGCACCATTGGTCGGAGACTAGGAGATGCCCGGGTACATGGTTGCGCCGAGGGAATAGACGCATTCTGTCTGTGTTCTGTACAAAAGCATTGGCAATACCAACTTCGTCATGATGTCTAGATCCTGCGGGTAGCAGTTCATATAATAATTGGTAGTTGTTAAGAGAACTCTGACGGTAGAACGTTACGTCACAGACATGATGACTCTTCATATGTTGCCTCTAATCTGACAAATACTCGTGTCAATTATCAGCAGGAAAAAAATGGTTCAAATGGCTCTAAGCACTATGGGACTTAACATCTGAGGTCATCTGTCCCCTAGACTTAGACCTACTTAAACCTAACTAACCTAAGGACATCACACACATCAATGCCAGAGGCAGGATTCGAGCCTGCGACCGTAGCAGCAGTGCGGTCCCAGACTGAAGCGCCTAGAACCGCTAGGGCCACAGCGGCCGGCTTTATCAGCAGGACAACACACACGTACGAACGTGGTATCCATTCTCGTAATTAGTTGCGTGACGTTGAGATGTTCCACTGGTCAGCAAGATATCCCAATTTGTCCTTGGGATCAAACCCTGTCTCCATCCGAGAGCCAATATCCAGGATACAAAGACCAACTACAGTAGTTGTAAGTAAACATATCTCAGAAGAGGATTGACCAGTTGTATAACTCCTCTTCCAATCAAATTAGTGCATGTATCAAAGCTCAGGACGGAGCAACATCCTATGTATTACGGACCAGTATTCGACTCGTTCTCTCCGTTTCGTTGTCCATTTAACTTGATTTTGTTCCCACTAACGTAGAACCATGCAACGACCAAATGCGGAAAATTTCATTTGGTTACTTCCTCCCCTAGATGTCAGTGCGATCCTCACAAAAATTCATTGTAACTAGATGTGACGCAAGAATCAGTCATCAGTGCCAGTCCGATTTCCCTCTTAATGTTACCACAGATGGCACATAGTTGTCTCCATTTTTTCTGGAATATCATCTACATCTAAATCTACATGGATACTCTGCAAGTCACATTTAAGTGCCTGGCAGATGGTTCATCGAACCACCTTCACAATTCTCTATTATTCCAATCTCGTATAGCTCGCGGAAAGAACGAACACCTATATCTTTCCGTACGAGCTCTGATTTCCCTTATTTTATCGTGGCAGTCCTTGGCTAGCCTTCCCCACAACATTTTCTATGTGTTCCTTCCAATTTAAGTTGTTCGTAATTTTAATTCTTAGATATTTAGTTGAATTTACGGCCGTTATACTTGACCTATAACACTACCTTGGAGAACGCCAGAAATCACTTGTTTTACTCGATGACTTTCCGTCAGTTACTACGAACTGTGACCTCTCTGACAGGAAGTCACCAATCCAGTCACATAACTGAGACGATATTCCATAAGCACGCAATTTCACTATAAGCCGCTTGTGTAGTACAGTCCTCTGGAAATCCGGAAATACGGAGTCGAACTCAAATCCCTTGTCAATAGCACTCAACACTTCATGCGAATAAAGAGCTAGTTGTGTTTCACAAGAACGATGTTATCTAAACACATGTTGACTGTGTGTGAATAGACCGTTTTCGTCGAGGTAGTCCATGAGGTTCGAACACAATATATGTTCCAGAATCCTGCTACAAATCGATGTTAATGATATGGGTCTGTAATTAAGTGCCGGCCGGGGTGGCCGAGCGGTTCTAGGGGCTACAGTCTGGACCCGCGCGACCGCTACGCTCGCAGGTTCGAATCCTGCCTCGGGCATGGATGTGTCTGATGTCCTTAGGTTAGTTAGATTTAAGTAGTTCTAAGATCTAGAGGACTGATGACCTCAGAAGTTAAGTCCCATAGTGCTCAGAGCCATCTGAACCATTTGTAATTAATGGTACCACCTTTCTTGAATATTGGTGTGACCTGCGCAACTTTCCAGTCTCTGGGTACGGATCTTTCGTCGAGCGAACGGTTGTATATGATTGTCAAGTATGGAGTTAATGCAGCATCATACTCCGAAAGGAATCTAATTGGTATACAGTCTGGACCAGAAGACTTGCTTTTTTAAGTGAAGGCATTTCACAAGGCTGCGTTTTGTCGCTCTGCTTTGGCAGCACTGTCTTCGATAGTATCTCCATTGCTATCGCGCAGAAAAAGCATTGATTGTTTCTTGCCCCTCTCATACTTCACATACGACCAGAATCTCTTTGGATTTTCTGCCAGGTTTCGAGACAAAGTTTCGTTGTGGAAACTATTATAAGCATCTCGCATTGAAGTCCGTGCTAAATTTCGCGCTTCTGTAAAAGATCGCCAATCTTGGGCATTTTGCGTCTGTTTAAATTTGGCATGTTTGTTTCGTTGTTTCTGCAACAGTGTTCAGACTCGTTTTGTGTACCTAGGAGGATCAGGTACGTCGTTTGTTAATTTATTTGGTATACATCTCTCATTTGCTGCCGATACCATTTCTCTGAATTCATTGGTCTACACTTATATCATTAATTTGGAAGATTTGGAGATTGTCTCTTAGGAAGGCGTCAAGTGAATTTTTATCTGATTTTTTGAATAGGTATATTTTTCGCTTATTTTTGGAGTATTTGGGGGTTGCAATATTAAGTCTCGCTACGACAACCCTGTGTTCACTAATCCCTGTATCCATTTTGATGCTCGTTATTAACTCAGGATATTTGTTGCTAAGAGGTCAAGTGTGTTTTCACAACCGTTTAGTATTGGTATGGGCTCGTGAACTAACTGCTCGAAATAATTTTCAGAAAATGCATTTAGCACAATTTCGGATGATGTTTTATGCGTACCTTCGGAATTAAACATGTATTTTCGCCAACATATCTAGGGTAAATGAAAGCCACCACCAACTATAATTGTGTCAGTCAGGTACGTGATTGAAATCAAATTAAAGTTTTCTTTGAACCTTTCAGCAACTTTATCATCTGATTTGGGAAGTCGGTAAAAGGATCCAATTATTATTATTTATTCCGGTTGCCAACCATGGCCTCTGCCCATACTAACTCACCGGAACTATCTACTCCAATTTCGCGACAAGATACAGTACTTCTAACAGCAACAAACACGCCACCGCCAACCGTGTTTAGCCTATCCTTTCGGAACACCGTTAGGTTCTTCGCAAAAATTTCGGCTGAGCTTATCTCCGGCATTAGCCAGCTTTCAGTGCCTATAACGATTTGAGCATTAGTGCTTTCTATTAGCGCTAGGAGCTCTGGTACTTTCCCAACACAGCTACGACAATTTACAATTGTTATACCGATGGTTCCTGTATCTATGTTCTTCCTGTGTTCGGCCTTCACCCTTTGTGGCTGAAGCCCTTCTTGTGTTTTTCCGAGACCCTCTAACCTAAAAAGCCACCCAGTCCACGCCACACAGCCCCTGCTACCCGTGTAGCCGCCTCCTGCGTGTAGTGGACACCTTATCTATTCAGCGGAACCCGAAACCCAACCACCCTTTGGGGCAAGTCGAGGAATCTGCAGCATACACCGTCACAGAACCGTCTAAACCTCTGATTCAGACCCCCCCACTCGGCTCTGTAGCAGAGGTCCGAAATCGGTCCTGTCGACTAGGCTGCAAATGGTCAGCTCTGCTTTCATCTTGCAAGCAAGGCTGGCAGCCTTTACTACTTCTGTTAGCCACTCGGAACGAGAGAGAATTTCTTCTGATTCAAAATGACACATATCATTGGTACCAACCTGAGCAAGCACCTGCAGTTTGCTGCACCCTGTGCTCTTCGTGGCGTCCAGGAAGACCCGTTCCACATCTGGAATGACTCCACCTGGTATGTACACGGAGTGCACATTGGTTTTCTTTCACTTCTTGGTAGCCATGTCCCTAAGGGTCCCTATAACGCGCCTAACGTTGGAGCTCCCAACAATCAATAATCCCAAGCTCTGTGATTGTCCAGATCTTGCAGGCTGAGAGGTTGCCTCTGAAACAGGACAGGAGACAGCATTTGGCTCAGCAACAGTGTCAGCGACAGCGCCTGGATCCTGTTTGTCAGGCAAGCGGGGGAGGACTTACATGCGACTGCCTGGGAAGTCTTTCGCAGTCTGCTGCGCCCCGGGGCGACCTCCCACTAGGCCACAGGTGAGGGTCCAACCTCAGTGCGAGTAATAACTGGGCTGTCCACCGGTAATGACACATCGGAGGACTCGGTCGTGCTGGACGTCCATTGGATTTCCACGGTGCCCATCAACTGCAGCCTCAAGCTGTGTAACAGAAGCCATCACAGCCTGAAGCTAGGAGCGAAGTGTTACCAACTCGGCTCGCATCCACACACAACAATCGCAATCTCTGTCCGTGCTAAAGACCATGGAAAACTAAACTATGCAGATAAGCGGACTATCGGCACATGCTGCGCAACTCTACTGTAGACCCTGACGAAAGCTCAGGCACTATGTCTAATAAATTAGACATGCAGAGATTAAAAAACCTAACTACCGAAGTATTCAGGTGAAACTAAATAATTCGCTCCTGATTAGGAACTTGCAATATGTCACAAAATAGATTTACTTTCTGACGCAAACGAAAACGCGAGAACTGCAGCTATTAGATATTAAATAAATATGCAGAAACAATAGAAACTAAACTATTAATGCACACACATGATATTATAAATTTTGCTCCTGGTTAGGAACTTGTAAAAGGCACAAAATCGGTTACTTCCCTGTTGCTGCTTGTGTCGCGGCCGGCTACTGCTGCCTGAAGGTGCGTAGCTGTTATCACGTCAGAGCGACACACAGAATTTCTCGAACGTCCACTGACCTGCAGTCTTCACGTGGTATGCTCGTCCAAGAGGAGAGGTAGCACATAGATCTTGAGTCTGCTACTTTTATGTAGGGATATATGGGAACAATCTAGAAACACTCTAAGACTGTCTCTTAATTAAGTAATGAAATCTGTAGTTTAAAGGGATGCCATAAATTTTTTATTTGCACAATTAGTTAGATTCTACAATGATCTGGCGTAGTCGGTAATTCGTACGCGTGCAATAATCACACACAAATAATCTAATCAATATTATTGGTCCAAATACAGTTATTTCTCATTTTCAAATTGAGTACAGTAGCAGATATGGTTCACAAACCACGTTAGCTTCTCAAACCTAAATTGTACACTACAATGCTCGAAGAGTCACAGTTTTAGATGCTCACTGCAATCCATCTTACCCCAGTATTCATCCCATTCATGAATCGGCGCGAAGGAGACGATACACTAAGTCATTCGGCTTTTTCTAATTCATCAAATATTTTCTAAAAATTAATAATAAAAGTATGTTTTGATTATGTAGGGATAGCGAAATATTAAGCGGTCCTTCCCTATTATTATAAACAAAATGTGAATTTAATTTAGCAATAATTAATAAGTAAAGGTACCAGTTTTGGTGCGCCAGCCAGAGGGCAACCTTTCCATCTTTTATTGCTGCAGCCAATCAAAATATAAGATGATTCATGCAATTTTGTCTTATGATGGCATGGTTGGAGACCGTGGCTGTTATTTGAAGACAAATGTTGATGGTGTTGAGACAGCAACCAGCAACACATTAATTTTCAGTTCCTTTATTCAAAAGGTACCTTTTGAATAGAGGAACTGAAAAGTAATGTGTGACTGGTTGCTGTCTCAACACCATCAACAAGATGATTCAGTTGGCGCAGTTAGCCATGATTGCTACAGCTTGGTAGAAGCGTCTGTCCTTTCAACCAGCCCCATCTCATGATGTCATATGCCAGCTACTTTATTTTCGCTCAGCTGAGGTGCGATATGTACAAATAAATCTTATGGCCCAAGAGCCAGAGATGTTACACTGTACATGTGACTGAAAGCAACTTTATACCCCAGACTATCAGTAATGGATCAGGGCCACTTCTATCTCTCATAACGATCTTATCCTAAGGTCGCGGTGTAACCAGATACTCCACCCACACCTCTCTGGTAACTGCATGACATATAAATGGCGGGAAAATGTTGGTCACCCATCCACCGCGCCGGAAAAGGCCAAACTCAAGGTTACCCTTTCTTCATTGATCTAGGCCAACAAAAAACATTAAAATGGAGGTACAACCCCTCCCTCCCTCCTCTTCTCTCGCTAGGCCGATAGGAATCACGTTATCCCTCCCAATTGTGTGAATTTCATCATTTCAGGTCTGTATGCTGTAGTGAAAAGATCATGAATGTCGGTGGAGATCTGTCACCTCCTCTAACCAGAATAAAATGAACAAGAATTCTGTTACATTTCTCCATCCATCTCTCTGTCATTATTTATTGATAAAATAGTCTATGTATTTTGCTTACACTTGGCTTTTTTTAAATAGTGCAATGTAACCCTCATGTTGCATTAGATGACATGTTGGACTAGGAGACATAGGTGTTTAAGATTCTATTTTCTGCACTGCCCAATGTTGGCCTTCCTGATTTGTCAGATCATCTGTTCGAGTATCCCCTGCCACACCAACAGGAGCTGTCAGAGTTTTCACAACCTGTCGGGCTGCAGTTAAGTGGTTCCAGAACAATGCTCTTTGCCAATAATTACCATGTGATTGCCTGTGGATCGAAATGTGGGAATATAGGCTTAACACCAGCTACTGACTTTGATGTAATGACTGAAATTGGAAATGTTCAGCTTGTTGATACTAAAGTGCAGTATACATGGTATGCGTGGGACTATCTGTACTTCAGTACACTGACAGGAAGATGACGACCGATTATGACCCATCTCATACTCCTGTTCCCGTCTATACATTTGGCAGAAAGTGTCCATAGTCAATATGCTTAAAGAAGCAATGCTGAAATTAACTTTTGGAGACACCTGCATTTACATTAAGCATTCATTATGAATGTACATGACATATAAAGTGTGATAGTGATCATGACAGACAGTCAGTGGTGCTCATATGTCAGAGCCTTATAACTTTGTAAGTTATTTGCGTGAACATAGTGTACATATATATGAGTCAGAGCAGTGTAAAAATTCCTGTGTTCAGCGGTTGCTCCCATAAGTGTAAAACTAGTAGAAGTGGAACTTAAGGATACCCAAACATTTTCTTGCTCCTATAGGACTGAATGTAATACATAATGAATATGAAACACACAGTAAACAACTATTTGCAACATATTGCAGAACATAATGAATGTAATTTTAGGATGATTAACAATAAATAATTTTATAGGAAAATAACTGGTTTTATTTTCCCTCATTTCCATCCAGGCATTCGAACGTTTTACAAAGATGTGTAGCCACTTCATTGAAGAGTGCGTGTGTGTGTGTGTGTGTGTGTGTGTGTGTGTGTGTATGTGTGTGTGTGTGGGTGTGTGTGTGTGAGAGAGAGAGAGAGGGAGAGAGAGAGAGAGAGAGAGAGAGAGAGCGAGAAGGGATCAGAAACAACAGCATTTTCTGTAACAACCTCCCGTTGTTATTTATAATTTGTGGTATTTTCACTGACTTTCTCCCACTTTTCAATGTTGACAATCAAAGACACATAAAATTAATAGACTGAACAAGTAGCACACTGCAAAAAAACTATTGGTACATGCTAAGAGTATCAGAAACCAGGGGTTGCACGCATTTCCAACACAGAAAATTCTGGGATGATGTTGGAATAGCTTACGAAGATATGTCTACATATACAGTAACGATTACAACAGAGGTCATGTTGTAGTTCCCTGAAATTAAGAAGAATGCAGCCATTCAGAAGTTCGAATCATGCAATTGTCCATCTACTTGACGACTCAAGCAGATATAGGGTGAAGAAAATGGATTAATGTGTGCTTCACAAAATGTATAATGGCTTCTAAGCTGGGTTGAAAATAAGTCAAATTTTCTTAAAAAACTTTGTATTTATACAGTTTGTCCTCCTCTAACACTGACAAGTTTCAACATTGGTTCAAGTAAGTATTTATTTTCGTACACGCATATTGCCTGGAGTTCGCTGAGTGTAGGGTAAACAATTTTAGATGTTCTTTCTATATGTCATTCTAAACAAGAATGGACACTTGCTGACTGTTGCTTAGGACCTATTCAAACTGACAGGTAAGTAAAATTCTCAGCAGTTATACTGCAAACTGAGTTACACTCGGAATCTGGAAACTGTACTTGCTTCATGTTTTTGACAAACCCCTGTCTCCCACCCATCTATATACTAGCAGAGAGATGTGCATTTGATGAACACTCTCTGCAGCACACTAAAACCTGCTGGCACATACGGCTCTCCACAGTGCACCAGCCAGAGATGATATCGACCCTGGTGTGGAATGCTATATATGGCCTTGTTGGCCCATAAGAGATGCAAATCCCGATTACACAAATTTTCAGCTTATGACAAAGAAGGCAGTCTTCTCATACGAACACCTGGATTTGATAAGAGACTCAACAAAACCACATTTCCTGGCATAGCCGCATTCAGCAGTAAACGTACAGGCAGTGTCACACTGGATGCACAATATGGGCATATAGTGAATATTTGGTAGGAATTCAACTAAACTAATTTGAGAGTATGCTAGACTATACATGGACACAGATGTATTACTGCTCACAGATGTTTTTGAGAAATTCTGCATGGACACATACATGCTGGTTCAAATGGTTCAAATGGCTCTGAGCACTATGGGACTTAACTACTGAGGTCATCAGTCCCCTAGAACTTAGAACTACTTAAACCTAACTAACCTAAGGACATCACACACATCCATGCCCGAGGCAGGATTCGAACCTGCGACCGTAGCGGTCACGCGGTTCCAAACTGACGCGCTTAGAACCGCACGGCCACACCGGCCGGCCATACATGCTGGATCTTGCATTTTGCTGCATCATGCCAGGGCTTTAGCAGAATGCCATATTGGAAACTATTGACCAACCTTGACATGCCCCTCTTTTCCGGATGTGAGACTAGCGGGGGACTTTGCCAGTGTGTGCGTAGATATGTCCAGGCAAATAACCCATAAATGAGTTAAGAGGGGTACAGAGCATCTGACAATTCGAATTACGTACTACACATATGGGCCGGCCATGCAACCGGCTCTGCCAGTTGAAGGGTTTTCATGGTAGTCCAAAGAGGAAATCGTCAGATTGGATAAGTTCCAGTATGTGGCTGTAGGATATGATGTGGAGGCAGAAACGGTGTATCCTACTAGTTTGTAAGATGCATACAGTGACATGCTGCTGTGTCTGGAGTCACTAGTTCCATGAAGTGGTTCAATACACAATATTATGACGATGCTGGGGAATAAAAAGAGATAGGTTATACACTACGGAAACCTCCAGCAATGTCTCAATTTGGGATTGAAGCTTTTTAGAGTCACCCGTATCATTTCCTTCAGTCAGTCATGTATGGCGAGTGAACATGTCAATTCCAGCATCGAGAAGGGGGACCTTGTAACATGTGATACTGAAAAAAATAGTTTTTTGATTAATGAATACTTCAGTATTCGGCAGAACCATGGAAAATTTAAGAAACCACAAGGAAATTCATTTAGTTTACCGCTTGGATGGGCAATATGGTGCAAGGGATTATGTCGCCAGGATGAATCGTATCTCTGTACATATATAACTGCCCCTGGATAAAAATTCGTCTAATATTAGCACAAAAAGGTATGTCTATGTGTATATATCCCATTCTATTTCCCACTTCTGACACCAGTGAAAAAGAAATGGAGTTAGCAGTCTTGTTTTGTGCTTTTAAAATTCCTTTGAAACGTCCCTCTGACGTGATTCCTTACAAGCTGCAGTAGTGTGGTTGACACGTAAAGCTGCCTGCTGTGTGTGTGTGTGTGTGTGTGTGTGTGTGTGTGTGTGTGTGTGTGTGTGACATCCCAAAACGCTGACAGAGTGTGGCATGGCTGAGCAGCAATGCAATGCCACTGCTTCTGTCAGCAATGTTCTCCAGACTCAGCAACAACGGCCGAAGCACAGCTGATGTCTACAGCAGTGCAGAAGCACTGTGGCCAGTGCGCTATGTCCCAGGGCTTGGCTGCTCCTGCGGCAGTGGTGGCTCTGTGTCTCGTGTCTCAGGGCAGGTTGCAGACTCTGGATGGTGCCTCAAGTGTCGCAGCCCTGTGCTGGTAGTGCTGTAATACTAAGACAAGATGATTTCATTACTAAAGTGGCCACGTATTTACATGTTCACAGGCTGTGCTTGCTTGAGCTTTGCTATATCTTGCAGCACGTATACTAAACACTTTTGCGGTTGTTGGTGTTGAAAGGCTGTTGTCTTCTTCTGCTCAGATGCTGCTATGTCAACTATATCCACACCTAACCTGTCAGCTTGCTTCACAACACACAGCTATATTGTGTTGTGTAAGGCGTAACATCTGCACTCACCTGTAACATGCTCTGCTGCAATCTACTTCCAACTTTTCGCATTTATGGCCGAATATGGTCGGTGTGCTGCAATATATAAGGCTTCTATTAAAGATCGAAGAATGTTAACGAAACTGTATTTCAAAAAATTTGTTAACTAATAAAAATATCATTAATAAATCAAAAATTACCAAAAATAAAATATATTATAAAAGATTTGTAAGCAAAATCAAGATTAGTGTTAACAAACCATAAAATAATTTGTTATAAGCCTGTTAGTGTTAAAAAACACATTCTCATTGCAACCACATCAAATCCTTTCACTGTGCTGAACATACTGAGAATGACGAGGCTCACACAGTTTTTCTAGTAAGAAAAGATTATTTGGAGAGAACGCACATTGGAAGCGTATATTCGTCATTGCCATACTGGCGTATCGCCCGGCGTGATGGTATGGGGTGCCATTGGTTACACGTCTCGGTCACCTCTTGTTCGCATTGACGGCACTTTGAACAGTGGACGTTACATATCAGATGTGTTACGACCCGTGGCTGTACCCTTCATTCGATCCCTACGAAACCCTACATTTCAGCAGGATAATGCACGACCGCATGTTGGAGGCCCTGTACGTGCCTTTCTGGATACAGAAAATGTTCGACTGCTGCCCTGGCCAGCACATTCTCCAGATCTCTCACCAATTGAAAACGTCTGGTCAATGGTGGCCGAGCAACTGGCTCGTCTCAATACCCCAGTCACTACTCTTGATGAACTGTGGTATCTTGTTGAAGCTGCATAGGCAGCTGTACCTGTACACGACATCCAAGCTCTGTTTGACTCTGTTAGGCGTAGAGGTGGTTGTTCTGGTTTCTAATTTCTCAGGATCTGTGCACCCAAATTGCGTGAAAATGTAATCACATGTCAGGTTTAGTATAACATATTTGTCCAATGCATACCCGTTTATCATCTGCATTTCTTCTTGGTGTAGCAATTTTAATGGACAGTAGTGTAGCTATCATTGCAGAGTACAATCGACTTCGACAGTTCCCCATCCACTGCCGTGTATGAGCATGGAATCAACGCTATGCACTAATCTGTGATGTTTGTTGCAGTTGTACGGAAGACATAGTTATCACTTCACGCTGTGGCCACAGTAAGTGGCCTAGTACTTAACATGAAGTAGCGTTAGATCCTCTTCCACCCCCTGGTTACGCCACACACACACACACACACACACACACACACACACACACACAAAACGCGCGCCAAAATCACAGTCGAAGCAGCATGTCCTGTACAAGTAGAGATATGACGTTATAACTGTCCCATTCCCTAAAGCCATTTGTACTCACTCGCATGCTGGTACAGCACCGTTTGACGTCGATAAGAGAGATAGTCTCTTGCCTCTATATTTCATCTGGTGGCTCTTCACCAATAATGTTGGTGTAACACTGGCCTTTTCAGTCACACACCAGAGGGATATGGTTGGAGTATGTGTGTAGTACACCTCCTTGATCTTACTCGCTTATTCATTGCGGTCGTTCTCCCTGGGTATCGCAATTTTTACAAGTTTCAGTGTATGTAATAATAGAATCAGAACATAACAGTGGGAATAACTTTGTGATGTGTTGTGAATTACATAATGTTTCAATAAAAGATCTTTAATATACCATACAGTGTGTGTACCTTTTCCCCAAAGTTGTTTGTTCTTCCCTAAGGTATTTTAATGTGACATTTCTCTGTAATCATATTTCGAAGTACGATATATTTCGCAACACTGTTTATATTAAAGCTTAATTTTCCTCACCTCTCGTATATATGGGCTGTGATAGCGAGAAGACAATTGACTTTTTAAAATTGCTGCACTCGTCGGCAGACTGTTTCCGGAATTCGTGGAGGAGCGGCGGCTCCGGATCGAACCCGTCCCAAGGATTAACGCTGAGAGTGCGTATGCCGGCCATCCCGCATTTTTTTTTTTTTTTATGCCGGGATAGTATCCGCATCCCGGCCCAGTTACACGATTCACTAACATTTCGAAAATATTTTTCACATGGGTAACGTTAAATGCAGCAAATGAAATGCAAAAATTGCGTAGCAGGTGTAAGGGGTGCCGACAGGAAAGGGCGTGGAGCCACCGTCTGCCACTACCAGTGCCAAACCTAGAATAATATGCTGATCCCATGAAGATATGGGATAAGGCTAGGAAAAATAAGAAGAAGGAGGACATTTACTAAAAGTAAAGCAGGGAGCTCTGTTTTATAAAGTGAGTGCTCCAGTTTATGGCCTCTTTTCTTTTTATTGTCTGTGCGACCTGAGCATCACGAGCGCGCCCTAGGCAAAAGCCGGGCCGCATCGCCTGCAGTCTGATGGAGAAGGCTTTCAACATAATTGAATTTCCTAATCCAGATTTGGCTATACTGCTGTGTTATTTTCCAGCTCTTTATGGAAAAAGCCCCTCGTCTCTGGAAGTGAAAAAATTCTAGAAGACCACGTGTATCTGTGAAAACAGTGATTTATGTTAATGAGAGTTACAACAGCAGTGCGAAGAAATAAACTAAACGTATATTTCACTGAAAAAGATAGCGCTGTGATTAAAACACTGGACTCTCATTCGGGAGAGCTGCGGTTCAAATCACCGTCCAGCCGTCAAGAATTACGTCTTCCGTGGTTTCCCTCAATCGCTTAAAGCATGGGCCACGATCAGCCATTTAAAGACGACAGAGTCAATTTCCTTACTGTCACTTTCCAAACTGAGCTCTCCCGTCGTGGACAGGACTTAACATCATAAGCTTCCTTACTGACACATTTAAAGCTTCAAATTCCAGCCGCGCGCGATTAACCGAACGGTCTGAGGCGCTGCAGTCATGGACTGCGGAGGTTCGAGTCCTCCCTCGGGCATGGGTGTGTGTGTTTGTCCTTAGGATAATTTAGGTTAAGTAGTGTGTAAGCTTAGGGACTGATGACCTTAGCAGTTAAGTCCCATAAGATTTCACATACATTTCAACATTTTCAAATTCCAGAAAAGACTGTGTGAAGTATTATACGAATTTTGCGTTACAGGTCCGTAATTATCGCACGATACCAGTGCAGGTAACAAAATCCTCCGTAACCAATTGTGTATAGACATGCAACAAAGGAGTGGAGAACGATATGATATCTTTTACTATCTAATTTTGGGTGATAATTCGACATTCCATATCAGTGGTACAGCGAAAGAACACAATATTCATATGTCTGGAAAACTGAAATCTCTAGTGGAACATTGTGAAATTAACCTAAAGTGATTTTTTTTATTTCATCGCGTAAGTTGGTGTATGAACCATTATTTATCCATGCCTAGCGAATAATGCTTGCAGACATGTTACCTGAGTGGTTGATATCCCAATTAAAAGAGCTAAATGATGGTTTAATGTTTGTCCAAAAAGACATTCCGCTACAATGTCACCTTCAAAGTGGACACTGGCCAGAATTAGATCCGATGTTCTGCTAAAAAAAGCGTCACTGTTATACGTTGACAATGAAGAAAACTGGATTTAACTCCGTGTGGCGATTTATATTCCCGTCGCCCTTCGTGTGTGTCCAGTTTTCATCAATGCGTTACACTATCTGTAGAGACAGCAGACAGGAATATGCTGAAACAGTTTGGGGAATAATTATACCACCTCATTTTTATTTGTGATTCCTGCTATAAACGAGAAGAATTGCTGATAGCACAACGCAGTGGTGTCGTCGGCGTACTGGAGGAGGTAGGCAACCGGAGTACCTTGTGGTATCGTACACCTATAACAGAAGTTATACTACAGAGACAATGAGCTCTTAATTCAGTTTCCATACCCACCCGATTTGGTTCGTCATCTGTTTTCCCCAGAAGAACAACACACAAACAAGTAAGGTACAAATACACGTAGCAGAATGTTTCCACGATTCACAAACAGATGGGGCACACACGTTTTACCTCATAGGATGTATGACGGTTGTGGCGACAGATTCAAGATTTTATAGGAGTCCGGTCCGGATCTGCATCCAGGTTACGTGTCCACTAGACCTGTATGAATCCAGCTCTACAGCCGGCGGACGAAGCATATCTACACTCCTGGAAATGGAAAAAAGAACACATTGACACCGGTGTGTCAGACCCACCATACTTGCTCCGGACACTGCGAGAGGGCTGTACAAGCAATGATCACACGCACGGCACAGCGGACACACCAGGAACCGCGGTGTTGGCCGTCGAATGGCGCTAGCTGCGCAGCATTTGTGCACCGCCGCCGTCAGTGTCAGCCAGTTTGCCGTGGCATACGGAGCTCCATCGCAGTCTTTAACACTGGTAGCATGCCGCGACAGCGTGGACGTGAACCGTATGTGCAGTTGACGGACTTTGAGCGAGGGCGTATAGTGGGCATGCGGGAGGCCAGGTGGACGTACCGCCGAATTGCTCAACACGTGGGGAGTGAGGTCTCCACAGTACATCGATGTTGTCGCCAGTGGTCGGCGGAAGGTGCACGTGCCCGTCGACCTGGGACCGGACCGCAGCGACGCACGGATGCACGCCAAGACCGTAGGATCCTACGCAGTGCCGTAGGGGACCGCACCGCCACTTCCCAGCAAATTAGGGACACTGTTGCTCCTGGGGTATCGGCGAGGACCATTCGCAACCGTCTCCATGAAGCTGGGCTACGGTCCCGCACACCGTTAGGCCGTCTTCCGCTCACGCCCCAACATCGTGCAGCCCGCCTCCAGTGGTGTCGCGACAGGCGTGAATGGAGGGACGAATGGAGACGTGTCGTCTTCAGCGATGAGAGTCGCTTCTGCCTTGGTGCCAATGATGGTCGTATGCGTGTTTGGCGCCGTGCAGGTGAGCGCCACAATCAGGACTGCATACGACCGAGGCACACAGGGCCAACACCCGGCATCATGGTGTGGGGAGCGATCTCCTACACTGGCCGTACACCACTGGTGATCGTCGAGGGGACACTGAATAGTGCACGGTACATCCAAACCGTCATCGAACCCATCTTTCTACCATTCCTAGACCGGCAAGGGAACTTGCTGTTCCAACAGGACAATGCACGTCCGCATGTATCCCGTGCCACCCAACGTGCTCTAGAAGGTGTAAGTCAACTACCCTGGCCAGCAAGATCTCCGGATCTGTCCCCCATTGAGCATGTTTGGGAATGGATGAAGCGTCATCTCACGCGGTCTGCACGTCCAGCACGAACGCTGGTCCAACTGAGGTGCCAGGTGGAAATGGCATGGCAAGCCATTCCACAAGACTACATCCAGCATCTCTACGATCGTCTCCATGGGAGAATAGCAGCCTGCATTGCTGCGAAAGGTGGATATACACTGTACTAGTGCCGACATTGTGCATGCTCTGTTGCCTGTGTCTATGTGCCTGTGGTTCTGTCAGTGTGATCATGTGATGTATCTTACACCAGGAATGTGTCAATAAAGTTTCCCCTTCCTGGGACAATGAATTCACGGTGTTCTTATTTCAATTTCCAGGAGTGTATGAAGTGAATCTTCCCTGACCGAGAAGGACTGCAGTTGTGTTACACAGGAGTTACATATTATGCAGCCAATAACTTGTTAAGAGATAGTACCGATTTTTTTTAATAAGAGGATGTTAACTGTCCTAAAATGATATTTTATTATTAGAAAATCACAAACATTTTGTTGCATTATAAAACCCCGGCCATCAACTACTATACATATCACCCAAATCACAGTAGTACTTTTCTACTTATTTCTACGAAACTAATTTTTTTAGCTATTAGTTCTTACTGCAAAAAGAAAAACACTTTTAAACAATCAATATTTAGAAATAATTACGAGTATTAGCTGTGTAAGAAATTACATATCGATTCAGCAACGTTTCCTGTAAATATTTCCTATAAAGTTATATAAACACGTCCACAAGTATGTATAACTCAGTTATTTTAAACTGTGAGCATTATTTGGAATAATTTTTAAGCCTTCAGTCTGTTCCGTTGCTCATTATTTATTTGGCCCAACTTCGAAACAATCCTCTCACATGGTACAGAGGTGGCAGTGATACACAGCCTTTTCACCAATACTTTATAGAGATGTGGATAAATATCTTTTCGTTCTTTCCACCAGAAAACAGGGTCTTGAGTCCTGTCAAGTAATTATTCAGTAATATATTTACCTATTTCTGTAGCACTCGATGCAGCAGGACTTTGTGGAGGAAGCAAATTCTTAACTTGTTGATCAAATTTTCCCCAAATCAACGACTGACATTCATGTTTAGCTGAGAGAGACTCTTCATTGTTTGTACTAATGTCTCGACGGTTTTGGTCAGTACTTAACTTAATTGTGGCACACAACTGCTTGAGGTCACCTATTGCTTTTTCTGCATTTCTAGGTGCTAAACCATGAGACGCCCTTGGATCTAGCAGCGTCGCTTGAACAATTGATTCTTCTGTTTCAGCGTCACCGTTTATCTCGCTCTTAATTCTCTGGCATAGATCTTCAATATAACTTTTATTTATTTTCTGTTCAGTATCCATTTAATTTGTCAGGAATGGCACAAACATAAATAGGTACTTTTGACATGGAAACATGTATTTTTAGGCGAAGAGACTCTGTAGCAACATGGAAAATGTGTAAAATTTTCTTTGCACTTTGAAATAATTTCCCACTCCTCAACAGACAAATTATTTAGCTGTGGGTTTTCAGTGGTTAGGGTAGTTATTACAGCAGTATTCAGTCTATGAAATCTACAAATCATGTCAGATGTGGAGTTCCAACGAGTCACACAGTCCTGTTTCAGTTACAATATCGGAAGGTTTAATTTTTTTGTGATTGTCCTGTAGCCTTGATAACGCACATGAACTTTGCTTAAAATATTCGACAGTACTTTTGACTTTCGTTATAACTGATTCAATTTATTCCTGTTGCAGACCACTATTAACTGCCAAATTTAAGAAGTGTGAAAAGCATCTCACTTGTCTGGACCGTGCGACTGTCACAGCCTTTTACACGTTGCTAGCATTATCCATGGCGATGGCATTAACACCAAGCTATACACCCCATTCAGATACATCTCTGAGCATTGTTGCTATATTGCCAGCTGCGTGCCGGCTTTGATAGTGAATACAGTCCAGAAACATTTTGCAACGTTATGTTTTCGTCTATGAAGTGAGCAGCGATGGCGTAGAAATGGTTTTCATTATTTTCAGATGCCCATCCATCAGAAATTAAACACAAATCTGCCCCCCACCTAAAGAAATTTCGAATTTCTTCCTTTAGTTCGTTGTGGATGGCAGGCAATAAACTGCAAAATACTGTTTTTGTTGTTGGTATCTTATATGCTGGACAAAGTAAATTAAGCAGTTCAAATGGTTCAAATGGCTCTGAGCACTATGGGACTCAACTGCTGTGGACATCAGTCCCCTAGAACTTAGAACTACTTAAACCTAACTAACCTAAGGACATCACACACCCATGCCCGAGGCAGGATTCGAACCTGCGACCGTAGCAGCAGCGCGGCTCCGGACTGGAGTGCCTAGAACCGCACGGCCACCGCGGCCGGCAAGTAAGCAGTTTTCGGAACTCAGGATATTCTACAATTTTAAATGTGTGATATTCTTTTATAATCATTTTTAGTAATTCATTATCAATTTGCTTGGAACGATGGATTGGTAGAGGTTATGCATTAGTCGTAAAATTTGTAATTAAATTTGATTTTGGTGTTTGATGTACCACATGATATTCTTGAGGTTCTCTAATTCAGGGCTGCAAGACTGCTGAAGTGGTCGTTAAAACTTCTGCTGTATTGTGTGTTAAAGATGTAGATACAGAACTGTGGTTAGTATTGTTAGGATTGGTATTGATATTGGTAAATTCTTCACTGGTAGGTAAATTTATTTCAAGCCTTCACGTCGATCTAAAACCATCTAGCCAGCACGCGCACACATGCATTAGGAAAGTGTGAGTAAGAAGCTTAATTAGCTATCGTTCATTAAATCGGAGGATCAAGATTAGTGTCCCTAGTATCATATGCAACGTTTGATTGACAGACAGGAATGAAAATAAATCAGAACTTGTAAAAATGTGATTAAGAAAAATGTCACAGAAACAGAAAATTTCGACTGTTTATTCATCTTTAGCACGTAAAGATATCCACACCTTAAAACCACACCATAAAATACCACGAAACCGACCAATAAAACGTTACTACCGACTTTTTAATCACACAAACAATAGTTAGTATGAATCTAAACAACTTTTCAGGCCACATCTGGCGCTGGCTTTACCACTCAGTCCCCCTTCCACTCCACAACCGCGTTTCCAATTCCGGTCGCGCGTGACAAGTTCGCTGGCCTGGACACACAATCGATGCGTGTCCGAAGATGCGTGTCCGACTTGCACACGGGTTTACGGCCATCACAGCGCACCTGATGCGGGTCCAAGGAACCGCTCCCATCCGGACCTACCCATCTCTAGCTCCAAATATGTATTAGATGAGCGGCATCTTTGGTGAACCCAATTAATTGCCCATGAAGACGTATCTTTCATTTTTGGGTACGTTCCAAAATATGTTACTGCACAAGCTTAACATTCGAGTTCTAAGCCATTTTTCTAGTGTAATATTTCTAAATTAACGTAAAGCTCGAAATCTGTAGTGCACAATAACAGTTCACGAAACATGCACAAATCTGTTTTTCCTTCTGTTCAAATGGCTCTGAGCACTATGGGACTTAACTTCTGATATCATCAGTCACCTAGAACTTAGAACTACTTAAACCTAACTAACCTAAGGACATCACACACATCCATGCCCGAGGCAGGATTCGAACCTGCGACCGTAGCGGTCGCGCGGTTCCAGACTGTAGCGCCTAGAACTGCTCGGCCACTATGGCCGGCTTTCCTTCTGCAATAATTACAATGCTCCCCTAAGAAACCACTATCAGATCAAATACATTTAACAAATTTTCATGTACGTCTCATTTCTTCAAACTTAAGGAGTAACTAATTCTACGGAGTGTGGATGACATTGTTTTTTTTTTTTCAGCATCCCGTAAACGTCTTAAAGTGTTTTTAACAATTTACACAGTGACTTATCAACGTTTTCAATAAATACTTCCTTATACGGCAGCAGTTAACAGATTAACAGGAGCTGGTTGTCTAGAAATAGTTTTCGTTGGAATTTCAATGTTGCTGTAAACAGTTCTTCCAGTTTATGTTAAGCGTCGCTAATGGCTGCCGGACAGCAAATCATACTCGTCGAGACCGAACACATTATTTCCCGTCTGTCCTTTACCCTGCAGCATCATAGGAAAACCCCTATGGATAGACAGGGCCCACGGCAAGGTTAAGCTTTGACGCTGCCTGTAAGTCATAAAGAAATGGCTCAGTTGTAATTTATTTATTTATTTAGCTTATGGCATATAACACATCATATAGAAAAGACATAAAAATCGTAAGACACAGAAATAAAGAGTAGTCACAGTGTGTAACATATAGTTGTAGATATAAAAGTGTTTAAAAATAGTGTATATAACAAACAAAAGTTCACAAACAAACATCCAGATTTGTGACATAGTCTATTGCACTTTAGGTCGCGGTCAGAAACTCATTGGGGTCTCCTGCAAAACGTCTCAGAGGGCAATCTTCCACGATGTGACGAATCGTCTGCCGGTCCGCACCGCAGTCACATCTCGGGGTGGTGATTTTACCCCACCTGTGGAGGCTGTCTGCACATCTGCCGTTATTTGTCCGAATTCGATTGTAATAATAGTTCCAGATAGTTACTGTTCGGATTGATTTCCTGGTACGGCTCACGGACTTAACTTATTACAAATACTGAAGCAGCGTATTGTCGAGGTCGTCTTATTTCGGACGCCAATTATTTTGTTCATTTTAACATTGTATTTAATCTCTACAATTGAGATGAAAATGTCGTTCTTTTGAGCAGTGATCTACAGGGGTTGACCAAAAATGTGGAAACACTAAACAAACAACACATCACCAATTCTAATACTGTGCAAGAAACCAGTTGGCATTCAACACAGCTTCCAGTCGTCTCGGAATGGATAAATACAAGTCCTGTATGATTTTCAAGGTAGTCTTACACCATTCTACCTGCCAAATAGCGAATCTTATCTTTGAAGTAGACCACAAAGGCTCAATAATACTGAGCGCTGGTGACTGACGTGGTCCGAGGAGGTGCGCAATTCGTTCTCGTGCTTATAAAAACAGTTCTGGACTATGCGAGCAGTGTCAACAGGGACTGTGTCGTCTTGGAACACAGCTTCACCATTGGGAAACAGACACTGTGCCACAGACTGGACCTGGTCGTCCATAAATGATCACATAATCCTTGGCAGTAATTCAGTCTTGCAGAGTGACCATGGGATCTATGGAATACCACGATGTGGCTTCCCTGGTCATCACCGAACCCCCACCTTGATTCACTCTTAGGGTATAAGCTTGGTCAGAAGCTGTAAACAGTGTTAAGCAAGATAGCCGTCCATTGCTCCACAGTCCAGATTTTAAGGCTTCGGTCCCACGTCTTCCTGTTACGAGCATTTGCATCACTGATGTGAGGTTTTGGAATTACAGCTCGCTTTGTAATTTCTAGCTTAAGAAACTCCCTTCGTGTTTTTTGGCGTTGACAGGTTCACATGTCTGACATTCAGTTCTACAGTGACCTTTGCAGATGTCATCCTCTTATTTTTCGTCACAATCCTTTTCAGTGCCCGTCTGTCACGACTACTGAGCACACACCTTCGTTCGTGTTGTGACTCAGCGGATGATGCTTATCCGCTTTCCCTCTATGCGGAATAAATCTTCTTTACGGTGCTTTTTGAAACACCAAACACATCAGCTCCCTTGGATACCGAAGCACCCACCATAGAGCACGAACAGTTTGCCCACGTTCGAATTCACTTAGCTCCGGGATAATTGACTAACAACTACACAGAACACTGTTCTGACCACGACTGATGCTTGCAACATATTGAGCGCATTGCATGGGTGCTGTTCATGGTCAGACACAAAGCTCAACCTGGAGGTTTGGCTAGCATCTACAGTTATGATGAAGCATGCAATTCTCACTGGATTTCTAAATTTTTGTCCAGTCACTGTAGATAGCTACAGTGGCGAGTGAGATGGTAGATAACACAACTGTGACGCAGACAGTGCCGAAGTACGCCAGTGGGATGGGGCAGCCGAACGATACGTAAAACAGTGTATCTTAGCGTTCTTGAATGCTGGGGACCACCAATAAATGTTAGGACTTGTTTAAGCCATTTAACTTCATAACCATAATTCAGCTATGAAGAAAACTAATAGTAATAAGAAACAAATGATGCTTACTATGTACTGACATGTACGAATCCTTCAGTGACGTACGTAGGTTTATAAGGGCTTCTGTAGCGCGACAAGCAAGTCAGTCGGCGATAAGATTAATCTTAAATAAGATAAGATAAGATTAATCTTTGAAATTTATTGTATCCAGCTGAGTGATTATGACTTATTTTACGTTTTTTTATCAATAAATGCATCGTAGTGGTATCCCAGAATATTATTTAAAGCAGATTAGTTATCCGCAAATCCAATCATAGCCACATAGTTAAGACTTTTGGCGGCTCTTATAGATTCCAGTGCTCCATGAGATCTGCTACAAGGAACTACAGAACTGGTAAGAGGAAGTTCTACGTGCCAGTCCCCGAGGGTAATCCACGGATACTTTATCTCTATTCTTGCAGTTGAACAGGATCGACCAGTCATACTGTACGTCACCTAAATCACCTCCTACGGACTCTTTACTAGACTGAGAAAGATTTGTGGTGGTTTAGAACACGAAGGGATCTTGCAGTGAAAACTGTCAAGAGCAAAATATTTTATCTCAGCAGATAACGATGATAAACAGGATATTTATAGGTAGGATCGGTAACTGAACCATTAAATGTAAACTTCTAGAACGTAATGAGATCTAGAAAGAAACACTGAGGCTTTCAAATATTCATAGGACCTTCGAAAGTAAAATAAAAGAATCTTGTTAAGTAATGGTAAAGTCATTAGCTGTCGATTGATAAGAGCCGGCCGAAGTGGCCGTGCGGTTAAAGGCGCTGCAGTCTGGAACCGCAAGAACGCTACGGTCGCAGGTTCGAATCCTGCCTCGGGCATGGATGTTTGTGATGTCCTGAGGTTAGTTAGGTTTAACTAGGTCTAAGTTCTAGGGGACTAATGACCTCAGCAGTTAAGTCCCATAGTGCTCAGAGCCCTTTGAACCCCCTTTGTCGATTGATAACTAATATAAGGGAAAGGAAATGAGATGGAAGGCTATAGTTTTACATAATGGTCATTTCAGATGGATTCGAGAAGTGGCATTGTCGAAGAAACCTTCGCAGAATGCCCCTAAAGTAGTTATCAGGAAATAGAAATCGGAGTGTTCGGATGGAGTCTGAGTTCGAATCTTCCCGAAGATGAATGCATTGTCAACAGCAACGTCACATCGTTCGGTTGAAGGATAATTATAACACTACTCTTGTTTTATCTCCTCTTCTCTACAGTTTTTTCAATATTTAATACAGAGAGTTGGCATTTTACCTTTATGCTTTCGGATTTCTCCACATATAAATGAATAGTACTAGTTATAAGAGATTATACAGTATGTATAGCTCACGTGTCCTCTTTGGGTTGCGTAGAAAAAGAGATCTATGTCTATCCATCTGGAATAGAACCCTTGTCACGCCGGCAAAACTGTAGAGAAACGCACGGTTTAATCAAGATGTATGTTTTCACTTCTTGTGGAACTAACTGAGGAAACGTTAATGACACTCCTGACCTCAGCAACTGCTGTGAGGTACCATCGCAACACTGCACCAAAATGTCTCTTATGGACCATGGTTTTAAGTTCGTATTCATATGATGAATTGAGTAAAATCAATAATATGTCAGACTAACGCCATGGACGGACCGTGGAAATAAGTTTTATCATTTTGTATCTTTTGGTTTTCAAGGAGAACCTAGTAATTATGGCTTCTAGACAGTAACTCATTCTAGGATATCCAAATCAATCCAGTAGTTCCGCCTACTCATTTGGAACGAATTTTACTGAAAATTTAGTTTTGGTTTCTGTTGTACCTGTTTCTACCAGCTAGGAGATTATGACATTTCCGAAATCATTTCATGGCACATTGATTCAAATACTTTTCATTCCTATGATTCCAGTTGCTCTTAAATCCGTATTTATTCTGACTAGATTCTGCGAAACAGAGGCGATTTCTGAACATCCATACGATTTAAAAGTTAGAAGTTTTAACTTTCTAGACCTGAACTCTTTGTAAGTTCAAATGGAACAAGGCCTTTAGCTTGCGACGAGGGAGCGGAATGTAGTTTAAGGACCATTGTCCTCCACTTATTCCGAACTATTTTTAATTAAGTCGCGGCATCGTCTTCTATTTCTAAATGAGCAGAAAGCAAAGTCTCGACTGCAATGCTTTCCGATTTTCCAGTGACTTTAATTTTATTTAACGCCCGACAATCTGCCCTGCCTGAATTCATTGGTTTCCAATCCTTTTTCTTCTATGAGTTTTATTTGTGGCATTTTCATGTACAACAAGTTCTTTAGGATACTAAACTTATTCCTGTCATAAGGGGTAACTTACACGCTATGAAATATGTTGTATTGGCTAGTTCATCTGCAAATACTAACTTTCTAGAAGATATATTCTCAACCATGTGTACTGCGTATAGATTAAACAAAAGAAGAGACGTTGAGAACGCTTGTAGTATGCATTTGTTTAGAGCTGTATTCTTACTGGCCTGTTTAATAAGTATCACTCAATTTACTCTTCCAGAAGTTGAAATTCTATTCTCTCGTCACATAAATATGTGTATTTGGTTGAATGCGTAGGAATAAAGTGATTTAAGCTGGGTTGATTCTATTTACACGTGATATGACTCCGATCAGTGGTGTACAGGTTATTTACGATTCAGCCCACAACGGAAATTTATGGGAAACGAAGGCATTTCGCTGCGACAGTAATTAGGTCTTCTTGGGAACCGGTGTTAGCTGTTTGTGGGCACACATCTGGGTGGGGTCTCTCTGAACCCTACGTCGTACACTTGGACACTGGAAGCGCCAGTCTCTGGAAAACGAATGCAGCAAGGCGCAACAAATCCAACAAAGACGTGTTTAGAACATAGTGAGTCAAAGGGAACCCAGCCATCTTAGAAAAACATTTTCCGAAGGCAGAAGCATGCTGCGACTAAACATGAAAATTTCTGATGACAGGATATACTTAATAATGATCTAGCGGACAAGGTAAGGAGCAATCTGCGGCCGTTTGCCGATGTATGGGAAGGAGTCGTCGTTGAGTGACTGTAGGAGGATTTACGATGATTTAGACAAAAGTTCTAGTTAGTGTGATGAGTGGCAGATAGCTCTAAATGTAGAAAAATGAAAGTTGATGCAGATGAGCAGAACAAACAAACCCATAAGGTTCGAGTTCACCATTAGTAGTGTACTGCTTGACCCAGTTAAGTAACATACCGGCGTAACGTTCCAAGGCAATATTAAATGGAATGAGGATGTAAGGATTATGGTAGGGAAAGTGAATGGTCGATTTTGGTTTACAGGAAGAATTTTAGGAATGTGTGTTTCATTTGTAAAGGAGACAGCATATGTGACACGAAAAAAATGGTTCAAATGGCTCTGAGCACTATGGGACTCAACTTCTGAGGTCATTAGTCCCCTAGAACTTAGAACTAGTTAAACCTAACTAACCTAAGGACATCACACACATCCATGCCCGAGGCAGGATACGAACCTGTGACAGTAGCGGTCTCGCGGTTCCAGACTGCAGCGCCTAGAACCGCACGGCCACTTCGGCCGGCTATGTGATACGAGGGCGAACCATTGCTGATTACTGTTCAAGTGTTTGGAATCCTAGACTCTGCATTTATTAGACAATGAATATTCATATTCATTACACTGCTTCGATGAAACACTTACGTGTGAGACATGAGATTACAACAGGAGCATTGCATGTCTCAAACGTTTGACGAAATCATGAATAAATAAGTGATCTGACCCTACTGAGTGGATCAAGGTAACGTGTAGGAGAAATTATGAAACGCTATAGGCAATCGACCAAATAACACCTATGAACACATAAACTCGTATTTGATCACACAAAAGGAACATCATCAGAAAAGCATCACATTTAATCGCAGCCGATCTGTTAACATATAGCAGTACAATTGCAATACAGTTAAGAACAAGAGTGGACACCGTAAGGTACTATGATGATGATGATGTTTGTTTTGGGGCGCGCTCAACTGCGCGGTCATCAGCGCCCTTACAAAGTCCCAATTTTAACACAGTCCAAAACTTGTTTGCACAGTCCAATCTAACCACAGTCACAAATGATGATAATGATGATGAAATGATGAGGACAACGCAAACACCCAGTCCCCAGGCAGAGAAAATCCCCATCCCGGCCGGGAATCGTACCTGAACCCCGTGATCCAGAGGTAGCAACGCTAGCCACTAGACCACGAGCTGCGGACGTAAGGTATTATGCACACGTTATATGGCGTGCAACAGACTACCGTACTCCTCATGTCGGTTAACAAAGGAAATTTTATAGAGATTTAGAAGTAACCACAACGAGAATGATAAACAATTTAGTTCGAGATTTGTATAATTTTAATTGATAACAGTACATCATGCCGCATCTACTCAGCGCCTTAACCGACATGTGACACTGTCTAATGCCAGGTGTTGGCATCAGAAAGAAAAATCAGTTAATTATGAAAAATTACTTAGGCAACTGACTGCAAACGTTAAAGAATTATCTGAAATGATTGATGTAGAACACGAAACATGGTGGTTGTTTTGAAGCTGGTAGTTACACGAAACACTGATTAGCATCATATCGAAACAATCAATGAAGAAAAGTTGGTTAAAATTATGAAAATCAAGATGGTGAATTATCGGAAATAGTACTTAAACAACAGTGGGAGGAATATACTGAAAGAAAAGCACTGTATAATGCTGACTGGGACTACAAATCATCACGAAAGCTCACCCAACCACACGTGATAGCAAACACGAACACTCATTGTAAGAATCAAATTACGAGGGTTGCCCAGAAAGTAATGCACCGCATTTTTTTTCTCACCCTAAAACAATGCTACGAATGCGAAACGTTACGTATGTATTATTTGAAGTCTCCTGAGTGAGCACTCCAAGTTTCCGTCACTTTCGAAAGATAGCGTAGCTGTAGGACACTTTCAAAATGGTGTCTGTAGATGATGTACGTTCCAAGCAACGTACCGTCATTCAATTTCTCAATGCAAAGAAAAAAACTGTAGGGAATATTCACAAACGCGTGTGAAAAGTCTATGGAGCATCTGCTGTCGATAGACGTACAGTTAGTCGCTGGGCGCGGATGGTGAGGTCATCAGAAGGCGGTTCGACGGAGCTCCACGGTCTGCAGCGGTCGGGGAGACCATACACGGCTGTCACACCTGACACTCCTGACCTAGCCCCCTCGGGCTTCCACTTGTTTGGGCCATTAAAAGGATGCCATATGCCATTCGTGGAGAACGTTTTGAGGCCGATGAGGAGGAGATTCACACAGTGAAGCACTGGTTCCGCCACCAGGACAAGGATTGGTATCGACAGGACTCACACGTCCTTCTTCCGCGCTGGAGGAAGGCCATAGAACGGGATGAAGACTACGTGGAAAAATAGGGTGTGTAGATAAAACACAGTCCTTTCCTGTGTGTAGTTCTCAATATGTTTAATAAAGAACTGTTGAAGGAAAAAATGCGGAGCGTTACTTTCTGGACAACACTCATAAAAATTACGAACTGAGGACATAATTGAATAACAGTGAGCGACAGATCTTCAGTGGGAGAAGCCTAGACAATCGTTAACTGCACCTCTCTCACTTCACATGCTAACACGCAGTGTTTTCAGGCCTGTTGGAACTTAGTAATACCTATCCACCTGGGAGCGAACCTCGAAGGAGAGTACCTGTGTTTTTTCGAAGCGTCCGGTACCCTGCTCACACACACGCCAAAACTCCCAACGGTCACTCTCGATCATGTGACCCTACCAACCTCTGCTAATCAACTAAAATATTTGACCCGTCCAGCCAAACATCTCTCAGCCCACCCACAGAACCAAAGGTCTCCTGTTTTTTAAAGCCCAGTTTTAAGTGGAGGGACTTTGAAGCCTGTTACCAGATGCGTATAAACTGCTTCCTCTAAGGACATAAAAGGACGGATAAGCATGGCAACTACTTACAGATATCAATCATTACGTCTATTCATACAAATCTTTCATCTAATGAAGCAAGTCTGCCCAAATCTTTGCAGACATGTTTGATCATCCGAGACTTCCATAAAAGAATGAGTAGATTTTGGCACACTAAGCATTATAGGGATGCATTGCTTAACTTTTTTTTGTGTTCTTGTATACGGTTTGCAACAAGAAACGGAACTGATGGGAAACGGGTGGCCACTTTTTTTTTATTAATTTGCATTTTATATCCCACACTTCGTTATTCACTTCCTACACTGACATGCGCCAGTGATGGAAAAAAATTGGAAATTTGTGGTAAGTTCCTATGGGACCAAACTGGTGAGGTCCCTAGGCTTACACACTACTTAATCTAACTTAAACTGATTTACGCTAAGGGCAAGACACACACCCATGCCCGAGGAAGGACTCTAACCTCCGACGAGGGCACCCGCGCGAACCGTGGTGCCGGCCGGGGTGGCCGAGTGGTTCTAGGCGCTATAGTCTGGAACAGCGCGACCGCTACAGTCGCAGCTTCGAATCCTACCTCGGGCATGGATGTGTGTGATGTCCTTAGGTTAGTTAGGTTTAAGTTCTAGGGGACTGATGACCTCAGAAGTTAAGTCCCATAGTGCTCAGAGCCATTTGAACCATTTTCGAACCGTGGCAAGGCGCCCTCGACGGCACGGCTACCCCGCGCGGCCACCAGTGATGGCCGTTTTTGGTTAGAAGGAGGCCATTTGAGGGTCTGCAAACAATCTGTCTGTGTTCAACACACACGGGCCCTACACCTGGAATTATTGTCTGGTATACCATGACTGCAAATTTGTACTTCAGTCTGGTGATTCGACCTGTTGCGCTGCCATTCATGAGCAGCGTTCCAAGGGATGTTTTCAAGCAAGATAACCCTTGCCCACATACCGCTATTGGAACTCAATATGCTTTAGAGCGTGTTGACATGTTGCCTTGTCCTGCTCGATAACGAGATCTGTCTCCAATCACAAATATGGGACATCACCGGACGAAAACTCCAGCGTCGTGCACAAACAGCTTAACAATCCCTGTGTTGACTGACTAACTGGAACTCCATGCCACAAACTGACATCGAACACTAGTAAAACACATTGGATGCACGTTTGCATGCTCACAGTCAACACTCTGGCTGTTCATCAGTTATTAATGTACTATCATTTCCTATTTCCAACGGCTTTTCTCACACTTCCATTAATCTGTGATATTGGAATGTTAATCACTTCAATATGTTACCTAGACAAATATATTCCCGAAATTTCATAACTATACGTTAATTCTTCTTCTTCTTCTTCTTCGCGGATGGATCACTTAGGACCACGCGTAATCAACATTTGTTGGCCTTCCTTTTCGCCCAGTATTCCTTCATGAACAACGAATGGGCTAGCTTTCGTTGCGTAGACCATGTATGTCGGTTCGTTTTTCTCTCTTCTTCCTCAAAACCCCGTGTGTTTATGATTTTTCTGATTTCATTTCTATCATGTAGATTTGGAGACCCTAATTCTCTCAGGTCTTTTTCCGTCTGTTTGTACCAGTTCGGTCTTGTAGTTTTGTTCTTTAAAAATGTATGGGTATTGTACGTTAACCTGTTTGAGTCCATTCTTTCTAAGTGCCCCATGAATTGGATTCTTCTCATGCGCATTGTGTCTGTTATTTTGGAGATATTTTTATATATTTCTGCATTGGGTTTTGGATAATGTACCCCATCTTTAGTTCTTGGTCCTAGGATTTTCCTCATTATCTTACGTTCTTTCACTTCTAATTCCTCTTTTAGTGTTCTGTGTTGAAGGTTTAGTGTCTCAGATGCGTAGAGAGCTTCGGGTCTAATTACTGTTGTATAGTGTCGTATTTTGCAGTTCCACGAGAGACTCTTTTTGTTGTAAATGTTTTTTGTTATCTGAAACGCCGTCTCCATTTTCTGGACTCTTGATCTGACAGATTTATTTTCATTACAATTTTCTGCAATCCATTCACCTAAATATTTAAATTCTTTTACTCGAGAGATGTAGTGTAAGTAGGCTGTTTATGTTTTCTTATTGGCAACGTTACGTAGCGCTCAATATGAAAATCACTGGCTGTGCTGTGTGCGGTCTGTGGCTGGTTTGCATTGTTGTCTGCCATTGTAGTGTTGGGCAGCGACAGCTGGATGTGAACAGCGCGTAGCGTTGCGCAGTTGGAGGTGAGCCGCCAGCAGTGGTGGATGTGGGGAGAGAGATGGCGGAGATTTGTAATTTGTCATGAACTGCTATATTTATATATGATGATATCAAGGTAAATACATTGTTTGTTCTCTATTAATATCTTTCATTTGCTAACTATCCCTATCAGTAGTTAGTGCCTTTAGTAGTTTGAATCTTTTATTTAGCTGGCAGTAGTGGCACTTGCTGTATTGCAGTAGCTTGAGCAGCGAAGATTTTTGTGAGGTAAGTGATTTGTGAAAGGTATAGTTTAATGTTAGTCAGGGCCATTCTTTTGTAGGGAATTTTGAAAGTCAGATTGCGTTGCGCTAACAAAATATTGTGTGTCAGTTTAAGGACAGTCGTGTAATAATTGTTCAAAGGGGACGTTTCATATGGCGACCCTGCCAGGATACCTCACTGGAATCTTCTGATTTTTCTTGTAGTTTGTGTAATTGGTGTAGCTATTGTTTATTGGTAGCGCGTAATTGTAGAGAGAATCTCCTTTGTAGTTGTAGCCTTTCATTGTTGTACAGTAAAACAGTTGTGGCATGCATATAGATTTGCACCAAGTATTTCGCAGCTGTAATTAACTAGATATTATTTTCAGTGTTATGTTAATGTGTTCTCTTATTTTTGCTCTTCAAATTGTGTTTTTCTGTGTTGTCATGTGAAATACTGTGACAATAATGGCGTGTGAAAAACGTAATACTAGGCTCCAAAGTAAACTGAGAAATGACAGTGAAAATGAAAGCAGTGTGTTAGCGCCACCGAGTAATGAATTAACTGATGTTCAAAGTAGTAATTTGGTAATTGTGCATAGGGAAATGGAGCGGGCGGCAAACAATGGCGTGGACAGTGAAACAATTAGTGAAGAGGGAAGCATTATCGATCGATCGGTCGGCAATAGCTCGCCTCAGGAAGCCGAAATGACAGAACACAATATTGCAAATACTGCAGACTCAGGTTTTGGGTTCTCACCGTTTTCTCAAATGAGTCAAGACACATTTTCCGCTTTTCAAAATGTGAATGTTGCCGGTGCAACTTCACTGCCGAAAAGCACTGAGGAACATGTTTCAGACACCAGTGCATTGTTATTACAATTAATGCAACAAATGGGACAAAAGCTTGAAAAGTTAGACACAATGGAACAACACCAGAGACAAACACAGCAACAGTTAGACACAGTGGAACAAAATCTCAAAAAGTTAGACACAATGGAACAAAATCAGAGACAAACACAGCAAAAGCTTCAAAAGTTAGACACAATGGAACAAAATCTTAAAAAGTTAGACTCATTGGAGCAAACTCTTGAACAAACACGTGAGGATTTAACTGCTGAGTTACATCACATTGAATCGAAATGTCAAAAAGTCTGTAATGACGTAAAAACACAAATTTGTGAGCATTTCCAACCTATTTTTTCGCGTCATGAAAATGCACTACAGAATCACGAAGCAGCCATAAAAGAACTGCAAACTATTGTTCATGAAAATCATGAGACCTTGCAAGCAAAATTTGACTCAGTTGCATCTACCGATACGGTTATGCAACTTGCAAAAACTCAGGAAAACTTAAAGGTCACAGTAGACACGATTGCAACACAAATGGACACTCTGAAACTTGGTTCAGAAAAACATAGAGAGGAAATGATTTCACTATCGGATAAAGTAGCCGAACTTTCAGATCAGTTCACTAACTTATCTACAAAGGTAGATGATGATCTGAATGACACAACACCTGTAGCCTTCATGGACACTGAAGAGTATGAACAAATTAGAAAATTCAAACAAAATCAAAATCAAATCAATACACAGTACAAAAGAGAAATCCGGGAAGTGCAAGATCAGTTGGCACAAGAAGTACAAGAATTACGTATTTCAGAGGACACTCGCGCCCCAATACGGGAAGAGGGACATACAAATACGGAACAGACACAAAATAACAACACAGGGCACTTCGGAAATTGTGAAAGAAGTTGGCAAGGTACGCCGAATTTTGAGATGGAACCGCCGAAACGACGTAACAATGACCGACATGCGACTTGCCGACATGATGATTTTGACTATAAGCTGTTCATTACTACACGTAAATTCAAAACATTTAAGAATTCTGGCAACGACATTCATCCACAAGCATGGCTCCATCAATTCTCTCATTGTTTTCCTCCGAACTGGTCGTTAGAACACAGATTAGAATTCATGTGTGGCTATTTAGAGAATGAACCAGCTGTAAGAATGCGATCGGTCATTCACGATTGCCACAGTGAAGGAGAATTTTACCATGCCTTCCTCTCAGCATATTGGTCTCAAGCTACACAAGACCGTGTAAAACATAACATCATAATGATGAAACACTTCGAACAATCTGAATTTTCCAGTCTTGTGAAATATTTTGAAGACATGTTGCACAAGAATCAATACCTGTCAAACCCATACAGCCCCTCAGAACTCATCCGCATTTGCTTAATCAAACTGCCTAAACATTTACGACATATTATTTTAGCAGGACGTTGCAAAGACGACATTGAAGCTTTTCAGGGACTGTTACAAGAACTGGAAATTGACACTGACAATCGCGGAACGCGAAAACAGGAACACAACAATTACAGGTCACATCTGTCACAATTCCGTGACGACAGAAACGATAACTGGACGCGACAAGGCTATTCTCACAACACAAATCGTGACCAAAATAGACACCACCCGTATGACAACCGTTGGCAGAGTAGTAATAACTACAGGGAAAGATCACCTCTCCGTGGTAATGACTATCACAGAGACAATCAGAGAAACAGACAATATGGGAACCAAAATAAATATTATCAGGGGAGACAGAATAACTTTAGACGCAACGGTCCAGCGCGCAGTTTCGATTCAGGGAGAAATTCTCCACCATGTGACCGACAAGAAAGAAACTATGGCATCTACCGACATGACGACAGACGATATGATCGTAACGATAGACCTGAACTGCATCAGAACTGGCGGGATTCAAACAGAGCAGGGCCCTCTCGGCAAGGCGAATTTGTAGAAGTTAGGTCTCCTAATCCCAATAACGACGCGCGCCAACAAAGAGACAGAAAATGACTCGCACAGCAGGCAGCCGCGTGCCCCGGCTGGCTCAGAGAAAAATAACATAGACGCTAACCTTGAGAAAAACTCCAGTATTCTTTACCGACGTATACCGCCTGACAATTGCATTCAAGTTCAAACTCTGAGTACTATGAAGAGTAAAGGTTTACACCACATTTCACATGTAAAACCGTTTATTGAGAGATAATCTGCCATTTAACTTTGTCTTTGCCATATAACTTTTCCCTTTACATTACTAGTATGCTGTGTAAGACTTAAGAAACTGTTAACATACAACAATGTTTGAAGTTAAATATCCAATCAAGAACCAAGAGAACTTATTTAAACAGAAATGACGAATGCATTGTTATTGCGAACAGACGACACAGTGTAATTGTGTGTGTACATTCTTGCTTGTTAGTTGCACGATTAGAACATTTATCAGTACTGCTAATGAGATTTTAATGCAACATTTTGGTTTACTTGAAAATACATTCCGGATTTAAAGTACTTTCTGTGAGATACCAGACGGCACAGTGGTTAGTTTATGTGACAGCTACACGATTTTATCATGACGCTACTAATGAGTGACAATTTACAATGTTGCTTGTGCGGTGTTTCTGTTTTATATCTGCACAGTTTTTCTGTTTTATTCTGGAAAGTAAAACATGTTTTAGTAGTAACTTTTGTGGTATAGCTACAATGAGACTGCCTTTTCCATAGCACAACAATACGTTACAGCACAGTACTTTCATCATCACAACAATAAGCGTAATAACTAAGATATCTCTACGCAAAGCATTTCACTTTTGTTTATCATGAGGTAAGTACATTGGCTTCTGCAGAACTTAGCTTTCGGAGGAAAATAACTAAGACACTTCCACAGCGATTATCTTACAACAAGATGCACATTTAGCGCTACAGTACACGTATTTGAGTGATTAATTTTGTACTTAAAACATTTATTTTTAAAGATTTTTGAATTACAAAGAAAGTTTTCCGTGATATATTTCATTCCATTGGTGTAATCTGTAACACCTGAGGGTATAATTACATTAATCCTCAGGGGGGTACACGCTTACTTTGTGTACCATGTGTGTGGCAACCACAAGGAGCCCTAGCTAATATGGTATTTGCTTATACAACTTTACACATCGGTACCATATTTCTCTAACACACAAATTACACAGCTATCTGATCATGTAACTGAGAGATAAACTTTTTTTATTACATCAGTGACAGATGTTTACGCAATTACACAGTTGGATAATTTCACACTTATGAAATTGTATTTTGTCTGTACTTTGTAAACTGTTCATATTTTTTCAGAATCATTGTGATACTATGAGAGCTTTGAATGATGTATTTGGTATGAGATCATGATTTTTAAAGTACGTTTGAGGCAGCTGACACTTTTGACATGAGCAGAGAATTTTTTTAGGCTTAGAAATTATTGGAGGAAGTTACGACGATTTTGAGATTTGACTGAAGTGTTATGATGTTATTATTACGACGACGATGTGTACTATGCTGTTGAGGTATGTTTATGATAAATAAGCTGATGCTATATGAGGAATCTGATTATGCTATGTAGCTATTATGATGAAATATTGAAGACGTGTTGATGAATATGAATATGTATATGTGTAATAAGGTAAGGAATAAGGAGTAGGGGTTAGGGACTCTGATTTATGAAAAGGTTGTTGGAAACCAAGAATCGTACTTTAAGAGTTATGAAATGTGTGTGTATATGCATGAATGTATTACAATGCAGACGAAAATTTTTTGGACACTGTTATATCAATAGCATTTTGTTTCTACAGATTTGCAACGCTAATTCTTGACCTGTGAAATATTTCTATGTGAGACTGTCACTGTAGCGGAAACTGCTGTCGTAAATATTTCCGTACGAAAGTTAAGTGACCACCTGCACGTAATGCGTTGTGGCGCCCAGCTGGGCCAGCCGCCCGGAGAAAAAGCCATTAGGTAGAAAAAAAAAAGAGGCCATTAACCTCGCTTCTGACATTCCTTTGTAGAAAGCATCGCAAAAACGACACGGTCGAACTTGAAAACATATGATTACACTAGCTCTTAATTTACGATATTTACTGAAATGCCTAATAAAATGACAAGAAATATTTTTACATCTGCACACCTGATTATGACAAGCGTCTTTCTATGAGCGTTGAGAGAATTTCTACTAACTTATGAAATGTCACATGACTATTGAATGATATTTTTATACTTTGCTTTTCGTAGTTGCTTATTTCATTTGATATCTGGTTTCCAGCTGTGTTGCAGCATTGCTTTTATAAAATGAAATGCATTTGCTAATGTGAACACTTTCTGTCAACAGATCTATTAAATAATTATTTTATGATCCACATTCTTTAAAAAAGGAGTACTTGGAAAGGAAAGAACAATAAGAAGGAACTAGTAACAGTAACACATAATTTTCTTTTCAAGTACATGGTAATATTTCTTTTTACAATCAGTTGTTGTGGTGCACCACTTTAATTACTTAGACATTAAGATGTGATTATACATTTCCCTTATCTGCATTGTTGTTTTTACTGTAATATTTTTTTCTGCTTGAGCTATGTCATGTTTAGATATAAGTTATTGCATTTGCTGTTGCTGTTTGCCAGGCATAGTGCTACTAAATTTCACATTACATTACTCTGTTAAGCCAGTTTTACAACTGATTTTTTTTTGGTTGCTGCTCATTGGCTCATATTAGTTGTAATTTTGCATTTTATCTGTTAATTTAGATTTACTGCTGCTTGCTTTGCACTCTGCATTTTTTTTGGTCATTGCTGTTTGTGTTACATGTTTTGTGCTGCTGCATTGCCTCGTCCCTTAGTTTAATATCTGAGCTCAGTACATTTAAGTTAGCTTAAGAGGGGTAGACTATATAAGAAACTAACTATGATGAATTGGAAGAAATGCATTTAGACGCTATAAGAAAATGGTTTGGCCAAAAAAAAAAAAAAACTATTTTAGGTAGGATTTTCTTGGAAATAAATGATGAGGTAAGATAATGGAAAATAAAAATGAGGTAAGAGATGTGTGAACATATAAACACAGAAAGCATGCTTAGATAGAATTTTTTTGGTGGAAACAAAGGATGAAATAAGAGGAAAGATATATGAAGTTTTGGGTTGGACTGCAGTACCAAATGTTACACTGAAAACGAACCCTGTACTTTCCCATTGGTGTTATCCCACTATGTGTTTGTGTACCCTTGAGTATTTGTTTTCTTCCTGTATCTGTGTAGTTTCATAGAATTTTTTCTTCTTTTAATATTAAGTTACATTCACTATGATGAGGAATACTGTTATCCTCGAATATAATTGGCATTAATAATATGTTATTTACTTTGTAAAGATGTTAGACATTATTAATTCTGTTCTGTTCAATGCTCATGTGTGAAGTTGATGTTTCAAAAGTTATTGTGATCCTTTATGTATGTACTCATGTCATAATTCCACTGATGTATATGTTATTTCGATTCTTTTGTAAAGCCCCTATTACTACAAATGTTATCTGTATTGTTATGTTCTTTAATGATGTATTTTGTACCTTTGTAATTGTATTCTCATGTTATAATATTGTAATTGACACCAGTTCATCAAATTAAGTAACTTGTAAGCATTCCTTTCACTGCACACGTTTCTGTTGGTCATAGTATATGGACAATATGTGAGAAGTAGGGACTGCTAGTGTTTGCACGTGTGTTGATAAGTCAGCAAGGGACTGGATAACAGCATTGCTGGTTCTAAGGACAATTCCAGAAACTTTGTGAGTGCACAAGTGGTGGTTTATGGACTTGCTATATTCTCTACAAGACTCTTCGATGGTGATTGCGCACCTGCACAGTCGCAACAGATGGCTGCTGGCCATTTCTACAAGGACTACAGTGGGTCTGCATCTTTGATGACCCACCAATACCATCATCTCTACAAGGACTACAGTGGGTCTGCATCTTTGATGACCCACCATGCCATTATTTCTACAAGGACTACAGTGGGTCTGCACCTCTGGTGGCCCACCAATACCGTAATCTCTACCAGGACTACAGTGGGTCTGCTCTGTGATGACCTACCTACCAATATTCTTCCAAACTTCGAATGACTCTGCTGTGGGTTTGCTCTGTTGTGGCCCATTACCTGTATGCATGTCAAGAGTCAGCACTGTCTTTCCGTTGGAAGGACAACACTACTTCTTCAAGACTGCATGGAAATCCACTACTTCCGTGTGCATTTTCTTCTACTGCTCAGACTTTGAGAAAAACACTATATTTTACCGTAATGAATGATCAGGACTGTCTTTATGGACTGTGAGAAAATTTGAGCTTTTGACCAACATAATATCAATAAGTGTGTGCATTTGATTTCTTTGTTATTGTAATTATGAAAAATTTTATCAAATCATTATTGGCCACTGCCCAAAAAAAATTTGTAAAATTTTTGTGGGGAGCATGGGGGCTATGTAAGTAGGCTGTTTATGTTTTCTTGTTGGCAACGTTACGTAGCGCTCAATATGAAAATCACTGGCTGTGCTGTGTGCGGTCTGTGGCTGGTTTGCATTGTTGTCTGCCATTGTAGTGTTGGGCAGCGACAGCTGGATGTGAACAGCGCGTAGCGTTGCGCAGTTGGATGTGAGCTGCCAGCAGTGGTGGATGTGGGGAGAGAGATGGCAGAGATTTGTAATTTGTCATGAACTGCTATATTTATATATGATGATATCAAGGTAAATACATTGTTTGTTCTCTATTAATATCTTTCATTTGCTAACTATCCCTATCAGTAGTTAGTGCCTTCCATAGTTTGAATCTTTTATTTAGCTGGCAGTAGTGGCGCTCGCTGTATTGCAGTAGCTTGAGCAGCGAAGATTTTTGTGAGGTAAGTGATTTGTGAAAGGTATAGTTTAATGTTAGTCAGGGCCATTCTTTTGTAGGGAATTTTGAAAGTCAGATTGCGTTGCGCTAACAAAATATTGTGTGTCAGTTTAAGGACAGTCGTGTAATAATTGTTCAAAGGGGACGTTTCATAGTAGTTATCACCAATTTTGAGATCAGAAGATGCATCTTTGATGTCAGTAATAAATTTTGTTTTTTCAAATGAAATTTGTAATCCTATTTTAGCTGCCTGTTCTTGTAATAACTCTAGCTGTTTCTGTGCATTGGTAATGTCTTGTGAGATCAGTGCCATGTCATCAGCAAATGCTAAACAGCCTAATTCTATGCCCTTATGTCTTGGTTCCAGTCTGTGTGCTGGTGCACCTGCTTTTTTCCATTTTCTAACAACTTTTTCAAGAGCACAATTGAAGAGCACTGGGGACAGTACATCCCCTTGTCCTACTCCTGTGTCTATTTCAAATTCTGTGCTCAATTCTCCCATAAATTTTACTTTGGATTTGATCTCCGTGAGTGTTTCTTTTATGATGTTTGTTGTCTTTTGATCTAGTCCAAATTCTGCTAATACTTCAAAAAGGGATTCTCGGTCTATACTGTCATATGCTTTTTTAAAGTCGACAAACGTGATGACATAACTTTTGTTTGAAGTACTATGTAAATATTTCATTGAGTTTTTCAAGTTAAGGATTTGTTCTACGCATAATCCACCTTTTCTGAACCCACCTTGGTATTCGCCTTGTTTTGAATCCAGCTGAGGTTCTGCGCGGTTTAGTAGGGCTTTAGACAGAATTTTGTATGTTATTGACAATAAAGAGAATCCACGATAGTTGTTGGGGTCTGTTTTACTTCCTTTTTTCTACAGAGGATGTATGATTGCAGTCTTCCAGTCTGTGGGGATTTTTTCAGTTTTCCAGATTTCATGTATAATTTCTTTGAGTTTTGCAATAAGATTTTCTCCTGCATTTTTCCATAATTCTGCGATGATTTGGTCTTCTCCTGATGCTTTGTTATTTTTCAGTGACTGAATTATCTCTTTAATCTCTTGTAAACTTGGTGGCTTTGAGTCTGGGTTTCGTTGTGTACGATGGAACTCAAATTTTTCTGCAGGCTTTTCACAATTCAGTAATTTAGAAAAGTATTTTGCAAGAATTTCACAGTTTTCGGTGTTGGTATGAGCAATTTCCCCATGGTCATTTTTGAACTGGAGTGATGGAGGAGAGTACTTTGTTAATTTTTGTTTGAATGCTCTGTAGAAATTTCGAGAATTATTTTTCTTGAAATCATTTTCTATGTCTTGCAATTTTTTGTCTTCGTGTTGTTTACGGACTGTTCGTATTGCTTTAGTGACTGTTTTCCTGGTATCTTTGAGATCTTCCAGGGTCTTTTGATTTTTGTTGCACAACCAATTTTGCCACGCCTGTTGTCTGAGATTTATCAGTTGGTCACACCCATCTGTCCACCATGGGTGTTTACGTGTTCTTGTTTGCGGTGCTACAGTTTCAGCTGCATTTAAAAGTCCTGCTTGCAGTTGTTGCCAATTTTGTGGTTTTAAATTTTGCGTTTCTTTTGAAACCACAAAATTCTACGTTAATTATCTTTGATGTTAAGATTTTTTTTGGTGAGTAGCGTAAAACATACATTAGCAGGGAATGACGAGACCTTTCATTAAACATTTTTAACTTCTTGACTTTATCCAATTTGAGCTATACTTTTCATAAAAAAATTGCACATTCAACGAGTTAATTCGCAGAAAGTTATTAGCCTGACACAATACAAGTGGCTGTCCACCAAGGATGGGATTATACATTTTGCGAAGTTCTGAATTATGATGATGGATCTTTATGAGATTGCAGGTAATCCTTTGGTGTTTCGACTTTGATGAATAATCTTCCTTGTCCAGCCATCTTCACATTTCAGGGAGTCGTCCGTCCAGAACTGTGGCGCGTGCTAGGGATGGGGCAAGGAGCCCTTGCGGACGAACTTCGGTTCCCTCCGGAATTTAGTCTGGCGGCAGGTAGGTGCCGTTACGTTGCTGGATAACAGGTAGCGGCCAATTACAAAGCGAGCAGCTGGGTTAGTGGCCTCGCACCATGCAGATAGGTGATCCCACGAGAAATGACAGTGCAGTTTCTCCCCTAGGTTACAGCAAATGGCTGCAGGTCCTGCTAATGTATAATGTCCGGGCGCGGCTGGTCTAAAGCCATTAGGTGATGCCATCCAGGCCAGGCGCCCCAGCTAGTTCTCCCCCGCATGTCTATTACGCTCCCGTACAGCCTTCTCTCCGACTCTTGCTCTCTCCACACTGTTGCTTGTTCTGCTGTCCGTTTCTCGTGCGCTACGGCAAATACATTTAGATATTTTAGACATTTAGTTCAAGATAATGTTTTTTCTAATAAACTTATTACAGGAACTATACAGATATACACATATATAAAAAGCTACCAATGCTCTTCCTGCTAATGAAATGAGGTAAAGAATTTGAAAAACAATAACATTTTAAAATATTTCTTAAAACACAGAAATTTGACTCCTTTTGCTTTACATATTGTCTTACAAGGAAATTTATCACTTGCTACTATATATAGTGAATGGAACAGAAATGGATGATGGTGGAAATGTAATATCTGATCCATCCACAGACCAAGCGTTTCTACAACTTTCCAATTAATCCTCTGGAACTATTTCAAACTATTCAATATGTACTCCTGTTTTCTACTGTTCACTTTCTATTTCTCCCATTACTCATCATCTTGCATGCACTAATTATAGATCAATCACCGAAAAGTTCATCTACTTTATTTGGTTTCCAACATGGCTTCACCTGAGCATGAACATATCCGTTAAATAAAATCATATTGAAACCCTCAGAATCTTGTCAATATCGCCTTCATTTATCACATGAACACATGACGAACTTCTTATGACTTTTTCGACTTAATGGACGCAACTTCTACTGCATTTGGATGGACGATTCTTCAGATTGCCCAGAGTCCAGAGTAAAGAGAAGAATAATTATGGCAGGTTACCTTTCATTTACATGAAAGACAGTGCGATTTTATCAACACTTTTTGTCTGACCTGAACCTTTACAGTCTGTTTTGAATAGGGATACCATGATGAGAAGAGACTATCACAAATAAGCCTAACCTGAAAAAAATAAAGAGTAGCAAATCTGCTACAGTAACTAAAATTATATTCACATATCATGTGACTGTTACGAACAACGTTACTAACACAAAGACACGTCTTCCTAAACCGTTTACACATGCTTGATAAAACCTCAGGGTTCGTCATTGACTACCCTTCTTCATATTTATATTTAGTGCCATGGCAAACGGTGATCATTTCTCTTATTTTTCTGCAGGTCTAATAAACATATTTCTACTATTTCGACTTGTGCCCCAAGTCCTTCCTGACTGAATGATCCCTGGTCAACGTAATACCCGTTATTTCTGTGGAAATTACTCCAGTTCCCATAGTTCTGATTATATTGTTGACAACTACGTACACCCTATGGGTGAAATCTATAACCGTTATGGTCATTTCGATGCAGCCAAGATCTGAAGTTTATTCATTCTGTCCCCGATGGTCTGTTTCTCATATTATCATCCTCTCTTGCGAATTTCAGCCCCTGCAGCAGTCCATTAAAGGCGTCTATGTCGTCTTTGCGTCATCCTGCAGGAACCCGCATGTAGCTCAGTGGCAACTTCGTGTAGCATAGATGAATAATTTCGGTGGCACTAAATGGTCTATCTAAGAACCGATTGTTTCTTAGCATAGTTTCAAAGAACTTCACTGGGCTATGGGAATTTGACCCTACAAAATAATCCCATGATTTATTTGGTCCTGCACCATACTCGACCAGGAAGTTACTCTGAACCTCTGATAGGGCTTGCATCCAGTGCAGCGGGTCACATCTGTGTGACAGCTTCACCCTTGAGATGCCAGCACCCAAATTCTAACAGTGACCGAGAGGCCAAGTGGGAGGCAACAAGTGATCAAATTGTTAGATCCATGCATATGGACGTATCACACTCCCATTGTCTCTGACCACCTTGAACTTGCACACTTATGGCAAGTATTTATAATCAAATGACTCAGACTCAGGCAGCATTGAGTGACTGCCCTAAGAGGGTAGCTATTCTCTGTTTCCAAGTGAGAAGCAGGAAAATCACTCACGATCTTGCCTCATTGCTCTACTGGCACATCCTAGTCGGCACAAAGTGTTTTCTTTATGTGGGCCACCACTTTAACTATTTTTGTTTTCCTGACAGCCTAAGACATAAGCTAAATTCCCTTTAAAATTTTTGTAATCTTTGAACATTACGAGTATTTTTAACATGATGCCGTGTATTTATATTATCTTGGTTATTCTAAAACTCAAGGAGAGGCCTTACTTCTTCGGTTTCTGCAAATGGTCGAGATTGAGTACTGGCAGAGCCTTCTCTCGCACTGCAAAATTCCTGTTCAATAAACTCTCAACTGGTAACTAAGTGCCACGCTACTGCTCTTGTTAGCTAATGCCCAATCTCTTCTGAACTTCACTAACCTTCCACCTGTTTAATTTTAATTTATTTCAGCTTGATTGATGTGTCTTTGTTATTCTGTCACTATTTGTTCAACATTCTCCACGGTTTTCCAGAAGGTAATAATTTGATCTAGTTGTTTTTAGACATTGTCTGACCATTATAATGACTCACCCTCTTCTAACGTTACCTTTTTTTATACAGATAACTGATATCATGTATACTATCGATTCTTGCATAGGTTGAAATTATCTCAACGGTTTTATTAAAAGAATTCAGAATGAGATTTTCACTCTGCAGCGGAGTGTGTGCTGATATGAAACTTCCTGGCAGATTTTGTATACACTATTATATTTCAGGCTAAAATGTATAAAAAAGAAATTAATGTGTTAGAACCCATATCTACTAACAGTTAAAATTACTCTTCTTTTAAACATATTTGAAATCACGAAATTTCTGGTATACTTAAAATTCATATAATTAATTGCACAATCTAACGCTAATTATTAAATTTATTTCTAGATTGATTTAGAAAATAATGATATATTTTAGCGCAGATTCTTCTTTAGTAAAGAAAGTTTGTAAACTCTTTTGCTTTGTCAACTCTTTGGGAATTGTGAGTACGGCAGAATGTAAGTAGTGGTGGTAAATCCTCTGTTAGAAGTAAACGTTTCTAAGTTTGTCACCAGAAATGTAATTATTGTTTTTTTGTGAAAAATGGAAAAATGGTGTGATATTGAAAGATGTGACAAAGAATAAAATTCAAGAATAATATAGGCAATTCTTCATGAGTTATTTAGTCATCAAGAACCTACAAAATTGAAATTTCAGCTGCTAGAATGTACCCCTAGAGAAGACTTTGAGCCATCGACAACTACAACGAGATAATGAAGATAAGTAAAACGTTATTCTTTTGTATATCTTACACCTCTCGAAGCTTTCAAAATTTGTGCAAAGACAGAAAATTTTAATTGTGATGTGTGGGAGGGTAAAATTACACCCTCTCTTTGTGTCTGATGTTCTTTCACCTTGCACATGCTCTGTTTCCTTGCATTGCTTGAGCTACTCGACATGCTTGTTAGAGATATTACACATTTTGTTTTCTGTTTGTCTTATACTACTGAAAACTTCTGAAATCGCCCGTCGCAGTTAAGCGTTACTATATAGTGTGGAATTTATGATTACCCTACTTCCTTCTTCTACAGTTTCTTGAACAATTGCGGAACACGTGTTCTGAGTCGGTACAGCTTCTTCAGTTTCCTTTTTGCGGTCCAGTACACTTAGGTCTCCCTCTCGATTCTGTATGTGAACAAAACTCAGCTCTCTCTCGTTTACTTCGGTTTGAATCATCGGTAACATCAACTGCTCCCCATCTAACAGCATTTGCTCATCGTTCACCGCCTCCATGATATCTGTATTGTTTGTAGGCTTGGGCGCTCCCATGATTCTGCTGTGACTTGCGTCCGCATGAGATTATCCCATTTTAGCCGAAGAGAGATGTTATTTCTATTTTCCTAGCAGCTCACACACCACGTGAGCAGTGCTGGCTCAAACAGCGTCAGTAACAAAGGACACAATAAGGAACAACAGAAAACTGAAAATTGAACAAAATAATATTCGTCGACATTTCAGTGACACAAAACATAAATAAACCTAAAAAGAAATACAAGGTAAGTCTGTAGGCGCCAGTAGACTAATTAATAATTTCATGCTGTCTGTTTCTCGAAAGAAATGTATCCCTTATTTCGCGATCTACACTCCTGGAAATTGAAATAAGAACACCGTGAATTCATTGTCCCAGGAAGGGGAAACTTTATTGACACATTCCTGGGGTCAGATACATCACATGATCACACTGACAGAACCACAGGCACATAGACACAGGCAACAGAGCATGCACAATGTCGGCACTAGTACAGTGTATATCCACCTTTCGCAGCAATGCAGGCTGCTATTCTCCCATGGAGACGGTCGTAGAGATGCTGGATGTAGTCCTGTGGAACGGCTTGCCATGCCATTTCCACCTGGCGCCTCAGTTGGACCAGCGTTCGTGCTGGACGTGCAGACCGCGTGAGACGACGCTTCATCCAGTCCCAAACATGCTCAATGGGGGACAGAACCGGAGATCTTGCTGGCCAGGGTAGTTGACTTACACCTTCCAGAGCACGTTGGGTGGCACGGGATACATGCGGACGTGCATTGTCCTGTTGGAACAGCAAGTTCCCTTGCCGGTCTAGGAATGGTAGAACGATGGGTTCGATGACGGTTTGGATGTACCGTGCACTATTCAGTGTCCCCTCGACGATCACCAGTGGTGTACGGCCAGTGTAGGAGATCGCTCCCCACACCATGATGCCGGGTGTTGGCCCTGTGTGCCTCGGTCGTATGCAGTCCTCATTGTGGCGCTCACCTGCACGGCGCCAAACACGCATACGACCATCATTGGCACCAAGGCAGAAGCGACTCTCATCGCTGAAGACGACACGTCTCCATTTGTCCCTCCATTCACGCCTGTCGCGACACCACTGGAGGCGGGCTGCACGATGTTGGGGCGTGAGCGGAAGACGGCCTAACGGTGTGCGGGACCGTAGCCCAGCTTCATGGAGACGGTTGCGAATGGTCCTCGCCGATACCCCAGGAGCAACAGTGTCCCTAATTTGCTGGGAAGTGGCGGAGCGGTCCCCTACGGCACTGCGTAGAATCCTACGGTCTTGGCGTGCATCCGTGCGTCGCTGCGGTCCGGTCCCAGGTCGACGGGCACGTGCACCTTCCGCCGACCACTGGCGACAACATCGATGTACTGTGGAGACCTCACGCCCCACGTGTTGAGCAATTCGGCGGTACGTCCACCCGGCCTCCCGCATGCCCACTATACGCCCTCGCTCAAAGTCCGTCAACTGCACATACGGTTCACGTCCACGCTGTCGCGGCATGCTACCAGTGTTAAAGACTGCGATGGAGCTCCGTATGCCACGGCAAACTGGCTGACACTGACGGCGGCGGTGCACAAATGCTGCGCAGCTAGCGCCATTCGACGGCCAACACCGCGGTTCCTGGTGTGTCCGCTGTGCCGTTCGTGTGGTCATTGCTTGTACAGCCCTCTCGCAGTGTCCGGAGCAAGTATGATGGGTCTGACACACCGGTGTCAATGTGTTCTTTTTTCCATTTCCAGGAGTGTAGTTACTTCTCATCGGATTACCATGGCTGAGAAAATCCTTCGGCAGTGTCGCCATCTACTCACGATGCTGTAACGTGAACTTCTAATTTTAATTATGGGTCCCGTAGCATCAGAATTAGCGGGATGGAACATATGTATACTCAGTTTATTCATTGGTATTCATTGATGTCAGGACAGGAGGAAATGCTATCTAGCTTCTCAGTAAAAGAGGGGGAATGAAATAGAAGTCATATTCATTCAGAGGAGTGACACTCATATCAGTCTTGGTAACAGGACCACAATTCCTACACTCTGTATTTAGTACACAATAAAACCTCACCTTTATCACAATGCTTCATTTAAACACTTACGAGTGGAACAAGAGACTACAGCAGGATCGTCACATGACTGAATTGTTTGACGAATTTATTAAGAAATGACTGCTCTGACCGTACTGAGTGGGTCGAGGTAACGTACAGGAGAAATCATACGCTACAGGCAACCGATCGACTAACATCTTGCATGCATCTCCGCGTGGTTGGTCTCACAAAAGGAAAGCCATGAGAAAGACATCCAAATGAGTCGTAACCGGTCGGCTACTATCTGACAGTACAATCAGAACAAACTTAAGAACTAAATGGAAGAGTATAAGGTAATATCCACACACCATGCGGCATACAACAGAATACCCTACTCCACGTGGGTCGGTTAACAAAGTACACTACTGGCCATTGAAATTGTTACACCACGAATATGACGTGCTACAGACGCGGAATTTAAGGGACAGGAAGAAGATGCTGTGATATGCAAATGATTAGCTTTTCAGAGCTTTCACAAAGGATTGGCGCCGGTGGCGACACCTACAACGTGCCGACATGAGGACCGATTTCTCATACACAAACAGCGGTTGACCGTCGTTTCCTAGTGAAACATTGTTGTGATGCCTCGTGTAAGGAGGAGAAATGCGTACCATCACATTTCCGACTTTGGTAAAGGTCGGATTGTAACCTATCGCGATTGTGGTTTATCGCATAGCGAAGTTGCTGCTCGCGTTGGTCGAGTTCTAATGACAGTTAGCAGAATATGGAATCGGTGGGTTCAGGAGGGTAATACGGAACGCCGTGCTGGATCCCAACGGCCTCGTATTACTACCAGTCGAGATGACAGGCATCTTATCAGCATGGCTGTAACGGATCGTGCAGCCACGTCTCGATCCCTGATTCAACAGATGGGGACGTTTGCAAGACTACAACCATCTGCAGAACAGTTCGACGACGTTTGCAGCAGCATGGACTATCAGCTCGGAGACCATGGCTGCGGTTACCCTTGACGCTGCATCCCAGATAGGCGCGCATGCGATGGTGTACTGCCGGCCGCAGTGGCCGCGCGGTTCTGGCGCTGCAGTCTGGAACCGCGAGACCGCTACGGTCCCAGGTTCGAATCCTGCCTCGGGCATGGATGTGTGTGATGTCCTTAGGTTAGTTAGGTTTAACTAGTTCTAAGTTCTAGGGGACTAATGACCTCAGCAGTTGAGTCCCATAGTGCTCAGAGCCATTTGAACCATTTTTGATGGTGTACTCAATGACGGACCTGGGTGCACGAATGGCAAAACGTCATTTTATCGGATGAATCCAGGTTCTGTTTACAGCATCATGATGGTCGCATCCGTGTTTGGCGACATCGCGGTGAACGCACATTGGAAGCGTGTATTCGTCATCGCCATACTGGCGTATTGCCCGGCGTGATGGTACGGGGTGCGTTGGTTGCACGTCTCGGTCACCTCTTGTTCGCATTGACGGCACTTTGAACAGTGGACGTTACGTTTCAGATGTGTTACGACCCGTGGCTCTACCCTTCATTCTATCACTGCGAAATCCTACATTTCAGCAGGATAATGCACGACCGGATGTTCTAGGTCATGTATGGGCCTTTCTGGATACAGAAAATGTTCGACTGCTGCCCTGGCCAGCAAGTTCTCCAGATCTCCCACCAATTGAAAATGTCTGGTCAATGGTGGCCGAGCAACTGGCTCGTCACAATACGCCAGTCACTACCCTTGATGAACTGTGGTATGAATGGGCAGCTGTACCTGTACACGCTATCCAAGCTCTGTTTGACTCAATACCCAGGCGTATCAAGGCCGTTATTACGGCACTTTGAACAGTGGACGTTACGTTTCAGATGTGTTACGACCCGTGGCTCTACCCTTCATTCTATCACTGCGAAATCCTACATTTCAGCAGGATAATGCACGACCGGATGTTCTAGGTCATGTATGGGCCTTTCTGGATACAGAAAATGTTCGACTGCTGCCCTGGCCAGCAAGTTCTCCAGATCTCCCACCAATTGAAAATGTCTGGTCAATGGTGGCCGAGCAACTGGCTCGTCACAATACGCCAGTCACTACCCTTGATGAACTGTGGTATGAATGGGCAGCTGTACCTGTACACGCTATCCAAGCTCTGTTTGACTCAATACCCAGGCGTATCAAGGCCGTTATTACGGCCAGAGGTGGTTGTTAAGGGTACTGGTTTCTCAGGATCTGTGCACCCAAATTGCGTGGAAATGTAATCACATGTCAGTTCTAGTATAATATATTTGTCCAATGAATTCCCGTTTATCATCTGCATTTCTTCTTGGTGTATCAATTTTAGTGGCCAGTAGTGTAACATCGATAGGGATTTAGACGTAACTCACAGTAAGAATGGGAAACAGTTAAGTTGCTGTCTGAATCATTTTAACCAATCAAAGAAGATCGTGGAGCATCTGACGGCGTCATAAGCGATACAAGACACTTGGTAATGCTACGTGTTGGGAGTCACAAAGAAGAATCCGTTAATTACGAAAAATTGCGTACATGACTCACTGCAAATGTTGAAGAACACTATTAAAGCCAGGAGATGCACGAAACACTGATTAGCACAACGTGTAAACTGTCTACAAGGAAAGGTTGGTTAAAAATGCTGAAATCGAGATTGCGAACTATCGGAAATGTTACGCAAACATTATTGTAATGAATGTGCCGAAAGAGGCTGACTGAGACTACAAAGCATCACGAAAGCCCAACTAACCTCACGTGGGACAATCATAAAGGCCCTTCGTATAATTCAACGAATTAAAATTTGCCGTTCGAAAAATAAATAATTATACTGTTTGAACAATCTTCACTCGGAGAAGACTATGCAGTCGTAAACTGTATCTATCTAGCCTCACATACTGACAGCCTGGATTCACTGTGCTGCTGGAACTTAGTGAAATGTTCGGCCTTGTAGGACCGGACCTCGAGGGAGAGTGGCTGTGTTTTCTTGTAACGTCCGGCATCCCCGCCCCCATAGTACGCCATAACTCACTCTGAATCACGTGACTCCTACTACCCTGTGCTATTCTGACCAACGATCTCTCTGATTACCCGTAGAACCAAAGATCTTCATTTTTCTAATTCCAGTGCAAAGTGGCGGGATATTGAACGCTGCTAGCTGATTGCTAGACCTACACAACTGCTACTTCTTAAGAACATAAAATACACTCCTGGAAATTGGAATAAGAACACCGTGAATTCATTGTCCCAGGAAGGGGAAACTTTATTGACACATTCCTGGGGTCAGATACATCACATGATCACACTGACAGAACCACAGGCACATAGACACAGGCAACAGAGCATGCACAATGTCGGCACTAGTACAGTGTATATCCACCTTTCGCAGCAATGCAGGCTGCTATTCTCCCATGGAGACGATCGTAGAGATGCTGGATGTAGTCCTGTGGAACGGCTTGCCATGCCATTTCCACCTGGCACCTCAGTTGGACCAGCGTTCGTGCTGGACGTGCAGACCGCGTGAGACGACGCTTCATCCAGTCCCAAACATGCTCAATGGGGGACAGATCCGGAGATCTTGCTGGCCAGGGTAGTTGACTTACACCTTCTAGAGCACGTTGGGTGGCACGGGATACATGCGGACGTGCATTGTCCTGTTGGAACAGCAAGTTCCCTTTCCGGTCTAGGAATGGTAGAACGATGGGTTCGATGACGGTTTGGATGTACCGTGCACTATTCAGTGTCCTCTCGACGATCACCAGTGGTGTACGGCCAGTGTAGGAGATCGCTCCCCACACCATGATGCCGGGTGTTGGCCCTGTGTGCCTCGATCGTATGCAGTCCTGATTGTGGCACTCACCTGCACGGCGCCAAACACGCATACGACCATCATTGGCACCAAGGCAGAAGCGACTCTCATCGTTGAAGACGACACGTCTCCATTCGTCCCTCCATTCACGCCTGTCGCGACACCACTGGAGGCGGGCTGCACGATGTTGGGGCGTGAGCGGAAGACGGCCTAACGGTGTGCGGGACCGTAGCCCAGCTTCATGGAGACGGTTGTGAATGGTCCTCGCCGATACCCCAGGAGCAACAGTGTCCCTAATTTGCTGGGAAGTGGCGGTGCGGTCCCCTACGGCACTGCGTAGGATCCTACGGTCTTGGCGTGCATCCGTGCGTCGCTGCGGTCCGGTCCCAGGTCGACGGGCACGTGCACCTTCCGCCGACCACTGGCGACAACATCGATGTACTGTGGAGACCTCACGCCCCACGTGTTGAGCAATTCGGCGGTACGTCCACCCGGCCTCCCGCATGCCCACTATATACGCCCTCGCTCAAAGTCCGTCAACTGCACATACGGTTCACGTCCACGCTGTCGCGGCATGCTACCAGTGTTAAAGACTGCGATGGAGCTCCGTATGCCACGGCAAATTGGCTGACACTGACGGCGGCGGTGCACAAATGCTGCGCAGCTAGCGCAATTCGACGGCCAACACCGCGGTTCCTGGTGTGTCCGCTGTGCCGTTCGTGTGATCATTGCTTGTACAGCTCTCTCGCAGTGTCCGGAGCAAGTATGGTGGGTCTGACACACCGGTGTCAATGTGTTCTTTTTTCCATTTCCAGGAGTGTACGAGATAAGCGTGCCAACTGCTTACACATATCAGTAATTTTTTCTATTGGTACTAAATTCTGCTCTTTCAGAACATTTTGAGGATTAATCTTTCATCTACTGAACCGAGTGTGCTATAATATGGACAGATGCGTTTCGAATTTGACTCGACTTTGTAATCAGTCAAATAATATCATATATCTTCTCAGCCCGTGAAGTTTCATTTCGTTTCCTCCTTCTCTTCTGAGTATACGTACATAAATATCCAGCGATCACAGGCCCTGTGGACCGCGTGCTATTTTCACAAACTCCCTTCATTTCTTCCTGCTTTGTGCTCGGGTCCTCTAGCTGTCTCCAATCCTCAGGGCTGCTCTATTCCTTGGTCGTCCTATGTGGCAATCTAGCGTTTTGTTTCCCCTAATGTGTCCTCTTCAACAGTCTTTCTTCAGGCATACGGGCTACATGGTCCGCCCATTGGGTTATTTTGCTCTTCATCTTACACAGGATTGTTACTTCAAGAGGTAGATGTCCGCTTTCCACCCCCTCCCAGTGCTATTTCCTTTATGTAAGATCGGTCCCCGTATCTTCCTCATTACTCTTCTTTCTAATATTAGCCGCGCGGGATTAGCCGAGCGGTCTAAGGCGCTGCAGTCATGGACTGTGCGGCTGGTCCTGGTGGTGGTTCGAGTCCTCCCTCGGGCATGGGTGTGTGTGTTTGTCCTTTGGATAATTTAGGTTAAGTAGTGTGTAAGCTTAGGGACTGATGACCTTAGCAGTTAAGTCCCACACGATTTCACACACATTTGAACATTTTTTCTAATATTAGTAATTTTCCCTTTTCTCGGCTCCATGTTTCCCTTCCATATATGACTCGTGGGCATATAATCGTCTTATAGATCCTCATCTTAGGGTTCGGTTTACTGATTTGAGCTGAATGTCTCATGCATTTCATTATCATTACTGTTCTTTTTTTGAAGTCCATTTCTATGCTGTTGTCACTGGTAAACGAAGGTCCCAAGTATTTGAACTGGTGAACTCTCTTGAACCTCATCCAATTTACCTCAAGAAAGTTTCCCTGCTCTTGTCTTATTCCGAACTCTGTGCGTCGTTGTTTATTTCATTGGTACACTTCTTTCAACTCATGGTTTTATTTTAACTTAGCAATGCTGTATCGTCTGTAAATCCGAGACAATTGAAACTACCATCCATCTTTATTGCAGCACACTTCTTTTGTCTACAGTCTCTTATGGACCTGAATGCAACAAATGTTGTCTGAGACCTGTCTCAATCTTGAGCGTTTCTGGGTGCTTAATTTTTTTTTCTGGCAGTTTATGTACTGCTCCCTCTGAAAAATTCTATAGGAAATAGGTAAATTGAACAGAAGGTTTTTCAAGGCTCTAGGATACTCCTTCTGGAGCTATTCTGCATCGTCACCAGCTATTTGGCTCAGAGGGACAGCAGTTCTGGGCCATTTAATTTGCGCCTTCCACATCTCCTATGAAATCTGCGCCGTATCATCGTCGTGCCGACCTGGAAGTGATTGACGTTGGAACGGTCATACGGTGTGTGGAATATACACTCCTGGAAATGGAAACAAGAACACATTGACACCGGTGTGTCAGACCCACCATACTTGCTCCGGACACTGCGAGAGGGCTGTACAAGCAATGATCACACGCACGGCACAGCGGACACACCAGGAACCGCGGTGTTGGCCGTCGAATGGCGCTAGCTGCGCAGCATTTGTGCACCGCCGCCGTCAGTGTCAGCCAGTTTGCCGTGGCATACGGAGCTCCATCGCAGTCTTTAACACTGGTAGCATGCCGCGACAGCGTGGACGTGAACCGTATGTGCAGTTGACGGACTTTGAGCGAGGGCGTACAGTGGGCATGCGGGAGGCCGGGTGGACGTACCGCCGAATTGCTCAACACGTGGGGCGTGAGGTCTCCACAGTACATCGATGTTGTCGCCAGTGGTCGGCGGAAGGTGCACGTGCCCGTCGACCTGGGACCGGACCGCAGCGACGCACGGATGCACGCCAGACCGTAGGATCCTACGCAGTGCCGTAGGGGACCGCATCGCCACTTCCCAGCAAATTAGGGACACTGTTGCTCCTGGGGTATCGGCGAGGACCATTCGCAACCGTCTCCATGAAGCTGGGCTACGGTCCCGCACACCGTTAGGCCGTCTTCCGCTCACGCCCCAACATCGTGCAGCCCGCCTCCAGTGGTGTCGCGACAGGCGTGAATGGAGGGACGAATCGAGACGTGTCGTCTTCAGCGATGAGAGTCGCTTCTGCCTTGGTGCCAATGATGGTCCTATGCGTGTTTGGCGCCGTGCGGGTGAGCGCCACAATCAGGACTGCATACGACCGAGGCACACAGGGCCAACACCCGGCATCATGGTGTGGGGAGCGATCTCCTACACTGGCCGTACACCACTGGTGATCGTCGAGGGGACACTGAATAGTGCACGGTACATCCGAACCGTCATCGAACCCATCGTTCTACCATTCCTAGACCGGCAAGGGAACTTGCTGTTCCAACAGGACAATGCACGTCCGCATGTATCCCGTGCCACCCAACGTGCTCTAGAAGGTGTAAGTCAACTACCCTGGCCAGCAAGATCTCTGGATCTGTCCCCCATTGAGCATGTTTGGGACTGGATGAAGCGTCGTCTCACGCGGTCTGCACGTCCAGCACGAACGCTGGTCCAACTGAGGCGCCAGGTGGAAATGGCATGGCAAGCCGTTCCACAGGACTACATCCAGCATCTCTACGATCGTCTCCATGGGAGAATAGCAGCCTGCATTGCTGCGAAAGGTGGATATACACTGTACTAGTGCCGGCATTGTGCATGCTCTGTTGCCTGTGTCTATGTGCCTGTGGTTCTGTCAGTGTGATCATGTGATGTATCTGACCCCAGGAATGTGTCAATAAAGTTTCCCCTTCCTGGGACAATGAATTCACGGTGTTCTTATTTCAATTTCCAGGAGTGTATTATCCCTTCGAACGAAAGTAACTGCTGTTAGGAAGTAGTGAAATTTATGTGTTGTTGACGAACGAACACCGCAATAATTCGCATGAGATGCTTCCTTGGTTCATTAGCTTATTTCGAAATGCGGAGTCCCATACTCAGGAAATAATCGTTGGGGTAGGTGCGGGGCTATCATTGACAAGGTCGTAGATAGTGGAGGTGCTTTGCCGTTGCTTTCCTCCGGGCTCAATTTCGAAATGAGAAACTAGGAAGGAATTCGCATAAATCTTACAAATAGATTTGTTTCGATATTGTGTTTATAAATTGCGAAAGCATTGGAACTGTAGAGTAAAATAATCGAAACTTAAAATATCATTGGCATTTCAGTTTCATGTTTTTCTAACTCGTACATTGACAGCATCAACCAAAACTATTTTCATATTCCATCACAGGAAGAAATCACCCAATTAGAACTAGATACATTATATTTACAGGTAATAGTCACAGAGTGTAACAAGAATACTGTATGCACTGTATTTGACTCAAACTGCAGATCAGCACAATAAAATAAATTTCTTTTCAAGACAACAAAACTGTGACGAATACATATGTGGCGCATAAAAAATAAGATTCTTCACATACTATCAGGGCGGGAAGGCGTGCCGGTCCCCGGCACGAATGCGCCCGGCGGATTAGTGTCGAGGACCGGTGTACCGGCCAGTCTGTGGATGTTTTTAAGGCGGTTTTCCATCTGCCTCGACGAATGCGGGCTGGTTCCCCTTATTACGCCTCCGTTACACTATGTCGGCGATCGTTGTGCAAACACTGTCTCCACGTACGCGTACACCATAATTACTCTACCACTCGTCTGGTGTGAGACGTTTCCGGGGAGGTCCACTGGGGGCCGAACCGCACAATAACCCTGGGTTCGGGGCGGAGCGGTGGTAGGGTGAATGGACTGCTGTAGCCTGTTGTGGGGTTGTGTACCACTGAGGGCTATTGCGGGGACGAAGCCTCTCCGTAGTTTCTAGGTCCCCAGTTCAATACAATACAATACAATACTCACATACTAAAGAATTATTTGTCGATGCGTATTAGTTCTTCAGACCTAGAGTTGTATCCTTCACTTCGACAGTTTTCATCTAAATGCATCAAAACATTAGCAGTGTACGAGCATTTTACTGGAGGCGTGTTTATACGCTCCGTCAGAGGTGAAAACGGCGGAATTCCTGCGCAGTCCCACGGAGAACAACTCACAGAAATGTTTAGAACAAAGTAAGGAACCGACTGACTTTCTCATTATCCACACAGAAGAGCGGAATGAAAAACATACAACGGGATCTACTTTATCACTCATCGCGGTAGCAAACCTTTCCATGTGCTCCTTGCTGTTTAACAGGCCTTTGATTTTTCGGGTAAAGGAATCCGATACCATACTTGTCACTGATCCACTTTGCTGCAGACGGCGATGAGCAGTAGACGCAGACAGCTGAACAATCATTATAGTGCTCCAGCTCTGACCCAAGACTACGAACGAACCTGTACGGACCATGACGGTGATATTTCCAACTGCTATGGCGACGAAGTATACCGCGACTTACTTTCGAATTTACACATCACTTGATGTGTTTTCATCCATAGCAAAGGCCTTGCTGCTCACAGTAGAGTGAGCACAGCATTGCTCGGCAGCTGTGAGCATTTATAGATGATATAAAGTTCTAAGAAAGCCTTACATCTTTTATTCATTCTGATAATTCTTTCTTGGGAGATGCAATTTTCACATACGTTAAGTTTTATTGTCTCATTCCAAGTTTCACTGCAATGAGATCTTCGTGAATAATGATGACTTTTAGGAATGCGCTTGTTTTTCGATATCTGGTGTGATGTAAAAAACATGTAGTCAAATTTGCTCCCAGTGAAATCTGCCCCCCCAATAGGTGGAAGAAATTTCCTCTAATCCTGCATGTACATAGGTAACGTTAACGGTACGTAACTTCTCCTCACACTTTCAGCAGTATATGAACGAATCTTCGGTAGGTGACTTCTAAAGACGAAAACAGTCTTCTTTATGGTTATAAACCTGCATAACATGCACTGTTACCAAGTGAAAGGTATTGAGCAGTATAAAATTACATGTTAAGAAGACATACATTGAAAGGCTACAGTAAGCATCATAAATTAACTTACGTAATAACAAAAGTTTTTTATAAGGTGACAATGCATAACTATATTTCGATTAGGGCAGAGTATGTACCATAAAGGAAGGAAAAAAGTGCTCTGTTCACCGTAAGAATAGTCCGCCCCGATAGTTGAGTGGTCAGTGTGACGGATTGCAGTCCTACGGGCCCGGGTTCGATTCCCGGCTGGGTAGGGGATTTTCTCCGCTCAGGGACTGGATGTTGTGCTGTCTTCATCATCATTTCATCCCCATCCGGGGCGCAGGTCGCCCAATGTGGGGTCGAATGTAATAAGACCGGCACCAACGCGGCCGGATCTGCCCCGCAAGGGGCCTCCTAGCCAATGACACCAAATGCTCATTTCATTTCATCACAAGAGTAAACCCGATGTAAACAAACACAAACGCGATGATTGGTCAGAAGCCGCAGCACACGTACACTGGTGTTGTTACTCTCTAGGAAGTACGTCCTGGTTACGTATTAGATATCGTATTATCGTATTACTCACTTACGTTAAAGGAAATCTTAAGACATTCTATTGTATTAACAGGAATCAACGCTTTTGTTAATCACGCTTTAGATATTATTCAAAATATCGTGTACAGTCACAGTCTCTGTACTGTTGTGCTCTGATTGTCGTGCTGTTAATACGCAGCTGCTTCCAGCTCAGTAGTGAAACACGCGTGTCAAACAGGGTTAATAAACGACGAGAAATAGGTTGTTCTTAATATTCTTTATAAATTTACAGAAAAAATCGGCTCTGAAGTTCTCTGAGTTACAGTATTTGATACAGTTGAGATACAAATTTACAGTAGATTTGTAGCGCAGTTGGCAGCGTAGATAATCTGCAGTTCACGGCTGGCTGGTTCAAGTCTCACCTTTGTCATCCTTTTATTCGTTCAATTTGAAATACCTACATCTAGTAATCTTAAAATTCAACATAATTTTTTTACAAATAATGCACATCGTCTTGCTTCTAATTACAAAAATGGCTCTCAGCACAATGCGACTTAACTTCTGAGGTCATCAGTCGCCTAGAACTTAGAACTAATTAAACCTAACTAACCTAAGGACATCACACACATCCATGCCCGAGACAGGATTGGAACCTGCGACCGTAGCGGTCGCTCGGTTCCAGACTGTAGCGCCCAGAACCGCGCGGCCACTCTGGCCGGCTTCTAATTACACATTGCAAGCGAAATTCCTGTTTTCATTTCGAATATAAATTCTTAATTAACGATATTTTATGAAACTAAGAAAACATAACAATTTAACTTTTAGGCAAAAAATAAAAAATCAAATCCTCTTTATTTGCACCATGTCCGTTGTTTTATACCACAGATGTAGTCTCATGCGAACCAGAGTGATAAAGTGCCGTAGAAACATGAAAAACGATCATTTTCACTACATCGAGCACACCACACAAGTGCTGCATTTCTACATATGCAGCTGTACCATTACAATGTGAACGTAGCAGAACTGAACTGGTGCCAAGTTAACGGATCTGTCGGGTTAAATAACAAGACTCTCAAGCTCCCAGACGTACTGGAACTAACGCACGTAGCATTTTCCTATGTCAGTGCCGAATGGTGGCAGCATATAGAACGGCATGTCATAAAAGAAGAGGAGAAAATGCAGCTTCCTGGATTCTGTTGTTGGTCGAGTCGTTGTCAACGTAGCAGGTAACAGTTCCAGAACTGAAACGTATTTCTCCGATTCGGATAAGGAAGGAGATGAGAGATTACCGACGACTGTAATTAATACTTTCAGTGGCTTCAGTATTCAACAATACGGCGGAACGCTTGCAGTACGTTTTTGCATCACACACAGCTTGCTCAGAAAAATTACCCTCTGTTTAAGTTTGGAATTTTCATCTCTCTTGTTCGTAATTAGAATATTGTGTTAAATAAGAACGAGAGCATTTTATGGTTTCCGTCTGGTCATGTAAGAGGCATGCGGTAGTTCCGGAGCTTTGCCGAATAGTATTTCATTCTCTTTAAAAATTAAATGACATTCGAAGCTATATTGTTTCTCCGCTCGTCTCTTTTCACGTCCGAACTGCAACTGCTCGCATCAGTGAAGGGTAGTTGGACACGCTGGCTGGCCATTGCTGCCCAAGTGAATGCGCCGGTAAAGCTGTTGTCCCGCATTATCACTCAGTGTACGTGCGTGAAACACAGCACAAAACGTATCCTTACGATGGTACTTTACTGTACTGGACACAGCTTGGCTTCCGCTCCACGTCAAACTATATCCTATGAGATTCAAGGAAACGCGGAAGAATACATGGTGCAATGTTTACATCAGGTTTATTCTTATAATGAACACAGTATAGAACCAGTGAAATACGTGTATGTGAGAGGACTTACGTTATGTCGACCATTGGCATCCGGAAACAGGATGTTTACGGAGCTGGTCATTTGCACGGCGGCGTTGACGCAGCGTAGCACATGACTGCGGGCATACGGAGTGTTTCCGGTGGTGCTGGTAGGCCGTGCCACTGTGAGCAGGCAATTTCCAGAAATACTGGGCGCAGTTATCATACAACCGCGGTAACTGCTGCCTCGTACTTAGGTTCCGCTGCTGAGGGGGACAATCATTTGTTAGCTATTTCCTGTTTGGTGACCTTGGCCCTGGGGAGTAGGGTGCTGGGTTCCACGACCAGCCAGGAAGCAGAAGCGACGGCAGCTGACGGCCGCTTCCGGTCGCACACTTAGCCCGCCCACACTCCTTTCCATGGGACTGAGGCAACATAGGCTGGGCCGTTTCTTTAACTCGGCGGTCGCTGTCGCCAAACAGGGCTCAGTATGTTTCCAATCCAACAACAGTGACATGGCTCTCGGTAATAGCCCTCCAGATCGGTGGAAAAATCAGTAACTGTCAGTAAATGTAGAGAAACTAAAACTAGTGTACGTTATAAAATTGTCTCTGGTATTCATGAGTGACAGCTGAAGTCAGTTACGTTATAGAAAATAAGACCGGGGAGCAACATGGCAGGAGAATATGAAGTCAAACGATCACATAGGTCAGAAGTGAGTGAAGTATGGAGCAGGTTTCACTTCTTGGGAAACTTCAGTTTTTCTGCGAAAGTCACATTTCGAAAACTCTTCTGCGCTCTTGCCCTTTTAGTTGGATCCTTGATCACTGGAAAACCGTGGCATCGTCAGATGAGTCCCGATTTCAATTGGTAAGACCTAATGGTAGGGTTCGAATACGGCGCCAGACGAAGCCATGGGCCCAAGTTCTCAACAAGACATTGTGTAAGCTGGTCGTAGCTCCGTAATATTGTCGGCTGTGTTTACATGAAACGGACTGAGTCCTCTGGTCCAACTGAACCAATCATTGACTTGAAATGGTTATGTTCGTCTACTTGAAGACCATTTGAAGCCATCCGTGGACTTCGTCTTCCCAAACAACGATTGAATTTTTATAGATGACAATGCGCCAGATCATCGGGCCGCAATTGTTCGCGATCGGTTTGAAGAGCATTCTGAACATTTAGAGCGAATGATTTGGCCAACCAGATCGTCCGACATGAATCCCATCGAACAGTTACGGGACATAATCGAGAGGTCAGTTCGTGCAGAAAATCCTGCACCAGCTACATTTTCGAAATTTTTAATGGCTATAGACGCAGCATGGCCCGGTATTTCTGCAGGGGATTTCCAACAACTTGTTGAGGCCATGCTATGTCGAGTTGCAACACTATGGTGGGCAAACGGAGGTCTGATACTGTATTATCAGGACTCCCACGACTTTTGTTACGTCAGTGTATATATTTACACTGTTTTGTAAGGTCTAAGAACTAACGTGCAACATTTCCTGAATTTTTAGATCGCTCACATCGAGAACACAAAGCCTTCGGAAATTTAGAATACGACAGGCGACGGGCTACCACAGCAGCGTCTGCCGTTGGAGAAAATTTTGTGAATTATTTCAACCATCAGGTGTTTACTGTTGTAAGTATTTACTTCTTAGAAATTATATGGACTGAGTTTTCACGCATTTATGTTTTATCATATATTTCTATTATTTTTCTATAATGTATATGTAACCATTACAATCATTGGTTTGCAACACTGAAAATGTGTTGTCACCGCCTGACACCACACTTGTTAGGTGGTAGCCTTTAAATCGGCCGCGGTCCGTTAGTATACGTCGGACCCGCGTGTCGCCACTGTCAGTGATTGCAGACCGATCGCCGCCACACGGCAGGTCTAGAGAGACTTACTAGCACTCGCCCCAGTTGTACAGCCGACGTAGCTAGCAACAGTTCACTGACAAATAAGCTCTCAGTTGCCGAGACGATAGTTAGCATAGCCTTCAGCTAAGTCATTTGCTACGATCTAGCAAGGCGCCATTACCATATATATATATAAATGGAGATTATATCTGTACAAGAGCGATGTACACCAATTATGGATTAAAGTTAAGTATTCCAGCAGCTACGTACTTTTCTTTATAGCATTCATTACGTATCCTGTTTCAGACCTCACGCCAGCCTGCGTGAGTTTAAACGCGTGCATTTCGGCCTCCTCTAGCAACACAGTGTTGGCTATTCTGCCAACACTACAGAAAACTTTCTTTGATCTCACTTAATTAGTTAATTCCATGTAACATGAATGGTCTGCACTTCCTACATCAAAGTTATGTTGAGTGACGCAGTTCACAGGCAAGAGGTACATCGCTAAATCTTAGTAATGGAAGTGAAAATACAGGTAATGTAGACTATCTCGCCGTTACCAATAACACAAAAGTTAACATCGTACTCTTTTCATGTTACGTCCGTAGCTCGTGGTCTAGTGGATTCCCGGTAGGGGACTGGGTGTTGTGTAGCCGGCACGGTAGCTCAGTGTGTTCGGTCAGAGGGTTAGCTGCCCTTGTAATAAAAAAAACTGAGTTAATAGATCAACAACGACTTAAAAAGAGTGTCTTATGACGTCCGCCCCGAGCAGATGCAACGAACGAAAGCGAACAAAATGACAAAAAAAAAGTGGCTAGCGTTGCTGCCTTAGGATTGCGTGGTCCCTGGTTCGATTCCCGGCCGGGTTGGGGATTTTCTCTGCCCGCAGACTGGGTGTTTGTGTTGTCCTCGTCATTTCATCATCATCATTCGTGACGGTGGCTCGGTTGGGTTGTGTAAAAAGTTGGACTGTGTGAAAAAATTGGGACTTTGTAACGGCGCTGATGGCCGCGCAGTTGAGCGCCCCAGAAACCAAACATCACCATTTTCATGTTGCACATGCTAATTATGTAAGAGTTTAAAATTTAGCAACAGAAGTACAACAAATGCCGCTGGTTTTAAAGTAAAAATTTCCGTACGCAACAGAAGTTGTAGAGAAGAAACGATTAGACTACCGTATGGCTGCAAAACTTGCCTTGCTACCTGTCAGATGTTTCGAGTTATTTGTCAAATGACTGAAGATTTTTCATACACATACTGCATTTATTCCTGTTGCTTCCCAGTTCATTCAAAACTGCATTCCAATGTCGTTATTGTTAGCTGTGTGACGTATCGAACAGAAAACGCTTCACTGCTTCAGGAAGTTTCTCTCTATACACGTCGTGAGGACGTGGGTACATGCACTACCTGGCGCGATTCTGAGGCGGTGTGGTGGCAAACGCGGTTTGCGGCGAATAGGTGGCGTCTGACAGAAAACGGCGCGCTAGTGTGTGCAGCCCCACTGCACGCCGCGTCTCCCAAAACTCTCAGGTCTCCGGCGGCTGCCGCATGAGTGTGGGGACCGCTGAAATCGATTATTATCTGTATGCCCATCCACATACATCTGGTCCGCTGGCGAGCGAAATATAAGGCTCAGCTGACTCTCTGTGCAGTCAGGTAGGGAGGGACTCATCTCTTCCGTCTTCTATTTTGACATTTGTTGTTCAATAAGCTTCAGTTTTTGTTTTTCTACATTTGGTAACACCTTATTTACAGATATCATAGGTCTCTTATTTTGGTTGTCTGGGCATGGGTAGAGTGAGGGTGAATATGTTGAGAGTTTCTGACAGCCTTGAACAGCTGGCTTCTAATGAACAGTGGTCGCCCTCGTCAGCTGTGTGTCCGTTACAGCTGCAGACAGTTGTGCAATGTCTTGTTCTGTACAGTCATATTGCTGAATATGCCGCGATGTCATTAATTTATAGTAATTCAACCACAGAACGTAGTGTCAAAGTGCGTTACCTTGTAATTTATGGCAATATTTGCCCTCATTTTCTGAGTGGGATAACTCTGCTGATGATGATCCTGTCACTACAGTGTACAGACATCGAATGGCAAAACTCACATAATTGGAATCGTAATGAAATAATATTTATTAATATTTATAACAAATAGCCACAACCTGATACCAAACAAACCTGATCCTCTCACTATGATGAATGATGCGGCCCACGAAACTGGTCTAGTAATAAAGGAGGGAATGGGCAGCCTGATTCTTATTGGCTAAGGGGGGAGGGGAAGGGTTTCCCGCCAATTTTGTCTCAAGCAATTGCCCAAGATCTATGGTTAGGGGATCTGGTTGCATGTTGGCCTTAACTGTACCTGAAAGGCACGTGTAACCACATGATCAGTAGCAGTTTACATCCTGACCTTGAAGGTACCACATGCAATTGTCTCGGGTATGGGGGTAGGGTGGGGCTGTTTCCAGGTAGGGTGGAAGCGAGTGACGTTGAATATAAGTAACACACCTGCCTCAGATGTAACATGGTACAACGGCAGTCCTATCTTATTGACCAGTGACCTTTAGGTTAGAAACCTGCTATAACCAGTTCAGAGCTTGTATGCCCATTGCTCCCCTACATATACGAACTGCTATATGAAGTCTGAAAACGGTGTAAGGTGAACATAAGCAAGTTGGGTTGAGGTTTGTCCTCTAGTGTTATTCATTCTGTTATCCTCATCAATTATAGAGATCAGTAGTAAGTTACTTATCAGTGTCAGGCCTCATAACATTTGTAATTAATTGTGATTTAGAGAATTGAACTTTTTAAGCGTCATGTTTTTCGAAATGTTTCACAGACACTCAAACAGAATGTAGTTGTGAATAAATATAACTTTCTATAATCAGTTTACGTCATTCATAGGATAGTTTCAACTTATACATAGTAAAAGCGATCTATTTCATTTTTAGTTTTCGTCAACAGGCTTGCTAGCGAGACCAACGGAGCTGACACTGACTGGTATGTGCAAACAACTTGGTAGTTGTCACTCCTTGAACTAAACACAAACTTTTATACCGGAATATGAGCACTGTTCAGGCCCTGATATATACTACCAAACGGAATATATGATTTGCAGATAACGCACTCTAACTCTTGACTAGTAATGGGGCTTCTGCAATGTGCAACAACAGGGGAAGTTATTCTGAATATCTAGTGGAAACTATAAAATACACGCTACACAAACTGAAAGAGCAATAAGGTGAGTCTTATTCGTCTAAAAAAAATGGTTCAAATGGCTCTGAGCACTATGGGACTCAACTGCTGAGGTCATTAGTCCCCTAGAACTTAGAACTAGTTAAACCTAACTAACCTAAGGACATCACAAACATCCATGCCCGAGGCAGGATTCGAACCTGCGACCATTGCGGTCTTGCGGTTCCAGACTGCAGCGCCTTTAACCGCACGGCCACTTTGGCCGGCTATTCGTCTAACTAACACCAATAATGTACGTTACCAGGAGTCAAATAATAACCTGAGACAGTAATTCTTACTGAAAGAAGTTAAATGAAAACCAGTCGTCTTCGTATCAGTCGTCTTTGGGTTCTCTCGGGATGCTGTGTCAGCATCGAACTTATCTTCACTTTTGAAAATCAGTTACGAACGACAAGTTATAAAGCAACAAGCGAGCAATGTAAAAGAATTGTTAAATCTAGAAAACTGATGTAAGGTAATGAATTTCCGTAGACAAATTAAGTTAAAATCCCAGTTTACTGACAAGCAGTTAAATTTACGATTCAGCTCTGATTGTTACGGATACACATTCGGAATGCGACACCTATGGAGCAAGCCCCTATCGCTCCATCATGAGCCAAAAATGAGTTCAATATTCTGTTCCTGTGATGCATGACGTATCAGAAATGAAGCTGATAAGAACAGGTCTTCAGATCCCTTCAGTACAGTAGCTTAGAACAACACCACAAAATTAACACTCCCCATCATATAAAACAATTTGGAAGAGCTGCCATAAATCTCTTAAGATTTCAGATGCTTGCTTACCTTTGAAATATAGTTGTGTCACCATATGTTATAAAGCAAATACTAGGTGAAGAAAGACCCATCCTTAGTACGCGTAATTTTCACTGAACAGCAACGCGAAAGAGTGACGACTTTGTCAGAAATTAGTTGTGTTATGAAACTCATTCGTATGAAAGTAGTTATAATGCGTACAGCTAAATGCAACAGGAAATGCGGAATCCTTTGTTGTGCAAACCGCATGCTCGAAGCAATCGAACATATATGCGCCTTGCGTTCCCATGGGCCGACTCCGGTCAATGTCGTGAGCGTCACGGTAAGACATCCTACATTTGCGTATTTGACATAAACGCATCGTGTGGGCGGACAAATCAACGTGCATATCGACTTTCTGCCACCAACAAATGACAAATACCGTGCGTGGTGCAGATCAAGTGATATATGACATGACACCCCTAATGGAACTGCCGTCTTTCGTACTTTTTGGTATGGCGACTGACTACGGAAGACATCGATTGCTGTTTCTTAATCGTAATTCCCGCTTATGCTCTCTGTTTACCCGATGTTAATTGTAAAGAGAAAGGTATAAATATTAATGTTTAACATGCCGTCGACAACAAAGTAAATAGAACCGGAGCACAAGCTCGGATTAGGGACGAAGGGGGAAGGAAATCGGCAGTGCCATTTCAAAGAAACACTTAGGCGATTTAAAGATATCACGGAAAACCTAAATATGGGTGGCTAGACAGAGACTTGAACCGCCGTCCTTCCGAATGGGAATCCTGTGTTCTAACCACTGAGCACTGTGGTGAGTACTCTAAGGCTGTTACTGTAGTATTAAGTTTATCTAGGAGGAATATTGCTTTGCGTTCGCAGGAAGTGAATTTTCATCAGAGACTTAGAGCCAAAAACTATTCGCTAAAACTGGACAAAACTTTAAACGTTTTACTCACGCAGGTATTTTACCATGCCATTCTGGTCAGCAGCTGCAGCTCTAGTAGTACATGTAGCTGGATGGATGAACCGGTTAAAAAAATTGATGAAAAATGCCGTTTGCTTCATACTTGACATTGACGTGCAGAAAGTAAATTAATATGCAGATGTAAATGTAACAAGGTAATTTCAATTGTTCTACTTTCCTCTCTTCTTTTTTCTCGAAACTGTTCCGCGACATTTCGCAATTCGTTTTTGCTCTTAGCTTAGCTTCTGTATACTTTTGGTTCATCTCCTGGAAAACACTTAAAAAAATTTCTACAAAATAAATCTTTCGTTTTCGACTTTCTTTGCTTATTGTTAAGGGATTACCAGGATCTGGTTCGACTCTCTAGACCTGCAAGTTTCCCAGGTTAGATCCCATAGAAAGTATGATAGGTCATCGTAACACAAAGTTAAGTGCGCAATTCCTCCACTAGTTTACAGGTAACAACTGATGATCCTTGTGGCTCGAAGTGTACGAATGCTATCTGCGTATGTCTCATTACATAGATATAACTAAAATTTAATCTCAACTTGTTGAAAAGTACCCGGTATAAGGTGAAAGCGAGAAGATAACAGGATATATAGAGAAGGAATGACAGCTGAAATAAACTTCTGTTACATTACATGTGTCGTTACTAGCATTCTTTAAATTTCTGAACTTCTATATGTGACTCAAAATTATTGAATCAAATTCTTCTCTCTTAAAGCTGTCTTTCGATGCCTAAATAAGTTACCAACAATTTTCTTGCGTCCCATAAACTCCCCTTCAGGCTCAAGGGTATAATTAAAATGGAAACATGTTCTACAGGTAAAATTAATGTCCGTCTCCTCCATAAAATTCTGTAAATTCAAATTCAGAGCAACAATTTCATTAGCTTTCAATCTTTAATAAACCTTTATTAATGTTATAAGATTTGTACATTAAAATGATTTAGCCTATTTGACAAACTGATATCAAATCAATCCGATTAAATAACAAAGTCTCATGAAAAAATCAAGGATAACATTTGGCCGCTGCTTAGAGGGACGACATCTGAGCGTTGCTTACGGCACTTTACAGATTGTGACCAGATATCCGACAGCGTGGTCCATCTTCCAGTCACATAACACATTTCAACTTAAAACCACCCCACCGTCAGCTGGTCAACGTATGTACTTGAAACTAAACTTAATTTAACTACGTGATCATTACCTATTCTAAGTATGATTCAAAACGCTTTGACAAGAAGTTCCTTCCATACGTACCTGCAAAATTCATAGCTCCAACATCTCTAACTAAAAGTTTATTCTGAACTGTCAAACACATTGTTACACTAAATGACAGGACAAGAAACACATTTTGTCCTTACTTTCTAAGTTCATACTTACTTTTTGTAAAAGGAGTAGTTACATAAAATCTACCATGATGTGTCTGACACAATTTATTCAGGTCATTAATGTAGATGATCACTCAATGTCCAAGGAAGATGTTGTTGAGGTGTTGGCGAACTGTAATGCGGAAATGAGGTGGTGCTCCGTCATGCAGAAACCACACAGCGTGTCGTATTTCCAAAGACACATTCTCAAGCAGCCCAGGCAGAGTATTTCGCAGGAAGTCCAGGTGTCGAGACGTTGTGGAATAGTGACAGGTCCAAGCATGTGGTCGCCAATAATCCCTGCCCACACTGATGTTGAACCGATGCTAATGAGATGCCTCAACTACTCTCCGAGTATCATCTGCAGCCCACAGATGACGATTATGCAGATCGACGATGCCAGTTCTGGTAAACCTTGCTCCGACGGTAAAGAGAACTGATGACAGAAATCCCATGATTGTGATGGTCTGATGCAAAAGCCATCGACAAAATCCTAGTCCGTTGCTGATAAACTTTGCACTCGTTGCATCTGATAAGGATAGTAGCGGTTTTCATACAGGAGACACATATTCGTACTTTGGCTTACAACATGTTGGCAGGCCACTTGCCTGTAGCTTGTACTTGGGTTCGTCCAATATCCTGCAGAATCCTGTCCTCCAAATCTGGTGTAGGCACAGTCCACCGCTTCCCTTCACGTCCGTCTGTCTGAAAGGACCTATGATCACAGAAACGCCGATAAAGGGCTTGAAATGTTGTGTGGTGTGGTTGGTGTCTGAGAGGGTACTTTTTTTGGCATAGCCGTGCTGCCTCTCCACCGTTTTCATCTGGTTGGCCGTACACGAACACCATCTCGGCTTGCTCCCGACACGAATATCTGACCGTTCTGCTGCTTACAGTACGCTGCGTCAATTACACAGCTTGCAACACACAAGGAACACACAACACATCGTCAGAGGAACTTTGTCAGCACCATCTGTCGTGAAACACCGCATTTCCGGAAACATGTTCGTAGGACCTTTTTTCGCCCGTTTCCCTGCAGTTTGTCGGTTTTATTATATTCTCCCTGTGGATATGTATTATGATACTGTCACGTCCTCTTACTACCTCATTTCAACTAAGAAGTCTGTTTGGACCCCATGTCCAGGACATTATCACCTCTCTTCTTGTACATTATTTTCATCCTTTCCGTTAGGAGCAGCTCCCAAAATACTCTTTATTATATTATAGCCATTTTATTTATGTTAGACTGTGTGTGTAGTAGTCTTCAGTAGAAATGATTATCACAACAATGGCATCGTAACAATACGGAGGCCCACCCAGTAGGTGAAATTATTTCAGTAAACATTACTTTATGTAGTAATTACCACAAAGGTTTATAACAACGAAACTTGACATTAGGTCTTTGCTACCAATACCATATATCAACTCGACTGTCCTGGATTTATACTGCTATTCCAATAGTCATCCAGCTTATGATTGCCTGTTTCTTAAATACAGCCGTGGGAGGAGAACTATTTTCTGAACTCTTCCAATCATCATTTACGTAATATTTTGCTCCTCAACTTTGATGTTAACCTATTTCGATTAGTGTGTCAGATCTCGACAAATATGTTGTTATTTGCATCTGGGTGGGCATGTTTACTTATTTGTAAATAGCCTGTTTGCACCTAAAGCTGGGGTTTAAATTACTTAAAAATATGTAAGAAAGTTGTTCAATACATTCTTTCATACACTCCACACATTATATTATCTCTTTACGGTTCTGCGCCTTGCATGATTTCTTCCTCACATAGAAGACACGATATTCTTGTATATGTTCAGTGCTACAAAACACTTTCATCTCCACTGTTCGTGTATCCTTTAGTGTTACAGCTTTCTTATGGGTTCGTTGAACTTATGAAAGAATTTGTACTTATTATAATTGGAAATCCGACAATGTACTCTCGCCATTACCAAATCACTTACTTAAAAATGTGGGTTAGCGGTCAGTTCACTACACAGATTGATCAATCGTTAATGCAGCCGCCTGGCGGGGATTTTGTTGCCCGGCCGATGGCTGCGCTGCCAGGGAGCACATTTCCCCTCCGCTGCGAGGCCTTTGTCCGCGCAGGTAGTACGTGTTTCTTAGGCGACGCAATACGGTATATTGAGTGAAAGCAAGGACGTCGCCAGGATTATGTCAAAGGGGAGACGTCCGATTTGTTAAAAATGACTTAAAAAGAATCATGTTTTGCTTTTATTCTGGAAATTTCCGTAAAGAAAGGCAAGGCATTTTTCTCTACAATAATCTCACCAAGCTGAGCTATAATCTCGCTACCTAGGGGTGCTGTATATTGGCAAACCACTATGAAGCAGCCGTACTTCAATCTCCCTTCACCCTCCAAGGTAATTTTACACGCTTATTCTTTCAGTCTGGATTGGAACTGAGGAAGTGATCAGGAATGGGGGAGCGCTTTTTTTTTTTTTTTTTTTTTTTTTGGACACCGTGGTTATTATAGACAGGGCTTTTGGAATAAGTAGATCTCTGTTCGACAGAGCAATGGAAAAATTTATGGTGGCGAAAATGCAAAGTATCTGGAATTATTCAACTTTACGCTTTCCCAAATTTGCTCCTTTAAGTATGCATTCGTCACATCTTGCAATGTAAAACAAATCATTTTTTGCATGAAAGAATATCCGGGGCGGCAAATGCATGACTCTTAATGAGGAGAATTTGGTTAACTATTTATTTATCATATGCCATTTAGTGCTGGGAGTTTCTGAAGAGGTGCTCGGCTCACCTTCGATGCAGCTCTTTTCATTTAATATGCATGGAATATTCCGTCGGCTTTTGGAGGAACATAGACATATTAATAACTTGAATACAACGTATTAATGTTCTACAATAATATCTATTAGTTCGTTATGAACCGGCTTTCGGCTTCTTAGGTGAACAGACAGTCTCCAAAACTACAGCGGGAATTCATAGTTGCACAAAGAATGCTATACAAATATATGCGACATTTTATGACTATATCAATACAAAACACAACCATGATGTAATACCTAAAGAGACACTGAACAAATAAATCTTACGTCACACTATATTCAGACATTAAAACTGTGTCAGTGTATAAAGCAGAATCGTTCTACAAGTGAGTAGTGGCACAGGCTACTATGTCCTATGGACCAACTGGTGAATGTGATGACCAGACTGAATAAAGACAGAAAAAGAAAGATGCCTATGGAATGTGTAACAGTTACAACAAGCTTATTAGGTGATGGTGAGAGGAATAATAATTGTCTGCTACTTTAATATGGGCGAGTAATGAAACTGTGTTTGGTCATTAAGGACCAGTTCAGGATTCTTTGATTGTTGTTTGTTAATGGTCAAAATATCAAGTAATTTTAGTTTTCTGCCTTTAGTTCCTTTATGGAGAACATCATATTTCACACCTTATGAATGACATTCTTTCAGAGCATGTGCAGGAAATGTGGAATCTTTCTTTCTCAGTCTCTAACTCCTTTCACGCCTAGTCAGTCTAATGATAGAGTCTGCTCCCAACTCCTCTGTAATCTTGATTTTTCTGTGGTGTGAATTTAGATGTTGAAAAAATTTCTTTACTTGTCTGGTACTAAATGTCCAGATGCACAGTACATTATCCACATACCTAATCCAATATTGTATTTCAGATCTTAGAGGCCGTTACCTAAAAATGTCTGCTCAAAATTATCCATAAACATATCAGCTAATAAGGGACTCAGTGGGGACTCCATTGCTAACCCATCTGACTGAGTGTACAGAGACTGCTGGAACTGGAAATAATTCTGCTTTAAGCATGTTTCAGTTGCTATCCTGATATCTTCTGTCTCCACTGGATTTGTTCTAGTTTTATGGAAATATTATGTTAAAATTTCCATTGCCTCTGCAACAGGAATACTAGGAGAGGGGCTGCATCTTTAAGGGAACTGGAATTTTTCAGGAAATAAAGGTATTCTGAAGGAACTGGCTGTGGCCTATAGTACGGGACCTAACCCGACATTTGCCTAAACTGAAAATGAGAAACCAAAGAAGACCATTTTCAAGGTTGCAGGCAGATGGATTCAAACCACCTCGCATTTCGGATCCAGAGATTGCTAGCTCAGCCGCCCATCGCCAACGCAGAGTTACCCCAAGTCGGTAGAGAACTCGGAAAAATTGCTTGTTGTACTACGTTTAAGAATAAAATAAATGCGTCACAACAAAAGACTGAATTCTGACACTGCGTGGTTTTCCTTTAATTGTGAATGTTCAGTTATTTGATAGTGCATGAACGTATGCATATTTAATATTTAATTGTGCACGAAATTGCTGGCTTCAATTATTATAGTATTACAAGAGCGTAAACAGATTTTGGCCGAAAGTGATCGGTCGTAGAGGAGGAGAGAGGGTGCGTGTCGGTCATAAATCGCTTGAATGCAGGTAGCAACCAACAGCTAGTTAAAGTCAGGATCCATACTAACACTCGACTCGAGATAAAGCGTATGATGAAAAGGATAACACGAACTACAATAAATGAGTTGCAAGAGAAAATAAAGTTGTTCATCCAGTACATCGACAAGAAATTAACAGCAGAAAAGTTAAGAGGGATAGAACTGACCGAAGTTCTGACAGGTATTACCAACGACCCGCCAGGGCAGCCGAGAGTGCCAATGCACTGCTTCCTGGACTCGGGTAGGCGCGCTGGCCCCGGATCGAATCCGCCTGGCGGATTAACGACGAGGATCAGTATGCTGGCCAGCCTGGATGTGGTTTTTAGGCGGTTTCCCACATCCCGCTAGGTGAATACCGGGCTGGTCCCCACTTTCCGCCTCAGTTCAAATGCCTCTGAGCACTATGGGACTTAACTGCTGTGGTCATCAGTCCCCTAGAACTTAGAACTACTTAAACCCAACTAACCTAAGGACATCACACCCATCCATGCCCGAGGCAAGATTCGAACCTGCGACCGTAGCGGTCGCACGGTTCCAGACTGTAGCGCTTAGAACCGCTCGGCCACTCCGGCCGGTCACCTCAGCTACACGACTCGCAGACGTTTGAAAAAGTTCGCACTATTCCATGGCTTGCACTAAACGTAGACAGCTTGGGGTGCACTAATTCCATCCTGGGGGGTTCGGGGTGGCGGCAGGAAGGGCATCCGGCCACCCTTTGCAACAAATACTGCCAAATAAATAGTAAAACGGCCGACCCCGCGTTGAGCGGGACAAAGGCCCCAAGAAAGACAGAAATTACCAGCAGTATTCGAACAGCGCTAAAGAATATCCATGTACTCCAAAAACGGAAAAATCCTCATTTCAGCCTCGAAACTGAACAGCTTATGAAGGAAAGGAGAAACAGTGACTTTGTCTCAACCTAAATTACTGTGACTTCCTGTAAACCATCCGAAGATGAGCCTGAACAGCTTCGAATACCAGTTCATGGAATGAACAAATAACTATTTCAAAAAAGTAACTGACTGCAGTTTTATCTGTTTACAAGAAACCTCTAATACAACTCCCCAACTGCCAGTAACTGATTCGAACAGATCATTTTAAAAATAGATTACTATTCCCCATAGCTGGTTTGGTTGTAGTGAACACACACAGTTTGTCTCTTCACATTATAAATTGCTAGTCCAGGAACGATAGGGGAAAATACATGAACTGGTAAGTTTCTGTAACAGAGCAGCAACTGAAAACGTATGAACTGTAATGTAGCAACATAAGTTAAGCTACATCTCATGTGCGATGTGCTAAGTATTTACGATAAGTAACAACTGGATTATAAAATCGTGGTCCTCCACATCAAAAACTGTTCTGCTGGATCCATTTGTATCCTGTATACGTACAACTATTCTTTTGAACTTCAGCTACAGTTCTTCTACCTGCTCCTGCCCTTAGGCAAATGTTCCCAGTTCCTTCTTGTAATATGACTCGGCTTCCTCTTTATCTAGATTACTGAACATGAAAAACATTCTAGTTGCCATTTGTACTTACGTAATCTTTACTGCTTATTTTATTCAACATGTTTGAGAATTTTGATGAAATGATGCACATTTTAGAAAGATAGACAAGCATTTGTTTTTCACTTTTTTAAAATGATTCAAATGGCTCTGAGCACTATGGGACTTAACTTCCAAGATCATCAGTCCCCTAGAACTTAGAACTACTTAAACCTAACTAACCTGAGGACATCACACACATCCATGCCCGAGGCAGGATTCGAACCTGCGACCGTGGCAGTCACGCTGTTCCGGACTGAGCGCCTAGAACCGCGAGAACACCGCGGCCGGCTCACTTTTTTAATTTGGGATATCATTGTAGGGTATACAAATGAGTAGTCCTGACAAATAAGTAAATAAGTAATATGCATGTAATTCTGCACCAGCATCGAGTAGCGATGCTGATGCATCGTACATACTCTGTACTGAAGCACAACACATATCAGAATTCGTAGCAAAGGCTTCTTCTGAAGCGTTATGATGGCTAAGCTCTGGTAAGCTCTGTATGCGCATGCCAGATATTTCCATAAACTCCTTACACATAAGGCTCCCACCCATACCCTTGTACATTGCACACTGTTGTCGTATGATTCTGGAAGAGTTGGTTCCGCAGCTAGCTTCTCTTGTTCACTTTCTGACCAATACTTATCAGTAGAGGCTTTGCATTAGTCCCCTAAGTTTATAAACTGATTAATATTCATATACTCTCCCCATTCTGACGTTTCACCCTTTAAACATACTACAAGATATCTAATCTTTCGCCTATCATCCCATATTCTAGGAGAAACCCCGTCAAAATAAAATTCTTAAAAATTATTCGGGGTAGTTTCTCCCAGATACAAACTTTGGGAATTGATTTGACATACCATTGCCAATGTCAAATCGGAATTCCTCCGACCACTCACGAGCTGAGTGGTAGGGGATCTCTCATTAGCAGGCACTACTTCCCACAATTCTTAACCCTATTATCGAAGCTCTTTATATCTATATATGACTCAGACTTATTTTTTCCTCTCTTACTCAGCAAACTGTCGAATCACCATTATGATTACCATTTCCATGCTCCAGGGAAGAGTCAGAGAAACTGTTCCTTCAAGGCGAACTTTTCTCGATCACTTGCTAAGAACGATTTCTGCTGTGCACCAGGATTATTATTCCCTTTAATTACTCCCATTTCCCTATCTAAAATTTTAAACTTATTTCAATATTCGCGTTCACGAGTTTCCATTTCCTCAAAAACATTTATACACGAAAGGCAGAAAGGTTATTCTCTAAGGATTCCTTTATGGTTTATTTATAATTTTATGATCTTGACCTACACTACATTTCAATGTTTCAAAGATCTTTAATCTTATACCCGAAATTACATTTTGCCGACTGCCATCGCTCGAGGCCAATGTATCATTCCCTCTGAGCTTTCCCACGCCCCGTATCCATGTACCGTGACAAACTGTCATTTGTGAAGTGGGTAACCTGCCTCCCTACTGTACCCCGATTAAAATTTCTTTCTGATTGACAGGTGGCAGTGGGGGGAGCGGAGTTGACGGCTCGTACAGAACATGCCACGTGCTCATGCGATCGGTAGTTGCGCGTTCGCATCGACAGAAACAAGTAGTCTACTCATATTCTGTTGTCAAAGTCTTTGTAGGTCGTGGGGAGGGCAGTGTTGGGTGCCGCGACTACTGTAGTGACGATGATCCGTTAACATGTCGTAATCACTCCTTATATGCGAATGACAGCATTCAGTCACACACATGTCGCAAAATAACAAATAAACTAAATAAGCAGAGAAAATTGTAACAGGATAATAAAACAGAATTTCTCGTAAACACTAGACGCATAACGGATATACGCCACTTACTGATCACTTTCACAGACGTCTGTATTGTCACTAGAAATGCTGTCACAGTTTAATGAAATAGTGTTGCTCAGTGTTATTTTCCACTACACATTCATTCTGCACGGTTTTATAGTTATTTCCTTCGTTTTCTTACAACATTATGCCAATCTGATGACGAAATTTGATGTCAATATTTCCACTTCCGGTAACATTAATTTTTTGTTGTTTCTAGCCACATAACCTTTAACTTGAGCGTACATGAGTTCGATGGAATTGAAGTGACAGCGGTGTGGTGTCAGTCTGAGGTTCCTATAACGATGTTTTTCTACTACCAGTTCATCTACAACACACAGAGGCAAAGGTGGTATATTCCCAGCCAGAAGAACCAGTAATTCACGATTTGTACAGTCGTCTGGCATGGGAATGTGTTTTCGTTGCAGCCAGTCGTTAATGTCTTGTTTTCCGGACGCTACTGTAAGCGGCTTATTAAGGATAGTGGAATGATACGAGACGTTGTTCACAACTATTTAGGATTTCTCAAGTTCCTCTAAGGCAAGTCCTTAAACCACCGTCGAAATGTATCTCCATTGATTTCTTTGTGCTAATCAGCGGCTTTGTTCGATCTAAAGACCAACATATAGTTTTCCGCGATGGTTGCATTTCGTGTGCCGTAACATGCTGAACGTAAAGTACCGAGCGTTAACATTTTTCACTGCAAGTTTCCCGTATTAACTGCAGTAGGGTTCTCAGAGTCAGAACATCATAATAACTGTGACCACGAGAAACAAGCTACGATTTGAGACCTAAGATACGAAAAACTGAAGTCTTAAACAAAATCTCTCCATAAAGATTGTGAATCTCAGATTGTTCTTGTCAGAATCTTCATGCAGAAAGTAACACGTTCACCGCAGCACTAGCTTCAGTACTAACATACAGGAAATTTTGCCTTATTTTCGTGAATATGTTTATGTAGTGACGAAACAGAACATGCAAATGGTTCAAATGGCTCTGAGCACTATGGGACTTAACATCTGAGGTCATCAGTCCCCTAGAACTTAGAACTATTTAAACCTAACTAACCTAAGGACATCACAGACATCCATGACCGAGGCAGGATTCGAACCTGCGCCGTAACAGTCGCGCGGTTCCGGACTAAAGCGCCTAGAACCGCTCGGCCACCACGGCCGGCAGAACATGCAAAATCACTGATTATTTGGGGCTCCTTAGCTCCTCTCCGTCGCTTTCGACCTGCCCTGTCCTTCCCCCTCCCAACACAGGTCATGTCTCTTGGCAAGAGTTGTGCCCGCAGAATAGCCAACACAGCGAGCACGTGGAGGCCTAAACACCTGCGACTGGCTTACTCCCGGTGCCTACCACTCGACTCACTGAAACATTAATCACAAAGTAATTTTAATCGGAGAATAGAACGCACGGATGCAGCAGCAAATGCAGTTCTATACGTAAAATATATCATGACGCGCACTGTGGCATATACGTCACATATTCTGTGGTTCCCATCATTCAGAAAACGTCTCAGCACTGTCATAGAAACGTCACCGGTTTGTGGACTTGCGTTGTCCTGGATGAACTAACTGCATGTCTTTTCGTTAGCTGGTAGTTCTCTGAAAAATGCTGTAGTAATGTTATATAGCTAACTGCAGTACTCACACACACACACACACACACACACACACACACACACACACACACACACACACACGCGCGCGCGCGCGCGCGCGCGCGCACACACACACATACGTGACACACATGTTTTCACATCGCAAAGAGGCTCTTCATGTAACTGATGAGGATTTTCAGGACACCATCCTCGATCGTTCTGCAAGCTCGCATACCCCACTGCAGCGACACCTCTTCAGAAAAACGGAGATCAGGATCTCCATCATACACAGGCTGCAATAACCAGCTGCAGTCGAGCAACAGCATCTGAACTGGTCAGGCGATGCACTCGAAGTAAGTTTGCGTGACTTCAGATCTAGTTTTTGAGCCGCTCTGTCGGCAGATGGTACTGACACAGCGATATGATGTACGAAATTGTTCAACGGTTTTCTCGGACTTCTTTCCGCGGCCGTTCCTAACTCGTCTAGTATATTCTCTATTAAAACCGATCCCCACACTGTTCGAGCAACGGGTAGGATGTCATGAAGCGGTTGCACCTTGCTAATGGGAGTCCTGCTTCTCACGCAACACAGGAAACAACGTATGCGTCATGCGTGTAACACTGTGCATGCGAAAAACTACTGAGAAGAACTTTCAGCTCCCAGAGTGCATTTTATAGCGTCATTCAGGAAATACACCTGGCGTCATTGTTTGCTCCATTGACTATCATGTGCAGCTGAGGCAAGGAAGTCGCTTATATTTGCGACTGCAATTGCTGCATCGAGGTAGTTGTATAACGCTTTCCTCAGTTCACTTGGGGACCAGTAGTAAAACAAGTGCAGTTTTTTTTCAACATGTGGCTAGATATTTTCGTAGATTTTTATCTGAACGACGGAGAACACGTTTTCTCGCCAGTGGCTACTCACTTTATGTTGTTCTTTGAATAGTCTGCCATTTCATTTGTCAATGACTTGCTTATGACTGTCAGCCGCCAACAATACAGCTGAAAGTTGACCTCCAATAAAAACTCTCTGTGAGTTTCATTCATGCCTGTTTGATTCATTGCTACGAAATGCCAACACACTTAACACAGAACGTGGCGGGTTCGCCAAATGCTAATTGTGGGCACATAATATTGTTTATTGATCAATTCAGTTAATTGTTTCTTTGTGTCCTCAGAGGCCATATACGGATTACAGGTGATTCATTTATGATGATCACTTTCATAATTTTCACAAACGACATTTGATGTGACAATTCATAGAGCCGGCCGTTGTGGCCGTGCGGTTCTAGGCGCTTCAGTCTGGAACCGCGTGACCGCTACGGTGGCAGGTTCGAATCCTGCCTCGGGCATGGATGTGTGTGATGTCCTTAGGTTAGTTAGGTTTAAGTAGTTCTAAGTTCTAGGGGACTGATGACCACAGATGTTAAGTCCCATAGTGTTCAGAGCCATTTGAACCAGTTGAACCAATTCATAGAGCGTTGCTCACTTCATGCATGAGCATCTCCCTGTCAGAAATCTTTCTCTACTTAGAATGTTGTGTATTCTTCCACACCGGTGCTTTAGGCTGCATTGACGGTAGTGTACTCGGATACCAAAAAACGAGCATAACGCTGATGATATCGTATTTCCCTTTATTTTTCCTATGTTCCACCAATTTAAGGGAAATTGCGATCCACTGTGGACCGATATTTTCCTCTTCTCCTAACTTTATTTCTTTTGTGTCTAACAAATGTGATTTGTTTTGAAACAAAAGGCATATTATTTGCCCAAGGAATAAAGCGGAAGCAACGAAACTTGGGGTCAACAGCAAAATTCGTTGATGTGAGTGAGTGAAATATCCGTCTGTTACATTCATATTAGTATTTATTCCGTATATGAAAGACACGTATCAGTTATCGCCCTAGGAAATGGCTATCGTATACTCAAAATGTTCCATAACTTGGTACCATGAAAGAATCATTAAGAAGATGATGGAGCTAACAATAGTGTGCGTAACTTACGCAAATCCGAGGAAATATGATAATCGAAAGAGACAAAATAAAAACAAGCGACTTTCAGTCACAAATGGTGATTTTTATTTCAATACACGAAGAATTTCACGCCATGGGCCTCATCAGTAAGTATTTGATCAGTCTCTATCATTTTTGGAATGTAAGTTACTATTGGTCAGTTTCTAATTGTGCTTACGAAGTTTTTAAGCACAGTATGAGTAGACATACTTATATCCACATACAGACCTTTCATCTCACAGCACATATGCGACTACTCATCAAGCACATGAAGGTACCCCCAGGGCTCAAAATGTATCGTACATTGAAATAAAAATCAGGATTTGTGACAGAAAGAGAGAATTCGACTTCGCTGCTTAACATGTTTGGCAGCTGGGTGAAACTAATGCCTGTGTTAACATTCCTGTTGTTGAGGATGAGATTCTCAGATTTTGTTTCCTTACAAAATATGTGTCGTGTATTCCAATACTTGTCTAATTACACTTGAAGACCAATCTCAAAGAAAGTTGTACATCATAGTTTCGTGTTTTTTTTTTAGGAAGTAAAAATAATTGTTGTTCGCCTACGGTACTTTTTATTTATACGTTTTGTTATTATGTACGGTCAAGTGATACAGTACGTATTACAGAACAACAACATGTGTTAACCAAATTTTACAATATTTAGAAAGGTATCTTAATTTTTATGTAGCTTTCTGTGTAGCCGGTTCGGTCTAGACCACGGAACTTAAGCGCTGCCTGTCTTAGCTATTGCTTGGATGGGTGACCGTTCAGTTCTGCCATGCGTTGTCAGCAAGCGGGGTGCACGTAGCTCTTGCGATGCCAATTCAGGAGCTACTTGACTGAGAAGTAGCAACTTCGGTCAGGAAAGCTAACAACGACCGGGAGCGTGGAATGCTGACCGTATGGCCTTACTGCATCCAGTGACGCCTTCGGGTGAGAATGACACGGTGGTGGGTCGGTTCCGTTGGGTGTTCCCAGGCCTGTTCGCAAGGAGATTCCCGTGTTCGCATGTTGTATGTCCTGTAAAAGTACATTGTGAACTAACGTTGTATATAAAAATACATTGAATTTCTTTTAGAACGCCAGAAATAACGGAAAGTATTATATATTGTCTGACATACTGAAATAATACCTTGCATTTATGTTACTCACCTCGAAAGTAAAACTAAACTAGTTCTATATAGGACAAGAAACAATGACAAAGAAAAACTGAAAGGAGATATAAATTTAACTTTTCACTCAGAAGGTACGTTCACATAAGATCCCCTGCATCGTGTCCGCAGCTCGTGGTCGTGCGGTAGCGTTCTCGCTTCCCGCGCCCGGGTTCCCGGGTTCGATTCCCGGCGGGGTCAGGGATTTTCTCTGCCTCGTGATGACTGGGTGTTGTATGCTGTCCTTAGGTTAGTTAGGTTTAAGTAGTTCTTAGTTCTAGGGGACTGATGACCATAGATGTTAAGTCCCATAGTGCTCAGAGCCATTTGAAGTATTTGAACCCTGCATCGTACATCAAAATATTTACACATAACAAAAACTACCGACAGAGGAAGATGCTCCTTATACGTCAAAGAAAACCCCACAACATGTACACGGATGTTAACTTGATACTGATTTTCTATTTTGTTTTTAGCAGAGAATGACGTACCTGAGGGTAAATGACATTATGACTAAGTCTCAGATGCCCGCTGGGTTAGCCGTGCGGTCTAACGCACCGCTTTCCGTACTGGCAAGAAGCGCCTGGTCCCCGGCACGAATCCGCCCGACGGACTTGTATCGAGATCCGGTGAGCCGGTCAGTCTGTGGATGGTTTTTAGGCGGTTTTCCATTTGCCTCGGCGAATGCGGGCTGGTTTCCCTTATTTTATTGTTCCAGTGGGCTTGTCATTGGAATTTTTTATTCACATTATTAACAAGTTATTTGGTATATTCTCATCTTTCTCCTTCGGTAATCTCTGTAGGTGTTTCGTTAAGAGCTAACCGGTTTTTTATCATTTTACCACTAAAGGGTTCTATTCACATCGCATAGTGTGTGTTGTGTACATTAATTTTCATGTTTAAAGCCATTCGTGATTAGCGTCTTAGAGACAGCGCTACAAAGGTCACAAGTTTTTGCATTATCTATCTATTTCCCTCAATGGCGTCTCTCTACCACTTGTTATCAGAAGTTCTATACTGTTCCATCTTTAGTGCAAAGAAAACGCTCTAGGCTTTACCTTAACGACAAATCGTTCCTATAGGCTTGCAAACTTCATGCTTTTTACGAGATTTTGCCAGATGTTGTATTTGTTCCTGCCGCATTTGATCTCACTCATACAAGACGCATTAGAAAAATGTTGCTGCTGTCTTGCTCTCTACGACAAGCAGCTTATCACTCTAACTGTCATCAGTATTATTTAATGTGTGGGGCAAGAGGATTACCTTCAGATCACCCCTTAACATGATAAAATGTATCACACAGTCTTTAGATGTCGAATACTATCAATAATCTTTAAAATTCTTTCTTCAGTGATGAAAAATTCATTGATAATACCATCTCATCCGAAAAATTTTCTATATAACATCCCCTTGGGTCGATCTTTATCCACTCCTTCGTTTCTGTAGACGCTAGTGTCAAGCATGTCAAGTGCTGGAGTCAGTACATCTATCTGACTGTTCTACACGTTATCGCACAAAAGTCTATGGGAATGTCTTAAGGAATTTACCTTTTATGGTTGAGCCAACCCTCCTCCGGAGCCGCGGTCGCTGCTGTGACGCTCAACCTGGCTTTAGACAACTGCACCGAAACCCATATTCGCCCTACTCTCCTTCAGACTACAGCCGTCATATTACTCTCTATAGGCGCTCATCACATAAGTGTACACTGTTTAAGATGGCGCTATGGTTAGCAAACAGGGCTCACAATTTGGGATTCATATCCCGTTCGATAATCCTGATTTATTTTTTCGAAGTTCCCTAAATCGTTAAAAGCGAATCATCGTATGGTTTCCTTGAAATCCAAATATCTACACAAGAAATGTAGAATTAGGACAATATTTACACCCGACAAAGGAATATGAATGTTGTCGAATGATTAAATTTTTTCAGTTAGGTGACTGGAGAAGCATTCGTGGTATCCAAGTGAATGATTTCATATCACTTTTTCATTCATCCATCAAGATAGTCAGGCAGCTTAAAGGCGTCCCGTCGAAGACGTGGTAATTAGAGACGGAACCCTCAATGAGTCTGCCTGCACCAAGAGACGAAATATTACCGTCATTGACAATACTCCAGTGCTAATAAGCCAGCAGCACTGGGTCTGATATTAGCCAACAATTCAACATGTTTGGAATCATAGACGGATTATAATCAGCTTGTTATTAGTAGAACCACCTTTTCTTCTTCTGTTCCACACTTACGATCTGTTTTACTCGGTGGCTTTTGTCTCTACACAAAAGTCTTTTGTATACTGCTGCAGTCGAAAAATGTCATTTTCCCTTGTGTACTTGGGAATATTGGCAAGATAATCATTCATTCCTTTCTTGCTGTTCTTCTTTCACTAAGGCGCTGGTCCATCCAAGGCAAGGGTGTGTTAATGACTGGAAATTATCATTACGAGATTTGTCCTATGAGTGTCGCGGTACGTGTGAATAAAATCCTCTCGGTTTTCAAGTCGCCTGATGACGATGGCTTAGACGGGTGTCATATTCTCCATAAGTTAACTGGAAACCACGAGCCATAAAAATCAAAGAAGTATTAGTCATACATGATTTGAGAATTACATTTTTTATTCTGCCGCCAGATGGCTTTAACCGCCGTGCGTCATAAAAGGAGCAAACTCGTGTGCGCCAAACGTCAGGAAATCGCATAAACCTTATCTTCTGTGAATTTGCCTTTAATCTTTGTTTAGCTTGTCTTTCTGTGTCGGAGACGAGGAACCATCGTCGCATTTTTCCAGACGAGTATGGTAAACTACGTAAAACCATATTCAGACTAGCACGGATTCAGTCCTGTCTACTGTGCTCTGTGCGTTAAGCTACAGGAGCAAATCATTCATTCACTTTCCTGTAACCAAATTCACTTACATCGCGTTTATGATGCTTACACGAAATATATAATGACAATAGCAGAATTATGTTTGACTGTATCTCCAGCCGTGACCCTTAGAAATAAATCAATAGCTCCTCGTAAAAGACACGTCTACTTTCCTCCAGCGTTTACAGTTGGACAGAAACTTGGTGACATTCTCATGTGATTATGTCGACTGAACTGATAGGTGCAGCTGTCATCCAATCTTACATCCCTGTCAGCCGGCCGCAGTGGTCTCGCGGTTCTAGGCGCGCAGTCCGGAACCGTGCGACTGTTACGGCCGCAGGTTCGAATCCTGCCTCGGGCATGGATGTGTGTGATGTCCTTAGGTTAGTTAGGTTTAAGTAGTTCTAAGTTCTAGGGGACTGATGACCACAGCTGTTAAGTCCCAAAGTGCTCAGAGCCATTTTTTTTACATCCCTGTCCTACTGAGCTTGAACTCAAAATGTTCCATATTATTCAAGAATCTATGCCATTAGAGTATCACCTGCACTGCCCTAATATTAACTACAGGCGTCCAGAGTACTGTCAAGGTTTTTCTTCAACTTAAGTCTTACCATACGACAATGACGTATCCTGTTTTACCTATCAAGAATTTTTTGATAGGGTTATTTTCCTGGGAGAATATTGTCCAAATCTGAAGTAAGCGTAATACATGCCGATAACTCGTTTGCAACAGTAAATATGTGAGATCTACAGAAAATATGATCACCAGAGTTCGCTTATTCTAGACAGAAGAACATATTGTTCGATTACTGTGGGCTGAATCCAGTGCAGGCCCTTGGCTATTCAGTGAGCAGAGTGGGTTGGAAATAGCACTGTCAGTGTCAAATGCAGCTACTGAATCATTCAACGACCCCAAGTCTCTGACCGTGGCGGTAGGTCACGCAAGCGCTTCTAGGTACGGCCTCCCTGGCCTCTCCTCACTTTTATTCCCAGTACTTGTGTGCCGATTTCCTGTACGAAACGTTTGTTGCTAAGCTTCTACACATGAGGCTTCTGCAACTTATGTATATGTACATGTACGTCCGTGAAAGGAATGTTTTCGGCAGGGAAGAGAAATTCTACTGCTGTAAGAGGGTTAGCTGAAAATACGTCTTCGTTCCCAACGAATCGCACTTCGCCTCATCGAACAACGATGGGACCACACATGTTCCAATGATCTGTGGTGAAGTACACCTAGATATGTATTTGGGAGCTTCATACTGGTTTAATGACCACTTCATCTGTTAAGATGCCATTGGGTACAACTGCCGGTCGCACTCGGACCGTTATGCTGACGAAGGTAATGGAATTTTTGCGAAGCAATATTCCAACAAGACAGTGCTTCTCCTTCAGCATGACCTCTGGAAACGATGAATTCACTGCCTCTGTCAGTGACGATATAGTTTAACGCCAACAGAACAAACACAGCATCTCAGATCTGTAGGGCCAAAGCAATACATGTGCTAGGGGACCCCGATCCGAGTATTCTGAGATCAGAAACCAACGATCAGAAACGGATTTGTCACGTGGTACGAGGCCTTGAGTGAGTAATGGATGTAAGACGGATGTTTGACAACTTCTTACATTGTCTAATAAAGAGAATCTGAACACTACTATGTAATGCGGAATTAACCAACTGATTTCATGAGAAGTTTCCCCATCAGTATAAGAGGAGACGAGGAGTATCCTATTGTCAGTAGAGAAGCAGTACTGGCAGCGTCGATCGGTCACGACAGTTCGGTGACTTCGAACGTGGGCTAGTTACTGGATGTCACCTGAGTAACAAATCTATCATCCATTCTAAAGCCGCCTACCGCTGTGGTCAAGTGGTTCTAGGCACTTCAGTCGGGAACCGCGCTGCTGCTACGGTCGCAAGTTCGATTCCTGCTTCGGGCATGGATGTGTGTGATGTCCTTAGGTTGGTTAGGTTTAAGTAGTTCTAAGTGTAGGGGACTGATGACCTCAGATGTTAAGTCCCACAGTGCTTAGAGCCATTTTGAACCTTCTAAAGCCGCTCGAGTCCACTATTAGTAATGTGATTGTGAAGTGGGAACACGAAGGAACAAACACAGCTGAACGAAGACCAGGCAGACCCCAGGTACTGATGGACAGGGAGATTGAGCACTGCGAGGGTTGTTGAAAAAATCACATGAAATCAGTGGAAGGAATCACAAAGTGCTAGCAGCAGTCCATCTAGAAAAATGGCTGTGTGTAGGAAATTGAAGAGAATGAGGTACAATGGTCGAACAGCTGCTCACCTTTTTCCTCTTGTTTATCTTGTGTATTTGTCCCGCATCGGCAAAAGGTCGCCATGGTTATTAACGGATTCGGGTAGGTTAATTTCCAGTTGCCACTCCATTATCCTCCTGGAATGGAGTACATGTAGCCCAATAGATTATCAGTGCCAATTCGAAACAGAGTGGGTACTATTCTGAGCATCAGTGATAAAGACGGCTGGTGTTAGGCTACACACTTGAGCTTCTTATAATTAAGGTCACCCCCATTCCCCTCCCACTGGGGAACCACCATCAATTGTTTAAGGTCACTTCCACCCCTTTCCTCCCCTCTCCCTCTTCTCTCTCCTCCCCTTCCCCCTAGATCAATAAGATTCAAGCACCAACTTCCTCTATCACTTTTACAACTATAGCATTTGAGACGGTAGATTCGTTCTTCAACTGTGAATAACAGGGATAGAATCACACTGTGGCTGTTCATTATTGACGAAGTAATACTATTGTAAATATACTAACTCATTTCACTTGGAGTATAGGAAGGGGATATTTGTTAATAACAAATTAATGTTGATGTCATGATACTCTCAAACACAGTGCAGCATGTGCTCAAAAGTAACTGAACGATCTGAATTATTTTTCATTGCTAAGCCATAACTACAATTACTATTTTTTGTTTATGTTCATGTATGTGTGTGTGTGTGTATGTGTGTGTGTGTGTGTGTGAGAGAGAGAGAGAGAGAGAGAGAGAGAGAGAGACGTCATAGTGTGTGTGTTAAAACGAGAGCATCTTCAGAAATAATCACGACACATTCGCAAAATTAATATGTCGTAGCAAATTCTATAAACATTGCGGTTTTACTGATTTCCAAACAAAGATGCTGTATGTATCTCCAGATACACACCTGAATTATAAGGCACTCATCGGGTCCAGGTAGGGTGATCGCGGTGAGTGGGCTGTGTCCAGGATATGCAGCACTTCGAGTGCTGACATGTACAGTCTGGCTGCAGACAGAAAATACATTGGTACTACATCAAACATGCAGTGAGGGGCCTTCCCCCAAAGTTAGTAATACTAAGCCTGTTCTAACACCCTGGCGTCTACGAATATAAGCACAGGTAACACAAAGCACTCCCCTCCCCGCTCCTTACTCTCTGTATGAAACAGAATCAAGCTACTCTTCCTCATCCAATGATCTCACTTTTACTATTAGACAGCACAGGTGATCAGTCTTGGTCGGCCAGTGCTCCCAGGCAGAATAAAAAGGCATGCAACCTACAACAACTCGATATAAACTATGACTAATGATTTCCGGACACTGCTAGAAGATTCTCAAATAACTACGAAAAAATCCGAATAGGTCCGCTGCCAATGCATCTTTATCTATCAAATTGGGAACGTCCAGTGTGGAGTTTCCTACAAAGGTGGGTAGGAGTGGCGCAGTGCGACGAAATTGCTGTATTCCCCTACTTGTGGACTATAATTGCAATATCGGAGAAAATTTAACAACAAATCAATCGTGCAAGCGCACGGACGGTAGGCGAAACCTGCCAGTGCTCCCAGATAGAATAAAAATATATGTAATATGAAATAAACACTTGAAGTATTAGTGTCCGGCGTCACGATAAGAGTCGCAATTAGAAATGGAAATAATCCAAAGTATATTGACGCCCCTGCCACCCAAATGAGACTGAGAAAAGGCAGCAGTGCAGTAAAAATAAATTATTTGCATATAAGAAGTGATCGACTGACATATGTCACAGCACCTCTGTCGCTATACAACAAAATGCGACCTTATAGAGCTGCAGAGTTCACGAACCATCTGTCCATAAGCCGAGACAAACAGCAGTTGTTCCGATTCTACAACAATTAGCACTCAAATAATAACTACGTACAGACTGGACCTGCAGCCAGTGCCGCCCAGCCCGGCCACCACAACCCATGAATCCCGAGCCGCCTTCTCCATCGCAAGTCTCTAGGTAGCTCAGGTAATACGGCAGTCTTTGCAAGGGCATCGAAACAGGACGCAACATATCCAATTACTGCTGCGTCCTTTTTCCATTTCGTATGGCTATATGGCGGATGGGTCTGATATGAAGCTACTTTTATACAATCTCATGATGCCACAAATGGATGAAACGCGTCGTTGGCATTAAATAACTTCGTAACCAAGATTGTTTTTATTCTGAAATAAGGAACAAGCCACTGGGTAGTGGATGACTGGAAATGAATGATTTGGAGCTGTGAATCGCTCTGTACCGTGTTACAATCCGATGGAAGGGCTTGGGTTTGGCGAATGCTTGGAGAACTTTACCTGCCACCACGTGTCATACCAGCAGTGAATTACGGAGGAGGTAGTGACACAATGAAGTATGGGGCAGGTTGAGTTCAGTGCGAAGGGTTTCTTATGGGTAGGACGTGTTCCCATATTGCGCTTAAGAAAACACCAAGTGCCGATGGATATAAACACATTTTACAACATTGTGTACTGCGTACAATAGAGAAACAGTTTTAAGACGTCAACTGTATCGCCACGACAATACACACTGTCATAAAGCAGCATCTGTGAGGCATTGGATTGTGGACAGTAACATTACTAAAATGAACTGGCCTGCCCAGAGCCCCGACCTTAATCCAGTGGAACACCTTTGGGATGAGTTGAAGCGTCGACCCCAGTGTTCAAAATCATTGTTTTCTCTGCTTTAGGCTTTTGAGGAAGAACTGGCTGCCATTTCTGAACAGACAAATCAAGTCGACATACAGGCAAAGGGTGAACACAACCCGTATTAATGTCCACTAATCGGTGTCCATATAGTTTTAGTCAGGTAGTGTGCACTTCATAACAAAGAATTGCCTGCCTCAGTGACAGTAAAATGTTTTCTTTAGAAACTATCCACATTCTTCAATGATTTCTTCACAATGGAAGTTACCACGGTGTACAGTTCACAACTAGTTGTCGTAGATGACGCATTATTCTAAATGAAGAACACCAGTTTGCTTTTGTTCTCCAATATTACTGTTAACCGGTTTTCGGCCTTGTAAGCCGAAAACCGGTTAACAATAAAAGTAATATTGTAGAACAAAAGCAAACTGGTGCTTTTCATTTATCATAACGTTCTTCTACCGAGAACAGACGGAAGATTCTGTTAATATGACGCATTATTCGTTAGAGAATCTTGCCTACACATATTCAGTGTATGGTGTAGCACAATATAGTACACGTGAACAGTGCCGTAGTGGGGGAGTCACCTAAAGAAGATCCCATAAGTAGTAGTACTGAACAGACTGCTGCATATATAATTAGTCTTTTCGCATTTGTTGCCCTCGGCATTATACTGTGACGAAATCCTCAAGGTTCCATAGAGTTGGTTAGTTAAGGTTCCTTGGATTTTGCACGATAGACTGTGATGATGTGGGACGAGTAATTTTACATTCACGTCGCAAGGTAATTTATACATATGGTTACATTCGGAACATTTCTAAGTTTTTTATTTATATTTTTGTTTCAAAAAAGATATACACATTACAGTAATAGAAATTTGTGGTGTGCATACTGTAAGACCTTCGGTACACACATCATCGGATTATTTGACTTTTCGCTCTAACGAAGCAGGCGAGTGTCAGCAATATGTCTCGTGGTCTTATCGTGGCGTGTTTATTTTCTGCCGTTAGGTCAGACGATAGAAATGCCACTTGCACGCTTAGAGTGGCAGATTGACGGTGACCAACTTTAAACAGAACGTGATTAATTTTCACACACATTTATTAAAATAATAACAAGTATAAAAATAACTTAACTTGGTTCTGGATGCTATTTACAATTGACAATCTGAAGTTCCTTTGGTCTTGGTACATTAATCTTATTCTCACATCTCTGATACTTGACAAAGTGTCTATACAATTCTCTTCATGGCTATGCACAGGAATATGATAATCTTATTAGGCACAGACTGAAACTTGGCTATAGACTGATGCAGACTAATGCAGATTGACTAATCGGAGGTCTGTACACTCGTTATAATACCTCGAGCGTTCAGGTATCACTGCGCGAGTGTGATCCGCGAGGAGAAAAGGTTCTACGTTAGCAGCAATCTCCTTGGCTGCATTACATATTAATACGCGGATCGGCGGAAGCAGAATTTGGTCCGTCTCTAAGACAGCGCCATCTCATAGTACGGAGACGGACGAGCGCTGCGCCTGCGCTGTTGTCCTTAAGCCGTCGGCACACGGACCGTGCTGTCGAACGTTAACGCTGAGCGTGCCAAGTTCAACGTGATGCTGAACGCTCAGGAACGATGCGACTTGTGCATATGGTACATGGGCCCCAACGTGGTATACGCGATCGCAACGCACTCCATCCGCAGTTGAGGGATGTTTCTAGTACTTCGTAAATCACACTGTTTACTCAACGGGCGTGCGTAAAATTCCCACGTTAGCTCTATTAAAACGCACATTTCCTCCATCGTCCACGAAAAAGAAAGTACCATGTCCAATCAATAAGGACACAGGCTTATAAAAGTTCCATTACAAACAGCGTGGTACAAATTTGGAATACGTCTCTGCATACGATAAACATTATTTCATCATTCCCACATTTTAGTAAAACCCCAAGGTCAGGCTTACTTGATCACTATTTCTATGCAGTAGCAGAATCTTTGCAACATATGAATTACGAAGCGTAAAAGAAAAAGGAGCAAAATAACTTTATACAAGTAGCGCAAGCTGTCCTGTAGATTAAACCAATCGAACAAAGTCACCCCTCAAAAAAAGATGAACTTATATTTACATAACATCAAATATTATAGCATATACTTATATTAAACTAATAATAAAGTATCAGAACCTAATAAACACGAATGTTAGGAAAAAAAATTTGGAAGTGTTAAGACGCGAACCACCGCCCCAATAAAAAAAATGTTTTCTTGACCCATGACGCTAAACCCCCGACTTAATCATATTGTATTACCGCTTCCTAAAACCGTTAATCGTAGATAATTACGTTACTAATAGAAATTTAATTATAACAAATTGTACCAAGAACAATGCGTTTTTGGTGGATCTCCAGTGTGTCACTGCCTTCAAATAGCCTACTTACATAATACGCAGGTTACAATAATTCTTTTCCCTCGAATATGATGTTTCTCATAATTTTATTGGAACGAATCACACAACTAACAACGGGTTTTCCAGTGATTCTCAATTTGCTGGTGCTCAGAAACGGCATATATACATATAGGCTTGAAATGAACGCCAATATGGCGCCTCACAACTCCGTACTGAAGGGAGACGGCGTGCGTGTGACGTAGGTGGCGTTGTGCCATCTCATTGGTCAACGCTCAGACGCACGCTCAGAATATCTGGCATGCCAGATATTGCTCTGCACGTTCGGAAAGACTCCCGAACGTGATATTCCACGCTATGACGTCAGAAACTCGGCACGCTCAACGCTCAACATTCGGATGCACGGTCCGTGTGCCGACGGCTTTAGCGGGGCGCGCTCTATTGGGAAAGTTGTGTACGTGCCGACTACGTGGAACTATGTACACAACAAAATTCTTCTACAGAATATAAGAAGTTGTCAAGAAGAAGCTTTCTCAGTTTGTTTTCAAGTTATGCTTTGATTTCTATCAGACGTTCTACATCACTACGTAAGTGATCAAACATTTTTTGTTGCAGCGTTGTGCACCCCTTTTTGTGCCAAAGACAACCTTAATGTGGAGTAATGAATGCCATTTTCCCTCTGGTAATGTAATTGTGTGCATGATTGCTCCTTTTGAACTATGGTGAATTATTTGCAACAAATTTTATGAAGGAATAAATATAATGTGAAGAGTAGGCAGAATGCCCAACTTCTTAAATAGGTTTCTACAAGACGATCGCAGATGAGCACCACATATCATTCTTACAGCATGCTTTTGCGAAATGAAGACTTTCTTTTTTAAAGATCATTTACCCCAGGACATTATTTCATGTGACATTATTAGCTGAAAATATGTAAAATATATCAGGTTACTGATTTATCTCTCCCCAAGATTTGCAATTATTCTAAGCACTAATGTGGCTGAACTAAGCAGTTTTGGGCATTCCAAAATGTGTTTTCTCCAATTTAAATTTTCATCAATATGGACCCCTAAGAATTTTGAAGTTTCCACCCTATTTATTATTTCCTCACCATGTGTTACACTTATCATTGGTGTAGTACCCTTAGATGTGCAGAACTGAATGTGCTGTGTCTTTTTAAAATTGAGAGTGAGACCATTCGCAGGAAACCAGTCAATGATACTTTTAAGAACTTTGTTTACGATTTCTTCTCTTTCTGTATGTATGCTTGGATTGATTACAATACTAGTGTCATCTGCAAAAATAACTAATACTTCTTGTTGTGTATTAGATGGAAGGCATTTACACATATGAGGGACAGTAGTGGACCTAAAGTGGAACCTTGGGAAACTCCATAAATGATTCCCCCCTCCTAATCAGAATTAAGCTCCTGGAGTAAATTGCTTGAATTAATAAGTTCAACCTTACCCATTTTTTTGTTTAGATATGATAATGTCCATTGGTTGGCTATACCATCCGTCCCATAAAAAGTCGATTTATCTAGGAGAATACTGTGATTGACACACTCAAATGCCTTAGAGAATCCGCAGAAAATACCAACGGCCACTATTTTACTATGGCATGCTTGTAAAATCTGGTGAGCGTTCATGTAAGGGGCAGTCTCAGTAGAGCAACCCTTATGAAACCCAAACAGTGATTTGCTAAGTATACTTTTGTTACTTGGGGGAGATACTATCCTTGAACACATTATCTTTTCAAAAATTTTGGAGAATGATGTCAGCAGTGAAACAGTTCGGTACTCATTGACATCTCTCTTACCACATTTCTTAAAGAGGGTCTAAAACGGCGTATTTTAGTCTCTCTGGAGAAATGGCTTGAGTTTGTGATGCATTACATATTTTGGACAAGACTGGGCTTGTTACACGGGAACAGATCTTTAATACTCTATTGGAAACAGCATCAAAACCAGCTGAATCTTTTTGTTTTTTGAGTGATAGTATAATTTTCCTAATTTGAAAACGAGAAGTTGGTGATACATTCAGTGATTGAATTTTATGAGAGTTACATTTTCAACATCCTGCTGTGATTTAGCTCTTGAACTGCTTGGCACTATGCGTCTACTATATTTAAGAAATTATTATTAAATTCATTTGCTACCTGTGACTCATCATTTATGGACCTTCCATTCAGTTTAGCAGTGATGTTGTCTTTTTCTGTGGCTGGTTGTCCTGTTTTCCTGTCTCTCGTTTCACTACATTCCATATAGCCTTAAGTCTGTTGTCAGAAGTACTGATTTTTGACATTATGAGCATATTTATTGATTTTTAATTACCTTTCTTAGTAATTTTGAGTAGTTTTTGTAGTGTGCTACTACTACAGGATCCCTACTTGTTCTCTCCAAAAGAAGCATTTCCCTATTCCTTTCACAAGATACATTAATCCCTCTAGTTATCCGTGATTTTTGCGTGGCTGTTTAATGTCCTCTCTGATCAGCTTATGCAGAAAGCTACTTTCAAATAACGATATGACGTTATCATGGACTAGATGACACTTTATGTTAGCTTTTGGTTCATTGTAAATTACATCCCTGGTCATATTCTGTAAACTACTCTTAAAATTGTTTGTCCTGGAGCCATTAATTATCCTAGCTGATTTTTACTGAGGAGTATCCATACTGTAGTGCACTTTGTTATTTATCCTAATTACTGTGCATCATGATCAGAGAGAGCATTTGTTGCTGTGTAGACAGTTATTTTCTAGTCCTGAGCTTAATCAAAGAAAACATTATCAATTAAGGTCATACTGTCTTCATCCACCCATATTGGAAAGTTAATTACTGAGATCAAATCGTAGGATTCAAATAAGGTTTCTAGATTATTTTCCTTATCTGAATCCCTTAGAAAATTTACACTGAGGTCACCAGGGACTATTAACTGCTTGCTGCTCTCTGGTAGATAGCACAGCAAAGAATCCATATTTCTCATAAATAGTTCAAAATTTCCCAGTGGGAATCTATATACAGTTCCAATTAAAAGTGAACTGTTTTTCAGTATTAACTCACAAGCACACACTTCTATGTGTTGATCACTACAAAATCTACTTGTCTCAGTGTTTTTGAACTTGTGTTCTGTCTTAATATATACAATAACTCCTCCCTTTCCCATGCTAGTTCTGCTTGAGTAAGCTGCAATAGTGTAATCTTTTATATGTAACTTATCTAACCCTGTCGTTATGTGGTGCACAGACCGGCAGAGTGTGTCGATCTATTTAGGGCTCTGTAAATTTTCCATAAAAGAAGCTCTTCTATCTTATCACTTAATCCTCTAATATTTTGATGAAGTGAGCTAACCTTACTCTTCTGCACATTCTTAATCATTTTTAGGGGCTCAACAGCTAGTTTCATTTCTTTCAAAACAGGTTCCAGAATCCTGATTCTATCGTAAAAAGGGTGCCTCTCTTACACCAGTAACCATAGGGATCTTGCTATGTGTGATGGTGGCCCCCTGTGTACTATCTGCAATCAGCTAAGCCAACCTATCTTTCCCTCCCCTAGTCAGGTGTAGGCCATGTCTAGTATATTTCCGTCTCCAATTTGTAACAATTGGCACTGCACTCATATGAGTTTTCATTTCAGTCAGCAGCAGCCTGCTCAGTTCAGTGCACACATGGCTCACAGCGTTTACCCAGGGCTGTGCATGGCGCTGCAGGATCTCCACAAAGCTCATATTTGTGTGTGTTGTTGCTCCTCCTATTTCGTCAGATCACCCCTACCGCTGTTATTACTGTTCGTATCGAGGCTGTTCCATGCTCTACCAACTATAATAACCTGATCCTATTTGCGAAAACCCTTGCACAAATTCCCTATGTCCTCTGTCGCCTGGCTAAGGCTAGCACTTGGCTTCACAATAATTGCGACCTGGTACCCTGTTCCAAATTTGTCCCGTACTACCTGGCCTACACTGGCCTCTTATTGAAATAAACGCTAAAGATAAGAGATGGTAAACAAAAAGTGAATACTGCAATGTTGTCATAACTAAGCTCATTGCGTTAAAGCCTCTTTCATAGTCCGATGTACTCACAGAGAATATATCAACACTAACGAAAACTGGGTTCAGGTTTTCAAGAATGTTCTCTCCACTGTTGCCTTTATAATCTCTGAAACCTTCTATTACATTTGGAAAAGAACGAAGAAAACGAACCTACATCTTTCTTAGATTTTTCCCCCCGTCTTGTTATGGGTTCGCAATGTCAAAGGGTCATTTTTTACTGTCCAAAATATCAATCTTTCATGAAGGATTTGAATTCTTAACTGTGATCCGAAATTAGCTTGGCCTCAAATTGTCACTAAGGCTCTGACAGAAATGTCAGTGGTTCTTACTGACCTCGTAATTGCACTGTATGATGAGCATATTTTAGTACCATCATTTTGGAGGTATTTAGAGGGGATACTGAACTCTTCAAGAACGTTAGAAAATAGTGCAATACTGCAGACAAACTAGGGGCTTGATAGTGTTTTCTGCTATCCATTGAACACTTACCTTCGTTTGATTTTCTAGTCATGTTATTCGAACATACATTAAAATGATCATTCAAATCCCGGTACGACTTCCAAACTGCATGCACTGCTCTGAAGCTTGAGGCCGCCCAGTACGCTGAGGATACTTCAAATGTCTTCTTCAGTTTTGAACCTGACTTTTATGCAACAGCTTTCAGTTCTTGTTGATTCTTTGGAGACTGATGGGAGAATGCGTACAGATTGTTATTAAAAGCGATAATATGGTTCGCATCAGGAACCTCTTCAATTGGATCAGCAACACTTACTTCAGTTCGATGGCACAAAAAACGTCGTTTTGAGTAGTTCGTTGTACTTGTTCTTAAGTCGTTCTAAAACACCTGAATTCCTACCTAGCATCGCACTAGCGTCATCACTGCATGCTCCAATCAAACTGTTATTCAAATAACCTGAAGAAAAATAATGCTTTGAGAGACGTTTTAAAAAGTTCAGCTTCTTCTGTTTCTGTATCTGATTTTTGAAGCTCAGTGATACCTGAGAAGATGATAATTACATTACAGTTACTAATTTCTGACCTTAAATACACAATGAAAACTAAATATGAAACCACATATGTATACTCATCATCGAATAGAGAGACCCTGGAATTCCTGCATATTATAGATGAAAGGAGCATATTCCATACAGTGTCCGCAATGCAGTCTATGATACTGGCAAAGCTGAGGTTACTATGCGGTGTTTTGCCTTTGTGGAAGCCATTTTGAATTTACAAAGTCACAAGCTTGTGAAAGTCTAAATACGGTTTGCTATTTTTTGCTATAAAATATGCTGCGCGAAACACTTCCCTTGTAGTTTCAAAAATGTATTTATGTTGTTCATATACAGGGTTATCTAGAACACTGTCTTGCCTTTTTTTTCCTTGTCTGCATGCAGTTACATGGGCTTCGGAATACTTATGTTTACGAATCTTTTTTCACAGTGATGCTAACTGAGTTAGTTTACTTTCATGAAATGGATCTACCGAAATACGTACTACTCCATTCTTTACAAGTGTATGCTCCCTGTGATTTACTCACCCTTGTGTTCTGCACATCTTTACACACAGAGCACACTAACTTGTTTTCCCTACACGCCAACAATTCATATTTTGTTTTAAATTACCTCAACGAATACTTAGCTGTGTTTCGGGACTCAAGAAAGGAATTACTTCACATAATTGGCTTTTATCTTCAACCGTACCGGTTCCGGTGCTACTACTTGTATGTGATGTCCATGAGCCGTTATCAGTTTGACGTTCTTCCGAACCACGAGGACCATCTTCTGTTATTGAAACCACAGAACTAGATTTACTGAAATAAAAACCTTTCAACGGAAACCTTTCAATTACTAGCAGTGTTTATACACTTATCAATCAGAAAAGTAATATGCCAAGCTTTAAAACAGCAAAGCAATACCAATACGTGGAACTATAGAAGTCAACAGAACTATTCGTTATAAAGCCTATAACTTAACTGAGAAGAAAACTGAACCACAATACACGTGTGGCCGTGGCATCACTAACGATTAAAGCCGTTCGCAATCGGACTGTAAATCCGCAAACGAAAGAGACGACAATGACTGAAAATAACAAACAGATTAACTGTTGGCTCCACATAATAATACGATATCAGAGGGTCAAGTCAAGAGGCGACAATCAATATTGTTGTTGCATCATTGAAGAATGAAATATTAGCGGTAGGAAACGGGAAAAGTTTCTGTTTTACTAATGTCTTATATTACAGCGTAAGTTTCAGATAGGACTCAGTTCGGTTATATCATTAAAGAAGCAGAGTCAGCGTCACGAAGAAGGGAGCTAAGTGTTGTCAGACAGTATTTTCATGGAACATGTTACACTATGTATCTAAAGAGACAATGCGCACTAGCGCGGGGTATGTCCGACCCTACGCGCACCATATTCTTTGTTCTTTTTTTATTGCGTTGTTTGTCTGGGCCACTTGTCAGTTCTCAGTGGACTCCATAGCTAATATGTTTTATGATTTATAACTCAGCATTGAGAATAATTTAACTGCGAGAGACGATGAAAGTGAATTACTGTAGCAAGAAAAAGATATCCGTATAAAACAGTGAGGGGACGGTGTACCCTTCGCAAAAACGTGGAGGACGGCGTCCACCCGCGCTCCCTTTCCAATATGGGCCTGAGGCCGTAAATCCAGACGAATGTATTGGAAAAAGTTTCGCAACGAATGTCATCCTCGCTGGAAGAAATTTATCGCCGTGGCTAGAAACTGACCACATACTTCTTCGCTGAAGCCATGGGGAGATGGCCAACGCTCTCGACAAACAATTCTCCGCACAGAAGAATGTAAGGAGGTGGTGTTGAATTCTTTGGGAAAAGATTAATTTCATCAATAAGCATTCGCCATCTTGTTAGTGAAATGCGCTTTTCGGAGAGTTCAATATGGGGAGTACATGTAGAGAAACAATTACAAACCGGTCGGAAACAACGTGAGTATGCAATGGGACCAATCCACGGTTCAGTTGTAAGGATTTATTATCCATCACTGGGACTAGAAGCAGTTACTCTTCAATAGTTGCTGTAGCTTCAGCTGTTGGTGCAAGATGTAAGTTCCTTATGTTAATAAAAGTCTAACTTTTCATTTCCGAATATTGTTTCCTAATCTCAAAGCACGAACTTTCAGCATGTAGGAGTAATTGCAGTACAGCAACTTCTATTAAACAATAAAAGGAAAAATATCCAAAGTTATAGATGCCACTTTTATTTACTTGATCGATAATTTCGGGTCGCTACCAATTTTCTAATTATCCTGATTGTCAAAATGGTATTTCCCAAAATACACTCCTGGAAATGGAAAAAAGAACACATTGACACCGGTGTGTCAGACCCACCATACTTGCTCCGGACACTGCGAGAGGGCTGTACAAGCAATGATCACACGCACGGCACAGCGGACACACCAGGAACCGCGGAGTTGGCCGTCGAATGGCGCTAGCTGCGCAGCATTTGTGCACCGCCGCCGTCAGTGTCAGCCAGTTTGCCGTGGCATACGGAGCTCCATCGCAGTCTTTAACACTGGTAGCATGCCGCGACAGCGTGGACGTGAACCATATGTGCAGTTGACGGACTTTGAGCGAGGGCGTATAGTGGGCATGCGGGAGGCCGGGTGGACGTACCGCCGAATTGCTCAACACGTGGGGCGTGAGGTCTCCACAGTACATCGATGTTGTCGCCAGTGGTCGGCGGAAGGTGCACGTGCCCGTCGACCTGGGACCGGACCGCAGCGACGCACGGATGCACCCCAAGACCGTAGGATCCTACGCAGTGCCGTAGGGGACCGCACCGCCACTTCCCAGCAAATTAGGGACACTGTTGCTCCTGGGGTATCGGCGAGGACCATTCGCAACCGTCTCCATGAAGCTGGGCTACGGTCCCGCACACCGTTAGGCCGTCTTCCGCTCACGCCCCAACATCGTGCAGCCCGCCTCCAGTGGTGTCGCGACAGGCGTGAATGGAGGGACGAATGGAGACATGTCGTCTTCAGCGATGAGAGTCGCTTCTGCCTTGGTGCCAATGATGGTCGTATGCGTGTTTGGCGCCGTGCAGGTGAGCGCCACAATCAGGACTGCATACGACCAAGGCACACAGGGCCAACACCCGGCATCATGGTGTGGGGAGCGATCTCCTACACTGGCCGTACACCACTGGTGATCGTCGAGGGGACACTGAATAGTGCACGGTACATCCAAACCGTCATCGAACCCATCGTTCTACCATTCCTAGACCGGCAAGGGAACTTGCTGTTCCAACAGGACAATGCACGTCCGCATGTATCATGTGCCACCCAACGTGCTCTAGAAGGTGTAAGTCAACTACCCTGGCCAGCAAGATCTCCGGATCTGTCCCCCATTGAGCATGTTTGGGGCTGGATGAAGCGTCGTCTCACGCGGTCTGCACGTCCAGCACAAACGCTGGTCCAACTGAGGCGCCAGGTGGAAATGGCATGGCAAGCCGTTCCACAGGACTACATCCAGCATCTCTACGATCGTCTCCATGGGAGAATAGCAGCCTGCATTGCTGCGAAAGGTGGATATACACTGTACTAGTGCCGACATTGTGCATGCTCTGTTGCCTGTGTCTATGTGCCTGTGGTTCTGTCAGTGTGATCATGTGATGTATCTGACCCCAGGAATGTTTCAATAAAGTTTCCCCTTCCTGGGACAATGAATTCACGGTGTTCTTATTTCCATTTCCAGGAGTGTATAAGAGCCACGTCAAGATAGTGTATATATACCTGTAACAAAGTCCAAATGAACAGTTACAGAGCACACAGCTATCTTGTGTTATGGCTCTGAGCACTTTGGGACTTAACTACTGAAGTCATCAGACCCCTAGAACTTAGAACTACTTAAACCTAACTAACCTATGGACATCACACACATCCATTCCCGAGGCAGGCGGTCGAGCTGTTCCAGACTGTAGCTCCTAGAACCGTTCGGCTACCCTGGCCGGCTCTTCTGTTATGCTCTCTTGACATGGTTCTTATATTGTCGGAAATACCATTTTGTCTACGTGAATGATGTGAAAATGGGCCCCAACCCAAAATTGGTCATCAAGTAAATAAAAGTGAAATTAGCAACTTTGGCTGTTTTTCCGTTGCACTCAGATTCCGTTTCTCTACAATGTGTCTAACTTGGTTTGGGGCAGGCAGTATGTGGAATTTGCCACCAACACCTTATGCTGCATTTTCTCATTTTGAATTTCTTGTAAGTGAGTGATCTACTATATGTAATAAACTTGAATTCTCTGGTGCCTTTACCACGGGTATTCTAACTTTCATAAACAGCAGAGTACTCGTACCCTTGCTTAACAATTCAGTAATTATAAAATCAACGAATACAAGATTGGCAGACTTTGAACAATTTGTAGAAGATAAGACATAGATAAGCAGGGTTCATTTTGTATGAGATGACGATCTTATTTTAAGATCACTTCCGGTGACAGATTACTCACTTGGGGTAGATATATCCAAGGTCAACCCCTGCACTCCTCTCCCCACGGCGAATCATCGGCAAGATCACCCAGGGGAAGCGCTTGGGCAATAAGATTTCTTATATGCAAGGCGGCTACGTTATCCGATACCCGTCATGTGGTCTTGTGTGATATAAAATCAAACCCCTATATCTCTCGTCCAATGGGAGCACATTAAATATGGCGGGAAACAATTGCCCACCGCCTGGACTAATAAAATTCAAGCTCCCCATCCCCCTCATCCTTTATAACTAGGTCGGTTGCAAAGGCAAAATTGGATGTTTGTGCATTATGGAGAAAGGATCAGGTTTGTTTTAAACAAATTATTGTTAACAATGATTTTATAGTGGTGGTGTATAAAAAGCGTAACAATGATATAACATAATTAAATAATGATTTATTAATCTCTAGTTTGCAATAAAGTTAGTTAACAGTACTGTTTGACTTTTTTACTGGTAACTTTTTATTCCTTTTCTTGGTTTCTTTACAAAGTTATCTCTTTTTGATTGTATATATATATATATATATATATATACCGTTATTTAACTGCAATTTTAATGCTATGGTAGGTTTACTTACAAAGCTACTGCGTCTTGCATATTACAATTTGCAAAGCTACATTTTTTTACACTTTTTTGTTGGCTTATTTCCAATTGTTTATTTACACAATAATTTGGAAATGTATCTTTTTACAAATTTTTAATGGTTTATGTAAAAATCTGTTTGCTTCTGCTGAACAATTATTCGCAAACTTATTTATTTTTGTGATGGCGTAAATACATTGGTTTATTTATAAAGCTGTATTTCTTACATATTTTTTTAGTGCTTCAGATAATTTACTAATACTATCAGGTACCCTAAAAACATAAATACTATGCTTCCCACTTAATTTGCTTTTTTTTAAATTCTACACACAGCAAATACAATCTTAATCACGTCACTCTACCCACAGCATTTACATTTTAATCATTGACAAGGTTGATCAGTCTATACACATTTTAATCATTTTTATATAGAGAAAAACGGGGACTAGCGGCAGAAGTACACACACACACACACACACACACACACACACACACACACACACACCTACAAAGAGTAATGTGAGAATGGGAGGTTCCCGATCCTGTTCTCACAGATGAACTGTTTGTCATCATGACAAGACAGCCCGATATTCAGCTGCAGTGGAGTATGTACCTCATAGCCTCGCAGTCGAAAGATTACGTGGCACACCAAATGTGGAGTGGCGCCAATACCCTGGAGCATGCACCTCTTGTAATTTCCAGTCGTGAGAGCGTTTGAGGTCCGCACGATCCACGCCCTTAGCCCACCTCCAGGTGGCACCTGCAACTATGCACTATGTGTGCATTTTCGACCTGGGCCCTACCAATTCCAGAATCTGCGAACTATTCACCTCGTCTTCCAACAGGTTGATTATCTTCTTTTTTTTTTAGGTGGTATTCCAAGGATTATTGGTTGCATATCCAGATATGTCGAAAGTTTCATGACTGTCCCTAATTACTTCAGATAGCTCACAACCTTTATACAGTAGATGAAACCGTCTGAATCCATCTCACTAACTTGAGATCAGCGAAGTTTGGTCTCACAGACTCATAGTGAAATGGATACACGTGGAGTTTGCAAAGCTACAGAGCACACATATCGATACACACAGTTTTGTGAAATGCAGTGAACCTTGGCCATATCCACATTGAGCAAGTCCTTCATTGAAGATCGTGGCCCGCTTCAAATTTCGCCTGGCGATATAATCTATTGCACCATAACGACACCCCACACGACAAGCGATGCTGGTTGAAGAAATGTTAGAAACAAGGTATGTTACTATAGCCGGCCGTTGTGGCCGAGCGGTTCTAGGCGCTTCAGTCTGGCACAGCGTGACCGCTCCGGTCGCAGGTTCGAAACCTGCCCCGGGCATGGATGTGTGTGATGTCCTTAGGTAAGTTAGGTTCAAGTAGATCTGCGTTATGGGGGACTGATGACCACAGCAGTTAAGTCCCGTAGTGCTCAGAGCGATTTGAACCATTTGAACCATTTTTTTATGTTACTATAGCCGACCTCTTTTAAATATATATATTGATTCTAACAAGTACCATTCCCAAACTGAAACGTTGTAGAAGGTTTCCATGGTGCAGAATATATCTCTGCTTGGTTCCCAGCAATATCTACAGTTTCGGTATGGAACCATTTCGCCGGACTAGGCGCTCTGGACACAGTGACAAGTTGCTGTGCATGTCTTGCAAATGGGTAGCATATGCCAGTCCCATTTCCAGAGGTACCCTCGCCGGAATCAGCAGCCATATTCTGGATCTTTTTCTTCATTCTTACGCTTTCCCTTTTGGACATACACCAGAAATTTCAAACAGTATAGTTTGTTACCTAGAATGCCCATAGGGTTTGTTTAGTAACAAATAAAGGATGTAACATAAATCATCAAATGACCTATACTCCTCATCATTCATTCGTGGGTTATTCGCCTTGAAGGTAAAACTTTGTCAACCGATCTGAGTAAAACCCCTAAGAGGTTTTGGTCGTACGTAAAATCAGTTCATTCACTCAGTGACCGTACTGGCACCGAAATGGAAGATAACACAGTGAAGGCCGAAATACTGAATTCGGTCTTCAAAAATTGTTTCATCGTGGAAGATCAGAACACGGTCCCTCCTTTCAATCGTAGTGCGAACGTCGAAATGGCAGATATAGAGATAACAGATTGTGGAATAGAAAACCGACTACAATCGCTTAGTAGTGGAAAGGCATCAGGAACAAATGGTTCAAATGGCTCTGAGCACTATGGGACTTAACCGCTGAGGTCATCAGTCCCCTAGAACTTAGAACTACTTAAATCTAACTAACTCCGGCCAGCCTACATATAAGATTCTACAAAGATTATGCGAAAGAATTTACTCCCTTTCTGGCAGTAATTTATCGCAGATCGCTTGAGCAACAAAGGGCACGTTGCGACTGAAAGAAAGCGCTTGTCATTCCCGTTTAAGAAGGACCGTAGGACAAATGCACATAATTATGGACGGATATCGTTGACGTCAGTCTGTTGCAGAATTATGGAACACGTATTATGCTTAAGAATTATGACGTTCTTACTAAACTCCATCCGAACAGGCTTTCGAAGGCCCAACGGTACTACAGGCCGCCGTGTCACCCTCAGCCCACTGACGTCACTGGATGCGGATGTGGAGGGGCATGTGGTCAACACACCGCTCTCCCGGCCGTATGTCAGTTTACGAGACCGGTGCCACTACTTCTCACTCTAGTAGCTCCTCAGTTTGCCTTACAAGGGCTGAGTGGATCCCGCTTGCCAACAGCGCCCGGCAGACAGGATAGTCACCCATCCAAGTGCTGGCCCAACCCGACAGCGCTTAACTTCGGTGATCTGATGGGAACCGGTGTTACCATTGCGGCAAGGACGTTGGACATTATGACGTTCTTGGAGAAGGAAGAACTCTTCTGTAAAAATCAGAATCGATTCCGTAAACAGACATCCTGCAAAACTCAGCTTGCTCTGTTCCTCTATGTCTATGAGATCTACAGTGGGGTGGACAATGTCGCTCAGGTTGATGCCATGTTCCTTGATTTCAGGAAGGCATTTGACACCGTCCCGCACTGTCGTTTAGTGAAAAAAATTCTAGTTTATCGAGTATCGGAACAGACTTGCGACTGGATTCAAGACTTCCCTACAGAGAGAACTTAACACGTCGCTCTTAACGACAGATGTAAATGTAATTTCTGGAGTACCCCAAGGAAGCGTGATAGGACTGTTACTGTTTACAATGTACATAAATGATTTAGTAGAAAGCGTCGGATGCTTTCCATGACAGCGAATTGTTTGTCTATGACCTCCAGAGAATTGATGAGTGGTGCAGGCCCTGGCAGTTGACTCTGAACGTAAATAATGTAACATATTGCGCACACATAGGAAAAGAAATCCACTACTCTACCACTACACTATTGATGACAAACCGCTGGAAGCAGTATCTGCCGTAAAATATCTAGGAGTAACTATCCAGAGCGACCTTCACTGGAATGACCGCATAAAACAAATAGTGGGAAAGGCAGATGCCAAACTCACATTTATAGGAAGAATCTTAAGAAGATGTAACTCATCCACGAAGAAATCGGCTTATAAGGAGCTTGTTCGAGTGGTTCTTGAATATTTTTCATCTACCTGGGATTACTCCCAAACAGGACTGACAGAAGAGGCAGAGAAAATCCAACGATGAGCGGCACGTTTCATCATGCGATCATTTAGCCGGCACGAGGGCGTTATGGAGGTGCTCAAGAAACTCCATTGACAGATGTGCTGAATGACCTCCAGAGAATTGCATCACGGAAAGATTTACTATTGAAATTTCGAGAGAGCAATTTCCTGGAAGAGTCGGACAGCATATTACTTCCCCCCATATGCGTCTCTCGTAGTGACCATGAGGAAATTCGAGAAATTAGAGCCTTTACAGAGGCTTACCAACAACCATTCTTTCCACACGATATTTGTGAGTGGGACGTGGTTGGACGGTTCAGTTAGTGGTACAAAAAGTACCGTCCGCAACACCCCATTAGGTGGCTTGTGAAGTATGTAGATGTACCTGTGTATACATAAGCAAAGTCCCCCACGAATCCCGTATTTGAAGAAGAGCAGCAGGTCAACATCGGTCAACAGTTTGATGCTGACATGTGTTCTTCTTAAAACTAAATTTCACGCTTCAGAACATCTCTAAAAGGTCTGTGAGCAATTGTACATCAGATTTTATGTATATTACAACATATTCCCTTAAAACATTCACTGCTTGCTCACACTCTGCATCTGTTATGGCAGCGCCTGTTTGTTTACTGGAGAGTGTAATTATGTTGGGAAAGGTGATTTTGTGGAGTCTCTCATTCGAACAGATGAATTCATATGAAAAGATTCCCGTCTTCATCACAAACTGGAACTCTGCATCATCGAAATATGTGGCCTTAATGACATGCATATCCTCCTGGTACATTCCCTCAGCAAATTTCTGACGAGAGGCGTGCATGAAACAAAGCCAATTTAGGAAGCGGAATATTATTTTTGGTGCCAGTGGCTTGGAATATGAAGTATGCTCTTCCGTGGAGTCATTAATGACACTGAACCTTTATCATCTTTCAAAGAAAAATCACCCAAGTGCTCAAGAATGAAGTGAGCAGCATACCCGATCAAATGATAGTTGTTTGGTTCGGGGAAGGGGACCAAACAGCGAGGTCATCGGTCTCATGGGTTAGGGAAGGATGCGGAAGGAAGTTGGCTGTGCCCTTTCAAACGAGCCATCCAGGCATTTAGGGAAATTAAGGAAAACCTAAATCACGATGGTCGGACGTTGGTTTGAACCGTCGTCGTCCCGAATGCTAGGCCAGTATGCTAACAACTGCGCCACCTCGCTCGATGAAATTATGGAAGAAGACGAGTATGTATTGCGGCAGTTGGTACTTCAGGTTGCATATTTTATGGACTGTGACGTGGAACTTCCACGTTAGATGACAGTTGTGTCTATGTGGTGTATCCAATTTTCCATGGAACAGCAGCCCATGAATATGACATTCACTGCCTTATTGTGTGCCACGGGAATTTTGTTGCGATGTGTCACATCAACTTCCCACTCACTTTCTTCTCAGCTCAGGGAGCAGCCATTTCACAGGATCACCCCTGACGTATCATTAGAATTTTTGTGGTTGGAGTCATACAAGCATACAACTTGATACACTGCCACATAATGTATGTGCTGTTCTGTGAGAGGCATTGAGGTCGCTTTCACAATGCTCCACAGGACACAAGAACAAGGAGGCACTCGAAGGCAGTGTTTAAGACGAAGGGACATCGCTCCTGGTGGTGAGCGTTCTTGAACTTAAAGAACTTTTTATACTTATTAGGCATTTCCACACATACTGATTCCTGGGTTCAGCTATCGATGAGGTACCTTGCAAGATATTCTCTCTTGGTAAAACAGTTGTGGCAAAAATATGTTGTACAATGTTTTTTACTTATTTTGGCACAAAGTAGACAGAGCATACTTTTGATCCACACACAGCGTTGGTTCTTGTTCTCGGAGAATATCAACAAATCTACATTTTTGAGTGCTGACTGGGTAATTTTGAAAACTGGAGGGGTCCAACTACTTTATGCCATACTTCTTTCTGTACAGTGACCTCCTCATTATCTTCAGTCTAGCTGTCATCCACATCTCGGTTATAAACATAAATTGGAGGTCCAGATTCTGCTTATCAAGTTTTGATGGTCTCTTAAGTTTTACAGGCAATGAGATGCATTTCAAGTTATAATGCCTGCAGGAGTTAGATGTTTTATACACTCAGAAACATCGAAATGATCCAAGTTCGATGTTAATGAACATGGCGACAGGCCCTTATGTGACGCTGCAAATGGGCTGGTGATCCCATTTAAACGGCACATGGTGGACTGGTCATACACATGAGTATCAAATCATTACTCAAGGAGGATGTTAGTGGGTGCAGAATTCCAGGTAGATGTGTCAAACGACATTTCTCACAGTTAAGCCAGCTTGAGAGGGACCTAATCATCAGCATGAAAACTGAAAGCTGGTCAACATGCCTTATGACCCGGCAGGTCGATGTTCAGAGTGTTGGGAGCACTGGACACGAGATGGCACCCACTTGTGACGTAGCAGGTCTGGAGCAACCTGGAAGACAAGGCAAAAGGATTGAAGGATAATGCAACCACCGGTCTGGGGGCTTACAGTGACTTCCCCCATGATAAAAACAGATGTACGGTTGCCAGTTGTTCCACAGACCATTTCCAGATATCTTGTGGATGCAAATGTGCAGTCCAGGCGCCCTTTGTCGTGTACTGCCATTAACAGCGAGACATTTGCGGCTCTGTCTACATTGGTGCCAAGCCAAAACACTATGAACTGCCACAGACTGGCAAAACTTCGTGTTGAGTGATGAATCCTGATTCGTTTTGGAGATGGATGATAACTGCATGTGGATTTGGAGACAGACTGGTTCCACCCACTCTGTCACACGCCACACTGCTCACACAGTTGGCATAATGGTTTGGGGACAATAGCCTACGATAGCTAGTTCCGTTTAATTGTGACACGTCTAAGCTTAACGGGTCAGCAATATGTTAATGACATTCTTCAACCCCATTTGGGACCTTTCTTACATGGTCCACCAGGGGCACTTTTCCAGTAAGATAATGCTCGTCCACATACAGCTCGAGTTACTCAACACTTCCAAGGTCATATTTCGACTTTCCAATGACCAGCCTGCTCCCTGGAGTTGTTCCACATAGAGCACGCGTGGAACCAGCTGGAATGCCAGATTGTGCTGTGTCACTCAGTGAATGATTCAGATGTGGCTCTTCAAGATTTGTGACTCCAGGACGACAGCAGAAGTTTAATCAGCCTCATGGAGGACCGTGTTGCTGCATTTATTGCAGTGAAAGATGGTCCAACACGTTACTGATGTTTCACTATATTTTTCCACTTGTAATCGCTGCATTTGTTTATTTGTCTTGATTTTGGGATCAACTGACTCCCTGATCTTTGTAATTATGTCTGATGAATTTCATTTTGATCCGATGCTACCCTCTTGATACACTACAACTACTGGATAGAACTTTCACTTTGACATCCTTCCGGCGCTGACACATTACAATAGATCGAGGTCTTACATAACATTGTGAGATTACAGAAACTTAAGGTACTATCTTACTTTCAGCCATGGTTATACCTATTTTTGGATATAATCATATTGTGTCTGATTTCTGTTTTTCGATGTTTACACAATGTTGTAGCTTTCTGGCGAAGTTCTACTGTGTAAAAAAATGGTTCAAATGGCTCTGAGCACTATGAAACTTAACTGTTGTGGTCATCAGTCTGCTAGAACTTAGAACTACTTAAACCTAACTAACCTAAGGACATCACACACATCCATGCACGAGACAGGATTCGAACCTGCGATCGTAGCGGTCGCGCGGTTCCAGACTGTAGCGCCTAGAACCACTCGGCCACTCCGGCCGGCTCTACTGTGTAAATTTAGTCGATTACATATCTGTATTTTTACAGATCATGCGATTATGCTATGAAAATTAGCCTTCATATAAGTGTCACAAGAAAATGTAGAGTACAACTTGGTTCTCAATTTTGTTTTATGAAATCAAAATAATGTCTCTTATGAGAAATGTCACTTATATTAGATTGGGTACAACTTTGTTTCCACCGTTTTTTTCTCGAAGATAGAAGTTCCATTGTTAAAAACATACAAAAGTTTATGATTCAAAGTACTGGCCATACCTGGCCACTACTTTCTGCAATCTTTCGGGCAGCATATAAAATATGTAATTATTGTGTGATATGGCTGCTTCTTCACCTCACCTGCTATGCATCTCGACATCTTCACCCTATGCCAGTTCTCTTGTGACTGGGCGAATTATTCATTGATCACTGGTAACATACATTATTTGTAGCTGTGTATGCAGCTTAAAAAATCGCACTGTAAAAGATGAATACTCTAGCCTCCGTTGTCGTTTTATCGATAGTGGATAATAATCATTTATGGAGTGATGGTGCTCATGCTAACTTAAGTGAGGGCAGTGTCTGTATACTGCAAGTGACGTCTGCTGATGCATTGGCCATTACCTCACTATTAAGGGAGAACAGTGGCAGCACAAATTCGATGTATTCAAGAAAGTGACCGATGTTCCCCGATGTCACTGTTCCGGCGTAACCACAAACGTCGGAACGAAGAGGCGGCATGGAAGAGCAGAGAAGACTGCAAAGATAGAGCGGCCAATGGTGCGCGGAATCGGCCCCCTGCTGCAAGTGAATATATACACAGCTCCTGCTAGCCTCGAGGCTTACATAGGCCCGAGTCTGCAACGTGTTTAGTGCTTCGCTATCAGACTGTATTGTTTTCGTGTCGCCTCTCGCTAGAGACATTTGCTGTAGTTAAGTTAAGTATCATCAATTTGCTTTTTGGAAATAAGACTGTTAATGTTATTTGATTGAATTGTTGTATGGCATCGGAGAACGCTGCATCCCGTAGGCACCCTATTAGTAGTAAGTGGGGCGAGACACCACAGTCACGAAGATTCATCTGGAGAACTGTAGCTTGCAAGATGACGATGATCATGTTACTAGTGCCTATTCCACGTTCTAGCAGCTGAAATCCTAAATATCTTTGTGAAGCGCTTTTGGTCATTGACGGGAAACTTACTAAAGATGTAACAGCTTAAATGCTGCAGACAATTATTTGTTTCCTATGCAGCTCATATCCTTGCTATGTGACATTTAATACAGATTTAACTTTCTGCCTCATGTATTTAAAAATAATGTTCTTGTTTCTACGTAAGTGTCCTGCTATGAACATTACGATGTGAATGCATAATGGAATACTTATCGGCCTTCTCCTACTAAACTTGCGCTGTATTAATTGTAAAAAAGGAAAATAATAAATCATTCTTATACTCAAAGTATTTTTAAAAAAATGTGAGTAAGCACAGTGGCTCAGGAAGTATGTGGTAATACGAATCGTATCTAAGATTCTTCTGATTAAGACATATCTTCTCATGAACTTTTATTTGATACCTCAATGAGGCTGCTGAGTCTCATTCCCGGTGGTGATGGCAAGTGGCGACATCAATACAGCGGTGGGGGCAGTGATGATGGAGGTAGGGGTGTGTGAGCGTAATGACTCCCAGTAAGAATCTACATATTTTTATAGGTAGTTGGGTAGTATATGTGTTGAGGAGGAGGATTGAAATAAATAACAATTTTTCTACATGGTCCCAGCGAAGGTTCGAGTCCTCCCTCGGGCATGGGTGTGTGTGTTTCTCCTTAGGATACTTTAGGTTAAGTAGTGTGGAAACTTAGGGACTGATGACCTTAGCAGTTAAGTTGCATAAGATTTCACACACATTTGAACATTTTTTTCTACAAGAAACACAACGTTCCTTATTGGCTATTGTATCTACAGATTTCACTGTATAGTGCCAAATCAGAATTTTGAAAATACCTGCCATCTGTATGCTTTAAATACGGCTTGTATCACATTCAGGTCAATAGGCATCGTTACCCATATAGTAATTCCTTCAATGAACTCAGCTTCCAAAAATCTGACAGGTTCTACACTTACACCGTTCGGTACAGGTGGTATACAGGCACTGATACACTGCTCCACTTGGTACACAGTTACACTATGTTTGCTCAAACAGTCAACAAACTCATACTAAACTGCTATTATACAGGGTGGTCCATTGATCGTGACCGCGCCAAATATCTCACGAAATAAGCATCACACGAAAAAAACTACAAAGAAAGTAAATTGTCTAGCTTGAAGAGGGAATCCTGATGGCGCTATGGTTGGCCCGATAGATGGCGCTGCCATAAGTCAAACGGATTTCAACTGTGTTTTTTTTTTTAAATAGGAACCCCCATTTTTATTACATATTCGTGTAGTAGGTAAAGAAATATGAATATTTTAGTTGGACTACTTTTTTCGCTTTGTGACAGATGGCGCTGTAATAGTCACAAACATATGGCTCACAATTTTAGACGAACAGTTGGTAACAGGTAGGTTTTTTAAATTAAAATACAGAACGTAGGTACGTTTGAACATTTTATTTCGGTTGTTCCAATGTGATACATGTACCTTTGTGAACTTATCATTTCTGAGAACGCATACTGTTACAGCGTGACTACCTGTACATACCACATTAATGCAATAAATGCTCAAAATGATGTCCGTCAACCTCAATGCATTCGGCAATACGTGTAACGACATTCCTCTCAACAGCGAGTAGTTCGCCTTCCGTAACGTTCGCACATGCATTGACAATGCGCTGACGCATGATGTCAGGCGTTGTCGGTGGATCACGATAGCAAATATCCTTCAACTTTTCCCACAGAAAGAAATCCGGGGACGTCAGATCCGGTGAACGTGCGGGCCATGGTATGGTGCTTCGACCACCAATTCACATGTCATGAAATATGCTATTCAATACCACTTCAACCACACGCAGCCTATGTGTCGGACATCCATCATGTTGGAAGTACATTGCCATTCTGTCATGCAGTGAAACATCTTGTAGTAACATAGGTAGAACATTACGTAGGAAATCAGCATACATTTCACTATTTAGATAGTCATCGATAAAATGGGGGCCAATTATCCTTCGTCCCATAATGCCACACCATACATTAACCCCCCAAGGTCGCTGATGTTCCACTTGTTGCAGCCATCGTGGATATTCCGTTGCCCAATACCGAACATAGAAACGGAATCTAGTGATTTGTTGTAATATTGGCCAACTTCATGATGTAGTAATAAGAATAATTTTCTAAAGAACCTTCTGGTTAAAATTTGATATTGTTGTTTTTAGAGTTAATTCGTTTAAACAGGACGAAATGTATTATCTTGACAACTGTCCTAACATTGTCATGTTCCAGACTATGTAAATTCGTATATTTATTTGACAATCATTCTGAATTAGAAACAATTGGTGTACAGCTATCCACCATTGTGCTCTGCCACAGAATAATGGTCCACTCCTTACCCTAGTCATTTATTCTATATACACTAACGCACTCAAAGGGAGTTTTGCTGATGTCAGACGACAGAGAAAAGGAGTGGAGTGTCAGATAATTGCGACCCTGCCAAGATGGCAACTGGTCTGTCAGGATGGCAGTTAGTCATATTAGCAAGAGTAATTAAAATTTGATATTGAGGAAAAAAAATGAGACAAGGTTACTCGATGTATGTGTCTGCATAGTGGTCAGAATACTGTAAATGTGTGATCCACACAGTAGAAAAAGTTGTATTAACGAGTAACGATAAAGTTTTGCATTTTTTGTAGAAGTAACTTGTGCATGACCTTGCTGGGGCGCACGAAGTTATTTACGGCGTTGTTGAGTTGGTTTGAATATCCACAAACAGTGAACGGCGTTGCTGATGAATTGTTAATAGTATAAGAAACACTCCACGATATTTTGGAGACGTGTCAGGTCATATAACTTCATGTTGACTAAAGCTCAGTCTCGCGCAAATCGAGAAAGGCGGAGGTTAGTCAGACGGTCTGAGATGGCGGAAGGACGGAGATCGTCGGAAATGCGGCAAATTGAAGGTCTTGATAGGATAGAAATTGATGTAATATAAAAACTATCGAGTGGAAGTCACGAAACCGAACAAAGTCACAATGCAGAGGGAATGGTGGCAGTTTCGCGATTGGTATCGCAGTCTGAGACCGCACAAAACGAAACAGATGCCGGATCTAGTGGGTCAGAAGTAAAATCAGACAATGAGCAACTTCAGTACGTTGAATCAAATGTTATAATTCTGAATCAAACGGGACAGTTTCCTACGGAATGAACGTGTGTAAGTGCATCAGCACTATGCACGGAAGTCGGTGAGACGTCACGTGATAGACGCGAATGGCAAAATTTGCACCAAAGGGTGACAGATAACGAGGGTGAAGCGAATGATAGTGTATTCGCAATGTTGAAGCAACTCACTATTTTTGTCAAGCAAACAAGTAAACCGACAGATGCATGGTTGTTGTTGTTGTGGTCTTCAGTCCTGAGACTGGTTTGATGCAGCTCTCCACGCTACTCTATCCTGTGCAAGCTTTTTCATTTCCCAGTACCTACTGCAACCTACATCCTTCTGAATCTGCTTAGTGTATTCATCTCTTGGTCTCCCTCTACGATTTTTACCCTCCACGCTGCCCTCCAATACTAAATTGGTGATCCCTTGATGCCTCAGAACATGTCCTAACAACCGATCCCTTCTTCTGGTCAAGTTGTGCCACAAACTTCTCTTCTCCCCAATCCTATTCAATACTTCCTCATTAGTTATGTGATCTACCCATCTAATCTTCATCTAATCGATGCATGGTTAGCAGACTTAACAACAGAGACAAATGCTGGATTAAATGGTCTCAAGTTTGAGACCAATGCTGGGTTCGAGAGAGTCAACAAAGGTAAGCAAAAGTTGCGAACGGGAGTTAATGAACAGTTTACTGAAATCCGGAAAGAGGCGATAACCAGTGAGCTGATAATTTAGCACGTAAGGCATCTGGTAAAGCGCAACAGACCGTGGAAAAACTCAGTGTCAGAAAACGTGTCACGCGAGCCGCGTTAAAAAGATTCAATACACGCATTGAAAAAATCGTCTCGAAAAATCAGCAGCAGTATGAACAGCTTCATAGAGAACTGAAGCAACGTATCGAGAACCGTACAGAATTCAGTAGTGTGGCAACTTAATTGGTAATATTATCCGACATAGTGGTGGAAAAAAATCCAGAGGTAACCAATCAGTTATGCAATCTTCCGTGGCAGTTGCGTCAGTATTTTCCGATCCGACACAAGCAAATGGTAGGAGAACAGTTGAAACAGGTGAGCGAAGCAGGTAACGCGCATTCACAGCAGACAATGGTGCGAGAAGCGGTAAATGCGCGCAGACCAACAGAGCGGCAGCCGATCCTCCGAACGTACGCGAATGACGCGATCGGAGATCAATTTACGGTGACACATGTCCTCACACAAATTCTCAATTTACGAGTTACAGTGCAACAGTTCATATACCGCAGGTCAATGTGAATCAAATACAAAGACAACACATTGATCCAGTAATGGGAAATTTAAACGTATCTTTCTCTCCGATACACGAGGAACGGTACGGTTTAGATAAGCGCACACCACTACGTAGATGCGATGCTAGAAGGGACTCAGATATGTCATCTCATAATCCAAATGTTGTAGGACGAATAAACGAAAACATGACGCAGTTGAAGGGAGTGGAAAATGTTGCAAAAACACAAACGCCATATGGTGCAATAGAAAAATTTGACGATGATCACTTTTTGACAGTCAGGAAATTCCAACATTAAAAAGAAAGCGGGAACTGCTTTCTCCTCCGCACATTTATACATCAATTCCAGATCGGTTTACCAGGGCATTGGCCACTTAGCCATAAACTTGACTTCATTTGTCGTCATATGGAAGGCGCAATAGCGGAAACCATGCAAAGAGTGACTGCAAACTGTCAGTCGTACGAACAATTTAAATCTGCATTCTTGGAGCGACATTGGTCCACGGAAACCTAAAATAGGATAAAATATGAATTTTTACAAAAGGAGTCATTCGAAAATTCAGGAGAAAAGAAGCCAGTTAGATTTTTTGAAAAAATGACCAAAAAAGATCAGTGTCTAGACAATCCATACAGTGATGGGGAACTAATACGTATGTGCACAATGAAGTTACCGTTGCGTTGTCAGCAATCGTTGGTTGTCAGAGCAAGAGATAATATACAGGCATTTAAAGGGATGTTAAGAGAACCTGAATTCATTTTCAGAGTAGATGATGCGATGAAACAACGTGCAGTGAGAGAAGCCAATGGTAGGAGGAATAATAGCAACCGGTTGGCTTTTAAAAGTGCTTACAATGGCCACGATTGGGAAAGGTAATCGTTTTGGGAAGAATAGTAATTGCCCATGGGATAATAATAGCTATGGTTTTGGAAACTCACAGAGGTCAAACAATAACTATGGTTTTGGCGAGCCACGGAATTGCAATAATGGCTTTGGTCCCAGAAACTGTGTTGGTAACTATAATTCGCGATATGATCACCGTGCAAACCAAGTAGGAAGGTTTAGAGTTTTTCCACCACAAAACCCAAGCTATTCAGGTGGAAGTGGAATGCCTACAACGCAGAAAGGTTGGAAGAAGATGCTAGATGATGACATTATTGAAATTTCAACCTCAACATAAAACAGTCCCTTGCAAATTGTAGATAAAAAAGATGGAAGTATTAGGCTAGTCATTGATGCAAGACAGATAAATTCCATTATTATTCCTGAGACCGATCGCCCAGAAAAATTGGAAGAGCTTTTACAAAAATTCTTTGGGATTAAGATTTTCTCTTTCTTTGATTTGAGGGCTAGTTTTTGGGAAATAGAACTAACACCTGAATGTAGAAAGTATATGCCTTTTATCGCGTTTGGGCGAAGTTATTAGTTCAAAAGGCTCCCTTTCGGGCAGAACATATCCTCTGCAGCCTTTATAAGGGGTTTAGGAACTGTACTGGATAAAGATCTCCAACAGCGTCTCACATGTTATGTCGATGACATATTAGTAGCTCAATCATCATGGAAACTTCATAATGAGGTACTCGATAAATTGCTGAGGATATTAAAAGAATATGCAGTAACCGTAAACATAATGAAATCCAGTTTTTGGAATAAAGAGGTTGAGTTTTTAGACCATATTATCACTGAACAGGTCGTTGAACCTAACCCTAGCAAAGTAAAAAGATGTCCTGGGTGTGGTATGTCCAAGCGGACAGTAGTTCCAACAACTAAAAAAGTCATTGGTAAAGGCACCCTTTATAGCGCAACCCAATTTGACGAAGGAATTCCGCATGGAAACCGACAGTACTAAAACAGGCTTGGATGAGGTACTCTTTCAACAATATGAAGAGGACGGACAGTGGATATGAAAGACGATAGCTTTCGGTAGTCGAGTACTTACTAAATGTGAACAAAATTATTCGATCACAGAGTTAGAAGTCTTGGCATCAGTATGGGGGTTTCGTAGATTCAGATATTTTTTGTTTGGTCGAAAAACCAATGTGTTTATTGATCATAAGGCACTAGAATTTATGTTAAGTGCAAAATTATTGCCAGGAAGATATGGTCGGTGGATTTTAACGCTGCAGGAGTATGATTTTCGAATTACTTACGTGCCTGGACCATCAAATATCATAGCTGATATCACATCCCGCTTGCCGGAAGGAGTTAACGAAAGCAGATTGAGCAATGTGGAAGAAGAGCAAGTAGTCATGTATTACCTGAAAAATGTACTATTTGAAAATTACGTCACATATACCTTAAAACAGTTAGGCAGGGAACAAGATAAAGACCCAGATCTCGCCAGGGTTAAAGTTAAGAGGAAAAACCGTGAATCAAGGTACAGTACATTAAGCAATTCTATCTCATAAAGGACAATGTTTTATTCTACAGCCGTAATACAGATACAAATTTATGGGTCGCATGTATACCACAGGAACTGATAAATAAGTAAATTTGCTACACTCATTTGAGTAACAGTCATTTTGGACCTATGAAACATTCTTTGAAATTAAAGATGTCTTGTCACTTCGCAAATATGGAGCCCAGAATCAGACAGGTTCTAGCTAAATGTAAGAGAGGCCAGAGAGCTAAACATGTAACCTTTCAAATGAGACCACCAATGTTCCCTATCATTCCAGAGAAATTGAGACTCATAGAAGCAACAGATCTCATGGGTCCATTACCTCACACACAGATAGGTCATGTATTCATTTTCATGGCCCTAGAATTAACGTCGAAATATGTGACGTTTACTCCCTTGAAGAAAGCAACGGGGAGCAGTATAAGCAAAGTGCTGACGTAAGGTTTCCTCGATAAAATACTGTCAGACAATGGACCACAATATCGTTCAGCACAATGTCAAAACACGCTGCGCCGACATAAAAGCAAACCTATTTATATTTCCAAATATATGACAAGCGTCAACCTAGCTGAACGAACGATGGATACCCTCTGTCGTTTGTATTGCAGCAAGCAGCATAATACGTGGGACAGACATTTGTCTGACTTCCAGGATGTTGTAAACGAAATGCCACATAGTAGTACGTTATTACCTCCAATCACTGTTCTGGAAAATAAGCTGGCACCAGATAAAATCCGAGAAATAATTAAATTCCCATCAGTACCCAGAGTACAACATCAACATCTAGTAAAATTAGCAATGAACAATTTGAAGACTGCAGTGTTAAATAGAAAGAACTGAGCAGACAAAACGGCAAACTCATGAGTATTTTCATTAGGACAAAATGTACTTGTAGAAACCCACCATCTCTCTAGCAGGAAAAAACATCAAAGCCACAAGTTCTTTTCGATACACGAAGGCCCTATGGAAGTAAGTAAAGTAGTCCATGATAATGCATCCGAGCTGATTAATCCAAAACCAGGAAAATCATTGGGTTTGCACCATGTGAGTCATTTGAAATTGTATAAAGGGTAAAACAAATGGAAAATATTAACTTCACAAAAAAATTTCGTTGTATTAAATATCTAGAAGTCAAAGAGTAGGGAAGCTAAGAAAATGCACACAAATAAAATTTTTTATTTTATTTATCTCATTTAAATAAATAGGACAACTTTCGCAGTAGATTAAAAAGGATAATTCTGAAGGAAAAATAGTAAAGTAAGAACTAAAGTAACTCTTCTGCAAAAGAAATGTGTTCTGGGGAAAGAGTAGAAATCAAGGAGGAAGATAGAGATCAGCAAGTGGATAGTTTGACGAAATAGTAGTACATTCTCTCCTAAAAATGTAGTGTAAAGTAGAAAGTAAAAACGTAGTTATTTTTGTTAATGATGTAATACCCCCCCCCCCCCCCCCCGTCACTTATCTGGTTTCGGCGTGTGTTCACCCCAGTTAATTGACTAACAGATCAACAGAGAGTGCAAAACTGCCACAATATCGGATAACGCAAAGAAAGTAATAAGGCCCTGTTACTCCTGATTGAGCTGTGGTGGCAGTGTTGACATTAATTGATTCAGAATTGATCACTTTTAATTAAAAAGGGATGCACATTGATGTTATATGCAGCTATTGAACACCAGATGCAAATGTTGAACATAAAATTAATTAAAAAAAGTGACTTGGGATTTCAACTACTTGATTGAAAACAGATGCAGTCGATTATCACAAATTTATTTTAACTCACGACCTTCAATTATCACATTACATGACTCTCCTACCAGGCAGTGGTAATAAATTGCGTTTGCATGGAGTAAAGCTCGATAACTCAAAAGTAATTCCTATCGACTGACCCAGGCGTAATGCAAAGTGCGAGAAGAATTCTACAGTAGACGGCCCATGAAACCCTCGTGGAAACTTTGCCAACGTGATCCAACAAATTAATCAGTGGCCGGAGCGGGCGCAAAATCACCGAATACAGCGTGGCAGAACAGCGTCTTTGTGTGGACGTCGGCCGACCCTGTGGTGCTGCAAGGGTGCGCTTGTCTATTCACTCCTAGCTATCTTGCTCAGAACTTAGCTGAACCAAAACTTTCTATCTCCAAGCTCAATCGTTCCATTTGCTAAGTCCTAAACTGCAGAGATGCTCACTCTTTCTCAGGCAAGCTGAGTAAAGAACGCCACGTCCGCACTCTAGGCAAGCAGGGAATGGAAGACCTCTACTGAGACTTCTGCCAGTCTGCTCTTCGCCTCGGTTTCCCCTCCAGCAAAATCACTTACACCAATTGCAGCACAAGTCGCATTAATTATGCGTCGCTTCCCAGCGCCGACCAATGCCTGCTCTGGGAAGTGAACAAATTGCCACAAAATTTCCCTTCCTGTCAACTTCTTCTTTTTAGCTCCCTCCAGGCCACCCATCAAGGTTAGCGTCGGCACAAACACCAAGATCTCCGGAATTCTGACTCCCAGGAGAGTACTTCAAATTCCTTGGTCCTACATTCCCATCGGAGGCCGGCGTATTTCATGCTGTCGCTCATCACCTGATTTACTTCAGGCTCTGCAGACGACCGTGAATTCAACACGAAGTTGCTACAGTCACGAACACGCATATTTTGACCTCTGATGACCGCTCCACCATAGCTTGCGCGGCTTTGTCGCATGTTTCACAGAAAACAGGATGACGGACATTTATCAACAGGCACACAAGTTCTCCGTCTGTTTCCCAGTACACCAGCATGGAGTTGGGGTCAACAACCCACTCACTGTCACTCATCTTAAGGCGGCTGGAGGCCGCGGCATGTTACCGCTTTCTCAGAGCTTGAGCTGCCCTAAGCTGCCTGTTGTCGCTTCCCTTTGCTGTTCCCCAGCCGGCCACGGTCAACTCTAAATGTTTCCCTGGGGTAAGCTAGTGTACAGTAAATCGACTCGTTTCCACAAAGTTTTCATGTCGTGTGAATTCCTTTAAAACCATCACCCGACATTAATTATTCCAATACGTCCTCTACAAGATGCATTGTGCCTTGTCAGTCATTTTTTGTTCAGCCGTACTGTTCGCTCAACATGAGTTAGGTGATCTTTAATGACTTCATGTAAGGGGCATAGTTCTTGCCATCTTACATAGCCCCTCTCTTCAAATCAATTTTGTAGTACAGGTGACGACTCTTATGGTGTTACCACCTGTGGTACGAAATTAATATCTCCATAACTGTTATTGTAATCCATTCACGTGGTTAGTTACGGGCGATTGCTTACCACTGCCTCCTCTCTGATGCAAACTCCCACTCATTCCTAGGGTACCTGTCTTCAATGACTGGATTTACTGTTAAAGACGTGGTCATTATTTAGTCTAATTTTACTTTAATCTCTGCCGATTCCGGAGACAATTATTGGTCAGAGTACTCAAAAGAAAACTACAATTATATTACAAGGACACACGTCGCAAAGGGCAATTACACATGTTTAAGCACCTCTGTGCTTGTCATTTGAATGGCAAGACCTGCAATTATAACTTAAGGTCCATTCACTCTCAGTTATCCATCCCTACTCGACTTAAATTACTAAAAACATACATGAACAATATTCGTGTAACATTTTGTGAAGTTGATAGTAGTTGCTCTCATTAAATTATATGTGAATCCCCCTTTGACATTTTATAAATACAAGTTTTTTTGTGTCTGTCTCTGGACATTTATACTGTGCATGGTGTGTCATTTTTACACAATTCAACAAGGTAGGGCCCAGTCCAGTGTCTGGATTGTGTACACACAAGTACTTATATATATATATATATATATATATATATATATATATATATATATATATATATAACACATGCAAAATGACAAGAATCATTGCGTATTGAGCAACCACTGTTGTGTATTTGTAACAAGGTATAAGTATGAAATCTTTTTCTAACACAAACAGACGTGGCATGAAAAATATATGACGTTTTAACAAATGGCACATTTATAAAATCATAACCTTCTTGTAACATAATTCATAAACAGAACAAATGAATACGTTCGTTGAAGCGCATGTTATTCATTTGAATCCACACTGACACACTCACACACACGGCGCAAGTTTCTTGCAGGAACGGAAGTGAGAATAGTTCTGACTAGCAAGTTGAGGGATGGCTAACGACTGAGAAGAGAGCAACGTCGATTACGGAGATGGCGCCACAGGCGCCAGCATCTTCTTGAGGCAGGATGGCTCTCACCTAAGAGCTCGTTGCTGACATCTTGTCCGACAGGCACAAGACCCCATCGGTGCCTCTATGATCGGTGACCTCTCGCGGATCAGCCACAGGTCATTGCTCCTTCGATAGACGTCTTAGGGCAAGGGAGGGACCGTGATAAGACAAGAGCCTATTTTTTGCTCAGGCCTTCAAAGTTGGTGTCATTAGGCACAAAGGGTCATCTGGGCTGTCGCTCCACCTGACGTGGCGAGCAACAAATATAGAAAGCTTCTTGGATCTCTTCATTGCTGCCCCCGATCCATACCGTGTACAGAGACCAGGACCGACCTCTTTGTCGTACACGGAGGTGCTGGATGTCACCTCTCCTTGGCTGCTGAGTTGACCACCATCCCCGTCAATTCAGGGCGTGGTCTGCATGCCATCACCATCGTCAGCTGCGTGCTCCCCTCATTGCTGTCGTCCTCGTTTCTTGTCAGCTCGTGTGTGGTGTGCCAGGTGTCGTAGCTTCAGCTCCCTCTTGCTCTGTTACGCCACCTTAACACACTAAGACAACTAATTTTAGTACATGGAAAGTTCTCATGTTTAACCATCAGTACCATACATTTTTTATACATAAACATAGAAAATGCACAAGACAACTTGCTTCACAGTCTTTCACACACACACACACACACAATCAAGGGATAGGGTATCAATATTATCTGGACAGGATCACACCACCATTGGCCAACCCGACTACATATCTACTATTTACTACTTTTTATCTCTAATCTTGTTTATTCTTCTGAATTCTCTATGTAGCAGACGTCCCTCTTATTGTGCCTGCGAACATGTATAAAACACAACAAACTTAGACATGTGTCAATCTTACCAAGATTTTTTGTTGGAAGCTTGGATAGCGTCCTTTATCGTGTTCTATTGCGACACTTCTTCTCTCCTCTGTTTTCTTCCCGTTTTCTCCTTTTGTCACAAATGGTTTTATAATGCCTGTGAACATGTTTCGGATTAGCAATGTCATAATGGCACAACACAAATATAGCTCACTGCTCAAACTCGCAGTTGTTACACTATCTTGGTATCAACAAGTATTTCTGGCGTATCAATGCTGCTGTTCGCTCTGTAGATGATTACATCCGGTTCATTTTAACATACACTGGGTGCGCCAATTCACGCAACTGCGCATAGCTGTCCACCTCTTACGTATTCAGGGGCATACGAGATGCGTCGGTGCATCCTCGTAACGACCTACGGGACTGGCCACCTTAAACATGTTCTCCAATGACGGAGATACAATTACGGGAACTTTTCTGTAATTTACAGAGTTCCTAAGCTATCTTTTTCTAGGGGTACGCCCAGAAATCCTTGTTTTCCATTCTTTAATCATGTGTCTTTACAAAATACTCTAGTGCCCTTTACTTTCACAACATCGAGAGGCGAGATATCATTATTAATAATAAAAACGCGAAATATCAGCACATATAAACGAGAGACTCTACCACTAAGATCAGTATATACACAAACAAACAAGACACTTTAACAAAAATCCTTATTCTAAGCCTATATTTACTACAATTCCATGTACAATATCTGCAGTTCATCATTCCACAAATGCCTTTACATGTGCTATCGGATGCACTGCCAGTGATTTTCCTGTTTTTATGGATTCTACTTCCAATGCGTTGGCATGCGCTATTCTCCGCACGCGCATAGGCCCACTATACGCGGAGAAGAATTTGTGGCACAACTTCCTTTGCTTGTTTGACAGTCGGTGTGTCTTAATGAGTACCTTTTCCCCAACCACCAATTGTCGTACTCGCGCCCCTTTATCCGCTCGTGCTTTGCGCTTCTCTCCTGCACGTCGGATATTTAGTAGGGCTTTCTCCACGACGGTCCCATGTCGCTGCCGTGTTCTTGGAGGAAACTCCAATAACTGACAGAGCCTGTCCGGCGGGTCCTGGTTCTTTAGTACCGTGATAGGAGCTAACAGGGTGGTGCTGTGGGGTATCTCATTAATTACTTCCTGGAAATCTTTGATGAAGATGTCCCACGTGGCGTGCTTCTTACTGCAGTACTATCTGCAAAGGTTTCGTAAATCTTTCATCGTTCTTTCAGAGGGATTAGAACTGGGGTGGAAGCAGGGTATGAAAACTGGTTTAATTCCATGACTTTCAAGTTTCCTCTTCCATACCTCCGACCTGTACTGTGGCCCACTGTCTGACAAAATATACTCTACTGGCCCTACCTGTGCCAGGAAATCTTTACGTAGCGCCCTGCTCACCGTTGTCCCGGTTGCTCATTTCAATGGTGTCAGGGTGACGTACTTAGACGTTAATTCTAAGACCACCATGATGTATCTATAACCCCTTTGTGTGGTTGGTAACGGACCCATCAAGTCTGTTGCTGCTGTTTGTCTTAATTTCTCCGGAATAATGGGGTACAGAGGCGGCTGCATGGGTACAGTACTTGTTTTCGTCTTCTGACACTTCTTACATACCGCGAGTACCTTGCGTATTCGTCTCTCCATGTTTTTGAAGTGACAAACGCATTTTAGTTTCAAAAGCACTTCCTGGGTCCGAAGTGAGCGTAACTGAGATGTGTATACCAGATGAGTTTGTTTATTACTTCCTCTGGCACACACACAACCCACAACGTCTCACCCGGATTTCTTCTGTAAAACAGGACCCCCTTCCTTAATAGATAATGCTGTCTAAGCCTGGCTTGCGTTCTGTCTTTCCACTTTTCTTTTATTCCTCACAGCACACGATCTTTGTCTTGTTCTCGCCCAATATCACGCATTGAAACTGTGATATAATTTTCAAATGCCACTTTTCGTAGGAGAAATGTTCTTGTTCCAGTTCTTGAGCCTGATAATCGCTTATCCCCAGAGGGGAACGGGATCGCGCATCCGCTATTACATTTGTGGCTCCCGGTACGTAGACTATCGTAAAATTGAATTCCTGGAGGACAGCAACCCATCTCGCAAGCCTCCCATGCGTTAATTTGGCCCTAAGTCAGAACTCCAGAGCTCTATGATCCGTATAGACATGTGTCTTACGTCCGAATAAAAAGTACTTGAACTTCTGGAACCCTCACACTATCGCGAGGGCCACTATTTCGGTTACTGAGTAGTTCCTTTCGCTTTTACTCAGCACCCGACTCCCGAACGCGATCGTTTTGTGTATCTTTACTCCATCTTCTTCATATTATTGGAAGACCATTACGCCTAGCCCGGTTTTCGCGCTATCCGTGGCCATACAGAAGTCATGCGCCAGATCAGGATGTGACAGAATCGGAGCCTTTACCAGAGCTGATTTTAGCATACTGAATTCGCTTTCTGCATCATTGTCCCATACCCACGCCGCATTCTTTCCGGTTAATTGACACAGTCGTGGTGTCACCAATGCCTCTATATATATGAATTTTTTGTAAAAATTCACGACACCGAGAAAGCCTGTCAGCTGTTTCCTTGTGGTAGGCGTTGCAAATTCTGCGATTGCCCTCATCTGCTCTGGGTCTGGCATAATTCCTTCACCTTAGATGACATGACCCAAAAAATGTACCTGTCTTCCTCCAAAACAGGATTTTTTTTATATTTACCGTCACCCCATGTTTTCTTAATTTGGAGATCACTTCTCCTAAAAGATTGTTGTGAGATTCCCATGTCTTTTCCGCAATGAGGATATCATCAACTTAACATGTTATTCTCTGCCTTAACCCCTCATCCAAAATTGTTCCTAATCCTCTTATAAATGCTGCAGACGAAATATTCAGGCCAAAGGGGACTCTCTTAAATTGATAGCATCTACCAAATGCGATGAACGCCGTGTATCTTCTACATTCTGGATCCAACTCAATTTGCCAGAAGCTGGATTTCAAATCCAGAGAGGAAAACACCGAAACTCCATGGAATCTCTGCAGCAACTCATCGAGCCTCTCGGGTCTGACGGTTTCCGGAACTATGATCGTATTGATCTGCCGGGAATCTAACACTAGTCGAATTTCCCCGTTCCTTTTGTCTAAGATCCTGAGGGGACTGTTGTATTGTGACTTTGCTGGCTCTATCACATCCTCCCTCTGCATCCGCTGGAGTTCGATAAAAACACGATCTCGGTACGCCCACGGAATCGGGTACGGTGGTACTCGAAACGGTTTGTGCCTCTTTACGTCAAATTTATATTGATAGCACTTTATGGAGCCCGTCTTGGAGAGAAAAACTTCAATATTCCTTCGTAGCACATTGTCTAACTTCTTTGTCTGCGTCTCTTATGACCTTTATGCCCTGCAATTTCTCGCTTACTTCCTTATGTATTTCTACTAACTGTGCTTGTTTCGAAGTACTATCTCGATTGTCCGTCCGCCGTCGGCTTCACCTGTTGACTCCTCCTGGTTTGGAAACTGTAGTCTGAGACAGCTCTTTTGTACCTTCCCTGGGATTGCCTGTTCATCGATTCGAAGATGGATTTTGTCACCCTCTCCTAATGTGACTTCTCCTCGACCCAAATTGATTATGGCTTTGTTCGTTGATAGGAAATCCATACCAAGGATAATATCGGTGGACAGTTTAGGAATGACAAAAAGATTAGCAGTCAACTGATGTCCCTGACATTCGAATTTAAACGTGTCTGTTGAGATATTTCTATACTCTTTCCAAGTAATGCACCCCTGACCTTCGTCTTTTGTGTGGCAAGAGTCGGTAGGTTCAGCACATTCTTACATGTCGTAAATACCTCTTCTGAGATCGCTGAAAGCTGGCTTCCACTATCAATTATAGCGGCCACCGTTAAGTCACCTATTTTGATTTTGACTACTGGGTATATTTCTTTATTTTGTTGCCCTTCCTTTTCTTCGAGAAGTAACTCGGTGACATCCTCGTATTCGATAATGTTTATGTTACTGACTAGTTCCGAGGTTACGGACGTTTTGCAACTCCTGTCCGCGCTCTGGTCTAGTCATTCGTAATCCTGCCCTTTAAGGTGGGATGGACCAGGCTTCGGAGGGCGGACTTCGACCTCTTCCTGGTTGTTATTTTGGTAACCATTATTCCTGTTCTTTCCCGATTGCTGATAATCGCCCCAAGTCCTTTGTAATTTATTATGTTGCACCGGAGAATGTCGCTCAATTTCCGTGTACCTTCTTTTCGAGTTGCCATTACTCTTATCTAGATTGTGGCCGTTGTAGTTCGGCACTGGCCTACTATCCCACCGAGGTCCATTATTGCGACGGTTGTTATTTTGTTCACGCTGTCGGCGTTTCTCCCGCACCTGTTCCTCTTGAAATGCGAATTCCAGTTCGCGCAAAATGCTCTTAAATACCTCAGTATCGCTACCACAACGACCGGCAAGTGATTGTTGATACGAGATGGGAAGTTTCATGTAGCGTAATCTGATGATTTCCGCACCGCTACATGGGTTGTCAAGGTACTGGTTCCTTGATGTGACTACGTAGGCTTTTTGTCATATTTTCAAAAAATTTGACCGGACTCCGGTACCCTGCCCCTTCCGTATCTCAGGACATCATAATTTCTTGTTTGATCCTTTCTTGGGTTTCTTTAGACCAATACTTGCCCAAGAAGGCATTTTTGAATTCTTCGAACGAGACGCTCGTCTTCGCTACATTTCTCATGTACTCAGCGGTCGCGCCCTCCATATGGGAGCACACAAAATCCAGCTGGTACATCAATGGCCAGTGTGGGGGCAAAGATAACTCGAATTGTCCCATAAAAGTTTTTGGATGCAAGCTATTACCTTCGTCCTTGTAGTGATGGAACTTTCGGACTGATACAAAATATTTGTAGTCAAACCGGTCATCATTCCAGTTATCATTTCGACCGTTCTTACGATTCGTATGAACTTCGAGAAGTGGACTAATTCGTTCCGACACGCTATCGTCATCTCTCCCCCTCTGTATTTTCGACAGTTGTTCGGTACATCTAATCAGCTGACAGCAATTGTGCTCACTGGACTGCTGCGCGCTGTCCGTGTTTACCTCGGTCGTTGCCTCAGAGCTGTGCATGAAGGCGTGGCTCCCGTTGCTTATAGTGTCAACTTTGTCACACCGTGAAGCAGTTATCTGTGTTCCGGCAAGTGACGGTTCAGCCTACTGCTTGGAAGGGTATGATGGGAGATAAAGGAATAAAAAGTTTACGGTTTAGAGGAAGGAGAAACGGATAAGAACAACTGAGATAAAAAGCTCTTGGGCAGTACAATAGAACAGTAGAGAAAGGTTTTGGAAAAAAAGGGGGGGAGATGTATTGTATTTTGAAGTTCAGTTACAGCTAATGCCGGAAAGAAGAGATTGCAGAGAAAAAGACGCTGGAGTCGGAGTCAAGGTGCCAAGTTTTCGTGATAATATGAGGTACCTGTAGTTACAAAAGAAAAAAAAAAGGGAAAAGAAATTACTAACCCACTAACCTTCATCACCATCAATTTCAATCTTACTATTCATCGTGATGACGATGAGGAAATCATAATCTTTATACTAATAAAATGTTTACATAGAGTGGGGATGAAAGATGTAAAGTCATAAAAAGGGTGATAGGGAAAATTTTTTTGTATAGTTTAAATAAGGACTTTATTAAAGTTTCTGAACAATTTAGTGTTTGGAAAGCTTGTGACGTATTTTAAGGGAGTAAGGGTTATGATAAGATAGGCAACAATATCATGTAAATTAGAGAATGTGTGAGCATATAAATAAAGTAAGATAGACAGAAGTTTGGACAATATCGCGTTATACATGACGTTGTCAAGCATGATGCAGCATTATTGAGGCCAGATCGACAGCAGAGCTGAGTAGAGCGGTTAGGCGCGAGAGGAAGGGACACTGAGTGTGAATGCCTGGTACGTCAGCTTACGAGATGACGAAAGAAGGTGCCTTGGTGGAAGCAACAGTCCAAGAGGATAACTTCTCTGTGGAAAAGTTTGGAGATCTACAACGCGTCCTGGATACGATTAACATGTACCATGATGCGAGTTTTATTCATGTGAAAGCCACATACAATCGTTATAACAACGGTTTTGCGAAAGTGTTAAGTACTTAGCACTTCTACCACAAACTGTTTAGAGCAGCATACGGAGAGGTGATGATTGTCCATTGAACCGGAATGGAGGAAGACATATTACATCATGGACGAGCGGGTGCTAAAATTCACCGGAAAAAGAAGAGGCGCATTTCGATAACTCGAGGTTCAGAAGTGCTGAAACCGTTATCAAGCTGTTGTTGTTGTCTTCACTCCTGAGACTGGTTTGATGCAGCTCTCCATGCTACTCTATCCTGTGCAAGCTTCTTCATCTCCCAGTACTTACTGCAACTTACATCCTTCTGAATCTGCTTAGTGTATTCATTTCTTGGTCTCCCTCTACGAATTTTACCCTCCACGCTGCCCTCCAATGCTGAATCTGTGATCCATTGATGCCTCAGAACATGTCCTACCAACCGATCCCTTCTTTAGTCAAGTTGTGCCACAAACTCCTCTTCTCTCCAATTCTATTCAATACCTCCTCATTAGTTATATGATCTACCCATCTAATCCTCAGCATTCTTCTGTAGCACCACATTTCGAAAGCTTCTATTCTCTTCTTCTCCAAACTATTTATCGTCCATGTTTCACTTTCATACATGGCTACACTCCATACAAATACTTTCAGAAACGACTTCCCGACACATAAATCTATACTCGATGTTAACAAACTTCTCTCCTTCAGAAACGCTTTCCTTGCCACTGCCAGTCTACATTTTATATCCTCTCTACTTCGACCATCATCAGTTATATTGCTCCCCAAATAGCAAAACTCCTTCACTACTTTAAGTGTCTCATTTCCTAATCTAATTCCCTCAGCATCACCCGACTTAATTTGACTACATTCCATTATCCTCGTTTTGCTTTTGTTGATGTTCATCTTATATCCTTCTTTCAAGACACTGTCCATTCCGTTCAACTGTTCTTCCAAGTCCTTTGCTGTCTCTGATAGAATTACAATGTCATCTGCGAACCTCAACATTTTTATTTCTTCTCCATGGACTTTAATACCCAGTCCGAATTTGTCTTTTGTTTCCTTTACTGCTTGCTCAATATACAGATTGAATAACATCGGGGACAGGCTACAACCCTGTCTCACTCCCTTCCCAACCGCTGCTTCCCTTTCATGCCCCTCAACTCTTATAACTGCCATCTGGTTTCTATACAATTTTTAAATAGCCTTTCGCTCCCTGTATTTTACCCCAGCCACCTTTAGAGTTTGAAAGAGAGTATTCCAGTCAACATTGTCAAAAGCTTTCTCTAAGTCTACAAATGCTAGAAATGTAGGTTTGCCTTTCCTTAATCTATTTTCTAAGATAAGTCGTAGGGGCAGTATTGCCTCACGTGTTCCAACATTTCTGCGGAATCTAAACTGATCTTTGCCGAGGTCAGCTTCTACCAGTTTTTGCATTCGTCTGTAAAGAATTCGCGTTAGTATTTTGCAGCTGTGACTTATTAAACTGATAGTTCGGTAATTTTCACATCTGTCAACACCTGCTTTCTTTGGGATTGGAATTATTATACTCTTCTTTAAGTCTGAGGGTATTTCACCTGTCTCATACATCTTGCTCACCAGATGGTAGAGTTTTGTCAGGACTGGCTCTCCTAAGGCCGTCAGTAGTTCCAATGGAATGTTGTCTACTCCCGGGGCCTTGTTTCGACTTAGGTCTTTCAGTGCTCTGTCAAACTCTTCACGCAGTATCGTATCTCCCATTTCATCTTCATCTACATCCTCTTCCATTTCCATAATATTGTCCTGAAGTACATCGCCCTTGTATAGACCCTCTGTATACTCCTTCCACCTTTCTGCTTTCCCTTCTTTGCTTACAAGGGAACCTCCCCATCGCACCCCCCTCAGATTTAGTTATAAGTTGGCACAGTGGATAGGCCTTGAAAAACTGAACACAGATCGATCGAGAAAACAGGAAGAAGTTGCGTGGAACTATGAAAAATAAGCAAAATATACAAACTGGGTCGTCCATGTGCAATATAGGCAATATTAAGGGAAGTGTGAGACGAGGAGAGCCGTGGTCCCGAGGTTAACGTGAACAGCTGCGCAACTAGAGGTCTTTGATTCAAATCTTCCCTCGACCGTAAATTTTAACTTTTTATTTTCAGTTTATGTGACAAACCCTTATGTTTTCATCACTTTTTTTGGAGTGATTATTACATCCACAAGAAAACCTAAATCGGGCAAGGTAGAAGAATCTTTTTACCCATTCGCCAAGTGTACTAGTTAGGTGGGTCGACAACATATTCCTGTCATGTGACGCACATGCTGTCACCAGTGTCGTATAGAATATATCAGACGTGTTTTCCTGTGGAGGAATCGGTTGACATATGACCTTGCGATCAAATGTTTTCGGTTCCCATTGGAGAGACACGTCCTTTCGTCAACTAATCGCACGGTTTTGCGGTGCTGTCGCAAAACACAGACACTAAACTTATTACAGTGAACAGAGACGTCAATGAACGAACGGACAGATCATAACTTTGCGAAAATAAAGAAAGCAAAATTTTCAGCCGATCGCAGATTCGAACTAAAGACCTCTCGTTCCGCAGCTGTTCACGCTAACCACGGGACCACGGCGCTCCTCGGTTGACATCCCCCTTAATAATGCCTATCTTAGGCATGGACGACCCAGTTTGTATATTTTGCTTATTTTTTCATAGTTCCACACAACTTCTTCTTGTTTTCTCGATTGATCTGTGTTCAGTTTTTCAAGACCTATCCACTGTGCCAACTTATAACTAAATCTGAGGGGGGTGCGACGGGGATGTTCCCTTGTTAGAACTGGGTTTCCATCTGAGCTCTTGATATTCATACAAGTGGCTCTCTTCTCTTGAAAGGTCTCTTTAATTTTCCTGTAGGCAGTATCTATCTTACCCCTAGTGAGATAAGCCTCTACATCCTTACATTTGTCCTCTAGCCATCCCTGCTTAGCCATTTCGCACTTTGTGTCGATCTCATTGTTGAGACGTTTGTATTCGCTTTTGCCTGCTTCATTTACTGCGTTTTTATATTTTCTCCTTTCATCACTTAAATTCAGTACTTCTTCTGTTACCCAAGGATTTCTACTAGCCCTCGTCTTTTTACCTACTTGATCCTCTGCTGCCTTCACTACTTCATCCCTCAGAGCTACCCATTCTTCTTCTACTGTATTTCTTTCCCCCATTCGTGTCAATTGTTCACTTATGCTCTCCCTGAAACTCTGTACAAACTCTGGTTTAGTCAGTTTATCCAGGTCCCATCTCCTTAAATTCCCACCTTTTTACAGTTTCTTCAGTTTTAATCTACAGTTCATGACCAATAGATTGTGGTCAGAGTCCACGTTTGCCCCTGGAAATGTCTTACAATTTAAAACCTGATTCCTACATCTCTGTCTTACCGTTATATAATCTATCTGATACCTTCTAGTACCTACCGTTATCATACCATACGAAATTCAGCAAATGCGAAACATTCCCTGAACACTCATGGGAGTAAGCAAGAGAATGATGAAAGGTTGTCCAATCTATCTTGATGAATAACCTGATACAATTAAGAATATAAAACGATTTGAAATAAAACACCATGATAACAGATTATACAATAACGAGGTTAAGCCGGTCTTCAATGCTAATTCCCGGTCCAGAGAAGAATAAACACAAGTGAGAAGACAGCAAGATGCAACAAGAACAGAAGATTCAACGCAGAAGATTTGGAAGGAAGAAGAACCTGGACCAGAAGAGATCAAGAAACCTTTCCAAATCCCGTCCCATATAAGACCAATATTGCATTTACCTACCAACAAAGAATCCAATTTTAGCTTCTCTAGCAGTACAAATATCTGACATTCCTTACCCCAAAGGGCAACACTTTCGGATATCACACAGAGAGATGGGAGATGACTACTCATATGGATACCAGGAGACGAATTGTCCAATGGTGAATCGGCATTAAGGTACAAAGAATGACGAAGATAAGTTTTTATGCTGCCAAGAACAGATCTCTAATACGATTTCGCCACAGGCACATGCAGAATGGAAAAAAAGGCAACCAAGCATTCACGACACACTCATACCTTCGGCAACCTTTCTCTATGCCGACCGTCATTCCAGACTCAGTGGAAACACGTCGAGGCACATGGCCGACCGTCATTCCATGCTCACTGGAGACACGTCAAGGTACATGAAAAGGAAAATGACAGCTTCAATGAACCATGTTGAAGATATAGGAGAAAGGAGTGTCTGTGACAGAGTAGTATCTGGTTGAACTGAAAAAAAAGGGAAAAAATTGCGAATAATTGAAGTTTATTGTTGTTTAAAAATATTTAATTTTTGAAGAATCTTGTGTGTCAGAAACAGATCTTTATTAATAATACTTTTAAATTATAATATCAATAGTAATTCCTTGTGTTTTATAATTTTCAACATGTCTGATCTAAAAGAAACCAAATGTTAACATTTTCTTGGGAGGCTAAACTTCTAGTATGCAAAGTAATTAGTAGGATTAAAAATTAAATATGTTCGTAAAAGTCACCAATAATTTAAAATATTTGTAAAGTTATAATCCATAAGTTTAAGATTTTTGGGGATGTAAATATGTTTGTGAATAGGATTATGCTTTTAAAGCTATGAGAAGGACATGGGTAAGTTTATCATAAATCAAGAAATTATTGTAAGAAATGAAACTTCTTAACTTATAATTGTCAAGAAAAAAAGACGAAAAGGGTTGAGACTAGACAATAAGTATTGAAAAAGGGGAGGGTAATGTTAAATGAAGATTTCCTCAACTTCAATACATCTACATCATCATTTAACATTATTCTTAGAGTCAAAGACAGATCAGTCTCAAATTTAAAAATTTAGAAATGGTACTTATTTATAGAGAAGCTCTAATTTGCTTGAATTTAAATTAAAATTAAAAGATAGATAACTATAAAATAGAAAAAAGGACTTCAGATTAGTTAAGTAATTGTATTAAATTAGACAATTAGAAAGAACATGTGAAATTTTGGAAAAATATTGCATTAGTGCTCAAATCAGTAATATACATGAAATGAATTGTACTGTAAAATAACTATAAGGAAAGTAGAACGAACCACTGTTTATTTGTGCCATATATTAAAATAGAAAGTTGTTCAATAAATACGTCGATTGCTACAGTCACCAGTTCAAAACAATTTCGCACTGACTTCAATAAATTTCTCAACCATTGACTGACCCAGCGGAAAATTGAACATGGGAGGAGGACGGTATGTAAGGTGGCAGATTAAATGAAGGTCAATTTCGCCCTTACATGAGAGTTTTTATACATTGTAACAGGAAGGTAAATATATCAGCTGACATACTTCAGCGAAAATGAGCAGATTTGCCTGTTAAAATGTACAATAGGCAATGCAAAGAGATGACACTCAATCGATGGTATTAACATGCTGAACCCAAATCCTGCATCTCAATCAGCAAGAGGTGAAACAAACCACTGTAGGAAATATTTCGTTTGGTAGCAGATGTGAGTGGCGACATCAAGTACAACACGAAGCTCTTAAAAGCGACCTGCGGCACAGAACAACGAACGGCCCAGGTGACTCATCCATGAGCGCAAGTAGCGGGCCACCGAAGTGGTATGGAAAGAATCTTTAGAAAACTGCGCTGCGGAATTTCCAGATGGATACGAACAAACTGGTGATGCAGCTGATCACATGAACTGCACGTGGTACACTCATGATGTACACATGTAACTTTTAGGCGTCTCGAGTGGGCACAGAAAGTCCGATTGGCTGACATGAACTAGGAAGGGGCCGGCCGCGGTGCTCCATGAGATCTGCTACAAGGGACTACAGAACTGGTAAGAGGAAGTTCTACGCAGTTCTAGGCGCTGCAGTCCGGAACCGCAGGACTGCTACGGTCGCAGGTTCGAATCCTGCCTCGGTCATGGATGTGTGTGATGTCCTTAGGTTAGTTAGGTTTAAGTAGTTCTAAGTTCTATTGGACTGATGACCTAAGATGTTAAGTCCCATAGTGCTGAGAGCCATTTTGAACTAGGAAGGAATAAAGTGGTGAAACTTTGATGCAGCTTTATGTAAGACCCTTTGCAATTGGCAGAGATAGTTTCCACAAAATAAAAGGAACGCTCCTACTGGTTGGATAAAGCTGTGACGAGGAGCACACGAAAGGACCTGGCGGCGGGGGGGGGGGGGGGGGGGGGGGACAGTTTTGTTTTGAGAGACACAAGACCGAAAATTTCTGGGACTCTCCTCTGAACCAACGTCAAGTGCAGAACAGGGCACATCATGCTCTGTACGATGCAGAGGAGTAATTTTGAGTGAACACTGCGTTCACTTTCGCTGACATTCAGCTACATGTTAGCTGTAGTGTAGTTGAGATCCAACCCCAGAGAAACGAAACAACCACATAGTTAATGGTTCTTGTGAGTATGAGAGAGCATTGTAATATGCACGCTGCTCCATCCATGCATGTCCATATTGCCATATTTCAAACGCATGTTTTCTCGCCTAATGAGAAACATAGGAGAGTTTCTGCTGAAAAAATCAGCAAAGTTTTTGATTAGCTTTTATAGGACTTTCAGTGGACGAAGGCAGCCATGCAGCCAACAGCTCATCGCAGCTAAGGTTCAAAAATGGTTCAAATGGCTCTGAGCACTATGGGACTCAACTGCTGAGGTCATTAGTCCCCTAGAACTTAGAACTAGTTAAACCTAACTAACCTAAGGACATCACAAACATCCATGCCCGAGGCAGGATTCGAACCTGCGACCGTAGCGGACTTGCGGTTCCAGACTGCAGCGCCTTTAACCGCACGGCCACTTCGGCCGGCTCGCAGCTAAGGTAAATACCCTGTGCAGAGGCATAAACTTGTTGGTTCCACAGCTTGCATCCACTGTGAACGCAAGCAACCCTGAGTAATCTTCTGCTCAGCTTGTCACAAAAACTAACCATCCTGCATAGACTTGATCGTCATCCTAAATAATACCAAACATAGAACTGGAAATTGATGATTTGTTGTAATATTGGCCAACTTCATGATGTAGTAGTAAGAATAATTTTGTAAAGAACCTTCTGGTTAAAACTTGATGCTGTTATGTTTAGAGTTATTTCGATTAAACAGGTCGAAATGCGTCATCTTGACAACTGTCCTAACATTGTCATGTTGCAATCTATGTAAATTAGTGTATTTCTTTGACAATAGTTCTGAATTAAAAACAATTGGTGTACAGCTATACACCATTGTGCTTTTTCATAAAATAAGGGTCCACTCCTTACCCCAGTAATTTATTCTGTAGTTGCTAACGCACTCAAAGGGTGTTTTGCTGATGTCAGACGATAGAGAAAAGGAGTGGAGTGTCAGAACAGTTGTTGTAATATTATTACATACTTACTTTCAGTTATAACAGTCATACTCCTCTTGTGTTTGGTGGTATTCGCTGCTCCCTATCGGCACTTCATCCTTTTACTTTGATCAGGGCCGGCCAGAAATTCTGTACGCGTGCGGTGCTCCTGCACATGTGCAACTTCCGGGTCACAGCGTGCACGCCGCAGCCGTCAGCGTTCATGTAGTGCATGTTTCTACCCACAGATGTCGCTTTGTCCACTTGCTGGGATACTGTGTACCGGCGCATTCTAATGCTCTTTCCACAGCTTGCAAGCCTACCATGGGAAGGTATTTCGCGTATTAAACATTTAAAATACTGTCACAGTCTACTCATTGAGACGTCTACTTTTATGTTAACACTTCAACCTAGTAGGACAAGTAATACAGTTAACAACCGTGGGTTTTTATTAAGGCAGCTTGACTGACGGCACGTAAATACGAGTAATGTTTTTGATCTAGTATTTAAGAAAGAGAGCACATAGCGACTTCCAACGAACCTTATTCATGATTTCAAATAACATTACACTAATGCAATGTTTCCTAACACTAATTGTCGGTGCCCTCAGTTACACCCACATAATTTCTGTCTCACGGACCTCTGAACTGAATGATAACCGCAGACCTCTCGATGATCACCTGTTATTTCAATACCATTATTGCTACATCTTTCATCAGCTTCGTCTGATATCTGCACAATAACCGACAATTAGATGAATGTTACGTTTTATCGACTTCAGCTGAGTGTAGCGCTTCACACATTAAAAAAAAAACCGTAAATGTAAGTATACATTGGAACAATCGGTTTAATGATCAACTTTCCTGATAATAATGTAACATGGAGCAGAATGAGGCACTAAGGCACAGTTAGTAAACAATAATTTTTAATTATGAAAGGAATAAATCCAAACACGTTTATCACTGGTCATGATAAATGATAATCGAGTTGATGTGTCTCATCCATTTTCTTAAGGACATTTAATTTTGCTTGCCGTTCTTCACTCTTGAGTACACTACACTCGTCTTTGTGATATGTATTGTAGTGTCTTTCAATTGAAAACTTACGCTGGCCGCCTATTATTCGGCGGCATAGCAAACACTGTGAGTTTTCACCAACGGCTACAAAAAAGAACTGCAGTTCCCAGTCATTTTTAAACCACTGAGAACATAGAGCTCCCGTCCATTGCTTTTTCACAGTACCTGCCATTTCTCAGTACTTCTCTGTTAAGGTTACGGTTACCAGGGCTAAACGAGACTGGGTATGTTGCGCTCTTGCTTGTACCACATAAACAGGGAAGTGGAGCCGCCGCCGTTCATTTAGGACACATGTCTAATAACAGATGTCGCTGTCGCTCGCTGTCGCACACGTGCGCACATGTGCAGCACTTCCGCACTTCTGCACACTGTGCAGCGTTTGGCCGGCCCTGACTTTGATGGTCAGACCTCGAATGAGCGGCTCTCGGCTAGCTGGATTCATAACATAATAAAGAGGAGGCGAGGGGTGAACCCATTTCCTATTGTTTTAGACATCCTATTAGTCCAAGGTGAACAGGAGGGGGGAAGAGGGAAGGAGGACCTTGAACAGATGGCGATGGTTTCCTGGCGGGAGAAGAGTGGGAGGTGACCTTGACTATGAGTTGCCCAAGTGTATAACCTGATACCTGAAGTGACCTCGAGATAAGATTGTAACGTTTCCTCGTACTCTCACTGGTAAACTATTGATACATAATTAAGTTTACGTGAACATGTGGTGTCTGTTGTTTCAGACATGTCTGAAAGAACAGACATCACACATTCGTATGACTGATTCACCTCGATGGCCAATGAATTCGCAGCCTTCAGTGGGGTACACGTTTACGTTCGACCTCCAGTGAGACTACAATTACCGAGCATGGAGTACACAGACGGGGGCTGCGGATAGGCGGCGCCAGGTGGGAGCGTTAGTCAGCTGGGGAGTACGCCGATGCAGTCCACGCAATTGCGATAAACACTGCGTCCGGGGCCGGCCGCGGTGACCGAGCGGTTCTAGGCCCTACAGTCTGGAACCGCGCGACCGCTGCGGTCGCAGGTTCGAATCCTGCCTCGGGCATGGATGTGTGTGATGTCCTTAGGTTAGTTAGGTTTAAGTAGTTCTAAGTTCTAGGGGTCTGATGACCTCAGAAGTTAAGTCCCATAGTGCTCAGAGCCATTTGAACCATTTTTTGAACTGCGTCCGGGGTGCGCAGTGTTTGAAGTATCTGCCAAATCCCGGTCTAGCACATTTTCTCTCTCGTCGCCGCTGATCCCGCATAAAACCCCGATACACCTGATATCTTCAGTTTTTTTCCTTTCCTTTCTTTTCTCCCCAATCCATCTTCGATATACATAGCAATTATGTTTGTGCGGAACACTCAGAGCGAGAGTGCTACTCGCATTTGTCCGATTTTTCTTCATGCGGTGGGTAGCTGCTCTTCCTCCAATTAGCAGATCAGGAGTTGCTACCATACCTTATAATTGAAACTCAACATCATGAGGCACAGACATGTAAATAGAGGTCCTACAACTGCGCCCTGTGGGCTTCTCGCACGAGACGCCATAGAGCCAGGAGAGCAGCGCTAAACGCCAACCCGGCCGACGGCCGCGGCTGCCGGGAACCAGCGCTCAGCCACATAACAACGCGTCTGAGTCACGCTGTTAGCTGCCGCTCGTGCTCCCCCCAGCTGCCGCTGCTTCCGTTTCACCGAGGCACCGCCAAACAGATGAGCAACCGTCTTGTTAAAACTCGTCCATACATTCAGCTGCTTTTTCATTTTTATATTTCTAGGGGGAGGGAATGTACCGGGTGATCAAAAAGTCAGTATACATTTGAAAACTGAATAAATTACGGATTAATGTAGATAGAGAGGTACAAATTGACACACATGCTTGGAATGACATGGGGTTTTATTAGAACCAAAAAATACAAAAGTTCAAAAAATGTCCGGCAGATGGCGCTTCATCTGATCAGAATAGCAATAATTAACATATCAAAGTAAGACAAAGCAAAGATGATGTTCTTTACAGGTAATGCTCAATATGTCCACCATCATTCCTCAACAATAGCTGTAGTCGAGGAATAATGTTGTGAACAGCACTGTAAAGCATGTCCGGAGTTATGGTGAGGCATTGGCGTCGGATGTTGTCTTTCAGCATCCCTAGAGATGTCGGTCGATCACGATACACTTGCGACTTCAGGTAACCCCAAAGCCAATAATCGCACGGACAGAGGTCTGGGGACCTGGGAGGCCAAGCATGACGAAAGTGGCGGCTCAGCGAACGATCATCATCAAACGCGCAGGAGATCTTTCACGCCTCTAGCAATATGGGGTGTTTTTTTTTTTTTTGGTTCTAATAAAACCCCATGTCATTCCAAGCATGTGTGTCAATTTTTACCTATCTACATTATTCCGTGGTTTATTAAGTTTTCAAATGTATACTGACTTTTTGATCACCCGGTATATATTACAGAAGATATGATGGACAATTTTAAGGTATAACGTGTTTCATAAAAAAGTAAATATTTTAGGGTTTGTAGTACAGGTTAATTCGAATAAAACATTCAGTATAACATGTTTGCAGTGATACAGTTGCTAGACCGTAACCCAAACGGTTACTCACAGAAGGTGTTGAGGAAAGGGGAATGATTAAGTTCAAAGTTCATTTTCGTAAATTTAACTTCTGACTTCAATGCACTTTTTATGTCCCATAGTGCTCAGAGCCATTTGAACCATTTTTTTCAATGCACTTTCGAATTCTCTCGATAATATCACGTGTAGCTCTTCTGAGGATATCTTTGTGTTCTTTTATGAGGGCAATGCTATTCGTAATCTGAACGATCAATTCGTCTCTTGTCTTTACTTTTTCTTTATACACTTCGGCTTTCAAACAGTGTCACAGGCAAAACATGAAGACGTATGACATGGCGACCTTAGTGGCCAAGAAACGTGACCATTTCTGCCGATCCATTTTCTGGGGAATCCAAGGCTTAGGTAATGTCACTTGACGACTAAAACCTACAGGGGCTCTGTGGTGCTGGGGGAACATACCCATCCTTGTACCAAAAGGATCCTCTTCCAATAACGCTAATAGGTCGTTTTCAAGAAACTGTAGGTAACAAGACACTGTTAAACGAAGTGGTAAAGCAACAGGCTGAGTCACCTAATTGGCAATCATACCACACCACGCATTCACACGCATACCTTCTTGAAAGTACACTGAGGTGATAAAAGTCATGGGATACCTCGTAACGTCGTGTCGGACCTCCTTCTGTCGGCGTAGTGCAGCATCTCGACGTGGCATGGACTCAGCAAGTCGTTGGAAGTGCCCTGCACAAATAATGAGCCACGCTGTTTGTATAATTGTACATAATTGCGAAAGCCGGCCGAAGTGGCCGTGCGGTTAAAGGCGCTGCAGTCTGGAACCGCAAGACCGCTACGGTTGTAGGTTCGAATCCTGCCTCGGGCATGGATGTTTGTGATGTCCTTAGGTTAGTTAGGTTTAACTAGTTCTAAGTTCTAGGGGACTAATGACCTCAGCAGTTGAGTCCCATAGTGCTCAGAGCCATTTGAACCATAATTGCGAAAGTGTTGCCGGTGCTGCACCATTATGGAGCCACCACCAGCTTGCACAGTGCCTTGTTGACAACTTTGGTCAATGACGTCGTGGTATCTGTGCCACTCTCGAACGTTACCATCAGCTCTTACTAACTGAAATCGGTAGCCTTCTGACGAAACCACGGTTTCCCAGCCGTCTATGGTGCAACCGATATGGTCAGAAGCCCAGGATAGGCGTTGCAGGAGATGTCGTGCTGTTGACAAAGACATTCGCGTCCACTGTCTGCTGCCGTAGCCCATTAACGCCCAGTTTCGCCGCACTATCCAAAAGGATGCGATTTTCGTACGTCCCACAGCGGCTTTCTGCGGTTATTTCATGCATTGTTGCTTGTCTGTTAGCACTGGCAACTCTACGGAAACACCGCTGCCCTCGATTAATTGAAGGTCGTCGACCATTGCTTTGTTCTTGATAGAGAGGTAATGCCTGTCACTGTGGATCTCGAAATACTGAATTTTCTAACGATTTCCGAAATGTAATGTCCCATGCGTCTATCTGCAGCTACCATTCCGCATTCAGAGTCTGTTAATTCCCGGCGTAGCGCCATATTCACGTCGGAAACCGTTTCACATGAATCACCTGAATACAAATGACAACTCCGTCAATGAACTGTTCTTTTACACCTTGCGTACGTGATACTACAGTATCTATATACGTGCATGTCGCTGCCCCATGATTTTTGTCCACTCAGTGTATGTCTCCACAAAGACATGTAGTTTTTCGTTGGATCACCATCGTGAATTAGTAGTGTTTACTGATGCCGTCGTGATCGAAAGTGGGTTCATCAGTAAACGGTATCAACAGGATTACTTGGGGATTTTCAATTAGCCAAAGCCAAAATTTAAATCGCCTGCCTTCTTTTACATCTCGAAGGTGTTGCATCCGCTGTAAATAATAAGCACGGCTGCCGTACAGTGCGTAATATCCGCCATATTGCTGCATGTGGAACACCAATACATGTAGAAATTCTTTGTGTGTTAGCTGAAGAACTTCGTTATACCAACTGAATATTGTTTTCTACTTCATCCACGGTATCTTCATTCGCACGTTCGGATGATAAATGACTGCAAGCAGTACAACAGTTTCACACAGTTTAGTGAAAACACGAGTAAACACTCTTGACTAAGGTACTCTGCGGCTTGGCAAAATTGTCTACCATATTCTCTCAAGCAGCAAACGCATTCCCAACACAAAACCTAGAGACAAATACCATACCTGCATACTCAGCGTTTGTAAATAGGGTAAGTGCTGTGTAATTACACGATGCAGCAAAACTTGCAAACATATCACACTCACAGCTGAATAAGTAAACTCAAGCACAACGTCTCAACTTGAACTGCAAAACAAAAGTGACAGTCGATGAGGCTCACCAACACGTGAATTGAGAACTTATCCCCGTAACCAGCTGTATGTCAGGCAAACAAAAATGGCACAAATATTATATGAAATATTTTATTTCAGCTATTTTATACTACTACCTCCTAAAATTTTTACTATTCCTTCCGAAACGCCAGTATAAATACAACACTTTCAATGGTTTGTGAAAACTGATGGCAGAAGCTGACGTGTACAGTCACGATATGTGAGTCTAGAGCAAATAACTAGAATCCATGGCTTCTGTTTTCTGAACGTGCAGTTGAACAAAATGCGAATGACGTAGAAATCATTCGTTAGGTAATAGATCGTATTCCATCAAAAAATACACTTAACAGTCTAACACGCAGGCCTGCACGAAATTATATCGAACTTTGCGTGAACATGTTTTAAGCCCTTTCCATCACCAGAAGATTTATCATCGCTGCTCTGGAGACGGAACTCGAGTATTAGAATTTTATCGGTAGGGAATTACTAACCGCTGTAAAATTTCGATTGCAATGTTTATTAAAATAATAACAAGACGTCTCAATACAGACACGAAGTTTTGCTCCACCAAACGATCGTAGATGGAACATAAAATTTAGTTTTTGGGCTAAATCATAAATCGAAAATATTAGGTATCTCCCTAGATTCATTTTGTGGACCATGATGTACCTTTGTATAATTTGGTTCATTATGGAATTAATCGAAGAGCTTGTCACTGTTTCTATTCATATCTAATAAAGAGGAAGACAATCCCGTCTTCCTATGTCGAAAAAGAGAGTAATATTTGTATTTGACTACAGTGCAGTAACGTGTGAGTGTGTGAGTGTGTGTATGTGTATCTGAAGTTCTTTACGACTCAATATGTGGTCTAAGTACTCCACTTGCTCTTGAAAGAATTCAAACTTCTGTAGCTAGCTAGCACTTGGGTCCATTTTGTTCCAGTGTTGGAACCGTGGACGCAAGTTCTCTTGTAGCGCACTAACCGTGTCCAGAAAATTGACAGTGTTCGGAACGCTTTGAGCCAACTGCTGTAAAAAAAAACGTTGGAAAATTGCTAGTGCACAACCAATTCGAAAGGCAACCCGTTGCATCGGTACAATCCAAATGGTCTGTTCGTCAAGAGACAATTGTAAATAAGCTAAAGTAGAGAGGTGTTGCAAAAGACTAAAATGGAATGTTAGCTACATATTTATTTGCACACCGCAAGCCTGTTGGAAATGAATCTGAACATTCGGTGCATAGTGAATCAGGAACATCGAATGGTACAACTGTTGCTAGAACGTTGTTGTTGTCTGCTATTTTAAAACCAAAAGATGAAAAAGCTTCCACCCCAAAATTGTTTTGTGCCTGACGTGATGGCACAAGTATGAAAGCAGTTGGATGGCTGACTTTTGTACAACTCCGTTACTGTGCATTTACCAGATAAACGTATTCGCTGCTTGCTGTAAGATTGTAACTTTTGTGACATGTCCTTGTTTGCAGCGCTGCAAACATTGCATTTCGCTATAGGTCTACGGGCACAGGGTTAGTGGGCACCATGTACACTGCTTCCTGTTATTAAAGCGAGGTTGGACCGTAGACTGACTTTGTGAAAAATGTCGTACGTCCGTCTCGGTAGCTGCGCCCTCAGCCTGCCAGCTTGCTAGGTGAATGGGGTCGGGTTGGATTTCTGGCCGGGTCGGAGATTTTTTTTTTTTTCCAATCGGGGAGCCGCGCCGAATGGCCACGCAGTTAGAGGCGCCATGTCACTGATTGCGCAGCCCCTCCCGCAGAAGGTTCGAGTCCTCTCTCGGGCGTGGGTGTGTGTGTTGTTCTTACCATAAATTAGTGTGAATAGTGTCTAAGACTAGGGACCGATCACCTCAGCAATTTGGTCCCTTAGGAATGTACACACACACACACACACACACACACACACACACACACTGATCGGGGACTGAGTGTTGTGTTGTCCTTCGTGTAGTCATAACGGACATTCAACTATCAAGATGGCTGAATGGGCACGTCCCGGAAGCCAAAAAATTGAAAAAACAGAAATTCTGAAGCAAATGGGTGCATCTACTGCTTTGGCATTTGGGATTTGTCCATAAACATATATCCGGAGTCGGATGACGAAGATGAAATTGATGTGTTCCGACCACGCGTACTGTGGGATGAATGGCGACGCTGTTTTACACAATCTATCTCACTTTCAGGAAATTTTTTCTGTGCCCAGATAAATATCTTAAACGATTTTACAGAAAATTCGCTACTCTCCTCAAAATAGTATTGTGCTGCATCTGCCATATCAAAAGTTTTCGCTATTGTTAACACTTCTTCGGGGGTAGGATTTACTAATTTCAGTGCCTGTGCACAAATTTCTTTATTGTGTGCTTATGTAATTATTACATCACGCAGTATCGATTCAGCACAGGTTTCCTAAGAGTTTTGCTCTTCACACCAGAATTGGCATTTACGGGCCAGGCCTGTGAGATGAGATGTCCATACAGCGTAAGAACGATGTGACTTCTTGCGACAACGAAAAAATTCGAGCCCAGCTGCTGCAACACGTGTTTGCCTTTCGTAAAGTTTTGAGAGCAAACTACGAATTTCAGAAAAATCTAATCACTTAGGTTTATCACAAGAACGTAATTTTTGTAGAAGACACAGTATTTTGACATTAATAGATAGTTGAAAAGCACTCTGTTTAGCAGCGTCGGTTATGGTACTGGTCTGTAAGACGAACTACTAACGCCTGTAGTTTGAGTACCAGTCTTCGTCTTTCGGACGAAATTGCACCAATTGTTGTGGTGGATGCTGATGCATTTATTGGCCAGGTTATCCGCTTCGGGATTCTACCGCCGTATTGCAAGTCATTTTATTTGACGCCACTCGGCGACCTGCGTTGTCACTGATGATGAAAGACACACAACACCAAGTCCCCTGCCGGAAATCGAACCCGGGCCCCCTTGAGCGGTAGGCGTTAACGCTACCGCTGCGCTACGGAGTCGGACGTGGTGGATGCTGTACTGGCTTGATTACCTACTGTACTATAAACTTTTCCTACTGCTGATTTTTCAGAATTTGCTTTGGTTGATCTTCATGTCGTGTCCGGTATTGCATTTCAAGTTGCAGCTGTTGCTTTGGTTGTTCTTCCTGGTGTATCATTTCAAGTTGCAGCTTTTTTACCACAGTTTCAGGAATTCCGGATTCATGATCACTGAAATTAGTATGTTGTTCCAACGCACATGCTAATTTCGAGTCCTTGTTACCAATTTTACGCCTGCTACGGTGCAACCTGCAGTGGATCGACCTCGGTGTCAGATGACGGGATTTATCACCCAACAATTGCAAAGTATTTGAGAACAATTAACTGTTTTTGTAACATCGCAGAAACAAACTAAAATCCTATCACAACGCGATAGAGAAAATACTAGTAATTAGTTCGTCGACTGGCCCTTTGTTGCTGAGCCAGGAGCAAGCAGCACAATTTCTGTAATATGTGTGGAATGGCCCGTACCTTGCTGAGGAGCCATCCTTAACGTAGTCGTCGTTTCTGTCATGGCCTTTCAAATGTTTACGTGTTGCTTGTCAGCTGTGAAGCATCAGTGCGCTACTGAGTTTCTTTAGACGTGCGTCAGCACCGTTCACCAGCCATCGCTTTAACGGGGCGATGAGTCGCTTTATTTCCTCGGCTTCGCAGCTTCGTAGCGTAATGTTTCCCAAATGTTATGCGTTAGGAGAGGTCTCTCCCCCCTCCCCCTTCCCAACCCCGCCCTCCAGTGCCCCTCCCCAGCACGTAAAAGGTATTTATAAGTAGAAGGGCATGCTGAAAAGAAATGCATACGAATTTTTTATCTGAATTCTCTGAAAGCTTTTTAAATAAAACGTGTGTTATTCTTCATGTCTACATATTTAATTCTCATCATACCACTCTGGAGACGAACACATTTCTTCCAACGAGAGAGCAAAAATATTGCTCAGAGCACTATGGGACTTAACTGCTGAGGTCATCAGTCCCCTAGTCTTACAACTACTTAAACCTAACTAACGTATGGACGTCACACACATCCATGCCCGAGGCAGGATTCGAACCTGCGCCCGTAGCAGTAGCACGGTTCCGGACTGAAGCGCCCAGAACCGCTCGGGCACAACGGCCGCCACAACGAGAGAGCAGCTTGTTGATACCGTCGTTGTAAAATGTCTGACTTCGAACCTCACATTTGCTTGCACCGCTTCATCACTATCAAAGTGAAGTCCTCGGAGGTATTCTTTTAAGTTCTGGGAACACATGAAAGCCGGCCGAAGTGGCCATGCGGTTAAAGGCGCTGCAGTCTGGAACCGCAAGACCGCTACGGTCGCAGGTTCGAATCCTGCCTCGGGCATGGATGTTTGTGATGTCCTTAGGTTAGTTAGGTTTAACTAGTTCTAAGTTCTAGGGGACTAATGACCTCAGCAGTTGAGTCCCATAGTGCTCAGAGCCATTTGAACCAACACATGAAAATCGGATTGGGTCAAGTCGGTACTGTATGGACGATGATCAATGACAGAGAACGGAAGCCGTCGGATTTTTATAGATGTCGCTGCTCCATGTGTGTACGAAGACTTCGAATTCGAAACTCTATTATAGCACTCTCTTTCCACGCATCTACATAGCTGTGTTACACACCCGTATGTTACTCAATTCGGAGCCCTCTAGTGGCAATAGGCTACAAATATTTGGACATGAAGAATAAAGATGTAGTATATTAATAACGTTTTTTATTTTCAAAAAATTTAGATATTTCGTATAAAAAATTCGGAGACTTTACTTTTCAGAACGCCCTTGTATTATTTTACTGAAAGTGACCTCATCACGAAGAAATATGTTAGTATATCTGTAAAATTCGTTATGCCAAGGTCAGAAAGTAAAGTGTGGTTTTTAGAATTCTATTCCTTCAGTGTTTCCTTTTCAACATATAGTCGTACTTGCTCGATTGACACTCAGGTCGTCTTTACTACTCACCTGGGAAAGATTCAGGAGTTGTTTTCTATTGCTTTTCTATTCCAACGTTGAAAATGTCATCGAGCACATTTTAGGAGCAATTCATCTCACGTAAGTGTCTGGAAGGCGTTACTTCACTGCCAGAAATTGGGCTTGTCCCAAACTTTCATTCACGAATCTTCGCAGTGGTGCGAGGCTCGGTGTCCACATAGAGAGGTCACCACATGCAAGGGTGTAACCAACGAGGGACAAGGCAGGGCAGCTGGCGTCCTTGGCAACGAACACACTGATACATCACTATAATATCACTTTGAAGAAAACTACAAGATGTAATGGATTTAGACTAGTATCATGTGTAACCAGAGGCATTCGTCGTGAAGTTTCAAGACCATTTTAGCGAAATTAAGTTGGTTTGATCGTAATGTGGTTCTCCATTGCTGCTACTTTCATTTGGATCACTGACAACTGAAAAAGACTGATTATTCTAATGAATTATGATTTCCCCATTTTTTATCATCTGTGGGCGACACGTCCGCAGCTCGTGGTCGTGCGGTAGCGTTCTCGCTTCCCACGCCCGGGTTCCCGGGTTCGATTCCCGGCGGGGTCAGGGATTTTCTCTGCCTCGTGATGACTGGGTGTTGTGTGATGTCCTTAGGTTAGTTAGGTTTAAGTAGTTCTAAGTTCTAGGGGACTGATGACCATAGATGTTAAGTCCCATAGTGCTCAGAGCCATTTTTTTTTGTGGGCAACACATGAGTGTTTGGAATAAAACGAGTGATGTAATAGATTCACAATGCATAGTGTCAACTATGATGGCTGATGACGGCTGTGTTGCCGTTGTTTTATATGACACGGATGAGGACCTACAAAAATAGCAGGTGTAACTACAACTGTGCTCATGAACACTCGGTACGTCACGAAATGCCACATCGAAGTTTAAGACAGGTGAAGTTCACTGACTACAAGACTACTAGCAACAGCTCTTAACTGTTTCTTCGGCGAACTGTTATGGAAGGCCAAAAGACGACATACGTTCATTAGACAGACGGTCTGAAACCGTTTTTCCTTTCGCCTTCTACACTACGAATTTCGTGTGTTCTTTCGATCTGATATCACTTTGCAGTATTAACCACAGATTTTTAAACAATATGACGCATCTGTAGTCCATTGCCAGTCTTGTAAGCAGATACAATCTAGGGTCGGCTGTGTTGTGTAGCGAACTAAGCAGCCGCCAGGGGCGCTTATTTAAGAAGTGTTTTTTGTTCGTTTACGTTGTTTGTTGTTTTATGCCTTGATCAGTACAGCACAAAAACAAACTCTTGCGACCTTGCAAGCGACGGTCTCTCAGCACTTTTGGTGGCATACATGAATTGTGTGCATTTCAACCAACTATTTTTCTGCAATTATATTTACATACACAGAAATACGTTTGTGCGATTTGTAATGTAGGTGTGAGATCGTTGACTCTTTGTGCCGAGAAGTATGGAATTATTTTATCTCACTTATCGGACATACATTTCCAAACAATACTGGCACTTTTCTGCACCAAATTAATGAACTCTAGTATGAGTATATTTTTGAACGTCTCTTCGAGACTTCATTGGAGAGTTAGGACATCCCATTAAGTATCTGCAAAACAACTCTCGGTTATTTACAAATACAGTAGGAAAACACTTTTGGGTGTAATGGGGTGCAACATCACCACGCAAAAGTGTCAAGAAAGTGCAAATGAGATTTCAGATTATAACCATTGTAAAGTACAGATCGCATTTTACACAGTAAATTAAAAATTCGTAGTATAATACACTATTTTCTTTCAAATATTGTAATGCGGGTGAACGCATTCTAAAAGTAGGTAAAATTGGGTCTAACTGTAACCAATTTGAAATGAAGGAAATTTATCACGAAAATCGGAAGCGAAGAGGCGTTTTTAACTAAATATTCTTTTTTTCTCTTTTATTTATTTTTTTAAAGACATGCGTTAACATCTTTCAGTCCGCAGCTCGTGATCTTGCGTTAGCGTTCTCACTTCTCGCGCACGGGGTCCAGGGTTCTATTCCCGACGGGGACAGGGACTTTCCCTGCCTCGAGATGACTGGGTGCTGTTGTGTAGTCTTCATCATCATCATTCATCCCCATAACGGTCGGAGGAAGGCAATGGAAAACCACCTCCGCTAGGACCTTGCCTAGTACGGCGCACGGGTTTCCCGCACCGTCCCCTACGATCCTCGGAGTATGGGACCTCATCATCATGAACATCTTTCACGCAGCTACGTCTAACTTTATAAAAAAACGTGAGTATCTAACAACTATGCAAGTAAGAGCCACATTACAAGGGGGTAGGATTATGTCAATTTTTTATCTCGGAAAGCGTCGCGATGTTTCCAGATTGAAAGATCCACTATACATAATCCCTTATGAGAACACAGCCTCTAACAATACCTTGACGTGCAATAACATTTTGCATCCATACTAATGACAGGATTATGAGTATTGCGCTTTACTTTCAGATGGTAGCTATCTATCCGTTCTATTGCTTGAGCCTTGTCCCGCAATTACGCAGTGTCTGCCATTGTTAATCGGATATGGCATGATATGTTTTAACGGATGGCCAGATGCCCTTCTTGCCGCCACCCCATACCCCCCGGGACGGAATTAGTGTACCCCAACTGTCTGTGTCGAGTGGAATCTATGGAATAGTGCGAAAGTGTTCAGATGTCTGCGAGCCGTGTAACTGAGGCGAAACATGGGGACCAGCCCGGTACGCACCTAGCGTGATGTGGAAAACCGCCTAAAAACCACATCCAGGCTGGCCGGCACATCTGACCTCGTCCTTAATTCGCCGGGTGGATTCGATTAGGGGCCGGCGCGCCTACCCAAGTCCAGGAAGCAGCGCGTTAGCGCTCTCGGCTACCTTGGCGGGTACTTTCAGATGGTAGCTAAGGACTAGTAATTATTATTATTGTTGGTTCTTGGCTTCCTACAATTTTAATACATCGTTACTGTGCTGTGCTTCTGCTGATCGTCCTAATCTGACACATTATTTTTAAAACAATATCTAACAGACTATAATTGTATTATCCATCTCGGGAATATAAATCCACAATTTAGAGTTGTTGTTTTTTTGATGAAAAGCATCTAGCGACAATACTAAAACCCTTCGATTTTTTCTCTTCCATTTATCTAAATTCGAAAATAAGTTACTTTTTTGGGCACCAAGTCTAATTATTCCTTAAGCCAGTCGGCATTTCTTTTTTTTTTTATTTTTTTTTTTACAAACCTTCATTCTTTGCTGACATGCTACTCAATCCGAAGTAAACAAAACAACGTCATCTGCAAATCGAACGTAGTTCAAAACAGAGCCCCGCAGGCGTGTGGCCCATCCGTGTGGCCCACACTCCGCTGCAGTGTGCGGGAGGAAGGGTGAATACCCTTCGCGAACGTTGGCGGAAGTTGTCGAAAATAACGTATATTGTATCCACTGATAACGCAATCGTGTGAGCGCTTCTTGACAGCCACACGTGTCACGCGCCTGTCAACTACACCGCCACGCGCTTGCACTCGTTCTGATATTAGCTGCGAATTTGCAGTGTGCGCATGCATGATGCTCTAAGCTTACCACTTCATGCTGCAGTAGCGGTGGTGGCACTCTCGCTGCGCGCCGGGCTGCGACGGCTATCAGGGAAAAATCCACTTTCACGTTGTCAAAACTCTTGGCAGTATATAAGACTACGCCACGTCTTTTTATTAACATAAGTTTCCCCTGAAAGCCTTACTTTTCTTGTAAAAAAAAAAAAGAAAAAGAAAAAGCGTACTTTTCGTTTCACGTGATTTTTTAGTTCCGTAATGTTTCTCATCCCTTGCCCCATAAACCATGGATCTTGCAGTTGGTGGGGAGGCTTGCGTGCGTCAGCGATACAGATAACCGTACCATAGGTGCAATCGCAGCGGAGGGGTATCTGTTGAGAGTCTAGAGAAACGTGTTGTTTCTGAAGAGGGGTAGCAGCCTTTACAATAGTTGCAGGAGCAAGTCTGGATGATTGACTGATAAGGCCTTGTAACATCAACCAACACGGCCTTGCTGTGCTGGTACTGCGAACAGCTAAAAGCTGTTGAATCCTGCCTAGTCGTCAATTGTGAGGTGTCTAGGAAACCTGATTTATCGGATCGCTAGGCAAGCAATTCAAACGAATCGTATTAATGAGTTTTATTGCAAAAAAGGAAAAGACAATATTTAACTTCGAATATTACACAGATGTGTCGCCAGCAAAGGGCGACAGACAAAATAATCAAGTTCTTCAGACTATATAATTCCTAAGCCGCTTCTATACAAGTGCATAATCTTGATGCTCCTATTCGACTGGGCCGCGACCAGTCGTGCGCGGCGCTTATGCTCTCTTCGCATAGAGGCCGCCGCTGTCGCATTGTCATCATGGAGAGCGGTCGGTCAGCGTGCAAATGGCTGATGTCTCACAGCCCCTCTATCGTTCCCGACTGCCATGCCGGCGCTTGACTTTACGCCGTAACAGAAATTACACTCTTAATTTTTTCCCGAGGGCATGCAGCTTTACTGTATTGTTAAGTGGTGATGACGTCCTTTTGGGTAAAATATTCCGTAGGTAAAATAGTCCCCCACTCGGATCTCGAGGCGGGGACAACTCAGAAGGACGTCGTTATCAGGAGAAACAAAACTAGCGTTATACGGATCGGAGGGTGGAATGTCAGTTCACTTAACCGGGAAGGTAGGTTAGAAAATTTAAAAAGGGAAATGGATAGGTTAAAGTTAGATATAGTGGGAATTAGTGAAGCTCGGTGGCAGGAGGAACAAGAATTCTGGTCAGGTGAATACAGGGTTATAAATACAAAATCAAATAACTGTGATGCAGAAGTGAGTTTAACAATGAATAAAAATATAGGAACGCAGATAAGCTACTACGAACAGCATAGTGAACGCATTATTGCAGCCAAGATAGACACGGCCGGCCGGAGTGGGCGTGCGATTCTAGGCTTTACAGTCGGGAACCGGGCGACCGCTACGGTCGCAGGTTCGAATCCTGCCTCGGGCATGGGCGTGTGTGATGTCCTTAGGTTAGTTAGGTTTAATTAGGTCTAAGTTCTAGGTGACTGATGACCTCAGAAGTTAAGTCGCATAGTGCTCAGAGCCAAGATTGACACGAAGCCCACGCCTACCACAGTAACACAAGTTTATATGCCAACTAGCTCCGCACATGACGGAGAGATTGAAGAAATGTACGACGCGATAAAAGAAATTATTCAGTTATTTAAGGGAGACAAAAATTTAGTAGTCATGGGGCCTGGAATGCGACTGTAGGAAAAGAAAGAGATGGAAAAGTAGTAGGTGACAGTGGTTCAAATGGCTCTGTGCACTATAGGACTTAACTTCTGAGGTCATCAGTCGCCTAGAACTTATAACTAATTAAAACCCAACTAACCTAATGACGTCACACACATCCATGCCCAAGGCAGGATTCGCACCTGCGACCGTAGCGGTCGCTCGGTTCCAGATTGTAGCGCCTAGAACCGCACGGCCACTCCGGCCGGTCATAGATAACACTTGGTGTAATAATCATGAAAGAAGGTTGTATACATGGAAGAAGCATGGAGATACTGGAAGGTTTCAGACAGATTATTAAAACGTAAGACAGAGATTTAGGAACCAGGTTTTAAATTGCAAGGCATATCCAGGGGCAGATGTGGACTATGACCACAATCTATTGGTTATGAACTGTAGATTAAAACTGAAGAAACTGCAAAAAGGTAGGTATTTATGGAGATGGCGCCTGGATAAACTGAAGGCAGCAAAGGTTGTAGTGAGTTTCAGAGAGAGTATTAGGGAACGATAGACAAGAAGAGGGGAAAGAAATACAGTAGAAGAAGAATTGGTAGCTTTGAGAGATGAAATAGTGACGGCAGGATCAAGTAGGCAAAAAGATGAGGGCTAGTAGAAATCCTTGGGTAACAGTAGAGATATTGAATTTAATTGATGAAAGGAGAAAATATAAAAGTGCAGTAAATGAAGCAGGTGAAAAGAAATACAAAATTCTCAGAAATGAGATCGACACGAAGTGCGAAATGGCGAAGCAGGGACAAATGTAAGGACGTAGGAACTTGCATCACTAGGTGTAAGATGGATACTGCCTAAAGGAAAATCAAAGAAGCCTTTGGAGAAAAGAGAACCACGTGTATGAATATAAAGGGCTCAGATGGAAAACCCGTCGTAGGCAAAGAAGGGAAAGCAGAAAAGTGGAAGGAGTATATAGAGGGCCTATACAAGAGCGATGTACACGAGGGCAACAGTTTGGCAATGGAAGAGGACGTAGATGAAGATGAAATAGGAGATAGGATACCGCATGAAGATTTTGACAGAGCAGTTCGGATACTTTTGAGCATGATATTACATCACGGATAAGGTTCGTGAAAATATGATAATAGGAATTAGGTCTCTATGGAAGCATATACACAATCGTTTTTCACAAGCTGCACCTGCGAGGGAATGGCAATCAGTGGTACAGGGTATCTTCAGCCATGCACAATATGATGGCTTGCGAAGTATATATGCCGCGCGGAATTAGCCGAGCGGTCTGAGACGCTGCAGTCATGTACTGTGTGCCTGGTCCCGGCGGAGGTTCGAGTCCGCATCTCGTGGTCGTGCGGTAGCGTTCTCGCTTCCCACGCCCGGGTTCCCGGGTTCGATTCCCGGCGGGGTCAGGGATTTTCTCTGCCTCGTGATGGCTGGGTGTTGTGTGCTGTCCTTAGGTTAGTTAGGTTCAAGTAGTTCTAAGTTCTAGGGGACTTATGACCACAGCAATTGAGTCCCATAGTGCTCAGAGCCATTTGAACCATTTTTTTTGGAGGTTCGAGTCCTCCCTCGGGCATGAGTGTGTGTTTGTCCTTAGGATAATTTAGGTTAAGTAGTGTGGAAGCTTAGGGACTGATGACCTTAGTAGTTAAGTCCCATAAGATTTCACACACATTTGAACATTTTTGAAGTATATATAGTCGTAGTTGCAGAACTCCTTTCTCACTTCTGATTCTTTCATTCTTTTGATGAAACCTTATTGGAAGCTGTAGCCTTATTGTGAATATTTTTCAACAAACTGCTGGTAGTCCTTGACTCTCAAGGACTATCAGCTCGTTCTTCTTGTCTTCTTCTTTCGCTACTGCCTTTGCCTCACAACGTGCGCATGTTCGGTAGGGCTAAGTACGGATTTGGCGTGGTTAGTATTAAGAAGTGGTCGGATGCCCTTCCTGCCACCACTCCATATCCCCTGGGACGGAATTAGTGTACCCCAGCTGTCTGTGTCTAGTGTGTACCATGAAATAATGTGAACGTTTTTGAAATATCTGCGAGGCGTGGAACTGAGGCGGGACGTGGCGACCAGCCCGGTATGCACCTAGTGGGATGTGCAAAACAGCCTAGAAACCACATCCAGGTTGGCCGGCACACCTGCCCTCGTCGTTAATCCGCCGGGCGGATTCGATCTGGGGCCGGCGCTCCTACCGGAGTCCAGGAAGCAGCGCATTAGCCCTCTCGGCTAACCCGGCGGGTTCTATCAGCACATACTGGTGTATAATTAAAGTGCAGTTACTCACAGAGGTCCAGTATGGGCTATAATATAACTTGGTGGATGCGCTAATGTGTTAATGCGGAACCGATTTACGCTGGAAAAAATTAGTTCCAATTTTGGCCAGCAGTTGCAAATCTGGCGCTGTACACTGTTTGTATGACAGTATGATATCATTTGATAATCCATAGCGTGAGTGAATAGTACAGCTGTCGACAAGGGAGCCCGTTCACTGTTAGAGAAACTGTTTTATGAGAGCAGCAGAAATTACAGTGCTGCATTGAGAGAGCATCGTCTACTGAAAGGGCTGAGGAGAAGCGCAATCTCATTAAATGGTTTAAAGAGTGTGATAATCAAATTCGGAAACATGGGTGAATTTGCTGTTATACATGGAAGAGGAAGGTGTCCTATGCTGGTGGGAGGTACTGAAGAGGTTGCTGTGATTCTAGATGACGCGACAGGTAGTGTTACAGCTACTTCAGTGTCACGAGAATTTATACCATGGTCAACAGCATGAAAAGTTTAGTGGTCTACTTTACACTGGTACCTGTACAAGATCCAACCGCGTCTTGTGCATGAAGAGCCATATGTGACTGTGTGGTGTGGATTCAAAGCCACCTTTATTTTCGGTCCGTTCCTCTTTCAAGAGAATACATCCAGACAGCCTGTGAGGTGTACTGTGACGTCTGCATTTCATCGAGACCATCTTGTACAGCATGTGATTCCTGCTTTGGAAGAGCGTAACTGTGTGGAAACCACTGTTTCCATGCAAGATGGGGCAACACCTCGTGTCGTTCGCCCAGTGAAAGATCTGCATAATGCAACCTTCCATGAACGTTCTATCTCCATTTGTTTTCCAGATACATGACCTAAAAGAATACCTAATCTGAATTCATGTAACTTTTGGCTCTGGGGATATCTAAAAGAATACGTTTACCGGGGATAATTCGGTCTCTGCCTGATCTAAAGGCCAGTATAAATCAACACGTTGCTCAGATTTCACCGGAACTGCTGTGAGCAACTATTGATCACATCGTCTTGCGTTGACGTCCCCGGTGCTCTTATTGAACAAATTGTTAATAAACAAAATCAACATTATGTCTTTCTCACTTTCACCTTTTCTGCATGCGTCCCGTCTCTAACCCATTACCTATGGAAACATTTCTTTACGTCTTTCGTGCAACCACAGAGCCAGATTTACACTTGGTTGCCGAAATTGGAACTAATTTTTTTTCCAGAGTAAATCAGTTCCGCATTAACGCATTAGAATATCTACGAAGATTCACTGCCATACGATAATTATAGCCCGCTCTGGACCTCTGTGGGTACCTGCACTTTAATTTTAACCAGCTGATATTTTATTGCATCTAACAACAACACCTTCTTCTTTCTATTTGAAGTTACAACTGACTCAGGCTTCTCAACTGTTGAGGTCTGCTGAATGTTTCCTACACCTACTGCTGCAAGAGACTCTCGTCCTTTAAACTCTGGCAGTTGGCCAAAACCTATGTGAAACTGTCTGACTGCATCCTTTTCTAGCAGCCTTCTTAACAACTGCCAGTTGGTCAGTTCCCGGTGTTACATATTGTACAAAGCATGTCCATACACAGTGGGTGACGAGATATTTCTCCGCCACTCTAAGCTGAAAGAAGTGAAAGCGGACTGTAAATGTAGCTTTCTTGGCGATAGAATACGACACAACGGCTAACGTGATTTGAAGGTCATAATGCGTGAGTTTGCAAAGAAGACGTCAAGTAAAATTCCAGTATTAGCACTATCCCGGAAAGAAATATTTTCTCAGATCTTAATTATAGAACTTTTTCTGTTATTTTTAATTGCTCGGTAACTTATGAGGACTCAATAAAATTAGTCCTTTATCACACTTCATATTAAAACGAATGAACATTAGATGTCATAAACAATAAGGTTAATTTTGTTTTACTTTCAGTTTTTTTAGAAAGTTTATACAATTTTTAATTTATTAACTGTAAGGATACATATAATTTTTTGTATGCAATATTTTCGTCAGTGGAGTTTATTTAAGTAATATTTTTCAGTTAAGTTTAACTTCTGTTACACCTACTTACAGAATGTAAAATTTACTGAATCTGCGTATAAAAAATTAGGTAGTGTTACCGGTGGTTGGGGAATGGTGTGATGCAACTTTGGCTGTTACGGCAGAGGCGGAGTATCATCTCAGTACGGCTCTGCTGTGAAGCGCTGACCTGCTTTGTGATAGATCGAGATAGATGGAAGACGATGTGATGTCTCCCCGTCGACTTGATTTTATGCAATTCTCATGCATTTCCAGGGAGTTACCTCACGTTGAGTTGCGCTATAATGTCTTTGTAACTATGTTTCATTCGCGGTGTTCGTACGTACGTAATGTCTAAATTAAATCAACGCCGCTTCTGTTTGACTAACAGTAGCATCTGTCTTCCCGATAACTTGAAACTGTGTACAAGACAAAATAAAAGCTTTTTCCCTGTTGCAGAAAAGGCTTAGCCGTCTGGCGGTATCGACTAGGACTCGGGCGCAAAGTTTTTATCTGACAGAACCGTTCATTGCACCGCACAGAGTGGGCGTCTCATGCTGGAATTATTGGCTCTCCCACGCGTACTCTGCCGGCCAATACTCTTTTTTTCTGTCCAGACTTCAGCTATTTAGGTACGCTTTTCTGCCTGTGCTATAGGAGCATACAGGAGCCTCACATAAACTCAATTCATAGTTGGCTCCTGTATGCCCTATACCAACCAATATTGTTTACTCTGTGACGCTTTGGACTGATGTCACCCGCTGTTATATGCACTGAAGATCGCTATGTGGTAGCTGGAATCTAGTTCCGCTGTAATAAAACGCTATCAATTACTTTCATTTTCTCCATCGTCTATATTCAACGTTCGCTGCGCAAAGCGAATCACAAGGATTCCAATCTAATTATAAGATACTACATTTTTCGTGTTTTGTCGTACATAATTTTACATCTAAATCTAGTTGCCAATATTTGCACCGGTTTATGATCTCATTAACATCTGATAGAAAATTTCAGGAGGCTTTTTCAGACAAGACTTCATTGCAGATACCTACTTCATCAGCGAAAATTCGAAGGTTTCTGTTAATACAGTCTGCAAGTTAGTATTATACAATATGAGCAACAGGGATCTCAAGACATTTTCTTGGAGCACGCTTGTTGTTACTTCTATATCTGCTCAAAATAGCTTGCTGCGTCCCACGTACCAAGTAATACTCAAGCCGTACCCCGTGTAATCGTACTTTGGTTGATCAACATTGGGTTGTCAAACACTTTTCGGTAGTTAAGAAATACGAGTGCAGGTTGAAAAGTAATGTATCCGAATTTTTTATGTGAAAACTCATAAAGCATTTTAAATAAGACAGACTCTATTAACATTCTACAAGTTATTCTTCACATATTTATTTTTCAGCATAGTAACCCTGGCAACGAATACATTTCTACCAACGAGAGACCAGTTTGTTGATACCGTCACTGCAGAATGTTTGACTTTGTTGACAGAGCCACAACCTCGCCTCTGCTTCAACCACTTCATCACTATCAAAGTGAAGTTCTTGACGTCCTTTTCAGTTTTGGGAATAGATGAAAATGGAATGGGGCAAAGTCGAGACTGTGTGGAGGGTGATCGACGACGGTGAACACAAGGCATCGGATTTTTGCAGTTGTCGCAGCGCTCGTGTGCGGTCTGACATTGTCGTGCTGAAGAAGAGGGTGCTCAGTTTGTGGACGAACTCTTCGAATTCGTGCTTTCAGTTTTCTGAGAACCTCGCAGTACCTTGCGGAGTTTACTCATGCCTTTAGGCACGAATTCCAATTGCCCTTCACCTTGAATATCTCAGATCACTGTGAGCATGATTTAGCCTACTGATAGCACGGTCTTTGGCGACGGTAACCTTGCGTGGTGGAACTCCATTGATGCTGTCTCGTTTTCGGTTTGAATATTGTGAATCTAGCATAAACAACCCAACATAGCACATTACTAATGCCGATACAATCACTACAGTATACAGCTTTCATTCGTCTATGGATTTCAACTGGAGGTACGATTTCTGCAGTTAGAACTCGGTTACAGCACGCTGTTTCTATCCAGCGACACAGTTATGTTGCGCACCCCCATGTTACACGCTCGCCCTCGTACTGCACCTCACTGACTGCCCTAACCCACGGCTTTAAGAATGTCAAGTTGGAGGGCTTCCTTTTGGGGTTGTGGCCGTTATTAAACATGATTAAAATATATTAATGTGACAGTGACGGCTAACTACCACTGATTCCTGAATCAAAAGCGATTTGTAAATAACTTGTATTTATTGTAAATTATCTCACGATAGAAATTAGATCATATTGAACAAATCATGAATGAAAACGAATTAAACAAATTGTACACTGTTCTTAGATATACTACACTGGTAAGATTGGCTCTCAGCTCTTAATGTTAAGTTGCTGCGAAATTAGATTTTATTATGCCCCCGAACAAACAAATGGTAAATGCGATCTGACTGCATTCCTATAATCTCAATTGTGTCTGAAATAATACGCACTTCGGACACCACCACCAAGGACAAACCAAACAACATACAAAAAGACAAATAACCAATAACGAATCGTAAGCAAAACTGCACGGATGCTCAGTGGATGGCAAGAACACGATCCAACAACTATTTCTGAGCTTTACTGCCGCTGCTGCAAGTTTTACTATACCGTCTACCAGCGTGCTGGCTCCGTCGATACTGCTGCGGCGTCGACTGCAGCTGCATAGTCTCTCAAATATCTTGAACAGAATAAACTACTCAGAAACTATTAATACCACAAGCCCTATATTTCCTCTAAATGGTATACAACGCTTTCAAGACTGGCTCAACAACCTTTAAGGTACAGCCCAGTGTGTCTTGTACTAACGTGCAATACCAGTATGATAACTCTGTGGACTGGGTGACTACGTTCAATGGTGACCACCAGCCTATAAGGCGGAATCAACTGCAATTATACTAGTAGTCAATGCAATGCCTATAGTGGACGCTGATGTTCTACTGTGGCTACAGACTCTAGATCACACACAGCACAGTCTTCAGAATCTAAGTCCCCGTCTCAGAGCTACCGAACTTTGCGACTGTCGGCTTTCACGGCACAAGACGCTCTCCATCTGCCTCGCTCTCTGCACGATGCTCTCTTGCGACAATCATGCCGCCAAACTCTAATCAGTCAATCCCGACGCTGCAAAGGCTTCCCACATCTCCTCGCGGAGTGATACAATCTCTCCACCTATCCAAAAATTTCTCCGTTCAAACAGCGGGCGTTGACCCTCAGCGTTTCCCGCACTTTCTTATGAACTGCCCAACCAGAGCTCAGCCCATTTGCCGTTGAAACAGCGCGCGACCGGGCGGCGCCAGCGCGTACGTTGGACGCTCTCTGTCTGCTCGACATTTCCCCTCTCTCTCTCACCTGGCACTCGGCGGCGTTCCTTTTGATGCTTGCAGGTCAGTGACCGCACCCCTGGGACCCCCGGCCCCTGCACAATGCTCTTCCGGCGCTCACCGGCCTTCGCCTCCCCGCCTCCATTGGGAAATTTACTTTGCTTACACCTACAGCATGCAACTAAATATTATCATTACCAAAGCCCGTATTATTTCAGACATGTGTCTAATCATCACGTATCTCTCTTTCTAATCCACCTAATAAGACTAATTAACCATTATATGGATTTATTTACTCCAAATATGCAGAATAATCTGCGAAATGAATGTCACAAATGAAAGCCACCTTTCAAAGTGAAATAAATGCGAGTTTATTCTCCATCGATGTGTTCGGAATCCATGCTATTCGACGGGGAGAGGGTCATTCTATTCAAGATTGTGCTGAGCAAAAACCTCTGAGCAATGTATCAAATTATATTCCGTTATGGAATGCACGTTGATGTGCTCAAAAGTGGAATAAGTGATTGCTTGAGCAAAGTTCACTTGCGACAGACTGTTCTCTTAACAAAAAGTTGAAACTTCAAATTGAACAGACGTTTGCTTTGGGACCGCCATTTGCTTTCTAAAGTCTGCGAATCACGCAAACGCAAGTTAGAACTGGATCAAAGATCCATGTCGCACAACTGCTCTCGTAAACTGTGAGCTGCTCAGAGGAATAGCAGCGCTAGCGCTAAAAAGGCGACACTTGTTCGATCGATTCAGCGAAAACTACACAAGGCCCCTATTATGTGCCCCTCTCTCTCTCTCTCTCTCTCTCTCTCGTTTAACTGCACAGACTACTCGACTCCTTCTGTTCCTCCCCGCTCCCAGAAAAACACCGCTTGGAGGGGAGGATTCTAAACTTTCGCCACAGTTACAACCAGCAAGCCTGTTCGAAACTTCTCCACTGTCGCTTACAGTATGCCCATTAACTGCCCAGAGGTACACTGTATAAGCTGTCGCCACTCACTGCTTCAGACATTTACGCTATTGTGCCTGTTACAATGACCTTCCTGATTGGTTGACATCATTCGTCAGTTAGATTCTCGAATTTTCGCTCACCGAACACGGCGCAATGCCGGTCTCGCCTATTTGCAGGTGCCGATTGGAAATGTAGATTCATCCCACCACAAATGCTCAGAGGACTGCTATAGCTTCCAAGACAATGGTGCCTCACGGACAATGGAAACCGGCCAGCGTGTGATCACAAAATGTGTGTACCAGCAGCCCATCAGGGGAGGGCTTGGGCCGGCCTGTATTCATATCGCTGTAACCACACATGCCTGTCACCGCACCTTCTCAGGCATGCCTCAGTGAAGGACAGGTCACGGATTTTACACCAGAAGCCACTAGTGATGTTTTTCCCTTCAGCATAGTTAATAACATTCAGCCGCAAAGTTTTTATTCATTGTTTGAAGCATTCTCGTGTGTCCAGTCACATGAGCATCACCTGATGATGGGCGGAACGGTTATTCTCCGAAATATCGTGGGCATTCGACGATCGTATCCGGCTTGACTCCCTAGAACCCTTCAAACCGTATATATGCCGCGAAAGCCTCAGATCACTTTATATTTACTATCGTAAAGCGATATATGTGGTGGTTCAGTCACAACATGCAAACTAGAGAGACATCAACAAAATTTCGATGCTTTTTAAGGATATTTTGTGAGAAGTTTGGTAGAATGTACTTGCAGTCTCCGTTGGGTTGTTACAGAGTAATTGCTTTTCATTTGATTTGTTACCCCTACTTAGTTTTGTATCGGTCATCATCACAAGTCGTTGTGCTCATTGATGAACCAAGTGTCGTTAACCCGAGTTGTTATCAGCTTCTCTTGGAGATTGCTGAAGACGTAGACGGGAGATCTTCTTCATTTGGTCTACCGCCTGTTCGCTGCTCTCCCCCTTTGCCTCGTGTCATCGATCTTTCCTTCCACTATTATGTTTTCTAGATTATCTCCATCTCTTCTCGCAAAGCTTTGGAGAATTCTTTTGGATGACGTGAGAAGGGAGGCACCTGGAGATATTGAGTTGATCAATAATGGACACATTTGTTCTTCTTTCGGTCCATTTTATGTGCAGCATCCTATGCCAGCGCTAAATCTCTAATGCATAAATAAGCTGTATGTCTCTGGTCTTAAGGACCCATGTTTCGCATCCATAAAGGAAGATGGGAAACACGAATGTTTCAACAAGCCGGATTTGTGCTGTTCGTTATCTCTCTGTTCGGCCAGGTCTTAATGAGCTCCGTCATAGGCACTCGCCCTAAAGTGATCCGTCTTCTTATCTCATCTTCATAACTCACGTGTCGCAATTGGTTAAGATATATGAAAGAATGCAGGATTTCCAGTTCCTTTAACGAACCTGCGAGTTATACATGTGCCCCTTTCTCAGATGAGTTTCGACTTGCTGCGATTGGTGTCTAACCTATACGATAGACTAGTGTCCTTTATCTTTATTAGTAGCTCAGCAAGTTCATTTTCGTTGCTGGCTAAAAGCACGATGTCACCGGCAAATCTGAGGCTGTTAACAGTTCTTCCACCAACTGAGGTGCCAACTATCAAGGGCATTCCTAATAACACGTTCTGCATAGATGCTACGTGGTTGGGAGGAAAGGACACAACCTTGTTTGACATCTTTCGATATGCTAAAGATATCAGGTATGCCTCCACTTGTCCTCACAGATGCGAGATGATTTTTGTAGACACTTCTGATCAATGAAATAAAATGTAACGTAACACCTAACTCTGCAACCATCTGTCAGAGCTTTTCCCAGACTACACAGTCCTTCACGAGTTCCTTTTGCTTCAATTAAACCAGCTTCTGGAGTTAATGATCTGTGAGTTTCCTGTAGTCAGTTGGCTCGTGGGTTTCTTCCAGGCAGACACGTTAGAAAAATGTTTTGTCCAACTGTTTTTGCGGAAATGTGTGACTGTTTGTAGATATGTGAGGCTGAATGTACGGCTTCAAAAATTGTTTCAAGATGTAGAGGAAAACTTTACTCGAATGGGATATGAGAGCAATAATTCGCTAGTTGAAGCAATTTCTGATTGACCCTTTACTTTAAAGGGGAATGAAGAGAGACTTCGACCAGTAATGGCCACTTTACCTTTTGGCCGTAAGGTTGCATTCAGTACTGCACCATTCTGTTTTGAGCCGGTGTTATTTGTACATTAACAATGATAAACAGCAGCATATACAAGTTCCCTAACGAAAACTTGGCGGATATGAACCTCATGAATGATTCCACGGAATGCAATGAAAGAGCGACACACCGACGCTATAAACAATTTGTTCCCGCAGTGAAAGTGACCACACCACAGTAATTTTCCGTAGGTCTGAGGATTATTGGATTACTAGTGTCTCATGCTGAACGGTTTGGTGTCTCAGCGTATTACAGAATATTTCACTGTTGTGAATGTATTTTCCCACGACAAAATGGTAATAACAGTAGATCATAACTACATTATTACTCTATAACAAAACACGGCAGACCACAGGTCGCAAATACTATGTATATTTTCTGTAATGTCCCTGATTGTATGGTGTGTATCTCAGCTGTGTTTCAGGACTAAGTATACATGGCCTTAGACTCGACTGGAAAAATCGTTCCACAATCACGACGACGTGATACTTGTTCGGTAATCCAGAATGCTGATGTTCCTAAAATGCAATTTACTTCCCACTGTAGTGCCAAAGCACATGATCCAATATATTTACCCAATACCTGCTGTAATCCTAAGTATTCTTATGCTATTGCCTTCACGTAATTTATATAACATGACGCGGAAGGTAGCTGGAGTCAGGAAGATTTATACAGGTACAACAAGGCATTCATGTGCATGGTATGATTCGTACCAAATGTAGACGTGTTGCTAATGTTTAGAAGTTAACACTCTTCAGCTAAGAGAAAATACTGACTGAAAAAAGTAAGGATAGTAAAATCTAAAATAATTATGTTTAACGACGATGTATTATTTTATCACTCTGCAGTTAGGACGGTTCTGGTCTTTCTTTGTTGCTAATATTGCTCATTAGCCTCCCGCTACGTATTAAGCCTGATGCTTCTGCTAACCCCGTGCAAGTTCCTGAAACGTAAAGACCCATATGATCCTTTGGCTCTTCTTCGCTGTCTCTGGGGACATCCATCGCACTACAAACCTATCGCAGTGATCTGCTGTGTCCGGATACTACATCTTCTCAGTGAAGTACTAAATTTTAAACTTACATTTATTCTTATGCCAGACATATCCCAATCACGTCAGCACGACATGTCAGTCGTAAAGCTCACTGAATATACTACGCCAATTAATTACCCTCAATCACGATTCATAGTCATAGTAGTTACGGCATTCTATACACGAAACACTCCTAATAGGAAAGAAAATATTGCCCTGCTATCGATTGTACGTACATGGAATAAACATAAAAATAAAATAACAAATACTGCTGTAAGGGAAATTACTTTCATTGAAAAAAAATACCTGTTTAATGAAATGGCGTAGAGCTTTGAGTAATTTTCTGTGCTACTCGTCACACCGGAAGAACTCACGGGTTTTTAGCGGCTGGTTGGCTGTCATGATGCATCAGTGCGTGCTTCTGATGCATGGTACCTTCCCATAAACGTGAAAAATTCTCAGTCATCACAAAATTTCTTGCATATTACACGTTTCTACGACTGCAGTACAATATTAGTAGCATGTTGTATAATGTAGACGCTGCAGTTTTAATAGATATCATCATCTAATGATGACCCTAGCGGCATTTGAAAACTAAGTGATGGATACTAAACATTTAAAGTAAAAATGTGGGTGGTTGCAGTTTCTTGGGAAACTACCTTCAAGACCCAACAGTCTTACTGGCAAGTTAGTAATCAACCCCCTCTCAGGCAACAATTTTTCTAGTGTGCAATTAGTTCTGGTCAACTCTCAAAAGCTAGTTAAGAGGTGACTGAGTTGTTGCGTTAATGACATTTATTAATTATAAAAAATTTAATACGAGTGCAGCAATAACTATAATTACTAAATAAATGGACTAGGAGCAGCTGCTGCAGGAATGTAATTAGAGTACATTTAAATATATTCTTCACTTTTGTGTCCAAAAAATGCAATAAGTAAAAATAACATCTAATTATCTTCTGTAACGAGCTGTTTCTAGATTTGGAAAGCAAACGAAAATTTTATATCAGTTACGATCCAGAGTTGCGGTGTTGTAAATAAGGGAAACGAAAAGCGTATGCCGGCCGGGGTGGCCGAGCAGCTGTAGGCGCTTCAGTCTGGAACCGCGCGACCGCTACGGTCGCAGGTTCGAATCCTGCCTCGGACATGGGTGTGTGTGATGTCCTTAGGTTAGTTAGGTTTAAGTAGTTCTAATTTCTAGGAGACTGATGACCGCAGAAGTTAAGTCCCATAGTGCTCAGAGCTATTTTTGAAAAGCGTATGTTGATATAAATATGCGTATTTTAGTAGTTGCACGGATGGATTTCTAATACCTTTAATATTTTGAGATGTTCAGTTTTTAAAACATTTAACTTTTCCTACTACAAGGTTAAACTGAATGCAACTGCCCTTTACAAAACTTATTCTGAATCAGTTAACAACTTCCATTATACACTAACATAAAGTGAATAAAATATCATACTAATTCTGTTAATTGAAATATTTGGTTCGCTGTTCTGGATGTTAATGCTGAGATGGAGACAAACGATGTATTGGCAGTTGGACGTTATTTGGATGCATCAGTGCATTTCTTTAGCAGGCAGTAGTCGATTTAGTGAGCGCTAGCTGTTGTGTGATATCCATGCCGCGTACCAAAGAAGAACTGTTTCTGTGAGCACGACCTGAGTGTACATGTCGCAGTTGGATTGATATGCCCTAGGAGTCTATCGAATATGACTGACTGTTACTGCTTGTACGCAGAACCAAAGTAGAAGTCAAAGTGCCTCACAATAGGCACTGTAGGGAAGTGCTGCTCTGGAAAGATCTCTCCACAAGGATTGAGACAAAACTTTCTTGGAGCACGTTCATACTGCAGATTGACAGATGAAATTATTTGTAAATATTATTCTTGCTGTTGTGTAACATATTAGGAGGGCTATGCCGAAAGTTTTTAGCAGAATGTGTGAAAAAAAATTTATTTGCAAAAACACGTTTACAGCTTTTCAAAATACTCTCCATTAGCATGTATACATTTTTCCATTCTCTGAAACCACTTAGAAAATGTGTCATTCCAAGCTTCTTTTGGGATGTCACTTAGTGCACTCTCGTACGCTGCAATTGCCTCTTGATCTGATGAAAACCACTGCCCTCGAATTTTTTCCTTAGTCTTGGGGGACAGAAAGAAGTCACAGGGGGCTAGGTCAGGTGAATAGGGGGGATGGGGTAAAGCTCGGACTTTTTCCATCTCCAGAAAGTTCATCGTTCTGGCAGCCCTGTGCGCAGATGCATTGTCGTGATGCAGCAGAAGGTGACCACTCTTGGACTTTGGATGCTGTGACTTCCATGTGGCGATGACTTTTGGAAGACAATCGTTCACGTACCATTCAGCATTGACTGTACGACGCGGTCCAAGGTCACAGAGGTGAGATGCTCAATTTTTGTGAAAAAAGTTGACACCATCTTTTTTCCAGAGATCCGACATCGTCGAACTTTTGTGGGTGGTTCCTTCCCTGGAAAGCATCACACAGAAGACTGTCTCTTCGTTTCAGGGTCATAATGGTAGACCCACGTTTCATCACCTGTGACAATATTGAAGGTGTCTTGGGACTTCCCTCCACTGAATTTTTCGAGCATGAAACGTCACCAGTCCACTCCTGCCTCCTTTGGCCGTCAGGGAATGTCGTACCCAATGGGCACATCTCTTAGTAAGGCCTAAGTGACTATGAACGGTGGTCTGTGATGCTGTTGATCCAATATTTAGGGTCCCTTCAATGTCACAAAATGTAAGATGTGGATCTTCTTTGATCATTTTCCTCACAGCATCAATGTTTTCAGGTCACAGCTGTTGCTGGCCGACCGGGACGAGGTTCATCTTCAATTGACTACCGACTCCTCGAAAACTCGCGAAACCAATTTCCAACGGTGGCCCAAGAAGGGGAAGCTTCACCAAAAACACGCAGCAAAGAAGAATGGCATTCTTCGGCACTTAAACCCTTTTTATAATCGTAAAAATCATGGCACTAAAGTAGCGGCGCGACAGCTCCATCCTGCACCGTCTCTGACTCAGCACTGCCTGTGCTTTCTTACCGCGCTGTGGGGGATCACCGATAGCCAGGGGCTGTGCGCGCACGTCCCAAGGTCGAAAAACATCGCTCTTTCGGAAAACAACCCCATTGTCCTCCGCCTTACGGTTTACGGGCTGCTTAAAACTGCAGTTCCTCGATGAAGAATATTTAGCGATACCGACTGGGTGTTGTTTGATCCCTTTGGGCACTACAACAGCACTCCTGGGTGTTTAGAACCTGGACCAGCACAAATTTTAATTTGTCACTGTTGGGTAGTCGAGCTGTACCTAAAATAGCTGATGTAAAGGAATTCAGTGACAGCAAATAAATTTCGAAGTATTTCGTACAGATGTGGAACGTGTGTGTCAGGGCCACCCATCGCGTGCCAAACGTCACACGTGCAGGAGTGGCACATTTCTTTTATTATTTTAGTGTGACATTTTTCAGCCGGCACCCTTCAATGGAAAAGGTCGAAGAGTCTGCAGATTTTTTATATTACTGCAAAATACTTTGCGTAAGTTATGGGTCATGCTGAGAACCTTTTTTAGATTTAAAGCTCTTTATTGTTGTATTTATGATGAAAACAGGGGTGCAGAAATGTAAATTAGAGCCGGCCGGTGTGGCTGAGTGGTTCTAGGCGCTTGAGTCTGGAACTGCGCGATCGCTACGGTCGCAGGTTCGAATCCTAACTCGGGCATAGATGTGTGTGTTGTCCTTAGGTTAGTTAGGTTTAAATAGTTCTAAGTTCTAGGGAACTTATGACCTCAGATGTTAAGTCCCGTAATGCTAAGACCCATTTGAACCATTTGAAAATTAGAACAATCAAAATGGATTTCAGAGGTCGCATTTATGTGGACTCGACTGCACACTGCCCTCAGTAGGACACTGAAACGTGAAAAACAACTGTTTTTTTTATTTGATGGGGACGATTTTAAAAAGAAAATCTGCTTGTAGATGGGACACATTCGGACAAACATAGTCCAATTCCCTAAGCTCACTGGCGTTAAAGAAAACGCGAGGTTTGAAGAATTCATTGTAGCCTTGAATAAATAATAAGTACATTTTCCTAAATATTTTGAGGTCACAGCCAGTTTTACGTCCGTTTTCGAGCTTTTTTCGAGATCATTTGCAAATTCAGTTGAAAAAGGCCCTGTGCGTGTCCTGATGTAACTGACTGACCTGAAAGGCAATTCCCATTTTAAATACAAATCCCTTTAACGCTGAAGCTGTCGAAGACCTCTACATTGTTTTCCTTAGGTAGCTTCCGAGTCCCCATAAAGAGGCTGCAAAAGTGCTACAATATTTTGACCGATGTATGTGTGTGAAAGAAGTTTTCTCGATCATGAAAATAAGTCACGATCACATGACAACCTCAAGCGAAAATCTGTTAAACTGTCTGCTTCTGTCTGCATGCTGACAGTTTTAACAGCTAAAAATTATGTGCCTTCAGCATACCAAAAATAATTCAGTAATACCGATATTTTTTTCTGTGTTGTTGAGAAACGTGAAATATAAAACCAAGTCGTACACAGTGCGACTACATTCCCATTTAAACGTGGCGTGTTTGCTGTTTTCCCCTCCTCATACTAAGACAGCATGGCGTGGTGGTAGGGGAAATGTTCCAGCCAGGCTCGGGGCAGTGGCACGCATGCCAGGGCATGGCCCGTGAGCCGAGTTCTTGGCCACACCTGGTCTCAGTGTCTGTTCTTTCAGATATGCACGTAAGGAATACTTCTTCAGTTTATGATCTGTGAGTTTCCTGTAGTCTGTTGGGTAGTGAATTTCTCCCAGGCAGACACATTACAAAATTATTTTGTTCAACTTTGACTGTTTTTGCGGAAATGTGTGACTGTTTATAACGCAAAACAATAAAAGGGACAGTTGTCATTGACATTTTGTAATAACATCCACAGCACATTTCTGAGGCCTGTACGCTTACCTTCAGGTACCTGCCGTTGATTTTAACACTTGTTTCTCAGGTGGATGCAGCCAGGTGTCTTCTTTTTGGTTTCTCTTTGAAAGAATCCTAGTAATCTGCGTGCAGAACACAGTTATCACATACATTTATTGTCGTCATTGTCGTCTTGAATATTACGATTGGGCATCTCACTGTTCCATCTCCCTTTTGTTTCCTTGGACGACGTATTATGTATGATCTTTATTTGGGACTGGCGATCAGGATTTTCTTGGGCAATCTGTTGTCTCCCATTCTATTCACATGTTGCTTGCACCTAACTCTGTATTCGGCAGGTACCTCATTAACAGCATGTACAGTCTTAGACATAAAAACTGACCGCCGGCCGGCCGCCACAGAGACTAAGTCCGAGTCGTTCACTTAAGGTGGCCAATAAAACTGACCGCCCCTGACAACTGTAAGTCCGGCCATCTGCACAATCTGGCAACACTGTAAGATGCGGAAGTGTTAGGAGGACGTGTCATCTACTTCCGACGTAATACGGATGGAGTGAGCCCGTGGTCTTGCGGTACTCGTCGTGCTTTCTGAACTTAGAGTCGCATGTTCGCGTCCAACTGTATTTTTATTTTTTTTACCACATTTCGGTCTAAAGTTGTGAGTCTGATTGAACATCAATGACAATTCGCTTAATATTCTACCCACCCGCAATAACAAGTATTCCAGAAACAATTCCGCAGGACAGCTCGTGGCTGCGTCGCGATCATAACAGCTTACGCTCGGGCGTTTCCTCGCGCTGCAGCGGCTTACGGCCACCGGCCAGACGCCACCCGCCGCCTGAAATCCGGCTACCTTTTGTTGTATTTTGCTCTTGAAGATGCAATGGTTTCTGTAATGCAAGGTTTCACGTGGTTCGTGAAGAGCAACGATGAGACTTTTTTGTTGGTCGATTTCTTTTTGAGATTACTTAGTTTTCGTGCTTGGATCAATATATCGATGTTTAGTTATCAAATGCATGTTTTCTGCTTGTAGGGAAATTTACCAGAGATCTTCGATATTCTCAGCCGTGCTAACCGGGACTCCCCAGAATCCGAAAATCCAACTGCCGCCTGTTGACAGCCGGGTTGTGTACCACCTGGGGTAAAGTTGACTTTGCTTGCACAGATCATGTTTGCTTGTGTTTCGTTGGTTTAGCTTGGTGATGCCAGGACCGGACAGGACCAGAGGGTGCTGAAGCCTTTGGAAGCAAATATTTTGAGCCAAGCTCATTGAGCTAACAAATGGTTCAAATGGCTCTGAGCACTATGGGACTTAACTGCTGTGGTCATCAGTCCCCTATAACTTAGAACTACTTAAACCTAACTAACCTAAGGACATCACACACATCCATGCCCGAGGCAGGATTCGAACCTGCGACCGTAGCGGTCACGCGGTTCCAGACTGTAGCGCCTAGAACCGCACGGCCACTCCGGCCGGCTCATTGAGCTGACAGACGGTGACTAGAGTAGCGGTAGTTTTCACTCAGACGTGTCTGGATTTTGAGTTCAACGGATTGAGTAACCGTTCAGGATTGTGATAGTATTTGGTTAACCCCAAGTATTTGATTTCCTCGGTACCACCCATATGGGGGAGTGTTTCCCCTTTCGGCCCCACGGGATTTTTATTATTATTATTATTATTATTATTATCATTATATCATCAGCAAATCCGATATGGCGCATCTTCCCACCACTGAAATAGATGTGCATTGTTTGATTCAGTATTTCCATCACATAAATATGGGTTATAATTACGTTACATTGCTGATAGTAGACATTTTTCTCACTTTTTCTTAGGCAGTTGCTACCTGTTGCTCCATCATAGGAATTTATGTGAGCAGCATTGTTGCAATACAGACGTTCAAATTATCCGATTTCTGTAATTTCATTTCGATACCAGATCGTTCTAATCGGATTCAGCCAGTCAGGCATAATGTGGATATCCGAATACGACTCTCATCATTTCGTAGACTGGGTAAACCACATTCTTAATCGGACGGTTGAATCTAGATCACTTATTTACGACAGGGCCTGCATTCTTAAACACTGTGGAAAATATTAATACAATGTACTTATTACTAATATGTTATTTAAATATAAATATATGAACGAACGAGATAACAGTTTGTTTACAGGAGCAGAGCCCCATCCATCATAGCAGAGCAGTGCGAGATTGGTTTCAGGGCCAAGAGAGGATAAAGCTGTTGCCGTTTGTTCCACGATCACCGATCATCAACCAGATAGAGAATACGTGGGCAGAGGTAATAAGGTCATTGCCATGTGGACCTACAAATGCAAGCGACCTTTGGACGAATATAGAAAACGTATGGTGGGAAGTAAACCGTCACGCTACACTGTCGACGACTTAATGAAATCAATGCCCCTACGCCTTCGAGAAATCTTACGTAATGATCGTGGGTGGGTTGGTTACTAAAAGTATACTCGTCCACAAAACCCATGTGGACAATTAACTGATAGTCGGTCAAGCTTTGCTTTGTCGCAGCTCTTTACATACAAGTCCATTTACTTTCAGTTCCCTCCTTACAATTCATGCAATGCAAGGTAATTGAAAAATCTCATCCACTACGCCAACTGAGGAATTGACTGGTGTATGTGTTGTTCAACACACAGTAGTTGTCACCCTCACTTGAATCAGTGACTGTTTGTGTGTGTGTGTGTGTGTGTGTGTGTGTGTGTGTGTGTGTGTGTGTGTGTATGTTTTCGTGTTCACGCACAATCTGAATCAATACTTTTAACATTATAGAGACAACCAACAATAAATATTGCATTAAATATGACTGTAAAATATTTTAATGCGATGGGAAGTTACAAACTGAATTTTTACCCAACCCACGACCTGCATATTACGTTGAGTAAGATGTATTAACTCCATAGTACCGTTAACAGAGACGGTGCGCTCTTGTTGTCGAGGCTCGCGACAAGTGCAGCGATTAGCAGTGCCCAATGCCGCCGCAATTTGTTTATGTTGGCGGAGCGTGGACACTGCAGCAGACGCTTCACCATAAACAGAAAGAAATCACCTTGGCTCTGACTACAGTGAGCGGATATCACTGCCTGCGTGGTCTTATAGTAACCAACATGAGACTCTACTCACAGGTGCCATGGAGCAATTGCAAGGGGTATCATGTCATTAGTCATCAGAATATTAATCAGTGATGAAATGTCCACTCTATTTGAATCCCAAGAAAATAGGAACCTTCTCACAAAGGAATGTGAGGTGATATCAAAATTTATCCAACATACAAAAATTAACTGCAGGGCTTTCATGTATGCAGTAGTAGCACACAAGTAAATATTATATCTTGGAAGCGTATATTTCATTTCCTCTTCTCTTATTAACGCCCTTGTTTTAGTATGAAGTGAGAAAATAAACACGAAAAACTAAATTTCCTGAGAAGCATATCAGTCATTTCCTGTTCTCGTATCATAACTTCTGTTTTAGTATGAAGTAAAAAAATAAACAGTTTAACGTTGTGAAGCATAATATGACACCAGATTCTTATCGTAGGCGCTGTCGGAAATGCAAAAAGCAGGGAGCTGTCCATTCTTTTGTCCAACGGTCTGTCTCCTTTCATGCATTACTCCCGCTAGGAGATTCTTATTTATGGACTTGTAGGCATCAAGTTCTTCAGAAGAACAAGCCTTATGTTATTGTGCTAATTACGGTTTGGAAAAAATGCAACAAAGAAGATTTCCCCTAAAACAGTGGGGATATTTGCAAATGTCTGTATTCAGCAATGACTGCCAGCTGGCACAACACTTAACAGAATCCATGCGGCAGGCAACACAAATGTGCGTGCACTTCAGACTTCATTCAGTAAGACGTCAGGAGATGGATGGAAACGTCAAACTAACGTCGCTTTACGAGTCGTATTCAATCCAGAATGAGGTGTTATTAAGGTAGTTGAGCGTTCTAGCAATTACACTTTTATAATTCCCATATGAGTATTCCGATAGCCAAAAGAACCCGTTAGTGGGAAACTATCGGGAACTGCATTAATATCAAACTGCAAGAACTTGAGACAATACGTGGACTCTTCTCTTCGCTGGGTGACCTATTACTGTTATTTAGGATTCTCTCCGTCCTACGCGTAATGCAAATGGAACTTCAGAGGCGCTTTCCGTTATTCTTGACAAACATCAGCTACTTGTAATCAGCGCGAGTTACAACTGCATGATGATATGGCTCAGGTTGTCAGTAGTTGTGGCGGTGTTATGCTGTCAAATTGCTTACAGTAACGTTAATGGTGGCCCACATAATTTAGGGCTGACTACCTACTTAATTAAAGATAGTGTTGTGGCGTCGTCGCTTCTCTTTATCTGGCGTCGGCCTGAGTAATCCAGCCGGCTGCGGTGGTCTCGCGTTTCTAGGCGCGCAGTCCGGAACCGCGCGACTGCTACGGTCGCAGGTTCGAATCCTGCCTCGGGCATGGATGTGTGTGATGTCCTTAGGTTAGTCAGGTTTAAGTAGTTCTACGTTCTAGGGGACTGATGACCTCAGCTGTCAAGTCCCATAGTGCTCAGAGCCATTTGAACCATTTTTTGAGTAATCCGATTTAACGAACACAGTACTCCATTCGCGGGCTGCTAATGACACAGTATGACTACAGAGATCATCGTGCGGGTATTACATTAATTCTGCAATGAATTGCTTAGCAAATATTACCCTCAGCTATGCAGCTGGAATGACTCATTACACAGGTACTCTATGTTGCACTTGGTTAAGGGATCAGTTCGCTGCAATCCTGCTTCTACTGTTCGTAAATACTTGTATACTTCATAAATGGTTCAAATGGCTCTGAGGATAATGGGACTTAACTCCTGACGTCATCAGTCCACTAGAACTTAGAACTACTTAAACCTAACTAACCTAATGACATTAGATACATCCATGCCCGAGACAGGATTCGAACCTCCGACCGTAGCGGTAGCGCGGTTCCAGACTATAGCGCCTAGAACCGCTCGGCCACTCCGGCCGGCATACTTGTATACTGACCATTCGTTATTTGACTAAATATGAACTACAATCTGATTCGCATACATATGACATGGGTTAGCGCCGGCACAAAGCAATGACTAAGGGTTGGATGCCGTTGAAGTCCCGTTTCACTGATGGCAAGATAAATGTTCGCAAATCACCTCTATTGCCTCAAAAAACAATTGCATCTTAAATACCCAAGGACCGACGTACACACTGTCACAGCGCGTTGAAATACAGCTAAGACGGCAGATGAATATTTGTGACCGACTGGGCTTCGTACCTGGACCTCCTGCTTACTAGCCAGACATGCTGATCACTGAACTATTATTTATTTTTAAAAAAGTTTGAGAAGACTTTCAGCACCAGGTAGGCGGAGGCAAAGAGCGCAGGGGTCGAAGATCCGAGGCCTGGCCTCAATGCCTCCCCTATACCTGTCACTGAGCAGCTACATTATTCCCATGTATTCCATGTTTGCACCCATATATGCCTTTAAATTGTGGAACAAAATTGAAGTAGTAATTAAGGTAAAATAAATTACAGATTGCCGCCTCCAATGGCGTGCGTTCAATAATGGCTCTGAGCACTATGCGACTTAACTTCTGAGGTCATCAGTCGCCTTGAACTTAGAAGTAATTAAACCTAACTAACCTAAGGACATCTCACACATACGTGCCCGAGGCAGGATTCGAACCTGCGACCGCAGCGTTCCAGAATGCAGCGCCTGGAACCGCACGGCCACTCTGGCCGGCGGCGTGCGTTCCTTGTATAACACAACTTATAACAGTGAAAAGGGCGACGGAAAAATACATAACAAACATTGATTCAGAAATATAATCACAATTTAAGTAATTATGCCCTTAACCACAATCCGAGTTGGAGTCTCTCTTTAGTTACAGCTAACCAGTGCGCACCTATTGCACTATTGTAAGAACGAGATGCAGTATTTTGGATTTAAAATTTTGTAAATTCGTTGTAAGAACTTATGAGACCAAGCTGCCTAGGTCATCGGTCCCTAAGCTTACACAGTACTTAATCTAACTCAAACTAACTTACGCTATGGACAACACACACACCCATGCCGGAGGGAGGACTCGAACCTCCGACGGTGGGCACTGTCGAGACACAGCAGCCAACCTCTCTTCAGCACCTATCTACACACGCTCCTCGTCAGACGCGAATTCCCATCTTTGCCGCATACCACATGCGCGGTCCGATTAAGTCAGTAAAACACAAATAATTGCCGCAGTTATTAATTTATGATATTTAGTTTGCATTCAGTGCATCGATGTATTACAAGTAATTGCACTTTAGCCCCTAAACCTAGTTACAGAAATGCGAATAAGACTCATTGACATATAATGAGGATCTTGCTGCCCTTGCCACCCGCAAGTTTGAAACGGAGCTATAGTCACTTCCGAGGTCATTCACAGAACACATCAGCTGGTATCCTTCCTGGCGGTATAACCGAAACTTGGCAATAGCGCAGAATATGTTTGGCAACTCTATGACCGACGAGTTACTTCCTTGATGGCACAGAACTATCCTGCTAAATTCACTTGATATTATCGTGTCATTTCAATTTAATACTGAGTGATTTTCGCTTGAGATGTGACATAGGGATATCAGTTCATCCTTTTGAGTTCACGGAAGTCGTTCCACATGGGAAATACAACTGCTGTCGCCTCTTATGTTGCGGTTTATCTGCCATAGCGCTTACTGGGTCAGTAAGTAAATGGAAGACACCGCGCCTATTCGCTAGCTCCTAGGTAAAAGGTAACGTGCTTGCCTGTCAGCTGCAAGCTGCCTTTGTTCGCCTTTCGAGACTCGCTGAAAACCAGATTTATAATTCTTTTGTAGCAGAGCTACAAGCAGGCAGATACAAATTCAATAGGGAATCGTAAGACAACGCTCGAGCAGAATCCGTGTCGCTACTTTTAGTAACCCTTAGTGTCAAAGCGAAAACCTTGAGATACTGCCAAATTCATAATGCCACGTTTTTGTTTTCTGACGACATATTTTTTGTTGTTGTGAGTACATAATTTTATCTATGAACTGCCACATTTTCATAATACTTGCGAAGCAAATCACGTGAAGTAACACTTCAACAACTTGTTGGGAAGGTGGAAAAAGCACTACCCTTTCTGGATGCTCTCTGTATTTTCCTGGATGTCGAGTAATACGACCTTCGAGTAAAGGGTTAGAGATGAAGAATCTAGTGATGAATGAAGTCATAGATGAGCTGAATGCGGGAGACTATTCTTGAAAAGAATAAGTAGACGATCTATTCACAGTAAGACTTAGAAAATTTGCTAGTACTGTTAAACCTATGTGCACTGAACATTGTGAAAAAGTACTTAAAGACGAGCCCCACGAAAATTGGTGTAGTATTATTTATGGGGAAGCATGTCCAGCACACATACTGAAAAATTATGTTTCTCGATGAAACTTTAGAGAGGGTTGTAGTGTATCTAGAGGTAGCCATGGATGGAAAACTATTATGAACACCTCACATAAAGAATATGTTCCACTGCGAAAGATAATCTTATAAGCACTAGAAGCTGCTGTAGGGTAAACTGGAGTCTAAACCTAGTACGTACTGGATATATCCCTGCAAAAAGACCAATGATAATTTATTGGCCTATGATATGAACAAAGTCGAACAGAAGGTGGCTGCTAGGGAGTCTGGCAATGTTCAGAGACTGGCCTGCTTTCACAAACAGATGGAATTAGCAGGACATCCACTCTTGGAATGGATATTATGGTAGACATGCCCGCCTTACACCTGTGGCTTAAAATGGAGGCAGCGGCAGGGACATAAAGGCTAAAAATTGGAAATAACTGGATATAGTTAGACTATATGGAATCCCAAATCAGTAAGGCGATGGCTGGGGAAATGCCGACTAACTACACAATAACTTCTAGCTGTTTCAATAAATTTTGCCATGTAACAGTTGGAAGCAGGGAGCAATGGAAAGACGAACCACAACACCGTGGAGGAGACATAATATAGTGGTTTACCGACAGGTCGAAAACGAATGAAAGTACCAGGTCTGGTGTACTGCCTAGAATCTCTTTAGGGAAGATGGCCACAGTATTACACGTTTTTTTCTGTCAATATGTGCACGGAGGAAAATTAAAATAGACCCTACAAAAATCGTAGCATCTACTTTTATTCAGACAGCCAAGCAGCTCTGAAATCTGTATCAGCTCCTGCAACTAGATCGAAGGTCGTTGCAGAACGCCATGAAGCATTTTCTTTCTGACATGTCCGAAAGGACAGACACCACACATATATCCATATACAGGGTGTTTCAGGAGGAATAGTAGATATTTTAGCAGGTGGTAGTACAGACGAAAAAAATTCCATATAAATGCGTCCACTTTTTATTGAGTACAGAGATACAGCTGTTAGTACGTAACGCTAACAAACTTAAAGCAAAGGCAAATGAGGACATTCAAAGTTGATTTCCAAAAATCCACCAACCAACGTCAATGCACATTTGACTTCTCTTGACAACACCACGTGTAGCGCTACGGAGGTTGTCTTTGCGTTCTTTTATGAGGGCTGCACTATTCATAACCCGAACGATCAAATCGGCTCTTGGGTTTACTTTTTATTTGTAGACTTCGCCTTTAATCATCCACGCATGCAGAAATCCAAAGAGATAAGGTCCGAGGACCTTGAAGGCCAAGAAAAGTGCCCATATCTAATGATCCACCTTCCGGAAAATGTTAGGTTTGGATAATGTGTCACCTGATGACTAGAATGTGCAGGAGCCCCGTCATGCTGGAGGAACATACGCATTCTTATAGCCAAATGAACCTGCATCTTCTTACAATAGTGCAACAGGTGCGCACTGGTTAAATGTAACTGAAGAAAGACTCCGACTCGGCTTGAGGTTAAGGGCGAATCACAAGCGCATGGAAACGAAAAATTGGGAGCGGAAACAATGTCATCGGAACCTTGTTGAAGGACCATGACATGCGATTGTTAGATCGACTGCAGTAAGTTCACTTTATAAATACATACATACTTAGCAAAATATATCATATCGCAGCAGTCTTACCGATACTGCAGGTCACTGCACATAAAATATTAGCTGAAGCCTCTTGGTATGTGTGGAAACAAAATATCTTCAAAGTATCGTTCCACACGGCGACTTTGCAGAGGCAAAACGGAGGACTTGGAATTAAAGACGTGCTTTTAAACTAATACATGCCACTAAGACAGGCATCACGAAACTTCTGTTCCTCTCGTTAGATCCTGGGGATAGGAACGCTCCTGTTAATCTAGCATGCCAGCCTAGAATACGTCCGAAAGTACTATGGCGATTGGAGCACAAACCAACACTAGAACCGTCTATGATTATATTACCAGACATCGTCTTCGCAAACCAGTTCCGGTAAATTAACCTACAAAAAACTGGACGAACGTCTGGAAAAATATCAACAATATAATTCTACCAACTAGATTCAGTGCCGTATGGTGCGACGTTGTAAACGAAACCAGACCCTCAGCGGAACGATTATGGAAAATCAAATTGAGACCATCTCCATACTGCGACAAATGTCGGCTTGTAGAAACTGTAACGCACATCTTCTTATGTGAAAATAGAAACAGAATTTGGAACTGAACTAGGAAGAAGTTAGCACAGTCAACAGAACCGCAAGAAGTCATATACCGATAACTGAAGCTTTACAACCCGACTGGAAATGTTACCCGTCCGCAAAGAATAACAGTTATTCGTGGCTTCTGGGACAGTTTGTGTTTTACGTCGTAACAAACAGAACGTAGAAGAGTACATGTTTTATATTGCAGAAGCACATTTTACGCTGAAGAAGAATAACATATATAAGGAATGGTTTCAAATTTTTTTATCTATTGCTTTATGTGGGCTACGAAGAGGTGGAGAGTTTTCTCACTTTTTTTATTGCTGGAATATTCTTTTGCGTTGGATCTAAAATCAGAAGTGTTCCAATTTGACAAAAGCCCTCCGGCTCCGAAATTTTTTTCAATTCTTGAAAAATAAATGACTTCCTTACAGACCTCATAGGCATCCAGTGCAAAATAACTTAAATTGTGAATATATTTCTAAATGAATGTATGTTATGTATTTTTCCGTCACCCTTTTCACTGTTATAAGTAATGTTCTACAAGGAACGCACGCCATTGGAGGCGGCAATCTGTAATTTATTTTACCTAAATTACTACTTCAGTTTTGTTCCACGCATATATGGGTGCAAACATGGAATACATGGGAATAATGCAGCTGCTCAGTGACAGGTATAGGGGAGGCATTGAGGCCAGGCCTCGGATCTCCGACCCCTGCCCTCTTTGCCTCCGTCTACCTGGTGCTGAAAGTCTTCTCAAACTTTCAAAAAAAAAAAAAATAATAATAGTGTAGTGATCAGCATGTCTGTCTAGTAAGCAGGAGGTCCAGGTACGGAGCCCAGTCGGTCACAAATATTCATCTGCCGTCTAAGCTGTATTTCAACGCGCTGTGACAGTGTGGACGTCGGTCCTTGGGTATTTAAGATGCAATTGTTTTTTGAGGCAATAGAGGTGATTTGCGAACATTTATCTTGCCATAAGTGTAACGGGACTTCAACGGCATCCAAACCTTAGTCATTGCTTTGTGCCGGCGCTAACCCATGTCATATGTATGCGAATCAGATTGTAGTTCATATTTAGTCAAATAACGAATGGTCAGTATGCAAGTATGCCGGCCGGGGTGACCGAGCGGTTCTAGGCGCTACAGTCTGGAACCGCGCTGCCGCTACGGTCGGAGGTTCGAATACTGCCTCGGGCATGGATGTATCTGATGTCATTAGGTTAGTTAGGTCTAAGTAGTTCTAAGTTCTAGTGGACTGATGACCTCAGGAGTTAAGTCCCATTATTCTCAGAGCCATTTGAACCATTTATGAAGTATACAAGTATTTACGAACAGTAGAAGCAGGATTGCAGCGAACTGATCCCTTAACCAAGTGCAACATAGAGTACCTGTGTAATGAGTCATTCCAGCTGCATAGCTGAGATTAATATTTGCTAAGCAATTCATTGCAGAATTAATGTAATACCCGCACGATGATCTCTGTAGTCATACTGTATCATTAGCTGCCCGCGAATGGAGTACTATGTTCGTTAAATCGGATTACTCAAGCGGAGGCCAAATAAAGAGAAGCGACGACGCCACAACACTATCTTAACTTAAGTAGGTAGTCAGCCCTAAATTATGTGGGCCACCATTAACGTTACTGTAAGCAGTTTGACAGCATAACACCACCACAACTACTGACAACCTGAGCCATATCATCATGCAGTTGTAACTCGCGCTGATTACAAGTTGCTGATGTTTGTCAAGAATAGTGGAAAGCGCCTCTGAAGTTCCATTTGCATTACACGTAGGACGGAGAGAATCCTAAATAACAGTAATAGGTCACCCAGCGAAGAGAAGAGTCCACGTATTGTCTCAAGTTCTTGCAGTTTGATATTAATGCAGTTCCCGATAGTTTCCCACTAACGGGTTCTTTTGGCTATCGGAATACTCATATGGGAATTATAAAAGTGTAATTGCTAGAACGCTCAACTACCTTAATAACACCTCATTCTGGATTGTATACGACTCGGAAACCGACGTTAATTTGACGTTTCCATCCATCTCCTGACGTCTTACTGAATGAAGTCTGAAGTGCACGCACATTTGTGTTGCCTGCCGCATGGATTCTGTTAAGTGTTGTGCCAGCTGGCAGTCATTGCTGAATACAGACATTTGCAAATATCCCCACTGTTTTAGGGGAAATCTTTTTGTTGCATTTTTTCCAAACCGTAATTAGCACAATAACATAAGGCTTGTTCTTCTGAAGAACTTGATGCCCACAAGTCCTTAAATAAGATTCTCCTAGCGGGAGTAATGCATGAAAGGAGACAGACTGTTGGACAAAAGAATGGACAGCTCCCTGCTTTTTGCGTTTTCGATAGCGCCTACGATAAGAATCTGGTGTCATATTATGCTTCACAACCTTAAACTGTTTATTTTCTTACTTCATACTAAAACAAAAGTTATGATACGAGAACAGGAAATGACTGATATGCTTCTCAGGAAATTTAGTTTTTCGTGTTTATTTTCTCACTTCATTCTAAAACAAGGGCGTTAATATGAGAAGAGGAAATGAAATATACCCTTCCAAGATATAATATTTACTTGTGTGCTACTACTGCATACATGAAAGCCCTGCAGTTAATTTTTGTATGTTGGATAAATTTTGATATCACCTCACATTCCTTTGTGAGAAGGTTCCTATTTTCTAGGGATTCAAATAGAGTGGACATTTCATCACTGATTAATAATCTGATGACTAATGACATGATACCCCTTGCAATTGCTCCATGGCACCTGTGAGTAGAGTCTCATGTTGGTTACTATAAGACCACGCAGGCAGTGATATCCGCTCACTGTAGTTAGAGCCAAGGTGATTTCTTTCTGTATATGGCGAAGCGTCTGCTGCAGTGTCCACGCTCAGCCAACAAAAACAAATCGCGGCGGCATTGGGCACTGCTAATCGCTGCACTTGTCGCGAGCCTCGACAACAAGAGCGCACCGTCTCTGCTAACGGTACTATGGAGTTAATACATCTTAATTAACGTAATATGCAGGTCATGGGTTGGGTAAAAATTCAGTTTGTAACTTCCCATCGCATTAAAATACTTTACAGTAGTATTTGATGCAATATTTATTATTGGTTGTCTCTATAATGTTAAAAGTATTGATTCAGATTGTGCGTGAACACGAAAACATACACACACACACACACACACACACACACACACACACACACACACACACGCACAGACACACACACACACACACACACACACACACACAAACAGTCACTGATTCCAGTGAGGGTGACAACTACTGTGTGTTGAACAACACATACACCAGTCAATTCCTCAGTTGGCGTAGTGGATGAGATTTTTCAATTACCTTGCATTGCATGAATTGTAAGGAGGGGACTGAAAGTAAATGGACTTGTATGTAAAGAGCTGCGACAAAGCAAAGCTTGACCGACTATCAGTTAATTGTCCACATGGGTTTTGTGGACGAGTATACTTTTAGTAACCAACCCACCCACGATCATTACGTAAGATTTCTCGAAGGCGTAGGGGCATTGATTTCATTAAGTCGTCGACAGTGTAGCGTGACGGTTTACTTCCCACCATACGTTTTCTATATTCGTCCAAAGGTCGCTTGCATTTGTAGGTCCACATGGCAATGACCTTATTACCTCTGCCCACGTATTCTCTATCTGGTTGATGATCGGTGATCGTGGAACAAACGGCAACAGCTTTATCCTCTCTTGGCCCTGAAACCAATCTCGCACTGCTCTGCTATGATGGATGGGGCTCTGCTCCTGTAAACAAACTGTTATCTCGTTCGTTCATATATTTATATTTAAATAACATGTTAGTAATAAGCACATTTTCGTCTAGAAATGAACTGCCTTGACGTTTGATCGCTCAAGAGCGGGAAAGGTAAAATTTTACGAATGTATGACGAGAGGGACAAGTGCTTGAGAGAGGACTTCCCTATCAATACAAGTGCCTGAGGGACGATTTTCCTATCAATCCCCTGGATAGTTTTGTTTCTCAAACCAACAGAGTGAGTTATCATGCAGTAGCATAGGTGTAGTAGGCATGTAGTAGTTTAGGAAATGAGACTCTTAAAGTAGTAAAGGAGTTTTGCTATTTGGGGAGTAAAATAACTGATGATGGTCGAAGTAGAGAGGATATAAAATGTGGACTGGCAACGGCAGGGAAATCGTTTCTGAAGAAGAGAAATTTGTTAACATCGAGTATAGATTTAAGTGTTAGGAAGTCGTTTCTGAAAGTATTTGTATGGAGTGTAGCCATGTATGGAAGTGAAACATGGACGATAACTAGTTTGGACAAGAAGAGAATAGAAGCTTTCGAAATGTGGTGCTACAGAAGAATGCTGAAGATAAGGTGGATAGATCACGTAACTAATGAGGAGGTATTGAATAGGATTGGGGAGAAGAGAAGTTTGTGGCACAACTTGACTAGAAGAAGGGCTCGGTTGGTAGGACATGTTTTGAGGCATCAAGGGATCACAAATTTAGCATTGGAGGGCAGCATGGAGGGTAAAAATCGTAGAGGGAGACCAAGAGATGAATACACTAAGCAGATTCAGAAGGATGTAGGTTGCAGTAGGTACTGGGAGATGAAGAAGCTTGCACAGGATAGAGTAGCATGGAGAGCTGCATCAAACCAGTCTCAGGACTGAAGACCACAACAACACAATAACAACAGCATGGGTGATGTAGTTTTGTTGCTCGATTTTCTGACACTGCAACCGAAAGGTGTCTCAGTTGTTGACAACTGATTTCAGCTGTGTTGCACACACCCCTTGAGGTAGAAATCGTAGCTCAAAACACACTTTTGGAGCTATCAGATGTAAAATATTATGTTCACCCTACTCTTTGCTCTAGTCTACGTCTTTTGGTGGGGCTCCGCCTTTCATTTCTTCTTAGGAAGTTATCGATAAAGGCATCATAACACGTCACCAGTAACAGTACTGCAAAGGAATGCTCAATGAGCAACCTGATGACGTTCAATAATAGTCACTCCGTTGATTTTTGTTGTTTCGAATTAGAGAATGCAGTATTCCTACACCAGACTTCTGAACTTTGCCTGTTGAATGCAAATGTCGCATGATGGTAATCTGTCACATATATCAGTAGTCGAGACTTCCTTAATGTGGAAAATCATTCATGCCAGAACGATCTTTGTTGAAACAAGAATATCTTTTTCTGGTGTATTTTTCCCAAAAGCACTCGCTCCTCACACAGTTCAAATCTTTCTAGCTGCCTCCTCTACATTCACCCCTCTGTTATACCAAAGTAAATGTGTTGCAGATGTTACACCTTTTTCCACTTGCGGCTCAAATTTACAATACTTAACTGTAGTTCATAATTTGCAAGTATACAAAATCCAATGCTTAACTGCAAGACAATAACTAGAACTTCAAATTCGAAAATGGCATTGATACATACACTGACAGCGTGGCGCCGCCTTCACATGGGCGACTTCGGATTTCTGGCGGCGGGTGGCGTCTGGCCGGTGGCCATTAGCCGCTGCAGTGCGAGGAAACGCCCGAGCGTAAGCTGTTATGATCGCGACGCAGCCACGAGCTGTCCTGCGGAATTGTTTCTGGAATACTTGTTATTGCGGGTGGGTAGAATATTAAGCGAATTGTCATTGATGTTCAATCAGACTCACAACTTTAGACCGAAATGTGGTAAAAACAATAAAAATAAAGTTGAACGCGAACATGCGACTCTAAGTTCAGAAAGCACGACGATTACCTCAAGACCACGGGCTCACTCCATCCATTTTACCTCGCAAGTAGAGAACACTTCCTCCTAACACTTCCGCATCTTACAGTGTTGCCAGATTGTGCAGATGGCCGGACTTACAGTTGTCAGGGGCGGTCAGTTTTATTGGCCACCTTAAGTGAACCACTCGGACTTAGTCTCTGTGGCGGCCGGCCGGCGGTCAGTTTTTATGCCTAAGACTGTACATTCAATTTATGACGGATGTTTTCACATTTATTTCAACCTCTTCCCATGCAGCATTTCACTCTTCTTAAGAATTTGATCGCTATGGTTTTCATTTTGCTGTCAACTGTTTTTATTTATTCAGCACTCACATCCATACAACAGTAATGGCATCGTGATAGAATTATAAAATAAAATTTTTGTTTATATTTTGGTCTTTTGTAGTCTGTTGCTCCGTTTACTATTCTGCATATAGCATGAAATTTGTTCGTCTGTTCACCTGAATCATTATCATTATTATAAATTGTGTTGCACACCAGACATTTAAAGTCTGTCATCTTCGCAATTATTTCTTTGTTAAGTATTATCTTCAATCATATTTTATGTTACTTTGATAGACCACAACTTTTAACTTACTTCATAAGTTTTAAGTCTGGCATTCGGTACGTAATTACTTTAGCTGATGTACTGCTAGATGCAGACCATCTTGATTGACTTTCCTGTATTATTAGTTAATCATCGACAAATATTGGTGCACTTAGATTGAGGCATTTGTTTGATTTAATTTCTGAAAGACAAAGTAGCTGTATCATAACTTAACTGTCTGTTATCTCATGTATTCCTTTCTCTCTTTTGTTTACTATTTTTTCACAACATAACCTTTTGGTCTCTTTACAACACATGGTCGGTAGCCATTGACACTCATTATAATGTATTTACACAAATTCTACCAAACGCTTTCTCAAAATCTATAAAAATAAGGTGGGTTTCAAGAATAAATTTGCCCTTTCCTTGTGCGAGTCGTTTTACTGTAACACAATTTTTTGCTTTTAGTTTTCTAATTTACACAAGGACATCTCCAACTTTAATGTACAGTATAGGTCTAACATGACAATTGGAACGAAATGTCAAGTGGACTATGAAAAATATTGATAACTGTGTACTGTGGATATTGCTTACATCCCCAACATGTTTTCTCTGTTCTACATTGCTGTTATTTCAAATACCAAGCTGCTCAAACTAATATCCTTTAATGGGATAAACCTCCCACAAATAACAAACCTCAAACACCCTAAAAATTCTCAAGTTATCGTAAACGCTTATTACTCAGCTTCAAATATACTGTTTCTGCTTCCAGGTTTCCTCCTTTAATATGGGAGAGGTCACCTTTTCTGGTTGCCTGGAAAGTCATGCACTGCAAATTGATAAGGTACCGAACGGAAATATCTGTCATATTTATGTGAGTTTCACTTCATTCCAACAAATGTGAAACTCAAACCATACTGAGTATTTCATCAAGTAGAATAATTCACCATCGTCTTATAACTTAGTTTTTTGGTAAAACTGTGAGGAGTATTTCACAAGTATTTCTACAGTATGAAAGAACAAAATGCAGGTACTGATCTGGAAAGCACGTTTAACTGATGACTAATTAATCCTGGCTTTATATTGGGGGTGTCTGAAACATGGCAGTAACAGACATCTATGTTCAAACAGAGAATTTTAGAGGGATGAGGTAATGAATGAATCAGTAGGACCTAGGCAGATTCAAAAGTCCAGCATGGTACTTGAAGTTCAAAATTAGTAATATACTGTATGACTGACAGAAGCTAGAGAACAATTAATGGAAAGGGCTAAAATGGCAGATATCAAGAACAGAAGTATCCCACTAACAGCAATTTAGCTTCAACAAAGGTGAAACATGTGAAAGGAATTGGCACCACGTGATTAATGTCAGAGCCGACAAATTTATATGAGGGTATATAATAAGCCTGAGGAAACAATAAATTTTCAATAATTGCCAGTGGAGGAAATTATGCAGAAAAGTAGTGAAAGTACTTACTTATTTACACAATAAATACAACTGGTGTAGCTACTGTAACGAAGCTGGACGTTCTACTATAGTTACATTGACATAAAAATGTGCGTGATAGTACATTTTCAATGTTTCTTGCATGTAGGTCAAATGATCTCTGGACGTATGTATGAACTTCCTGAGTGATGTAGAACTCTTTATTATTAGTTTTATAATTGTTTGCATGCAGATTATTTGCTTCAGAATAAAGTTATACAGAAATACTACTTTAATACGGAAGTTATGTGTAATAAATTATCGACACCTTTTTAAATTGTCATATTTTTGCAAATTTAGAACCATTTAAGTTACATTGTGATAATTATTAATCTTTTTCATTAGCATTTTCGATGAGTATTTCTTATTCAAAGTTTTTTCATTCAAAACATAGGTCTCCATTGTATATTTTACGCATATTTTACGACACCATATATTACTAACAGCTTTATGTATAATGAAAATAATTATGACTAATAATTTTCTGAAACATGAAGTAACTGAGATTTACTTAACTTTACGAATTATTTGGGAGGATACATTGGTACCACCTAAATCACATAACTATTTTGTACATTTAATGTTACATACATTTAATATTAAAATATCTGAATGAGAATACATAAATATTTACATAAAAATACCTAAATTTGTATGAAAGTTAAAATTTTTAAAACATGGAACTACTACTGAGTGATGTCATATAAGCTTATACCAAACGCAATTTTTCAAAGCAACAATGAGCTGGACTCAATTCAGAGAAGATGTATATAAGCATCATGAACTTGTTTTTGTGATTTTTCTGTAGTTTCCTACATTGGCAATATGAATCTAGTGGAAGATATATTTAGGGAAAAAAATTCAAAACTTATTTGTCAAAGTGGCTCGAATTACTTCATTTAAAAAAGTGTCAGTAACAAAACCACCGAAAAAACTCTTTACACCCAGGTAATCACCCTCTTAACACTAAGAACAGTGTAGTCAGTGACTACAGAAGATTAAGCTAGACGTCCAGATAAGCTTAAGTCCTATTACTTCTCTTGACCAAAAATGTTGCAACTTAGTCTGTCGACCCCTCATAATCAAATTTAATATTAAAACCATAAGTCAACAGTTGTGCTTGTGACAGTACACCTATTGAGCTCATGATAGTCTAATGTTTTTAATCATTAATGGTGGTGACTGTTTGTCAGACAATTGACTGACTATTTAAATTCCTTATGGCACCATAACTTACCTTCAGAATACCTCTATTACATTTTTTGTTTGTCCCATGTTCATACATTCCTACTGTCAGTGAATAAATTATTTCAATATTTACGAATTTTGGTCTAGGACCTTCTATCCGGTTATGAAAGAGCGTGTTAAAATATGCAAAAAACTGAATGAAATCTTCTAAAGGCGAAATATTTCTTTCATGTCCCGATCTCAAAATCTTTCTTTATTTTTTTCTCATGGTTCTTTCCCAACAAACTTAAAAGTTAATGCGGAAAGAATGTTTTAAGTATCTTATACTCGAACGTTAATCTGTTATATCAGAAATTTATTATGCTTTATGATAACCCTGTCCTTAAACCTTTAGTCACAGTAAAGAGTGCTCCTGCTCTATGGCTGACAATGGAATTACACCAGTTAATGAATAAACGAATCTCTGCACAGAGAAAATCTAAAAGGAAACCAACACCTGAAGTTTATGAAGTATTGAAGTATACAGGAAGCTGCAGAATAAAGTGAAGAGAAACATGCATGTCAGTAAATTCAAGCAAGCCCACTTTATTGTTTGCAAAGAGTCGAATTCTGCAGCGATGTGGATAATAAAACTTCGTATCTTTGGCAAAGGAAATACAAAATATGATTTTCAAGCCTCTGCAGACGTAAAGGTCTTTTTTCCGAGACCAGTACCAGTCAGAAATTATTTGATTAACTTAAATTATTTAGTAAGGCAACATGCTTTGAGGTACAAACCACATTTCCAGAGCACAGTGGGAATACAAAAATACTTTTATCAAAACGCATAGATATTAAAGTACTTCTTTGCGGTTTTAGCATGTTCAATGTCAGTCTTCAAAGAAAGAAATGAGTAACGTAATATGAGGAAATATTTACGTCGTTTCCGGGCCTGCTGGTCACATAAGTTTTTAAAAAAAGTCACTCACTTTGTCAATTACAGCCGGCCGAAGTGGCCGTGCGGTTAAAGGCGCTGCAGTCTGGAACCGCAAGACCGCTACGGTCGCAGGTTCGAATCCTGCCTCGGGCATGGATGTTTGTGATGTCCTTAGGTTAGTTAGGTTTAACTAGTTCTAAGTTCTAGGGGACTAATGACCTCAGCAGTTGAGTCCCATAGTGCTCAGAGCCATTTGAACCATTTTTGTCAATTACGTACACTGGCATGGCTCCAGATATCTTGTTAGTTACTGTTTATAAACTAGCAAAGTATGCTTAAAACATATCATCATATTCAACTCTACTATGTAATAGAAACAATATGGCTATCAAAACATGACTTAGTTTCGATCGAAATACTTATGTGTCGATCATGGTGTTATCTGTCACTTGCAATTTCTTCTGCACATCTTGCTGATGCATTTCTTATGTTGCCCCACGAAATATATTACAATAAGAATGTGTGTTAGGATTTGTTGTCAATAACAACAGCATAAAAATTATGTCAAGGAATTACACAGATATTGCTATTGGAAGAAAGATTTATTTCCATTATTAATCGTTACGTTTTTTCTGTTTTACCAGCACTGAACTGAAGTAGGTTAAGAAATGCGAGGTCTTGACGTGAGTAATTTCTTCTAGGATATTGTGTCTACACTCTACTCTAGGATCGTTATCTATTGCAACACGGGTTTTCTGTTTCGTCTATTCGCTTCGCTGGAGCTGATTTTTTAGCTTTATCAAGTCTGAAACAATGAATATGCTCTGCAAAGTGGAATTTCAAATTTCTTCCGATTTGGCGAATGTAGTACTTGTTGTCATGGCTGCATTCCATGCTATAAGTTCCTGGTTTGCTTAGTTTTTCAGCTGGTTGCGAGAATTCATTCTTCAGTTACTATCTTAAGTTGTTGGTGGTGGCAAAAGTGAGTCTGATATACACATTTTTTTTCAGCTTGGTTATTTTGTCTGAAATGACCCGTAAGTGTTGTAATGTTTTTTATTTATCTTTGTTATGTTTTGTGAAAGTGCATCTGTTAAATGTTCTGATAACCACTGTAGTGTGCAATAGGTGTGGCTGTGGTAATTTCTGTCTCATAGTTTGCAGCACCAAGTGGGAATTTCTGTGCACTGCAAAAGAACACTCTGAATGCAATTTGTTTTTGTGAGCTGGGGTAAGCTGATGATTTACCTGTGAAAGAAAATGTGTTTGTTCGTTCTCTGTGTTCGTTCATATTCATGGTCTGATTTCTATTAGTTGTTGCTATATCTAAAAATTGGTGTTGTTATGTTTCTGGTGTTCAGTGATGAAGTGGATGTTTTTATGTAAACTATTGATTCTACGTAACAAAGTTTCAATTTCTTCTTCAGACCTGTTATGTAACATGAAGTATTATCACATGTAGTGCGAATTTTTCCCGGTGATGTTATCTTTGTTCATCCAAAGTTCATTTTCAAGGTGGTTAAAAAGAATTCCTGCAGTGATTTCACTGAGTGGACTACACATTGCTCTGGCATTTTTAGCTCCTTGTGTTTCAGGTGGTGAAGGACGTACCATCTAAAATCTTAGGTATAGTAGTTTGTAAAAGTAGTTAATATATAGAAAAGCTAGAAAGGCGAAACGTTTAAGTTTCGGATTACTATTTTGCTGATCATATTTTTCTTTTAGATTGTTTCCACTGACTACGCTTTCTCTTGGATTATGTACTGGCAGAAGTGGCACTATTACAGCCATTGCTAAAGTTAAGTACTGCTCCGTCATTTCTTACATATAATTTTTCAATTTGGCACAGTGATCTGTTAAAAAAAAGGTAAATAAGAAAATAGTATATTTTTCACTAACGACAGCAACTACATCATTTTACAGATAAACGCTTTCAGAGACAATTCCTTAATCAAATATCGATGTCCATAATTTAAACGAGGCTGACTGAGAGTGAGGTATCGAAATCGGCAAACGGTAGGCGATAATGAAGCACAGGTGGCGGACAGAACTGTAAATGGCAGCCACGCTGCACACAAGCAGGATAGTTTGTCCACGGCTGTCTGCGTGATCTGAATTCCACCGAAACAGTTACGACCTGCAATTAGTGCGGCTGCCGGGCGATAACTATGTCAATTGCGGTACGTTGATCACGATATTGCGAAATAATAGCTGTCGTTCATGTTAAGTGCTTTACTATTCCTGCACTATGGGAACATAGTTTTGCTTATTTCTGTTTTCCACTTATTTGCCTTCTCTTTTCCCCGTCTTTATCTCCAAATGCCTGAAGCTTATAACGTATAGTAAAGAGTGGAACTGACCAGCAATCCAATACGAAAAGAAAAACTGCTAAAATGGAGGATGTACATACACTGATGCAGACCCAACAACAAGCAATATGTTATAACTGCGTATGTATTTCGAACATAGAGTCTGTAAAAATTGTGTTTTAACAATGAAGCAGGTTACTAATATGAGACCAGAAGTATTTAAAAAGACAAGAGCTAAGGGAAAACTTATTGAATTAGCATTAAGAGACTGATTTTTTACGTAAATATTCGTTTTTCTTTCAAGTGACCCTATTTGGCAGACTGCAGTTACTGATATGTTTTTATGGTGTGTAGATTCAATCATTGCAGCGTGATTATGGAATTTTTGTGAAATATCCATCAAAAGCTTCCATAACCGTTTCACTAGACCCGAAATGGTTTCCAGCCACAAATTTCTTTAGCTATGTGAATAGGTGAAAGTTAGAGGGTGACGTGTATGGTGTATATTCCGAGAATTTGTACTCAAAATACTTGATTTCTCCCACAGCTATAGACTGTCAGTGGACAATTATTTTTTCCTGCAAGTATAGTGCCTCATCAAGGACGTTTTCTTCCAACTGATAAAGAAGACATATTTTTTTACACTTTGCAAGGTAATCGATAAGAATAACCCCTTTTGCACCCCATAAAACAATTCCTCTGCAGCAAACGAAATAGACTTCACCTTTTCGCTTTATTTGCTGTTTAATTTTTGGCGGTAACTTGTGTAAAAACGTTTCATTCATTGTAAGAAACGCGGTCAAAAATAATTTGGATTGTTCTTAATAACGTCCAAACGTTGTTGAGAAATAAGTTACTGCATTTACTTTTGGTCAGAATTCAGCAGACGCGGTGCCCACATTGCAGTTTCTCATAATTACATATTTAGGTAAATTTTTTTGTTGTCTTGGTTCTGAAATATAATGTTCGTTTTCTGGTTGGTTTTCTCTGTGAGCACCGTTGTGGGTCGCCGTACATCTGGATCACCTTCATGACAAGCACGACATGTATGAATACCACTCCTTTACTTAACTGGCGAACGTGAAGTAGCAGGCTACTTATATCGCTTCATCAAGTTCGAATGAATGTTGTAGCTAAACTGTCAAAAGGAATTTTATGACGCCCATTACTAGAGTTAATCCATTTGAACGAGGATCCCACAACACAGTTATTAAAAAGAACTGCATAAACAAATCTCTTTCGCAGATCAAGATGAAATTTTATTTCTGTTGCTGCGAAACATTTACCAACGCAACGAAAAGTATATCAGCATCATCTCTTAGAACGTCCAATAAATGTATTCCTTGAGTAAGTTTAACTGAGTCGTTTATGAGCCGTAACAACAGCTTACAGCTATCTGCGTCTCTTAGGTGAAAGAGAAAAAAAAATTATTTACTGTCACTCTGATAATTAGCACATTTGTACCACTCAAATGACCTGGCAATACTGATGTATGTACTGTATATTTGGCACCATACGAAGGTCTATATATTTCTAGAAATTTACTATAGCGGAATTCTCGAACTTAGTTGCGTGATCTTCCTCTAAGTAATTTACTTTTAGGTATTGTCTATATCGCACGGCAACGTAGCGTTAGCAGACGGTAGCAGTCTAGCACAAAACGGTGTACAGTGGGGATGCTGGGAAATATGGAGACGTTGAACGATTTCAGTATTTGGTGTACTCTAGAAGTATGAGCCGACTGCGATAAAGTACTAACCTGTGAGGTCAAATGAAAACAGAATGCACAATATTCCACTGGCACGAAAAGTGTTTGGGGCCGTGGAAATTAACAGTGTATATTTCACAAGCTACAAATTTAATGATCAGAAATAAAGCTGAAATGACATTAAGGGCTAGAATGTAGAGATCTGGTTCACTTTTATTTTAGCTGTTTTTTCCCTTGGCGACAGTACATTTCGCTCATACGTTCTATGCTGCTGGACTAACATGTATAATCCACCGTCACTGCTTTCGACGAGTACGATCTTGCACACTGAAATTTCGTTCAACTTCTTACCAGTAACGCAGCGTGGTTTGCAAATTAATGTTAATGCGATGTACCCTACAAGTACTAGCTCACAACTTGTCAGCGCAGGCTGCACAACGTGTGTAGCTTGAGCGAGTGATGTAATTTATTTGCTAATCGTATATTTTCACACATTACTGGCCAAATAAATATTATAATAATATCCGGTTAAAAGTCCTCAAGTAGCAGTTTCAACCTATTTTGTCCTACTCCGAATTCACAAACTGTTTCTAAAACACCTAGCGAACAGAGGTTTCGTAACAGAGTTTCTGATGTAGTCACGGACTGGCGCTTGATATACACTAAAATATATGGACACCTGTTAGTGGACGGTAAAGTCAGGTTTGAAGTGTACTGGGCACACTTTCAATGACGTGTCCGAATGTGGAGGAATGACAGAACATTGTGTACGCAGTACATAGTTCTCTAAAACTGTTTATATCCTTCCACACTTAGCGTTTTATTAAGTGAAATTAGGGGACTACACATTAACCACGAGAAACACGCCCATACCGTAACATCACATCACTGTTGGCGCTGCATATGGCAGGTAATGTTCTCCAGGTAGCCGCCAAAACCAAACCCTTCCTTCGGACTGCCACAGGTTATAGCGTGATTCATTAATCTAGGTCACTCATTTTCCGTCACCCACTGTCCAGTGGCGTCGCTTTTTACATAACCTCAAGCGTCGCTTAGCACAGACTACTGAAATGTGTAACATATGAGGTGTCACTCGACCATTGTACTGCATCCGGTTTAATTTCCTATGCAGTCATTGTACTAGCTGGGCTGCCAGCGGTGTCCTGTAAACTGCACGCAGTGAGATTTGCACCCAGGAAAGGTCGAGGAAGGACCCACTAATCCCCTCGCCCCAACACCTCGACTTGCCCGGCAGGCAGTAAGACGGAGGGCCCTCCCTTATGTGGTGGAAGAGGACTGGAGCTGCTCGAACAGGGAGTGTGTAGAATCGGAAGTGGTTACAATTTTTTATTCTCTGTCGGAACCAATGATAAATGTTTTTACTTACGACGAGATCTTCAGAAAATACAATGTAAAACAATGTGATTCTTACGAAGAGGCAACTTTGCCTGTATGCAGGGTGAACCAGAAATTCAACGACAAAATTTCGGACGTTGTCCATAGATATTTTACGAATATTTTGGCAGAAGGGACTTGTGGTCTCCAGAGGTTCGTTACAGAGTAAGTACATTTCGTTTGATTTCTTACTCCTAAAGCAAGTAAGAGGGAGATATAGAGAGAGATATGGCGAGAAGGATTTACGCATGTATGATAAACTCCTTGCCTCGAAAATTTTCTCCTTTCATACCTCCTCTGCGTACCGCAGATGACGTGTCACTGATCTCATTCGTAGTAACAGTGCAAGTAACGCGAGTGCCTAGTTGCTTCCGCCGCCCTGAGTGGAATGCTCCGTTCTGTATAATGTTCACCAACCTGCAGCCTTCTATAGTTGTTGTCGCCTGCGCAGAAAACAGCGCATAGATCGTGACTCCGTTATCTTGAGGCTGTAATAAACTTTTAGCGAGCAACTGGTGTTGTATAAATAATTAAAATTTGAACTGCTTTCTTTAAACAGCATGCCACTCGTTTTTCACTAGCAGAATACGAGACACCACACAATTATAGTTCACTTTATGAATCGTATATAATTTCCATTCTTCACACTTTCATAGAAAAGAAACAAAATAATAAACTGGATGTTAATGAAATTCCTATCAAACTGTTCTCAGTTATGAGTCCAAATAATCAGAGGTTGCTAATTAAGCTAATAACCGATACCGACCAAGGCACACAACATGCCTGTTATCCGAGAGTGCCTAACCAGCTCAGACCTTACAGCCGAACCACTTCGCCTGCCACTCAAGTTAGGCACAATCCCAAAATCTCAGAATTGTTTCATTCGCCTTTTCGTTTATCAGTTGTTTATTATTCTCCTGATAATTAACACCTTTTATATAATTGAGTGATAGCCTGCTATTGAGAGACGCACAATTAAATTCACTGTTTACTTTTTCTAATATTAATAATAGAAGTTTATCATTTCGGTGCGCTTCTTTCGAACGCCGCAGGCAATCGCGGAGGAGGACCACAGTTTAAGCGGTCTTTCTCACGATACCTGTCCGGTACCTCACACAACATTACGTCATCTTCCCAGTGCTGCCTTCTCAACTAGTCTAAGAACAGCTTCTAGTAGCTGAATATGATGGCTGCAAAGCCAGAAGACACTACACTCCGTGTACCGGTATTGCATTGGAAATAACTGCACAAGAGTGACAACGCCGACGGTATGCGGTGCGTGTCTTACTTGGAGACAAACTTGTCTCATTCAGTCACCGTACTTATTGTTGACAACAGTAAGGCCTGTACTCTTGCTCCTCAAAGCTGCATTCAGTACTGTTCGGTCCAGTCTCGGGATGGTTTCTCCAGCAGTGTTAGCGCGTTAACAGTAGTACACAACAGTATGGAAAGGTTTACGAAGGATCGGCCGCTACACATCTCGTCTCACGGTCCACTGAAGATGATGGAAAAGTAGCACGACGACGATACGCTCAGCTGTTCCCGCAGCGACGGCGACAGCATAGCGAGGGAGAGCGGCCTGAGCTAGCGAGGTTGGCGCATCGCTGCCGCTGCGCACTACGCTTACTCGGCCGTTGTGAGCTCGTGAAGAAGTTCTGTGCCGCGGGAAGCAAATTGTCGTGTGTAGTTTTCACAACGTCGGCGGATTGTCGTGTTCTGCGCCCCACAGCGTGGGAAGGCAGTACGCGCAGAGGAAACCTGCTGCTACGGAGGGTCCTTCGGTTGTGCGACTCACTGAGTCTGCCGATCAAGCAAAGAAAGTCCCGAGAAGACGAGTCGCAGCCTGTACGACAAGTGCAAAGGCAGGGGGAACAGCGCTGTTCGACTTAATGACGAATTGCGCCAAGAACGAGGTGGTCTACGAGTCTGTCGACACAGACTCGCTGATCTGTGTTCGGGGCGCAAACGAGGCGATCAAAGTCGCCGTGGCAGACAGCACTGTCGACGCACCGCCAGAGTGTGAGAAGGCAGCTTCCGCTGGAAGGAAGAAGACGACCGAGGCACTCCTAAGGTGGTTACTTTGGTGCTGTGGTGAGGCAGCGGTCCGCGAAGCGATGCTGCGAGCCGGGTTTGGTAATGCAACCGCAAGGTTGCACACGCAGACCGACAAGAAGAGGGCGCCGCTCTATGCCGTGACCGTGCAAACTGCCGATGCCGAGAGCGACATCATCGGCTTGCGGAAGTTGCTGGGCTTCCCGGTTACGACAGAGGCTCTGGCGACCGCCACGGAGGTGCTTCAGGTGACAGGGCGATGGCCATGTCGCGAAGTATTGCCACAACGCGGATCGGTGCGTCAAGTGCTCCGGAGAGTACGACAGCCGCGCCTGCGACCGCGGCAGTTACGTTCTGCCGACTTGCGTCCCGTGTGGTGGCCCGTACATCGCCAGCTGGCGCGGCTGCCCGGCTTTCTCGAGCCGCAGCCGTGCCGAAGGCGACGAGGCGGCCGTGGCCCCACCGACGCAACGCAAGAAGACGAGACGACGTCGGCAACGACGTAGGGCGCAGACCAGCTCAACCCTGCTGAGGGACAGCGCAGAAGCAGCTCCACCGGTCAGGATTGTGGACGACCGCCCGGAGGCGGCCGGTGGGACGTAGCTCGCACCCCCGAGGAGAAATGTGGCCTCGACCTCGGCACCGCCGTGAAGCAGGCCACTGCGGCCCTCAAAGCCGTCACGGCGGCAGAGAGGGCTGCCTTCGCAGCCGCCGTGGCTGCGGAGAAGGAAGAGGCCTCGAGGCAACTGTGTGCAGTCGTCGCCCGAGGCCTCCGTGCAGCAGAAGGGGCTGGAACCCCTGCGAACACTCCTGCGACCTCGTAGAAGGACGTTCGAGTGCCTACCCCAGCGACCGCCCCAGCACCGCAGGTGAAAGGTGCAGAGAAGACAACCGCCGCACCAACGGTATCGGCGGCGACGCCGACCGCCGTGGGTGCGGCCCGCGCGATGGACCAAGAAGCCAAAAACGCAGCCATCATCGCGCAAGCGCGAGCGAACGGCGTGCATTTCTCCGACGCTGATGCGGCGCAGCTCACCGAACAAGCAGAGCTGCCCGAGGCTCGGCTGCGGCGGGGCTACAGTATGCAGTAGCGGAGGACGCGGGCTGCCGCCGTTCGGCACCAGCCCGATGAAGCCGTGCCAAGTCACTGACGATACGACACTGTAGAGGGCGTAGTGGCAACGCATGTGCAGCCGAGCTGAATCTCTTTTTTACAGGGACGAAGCCACTGCAGCAGGCCCAGGGGAATCCACAGGAGCCCAGCTGCAGCACGCGGACTGACCCAACTATAACGAGCACGCAGCGACATAGGTAACGATGCACGGTACCTCACACTAACATAGCCTCACCTTGTATGCACTGTCGCAGCTAGCAAGCCGCTACTGTCCTTACTACCCGTCCTACTGTCGCAGAGGTTTTTCTTTCCCTTAGCGCTTGTCTTGGCACATTATTTCCTCTGCCCTTACAACCGTACACTTCGATCGCTTTCGTCCACTCTCTGTCTCATGATAGATCATGTAAATGAGTAATCTTACCCAGACACATGGATAACATTACAGCCCGCATCCTGTGACTCCTGATTAAAAAACTAACATGTTATACGAAGGTGGCAGTAGAACTTTTGGTTTGGTCACCATGTCAGTGTGGGCGTGGAGGGAGTAACAACAGCTGTGCATCTGCCCACAGGCGAACACAAATAACCTCAGCCTTTCGTGTTATTACGTTTTAGCGATTCCGTATTACAGCATTTTTCACTGTCGTGAAAGTATTTCTGAGAAAGATAATTCTGGTAACAAAGCCTATTAAGTCATAATTACGTTATAACTTCCTAACGAGCCACCTGAGACCAAGGGTCCCTTATACCAAAATACTCAGAAAATACCTCTGAACAACGTCTGAAATTTTGTCGGTGGAGTACTGGTTCACTCGGCATAGGTGAAATGAGTTGTATATACCTTGTTCTCCCACTCCTAGTCCAACGTGTGAGCGTGCTTTATATATGACGTAAATCCTGAAAATAATTTTATTTATAACGAAACTTCCTGGCAGATTAAAACTGTGTGCCGGACCGAGACTCGAACTCGGGACTTTTGCCTTTCGCGGGCTAGTGCTCTACCAACTGAGCTACCCAAGCACGACTCACGCCCCTTCTTTATAACGATAATTCTACTTCTACATCCATACTGTGCAAACTACAATGAAGTGCGTGGCAGAGGGTACCTCCCACTGTATCGGTTATTAAGTTTTCTTAACTTTTCATCCACTTATGGAGAACGGAAAGAATGATTGCTTAAACGCATCAGTGGGCGTGTAATTATATAAACTGTCCTCGCTATCCCTACGGGACTGATACGTAGGAGATGCAGTATATTCCTACATTCATCATTTGAAGATGGTTCTTGAATATAATAAACTAGGCACTCCCGGGATAATTTGCCTCCATGTTGAAGCATTTGCTAGTTCAGTTTCTTCAGTATCTCCGTGACACTCTCTCACTAGTCAAACAAACCTGTGACCGTTAGTGCTGCCTTCCTCTTTTTCGTTGAATATCTCCTGTTAGTCCTATTTGGTAAGGCTCTGATACACTTGAGCAGTATTCTTGGATGGATAGCACGAGTGTATTCTATGCAGTCTTCTTTGAATACTGATAGCTTTTCCCTAATATCTTACCAATGAACCGAAGTTTGTCCCAGCTTTACCTACGACTCAGCCTTTGTGATCGTTCTACTTCATATCCATGCGAAATGTTACACTCAAGAATTCTCGTGAGTTGACAGCTTCCAGTTGCGACTCGTTGATATTGTACTCATAAGATACCACGTTGTTTTTGTTTTGTGAAGTGCACCATTTTACAATTCGGAACATTTAAAGCAAGTTGCCAATCTTTTCACCATTTTGTAATCTTATCAAGGTCCAATTGAATATCTGAACTCTTTTTTTATTCAGATAATACCTTGCGTTTATTGTAGGTAAATACATCACTGCCAAAAATCTGATGTTACTAAAATATTGTCCGCAAGGTCATTGCTATGCAACATTAACAACATGGGTTCCTGCATACTTACCTAGTGCACATTCGACGTTACTTCTACATCTGTCGATAACTCTCAATCCTAGGTAACATGCTGCGTCCTCCCAGTCACAATTTTGGCATTACAATCCACATGATCGCACTTTTGATAGTAAATGTAGATGTGATACGGAGTCAAACGCTTTTCGGAAATGGAAAGATATTGCATCTACCTGACTGCCTTGATCCATGGCTTTCGGGATGTCATGTGAAAAATGTACGAGTTGAGTTTCACATGGTCGATGTTTTCGGAATCCATGCTGTCTGGCATGGAGGAGATACCATATTACGTTTGAGCTCAGAATACATTCTAAGATTCAACAACAAATAGAACTCAAGAATACTGGACGTTAGTTTTAAGGTTCACGTCAGATACGCTTCTTGTATACGGGTGTGACTTGTGTTTTCTTCCAAGCACTTTGCACCATTTTTATTCGAGTCAACTATGATAGATTATGGTCGAAAAGGGGCTAACCCAGATGGAAATGTGGTACAGAATATGATAAGGATTCCATTGGGTGCTAAAGCTTTGTTAAATTTACGCGGTTTCAGCTGATTTTCAACACCACTGGCACTATTATCTTTATCACTTCCTTTTCAGCGCTGTGGGAACTATGTAGGAGTATATGTAGGAGTATATGTACTTTGAAAGGGGATCACTGCTGTCAGCTGCATCAGGACGTTAAGCGGAGTCAGCGGCGACGAGCGAAAATCTGTACCGGACCGGGATTCAAAGCCGGAGATCCCGGGTTCGAATCTCGGTCTGGTACTCTTTTTCGCTTGTCGCCGCTGATTCCGCTTAATGTCCCACTGCAGCTGACAGCAGTGATCCCGATTCAAATTTCATATAGTATGAAAATGGTTCGAGGAACCCTCTGCCAGACCCTTAATAAACTGTGATTTGTAGGTAAGTCATGTAGATGTATATGTAAATGTAGAAGAACGAAAAATGTAATATAAACGTTAAAACAACTAGAAGTAATACTAATGCGTATGTAAGAGGGAATATCGTAGAGCGTTATGTAGATAATTTGTGCGCTCTTGCTCTTCTTCCGGCAGTAGGATAATGTTTCACTTGATACACTACTGGCCTTTAAATTGCTACACCACGAAGATGACGTGCTACAGACGCGAAATTTAACCGACAGGAAGAAGATGCTGTGATATGCAAACGATTAGCTTTTCAGAGCATTCACACAAGGTTGGCGCCGGTGGCGACACCTACAACGTGCTGACATGAGGAAAGTTTCCAACCGATTTCTCATACGCAAAAACAGCAGTTGACCGGCGTTGCCTGGTGAAACGTTGTTGTGATGCCTCATGTAAGGAGGAGAAATGCGTACCATTACGTTTCCGACTTCGATAAAGGTCGGATTGTAGCCTATCGCGATTGCGGTTTATCGTATCGAGACATTGCTGCTCACGTTGGTCGAGATCCAATGACTGTTAGCAGAATATGGAATCCGTGGGTTCAGGAGGGTAATATGGAACGCCGTGCTGGATCCCAACGCCCTCGTATCACTAGCAGTCGAGATGACAGGCACCTTATCCGCATGGCTGTAACGGATCGTGCAGCCACGTCTCGATCCCTGAGTCAACAGATGGGGACGTTTGCAAGACAACAACCATCTGCACGAACAGATCGACGACTTTTTCAGCAGCGTGGACTATCAGCTCGGAGACCATGTCTGCGGTTGCCCTTGACGCTGCATCACAGACAGGAGCGCCTGCGATGGTGTACTCAACGACGAACCTGGATGCACGAATGGCAAAACGTAATTTTTTCGGATGATGGTCGCATCCGCGTTTGGCGACATCACGGTGAACGCACATAGGAAGCTTGTATTTGTCATCGTCATACTGGCGTATCACCCGGCGTGATGGTATGGGGTTCCATTGGTTACACGTCTCGGTCACCTCTTGTTCGCATTGACGGCACTTTGAACAGTGGACGTTACATTTCAGATGTGTTTCGACCCATGGCTCTACCCTTCATTCTATCCCTGCGAAACCCTACATTTCAGCAGGATAATGCACGACCGCATGTTGCAGGTCTTGTACTGGCCTTACTGGATACAGAAAATGTTCGACTGCTGCCCTGGCCAGCACATTCTCCAGATCTCTCACCAACTGAAAACGTCTGGTCAATGGTGGCCGAGCAACTGGCTCGTCACAATACGACAGTCACTACTCTTGATGAACTGTGGTATCATGTTGAAGCTTCACGGACAGCTGTACCTGTACACGCCATCCAAGCTCTGTTTGACTCAATGCCTAGGCGAATCAAGGCCGTTATTACGGCCAGAGGTGGTTGTTCTGGATACTGATTTCTCAGGATCTATGCACCCAAATTGCGTGAAAATGTAATCACATGTCAGTTCTAGTATAAAATATTTGTCCAATGAATACCCGTTTATCATATGCATTTCTTCTTGGTGTAGCAATTTTAATGGCCAGTAGTGTAAATCCTGGTAAACTGCGTGCAGAATTCACAGATTTCTGGTTGGGTGCAAATTTGACTGGGTGCAGTTATCATATATGGCTGCACTTTGGAGCTCCTGAGTACTTCCTCCTCACTGTAACTTTGAGTACATTATTTTATCCCAGTGTTAATACAGGACGGTCAGTGCCTTCATGAGCAATGTTTGCAGTAGCCTATGGAACCTTGATTATACCCAATCGTGCAACTCTCGCCATCGCCCACATGTTACCACGGTTGTTTCGAGTACGCTGCAGAAGTTTTGCAGGTAAGCCGTTGCACATTCGTTATATAGTTATCCGGCCGAGGTGGCGCTACAGTCTGGAACCGCGCGACCACTACGGTCGCAGGTTCGAATCCTGCCTCAGGCATGGATGTGTGTGACGTCCTTACGTTAGTTAGGTTTACGTAGTTCTAAGTTCTAGGGAGCTGATGACCTCAGAAGTTAAGTCCCATAGTACTCAGAGCCATTTAAACCATTTTTTATATAGTTCCACTCTGTCCCCATGTGTTTTCCTTATTTTAGAACTCGGAAGAAAGACATTATCTGCCGTCGGTTTGCTTCGGACAAAGATATACATTACTGAGTACAATCATGATTACGTAGGCAACCTCAAACATTTTTCCATGAGGGAAATGACCGTCTTGTCTCACAATTAGATAAATATATCAACTGTTATGGCAATAGCCTGCCGGTGTGGCCGAGCGGTTCTAGGTGCTTCAGTCTGGAACCACGCGACCGCTACGGTCGCAAGTTCGAATCCTGATGTGTGTGATGTCCTTAGGTTACTTAGGTTTAAGTAGTTCTAAGTTCTAGGTGACTGATGACCTCAGATGTTAAGTCCCATAGTGCACAGAGCCATTTTTTGTTATGGAAATTACTTTTCAAATAATAAACTGTTTACTTCTTTCTATCTGTCCCTTATTTACACTTCTGTACTAGTATAAAAATACAGGTCACAGTTTAAAGGTGTTACCCTGGAAAATTCTTGACCGATTTTCTTCAGATTTTTACACAGTACCCTAAAAACTTTCGGAAAACATAGAGTAAATGTGGTTTATAAATCTCTTGTTAGCAAAAATCTGGAAGAGTTCTTGACCGATTTATTTCAAGTTTTGGATGCACGTAGGCTATATCCTTCACATCATAAATAAATAAATAAATATCGGGGAACGTTGTTAGCGACAATTTCCAAAAGTTTTCCTATTTACTGGAAATTTTCACACCATACTCTAATAAAATTTGGACGGCCACAGACTATATATATATAATATGCAGTATATTACTATATATAAGATAGAATAAGAAACTGTTGGTGGCAAAAAAGTTCTTCATAGACTGTATAGTTTTTTTTAAACAACACTGTACAGGTTTTCTGTTAAAACCAACTGCGAGGGGGAAAAATGCTATTCCTTGATGTGAAAATATGTGGTTTTGTTTTCTCCCTGCAGTCAATTTTAACTACCGTATCCGAGCATTTAAAGTATTGGACAAATTGTTTGTGCCATACATTCTCTTTCTCGTTATGTATCATTTTAAGCCAAATTTCCAAACACAACGACGTGCTGTTTCGTTTTATTTCTCGCAGTAGGTTTTAAAAAAAAACAGGTAAGCTGTATTTCTGGCTTATCGGCTTATGAATAGAATCCTGCTACAGAATCTGAATCGCTTGAAACTTTGTAATCCTATCTGTTCGTATATTAAAACCATGCGAAACTCTGTCGTTGAAGCTACTAACTTCACACATGCAAGAGCTGGAGAGGTCTCTCTTATACCCTGTATACCAATGACACCAGCCGATTTACCGAGCGAGGTGGCGCAGTGGTTAGCACACTGGACTCGCATTCGGATGGACGACGGTTCAATCCCGCGTCCGGCCATCCTGATTTAGGTTTTCCGTAATTTCCCTATATCACTTCAGGCAAATGCCGGGATGGTTCCTTTGAAAGGGCACGGCCGATTTCCTTCCTCATCCTTCCCTAACCCGAGCTTGTGCTCCGTCTCTAATGGCCTCGTTGTCGATGGGACGTTAAACACTAATCTCCTCCTCCAGCCGATTACCTATTCATTTTAAACAACTTCAGATTCCAATCAAGATTTCTTTCGCAATACCAGTAAACAAGGCTCAATGTCAGAATTAGTGACGAAGAGGAGATGGACATAAAAGGGGAGGAAATAAACCTAGAGAGGGGAAGGAGGAATTGGACAGAGTGAGGAGGGAGGAAGGGAAGGCAGAGAGAGGGATGAGCAGTTGATGGACAGAGAAAGGGGGAGGATGAAGAGATGGACAAAGAGAGGGGTAAAATGAGATGAACAGAGACAGGGCAAGGATATAAAGTTTAAGAGTTAACATTCAATTCCCATACAATTTTAGCAATTGCAAAGCATTTTCGGGTTCGCTAGTACTGCATATCAACAATGTTTCTGCATAGGAAAATAGATAAAGTGTATGGCTACCACGTGCTGTCGTCTTACTATGAGCTAAGACTGTTGATATTTGTAAAAATGTTGTGAATTCGATACATCGGTATTCAAAATAGGATCATTATCGGCACTCGAACGTCGATAAGATGTATAGATGTGTCGGTATATCGCAGGAAAAAATATAGACGTACCGGCCTATAAAAAGATCGGCTGCACATTTTAAATATGCTGCCGGTTTTAGAGGTGTATATTTAAGTACTGACTTGTTATTAAATACTCTGTACAGCAACAAGATAGCAACCTGATTATCCCCCTTAGATCAAGAACTGAAAGGAAAACGATGCACATATACGCGTGGCGATAACTACTTTCTTAACAATGGTAACTGCATGTAAGTGGCCCAATAAGGGATGTACGATGGGTCCGTCGTTATGTTTCGTCACGTATCGGATTTGTCCGGAACGCATCATGTCCACTTCCCTGTTTTTTCATTTCCGCAAACGCCAGCAACCTGGCAGCTGTACTGCCAGAATTGCGTGGTGAAGTTAAGCTTTGCAGTTTCTGTTGGTAGCACGGAGCACTGAATACGTCAGCATTTTCCTTCACACGTCTCCGCCTGCCACAAAGTCTAGTATTGTCATTGAGTGTTTTGTTCGTCGTTTTCAGCAGATGTTTTTGAAGAACGCCAATGTGAAGAAACAACACACTAGTTGCGTTAAAATTTTTTTTGACCCAAGTCGGGTGCTATTTATTCATATCAGAAATCCACACCGCTACCCCCTGCCCCCCTCCCCCACCCCAGTACAATCGGACTTTTTCTTCGTATTACCTATACTTGCTTCACACAGACAAAGAGAAAGACTGGTCGTGATGAAAGCTCAAAAAGTTGTAAGACTCCTTCACACGGTGAAAGTAAAATTATGTTCTACTACAATTTCGAAAGAATAATTTCAAATTGTTACCGAAAATTGCCCAAAGAATATAGTATAAACTAAAAATATCGGCCTCGATATTGCGATTTTGATGTAGATAAATCGTGGAGAAAGATCGTGATATATATAGATACTTTTTGGAAAGAATGTCGATCAATCGATATACCGACATCTTATGAAGAGCCCTACTTGGTGGAAATGCCTCATTTACGGCGTTCAGCCGGAAATTGCACATTGTTTTCTTTTAATTCTTGTTGTTATGTATGAAACTCTTAATGAATCACCGAGATATTTTACCTAGATGTAGCTGTTGACAGAAGCTATCATTTGAAGTAGTGCAATTCTCTGTAATTATGTGAATTTAATAGTAATTAAAGTTTGATTGATTGCTGCAATGGTGTACTTAGACTATATGACGTAGCTTTGCCAATTTTCATAGTACAGACCGTTTTAATATCTCGACGACCTCGTCTCTCACTGATACAAATAAAAACATGTGATTAGATTGTTCGTGGCAATGATGGAACACACATAACTTGATTTTTGCTGGTTGCGGAGGCCACTCTTTTACAAGCAGCAGCCACCGGCGGTCGAAGTTCCCCGACGGCTCTTCCACAAAACTTGCGTAAAAAACTCCGCCTCCTTCTCTAAGAAAGGCCTACCTTGGCACGTAAATTTCAAAACGCCGGCCCAGTGAACCGCCTCCGGCGCACTAAAGCCGTCCTCTCACGCCGTTGTGAAGGACCCTAAACATGGTTTCTACCGTGGTTGGTACACGCTAAGAAACGAGGTGGTGCATCACACGGAATGTACTCCTCATCATGATTAGCGGCCTCAGGGCTTTCCACCGGCGGCTGCTTGTTATAATGTATCTAGCGCTCACACTTTGTATACGAAAACGGACACGCCTAACACTGCTACATTAGCGCACTTAAAACGCACATTTTCTCTCTTGTCCGCATTCTATGCTTGTTGTTCTATAAGTGGTATACATAAATCAAGATTTCAACATCCATGAACATGATATAAGGGCACTAACTTTTAAAACTTCCATTACGAATGTTTCGATAATAATGAACAATGGTCCTGTACATAAGACAAAAATTATTTCATCATTTTCTCTTTTTAGTAAAATCCTAAGAGCATTACTGTTAGAGCACTGCTTCTACCCAGTAGCAGAGTTTTTAGTACATGTGTAACACAAGACACTTGAAACAAAGTGCAAGCCGAGCGAGATGGCGCAGTGGCTAGCACACTGGACTCGCATGCGGGAGGCCGACGGTTCAAACCCGAGTCTGGTCATCCTGATTAAGGTTTTCCGTGATTCCCTAAATCGCTTCAGGTAAATGCCAAGATGGTTCATCTGAAAGGGCACGGCCGACTTGCTTCACCATCCTTCCCTAATCCTCTAGGACAGATGACCTCGCTGCTTGGTCATCTCCCATGAATCAGCCACAACCAATAAAATGCAAAATCTCCTACAGCAGTATAAAGCCAGAAAATCATTTGTTTACTGCAATCTTAGTGTTAAATTTTCTGTACTTCGGTCGTATGTACGTATATGTGGCTGAGGAGAAGGGATGACCACGTTTGCCCACACATTCATAAACAGTATTTACAATGGAACGATGTATTCTATAATCTGGAAAGATTTTTCAATGAATAGGTCAATAAATATTGGATTCCCAACTAATAAGGCAGTAATTTTCAGTTCGCAGGCCTATGTTCCATACGTTCAGACAGTCGAAGCAACTCCCTCTTGAGTAGTGAGCGCCCTTATACACTGAACAGCCAAAGAAACTCATACCCCCTCCTAATATCGTGTAGGGCCCCCGAGAACATGCGGAAGTGCCGCAACACGACGTGGAATCGACTCGACTAATATCTGAAGTAGTGCTGGAGAAAACTGACACCATGAATCCTGCAGGGCTGTCCATAAATCCATAAGAGTTCGAGGGGAGGGGGGGGCGGGAGATCTCTTGTGAACAACACGTTGCAAGTCTTCCCAGATATGCTCAGTAATGTTCATGTCTGGGGAGTTTGGTGGGCAGCGGAAGTGTTTAAACTCAAAAGAGTATTCTTGGAGCCTCTCTATAGAAATTCTGGTCGTGTGGGATGTGACATTGTCCTGCTGGAATTGCAAAAGTCTGTCGGAATGCACAATGGACATGAATGGATATAGGTGATCAGATAGGATGCTTACGTCCGTGAGCTGCGTGGAGCGCTCGATTCTGGTCTCTCACGATGTCTAATGACTACTGAGGTCGCTATATGGAGTACCTTGGCAGTAGGTGGCAGCACAATGCACCTAATATGAAAAACGTATGTTTTTGGGGGGTGACCGGATACTTTTGATCACATAGTGTATATAACATGGCAGAACATACTTCTATTAAATTGGTTAAGTCTCAAAATAAGTCACTAAATAAGTCTCACAATTTTAGAAAATATGAAGGTGACTAAATAAACTATCTGATCAATAGTATCCGAACACCCGCATGTAATGCGGAATTAATCGCTACATGTCGCGAGAAACGACCCGCCAGTATACAAGAAGGCCGGGATTATTGTTTTGTCAGTAGAGTAGCAGTAACAACTGGCTGTATCTGGCAGAAGGACTGAGCCCCTTCGAACGTGGACTAGCGGTTGAATGTCACGTGACTAACAGATCCCTCACGGACATTTTAATTCTTCTATCTATCTATCTATCTATCTATCGCTTGAGCCTTGTCCCGCAGTTACGCAGGGTCAGCCATCGTTAATTGTATTTGGCATGTTAATGGTTAAGAGGTGGCCGGATGCCCTTCCTGCCGCCACCCCTACCACCTGGGACGAAATTAGTATGTTTAGTGCAAGCCATGGAATAGTGCGACCTTTTTCAAACGTCTGCGAGCTGTGTAACGGAGGCGGAACATGGGGACCAGCCCGGTATTCACCTAGCGGGATGTAGAAAACCGCCTAAAAACCACATCCAGGCTGGCTGGTACATTGGCCCTCGTCGTTAATCCGCCAGGCGGATTCGATCCAGGGCCGGCGCGCCTACCCGAGTCCAGGAAGCAGCGCGTTAGCGCTCTCGGCTACCCTGGCGGGTGGACATTTTAATTTTTCTAAGGCTGAAGAAATCGACTGTTGCTGAAGTGATAGCGAAGTGGAAAAGCGAAGGCAGAGGCACAGCTAAACCAAGACCAGGCAGACCGTAAGTACTGACGAACAAGGGCTGTCGAGCATTACGGAGAGTTGCCGTAAAAAATCGCATGAAATTAGTGGAAGTGCCAGCACATAACTACTTTTCATTAGGTTCTGTCTCGCAATTTAAGTGTAATTAATCCATTAAAACAGACTGTTATTATTTTTGAGTAGTTAATATAGTTGCCAGATGGCCATGGACTTTGATACTTTCCCTAGAGTACGAAACCGAGGAAGCGGGTGAACAGCCTGGTGTTAGTGTCCTGCGGGCACAATATTTCGGCAAGCGACCACGTTGCCATCATCAGGTAAGCGATGAACTGACCGCAGAAGTTTTTTTTTTTTTTCATTCCCGTCCCTGAATAGGATGGGTGGGCTGTTTGAGGGCTTGCATTACCCTTTTCAGCCTTTTGTTGTACAGGAAAATTCATTTATTTATTTGTTCAAATTTCTTGAAAAAGTGCATTTGACCATTTGTACAATACAGAATACAGAATTTTAAGTCATTTTGAAATACAGTATAGATGCTATAAATTATAGAATCTTTTATATAAAAATTATTCTATACATCATATTGGGACACAGTAAAATACAATGAAACAGTAAAATACAATAAAATACAATGAGATACAATGAAAGTGCATTAAGGTAAGTAGGATATAACAGGATCAGTTGTGATGCATTGTGATACTTTGTAATTTTTGTCACATATGCGCTAGAGTGCATTGTGGGAGTAGGATTATGGATTATAATTAGTTCTTTCTAGAATGATACATTCAGTTGTTTGTTACAGTATTTGGTTATTACAGTGGCTTTACATAGTTAGGGTTATAGTTTACGCTTCCGCCGAAGCGCCGGTGCTGGGCTTTCGTCTCCTCCCCCTCTCCAGGTGTTCCGTTCGCGGACCGCGCCCAGGGGTAAGTGCCAGCAGCGTCTTCTTAGTATCTCTACGTGTTCTCGGAGTCAGTTCGTGGTGGGATGTCTTCCTCCTCCTTTATATAAATATTATCTCACTCATGTCCAGTATGCATGCACTGTTGACCCTTTGGGACGATTTTCATACTTCATCAAAAACCTGATATTTTGTTGTGCAACGGTTAAGTCCCCGTAATACGGTATTAATGCACGGAGATGTAGTGAACGTGACATAAACACCTATTGTACATGAAATATGATATCCTTATATAATTTCTTTATCTTTTCGGGGAAACCGTTATAGGATGCAGGAGAGGCACGGTTTTAGCGAAACCAATATAGAATGCAGGTGTGGCACAGTGATTAGAAATGGTGATTTATGACAATGGTTAACAATCTACGTGAAACACATGATCTGATGTCAAACAAGTTGTAACGTCATAGGTTCTCATACTTGCATGAAACCACGTTTAAATAAAGTTATGGGGGAAAACCAGACTGAATGACTTCAGAGGCAATGATATGAAAACTGGAAGACCACAGAAAGTTGAGAATATTCGTGCAACGGCATTAGAGTAATCGCACGAAAAATAGTGATTAAAGAGACAATTTCTTCTCCACCGTCACTGAAACACTCAGTCGAAAAAGATTGAGCTACAGAGTGGTTGAATTTGATGTCATGGGCTTCCTACTAAAATTAATAGATTCCGTACCTACCGTTATATTTGAGAAGCATAACGTTAATTGCAGTTCACATATTCCACTTAGCAGGAAAGCCCGTGTTCGTGATATCTTTACTTTGTTCACACGGCAGCCAGCCCACACAAATGTTCCCAGGCCAGATATAGAGAAACAACTTCAGATCTTACGTTCAGATTCACACAAATACTCGTCAAGACTAAGAGATGGTCGCTGAAGGCGATAACTTCGAATAAGCAGTTGCAAACTTTACCTTATTACCACACGAGTCTCATCGTACTATTAATTAACAATTTCAGGCGTAACATCAGTAATTAAAAGTCAACAATACGCGATTTCGGACTGGACGCCGTAATTAAGCCATCTGCAGATAGTAAGACGACAGCACGTGGTAACCATACACATTTTCTACCATCTTATGCACGAAAATCGCAGATATACGGTAGTAGCGAACCCGCAATTGCTCAGTATGGTTGGGAATTAAATGAACGTCCTAATCTCCACCTCCCCCTCTCTTAGTCCACCTCCCTATCCTCCCTCTTTTCGCTGTCCATCACGTCTTCCTCTCCTACTCCTCTCTGCCATTCCCTTCCTCCCCTCTCTCTCTGTCCAACTCCTCCATTCCTCACCCCCCCTCCCCCACCTCTTTAAGGTTTATTTCTTTCCTGTTTCTGTTTACCTCCTCTTCCCCCCTCACCAAGACTTTGAGTCTTGTTCATTGGTGTTGCAAAAGAAATCTTGACTGAAAACTGCAATCGCTTAAAATGAATGTATAAATCGGTTGGGATCATTGGTATATGGGGTATGAGAGAGACCCCTCCAGCTGCCGGCTGTCTGAGGATAGTAGCTTCAACGAAAGCGTTTCGAATGGTTTTAATATGCGAACAGATATGATAGCAAACTTTCAGACGATTCAGACGCTGCAGTAGGATGCTATTCATAAGCCAATAAGCCATTAATACAGTTTTCCAGTTCTGTGTTAAAACCGACTGCGAGGAACTAAACGAAACAGTATATCTTTGTGTATGCAAATTTTGTTTAAAATGATTTGTTTACGTTGTCCGAAGTCAATTTATAACTTCGTTATGCTCACCGAGTGAAGAAAATATTACTTTTAAATAAATGTGGCAAGGTTCTCCATTACAGAAATACCAGTTCTGCCGTACATGGTCCGTACTGATACGAACAAAGGGAGAAATCAAGTTCAAGCATCACTCACGACATTTAATGGAAAAACTCCACGATTCCAAATAAGAAACTCTCCCAATCCTTTAATGATTAATGAAGCGAGTTCCTAACAAAAGACAAGTATCTGCTCTCACTAACCGAAACTGAAATAGCGAAACATATTCCGAGAAGCTTTCCTGCTTACCAGCTCGGTGACAGAACCCAGACGGAGTGGAGGAGCATCTTATGATCAATAGTTCGGAGAGAAAAAACGGGAAACGCACTGACTCACGTGGGTGAAACTTTGCTAGACCTATCTGAAGAAGATTATCAGGGTTGGCACCATGCTACCAGCAAGCGCAAGAAAGTCTGTTTATCTCATCGGCAGATTTGAGTACTCACCCATATACTCATACTTGCAGGCATTATTCTTGGACATGAAGTGGATGAGGATAGGGTGGTGGTTGTTTCACCACGCGTATTCTTCTTGCAAGTGACTACAACGCACAGAAATGCCGTCTTTGCCGTTTAAAAACGGAGTCAACAAACAATTTCATTGGAAAACAAAAGAACGTGGGCTTATGCTTGCCTTTCAGAGGGAATCATTCGTGAGTTTCTGAGAGCTACCAGCAGTCCAATTAGCTAAACGACTGTCGGTATGGAGTTAAAAGAGAGGAGTGGAGTGGTCGAGCAGCTCCTCATAAGCCTCATTTCTGTAATTAATGCTAAGCGTCGCATGGGGTGGTATAAAGGGCGGCGCCACTGGACAGTGGCTGATCGGAAACAAGTGCTTCGGACTGATGAATCACGACATACCCTGTTGCAAGCCGATGGAAGAGTTTGGATTTGGCAACGGCCCAGGAAACCTTACCTGCCGTCATGTGTCGCACCAACAGAGAAGTACGGAGAAGATGGTGTCACGGTATGGCGGTGTTCATTTTGGTTAGGGTGTAGTCCCCTTATTCCACTTAAGATAGAGCTAAATATAGAAGGATATTAACACATTTTTCAGTATTGTGTACTGCGCACAGTAGAGAAATAATTCGCTGACGATATTTGTATAAGCATGAAAATGCATTCCATCTTAAAGCAGAAGCTGTAGGAAAGTGGTTTATGGACCGTAACAATCCTGAAGTGGACTAGTCCGCCCAGCCTCCCTACCTGAACCCAATGGAATGATGAGTTACAATGTCTGCTTTGCATCTGACACCAGCGTCCAGCATCATTACCTTCTCTGCTTTCGTCTTTTGGGGAAGAAAGGGCGCTGATTCGTCCACAGACATTCATACACCTCCCTGGAAATGTTCTCCACAGCGTTCAATCCGAAGACGAAGAGATTGACACATGGCGTATTAAAGTCTACTAATACGTGTTCAGCTATTTTTGATCAGTTGTTGTTGTGTTCTTCAGTCCAGAGACTGTTTTGATGCAGCTCTCCATGCTACTCTATCCTGTGCAAGCTTCTTCATCTCCCAGTACCTACTGCAACCTACATCCTTCTGAATCTGTTTAGTGTACTCATCCCTTGATCTCCTTCTACGATTTTTACCCTCCACGCTGCCCTCCAATATTAAATTGGTGATCCCTTGATGCCTCAGAATATGCCCTACCAACCGATCCCTTCTTCTAGTCAAGTTGTGCCACAAATTTCTCTTCTCTCCAATTCTATTCAATACCTCCTCATTAGTTATGTGATCTACCCATCTAATCTTCAGCATTCTTCTGTAGCACCACATTTCGAAAACTTCTATTCTCTTATTGCCTAAACTATTTATCGTCCACGTTTCACTTCCATACATGGCTACACTCCATACAAATACTTTCAGAAACGACTTCCTGACATTTAAATCTAAACTCGATGATAACAAATTTCTCTTCTTCAGAAACGCTTTCCTTGCCATTGCCAGTCTACATTTTATATCCTCTCAACTTCGACCATTATTACTTATTTTGCTCCCCAAATAGCAAAACTCCTTTACTACTTTAAGTGTCTCATTTCCTAATCTAATTCCGGCAGCATCACACGATTCAATTCCACTACATTCCATTATCCTCGTTTTGCTTTTTTTGATGTTCATCTTATATCCTCCTTTCAAGACATTGTCCATTCCGTTCAACTCATCTTCCAGGTCCTTTGCTGTCTCTGACAGAATTACAATGTCATCGGCGAACCTCAAAATTTTTATTTCTTCTCCATGGATTTTAACACCTACTCCGAATTTTTCTTTTGTTTCCTTTACTGCTTGCTCAATATACAGATTGAATAACATCGGCCGGCCAGAGTGGCCGAGCGGTTAAAGGCGCTACAGTCTGGAACCGCACGACCGCTACGGTCGCAGGTTCGAATCCTACCTCGGGCATGGATGTGTGTGATGTCCTTAGGTTAGTTAGGTTTAAGTAGTTCTAAGTTCTAGGGGACTTATGACCACAGCAGTTGAGTCCCATAGTGCTCAGAGCCATTTGAACCATTTGAATAACATCGGGGATAGGCTACAACCCTGTCTCACTCCCTTCCCAACCACTGATTCCCTTTCATGCCCCTCGACTCTTATAACTGCCATCTGGTTTCTGTACAAATTGTAAATAGCCTTTCGCTCCCTGTATTTTACCCCTGCCACCTTCAGAATTTGAAAGAGAGTATTCCAGTCAACATTGTCAAAAGCTTTCTCTAAGTCTACAAATGCTAGAAGCGTAGGTTTGCCTTCCTTAATCTATTTCCTAAGATAAGTCGTAGGGTCAGTATTGCCTCACGTGTTCCAACATTTCTGCAGAAAAACTGATCTTCCCCGAGGTCGGCTTCTACCAGTTTTTCCATTCGTCTGTAAAGAATTCGTGTTAGTATTTTGCAGCCGTGGCTTATTAAAATGATAGTTCGGTAATTTTCACATCTGTCAACACCTGCTTTCTTTGGGATTGGAATTATTATATTCTTCTTGAAGTCTGAGGGTATTTCGCCTGTCTCATACATCTTGCTCACCAGATGGTAGAGTTTTGTTAGGCCTGGCTCTCCCAAGGCTGTCATTAGTTCTAATGGGATATTGTCTACTCCCGGGGCCTTGTTTCGACTTAGATATTTCAGCGCTCTGTCAAACTCATCACACAGTATAATATCTCCCATTTCATCTTTATATACATTCCCTTCCATTTCTATAATATTGTCCCTTGCATAGACCCTCTATATACTCCTTCCACCTTCCTGCTTCCCCTTCTTTGCTTAGTACTGGGTTTCCATCTGTGCTCTTGATATTTGTGCAAGTCGTCCTCTTTTCTCCAAAGGTCTCTTTAATTTTCCTGTAGGTAGTATCTATGTTACCCTTAGTGATATGTGCCTCTACATCCTTACATTTGTCCTCTAGCCATCCCTGCTTAGCCGTTTTGCACTTCCTGTCGATCTCATTTTTGAGATGTTTGTATTCCTTTTTGCCTGCTTCATTTACTGCATTTTTGTATTTTCTCCTTTCATCAATTAAATTCAATATCTCTTCAGTTACCCAAGGATTACTATTATCCGTCGTCTTTTTACCTACTTGATCCTCCGCTGCTTTCACTATTTCATCTCTCAAAGCGACCCATTCTTCTTCTACTGTATTTCTTTCCCCCATTCTTGTCAATCTTTCCCTAATGCTCTCCCTGAAGCTCTCTACAACCTCTGGTGCTTTCAGTTTATCCAGGTCCCATATCCTCAATTTCACTCCTTTTTTTGCAATTTCCCAGTTTTAATCTACAGTTCATAACCAATAAATTGTGGTCAGAGTCCACATCTGCCCCTGGAAATGTCTTACAATTAAAAACCTGGTTCCTGAATCTCTGTCTTACCATTATATAATCTATCTGCAGGCTTCTTTTGATCAAATAGTGTATAAAATTCACTTTCTTTACTTTGCATTTTAATTCTATTTTCTTCGTAGTTCTACATGATTCTGCCAAGCGTTTTGTTCCATCAGGTGATCGTACTGCTAGCTTCAATGTGAACCCTTCATTGCTAGCTTGATTTTACGACTTCGATGCTACAACGTACCCAAGTCTTTAATCACAGTCATGTCATTAACTGACAATTACTTACAACAAATCAAACCAAAAACGATGCCTTTTTTATAAATATTTAGTGGACCACTGCCTTGAAACGATATACTTTCGTAGCACGCCAGTTATAAAACTAAAAGAACCATATGCCAAATGGTTTTAACCACCAATAGATCATTCCCCCCCCCCCCCCCCTTTTATTATAATGTATTTTCAAGAACCACTCAATGTACCAGGTCTTTGAAACGGCACATCTTCGAACAGTGTATCTTACAATGTAACACCCGCTTCACTGTAATCCAACGTAATCCGATATAGCTTCTCTTATATTCTGCTTGTGATACATACTGAAGAGCCAAAGAAACTCACCTGCCTAATATCGTGTAGGGCCCAGCGAGCACGCAGAAGTGCCTCAACACGACGTGTCATGGACTCGAATAATGTCTAAAGTAGTGCTCCAGGCAATTGCACCATGAACCGTGCAAGGCTGTACATAAATCCGTAAGAGTACGAGGGCTGAAATCTGCTTTGAACAGCACGTTGCAAGGCATCCCAGATATGCTCAATAATGTTCATGTCTGAGGAGTCCGGTGGCTAGAGGAAGCGTTTAAACTCACAAAAGTGATCCTGGAGCCATTCTGTGGGAATTCTGGACGTTTGGGGTTTCGCACTGTCCTGCTGGAATTTCCCAAGTCCGTCGGAATGCACAATTGACATCAACGGATGCAGGCTTACATACGTGTTACCTGTCAGAGTCGTATCTAGACGCATCAGGGGTTCCATATCACTCCAACTGCACACTCCCCACACGGCTCCAGAGCCTCCACCAGCTTTAACAGTCCCCAGCTGACACGCAGCGTCCATGGATTCATTAGATTGTCTCCATACCCGTACAAGTCCGTTCGCTCGATACAATTTGAAACGAGACTCGTCCAACCAGGCAACATGTCTCCATTCATCAACAGTCCAATGTCGGTGTTAACGGGCCCAGACGTGGCGTAAAGCTTTGTGTCGTGCAGTAATAAAGGGTACACCGAAAGCCCATATCGATGATGTATCGTTGAATGGTTCGACGCCGACACTTGTTGATGGCCCAAGATTGAAATCTGCAGCAATTTGCGAAAGGGTTGCACTTCTGTCACGTTCAACCGTTCTCTTCAGTCGGTGTTGGTGCCGTTCTTGCAGGATCTTTTTCTGGCCGCAGCGATGTCGGAGTTTTGATATTTTACCGGATTCCTGATATTCAGGGTACACCCCTGAAATGGTCGTACGGTAAAATCGCCACTTCATCGCTACCTCGGAGATGATGAGTCCCATCGCTCGTGTGCCGTCTGTAACACCACGTCCAAACTCACTTAGATCTTGATAACCTGCCATTGTAGCAGCAGCAACCGATCTAACAACTGGCAAGACACTTGCTGTCTTATATACGTGTTGCCGACTGCAGCGCCGTGTTCTGCCTGTTTAGTTGGCCTCTGTGGCCGAGCGGTTCTAGGCGCTTGAGTCCAGAACCGCGCTGCTGCTATGGTCGCTGGTTCGAATCCTGCCTCGCTCATGGATGTGTGTTATGTCCTTAGGTTAGTTAGGTTTAAGTAGTTCTAAGTCTAGGGGACTGATAACCTCATATGTCAAGTACCATAGTGCTTAGAGCCATTTGAACCATTTCTGCCCGTTTACAGATCTCTGTATTTGAGTACACATGCTTGTACCAGTTTCTTTGGAGCTTCAGTGTAAATGCTATCTTGATGTCATTAGCCACGTTCCTCTCCACGGAGCAAAGATATGGCTTAACTGTTTTTGTCTTTCAAGCTTGAAAATTCCATGGAAAGTGATACACTTCTTCTGATTTCTAAATACCGAACCAGCTGCTCGTCCACGTTTGGTTTCAAGTCCCGTGTGAGGGTGACAAAGCCCCAGCTCGTAATGGTCGGTTGTGAGCTCATCAGTCAGTATACAGCAGATCATTTCATAGTGAACATATCTTCTGACGCGACTGCGGTTACAATGAATAGGGAAAGCCAAGATGGTCGCAACCATGCAGAGACAGCTGGTGACAAAATTCAGAGGCAGAAAATAGTTTGTTATCTGAAGAGGAGAGCTGCAGAAGATATATGTGAGAGACCATTAAAACTAATGTATAAACAATTGCAAGAAGAATACACGAAAGAAATAATCAATAATGATATCGACAGCTTATGTACATTCATTTACAAATCTGCCGAAATTATCTACTAGTATTCTGGGGGTTCGTGTAGTTTTGAACACATTAAGTGTAGGAACTGTAGATAATTATTCTAACTGCAGGTAGTGATTCTAACAAAAACGTTTCAGTTTTCTGTGAATCTGAAAACTTTATAATCATTAGTCAGTGTGACTCAATAGATGTTTCAGTAACTTTTAATTAATGAGCGAAACGTTTTCGGTAGCAATTTACGATCTATGTGCAGGTTAATCGATATTAGATTCCAATAGGGTTTATTATGAAAACTGGAAGTGAAGTCTAGACTGATATAAGCCTCAAACGAAGTAAATTTGCTCTAACACAGAGCTGATGGCGAAAGATATAAACATCGGAACTTGGAGATAACTACTGTTCCAGAAATGAAATCGGAAAATTTGTGCCTGAAATAGTTTGGAGCGTTCGTTCTCGCCCAACAGTTGGGGCTCCTGTAGACGCACTCGCGGTGTCGGCCAGAGAGCTCTCGAACTTCTTGCGCCGTGCGCTGCGCGAGACAAATCATGTGACGCGTTGCTCCACACATTTCCTCTAAACGTTTATTGGCGGGTCTGTATAATTTTCATGCACTGATACCTATGTACTATCAAGGTAAATAACGGTCGCCAACATACACTTTGAAAACGGGCAATTGATATTGCCGCTTCACTCACCGCGCGCGGGAACGCACTTTCAAACGCTTTCTAAACTTCACACACAGAGAGAATAACTTTACTGATTCCGGCCAACCGACTTCCGAAATATACACCGCAATACCACCAACACCGCAGAGGGCTCAAAAACTAGCTTCCGGCGCTACTCGAGGACTGTCGTCCGACTTACCGACTTCGCCAGTTCCCAGCTGCTGTACAAAATTATTTTAATATGCAGGGCTTTGGACCAGCCGGCCTCCAAAGAAGAATGTAGGTACTTTGATATGCCATTTCCTGTTAACGCTCGTAGTACTGCCTGCTGACACTTTGAGAAGTTTCTTCCCGATGGGTATTGGGAAACACCGTCTGTGATGTGGAAACCACTAGCCTTCGGAAACAGCAAGGCCGTACTGGTCTTCTCTTTACCTAAATCAGGGGAATCCTGGCCTTTATCTTCAGGTTAGAAAATAGCCCCAGCCCCAGGCCAGTGCAAACGGGAAAACTGGCTCTGCCATTAGTAACGACCAGCACAAGCTGATGGGGACGGCCCAGAAATGATTTGCTGCAATTTGGCTTGCCAATGCTGGATCCTAATAAGAATGCTGACTGTTTTGTTGAGGACTTAATGTCAACGATGCCTTTGTCTGGAAAAATACAAACGTTTCGCGACTATTTAGTGGGTTATTAAAGAAATGGAAACGCACTCTTTCCTTCATCCATGTTGCCAGAACCGAGTTCCAATAGACAGTGAACCACCAAACCCTGATATACAGTGTGTCCCAGAAATGCTGCGAATAACTTCGAGGAGTTGTAGAGAGTTTCTTGAGAGTATAGGCACCTGCATATGGAAACGTCGTATAACGACACTACAGAGCGTCGAAGTTATAGGCGCCAGCGCCTGCTGCTAGACCACCCCTTTGGCAGCAACCGTTGCTCTGTACGCTGACAGACTGTTGGCGGAACGTCTTGCAATGTTGGTTATTACTCAGTGAACGCTGACTGCCACGATCGCCAGTGGAGAAGATGGAGTTAGCTGCTGCATAGACAGGCCTCGTCTCCTATGAATGCGGTGCTCGTTTGCTTTAGTTGATGACAGTTTCGGACATAAGTTTTCAACTGCAATTTGTTTTGCTCCTGTATATTGAAAAACATTGGAGATATTACGGGATTCGAGGCGAAAAATAAACTACGGATGGACATTCATAGGCGACAAGCCCTTTCTACACAGCATCTAGCTCCATCATCTCCACAGGCGATCGTGACAGTAAGTCGCGGTCACTGAATAACGAACAGCATTGTGAAACATTCCGCCTACATTCTGTCTGCGGACAAAGTCACGTTTGTTGACGAAGGGGTGCCCTAGTGGCAGTCGCCGACGCCTGTAACTTCGATGCTTTGTAGGGTCTATGGATGATGTTTTCACACACAGGTTCCGATCCCCGATTTGTTCTTCAAGACACCCTCTAAAACCCCTCTACGTTCATCGAAACATTTCTGGGACACCATGTATACAGATTTTTCAGGTACTGAAGCAAATTTAAGTCAACACCAACATTGCAATCAATTCCTCAAAAAACAAGTGAAAGGGAAAAGTCTTGGGTGGCTTTAAAATTCATGATGCAACAAGTGACAACCTGGAAAAGTTACAAGAATGCAATAAATGAAATTAGTTGCCTATAAAATAAAACCCCAAGTACCAACTAAAATGAAAACTATTGGCAACTTTAAATAGGGCCGCATGTGGTATGCTAGCCTGTCTTCTTTTTCCTGACCTTATCCCGTATCTTGTCGACGTGTTAATCTGGATTTCTCAATGGTAGTGGTAGAAGGCGGCCGATCCCCGTCCTGTCGTCACCTTCCACTTTCCATACCCCCGGATGTGGGAAATCGCCTGAAAACAACATCACGGAAGCGGGCTGTACCGAGCGGCTATCAGGGCGGGTCATACATACAGTAGTACGCTAGCATGATATTTAAAAATACAAAAATACGTAAAGCTGTAAATAGTTTAGGGGCGTGAGTCATTTTGCTTCCTCGTGGTGCACCTTGGATAGCAGTAAACGAACTGGTTCAAAAACCGCTGCTGTCTACTACGTCACAAACTCTAGCCTACACCATTCCAAAAATTTAACGTGGAGTCGCCCTGTCGTAAACATTACCATTTTCAATATGAAGCAAAAATCATACTACACCACGATCTTGATATGTGGAGAAAGACATATAATATCGCATGTATGTGGACGGCCTTTTCTGGAAATGTATAATGTCTCACTCGATATATAGAATACCTGGCCAGTTTTTAACCTGATGGTAAACATAAACTGATGCTGACTGTGTTAACGAAAGTGGGCGCGAAGGCCAGAACCGCGCTGCTGCTACGGTTGCAGGTTCGAATCTTGCATCGGGCATGGATGTGTGTTATGTCCTTAGGTTAGTTAGGTTTAAGTGGTTCTAAGTCTAGGGGACTGGTGACCTCAGATGTTAAGTCCCATAATGCTTAGAGTTAATAATAATCTATCGCGCACAATTGTGGCTTGGTGACAAGACACCGTTGTTTCGGAACATGAAGTCCACGAATGGCTGCTGTTGGTCTCCAAGTAGCCGAACATAACCATTTTAAGTTCAACGAGAGGATCCAGTCCATTCCAAGCAAACACAGCCCACACCATTATGCTTCGTTGACAACTTGGGTCCACGGCTTCGTGGTGCCCTCGTTCATTTTCGCAAGCAGGAAACGACTAAGCTAACCGGTTTCCGGCAGTGGAAACACCGTTTCCCGACAGACCATCGAAGTTAAGCACTGTCGCGCTTGTCTAGTACTTGGATGGGTGACCGTCCAGCCTGCCGAGCGCTGTTGGCAAGCGGGAAGCACTCAGCCCTTGTGAGACAAACTGAGGAGCTACTTGGCTGCGAAGTAGCGGCTCCGGTCACGAAAATTGACAACAACCGGGAGAGCGGTGTGCTGATCACGCGCCTCTCCATATCCGCATCCAGCGACACCTATAGGCTGAAGATGACACGGCGGTCGGTCAGTACCGTTAGGGTCTTTCGAGACCTGTTGGGATGGAGTTTAATAGTAGTTTAGCTTAAGAAACGACTAACTGAATTTAAAAGTGAACATGATGATGATCCACGTGATGCAAATACCAATACTACAGCCATACATGAAAACGTTGAGAAAGCGTATAATATATTGCCAGACTGTTGGTGATTAAACACGAGTGAAATAACTGACACTGTATTCATATGAGAAGAAGGATTACGGTACATCTACACGAATAATTACCTCACAGGAAACTTTATGTGAGATCAGTGCTGACCTAAAATCAAAGTCGAAACGAAATGTCTCAGCAGGATTTGAATCGTTCCAAAATAAATCCAAATGACTTCGCTGATTTGTTCTACGACTGAGCCGTGGATCCTCTATTCGTGACAGAAACGAAACAATGATCAGCGTAGTGAGTGAAAGGTAGTGGCCTTGCACCAGACAAGAAGAGGATCACCTGTAGGGGATACTGCTTGTGTTTTCTGGGGTCCAGAAGCAACTGTTGGTACAGAATTTGTTGCAAAGGATAAAAAATAAGTCTTATGGATCAAATGGATGAAACAGTATGTGAGGATGGACTTGTACTGTAAAAGAAAACAAAAAGAAGTATTTTTCAGCAGCACAATGCATCTATCCACACACGTAATTCGTCAGTGGAGAAACTGAGGTTCTGAAGTATGAATTGCTGCAACATCCACCCTGTTCACCAAATTCGGCGTCATCTCATTTCCACTTACTCCTACAGCTAAAGAAATTTTTCGTTCTAAAAGGTTTCTTGTCCAGTCATGAGGTAATGTCAGCATTAATTTGTATTGTACAAACATTATAGAATCACAGTTCACCATTGAATCTATTGACTCGAAAATCAGAGATAATACGTTTACACAAAATAGTACTACGTTGAACAATACCTAAAAACACATTCTCTCACTGCCACTTCAAGAATGTGTCACCTTGCTTCCGTGTCAGGGCTTTGCACACGACGAAGAATAACCGCTCTGGCAAAGTTTCTGCAGTGAAGGTCGGTGTCTGCGTAATACCGATCGATATGCAGCTCTTTAATTTGTGCCTGCCACCTCTGTCTGGTAATGTGAGCGGTGAGCTGCAGTGAACTGCTCCAGTTTAAGGAAACAGACGATCGTCATTTCTATATTTTACTATTCCGGCCATCTTACTTTGGGACCATACATGTAAACACTCGGCGAATTCACGGCACGCGGCGGACATAAATCGTATTTGACTCGAACACGCTTCCAAGCTTCCAAGCCTCGAGTTTGTGGCTGACCCGGGGGCCCTTGGCCTCGTCTCCCCACTTGAGGCCAGCCGGGAAGCGAGCGCCGTGCCAGATTTGTTCTCCGCTGTGGTGATTGTACCAGGAAACGACCGATAACTCTGTATTTCTCCTCGTGTGACATCATCCACTTCTAACGAGGGGAATGGGCTACCACTGCAGGCGCTTAAATCAACTCAGACGCTATTGGAGACGGTTGATCCATTTTCCACCTGCTAGGGAAGAATCTTTCTTTCGCCGAATCATCAGTTGTAACCTGAAAAACACATAAATAGGCATCACTGAGTGCGGTATGCTCATTGTGGAGGTGATTAAGCAGTAAAAGTATTGTTAACAAGGAACTAACAAAACTGCATACTTGTGCCGTAGGACATTATACTGGTTGATGTTTCATTTTTCTTTCAGATCTTAAGATTTTTATACAAATAATAATAAACAAGAGACATTGTAACCTATTATTATCAACGCACAAATAGAATACAAACTCATTTATAACGCTAATTTAAGAAAGCCTTTATCGAAAAGGAAAAACTAAGATATCATGCAGTTGTTAAAATATTTATTTAAAAAACTTAAATGAAGATTATTGGTTGCAGGTCTCAAATTCTGTGGAAGATCCTAGGACCAAAATGAGAAACTGAATTAAGATATAAAAGAAATCATAGGAAATTATTAAGTTAAGGAAATAAGATGATCTTACTTCTCAGGAAACTGATGAAAACTCAAGAAAAATGACAAATACGAATAAATATTTTAAAATCGAACAAAGTTCAGAACAGTAATTAGTGTTCACAAATTTTCTGAGAAGCCTGCTCGACAAGCTACAGGATGTACGGCAGAACGTATTTGAGAAACTCAGCAAACGGATAAAGAGGTATCGGAGAGAAAGATACAAACGTGTTGTGTAAGTTGAAAAGCGCTCCTCTCTTCAGCGCTACAAATGAAAAAACTACTAAAATGATAATATTTAAGGTCTTATGGGTTCAAACGTCGATATAGGCAACATATGTAAAACTATTAACTACAGTATCTCTGAGCTCCACAGGAAATAGGTGCTATTTTTGTAAAAATATCGCCAGCAAAGGTAAGGAGAAAATGACTGCGAGTGGCAGTCCATATATAATCGATGTGATTTACGTGAATGGCTGCTGTGTGAGCTGAATTGCTCACAATCAAAGATATTCGCTCACGCGTCGAGCCCACAGTGATCAAACTTTGTGGGTTACGGGATGAAACCATGACTTATTGCACTCGTGTAAGGACGTAGTTTCATCTCTAAGGATCTATGCAGCGAAAGTCCCTAAATTAGAGGGAAGAAGACCAGTGTGACCTCTTACAGATACAGAACCCATCCAAAAAGAGTCCCTTGTCCAAAAGTATTCCGTTGACTGATATTTCCTGAATGATACGCCCAATGAAAGCGCGTCTGCTAGCACTTTATGGGCTGTACCGGAACTTACCTGGAAAGAACGTTCCTGTATTGATATGCAGTCCAATGTGCACTTGGCATGCCCTCTACCGAGGATGATCCTGTGTTGATCCGTGAGCAGCGCTCATAGAAAAGTGTCTTGGCACACATCGTTGGGACGAACTCTTCGTCATGTTATCTCGTGTCCTCAACACCAATTACTACAGCACAAATATTTTGTTAACATTTTGTAAGGCAAGTTTTATCTTGTGCTTTTTCGGGCACTGGGTCCATACCTGACCTCAGTTTCTTTTTTCATGTACAGTTTTTCCGCAGTACTTTATTTGTCTATTTACAGTTATTTATTTATTTAATCTGATCTGATTAGGGGCATCAGACCCTCTCTTACATTTGGCCAGCGTTTCACACATACAGTTCCGTTTTTACGGCATAGTTACCTAAGAAACAACAATTTTAATATGACAAATAATATTAAAATGATTTGAGTGTCTATAGGGACAATGTGAATAAATAATACTGGCTACGAAATAATAAAGTTAGTTCTGGCAATCCTTCTACTACTGCTGTTGCTGCTGCCACTAATAATAATAATAATTATTATTATTATTGTTATTATAATGATGAAAATAATAATAGTTATGGTAGTGGCAGATATTAGAAGAATTTATAGGTGTACAGAATAGGAGTTCTCTCATACAGCGAGTTCTGGGGGAACGAAATTTAAGGAGTCTGTACCAGTTAAGAGTACTGTGAAATAAGGATGTGGTTGGAAAGAAGGATGTACTAGGATAACGAGTGCATGCAGAGACAACGGTTATCATTATTGATGCTTCGGTAGACATGTCATTAACTGTCTTCTGAAGTCGGAGGTGGTATTCACTTCTGAAATATAATGCGGGAAGTTAGTCCAGAGTCGGGCTCTGCTACTGAGAAGAACTTCGAGAAAGTGGTTGAGCGGTGGAGTGGGACACAAAGAATTGTGCTCTGATGGGAACGGGAGTTTCTGCCACGTTGTTCTGGCAACAGCGTTAAGATCGCGGGGAGAAGTGTGGGACAGTGCACGTCGATAACACAGTAGACAACACAGAGAGTATGGAAAACTCTGCGCTTGTCTGCACTCAAACAGGACAGCTTTGTTATAAATTAAAAATATTATTGGAGTGGAAAGTACACTGGCAGAAATGGGATCTCTTAAATCATGAACACCTTGACAGAACACTAGCAAACCTCCAGTATTTAATTGCCCCAGGGTATGTTAATTTAAATTTCAGCCTTATGCGACCTATCTTCAGGTAAGAAAATAAGACATTTCTAAAGTTGAAGAACGATTTGGGTACGTGATGGTTAATGAATGTGTCTAACATTACTGGAATTTTTCGTGTGGACATCGCAACACAGCGTACGCAGAGTACTTGTGCGTGCAGTTTATCACCATCTTTCGCGTTTTGAGAAAAGTTGAATCATTGGCATGAGGGACATGGGAAAATCATACCAGAGCGTACAGACCGCTGGCTACACTGTAATGACTCCAGAAGAGTGGTAACGAGTCAGACTCCGGGTAATAGTGTGGCAGGAAGATTAAGCATGGGCCTTCTAGAAGGACTAAACCACGAGAAGATCGTAAGATTATTCGGCCCGCACTGAGGAATAAACCGACAACAACCGAAATCCATCAGAAGTTACAGGCAGAGTGACGCCAAGAACCTTATGGAACAAATTGAAAGAACCCCGGTTGAAATTTCGAGTTGTCACCCATCGTTCTGGGCTGACATCATACCATAGACAACACGGACTTGCATAATGTTGAGTGAGCTGGGACATTGAGAAGCGTTCTGTGGTGTGTAGCGATGAGTGTCACATCTGTTTATACGTCTACATCTACATCCTTACTCAAGTTGCTGCCTTCATGGTGTTTCATTTTAAATTAATAGCAGTGTGTTTGCGCATATCCGAAAGAACGTTAAAATGCAACGTGAAAGATGTTCCGTCGGCGACAGTGTCGTCAAAAACGCTCGTATGGCAACAATGGGGAAAAGAAATTGTTCGTGTTCTTTCCAAGCCAATCATCTCTGCGTTCGACTTGACTGATATAGCGAAACAATGAAAAACTAAATCAAGATAACCGAATAAGCGTTCAAATCTCACTCCTCTTGAAAGCAAGTCCAATGTACTGACCTCACCCGGTACGTACATTAAATAGGTGACATGCTCGTACGAAGTAGCATCGTAAGTAATCTCTTCTGGTTGCAAGTACAAAATAAAAGCAACAAAATATTTTGAAATATTTTTTAATTTGCCTCATTTTATAAAACTGAGAGGGGTGTCCCAGTGGAATAATTTTATGCGTGTCCTGCTTTCTGCAGCTATAGCTATTAATATGGCAACGGCAACGGTATGAAACACTATCTCTGCTACTATTATGAAATGCTTTAATTTCAACTAAAGGTTACGTTCATTGAACATCCTCAGGTAAGACGCACCTAAGAGCTTGCAGCGGGCTTTAGTAGACATGAACGCAGCTTCAGCAGCATCTGCATTTGTTGGCATTGTATCACGAGGTGAGTCATAAAACCACATGCTACTGAGACTGTGTTCAAGTGTATGAAGCGCTCAGGAGGGTCTTATGCACCTGTTACCTGAGGACGTTCAATGAACGTAGCCTCTAGTGGAAATTAAAGCGTTTCTTAATATCAGCTGACGAGGCGGTTCGCATATTGCCTAAAGGAATGCATTGGTTGAGGCTCTGGACTCGCATACGGCAAGCTGATTTCAAATTTGCGCCCAGAGATCCAGATTTGGGATCGGCTTGCTTTGAAAAACACACAGGTGATTTTCTTCTCTTGGTTTTATCGAATGGACCCACTAGCTTGAGTTCCGTATTTAATGACCTCGCTACGGACGAGATGTTGAACAAAAAATGTTCAAATGTGTGTGAAATCTTATGGGATTTAACTGCTAAGGTCATCAGTCCCTAAACTTACACACTACTTAACCTAAATTATCCTAAGAACAAACACACACACCAGTGCCCGAGGGAGGACTCGAACCTCCACCGGGACCAGCCGCACAGTCCATGACTGCTGCGCCTCAGACCGCTTTTATTTATTTATTTATTTTCAATAAAGATCACTCTGTTAAAAGGATCATGTAGATCATTTCAGGGTATAGTATGTGCATTACATATAGAGTGATGAGAGAAGCGTGAAGTTCATTATCAGCTGTCAAATGTGCACACAGACTGCACCCGGCACATCCCAGCTGCGTGGTGGGTCGAGGAAGACTGCCTGAAGATGATTGGCAAAGGTTTTCCGATAATGTGACCATCTATGAACCTCATTGTGGGCTTGTTGCAAGAAATACCAAAAGTCAAGTCGTGACTTGGCAGCATGCCCATAGAGGTACGCGATCGTCCAACCTTTTACCCAGATGATCGACTGTGATTTAGTCGCCGGAAAGTAGTCACTCTCTGGATGTAAGAAGGAAGCAGGTGTAATATGTTGCGGGGTCACACGGAGGTAGCAAGCTACCAATTGTCTTCCTAGGAGCCAGACGTCCTCCACCGCGATACAAGTTAAGCGGTGATGGTCGTCATCCACTTGGCGACATTTCGGGCATAGTGGAGTGTCCACTAGTCCAATTGCATGGAGCCGTTGGTTGGTGTTGAACTTGCCACAAGCGACAGAGAACCACAGTGCCCGAACGAAGGTAGGAAGGAATTTTTGGTGCACATGTCTCCAAATCTTCGGCCAATGCAACCTGGGGTGTTTGAGTTCAATAACATTACGACTTATCCGTCGTAGCAGCCAAATATAAAAATCCTTCGCGCACGGCGGTCTCGTGGGCAGAAGCTCGTCTCTGATATAACTAAGTTCCACGATAAATATTGATATATGCGCAAAATGTGGCGTAATGTTGCCCACCGCCACCGGTGAGGGACGCTGGAACCAGGAGATCCAGTAGGCGGGATGTAAGGGAATCACCCCCTCTACGCCATTGCTTGTACATCGTGGCTAGAAGGAGCGCCGTCGCTCGCCAGTGAACATTCATAAGTCTGAGTCCCTCATTGTCCGCACGGAGCGTGAGCGTTGCGTATCGCACCTTGAGGGGCGATCCGATCATCCCAAAATAGCCTAGTGCTGATTAAAGTCGACGTCCGAGCGTGAGTGGTAGGGGCAGGATCTGCGAAATATGCACGATTCTAGAAGCCACATAAGTGTTCAGATACTCGACTCGCTGCAAAGGAGGAGATGTTGTCGGACCATGGTCGGTGTTGTCTGGTCGTTAACTGTCGGTAGTTAACTGCCGCAGTATGTTTTACAGATGAGGTAAAGTCTATGCCGAGATAGCGGAATCGTTGCACATAAGGAAACGGACTGATTTCTTCCGGCGTAAGGCCCCTTCCAACCGGCATTGCCGCCGATTTGTTCATGTTCACTGCACTACCCGCCGTCACACTGTGGTCCGACAACAGTTCAATGACCGTCTTCACCTCTTCCTCAGAACGAACGAGCAGCAGGAGGTCGTCCGCATAGGCACGACATTTGAAGGTGTATCCCCGTAGTTCCATCCCAGAAAGAGAATTTGTTAGCCTGCCAATTAATGGTTCCAACGCTATCGCGAACAGCAGCATCGAAAGAGGGCAGCCCTGGCGAATGGATCGTCGAATTTGAATGGGTCCTGCTATACGCCCATTAACCTGTACCAAGGATTGTGCGACCCCATAAATCCTTCTAATGAGACCAGTAAAACGGTCTGGAAATCCCATTTGTTCCATTATAGCGTACAGATATTTGTGGCGCACCTTATCAAAAGCACTGTCAAAATCAACCGCCACCATCGCCGCTTTAAGCCGGCACTCCTCCGCTAGCGCTATCACATCACGGCATTCGCCAGTACGAGGTGCATGCAAGTTCTAAGGCCTCCGATTTTTTTTCTCGGGACTGGAAAGAGATAGAAACATGCGCATTGTTTTAAAATGAGGCTGCGTTCATTGTCAATACGTTCCAGAGATGGCAGCACCGTACGGCAGATGGAATTTTACCGCCAGCGGCGAGAATTAGAACTGTTTTAAATACTTAAAATGGCGACGTTTTCCTTACTTGAACAGCGTGCAATCATTCGTTTTCTGAATTAGCGTGATGTGAAACCAATTGAAATTCATCGACAGTTGAAGGAGACATGTGGTGATGGAGTTATGGATGTGTCGAAAGTGCGTTCGTGGGTGCGACAGTTTAATGAAGGCAGAACATCGTGTGACAACAAACCGAAACAACCTCGGGCTTGCGCAAGCCGGTCTGACGACACGATCGAGAAAGTGGAGAGAATTGTTTTGGGGGATCGCCGAATGACTGTTGAACATTTCGCCTCCAGAGTTGGCATTTCTGTGGGTTCTGTGCACACAATCCTGCATGACGATCTGAAAATGAGAAAAGTGTCATCCAGGTGGGTGTCACGAATGCTGACGGACGACCACACGGCTGCCCGTGTGGCATGTTGCCAAGCAATGTTGACGCGCAACGACAGCATGAATGGGACTTTCTTTTCGTCGGTTGTGACAATGGATGAGACGTGGATGCCATTTTTCAATCCAGAAACAAAGCACCAGTCAGCTCAATGGAAGCACACAGATTCACTGCCACCAAAAAAATTTCGGGTAACCGCCAGTGCTGAAAAAATTATGGTGTCCATGTTCTGGGACAGCGAGGGCGTAATCCTTACCCATTGCGTTCCAAAGGGCACTACGGTAACAGGTGCATCGTACGAAAATGTTTTAAAGAACAAATTCCTTCCTGCACTGCAACAAAAACGTCCGGGAAGGGCTGCGCGTGTGCTGTTTCACCAAGACAACGCACCCGCACATCGAGCTAACGTTACGCAACAGTTTCTTCGTGATAACAACTTTGAAGTGATTCCTCATGCTCCCTACTCACCTGACCTAGCTCCTAGTGACTTTTGGCTTTTTCCAACAATGAAAGACACTCTCCGTGGCCGCACATTCACCAGCCGTGCTGCTATTGCCTCAGCGATTTTCAAGTGGTCAAAACAGACTCCTAAAGAAGCCTTCGTCGCTGCCATAGAATCATGGCGTCAGCGTTGTGAAAAATGTGTACGTCTGCAGGGCGATTACGTCGAGAAGCAACGCCAGTTTCATCGATTTCGGGTGAGTAGTTAATTAGAAAAAAAATCGGAGGTCTTAGAACTTGAATGCACCTCGTAGCTGTTTGCACATTCACCGATCCACCCGGTGTCTTCTGTTCTGGAGAGAGAACGCTACGAATTAACATAAGACTTCGGGACGCTAGCAACCGTGCAAAGATCATATAGTCGGCATTAAGCAGGGTGATGGGGCGATAATGTGTGACCGTAATCCCTGGCTTCTGTTTATGTACTGGCACCAAGACGCCTTTCATAAAAGCCGGTGGAATAGGCGCATCGGAATTTCACATCTCGTTATGCATTTCCGTCCATCGCGGTGCCATTTCGTTGCGAAATTCTCGGTAAAATTCAGCAGGAAGCCCATCAATGCCTGGGGACCGATTCAACGCACCTTGTGCGATCGCATCATGTACGTCGTCACAGCTAATGGCTTCCAGTAAGGTTCCCGTGGCTTCCACCGTCAGTGTACTGGAGACGTGCGTGGCTATACGGTCGAGGTCATCGACAGGGGCTGCTTCTTCCCGGTAGATGTGTTGGTAATTGTCATCAAATGCTGAGACGATGTCCGCTTGACGCGTCACTCTTCGGTCTTCGCGGGTAATTAATTCCCATACCAAAACGCGTCGTCGGTGCTTTCGTTCATTCACGACGTGGTGCATGGAAGGAATCTCGTGCCTTATCGTATCGTGACATCTGGCGCGCACCATGGTTCCCTGAAGATGTTTCCGAGCTAAAGCCACTAGTTTAGCTTTTATCCTTTTGCGTTCGATCCGGATGTCCTGACTCGGCAGACCATCATCCAGGTCGCGCAGCACTGCAAAATAAAAGTTGGTCTTACGGCGGCGCCATTCTGCCATCTCCCTGCTATATGAGATGGACGTAGGGCGAAGCGCCTGTTTAGCACAAGTCAGCACCCAATCAAGCATCGTCGCATACTTTCCAACCCTTCGCTCGCACATCGTCCATGTCTCAAGGATCCGTTGACGGCATTCAGGATCATGTAGATGTTGAATGTTTAGTTTCCACGGGGCCTTACTTTTCCACACCTCTCTACGGGGAAGAAGCAACGTACAGATGTAAGCGCTGTGATCGGAAAATGCCAATGGCCAGCGTTCCGCGTCCTGGACATCATTTGCATGAGCCCGTGAGATATAAATGCGATCTAATCTGCTCGCCGAATGACTTGTCACATAGGTGTATCCCGGTGCATCTCCATGTCGTAATTCCCACGTGTCACTAAGTACAAGGTCGTTGAAGATTCGCAACTCCTGGCTGATGTTTGCTTGCGGCCATTGGTCTTTCTGGCTGAGAACACAGTTCAAATCTCCACCAATTTTAGGCATTCATAACGTTCATGGAATAGTGGGGCAATGTCTTCTGCATAAAATCGCGCCCTTTTCCCGCAGCCGATTATTTCCCGACGGTGCATAAAGATTGATGATGCGTGTCCCAAACGTCGTGAAAGCCATTCCCCTGGCCGACTGAAGATAACACACGTTTTCCACTGGGAATCCATCTCGCACGTCAACTGCCACTCCACTCCCATTGTGATCTCCATGTGACGAATAGGATCGGTAGCCTGCAATGTATGGGAGTGCAGCTATGTGGACTTCCTGCAGCAAAGCAAAATCCACATCAGATGCCCAAATCGTTTCCTTCAGTAGGTGTATTTTGGCCGGTGAACGCACGTCATTTATATTTAATGTCGCAATACGGTTCGCATGGCGTTGAATCCCACTCTGTCGAGGCGCAACAACATCTCCCTGCACCGGCGCCGGGGGCTGAGTTAGAAGACGTTCTCTCGCCCCTCTCCCTTCACCTTCAGCAATTATTAGGCCTTCTTCGTGAGTGCCGGCTGCCTCTGTACGACGTCGAACGCCTCCTCAATATCGTCATACCACATCTTTACAGGCAGTGATATATTCGAGTCCATAGCCACAGCATCTGCGTCTGGAGAGCCAACTGGCTGTGATTCCTCTTCAGCATCACCACGTCCCTGTACCGTTAATGTGGCAGACCGCTGCCGGTCTGATCGAACAGTTTCCATTGCTTCATCCTGTTGTTTAGAGGCTGTTGTATCGTCTTGGTCCACAGGCACATCGTCGTTGGGGCAAGGGGAGTCATCCCGAGGAGGTGTCGTGCGACGCCGCCGTTTCCTCCTTTTCGGGGAACGCTGTTTGTGTGACCTTCCTTCCGTGTCCTCAGATTGTAGGGAATCACGTCTGCCCGACAGAAAAGCATCCGTAGGAACTGGAAGCGTTTCGAGGCCCATTGTTGTCGAAACTGATGTTGTTGTCACAGAGTGCGCTCCAGACGGAACAGCATCCGTAGTAGCTGGAACTGCTTCGTGTACTATCGTTGTGCTTGGTGAGAGTTCGGTCTCAACTGATGTCGCCGTAGATTGTATGCTCTATGGAGCAGTATCCTCTGTCATCCCGACGTCTGCTACAAGGTTTCGGAGAGTGCCATCTTGATCTTCCATCGGGGCTGTGTCCTTTCGGTCATCAGCGGACGCAGTGAGGGCTTTGGCATAGGTGCTCGGAAGTACTGTCATCGCCGGCGACGGCTCACGCACATCTGAAGGCAATTGTGTGATCCGCCGTTGCATACAGTTCGACCTGAGGTGTCCCTCCTGGCCACAGCCAGAACATGTACGTGGTTGACCATCGTAAATCACCACCGCCCGACAACCACCAATTGTCAGATAGGACGGTACATGCTTCTGAAGATCAATAGTGATCTGTCGCACTCCGTTAAGAACGGGGTACGTGGCGAATTGTGTCCAGCGTTCTGCCGTGTGACCATGTACTGTGCCGTATGGCTTAAAAACCTCGATAACTTCGTCAGCCGGGAGCTCAAATGGCAACTCAAAAACACATATTGTCCGTACACCCAGACCAGCATGTTCTACAGTAACCGTGCCGACATTCCCGTCACCATGGCAAAATCGGAGACCTGCTTTTGTCGCCTGTAGAATTCTCTCAAACGCCGCGTCACTGACCGTCTTAACATACACCGTGGGACTAATGATGGACAGGTGAATTCCGACAATATCGTTTGGCGGTATCTTGACTTCCTCACGAATGAATCGTTCCACTGCTAAAGCCTTTGGTCATTCGTACTCTATGCAGAAATTGAATCGTAATGTAGTTTTCCTGAACTTGTTTGCCATGATCGTTGTTATTAGCCCACGCGCAGACTAAGTCCACAAGTAAACAAACACTCGCACACGCCGCAAAGGCGGAAGTATCGGACCTCCGCTTCGCACGGCCGCTAGCGCCGAACTGACCGCTCGGCTAATCCCTCGCGGCGAGATGTTGAACCCTAATTTCCATCTACATCTACCGTGATTCCCAGGAGGAATGGTCAGTATTCAAATATATAATGGGAACAATCATTCAAAGCGAAAAAGTCTGGTAAACATGGAGTCTAAAACGCATACCTTAAGCACTATGATCACTTTTTCATGTTCGATACTTTGAAACAAATCTCTTCCATTTCACATTGTTTGCTTTCAATATTTGGAGAGGTGGTCATATGGACTAAAAGAAGAACAAGATGTCCCGTAAACATGGGCTCTAAAGTGCGCTACTGAACAAGTGCTCATAGTTTTTAAGGTACGTATTTTAGAGCCAGTGTTTACTAGACGACGATTTTTTCTTATTTTGGTCTATACCACCTCCTCTCAGAATATGGAAAACAAAGAGCTTTTAGTAGAAGACATTTCTTTCGCAATATTGAAGATGAAGAAGTGCTCATAGCGCTTAAGGTACGTATTTTAGATCCCATGTTTCTACATACATCTGCTCTGAATTATCGTTACTGATGTATCACCGTGTATTGACCGTCCCTTCTGGGACACTCTGCATACTCTGCAAACCACCTTACGGTGTTTGACGGAGGGTACTTCTGGCTGTACTATCAACTCCTCCTTTCTCTGTTCGATTCGCAATTGGTGCATGGGAAGTATGAGCGTCGATAAGCCTCCGTAAGAGCTCTAATTTCTCTTCTTTTCCTTCATTTCGCGAGACACATGAGGGGGGAAGGTCCGACACATCGCCGAACGTACGCCCTCGTAAACCTGTCGGTGATACACAACGTCTGTCTTGTAGTGCCTGCCTTTGCAATTCGTGGAACATCTCCGAAACGCTCTCGCGTTTACTAAGCGATCCCATGACGAAATGTGCCGTGTTTCATTGGTTTTTCTCTTCTAGTAATCCAGCCTTGTAAGGTCCAAACGGATGAGCAATGCTAAGGACCCGGTATTACAGGTATTCCGTAAACCACTTTTTTCGTAGATGAATTGCGTTTCCATAACATTATCTCAATGGCCGGCCGGGGTGACCTAACGGTTCTAGGCGCTACAGTTTGGAACCGCGCGACCGCTACGGTCGCAGGTTCGAATCCTGCCTCGGGCATGGATGTGTGTGATCTCCTTAGGTTAGTTAAGTTTGAGTAGTTCTAAGTTCTAGGGGACTGATGACCTCAGAAGTTAAGTCCCATAGTGCTCAGAGCCATTTGAACCATTATCTCAATGAATCTCTGCATGCGATCTGTTTTTCCTAGAATCATTCTGCTGTAGGTCGCTCCGGACTGTTACTCCGAAGTATCTTGGCATTTTATAGCCAATCGAACATTAATGGGTCTTCGCTATTCATTTTCCGTCTATAAAGAACGCTTGCCCGTATTTATTTAATAAAAGGTTTAATACTCGAGCAGGTGCGCCATTTTCCGTAACACGAGCGGGCGTACGACGCACTTTGTACATATGTAAAGAATAGTTGTCTCAATGTTACCAAGTTAAACAGGTGTGACCAAAACTACAGGTTAATCTTACTTTAATTAAACAACGATAAAATAAACTTATTACATGAGTTTAATCACTGTTCAGTTAAACAATAATAACATAAACTCTTCATTATGTCACTCTATAGCGCATACTCGAAACATTACACAGTAATGATCCACTCGAAGCATTACACAGCGCAATTGCATCAGATCCCTGCCAGCCGCTTATTTGACTATAAATTATCTCGTAAATAACTGCCTCACTGTGCGACCGTGCTGCTGCTAGCTTGGAGTCTGTGTCATTCTCTTGCAAAGGTTTTTACCACCTATCTCACTGTTTATTTTGCAATACTGCTGCTCACTTGGACATACGAGAACACAATTTATTACAGTTTTAGCTGAAGCAGTAATTAAGGAATAGGTACGAGCCTGTAACTATTCAATTGATTTGGAGAAAGACACCAAACAGCGAGGTCATCGGTCTCATAGAATTAGGGAAGGAAGTCGGCCATGCCCTGTCAAAGGAACCATCCCAGCATTTCCCTGAAGCGATTTAGGGAAATCACGGAAAACCTAAATCAGGATTGCCGGACGCGGGATTAAGACGTCATCCTCCCGAATGCGAGTCCTGTGTGCTAACCACTGCGCCGCCTCGCTCGGTCCTGCAACTACAAAAGAACAATGGAATTGCACAGGACAATGTCATTTTTTGATTGGCGCACCTTATACATCGGCGTGCCCGCTCGAGGGATAAAGAAAAGAGAGCAGCAAATTTTACGATGTTCGAAGCTTCCGAATTCTCGTAGAATACAGTTAAAACCACAACAAGTTGAGCGAAGCTCAAAGCAACGCTTAGCCTCTGCAAGCGCTAATCCGCAGGCAGTGAGGATGCAGAGCGTTTGGTGCTTTGTGTGGCTGGTGTTTACAATACACAGATAAGCGGCTCTGTCCAGGGTAGCTCTCTATTGTTTGCCGTACGCGTCGGTACGTCCGCGGCCCGCGTTCTGCGGCTGAGGAAGGCAGCACCGCTACAAAGCGAGCATGTTACGTACCTAAACGACCATTCATGAAGTACGCGAGGTATTTGGCTTAACCCCCTCAGTCCCACTGGCTACAATTGTGTCCAGCAATGTTTCATCAATGGAAAACTATAAATACATCAGCAAGTGAACATAGTACACTGTGACCGACAGAATACATGGTAGTTGTTGGTTGATTATATTCCACAATATAACTGAATATTACTATGATGATTCTTTCACGTGGTAAATATGGAAGGATAAGTTTTATTTATTACAACAGCGAAATTTCAAAATTCATTATTTTTGTCTATAAAATGAAGCCAAGTGTACGGAGTATATTTTGAAAACGGGTATGTACATTTGCATATTGCTTCTAAAATCATTTTAAAAAAACGTCAAGGAGCATTAGAGTATAAATAAAAATGTTCCTCCCTCCGGGAAAAATTCAGGTCTGAAAGGCTTAAAGGCGATATCGTCTACCTAGTTGTGCATCTTCTGCTTCTTCTTTTTCTTGTGCCATTGTTTTACACTGGAACAGGGTCGGCATCGTTATTACCGGATTTAGCGTGGTTAAGTTAAGGGATGGCCGAATGCACTTCCTGTCTCCACCCCGTTACCCCGGGGATGGAATTGTGTACCCCAACAGTCTACTTGTAGTGTTACTCAAGTGAAAGTGAGCAAAAGTTTTCTAAGCGTTTGCGAATCGTCTGACAGGCGAGAGTCGGGTACCAGCCCAGTACTCACGTACTGGGATGTGGGAAAACGCCTATAAACCACTTTGCATAGTAGTGCGTATGAACATCATTTATTACGTGATTTTCTTTTAACATGACGTACTTCTGCACACTTTGTTGATGATCGTAGTAACTGCTCTGAAGCACATTTCTATTGGTACTTTTTTCACAGAATTTTATTTTTATTTATTGCAGTACGAATTTCACCAGCCATTAGCTTGTGATGTACCACTGCGTATAAAAAACTTAAATATTGCAATACCATTCCGCGAGACAATAAAAAATTTAATTGCGGAGATATACCAAGCGGTGCTGAGAAAGCTGAGAAGGAAACAGCAGAAATTTGGGAAGTGAATCAAATTCAGCTAGAAGAAATAAAAACTTGCCTATGACATTGTTAATTCGGACAGAGACGACAAAGCTCTTGGAAGAAAAGTTTGAAAGGAATGGATAGTGTCTTGAAAAGAGGTTGCAAGATAATTATCAAAAACAACAAAACAAAGGTGATTGAATGTAATCAAATTACACCAGGTGATGCTTACGGCATTATACTGTATTAGGAAACGAGACACTAGAAACGGTAGATGCTTTATATTTTGGCAGTGAAGTAACTTTTGACAGCAGAAGAAGAGAGAATATAAAATTTAGACTCGCAATTGCCAGCAAAGCATTTCTGAAAAAGGGAAATTTATTAACTTCCAATATAAATTTAAATGTTAAGAAGTCTTTTCTGAAGGTATTTTTATGGAGTACAGTTTTGCATGGAAGTGAAACGTGATGATAAACAGTGCAGAAAGGAGAGAGTGCAAGTTTCTGAAAAGAAATGCTACAAGAGAATGCTGAAGATTAGATGGGTAGACTGGCAGCTGATGAGGGGTGTTTAAACGAATTGGGGAAAAAAACAGTGGAGATGGGATTGGCTGAAAGAAAAAATTGTGAGGCATGTAGGAATAGTCGGTTTGATACGGGAGGGAATTGTGGATGATAAAAATTGTAGAGGAAGGCCAAGGTTTGACTACAGTAAGCAAGTTCGAATAGATAGAGACTGCAGAAGTTATGCGAAGATAAAGATAGTTACACAGGGTCGACTACCATGGAGAGCTGCATCAGACCAGTCTTCGGAATGAGGAGCACAGTGACAGCACGTAGTGTCTTGTAACTGCCTAGATTGCATGACAATATGAAGCACTGAGGTGAGATACTGAATCATGATCGCTCACCGCCGCCCACATCTTACGGACACTGGTGCTAGGTGCAAGTGCTACTTATATATCTGGAAGGTGTCTGAGACGTACGCAATAGAATTTAGAACAAATGTCCTGCATAGTTACCCAATCAGCCTCAACTTTCCAAAAACAACTGAAAAGTATCCTGCGTCAAATATGGAATGAGATGTCTAGAATTCCATGCTATTTTGAGGCTCATTATTCTTGCTGATTTATTTTACGATAGTTACCTGAGAAATTTAGAATCTAATAGATTTAAATATATAAATGATTATACTCAAATATTCTGGGGTCAGGGTTATTTTCCGCATGGCCCCCTCCCTCTTTCGATCTCCCCTTTATGTTCGTATGTGCCTGCATCCATGATAATTTTTGTATTATGTGAATACGTTGTGACTGTTCTTTCGGGCATGCCCGAAAGAACAGACATCACGTGGATTCCACAGCTGTCATACATTGATCCATATTACGTATATTAAAGGAAGAGGGGGAGGGGGGAAGAAAAGAAAGGGAGGGAACTACTGATGTCAGCTGCATCGGGACTTTATGCAGGATCAGCGGCGACGAGTGAAAATGTGTGCCGCACCAGGTTTCGAAGCTGGGAACTCGTGCTGAATCCATTACCTCCAATGCAGATGCGCAATTACTTTCGACCTTTAGTGGGAATCTCAAAGTAGTGAGCATGGGGGACATGGATGGGTACTGTGGATAGGTGGCAGAGAGGTGTGCCAAGATAGTCCGCGAGGGATTGATAAACTGTGTGTCTGGATGGTGCAGAGGTTAACGCAAATGCCTTGCATGCCCGAGGTTGTGGGTTCGAATTCTGACCTCCCACACTTTTTCACTCGTCGCCGCTGATTCCGCATAAGCTCCTAATGACGTGACGTCAATACTTCCTTTCTTTTCCTCTGCTTTCCGCCCTCTCCACCTTTAGATTACGTAACATGTATCACAGCTGTGAATTCCGCGTGGGGGCACCACGCATTCATATAAATCAGTGCTGACCAAATGCCGCACACAGTGCAAAAGTGGGGAAGTGCGGCACAGGTGCGCAAATCTCAGCCAACGGGCAAAATGCAACTGCGACGTCTGTGGCTAGACACGTACAGGGGATAGACAAAATTGTAGTGTTGGCAGAAGAGCCAACACTGTGTTTCTAGAGGAGGCCGAAATGCACGTGTTTAATTACATGCTGACTGGCGTGAGGTCTGGAACAGTTAAAGGAATTAATAGTAGCAAATAAAGTACGTAGTTGATGTAATACTTAACTTTAATCCACAATTGTAGAACATCGCTCTTGATGATACATGCTTCACATAATAAATATCAATTGAATACGGCGCCTTGCTAGGTCGTAGCAAATGTTGCTGAAGGCTATGCTAACTATCGTCTCGGCAAATGAGAGCGTATTTGTCAGTGAACCATTGCTATGAACGTCGGCTGTACAACTGGGGCGAGTGCCAGGACGTCTCGCTAGACCTGCCGTGTGGTGGCGCTCGGTCTGCTATCACTGACAATGGCGACACGCGCGTCCGACGTATACTAATGGACCGCGGCCGATTTAAAGGCTACCACGTAGCAAGTGTGGTGTCTGGCGGTGACACCACCTTCCTCCCCCGCAAATCGGCGAACGGTGGTGTTATAAGGCTTCCGCCCGCCGTGGGGAGGACCCCATGTTGACGTATGCGACAAGGTGGGGAGCCTAACAACAGGCGAGGCTGTGCCACCCGCACTCGGCCATTCGGTCCGAGGGGAGCTAGGAAACGCCTGAAAACCTAGTCCAGGGTGCACGCCAACATGCGGTGTATGCGCCCGTAAAGAGACAGGAGGGGCCGAAGGGTCGACCTCCATCAGAACGGGGCACCCGACGAGCGAAGACGACATCTGGTCCGGAGTGGGCAAGAGTTCCATGTCGGAGGACAGCTGGTCACGGGAAGCGATAGGCGGCGCGTGACCCAGGAAGGCGCCTGGCGGCTGCAGCGAAGCGCCCACTGCGGGCGGCGCCGGCGGGAGAACAGGCGGCGGCGGCGGCGGCGCGTCGCCATGGGGCAAAATGGAAGGCAGTGTCGGCAACATCTGGGGATGAGGTGATGGGTCCCCAGGGCGCTGACCGGACGGCACCGTCGCTGAAAGCAGACGGGGAGCCGCAGAACCCGTGCGACGACAGAGGCGCAGTTGATTGAGATGCCGACGCACCTCACCAGAGGCCCCCAAAACCAAATACATAGCGCGGCCGAGGCAGCGAAGAATGCGCCCTGCGAGCCAACGCCTCGAACCTCGATAGTTGCGATAGTATACAACGTCGCCTGGAGCAAAAGCAGGTGGCTGCCGCTGCACAGGAACCTGATGAGGCGGATGCAGCAAAGACATCAAGGTTCGATGAGGACGACCGTGCAACAACTCAGCCGGCGAGCGACCATCTCGGGGCTGAGAGCGATGCGATGACAAAAAGAGCAACAACGCGTCCTCCCGAGAATGCGACTCTTTCAACTTCAACATCTGTGACTTGAAAGTCCAGACCAATCGTTCAGCGGCACCGTTTGACTGAGGCAAAAACGGCGCGGATGTCAGATGTTGAATACCATTGGCCTTGCAGAATGACTGAAATTCTGCGGACATGAATTGTGGGCCATTGTCGGAAACAATAGTCTGTGGAAGACCTTCAATGCAGAAGGTAGCGGATAACGCTTGGATGGTGGCAGATGACGTCGTGGAAGACATCCGGACAACAAAAGGAAAATTACTGAAGGAATCTGCTACAACCAACCATCGAGCATTCCAGAATGGACCAGCAAAATCGATGTGCAAGCGTTGCCAAGGGGAAGTGGCTTTCGGACATGCAAAGAATTTCCGCGGTGGTGCAGATTGTTGTTCGGCACACGCCATGCAAGAAGAGCACATTTTCGTAACCGCAGCATCGATTCCGAACCAAGTACAGTGCTGACGAGAAAGTTGTTTCATTCGCACTATACCCCAATGACCTTGGTGGAGAAGCCATAAGACAGAGGACTGTAACGAACGTGGGACCACGACCCGGGACTGATCATTATCAGAACGCAACAGCAAAACACCACATCGAACAAAAAGTCTCTCCTTGTGAGCAAAAAATCGGCGAACCAATGGATCCTGGATCCGTGACTTTGACAAGGGCCATTGCGTAGCAACAAAACGTAGGACGGTAGCAAGGACAGGGTCAGCAGCTGTGGCTGTAGCTACAAGACGAAAATCAATCGGAAACGATTCGACCACATCATCAGTTTCCGAATCAATGAACATGCAAGCAAGTTCGGAAGAATCGAATGCTCTATCCTCAACAACAGGCAAACGGGACAACGCATCGGCGTTTCCGTGCTTAGCAGTGGACCGATACAAGATATCGTAGCGGTACTGCGATAGGAAAATAGACCAGCGAATGAATTTATGCACTGTACGTGGAGGTACAGGCTTGTTCGGATGAAAAAGCGATGTCAAAGGTTTGTGGTCTGTGATGATGGTAAAGTGACGACCATACGAGAAATCATGAAACTTAGTAACACCAAATACGAGAGCCAAAGCTTCTTTCTGGATCTGTGAAAAATTTCTTTGCGCAGACGAGAGCAATTTGGACGCAAAGGCAATAGGGCGATCATGCGAGCCATCTTTGTGCGCAAGCACAGCACCGATCCCGAAATCCGATGCATCTACCATCAATAAAAGGGGTTTCTGGGGATCGAATGGCGTAAGGCAAGTATTTGAAAGCAACGCCGATTTCAACTGGCGAAAGGCGCGTTCTCATTCCGTCGTCCAGACGAACGGAACACCTTTACGGCGTAAGCCATGAAGCGGAGCTGAAATGGAAGAGGCATTGCGCAAATAGCGATGGTAATAATTTATTTTACCCAGCACACTCTGTAGCTGCTTCAAATTCTGCGGCGAAGGCAAGTCTTGTATGGCATGGAGGTGCTCTGGACTGGGATGTATGCCTTGGGCATTGATTACATGTCCCAAATATGGTAAGTCACGAGCAAAAAACACACATTTGTCCTCCCGCAAGCGAAGACCATTTTGTCGCAAGAGCTGAAATAATGTTCTGAGATTGGCTAAGTGTTCTTCTTCTGTCTTTCCGGAGATCACAATATCGTCCAGATTGTTTGCTGCTGTAGGGACCGACGCACAAACAGTTTGCAGATATTGCTGAAACAATGCAGGGGCGGATGCACACCCGAATGGCAGTCTTTTGAATCGGTACAAACCAAGATGCGTGTTAACCACCAAGACGCGCTGGGATTCGTCGTCCACTGGTATTTGTAAGTACGCATCGGCTAGGTCCAACTTCGAAAAATATTTATCCGGGCACAGTTTGTCAAAAAGATCTTCCGGGCGAGGTAAAGGATAAGTTGCAATCACTAATTGTGGATTCACTGTAGCTTTGAAGTCCACACAAAGTCTCAGTTTTCCGGAAGGTTTCAGCAAAATTACTAAGAGTGATGCCCAGAGAGAAGTCTGCACACGTTCAATCACACCTTGTGATTCCAATTCGTGTAACGTTCTTGCGACGTCATCACGCAATGCGTGGGGAACAGTGCGCACTCTGAAAAATTTCAGTTGCGCGTTTACTTTCAGTTCCAAATGTGCTTTATAGTTCTTAGCGCCACCAAGGCCCAGTGCAAAAATGTCTGCAAATTCTTCACATAGACGAGAAACACTGGCTGAAGGCACAGTCTGGTTCACTGATAGGACCTGATTGACTATAGACAAGTTAAACAACTTAAATAAATCTAAACCAAACAAGTTCACTGCAGAAGAAGAACGAAGGACGTAAAATGACACAAGTTTTGTTTGTCCCTTGTATGTGGCAAGAAGGCTGCGCTGTCGTAACACAGGGATATTCTGACTGGAATAACTATTTACCTTAACATTTGCGGCACGCAACGGAGGTGTGCCCAGTTGTTTGTACGTGTCGTGATTTTTTAATGAAACTGCAGCTCCAGTATCGAGCTGGAATGGGATCACGTTGCCATTAATGTCCAAGTCTACAAAAAGTTTATTGTCCTGCTGACGACAAGAGCGACTGTCTCGTGCAATTTGAACAGACCCTGGTACAGAATCACTTGCTAATTGACGTGATTTCCGGCGACGTCGACGCACACTTTTTGTGGGACGCACACAGTCACTTTTAGAGATAGTGGCACTGGGCGGAGTGGAATTAACTACATGAATGTCCATGGGCGAAGGTTCACGAGCCTGATAATTCTTGCTTCGATTCCGATTCCGGCGTGAAGCAAAGGGCCTGGAATGGTTGTGAGTGTCTGATCTGAGCTTTTTCTGGCAAACACTCTGAACATGTCCTTTTCTATTACAGAAAAAGCAAATAGCTTGGTGTGATGGGCAATTCTCACGCTATGTCTAGTAGCACACCGCGGGCATGATTTCATTGCATTTGCATGCTTGCGCGGCACACGTAGCGGAGAGCGTGGCCGCAGCTGCGCGGACGAGCGCGAGGGCTGTTTACAGTTCCATGCAGCTCGCCCGGCGGGCCGGTTAATGTGACACACGGCTGGCGAAGTTGCAAATGATTCCTGACCAACGTCAAGTGTGTCTTGCCTATCCAATATGTCCATCACTTGTTGAAGGGAGGGATTGACTAGTTTCAAAATTTGCTCCCTATACGAACATCAGAAACGTTCTGTGCAATTGCATCACGGACCATAGTATCTGAATAAGGGAGTCCACATTCAAACTCAAAAGCACAATCCCTAGTAAGGCCTTGCAAAGTTGCTACCCACTCCCGATTAGTTTGACTGGCTGTACGTTTTGTACGAAAGAATTTATACCTTTTTGCAACTACATTGACTGATTCCTTGAAATATGCATCTAATGCAGACAAAATTTCTTCGTAGGACAGAGTTGCTACGTCGCGGCGGGGAAATAATTTCACTATCACACGGTACGTCTGCACCCCTACACACGCCAATAAGTGAGGCTGCCGCTCGTTACCTTGAATTCTGTAGGCGGCGAGATGGAATCCAAATTGGCGTGACCACTCCGTCCAGCTCTCCAGTGCCGCATCAAACGGACGAAATGGTGGTGCAACTGCGTGTTGTGGCTGCGGTAGCGGTGGAGCGGTGGCTGCCGCAACGGTTTGCATTCCACGTTGACCCTGGACGAGCTGTCCAAGGGCATCCAATGAGGCCTGCGTCTGCTGATTCTGCAAGCGATAAAATTCGGACAGTACATCTGGAGATTGTGGCGAAGCCATGACACAAGTAAAATTAAGGCAAGTTCAATTGGTACAAACGCGATTTAGCTCGTCGCCAATTTGTAGTGTTGGCAGAAGAGCCAACACTGTGTTTCTAGAGGAGGCCGAAATGCACGCGTTTAATTACACGCTGACTGGCGTGAGGTCTGGAACAGTTAAAGGAATTAATAGTAGCAAATAAAGTACATAGTTGATGTAATACTTAACTTTAATCCACAATTGTAGAACATCGCTCTTGATGATACATGCTTCACATAATAAATATCAATTGAATACGGCGCCTTGCTAGGTCGTAGCAAATGTTGCTGAAAGCTATGCCAACTATCGTCTCGGCAAATGAGAGCGTATTTGTCAGTGAACCATTGCTATGAACGTCGGCTGTACAACTGGGGCGAGTGCCAGGACGTCTCTCTAGACCTGCCGTGTGGTGGCGCTCGGTCTGCTATCACTGACAGTGGTCACACGCGGGTCCGACGTATACTAATGGACCGCGGCCGATTTAAAGGCTACCACCTAGCAAGTGTGGTGTCTGGCGGTGACACCACAAAAATAATGTGAACAACTGTACTTAATTGGAATGGTTTATTAATAAGGGGAGGGACCCCCATTTACCCGTAATACAGCTGACATTCTTCTTGGAATACTGGCATATAATGATTGTATAGTCTCCAGTGAAACATTATTCGACTTTTCGATCAGAACCTCTTCTAACACCTGTAGTGATGAGGGAGGCGGAAATATGCTCCGGAATTTGTGCGGTCCAATGCCGCCCACAAGGGACTGTGCTGGCCAGGGAAGACGCTGCAGTTCAGCTGCGTGCTCTTCATACAATGATTGTACTGTCCTGGCTCTGTGAATGGGTGCATTATCGTTCTGAAATATGGCATCATTGTTAGAGAACAACATTTGAATCATGGGGAGCACTTGATCACCTTAAATTTTCACATAATTGTTGGCTGTAACAAGGCGTTTGAGAGTAATGATGGGACCAGCGGAATACCATGATATGGCTGGCTGCCCACACCATCACACTTCCACCTTCATGCTTAACCGTTGGAATCAGGCAATCAGGATTGTAGGCTTCTTTTGGCGTTCTCCGGGTGTAAACCTAGCTCGATGTTTGAAATAACGAAAACGTTTACTCGCCGGGCCATATGACGAGTTTCCACTGATCAGCATTCCCGACTTTATGCTCCTGACACCATGTTTTACGCTTCTTTGCGTTGACTGTCGTCACTAATCGTTTCGGAATAGCGGCTCGTCCATGAATATTCGCTTTGTGAAGTTCTCAGCGGACAGTGTCGATAGATGGGGGTTCTCGAAGATGGCTATTGAGCTTGGCAGTCACTTTAGCTGCCGTAATTTTGTGTTGTTTTGACACACTTCGTGTTAGGGTACGACGATCTCTCTCAATTAGATTTGATTTGCGCGCACTATTACGTTTTCACGATGATGTTTTTCCATGTTTCGTGTAGCTGTCATGCCTGTTGAAACATTTGCTCTTGAAACATTCAGTGAGTTGACTGTCTTGGTTACTGATGGTCCAGCTAATCGGGCCCCCGCAATCTGCCCTCTTAGGTCTTTCATTGCACCTCGACCTCGGCCTCTGAATGCAAATACGAAGTGTTCACTACTCGTAAACAACCTGCACTGATGCCTAGTCCGTACTGAACATGCACAGTCCAGCGCAACTCATGCCTTACCTGCATTGTTCACCGTCAAACACAACTATGCTATTACTACCACTGTTCAAATTATTTTGCCTATCCCTTGTGTATGAAATTAGCGGCGACAGTTCCGCTGCCTTGTTTACGCGGTATCAGGAGGACTGAAGCACACTCAGGCTTTCTCCCGTCTGGCAACTGTAACCGTGCGTGAGACACTGAGAAAGGGCGAGTATTGCAAAAAAGCAAAGAACGGGAGATGTTTGTTCTCAGTCATTTAAACACGACTTGGAACTACAATTCTACTTTACAGCATTATTGGAAAACTCACAGTGTTTGCTGTTCCGCCGAATAATAAGTGGCCAGCTCAAGTTCACGACTGAAAGACACTACAACTCATCTCATAATGACGAATGTAGTGTACTAAACAGTGAAGAGTGGCAAGCCAAATCAAGTGCATTTAAGAAAATGAATGAGGTACATCAACAGGTTTTTACCGCATGAACTCTTCGTTTTTTGTGTTACATTCGTATCTACTTTAGTGTCCAACCTGCTGTTTTCAGTTTTCCAGAATGACAGTCACAGTACATCTGCACTACAGGCAAGTTTCAAAATGACGTTAAGAATAACAAAATCCTGGAAACCATTCTCCGAAGGCGAGCATTTAAAAGACTGTCTTATTGATGCTGCAGAACTTTTGTGTCTCACGAATGTTAGCAGGTTTCAAGAAATCGTCCTTTCCTAACAAACAGTGACACAACGTGTAAGTACTACGTCCGGCGATGTGTAGTCAGTTAACGTATAAGGTTCAAAATGGTTCTGAGCACTATGAGACTTAACATCTGAGGTCATCAGTCCCCTAGAACTTAGAACACCTTAAACCTACCTAACCTAAGGACATCACACACGTCCATGCCCGAGGCAAGATTCGAACCTGTGAGCATAGCGGACGCGCGGTTCCAGACTGAAGCGCCTGGAACCGCTCTGCCACCCCGGCCGGCAACGTGTAAGGAAAAGGACTTTGTTGCTTTCTCTGTTGCCTTGGATGAAGCAACAGATCGTCCAGATACAGCTCAGGTTTTGATATACGTACGAGGTGTTGACAACGCTCAACTTGTAACAGAGGACGTTTTGCACTCAGTGTCTTTGAAAAGTGACTAGACAGGTGTAGACTTACTCCAAGCTGTCTAGCAAGCGATTGACGGTGTCGGTATGGACTGGAATCGGTTAATCTCAGTGACCACGGATGGTGTACAAGTAATGTGAGGCAATTACTGAGGACTCATAGCACCTATGCGCAAGAAGCTAAGACGCACAGAAGAGACGTGCATTTTACATCGAGAGGTGTTCAGCGCAAAGTAAGTAACGTTAGAAAACGTCATCCAAATTTTTGTGCCTACCGTAAACTATCTGAAAACGCATGGGCTTAAGCACCGCCAGTTTCGGCCGTTCTTGGAGGAATTAGGAGAAGAGTACAGTGACGTAACTCACTATAACGAAGTACGCTGGCTCAGTCGAGGTAAAATACTCAGAGAACTTTTAGATTTATGTTTGGACCTGGTACATTTCTTTCATGAGAGAGGAAAGCAGCTCGTGATGACTGGGTGTTGTGTGATGTCTTTAGGTTAGTTAGGTTTAAGTAGTTCTAAGTTCTAGGGGACTGATGACCATAGCTGTTAAGTCCCATAGTGGTCAGAGCCATTTGAACCATTTGAGGAAAGCAGTTAACCAAAATTAGAAGGGCCTTACTGGATACCAGACCTCTCCTTTCTAGTTGGTATTATGTCTCACATGAACAGCCTGAATGTCAATTTGCAAGGTGAAAATAACTTAATTTTTGACATTTTGGAAAGAGTAAATGCTTTTGAAAGGAAGTTTGCTCTTTGGGAGAGCCAACTATTGTCTGAAAACACTACGCATTTCCCTACCCTTGGTTTGGTACGCGAAAGTGATAGGTTTCAAGAATAGGTGTCAATAATTGTAAAAATTAAGGAACAATTTGGAGCACGATTTGTAGATGTAGCGACTGTGTCTCCTATCATTTGCTGTTTTGCACGGCCATTTTCAGCATCAGTTGAAGATGCTCCAAATCATCTTCAGATGGAACTGATCGACCTGCAGAGCAATAGACGGCTAAAAGACAAGTTCTTTGTAGTACGCAGTACAAAAGAATTCTACGAAAACTTTCCATAGCAAGAATTTCCACGCCTGTGTCACGCAGCTACAAGAGTTACGTCCATGTTCGGATCTACGTATGACTGGGAAAGATTTTTCTCCATAATGAAAATGAGTAAATCAAGGTTTCGATCGACTATTAGTTACGAAAATCTTTGCGACTGCTTGCGTTTATCCATGTACGGTGCTTTTGTGCCCGACATTAACTGTATCGTTCCTCATCACCAATGATAAACACGTTTCGGATTTTTCTGTTATTCTAATTTAAAATTGTTATTTTTGAACTGTGCCTCATCCTGCTCCTTGTTACATAGGCGAGCGTTGTTATCTGACAAGTATGGTATTAATCCGGTTGTGCGAGATACACTTACATGCGTAAAAATTATCCTTTAATTATTGAGACATATGTCTGATATCCTAGCCATGAAGGGTATTTTAGGTACGTAATGTGGGCGTAAAACCAATTCGGCATATTTATTTTTGTTTTGTTTTAGAACTGTGACCTTCGATGATAGTGCGATTGCACTGCACACTCGGAAAAGAGAATGAGAGTACCCCAGTAAATATGTGCACCAGCTAGTGGGTAAAGCGAAGTGGCGACATCTCTGCTTAATAAGTGCCGCGAGGGATTAGCCGAGCGGTCTTATGCGCTGCAGTCATGGACTGTGCGGCTGGTCCCGGCGGAGTTTCGAGTCCTCCCTCGGGCATGGGTGTGTGTGTTTGTCCTTAGGATAATTTAGGTTAAGTAGTGTGTAAGCTTAGGTACTGATGACCTTAGCAGTTAATTCAAAGGTCTCATACAAATTTGAACATTTTTTTCTAAATAAGTGGACTGTTCCGTTTCCCTGTTTACACGCCTGGTACGTGTACAGACTGTGATCAGGAAGTTGCACATGTGCAGTACCTCTGCACGTGTGCAGAATTTCTGGACGGTGCTGATATAAACGATTCGCCTCGATGGGCAATGAATGCACGATCTTCATTGCAGATGCACAATTCCGTTCGAACTCCGGTGTGAATCTCGAAGTAGTGAACTAGCACAACTGCTTTGTCAGCAGGAGATCCTGCGTTTGAATCGTGGTGCACCACACATTTTAACTCGTCATCTTTGATTCCGCGTATAGTCCCGCTGCAGCTGACATCAGTAGCTCCTTCCTTTTATTTTACATTCTGCTCTCTCCACCTTTAATTTCCATAGTTTCTGTGTGCTCTGATGTGCTGTAGGCAAAGGTATACTTTGAGGATCTTTACCTTTGTACACCACGGTATGGAAGTATTTCTGGATGACATGGCTAATAACCAGTTGATATTGCCAGGCTCTGAATCAGATGGTGATTTGCTGCATTTTGCCCCTTGTATATGCATCGCGCACACACGGTATGCTCGTGATAAAATCCGATGATATTGAGCGTCCCACCAATTTTGCACTCGACTGTCGCTGCAAGATCTGGCGACGTAACAGGCAAGTGACCCGCTGACTATTCCATCTAGTCGCCTTGGGCGGAGCTATCTGTTGTTGGCGGCAGTTGAAAGGTCAATGATTAGGGGCAATGCCTTCGACTTTCCCGTAGGTCCGTACTAGGACACGTCGCCGCAGTCACCACGGAGAAATGGATGACACACGCTATTAGGAACGTGTGTCTAATTCTTTTGTTTATCTATACATGCTATAAATTAAAGTCTGCAGCCGTGTTTCTCTGTCTGTATGTGAAGGCTAAACTTAGACACTGCCGTAGGGATTTTGATACGGTTTTTACTGATTCACAGGGAGAGCACATAATTTTCAGTTATAATAACGAAGAAGGTGGAATATGTGTATTGTTAGCTGTTCAATATTTAATTGGTGTTTGGAGTGACATCTCGTGACAATCATGGGAGCTACGAGCTAGTCAGCTACAGAGGAGGTGGCATCTGGCAGGAAAAGTAGTAAAGTAAACGACCTATTATTAATTAAATTGCTCCGTCGAGTTTTTCTGTCTATACACGAAGCCTAATCTCAGGAACTGCTGTAGCGATTTTCATACGGTTCTTACTAATAGATTCATTGACTGACAAAGATGTTTGCGTATGTAATTTATCACTGCTATGCCGGACAAAGTCTTCTAGCAGTAGAAACGTAGTGCTTTCTGTGCGAAGCCAGGGTGGCCACCTGCTTCACCTCACTGTTCCATCCTCGCTCGACGAATACATTACCTCCTAAACCAACAGGTAACCAGTGTGGCCACCGTCCCAACTTCTCCACTGACGACCAGCGCCTGCATCTCCCCGATTCCCTATCCCACCAGCAAAACACCCATAAATCCGCTATTTTCATCTCCCTCGACCTAAACAAAACATACAACCGTATATGGCATTCTGATTTCCTTTCCAGCTTCTAGACATACGCGCTCCAATCAACTATGCCCGCCTTATTTCATCCTTCCTATCTTATCCCCCACCCTTTGTCACTGTTAACAATAATTATTCTTGTACCTTCCATCCTATAGCAGGAATGCCGAAAGGCTCCATTCCCTCGCCTCTTCTTTGTCTCTTCTACGTTGGTGATACACCCAAACCATCTCCAACATTCTACCTCCTTTCCACCACTTTCCCCACCCTCCTCCATACACTCCACAAATCACAACGATCCCTCCAAAGCCGTCTCAGTCAGCTTACTTCCTGATGTAACCAATGGCTCCTCAAGATCAACCAACCCAAATCCCAGGCAATAATTATAGGACGAAGTACCTGCACCTTCCATCTCCATGACTTCTATCATACCATTTACGACCGTCCTATCCAGTGAACTAATACATGAAAATATCTTGGACTCACCACCGACTGGCAGCTAACATTGACACCTCACCTACTAACCATCCAACAGGAAGCCCACATAGACTAAAACTACTAAAACTACTAACTGACAGAACTTGGGGACTATACCCCTACACTCATCCATTACTACAAAACCTTGATCTGACCCTTCCTATCCTATATAAATGCTGCATGAATATCCGTTCACCAAAGTTCTGTAAGTCCCTCCAAACCCTCGAACGCCATGCGTTCTGTCTCATTTTCTACATCTGTCTATCTTCACTCACGTGGGTCCGACACCATCTCATCAAATTCCCGCCTCTCCTCACACACATCGAACGCCTGGACTAAGCGAATGTAGGAGTAATAGAGCATGAATTAAACTGGTTGAATTCAGGTGGACTTCCTTTGTTTAGCTTTGCAACTGATCCCTGGAAACAGCAGCTGAGTTCGATTTTCAAAGATGGCTTGCGGCGCCACTCAGGTAGCACGGCGGGGCGTTATACACTGACGGAAAAAGAAATAGCAACACCAAAAAATAATTGATGTATAGTAATGAAATTTTAGGAATACATTTATTTATGTAAAAGGGGTAGGCAACATAATGGGAACACCTGTTCTTACTTGAGAATGGTTTATTAATAAGGGGTTTGATCCCCATTTGCCCGTAATACAGCTGCAATTGTTCTTGAAGTACTGATATATAATGACTGTATGGTCTCCAGTGGAATGTTATCCCACTATTCGATCACAACCTATTGTAACTCCTGTAGGGACGAGGGAGACGGAAATATGCGCGGAATCTGCGTTCCAATAACGCCCACAACGATTCGATACTGTGCAAGTTCGGGGACTGTGCTGGCCAGGGAAAACGCTGCAGTTCAGTTGCATGCTCCTCATACCACGATTATACTGTCCTGGCTGAGTAAATTGGTGCATTATCGTCCTGAAATATGGCATCATTGTTGGGAAACAACATTTGAATCAAGGGGTGCACCTGATTACATGTTCACATAATTGTTGGCTGTAACACGGCCATTGAGAGCAATGACGGGATCAGCAGAATACCATGATATGGCTGCCCACGCCATCACACTTCCACCTTCATGCTTAACCGTTGGAATCAAACAATCAGGATTGTAGGCTTCTTTTAGCGTTCTCCAGGCGTAAACCTAGCCCGATGTTGGAAATAACGAAAACGTTTACTCGCCGGGCCACATGACGAGTTTCCACTGATCAGCAGTCCCGACTTTATGCTCCTGACGCCATGTTTTACCCTTTCTGCGTTGATTGTCGTCACTAATCGTTTGGGAATAGCGGCTCGTCCGTGAATATTCGCTTTATGGAGTTCTCGGTGGACAGTGTCGATGGATGCGGGGTCTTGAAGATGGCTATTGAGCTTTGCAGTCACTTAGCCGCCGTAGTTTTGTGTTGTTTTGACACAATTCGTGTTAGCGTACGACGATCTTTCTCATTTAGATTTAATTTGCGCCCACTATTACGTTTTCACGATGATGTTTTTTCATGTTTCGTGTAGCTGTCATGCCTGTTGAAACAGTTGATCTTGAAATATTCAATGAGTTGACTGTCTTGGTTACTGATGCTCCTGCTAATCGGGCCCCGACAATCTGCCCTCTTTGGAACTCTGTTAGGTCTTTCATTGCACGTCCACCTCGGCCTCTGAATGGAAATACGAAGTGTGCACTACTCGTAAACAACATGCACTGATGCCTAGTCCGTACTGAACACGCACAATCCATCGTGACATATTCCTTACCTGCATTGTTGACCGTCAAACACAACCATCCCGCCGGCCGGAGTGGCCGAGCGGTTCTAGGCGCTTGTCTGGAACCGCGCTACCGCTACGGTCGCAGGTTCGAATCCTGCCTCGGGCATGGATGTGTGTGATGTCCTTAGGTTAGTTAGGTTTAAGTAGTCCTAAGTTATAGGGGACTGATGACCTCCGATGTTAAGTCCCATAGTGCTCAGAGCCATTTGAACCATTTTGAACAACCATCCCATTGCTCCCACTGTTCACATTATTTTGCCTTTCCCTTGCATTGAAGGTATTAACACTGCAAGATCACAGTTTAATGTAAGAGCGAGATAAGCTATTGCAAATGTGAAATGCTGGTACATTAAAAACCGTGTAAGCGCAAGAATGTTGAACGTCGAAGTGCCGGATGTCAGTTAACGGGATGGAGTTCCATACCTGTTGCACTTGGTCGGTAGATTCCGAACGATTAATGCTAGTTCTAGCTGGCGCTGGAGCTAACGTCCGTTGATGTCCCATATTTTCTCAACTGGAGACAGATCTGGTGATCGAGCAGGCCAAGGTAACATGTCGACACTCTGTAGAGCTTGTTGAGTTAAAACAGCGGCATGTGGGCGAGCGTTATCCTGTCGTGAACCACACCTGGAATGCTGTTCATGAATGGCAGCGCAACAGATCTAATCACCAGACTGACGTAGAACTTTGCAGTCACCGTGCGAGGGATAACCACGAGAATGTGCCTACTGTCCTACGACATCGCATTCCAGACCATAACTCTAGGTGCAGGTCCAGTGTGTCTAACACGCAGACATGTTGGTTGCAGGCACTGAACTGCTCTCGTTCTAACAAACTCACGGCCATCATTGGCAACGAGTCAGAACCAGCTTTCATCACAAAACCCAACAGACCTCCTTTCTGCCCTCCAATGAGCTCTCGATTGACACCACTGAAGTTGCAAATGGCGGTCGTTCTGGGTCAGTGAAATACACAATACAGAGCGTCTTGCTTGGGGCTGTCACTGAAGTAACAGATTTGTAACAGTTCGGAGTGTCACTGTGGTGCCAACTGCTGCTCAAATTGCTACTGCGGATGCAGTACGATGCACAAGATCCATTGGTCGAACGCGATGTTCTTCGCTCTCGGCAGTGCCACGTGACCGTCTTGAGCCCGATCTTCTTCCGACCGTACATTCTCGTGACCACCGTTACCAGCAATCATGTGAAGCGGCTACATTCCTGCCAAATCTTCCTGCAATATCGCAGAAGGAACATCCATCTTCTCGTAGCCCTATTATACGACCTGGTTCAAACTTAGTCATGTTTGAATAATGGCATCTTTGTTGTCTTCAAGGCATTCTTGACTAACATCAACTCACCGCGGCCAATCTCAAAGGTAACTAACGTTACAGAGTGTATTTAAAGCAAACCTGATTTGCCTCAATTGCATTCTCTTAGTGGCGCTGCCAGCGCCACTCTTAGGCGACTGGCGCGAAGTTTGGATAGACATAATCTTTAAGCACGTCTAGCAACTTTCGTTTATGCCTCACAACTCCTTCTTGATGTTGCGATTTTCTTCCGTCGGTGAATGTGCCGCTTTTCATTGTGGGCACCTTTGCAATTGGCTCTCTTACAGCCACGTACCAGACTCGTTCGTTTCTACCTTAGACGTTGAACCAACGGAAAATTTTCAGAACAAGTAAACAAGTTTCGTCTTTACTGTCTTCCGGTTGGGGTAGATGCCTGGCACCACTAAAGGATTCGTCTTGTTTGACTAGCTAGATCGCACCCCACAGTGTTTTCGATCTCTGTGCTCGGAGGCGAGGCATAGTGGAGTTTAAGCAAAAGATACTGGTTCGTGGACGAGTTGCCGTGCTGCTCACGGAGCATACTTCCAGTTTCTGTGGTTCAAAATGTGTGTGAAGTCTTATGGGACTTAACTGCTAAGGTCTTCCGTCCCTAAGCTTACACACTACTCAACCTAAATTATCCAAAGGACAAACACACACACCCATGCCCGAGGGAGGACTCGAACCTCCGCCGGGACCAGCCGCACAGTCCATGACTGCGGCGCCTTAGGCCGCTTTTTTTTTTTCTTTTTTGTTTCCTGCCCTTAATTTCATTCGCTTTATTTTTCAAGATTATGGCACTTGTGTAAACTCATTTTCGCTTAACCTGTATGTGATACAGCTATATTCTGAAAACAATTCATTATTATGCAACAACATATTACTGTGTTTAGTAGTATTACAGGTTGATTCGCTATTGACCTTCATCTTTACTTGAATGAATATATGTCAAAAAAGGAAAAGCAGTTTAGCAATCAGTCGCAAATCCAATCTGTATTTTACTGCTGATCTAGATCTCAACTACTGAACGGCAATCTTCAGTGCGCCCAAGCCAAGTCGCATAGGCTCGTCAAGCTTGTGTATGTATTTGTTAAAGTCGCATAGTAACATGTGGTTTTACAAGCTTGACGAGTCCATGCGACACAGCCTCATAGCACTGAAGATAGATAAGGAACTTCCTGGCAGATTAAAACTGTGTGCCCGACCGAGACTCGAACTCGGGACCTTTGCCTTTCGCGGGCCAGTGCTCTACCATCTTTTTTTTTTTTTTTTCTTTCGCGGGCAAGTGCTCTACCAACTTTTTTTTTATTAGAAAATTACACCCGTAGCAACAACATAACAAGAGTTCCTTCTAAACTATCAAAAAGAATTTGAAACTATTAATGTGATGATAGATAATAAGGAAAGAAAAATATAACCAAATCCCGCACGCCATTCCATGTGCATGGCCCATCTGCGTACAGATTCCATGTCCCAAATTGGTACAACATTTCGCAGCGTGAGGAACCCCATGTCGGCGGTCATCTTCTGCCCGGTACTCCCCAACTGTGAGGGGGGTTATCGAAGACACTGCGCAAATAGTTCGCAAATAGTTGTCGGTATCGGGGTGTACACTCAAGTGTGCTATGACTGTCCTGGAGAAATTGCCAGTAATCAAGCACCATCTTCTCATCATCTCGAAAGAGGTAGTATATGGACATGCCTTTAAACTATGTGAGAGCGCGAGTCTTCGCAGGTGGGAAATAAGTATCCTCTGGACAAAGGAGGAGCCGTGGCTCAATTGTGCGAGGCGCGATACGTAGGTAGCAGGCGAGGATCTTCTGCACTAGCAGCCATACCCCTAACGCCGATCCACATGTTAAGCGGTGTTCGTCAGTATCCACGAGGTGGCAACGTGAGCAAAGGGGGGAATCCGTCATCCCAAGAGCGTGCAGTCTTTGACGTGTTACAGCCTTCCCGTTCACCACCTGGTACCACGCGGCTCGTACCCGCGTGGGGAGGAACGGCTTCTTGACCGCTCTCCACACTGCAGGCCATAGGGTCGTAGGGCTCTTCCTCTCAATCACATTCCGAGGGATGGACCTTAGCAGCAGTCTGTAAACGTCTGTCGCCTTGGGAATGCGAGCGTTGGGAAGGTCTGGGTGCACGTAACTATATTCAAGAATAAATGCCGTGAGGTGCGAGAGTGAAGGTGTAATGTGCGCAACCGTGACAGGTGCCAGAAGAGACGCCGGCAGCAATTCCTCTAACAGACGTCCCGTAAGGGAAGCATCTTTGTGGGTCCACAGTTTCATCATTGTGCACAAGTATAACGCTGTAGCTCTCGCTCGTACATTTAAAAGTCCCAGTCCGCCATCACGCGGAGGGAGGGTGAGTGTTTCGTAGCGGTCTTTGAATAGGTGTCCGGCGGTACACTCGGCTAATTCCACCCGGCTTCTATGGTTCTGCTGAGCATGATGCGCATCTTCTGGACGGTAATTCTGGATGGCAATGACTTCAGTTTTCGGTAGGGAACTTTGTGTAACATTAAAGTTATTTATTTGAAAAACATGCTATCATTGAACTAAATTCAGGCGAGGCAGAACTTGCTACTTACCCCATCACGATATACTTCATGGATCGCGATTCTGATTACGTATCGTGTTTTATATTCTCAAGCCAATTTCGACAGCTCAGCATTGGAAAGAAAATGGTGAATGTTATATTCAGTAATTCTGTGAATGTCTGAGACTGTGCGTAAGAGCGCATGTGCGTCCATGTTGCGCCCCTTGACCTAGCCAATCGTCGCTGTACAACGATTAACACAGTTTGCTGTTATAGAAGCATACTTTTAGGCTTTTATATTATGTGTTCGATATTTAATACAGTTCATGAGTACGTTCCACTTCGTAAAGAAATGTCGTCTCAGTTACAATTTGTTATTGTTATTGTTGTTTTCAGTCCGAAGATTGGTTTGATACAGCTCCCCATGCTACTCAATCCTGATCGAGTCTCTTCATTTCCGAAAGCTACCTATATGCTTCTGAATCTGCTCACTGCGAGTTTTACCCTCCACACTTCCCCCCAGTACTAAACTGGTGATCCCTTGACGTGTCCTATCAACCGATCGCTTCTTTTGGTCAAGTTGTGCCACAAATTTCTCGTCTCCCCAATTCTATTTAGTACCTTCTCATTAGTTAGCGATCGACCCACCTGATCTTCAACATTCTTTTGTAGCACCACATTTCAAAAGCTTCCGTTCTCTTTCTGTCTCAATTGTTTATCGTCCATGTTTCACTTCCATACATGGCTACATTCCAGACCAATGCCTTCAGAAAAGACTTCCTTAAACTTAAATCTATATACGATGTTATCAAGTTTCTCGCCTTCAGAAATGCTTTTCTCGCCTTTGCCAGCATATATTTTATGTCCTCCCTACTTTGGCCATCATCAGTTATTTTGTTGCCCAAATAGCAAAACACGTCTACTATTCTAAGTGTCTCGTTTCCTAATCTAATTCCATTAGCATCACCTGATTTAATTCGATTCCATTCCATTATCCTTCTTTTACTTTTGTTGATGTTCATCTTATATTCTCCTTTCAAGACACTCTCCATTCCGTTCAACTGTTCTTCCAAGTCCTTTGCTGTCTCTGACAGAATTACAGTGTCATCGCCAAACATTAAAGTTATTATCTATTCTCCTTGGACTTTAATTCCTATTCCGTATTTTTCTTTGGTTTCCTTTACATCTTTTTCAACATACAGACTGAATAACATTGGGAATAGACTGCAACTCTCTCTCACTCTCTTCTGAACCCCTGCTTCCCTTTCATGCTCCTCGACTCATAAGTGCCGTCTGGTTTCTGTACAAATTGTAAACAGTCCTTCGCGTGCTGTATTTTACCCCCGCTGTCTTCAGAATCTGAAAGAGAGTATTCCAGTCAAAGGCTTTCTCTAAATCTACAAATGCTATAGAGGTAGGTAGGTCTTTCCGGAACCTTACTTCAAATATAAGTCGTAGGGTCAGTATGGCCATTCTTTTTCCTATTTTTCTTCGGAATGCAAACTGATTTTAACCGAGTTCGGCTTGTATCAGTTTTTCCATTCTTATGTAAAGAATTCATGTTAGTATTTTATAACCATGACTTATTAAATTGATAGGTAATTTTCACACCTGTCAGCAAATGCTTTCTTTGGAATTGGAATTACTGCATCCTTCTTGAAGTCTGAGTGTATTTCGCCTGCCTCATACATCTTGCACACCCGATGGAAGAGTTTTGCCCTGGCTGGTTCTCCCAAGGTTATCAGTAGTCCTAAATGCAAATGTCATGTGACTAGGGCCTCCCGTCTGGTAGACCGTTCGCCGGGTGCAAGTATTTCGATCTGACGCCATTTCGGCGACTTGCGCGTCGATGGGGATTAAATGATGATGATTATGACAACACAACACCCAGTCCCTGAGTGGAGAAAATCTCCGACCTAGTCGGGAATCGAACCCGGGCCCTTAGGATTGATATTCTGTCGCGCTGACCACTCACCTACCGGGGGCAGACATCAGTAGTCCTGACGGAATATCATTCAGCGAAGGGGCCTTGTTTCGACTTGGATCTTTCAGAGCTCTGCGTTCTCGCAGTATCATATCTCCCCTCTCATCTTTATCTACGTCCACTTCCCTTTCTATAACATTGCTTTCTAGTTCATCTCACTTGTACAGACCTTCCATATACTCCTTCCACCTTTCAGCTTTCCCTTCATTGCTTAGGAATGGTTTTCCATTTGAGCTCTTGATATTCATACAGCTGCTTCTCTTTTCCCCAAAGGCATCTGTAGTTTTCCTATATACTGTGTCTATCTTTCCCCTAGTGAACAGAAATTCCTCTCCCACTCTCCCCCCCCCCCGGCCTCCCCCCTCCCCCTCGCCACAATGAACCAAGGGCCTTGCCGTCGGTAGGGAGGCTTGCGTGCCTCAGCGATGTAGATAGCCGTATAACAGGTGCAACCACAACGGAGAGGTATCTGTTGAGAGGCCAGACAAACGTGTGGTTCCTGAAGAGGGGCAGCAGCCTTTTCAGTAGCTGCATGGGCAACAGTCAGGATGATTGACTGATATGGCCCTGTAACATTAACCAAAACGGCCTTGGTGTGCTGGTACGCGAACGGCTGAAAGCAAGGGGAAACTACAGCCGTAATTTTTCCCGAGGGCATGCAGCTTTACTGTACGGTTAAATGATGATGGTTTCCTGCTGGGTAAAATATTCCGGACGGGGACAACTCATGGGGATGTCTTCATCAGGAAAAATAAAACTGGCATTCTAAGGATCGGAGCGTGGAGTGTTAAATGCCTTAAAGGGTTATTTAGATTAGAAAATGTAAACAGGTAAACGGATAGGCTGAAGTTAAATTTAGTGAGAATTAGCGAAGCTCGGTGGCAAGAGGAACAGGACTTTCCTGTGATCACTGATGTCATGTACCCTGTAAGAGTAAGTTACTAGGAAGTGCTGAGTACAATTAAATCCCTGATCGGCGATCTGAAGTGTGGTAGTTACATGTACGTTGCCCGTGTAATAGGAGCTAGGGCTAAAGTAAACTAATATTTCTGGGACTTCAGGCGACTTGGAACTCTACGAAAAGTAGAGAATGTTAAACACTGTCTCAAATATGAAGCTTGCAACTATCGTAAGTCTGTGTTATAGAGCAAAAGATCCTCCCACAAAACTATTAAAAACCAATATTTAGGCGCATTGGATAGTGAATAAGTAGAGGGCATCTTTTACTATCTTGATCCGTTTTGGGCTCTAGAGGAATAATGTGGCACGGACAGATTACGAACTATTTGACTTGTCCTTCTGTCATCATGTCAAATAAATCTGTGGTGTCCGAGGAGTGAGGTCTCATAATAGAGCTTGTACCACACCATGGAACCACAAGCTAAAAACAGTCGCTGCCAGACTCAGCCACGAATGAGAGACGTCGGCTAAGACACACTCTCAAGAAATACCGTATGCCGTCAGTGCTAAATTCCTACTTACTGTACTTCAGAGGCCAGCGCCGGTAACCCATCTCTTTGATGCTCTTATCAAGCAGCATAATCGTAGCTCAAATCCAGGCAGAGAGCTATTATGGTTACACAGAACTGTGTATCAAAGTTTATAGTTAAATGAATGTCATATTTGAGAGTCTTTCAGTATCTTCAGAGTAATCAACAGTTAATACTGTGTTGTGCGACAGTGCTGATTATATTGACATCCGTGTGAACATGGAATGCATCCAAGTTAAGTATTCTATATTGAATTTTGCTAAAGTGAGATATGTTCTTCATGTGCGTCGCAATACTTGGTCAGTCTACTCCACAAGTAAAATTATTCAACTGTCGTCTAGTCCTGCTACGACAAGTACAAAAAAATCAGTGTACAAGTATCCGTTAGTTTCAAAGTCTAACACTTCGCCTTCCCCTGGTGTTGTTTTTCTGGTCTTCAGGCCGAAGACTGTTTCGATGCAGCTCTCCACGCTAGTCTATCCATCTACATCTACATCTACATGATTACTCTGCAATTCACATTTAAGTGCTTGGCAGAGGGTTCATCGAACCACAATCATACCACAATCTACCATTCCACTCCCGAACAGGGCGCGGGAAAAACGAACACCTAAACCTTTCTGTTCGAGCTCTGATTTCCTTTATTTTATTTTGATGATCATTCCTACCTATGTAGTTTGGGCTCAACAAAATATTTTCGCATTCGGAAGAGAAAGTTGGTGACTGAAATTTCGTAAATACACTCCTGGAAATTGAAATAAGAACACCGTGAATTCATTGTCCCAGGAAGGGGAAACTTTATTGACACATTCCTGGGGTCAGATACATCACATGATCACACTGACAGAACCACAGGCACATAGACACAGGTAACAGAGCATGCACAATGTCGGCACTAGTACAGTGTATATCCACCTTTCGCAGCAATGCAGGCTGCTATTCTCCCATGGAGACGATCGTAGAGATGCTGGATGTAGTCCTGTGGAACGGCTTGCCATGCCATTTCCACCTGGCGCCTCAGTTGGACCAGCGTTCGTGCTGGACGTGCAGACCGCGTGAGACGACGCTTCATCCAGTCCCAAACATGCTCAATGGGGGACAGATCCGGAGATCTTGCTGGCCGGGTTGTTGACTTACACCTTCTAGAGCACGTTGGGTGGCACGGGATACATGCGGACGTGCATTGTCCTGTTGGAACAGCAAGTTCCCTTGCCGGTCTAGGAATGGTAGAACGATGGGTTCGATGACGGTTTGGATGTACCGTGCACTATTCAGTGTCCCCTCGACGATCACCAGTGGTGTACGGCCAGTGTAGGAGATCGCTCCCCGCACCCTGATGCCGGGTGTTGGCCCTGTGTGCCTCGGTCGTATGCAGTCCTGATTGTGGCGCTCACCTGCACGGAGCCAAACACGCATACGACCGTCATTGGCACCAAGGCAGAAGTGACTCTCATCGCTGAAGACGACACGTCTCCATTCGTCCCTCCATTCACGCCTGTCGCGACACCACTGGAGGCGGGCTGCACGATGTTGGGGCGTGAGCGGAAGACGGCCTAACGGTGTGCGGGACCGTAGCCCAGCTTCATGGAGACGGTTGCGAATGGTCCTCGCCGATACCCCAGGAGCAACAGTGTCCCTAATTTGCTGGGAAGTGGCGGTGCGGTCCCCTACGGCACTGCGTAGGATCCTACGGTCTTGGCGTGCATCCGTGCGTCGCTGCGGTCCGGTCCCAGGTCGACGGGCACGTGCACCTTCCGCCGACCACTGGCGACAACATCGATGTACTGTGGAGACCTCACGCCCCACGTGTTGAGCAATTCGGCGGTACGTCCACCCGGCCTCCCGCATGCCCACTATACGCCCTCGCTCAAAGTCCGTCAACTGCACATACGGTTCACGTCCACGCTGTCGCGGCATGCTACCAGTGTTAAAGACTGCGATGGAGCTCCGTATGCCACGGCAAACTGGCTGACACTGACGGCGGCGGTGCACAAATGCTGCGCAGCTAGCGCCATTCGACGGCCAACACCGCGGTTCCTGGTGTGTCCGCTGTGCCGTGCGTGTGATCATTGCTTGTACAGCCCTCTCGCAGTGTCCGGAGCAAGTATGGTGGGTCTGACACACCGGTGTCAATGTGTTCTTTTTTCCATTTCCAGGAGTGTAGATCTCGCCGCGACGAAAAACGTTTTTGCTTTAATGACTCCCATCCCAACTCGCATATCATATCTGCCACACTCTCTCCCCTATTACGTGATAATACAAAACGAGCTGCCCTTTTTTGCACCCTTTCGATGTCCTCCGTCAATCCCACCTGGTAAGGATCCCACACCGCGCAGCAATGTTCTAACAGAGGACGAACGAGTGTAGTGTAAGCTGTCTCTTTAGAGGACTTGTTGCATCTTCTAAGTGTCCTGCCAATGAAACGCAACCTTTGGCTCGCCTTCCCCACAATATTATCTATGTGGTGTTTCCAACTGAAGTTGTTCGTAATTTTAACACCCAGGTACTTAGTTGAATCGACAGCCTTGAGAATTGTACTATTTATCGAGTAATCGAATTCTAACGAATTTCTTTTGGAACTCATGTGGATCACCTCACACTTTTCATTATTTAGCGTCAACTGCCACCTGCCTAAATCGCTTTGCAACTAATACTGGTCTTCGGAAGACCGTACTAGACGGTAAATTACAGCATCATCTGCGAACAACCTAAGAGAACTGCTCAGATTGTCACCCAGGTCATTTATATAGATCAGGAACAGCAGAGGTCACAGGACGCTTCCCTGGGGAACACCTGATATCACTTCAGTTTTACTTGATGATTTGCCGTCTATCTTGTGCAAACGTCTTCATCTCTGATAACTACTGCAACATAAAACTATTTGAACTAGTTACTGTATTCTTTCCTTGGTCTCCCTTTGCAATTTTTACTTCCATCGAATACTAAACTGATGAGTTCGTGATGTCTCAGAATGTGTACTATCAACTGGTCTGTTCTTTTCGCCAAGTTATGACACAAATTATTTTCTCCCCACTTACATTCATTACTTCCTGATTAGTTACGCGATCTACCCATCTAATCTGAAGCATTCTTCTATAGCATTGCGTTCCAAAAGTTTCTATTCTCTTGTTGTCCGAACTGCTTACCGCCCTCGTGTGACTTCTGCAGAAGGCAACACATCAAATACCTCCAAAAAAAACTTCCTATCACTTAAATTATATTCAGTGCTGACAAATTTCTCTTCTTCTACATTTTATACGTTCTCTACTTCGACTATCATGAGTTATTCTACCGTCCAAACAGCAAAACACATCTACTACTTTTAGCGTCTCATTTCCTAATCTAGTTCTGTCATCTTTGCCCCATCTGATTCGACTGCAGTCAGTTACTCTTCTTTTGCTTTTTTTAAATATTTATCTTATATCCTCCTCTCAAAACGTTGTCCATTCCGTTCAACTGTTCTTCCAAGTATTTTACAGTCTCTGGTAGAATTACAACGTCATCTTCAAAACGCAAAACATTTATGTCTTCTCTCTAAACTTTAGTCCCTATCCAATTTTTATCTTTAGTTTCCTTTGGTGCTTGCTCAGTGTTCCGATCGAAAAGCGTCGGAAATAGGCTACAACCCTGTATCATTCCCATCTCAACCATTGACTCCATTTCATGCTCTTGGACTCTTGTAAGTGCCGTCCTGTTTCTGTAAAAGTTATGTGTAACATTTCGCCCCGAGTATTTTACCCCCCGCTGTCCTCGGCATTCCGAAGACTGTACTCCAGACAACATTTTCAAAACCTTTCTCTAAATATACAGATGCTACTAACGTAGGTTTGCTTTTCTTTAACCTATATTCTGAGATAAATTGTAGAGGCAGTATTGCCTCGCCCATACCTATGTTTCTTCTAAACAAAATCACTCTTTCTCGAGGTCGGTTTCTACCAGTCTTTCCGTTCTTCTCTAAAGAATTCGTGTTAGTATTCTGCAACCATGATTTATGAAACTGACAATTCGGTGATATTCACATCTGTCAGCACTTGTCTTCTTTGGTATATGAATTATTACACCTTTCTTGAAATCTGAGGGTATTTCGCCGGTCTCATATTTCTAGCACAGCAGGTAGCATAATTTTATCATGGTTGAATCTTCCAGGGATATCAGTAGTTCAGACGAAATGTCATCTACTCCAGCGGCCTTCTTTCGACTTAGGTCTTTCAGTTGTTTGCCAGACTCTTCTCACAGAATCAGATCACCTACCTCATTTTCATTTAAGTCCTCTTCCCTTTCCATGATATTGTCTTCAAGTTCGTTTTCCTCGTATAGCCTCTCTGCCCACTCCTTCCGCTTTTCAGCTTTCCCTTCTTTCCTTAGTACTGGTTTTCCATCAGATCTTGCTATTCATATAGCTGCTTCCCTTTTCTCCAAAGGTCTCTTTAATTTTTCTATACTCGGTATCTATTTTTCCCCTATTTATATATGCTTCTACATCCTTACATTTGCCCTCTAGCCGTCCTGCTTAGTCGTTTTTCACTTGTCTCAATCTCATCTTCTAGACTTTTGTATTCCCTTTCACTTGCTTCATTTGCTGCATTCTTATATTTTCTGCTTTCATCAATAAAATTCATTATCTCCTGTGACATCTAAGGATTTATACTGGCCCTTGTCTGTTTACATATGTGGTCTTCTGCTGCGTTCCTGTTTCATTTCTCGGTTCTTTCAACGTATCCAGGTGACATCTCCTTAATTTTTTTACCTTTTTGCAATTTCTTGTTTTACTCTGCAGTTCATAACCTGTAAACTGTGGTCAGAGTGCACATCTGCCCCTGGAAATGTCTTACAGTTTAAAATCTGGTTCCGAAATATCTGCCTTACCATTATGTAATCAGTATGAATCATTTCGGTGTCTCCCGGTCTCTTCCACGTATGGGAGTATAGCCTTCTTTCATGATTCTTAAACCAGTGTTAGCTAAGACTGAACTGTGCTCGATGCAAGATTCTACCAGGCAGCTTCCTCTTTCAGCCTTTTCCCCGGTCCCTAGTATCCTACTGTTTTTCGATTTCTTCCTTTTCGTAATAACGTGTTCCAGGCCCCATCACAGTAAAATTTTCTTCTCCGTTAACTATCTGGATAATTTCTTTTATCTCATGATACGTTCTTTCACTCTCTTCATTATCTGCGGAGCTAGTTGGCATATAAACTTGTACTGCTGTGGTGGGTGTTGGCTTCGTATCTATCTTGGCTGTGATAAGGAATTCACAATGCTGTTCATAGCAGTTTACCCGGATTCCTGTTTTCTTATTCATTACCAGACTTACTTCTGCATTACTCGTATCTGATTTTCTACGTATAGCCTTGTGTTCCCCTGACCAGAAATCCTCTTCACTCTGCCACAGAACTTAACTAATTCTCACTACACCTAACTTCGATCTGTCCACTTCCCTTCATGAATTTCCTAACATATCTACCCAATCGAGGGATCTAACATTCCGGGTTCCGATCCGAGAACGCCAGTTTTGTTTTTCTTGGTGACGAAATCGTCCTGAGTAGTCCCGTCCCGGAGATGCAAATGGGTGACTATTTTACCGCTGGAGTATTTTATCCAAGAGCATGATATCATCAGTTAATCATAATGCACAGCTGCATGCCCTCGGAAAATGTAAGAGCTGTAGTTTCCATTTGCTTTCAGCCGTTCATATTATCAGCACACGAAGGTCATTTTGACTAACATTAGTAGGCCAGATAAGTCAATCATCTAGACTGTTGCCCCTGCAGATACTGGAAAGGTGGCTCCACCTCTTCAGGACCACTTGTTTGTCTGGCCTCTCCACCACATACCACAGATTACCCCCTTCCCCCCCCCCCCCCCCCCCTCCCAGTTATGGTTGCAGCCAAGGTGCGACAGTCTGTTTCAATGAGGCACGTAAGCCACTTCAACACGGCGAGGTCCGTGGTTAATGCGGGGACTCTCCCCTATACTGATCAGAATGGAGTTAATGCTGCGTCTCTATTGACGCTGGGGTAGATGGGACGATAAATCCTAATTTTTTCTGCACTCTTCGCATTTATTTGTATTAGTCTGCCCACTGGTCTAATATAGGGTGCCTAGGAAGTTGTTTTCTAGGATCGCTGGATAACAATTCAAGCAACTCGTATTAATGGAGTTTATTACAGTAAGTTAAATTGACAATACTTAACTCTGCGTATTCACGAAGGTGTGTCGCAAGCAAATGGCGACATGCAAATAATCAGTGTCCTTTGGTATATACAGGGTGATTATAATTAAACTTTCCAACCACTGTAGAAATAACACCACTGGTCAGAATGAAGTCAAATTGCAATGGAATAATATCGGAGAAGGGAGAAAATTTATGACAGAGGAAAAATAAATAGTTACAAAATGTAGCAATAGATGGAGTTGTAAGAATCATAATTTAATAGTGGTCGACTACAAATGACGAATCAATCATACAACAATGCCTAAGGTGTACGTTTGACGTTAAACAAACTGCATTTCTCAGTGTGCATGGTTGTACAAGTGTGATACTGTTAGTTACGTAAGCCCACCACCATGGCAAGGCAATATCACATCGGGTGGGAAAAATCGGTTTTTAACTGTCCTGAGACCAAAAACCGCATAAAAAGCGTCAATCAAAATGAAATCAGATTATTAATTTCCGTGTGACTGGCGCAAAATATGTGCAGTATGCTGTCTACAACTGATCGAAGTGTTTCCAGGGTCACGTTCAGAATGTGTTGCGCAATGTGTGCCTTCGATGCAGCTAAATTTGCAATCGGAACGCTGAACACAACATGTTTCACGTAGCCCCACAGCCAGAATTCACAGGGATTAAGATCAGCTGATCGGGATGGCCAGGCTGTAGGGAAATGGTGGCTCATAATTCTAGCATTTCCGAAATGGCGCTTCAGCAGTTGATTAACTGGATTTGCAATGTGCGGAGGTGCGCCATCTTGCATAAAAATGATCCCATCCACGCATCCACGCTGTTGGAGAGCTGAAATGACGTGGTTGAGCAAAAACCACTCACAGCGCTTACCTTCCACAGCCAATCCATGCGAGCAGGAAATTCTAAAGCAAAGGTCTCTCTTGCTGGCAAGTCAATAAATGGTTCAAATGGCTCTGAGCACTATGGGTTCAAAATGGCTCTGAGCACTATGGGACTTAACTTCTGAGGTCATCAGTCCCCTAGAACTTAGAACTACTTAAACCTAACTAACCTAAGGACACCACTCACATCCATGCCCGAGGCAGGGTTCGAACCTGCGACCGTAGCGGTCGCGCAATTCCAGACTGTAACTCGTAGAACCGCTCGGCCATTCCGGCAGGCAGCACTATGGCACTTAACATCTGAGGTCAAAATGGCTCTGAGCACTATGGGACTTAACTTCTGAGGTCATCAGTCTCCTAGAACTTAGAACTGCTTAAACCTAACTAACCTAAGGACGTCACACACATCCATGCCCGAGGCAGGATTCGAACCTGCGAGCGTAGTAGTCACGCGGTTCCGGACTAAAGCGCCTAGAACCGCTCGGCCACCGCGGCCGGCGCAGGTCAACAGGAAGCAACTCGTGCACATGGGTAATTTTGAATGGTCAGCAAATAAGGATGTTTCTTATGATTTTACGCACCGTGCTGACGGGTATGTCCAATGTTTGGGCAATTCCCTGTGCGCTACACGTTTGCATACCTCCACTCGTCTACTCCTGCATTGCTGTGGTCACTGTTTCCACTGGCGTCGAATCAATTCGTTTCCTTCCTCTACCAGGTTGCACACCAAAAGAAACCGTCTTTTCAAATTTCCGAATCATTTTCTCCAGCCGGTCGCTGTGGCCGAGCGGTTCTAGACGCTTCAGTCCGGAACCGCGGTGCTGCTACGGTCGCAGTTTCGATTCCTGCCTAGGGCATGGATGTGTGTGATGTCCTTAGGTTAGTTAGGTCTAACTAGTTTTAAGTCTAGGGGACTGATGACCTCAGATGTTAAGTCCCATAGTGCTTAGAGCCATTTTCTCCAGACCCACGGTAGTTATCGGACCACCACCTTTTTTTCAAACCTTGGAGTGTTCGGAACTTCTGCAGAGTGACGTGTGTACAGTCATCATTCTTATAATACCGCTTTAGAAGCAGATCGCGATCCTGCATTGAGACAGTCATTGTGAACGTCGCAAACGCAAAAGGAGGGAAAGCCGTGTACCTGGCGTGTTTATACCAACTTCAATGGGTCGCGCGCACGACGGGTGTTTTCATTTACGTGTTCTGACACATACAGCGCCGTCTATTGATCAATTTTCACAATATTTTTTTCTTCTGCCATTCGGTTTCCCCCTTCTCCGATAATATTCCGTTGCAATTTGACGTCATTCTGACCAGTAGCTATTCCTACAGCGTTTTGAAAGTTGAACTTGGTGGCGTGGCGCTTATATTCTCTTGGTATAGATGCCGCTCCAGTCGTGGTGACGTCCTAGTCGACGTTTCCCAGCCCTCTCTGCTCTTCCGCTCTTTATCGTCGTGCCGGCACTTGTTGTTACGCGGGAACAGGTTTCTTTAAATTATGATGTTTTAAGTGGAACATTACTGATAAGTATCCTACCTGATACATTCTAATGGTTACGTCGCCCTTCCATACGTTCCATTGCTATATTACTTGTTATTTTGTTTTCTTTTCGTATGTTTTATTTTGCTTATTATTCACACCGATAATGTATAAATGTTGCGCATAAGTAATGTGGTATATGGTAGAACTGAAGTCGTCAGCCACGCTGCATGTGTCAGTACATGAATAAGTGAATGTCCTCCATCCCTCTTGCCTGTAGGAAACTCTCTACAGAACGGTATAGCGGGCTACAACGGCATTACGCAGTTTTCTAGTCAGGGGAACGCTGTAATCTATTGTAGTGACGTGTAACTATGTCTCTGAGTGGAAAGGAAGGTGTGACAGCAATTTTGACTTCTTTTGGAGTTCGAATTGTAAGCGAGCGGATGTCTTTCACATTTCAGGTTGTGTTTTTATAACTCGTGGAGCGCTAGAAAGCCGTTAATTCTTAATTTCACGCCCTCAAATGGCATGTAATCTCAAAGTGCAAGCCATTCGCTACGTTAGCTACATAATACGTTAAATCGGCAGCTATGACGCTACATAAACGATGTTCATCTGAAATGTGCTTTTGGGGCAGAAAGGGATGGGGCAAATGGGTTAGTTTCCCGATTTGCTCTTTCATTTTTTGATGCAAGTATATTTCAAAATATGTTCCTTTTCTTCTCTTGCTTTTCAAAATGATGTGAACTGACATTAGAAAGACATACAGACATTAACTGGATATTAAATCAACGGAACTAGCAGTTTCAGTCGTTTTATCTTTCGAAATAGGAGTTTTCAAAGCATCTGACGAAATCAACATAGCTTTATGAACGTACGAAGCTAACAAGAGTCCCAACAACAGAGTTGACAAGTCAGATGGGAAATTGAAAAATGTGTTCACTGCAGAACAAAAAGACTAGTTGGTAACACACGTGAAGTAGAGCACAATTTTTAGTACGAAGATGAAACATCACTTTGTCAGGTCATTAGCTTATCAACTAACAGAAAGAAACAGCTTACTACACAAATTTAAGAAAGAAACTTGTTTAGCTGGGTAGGACTGGGTTACAGAATTTGATACTAGGCACCCTACGTTGTCTATTCGCCAGCCAGAAAATACACCTGGTGCACAAGCGATGGGATTCAATAAAGTAACAGTAATAGTAACCTGGTACTAACCATTAAAATAATTGCAATTTTTTCAGAATGACGCTAAAATATTCTCTTATCGTTAACCATATTTTTGAAGATTTCATCTCCCTTAGTCTAAGTTGTTCGTTAAAGAACTTTATGTCTTAGTTTTAAGTGATATTTCTAATAATTTCAATATTTATACTATAATTTCCCAAAAAATTGCGTTATCCTATTCTGCCCGTGGGTGGGGCAGAACGGGAAATTTGCAAGCATTTCGGTGAAGAAATGTGAAATATACATAACGTAGAGTTTTAAGTGATTATCAAGTACGGTAAGTTTGCTTATACTACAAGGTGATTTTTTTTCTATCCGTTAGAAATGTTTTCTTGTGCTCTTTTATTTTGCAAAAACGGCTAAACGGTAAGTATCCCGTTCTGACCAGAAATGTCCTATTGTTTTCCGCTCCTTGAATGTCGCACTGTGCTTGATTACGTCAGCCATTTTGTGCTTAGCATTTCATAGACAGTCGTTTCTAAGGGGTCATAGTATTTTTTCATGATGTCCGTATATGGTGGGATCCTTTCCATGTCCCCCCCCCCCCCCCCCTCCCAACATGCATATCGAGTATTCAGAAGGTGCTCATCATATTTATCCGTTGAGCATAGAATACAGTAAATATCATCATACTTGTTGGGCTAGATCAATTGTTTGACCGTACCTAATCCTATCAGCATGCAGGACTGTGAATATGACGCGCATGGGCGAAATCTCAGTGACCTCCGTGGTCTTGAAACACAATATAAAAGTAACAACGAGCATAAGTTTATTTACACCCCCCTTTTAATGTCTGAAATCCATGCTGGTGATTTCAGTGCAAGTTATGTTCCCTGTTGCAGCATCTTCTATGGCTGGCGAATCAACAGCTTGACTACAAACATTTCTTGAGTGTGTTTCACCGGGCGAAGGTAACAGATTTGCTTTCTTCTGTCAGCGATACCAGCAGTTTAGTGGTCGTCTATTCACTAGATTTTCGATCTCGGTAGCACTAATGATCTACAGAATTTTCAGAATCTCTGAGTGTAATGTACACTCCTGGAAATGGAAAAAAGAACACATTGACACCGGTGTGTCAGACCCACCATACTTGCTCTGGACACTGCGAGAGGGCTGTACAAGCAATGATCACACGCACGGCACAGCGGACACACCAGGAACCGCGGTGTTGGCCGTCGAATGGCGCTAGCTGCGCAGCATTTGTGCACCGCCGCCGTCAGTGTCAGCCAGTTTGCCGTGGCATACGGAGCCCCATCGCAGTCTTTAACACTGGTAGCATGCCGCGACAGCGTGGACGTGAACCGTATGTGCAGTTGACGGACTTTGAGCGAGGGCGTATAGTGGGCATGCGGGAGGCCGGGTGGACGTACCGCCGAATTGCTCAACACGTGGGGCGTGAGGTCTCCACAGTACATCGATGTTGTCGCCAGTGGTCGGCGGAAGGTGCACGTGCCCGTCGACCTGGGACCGGACCGCAGCGACGCACGGATGCACGCCAAGACCGTAGGATCCTACGCAGTGCCGTAGGGGACCGCACCGCCACTTCCCAGCAAATTAGGGACACTGTTGCTCCTGGGGTATCTGCGAGGACCATTCGCAACCGTCTCCATGAAGCTGCTACGGTCCCGCACACCGTTAGGCCGTCTTCCGCTCACGCCCCAACATCGTGCAGCCCGCCTCCAGTGGTGTCGCGACAGGCGTGAATGGAGGGACGAATGGAGACGTGTCGTCTTCAGCGATGAGAGTCGCTTCTGCCTTGGTGCCAATGATGGTCGTATGCGTGTTTGGCGCCGTGCAGGTGAGCGCCACAATCAGGACTGCATGCGACCGAGGCACACAGGGCCAACACCCGGCATCATGGTGTGGGGAGCGATCTCCTACACTGGCCGTACACCACTGGTGATCGTCGAGGGGACACTGAATAGTGCACGGTACATCCAAACCGTCATCGAACCCATCGTTCTACCATTCCTAGACCGGCAAGGGAACTTGCTGTTCCAACAGGACAATGCACGTCCGCATGTATCCCGGGCCACCCAACGTGCTCTAGAAGGTGTAAGTCAACTACCCTGGCCAGCAAGATCTCCGGATCTGTCCCCCATTGAGCATGTTTGGGACTGGATGAAGCGTCGTCTCATACGGTCTGCACGTCCAGCACGAACGCTGGTCCAACTGAGGCGCCAGGTGGAAATGGCATGGCAAGCCGTTCCACAGGACTACATCCAGCATCTCTACGATCGTCTCCATGGGAGAATAGCAGCCTGCATTGCTGCGAAAGGTGGATATACACTGTACTAGTGCTGACATTGTGCATGCTCTGTTGCCTGTGTCTATGTGCCTGTGGTTCTGTCAGTGTGATCATGTGATGTATCTGACCCCAGGAATGTGTCAATAAAGTTTCCCCTTCCTGGGACAATGAATTCACGGTGTTCTTATTTCAATTTCCAGGAGTGTATGTTGTCCGCGAGCAGAGATGTGGAGTGTCTCGTATGACCATGGGTTCCACAATTTTAGCGTCTGCCTTGGTTGGTAATTTAAATAAAGCAGAGTTTAGCAAACTGGCCGGGTAGAAGGCGTTTCCAACAGTCAGCGGTTCTTTAGCTACCGGTATGTATATGGATTCGTTTTGTGGCACTATGTCAAAATGGTAATATAAGGTTGAGCTAGAAAGTAACGCCTCGGAATTTTTTATGTGAAAACTTTTAAAGCTTTTTAAATAAAACAAACGTTATCAACATTCTACATGTTTATTCTTGATGTCTGCTTATTTGCAGTGCTCCACCGCTTCAGGGCTCCGAATTATACCGTGTACTATGGAGATGTGTAATGCAACTATGCAGGTGCGTGAGAAACAGCTGCTGTAGCCGAGTTTCGAATTCGAAGCCTTACGCGGAGCAGCCTCTCCTTCGACGTGACAACGCCGGAACACACACGAGCATTGCGACATCAGCAACAATCCGACGTCTTGCGTTCATTATTATCGCTCGTTCTCCATGCAGTCCCAAACTGTCTCCATTCGATTTTTGTCTGTTTCCAAAACTTAAAAAACACTTTAGAGGACTTCACTTTGTCAGTGACGAAGAGACGCAAGCAGAGGTGATGTGGCTGCGTCAACAAAGTGAAACATTCTACAGTGACGGTATCAACGAATCGGTCTCTCGTTTGGAGAAATGTGTTCAGCGTCAGGATGACTGTGTTGAGAAATAAGTATGTAGACATAAAGAATAAAGACGTGTAATGTTAATAACGTTTGATTTATTTAAAACCCTTTAAGAGTTTTCACATAAGAAATTCAGACGTATTACTTCTCAGTATATCCCAGTATTTTGTGACGTGACAAGTCGTCAAGCAGCGGCAGCCCTTTACAATACCCGTCTCCGGCCATCCTGATTTAGGTTTTCCGTGATTTCCCTAAATCGCTTCAGGCAAATGCCGGGATGGTTCCTTTGTAAGGGCACGGCCGATTTCCTTCCCCATCCTTCCCTCACCCGAGCTTGCGCTCCGTCTCTAATGACCTTGTTGTCGACGGGACGTTAAACACTAATCTCCTCCTCCTCCTTTACAATACGCGCCACCAGTGCGGCATTCGTGGTCGAGTACCCAAGTAGCGGTGTTGCGCCACGTCCATCGCGACTCAGGCGCTACCGCGAGGACATTCTGGGGAAGAGGGAGCGGCAGTGCAGTCTTGTTTTGGAGAGCTAGAGAGCAACAAGCATAGGGCAGATACCTAGGAAACGGCCGTTGTATTTGACTGCGCGCAGCGGCTACCGTGGTAGGAGATACGGCCGAGGCGGGGCGTAGTTTTCTTCAGGGTTATCTGGCAGGTAGTTTCTGAAACAACACCTGGAAACACTGTGTTAGGGTGTTGTAAGACGGGGCTGTTCTCTGCTGGTTCGATGTCTGCTAATGTTATAAGTTGATGTTGGCTGCTGTATGTACTGTGTGTAATTCAGCACGATCAGCACACATTGTATTACCAGTACTCGTTATGTGATTTGGGTTCGCGTCTCCGAATTCCTTGCATATATTGTGAAAGTGGTCAGATGCCTGTTTGGTTGGCACTTGACTTCTTTTGAGCTTCATTTATGCTTGTGTAACCAATGCGCTCCTTATTTAGTGTATGTTTCCTTTTAAGTTTTGAAGTAGAGTTAGTCCCTTTGCACAATGGTTTTAGTGTGTGACCAAAATTAATGACAAGTTAATGAGCTATTAGATGAAATGAAATAATTCCTTACAGTGCACTTAGTTTTGATTGATTTCAATTGCAAAGTAGAACTGGTGTCTCATATACGGTATTTTCTAGTGTAAGTGCTTTATACACTATTTATTCGGCATCCTACAATTTCTGTAATTTTTTTCTTTTCACCTGCTACGGAGATACCTCGTTATTTCATGTTGTACTATTTCTTCTTCTGGAGGATGAAACTGCATTAAACAATGGCCGGCAGGTGTGGCCGTGCGGTTCTAGGCGCTTCAGTGTGGAACAGCGTGACCGCTACGGTCGCAGCTTCGAATCCTGCCTCGGGCATGGATGTGTGTGCTGTCCTTAGGTTAGTTAGGTTTAAGTAGTTCTACGTTCTAGAGGACTGATGACCACAGATGTTAAGTCCCATAGTGCTCAGAGCCATTTGAACCACTAAACAATGCTTAAAATTCGACTGTATATATATGAGCAAAAACACTGATAAACCAAAACATTATGACCGCCTGCTTAATCGCTTGTTTGTACGACTTTGCAGCTAAATACACTACTGGTGGTGCGTATCAGGAATCCGAAAATTTGTTGCTAAGTTTGTGGAGGTATGTGGCATTTGATGTCTACGCACGGGTCATGTAACTCGCTTAATTAATAGGCTGCATGCCTATTTGCGTACACGATGATGGCGCTCGATAGCGACCCAGATGAGTTCCATAGGATTTACATCAGGCGAATTTGTGGCGAGACATCAACGTGAGTTCACTATAATGCTCCTCAAACCACTGTAACACGGTTCTGACTCCGAGACACAGCCGAAAGATGACATCGAAATGAGGGAAGTCATCAAGCCTGAAGGGCTGTAGGTGGTTCGCAACTGTCAGCGTCTCTTCAACTGCTACCACAAGTCCCATGCGAGCACAAGAAACGTCTCCCATAGCATAACGCTGCTCCCATCAGCCTGCGTCTGTTACCACTACACGTTTTGAGCCGCCGTTCACCTCGATAACGGCGTTTGTGGGGAAGACCTGCGACCAAGTGTAGCAAAAATGTGATTCATACGAAGAGCCGACACGTTTTCATTGATCGACGGTCGAATCCCTATGGTCCTATGATAATTGTAGTCGTAACAGACGATCGTTTGGTCAACGTTTGAAAATGTAGGGGTTGTCTGCTGCAGAGCTCCATCTTCAGCAATGTACGATGAACGCTGTGCTCCGAAACACTTGTGCGTACACCAGCACTATGCTCTTTTGGCAGAGATGCCACAGACCACCATCTATCCTACTTTACAGAGCAGACAAGCCTCCGAACTCCACGTTCTGTGAAGAGTCGTGAACGTCCAACCATTTAGCGCTTGTGGTAGTTTCACTGTACTTCTACCTCTTTCCGTAAATGCTCACAAAAGTAGTATGTGAACATTCGACCAGCTTCGCCGTTTTCGAGATACTTGTTCATATGCTCTGCGTAATTAAAATCTGTCCTTTGTCAAAGTCTCTTATCTCAATAGATTTCCCCATTTGCAGCCCATGCTTGTGCTAGGATGATCCGCCGTCCGTATCTGCTCCGCTTACATATTTTGTTACCGCATCACGAGCCCGCAACGCCACTAGGTGCCATCCAACGTCACAGTGGGTAGTGGTCATAATGCTGCGGCTTATCACTGTAAATATTGAGAGCTCGTTTAAATAAATTTTAGCAAGGGGCAGGAACCACACACAGCTCAACGCAGTCCTAACCCTCCGTCAAGCGGTATACCTTTAAACGAACAGTTGCCCTAAACAATGCCAGTTACTATCTTCACTGTTAATAATTTTGGTTCAAATGGCTCTGATCACTATGCGACTTAACTTATGAGGTCATCAGTCGCCTAGAACTTAGAACAAATTAAACCTAACCACCCTAAGGACATCACACACATCCATGCCCGAGGCAGGATTCGAACCTGCGACCGTAGCGGTCGCCCGGTTCCAGACTATAGCGCCTAGAACCGCACGGCCACTACGGCCAGCGTTAATAATTTTATCGGGCATGGCAAACTGAAGCTGTTTACTCAAAGTAGCCTTTTAATCTTTCCTGGAATCTTCTTAATATACGAGGGGCGTTCAGAAAGTAAGCTCCGATCGGTCGCGAAATGGAAACGACTATGAAAATCCGATAAAGCTTTGCACAGATGTGTTGGGTAGTGTCTCTAGTATAACCCCAGTTAGCATCACGTCGCTCTTCTCATTTCTGAGCTCGCAGTGAGTGCGTAAAGATGTCTAGAAAATAGTGTCTGCCGCCAAGTACGAGGGCCTGGTGAGAAATTTCGCCTGAAGCTATGCAGCTAACATTACATAACTGTCGTGCTGTTTCGTCTTCACGACAATTCTCAGCCGCATTCTGCAGGGGCAATGAAGATGCTCCTGCACCGTTTTCAAATGGAAATGTTAGTGTTAGATTACCCACAATACAGTCCGCAATTGTCTCCCCCTGAGTTTCATCTCTGGTCACATGAACCCCTGTCTTTGAAGACAACATTTTGACACAGACAACGAGGTGTAGGCCAGCGTGGAGAATTGGCGGAAAGCACTGGCGGCTGCCTTCTATGATGAGGCTATTGAAAAGTTGGTACAACGCTATGACAAAAGTCTAAGTCAGAACGGCGACTACGTAGAGAAGCAGCTGAAAGGTGTAGCTAATTGTTACAAGTAAAACATTTCTGATGTTCACTGTGGTTTCAATTTGGCAATCAATCGGAGCTTACTTTCTGAACAGGCCTCGTAAAATGATGCTTTTGCTGGTGGAATAAAAGTCGTAGTAGTCATTGAATGGTTCATTAACACAAATACAACATTCTACGAAGCTCTCTTTACTATCAGTTACCAATACTGCTTGTCCTGCTTGGCGAAAATATGTCCCGTTAACTATTTCAGAAAGATAAAATGTGAGAGCAATTATATACCAAAAGGCCGCCTACAAATTCAGGTTTAGCCATAATTAATTAAATTTTCACATGAAATTCCGAATCTTTCAAAGGGACTGGCGGACGTTGCTTTCGAACAAGCCTTGCTAAACTTGAGTCACAGTTCCGGTCCTAATTAGTTGATGGCGGATGAAGTGCCTGATAAAAAGAAAAGAATTTACAATCTCCATTTTTATAACAACACCAAAAACCCTCTATTCGTCTATTCTGTTGATGTGCGAACAACGTTAAGCACTGAAGCAAAGAAGTATAAAAAGTTTTTTTAATGTATATATATTATCAGAATATACATAATGTTCTTTTCAGGAGTCGATTGTTCTTTAATTAATACTTTTTGACGAATAAGACGATTAGTTTTGTCAGCAATGTACTAGGAACTGAAATAAAAACGGATATCCAGGTTTCTCGTAGCGTTTGTAAACCAGCACTGCTGATCGCCAGACAAGTACGCGTCTGTTAACCACAAGACGGCCAACGAAGGCTTATCGTGTTTCCCTCAACTTAATTCTGCACTTTGACAATCGATAGCCCTGCTGTTCTTATTTTTACTTTCGTTTTAGGTACCAGAATAGATGCTTGCTTCGTATTCAAAACTTCGAAAAAATTTTTACGTAAGATATATATGATAAGAAATATTATTATACAATATTCCTTAAAAGAAAAATAAACACACGCGAGATTCAGATCTCCACCTCTCAATTTTTAAGAAGGCATGGAAGAATAATCCTATCTATAAACCGACGGTGTTTACTCTTGAGCATAAAGCTCGTGGAATAGTTATGAAAAGAATGCGGAAATATGTTCATCACTCATCTCTTCGTATATATGCAGAAAAGGCACGGCAGTTTCTTTGCATTCGTAAAAGAAATAAAAGGCTTATGGCAGGAAGATGCAAAACTACATGGGACTTCAGGAGAATGGTGCAATCTTTAACTACTGGTCTGCAGAGATGCTACATTCCTTGATATACCGTACTACTTGTGTACCAGAAATATGAAATCGTGAATTTAATGCTCTGCCTGTATGTCGGGCTTCAACCATATGTACTGACTTGAACCATATGTACTGAGTTTATTCCTTGAAAAATTATTGACTCTGACACGATCTTAAGTACTATGACTTATGAGACGAAACTGAAATGGCGTACGTCTTGTCCTGGATTTATGGGCAACGGAAATTCTGTGCTCCACCTGTCCCAAATCTCGTGAACTCGTACAGTGACGAAGTCACCTCGCACGATGTAAGATACGGCATTCACTTAACTGTATGTGTAATGTACATGGCTTAATAAGTTATAACAATGTGAATGTGATCACGGGAACGATAGTGAGGGAATTCGAGACGTGCGATAAACATTACTAAACACCTTGATGGGTATTAAAGTTAAATAGAATCGCAATAACAATAGTGCTGCATTCAGTATGGGTCAATGGTCACAGTAGCTCCATTATCTGGGAATGAGCGTAAGCGTGCAGATGCAGAAACCCGGCATCTACATCTACATCTACATGATTACTCTGCAATTCACATTTAAGTGCTTGGCAGAGGGTTCATCAAACCACAATCATACTAACTCTCTGCCATTCCACTCCCGAACAGCGCGCGGGAAAAACGAACACCTAAACCTTTCTGTTCGAGCTCTGATTTCTCTTATTTTCTTTTGATGATCATTCCTACCTATGTAGGTTGGGCTCAACAAAATATTTTCGCATTCTGAAGAGAAAGTTGGTGACTGAAATTTCGTAAATAGATCTCGCCGCGACGAAAAACGTTTTTGCTTTAATGACTTCCATCCCAACTCGCGTATCATATCTGCCACACTCCCTCCCCTATTAAGTGATAATACAAAACAAGCTGCCTTTTTTGCACCCTTTCGATGTCCTTCGTCAATCCCACCTGGTAAGGATCCCACACCGCTCAGCAATATTCTAACAGAGGACGAACGAGTGTAGTGTAAGCTGTCTCTTTAGTAGACTTGTTGCATCTTCTAAGTGTCCTGCTAATGAAACGCAACCTTTGGCTCGCCTTCCCCAAAATATTACCTATGTGGCCTTTCCAACTGAAGTTGTTCGTAATTTTAACACCCAGGTACTTAGTTAAATTGACAGCCTTGAGAATTGTACTATTTATCGAGTAATCGAATTCCAACGGATTTCTTTTGGAACTCATGTGGATCACCTCACACTTTTCGTTATTTAGCGTCAACTGCCACCTGCCACACCATACAGCAATCTTTTCTAAATCGCTTTCCAACTGATACTGGCCTTCGGATGACCTTACTAGACGATAAATTACAGCATCATCTGCGAACAACCTAAGAGAACTGTTCAGATTGTCACCCAGGTCATTTATATAGATCAGGAACAGCAGAGGTCCCAGGACGCTTCCCTGGGGAACACCTGATATCATTTCAGTTTTACTCGATGATTTGCCGTCTATTACTACGAACTGCGACCTTCCTGACAGGAAATCACGAATCCAGTCGCACAATTGAGACAATACCCCATAGGCCCGCAGCTTGATTAGAAGTCGCTTGTGAGGAACGGTGTCAAAAGCTTTCCGGAAATCTAGAAATACGGAATCAACTTGAGATCCTCTGTCGATAGCGGTCATTACTTCGTGCGAATAAAGAGCTAGCTGCGTTGCACAAGAACGATGTTTTCTGAAACCATGCTGATTACGTATCAATAGATCGTTCCCTTCGAGGTGATACATAATGTTTGAATACAGTATATGCTCCAAAACCCTACTGCAAACCGACGTCAATGATATAGGTCTGTAGTTCGATGGATTACTCCTACCACCCTTCTTAAACACTGGTGCGACCTGCGCAATTTTCCAATCTGTAGGTACAGATCCATCGGTGAGCGAGCGGTTGTATATGATTGCTGAGTAGGGAGCTATTGTATCAGCGTAATCTGAAAGGAACCTAATCGGTATACAATCTGGACCTGAAGACTTGCCCGTATCAAGCGATTTGAGTTGCTTCGCAACCCCCAAGGTATCTACTTCTAAGAAACTCATGCTAGCAGCTGTTCGTGTTTCAAATTCTGGAATATTCCATTCGTCTTCCCTGGTGAAGGAATTTCGGAAAACTGCGTTCAATAACTCCGCTTTAGCGGCACAGTCGTCAGTAACAGTACCATCGGCACTGCGCAGGTACTTCTACTTGATGTAGACGTTACACCTGCCCACCAGATGTCTGCAGTATATACTTTCGACAAAAGCGAGATGAAAGAAACAGTTGTGGTCGACAGTTTAACAAAGGAGTTCAACGAATGACAATTCGCAGCACGATTACTGTTGTGAAAGCTGGTTTAAATAGAAGCAAGCTGAGATGAATGGGACACAGGATACAACTGATCATAAGCCAACACTGAAGAGTGAAGTGACAGAAGGTGTTGCTGAAGTGTACAAACGTATGACTGACGACAATTTGATGGAGAGATGCCTAGGAGACTATACGTAGAACTACAATGAAACACGGAATTCATTAATTGAAGTTATGCTCCAAAACACATGTTTTCTAGCGCAAAAGTTGTCGAGACTACTTAACAGCGAGCGTGAGTTATTTTTAACGACAGATTTAAGGGTGTGCTGCAAACATGAGTGTCATGGCAGTCGTTATTGGCATCACGATTTGCTCATTCGCCACGCAAAGGAATTCGGACCGGCTCTCATTCCAGACCACCATCCAGGCTAACACTGCGGCTTCAGAGACTCGCTCGGGCTGTAGAAAACGAGTTCTTCGAAGAATATGAAGGTTTACTGTATGGCCCAGGAATAGTAGATTAATGGTAGGTTGAAAAATGTTAAAGTTATATACACAAAAATCGAACTCACAGTCTTAAATGCGTGTTTCTCGAGACTGCATTTTTAAACTGGTTTTCATCATCAAAAGATTACTAGGTAAAATTAGATTCTGTTTGGTATTTAATGTAGCAGACACTTGTAATTTTGGCGTGAACCTCAAAAAACCAAATCTTTTTTCATAATTTTGCTTACTTATTTACGTTTAAAAGTCGATTTCCAGTGCCTTCGTTTTGAAGTGGCCGCCGTTTTGAAATTCATCTCAGAAAATTTGATTTTTGAGGTTCACGCAAAAGAGAATTTTGTTCTGATAATGTACATACGTTTAATTTTCATTTCCAAACTCATATTTCATCCTCAATCGTGCCAAATGTTTAGTCGCGTAACCCGCGCAGAGGTATTTTGGCCGCCATTATGTGCTACACACGTTCATCAATTTACCGGTCATTAATTACTTGCATAGTATTTAAGATATACACTCCTGGAAATTGAAATAAGAACACCGTGAATTCATTGTCCCAGGAAGGGGAAACTTTATTGACACATTCCTGGGGTCAGATACATCACATGATCACACTGACAGAACCACAGGCACATAGACACAGGCAACAGAGCATGCACAATGTCGGCACTAGTACAGTGTATATCCACCTTTCGCAGCAATGCAGGCTGCTATTCTCCCATGGAGACGATCGTAGAGATGCTGGATGTAGTCCTGTGGAACGGCTTGCCATGCCATTTCCACCTGGCGCCTCAGTTGGACCAGCGTTCGTGCTGGACGTGCAGACCGCGTGAGACGACGCTTCATCCAGTCCCAAACGTGCTCAATGGGGGACAGATCCGGAGATCTTGCTGGCCAGGGTAGTTGACTTACACCTTCTAGAGCACGTTGGGTGGCACGGGATACATGCGGACGTGCATTGTCCTGTTGGAACAGCAAGTTCCCTTGCCGGTCTAGGAATGGTAGAACGATGGGTTCGATGACGGTTTGGATGTACCGTGCACTATTCAGTGTCCCCTCGACGATCACCAGTGGTGTACGGCCAGTGTAGGAGATCGCTCCCCACACCATGATGCCGGGTGTTGGCCCTGTGTGCCTCGGTCGTATGCAGTCCTGATTGTGGCGCTCACCTGCACGGCGCCAAACACGCATACGACCATCATTGGCACCAAGGCAGAAGCGACTCTCATCGCTGAAGACAACACGTCTCCATTCGTCCCTCCATTCACGCCTGTCGCGACACCACTGGAGGCGGGCTGCACGATTTTGGGGCGTGAGCGGAAGACGGCCTAACGGTGTGCGGGACCGTAGCCCAACTTCATGGAGACGGTTGCGAATGGTCCTCGCCGATACCCCAGGAGCAACAGTGTCCCTAATTTGCTGGGAAGTGGCGGTGCGGTCCCCTACGGCATTGCGTAGGATCCTACGGTCTTGGCGTGCATCCGTGCGTCGCTGCGGTCCGATCCCAGGTCGACGGGCACGTGCACCTTCCACCTACCACTGGCGACAACATCGATGTACTGTGGAGACCTCACGCCCCACGTGTTGAGCAATTCGGCGGTACGTCCACCCGGCCTCCCGCATGCCCACTATACGCCCTCGCTCAAAGTCCGTCAACTGCACATACGGTTCACGTCCACGCTGTCGCGGCATGCTACCAGTGTTAAAGACTGCGATGGAGCTCCGTATGCCACGGCAAACTGGCCGACACTGACGGCGGCGGTGCACAAATGCTGCGCAGCTAGCGCCATTCGACGGCCAACACCGCGGTTCCTGGTGTGTCCGCTGTGCCGTGCGTGTGATCATTGCTTGTACAGCCCTCTCGCAGTGTCCGGAGCAAGTATGGTGGGTCTGACACACCGGTGTCAATGTGTTCTTTTTTCCATTTCCAGGAGTGTATAATTTCGTTTGTTAATTAAGATTTGTATGAAAAGCTAATTTTTAAAGAAAAAACTTGCTGAACATGAACATAAAGCTCCGAAACGTGGAAACCTCTTTAAAGTCCCTATCTGACGGTTGGATCGCAGTCAACAATGTCACATGCCCCCACTTCATGAGACACTGCAGAAGGTTTGGAATTTAATCCAGGACATGGGCGCAAAGACCGATGGCCAAGAACTCCACCTCCTCATCTCCCTTTGACGCTCAAATACTGGGACTGAAAATTTTCCTCCACCAGAATACGAACCGGCTTACTTTCGAGTCGAAATGTCATCATTATGAACACGTGTGCCCAGTGCGTCAGGATACATTCAGGGATCACCGAGAATTGGCAAGGAAAGAAAAAGATGGCATTCTTTAAAAAAAACCGCGAGAAATAGGGATTTCTGTATAGTTACTAGTCAGCCATTATACAAGCTACAATTCAAGTGCAGATTCTGCAGTCACCAACAAAATAAAAACCAGCGACTGTACTTCGGCGAAATAGTGGTTTTACAGTCATTCAAAAGTAACACAAAAAATGAAGATGGCAAAGGAAAATACTAGGCCCACGAAACACACAATATTACCATAGTATAGCTCCACTTGCTAGTCAGAAAACGACTTATTTAGTGCCACTGCGAATCGTAAGAAGTAATATTTTCGCTCTCTTATTAAACAAGAAGTGGGTTGAGTGCCTTCGCGACGTGCATAAGGATAATGAAAGTCCTGTTTCCCTACTTCACAGCTGGCAGCGCAATCTAACGTGCTAGATGCAGCTTCTTCCCGTATAGAGATCCCAGGAGTCCTTGCTCACACAGAGTCTTTACCTGCGAAAACCGTCAATGGAACTGGAGGCGTGTTGGCGGTTAAGTGACAGCAAAGCGGGACCCGTTTCTCCACACCAGAATGTGAGCCGCATACCAGCATAAATTGGTAGCTGGCATTTCAAATTGCACATACTGAGGGCTGCACCACGGAACTTCCCCATGAGATGACAGTGGACCTACGAAGAGTTTCCGCATTTCTGCCTTACGGCAGCTCACAAATATGAGAGTTAACAGCGTTATTGTGCAAACCTTCATTCTCCTTCGGTTTGGTTGTTGGGACGTTCTCCCTGTAAAGCTTATCAACGTACCATGAATGTTTTACGAGCTCAGTGAGCAGCCAAACTGCAGAATTGTCCCCGACATAAGATTTGTAGTAGTTAAGACTCAAATCATAGGACGATACAATTTGGTACGCTGATACATATGGTACATTTTTTTTCTGTTAAACTGGTATGTGAGGTCGTGGGGTCACCTTCACAGTGTGTCACAGGAGCCTGGTGGCATTCAAAGACGCCATACACTACAAACGGGCATCGGTTCCGGTGGTGAGCATTTTTAACTTTATGAATTAGTTTTCCTCAGTACACATAATAACACATAGTGGGTCCTTGGAAGCGCAAACTATTAGATGCTTTGCTAACAATTTGTCTGAGGAAAAATAATTGTGGCACCTTAAGCAAATATGATTTTCAGACTTACAGTTATTCAGTTGAGAGAACAGAAGTCGAGACGTGTCTTTGATCCGAACATAGTGACAACTATCACCTTCAGAGATAAGCAGCATGTTTACATCCATATTATACTCACTGGCAAATTTTGAGACGTGGTGGGGACCGACGACAATATGCTTGTGCTGCTCATCTGTGTTCCCTTCCTTCTCCGGGTCATAAGCACGAACTAATATTCTGGCACTCTGTGCCTCAAATTTAGGTATGTCCTGAATCTTGACAGCAAACTCGATACCATAAACGTTTTAATCCTTATGAATGTCAAGGCATTTACCTTACTGATATGTGTGCTCCGGATTCACTTTGCCGGCCGAAGTGGCCGAGCGGTTCTAGGCGCTACAGTTTGGAACCGCGCGACCGCTACGGTCGCAGGTTCGAATCCTGCCTCGGGCATGGATGTGTGTGATGTCCTTAGGTTAGTTAGGTTTAAGTAGTTCTAAGTTCTAGGAGACTGATGACCACAGCAGTTAAGTCCCATAGTGCTCAGAGCCATTTGAACCATTTGATTCGCTTTAATATTTCCTTTGCAAGCTAGGATTGACCATGCAAAACAAGCCTGATCCTTTTCATTCTTGACATTAATACACTCCCTCTTGTTAGCTATATCTTTAGGTAGCTTGATATAGCTAGGCCCTCCATTTATCAGATCGTAGGCATGTACAGGTGTAGTATCCGACTGAGTGCTGTAGCCGACCCTCTCACTTCCATCACAGTAAACCGGGCCAGTGTAATAGTCAAGGTGGATTTACAAAGCCACTCGGCGATTGATGTGCTCCATGTTATCACGCCGTTTTCCCCCTGAAGATAATGAAGACTTGTCTGTTCAGTGCCAGAGGCAACTTTGGAGGGGGGAAGGCGATAGATGGACGCAGAGCACCGCACTGCATTTAATGGCGGGATACTGTAGATCATTGACTACTTTGAGGAGCTCCATTTCCGCGACATGAAGACAGGCCCTTACAAACATGACAGATTCTCGAGCCTTCTGAACGAGATTTGCTCCTCCAATCTGTCTGCAATCATCGAGTATTCTAATTGCGGTATGATGTCACTGGTCTGATGTCCTTCACTAAATAGATGGGAGAGGGATCTGCCACTAACCATAGGATCATTTCTATTACCAATACCGTAACTACAAGTATGTGACGAAGCAGTTTCTGCGGTGACGTGTTGAGGAGTATGTACTGTACTTCACGAGATCGGCGAGGACGTGATGACGGAGGAGGAGGAGGAGGAGACACTGCGGAATCGGGCCAGTGCGAGAAGCCTGGTTGCTGCAGCCCTGACGCGCTAGCCTGAGGGAGGGTGTCCATGGCAGTGGCGTGGGCGGCGGCGGCGGGGATGGGAGCGGCGGCGGCGGCGACAACGGCTTCCAGAGTGACGGCTAGCGGCGTCTTGGCTGCTGAAGCATCTCACACAGGACACCATCTCGATATTGTAGGGCTCACCGCTCCCGGTACCCGAGCCACGGCGTATTGTGGGAATTGTTAACCTCAAGAACCGCTGTAGTTTAACGAAAAAAAGAACAACGTTCTAGACAACGCTTCCTAACGCTGCTGCTGCAAGGAAAGAAAGAATACTGATCATTTGTAAGCAGAGTGATTATGTACTACCTGTTTCACTCTGGCTCCTTGATATCTCCCTCATCTCCTCATACAGGTACGAAAAGAGAGTCGCTATACTTGAAACTACCTAGTTTCAACTGCTTTTCAAGGTCACCTGGCTACCCACTTTCCCCATACGAAATACACGCACATGGGTCATTGTATGTAGGAAATGCATTAGGATGGGGAAAGTCGGTTGATCTTGAAAAGTAATGGAAGCTAGGTAGTTGAAAATATAGTAACCCCCTTTTCGTATCTAGATGAGAAACATATCAGGTTCAGAGCTTTTCTGCATTTCCTTGGTGTAGAAGCAACCCGCAATTTCTTCATCTTTATTATCTTTTAAGATGTTCTGGAAATTGTTCTCTGCGCTGTGGAAACTGCAAATATCTCTGTTGACCAGATTGGTAGGTATGATATCTCAAATGCTGTGTTGTGTTTTGAGAAACGTACCAAATCTTCTACATTAAATTTCTGTTGACGTGGATCCAGCATTTTAATGCAATAGTACACCTTACCTACGAGTCCAGTATTACCAACATCGATTGGTCTCATTTTTATTTGGCTATGTTTGGCTCGATTACACGGAGCAATTAATTCTGGAAGGAGATCTGTCAGTCTGTATGAGCCACGAAGATTAAAACGCAACCACATATGACCTACTTTTGTTCTGTTAGGATGTTCCACGATACTCGCCTTAAGGTGGGTGAATGTTGAGTAGTGACGAATTCCATGTCGCTGCATCACCTATTGTAAAACTCTCTACCGTTATCTATTTGGTGTTTGTCTGGGCATCGATTCGACCCTGTCTGCTGCAAGCGCTCAAACACATCTGTGAAAGTTCTCCATACTTATTCGATGACATCTCTCTCTCTAAGCTCAGAGATTACTAAAACAACCTCACTCGAATGTGCTGTACTACCTGCAGCAAATGATTCCGTGAACAGATGTAGCCGATCTAGTAGTTCGTTGGGGTCGTCATAACATATATACTGCGATATTCGATTGTTCACTGCTTTATGCTCAATGTCAATACCATCACCGATGCTGTTGTTGTTGTTGTAACCGCCTTAAAAGTCTCTCTCAGTGTTTACTGTCGATCCATATGCTCTAACCTTAGCAACCGTTATTTTCACCATCAGATATTGGTTTTATAATGGCTTTATGTTTCCTGTTGCTGTGGCTTTTCGCAATTTTATGTGTAACAGACAAATGCAGTATTTCGCGGTACATTTCAAAAAATGGTTCAAATGGCTCTGATCACTATGGGACTTAACATCTGTGGTCATCAGTCCCCTAGAACTTAGAACTACTTAAACCTAACTAACCTAAGGACATAACACACATCCATGCCCGTGGCAGGATTCGAACCTGCGACCGTATCGGTCACGCGGTTCCAGACTGAAGCGCCTAGAACCGCACGGCCACACCGGGCGGCCGGTACATTTCCCCATCATTAACTGAATGATTTGTGGATTTTTTCGTGGGTCTTAGTAAAATAAGAGCCATTAAGCCAAGTATTCTCTCAAACGGCCTATCACCAATGTGTTTTGTGTTACCAGTTAGATTTATAGGCTGCTTACCCAGCATGTACGGTCTTCCTCTGCTGACGCTGAATGTCCTATCTATCGTGACAGGGGCGTGACGGATAATGAATAAGTCAACGGCAACACTATCGTAATCGTGTGGTTTTATTTTTGCTGATAGCAACCTGAGAGATTCAGTAACCGGCTTAAAGGTCTCTCTCAGTGTTTGCTGTCGATCTATATGCTCTAATTTTAGCAACCGTAATTTCTCTCGAACGGCTTTCCGCGCCTGAATGAATTTCTGCTTCGTTAACATATCGGTGTATATTAATCAGACGTCTCTGCAGCGTGGGACCTTATATATCTGCTCTTCTTCCTCTTATTTTGTGCCTGAAGCACCTTCTTAACCACAAGGGCCTCTACGTCTATTTTCCCTTCAATAGCCTCGACCTTTTCAAAAAAATGGTTCAAATGGCTCTGAGCACTATGGGACTTAACTTCTGAGGTCATCAGTCCCCTAGAACTTAGAACTACTTAAACCTAACCAACCTAAAGACATCACACACATCCATGCCCGAGGCAGGATTCGAACCTACGACCGTAGCGGTCGCGCGGGGTTATGTATCAATAAGTCATTTTCTTCAAGGTGATTCATTATGTTCGAGTACAGCATATGCTCCAAAATCCTACTACAAATTGAGGTCAGTGATATGGGTCTGTAATTCAATGGGTTACTCCTAGTTCCTTTCGTGAATATTGGTGTTACCTGTGCTACTTTCCAGTCTTTAGGAACAGAGCTTTCATGAAGTGAGCGGTTGTAAATGATTGCTAAGAAAGATGCTATTGTGTCTGCATACTCTGAAAGGTACCTGATTGGTATACCACCTGGACCGGAAGACTTGCCTTTCTTAAGTGATTTGGGTTGTTTCGCAACACCTAAGATATCTACTTTTATGTCACTCATGCTAACAGCTGTTTTGCTTTCGAATTCTGGAATATTTACTGAAACGTCCCCTTAGAAAAATTTATGAATTACTATGCTGGTTAACCCCTTACGTTATTTGAACATACTCAGACATTTCGCTCTTTACTTATTCTGATCAACACTAAACTGACACACAATATTTTTAGCGCAACGCAATCTGACTTTCAATAATCCCTACAAAAGAATGGCCCTGACTAACATTATTAACCTATACCTTTCACAAATCACTTATCTCACAAAAATCTTCGTTACTCGAACTACTGCAATACAGCGAGCGCCACTACTGCCAGCTAAATAAAAGATTCAAACTACTGAAGGCACTAACTACTGATAGGCATAGTTAGCAAATGAAAGATTTTGATAGAGAACAAACAATGTATTTACCTTAATAGCGTTCAAAAGTCATAATATATATAGTAGTTTATGACATCCAGTCTTACAAATGTACTGTCTCTGATGGACACACGTCCAGATCATCCGCTCTCAAAATTCTGCTATCTCTCTCCCCACATCCACCATTGCTGGCGGCTCACCTCCAATTGCGCAACGCTACGCGCTGTTAACAGCCAACAGCCCAACACTACAATGGCGAATATTACAACAATGCCACCCAGCCACAGACTGCACACAGCACAGCCAGTGATTTTCATACAGAGCGCTACGTGGCGTTACCAATATAAAAACCTAAACAGCGTACTTACATTACTTCGTCTTCTTTCGTGAAGGAATTAAGGAAACCGGTATTTAGTAACTCCGCTTTAGTGGCACCATCATCGGTAACACATCCATCGCTATCGCGCAGTTACGGTATTGACTGTTTTTTTCCACTGGTGTACTTTACATACGACCAGAATCTCTTTGGGTTTTCTACCATATTTTGTTCCATTCTATAATCTATGTTGACTAGAAGAAGGGACCGGTTGGTAGGACATGCTCTGAGACATCGAGGGATCACTAATTTAGTATTGGAGGGCAGCGTGGAGGATAAAAATCGTAGAGGGAGACCAATATATGAATACACTAAGCAGATTCAGAAGGATGTAGGCTGCAGTAGGTACCGGGAGTTGAAGAAGCTTGCACAGGATAGAGTAGCATGGAGAGCTGCATCAAACCAGTCTCAGGACTGAAGACCACAACAACACCATATTTTGAGACAATGTTTCATTGTGGAAACTTTATGCACTATAGCCCGAATGTACAAGCGAATATTCTGTCTATGTGAATCCATTCTCTCGGGTTGAGAGCTGGACATGTGCGCGAATTTATGCATGGTGCAGCGTATACTGATGTACTCACCTTTCTTACTCGCCTGTATATACATAAATTCTTAGAAGTTTCGCCTGTACCTACCATCATTCAGTTTTCTTGACGTATCAGTAACGAGAAAACCATAGGTACTGTGAGCGATTCCAGCAATCGGCTCATATCTTGACAAAATCATTGAACGACATGTCAGTTCCTACATGTGCGTGGCAAATGTGTTTTAAATTCAGATTGTGTTGTTTGAAGGCTATAATGAGGTTTGCATTATCTGTAACCACCTGTTTCGAGATTCTGGAATATGTTTGTTTGCAGCCACTTTGACTGCACAAAATTTTGTCAATTGACCACGATTTCGATAGCACCAGGACAATCGAAATCCTGGTCAACTGAAAACATTTTGTGCAACCGAAGTGGCTGTATATACGTCCTGTAATTAAATGGCGTACGGTTGCTGGATCACAGCCAATTAAATGTTTAAAAATTTGAATATGTTTGTCTTAGATAAAATACATCAATATCCATTTGTCGACCGAAACAGAAATATTTTCGAATTTGGTCTTGGTTTTCCACAAATATGAACACAGTGTTTGGCTTTACTTTTTCAGATGTGGGGTATCACCACTTTCACTGAATATCGTGTACGTAACGTCATTTAAACTATGCAATATCACCTGTAATAGCTGATAGACATGTTCAAATCGGACGCCATCTACGTGTGTTAGCAGTGTCATGAGGTCGTTAATCTTGCTACAGTTGAATGGACCTACAATAATTGCACATATTTTATCAGGAAGGAGTATTCCAATCTCCTTCCTCTTCAGGTCTTCTTTTGCATCTTCAGAGGACTAGTCGCCAATAACAAGGTCTTGATGCTTCACCCACTCGGCCATGATACGGAATACGCCTGGTTTTGGTATGCAACGTACTTTTACAGAAAAAATGAACACTTGTAATAATAATAATAATATGTGAAGCCACAATAGCGCAGTCACCTTACCGAGTAAGCTACAATGTCTACATCTTACATTATATAATGACGGGGTAGTTAAATAAGAGAAATAACAAAGATTTGTGATTATATTTATTTTATTTTCATTTCAGCAGTGATACATAGGCTGCATTACATCATCAACAACAAAAGCGACTGATTCATTTTTTATTGTATTTCCCGAATAACTATTTGCTGTATGCAGGATATTCAGTATGCATTTCTCTCAAACTGATTTGAGTTTCGTTATCTTATTTTGACGACGTACCAATGCAGTGCTCTATATCATATGTGTGGTGTCACCGCCAGACACCACACTTGCTAGGTGGTAGCTTAAATCGGCCGCGGTCCATTTAGTACATGTCGGACCCGCGTGTCGCCACTGTGTGATCGCAGACCTAGCACCACCACAAGGCAGGTCTCGATATACGATAGAGCACTCGCCCCAGTTGTACGGACGATATTGCTAGCGACAATACGGACGAAGCCTTCCTCTCATTTGCCGAGAGACAGTTAGAATAGCCTTCTGCTAAGTCCATGGCTACGACCTAGCAAGGCGCCAATTGTAACAGTGCATGTATCTTACGAGTCTCATTTGTATAGTCAAGAGAGATGTATCACAAGGAGTGAATAAAGTTAAAGCCGGCCGAAGTGGCCGTGCGGTTAAAGGCGCTGCAGTCTGGAACCGCAAGACCGCTACGGTCGCAGGTTCGAATCCTGCCTCGGGCATGGATGTTTGTGATGTCCTTAGGTTAGTTAGGTTTAACTAGTTCTAAGTTCTAGGGGACTAATGACCTCAGCAGTTGAGTCCCATAGTGCTCAGAGCCATTTGAACCATTTTGAATAAAGTTAAGTATATTCCAGCTACGTACTTTTCTTGCTACCATTCAATAGTTATCCTGTTCCAGACTTCACGCCCGTCTGCGTTAGATAGCGTGCCTATCGGCCCCCTCAAAATAACACTGTGTCGGCACTTCTGTCGACACATCAATATGCATGCACACTATACATACGAAAATAGTTCACGACGTCTTTACACACAGTTTTAATTCGTGGCGGCACACAGTTCAGTTTTTCCTGCACAAGGGATAGCACCGTCTGTAGACTGAACAAGTTTGTAGTGGTGGAGTGTTATAGATAAATGGATCGCCACAAGATCTCACCATGAGCGTCACGCCATCGTACAATGATGATAGGGAATGCGTCAGTCCTGCACAGTAAATGTCCAGAGATGGAGAATACCCGCCGCGTGGGATTAGCCGAGCGGTCTGGGGCGCTGCTGTCATGGACTGTGCGTCTGATCCCGGCGGAGGTTCGAGTCCTCCCTCGGGCATGGTTGTGTGTGTTTGTCCTTAGGATAATTTATGTTAAGTAGTGTGTAAGCTTAGGGACTGATGACCTTAGCAGTTAAGTCGCATAAGATTTCACAGACATTTGAACATTTTTGGAGAATACCCAGAGGTCATCTGTTGGTTGATGTAATGTTCTGCACGACACAGTTCATTCCATTCCAGGTCCGTAAACCACACTTAACACTTCTCAATGCATTTTCCATCTCTAACACATCACGCCAATCACCGTCCACCGACGTTTATATTCCAATATTGAAGTGCTTTGAACCACTAGCTGTTAAATTGTTAGTTGCAGTGAAAAGCAGTAGAGCACTGGGAAGAATCGGTAGCTTCTCATCCATCACATCAACACTCTGTCCTTGCAGTAACACCAGAATGTTCTGAGAGGGTGCATACGTCAGAAACCAGTACTGAATCGTGCCGTGTGGGACCCCCAGCACAGTTCTTTTGAGAGTTGGGGACTTGCTGGGTGTCTAAACCAAAGAACAGGATGGATAATAGTCGCTCACTGTCCTGCTCGACCATGCTGGTCAGGTTTGCAACAGGATCCCACGGTGCTGATACTGCTGCTGATCCCGGCAGGCCAGAGTTCGCTGCAAGTCCCAACGTGGTAATGGTAACTGCTGCTAGTCTGGACACTCCAGACTGAACAAAGAATGCGAACTTGACAAATTAGAGGAGGAGGAACCGCTACATGCAGTAACAGTAGCAACGACATGTAATGAGTCCTTGTTATGTTGCGTTAACCGGGGATCTAGAAACGACAGAGAGGCTCCGTCCCCGCCGCAGCCGCAGTGGTCCGCAACCCAACGACGACTACCGCAGTCCACTTCAGAGCATTCAATCACATTTTGTAGAGTTTTACTATGGAATGTACCTTTTTTGCTGTCAGAGGTATCTGTAGCCACAAAAGCTCACTTTTCGTTGCCGAAGTAAATATAGTAAAACTAATTTAGTTTCATCCAATTACCATCTGAAGATGATGGGTAAAAATCAAAACACTTCGTATTAGTCAAGTAAAACGACTGATGTAGAAATTCTGGGAACTTTCTGATTTAACTTTACAGTCGCAGCATCAAAAACAGTCCAATGTGGACGAGGACGTATAAAAATTTGTGAGTGATCTAAAATAATGTTACTTCACTAATATTAATTCCGAAATTAAGTAATATAGGAACAAAATGCACTAGTCTACATCATACGCAAGGAGTTACTTACATATTGTCTTCGGTTTTTTAGAGAAGAAAGATGTTGTATTTGAAACTCGTTTCATGTCGCATAACACTGAAAAACGTCAACGTAGAAGTAGCGGTGACGGCACTGCCAAAAGTGCTCGCAGTAGCATCAAAAGCTGATCGCAACAGCAGCAGCGGCTGTTCTCAATGGCCGCGCCGTGCTGCAAGGCGCTGTAGAGAAGCACTCTTCGGTGGCGTCTCGTGAAGGCCCCCAAACCGTTTGGATATTCTCCTCAATTCCGGGCAAGCAGTCTTACCATAGTAGCAGTGACAACAATAGGGGCAAAGCAAATAGTGCCCTAAGGGAAACGTGAAGCGCGTGCTGCTGTGACAGATCGGGAAGCCCTGATAATATCTGCGCCCACAATTCGAACCGGAGAGGGGGCACAAGTCACTGGGTACACAAAGTATGACGGCTTGGGGAAGACTGAATTAAATGACTAAATCCACTGATCAACACTGTAAACTCGCGTGCTTCACTTTGGCGCAGATTACAAAAATTACCATTCGATTTTAATTTAGTTCCAACTCTCAGGGGGGAAGGGAGAGGGTGACGATCGCCCCCTCCTTTAATCCGCCCCTGTACGGGTCAAGCAATTCCCGCATATTATGAGGTGGAGGTTTACGAGCACGCAGCTGGCGCCTGATATGTATTCCAATGGGTACAGATCGGGCACATTTGAGTGCCAAGACATTAATGTGACTTCACTGTAATGCCCCTCAAATCACCGTAGAACGATTGTGACCCTGAAGCACAGACAATTAACCTGCTGGAAGATGTCATCACTGCAGGGGGAGACCTCGAGCACGAAGCGATGCAGGTGGTCTGCAATAATTTTCACAGAGTTCACTGCTGTCACTGTGCCTTCGATTACCACAACAGATCCCATGGAAGCCCAACTCAGTGCGTTCCGTAGCATAATTTTGCCCTCACCTCCCTGCATCAGTGGCGCAGTGTATGCTTCTTGCAGCTATTCGCCTGGATTACGCCGTGTAAAGATCCATCCATCAACTTGGTGTGAAGAGAAATGCGATTCATTCGACAGGCGGCACGTTTCTATTGATCCACGGTGAAAGCTCAGTGATGTTGTGCCCACTGCAGTCATAACCGACGGTGTCGTTGGGTCGGCACAGGACCGCGTAGGGGTCGTTTTATGTGAAGCTCCATGTTCACCAATGCCCTTTGAACGGTGTGCTCTGAAGCACTTGTGCCTGCATGAGCATTGTGCTCAGTCGTCTTATCTGCCACAGATCGCTGCCTGTACTGGATTACACGATGGGGTATCCTCTGACCTCTATGTTTTGTGATGAGAAGTTGATGCCCAGTACCATACGGCGTACTCGTTATTTCAACATCCTTCAACCACTTTCCATAAGTGCTCACGACAGTAGTACGCCAAGAAGCGATCAGCTTCGCCGGTTCAGAGATTCTCATTTCCAGCTGCAACACCACAACAATATGTCATTCGTCAAAACCGCTTATATCAGCGGATTTCCGTATTTGCGGCACGTATCTACCGGAAAAGCCTTATTCTCTTAGATACTAACTGATTTAAAGTGCAGTACGTGGGAACTTCACAAAGTAAGTTACACATCTGATTTGATCTATTATAAATGGTTTTTGAAAGCCTGCGACTGTGAAAACCTGTTTATAAATAATTCTTCTGCTACCAATCACGATTTTCTGCTACCATTCACTGGTAGCAGAAGAATTATGTATAAACAAACCTATTAAGTTTCACATGCCTCGTCGGCGGCGTAAAGTCAGAAGAGAGTACATGTTCCGGGTTTCCTGCAGACGCAGTTCTGCTACGGTATGGACACCAGCTGTACCACAGTGTGCCTTGCAAAGGTGAAGCAGCTGCAAACGTGTTCCAAGTTAAAGCTGGCGGACAGAACGATACTTACGGGCGAAAGTCTCAATTTCACGCAGATTCACGGTGAAATCCTATCAGTGTATGGACCAAATGCAATGTCGCATCCAGCTGTAGCGAAATGGTGGCACCAATTTGACCAAGGCTGCACAGACGTGATTGGTGTTGGTGAAGAAGTCCAGATCTTGCACCAAGCGATTTCCATCCTTTCGGTAAGCTGAAATGTAAGGGGGAAGAGATTTTCCGCCGATGTGGACGTTTTACACGACGGTTCTTTGCGTCGGGTTCGAAAGTAGAAATGTCACACGGAAATGACAAGGTTTCCTTAAAACACAATGTGAAGGTGCTCATGTTGAGATATGGTACTTATCTGTAGTAATGGACATCAATTTAATTTAAGCCCGTTGAACACTTCAAATACGTAAAGACTTGCAGCGGTGAGAAGAAACACGATGTCTGTCGAACTCTTCCGACGTCTGCAGAATGGAACTAGTGCGGCGAGGGTCACTTTGTCCTGTACATACCGAATTCACGAGTTCACCTGTGCGAGGTTTGAGGGAAAAGGGGAAAGGATAAACTTCTGTCTGAAAGAAGCTGCGTAAATATTCAGTTAGATCTTGATGAGATTTCAAAGTGGTGGAAAGATTGGCAACTGGGTTTAAATGTCCAGAAATCAGTGAGTTACGGTTGGAATCGGCGAATTCATGCAAATACCTGGGTGCATCACTTTGTAACTGTCTAGGGATATGAACTGGAATGATTCCATAGGCTCAGCTGTGGGTAAAGCAGGTGGTAGACTTCGGTTTGTTGGCAGAATACTCGGGACATGTGATCAGTCTACAGGAGATATTGCTTAAAAATATTGCTCAAGTGTGTGGTACCCGTACCATATGGGACGAACAGGCCGTACTGAACGTATACAAAAAGGGCAGCACGAATGGTCACAGGTTTGTTTGAGTCTTGAAAGACTATTGAAATACTGAAGGAACTGAACTGGAAGACTCTTGAAGACAGACGTAAACTATCCCGAGCAAGTCTTTTAAGAACTAGCTTTAATGACGACTCTAGGTAATATACTACAAACCCCTACGTATCGCTCACATAAGGATCGTGAGGATACGATTAAAATAATTACTGCACGCACAGAGGCATTCAAAAAAATTATTCATACGTTACTAGAACAAAGAAACCAGAATAACAGGTACAATGGGACGTATCCTCTGCCATGCACCTCACTGTGGTTTGCGGATTAAAGATGAAGACGTAGTTGTAGAACTTCCAGGTTGGAGTGGCAGTGTGGGGGCATTACCTTGTGTAATACTGACGATAGTTTATAAAATCAAACATGTTAAAACTACCAATTAAAATAATTAAAGATAATAAAATTAAAGCCGATCACCTGCTGCAGTAAAAATATCACATATAAACAGAACAGACCGTGAAAGGTTCAAATGGGTCAGATGGCTCTGAGCACTATGGAACTTAACATCGGAGGTCATCAGTCCCCTAGAACTTAGAACTACTTAAACCAAACTAACATAAGGACAGCACACACATCCATGCCCGAGGCAGGATTCGAACCTGCGACCGTAGCGAGCGTGCGGTTCCAGACTGAAGCGCATAGAACCGCTGGGCCACACCGGCCGGCAGACCGTGAAAGGGATTTAAAAGATGCCCACGTTGAAATATGACACAAAATGGAGTTTCTTGTCGCCTGGATCCTTTCTCATTCCTGTCGTGTCGTTGACTGTGATTGCCGTGAAGTATATCATTGTTATTATGACAGTATTCTGTAAAAAAGTTGATAAACGTCTTCTAAATATCTAGTACAATAATTTTAGCAAAATATACCAAACATTCGCACAATTATTTAAAAGGAAATATTGTCTTCTTTTGAAACTGGATCAAAATAAATGAAAGAACCAGCCTAGCACATAACCGAGTACTAGGGATGCCGTAATACAAAAACATAGGCCTAAGGAAATTGAACTTTATTTTTTATTAAAATTCATTATTTAACATTAATTCTGAATTGAACAGAAAGTAGATTGTTTTGTAATAAATACTCCGTGTTCATGCTGAATAAACGCAAAACCCGAAATCCGTTTTCAGGAATCGATCAATAACAAGGTGAAGGAGATCCAGTAAGCAGCTCTGAGAAATCCGAAAAAAGAACTACTTTTTTAACAACTGACCACAGAGGGAGACCTCGCTTAGCGAGCATAATTCGATTCTGAGTCTTACCTGCAATGTGAAACACCCTTTATGCGAAACATATATTTCTGTAGGAATGCACGTAAAAATATGATAAGGAGTTCCATTTCGAAAAAAATACTGACGCAATTTATAAAATAGTAATGTAATACATTCATGCTCAAAAATTAAGAATAATACTGTACATGGTGAAACAACGCTCTGGTGGGCGGTTTGTGGGTTTAAATCATCTCGGGGTATGACCATGCGGTGCATTTGACCTGCGGTCGTCGCACGGTGGCGCTGTCAGAAGTCCACATACGCAGAGGTGTGTAGGTGCATGTCGGAGTACGGTGGAGCGAGTAAGTGTGGAGACGTTTTCAGACGTGCTAATGGTGACTGTGTGTTGAAAATGGCTTAAAGAACACACATTGATGACGTTGTGAGGGGTAGAATACTAGTGCGACTGGAGGCTGGTCAGACACAACAGGTCGTAGCACGGGCCCTCCGTGTGCCACAAAGTGTGATCTCACGATTATGGCAACGATTCCAGCAGACAGGAAACGTGTTCAGGTGCTACATGACGAGACGTCCACAGCGTACAACACGACAACAAGACCGATCTCTCACCATCAGTGCCCGCAGACGGCCACGGAGTACTGCAGGTAGCCTTGCTCGGAACCTTATTGTAGCCACTGGAACAGTTGTCTCCAGACTCACAGTCTACAGACGACTGAACAGACATGGTTTATTCGCCCGGAGATCAGCAAGATGCATTCCATAGACCCCTGGTCACAGGAGAGCCCGTAAAGCCTGGTGTCAAGAACACAGTACATGGTCTTTAGAACAGTGGTCCCAGGTTACGTTCACGGATGAGTCCAGGTATAGTCTGAACAGTGATTCTCGCCGGGTTTTCATCCGGCGTGAACCTGATACCAGATACCAACCTCTTAATGTCCTTGAAAGAGACCTGTATGGAGGTCGTGGTTTGATGGTGTGGGGTGGGTTCATGATTGGTGCATATACACCCCTGCATGTATTTGATAGAGGAAATGTAACAGTTCAGGTGTATCGGGACGTCATTTTGCACCAGTATATCCACCTTTTCATCCATCACCTTCCCCGTCATGGATGAAAACACACGGCCCCACCGAGCTGCCATCGTGGAGGAGTACCTTGAAACAAAGTATATCGGGCGAATTGAGTGGCCTGCCTGTTCTCCAGACCTAAACCTCATCAAGCAAACCTGGGATGATCTCGGTCGACCAACTGCTCGACCAACTGATACGGATTAGGCCAACCTGTTGTGCGGCATGTGTACGTGTGCATAGTGATCATATTCCATATTGATGTTGCGGTACATGCGCAGGAAACAATGGCGTTTTGTAGCACATGTGTTTCGGGACGGTTTTCTCAACTTATCAGCAACACCGTAGACTTAAAGATCTGTGTCATGTGTGTTCCCTATGTGCCTATGCTATTAGCGCCAGTTTTGTGCAGTACCACGTTGTGTGACACCACATTCTGCATTTATCCTTAATTCATGAGCATGAGTGTATATAATAATGTACATCCTTTTTTACAAGAAAGCTGCCTACAGACATTTGTTTCTGCCTACTCTTTAGAATAAGTACTAAACACAGAAAACGGCTAGTTGAATGAAACATCTCTCTACGTTTCGGTTAATGGGCAGCTTTATTGAATACGTGCAGGTTAAGGACAATAAATCTAAAATGGAAGTCACAAATACGTATTTCAGTGTCATGGATGAGGATTAGTCTTCGAAGTTAGGAGAGCTTGAAACATAGCCACAAAGAATTTGCATCAGCGAGGAGGTCGGAGAAGAGGTACCGGAGACATCTGCAATGCAACGCGAGGAGTGTCACTAACAGAACTGCTGAATACTCTATTGTCGGCGGCATCGTCATTTGTCGGAACTTTTACTGTACAAGCCAGAAGATCATAGAACAGCGAGTAACTTATTGCCCAACGACAGCAGCTGAAGAGGTCTAGCTAGGTCAAAAACTGGTTTTGACATGGTTATCGAAGGCTAAAAAAAAAAAAAGCGCATAGAAAAGACTTGCGCCAAACATCGATCGTTAAACGATTCAACCATTTACAAAATTACATTGTGTAGTGCTCATTATGAGAGTCAATCTTTATAGAAACAAGGTTCGACCGTACTTTGTTCATTGTAATAATAATACTGATATAAACATTACGGCCGGCCTGTGTGGCTGAGAGGTTCTAGGCTCTTCAGTCTGGAACCGCGCGACCCATACGGTCACAGGTTCGAATCCTGCCTCGGGTATGGATGTGTGTGATGTCCTTAAGTTGGTCAGGTTTAAGTAGTTCTAACAAGGGAACCTCCCCATCGCATCCCCCTCTGATTTAGTTATAAGTTGGCACAGTGGATAGGCCTTGAAAAACTGAAGACAGATCAATCGAGAAAACAGAAAGTAGTTGTGTCGAACTATGAAAAAAATAAGCAAAATATACAAACTGTTCAGTTTTTCAAGGCCTGTGCCAATTTATAACTAAATCTGAAGGGGGTGCGATGGGGAGGTTCCCTTGTAAATTCTAGGGGACTGATGACCTCGGATGTTAAGTCCCATAGTGCTCAGAGCCATTTGAACCATTTTTTTATAAACATTACGCAGTTTATCCTTTCGCGTTCTCTGTCATCCCACTGCCATTTCTTTCCCGCGGAGAAAAGGCATACCGCCAATAATAGAGTCAATGAGAATAATGTTAAGATTCAGCGACTATACGCAAATACACAACAGTTTATTGGCACAACTTCAATTTTATTATTAATGACTAGTTTCCGTTATTTGTGTTATTTAAAATCAAGCTTGAGATTTATCAGGATTCAACTGCACTGCACAGCACTTTATTGACACAATTGCAGTTTCATGATTAATGAGTAATGTCTCTCATTTGTATTATTTAAAATCATACTTGACACTCAACAGGACTTTAGTTTTTAACAGTTTTTATTCGTAGGGTGACAGTAGCGATTTCTGTTGCGGGCGCCGTATACCCAGATGAAAGTGAGCAAGGGATACAGGTCCTACATTATAGTAAAAATACAACAGTTTCAGCCAGAAGACTATGCCCGTTTAAGTATTAATAATTTGTCAAAACGTGGTTCTACACTCCTGGAAATTGAAATAAGAACACCGTGAATTCATTGTCCCAGGAAGGGGAAACTGTATTGACACATTCCTGGGGTCAGATACATCACATGATCACACTGACAGAACCACAGGCACATAGACACAGGCAACAGAGCATGCACAATGTCGGCACTAGTACAGTGTATATCCACCCTTCGCAGCAATGCAGGCTGCTATTCTCCCATGGAGACGATCGTAGAGATGCTGGATGTAGTCCTGTGGAACGGCTTGCCATGCCATGTCCACCTGGCGCCTCAGTTGGACCAGCGTTCGTGCTGGACGTGCAGACCGCGTGAGACGACGCTTCATCCAGTGCCAAACATGCTCAATGGGGGACAGATCCGGAGATCTTGCTGTCCAGGGTAGTTGACTTACACCTTCTAGAGCACGTTGGGTGGCACGGGATACACGCGGACGTGCATTGTCCTGTTGGAACAGCAAGTTCCCTTGCCGGTCTAGGAATGGTAGAACGATGGGTTCGATGACGGTTTGGATGTACCGTGCACTGTTCAGTGTCCCCTCGACGATCACCAGTGGTGTACGGTCAGTGTAGGAGATCGCTCCCCATACCATGATGCTGGGTGTTGGCCCTGTGTGCCTCGGTCGTATGCAGTCCTGATTGTGGCGCTCACCTGCACGGCGCCAAACACGCATACGACCATCATTGGCACCAAGGCAGAAGCGACTCTCATCGCTGAAGACGACAAGTCTCCATTCGTCCCTCCATTCACGCCTGTCGCGACACCACTGGAGGCGGGCTGCACGATGTTGGGGCGTGAGCGGAAGACGGCCTAACGGTGTGCGGGACCGTAGCTCAGCTTCATGGAGACGGTTGCGAATGGTCCTCGCCGATACCCCAGGAGCAACAGTGTCCCTAATTTGCTGGGAAGTGGCGGTGCGGTCCCCTACGGCACTGCGTAGGATCCTACGGTCTTGGCGTGCATCCGTGCGTCGCTGCGGTCCGGTCCCAGGTCGACGGGCACGTGCACCTTGCGCCGACCACTGGAGACAACATCGATGTACTGTGGAGACCTCACGCCCCACGTGTTGAGCAATTCGGCGGTACGTCCATCCGGCCTCCCGCATGCCCACTATACGCCCTCGCTCAAAGTCCGTCAACTGCACATACGGTTCACGTCCACGCTGTCGCGGCATGCTACCAGTGTTAAAGACTGCGATGGAGCTCCGTATGCCACGGCAAACTGGCTGACACTGACGGCGGCGGTGCACAAATGCTGCGCAGCTAGCGCCATTCGACGGCCAACACCGCGGTTCCTGGTGTGTCCGCTGTGCCGTGCGTGTGATCATTGCTTGTACAGCCCTCTCGCAGTGTCCGGAGCAAGTATGGTGGGTCTGACACACCGGTGTCAATGTGTTCTTTTTTCCATTTCCAGGAGTGTATTTTTGAGACACAAATAACAAAATCAGTTTCTAATTGAGATCTATTTTTTCATCCTGGTTATTATGTTCACCACTGAAGAGAACGCTAATTCACGTAGGTAAGAAGTGGCGAATGTCACTAATAATTTCAAAGCTGTCGATGTTCTTCTTTTCTCTTCACCCAATAGATGATAATCTTTTGAGAATTAAATTCCATTTTAAGCGTGCTGTCAGCGGCAAAAACTATACTTGATAGTTTCTCTTCCAAATTATCCAAGTTCTGCATCATGCAAGGAATGAGAGAACTTACCGCCCACCGGTCCATTGCAATTTCTTCGATAATCTTCTGAATGCAAGGGAAAGACACAGACATCACACAAACACAAACATCAAAACAAGTTTAGCAACACCCTGTTCCCAGAACTCCTAAAGATGACGTTAACTGTGGGTATTGTATCATAGACACAGTCCCTTTGAATATTCAGAGATGTCACCAAATCCGCCCAAAGATGTAAACAACCATGCATAAGCAGCGCCTATTAGACGGAGGGGGTACGACGGCCGATCAGTTCCAGTCACTCCACCAGGAGGGAGGTACATGGTTCGCGTTGTCTGTACTTCAACCATGCCTAGACGGTCAATACCGCAGTTCGTTCGCGCCCGCTTTGTTACCTTCCGCCAGGAAGGGTTCTCAACCAGGGAAGTGTCCAGGCATCTCGGAGTGAACCAAAGCGATGTTGTTCGGACATGGAGAAGATACACAGAGACAGGGACAGTCGATGACATGCCTCGCTCAGGCCGCCCAAGGACTACTACTGCAGAGGATGACCGCTACCTACGGGTTATGGCTCGGAGGAAACCTGACAGCAACGCCACCATGTTGAATAATGCTTTTCGTGTAGCCACAGGACGTCGTGTCACGACTCAAACTGTGCGCAATAGGCTGCATCCTGCGCAACTTCACTCCCCATGTCCCTGCTGAAGTCCATCTTTGCAACCACGACACAATGCAGCGCGGAACAGATGGGCCTAACAACATGCCGAATGGACTGCTCAGGATTGGCATCACGTTCTCTTCATCGATGAGTGTCGCATATGCCTTCAACCAGACAATCGTTGGACACGTGTTTGGAGGCAACCCGGTCAGGCTGAACGCCTTAGGTACACTGTCCAGCGAGTGCAGCGAGGTGGAGGTTCCCTGCTGTTTTGGGGTGGCATTTTGTGGGGCCGACGTACGCCGCTGGTGGTCATGGAAAGCGGCGTAACAGCTGTACGATACGTGAATGCTATCCTCCGAACGATAGTGCAACCATATCGGCAGCATATTGACGTGGCATTCTTCTTCATTGACAACAATTCGCGCCCCCATTGTGCACATCTTGTGAATGACTTCGTCCAGGATAACGACATTGCTCGACTAGAGTGTCCAGCATGTTCTCCAGACATGAACACTATCGAACATGCTTAGGATAGATTGAAAAGAGCTGTAACCCACCAACCACTGTGAAGGATCAACGCTGAATTGCCTTTGAAGAGTGGGACAATCTGGACCAACAGTGCCTTGATGAACTTGTGGATAGTATGCTACGACGAATACAGGCATTCATCAATGCATGAGGATGTGCTACTGGGTATTAGAGGTACCGGTGTGTACAGAAATCTGGACCACCTCCTGTGAAGGTCTCGCTGTATGGTGGTACAACATGCATAATGTGGTTTTCATGGGCAATTAAAAGGGCGGAAATGATATTTATTTTGATCTCTATTCCAATTTTCTGTACAGTTTCCGGAACTGAGGGAACCGAGGTGATGTAAAACTTTTTTTGATGTGGGTATTATGTAAAGACTTCGACCAAAAACGAAGTTTTGCGAAGAATCCTTTGTTTCATCCTTGGCTGTCACGACATTTTTGTCTCTCCGTTGGAGGCTCTTCCTTAAAATTTAGGTGGTTAAAAATATCAGGAAGAAATGCTAATTTTAATAGCTGGTCACAAAAGTAATTCGCATATAGAGATTCAGAATCTTGTAAGAACATTAACAATTGATCAAACAAATAAATAATTAAGAACGTAATATTAATCAAGAAATAACAATACTATTTTAGTACCTGCAACATACTGATTTGCTGTTGGTTAAGGGTTTTCAGTTTCCTTTCGAAGAAATCCAATGATTTGTCAACTTTCTTGGAATTTTTAGCTGAGAGGTGGCGCATAAGGTTTTTTTTTTTTTTTCTTTTTAATTCGCTTCTGCCACTGCCACTCGTACCAGTATGGAGGGTTGCCCAGTTCTTTTGAGAAATTTTTCCATTTCATGCTCTCTCGGAGCGAAGCGAAAAAGCACAATAATCACGTTCGTATTCGCTGACGCACTCTGACAACTGACAAGCGGGCGAAAATGTGCTCCTATGCGACTGCTGACCTCTTCTCGCCACGAGGCCTCCACTGCGATTACCTTGTACCAGAGTGCACTAGATTTGTCGATCACGATCGTATCAATAGAAAGAAAATTCAATACGTTGCCTTTGAAATCACTTACAGTTTCATTACGGTTCTGGAGGTTGCCAGAATTTTTTTGCTTGGAAAGGAGTCGGGTGCACAACAAGGTTCAAAAACGCTGGATTAGTGACTTGGTGACTATGCTGAAAGATGGTGTGATATATCTGTGTGACTAAGAAGTGTAGTGTAGTAATTAATAAAAGTTACTTGGCCTGCCATAATAACGCGTAACTTTCGTTTTGAAATCCCCTTGTATCAGGGGACCCTTACTTGCTTTGTAACAGTTTATTACAAATGTGGCTCTTGGCTTTTCCTCATAGTGATCATCTTGCTTTTCCTGATAGTGATCAGAAGATCAAAACAAACCGCAAAACGTTCTAAAAATGGTTCAAATGGCTCTGAGCACTATGGGACTTAGCTTCTTTGGTCATCAGTCCCCTAGAACTTAGAACTACTTAAACCTAACTAACCTAGGACATCACACACATCCATGCCCGAGGCAGGATTCGAACCTGCGACCGTAGCGGTCGCGCGGTTCCAGACTGTAGCGCCTAGAACCGCTCGGCCACTTCGGCCGGCGCAAAACGTTCTAGAAAAGATATCTGTATGGTGCTAAAATTGGCAATTGACCCTAAATAATGACAAGTGTGAGGTCATCCACGTATGTCCTAAAAGGAATCCGCTGAACTTCGGTTACACCATAAAGCTAAAGGCTGTAAATTCAAGAAAATGCCTACGAATTTCAATTACGAAAAGCTTACATTGGAAAGAACATTTAGAAAATGGGGTAAGTCGAAACAAAGACTGAGTTTTATTGTAACACATCTACTAAAGAGAGTCTACACTAAGCTAGTCCGTCCTCTTTTTGGAGTACTGCTGCGCGATCTGTAATCCTTAACAGATAGGATTAACAGAGTACATCGAGAACGTTGAAGGAAGAGCACCACGTTTTGTATTACTGTGAAATAGGGGAGAGAGTTTCACTTACATTAAAACTAAGGCGATTGCCGTTACGGCGAGATCTTCTCATTAAATTTCATCCCTCACCAACTTTCTCCTCCGAAAGCGAAAATATGTTGTTGACACCGACCTATATAGAGAGAAACGATCATCATAATAAAATAAGGGAAATCAGAGCTCTTACGGAAAGATATAGGTGTTTGTCTCTCCCGCGCGCTGTTAGAGACTGGAATAATAGAGAATTATTGTGAAGGTGGTTCCATGAACGGTCTGCCAGGACCGTAAGTGAGATTTGCAGAGTATCCGTGTAGATGTAGATGTAGATAAAAAAGGCTGGTTACACAGCTGCTGCAGTTGTCATGCCGTCCTAATCAACACATATTACTATCTGTTGTCATCTCAGTTCACGTTGTTGTTTCACGCGTATTTGAGCTACAACAGTTTTATCAACATCTGCTGAAGTGCAAACTTTTAATTGTCTATGTAACGTTTCACAAATAAACTGATGTTTGTGCGAGCACATGGGGTTGCGAAATAACAGCACAAATTGAACAACTCTCCACTAAGCGTATGTGAACGACTTACAGAAAATGGTCAAAGAAGAGTTACTCTTTTAGTATTATCGCGAAACGAGAGGGAGAGCGTCACGGATATGAGATGCGAGTTGGGATGGCAATAATTAAAAACAGGGCGTTTTTCGTTGCAGCGAAATTTTTTCACCAAATTTCAATCACCAACTTTCTCTTCCGAATGCGTAAAAATTTTATGGGCACCCACCAACACAGAAAGAAATGATCATCATAATAGAATCAGAGAAATCAGAACTCGCACGGAATGATTTGTGTTCGTTTTTCACGGGATTTATTCGAGAGTGGAACAGTAGAGAAATATTCAGGAGGTGATTGAATAAATCCTCTGCAAGACACTTAGGTGTAAACTGCGGAGCAGTCATGTCTATGTAGATACCTGCACAGCAATTCATTTCTCCAGGGCAGCTGAGATGTAAGACGTTACTACCTTTTTCGTCCCCATCTTCTACCCTAATGAACAGAGCGCTAAGAAAGCGAGCTATTATTCCATTTTAATCCATTTCTGAGCTATGTCTAAAATTTCAAGTCTCTAGCTGATCGAGAAGTTAGTTTACAATCAATTTGCAAAATTTGTACCAAACAGCCAGACAGACAAAAAAGCAACCTAATAAAACTTGCTAAAAAGGCCAGAGCCGAAGAAAATAGTCAGTCAGACAAACCATGGTCTTTGCCAGCCAGGCGCCACACAGGGGACTGTTAACTGTTTGTTGCATATTTGTGCTGCCATCAGTTCATGTTCTATTTTGTCATCTCGCTTAACATGTATTTTTTGTCCTATTTTTCATCAATAAACTTGTCCCATAACTTTTATAAAAGATAAATCCTGTGTTGATATATTAATCAAAATGTGATAACCTCTGTTGCAGGCTATTAATAAGAAACACAGAATGAAAAGAAATTATGAGCATAACTGAATAGAAATCATGTAACAGGAACAAGATACTTAAAATAATTGGGTGAAGTGGAAATTCGGAGAAGAGACCTCCGAATAGAATTCCGTGCGGATGCAGATATCCACTGATATATCCGAGGATATATGCGGATATATCTGAAGATATCGGCAATAAGAATTATCTTATGATCGAAATTTAAAGTACAGCATCAGCAGTACTATTATTGTCTACTTGTTTTACATGTGATCGCTAGTTACAGTAATTTTCGTTTCAGATCGCTACTGTTACTCATTTGCTACGGAGATCAACTACACTCCTGGAAATGGAAAAAAGAACACATTGACACCGGTGTGTCAGACCCACCATACTTGCTCCGGACACTGCGAGAGGGCTGTACAAGCAATGATCACACGCACGGCACAGCGGACACACCAGGAACCGTGGTGTTGGCCGTCGAATGGCGCTAGCTGCGCAGCATTTGTGCACCGCCGCCGTCAGTGTCAGCCAGTTTGCCGCGGCATACGGAGCTCCATCGCAGTCTTTAACACTGGTAGAATGCCGCGACAGCGTGGACTTAACCCTATGTGCAGTTGACGGACTTTGAGCGAGGGCATATAGTGGGCATGTGGGAGGCCGGGTGGACGTACCGCCGAATTGCTCAACACGTGGGGCGTGAGGTCTCCACAGTACATCGATGTTGTCGCCAGTGGTCGGCGGAAGGTGCACGTGCCCGTCGACCTGGGACCGGACCGCAGCAACGCACGCATGAACGATGGTTCAAATGGCTCTGAGCACTATGGGACTCAACTGCTGAGGTCATTAGTCCCCTAGAACTTAGAACTAGTTAAACCTAACTAACCTAAGGACATCACAAACATCCATGCCCGAGGCAGGATTCGAACCTGCGACCGTAGCGATCTTGCGGTTCCAGACTGCAGCGCCTTTAACCGCACGGCCACTTCGGCCGGCCACGCATGAACGCCAAGACCGTAGGATCCTACGCAGTGCCGTAGGGGACCGCACCGCCACTTCCCAGCAAATTAGGGACACTGTTGCTCCTGGGGTATCGGCGAGGACCATTCGCAACCGTCTCCATGAAGCTGGGCTACGGTCCCGCACACCGTTAGGCCGTCTTCCGCTCACGCCCCAACATCGTGCAGCCCGCCTCCAGTGGTGTCGCGACAGGCGTGAATGGAGGGACGAATGGAGACGTGTCGTCTTCAGCGATGAGAGTCGCTTCTGCCTTGGTGCCAATGATGGTCGTATGCGTGTTTGGCGCCGTGCAGGTGAGCGCCACAATCAGGACTGCATACGACCGAGGCACACAGGGCCAACACCCGGCATCATGGTGTGGGGAGCGATCTCCTACACTGGCCGTACACCACTGGTGATCGTCGAGGGGACACTGAATAGTGCACGGTACATCCAAACCGTCATCGAACCCATCGTTCTACCATTCCTAGACCGGCAAGGGAACTTGCTGTTCCAACAGGACAATGCACGTCCGCATGTATCCCGTGCCACCCAACGTGCTCTAGAAGGTGTAAGTCAACTACCCTGGCCAGCAAGATCTCCGGATCTGTCCCCCATTGAGCACGTTTGGGACTGGATGAAGCGTCGTCTCACGCGGTCTGCACGTCCAGCACGAACGCTGGTCCAACTGAGGCGCCAGGTGGAAATGGCATGGGAAGCCGTTCCACAGGACTACATCCAGCATCTCTACGATCGTCTCCATGGGAGAATAGCAGCCTGCATTGCTGCGAAAGGTGGATATACACTGTACTAGTGCCGACATTGTGCATGCTCTGTTGCCTGTGTCTATGTGCCTGTGGTTCTGTCAGTGTGATCATGTGATGTATCTGACCCCAGGAATGTGTCAATAAAGTTTCCCCTTCCTGGGACAATGAATTCACGGTGTTCTTATTTCAATTTCCAGGAGTGTATATTAGCACGAATGCCCGAAGTCCTGGAAAACGTAGATGCGTTGTTGACATCTGCACGGGATAAACGTAGCGGCATGACACTTTTCTTGGTTTTGCACACGTATCAGCAGCACGCTTACTCCTGAGTCAGTCCACATGCGTTGAGAGTAACAGAGTCACTCGCGCAATTATCAGTTGCTCTCACAGAGCAACCTGAACGCTCTTCTAGGATACCCCATCCCTTGTAGTCTGCTATTCGTGTATCACCCACGACACAAATACTTTCCGGTATAAAATCACTGACAGCATCAACGTTGATCTTAATTATCGACGACAACGTCGTTAATGACGACGCTCAAATACGGATTTGGGAAATAAACTGGCCATGTTTTTTTCGAAGAACCATCTAGCAATCAGTTTCAGGAAACCGCAGAGAACCTAAATAGACCTACGAGTAGATGGCCGGATACGTATTTAAGAACTGCTCCTCCAGAATGCGTGTTCAGTACCTTATCCGCAGCGCCATCTCGCTTGACTTTATCTATTTTTACTTTTATTGGTAAACAGCAAGCATGATAAGTAGTATTGAGTCGTTTTTGCTCATATCTACGGCTTTTCGAGTACTGAAAATTTTTAATTTTGTTATCGTCGCTGCTGTTGTAATCTAGCCATCTTCAGGCTTTTGCCCTTCTCGAAAATTATGCTCTGTACTCAGAATACATTCCTACCGTTATTCCTCAAGGTCCATTATTCTGTAGCATAGAGGATTGTTAGTATCTTAAGGCGTTTAATTTTGTGCTCTTTACCGATTCTTTTCACCAGTTTCGATGAGAGATATTGTTCTTGACAACTCTGTCATACTCATATTTGTCTTTCCATGCAAGACGATTAAATTTAAACGTCTCTTCAAAGCTGATACCAAATATAATGTTGAGCAGCGTGTGTACTACTTCGTGTAAGATGTTTTAAGAGAAATCGGTAACCGCATGGTCATCAGAGAAAAGTGGTTTACTAACTGTTTCGCTTGTTTGAAACTAAACATATTTCGTAGTTTCAGCCTTTGCAGTGCAGGCATATAACGGGTAAGGAGCGTTAGATGAATATTATGGAGTCTTGTCGCTATAAAATATCTATCAATAAAGAACATTCCTAGACGACTCAATTCCAAACTGATTGTAGTTCATTGACCGAAGGCACGATGACACATTTTAACTTTGATGACTGTAAAGGCTATTCAGAACACGGTGAACATTCGTAACACAAAGCGATCAAATCTAATGGCATGTTAGAACCAACGTTTTCTTTGAGGATAGGAAAGTGTGTGACGTTCTTCTATAGTTCAATGTGTAGCACTATAGCGCACAATACAGGAATATGATCCACAACCAAATAGAACCTAACCGACATTGGTCTGGTACCTCTACCATCCTGAGTGTGAGTTTGATCTCCACGCAAACTTGTGGCTGGTTCCCTACCTCCATCGCAGAAACACAGTTAAAACACGACAACACACCGAAAAAATTTTACGTGATTGTCAAACAGATGTTGATGATGCAGAGACACAAAGTGGGATCCGACCGCATAATGTAACTTACTTACGAGTAACCAGATAAGAGAAACATATGTAGCTGTTCGTAGCACCCGATTTCGCTCTTGTGGGTGTGGTGATGCATAGTGGCTTAGGCTCTGAGTGACAATACCGGGGAGCTACACTAATCCATGGCCACTCAGACGCCTCTTTTAGTTCACAGAGGTTCACTGTAGCAGGCTCAAACGGTGGCATGGTTTGGCCTATGCCAACTCAAACGTGCTCTACGAGATTAAGGCAATGTGATCTTCAGAGCCAAAGAAGTACCCTCAGTTCCATCGAGTGTTCTGCACACCTTACTGACACTATTCGGAGGCCATGGAGTGTTGCGTTGTCTTGCTCGAAGTGCAAATGGACTACGAGAATCCCACATACATCCCACGACATTACTCTCAACACGGGAATGGGTCTACCACTTCCTTCAACGGCGCACGAAGTAGGATGCATCTTCCGATGTGGTTTTCGGTATACTTTCATCGGTGCGTAGCACTGAGTACTTTTACTCATCAGCCCAGCCGGGGCGACCATTGTCCAAGCTTGGAGCGTCCAACGGCAGTATTCTAACGCACATGTTGACCCCCATTATATGGCGCGTGGTGAAAAAGTGTACTGATTATGAATGATGTGTCTGTTCAAGAGTTTTTCATGTTTTACGTTGCTGCAACGTGTGGCCCATTTTCCTGCTGTTGTGATCCGCTATAGTCGACAGCGACTCGTGTCACCAACAGATTTTTGCCAAGGCAGCTGCAACTGATGGCGGCAGTTCCCCTGAATCGAGATACACACACTGCGGTGCACCTTCTAAACGATGGTACATACACTACTGGCCATTGAAATTGCTACACCACGAAGATGACGTGCTACAGACGCGAAATTTTACGAACAGGAAGAAGATGCTGTGATATGCAAACGATTAGCTTTTCAGAGCATTCACACAAGGTTGGCGCCGGTGGCGACACCTACAACGTGCTGACATGAGGAAAGTTTCCAACCGGTTTCTCATACAGAAACAGCAGTTGACCGGCGTTGCCTGGTGAAACGTTGTTGTGATGCCTCGTGTAAGGAAGAGAAATGCGTACCATCACGTTTCCGACTTTGCTAAAGGTCGGATTGTAGCCTATCGCGATTGCGGTTTATCGTATCGCGACATTGCTGCTCGCGTTGGTCGAGATCCAATCACTGTTAGCAGAATATGGAATAGGTGGGTTCAGGAGGGTAATACAAACGCCATGCTGTATCCCAACGGCCTCTTATCACTAGCAGTCGAGATGACAGGCACCTTATCCGCATGGCTGTAACGGATAGAGCAGCCACGTCTCGATCGCTGAGTCAACAGATGGGGACGTTTGCAAGACAACAACCATCTGCACGATCAGTTCGACGACGTTTGCAGCAGCATGGACTATCATCTCGGAGACCATGGCTGCGGTTACCCTTGACGCTACATCACAGACATGAGCGCCTGCGATGGTGTACTCAACGACGAACCTGGGTGCACGAATGGCAATACGTCTTTTGTTCGGATGAATCCAGGTTCTTTTTACAGCGTCATGATGGTCGCATCCGTGTTTGGTGGCATCGCGGTCAACGCACATTGGAAGCGTGTATTCGTCATCGCCGTACTGGCGTATCACCCGGCGTGATGGTATGGGGTGCCATTGGTTACAAGTCTCGGTCACCTCTTGTTCGCACTGACGGCACTTTGAACAGTGGACGTTAGATTTCAGATGTGTTACGACCTGTGGCTCTACCCTTCATTCGATACCTGTGAAACCCTACATTTCAGCAGGATAATGCACGACCGCATGTTGCAGGTCCTGTACCTGCCTTTCTGGATACAGAAAATGTTCGACTGCTGTCTGGCCAGCACATTCTCCAGATCTCTCGCCAATTGAAAACGTCTGGTCAATGGTGGCCGAGCAACTGGCTCGTCACAATACGCCAGTCACTACTCTTGATGAACTGTGGTATCGTGTTGAGGCTGCATGGGCAGCTGTACCTGTACACGCCATCCAAGCTCTGTTCGACTCAATGCCCAGGGGTATCAAGGCCGTTATTACGGCCAGAGGTGGTTGTTCTGGGTACTGATTTCTCAGGATCTATGCACTCAAATTGCGTGAAAATGTAATCACATGTCAGTCATAGTATAATATATTTGTACAATGAGGGTTACTAACACTATTCGGAGGCCATGGAGTGCTGCGTTGTTTTGCTCGAAGTGCAAATGGACTACGAGAATCCCACATACATACCACGACAATACTCTCAACACGGGAATGGGTCTACCAAAAGAAATGGGTCAAATGGCTCTGAGCACTATGGGACTCAACTGCTGAGGTCATTAGTCCCCTAGAACTTAGAACTAGTTAAACCTAACTAACCTAAGGACATCACAAACATCCATGCCCGAGGCAGGATTCGAATCTGCCACCGTAGCGGTCTTGCGGTTCCAGACTGCAGCGCCTTTAACCGCACGGCCACTTCGGCCGGCCATGGGTCTACCACTTCCTTCAACGGTGCACGAAGTAGGATGCATATTCCGATGTGGTTTTCGGTATACTTTCATCGGCGCGTACCACTGAGTACTTTTACTCATCAGCCCAGCCGGGGCGACCATTGTCGCATTTCTTCTTGATGTAGCAAATTTTAATGGCCAGTAGTGTAGAATGACTACGGTGAATGACTAGGGTCAGCTCGACCTCGGAAATGGAGTGTCCAGTGCATCGGCAGTCACGATTTGGCGGCGACAAAATGTGCTGATATAGCACATCTTGTCCATACTGGGCTTCACAAGTTGGTTTTTGGATTTGGGGTTGGGGACCAAACAGGCGAGGTCGGCGGTCCCATCGGATTAGGGAAGGATGGGGACTGAAGTCGGCAGTTCCCTTTCAGAGGAACCATCCCGGCATTTTCCTAAAGCGATTTAGGGAAATCAGGATGGCTGGACGTGGGTTTGAACCGTCGTCCTCACGAATGCGAGTCCAGTGTGCTAACCACTGCGCTACCTCGCTCGGTCCGACGTCCAGTGCAAGGTCTGACAACATCTTAATCGCTTGAGGCACTAAACTATTCCTTCCCGCTCCCGGGTTCCCGGGTTCGATTCCCAGCGGGGTCAGGGATTTTCTCTGCCTCGTGATGACTGGGTGTTGTGTGATGTCCTTATGTTAGTTAGGTTTAAGTAGTTCTAAGTTCTAGGGGACTGATGACCATAAATTTTAAGTCCCATAGTGCTCAGAGCCACTAAACTATTCCACCAGCAGTGGCACAGTAACTCTCCCTCCCTCCTTCTCTCTCTCCCTCCCTAAAACACAGCAGCTCTCTCTAACGCAGTTACACACGAGAGTAATAATTAAATCAGAATTGGGTGTGTATACAAAAAGTGCTGACACAAAAAACAGCAACTCTAGTAATTGAAGGAGACAGGATATTGAGTCTGTAGTTAGTCTGCTTTAGCTCCATAATGAGTTTGTACCCTGGAAAATGACTTACGGTAGGAGCTGGCAGCGGCCGACTAGGAACAGGCGGGAGAAGGTTACGTTAGGTTATATTGCATCTAAAGAGATACTGGTATGCCAGTTACTGAAACGAAAGTAATCACATGGAAGAATTAGAAATGCTGATACTTCATCCACAGACGTGAGGTCTTCGGCTGAAGAGAAGTCCTGGAACTGCCCAAGAGAGGTGACTTGTTTAATGCAGCATTTAACTACAGTATCAAGTTTAGTCAGAATTTCTTACGTTCAAGTATTGACCACAAAGCCGGCCGGGGTGGCCGAACGGTTCTAGGCGCTACAGTCTGGAACCGCGCGACCGCTACGGTCGCAGTTTCGAATCCTGCCTCGGGCATGGAAGTGGGATGTGTGTGATGTCCTTATGTTAGTTACGTTTAAGTAGTTCTACGTTCTAGGTGACTGATGGTCACAGAAGTTAAGTCCCATAGTGCTCAGAGCCATTTGAGCCATTTGACCCCTAAGCTTACCCACTACTTAACCGAAATTATCCTAAGGACAAACACACACATCCATGCCCGAGGGAGGACTCGAACCTCCGCCGGGACCAGCCGCACAGTCTATGACTGCAGCGCCTGAGACCGCTCGGCTAATCCCGGGCGGCTAAAGTGATAACGGTTTGACTAGGGGCATAATGCAAGTTTCTGATACACTGCTACATAGTACGGAGCTATAGCTGATTTTTGTACAAACAACTATAAGATTATGTAATTTCATTAGAAATCAGATATTGTTACAACTCGTAGAAACATTAATTTAATAGATACCACCAGGTTCAAATAATGTTGCAACAACTGCAACTGCTACAACGGGATTCTTATATTTTCAGTACGATAAGAGAAATTTTCTAACGTATGCTCTTTCGGTCACATTCCTTAATGTTATTTATATTTTCATATATTCACTTTTCGTTGAGATCTAATAACGGGATTTGCTAAGAAGTTAATCTGATTCGCTTCTCTTTAGACTTCTCTTGGAGGGTACCATAGCGTGCAAAGTCCCGTTAGCTGAGTGGTTGTTCGGTCAGAGAGCTGGCTGGCCTCTGTAATAAAAAACTGAGCGGAAAGATTAACAAACGAACTTTAACGGATGTTACGTGACGTCCGCAACGACCAATCATAACGATCAACGGCGAACAAAATGAAAAAAAAGTAACGTGGTCAGCGCGGCGGAATTACTTTCAAACACATTATCCGAAAACTGACTTGAGCAGGTAAAACGACAGCCAACGCGTAATGGAAATATTTTAGATCTGGTAGCCACGAACAGACCAGACCTTAACGGCGGTGTCAGTGTTGAGACAGGGATTAGTGATCATGATGTTGTCATTACGACTATGGTTACGGAAGTTAAAAAGTCGGTCAAGATGGCTAGAAGAGTATTCTTACAAGAAAGAGCAGATAAGCAGTTGTTAGCATCCCACTTAGTAAATGAATCGACTTCATTTACTTCAGGATACGATGGACGTGGAAGAATTATGGGCAAATTTTAAACACATTGTAAATCACGCATTGGACATGTACGTGCCGAAAAAATGGGTTATGGACGGAAAAGACCCACCGTGGTTTAACAGCGCAATTCGGAGAATCCTCGGGAAGCAAAGACAGTTGTACTCGCGGTACAAGAAAGATCGGGAGAATGAGGACAGGAAAAGTTAGCAGAGATTCGTGCTGCAGAGCGATGCGCGAGGCATTCAACCACTACCACCGTCATGTTGTTGTTGTGGTCTTCAGTCCTGAGACTGGTTTGATGCAGCTCTCCATGCCACTCTATCCTGTGCAAGCTTTTTCATCTCCCAGTACCTACTGCAACCTACATCCTTCTGAATCTGCTTAGTGTATTCATCTCTTGGTCTCCCTCTACGATTTTTACCCTTCATGCTGCCCTCCAATGCTAAATTTGTGATCCCTTGATGCCTCAAAACATGTCCTACCAACCGATCCCTTCTTCTAGTCAAGTTGTGCCACAAACTTCTCTTCTCCCCAATCCTATTCAATACCTCCTCATTAGTTACGTGATCTACCCACCTTCTCTTCAGCATTCTTCTGTAGCACCACATTTCGAAAGCTTCTATTCTCTTCTTGTCCAAACTAGTTATCGTCCATGTTTCACTTCCATACATGGCTACACTCCATACAAATACTTTCAGAAAAGACTTCCTTACACTTAAATCTATACTCGATGTTAACAAATTTCTCTTCTTCAGAAACGATTTCCTTGCCATTGCCAGTCTACATTTTATATCCTCTCTACTTCGACCATCATCAGTTATTTTACTTCCTAAATAGCAAAACTCCTTTACTACTTTAAGTGTCTCATTTCCTAATCTAATTCCCTCAGCATCACCCGATTTAATTTGACTACATTCCATTATCCTCGTTTTGCTTTCGTTGATGTTCATCTTATATCCTCCTTTCAAGACACTGTCCATTCCGTTCAACTGCTCTTCCAAGTCCTTTGCTGTCTCTGACAGAATTACAATGTCATCGGCGAACCTCAAAGTTTTTACTTCTTCTCCATGAATTTTAATACCTACTCCGAATTTTTCTTTTGTTTCCTTTACTGCTTGCTCAATATACAGATTGAATAACATCGGGGAGAGACTACAACCCTGTCTCACTCCCTTCCCAACCACAGCTTCCATTTCATGCCCCTCGACTCTTATAACTGCCATCTGATTTCTGTACAAACTGTAAATAGCCTTTCGCTCCCTGTGTTTTATACCTGCCACCTTCAGAATTTGAAAGAGAGTATTCCATTGTCAAAAGCTTTCTCTAAGTCTACAAATGCTAGAAACGTAGGTTTGCCTTTTCTTAATTTTTCTTCTAAGATAAGTCGTAAGGTTAGTACTGCCTCACGTGTTCCAACATTTCTACGGAATCCAAACTGATCTTCCCCGAGGTCCGCTTCTACCAGTTTTTCCGTTCGTCTGTAAAGAATTCGCGTTAGTATTTTGCAGCTGTGACTTATTAAACTGATAGTTCGGTAATTTTCACATCTGTCAACACCTGCTTTCTTTGGGATTGGAATTATTATATTCTTCTTGAAGTCTGAGGGTATTTCGCCTGTCTCACACATCTTGCTCACCAGATGGTAGAGTTTTGTCATGACTGGCTCTCCCAAGGCCATCAGTAGTTCTAATGGAATGTTGTCTACTCCCGGGGCCTTGTTTCGACTCAGGTCTTTCAGTGCTCTGTCAAACTCTTCACGCAGTATCTTATCTCCCATTTCGTCTTCGTCTACATCCTCTTCCATTTCCATAATATTGTCCTCAAGTACATCGCCCTTGTATAAACCCTCTATATACTCCTTCCACCTTTCTGCCTTCCCTTCTTTGCTTTGAACTGGGTTGCCATCTGAGCTCTTGATATTCATACAAGTGGTTTTCTTCTCTCCAAAGGTCTCTTTAATTTTCCTGTAGGCAGTATCATGCCTTAGCAAAAGATCTTGCTGAAATCCCAAGAAAATTCTGGTCTTACGTAAAATCAGTAAGCGGGTCGAAGGCTTCCATCCAGTCACTCACTGATCAGTCTGGCCTGGCAACGGAAGACAACAAAACGAAAGCTGAAATTTTAAATTTAGCATTTGAGAAATCTTTCACGCATGAGGATCGTACAAACATACCGCCGTTTGAGTCTCGTACAGATTCCCGTGTGGAGGACATATTGATAGACATCCCTGGGGTTGTGAAGCAGCTGAATGGGTTGAAAATAAATAAATCGCCAGGTCCTGATGGGATTCCAATTCGGTTTTACAGAGAGTACTCTACTGCATTGGCTCTTTACTTAGCTTGCATTTATAGCGAATCTCTTGCCCAACGTAAAGTCCCGAGCGACAGGAAAAAAGCGCAGGTGACGCCTGTATATAAGAAGGGTAGAAGGACGGATCCTCAAAATTACAGATCATTATCCTTAACATCGGTTTGTTTCAGGATTCTCGAACATATTCTCAGTTCGAATATAATGAATTCCTTGGGACAGACAAGTTCTGTCCATGCATCAGCACGACTTTAGAAAGCATCGCTCCTGCGAAACGCAACTCGCCCTTTTTTCACATGATATCTTGCGAACCATGGCTGAAGGGTATCAGACGGATGCCATATTCCTTGACTTCCGGAAAGCGTTTGACTCGGTGCCCCACTGCAGACTCCTAACTAAGGTACGACCATATGGGATTGGTTCCCAAATATGTGAGTGGCTCGAAGACTTCTTTAGTAATAGAACCCAGTACGTTGTCCTCGGTGGTGAGTGTTTATCGGAGGTGAGGGTATCATCTGGAGTGCCCCAGGAAAGTGTGGTAGGTTCCCTGTTGTTTTCTGTCAACATAAATGATCTTTTGGATAGGGTGGATAGCAATGTGTGGCTGTGGTGTACGAGAAGGTGTCGTCATTGAGTGACTGTAGAAGGATACAAGATGACTTGGACAGGATTTGTGATTGGTGTAAAGAATGGCAGCTAACTCTAAATATAGATAAATGTAAATTAATGCAGATGAATAGGAATAAGAAACCCGTAATGTTTCAATACTCCATTAGTAGTGTAGCGCTTGACACAGTCACGTCGATTAAATATTTGGGAGTAACATTGCAGAGCGATATGAAGTGGGGCAAGCATGTAATGGCAGTTGAGGGGAAGGCGCATAGTCGTCTTCGGTTCCTTAGTAGAATTCTGGGAAGATGTGGTTCATCTGTAAAGGAGACCGCTTATAAAACACTAATACGACCTATTCTTGAGTACTGCTCGAGCGTTTGGGATCCCTATCAGGTCGGATTGAGGGAGGACATAGAAGCAATTCAGAGGCGGGCTGCTAGATTTGTTACTGGTAGGTTTGATCATCACGCGAGTGTTACGGAAATGCTTCAGGAACTCGGGTGGGAGTCTCTGGAGGAAAGGAGGCATTCTTTTCGTGAATCGCTATTGGGGAAGTTTAGAGAACCAGCATTTGAGGCTGACTGCAGTACAATTTTACTGCCGCCAACTTATATTTCGCGGAAAGACCACAAAGATAAGATTAGGGCTCGTACAGAGGCATATAGGCAGTCATTTTTCCCTCATTCTGTTTGGGAGTGGAACAGGGAGAGAAGATGCTAGCTGTGGTAGAGGCACCCTCCGCCACGCACCGTATTGTGGATTGCGGAGTGTAGATGTAGATGGGGCCCGGGTTCGATTCCCGGCTGGGGCAGGAGATTTTCTCCGCTCAGGGACTGGGTGTTGTGTTGTCCTCATCATCATTTCATCCCCATCTCCGACGCGTAAGTCGCCCCATATGGCGTCGAATGCAGTAAGTACTTGCCTTCGGCGGCCGAACTTCCCGAATTGGGGACTCCCGGCCGACAATGCCGTACGCTCATTTCTTTTTCAATGTTATTCACGTCACTGCGATAGCTGACCCCTATGGTTTCCTGATCAGAGCTTCGTCTCTGTTTTGTTTATATCATTCCACCGCTTCACTTCAACAGACCAGTTTTTTTATGTAAGAGCTATGAATTTCGCTGGTGAACCCCACTCAGACGTGTTATCCTGCCTTCGTGACCAAGCGGTGGGTCTAACTGGCACATCTACGTACATGGGTCCGTCTCCGATACTAAGGAGAATTTTTCTTCGGCGGGAGGAATGGAATGGGCTGCATTCAGTCTCATGAGGACAACTACAAATTTTTTTGATGGCAACTGCTGCTATAGTTTTATAATATTTTCTGCATTTAATAAACGTATTTTAACTATCTTTATCTTTATTTTGTTCATTTACGTTGCCTTTTACCTCAGAGAGAGGGCTCCCATTTTTCTTTCCAAGTGGTAATTTTTTGGTCTGTTTACACTTCCGTGTTAAACACGAATGTATGTAAAGTGGTTAAAAAAAATTTTTAGCAGCTAATTTGTGCTCGAATATATTGATCAAAACTTATTTATTTACATCCTTGTTCAGAAAGCTTTGCTTATAATTTAGAAAATACTTGAAGGATAATAAATTTAAGCATCGGTGGAGTTCAATTCATTATATTCTCCGCATGATTGCCAATACAGCTTGGAATTAGCAGTTTATCAGTTCATCAGATTAAGTCATCCGGACCATCATACACTTATTCCCACAGTCGTACATTTTCTGTAGTATATAATAAAAACTATCTGCATCTTTCTTCTTGTTTTTCACAGTAATATGTCGTGTCAAGGTTGTTAGTCTGATGCACGTTTAAATTTCATACTATTGTCTGGTTACAAATTCACCAACAACATAATTAATGAAACGGGGATACCTTTGGATGGTAGTTTTGCTACAGCAATTCATTTATTGAAAAAATTTCTTCGCTTAAAAAAATCACTATTCGCTTTCACATTTAATTTTCTTTTCAGATTCATTTTCTGTAAACCACATGAAATGGGCGCCACCTTCCAGTTGCACGAAGGTATTAAGTATCAGCAGACTTCTCTATAGGCTGTCAAGACTATGACTATTCAGCTAGACCCATTTAAGGCCATGCAAATTTTATGTCATAATTGTTTTCCTTAAATAAGCAGACTCAGTTTTAAATCGACGCAGGACAGTCCTTCAGCAGCGTAGCGTATGCTCGTAAACTGTGAACAGCGAAGATGAACAAGGAAAGTATGCAAGCAGCGGGAAACAAACTTGTGATCTGCTTCCACATATTCTAGATTTCGTACACGGGTATGACTCTCATCTATCTCCCAACAAGCTGAAGGCGTTTATACAGCAGGCGAAAAGTCATGGAGGAGGAGGAGGAGATTAGTGTTTAACGTCCCGTCGACAACGAGGTCATTAGAGACGGAGCGCAAGCTCGGGTGAGGGAAGGATGGGGAAGAAAATCGGCCGTGCCCTTTCAAAGGAACCATCCCGGCATTTGCCGGAAGCGATTTAGGGAAATAACGGAAAACCTAAATCAGGATGGTCGGAGACGGGATTGAACCGTCGTCCTCCCGAATGCGAGTCCAGTGTGCTAACCACTGCGCCACCTTGCTCGGTCGAAAAGTCATATTTACGCGACACTTAATTAGCAAATTGCACTCATATTTAAGCCACACCTTAAAAATTGATCGACGGTGCACAGACGGGAACATTTAAAGAGAAAACAAGCAACGATACCAGCGATCACTAATTCTAGCGTAGGAAACAGTGCATACTGAACACTGAGTGTGTTTGGTACAATAGCAGACAGTCAGACAGCAATCTGCCAGAGCATAGCTAGCCTACATAGTTTTGTTCTTGCAGGAATGCCTGCTATCGGGTGACGGCTGAGTTGAGGTGACAAACAGGAAAGCGCTCATCACCCGCATCTACAACAGCAGAAAAGCGAGCCACACACGCGCATCCTTGCTTCAGCCGGGACTGTCTCATAAAGTTCCCCTCCTACGCGAGACTTGGCAGCGACCATTCCAATATCGAACTGCGGTATTTTTAGCGGCGTTGTGCATCATATTGAGAGGCAGCGCTGGCCGCTATATATACACTTCTCATTGTGTCCTATTGTCTGTCGGCTGTTTGTCTCTGTCGCAATCCATATACCGACTGCCGCAGTCCTGGCTTACGCAGATGTCGTTCCTATCCGGCGCAACAGAGAAATGAAGTAGGCTACTATTTTGGAAACACACGTCAGACACTCTGAATTACAGCTAATAATACACCTCTAAAATAATGTGGAAAAGATACCGATACAAAAAAATGCAGAAACCAGTCACAGTTTTAATTGCGCTACAACTGTATACCAGTGTGTGCATGATAAGCGGTACATAATACCGAACAAAAGGACTACAGGGTATGGAATAAAATGCATCTGCAGCATTAAAAATAAGGTCAACATAAGCATAATAATGATAAGAATACGATTGTATGAAGCCAGCTGTAGTTGTGAGAAAACCGGAAAGGCGTTTTGGCTTAAATAAGATTATAAAAGTGTGAATGATTGCTGTATGCTTTATTTAGTCCATAGCCGTTTAGTTCAACCACCATTTAAATTAATCTTAATGTTAAATAATGTTAATAACAAAACACTGTACGTATCCATGCAGAAGAAACGTTAATTTTTATTAATTTTCATAATAAATACAGTGCATATGTGACTACAAACAAGCGTAGATGCGCACATTAATTTCATTTATAGTTAGTACATGAATGTAATTGCTTGCTGTTTCTCGCTTTGACGCGGCGGAAAAATGTAATCTACTTGTTTTTAGTGGCTTTCACAGTTATTCAACATTCTTCTTCTCCTACTTCTCGAGCATCTACTGGGAATACAGTATTCCTTTGTCAAACAAGGCGCCGGGCGGGGTGGCCGAGCGGTTCTAGGCGCTACAGTCTGGAACCGCGCGACCGCTACGGTCGCAGTTTCGAATCCTGCCTCCGGCATGGATGTCTGTGATGTCCTTGAGTCAGTTAAGTTTAAGTAGTTCTAGGTTCTAGGGGACTGATGACCACAGAAGTTAAGTCCCATAGTGCAGAGAGCCATTTGAACCATTTTCAAACAAGGCAGTATCTAACACCACATCCGTCACTTATCTGGTTTTGGCGTGTGTTCACCCCAGCTAATTGTCTAACAGATCAACAGAGAGTGCAAAAGTGCCACAATATCGGGTAACGCAAAGAAAGTAATAAGGCCCTGTGACTCCTGATTGATCTGTGGTGGCAGTGTTGACATTAATTAATTCAGAATTGATCACTTTTAATTAAAAAGGGGTACACATAGATGTTATATTCAGCTATTGAACTCCAGATGCAAATGTTGAACATAAAATTAATTAAGAAAGTGACTTGGGATTTCAACTACTTGATTGAAAACAGATGCAGTCGATTAGCACAAATTTATTTTAATTCCCGACCTTCAATCATCACATTACATGACTCTCCTAACAGGCAGTGGTAATAAATTGCGTTTACGTGGAGTAAAGCACGAGAAATCAAAATTAATTCCTATCGACTGAGCCAGGCGTAATGCAAAATGGGAGAAGAATTCCACAATACACGGCCCATGAAACCCTAGTGGAAACTTTGCCGACATGATCCAACAAATTAATCAGTGCCTAACTCAAGCCGGAGCGGGTGCAATATCACCGAATTCAGCGTGGCAGGGCGTCGTCATTGTGTGGACGTTGGCTGGCCTTGTGGTTCTGCAAGGCTGCACTCGTCTATTCACTCCTAACTATCTTGCTTAGTACATAGCTGAACCAAAACTTTATATCTTCAAGCTCAATCGTTCCGTTTGCTAAGTCCTAAACTGCAGAGATGCTCACTATCTCTCAGGCAAGCTGAGTAACGAACGCCACGTCCACACTCTAGTCAAGCTGGGAACAGAAGACCACTACGGAGACTTCTCCCAGTCTGCTCTTCACCTCGCTTTCCCCTCCAGCAAAATCACTTACTCCAATTGCAGCGCAAGTCGCGTTAATTATGCGTCGCTTCCCAGTGCCAACCAATGCCTGCTCTGGGAAGTGAACAAATTCCCACAAAATTTACCTTCCGCTCAACTTCTGCTATTTAGCTCCTCCCAGGCCACCCATCAAGTTTAGCGTCTGCACAAAACGCCTATTTTTCCGGAATTCTGACTCCCAGGAGAGTACTTCAAATTCCTTGGTCCTATGTTCCCATTGGAGGCCGGCGTATTTCATTCTGTCGCTCTAGACCTGATTTACTTCAGACTCTGTGGACTGTGAATTCAGCGTGAAGTTGCTATAGTAACGAAAACGCATATTTTGGCCTCTGTTGACCACTCCACTGTAGATTTGCACGGCTTTCTCACATGTTTCACTGAAAAGGGGACGACGGACATTTATCAACAGGCATACAAGTTCTCCATCTGCTGCCTGGTACACCAGCATGGGGTCAACCACCCACTCACTGTCACTCATCTTAAGGCAGATGGAGGCTGCACCCCATTACCATTTTCTCAGAGCTTGAGCTGCCCTAAGCTGCCTATTGTCGCTTCCCTTCACCGCTCCCTAGCCAGCCACGGTCAACTCTGAATACTTCCCTGGGATAAACTAGCCTCCAGTAAATCGACGCGTTTCCACAAAGTTTTCATGTCATGTGAATTACTTTAAAACCATCACCCGACATTAATTATTCCAATACGTCCATACTATACCCTCTACAAGATGCATTGTTCTTTGTCAGTCATTTTTGTTCAGCCCTACTGTTCGCACAACATGAGTTAGGCGATTTTTAGTGACTTCATGTAAGGAACATAGTTCTTGCCATCTTACATAGCCCCTTTCTTCAAATCAATTTTGTACTACAGGTGGTGACTCCTATGGTGTTACCACCTGTGGTACAAAATTAATATCTCGATAACTGGTATTTTAATCCATTTGCGTGATTAGTTACCGGCGATGATTACCACTGCATCCTCTCTGATGCAAACTCCCACTCATTCCTAGGGTACCTGCCTTCAATGACTGGATTTACTGTTAAAGACGTGGTCGTTATTTAGTCTTAATTTTACTTTAATCTCTGCCGATTCCTGAGACAATTATTGGTCAGAGTACTCAAAAGAAAACTACAATTATATTACAAGGACACTGGTCACAAAGAGCAAATACACCTATTTAAGCACCTCTGTGCTTGTCATTTGAATGGCAAGACCCGCAATTATGACTTAAGGTCCATTCACTCTCAGTTATCCATCGCTACTCGACTTAAATTACTAAAAACATACACGAATGTGTAACATTTTGTGAAGTTGATGGTGGTTGCTCTCATTCAGTTATATGTGAACGCTCGTTTGACATTTTATAAATAAAGTTTTTTTTGTGTCTCACTGTCTCTGGACGTTTATATTGTGCATGGTGTAAGTGTCATCTTTACACAATTCAACAAGGTCTGGCCCAGTCCATTGTCTGGATTGTGTACGCACAGCTAAGAACAGAAACTTGAAATTTGGAGGGGATGTTTATCTTATACTGTAGGCGTCTTTTAAGAAGGGATTTTTCGAAAAACCACCCACAGTGGGGTGACATAGTGGATGTAAAGGTTTCTGAAAATACATAACTATCAAGTAAATTAAAAAGCTACAACTACGAAAATTGGTATTTGGTTTCTCGGTCAGAAACTAAAAAAATACGTGTTTCAGCGTTTTTGAAAATTCAACCCCTAAGGGGGTAAAATAGTGCGTGAAATATTTTTTGGGAGTAAGTCGTTGTTAAAGTGCTACTAAGGCATTTTTAAAGCTACAGTTATGAAAATTGAATTTGACTTCTCGGTTCGAAATAAAAAAATACCTGCATAATAATAAAATTCTCGTATCGGTGTTTTAGGAATTCAACCCCTTTTCTACCTTGTGTACACGGTGCTACCACTATCTGCATACGTGCATATCGCTATCCCACGACATTTGCTTTGTCACTGTGTATCTCTTCTCTGTGAAGAACCAGAACCTTTTTAGAACCAGCACAGCATTGAGTACGGCCCTCCTGAACCTGTCGATTCCATATACGTTGGGCAGTCGTGTGATTCCGGCCAATGTGAGCAGCAATACCGCGGAACGATAAACCACAGTCTCAACGCGCCACGGTCCTGACTCTGTGGTATTCCGACACGCGCTTTTGGACATTTCTTCTTCTTACAAGAGGCATAACACTATTTTCTCACAAACAAACAATACTGAAGTGTGATTTCTGGATGCGAAATACCATGCATAATCTTTTCTTACGTACAGAATGTACATCACATTATTCCTATCTACTATAAGCGGTTGCACTTCTAAGAATGTTGTACATTTCGTGCCAGTTTGACTTTTGTTGCATGCCGTCATCGTGGTGTTATTGTTTTGATGGCCAGAAGTTTGTTTGAGGAACACATGATTGAAGTACTCAACTAGACATCATGATTAATGATTTTTACTGCTTTTTCTAGAGCAAATCACGGAAGTGCCGAGAAAGTTTACTCAAGAAGGCCGCAGCAAATATTTTTTCTCATCCATCATCAAATGCTCTTTCTCAAATGATTCAATGCCGAAATGATGAACTCTACTTTCTTTCTATACCCATTACCCGTTTTGTAATGAATCTCGGATAGCAGTGCTGGCCACTTGTGTTTTGTCATGACTTTACTTCGCGCTGACCCTGGGCGATATATCATTACAGAATATACACGCATGTCTGTAAAGTAAAGCTCTCCTCAACGAGAATGTTGGTTTCATGACTACAGTGCTTTCCCAGGCGTTGTCATTTTGTAGGTACTACACGATTGCCTACCCTTGACCTGTGTACTGACTTGCCGAGTCAGTCATATGGGGCCTACAGTGTAATGAGGACTCCCAAATACGGTGCAGTGCTGCAGCTTTCACGTACGCAAACGAAGGAACAATGGCAGGGTAATGGCCGCCGAGGCAAACCGGCTCGGATAGGACGAGGAAGGAAATCAACTGTGCTCTTTCCAATCCGGCATTCACCTTAATCTGTTATCGGGAGCCGTAGAATATCTAAGTGTTGATGACTGGCCGTAGAACATCTAAGTGCAGAAGAACGTGACGTCAACTGAAATCATAAGTACGGATGATACATAGATTTTATATAGGGGCATAACAGAAAACTGGAAATGGATGTGGGAGCAAACACCAAGACTGAGGAGCAACAAATGCAGGGTGTTTCAGAAATAATTTTACAAACTTTGGGGGTTGTTCCTTACACCAAAAAGAGAGAAAAGCTACAATAAACATGAGCTCCGAAATGCATACCTTAAGACCTACAGGTACTTTAGCAGTACTGTGCGGCTCTTCAAAGCTTTGGACGGCATTGTTGCCTTCTGGTATGGTTTTACATCGTTTTAGCAAAATCGTTATTGTTAGTACTGCATAGCAGCAGTATTCTGCTGTGTTTTGTGTGTACTGCATGCATTGGATTTAGAAGACTGTAGAGGAGGCGCGTAAAGATCGTGGAACAAGAAAAAGAATGAAAAAGAAATCAAAAAGCGAAGTGCAAACTGAAATCAAGTAATTTTTCTGTTTATACCTTCTTAATAGAAAAACAGAATTTCTTTCCGTAACATTCATCAGTAAATAATGTCACAATAGACATAACTTTCTTATTCTTTTTGTAGTAGATATCGTGACAGAGATCCTAATTTAATTAATTTTGATCCTCCCTGCCAACGTAGAGAGGGTCGTGTTAATTGCTGCTTTACTCCAGCAAATATTCTATGTTTAACCAAAAGAAATGTGATCAAAAATATCGTATTTTCTGGATATAAGCAGTCCAAAGCGTCGGCGCATTCGTGGAGAAAGTGCCAAAGTAAAACCAACACCTGTAACACTGAAACATCATGTAAGTTGGGGATTTAATAAAGATTCGCACTATTTTTCATTTTAATTTTTCTTCTTAATGAAATGTATTTTTGTACCGATACTAAACAGGAAATGACCCAACAGACTCTAGAACACTTGCAGTTAATGTTCCGACGTGCTAATCTAAACAACGAAAATTATTATTTCACAAAGTTAAGCAAACAACTATTGCATGCTAACATGGGTTTTGTAAATTGTAGGAGAAATCAGGGGGTGCGAAAATTCCTGTATGTGCTGCATTTTTTCAACCCTTTGGCATTGGACAAACAAGGTTAAATAACATTGCGAAAGGAACTGCATCTGGGAGAGGACTGACAGTTAAGAGAGGGGGTGATCATAAGATTGAAATGTATGAAACTAAAAGACAGCATGTGGTAGAATTCTTATCAACACTGACAGCCACCGGAAGTCATTGCAAAAGAAGAAAAGCCAAAGACTCGTGTGAATTAAATGAAAACAAGCTTTCAAAATTATACAACAACTCAGCAACAACTGTTCTCAAAGTTAAAGAACATTCTTCACTAGAATTTTCAAGTCCAAATTCAATTTGGGTTTTGGTTCTCCTGTCAGTGATAGACGCAGTTATTACCCTAGAACGCGGAAAGCAATTCAAAGTGCTGTGGATACAAGTCAAAAGGAGAAGTTAAAGACTGAACTTCGTGCTCGTAGGCTGAAACCTCGAGCTTTTCAAAAATTAATGAAGCAGTCGCTTATGGAAGTAAAATATTTCCATTTGACTTGCAGCAAGGCCAGCCTCTGTCAAAACTAAATATTGGAGAGGCATATAACAGCAGACAAATTGCATGTCATAGCTTTTGTGTAACACATATAGAAACCACACACCCTGTTTTCTATGTATGGAATGAAGCTCAAGCTGGAAGATGACCTAAAGAAATCGGTCATCACAGATTTTTTTTCTAAAACATCCTTTGACTGGACTGCGACTCCTCTCACACTCTTTGCTGAATGGGTGTGGTGGCCAGAATAAAAACCAAAACATCTGATTCATGCTATTGCATTCTGGCTACAGAAAAGTTTTGCATTACACATAAGGTATGTGCATCCGTATTTTCCAGTTCGAGGACATTCCTTTTTACATGCAATCGAGTTGAGAGAATACTGCGCCAAATTACAGAAATTTTGAATCCGAAGTAAGTATAGATCTATAATGAAGTTGAGGAAATGCGGGTAACTGGAAAAGATTGGGATCTTAAGAACTGTAAAGAATTCTCAAAGGAATGGAAAAAGATAGATGGTATCAGTGAAGTAAAAAGAATAATTTTGAAAAAGTCGAAACTGAAGAGTGACAGCGATCAGGATATGAAATTTAAAACAGAAATTCGTCATAACTTCCATGACCCTTCTAAATCTTTCACAACATTGGCAAAACGTGGACATAAGATGATCTCTGCTACTCAAAGACATGTACTAGCATTGACAAACATTATATATGGAGAGAAGAGGGAAGATGTGAAGAAACTGTTCACCTTAAGATTCGGCACACAATGGAAAGAAGAAGAATAACTTAATTTTTTTTCACAGACTTTAGAGGTTCCATGCAGCAGCTTCACTCCAGAAGATATCGAATGTGATTGTTTACAAGAAGAACTAGGAATGGACAAAATTCTGCATGTAAGAAATTTTTGTGTTGAACAGTTTTTTATGTAATTTAAGGCAATGTAGCATTCCTTCAAGTAAATTTTAATATTACGTTGATCTAAGTTTTATAACCAAAATAAAACTATAAAAATTACTGCAAGTTAATAATTATTTTCAGGTATTAAAGTTTGTGTGAATTAATAAAGATTTAATACTGAAAACCCATCAACACATGTAATGTCCAAGGTAACCAATCAAAACTATATTGTCCAAAACATAAACTGCTTTTATAGCAGTAGTAAAGCAAATTTCGTTGTGACCCATTTTCTTAGTGCAGGTTGCCCACATCAGGGGCAGGTATGGACTCAGGGGCTAACCAATTGTTCTCCTTTGATTAACAGGTACTTAACATATTATTCTTGTGGTGTCACCACCAGACTCCACACTTGCTAGGTGGTAACCTTTAAATCTGTCGCTGTCCGTTAGTATACGTCGGACCCGTGTGTCGCCACTATCAGTGATTGCAGACCGAGCGCCGCCACACGGCAGGTCTAGAGAGATTTCCTAGCACTCGCCCCAGTTGTACAACCGACTTTGCTAGCGATGGTTCACTGACAAAATACGCTCTCATTTGCCGAGACGATAGTTAGCATAGCCTTCAGCTACGTCATTTGCTACGACCTACCAAGGCGCCATTATTCAGTTACTATTGATATTGTAAATATTGTACAGACAAGAGCTACGTTCAACATTAACGGATTAAAGTTAAATATTCCACCAAGTACCACCTTTTTTCTGGAGTCTAAATTCCTTGTCCTGTTCCAGACCTCACGCCAGCCTGCGTGAGCTTAAACGCGTGCCTGTCGGCTTCCTCCAAACTCCGTGGGTTGGCTCCTGCCAATCCACAACAATTTTGGCGACGAGGATGGGAGTGCTTGTCCTGTACGAGACCTCACGCCAGCCTGCGTGAGCTTAAACGCGTGCCTTTCGGCTTCCTCCAAACTCCATGGGTTGGCTCCTGCCAATCCACAACAGTTCTCCTTTGATTGACAGGCACTTAACCTATTGTTCTTCTTTGACTGACAGGTACTTAACCTATTGTTCTGAGAAAAGGGTCCTTCCTTTTGATTTACAGGCACTTAACCTATTATTCCCCCACTCCCTCCCACTCCCCTCCCTCATCAGGAAACCTCCAACCCACTCCCTCCCCTTGCAGCAATAGATACACTTTCAGGTCTGAGTTATTGGATACCTTCTCTCACTCTTACCAATTTGATTGATTATGTAATTAACCTCTCCCCCTCTGGTAAATCCCACCTCTCCCCTCTCCCAGACAATGGCGGGAAGCTCAAATTCCATCAGGACAATGCAACATACCATGGCTACCTCCACTAACCTAGGAAAATGGCGGGAAAAAAGGGCACTTGGGCTACCTCCACTAACATAAGTCATCTGACCACCACCACTTCTAGGAATTGGTGGGAAAAGTACTCAGTCTGTTCTGGACATAAGTCTTTATTTTCAGTCTTTATTTAAACAATTAGGAGCAGTACCACCATCAAGGGTGTTCACCCCAAGGTCCGGGGTCCAACTGACCTAGAACACAGTAGTGCCACCAGAGACCCCTATAGTCCCTTCTGTGATGTATTCCAAGATCGCTGTCTGGTGGTGGAGAGGAAGGATCTCATAATAGGAAATAGAAGGGTATATGGTTTATTAATAAAAAATTCATTTTTTGGAAGTTGGATTTCACTTGCTCATCATTCTTCGCTCTTTGGAAACATGTAGGTCTTGCAAGAAGTAATTACATGGAGGCAAACATGTTGCATAACCTATGTTTGGCACTGTACTTTGGGTGTCTTAACCTAATGTTTGGCCCTTTGTTGGTACTTAACGTATTGTTCTGATAAGTGGTTCTCCATGTCACCCTCATTTCCTTAAACTATTGTGCCGCACTTGATACCAAATTAAGTAATTAGTTATGCCCTCCCACCATTAGCTGGTACACTTTTCGAATGTCACATGATTTGAATGCCATTTCTGGAGCATTCTTCTTTGTCACCCACCCCCTTAAACTACTGTGCTGCGCAATACATAAAAATTATGCATATTATCCTAATGTTCTGCACTTAACCTGCTGTTCTGTTCCATGTCATCCACTCATGCACACCTTCCCCCAACTGTTGTACCACTGAGACCGCCTTGTTATAAAAAAAAAAAAAGTATGCAAATTACTTGAATCGATATTCTTCACATGTGTGGTGTAGTTATTTTTAATTTACTGCATCCTACTTGTCAGTGAAATTGATGGAATATAGTTTAAAAAAAGATCGCCAATAGAAATCTCGTCCTGCCACTCGACACCCAACGCCATGCCACCGAATCTGCACATGTCCCCCAGGAATTGGGATGCACCAGCAGTCTCTCCAAATTGAAGATGTGGCGTCAGCTGCCAAGCGAAGCGTAGGTGTCAGTTTGGGTCATGCAAGGATGAGGCGGCGGCATCTCTTTCATACTTGAGACCTGAGAAATTCTGTCAAAATACATGTTCACCTAAGCACCATTGCTGGCGCGATGATGCACAGGTGTGGCGCGGGTCCAGTGGCAAGAGAGTTGTTCCAATGCTTCCCAGAATAGCACATCATGCATTGTTCCTAGCGTCCTAACGGGACAACCTGTTCGTCGCTGAATTTACCAGTCAAACTGCTGCTGCTGCCAGTGTGGGAGCACTGTCCGCCATTGTTTTGTGACGACGAGACTTTCAGCGGCAAAATTATTTTGTACAGACCACTACATTCCACAGACAGTTAAACCCTGCAAAAGTTGTCTAGAGATCATCAAATAAATACGAGACTCACAAGAATAATGGGAGCCAGAAACATATTTACCCGTGTAACTACAATTAAATATTACGATTGCTGCTGCAGTCTGACACTGATCAATTTACAGGTAATGTCTCCTCTTGACGATTGTGGTTCTGGAGCAAATCTCAGTATCTATAGTGCACATAATTTTTCATGTACAAATCTCTGTCATACCCTCATGGTTATCGATATGCTGAATCTATACGTCCCTCATGATGGGACACACAGTCATCTTCCCTCGTCATGCCACAACATAAGCCACAGTAACATTGCCGTGCAATATATACACGTGTTACACAAACAGTGCAGTTATGTTCTATATCTGTATAGCACCCAAAAATTTGTGGTATGCCTACACTCACATCGGCTATATGTCTCGATTCTCCTCAGTCCAAGGAAATTATCTAACAAAGTCTTTGAATCAATGCTTCAGGAAGGTGCTGCATCCTGACAAGATTCTCTCAAACAAAAGTTATGATTGACTGGCGTCTGGCACTATGTGTGATAATAAATGCTGCACCTGCGGACGTAATGCTTGCAAAGACATCACCAATGCAGGGTGGTGTACTGTAATCAACATTACTAGAACAAGAAGAAAAATGTGAGGGTACGTTGAGGTGTGCCGATGAGGGGACATCCTACAAAGTGGCCTACAGATCGTCAAATAAGGAAAGACTCTCACTCAATTACACCGCTCTGCCACTGAGGGTGGGAGATTGAATATTAGAGCATAAAACTGATCTCCAACACGGAAAAATAGCACTGCCTGCCATGCCAATGTAGTAAACATATAATTCGTATACTACACCATACAAAATCGCCCCTTTTACATCATTCATATAGCTATCAACAGCCAGACACTCGTACAAATATTGTGAAGACAGACAGCATAAGCTCATGCACCATAGGTATACTCCTTGCTGCACTAGATATTTCCTGTGAGGTCATTCACTCACAATGCGTAACCAGAACCCTCTCAGTGGACCAAAATCACTCTGAGATCTGTTCCACAAATTCGGGGCCGCCACAAACACATTACTGTTTCTGGTTCTAATGTCTCTGTGCACTATGGGACTTAACATCTGAGGTCATCAGTCCCCTAGAACTTAGAACTACTTAAACCTAACTAACCTAAGGACATCACACAGATCCATGCCTGAGGCAGAATTCAAATGGTTCAAATGGCTCTGAGCACTATGGGACTTAACTTCTGTGGTCATCAACTTAGAACTACTTAAACCTAACTAACCTAAGGACATCACACACATCCATGCCCGAGGCAGGATTCGAACCTGCGACCGTAGCAGTCCTGCGGTTCTGGACTGCGCGCCTAGAACCAGGCAGAATTCGAACCTGTGATCATAGCATTTGCGCGTTTCCGGACTGAAGTGCCTAGAACTGCTCGGCCACCTCATCCGGCTACTGTTTATGGTCTCGACCAGCTTGCTTCCTTTTCTACACCCATCTCCACACTCTGGGATTACAAGAACACATGTTTTTTGGCATGGTTTCCCATAATATTTTACCATTTATGCTATACATCTCGATATAAATCACATAGCAGTATCCTACTGATCAGTCATGCAACGTAACTCCAAAGATATACACTGGAAATTATTTCTCTACAAACCCGAAACTTGAGCGAGGTGGAGCGTGCTGTAAGTCACTAAGTAACTAGAAATTTATATCGTCTGTGAAGACCTTTATGTGAGAACTCGAGAAAAATCGAGGAAACTGATATTTTCTCTCAAGAATACCGATGTTGGTGATGTAACAGATCCCAAATCACCGCCTATAATTTACAAAGTCAAGTAAGATCTCTCTCATATCTAGAGAACTGGCAAACGTGTCTTCCACCTGCTAGACGCACACACCACAATCGATGTTCCCTCAACTAAATAAAAGTGCGAAATGTGCAGAAGCAATCAACCAGACAATTTACAAGGGAGGGAATAATGGTACAGCGCAAACACACGTCCATATTGAATCTTCTAAAATTTCCATGCGATCACTAAATCTATCCAACACATAACAAGTATTAGTTCGCTATTAAGCAGTCTAGTGGACAGCTCGGTTAAGTCAGGTACACTCCTACACTCCAACAGGCCTCCCCATTTGAACGGCTTCTACCATTAATGGGAAGCGTGAATCATTCCCGTCACAGGTCACCGGCGCTGCACGCCAAGCACGCATAGACAAAATCGTCCTAGGAAAAAATCCGGCCTCATGTATATTTTGTGCCTGTACTTACAACTAAATGATACGATTGCAGTCTCAGTTGAATGACATTCGACAATGAGCGACGTATTGGAAATACACCCTGCTGACAGCTGTGGCTCTGGAAATAGAAATATCTAAACCATCCTAATGACGAGATATACTCTTCCCTTTACTATCACAGTACTCCACATCAAATCCAGACCTTCCTTAAGACTGGACATAGTCATTTCCTTTGCACATGTCAGAACACGAGCACGTACTTTATAAGCCTGATACTCAAAGCGAACCTATCACGCACCCCTTACTATTAAGTGTAATACTTCATCAATAACTGCTGGCGATACGAAATAATACTGACCGAAAATCAACAATGAGTGGACACGTCTCAGAAGTTTTTCTTGCGGGTGCCAGCACCTTGTCTTAGAAAGATGGGCGTAATCGTCTTACAAACCGCTATATGTTGAAAAAAGCATAACCATATTACCATCACAAGAGGTCTTGGTTCTACAGGTGCACACAAGTATCCATGTTAAAAGCTGTACCGGCTTTATAAATCCACGTATGGCATTACCTTCGAATCATGTGGTTTTTCCAGACAAATACTGTGACACCGAATACAGTCGTTGACCGCCGGAGTGTATATTATCAGACCAGCAACGCAGTTACACGTTGCCGACGGTGCACCTCGTAATAAAGTTACCGAATTTTGAAAGTGATTCGGCTAAGAAGCTTGGTATGAAACCGGTATCTTCAGCTCCCTCCCGCCGCCGCCACTAGATATATCTCCAGTATTTGTAAAACATACTGTCTCGATGCCATGTCAGAGGTTCTGTGATATATCCACTCAGTTTCAGGCGATGATTGATTGAGAAGGATCACAAACAGTAGTAGAAGGTGTGATGTTTGAGGTTTTAAAAATGTACACTAGCTTTTTACATCTCTAGTGCTACGCTTTCGGTAGAAATGAGGTCTTTGATTTGGAATCAAGTCCTTCCATTCAACCTCATACCTGCATTGATTACTATGGAGTAGTTCTTTAAGATCACAGCCACTAGTGAATCATATATCTGGCACTCTCGTATCTAGAAACGAGCTACTTTTCTCTAACTTATCTGCTACATTAAAATTCTAACATTGTTTTAGGTAGCCCCAATGCATCTTGAAACTACCTCTTAGACTCGGCGTTACCGTCCCTGAAGCTTCGCGCAAGTGATCATTCCAGTGTAAGTCGAAACTGAGTAGATGTCGGAGAAAGCTATATCTACCACCTTCTGCAACCAGTGTAGAAACAGGCGAAGCTGAGTTACTGTGACAGAACTATGTTTTGACCATTCAATAGAAACAAAGCCTGCTACTGCAACGCGAGGTAGTATAAAAGCCAATACGGCAACTGGGAGAAGGATGTGGATTTTGCTACTGCATTGTGGTGCTACTCCAAACTATAAGCCGGTATTACAAATCCAAGTCCCTCAGGGACGATTCACGTATATACCCCAACATTCTATCATAGTTATTCTGTACCATCCACCAGAGGAAAATTATGTACTATAAAAGCTCCAATAACATCATCTGATAGAGAACTCAATAAGATTTTTACCGCATCTCTCTCCTCTGATATATCGAAAACAAATACTCGCATTTTTCTTGTTGTTCTATTGATAGTGATGTTGATTACAGTACACCAACCCACGTCGGTCATGCCTTTGCGAGCATTACGTCCACAGGTGAGGCATTTATTATCACACATAGTCTGGACGCCTGTCCGTCATATCACCTGTTTGAGAGAATTCTGGCAAGATGCAGCACTTTCAAGAAGCGCTGATTTGAGAACTTTGTTAGATAATTTCCTAGGACTGAGGAGAATCGAGACATACAGCTAGCGTGAGTGTAGGCATACCATAATGTTTTTGGGCGCTATACAGATATAGAACATGACTGCACTGTTTGTGTAAACTGTGTATATATTGCAGTGTAATGTTACTGTGGCTTATGTTGAGACATGACCAAAGAAGATGAGTTTGTGTCCTATCATGATGGATGTATAAATTCAGCACATCAATACCCATGAGGCTATGGGAGACGTTTGTACGTGAAATATTATGTGCGCTATAGATACTGAGATTCGTTCCAGAACCACAGCCGTCAAGAGGAGACATTACCTGTACATCGATCGGTGTCAGACTCCAGCAACAATCGTAATATTTAATTGTAGTTACACTGGTAAATATGTTCCTGGCTCCCAATATTCTTGTGAGTGTTGTATTTATTTGATGATCTCTAGACAACTTTTGCGGGGTTTAACTGTCAGCAATGTAACGGTCTATACAAAACAATTTTGCCGTTGAAGGTCTCGTCTGCACAAAACAACGGCAGGCGGTGCTGCCACACTGCCAGCAGCAGCAATTTGACGGGTAAATTCAGTGACGAACAGGCTGTCCCGTTAGGATCACTAAAAACTGTGCACCTTGTGCTATTCTGGGAAGCCTTGGAACATCTCTCTTGCCGCTGGACCCGCACTGCAACTAGGCGTCATTGCTCCAACAACGATGCCTAGGTGAACATGTGTTTCACAGGAATTTCTCAGGTGTCAAGTATGAAAGAGATGCCGCTCTCTTATCCTTGCATGATCCGAACTGGCACCTACGCATCGCTTGGCAGCTGACAACCATGTTGTCACTTCGCAGGAACTGCTGGTGCATCCCACCTCCTGGGGGACATGTGCATATTCGGCCGCATCGACGTCGGGCATCGAGTTCAAATGGTTCAAATGGCTCTGAGCACTATGGGACTTAACTTCCGAGGTCCTCAGTCCCCTGGAACTTAGAACTACTTAAACCTAACTAACCTAAGGACATCACACACATCCATGCCCGAGGCAGGATTCGAACCTGCGACCGTAGCAGTCGCGCAGTTCCAGACTGAAGCGCCTAGATGCGCTCGACCACCACGGCTGGCACGGGCATCGAGTGGCAGAATGTGTTTATTATTAGCGATCTTTTGTTTAAACTACATTCTATCGATTTCACCGACCAATAGGGTGCTGTGAATGGAAAAAAAGCTACCCCATACACGTGAAAAATATCGATTCAATTAATTTGCAAAATTCTTTTATATCAAGGCGGTCTTAGTGGTACAATAGTTAAGGGGAGTGTGTGCGTTAGTGGATGACATGGAGCAAAACAGCAGGTGTCCTCGCAGCGCACGGAGCAAGAAGATTGAGGTTCAGTCTCGCTGCCACTTTCTGACATGTGTACGGGTCTCAAATCATCCGACGTTTCCTCTTTGCAACTATTCCCTTTCTTCGTTTCTGCTGCAGTCTCTACCGATAGGGGTGGTTCAGGCAAACTGATCTGCACCCGCTCCTGTATCTCACACGGCTTAGTTTCAGAGGTGGCTGGCGCATCGCTGCTATCCAGTGGTAACTGCCCCGGTGAGGATGACGGTGCCGAATCGACGTCCGTCCTACCGCGAATGTCTTTGGCACTGCATTCCACCTGAACTGGCATCTCCGCCTCGCTAACACGTTCCGGCTGCCGGGGTGGTGGTACAGTCCCTGCGACTACCTCACTCAATAGCGGAACAAGCTTTTCACTACCGTCTGCAGGACGTTCCCGTGGAAGTTGAAATGGACGTCGACGTGTACAGTTCATCCGCAGATGTTCTGGTGAATGGCAGATCGAACAGGTAGGGGGTTGTCCAATGTAAGTTACGTGTGCACGACAGCCGCCAATGGCAACATACGAAGGTATATGCTTTGCGAAGTCTACACGTACACTTCGCACCCCGCTGTTAACTTGGTAGCGATATGCACTCGACCATTTTTCATTTGTAACTGACAAAACAACGCCGTACAGTGACAGAGAACGTGCAATCAGGTCATTAGGGCACTCAGGTGGCACATTAAATACCCTGACGGTTCTCACTCCGTATCCCGAAGGCACGATTTGGACCTTACCAATACTGCCATCATTATGACGAAATGGTCTCACACCAGCATGCTCCTCAACGAATTTCTCATAAGTGTCCCTCGAAATAAATTTGATAAATAACGAGTACTGCACAAAGTCCAACTGGAACGTGTCGACTATATCTTCAGGCAATTTAAGATCCTCAAAGATCCGCTCATGAATTTCAAAAGCCGTCGGTCGCAAGGCAGCGCGATCGAAAACACACTGAACGCTGTTCGCTCTGTTAATTGTCGACATCGTACTTACAACAGTGGTACAGAAACAAACGTTAACAGCGCTCGCACACGCTGCTCAGCTCTCCACCTCAGCAGTGTGCGTTAGACCGCACGGCCAACCGGGCGGGCTATGTTACTTTCTCAGAATAAATCATCACCCCTTATACTTTCCGTTATTAATTGGAGAGGTGTGGGAATTATTATTAATAACCAAGTCTCCTTTAGACCTACGGGAATTAATTTGAAATATCTTACAATGAATTGTAAGTGGTTTACTTCTTATGTACAATTCCCTACTTGGGACTTGCAGCGGCATCATATATATCAAAACACTAATATAGCAATGCATCTCTAGACTATTTTAATTACAAATTTATGCGAAATACCGAAAGTAAATATCAGATACACAGGTACGCTATAGGTGTTAATCATTCGTGACGATAACCTTATTGCGAAAACAGTGTTATGCGACTGTTGTGATGTTAATGTGGTGGTCATAACTGTCCTTGCTGCCCCGGTGGCTCACTCACCGTGGCTTCAGGTTGTATATAAATACAATAGCTGACGTGATAGCTTAGCTTCAGTGCTATTTTGACATGATAACAGCACAGTAGACTGGAAATTATGCGTACAAATATATGCAAATTTTTGCGTATCAGATGTGGCGACCAGTCGAATGTCTTAGTGTAGCTCCCATCGTTTTAGCGCCAAATGACGGAACTTTCAAAGAAGCTAAAGCTCTGTAGAGACATTGTCGCTTACCATAACCGTCGAGCAAGATTGTAGGTGTTTAATATTTTGAACACTATTCAAGTGAAACGAGGTTCAAATCTCCAGGTGACCATCGCGATTTAGGATTTCTCCGGATTTTCTCAATCACTTCAGGCCAATAGAAAAATTTCATTTCATAAAGCATGTTCCCCTGCTCCTATCCTTATCCAATTCAGCCTGCGCTCTGTGTCCAGTGGTCACAGACGGAACGCTGATGTAAGACTCTACTTTGTGTCCGTTTTCTTTCCCTTCTATACTCGACCTTCAGAGTGCCTTTCTCTCTGAGTAGTGGTTATGTTGCAAGAGTATTTTAGAATCTGGTTCGCAGAAAGCTATGATTAAATATTTTAGGCGATCACCATGGTATCCACGGCATAATTGCAAAGATAGTGATCAGTGAGAGCCAACCAAAGTGAAACCAACATGTAATAACGGTACAACAGTCTAGCGAAATCCAAGAAGCGGTGAAGCAGTAAAGTAAAAGTTCCGCGTTCTGGCCCTAGGCGGGCCAGTCAGGCCCCATTGACCACCCTCTCATCCTGGAAGTGGCATGTGGTCAGCACACCGCTCTCCAGCTCTCTGTCGGGTTTCTTGACCATGGAACGTTGACTGGCGCTCAGTTGGCCTCACAAGGCTGAGTGGACCCGCCATCACTTCTCTCACAAAGCAAAAGCCCCTGACAGTCGAACTCAGGTCCACAGCGTGACTGTCAGCCGCGCTGACTACTCACAAGGGAAACTCCCCGTCGCACCCCCTGCAGATTTAGTGATAAAATGGCTCAGTGGATAGCCCGTCAAAAGCTAAACAGATTTCAAGCACGAAAACATTAAGAAGGTCTACTGAAATGTGGAAAAAGAATCAAAATTAAAACAGTGAACGGTCCAAGCTCAAGTCGTACACCATCGAGCAAACTGCCTGAATCGCATCGTTGTGGTTGTGTAGTCATGCCGTTGGACTGCAACGCATGAGATCCGAGTTCAAATAATGATAAACTTTACGTCCAGTCATTGGTGTGTCTGTATTCGTTCTGTAGTCTTGGCAATCGTCATACTGTATAATAGTTATAGAATACAAATCATGCGGTAATAATATATTACCGCCACAAGTAAATGTGATGAATAATGAGAGCAGGCGAGATGCCCCACAGACCTCTCACAGAAATAAAAACAACAAATAAACAAGTGTGAACTGTGTTGCAACACAGGAATTCAAGCGTCAAAACTACCAAAACGGAACCCAAGACGGATAACATGTGGTACTTGTGTAGAACAAAACGGAGGTAAGTTCGTCTCTAGGTCCCTTCCTTACACGTCGCTGATGCAAACGGACGTTACACCACGACACAGACACATATTTAAGTACAGCGAACAGACATATCAATGACCGGTCGGACAGTTCGTAATTTTGTGTAAGAAAAAATAATGTGCTGTGAAGGAGATTTGAACACGGATCTCCCGTGTCGTAGTCACAATTTGACCACCACGACGCCAGGGCCGTGAGTGATTAGGCGATGCTGCAGATCTTGATCTTCGATCGTACACTTTTTCAATTTTGCTTCTTGTTTCACGGTTCAGTGCACCTTCTTCCTGTTGATCTGTGTCCAGTTTTTGGCAGGCTATCCACTTACCACTACATCGGAAGGGGTGCGACAGGGAGTTTCCTTTGTCAGCTACCTAGGCAGACAGTGAAGTAGTCTCAATGCCCAATTAGCCTAGATCGCGAAACCGAATGCACATATATAACTGATTCGCCCCAATGGGCGGTGAACCACAACCTCAGTGCGTATGCACAACTTTCGACCTCTAGCTGAAATCTAAAATCAGCGATCATGGATGACATGGGCTGGGAGTGCGGATAGGTGGCGCTAGCTGGGAGTGTGGCTCGACCGGGGAACGTGCTGTAATATTCCGCACAGTTCTGGGCTTGTGTCCAAACGGCGGAGTGACTGACGTAACTATCTACAGGTTAGAGTCCCAGCCCGGCACACATTTTCCCTCATCGTCGTTGATCCCGCATGAAGTCCCGATGCAGGTGATATAACAGTTCCTTCCCTTCCCTTTCCTTTCTGCTCCCTCCACCTTCAGTTTATATACGAAAGTACATCGTTGATGAGTTGACGAAGTATCACTAACAGAGCAACGCGAACACCACTACTCATTTTACAGACAGAACACTCGACTGACAACTGTTGAGTGTTTACAATGACTTCATACCACAAGTGATTGCTGAATATGAATTTGATAAAGAAAGTCAACTGTGTGTATAATAATTGTAGTTCCTTCGCTGTTTCAATGACTTAGTGATGACTGGATGTGTTGCTGACCGAGTGTCCATAATTCAGTATCTTTTGCGTAGCTGTTTCATCTTAAATACCTCTCCGCATGGCGATCGTATAGGTGACAATGAGTCACAAGGGACTCATAAAACAATGACCGATGTGCTTCTTAACTCCAACTAACTGTTAAGGTTTTAAATTCTTACTTTTGAAAATTTGAAATGTATATTTCTCTTCGCTCCAGAATTTCACTTCTCGTTTAAATATATCGTATTTATGTGGAACTGATTTTCTCCGTTGTCCTCGCAGCGGCAGAATTTGGCGTCGCAGGAGAAGTAAAAAAGGCATCACCGCGATAAAAATCACTCTAGCTGTTGCATTACACTTCCAATGATTTGAGTTAACTCCACTGAACCACAGTCATCGTAGATTTTGTTTGGTGCTCCGTACATTATTGGTCGTTCACAGCTTGTTCGTGAAATATTTAAAATATTGGGTCATTATCAACTCATGAACAGCTCTCTCCGCCTAAACGCTATGCATATCGTCAGTTCTTCATCAATACAATATAAAGGCCACGCGAGTCTAAGGCTCCTGCTTTGAGAGAACGTGTTGGAAGCAAGAATACTACCAACCGAGATGCAGAAGTAGCAGTTCGTGCAACTGCTCTAATACAGTAATACAGTTGAAGATTGGTTTGGCGCAAAGAAGTTTTCCGTATATTATTCGTAAACTTCAATTTTACCTTCCGATATCGAGTCTTACACGACAATTATGTTTAATATTTTTTGAGGTGCAGCTGATAGGCTATCCAGTAAAGTTGTTATTCTGTGGAGAACATACTATGAACGAACTTTGGCATGCCTCACAGCAAAATTAATCTTTGTTGATACTGGTTCAGCTGTATTTGATTTAGATCCTCCGAATGACAGTAGAAAATTTCTCTTATACCACATGTATCGGTGTGGTATTTTTCCGTTGATAGTGACAGGAGGTTCCGGTTGGCGCGTCTTTCAAATCGCCACGAGACAAAAACATAAATTCCAACTTGAAAAACGTTTCAGCTTGTTAGTGTTCCCCTCGCCTTAGCCATGGCGGAATACCCTTAATTCCACCGGTGGCTCACATAGAATTGCCACACAGTTAGTGTGTACTATAGAGAATGTCAGTGTCAGTTGGGGGAGTCCGTCGAGTCCAGGGACGGTCGCGTTAAAGACATGAAAGAGGATATAACACAGACACTTAACAGGGGAAAGACGAAAGGATACCGCGAGTGATTTACGCAGATTGTAACTTACGTAAATTATTTCAAATAACTGGAAGAATTATCACTGTTTATCGAAGAAGGTAGAACTGTGATTTCAACAATGTGCATGAGGTAGCTGCAAGTAATAGCGACTGATATCCGGTAATAAATTCCTAAAGCGTCTTTAAACTTGACTTAAACTGATATTATTCAACACCATGCCAGTGATTAATAGTACATACTCGTAATAATGACCTTAACTGTGATGGTACTGGTTAGGGCACGCGGCCGTTATTAAATATGAATACGGTCAATGGACGGGAATTCTGGTACTAATGAAACGGTCCGATTAGCAAATATTAATTGAACTGTGATAACAGTTCACTAGTAGAGAACTGAGGTATGCCATAATTTTTCGTGGACCTACGATGTAATTCACCTCAGTTACTATTCTAACCGAGAACTGCTATTCCGAAATGAGATAACAGTGTAGTTCCACTTGCAAAGTAAGACTAAGAAAACACATTCGACATCAATTTTCTAGTCCACTAAGAATCTTGGTATAGATGAAACAGATCTCAGATAAATTTAACTGATCGCAATATACGAGGGCGCGCTGAAAAACAATGCCTCCGAACTTTTTATGGGAAAACTCTTAAGAGTCTTAAATAAAACAAAAGCTATTCTTCATATCTACATATTTATTTCTCAACATAGTCACTCTGGCGACGAATAAATTTCTCCCACCGAGAGACCAGTATGTTTATAGCATCGTTGTAGAATGTTCGACTTTGTTGACCGTTCCACAACCTCACCTCTGCTTGCGTTGCTCCATCGCTATCAAAGTCATGTCCTCGAAGGCGTGGCTTAAGTTTTGGAAACAACTGAAAATCGGATGGGGCCAGGTCGGGACTGTATGGAAAACTCGTGTGTGGTCTGGCATTATCATACTGATGAAGCGGGTTCTCCATGTCTGGACAACTCTTCGAAATCGAAAGTCTGTTAAATTTTAAAGCGTGCTGTTTCTCAGGCACCGGCACAGTTGCTTTAAACATAGGAAAGTTACACACTACAATGCGGAGCCCTCTAGCGGCATAGGACTGCAAATATGTAGACGTGAAGAATAAAGATATAGAATATTAATAATGTTTGTTTTATTTAAAAAGCTTTACGAGTTTTCATATAGTAAATTCGAAGACATTACTTTTCAGCACATTCTCGTAATTACTCGTAACAATAACCTTAACTGTGATAGTGCTGTCTGGGGCACGCGGCCGTGTTAAAACTGAATACGACCAATGCGTGTGAGTCCTGTTAATAATTAAACAACCCTGTTGTCATATATTTATTGCACTGCTATAACAATTTACTAGCAGAGAGCTTAAGTACTCCATCATTTCTTGCGGACTTACGATGCAGTTCATTTCAGACACTTTCCTAAGAACTACTGTTCCGAAGACACTTAACAGTGTAGCTCCTCTTACAGAGTAAGGCTAAGTTAACATACCACCTTTTTTAGGTCTCCGTGTAAGTTTGGATACATGAAACAGACAACCAATATATTTAACAGGCCAGAATATATTTTTGGAGAAAATCAAGCGAGACATGCAGTGGGCATAAAACATAGTGAGTATATCTTCTATTATATTCTGAAGACACTAAGCTTGTTTATCGATCATGTGTACTACCTCCAATTATTAAATCAAAACTGAAAATCTTTGTTATTTTCACGTTTGTACGTATCCGCATCTATTCTATCAGTTTGATCAATTCAAGCTTCATTATCTTTTGCGCTTGTGAGAGAAACACGTTTCGAGTTACACTATCTAAATTGGTGTTTGCAACTTGACGGCCTATTGGCACTCTGTTGCAGGGTTCTCCTTGTCGCATCGGGAGTCCATTACGCGCTAGAAACGCGCGATCTGCATAATGATATACGAGCACTGTTTTAGGTTAGATGAAATTATGATATTCCTATGTGGAATCATGAGTCCAAAGACATAACATGAAATCATATCGTCTCGCAAAAAAATAAGTGGAAAGTGCGATCTTGAAAATTCTTATAGGTAACTGCTGAAGCAGTAGCAAAACATTATCACAATTCATCCTTCTCTAGAAATGTTATCCCATTCAGTTTGTACTAGGTATCAAGAGGTGGCTGGATTCGTGGGTAGAAAGTTATAAAATTATTGGCGGTATGTGGCGTATGATAAAAATAAGTTGTATTTCCCAGGAGAAGGAGTATTAACTATAGAAAATTAAAATATTACATTGAAAAAGTTACGGCATGTATAAGTCTGTGTCCCGATTTGAATAAAAATGACGGTTCATTGTGGAATGAAGTTAGTATCGTATTTTTATTGGCATTATATTGAAATAATTCTAGTAGTCGAACAATTATTGAGGACAGGAAGCTCGATATTGCGGAATCACCCATGGTATGCAATAATGGCAGGAGGTAAGTTTATTTACCGAATATTGATCGAAACATCATGCATTCACTGTTGGCGTCACTCTTTCGTCATAGTGCTGAACGCATTTACCAATAGCTATCTCGAGCAACTGCTCTGACAGCCGCACGCAACATAAATATTTTAGATGCTCTGGCAACTAACAGACCTGACGTGTAGTAACTGTTACCAAACAGACAGACATCGGCGACCTCTTACGTCATCATAACGACGACGGTTAGTAGCTATCAAGAATGATTTTTTGTGAGTTTATGATTTACAATCGAGGTCATTAAAGACAGATATGTTTGCGTGAGCAAATAAGCCTTTACTAATGTCTTATATACAAAACGACTTGAGAACATTTCGCTTGTATTCGACACACGTAGAAGAGCTGTGTTCCGGATTTGTTCCATATATGGACAGAAGAGGTAAGCCCGGCTAAATAAGTAATATACGGTAAAGACTAAGAAAGCACCGAGCATTGCAGTCTCGGCTCAATCGAGACTAACTGGAAAAGTAGAGTAAAGGAAAGAGCAAATTGCGGTTCTATGAGAAGAGCTATGTGTGACGATTATAGGCAACTACAAAACATTATTCGGAGTGTTCTGGAATTGAGGAAGGTCAGTAAGGAAATCGAAAGCTTCAGTCTAATAAGTTACCAATCAGATTTGTGCCAAAATAAAAGACAGTAAACGGAAAGACCAAATCTTAAATGCAGTTGTAACACAAGTGTACACACAGGAAAATTTAGTACCTTAGCACTGTCTAACATGCAGACTCTCATTTGAAATTAATGAAAAACAGAAAGCTGAGCCTTGACGGGAAACTTTGTTAGGTTTTACATTAATAACGCTATGGAATCACCCCCCCCCCCCTCCCATGAACCATGGACCTTGCCGTATGTGGGGAGGCTTGCGTGCCCCAGCGATACAGATAGCCGTACCGTAGGTGCAACCACAACGGAGGGGTATCTGTTGAGAGGCCAGACAAACGTGTGTTTCCTGAAGAGGGGCAGCAGCCTTTTCAGTAGTTGCAAGGGCAACAGTCTGGATGATTGACTGATGTGGCCATGTGACACTAACCAAAACGGTCTTGCTGTGCTGGTACTGCGAACGGCTGAAAGCAAGGGGAAACTATGGCCGTAATTCTTCCCGAGGGCATGCAGCTTTACTGTATGGTTAAATTATGATGGCCTCCTCTTGGGTAAAATATTCCGGAGGTAAAATAGTCCCCCATTCGGATCTCCGGGCGGGGACTGCTCAAGAGGATGTCGTTATCAGGAGAAAGAAAACTGGTGTTCTACGGATCGGAGAGTGGAATGTCAGATCCCTTAATCGGGCAAGTAGGTTAGAAAATTTAAAAAGGGAAATGGATAGATTAAAGTTAGATATAGTGGGAATTAGTGAAGTTCGGTGGAAGGAGGAACAAGACTTCTGGTCAGGTGACTACAGGGTTATAAACACAAAATCAAATAGGGGTAATGCAGGAGTAGGTTTAATAATGAATAGGAAAATAGGAATGCGGGTAAGCTAATACAAACAGCATAGTGAACACATTATTGTAGCCAAGATAGATACGAAGCCCACGCCTACTACAGTAGTACAAGTTTATGTGCCAACTAGCTCTGCAGATGACGAAGAAATTGAAGAAATGTATGATGAAATAAAAGAAATTATTCAGATTGTGAAGGGAGATGAAAATTTAATAGTCATGGGTGACTGGAATTCGGCAGTAGGAAAAGGGAGAGAAGGAAACGTAGTAGGTGAATATGGATTGGGGGTAAGAAATGAAAGAGGAAGCCGCCTGGTAGAATTTTTCACAGAGCACAACTTAATCATACCTAACACTTGGTTCAAGAATCATGAAAGAAGGTTGTATACATGGAAGAAGCCTGGAGATACTGACAGGTTTCAGATAGGTTATATAACGGTAAGACTGAGATTTAGGAACCAGGTTTTAAATTGTAAGACATTTCCAGGGGCAGATGTCGATTCTGACCACAATCTATTGGTTACGTAGATCAAAACTGAAGAAACTGCAAAAAGGTGGGAATTTAAGGAGATGGGACCTGGAGAAACTGACTAAACCAGAGGTTGTAGAGAGTTTCAGGGAGAGCATAGGGGAACAATTGACAGGAATGGGGGAAAGAAATACAGTAGAAGAAGAATGGGTAGCTTTGAGGGATGAAGTAGTGAAGGCAGCAGAGGATCAAGTAGGTAAAAAGACGAGGGCTAGTAGAAATCCTTGGGTGACAGAAGAAATACTGAATAATTTAATTGATGAAAGGATAAAATATTAAAATGCAGTAAATGAAGCAGGCAAAAAGGAATACAAACGTCTCAAAAATGAAATCGACAGGAAGTGCAAAATGGTTAAGCAGGCATGGCTAGATGACAAACGTAAGGATGTAGAGGCTTATCTCACTAGGGGTAAAATAGATACAGCCTACAGGAAAATTAATGAGACCTTCAGAGAAAAGAGAACCACTTGTATGAATATCAAAAGCTCAGATGTAAACCCAGTTCTAAGCAAAGAAGGGAAAGCAGAAAGGTGGAAGGAGTATATAGAGGGTCTATACAAGGGTAATGTACTTGAGGACAATATTGTGGATATGGAAGAGGATGTAGATGAAGATGAAATGAGAGATATAATACTGCGTGAAGAGTTTGACAGAGCATGAAAGACCTGAGTCGAAACAAGGCCCCGGGAGTAGACAACATTCCAATAGAACTACTGAGAGCCTTGGGAGAGCCAGTCCTGACAAAAATTCTACCATCTGGTGAGCAAGATGTATGAGACAGGCGAAATGCCCTCAGACTTCAAGAAGAATATAATAATTCCAATCCCAAAGAAAGCAGGTGTTGACAGATGTGAAAATTACCGAACTATCAGTTTAATAAGTCACAGCTGCAAAATACTAACGCGGATTCTTTATAGACGAGTGGAAAAACTAGTAGCAGCCGACCTCGGGGAAGATCAGTTTGGATTCCCAAGAAATGTTGGGACACGTGAGGCAATACTGACCCTACGACTAATCTTAGAAGCTAGATTAAGGAAAGGCAAACCTACATTTCTAGCATTTGTAGACATAGAGAAAGCTTTTGACAATGTTGACTGGAATACACTCTTTCAAATTCTAAAGGTGGCAGCGGTAAAATACAGGGAGCGAAAGGCTATTTACAATTTGTACAGAAACCAGATGGCAGTTATAAGAGTCGAGGGACATGAAAGGGAAGCAGTGGTTGGGAAGGGAGTGAGACAGGGTTGTAGTCTCTCCCCGATGTTATTCAATCTGTATATTGAGCAAGCAGTGAAGGAAACAAAAGAAAAATTTGGAGTAGGTATTAAAATCCATGAAGAAGAAATAAAAACTTTAAGGTTCGCCGATGACATTGTAATTCTGTCAGAGACAGCAAAGGACTTGCAAGAACAGTTGAATGGAATGGATAGTGTCTTGAAAGGAGGGTATAAGATGAACATCAACAAAAGCAAAACGAGGATAATGGAATGAAGTCGAATTAAGGCGGGTGATGCTGAGGGAATTAGATTAGGAAATGAGACACTCAGAGTAGTAGAGGAGTTTAGCTATTTGGGAAGCAAAATAACTGATGATGGTCGAAGTAGAGAGGATGTAAAATGTAGACTGGCAATGGCAAGGAAAGCGTTTCTGAAGAAGAAAAATTTGTTAACATCCAGTATAGATTTAAGTGTCACGAAGTCATTTCTGAAAGTATTTGTATGGACTGTAGCCATGTATGGAAGTGGAACATGGACGATAAATAGTTTGGACAAGAAAGAATAGAAGCTTTTGAAATGTGGTGCTACAGAAGAATGCTGAAGATTAGATGGGTAGATCACATAACTAGTGAGGAAGTATTGAATAGGATTGGGGAGAAGAGAAGTTTGTGGAACAACTTGACTAGAAGAAGGGATCGGTTCGTAGGACATGTGTTGAGGCATCAAGGGATCACCAATTTAGTATTGGAGGGCAGCGTGGAGGGTAAAAATCGTAGAGGGAGACCAAGAGATGAACACACTAAGCAGATTCAGAAGGATGTAGGTTGTAGTAGGTACTGGGAGATGAAGAAGCTTGCAGAGGATAGAGTAGCATGGAGAGCTGCATCAAACCAGTCTCAGGACTGAAGACCACAACAACAACATGGAAACACCCTTCTTCATATTTTACATTTATGGTGAATATACCACCCAGTGAACAATTTCATATAACCTGCACAAAGCGAAAACTACTGTCGGTTATAAGAACGGCAAAAGAACTAAAGGACGGGGGCAAGGATGATTTGTGTTTAAGTCCCCCTCTACGACTGGGTCATCACATACCGAGCGCAAGCCATATATGGGGAAAGGATATGGATGAAAATCGGCAGTGTCCTTTTCAAAGACACTATCCTCGAATTTGAATAAACGATTTATGGTAAGCACTAAAATACCAAACCTGGATGGCGGAATGGGGTTTTGAACCACCGTCTTCCCAAATACGCGTCCATCTCGTAAACAGTACAACATTTAGATCTGATGTGCAGAACTACTGGTGAATATTCTAAGCATTTGCCTGAATATTTTATGACAGAATATAATGCCATTCCTCTTCCAGGAAAACTTCTTTCCTAAACTCTGCCTGGATTTAGTGTAATACACAGTCAATTATCTTCACGTACGATGTCTTGAAAATCGTAAACGTTTGGCGCACAGACAGAGTTCTTCTTCCTAGATTGCTTAAAGACATTCGACATTGTATAACACTGTCAATGAATAACGAAGTTACATGTGTACGCAGTACTTCCCCCTTTTGGGCTGAGCATATTGGTTACGAACAGATATTAGAATCCTGCCTCGGACTCTGAGTATTAATCAGTAATGGTTGAAACGATAATTTCATCGTTGCGTAACTGTAAGGATACGAAATTTTAAATGTGTATGATTGTAATGCACATTAGTGGCAGAAAAGAGTCCAACAGCGTTCAAGTAAAGACTTAATTCTAGGCCACCGGAGTAGGTCACACAAACTGGACAGTTGTAGAAAGAGAGCAATGGAGTATTCACATTTATTTGCACAATTTTCAATTCTTTGCTGAGAGTACTGACCGAGTGTTTAGGACACCAGCTCAGATTAACGAAAGAGACGAGCAGGTACAAATGTAATGGTGGGAAAAAATCAGAACGTCAACACAGAGCTGTGCGACATAAAAGAAAGTTGCTAGGCGTGTTTCTATATCTGAAAGACAATTTGCATTCACATTGCAAGTCAGTTGCATAAGATTAAGTTTCCTATAATACACGCTTTAACGGTCGTGAGCGTCAGTTGCCTTTGAGATTGGACGTCGTGAGTTGATGTTAGTCAAGAATATCTTGAAGGCGACAGAGATGCCATTATCAACACCACAATGAGTTTGTACATGACTGATAGCAGCGGTGGGCACGAGAATGGACGGTGGCAAGAAGATCGGGATCAGGACGGCCACGTAGCACTAACGAGAGGGAAGACCACCGCGTTCGGCGTATGGCTGTGGCGAATCGTACTTCGTCTGCAGCAGCAATTAGAGCAGCGGCCAGCACCTCGGTGGCATAAAGAACTGTTTCAAATCGGTTACTTCAAGGACAGCTCCGAACCAGACACCCCGCAGCGTGCATTCCACTGACCCCAAATCACCGCCATTTGCGACTTCACTTGTGTCAAGCGAGAGCTCTTTGGAGAGAAGGGTTGAGGTCTGTTGTGTTTACTAATGAAAGGTGGATCTGCCTCGGTGCCAGTGATAGTCGTGTGTTGGTCACAAGATGGCCAACTGAGGGCCTACAACTAACCTGCCTCTATGCTAGACACACTGGACCTATACCTGGAGTTATGGTCTGGGGTGCGATTCCGTATGACAGCAGGAGCACTCTCGCGGCTATCCCACGCATTCCGACTGCAAGTCTGTGCATCAGTCTGGGGATTCAACCTGTTGCACTGCCATTCATGAACATCATCCCAGGGGGTGTTTTCCAACAGGATAATGCTCGCCTACTTACAACTGTTGTAAGCCAACATGCTGTACAGAGTGCCGACGTGTTGCCTTGGACTGATCGATCACCAGATCTGTCTCTTACCGAGCACATATGGGACATCATCTGACAACTCCAGCGTCATCCACACCCAGCATTAACCGTCCCTGTATTGACTGACCGAGTGCAACAGGCATGGAAATCCATCCCACAAACTGACATCCGGCATCTGTACAACACAATGCATGCACCTTTGCTTGCTTGCATTCAACATTCTGGTGCTTACACTAGTTATTAATGTATCAGCATTTCACAGTTGCAATGGCTTATCTCGCGCTTACATTAATCTGTGATCTTACAGTGTTGATCACTGTAATAGGTTACCTAGAAAAATGTATTCCTGAAATTTCATTAGTCTACACTAACTGTTTTTTGGTATTGTGATTTTTTCCCGCCGGTGTAGTACGCCAAAGGCAGTGATAATAACAGCGCAAGTGCACTTCGATGTTGGCTGTACAGTGGCTTCTGAAGTACAAAGGCAGAGTGAGAAATACATTTACCCACCTTGAATTCTTCACATCAAAACAGGGCAAAAGCCAATATATCCGAAAAACATTTTTATTTTTAGATGAAAGAACAATTTACGCTCTTATCCAGCCAGGACTTATAATTTAAAAAAAATGCCCTTCGCAAGCCGTCGTTGTCTCACGGATTGTTGGGACTTTTCGAATAATTCTTAACTATGCTACTAGGTTTATCGCAGACTGCCTAACTCACTTAAGGCACGGCCCCTTCAAAAAGGAAACGGCATATTTCCTTTCTCATGCTTCCTCAGCCCAGGATATTACTGAATCGACATGATGTTAGCACCTAATCGTCCTTTTTTATGATAGAATGTTTCCTGGCCTCCCTGGCATGTCGCTACTGCTGCATAAAACTGTTGTTATTTTTAGTCCTTGTAAACAGCATCTGTAAGACGTGCTGGGAAAACAAGATATTATTCGATTATATAATAAAATGAACTGTAATTATCAGTTACAAATTTCAGTTGACGTTATTGCCTAGAAACGTATTAAACGCTAACTTTGTTTAATTTTTAAAAAGAAGAATTTTCAAACATATGTTGATAAGGACTTGTTTCCATGTTTTGGAAATCCACCCCAACATTTGTAAAAGTAATTCTGTTCGTAAATTCCCGTTACAGACTTCTAGGACTTGTAGAGGCGAGTGAGTATATAGTATTTTGAATAGAAACTCATCATCAGAAACGTACTGTTTCCGTGTTGCATACGTTTGAAACCTTTTGCTATGAAGGTATGCAACACGGTAGTCATGGCAGGATGTGCTTACGTCGGATCAGCTGATGTCATTTGACATCTGTCTTACCTTTTTGATATGATTCGAGCCTCATTCACGAGTGTTAGTGTTAGACCAACATAGTTGAGTACAACTTTGCTGAATACACCGATATGATCCTTCTGAATGGCGAAGGTCCCGGTAATGGGAGAGCTGCTAGTCGCCCTTATCAAGACCAACGGCCGACTCTGTCGCATACCCTTGTCACAATTATGCAACGGCTTCGAGAAAGGATACATTCACCCTCAGCAGCACTGACTGTGGTGTTCCAACGAGACGCCGCACAGTCGAACTGGCAGAGGCCGTACTGCATCACGTTGAAGAGAACCCGTCAACGAATATGCGAGCAGTTTCTTTGACTATTAATGAGGGAAACTGTAAAACAAGTGACGTACTGGGTCGTGCCAAATCAATTACCTATAAAAGTGGTCGCGTTACCAACATGTTTTCAAATAGTTATAGCACGGAAACAGTACGTTTCCAGACATGGGTTCCAGTTCAAAATGTTATCTACTCACTTCCGTCTACAAGTCCTAGAAGTTTGCAAGGGGAACTGCCGAACACCCTGTACTTGTAGGAAGATGTGACGGTCACCTGTGTCTAATCCATTGCTTCCGACAATTCTTGATCACTCTGATGCAGCAATCGCGAAGTCACTCTGATATGCAGTAATCTCAGTCCAGCTGTGACATACTGCATATCTCTTTCACATTTTCATTTTGTGTTTGAAGCTCACTTTTTACCGTTAAATGTCGCGTCGTTTCATTATGGGAAGCCTAGTCTCTATTGCTGAGAAATATCAGGACGAGCTTGTGTGCTCGAAAGCAGAAAATCATAAAAGTGCCATACCTTCTGTCCGAAACGTAGTTCCCCAACGTTTTATGCACTTTAGTTTGGGGTACAAAATATAAGCATCCTGATAATTCAACCTTACCTCGGCCAACTGTTCCTCTTTTGTTTCATTCCGTGAGAAGTAGTTGTTCTTTTTAACAAAGTACTACTGCAGTTTACGATTAAATGAATTTTCGGGAGGGATCGTCATATTCACAAGTCCCTGAGGCATATATTACTCTTGTAGTGCCGGCCGGAGTGGCCGTGCGGTTCTAGGCGCTACAGTCTGGAACCGCGAGACCGCTACGGTGGCAGGTTCGAATCCTGCCTCGGACATGGATGTGTGTGATGTCCTTAGGTTAGTTAGGTTTAAGTAGTTCTAAGTTGTAGGTGACTGATGACCTCAGAAGTTAAGTCCCATAGTGCTCAGAGCCATTTGAACCATTTTTTTACTCTTGTAGTTACTGCAGTCTTTTAATTGGTTTCAGGCAAAGCCTTTCCCATCAGATGAGATTTTCACATAATGATGAGAACAGGATATTTGTCTGACTTCGTTACAAAATATATAACACCATGATTTAAATAACGGAAGTGTATAAAGATAAACGAACATTTGTGAAAGATAATCTACAAACTACATTGGTCTGACTGTATTATTACAATAATAGCCACAAATTTCAATAAAAAATATAATTATGTAAATACAAGAGTATACATAATGAAACATAGGAAAAGACGGATGAAATGGAAAATACACAAGTCAGTTCACGAAACTAAGAGACACTCAAAGAGAAAATTAATCCATAATTGTGTTTTTCGATGAAAGCTGGTTCTGCCTCGATGCCAGTGTGTTGGTTAGGAGGTCAATTGAGGGTCTGAAGCCAACACTGTCTGCGTCCTAGACACACTGGATCTACACCTGGAGTTACGGCCTCGGGTGCGATTTCGTATGGCAGCAGAAGCATTTTCCTGGTTATCTCACGCATTTGTACGTTAGTCTGATGATTCGACCTACTGTGTGGCCATTCGCTAACAGCGTTCTAGGCAATTTTTTCCAACAGAATAACGCTCGTCCACATACCGCTGTTATAACCCAACTTGCTTTATAGAGTGTTGACATGTTACCTTGGCCTGCTCGATCACCACATACGTCTCCAATCGACCACACATTGGGATATGATCGGACGATATCTCCAATGTCTTCCACAACCAGCATTAAACGTCCCTATATTGACCAAACAAGTGCAACAGGCACGGAAATCCATTCCACAAACTGATATCCGTGACGTACACAAAACAATGCATACACGTTACCACGCTTGCGTACAACGTTCTGGCAGTATTCTGGTTATTAATGTACCGGTATTTCACCTTTGCATGATTTAGCCTGTGATCTTGCAACATAAATTGCTTAAACGTGTTACTTATACAAATGTATTCCTGAAGTTTCATTAGTGTACGTTAATGGTTTCTTGGTGTTTGGATTTTTTTTGTCAGTGCTTGATGAACTATAAACAACTCCGCGGTTAATTACGACACTTCTGTAGGTAAGAAAAAAGATTGTCTGTATCCTGTTTGGTCATAAAAAAAGCAGCTGCTGGAGAAACATGCAGTTTGGGACCCATCCGTGTATGATTTGGACCACTCATGCAAGTTACGATCCAGTTTAGAGACAGTCGGGGCTCTCAGATTACACAGCGGTACAAATCCTTTAGTTATATAAATATCACATACATCGCAGTGAATTTCTGAAGAGATATCGTTTGAATTTGTGATGAGGTGACGCTTTGCAGCTGTCAAATAATTGTGTAACTTCATTGTAGATGAGCATTAGCTGTTTATTTGTATGCTCGGTGCTACCGGTTTCGATCAGTAGACCGTTATCAAGCCGAAGCCTAACGGCAGACTAAACCCTTAAAGTGCACAGGTCACACTAAGCTGACAAAATAAAAAATATGGCGTTAAATACTGTAGAAATAACTTACAAAGCGTTACCAGCTTGTCACTACAACGTCTGGAATGAACAACTTCGTTGTAAGTAGAAAAAATAGCTTCTGTTATGATGAATAACCTCCAAAAGACACAGATATATGTAGGAGACGCACACAAGATGATCATACATTTTAAACTGAAGAAAATTGTAACGGACTTGTAAAAAAAAAAAAAAAAAAAAAAAGCAGTAAATATGGTTCCTAAAACTGTTAAAATTTCTTCTCGTGTTAATTCTGCAATATGTGTTCAACCCGTTCTCATTTATTGTATTGTTTCTTTGTTAAACAACTGTCCTCACTGTAGGTTGTTAATGAGCAGTTAATGATGTATTATTATAGCACGTAATAAGTGCCCCCTGTATGTTACTTGTATATGTCCTCTTCCCCCTACACTTCCCAATCTCTCGTCTTCCACCCTCCCCCCTATAGGATGTTTAATTGTCCGCCCTCCTCCCTCCCATATCCGCGTTTTTCATGTTGTATCTAATTTTTCTGTAAATGAATTTCCAATATGTATTGTAACCTTTATATGCAATTTATAGCCCCCTCATATTCATGTTTTATTTATGAAGCATAACTTTTAATGTTATTATACAATGTTTTTTTAATATTTGTGATATTTGTTTATAAAAGGCATCTCTTTATAAGTTTCCTATTTTGACAATTTTAGATTAACACGTTTTCAAATAGCTACTTGCCTATTTACATTATTAAGGGAACGATGTGATACAATATCCCTTCATTATTTTACGGTTGCAGCTTTGTTATGATGATGTTTGTTAAGTGCCTTTTTCGTTGAGCCACTTCACCATTTACATCAAATCGATGTGTTCCAAATTACTCCAGTGACCTTACACGCACCTGTGATTATTATTATCATTATATATATATATACTTCAAGTCAGTTACAAGTTTCTTTAGTTCGAAATGTAGGTTCATCTTGTATGTGTCTCCTACATATCTCTGTCTTTTGGAGGTTGTTTATTCTAACAGAGGATTGTTTTTCTATGGACATCGATGTTTTTCACTGGAAATGTTGTAGTGACAAGCTGGTTACGCTCGGTAAGTAATTTCGACTTTATTTAACGCCATAATTTTTATTTTGTCAGCGCATTTTGCCCTGCTCATTTCAAAGGTTTTGTTTCTCCGTTAGGCTTCGGCTTGATAATTGTCTACTGATCGAAACCGGTAGTAATAAGCATAAAAATACACAGCTGATGGTCATCTACAACGAAGTTTCACAAAAAATATAGTTTGATTGACACTACATGTCCTCTGCGAAACTGAAGATTTTACCACAGTATTTAATGCTGGTGTTAGGTGTCTGGGTATCTTTTGTACCGGATTTATTAACTGAGGTAAGTTCCATTGATGGATGATTGGTAGATAATGTGATCCTCAACATGATCGGTCACATAAGATCTTTCGTCTCGTAACGTACGATAGAATTGCCAATTCCGCTTGCAGGACAGATATGGGTATCGTTTTAGCATAGCCTCCACAAATACCGAGAGCTTCTGATTGTATGTTACTGCGTTTTCAGTAACTGACTAAAGTGGCTACAATAATATGTACAGTACTCATGTGCCACACAACATTGCCTGTGTCCCTTTTTCCACTGATGTTCCATACCCTGTTCCACTAGTACAACAACGTTTGACGTTGCACACTATTACCACATTAGAGGGTTGGTTATAAATGTAATAATTGTGACAGTTGTAGTAAATTTCTTTGCGTTTTTCACCCAGAAAGCTCGGTGGGTGGGGACGGGGGGTGTGGGGGGAGCAGAATGCATCATTGTACTAGTTAGTTCCTGCAGTGGAGGAACGTTATGTTCCTGAACTTGAGTTTCTGTTCAAAATTTCATCCATTCAGTCTCCATTACAAACCCTCAAAATATTTAATGGGAATTTAGAAACACCAGGTATCTAAAAAAATTGTAAAACACTGCCACTTCCGTATACCCTTAGAAGATGTGTTACTGAATTAACAGAGTTTAATTTACTGATTGTACAATTTAAGAAGGCAAGGAGAAGAAAGTATAAAATGGCAGTACTGTGTCAGGAAACGTTAGAAAAACATATGATGCAAACGTAAAACCGAAGAACCTACGGTCTGTTTTATAAAATAACATAGTTTACGTTAATTCACAGATAGTGAAAGCATAATCTTAAGTACTGTACACATTACTGAACGTAATGACTAAGATATGGGACAATTAAACATTCTTCTGTCAGTCTTTGTTTGGAGAGAAGAAAACTAGCTCTTCTGAAGGTTCGTAATAAAGCTCCGTAAGGAACGTTCTACGACACTGCTGACTGGCCTTTGCCGCCAACAGGCGACCAAAGCAGACGAAGCAGCTCCACGCTAATACTGAAGACATTGCGGTGTATACCTTTGATGTTAGATGAAAGTGATGTCTTTGGTATTTCACTCTGCAACTCCGCTTAAATAGTTTCCCGTACTCACCGCTACTGCTAGAGAGGTATTCAGCAAACTTCGACGACGAAATTAATTGCGGGGCCAAAGTTAGTAAAGCATGTAAGCTGTAAATGGAATTAGGTGAGTCTATAAAAAGAGTTTGGGGAATAGCTTATTAAAAGTAGCGTTCCACCGCCTTCATAGATTCCAGCCACAGATAGCAGCGCATGCCTTGTAGAGAACGAGAGGGAAACCATAAATATTGGTGTATTAGTTCCACATATCAATAAGGAATTTTCATTATCTTGTCCGCAAGACAGGAGTTGACGTTGTTTGAAGGTTGAAGTATTTTAGTCTTTTATTCCATAAATTCCTCCATAATGTAAATATTTGACTTCAAGATATTTAATGAATAGTTTGCATTTGTAGTGTCAGCAGAGTGTAGTCTCTAGGCGAAGTTTACATCTTAATGTTACGAAGAGTTCGGTTGGATCTCGTTGTGGAAGACAAAATCCACTGCTGCATTGAAGCAGATCGGAAATATGGAAAGTATCATAAATGGAAGTCCCTCTAAGTAAGGGCTCACCTTCTGAGGACGTCATGTTTCCAAGTAGAGAAGGAATTAGCATATTTCATCAAAATATAAGAGGTATTAGAGATAAAGTTAGTTAACTGCTTATAGATGTTGATTCTGAAATTACTGGTATATCAGAGCACCAGTTAAATAATTTGACAATTCAGAAGCTTCCTTTACCAGGATACATGTAAGGTGGCTGTTTTTCCAGGAGTTCCTTGCAGGGTGGGGGAGTGGCCATGTACGAAAAAAACAGTATTCCATTTGAGTCCATACACGTATCACGGCACTGCACTGAACAGATATTTGAATGCTGTGCAAGGGCAGCTGAATTTAGTAAAACTAAACTTCTAATTGTTGTTCTTTATAGGTCCCCTAACTCTGACTTCACAGCATTTCTGCTCAAGCTAGAGAGGATTCTTAATTCACTTTATAGGAAGTACCAGAAATTAATTATACGTGGTGACGTCAATATAAATTTTGTATATGATGGTGCAAGAAAAAGGATGTTGGTAGATCTCCTAAATTCATATGATCTGACGCAGACTGTTTTTTCCAACTAGGGTGCAGGGGAACAGTAGCATAACTATAGACAATAATTTTATTCATTCTTAATTACTACATGGGAATTCTGTTAGTAAAAGGGTGAATGGCCTTTCAGACCATGATGCACAAATTTTAACACTAAAAGGCTTTTGTGCTCAAACAAATGTCACATATAATTACAAACTACGTAGGAAATTTAATCCATCAGCAGTAGAGAGTTTTTTAAACCCCATTAAGGAACAAGACTGGCAGGACGTTTATAGTGCCGATAACATAGATGACAAATATAATGCTTTCCTTAACACATTTCTCATGCTCTTTGAGAGTTGGTTTCCATTAGAACGTTCTAAACGGGGCACTCACAGTGAAAGGCAGACCGGTGGCTGACTGGTGGGATAAGGATATCGTGTAGAACAAAGTGGCAATTATATCAAAATGTTGGAAGTAATCACAATGAAGCTACAGTAGCCCATAAAAAAACAGTACTGCAAGGTGCTTAAAATGCTATTCCGAAAGCAAAGATCATGTGGTATGCAAATAGAATAGCTAATTCATAGGATAAAATTAAAGCCATATGGTCAGTTGTGGAGAAAGTATCTGGTCAGCAGCACAAGGTCGACAATATAAAGTCAGTTCGTAGTAAAAATATTTCTGTTGCTGATAAATCAGATATATGTATAGTATTTAACAACCATTTTCTGAGCACTGTTGGTGAATTAAATAAAACTTAAGTTGCTATAAGGAATCATATAACTCTCTTGGCAAACGCCTTTCCGAGTTGATGTGTGAGATACTCCTCTGTGATACAGACAGGGGGAAGATTGAGTCAATAATTAAATCACTGAAAACTAAGGTCTCTCATGGATATGATGGAGTGCCTAGCAGAATAAAGTACTGTGTTGCACATGTCAGCCCTCTATTTAGCCATATTTGTAATTTTCCCTTTAGGAATGGTCAGTTTCCTGAACGATTAAAGTACTCAGTAGTAAAGCCGCTTTATGAAAAGGGAGAAAGGGATCATGTAGACAATTTTAGACCTACTTCTATGCCATCAGTGTTTGCTAAAGTTATTGAAAAGGCTGTGAATGTAAAGATAATTGATCATTTTATTATATCACATGATTTGCTATCAAATGTACAGTTCGGCTTTAGACGTCGTTTAACAACTGAAAATGCTATATTCTCTTTTCTCTGTGAGGCAGTGGATGGGTTAAACAAAAAGTTTCGAACGCTAGGCATATTTTTTGATTTAACTAAGTTGTTTGTTTGTGTTGATCACAAAACATTGCTTCAGAAGCTGGACCATTACGGAATATGGGGAGTAACTCACAATTGGTTCACCTCTTAGTTTAGTAACAGACAGAAAAAGGTCATTATTCACAGTGTTGAGAATGGCTGTGATTTGGGATCTGAGCAGAGTACAGTCAAGTGGGGGTTGCTCCAGGGATCACTGTTTTGGCCACTCCTGTTCCTTATTTATATACATGATATGCCCTGTAGTATTTCAGGTAACTCTAAAATGTTTCTGTCTACGTCTACATCTACATCCATACTTCGCAAGCCACCTGACGGTGTGTGGTGGAGAGTACCTGGAGTATCTCTATCGGTTCTCCCTTCTATTCAAGTCTCGTATTGTTCGTGGAAAGTAAGGTTGTCGGTATGCCTCTGTGTGGGCTCTAATCTCTCTGATTTTATCCCCATGGTCTCTTCGCGAGATATACGTAGGAGTGAACAATATACTGCTTGACCCCTCGGTGAAGGGATGTTCTCGAAACGTCAACAAAAGCCCATACCGAGCTACTGAGTGTCTCACTTGCAGAGTCTTCCACTGAAGTTTTCTATCATCTCCGTAACGCTTTCGCGATTACTAAATGATCCTGTAACGAAGCGTGCTGCTCTCCGTTGGATTTTCTCTACCTCTTCTATCAACCCTATCTGGTACGGATCCCACACTGGTGAGCAGTATTGAAGCAGTGGGCGAACAAGTGTACCGTAACCTACTTACTTTGTTTTCGGACTGCATTTCCTCAGGATTCTTCCAATGAATCTCAGTCTGGCATCTGCTTTACCGACGACTAAATTTATATGGTCATTCCATTTTAAATCACTCCTAGTGCCTACTCCCAGATAATTTAAGTAATTAACTGCTTCCAGTTTCTGACCTGCTATATTGTAGCTAAATGACAAAGGATCTTTCTTTCGATGGATTCGCAGCACATTACACTTGTCTACATTGAGATTTAATTGCCAGTCCCTGATCCATGCGTCAATTCGTTGAACATCCTCCTGCGTTTCAGTACAATTTTCCATTGTTACAACCTCTCGATATACTACAGCATCATCTGCAAAAAGCCTCAGTGAACTTCCGATGTTATCCACAAGGTCATTTATATATACTGTGAATAGCAACGGTCCTATGACACTCCCCTGCGGCACACCTGAAACCACTCATACCTCGGGAGACTTCTCTCCATTGAGAATGACATGCTGCGTTCTGTTATCTAGGAATTCTTCAATCCAATCGCACAATTGGTCTGATAGTCCACATGCTCTTATTTTGTTCATTTAACGACTGTGGGAACCAAACGCCTTGCGGAAGTCACGAAACACGGCATCTTCCTGGGAACCCGTGCCTATGGCCCTCTGAGTCTCGTGGACGAATAGCGCGAGGTGGGTTTCACACGATCGTCTTTTTCGAAACCCATGCTGGTTCATACAGAGTAGATTTCTAGTCTCCAGTAAAGTCATTATACTCGAACATAATCTTTGGAGAAAGACATTTAGTATTTCGGCCTTTAGTCTGTCATCCTCTGTTCCGGTACCATTTTGGTCACACAGTGTCTGGACATTTTGTTTTCATCCACCTACCGCTTTGACATAACACCAAAATTTCTTAGGGTTTTCAGTCAAGTCAGTACATAGAACTTTACTTTCGAATTCGTTGAGCGCCTCTCGCATAGCTCTCCTCACACTACCTTTAGCTTCGTGTAATTTTTGTTTGTCTGCAAGGCTTTGGGTATGTTTATGTTTGCTGATGACACTAGCTTGGTAGTAAAGGATGTTGTGTGCAACATTTGCTCGGTTTCAAATAGTGAAGTTCATGACGTAAATTCATGGCTTTTAGAAAATAAACTAGCGCTAAATCACCGTAAGACCCAGTTTTTACAGTTTCTAACACACAATTAAACTAAACCTGACGTTTTAATTTCACAGGATGGGCATATGATTAGTGAAACTGAACAGTTCAAATTTCTAGGTGTTCAGATATATAGTAAACTGTCGTGGAAAGCCCACGTTCAAGATCTTGTTCAAAGGCGTAATGCTGCCATTTTTACGATTCGAATGGTATCTGAAGTGAGTGATCGTTCGACACGAAAAGTAGTCTACTTTGCTTATTTTCATTCGCTTATGTCGTATGGTATTACATTCTGTGGTAACTCTTCCCATTCTAAAAGGATATTTTTGGCTCAGAAACGGGCGGTTCAGGCAATAAGCTGTGTAAGTTCACGAACCTCTTGTCGACCCCTGTTCACGAGTCTGGGTATTTTTACATTGGCCTCTCAGTATATATATTTCTTACTGTCATCTCTTGCTAACTATATTACCTTACTTCCAAGAATAAGCAGCTTCCACTCATTTAATACTCGACAGAAATCAAACCTGCAATTTGATCGCACTTCCTTAACTCTTGTGCAGAAAGGTGTGCACTATACTGCTGCATCCATTTTCAATAAGTAACCACCAGAATTCAAAAATCTTATCAGTAATCCATGTACTTTCAAATCGAAACTGAAGAGTTTCCTCATGGGAGTTCCTTGAGAAATTAAGCTGATTCTTGTTGTATTGCTGATTGCGTTAACTTACGGCTTGACTTTTTGCAGGTTGATAATCATTTTATTTTTATCTATTATTACTTTTATGTTGTAATTTCATGTACCTTTGAGTTTTGCTCCTCAATTTGGTCCTACAGAACTTGACGTGTAAATAAACAAATAAATGACGAAATATTCATAGTATCCCTTTACAAAGTAGGATGAGGGTTACCACATCCGTAAAGGACCGATGTCTGACAGCAACTGTACGACAATATCGACGATGGGCCCAAGAAAATTGCCCTAAGGGCTAATAGTCACCTCAGGAATTCCAGTTTCCTGAAAAATTGTGTGCCGATGGTTCAGAGCAATCGAGCAGCATGTCAGACATCCGTAGTGCAGAGTCGGGTCAAGTAACCAAAATCATGATTTGGTCATCACTGTAGATGCTCTTTACAAACGCATCCAAATTAATTTTCTAGAATGAATGTCCTCTCAAGCGGAAGTAGCCGCTACAGCCACACCACATTGGTGGTAGGGTCATTGTGTGAGAAAATCTAATGTAGAATACGGATATTGAGCCTCATATCTTCGCTAGAGATAGTGAGCGTAGTTTAAAGTCCACACGCACGGCTATGAGATAATATAACTGCGGTTGCTACCTTTCAATTTCGCCATGTGAACGAATTAAAATTGGAAGAAAAAAATCTTGTAGTCACAGATTTTTGCATAGTGCTAGGAGGAAATGTCCTGAACAAACTATTAAATATCCGGACCGATGCTGTGTGGGCGTTGGGATAAAGTGTGGGCGGCGTTGATAGGTCACTTTTTGTACGTATATTCGAGACTCTCTAAAATCACAGCTCCTAGCGAAAATGTTTCCCAGTACGAAATTAATCTGTATTAAACGTCCTACAAAAAAGGTTGTACTTCTTTTTTCTAAACATTAAAAACGGTATAAAATTAACGTTTGTTTTTAAGTGAAGTGTGTTAAACAGAAATATTAAATGTGTATACCACGTATAACTGCAGTAGAGCTGAGTTAACGGGTAAATTGTGTTCCAGGTGTGTTGAAAGGGTACAGTACCGCCCGACATTGAAAATAGGTACAACAGTCTTCGTTATTCTTGTCAGAACAACATATTTTTTTGTAATTACAACTCAATTTCACTTAATACACCGAAGCTGGATACCAGTGTAGGAAAGAATGACAATTTATTTATTTAATTGATCACATGTGCACTCCCACAAAATAAATCCCTACACCAAAATTGGTGAGATCTGTGAAATGAATGAATCTATGGTCGTCTGCTAACAGCAGATAGTGAATGGGGAATATATGATCATCTTTGAGACGGTCCTTTGGTCACCTTTGGTGGAACCAAAGAGATGAAATTTGCCTGAGCTTTGAGCGCCTGAAATGTGGCTGACCAATAAGATAACATGGTGCGCCCCCACCTCGACGGAGGTGCGAGCTGACCTGAAGAACGGCCATGTTTTTAGCACTCTGGTGCTGGATCTTGTGTTGGTAAGACCTGTCTTAGGTGTGCTCCGTAAAGACAAAAGAGTGGAGAGAATGGTATGCATGTGGAATACTTAAGAGTGGTTTGGAATAATAATTTCTCTATTTCAGGAACTTTTGTGGGGAGAATTAAATGTCAGGCAGGTAATATTAAGGGGATCGTAGTAATCTTCGGAAGTGACCAACGGTCAAAATGAAACCACGTAGCAATAAGTTGAAATACTTCCGAGTGCTAAAGTTAAGCTGAATTACTGGCGTGTGTACTATAAGTTAGAAATATTTAAGAAATGGCGTGTGCAAGACTTAAAGTTAGAGACGAGTACTTCCACGTGGTGAGTACTGTGTGAGTCTAAATCTGTGGCTGAGACAAAGGATAAAGAGAAGTACTCGTCCATGGTATCAGTTGAGGACTCGCGTGTGTGACGAATATGTTCTTAATATTAATTTGCGCGTTATGTTTCCGTGTGACACTGGATTCAAACTATAATACTCTGAGAGAGAAGCAAGGTGAGTCAGCCGTCTATCCAGCAACGCCACTTGTCTTGCATTGCACAGGAAGACGTGCACATATCCTCCAGAGTTCGTAGTAGGAAAGAAAAATTACGAAGTGGGGCAGTGTCGTGTGAAACTGGAGTAAATACTAATTGAAGTGGGAAAGCTGAAAGTGAAGTGATTCTAACGTTGTGACTATTCTTTGTGATGTATGTTGCCAGTGTGATGTATTTCAGGTAATTTAAGTATGTGTGGTTTGCATGAGAGAGTAGCAAGATAGGTTCAGAGGCAGTGGGTCATGCATATTCCTTTTTGTACCGCTCGGTCTGGAGGAAGTTTTCGTGATGATGGCTGTGAGAGTCGAAGTGTGAGATATAGCAAAAAGATTCAACATCCTATCCAGAAAGTGCACTGTAGCGTTAAATAATTACGAGACCATAAGATAGAGAATCACCAATGTAAAGCCATGCCCACTGGGCGGAGTTTCTCATGTGTAATTGTAGTATAAAATGTAATGGTGTGTTTAGGTTATCTGTGAATCGTAATAGAATTTATCGGAATAAAAAACATAGTGAAAAGAAAAAGATTGGTGGCCTTGTTCTTCGAATAGTGTGTAGTCATGATATCCAGAATTTATAATGTGTGCGCCATTCACATTCAGTGCGGTGGCCACTTGTTGATCAAAGCCGTTGAGTAAGAAAGAAAATGTGGTATTGCCAGTGCGTAGTGAACAATCAGAGTTGTGTAAATTACTAATAGTCAGATGTGCGTTATCCGTTTCCGTTGCGTAATGTTCAAACATGAGAATAATTTGTAGCTTAATTGTGAGTACTAGAGCTCATAATCAGACATTGAGAAATATGAATAAATCCACTGTCTTGACAGACCACACATCTTGCAGGCCTGACTGCTTGATGCCACAGTATGAGCAAGGCCTGTGGGTGCCTCCCAATGTAACACGGTGAAGTGTGGGGGGGGGGGGGGGGGGCGATGTGAGGAGTGGAGTGAGGAGTACAAGGGTGGCAGAAGGTACATCGCCAGAGACTAAGTTCATGCACTCCCCTCCTTTATAGGTCTGGAAACCGAAGAGCCGCGCGGTATTAGCCGAGCGGTCTTAGGCGCTGCAGTCATGGACTGTGCGGCTGGTCCCGGCGGAGGTTCGAGTCCTACCTCGGGCATGGGTGTGTGTGTTTGTCCTTTGGATATTTAGGATAAGTAATGTGTAAGCTTAGGGACTCATGACTTTACCAGTTAAGTCCCATAAGATTTCACACACGTTTTTTTGGACACCGAAGATTGAGCTGGTGATGCCCCACACTATCTACCTCACTACAAGAAACAATTATATCATGTTTCACATACTTACTCTGTACCTCCACAGCGTGTGTTATGATGCACTGGGGAAGCAGTGTGAAGATATCCCCTTTTGGGGGGAGGGGGGTGTATATTCCACAAAATGCATTAACACTACATACATACTAATAATGCTAATGCAGGCAACAGATATATTCAGAATCTTTACCTCTATAAATCTCTGCACGTTGTTCTAAACTGCTAGAGGGGAAATTGATTCTTAGTAGGTTTGTAAAACTGCTATAGACTACCTTAGCCTACCTTGCAAAAGCAAAGACTTCGATAGTTTTCTAGTAGCTTTGGTCAGTTAAGGTCGACGGTATAAACAGGTGAGATGTGTTGCATAGCTATCGGGCGTTAACTCATAACGACCACTTTCTTCATGCATGCGATCAGTCTCTTATTATATCCCCCTAAAGAACCAGAAGCGGCGAACCGTCTAAAATCTGAGTGAGGATTTATAAAGGACCGGGTAACCTACAGAACAGTTTTCTCCTACATAGTTATCTTTCTGTCTGTTACTTAAGAATAAATAATATTTATAGCAAAACGGAAATTGTCGATGTTTGGTTCAGGTTTTATTCGAAAATTGTTGATTTGTAACGTGAAACAGAGGGATGTTGTAGCAAACATAAATGAAGCTGTGCAGATTTATCATAGAGCTCTATAAAACGCAATTTATTCCACAAAAAGGTAAAATAAAAAGGACTGCAAAACAAAAATGTATCAAACATCTCTTCAGTGCCTCAATACTTCGTCGAACTTACATAAAACTTGTCTCTGTTATTCATAAAAGCCCAGAAGTTACACGATCAACTAACTTCTTTTGTATGTTCGACGTTGACTGTAGAAATTATTTATTTCACAATTGCAATTTCGGCCTTTGGGCCATTTTCAAGTGGTACTGCTAAAGATTTTGCTACGTCATCGGTTTTTAAAGTCTGACATGTGCTGAAGCAATATATTTAGCGCCCGCCCGTTTGGCCGTGCGATCTAACGCACGGCTTTCCGAGTGGGAAGAAGCGCCTGGTCCCCGGCACGAATCCGCTCGGCGGATTTGTGTCGAGGTCCCGTGAACTGGCCAGTCTGTGGATGGTTTCTAGACGGTTTTCCATCTGCCTTGGCGAATGCAGGCTGGTTCCCCTTATTCCACCTCAGTTACACTATGTCGGCGATTGCTGCGCAAACAAGTTTTCCACGTACGCGTATACCACCATTACTCTACCACGCAAACATAGGGGTTACACTCGTCTGGTGTGAGACGTTCCCTGGGGGTCAACCGGGGGCCGAATCGCCCAATAACCCTGGGTTCGGTGCGGGACGGCGGAGGGGTGAAGTGGACTGCGGTAGTCGTTGTGGGGTTGTGGACCACTGCGGCTGCGGCGGGGATGGAGCCTCTCCGTCGTTTCTAGGTTCCCTGTTAACATACAATACAATAAAATACAATATATTTAGCAGTACAACTTGAAAATAGCCCAGAGCCGGAAACTGCTGTTGTGAAACAAGTAATTTTTACAGTCAACGGCGGATATGATGCCGTTCAAAAAATTCTACATGACTGTGAACCCCGACCATGAGAAGCTAACAGAGGCCACTTCCCCATCGCGAGCGCTGCTCGTTTTTCATTTTTCAAACGGTCTATACCTCCCCAGAGTTTCCTGTCGCCGGCCGCGGTGGCCGTGCGGTTCTAGGCGCTGCAGTCCGGAACCGCGGGACTGCTACGGTGGCGGGTTCGAATCCAGCCTCGGGCATGGATGTGTGTGATGTCCTTAGGTTAGTTAGGTTTAGGTAATTCTAAGTTCTACGGGACTGATGACCTAAGATGTTAAGTCCCACAGTGCTCAGAGCCATTTGAACCAACCATTTCCTGTCCAGTTCTCTTATGTGAGTGGGCGAAATACACTGAAGAGCCAAAGAAACTGGTACACCTGCCTAATACGACGTGTCTTGGACTCAACTAACGTCTGAAGTAGTACTGGAGGGAACTGACACCATGAATCCTGCAGGACTGTCCATAAATCCACAAGAGTATGAGGCGGTGCAGATCTCTTCTGAACAGCACGTTGCAAGGCGTTACAGCTACGCTCAATAATATTCATGTCTGGGGAGTCTGGTGGTCAGCGGAAATGTTTAAGCTCAGAAGATTTCCTGGAGCCACTGGAGCCATTCTGTAGCAATTCTGGACGTGCGGGGTGTCGCATTGTCCTGCTGGATTTACCAAAGTCCGTCGGAATGTACAATGGATATGAATTGATGTAGGTGATCAGACAGGATGCTTACGTACATGTTACCTGCCAGAGTCGTATCTAGACGTATCAGGGATTCCATATCACTCCAACTGCACACACCCCTCACCATAACAGAGGCTCCACCAGCCTGAACAGTGCCCTACTGACATGAAGGGTCCATCGATTCGTGAGGTGGTCTCTATATCCGTACACGTCAATCCACTCGATAAAATATGAAACGAGACTCGTCCGACGAGGCAACATGTTTCCAGTTATCAACAGTCCGATGTTGGTGTTGACGGGACCGGGTGAGGCGTAAAGTTTTGTGTCGTGCAGTCATCAAGGGTACACGAGTGGGCCTTCGACTCCGGGCCGGCCGCGGTGGCCGTGCGGTCCTAGGCGCTCAGTCCTTCAGAGTTCAAAGGATCCTTAATTACATTCATAGACAATTCAGGTTTACAATACGTAGACTGAACATTAAAATATGATTTCAGATTCTCTTTCTTTGATACAGACAGATGTAGACCATTTTAAACCCCTCAACAAGACACAATTTCGGAAAAAATCTGCAGCGTTTTCCGGGTATTATCCTGCTATTACTGTGACAGTTTGTTCATCTGAGGTAACAGAACTAAGATGCTATGAATCTAAGGTATGAGAGCTCGGCCCAGAACTGATCCATATTCTTCCAAAATACCGTTGCACAGCGGAGTAATTTTATTACGCAGGCCTAAAATTTTGTTAAAGTTCTAACAGACGAGCGTAGAACAGAGTAACTTAGCACTGGGCTTGTGTGCCAATCGTTATTTCAAGACAGATTACAGCCGCTGCAGCAGACCTCAGAACAGGGCGTACAGAAATGCGAGCACCGTTGTGCTACTTAATAGGACATGGTGGGATAACACTATGTAACTTCACCGGACGAGCGCCGCTGTAAATTCAGACGTAGACAGAAAGAGTCCAGAATCATTATTGACATTACCACAGCGAGGCAAGGAGCACTGACAGGTTCGATAAATGGGAAGAAATGCAGTCATAAAACCGGAGCTACTGCATCATAGACGCAGACACGACAAGCTGAACACAGAGACTTTCGAAGCTCAAGAACGTATTCTGTCATGCTGTCATTCTGGCTGTGTTATTAGAACCAGAGAGAATGGCAATTTGTTGATTTTCAATGAAACCACGACACTCTGATCTTTGGTAGCCAGCCTCTTACTTTCTTGCTGACTTCAATACCGAGAGGCAGTCTGCGTGATGCAAAGCACAGCCGTGGTCTGCCACTGCTGCCAACTGGGACATCGCTGTGAGAAGACCGGTGAGCAGGCAGACCTTCTCCAGTTCAGGGTTATCGTAGATCAGCTGCAAGCTGCCTTCTTCCCACCGACTGGACAAGGCACGTCTGCGTCGCCCATTACCGACTCGTCAGCGTCGGCTGCAGTGTCGGTGGATCTCTGGTGAGTGACAGGGGCCTAGTCTTTATGACAATCAGCATTGTAGACCACCGATGGCAGTCTCTACTGGAGCACGTGACAGACTGGACAATCACAGGACAACTGGGTGGGCCGCGCCTTCCTCCCCCTGCTACCATCTATAGCACAGCTAGCTGGTGTGGCACTGACCTGCCGCATTGACATTAGAGCTCGCTGACGAGGCGTCATTATTCCTTTGCGGGAATGTGTTCACGCACTGCCACCGCCTGAAGCTCTGAAAACAGTTATACCTTTGTCAACACTGCTCGTCCAGTAAATGACATTACAGATAATGCTGTATCACTAATGCCTCCAGATGTGCACTTGACCAGTCACCCGCATTTTTCACTCGACCTCCTGGTCAGAACGTGAAGCTAGCCTAGGTAGCTACAACTGGCATCAAAAGCGATCCTCTCATATTCTGACGCACCACAAATGGTGTCAGAATTGTCTTTCACTTCGAGACTTCGGTGTCAATGAAGCTTTGTCTACAGCGCCGTCTAACATTATCAGCGCAATATGTTGTTATGGTGAGTGAACGTCTTTTTAGTTGACAGCCTTTGGAGTACAATTATGTTTTTGTTTTGGCCATGTCAATTCGCAGAGCCAGCAGCAACACCCTTAATGTGTTATTTGTTAAATCACAGAAGCCTGCGGATTTGTCACTGTTTAAAGGGAATGCTGGAGAAACTGTTTAACACCAGTCCAGCGTAAGTTTTGTAGGCTTTCTGGGCATGAGCTACCGTGTGCCAAGCTTGCTCCGTTTAAGTATAATACTTGTACGCAATTTTGGCATATTGTACAAGATTGTTGTGTTTATTGTGATTATTATGTAATTACTTTTTATTTGTTTGTGTGCCATCCGCAACACATGCACAGACACAGACATACAGAAAACAGAAGAAACGCACAGCAACTGTAAGATACGTGGTTGGTGGTGACTGGATGCATTCGAGTACAGTGCTATACTATGCCATCCGGCCAAAAACATAGTGCACTTGCGCTAGGTGTCGGCAGCTGTACCACATTTACAAGCTATTTTAGAATACGAACGAGAAGTGATATCATGATCGCATGGATACAATCAACATAAAACAGATAAAATTACGAAAAATGACGGGAAATGCTTATAAATTGAGGGAAAATACTACGAAATGTGGCGAAATTGAGGTATTGCTTGCATGTCTTCTGCTTGGTGCAGGACCATTCTTGTACATGGGAACGAGTATGCAACAGCAAGAGGAATACGAGAAAACGTTGACATGGAAGCACCGGAAACCAGGAAAACAGTCATTTCTCGTCGACAGCGATAAGACGGTTGGAATAGAATGTTTAACGTGGATGAGTACCAAATGTAGAGTAATAAACTTATATACGTCAGACCAGAAGCCCAGGTGTGACCCCAAAGTTATCAGAAAATATCTTACAAATTTTCGTAAAGTGTCCTTAGCTAAAGAGCGTTGTATAGAATGGATCGCATGTTTGACCCTGCGCAGGACTGTTTTGCTGTTTTAAACCCTTACAATTTACAACATGTGTCTCTGTAGTCTCCGTGAATCACAACCTTGCGCTGTCAGCGAACAAAAAGTTGCTGTATGGCAAGATTCTGCTGTATATCTATTGAGGTAATAGTGATACATGCAAGTGATACCGTTGTCTTTGATGCTTTCCTGGAAAAGAGAGCAAACTGCCTCTAAACTTACATGGGTCTGAGTTAAAGGACGTTAGGAAGTAGATGGGGTGCTCAGTTGAAAGGGAGAGAGAGAGATGTACTGCAGGTCATTTATCACGCATTTAACCATTTTTTTTCGTTGGTCTTTCGGGGTGCATCAGTTGTGTGGTATAACCTGCGATCGACTCGTATACAATTGCGTATTCCGTGTGCGACTTAGACCACTATCTACAAGTGGTCGTTAACAGCAAATCTATCCAAACCACAGTCATTAGAGGACTTCCAACTCACGTGTGATGAAACAGGTCCACCGATGGAAAACCTAATCGGTACCCTCCTCTACTCGAATGAAGATGTATGAGAAGTAGGACATTTCTCTGTCGTATTTTGGACGTAAATCGAGTCTTCAATTAATATCGGCAGAAAACGACTGTTACTATACTTTTCATGTTGGTCCTGTCCTAAATACATGCAAGTGGATCATCGTGGAGAGGACTAATCTTAGGATTTTTTAGTCGGTTGGTGTATAAAAAGCTCAGATGTTCTCGCAGAAAAGCAAACAGCGAATGGATATGTCAGCAACATGACCTTATACATAAGGAAAATTTTGGAAAACATACGGAAGATGACATAAAATTGGTAAATTCGAGGAAAACTTGGTATAATCACGAAAAATTGGTGTGAGATACGTAAAAACTGAGGGAAGTACAATGACATATGTAAAATCGCGGAAACCTAGTAAAATTATGGAAACTGACTGATTATACATAAAATTAGAGACAAATACCATGAAAAGAGTACTGAGCAAAATCAATAACATGGCGTGTTCCGGAGGAGGTGAATAGACGGATGCCACATATACACACCTTCATAATGGAGAGATAAGACATTCTAGAGACGTGACGTCAAGGCGGAACGGCAATATTACCACGCACATGAGCAACATAGTCTAACATTGGATCATTACCTCTGTGTACAAGAGGAAGGTTATCAGGGGTGGTGGTGAACTGCGGTAAGACTGATACATCTCCTCTCGCTACTTGTATATTTGTTCCTAAGAGGCCGCTGCTTCTTCGTATGCGTTTTCGGCTGCCGGTGATCATTTTATAGGGCTATTGTGAACATATCATTATTTCCATGAAGTTCGTAAGCAGGAGGTGTCATACACCTCTGGAAACCTATGTAGTGTTTGTGTTACAGAGAATTGACGTTTTCTTTGGTGTGGAAGGTAGTAGTTTTATTATTTTACAATTTGTTACCATAGTTTATCGAAGAGAAACGTTCATGGACAATGTATGTCATGCGCTGTGGATGTATTTCTTACAATGGAATATTAACAGCGTTGAATTCGGCACGACTAATAGTTCGGAAACCGCACCGCTCTAGCATTATACAGGATTTTCAATGCAGGACCGTGTAGCCTTAGGAATGCATATGTTTATGTTCCACGATCATTTCTCTCTTACCAATACCTTCTTGGTACTGACATCATAAACTAGAACGATACTTATGAATTGATAACATACACTCCTGGAAATTGAAATAAGAACACCGTGAATTCATTGTCCCAGGAAGGGGAAACTTTATTGACACATTCCTGGGGTCAGATACATCACATGATCACACTGATAGAACCACAGGCACATAGACACAGGCAACAGAGCATGCACAATGTCGGCACTAGTACAGTGTATATCCACCTTTCGCAGCAATGCAGGCTGCTATTCTCCCATGGAGACGATCGTAGAGATGCTGGATGTAGTCCTGTGGAACGGCTTGCCATGCCATTTCCACCTGGCGCCTCAGTTGGACCAGCGTTCGTGCTGGACGTGCAGACCGCGTGAGACGACGCTTCATCCAGTCCCAAACATGCTCAATGGGGGACAGATCCGGAGATCTTGCTGGCCAGGGTAGTTGACTTACACCTTCTAGAGCACGTTGGGTGGCACGGGATACATGCGGACGTGCATTGTCCAGTTGGAACAGCAAGTTCCCTTGCCGGTCTAGGAATGGTAGAACGATGGGTTCGATGACGGTTTGGATGTACCGTGCACTATTCAGTGTCCCCTCGACGATCACCAGTGGTGTACGGCCAGTGTAGGAGATCGCTCCCCACACCATGATGCCGGGTGTTGGCCCTGTGTGCCTCGGTCGTATGCAGTCCTGATTGTGGCGCTCACCTGCACGGCGCCAAACACGCATACGACCATCATTGGCACCAAGGCAGAAGCGACTCTCATCGCTGAAGACGACACGTCTCTATTCGTCCCTCCATTCACGCCTGTCGCGACACCACTGGAGGCGGGCTGCACGATGTTGAGGCGTGAGCGGAAGACGGCCTAACGGTGTGCGGGACCGTAGCCCAGCTTCATGGAGACGGTTGCGAATGGTCCTCGCCGATACCCCAGGAGCAACAGTGTCCCTAATTTGCTGGGAAGTGGCGGTGCGGTCCCCTACGGCACTGCGTAGGATCCTACGATCTTGGCGTGCATCCGTGTGTCGCCGCGGTCCGGTCCCACGTCGACGGGCACGTGCACCTTCCGCCGACCACTGGCGACAACATCGATGTACTGTGGAGACCTCACGCCCCACATGTTGAGCAATTCGGCGGTACGTCCACCCGGCCTCCCGCATGCCCACTATACGCCCTCGCTCAAAGTCCGTCAACTGCACATACGGTTCACGTCCACGCTGTCGCGGCATGCTACCAGTGTTAAAGACTGCGATGGAGCTCCGTATGCCACGGCAAACTGGCTGACACTGACGGCGGCGGTGCACAAATGCTGCGCAGCTAGCGCCATTCGACGGCCAACACCGCGGTTCCTGGTGTGTCCGCTGTGCCGTGCGTGTGATCATTGCTTGTACAGCCCTCTCGCAGTGTCCGGAGCAAGTATGGTGGGTCTGACACACCGGTGTCAATTTGTTCTTTTTTCCATTTCCAGGAGTGTAGTTGATAAACATAAAATTCTTCAAATTACGTCCATTTAGGGTTCCATCACGCATAAACCACACGTTTCTTCCTCATAACCATCTGTTATATCACCACAACACACTCATATCTACTACACACGGATAAGGGGTGCTAACCTCCTCGACACGCGCGCTTCTGGAGAGATATTGTGCACCCGGATGGGTGCTGTGAGTAAGACTGATGCAGACCAGCGTTCACTGAACACCACTTATGGACCCACCTTGCTCTGTTCCTTCACATGTCGTGGAATGTAGCGGTCTCCATCTGGTCAGCTGCAAATTAAACCGGCGATAGCGTTGCAGCGTACGTTGGGCAAAGATAATGCGAAGAGATCTTTCAATCTCTAACTTTATCCTCAGAATGCGAGAATGCTCTCCGTATGGGGAAATATGGGCAATCGTAATCGTAAATTATTCACTACGAAGTGCTAGAAATATGTAGATCGCTGTCTCGTATACTTTGGTGTATATGTTCTAGAATTAACAATGAATGGACATACTGCATAGTCATGTATCTACATTCGCAATGACACTCGCGAAGTATTGGAGGGGCGCTTTAGCGATGATACAGAAATTGGGATGCATGCTGCCATGTCATTTGTTGGCGTTGAAAAACTAGCTAAATTGCTAACTCTGATCGCGCTATCATCTGTGATGCTTATTACAGTGAACTGACGGTGTCTTTTCCATCCCATCTGTCCATTGGTGCACTGTTGTTTGCCACATAATGATTGACGGGAAATACTAGTTGGAGATGAAGAAAGAGTCTTGTTGGAGGGACAACACCTTCCGGGGATGGCCAGCACCGTAACAGTGATCTCATACATGAGTGCAATATGAGGAATCAGTTGAAACCCTGTCGCTGTGAAAGATGAATTTAAATGTATAGGTCATGGGTCACCTTCAGACAGCTGTTTGGAAACACTCCACAATGCCGCAAAACTCTTCCAGTTTCCTGATGCTGTGACTACCTTTCATTTCAATTGTCCTGTGTGTGTGTTGTGGGAGCAGCAGCAACATGATTCACACTGTGTGATGTCCACTTTTCTGTGAGAGCCAATGGATCTAAACGTGTTAATGTCAGTTTAGAACCTGACACAGACCTCAGAGTAGTGGTGAAAAAAGAAAAATGTGTGGCAGTGCACAAAGCTGTAGTAACATGCTGCTTGGACATGTTACCACAGAAAAAAAACATATCAGAAAACAAAACAGGGACCCTTTTTTGCGACTGACGGTCTGTGGGATATGGTCCTCCCACAGTACAGGTGACGAATCTTTTCACTGGTCTATGCAGGTGACTTCGATCACTGGTCACCTGCTCCAGTGAATCACTGTCTGTATATTCGACAGGATCGCCACATGTGCTTGATGTTAAGACATGATGGTATTTGTTTTCGATATATATATCGAGTTGTCTGTCGGTTGTTTACCTGCTCCAGTGAATCACTGTCTGTATATTCGACAGGATCGCCACATGTGCTTGATGTTAAGACATGATGGTATTTGTTTTCGATATATATATCGAGTTGTCTGTCGGTTGTTTACATAGCTCTTTTCTAACACGGCTATTAAACCATGGTGGATCTTTCCCATCCCTTATAACCTTACTCAGAACATACTTGTCTAGGGCATATTGAACGATGCCTTTGAATTTTTTCCATTTGTTCTCCACATGTTCGTCCTCATCACCGAATATTTGATGTTGACTGCTGAGATATTGTGAAATTTGTATCCTGTCACCCTTGCTGAGCAATTATATCTTCCTACCGTTCTTAACATTCCTTGTAGAACCCGACATCATAGATGCTGTCACAGCCTTATGATCATTGATACTTTCCTCTATGCCGGTCGCTTTGGGCATTTTTTTTTTTTTTATATTACCTTGAGCAGATAGAGAACCAACTCGCGAGGGTAACGTCCTTAGACCTCCTGGCAACAAACAGACCTGAACTTACCGAATCAGTTAACGTCGAGGAAGGCTCAAATTGCTCTGAGCACTATGGGACTTAACATCTGAGTCCCTTAGAACTTAGAACTACTTAAACCTAACTAACCTAAGGATATCACACACACCATAGCAGTCACGCGGTTCAGGACTGAGGCGGCTAGAAACGCTCGGCCACAGCGGCCGCTATTAATTTTCGGACAAGACACCCAGAACAATGCCACATGAGTCCCTGTCTCTGGCACCAGTTTTGATGGCATAGCACTCAAAATCTATACCTGGTACGTTGAAGTCACCCCCCTGTTACAACAGCATGATCAGGAAAATTGCTAATGATATTCTGCAAATTCTGTCTGAAGCGCTCTACAACTACAGATCCTGAACCAGGTGGTCTATAAAAACATCCGATCACCATTTTTGACCGTTCTTTGATACTCAATTTCATCGAGATTAATTCACGTTCGGAATCCATGATAACCCCGCTAGATTTTATCGAATTTTTTACTGCAATAAACACGCCGCCACCATTGGCGACTAGCCTATCCTTACGATAAACATTTCAATCTGAACATAGGATTTCATTGACATTTACGTCTGGTTTCAACGAGCTTTTTGTTCCCAATACTATCTGTGCACTATAACCTTCAGTAAGCGATATTAATTGTGGGACCTTTCCTTGGATGCTCCTGCAGTTTGCTAAAGTCATATTAATCTTTTCTATCTCTGATCTGCGAGGACCAAGATTCCCTGAGGTCACTGTGGTCGATTTAACAGGCAAATCGTCTTTGACTCCAAGGGAGGGGTTCTCTAATCTAAAAAAGCCCAATGTGCATGGCACACGTACTCCGCTACCCTAGTAGCCGCTTCCTGCGTGTAGCGCACGCCTGACTTATTAAGGAGAACCCTGCATCTGCACCCGATAGCGGAGGTCGAGAAATTCGCATCCGATACCGTCGCAGAGTCGTCTGAGCGTCTGATTTAAACCTTCCACGCTGCTCCAAACCAGAGGACGGCGATCAACCCTGGGTACGATGCTACAAATAGACTGCTTAGCCAGCAACCCGCGTGTGATGCTATTTGCCTTCACCAAATCAGGCAGCCACCGAAAGGAGCCGAGGATGGGCTTAGAACCCAAGCAGCTGGCGTCATTCGTGCCGACATGTGCCACTACATGCAGCCAGTTGCACGCAATGGGCTCGGAGCCACCGGAAAGGCCTTCTCCACATCACGGATGAGAACTCCCGGCAAACATATCGAATGCACAACAGAATTCTTTCCCGCCTTGCCTGCTGTCTCCGTGAGGGGCTTCATCACCCGCATAACATTGGAGCTCCCAATGACAAGCATACCCACCCTCTGTACTTGTCCGGTCTGTGCAGGAAAATCGACCGCTGGCCCAACAGGAGAGGCAGCCCGTGCCGGCTCAGAGTTATCGTCAACACTAGGTGTCACCTCGTATCTATTGCTAAGGCGTAGGGGGCTAGCCGCACGGCCTGCTCCCTCTTTCGCATTCCGCCCAGTGACACGCGAACCTACCTCTGTCTGCCACTCGTTCTGGAGTGAAGACGGACCGGTCAGATGTAGCTCACCAGGATCCGCAGCAACGTCCGGGTCACCAGGGGATTCCAGTGGCACCAAAGGTGTCACTGGTCTCGTCACTGGCGCCCCGACGTCACCGCAAGTTTTAACACTAGGTAGAAGCATGTCGACGGTAGCCAACGTAGCTTCCAGCAGTTTACGGACAGCAACCAACTCTCCTTCTGTCCGCTGACAACTAACACAGTCTCTAGCCATATCGTGCTGTGTATAAAATAGATGTAAGGTCTCAAATGGCGCTACTGAGTTTGAAATGTTTACAAAAGATACCAAAGGAGAATAAAGTAACACTAAAAGTTGCTGTGCAGATTTCTCACTGTATTCTAAGACCGCAAGTTGTTTTACAGAATTAAATTTCTCTACTGAAGTTGATGTATTTACAGAAACCTATTATTAGAAATCCTGTTTACCCAAAAGTTACTGCTCGAGGTAAATATTAATTTACTGTTTATCAGAAAAGTGCTGCTGTTGCGCGTCTACTCGGCTCGGCAGCCGCCGCTACATTGACAACATTCACAACTACGATTGCAGTGGGCACGGGACCATCGGAATTCGACCGTCGACCAATGGAAACGTATCAGCTTTTTGGGTGAATCACTTTTTTGCTTCACTAGGTCGATGGTCGTCTCCACAAACGCCGTCATCGAGGTGATCGTTGGCTCGAAATGTGCAGCGCTCCATAGACGCAGGCTGGTGGGAGCGGCATGGTGCTATGGGACACATTCTCTCGCGCTTGCTTGCGACCTGTGGTAGTAGTTGAAAAGACACTGCAGCTGCGAACCACCTGCATCTTTTCAAAATGGTTCAAATGGCTCTGAGCACTATGGGACTTAACTGCTGAGGTCATCAGTCCCCTAGAACTTAGAACTACTTAAACCTAACTAACCTAAGAACATCACACAAATCCATGCCCGAGGCAGGATTCGAACCGCCGGCCGGTGTGGCCGTGCGGTTCTAGGCGCTTCAGTCTGGAACCGCATGACCGCTACGGTCGCAGGTTCGAATCCTGCCTCGGGCATGGATGTGTGTGATGTCCTTAGGATAGTTAGGTTTAAGTAGTTCTAAGTTCTAGGGGACTGATGACCACAGATGTTAAGTCCCTTAGTGCTCAGAGCCATTTGAACCATTTTGATTCGAGCCTGCGACCGTAGCGGTCACGCGGTTCCAGACTGTAGCGCCTAGAACCGCTCGGCCACCACGGCCGGCGCACCTTTTCATGCTTGATGTCTTTCCTCATGATGATGTCAGCTTTCAGCAGTATAATTGTCCATGTATCGGAGCCAGAACCATGCTACAGTGACTTGAGGAGCATTACACTTGATGTCTCGGCAACCAAATTCGGATGGTTTAAATATTGTGGAACCCACATGGATCGCTATGGGGCGCCATCACGGCGTACTCATATCAGCGGCCCATTATTTACGCGAATTACATGATCTGTGCGTAGACATCTAATGCCACATACCTCTACAAACCTACTAACAAAATTTTCGTATCCTTGATACGCAGAATCAGGGGTGTATATCGTTTCAAAGATGAACAAACAAGCTATTAAGCATGTGGTCGTAATGTTTTGGCTCATCAGTGAATGCTGTTCAAGTTTTGAGAAAGTGAGCTAATATTTTGTGGGTGTTGTAGTAACGGCTCGGCCTCCTCCAAATGTGAATTTATAATTACTACAACGCTGCTACATTTCTGATGCCTTTTCGTGTCGATTCTGAGCGGCAGCGTCTCCGAAATATTTTACTCGGCCAACCATAAGAAAACCGCGTGATCTCAACCTGGACGTCACGATTCTGACCACCATCGCAGAAGTGTCAAGAGAACGGATGAAATATTGATAAGAGAGGGTATGGCACCACAAATGAACCTCTGACCTATGACCTTTCTCCCATGTGTTGACATTTTGCTGTTTCAAGCCTCGCAGAGCCCACGGGTGTCATATCACGGGACAACGCTTATGGACTAGTACAGTGGAAAGTTGTAAACACCGCTGAGCGAAATTTAAAACTTCTGCGTCGCAGTAGGAGGCAATTACGGAGTTTCAGTTTCAAAAACATTATACTTTAATTTTGTTGTGAAGTGCAGTTTTTATGGAGACGACAGAAGGGTACTCCGTCACGAGGGGAGGAAACTGGAATCTGCAAAGGGTTGGTAAAATCTGATCCCCAGCGCTAGCTAGCATGGGATTCTCTGTTATTGCCAGACTCATATCACGGCTGAGTTTAAATGAAATTAAAAGAGGAACAACATACGTCCGTGAACAACAGAAACCATGTCGACCTTTATGTAGCTCTTAAAGTGGTATTAGAATACTGTGATATTGATCTAGGTGTACGACTGAATTTAATTTCCGAGAGGTGTCATTTCGTTTCGGCGTGGAGAAACATAGGAAAGAGCAATGTTTTATTGTCATAGAGGTAACAGTGTACTTCGACATCCTGACGAACACTGCAATTTCATTTTGTTCGTAACCTTTACTACTACGTTTTGTTCATTACAATTTTATAATTTGCTAATAAGAATTCATTTTCTTGAATGTGAATAGTTTTATAGGTCCATATGCTGCAACAATAATAGAATCACTTATGGCTTCGAGTGTGTGACGCTGAAAAGGAAAACTTAAGCTGATAAAGAGAAGATCTCTATCAGAACTGATCATTTTCCTTTAGATAGAACACGAGATGTTGATGCAATGCAGAAATGGTTTGTAGTATGTATCACTTGAAGTTTTAGGACTTAAATACTGAAATTCAACAGAGGAACTGCTGTGCAAATAGATTCGTTACTTGTTTTAGTAATTTCTGTCACAGAATTCCATATCAGGTGCCTCTAAGTAACTGCTTAATAGCAAAACAACTTTTCCTAATAATACTTACAAGGAACACGCTACAGAGAAGTAATCTAAGAGCAGGCCAGGCAACACTAATGGCAAGCGAAGTTCACATACACTGATGGAAAAAAATCCCAACACCAAGAAATAATTACTGTAGAGTAATGAAATTTATGGCATACATCTGTCTGGATAACATATTTAAGTGATTACCGCTGCAAGATCGTAGGTTAATGTAAGTGCGAGAAAAGCCACTGCAAATGTGAAATGCTGGTGCGTTAATAACCGGTGTAACAGCCAGACTGTTGAATGTAAATATGTAAACGTGGATGTTTTGCGTCTTTCAGGGTGAGGCTCCACTACTAAGTGAAACGATAATAACCCTTCTTCGCGCACAAAAAAATGGGAAAATTCAACAATAAATACATTTTGAAGCCAATAGAAACTCTGGGCTGCATTATCTCACTCATGACATTTCTGTGCTTGGTCTGATGATGCAAAACACCGTCCATTTATAGCAGTTAAGACTGATACGCTTTTAGGTTGGTTAGTACCCTCGTACTTGTCGCCAGAGCAAGCCATTGGTGCTTATTTTGTCCTGGGCAGCAGTTCAGGTGTTGAACTGTGGACATATGACCGCTAAATTGTTAGTCTATACTGACAGGTATGGTCCATATAGCGAGGCAGTTACGATCATGCAGAAAACATAGCTTAGTAAATTATGTGAATTGTTTGCAGGAACACTGTTCGACGCAGAGAAGAAACAACCAACACACAGATGTGGGTACATATTAAGGTACGACATGTAAAAGTATCTGCATTTATACCCGGCGGGCCGGTGTGGCCGAGCGGTTCTAGGCGCTTCAGTCTGGAACCACGCGACCGCTATGGTCGTAGGTTCGAATCCTGCCTCGGGCATCGATGTGCTTGATGTCCTCAGGTTAATTAGGTTTAAGTAGTTCTAAGTTCTAGGGGACTGATGACCTCAGATGTTAAGTCCCATAGTGCTCAGAGCCATTTGAACCATTTGAAGCTATACCCGTTACGCCGTACGAATCTAAATGTTGTCTCAGGAATGTTGTGACAAACTTCGAAGGGTTCGAGAGCGTATCTCAAGAAACAAATCGAGGATAGGCACCCGTGTCTGGAAACGTCATCTAATGACGCTGTAGAGCGTCGAAGTTACAGGCGTCGGCGCCTGGCAATAGACCAACACTTGGGCAGCAGACGTTACTTTGTAAGCCGATGGACTGTGACTGTTGGAAGTCGATCTCACAATGTTGTTTGTTATTCCGTGATTGCGACTGATTGCAACGCTCGCCAGTGAGGAAGACGAAGCTAGCTGCTACGTAGAAAGGCGTTCCTATGTATGTGATGCTCTGTTGTCTTAGTGGATGACGGTTTGGGACACGAGTTTCCATCGCAGTTTATTTTTCTCCTGGAACCCTCTTAAATCTCTAATGTTTTTCGGTATACAAGAGAAAAATAAGCTGTAGATGGAAACCTATGTCAGCAAGCGTCATCGACCACGGCAACAGAGCATCGTATCCATAGGAGACAAGGTGTGTCTACGCAGCATCAACCTCCAATGTTCTCCACTGGCGATTGTGCCAACCAGTAACGATCACATATATACTGATCAGCCAGAACATTATGACCACCGACCGACCACCGATATAAACCCGTCCAGGCGATAGTGGCGTCACCTGGCGAGGAATGACTGGTAGTTAGACGCACGCAGTATCAGCGAGTGTGCTGTCCGTGTATAGAATGGGGAAGGCACGTGATCTATCTGAGTTTGACCGAGGGCAGATTGTGATGGCCCGGAGACTCTTCACGAGCGTTTCGGAAACGGCACGAGTTGTCGGGTGTTCGAGGAGTGCTGTGGTAAGTGTCTTCAGCGCGTGGCGAAACCTAAGTGAAACCACGTCGAGACGTCGTGGCGTTAGGTGGGCACCCCTCATTACAAATGTCGGACGACATAGGCTGGACAGACGTAAAACAGGAGAGGTGGCCAACTGTGGCGGAACTAACATCAGACCTTAATGTAGGGCAGAGTACGAATGTGTCTGAACACACAGTGCATCAAACACTTCTAATGATGCGACTCCGCAGCCAACGACCCAAGCATGTTAACACCACGACATCAGCAACTACGACAGCTATGGGCACGCGACAATTAGCACTGGACTTTCAGGCAGTGGCAGAGCTTTGCATGGTCTGATGAATCCTGGTATCTTCTTCACCATGTCGATGGGATGGCAGGAACCCGTTGTCTTCCAGGAGAACGGCTCCTTGACACCCGTACTGCGGGACGGAGACAAGTTGCCGGCGGCTCCATTGTGCTCTGGGGAACATTCACTTGGGAATCCAAGGACCCAGTAGATCTAGTGCGAGGTACCATGACGGCCAAGGAGTATCGTACACCGGTTGCAGGCCATGTACACCACTTCATGACGATCGGGTTTCTCGATAGCAGGGGCATTTTTCAACAGGATAATACGACACTATGTCACAAGCCTAGGATTATGATGGAGTGCTCGAGGAACACAGTGGCGAGTTCCAGCTGATGTGCTGGGTCCCACGCTACGTTCCGGACAGGATCTGTTTGGTCTAAAGCCTGCTTGGTATTCACCAATTTTAGGTTCTAGCTGTTCTTGGGCTCGATCAAGTAAACAGTGCGAGAGAATTTTGTATATGACCAGGAGAAGAGAGATTTTCGGTAATTATTAACATCGGTTTTGTCCCCTTTTTCCTTGCAATAGATGAATTAGGGCAGTTTTCCAGTCCTCAGATATTTTCTCAGTTTGCCATATATCTCCTATCAGCTGAGTGATCTCTTTTATAGTGTTAGGGCCAACTAATTTTAATAGTTCTGCCATTGTACCATCTTCTCCAGATTCTTTATTGTTTTTAAGTCAATTTGTTAATTATTTCGATTTCCTTAGGTTCTTTAGGGTTAGGATTGGTGTTATTAGTTTTTTGTGCTTGGAATTTATTCGCTGGTTCTGAACAGGTTAATAGTTTTTCAAAATAATTAGCAAGCACCTTACAATTTCCTTGGTTGTTAAGAGCCAAACAGCCATTTTCATTTTTGAAAGAAAGACTGAGTTTAGTAACCAGTTTTGTTTTGGATGTTTAATAAAAGTTTCTTGTATTGTTTTTTGGAAGTCTTTTTCGATTTCTAAAAGTTGGGAAGTTTCGTAGTTTCTTTTAGTCTGTCGGATTAATTTAGATCTTTCTTTCCTTACAGTTCGAAAGGCATTTTCAGTTTTGTTATTATTCCAATTTTTGAATGCCTCATGCCTAAACTTAACTGCTGTTTCACAATTCGCTTTTCTCCACGGGTATTCCTCTTTCTTTCGAAGTTGAATTAAATTTTGTACTGTTGTGATGAAATTTTCTTTTATTCTTTGCCGATTGTTGGATTGCTTTTTGTCAAGTTCGCTTCTTACAGTTGGGGTTATTCTCGCAGTGTCACATTTTGGGATAAGATTTTTTTGTTTTGAAGAATTTTTGAGGTTGAAGTTTTCCTTTTATTCGCATTAAGTAATGGTCAGAATCTATGTTAGCCCCTATCCTAACTTGGGCATTTAAAATATCTTTGTATTCATGGTATGAAATTGCTACACGATAGATTTCAAATTCCCAAATAAGTGTATTGGGTGCCTGCCAAGTTTTTAGTTTTGAAGGGCTCTTTTTAAAATGTCTTTACATGATTTTAAGGTTAAAATTTTTGCACTTTTCAACATGTCTTTGGCCATTTTTGTTTGTCCATCTATGCACAGGAAATCCAACCACTGTTTTCTTATATTTTTTCTCTTTACTTAATTGAGCATAAAAATCACCCATTAAAATTTTAACGTGACTTGAGAGAATTTTCGAGCTTATGCTTTCTAACGTTTCCCAAGCTTCACTAGCTTCTACATGTTTTTACGGTTATCCTCACTGACTGTTACATGCGCATTAATTAGAGTGTATGCCTTATTGCGCATTCAAGAGAAATTGTCAGTAGTATATTATTAATGGGTTTTACCCCCGTTATTGAATTTAAAATATTTTTGGAGACTGCAAAAGCAACCCCTAGATGTACATTATTAAGTATTATTTTAAAAAGACGATGATTACCGAAAGCCGTGGTGTTATTATCCATCATTCACGTTTCTTGAAGTACTTTTGAATACATTACAGGAAAGGCAGGGATCAATGTCTTACAAATATTTACTATTAAAAACAGTCTTGATCACAATTTATTTATCGAGGTGACCGGTTTCGACCACTACTGTGGTCATCTTCAGACCTACATGTTGTATACAAAGCTTTAATTAGAGGGCTACAAACATTAAATAATATACACAAAGTTATAAAGCTGTAAAACGATGAATTACCATTGAGTAGGAACCTGTTTCTGTTCGAGAATCACTACTGGGGAAACCAGAGCACGTCTTACAATATATAATGGAGGCTCCTCCCACTTCTGATCATCCAAAAGCTCAAAGAAATGTTTGTTTTTGAACTGAAGTTGTTCGTTTAAAACAGATAATGGATTACTTTTGTGAAGTGAAAAGATTTCAATTTCTTCTAAGGTATTTAGCAGTGGTCCTTTTGGCACAGTATGTAATATTTTCGAATTCTTAGAAATGCAACCCTCAGAATGATTGTATCCATCAAGAAGAACATACTACTGGTACTGCACGTACCAAATCAATATTTGGTCAATATCTTGAGGGATACAATCATTCTGAGGGTTGCATTTCTAACAATTTGAAAATATTACACACTGTGCCAAAAGGACCACTGCTAAATACCTTAGAAGAAATTGAAATCTTTTCACTTCACAAAAGTAATCCATTATCTGTTTTAAACGAACAACTTCAGTTCAAAGACAAACATTTCTTTGAGCTTTTCGATGATCTGCTTTAGAATGTTTACTCTTCTGTCCTTTGTTTTATAAATTTTTTTAAAAAATTATTAAGACTTTTAGGAAATATTTTATCTTTACATTGTAATTTTATTTCACCAAACATTATTTTATGACTGACTATCTGTTTTAGAATTTTTGCTTATATACTTTTAGAATGCATATTCCTAATTCATATCCATTTATTTTTGACAGTATGGTTCATAATTTTCTAATTTTAAATGCCTTCCTCTTTCATTATTTTTATTTGCTTATAAGACTGGCATATAACTTGAGGAATAGCAATGCCTTTAAAAACTGTCACATGTAATTTACATACCAACTTCATAGACAATATTTCATATGTACAGAGAACTACTTCGTATCGTATTTGTGCAGCATGTAGTATACATGTCAGCTACAGATTATTGCAGCTTACTCATTGAAAATCGTTTCAATAAAGACATGATGCTGCTCAATAATACATCGTCTGACGCGACAGTCTTCGCCACATCTTTGCACTGGCGTTTGTCCTCACCATGGCAACCACAAGTTCGACTATCCACTTTACAACAACTTCAGTGGAAAGAAGCCTGCTGCCTCATCTTTGCAACGGCGTCCAACTTCACCATGGCAACCAGTGTTTCCAAATGGTTCACTAACAGACCTTGAGAGGGCAATCCATGTACTGCCAAATGGCTCTGAGCACTATGGGACTCAACATCTTAGGTCATCAGTCCCCTAGACTTAGAGCTACTTAAACCTAAGAACATCACCCACATCCATGCCAGAGGCAGGACTCGAACCTGCGACCGTAGCAGCAGCGCGGTTCCGGACTGCAGCGCCTAGAAGAGCTTAGCCACCGCGGCCGGCTCATGTACTACCAAATCGAAGTTCATTTTCCCTACATATTTAAATATTTTTAACGCTTCGTAATTGACAATAGCTGTTTAATAAGCTAAGTTTAGTGTGTATTTATTTTTAATTCTTGACACTGTTCTTTTAACTAAGAAATTTTAAATTGTAATTCGACTTATAACTCATTGGTTAGAAATGACATCATACAGTCAGAAGTGGGTGGAGCCTCCATTATATATAGTAAGACGTGCACTGGTTTCTCCAGTAGTGATTCTCGAACAGAAAGAGGTTCCTACTCAATGGTAATTCATCGTTTTATAGCTTTATAACTTTATGTATTTTCTTTAATATATGTAGCCCTCTAATTAAAGCTTTGTATATAACTTTTAGGTCTGAAGATGACCACAGTAGTGGTCGAAACCGGTCACCTTGATAAATAAATCGTGATCAAGACTGTTTTTAATAGTGAATATTTGTTTCTTGAAGTGCCTAAATTTGAATCTTCTGTTCTTTTAACATATCTCCCAATTTATGAAGTTTATCTAGTTGCAAAAGTCTTTGAATGTTAAGTGTTGAAAATAATGTACTTGTTTTGGTTTTAAGTTGGCCAGAGGACTCCAACTTCCTCTGTTGAATCACACTGAATTTTAACCTGGCCGCCCCAGAATCCGAAGGAGCAGTTGCGCTAGTAATACTGTCGGTTGATGACAAGCTGAAGTAATATTGTGACTATCAAAATACTTCTTGATGATTCTAAATCATCGTTAAAGTAAAGAGAATTCCAGGAAAGCATTTTATGTACTTAGCTACTGCACACAGAAAATGTCGTGCGTACACTGAAGGTTATTAAAATTGTGACACCCGGAAATGCAGGAAATAACGAAATTGTACGCCGGCCGAAGTGGCCGTGCGGTTAAAGGCGCTGCAGCCTGGAACCGCAAGGCCGCTACGGTCGCAGGTTCGAATCCTGCCTCGGGCATGGATGTTTGTGATGTTCTTAGGTTAGTTAGGTTTAACTAGTTCTAAGTTCTAGGGGACTAATGACCTCAGCAGTTGAGTCCCATAGTGCTCAGAGCCATTTGAACCATTTTTGAAATTGTACTTGTTGTGCGTAGGAAGTATACATGATAGGATTTGTAGCTAATTTGGGGGATAAAGGATGCAAAATTCAGTACATACAGCTGCCATCTAGGGCAGCAACACCTTTAATCTGCTTAGGCATCGAGTCGAATTGCGCTTGCATGACAGATACAGGTACATCATTCCATGCTGCTTCAAGTCTTTCTCAGAGTTCATCTATCATGGTAACTGGAGGGTGTCGACGTTCAAAACTTCTGCAACTCATGACGAAATGTTTTTAGCGGGTGAAAGATCTGGAGAATGTGGTAACTAGCAGTCGAACACCCTCTGTGGCGAGTCAGACCAGGACATCACAGGCAACGTGCGGTCATGCATTATCTTGGAGAAATGTGGGAGGTCACGGAGATCTTGAAGCCACCGGCGTTTAAGCCATTTTTACACGATGAACGAACGTTTTCAAGAAAGATTATTGTTTACTGAAGCACACCAAGCGTACTACGCCCGAACTATAAACTCGTACAAGATTTTGTTTAAATGATAAACCTTAACACAGCGTACCGCCACAGTGCCCACGTCGTGATTTCACATTAGCATATCATTAATTATTTATTAAATTTACAAAGATTTGAAAACTTCCTTGAAAATATTTACGAAAAGTGCACTATACTCACTTACTCAGGAAGTTCCTTGTGATAACGAAACGACCATAAACCGAAACAAAACTCAACATACGGTAAGTGTACCAGATAGCAATATGACAGACTCGGCACTCAGCAGAGACGTGACAAGAGCTGAATTTTACTAGCTCGTGCATGCACAGTGAGGCCACTAGTAGCGAGTTTAGAACTGCCTCTGCTCCTTTATCCCCAGAAATATCGTACGTCGCTACTAACGCGATCATAATAGTGAGCCCGTTCACGCCATAGACGACCGCCATTCAGACAACTGCTTGTCAATCGATTACAAGTTAGTTCATCGTCTAAAGCGGCAAAAAGCCTCACAAATGTAACGCTTGCTGTCCAAATTATCGGCTATGTGAACCACAGGTCAACATGTTGTTTACCCAATCACGCCAGATGTTGGACCAGTATGACGATGACGATTACAATCTGGCAACGTTCATACTATATGAGGGCTTCAGTTAATACGTCCATTGTAGTGCTTTAGGAAGGACTGGGAAGTCGTTGCCGATGTTGTTGTTGGGTGGACAACTGTGACGAGCGTCTTTCTGCTGTCACGTCACGGGAAACCGCAGGAATTACCTCCGTGCTGACAGTCCATTGTGCTTCGAGACGTCGTCTCAGCGTCCATGTGGACTTAGAGATTGGTTGTGACCAACTTTGACTCCTCCAAGCTCCGCCGACGGATGCAGAGCACTGCTCTCTGGTACCAGCTGCATCGGGTTGCTGATATCCCACAAGATGGTGAATGTAGTCCATCTGAAACCACTGACCACATGTTCGGATGAGAGTCAACAGATTCCTACCATCGCGAGTCGGAGTATGGCAGTCTTGATCGGCCACCATCCAGCCACTTCCCAATTGTGCCATGTTCTGTTTTAAGTTCCTCTCCTCTCACACGAGGGATCACTTGATCTGCTCACAAACAACCAACAGTCAATCGCTATTTCTGAATGAGAATGTACGAACGGACTTCAAAAATTAAGTTACACTTAATTATGGCTGGTCAGGTGACTTTCATTGAATGCTACCTACACTTCAAAGAGATAGATACATGTCATTATTTCTCAACAGAATTAGCAAGTCTCTGTAAACTACAGTTGGAACTTGGTATCAGTGAAAAACATTTGTACATACTCGTACATATTTTTGATGAGGAAAAAACAAAAAACTGAAAGTGTCTTGGGAGTCTTTCTGTTGTGTTGACAGAAGAGCCAACACCGTGTTACTAGTGGAGGCCGAAATGCACACGTTTTAGCTCACGCAGGCTGGCGTGAGGAGGTCTGGAACATGACAAGGAATTAGAATTCAGAAAGCGGACGTAATCAGTTTGATACTTAACGTTAATCCATTAATGATGAACGTCGCTCTTGACGGTACATGATTTACAATATTATCTGTTCAGAATACATTCTTGAAGTAATTATAGTACCTGAATATAGCGCCTTGCTAGGTCGTAGCAAATGACGTAGCTGAAGGCTATGCTAAACTGTCGTCTCTGCAAATGAGAGCGTATGTAGACAGTGAACCATCGCTAGCAAAGTCGGCTGTAGAACTGGGGCGAGTGCTAGGGAGTCTCTCTGGACTAGACCTGCCGTCTGGCAGCGCTCGGTCTGCAATCACTGATAGTGATGACACGCGGGTCCGACGTATACTAACGGACCGCGGCCGATTTAAAGCCTACCACCTAGCAAGTGTGGTGTCTGGCGGTGACACCACACTTTCTTCGTATTTTTCTCTTTCTAGCGATTACGACTGCTGTGTAGTAATACGTGTGTTTTCTAAAGCAAGTACCTCTTCCAGCTTCGTTGCATTACAGTACGAATTCGATTTTTCCGACACCTCTCTCCAGGACGCAATGGCAGGCACCATACCTGATCGCACCTCACAACAACGCAGTGCGGCCCTGCCCCAGGAAATCCTGGGCCTAATCTCAATGAGGAATCACCTCAGGAGACAATGGCAGCGCACCAGGCGCTCGTACTTCAAACGGCACATTAACAGACTACTGTGCATCATACACGATAAAATACAAACACACAGAACACAACAGTGGAACCAAAAACTCGAAGGGCTGGACACCACACGACCTGGCGTGTGGCAACTAGCCCGACACTGCACTAGGGAGAAAATATACACCCCAACGCTTCAAGGGCCTGACGGACCTGCATACTCAGCGGAAGAGAAAGCAGAACTAATGGCCCCCACACTCGCAGCGTCATTCACACCGAACCTGGTATCATCAGATCCAGCGTTCACACTTGCTACTGACCAAGAGGTTACACGCATTCTAGCCCAACCATCGCGCGACGACATTCGACATGCTAGCACAGCCGAAGTCTTCTGGGCTATAATGCATTCCGCTGCTAGGAAAGCCCCTGGTCATGATGGCATTCAAAACCGTGTCCTCCAGGAGTTCACGGATAAAGCAACTGAGTACCTAACACACATAACGAATGCCATACTAAAACACCAACACTTCCCCGCCTTTTGGAAGACGGCCAAGGTCCTGATGTTCAGGAAGCCGGGGAAAGACCACAGCCTCCCACAAAATTACCGACCCATCAGCCTTCTGAGCTCGCTCAGTAAGGTTGTTGAGAAGGTGATTCTCAAACGCATCACTAGGCACTGCATAACAAATGACATCCTGAGACCGGAGCAATTCAGCTTCAGGAATCACCACTCCACAACACAACAACTCCAACGCGTCGTTGAACATATAACACATGGCTTCAACATAAACAAAGCTACAGGGGCAGTGTTCCTGGACATCGAAAAGGCTTTCGACCGTCTGTGGCACAACGGCCTCATCCGCAAACTCAGCGACGCGGGATTCCCCGACGGGCTGCTGCGTCTAATACACTCATACCTCACAGACAGGAGCTTCAACAGTGACGTGCAGGGAAAACAATCAACACGACACGGTATACACGCGGGAGTACCCCAGGGAAGCATCCTAGGGCCCCTACTGTTTAACCTCTACATAAACGATCTCCCAACCACACACAACACAATGATGACAATCTACGCGGATGACACCGCCATCCTTGCGCAAGATTGGAAACCATCAAACATTACGTCACGCCTACAGACTGCACTCAGAGTGGCCGAGCCTTGGTTGGAGAAATGGCGTGTTAGAGTAAACGTCGACAAGTGCGAAGCCGTTCTGTTCACTAAAAGACCGAAGCAACTGCGCAAACACCGCTACTGCAGACCAATAACTCTGCATACACGTCGAGTACGTTTCCGCGAGAAAGTCAAATACTTCGGTGTCTGGCTGGACCGGAAATTACTCTGGGGGGACCATATACAACACATGACCAACCGAGCTAGCGCGAGGCTCAAACAGCTCTATCCTATGCTCAACAGGCGTAGCACACTGAACAGAAGGGTGTCGAGGTCCATGTACATGACACTTATCCGACCCCTGATGACGTACGCAGCTCCCGTCTGGGGATACGCTGCGCCTACACGCCTGCGCCGTCTGCAGCTCATACAAAACAAAGTACTCAAAATCATAAGCAATGCTCCACGACACACGCATCGCGGACCTTCACCGGGAATACCGACTTGAGACTCTCACGGAGGTAATCCACAAACTCACCACAAGACTATACAGAAATTCCAGACATTCGTAGAACCCGTTTATTCTGAATCTGGGGAACTACGACCACAACCATAGATGGAAACATAAAAGACCAAAAGATATACTTGCAAGGACATAACATCTATGGCCAAGCATACGCAAACATAACGGCACTGGCGAGCCCCTGTTAATCAGACGCATTTACTGGATATCCAGCTGAAATACACTGCCGAATAACTGGCACCACACAGGGAAGCCGTACCGTACACTGCATACAAACAAGCTCCACACATCCCCCACACAGTGAGATGATCTATGGCCGATATCCCACTACTGTATAACGATCTTGATTGTTCCAGGAATGTAGCAGCTGGAGCAACTGGGACTCATCGCCATCGCTTGTCACGGTAATGATGCATGATACCTATACTAACAAATCCAACCTTGCATGAGCTATCGCAGCTAGTAAGCCACTACTGCTCTTACTACCCATCCCACTGTCGCAGAGGTTTTTTTCCCACGGCACGAGCCATGGTACTTTTTTCCCTCTGCTCTTCAAATCGCTACCCTCACTCGCGTTTCGTCCACTATCTATCACCTGATGCACCGTGTTAATGCGTAGCTTTACCCAGACGCACGGACAACATCACAGCCCAGCATCCTGTGATCCACTTACTAGATAACTAACATGTTTAGGGAGGTGACAGTAGAACTTTTGGTTTGGTCACCACGTTGGTGCGGGCGTGGAGGGGCCCCATCTCTATACCTCTATAGCAGATATTGTGACTGAACTAAGCAATGCCAATGATGCAGTCGCGAAACCTTTGGAAATACAGAAAATAACGCAGCAATAGCAGTAACTTTTTAGAAGAAGATTAACTTGCCTAACTAGTCGGGAGCGATTGACGGAAAACACGTGAGATGTGTAAAGCCCAAAAATTCAGATCCAGACTTTTTAATACAAGAAGTATTTCTCGATATGTTTAATGGCCATCTCTGATGCTAATCTCATCTCCATCGCTAAAGATGTTGGCACTCAAGGTGAGGAAGGAGACTCGACTGTTTTCAGAGACTGCCCCCTCTAGAAGGAACTGTACTCAGCACAGCTCGAGATCGCCCTCCTCGGTTTCTGCCGAACTCATATTCACACCCACAGCCTTTACTATTTTGGACAGTCGGAAATGCGTTTTTAACTACAGGCTGTCATGGTGCAAACGAAATGCCGAATATGCTTTTGGAGTGTTGTGCAATAAATGGTATGAGCTACACACTCCCATACATGGTTGTCCAGATGAAATTCATGAAACTGTAAAGGCGTGCTCTACTTTACATAATGATGTGAGGAGACGGGATGGAGTGAACTTTGAACAAATGGCGGATAGTAATTCAGATTTTGAGGCATTCTGGATGCTGACTCAGATTTACGAGCTCAGGGCTTAGATGTGTGGGATGTTTGTGCGGACTACTTTATTTGCGCTAGAACTATTTCTTTTCAGCAGCATTACATATTTTTAAGTGTGGATGACTCATACATATGATTTTTTTCATCTTTCCGTGTTATTTCACTAATAATTATACATAGCTACAATGCTATTATAATTGCCGGCCGGAGTAGCCAAGCGATTATAGGCGCTACAGTCTTGAACCGCGCGACCGCTACGATCGCAGGTTCGAATCCTGCCTCGGGCATGGCTGTGTGTGATGTCCTTAGGTTAGTTAGGTTTAAGTAGTTCTAAGTTCTAGGGGACTGATGACCACAGATGTTAAGTCCCATATTACTCAGAGCCACTTGAACCATTTTGCTATTATAATTATTATTTTTGTATGAATTTATAAATGAAATATTCATATTGAGCTACGTTTATTATTTTCTTTCTGGTGTGTTGAGTTCGGAACAAGAACATTTTTTTCTAAACGCTGTAGGACTTTAAAAGTCAAAGAATATTTTAAGTGTCTTGAAAGAAGACTTCATGCCTACCTACATGTTTGGGAAACTCAAACATGTAACTATTTACGGTACGTTTTTACTATCTCCATAGTTATAAAAAAATTTTAAAAACGTCGCTGGTGGTAGTCGGCTTCTCATCGTTCAGAAAAAGCTGGTAATTAGTAGGTACTACGTTTTGTCATTTCTCATTAACAGAGAGGCGTCAAAATAGTGGTTTGATATGCACTGAAAATTTTTGAAAAGTGATTCAAAATATATAGGTACTGTCTGATAAAACTTTATGTGATTCTAAAAATGATTGCTGACCTTTCTTGGCAACATTTTACGTGATCTACAAGATAACACATACCTATCTGAAGGAGATGACGAAAGGTTGAACTAAAAACTAATATAATTAGAAACATACACATATCAAAAGTACATAAAATACATATGTAGACATATGAAACATAACTTACGCAAATCGTCCTTGTCATTCTTGGAGCATTTCTCTCCCTTAGAACTTCAGTTTCCGTTAGAATCCCTTTGGCTACCTCCTGCCAGCACCACTTCTTCAGTAGGTGATCTTCATATGATCCCATCACTTTATCCCATAGAGCAGGGTGGTCGTGAATGAACTGAATTAATTTATTAATATCCATATTGCACGATTTGGCAAAATCAAATAGGCCCGGTTTGGATTCCGTCGGCCAACGCGGCATACTGTGTGTGTGCGTGTGTCCCCATGCTTTTCTTCATGTTGCCCCCTCTACAAAAGGGAAATCCCGCTGATGTACTACGTAGTTTGCCGACTGCATGCGGCCGGAAATTTTCCTGTGCCAACCGTAAAATTACGTACGTACGTATGTGTGGGCTTCTACATTCGCAGCGATGTGTTTGCGTGCTCCAATGAATACGCGACATATTCCACGCGTCCTGCGTCAACGTAGATTACGTCGTGAATACGCCATGTGTGGATTAACTCAACGAGTCCTTTCGCGTGGAAAGCCATGCATCCAGCTGCAAAGAGCTGAAGCGATTAATGTTACATTGAACCTTATTCATCCTTTCACATTAGGGACTCAGAGTTTCGACCTCGGCTCACTGAGCTGCTGTGTAACTTGCCAAGTGAATCGTCTGATACTCGCTTTACACAGATCCTTATGGGACCTTCCACACGGGATACAGTGTGTCGCCCTCCTTGCGCAGTTTTGGTACACATGTTGACTCAGCCACATGGTAAGTACCTATATAATTTTACATAAATGTATTAACGACAACTATCATATTTATAGAGAATGAGATACAAAAAGTTGAAGAATCTGAGATTATCATACATGAGGCATATTAAAAGGTCTAAAGAGTAAAGAGCGGTTCTGCAGCGACTGACAAAACTGAATATTTGGGATGGGGCAAATATAAGTGGCCCAGATAAGTGGATACGACTGGATGTGAATGTATGCATTAACGGAGGAGGAAAACACCTACAGTTAGTTCCAACAGTATGGAACAACTGCCCATGCTGAGGGCCGAACCTTGTAGCACATTTACACAATTCCACACCTGACAGAGTTGTTACCAGAGGTCAGTCCAGACACGGCCCTAGCTGTTCACCCAGTTCACCTGATCTGTCAGTGTGATTACTTTGTGTGGGGAGCCCACAAGTCTAAGATGTGTCACAACTACCCTCAGACTATTCAAGCACTGGAGCAAAACATTTTGGATGAGAGTGCATCAATTCCAGCAGCCCAGCTTCCATACGCCTTCAGAAACTTGCTGATTACAGCCCAAAAGTGCCGAGAGATGATTGGTTGCCTTTTTCGACATCTGCTATAGTCAGGTTAATACCATATTTTCTTTCATTCGCTGTTTCTTTGCACCCGGAAACTCTGTTCCCAGGCCACTTTTATTTGTCCCATCTGCCACTTTTATCATCTGTTATTCAACACAAAAATTAAGTAAACAAAATATACGGTACTGGTATTATCGAATTCTATGTGACTGAATGCATTCAAATTACTTACTTATTTATTGCTGTCACATACATGATTCTTTCCAGAACATACTATAATTCATGAGAAGAAGATTACACGGTTAGAGAGGACATAACTGAATGAGATAGTGATGAATTGCGTGATATTATTAGTGAGGGAGAACGGATCCCTTCAAAAATTATTATAATTATAAACCAAGGTCCAAAATCAGACAAACAGAAATTGTGTAATGTTTTACATCAAAGCATCACTTAACAAGGATAAACTTTTTTATTATCTTTGGTAAAACACTTGGCAGCTATTCCAGAACACAGCAGGTTTCAGGCAAAATGCGAAATAATGCCAGTGGTTGCTAAATATAAGCTACAGACTTCTACCAACATACGAGGGGCGTTCAGAAAGTAAGCTCCGATCGGTCGCGAAATGGAAACGACTATGAAAATCCGATAAAGCTTTGCACAGATGTGTTGGGTAGTGTCTCTAGTATAACCCCAGTTAGCATCACGTCGCTCTTCTCATTTCTGAGCTCGCAGTGAGTGCGTAAAGATGTCTAGAAAATAGTGTCTGCCGCCAAGTACGAGGGCCTGGTGAGATATTTCGCCTGAAGCTATGCAGCTAACATTACATAACTGTCGTGCAGTTTCTTCTTCAAAACAATTCGCAGCCGCATTCTGCAGGGGCAATGAAGATGCTCCTGCATCGTTTTCAAATGGAAATGTGAGATTACCCACAATACAGTCCGCAATTGTCTCCCCCTGAGTTTCATTTCTGGTCACATGAACCGCTGTCTTTGAAGACAACATTTTGACACAGACAACGAGGTGTAGGCCAGCGTGGAGAATTGGCGGAAAGCACTGGCGGCTGCCTTCTATGATGAGGCTATTGAAAAGTTGGTACAACGCTATGACAAAAGTCTAAGTCAGAACGGCGACTACGTAGAGAAGTAGCTGAAAGGTGTAGCTAATTGTTACAAGTAAAACATTTCTGATGTTCACTGTGGTTTCAATTTGGCAATCAATCGGAGCTTACTTTCTGAACAGGCCTCGTACATCAGCCAGAATGTGCAAACTTTACAGCACACACGGCACAACAATGTGGTGCTCGCCCAATTGCTATTTATCCACCACGAACAGATTTCCACAGACGCCTTTGAAATAAATCACCTAACTGCCCCCCTCCGCCAATTCCGTCTCCAGTCATGGCAAATAGCAGTTACATGCAACGTTTCAGTTCACTCCATAAATCGAAAACCAATATAATAAATCGTCAATTCTGAGTCTTTGAAAAAACTTTTTGCTTCGTTAACACATACAATACTTCAATTGTCGAACAATTCCATGACATTAAATATTATTATGTTGATTGATATTTGTATCTGTGACAATAATCTCTTACAATTCTAACAAAATATTCCGTGGTCGAGCAACAAAGAATTTTGTTTTACACCATCTCAGAGTAAGAGAACCATCACCTCTACTGTTATATGCTTCCTCATGTTGGTATTCAACAACTGCAAAAGTGGTTTCAATATTTCACACAGTTGCATTTTCCGAATGTAGTTATTAAACCATAGTGGGTCTTTTCCGTCCTTAATACACTTACTAGACTCACCAGACTATGCTTTACTATGTGCCTAAACCTTGTCCATAATTCCTCTACATCCATCTTACTAGAACTAAGTGATGTCAATTCATCGTCTAAATGAGATACTGATAACTGCTTATCTGGTGTTGCTAACAGAAACACACTTCTAGCCTTCTATTCTGATTTATTAACTTTCGTAACCACAGTTGCTTTAATTACCCAATGACTGCTGTTCGCCCTTTCTATACCGATGTTGTGGACGAGGTCCAGCCTATTTGTAGCTACAAGGTCCAAGATATTTCTATTGTGTGTGGACTGCCGAACTAGGTGCTCAAATCAGTTTTCAGAAAACGTGTTCAAAAGTACGTAGCACGACTGTCCACCTGTACCCCCTCAAAGAATCTATAAAATTTTCAAGTCTATTCTCTGTAGGTTAAAGTCGCCTCCAACTAGTAATGCATCATCTGAGTATTTGCGAGCTACTGACCATAGCCTTTTCTTGAGTGGCTGCAGAACTGTCACAGCAGAATCGGATGACTGGTAAAAACATCCAACAGTTAACTTCGCTTCACCTACACTTGTTATACGCGACCAAGTAAATTCACTGTCACACTCAACTTTGACCTCAACGGAGACAAAATAATTGTCAACTGCAAAGAACACTCGTCTTTCTATGGCCTCCAATCTGTCTTTGCGATATACGTGCATTACTCGCTAAATGTCTCAGAGTTTTCCACTTCGGGTTTCAGCAAGCTCTCGGTCCCGAGAATAATTTAAGTGCTAAAACTTCCCTGGAGGACAGCGAATTCAGGATCTTTGTTACGAATACTTCGACAATTATCTGACCTACCAAGGGAGGCCTACAAATCCCCAATCAATAACGCAGGTCTAAAAATCAGCAGCCATGGATGTCGTCACGGAGTCGACGAATCATTTGGTTGAGATCCTCCACTCAGCCCCATGCCAAATGACCCCAATCAACTTTGGGAACAATGCTGCAGATTGTGAGCTCCGCTTGCACGCTAGACGTGAGACCAGCAGCCTTGACCACTTCCGCCAGCCGCCTGTATAAGACAGGCGTCGTTGGTGCCTACGTGGCCCACAGCTTGCAGAAACTGCACTCTGCACGCTCGATAGCCGCAGGAAAGGACGCCTTCACATTTCAGATGAGGCCCCCTTGGCAGACAAATCGAGTGCACATTAGCTTTCTTTCCAGCCCTGGCCACTGTCTGCCTAAGGGGCTCCATAACGCCCCTAACGTTGGAGTTTCTGATAACTGGTAAACCCCTCCCTCCTGCGTGCCTTCTCAGACCTTGCTGAATGTAGTTACTGCATAGAGGAAAATTAAACACAGAAAAAAAAGCTTTGGAGCAGAGAGAACAACTGTATGAAAAGGTGGCAAGTCAGAACTAAGCAAAGAAGAGTAGGCTGGAAGGTGAAAGAAATGTGTAGCGGGGGGGGGGGGGGGGGGGGGGGGAGGGGGGGGGCTGTACAAAATAGCATATGCACAACGTTACATATCAGTGAAATGTCTGGACATGAGAGGCAATACTGATCCTACCACTAATCTTAGTAGATAGATTGAAGAAAGGCGAACCAGTGTTTATAGCATTTGTAGATTTAGAAAAAGATTTTGACAATCTTGTCTGAGATACACTCTTCGAAGCTTTCGAGGTATCAGGGATACAACACAGGGACACAGGATTGTCTGCAACTTGTATAGAAACCAGACTGCAGTTGTTAGATTTCAAGGACTTGAGAGGGAAACAGTAACTGGGAAGGCAGAAGTACAAGAAGTATAAAATGCTGACTGGCATAGCAAGAAAAGATTTCTGAAAAACAAAAATTTTTTGACATTTAATATAAATTTAAATACTGGGAAGCATTTTATGAAAGTGTTTGTGTGGAGCATAGCCTTGTATGTAAGTGAAATATGGACGACAAATTGTTCTGTCAAGAAGACGATGGATGCTTTCGAAATGTGGTGCTAAAGAAGAATTCTGAAGATTAGATTCGTAGATCGTGTGACTAATAATGAGGAACTGAATCAAACTTAGGAGAAAAAGTATATTATGGCAAAAATTGTCTGAAAGTAGGTATTGGTTGACGGGGCATATTCTGAGGCATCAAGGAATCGTCATTTTGATAATGGAGTCATAGTTATAGAGAGAGACCAAGGCTTAGCAACAGTAAGCAGATTCACATGGATTAGGATGCAGTAAATACACTGAAGAGCCAAAGAAACTGGTACACCTGCCTAATATTGTGGCATGGACTCGACTAATGTCTTAAGTAATGCTGGTGGGAATTAACACCGTTAGTTCTTAGGGCTATCCATAAATAGGGAATTGACACCATGAATCCTGTAGGGCTGTCCATAAATCCGTAAGAGTACAAGGAGCTGGAGATCTCTTCTTAACAGCACGTTGCAAGGCGTCCCAGATATGCTCAATAATGTTCATGTCTGGGGAGTTTAGTGGCCAGCGGAAGTGTCTAAATCAGAAAAGTGTTCCTGGAGCCAATCTGTAGCAATTCTGGACGTGTGGGGTGTCGCACTGAGCTGCTGGAATTGCCCAGGTCGATCGGAATACACAATGGACATCAATGGATGCAGGTGACCAGACAGGATGCTTATGTACGTGTCACCTGTCGGAGTCGTATCTAGACGTATGAGGGGTCCCATACCACTCCAACTGCTCACGCTCCATACCATTACAGTGCCTCCACCAGCTTGAACACTCCTCTGCTGACATGCAGGGTCCATTGATTCATGAGGTCGTCCACGTCTATCCGTCCGATACAACTTGAAACGAGACTCGTCCGACCGGGTAACATGTTTTCAGGCACCAACAGTCCAATGTCGGAGTTGACGGGCCTAGGCGAGGCGTAAAGCTTCGAGTTGTGCAGTCATCAAGAGTACATGAGTGGTTCCTCGGCTCAGAAAGCCCATATCGATGATGTTTCGTTGAATGGCTCTGACGCTGACACTTTCTGATGGCCTAGAATTGAAATTTGCAACAATTTGCGGAAGGGTTACACTTCTGTCACGTTGAACGGTTCTCTTCAGTTGCTGTTGGTCCTGTTCTTGCAGGATCTCTTTCCGGTCGCAGAGATGTCGGATATTTGATATTTTACCGGATTCCTGATATTCACGGCATACTCGTGAAATGGTCGTACGGGAGAATCCCTACTTCATCGCGACCTCGGAGCTCGGAGATGCTGTGTCCCATCGCTCGTGCAACGACTATAACACTACGTTCAGATTAAATCTTGATAACCAGCCATTGTAGCAGCAGTAACCGATCTAACAATTGCGCCAGACACTTGGTGTCTTATATTGGCGTTGTCGACTGCAGGACCGTATTCTGCCTGTTTACACATCTCTGTATTTGAATACGCATAACTATACCAGTTTCTTTGGTGCTTCAGTGTATGTATAGATGAAGAGGCTTACATGAGATAGGCTAGTGTGTTGCGCTGTATCAACACAGTCTCAAGGATAAAGACCACAATAAACAATATTGTGAGATGAACTGTATTTCTTGTCAACACAGCCCAGCAGCAAGTAGCAAAGATTACCTAGGTCATTTGTGTATTTATTGCCAGAATTTTTATTTAATGTAGCCTCTAGTACATATCACTTGTGACGTATTTGTGTATACGTCTCTGTTGCTCGTTGCAAAGTGCCTCAGATTAGGAAAAAGTTACAACTTATAATGCAGTTCTCATATGGCGACTGGCTGTAAATGATATTATCACATTAGTGTGTTGACCACATTCAGTGCCGGCCGCGGTGGTCTCGCGGTTCTAGGCGCGCAGTCCGGAACCGTGCGACTGCTACGGTCGCAGCTTCGAATCCTGCCTCGGGCATGGATGTGTGTGATGTCCTTAGGTTAGTTAGGTTTAAGCAGTTCTAAGTTCTAGGGGACTGATGACCACAGCTGTTAAGTCCCATAGTGCTCAGAGCCATTTGAACCATTTTGAACCACATTCAGTATTTAGCATTTTCCATAAGACATCAATTCCTTCATGAACCAATCGCCAATGACTGGTTACGTATTATCCGTGACTTTAAAACACACTGGCAGTTCTGAAACATCGTGGGAGTCAGCAGTGGTAAATATGTCGTAAAACAGTTTCGCAAATGCTGCCATACTTATTGGTGCAGATGAATCTTTTCCGCACACTTCAAATATCATGTGGCCATTCTCAGGCCTATTAAAAGATGTAATAATGTAGTGAGTAACTATTTTTAATTATAGGGAAAGCAAGTTAATCAAAACTAACATCAAGTCACCATGTCCAATGTCATCGGTAACTAACGCTCACAACCGTTACAACGCGTATTTAAAGCAAACCTGATTTACATCCTCATAGCGACGCTGCTAGTACCACTCTTATGCAACTGGTGCGAAATTTGAATCTTTCATATTTTATGTCGCACAACACCTTTTCGACGTTCTGATTTTTTTTCCTTCAGTGTATTTGGAACTTCACGTCAATGTGTTTCGCAATGTTGTGATCATGGATGTATAATATTTTGGTAAAGGAATGGCTATATATCCTGCCTGTAGAGACTAGCCGGCCAGTGTGGCCGTGCGGTTCTAGGCGCTTCAGTCTGGAACCGCGTGACCATTACGGTCGCAGGTTCGAATCCTGCCTCGGGCATGGATGTGTGTGATGTCCTTAGGTTAGTTAGGTTTAATTAGTTCTAAGTTCTAGGCGATTGATGACCTCAGAAGTTAAGTCGCATAGTGCTCAGAGCCATTTGAACCATTTTTGTAGAGACTATTTTAGTGATGCTGGAAAAAATATTTGACAAGCTGCTGTTATTACATGTAGTTATAAAGTATTCTAAACGTTGCAAACAAACAAAATGTCATAAGGCGAAGTAAGATAACTAGTACTTGTAGATTCTTACGAACTGCATCTTATGACGCACCAGCAAAATGGTTTCAGTTCAAGCTCTGTCGGTGTATATAGAATATCGTATATTAACGTGTTGCACCTCATTTCAGATGCTGTTAAATGCTGTTAAAAAGTATATCAATCCATTGTAAAAAGACTACAATTACTTCCAAATCTCGCAATATAAAAAAATTTACGTGTATTTATCGTACGACAAAATACGTGACTCTCTACGAGCTATCATTTGCAAACCAGCACGTTACGTTATCCAGAACCGTGTACGAAATTAACGATTGTTAAGACCACACGATTGTCAACGAACGGGTAACGTAATTGTCACGTCACGTGCGACTTACCAGTGGTCTGTCCACCGACATACACTGAAGAGCCAAAGAAACTGGTACACTGGACTAAGATCGTCAAAAGTGCCGCTACACGACGTGTCATGGACTCGACTAATGTTTGTAGTAATGCTGGAGGGAAGTGACTCCATCAATTCTGCAGGTCTCTCCATAAATCCGTAAGAGTACGAGGGGTAGAGATGTTTTCTGAACAGCACGTTGCAAGGTATCCCAGATATGCTCAATTGGAAGTGTTTAAACTCAGAAGTGTGTTCCTGGAGCCAATCTGTAGCAATTATGGAGGTGAAGGGTGTTGCATGGACCTGCTGGAATTCCCCAAGTCCGTCGGAATGCACAATGGACATGAATGGGTGCAGGCTATCAGACAGGATAATTACGTGCGTGTCACCTGTCGGAGTCGTATCTAGACGTATTAGGGATCCCATCTCATTCCAAATGCATACGCCCCACACCAAACAGAGCCTCCACCAGCGTGAACAGTCCACTGCTAACATACAGAGTCCATGGATTCATGCGGTTGTCTCCATGCCCGTACACGTCCATCCGCTCGATAGAATTTGAATCGAGAATCGTCCGACCAGGCAACATGTTTCCAATCATCAAAAGTCCAATGTCGGTGTTGACGGGGCCAGGCGAAGCGTAAAGCTTTGTGTCGTGCAGTCATCAAGGGTACACGAGTGGGTCTTCGGCTCAGAAAGCCCTTATCAATGATATTTCGTTGAATGGTTCGCACGCTGTCACTTGTTGATGGCCCAGCATTGCAATCTGCAGCAGTTTGAGGAAGGGTGCCACTTCTGAAACATTGAACGTTTCTCTTCAGTCGTCGTTGGTCCCGTACTTGCAGGATTTCTTTCGAGCCGCAGCGATCTAAGAGATTTTATGTTTTACCAGTTTCATGATATTCACGATACACTAGTGAAATGGTCGTAAGGGAAAGTCCCCACTTCATAGCTACCTCAGAGATGCTGTGTCCCATTGCTCGTGCGCCGAGTATAACATCACGTTCAAACTCACTTATGTGTGGCCGAGCGGTTCTAGGCGCTACAGTCTGGAATCCTGCCTCGGGAATGGGTGTGTGTGATGTCCTTAGGTTAGTTAGGTTTAAGTATTTCTAAGTTCTATGGGACTGACGACCTCAGCAGTTAAGTCCCATAGTGCTCAGAGCCATTTGAACAATCAAACTCACTTAAATCTGGATAACCTGCCATTGTAGCAGCAGTAACCGATCTAACAACTGTGCAAACACTTGTGTTATATAGATGTTGCCAACTGCAGCACCGTATTCTGCCTGTTTACATATCTCTGTATTTGAATACGCTCGCCTATACCAGTTTCTTTGTGGCTTCAGTTTCTTTGGGGCTTCAGTGTCTCATTCAGTATGTCGAGAATGGTGTTAGCTATTGTTCAAGTCTGAATGAGAAATACAATTTCGATATCTTGGCTACATTTCATACATAATAATGTATTAGCTAAAATGAACGATACGCAAATTCTACGCAGTGTTCTTAACTCTGCAATCTCAATTAAATTTCATGTAGTTGTTTACTTAAGAGTGATACAGCTAGTAACTCTGACGAATAATGAAAGAAATTCAGTCCCTTATCGAGTGAAGGTATCAGGCAGTAAGAACCAGAAGAATCATATTTTTGCACTGAGTAGTTTCCTCGAAATCGGGTGATAAGTATTTCACTGTGGCAGCCGCGAGAATCCGCGAGACCTGAGGTTTTATAGCTGACGTAACGCTCGAAGCCTTCTGCGATTGGTGACGCAGACCTGAAGCGCGGGGCGCGGCAGCGGTTCGACAGCTACAAACTGCTACGCCGCGCCGCTGAGCGCGTATCCATGGCAGCCTGCCGTTGCCGCGGGCTTTTGGTGTGCGGCAGCCCCTAATGGGATCCTGGCCTTACCGGCTGCTCGGCAGCGCGCGACCGCTCCATACGCAAGCTCGGCACCGACTCCCTGCACACGTGAGGTGGCACATGATCACTAACGCTGGGGCGTTGTTGTCGTTATATAACAAGCCAGTGCTCTCACAGAAAAAAGCTGCGCTCAGTTCCGCAAGTTCGAGAAGCCAGCGATTGAGTAAGGAGTACAATATCGCTATCTCTGATATCAAAGGTAGCAGTACCCCTTAAAGGGGACTCACAACATTTTTAAGCCACAAATATCCACGATGCGGATTAAGTGGAAGTTACAAGATACCATATCTGATGAACACTGTAGGTTTTGCTACATTTCGCACCTCAAGATCAGTTTGGATTCCGTAGAAGTGTTGGAACACGTGAGGCAATACTGACCCTACGACTTGTTTTAGAAGAAAGATTACGGAAAGGCAAACCTACGTTTCTAGCATTTGTAGACTTAGAGAAAGCTTTTGACAATGTTGACTGGAATACTCTCTTTCAAATTCTGAAGGTGGCAGGGGTAAAATACAGGGAGCGAAAGGCTATTTACAATTTGTACAGAAAGCACATGGCAGTTATAAGAGTCGAGGGACATGAAAGGGAAGCAGTTCTTGGGAAGGGAGTGAGACAGGGTTTTAGCCTCTCGCCAGTGCTATTCAATCTGTATATTGAGCAAGCTGTAAAGGAAACAAAGGAAAAGTTCGGAGTAGGCATTAAAATCCATGGAGAAGAAATAAAAACTTTAAGGTTCGCCGATGACAAATTCTGTCAGAGACAGCAAAGTACCTGGAAGAGCAGTTGAACGGAATGGACAGTGTCTTGAAAGGAGGGTATAAGATGAACATCAACAAAAGCAAAACGAGGGTAATGGAATGTAGTCGAATTAAGTCGGGTGATGCTGAGGGAATTAGATAAGGAAATGAGACACTTAAAGTAGTAAAGGAGTTTTGCTATTTGGGGAGCAAAATAACTGATGATTGCCGAAGTAGAGAGGATATAAAATGTAGACTGGTAATGGCAAGGAAAGCGATTCTGAAGGATAGAAATTTGTTAACATCGAGTATAGATTCAAGTGTCAGGAAGTCGTTTCTGAAAGTATTTGAGTGGAGTGTAGCCATGTATGGAAGTGAAACATGGACGATAAATAGTTTGGACAAGAAGAGAATAGAAGCTTTCGAAATGTGGTGCTACAAAGAATGCTGAAGACCACATGGGTAGATCACATAACTAATGAGGAGGTACTGAATAGAATTGGGGAGAAGAGGGGTTTGTGGCACAACTTGACTAGAAGAAGGGATCGGTTGGTAGGACATGTTCTGAGGCATCAAGGGATCACCAATTTAGTAATGGAGGGCAGCGTGGAGGGTAAAAATAGTAGAGGCAGACCAAGAAATGAATACACTAAGCAGATTCAGAAGGATGTGGGCTGCAGTAGGTACTGGGAGACGAAGAAGCTTGCACAGGATAGAGTAGCATGGAGAGCTGCATCAAACCAGTCTCAGGACTGAAGGCAAGAACAACAACAACAAGTCTGTCAGCTTTCCCATCGCCAGAGGACATTTATGGGTAAGTACTGATGATGGGTTTGCTTGTATCCTTTTGTATTGTGAAATACAAGGCTCATATAATCTTTTTTTTTTTTTCTCTCGAAGTTGTTCAATATGCCTTGAGTAGTATTCGAAAGTTTTTGCTATGTCATCTAAAAGGCAATCAATAAGAAGACTTTTTTTAACTCCCAAAAACAATCACCACATTCTTTTGTGCAGAAGAAATCGAATTCGTCTCTTTAGTGTGTGGCTACGGGTTTCCTTTCGTTGATTTGATAGGAGTTTAGTTTGTAATACGAACTGCTACACCCACATCTCGTCATATTAATAAACACGCACACATTATTTTCTGAGTTAGGTTCAAATCTTTCCGAACAATGGTGAGAAATTTAGTTTTCATTTTCCTTTGATCAGCATTCAGCAATGTGGTTTCTATGTTGTACAAATCTGTATCATTGTTAATTCTTTATACAAAATGAACCATACTCTGTTTTCTGTTATGACTGCGATGTAACCTATTTCACACAACACAATTACCTGTCGCACCACTTGTTGCACATTTTCTGTTTCCATTTGTGCTTAAAATTTTGTAACATACTTCAAATGGACCATATTCGAGAGAAGTAGTATCACGTTTGAATCTATCTAACACTGTCTCCGTTATTTCACGACTGTTTCTCTCATTAAATCGAGCGTATCTGTCACGTTTTGACCTGCCCTTCTCTGCTTAGTTCGGTCTCGTAAACTGACATACGGCAGGGCGAGAGGTTAGCTGACCACGTGCCCCTCCAGTGAGTTTTTTTTCCCTGCATAGTTGCCTAGCACACGCTACAAATTTTGAAGATTAAGGAAAGAGGTTTGCTAGAAAACCTGTGATTATTTCCTATTGTTCCTTGTAATACCTCGGAAGTGGAAGTCTGTATTTCTGTTTGAAAAAGTTGTAAATATTTCCTTCAGTTTTCATAATAGTGATTTACGACTTACAGCACTTTCTTTACAGGAAGAGGAAAAGGAAGCAAGGGTAAAAAAGAAGAAGAAAGGAACAAGTGGATCCACAGGGCTTGGAAAACAAGACCAGTACAGGCAATCTTTCGAACATAATTTCTTCATCCCATGGATCATAAGAGAAACTCTTATGAATATTTTAAGAGGATACAGCACACTTCCGTTAACTTTTAAACAAATTAGAACCAAAATTATGAAAATGACCCTTTCTGGAGACTATCAATTTCACCCAAAGAATACCTGCTTTTTCTTGCGTTTCGTGGAAGATTAGCAGATGCTGCATTTGTTGTACGAGACCAACTAGAAAACTTCCTAAATTCTCCACAACGGTGCATGGAACGGCAAGAACACGTCGCCTTGTCGATATAGCTATGACATAAAGTTAAAATTTCTATTTGTTTGCAAAATAAAAAGTAAATAAACATCTTTCTGGTATTAAAATTTGTATAATTTGTATTACACCTTTGACATGTAAATCTGTTGCAATTTCCTTCCAAACTTTCTTTGTACTCGGCACTAAAATGTGTGTAAAATCTTATGGGACTTAACTGCTAAGGTCATTAGTCCCTAAGCTTACACACTACTTAACCTAAATTATCGTAAGGACAAACACACACACCCATGCCCGAGGGAGGACTCGAACCTCCGCTGGGACCAGCCGCACAGTCGATGACTGCAGTGCCTTAGACCGCTCGGCTAATCCCGCGTGGTCGTACTCGGCACTCCAGTGTTTTTTATTTGCCCGGTCGTAAAGCACAGAAAATTTATGAACTTCATCTATTAGTCTTTCACAACCATTAGTTGTACACGAAACAGTCTTACACAGTTGCAAAGCCTAAAACAGTTCTTGCATCGCGTCGTTTGTCACGTGAAAAACTTAATAGAACAAATCACGCCATGCACGCTCTCGGCTCACGGACGTTCCTCGAGCACGGCCCGGTCATGTCTGGACCACTACATCTAGTTTAACGGTATATTTCGTCCTCCGAGTGACGGCCGCTACTCGGACGTGTCTCGGCACTGACACAGCTCAGAGATGTGGTGCCGGACCCTACATCTGCCACATTCAGATGAGTCAATGATTCTTAGCCTCTGCCTCGAAGGCACTCCTTTATGGGTTCCATCTGACATGACGGTCGCTATACAGGAAGTTAGTACAGGATAGAAGTGAGCAAAAGAAAGAATAGTATTTGGCGTGTCTTCAGACTATGGAACCTGTGTGCATGTCTAGGTTAAGCACTTCTACAATCCTGTTTTAAAGTACGTAACCTTAATTGTTCATGTGTCTACACATTAGCAGATCGTTCGTCGTGAGATAAGCAAATGCTCTAAGATCTGATATGGTCAGCCTTGCATTATGACTCTTTGTTAACGGTGATGAAAAGGGGGTTTAGTGATATGATGCTCCTGCAAAGTCACACAGTACGAAACGGATGTCTGAAGCTGAGGGCACACTTGCCATAATCCGTAAATATATAACTTTTAGACAAAAGTTGAGCCATTTTTCTTGAGTGGAAAGAATTATGTGAGAAATGTCTACTTCAAGACGTGCTTAGAATTAACAGTCCGAGACCGACACCCGAAAGATATCTTTATCTTCAAATAACACTCGTGCCTATCGGCGAAAATTTTCTTTGTGACTTTACCTTGTTTTCAGGGGACAAACTGTTGTGGGCTGACAGGAGAGCTAACACCGGGTTACAAGAGGAAGCCGGAAGGCACGCGTTTTAGCTTACGCAGGCTGGCGTGAGGTCTGGAACAGGACAAGGAAATTAGAATTTAGAAAAAACGGACGTAGCTGGTGGAATACTTAACTTTAATCCATAAATGGTGAACGTCGCTCTTGATGGTACATTATTCACAGTATCAAAAGTAACTGGTAATGGCGCCTTGCAAATGACGTAGCTGAAGGCTATGCTAACTATCGTCTCGGCAAATGAGAACGTATTTTGTCAGTGAACCATCGCTAGCAAAGTCGGTTGTACAACTGGGACGAGTGCTAGGAAGTCTCTTTAGACCTGCCGTGTGGCGGCGCTCGGTCTGCAATCACTGATAGTGGCGACACGCGAGTCCGACGTATACTAACGGACCGCGGCCGATTTAAAGGCTACCACCTAGCAAGTGTGGTGTCTGGCGGTGACACCACATTCCTTCCCCCCAAATCGGCGTACGGTTGTGTTATAAGGCCTCCGCCCGCCGTGGGGAGGACCCCATGTTGACGTATGCGACGAGGTGGGGAGCCTAACAACAGGCGAGGCTGTGTCACCCGCACCCTGCCATTCGGAGGGCGGGGAGCTAGGAAACGCCTGAAAACCTGCTCCAGGGTGCACGCCAACATGCGGTGTATGCGGCCGTAGAGAGACAGGAGGGGCCGAAGGGTCGACCTCCAATGGGCCGGGGCACCCGACGGGCGAAGACGGCATATGGTCCGGAGCGGGCAAGAGTTCCATGTCGGAGGACAACTGGTCACGGGAAGCGATCGGCGGCGCGTAACCCAGGGAGGCGCCCGGCGGTTGCAGCGGAGCGTCCACTGCGGGCGTCGCCGGCGGGAGAACAGGCGACGGCGGCGGCGAAGGCGGAGGCGGCGGCGCGTCGCCATGGGGCAAAATGGAAGGCAGCGTCGGTAACACCTGGGGCTGAGGTGAGCCAGTAGATGGGTCCCCAGGGCGCTGACCGGACGGCACCGTCGCTGAAAGCAGACAGCGAGCGGCAGATCCCATGCGACGACAGAGGCGCAGCTGGTTGAGATGCCGGCGCACCTCACCAGAGGCCCCCAAAACCAGATACATAGCGTGTCCGAGGCAGCGAAGAATGCGCCCTTCGAGCCAACGCCGTGAACCTCGGTAGTGACGATTGTAGACAACGTCGCCTGGAGCAAAAGCAGGTGTCTGCCGCTGCACAGGAACCTGATGCGGCGGATGTAGCAAAGTCATCAAGGTTCGATGATGATGACCGTGGAGCAACTCAGCCGGCGAGCAACCATCTCGGGGCTGAGAGCGATACGAGGACAAAAAGAGCAATAACGCGTCCTCCCGAGAATGCGACTCTTAACTTCAACATCTGTGACTTGAAAGTCCTGACCAATCGTTCAGCGGCACCGTTTGACTGGCGAAAACGGCGCGGACGTCAGATGTTGAATACCATCGGCCTTGCAGAATGACTGAAATTCTGCGGACATGAATTGTGAGCCAGTGTCGGAAACAATAGTCTGTGGAAGACCTTCAATGCAAAAGATAGCAGATAACGCTTGGATGGTGGCAAATGACGTCATGGAAGACATCCAGACAACAAAAGGAAAATTACTGAATGAATCTACCACAACCAACCATCGAGCATTCCAGAATGGACCAGCAAAATCGATGTGTAAGCGTTGCTAAGGGGAAGTGGCTTTTGGCCATGCAATGAATTTCCGCGGTGGTGCTGATTGTGGTTCGGCACACACCATGCAAGAGGAGCACATATTCGTAATCGCGGCATCGATTCCGATCCATGTACAGTGCTGACGAGCAAATTGTTTCGTTCTCACTATACCCCAATGTCCTTGGTGGAGAAGCAGGGACCACGACCCTGGACTGATCATTATCAGAACGCAACAGCAAATCACCACGTCGAACAAAAAGTCTCTCCTTGTGAGCAAAAAATCGGCGAACCAACGGATCCTCGATCCGTGACTTTGACAAGGGCCATTGAGCAACAACAAAACGCAGGACGGTAGCAAGGACAGGGTCAGCAGCTGTGGCTGTAGCTGCACGACGAAAATCAATCGGAAACGAGTCGACCACGTCATCGGTTTCCGAATCAATGAACATGTAAGCAAGTTCGGAGAAATCGAATGCTCTATCCTCAGCAACAGGCAAACGGGACAACGAATCGGCGTTTCCGTGCTTAGCAGTGGACTGATACAAGATATCGTAGCGGTACTGCGAGAGGAAAATAGACCAGCGAATGAATTTCTGCGCTGTACGTGGAGGTACAGGCTTGTTCGGATGAAAAAGCGATGTCAAAGGTTTGTGGTCTGTGATGATGGTAAAGTGACGACAATACAATAAATCATGAAACTTAGTAACACTAAATACGAGAGCCAATGCTTCTTTCTCGATCTGTGAATAATTTCTTTGCGCCGACGAGGGCAATTTGGACGCAAAGGCAATAGGGCGATCGTGCGATCCATCTTTGTGCACAAGCACAGCACCGATCCTGAAATCCGATGCATCCACCATCAACAAAAGGGGCTTCAGGGGATCGAATTGGCGTAAGGCAAGTATTGGAAAACAACGCCGATTTCAACTGGTCAAAGGCGCGTTCGCATTCCGTCATCCAGACGAACGGAACACCTTTACGGCGTAAGCGATGAAGCGGAGCTGAAATGGAAGAGGCGTGCGGCACATAGTTATGATAATAGTTGATTTTTCCCAGCACACTATGTAGCTGCTTCAAATTCTGTGGCGAAGGCAAGTCTTGTATGGCACGGAGGTGCTCGGGACTGGGATGAATGCCTTGGGCATTGAGTACATGTCCCAGGTAGGGTAAGTCACGACCAAAAACCACACATTTGTCCTTCCGCAAGTGAAGACCATTTTGTCGCAAGACCTGAAATAATGTTCTGAGATTGGCTAAATGTTCTTCTTCCCTCTTTCCAGAGATCACAATATCGTCCAGATAATTTGCTGCAGTAGGGACCGACGCACAAACAGTTTGTAGATATTGCTGAAACAATGCAGGGGTTGATACACACCCGAATGGCAGTCGTTTGAATCGATACAAACCAAGATGCGTGTTAACCACCAAAACGTGCTGGGATTCTTCATCCACCGGTATTTGCAAGTACGCATCTGCTAGGTCCAACTTCGAAAAATATTTACCCAGGCACAGTTTCTCAAAAAGATCTTCCAGGCCGGGTAAAGGAAAACTTGCAATCACTAGTTGTGGATTTACTGTTGCCTTGAAGTCCACACAAAGTCTCAATTTTCCCAAAGGTGTTGACAAAATTACTGAAGGTGATGCCCAGAGAGAAGCCTGCACACGTTCAATTACACCTTGTGATTCCAAATCGTGTAATGTTTTTGCAACCTCATCACGCAATGCGTGGGGAACATTGCGCCCTCTGAAAAATTTCGGTTGCGCGTGTACTTCCAGTTGCAAATGTGCTTTATAGTTCTTAGCGCAACCAAGGCCCGGTGCAAAGATGTCTGAAAATTCTTCACATAGACGAGAAACACTGTCTGAAGGCACAGTCTGGTTCACTGATAGGACCTGATGTACTATAGACAAGTTAAACAACTGAAATAAATCGAAACCAAACAAGTTCACTGTGGTGTCACCGCCAGACACCACACTTGCTAGGTGGTAGCTTAAATCGGCCGCGGTCCATGTAGTACATGTCGGACCCGCGTGTCGCCACTGTGATCGCAGACCTAGCGCCACCACCAAGGCAGGTCTCGTGATACGAGGGTGGACTCGCCCCAGTTGTACGAGAACCTAGCTACCGCCCAGTTGTACGCGAACCTAGCTATCGCCCAGTTGTACGCGAACCTAGCTATCGCCCAGCTGTATGAGAACCTAGTTACCGACAAGATGTACGAAGCCTTTCGCTCTCATTAGCCGAGAGACAGAATAGCCTTCAGCTAAGTTAATAGCGACCACCTAGCAAGGCGCCATTTGTATCAGTGCCTATAGCCTACGAGTATTCAAGAGAGATGTATTCCAAGGACTAAATAAAAGATAAGTAATAAGCATCTACATACTTTTCATCTTATTCATTTATAAGTTCTCATGTTCCAGACTTCACGCCCGTCTGCTTTAGCCGTGCGTGCCCTATCGGCTACAGCGTTAGTCTAGAGTTCATTTTCAGCCATCTCAACTTCACGGTGTCGGCCCAGCTACCGACACAACATTCACTGCAGAAGAAGAACGAAGGACGTAAAATGACACAAGTTTTGTTTGTCCTTTGTATGTTGCAAGAAGGCTGCACTGTCCTAACACAGGGACCTCGTGACCTGAATAGGTAGTTAACATTTGCGGCATGCAACGGAGGTGTGCCCAGCAGTTTGCAAGTGTCTTGATTGATCAGTGAAACTGCAGCTCCGGTATCGAGCTGTAATGGTATCACCTTGCCGTTAATGTCCAAGTCTACAAAAAGTTTATTGTCCTGCTGACGACAAGAGTGACTGCCTCGTGCAAGCCCGCATCTCGTGGTCGTGCGGTAGCGTTCTCGCTTCCCACGCCCAGGTTCCTGGGTTCGATTCCCGGCGGGGTCAGGGATTTTCTCTGCCTCGTGATGGCTGGGTGTTGTGTGATGTCCTTAGGTTAGTTAGGTTTAAGTAGTTCTAAGTTCTAGGGGACTGATGACCATAGATGTTAAGTCCCATAGTGCTCAGAGCCAGCCTCGTGCAACATGAACTGACACTGGTACATAATCACTTGCGACTTGACGGGATTTCCGGCGATGTCGACGCACACTATTTGTGGGACGAAAACAGTCACTGTTAGAAAGAGTGGCACTGAGTGGAGTGGAATGAACTACATGAATTTCCATGGGCGAAGGTTCACGAGCCTGAGTATCCTTGGTTCGAATTCGGCGCGAAGCAAAGGGCCTGGAATGGTTGTGAGTGTCCGATCTGAGCTTTCTCTGGCAAACACTCTGAACATGTCCTTTTTTATTACAGATAAAGCAAATAGCCCGGCGTGACGGGCAATTCTCACGCGAAAGTCTAGTAGCACACCGCGGGCATGATTTTAGCACTGCATTTGCTTGCCTGCACGTCACACGTGGCTGAGAGCCTGGCGGCAGCGGCGCGGCCAGTCGCGAGGCCTGTTTACTGCTCCGTGCAGCTCGCCCGGCGGGCCGGTTAACCTGACACAGGGCTGGTGAAGTTTCAAATGATTCCTGAGCAAAGTCAAGTGTGTCCTGCCGATCCAATATGTCCATCACTTGTTGAAGGGAGGGATTGACTAGTTTCAAAATCTGTTCCCTTATACGAACATCAGAAACGTTCTGTGCAATTTCATCATGTACCATAGTATCTGAATAAGGGAGTCCACATTGACACTCAAATGCACAATCCCTAGTAAGGCCTTGCAAGGTTGCAACCCACTCCCTATTAGTCTGACTTGCCGTACGTTTTGTACGAAAGACGGTATACCTTTTCACAACTACATTGACTGATTCTTTGAAATATGCATCTAATGCAGACAAAATTTCTTCGTAGGACAGAGTTGCTACGTCGCGTCTGGGAAATAATTTGACTATCACACGGTATGTGGTCACCCCTACTGAGGACAACAAAAAAGGCTGCCGCACGTTACCTTGAATTCTGTAGGCGGCGAGATGGAATCCAAATTGGCGTGACCACTCCGTCCAGCTTTCCAGTGCAGCATCAAAAGGTCGGAAAGTTGGTGCAACAGCGTGTTGTGGCTGCGTTAGCGGTGGAGTGGCGGCTGCCGCCTCGTTTTGCATTGCCCATTGACCCTGGACGAGCTGTCCAAGGGCCTTCAGTAAGGCCTGCGTCTGCTGATTCTGTAAGCAATAAAATTCGGACAGTACATCTGGAGATTGTGGCGAAGCCATTACATAAGTAAATCAGGGCAATATCGATAAGAACGCGGTTTGGCCTCGTCGCCAGATGTTGTGGGTTGACAGGAGAGCCAACACCGGGTTACAAGAGGAAGCCATAAGGCACGCGTTTTAGCTCATGCAGGCTGGCGTGAGCTCTGGAACAGGACAAGGAAATTAGAATTTAGAAAAAACGGACGTAGCTGGTGGAATACTTAACTTTAATCCATAAATGGTGAACACCGCTCTTGATGGTACATTATTCACAGTATCAAAAGTAACTGGTAATGGCGCCTTGCAAATGACGTAGCTGAAGGCTATGCTAAATATCGTCTCGGCAAATGAGAGCGTATTTTGTCAGTGAACCATCGCTAGCAAAGTCGGTTGTACAACTGGGGCGAGTGCTAGGAAGTCTCTTTAGACCTGCCGTGTGGCGGCGCTCGGTCGGCTATAACTGATAGTGGCGACACGCGGGTCCGACATATACTAACGGACCTCGCCCGATTTAAAGGCTACCACCTAGCAAGTGTGGTGTCTGGCGGTGACACCACACAAACTATCTTGATAGGTTATGGTTGGACTTTCCGAAGGAGCGACTTTAAAATCCCCATTCGGTCATCACGGTTTAGGGTTTCCTTGGTTTCCATAAAACCCTGCGGTAAATGCCCTAAATGCTTCCTTTGGAAATCACATGGCCGTCATCATTCGCCGCCGGCCGGAGTGGTCGTGCGGTTCTAGGCGCTACAGTCTGGAGCCGAGCGACAGCTACGGTCGCAGCTTCGAATCCTGCCTCGGGCATGGATGTGTGTGCTGTCATTCGGTTAGTTAGGTTTAAGTAGTTCTAAGTTCTAGGTGACTGATGACTTCAGAAGTTAAGTCGCATAGTGCTCAGAGCCATTTGAACCATTTGAACTTCATTCGCCATTCAAGTTCCACTCGTGCTAATAACTTCGATATCGACGGGATATTACATTTAATCTGTCTTCCTTGCTTGCAGAACGACAGTTTTTGTCATATGAAGATTTCTTCCAGCCTGGTACAATGAATGTGCTTCTACGCTGACAGTATAACACGAAAACGATAGCCTACCGAATTCTTTCAATGGATGAAGAGTTACACCGAATTTCGAGCTAATTATCTAGAAAAAAGTTAAGAGGTGTGGATTTGTACTACAAAGTCACCCAAATGGGTCTCCTGATGGTACAGAAATTCTGACAGCATTTGCCTGACAAATTGGCAGTAAAATTTGAAAAATTTCGGTCTTTTTTTTCTTTTCATTATTGTACATCAGTTACATCTACGGTCAGTTTTATCGAGAGGTATGCTCCAGTGATTGAGATGCTGGACTAGCGCTCGACAGGACAGAGTTTTAATCTACGTCTGGTCTGTACGAGTCGAGAACTGGGGTGCTTCCTTGAAATAGGCTATGACAGATTTTCTGTGCAGTACTTGTGCAACTGGGCTACAGCTCAAACTCTAATAACCACGACGTCCATGGTACTCTAAAGACTAACTTTCCTTTTCGCAACCACTATCCCGAATATTCTAGTGTGTGTAATTTTCTGCGACTTGCGATTCAGAGGTCCGTACGTATAAGTTGTCATTTTGCGGAATCTGCCCCTCCATATACTACTCCCAGCACATTTCACACGAGGGCATGAAAACATGAAATTACAAAGATCACGTTGCTTAAAAATATCTTTACGTGTTTCCTTGCCTGTTTGCTTTAGTCCTCTTGAAATTTGCTTTTTCTGCACCTTCGAGTAATTTTCCATCTTGAGAAGTAGGGGGTGCTCCCTCTTCCGACGACTGAAGGTGATTTCCTATCTTGGGAGCCACTGGACTGTAAGTGCGTAATTCAGATGCACAGCTTGAAAAGGGAAGAAGCGTTTGATAGGGTGGAACTCCTCCGAGAAGACCTCCTGACCTTCATTTGTAAGCTGCTTACGGGAACAAGTGGGACAAAGGCGCAGGCCATTTCTTGCTGAAAGGAACGCCGAGCTACGGAAAAGCAGACTGCAAATCGACAGCACTTGCTGAGTCCAAAAATGTCTCTTATGACGCAATATCAAGCGAATCACCGTCTGTTCTCAGAACATAAAGGAAACTCCTGTTCAAGTTGTTTCCATTCGAAATATCCTCAGCAAAACGTAGCTACTACACCATATTTCTTCTTCTTGTATGAGAATACAATAAATCTTTGAGTCACGCTTAACAGCTGTTTGTTCTAAAGCAATAATTATTGCATTCCATGGGAAATGCAAGGAGTGTGAATCTTTACATGTTGATTGCGTTTACTGAACACAGTCACAATCATTTGCTTCGAAGGAGTACACATACATATTCTCGAAAACCAGCAATAATTGCGCGACAGAAGATTCTTTTTTATAGTATCAAGAAATATGTTTTCTTTCAGGTCCATTCACGGGTGAGAATCTCTATACACCTCAGTGTACGAGTCGAAATACGGATCCTGAATTCTGTATGTTATGTTTTCATAGAGGTTTTGAAAAATTAATCAAAGCAAAAAGCTTAAAATATAAAACCCAGCGCAGAACAGGTTTTAATCTTAAAATAAAGAAGTAGCCACAGAACGTTAACAGAAAACCGCTAACGGTATCATTTATTGATTTCAAAAAAGCATTTGATTCGGTAGACAGACAAACAATACATAAGATCATTAGAAAATTTGGTGTTAAAGCAAAATTAACTAACATAATTTGGGATACTCTAGCATATACGGCACCTAAAATTAAATTTAGGAGAGAGGTATCTCAGCTACTTGAAATAAAATCTTATGTTAGGCAAGGAGATGGCTTATCGCCAGTACTGCTTAACTGCATTATAGAAAATGTTGTAAGAGTCTGAAATCTGGAGCTAAAAATTTACAAAACTGAAGCAATAATTCTGAAAAAAATGGAATTAAGATAAGCTGCCTGGACTTTGCAGACGTGTTTGTAACACTTTGAGAAAAATCTAGAAGAAGCAGTTACTCAAACAAATCTGGAAAAAATAGCGAAATAGGACTGATCTCGAAATTTCAACTGGAAAAATTAAATTCTTGACAAATAGAAAAACGCACTAAAACCCGTAGAAGCGCAAATAGGTCAAATAGAGCGAATTAGTAAATTTAAATACCTTGAAGAAACTATACAGCAGAATGAACTAGAAAAATTTGCAATACATGTAAGAATTAATAAAATGAAAGGAACATCTAGTTTGACAAAAAATATCTACAATAAGGAATGAATATCTAGAAAAAAACTAAAACAATACACCACAGTGGTATGACCAGTATATTTATATGCATGTGAATGCTTACTGATGAATTATAATCTGAGCAGAATAGTGGTACTTGAAACATGGATTCTTCGAAAAATAATGGATACAATGCAAACTTAAGATGGTTGGAAAATGAGAAGTAACGAGATTATCTCCAAAAATGTAGACAAAGTACTAGAAGTAGTGTCACAGCGAAGATTAATCGTATTTGGACACGTTTACCGCTTGAATGGGAATTGAGTAACGAAAAAAAACAAAATATTCCTATACATATGGTACTAGAAATCGCCAACAGCGTGAATAACACAAATAAGAAAGGAGCTAGAACGAAATAACATCAAAGAATTGGGAATAAGAAGAAGAAAACCTTTTTTGGAATGAATTATTAAATCAATGATGTTTACAAGGGAGAAGGAGAAAAAACTTGGGAACAACTTAGACCGTAGGAAATAAAAGACAGCATGGGGGAAAGATGAAGGAATGCTAGAGGGTACAAAGAACGATGAAGAATTGAAGTCGGTACGTTATCCTAGTTGGTCTACACGAAGATAAAAAAAAAGATTAAACTCTATATCACAAATGATTTATTGGTTTATTTACTAAAAGGACTGAATTACTATGATACGTGTAACCAGAGCGAAAAGACTGAAGAAAAAATGAAATACCCTCCTCCTTTTCGTCAGTGTGACTGCGACTCGTCACTTCAAATGCTAAGTGAAAAGTCGCAAGCAATACTGATCCAACATCCCCCAGTTGCAGCCCAGATTCCACGAGGACTGTAGGAAGCATCGTTCAGGTGCCACCATCCCACTCTACAGCATTCCACGTGCACTCTCGAGAAATGATGCCGGGTGACCTTGGAGACATTTCGGAATCGATGAAATGGTAGTTAACATTACCAGATATACCTTATACAACCCACACAAAAAAAGACTGCCACAATAATCAAGTCCAAACCCGGATGCAGAGCCGTCAATGAAATATAACACTTAGAAACGTAAACACATTTGTTTCGAACGCCAACATACAGCTAGAACAGAAGAGAAGTGAGCTAGAAGACGGAGAGTGCTGCTGTTTATAGAAACATTGAATATTCCAGAGCACACAAATGTTACTAACATAAAAATTACGCGAACCTTGCAGAAATTATAAGCACTAAATAACAAACAATTGCTGGTGGTCATGTTTGAACTGGCGACCCACAGGAAAAGTGTCAGTGATGCCGACTGATACGTCAAACTGCATGATGCACTGTCACCGGCAATATTACAATGTGGTCGTGTAACATACGCCTGTAAAGGACTGTGGACAAATTTGCTTATTTGTTATTTAATTTCATCATCTTTTTTTAAAAGAATTATTTCACTGAACCTCTGTGTCATTGCACAAGCTCGTATATTACACCGCAACATGTCAAAGAAAAAACAGCAATTATACAACTGTTTACTTTGAAATATTAAAATAATAATAATAATATTACTGCAACAAGTACTGCATAATGGTTTATGAAGTTTGCGATTGTAAAGTATGGGCAATGAAAGTTAAGGGATTTGGCAACGTGTTATCGGCGTAAACTACGGGCCATTCTCCTGGAAGGATTTGAGAAACCATGAAGAATACCATGCAGACTGACTCACTCAGGTATGAAGCTTCTTGCTATGAACAGTTTCTGTAGTATTTTAGACCCTTGAAACTTTATTCAGTGAGAATACCGGGGCTTCCAGATCTTGAAAGTGAAGTGTAGCACGCGACTATTCCTGACGATATGGCTGCTATCAGATAAGTTAACCTTCGTATCTTAGCCGCCCTATGTGTGACAGTTATTTCAGTACAGCATCTGACTGCATTGTATTCACGTTACGTCCTGCTATTCCATTCTTCGAGACGATAGTATGGCTCTGAGCACTATGGGACTTAACATCTGTGGTCATCAGTCCCCTAGAACTTAGAACTACTTAAACCTAACTAACCTAAGGACATCACACACATCCACGCCCGAGGCAGGATTCGAACCTGCGACCGTAGCGATCACGTGGTTCCAGACTGAAGCGCCTAGAACCGCACGGCCACACCGGCCGGCGAGACGATAGTATCGCTGTCTCTCCAACACGGTACTATATTAAATAGTAGAGATGTACCTCTCGATTTGTTGAATTTTACTTTCACTGAATGTTAGGTTTTGTTTATTTGTTTTCAAACGAATCGGAAACTTACCTGCCTTATCATGCGGCATCGAGTAAGAAAAAATGGCTCTGAGCACTATGGGACTTAACAGCTGAGATCATCAGTCCCCTAGAACTTAGAACTACTTAAACCTAACTAACCTAAGGACATCACACACATCCACGACCGAGGCAGGATTCGAACCTGCGACAGTAGCGGTCGCGCGATTCCAGACTGAAGCGCTCGGCCACTCCGGCCGGCTATCCATTAAGAAAGTTTGTGGTAAGATCTTATGGGACCAAACTGCTGCTGCCATCGCTCCCTAAGCTTACACACTACTTGATCTAACTGAAACTAACTAACGCTAGGGACAACACTCACACCCATGCCCGAGGGAGGACTCGAACCTCCGACGGGCGGAGCCACGTGAACCGTGACAAAGCGCCCCAGCCCGCACGGCTACCCCGTGCGGCATGCACTATCGACACATAGTTGTCTTCTCTCACTAACCTTAATAGCGTTCCTCCTGTCTCTTTAATAACATAAAGAGAAGGTAATTAAAAATAAAACAACATAACTTTTACTAACAGATACAAAAAAATATAAAGTATTTTATTGTTCCACTTACTGGAATAGCATATACCTTCGAACTATTTCAAAAGATATGGCTCTAAAATAGCTACTTCACCAACATCCAAACAAAGCATGTACTACATCCTGACAACAATGATGAAAAATACGAACACCCAAATATTCACTAGATCACATACCCAGAATGTTCCTGTGTGTTTACGAAGCTATGACAAATAAATCGGTTGGCATACGATACAATGAACATGTCAGCTCTACGTCTAAATCCACATCAAAAGTCTTAAATGACCAGTTACTTTTATGACAGTGAACGCAATCTACTTGATATCACTAAATACCTCACAATCTGCCATGCTACATTTCCTATTCAGTAATGTATGCCTCTCAATACAGCAGCCTCACAAGAATGAATAATCAAGAGTCCCTTCACCCCACACGTATACAAATAAACTGTGTCCTCTCCACGATCACCCTCTCTCCCTCTCTGACACTATGCTCCAATCTCCCTCCAGCGCACGCACTTCATATCTCACGCTACACTCACTGTCACTTTTTCACGATAGACTATTACATTTCACGTCATTTTGTTCTATGACCGAAAAATAGCATCATCATGCTACTTGAAAAGGCGGTCAAATGCGTAAATAATATAGTTAGCAACGGAATTAAGAAAATCAAATGGCTCTAAGCACTATGAGACTTAACATCTGAGGTCATCAATCTTCTAGACTTAGAACTACTTAAACCTAACTAACCTGAGGACATCACACACATCCATGGCCGAGACAGGATTCGAACCTGCGACCGTAGCAGCAGCGTGGTTCCGGACTGAAATGCCTAGAACCGCTCGGCCACAACGGAAGGCATTAAGAAAATCGTGAAGAGAAATTTGCGTCATATGGTACGTTAATAACAAGTCTAATCATGTGCGGTGTATGTAAGAATATACAGAACGACAATTATTGAACTATGTGAAATAAAATCGTCGTAACATCTGAACGGTTTGCGTTAGGACGTTCAAACTGCACGGTTGGGAATCAGTATGTGCTGTATGGTTTGGTTTAGTGACAAAGCCCACTTTCATTTCTATGGGTTCGTCAATAAGCAAAATTGGCGCATTTGGGGTACTGAGAATCCGCATTTCGCGATGGAGAAGTCTTTCACTCTTAGCGGGTGACTGTGTGGTATGCAATGTCTAATCACGGAATGATCAGTGCGATATTCCTTGATGGCACGGTGACTACCAAACCATACGTGAAGGTTTTGGAAGACGATTTCATCCCCAATATTCAAAGTGACTCCGATTTCGACAAGACGTGGTTCATGCAAGACGGAGCTCGACCGCAGCGAAGCAGGAGAGTGTTTTATGTCCTGGAGGCGCATTTGGAGACCGCATTCTGGCTCTGGGATACCCAGAGGCCACTGGCATGGGCCTCGAGGGGCCGCCATATTCGCCGAATCTGAAAACATGCGACTCCTTTTTACGGGAATATATTAAAGACAAGATGTACCACAAAACTACTGCTGAGCTGAAAACAGCCATTCAGGAGGTCATCGACAGCATCGATGTTCCGAACTTCAGCGGGTCATGCAGAATTTCGCTATTTGTCTCCGCCACATCATTGCCAATGATGGTAGGTATATGGTGAAGTGGACTGACAAGGCAGCCAGTCCACAGTGACGGGTAGCCGATAGAAAGGCACGCGTACACACTCACGCCGACGGGCGTCAATTCTGGAACAGGATAACTATTGAATGGTAGCAAGAAAAGTACGTAGCTGCTTTATACTTAACTTTATTATTTGATGGCTACAGCATTCTTCTTGAGACATTTATACTATAACTCTCAAAGTAGGTAGGGCTAATGGCGCCTTGCTAGGTCGTAGCCATGGACTTAGCAGAAGGCTATTCTAACTGGCTCTCGGCAAATGAGAGGAAGGCTTCGTCCGTATGGTCGCTAGCAATCTCCTCGTACAACTGGGGCGAGTGCTATATCGTCTCTCGAGACCTGCCTTGTGGTGGCGCTAGGTCTGCGATCACACAGTGGCGACACGCGGGTCCGACATGTACTAAATGGACCGCGGCCGATTTAAGCTACCACCTAGCAAGTGTGGTGTCTGGCGGTGACACCACATTCCTCCCCCGCAAATCGGCGAACGGTCGTGAGATAAGGCTTCCGCCCGCCGTGGGGAGGACCCCATGTTGACGTATGCGATGAGGTGGGGAGCCTATCAACAGGCGAGGCTGTGCCACCCGCACCCGGCCATTCGGTCCGAGGGGAGCTAGGAAACGCCTGAAAAGCTAGTCCAGGGTGCACGTCAACATGCGGTGTATGCGCCCGTAAAGAAACATGAGGGGCCGAAGCGTCGAAGTCCATTGCGTCGGGGTAGCCGACGCGCGATGACGTCATGTGGTCCGGAGCGGTCGGGAGTTCAATGGCGGAGGACAGCTGGTCACGGGAAGCGATCGGCGGCGAGTGACCCTGGGAGGCGCTTGGCGGCTGCAGCGAAGCGTCTAATGCGGGCGGCGCCGGCGGGAGAACAGGCGGCGGCGGCGGCGGCGGCTGCGGCTGCGGCGGCGGCGGCGGCGGCGCGTCGCCATGGGGCAAATGGGGAGGCATCGTCGGGAACACCTGGGGATGAGGCGAGCCAGTAGATGGGTCCCCAGGGCGCTGACCGGACGGCACCGTCGCTGAAAGCAGACGGGGAGCGGCAGAACCCGTGCGACGACAGAGGCGCAGCTGATTAAGATGCCGACGCACCTCACCAGAGGCTCCCAAAACCAAATACATCGCGCGGCCGAGGCAGCGAAGAATGCGCCCTGCGAGCCAACGCCGTGAACCGCGATAGTTGCGATAAAATACAACGTCGCCTGGAGCAAAAGCAGGAGTCTGCCGCTGCACAGGAACCTGATGCGGCGGATGCAGCAAAGACATCAAGGTGCGATGAGGACGACCGTGGAGCAACTCAGCCGGCGAGCGACCATCTCGGGGCTGAGAGCGATACGAAGACAAAAAGAGCAACAATGCGTCCTCCCGAGAATGCGACTCTTTCAATTTCAACATCTGTGACTTGAAAGTCCGGACCAATCGTTCAGCGGCACCGTTTGACTGAGGCGAAAACGGCGCGGATGTCAGATGTTGAATACCAATGGCCTGGCAGAATGACTGAAATTCTGCGGACATGAATTGTGGGCCATTGTCGGAAACAATAGTCTGCGGAAGACCTTCAATGCAAAAGATAGCAGACAACGCTTGGATGGTGGCGGAGGACGTCGTGGAAGACATCCGGACAACAAAAGGAAAATTACTGAAGGCATCGACCAGAACCAACCATCGAGCATTCCAGAATGGACCAGCAAAATCAATGTGCAAGCGTTGCCAAGGGGAAGTGGCTTTTGGCCATGCAAAGACTTTCCGCGGCGGTGCGGATTGTTGTTCGGCACACGCCATGCAAGAAGAACACATATTCGTAATCGCAGCATCGATTCCGAACCAAGTACAGTGCTGACGAGCTAGTTGTTTCGTTCGCACTATACCCCAATGTCCTTGGTGAAGAAGCCGTAAAACAGAGGACTGTAACGAACGTGGGACCACGACTCGGGACTGATCATTATCAGAACGCAACAACAAAACACCACGTCGAACAAAAAGTCTCTCCTTGTGAGCAAAAAATCGGCGAACCAACGGATCCTCGATCCGAGACTTTGACAAAGGCCATTGCGTAGCAACAAAACGCAAAACAGTAGCAAGGACAGGGTCAGCAGCTGTGGCTGTAGCTACACGACGAAAATCAATCGGAAACGATTCGACCACTTCATCGGTTTCCGAATCAATGAACATGCAAGCAAGTTCGGAAGAATCGAATGCTTTATCCTCAGCAACAGGCAAACGGGACAACGCATCGGCGTTTCCGTGCTTAGCAGTGGACCGATACAAGATATCGTAGCGGTACTGCGAGAGGAAAATAGACCAGCGAATGAATTTCTGCGCTGTACGTGGAGGTACATGCTTGGTCGGATGAAAAAGCGATGTCAAAGGTTTGTGGTCTGTGATGATGGTGAAGTGACGACCATACAAGAAATCATGGAACTTAGTAACACCAAACACGAGAGCCAAAGCTTCTTTCTCTATCTGTGAATAATTTCTTTGCGCAGACGAGAGCAATTTGGACGCAAAGGCAATAGGGCGATCATGCGAGCTAACTTTGTGCGCAAGCACAGCACCGATCCCGAAATCCGATGCATCTACCATCAACAAAAGGGGTTTCTGGGGATCGAATGGCGTAAGGCACGTATTAGAAAGCAACGCCGATTTCAACTGGCGAAAGGCGCGTTCGCATTCCGTCGTCCAGACGAACGGAACATCTTTACGGCGTAAGCGATGAAGCGGAGCTGAAATGGAAGAGGCATTGCGCATATATTTGTGATAATAGGTAATTTTACCCAACACACTCTGTAGCTGTTTCACATTGCGAGGGGAAGGTAAATCTTGTATGGCACGGAGGTGCTCTGGACTCGGATGTATGCCTTGGGCATTGATGACATGGCCCAGGTATGGTAAGTCACGAGCAAAAAACACACATTTGTCCTTCCTCAAGCGAAGACCATTTTGTCGCAAGACCTGAAATAACGTTCGGAGGTTCGCAAGATGATCTTCTTCTGTCTGTCCAGAGATCACTATATCGTCCAGATAGTTTGCGGCAGTAGGGACCGACGCACAAATAGTTTGTAAATATTGCTGAAACAAGGCAGGGGCTGATGCACACCCGAACGGCAGTCTTTTGAACCTGTACAATCCAAGATGCGTGTTAACCACCAATACGCGCTGGGATTCGTCGTCCACCGGTATTTGCAAGTACGCATCGGCTAGGTCCAACTTTGAAAAATATTTTCCCGGGCACAGTTTAGCAAAAAGATCTTCCAGGCGGGGCAAAGGAAAAGTAGCAGTCACTAGTTGTGGATTGACTGTGGCCTTGAAGTCCACGCAAAGTCTCAATGTGCCGGAAGGTTTTTAGCGCAGCCTAAGCCTGGTGCAAAAATATCTGCAAATTCGTCACATAGACGAGAAACACTGTCTGAAGGCACAGTCTGATTCACTGAGAGGACCTGATTTACAATAGACATGTTAAACAACTGAAATAAATCTAAGCCAAACAAGTTCACTGCCGTAGAAGAACGAAGAACGTAAAATGACACCAGTTTTGTTTGTCCCTTGTATGTGGCAAGAAGGCTGCACTGTCCTAACACAGGTATTGGCTGTCCTGAATATGTGGTTAGCTTAACATTTGCGGAACGCAACGGAGGTTTGCCCAGTTGTTTGTACGTGTCGTGATTGAGCAATGAAACTGCAGCTCCGGTATCGAGCTGGAATGGTATCACTTTGCCTTCAAAGTCTAAGTCCACAAAAAGTTTATTGTTCTGCTGACGACAAGAGCGACTGTTTTGTGCAATTGGAACAGACACTGGTACAGAATTACTTGCTAGTGGACGTGATTTCCGGCGACGTTGACGCACTCTTTTTGTGGGACGAACACAGTCACTGTTAGAGAAAGTGTCACTGGACGAAGCGGAATTAACGACATGAATGTCCATGGGCGAAGGTCCACGAGCCTGAGTGTCCTTGGTTCGATTCCGGCGCGAAGCAAAGGGCCTGGAATGGTTGTGATTGTCTGATCGGAGCTTTTTCTGGCAAACACTTTGAACATGTCCTTTCCTATTACAGAAAAAGCAAATAGCTTGGCGTGACGGGCAATGTTCACGCGAATGTCTAGTAGCACACCGCGGGCATGATTTCACTGCATTTGTGTGCTGGCGCGGCACACCTGGCTTAGCGCGCGGCGGCAGCTGTGCGGACGTATGCGAGGGCAGTTGACCCGGCCGCGCAGCTCGAGAGCGCCCGGCGGGCCGGTTAATGTTACACACAGCTGGCGAAGTTTCAAAAGATTCCTGAGCACAGTCAAGTGTGTCCTGTCTATCCAATATGTCTATCACTTGTTGAAGGGAGGGATTAACTAGTTTCAAAATTTGCTCCCGTATGCGAACATCAGAAACGTTCTGTGCAATTGCATCACACACCATTGTATCTGAATAAGAAAGACCACAGTCACATTCAAAGGCACAGTCCCTAGTAAGTCCTTGCAATGTTGCTACCCACTCCCTATTAGTTTGACCGGCCGTACGTTTTGTACGAAAAAACGTATACCGTTTTGCAACCACATTAACTGTTTCTTTGAAATAGACATCTAATGCAGACAAAATTTCCTCGTAGGACAGAGTTGCTACGTCTCGTCGGGGAAACAATTTCACTATCACACGGTAGATGGACACACCGACACAAGAAAGCAAAAACGGCTGCCGCTCATTACCTTGAATTCTGTAGGCAGCGAGGTGGAAGGCAAACTGGCGGGACCACTCTTGCCAGGTCTCTTGGTTCGGGTCGTAGTGCCTAAAAGGCGGTGCAACGGCAGGTTGTGGCTGCGGTACCGGTGAAGCGGCGGCGGCCGCATCGGTGTGCAGCGCACGTCGACCCTGGACGAGCTGTCCAAGGGCATCCAATAACGCCTGCGTCTGCTGATTCTGCAAGCGATAAAATTCGGACAGTACATCTGGAGAATGTGGAGAAGCCATGACACAAATAAATTAGGCCAAAGCAAAACACAAGATCCTTTGTAGACTCATCGCCAATGAAGTGGACTGACAAGGCAGCCAGTCCACAGTGACGGGTAGCCGATAGAAAGGCACGCGTACACACTCACGCCGACGGGCGTCAATTCTGGAACAGGATAACTATTGAATGGTAGCAAGAAAAGTACGTAGCTGCTTTATACTTAACTTTATTATTTGATGACTACAGCATTCTTCTTGAGACATTTATACTATAACTCTCAAAGTAGGTAAGGCTAATGGCGCCTTGCTAGGTCGTAGCCATGGACTTAGCAGAAGGCTATTCTAACTGGCTCTCGGCAAATGAGAGGAAGGCTTCGTCCGTATGGTCGCTAGCAATCTCCTCGTACAACTGGGGCGAGTGCTATATCGTCTCTCGAGACCTGCCTTGTGGTGGCGCTAGGTCTGCGATCACACAGTGGCGACACGCGGGTCCGACATGTACTAAATGGACCGCGGCCGATTTAAGCTACCACCTAGCAAGTGTGGTGTCTGGCGGTGACACCACATATGGAACATGTCATAATCTAAATTCGAATAGCTGTATTGACGTTTACATGTAGAACAAAGTGTATATATGCCGTAGTTTGTAACAAATTAACGTTTTTTTTCATTCAGTTCAATAATTGTCACCCTGTAAATACAATATTTAAAATCTACTGCTATGAATCATTTTATTATAGTTTATTTCACAAGATGTGCGAACGATAATAATAAAATCTGTGCTTCTTTGATACATCTTATCTGCTTGCGTTCAAGGTCCCAGGGCAAAATGTTGTTATCTCTAAACAAATTAAAGTACATAATTTGAGTAATGTTGTAGATTTTTAAGTGTAAGTACGAATGAGGAAGTTACTCCCCGATGCGAAAAATTAGCATTTCGTGGCAAAATGAAAGTGAGATATTTTTCGCGTAAAGCTAATAACCAATCATTCAATTATTGCTAGACGATAAAGTAATGCATGTGTAACATAATAAAACATGCAACATCAATGTATGCCTTGAAAATGGAGTTATAGCTACGTAAGGGATTGTGGTAAAATAGCAAAATACAATACTGTGACTCAAGATGGAATATTACATACCAAAGTATGAAGCATAACGACGAGGCGCCTTCAGACTTTTCCAGGTGTTAATATCGCTGTCTCACAATTCAGAATATAATCAGATATAGACAGTGAGAACAGTTAGAATCTCACCATTTGGAATAGGAATTTTATACTCCAAAAATCTTTTTTTTTTTCGTCAAAATGCTGCGGGACAAGTCAGTTTGCAGGCTGTGTGCATGACTTGCTGCTGTTTGGGCCTGTACTGGTCGTTTATAAATCATCATCCATCACAACAATTTAAAATGAAAAACAGATATGAATTTGTTAACCTTTAGACCTTCTCTGATTGTCTCGTGCCATCGCACGCCGCTTCCTTCATGGGGAGGCTCGCTGTCCTGGATCGAATGTGTCCGGCTGAAGGCCGTTGTGCCGGCTAGCCTGGATGTATTTTTTATGCGTTTCCCTCACACGGCTAGTTGAACACCGAGATACGCGATATGCAAACGTTTAAAAAACCTTCGCACGGCTTCACACGAGATACCACTAGACGCAGACAGTAGGTGTGCACAAATTGCGTCCCAAGCCGATGGCAGGGAAGGGTTGGTGGCAGGATGGAAGCAACTGAACCCCCTCTGCCACTGACATTGCCAAATCTGAAAATTAATAGCTGACCCCACGAATATGTGGATAAACGCCAGGAAAAGAAAAAAAAAACTATTGGCCTTCAGTACTACTGAAGTTAAAAGTGAATCTGCATAATTTCGCAACAACAGTAAACTTATTTTTATTCTACACAACACAAACTACCAGTTTATCATTGAAAATATGCGTATAAAACAGGGCTCGTCTAAGAAGCAAATTTGAATTTATAATTACGTTAATGAGAGTGCGTTAAATGATTAAAAAATACCTGCGTCTACATAGGGTACAACTTTATGGTCCATCGAAAGCTTTAGTGGCGAATGATCGAGGTCATTTTTCTCAGGTGAGCCATAGTTCTTGAAATAAAAATGTTACGCACTAATCAAATAGTATATGTTACACTAATTTTGAGTACATTGCATATTTTGAAAAAGAGATGTTAGTAAGATAATCAGAAAATAAATTACGAACGGCTGGAAACTTTTCAGTCTGTTGAAGTGGGTATGACCAAAAACACGCCTATAAAACATAAGTTGACCACAAGAAAATAATCAAGTATGGATGTATTGAAGACACTTCAGGAGCGGAATTCAGGGACCTATTCCACACACCAGGAAAACTCTTGGAAGAAGTATACAGAGCTCAAAGTGTGCTACGTACAAGAATTAACGTAGTTTTAAGCTAAAAAAATTCAGTCTCACTGCTGGGTCGGGAACATTTCCCCGTATTATAGTATAATGCTAAGGAAATAGCTCGCACAGTAATTTGCAAACATTCGCTGCGTATCTACAGAGATATCGGAATGAGAGAGTGCGCAAAGTCGGGGCCAGGACACAATAGCACGCCAATGCCATTAACAAGTTAAGTGAGTTGTAGGCCCGTACACGTCTATTGAACCGTCGGCGCGTGCGAGCGGCTGATAAGCTCGCGAAATGACCTGCGTCACCTACCGCCATAAACGCGAGAGCCTCCTACCGCCGTAACAACGCGGACGCCCGTGACGCAAGCTGCCGCTCGCGACTGCCGACAGACGCACTTCACGTAACATGCTATATAACCCTATACTGCCGCACGGTCCGATTTCACTGTGCACTGTGCAGTCGAAAAGGAAACGTGTACATCAAGTAACATTGCCGTTTTAGATGGAAGGAAGATTGGAATCAAATGTCCAGTCGACATCGATGTCATTAGTGACTGAGCGCAAGAACGCACGGAACAAGAACGGAGAAACAAATTGGTCGCGTTGCTCTCATAGGGAACATCCCGGCACTCCGCTAAATTAATTTAAAGAATACACGGATAACCTTAATATGGATCGCCAGAAGAAGAAACTCCTCTCCTTCGGACTGGCAAGTTTCCTTCATGCATCTGCTCTAATTACATCTACACCTACGTACACATCTACGTGGCTATTCTGCAAATCACACTTAAGTGCCTGGCAGAGGGTTCATCGAACAACCTTCACAATTACTCTCTGCTATTCCACTCTCGAACAACTCGCGTTCGGGAGGACGACGGTTTAATCCCACGTCCGACAATCCTGATTTAGGTTTTTCGTGATTTCCCTAAATCGCTCCAGGCAAATGCCGGGATGGTTCCTTTGAAAGGGCACGGCCGACTTTCTTCCCCATTCTTCCCTAATCCGATGAGACCGATGACCTCGCTGTCTGGTCTCCTTCGCCAAACAACCCCCCCCCCCCACCCCAAAAAAAGAAAAGAAAAGAACAACTCGCGGAATAAATAAACACTTATTATCTTTTCGAGCGAGATGTGATTCACCTTATTTGATTATGATGATCGTTTCTCCCCATGTAGGTCGGTATCAACAAAATATTTTTGCAATCGAGTCAGAAAGTTTGAAATTTCCTGTGAAGATCCCTCCGCGACGAGAAACGCCTTTGTTTTAATTATGTCCACCCCAAATCCTATATCATGTCGGTAACACTCTCTCCCCCATTTCTCGACAATACAAAAGGTGCTACCATTCTTTGAACTTTCTAGATGTACTTTGTAACTCCTATTTGGTAAGACCGAGCAAGGTGGCGCAGTGGTTAACACACTAGCCTCGCATTCGCAAGGACGACAATTCAGAACCGCGACCGGCCATCCTGATTTTATTTTTCCGTGATTTCCCTAAACGGCTTCAGGAAAATGCTGGGATGGCTTCTTTGAAAGGGCACGGCCGACATCCTTCTCCATCCTTCCCTAATCCGATGGGACCGATGACCTTGCTGTGCATCTTCTAAGTGTTCTCCCAATAAAACGTAGCCTTTGGTTCGCCTTCCCTACCACATTATCTGTGTATTCCTTCCAATTTAAGTTGACTGCGGTTGTAATTCCTAGGTATTTAGTCGAATTTACGGCCTCTAAATTTGTTTGTTTTATTGTGTAACCGGATTTTAACGGAAGTAGGACTATGTGGATGACCTGACACTTTTCATTATTTAGGGTTAATTACCAATTTCGCAAGATATAGAAACCTTATCTAAACCGTTCTGCAATTTGTTTTCATCTTGTGACGACTTTACTAGAAATAAACGACAGCATCATCTGCGAACAACCGAAGACGGCTTCTCAGGTTGTCTCCTAAATCGTTATATAGATAAGGAACAACAGATGGCCCATAAGATCACCTTGTGAAACGCCGGAAATCACTTCTGTTTCACTCGTTGACTTTCCGTTAACTACTAAGAAATAGTGACCTCCCTGACAGGATATCACGAATCCAGACGCGTAACTGAGACGATATTCCACAAGCACACAATTTCGTTAAAAGTGACTGATGAGATACGGTGTCAAAAGCCTTCTGGAAATCTAGAAATATGGAATAAATCTGAAATTCTTTGTAGATAATTCTCAACATTTAGGGTTAGTAAAGAGCTAGTTGCGTTTCACATGAACGGTATTTTCTACATTCGTGTTGACTACGTGCATATAGACCGTTCTCTTCGAGGTAATTCGTAATGTTTCGAACACAATCTAAATGTTCCGAAATCGTGCTGCATATTGACGTCAATGATATGGGCCTGTAATTTAGTTGACTACTCCTATTGCCTTTCTTCAATATTGGTGTGACCTGTACAACGTTTCAGTCTTTGCGTGCGGATCTTTTGTCGAGCGAGCGGTTGTATATAATTGTTAAGCATTGAGCCATTGCATCAGCATACTCTGGAAGAAACGTAACTGCTTTAGAATCTGGAGCAGAAGACGTGAAACACGTAAAAACTTTCGAAATGGTCTCTTGGCTTCAAGGGCAAAGTTCTGCGTTCGGATCGACCAATAATTTCTTAGGGATATTAAGGGCAGCGTATTGTAACATATGGTTACACAGCAGAAATGTGTTATGGGCAAATGTAAAATTCTCTCAAAGTCCTCTCCAGCCAGCATGAATCGAGCCAAACCAGGCCGACACCCCGTGTCGCAATCAAAACGACATACAGCAGAAAGCCTGGAAGATACTGCCTCGCCTGGCACGAACGAGAGACTTGAATCGTATACTCAGAAACATCACGTCAACGAGGGTAAGACATTAAGTCATTCTAACAGTGCAGCTTGATTTTGTGAGAGGCAATAAAAGATTCACATTAACACCTACCTGTCTATTAACACGGTGGAAAAGCAACTAGCTGAAGTCCTGAAAGCCATTCTTCCGAAAGAGGGGCATGCTGATGAGCGTCGAAAAGTAGGCCCTATTTGGTCATCGTCGGCCAGATAGACCGCCATTGCCTCAGACAAGCAATAGTAAACACTCGTACTTCCGAGAGTTTAACTCTGTCTTTACATTGCAGTACACCAGGTACGAGGCCGAATCTTAGACGTACTACTGCCATTGACCAAGATGGCTTCCGCCTTCAAGACTGCTATCTGTCTGGTCTGCCATAGATGGTCGCCGTGAGCTGTCGGCCTCACAACCATGATTCGATTACTTCTACCTCCAGGCTGCTGGCTGAACTGCCCACTTGTTGCAGTCTTCGGGAGGCGTGATATCTGCCACTGATACTCCCCGACTAGTACCTGTAAACATAGATCGGGGATATCTACAACCCCGACCTTCCTTGGTGGAAAGGCTATGCTGCTGCTCCTCTCCACATTGTGCAGAGCTGCTGAGAGATTGCCCGAGCACACCCCTTCGATGTCCGCAGGGGTGCTGTAAAAATTCAGCCGCGCGAAGTAGCCGCGCGGTTTGTGGCCCCATGCCACGGAAAGCGCGGCCCCTCCCACCGGAGGTTCGAGAACTCTTTTGGGCATGGGTGTGTGTGTTGATCTTAGCATAAGTTAGTTTAAATAGTGCGTAAGTCGAGGGACCTATGACCTCAGCAGTTTGGTCCCTTAGGAATTCACACAGTTTGAACTTTTTTTTTTTTTGTTAAAATACAGTCTTCGTCCTGGGCAACAAGGCCTGTTGTATGGGCTACGCCGATCGCCAACGCAGCCTCCCGCCCGCATGACACCCTGGTTACGTGAGATGGACGCCACAAGGTGGAAACTCTCAGAGCGTGCTAAGACAATGTTCGACCGGTCTGCTCCACTACTCTCCACGCTCCGTCATCTCGACACAGAAAGGGTCTCAGCTTCCAGATTTAGTATGAACGCTGCAAAAACTTATTACGTTGTAAAGTAAATTTACTTTTAGTTGATCATCTTCTTCAGTGAAATGTAATGTGAATAGTGTTTCTCTAAGAACATCAGGTCACAAACTATCATTGCCGTCTGATATAAGGCGTCGCTGTTAACTGTAACGCCTGTAGGAAAATTCGTTTAGTGATAGAGTCACAGTGATACTACTTAAAAAATAATCAGTACCATTTGCAGGCCGGCGTGGCCGAGCGGTTCTAGGCGCTGCAGTCTGGAACCGCGCGACCGCCACGGTCGCAGGTTCGAATCCTGCCTCGGGCATCGATGCGTGTGATGTCCTTAGGTTAGTTAGACTTAAGTAGTTCTAAATTCTAGGGGACTTATGACCTCAGAAGTTAAGTCCTATAGTGCTCAGAGTCATTTTATCAGTACTATTTCACACGGACGACGATCAGAACCATATGACTGCGTTGAGAAGTGGAATCTGTTCACTGGCATATTGTTGGACGACGCCCATTCACTTAACAAAAATGTGCTGAATCTTTACCAATTAGGCCGAGAAATACGTTGGCCATGTCTGCTAATTATGGCAGCAAGTAATCCACACTTTTTCACGGCATTTGCCCCATATTTTCACAGGGTTGGCATGCTAATTGTAGAATGTGACCGCTTCAGTGGTATTGGCAAGCCTGCTGGTGCCCTTACTGTACCCACTCCGCCACACCCCCCCCCCCCCCCTCGTCACCATCCCATCATCCCTGGGACAAAAATTCTGTCCCAATCTGTCTGCATCTAAGGCTGCTATTTTGTTGACGGATACAGTCACTCTGAAAAAGGAACAGTATGGTACTATATAGCCACATGAATAATTTACTTTAAGAATCATTAGAGAGAATGAGAGGCGTATTTTGTTAACGCTCACGTGAAGCAAAGGTGAAAACGAAATTCTTAGTAACATAAGGACCGTTTACAGAGTATACAACTGATTTCGTGCGCGTCTCTGGTATCACTTCACATCATAAACGAAAGAGTAACCAAAGTAGTAGACAGAAGCCCTTTACGATGCACCAAAAATGGTATAGTTGATTTCACCTGTCGCAAAATTTCTGGTCAGTGATTTTTGGGACGCAAAACGGGTTCTTATTGATTCAAAAAATGGCTCTGAGCACTATGGAACTTAACTGTTGAGGTCATCAGTCCCCTAGAACTCAGAACTACTTAAACCTAACTAACCTAAGGACATAACACACATCCATGTCCGAGGCAGGATTCGAACCTGCGACCGAGGCGGTCCCACGGTTCCAGACTGAAGCGCCTAGAACCGCTCGGCCACCACGGCCGGCGCTTATTGATTGCCATGCAGTGAGTAAAGCAAATTTTGGTAATGAGAAAACAGTACGACCGCCTGTGTAAAGTACATGCCATTTACCTCATTTTGGTATCCCGTCAATTCCACCTATTGCCACATGAAAAGAAATGTTTCATTGGGAACTTCTGAGTCAATAGAAATGTTATGGGAGCGGTAAATCAATATTTTGCTGGCTCTCGAAAATCGCACTTCAGAGATGGAATCTGTTCACTGGCATACTGTTACACTAAGACCATTCACTTGACAGAAATATACAGAAACTTTCACCATTAGATCGAGAAATACCTCTTTGTTTTCTTTTCTCGTGTCCAGAACACAACATACATATGTAGCCGATAGACAGCAATTTACAAACAGTATAAGTACACTATTAAATTTCGTATGACATCAATTTACAAACAATGTAGGTACATGCATAAATTCCATATGACATCCAAAACTCTGCCATTTGAACTGCTGTATCATTGGCGGTAACCAGGTCGTCCATCGGGAATAGGGCTGGGAGGTTTCTACAGTTGAGCAGGTGTTGATGATCTTGCTGTTCTCCTGGAGAGAAACCCCATTTCTTCAAATTGACCATACATCGGGATACACCAGTTCGCAGCCTGTTGAGGACCTTCCATGTTTTATATGGGAGGTGACGTCCTTTAGCAAGCTCTTCTTTAGGGTTGTTCCAGTACCTCTCTGATGGTGAGTTACGCAAAAGCTGTGTTCCACGATTTGTAGGTGAAGTTAAAAGTGGTTCTGTTGAACGGAGGTAACTCTTTCTTGATGTTAATCTTAGATGTTGGTATTCACATCCGAACAAGGGGTGTCTTGGATCTGTCTCCTGTTTCCGCTCCTCTTTTTCTGCTGCTGTTCTTCTTTTGATATGTGGAGGTGATAGGAGTTGCCCGCAAGCAGCCAGTGACAATGCGTCCTGTTTCATTAAGGGCAATGTCCACTTGCTTGGCATGGTTAAGTTCTGTCACACGGATGCTGCATATTTAGCAGCGGAGAAGCATAAGGATAATGCAGATGTGCGAAGAACATCTGGTTGTGTGCCCCAATTGTTACCTGTCAGTTTCCGAATGATGATGTTCCTAGCAGATACTTCCATTTTTGTGTCCTTGCAGTGGACTTTGTAGGCGAGGGAACGGTCTAGCTTTACTCCCAGGTATTTTGGGGTATCGCAGTAGGTCAGTTCTTGTTCACTCCAGGTTATGTTCATGTTCCTTCCAACCTCTCTGTTCCGTAAATGGAAAGCACACACTTGTGTTTTAGAGGGATTTGGTTTCAGGTAATTGTGATCGTAATAGGCAGACAGTGTTTGGAGACCTGTAGTTTTTCTTCCACCTCCTCAAAGCTTCTTCTTTGGGCCGCAACTGCTCTATCATCTGCATAGATGAAAGATCTTGTGACATGTTCAATTGGTTGTTCATTGGTATAGATATTATATAACAATGGGGTAACACACTTTCTTGTGGAATGCCATTATTCTGTATCCTCCATCGACTTCTTTTGTTTTGTAGAGTAACAAAGAAGCTTCTGTTTTGTAACAGACATCTCATAAATTGCGTCAGATGATAAAAAAAAAGGTTCAAATGGCTCTGAGCACTATGGGACTTAACCGCTGAGGTCGTCAGTCCCCTAGAACTTAGAACTACTTAAACCTAACTAACCTAAGGACATCACACACATCCATGCCCGAGGCAGGATTCGAACCTGCGACCGTAGCAGCAGCGCGGTTCCAGGCTGAATCGCCTAGAACTGCTCGATCACAGTGGCTGGCTAATAATTTCTTACGGTTGATGGTGTCATGGGCAGCAATGACATCGGTGAATGCAACACCAGTTATCTCTTTGCGTTCGTAACCGTCTTCTATATATTGTGTCAAATTCAAGATCTGTCCACAACAAGACTTGTCTGGTCGAAAGCCCGCCTGTTCTCTTATCAGTGTTTGGTCAATATGTGCTGAGATGCGATTAAGTATCATTCTTTCGAGGACTTTATAAAGATGACATAGAAGTGATATCGGTCGGAGGTTTTTAGCTTCTGTGGGCTGTTTTCCAGGTTTCAACAAAGCCACCATTTTGGTTTTTCACCAAATCTTTGGTATTTGCAGTCTTGAGACACATATGTTCATCATGTCAAGAATCCACTTCTTAGTCGTTGGCCCAAACATTTTTACTTGTTCCATTCTTAGGTCATCTAAGCCAGCGGCTTTGTTATTCTTCATTACGTGTATTGCGGTTTCTAATTCTCCCAGAGAGAAAGGTGTGCCAATATAGTCGTTCTCTACAGGAAGTATTTGATGTCTTTGGCCTTCATATCTTTCCTTTTCTTTCCCATTCAACAATAATTGGTGCGCTATCTGATCACGCATTACATTAGAAATAACTGTGGGAGCGGTCGATGGGTCATTGTTAAGGTTCTTCAACAGCTGCCATGCCTTTCTGCTATTTTGTTTCATATCAAGTTCTGTCATAAGATTGCACCTTGCCCTTGTATACTGAATATAGCAGCAGTGAACATCCATATCTTCTCCTGGCCTTTGTCCCATATATTCACGGGGTCGCCGTATTAACTTTAGGATGTCGTAATATCAGTGGAATAGGGTGGACTGACATCCTTACTGTCGCCGCTCCACCCTCGCCTCTCACCCATGCACTCACCGGTGCGAGATTTCTGCGTTCTAACTGGCTGCATCTAGTGTTATCCATTGTGAAATCGCGCGAATGTTTTTTAAATGCTTGCGTGTCATGTATCTGAGGTCGTACATGAGTACCAGCCTGTTATTCGCCTAGTCGCATGAGGGAAACCACCTAAATACTTCATCCAAGCTGGCTGCCACCCGGTCCTCGTTATTAATTTTATGAGATGATTCAATCAGGGGCTGGCACGCATCTTCGAATCCCAGAAACTGCGTGCTAACGCTGGCGACATCCGTGTTTGTCAGTGTACATTCAATGTGACATATCGATTCCGGAATGTTAATTAATTGCTAGCTTTCCTCTATCTATGCCAGCGAAATCATCGCTCTGTGTCCTTTGTGTCGCACATTTTGCTCCCAATTACTAAAAAACGCTTAGCTTATTAAAGAAATTCTATGAGCGCAGGCGTACAACAGCTCATCTTATGGCTGAATGTATATTTAGCATATTGACAAAACAATGGTGTATTTCCCATAGACCTGTTGATGTTAGCATTGAATTCTGTGATACGATAATCAAAACATGCGTGCTCCACAGTTCCGTCCGCAGAAGAGATGGACAGAGTATAGACAGTGGACCACAGGCTAGAACTATCCCTGTTGTCAATATACGCAACTGTTTCGCAAACTATTTTGCAACCTATAATAAATCCCCTGGAGGACCTGTTCCGTGGCAGTACGATGGACTCTGATTTCACTACGAGTCAAAAACATTATAAAAGTTACATATTCTACACACACATCAAAAAAAGTTTTGTATCACCCCGGTTCCCAGAACTCATGAAGACAGATGTTTACTGTGCATATTGTATCACAGACACAGTCCCTTTGACTGTTCAGAGATGTCACTAAACCCGGCCAAAGATGTAAACAACTATGCATGAGCAGCGCCTATTAGACGGAGGGCGTCTGACAGTCGATCAGTTCCAGGCGTTCCACCAGGAAGGAAGTACACGGCTCATGTTGTCTGTAGTTCAACTCTGCCCAGACGGTCAGTACAGCGGTTCGATCCCATCCGCATTGTCACCTTGTGCCAGGAAGGGTGCTAGACAAGGGAATTGTCCAAGTGTCTCGGAGTTAACCAAAGCTATTTTGTTCGGACGTGGACGAGATACAGACAGACAGGAACTGTCGATTACACGCCTCGCTCGGGCCGCCCAAGGACTACTACTGCAATGGAAAACCACTACCTACGGATTATGGGTCGGAGGAACCCTGACAGCAACGCCACCATGTCGAATAAAGCTTTTCGTGCAGCCACAGGACATCTTGTTACGACTCAACTGTGCGCAATAAGCTGCATGATGCGCAACTTCACTCCCGACGTCCGTGGCGAGGTCCATCCTTGCAACCACGACACTATGCCGCGCGGTACAGATGGGCCGAGCAACATACCGAATGGACCACTCAGTTTTGGTATCACGTTCTCCTCACCGATGAGTGTCGCATATGCCTTCAACCAGAGAATCGTCGGAGACGTGTTTGGAGGCAACCCGGTCAGGCTGAACGCCTTAGACACACTGTCCAGCGAGTGCAGCAAGGTGGAGGTTCCCTGATGTTTTGGAGTGGCATTACGTGGGGCCGACGTACGCCGCCGGTGGTCATGGAAGGCACCGTGACGGCTGCACGATACGTGAGTGTCATCCTCCAGCCGATAGCGCGACCATATCGGCAGCATATTGGCGAGGCATTTGTCTTCATGGACGACAATTCGCGTCCCCACTGTGCACACATTGTGAATGACTTCCTTCAGGATAGCGACATCGGTCGACTAGAGGGGCCAGCATGTTCTCCAGACATGAGCCCTATCGAACATGCCTGGGATGGATTGACAAGGGCTGTTTATGGACGCCGTGACCCACCAACCACTCAGGGATCTACGCCGTGTTGCCGTTGAGGAGCGGGACAATCTGGACCAAAGGTGCCTTGATGAACTTGTGGATAGTATGCCACGACGAATACAGGCATACATCAATGCAAGAGGACGTGCTACTGGGTATTAGAGGTACCGGTGTGTACAGCAATCTGGACCACCACCTCTGAAGGTCTCGCTGTATGGTGGTACAACATGCAATGTGTGATTTTCATGAGCAATAAAAAGGGCGAAAATGATGTTTACGTTGATTTCCATTACAATTTTCTGCACAGGTTCCGGAACTCTGAGAACCGAGGTGATGAAAAACATTTTTTTTGATGTGTGTACAATAAAGTAATAAAGTTAAAAATATGTCAATAAAATACTTTGTAAAATTAAAACAAACCTTCTTTTTTTAACAGTTGTCACCTGATTGTAGTGAACACATTTAAAAACACTTCTTCTCATTATTTGATTTTCAAATTAGCGTCAGAATAATCTTTTAATCTTTTGTTGAACAATGCTGTCTCCTTTTCTACTTCATTTATGACCAATTCACTACTGATGTCTTCATCTCTCACAGCAACCATTTTGCGAGCTTCAAAGTTTCCAACTGCAAGAGGACAGAGAGACGGCTACAACAATATTGTCCGTGTGGGCACCATCTAACATACTATGTAGGGGGGTGAGAGGGAGAGAGTACGAGGACAGTTTCGTCGTTTTCCTGTCGGTGGCCAGAGCAACTTCAAGACGCGTCGCTCCATGTGAATACCTATATATTAGACAGATTTTGTGTAGAAGACGAAATAGTTGCTCGACAAAAAGTCTCCCGTGTACGCCCGGCCTTATACTCATTAAGAGCAGTTACGAAGTGGTATCTGTTGGTAATAAGGCACATGAGCCACTTTCATCTTTTGAAATTATGTCTATCTTCCACTGAGGTCTTGACTTGACTTGCACAGGGGGAAAGAGTGTATGGCATTGGAATGTCAGGTGTCAGGCGGATAATGGAATCACTTAGGGAAATAGTAGTCTGTTTTGGAAGAAAGACAAGCGTCAATCAGTTATACCTGCAGTGTGGTCCTTTTTGCGGTGTGTAGAAAGCGTTATGAACCCACTAAACGGTTCAAATGGCTCTGAGCACTATGGGACTTAACATATGAGGTAATCAGTCCTCTAGAACTTAGGACTACTTAAACCTAACTAACCTAAGGACATCACACACGTCCATGCCCGAGGCAGGATTCGAACCTGCGACCGTAGCGGTCACGCGGTTCCAGACTGAAGCGCCTAGAACCGCTCGGTCACACTGGCCGGCAAGAACGCACTAGTTGCAAACTGTTGCAAGTCTTGGTACATACTGATATCAGTGACGTCTTTCGTTTGAGTTCTGACATAATCATTGTCTCTTTTGGGTGGTTGGCTGAATTGGTGTTGGCAACTAGCTTTGCTCGCCAAGTGGAAACACTTGCAGCACCAGTTCCGGAACCGACTGTGGTCCTTTGATTTGGTCTCGGGATGAAGCCCTCTTCTATTCTGAGACGGTATCAGGTACAGATATCTCAATCTGTGCTATCGGGTGAGAGAATTGTGGGGTCCATTTGAGTAACTTAGTCATTCTCAACACACAGAAAGCAGCTACTAGGCTAACAAAGTATGAATGGTTTTGTAAGTTGGGATAAGAAATAAACCACTCCCATGAGCAGTGAATAGAAAAGCCGTGACGTGCGTAATTTAAGAGCAGCTGAGACTGTGCTTTGAATAACTGCCATTTGAACACTAAACGGTAAGTAATGACTTATCAAGAAACTGACTAAGAATCAAATAAATGTTCGCTTTCTGCTTTTACCGTTCAGCAGTGCTCATGAGCATGTCCCCTCAAACATGTAATCATTGATGCCGCGCGGGATTGGCCGAGCGGTCAGAGGCGCTGCACTCATGGACTGTGCGGCTGGTCCCGGCGGAGGTTCGAGTCCTCCCTCGGGCATGGGTGTGTGTGTGTTTGTCCTTAGGATAATATAGGTTAAGTAATGTGTAAGCTTAGGGACTGATGACCTTAGCAGTTAAGTCCCATAAGATTTCACACGCATTTGAACATTTTTTTAATCATTGATTTTCAGCATGAAAGTATATTCTGAACCATAAAAATCAACACATAATTATGGATATGATACCTAGCTAATATCTCTGTAAGGTGCAAGATCACTCCGCAACACGTCCGTAAGCACCGATCGTCGTAACTGCAGTCGGCGAGCTACCTTTCTGCATCTGAAACCTGATTTCGTGCTAAGGGACAATACTTATTTATGACATTATGCAGTTGCAAAATTAACTCAGTGAATGGGCTCTGACTAGCGGTGATTGGAATCAACAAGTTACAGCGATACGGCAACGTGGCAACATGGCACTGTATCACATACAAGTGTACCAGTTCCAAAACAGTGACTTGGTTTACAGGGAAATAATTCACAAAGACGTCCATTTTTACCGAAAGAATACAGTTGATTCACAAGTACATATTGGTCCTTATAGCAATACAACAGCCGGCCGCGGTGGCCGTGCGGTTCTAGGCGCTGCAGTCCAGAACCGCGGGACTGCTACGGTCGCAGGTTCGAATCCTGCCTCGGGCATGGATGTGTGTGATGTCCTTAGGTTAGTCAGGTTTAAGTAGTTCTAAGTTCTAGGGGAATGATGACCTAAAAGGTTAAGTCCTATAGTGCTCAGAGCCATTTGATCTATTTGAACCAATATAAAATGCGTGAATCTTACAAGGAGCAATCGAAATGCTGAGATCTGAGTGCACAACGTTCAATAAGACAGCAACTGATTTGTAGTTTAGCAGAGGATGGTATCTTTGAATCTATAGCATGACGGATTGAAAAGATAACATTCGTCACTATAATCAGCTTCCATTTACACTGAGGAGACAAAAGTCATGGGGTAGCGATACACAGAATTTTCAGTTCGCGGTATCATTGCGCACACGAGGTACAAAAGAGCAGTGCATTGGCAGAGCTGTCACCTGTACTCAAGTGATTCGTGTGCAAAGGTTTCCGATGTGACTGCGGCCGCACGACGGTAATTAACAGACTGAATGCGGAATGGTTGTTGTAACTAGAAGCATGGGATATTCCATTTCGGAAATCGTTTGGGAATTCAGTATTCCGAGATCCACTGCGTCAAGAACGTGCCGAGAACACCAAATTTCATGCATGGCCTTTCGTCACGGACAACACAGTGGCCGACGGTTTTCACTTAACGACCAAGGACACTGGCATATTCGTAGAGTTGTCAGTGCTAACAGAAATAACCGTCGAAATCAATGTGGGATGTACGACGAACGTATCCGTTAGGACAGTGTGGCGAAATGCGGCCCAAATGCGTTATGGCAGCAGGCGAGTTCCTTTGTTAGCAGCACGACATCACATGCAGCGCCTCTCCTGGGGTCATGACAATATTTGTTGCACCCTAGACGACTGGATAAACGTGGCCTGGTCAGATGAGTCCTGATTTTAGTTGGTAAGATCTGATCTTAGGGTTCGAGTGTGTCGCAGACCCTACGAAGCCATGGACCCAAGTTGCCAACAGGGCACTTTGCGAGCTGGTGACAGTTCCATAATGGTGCGGGTTGTGTTTACATGGAATGCACTGGGTTCCTGGATGTTAAGGTACTTGGAGATCATTTTCAACCATTCATGGACGTCTTTTTCCCAAATAACGATGGAATTTTAGTAGATGACAATGCCCCATGTCACCGGGCAATAATTATTTTCGATCCTCGACAATTCGAGCGAATGGTTTGGCCATCCAGATTGCCCGACATGAATCCCATCTAACCTTTATTGGATATAATCTAGAGGTCACTCCGTGCACAAAATCCTGTCCTGGTAGCACTGTCGCAGCTATGGACGGCTATAGATGCAGCACGACTCTAAATTTTGGAGGGCATTTCCAACGACTTGTTGAATTCATGCCACCTCGAGTTTCTGCACTAAACCAGGAAAAGGAGGTCCGACACGATGTTAGGAGGTATACCATGACTTTTGTCATCTCAGTGAAGTTCAGACGGAGTAATCTATAAGTTTCCATTTAGTCATGCGGAAGAATACTGTGGGAAGCCTGCAAGTGGATAAGTCACGAGTAAGTTTGCATAAATATAGTAATCAGTTCCGAGATAACGTAGCAAATACACCAACGTTTCACCACGGTATCGTCCAGTTTCTCTGTCGTAGCAGAATATCCAAACCAGCTTAGGTCGACATCAGACAATGCCAGCGTTAAAAAAAAAAAAAAAAAAAAAAAAAAAAATGGCTCTGAGCACCATGGGACTTAACTGCTGAGGTCATAAGTCCCCTAGAACTTAGAATTACTTAAACCTAACTAACCTAAGGACATCACACACATCCATGCCCGAGGCAGGATTCGAACCTGCGACCGTAGCGGTCGCGCGGTTCCAGACTGTAGCGCCTAGAATCGTTCGGCCACTTCGGCCAGCTGCCAGCGTTCCTCTCAAAACAAAAAGAGAACTGATCTTGACGAGATACGACACCAGAATGACGAAACCTTCTTCAAACAAGGAAGACCTTACGGCTCCAAACCGCAAGAGCTTCCCATTGGCTCATGTGAAAGAGTCTCAGTGGACAAACGATGACAACGCTCAAACAGCTTATTTCGATTAATCGAGAGAAGCGCAAAGTATTGCAAAGATAACTGTCACGATCGACTAAAATCAAAATCTATGAAACGTATTCGCAGTTGCGAAAATGGACAAACGCCAGCTGTGTAATGGAATGATGAAATTGCATATTTGTGACATATCGGGACTCAAACCCTGATTTCCCACTTTTCGCGAGCGATCGCCTTATCACTTTTTAAGGGAAAGAGAGTTGAGACAGTTTCGGCTGACATTTTTTTAATTTTTTTATCTTTTGTTTATTTTTCTGAATAATGTAAGACAGAAATAGAAACTTTGTTTCAAAAAATAAAAAGAAATAAAAGAAAGTACAGCAGCTCAGCAGATGACGGTTGAAAATTCAAATGGGGAAAGCTGGCTGTTCCTAGTAAGTTTACGGAAGGTACGGATGATGGGATATAAGCACGTGCGCGGTAGCTGCGGCTCGATGGCGGGGCGGGGGAGGAGGGCGGTGGAGTGGGCAGGGATCGAGCACGCGAGGCCTGGCCACGGCGTCCCGACTTGACCAACCAACCGGAAGTCGGCGAGAAGGGACAGTCGAGGAAGGAAATACTCAGTTCTAAAAACGAAAGTCTGTTGTGTGACACAGCAGTGGCAGGGAGCGGAGAGGGAAACTGAAAACAAGCACAGTGCGGTATCAGGTGCTGCGCCGGCCGGGAGCATGAAGTAACATGAGGGGTGTTAGTAGTGCAGATCGACAGCAGTCGAGCCAACCGCACCAAGCACATTTCAGTTAAGCGGGGATTGCGCAAACACTACAGAGGTAACTAGCTACACAGGCGCGGTAATGTGGACGTAGTTCAGTCACCGCACGTTCATTCTGTATGAGGTTCCAAAGACCGAGCGCGATCTGTCCCAGTCTCCATAAAGGTAGGTGATCGTCTATCCTTTGACCCAGACTGTCGCATGAGTCAAGGCTACAGCGAAATACACGTCCTCTGGGCGAATGAAAGTGTACGGTTCGATCACGGACGGAGGGGCGTGGAGGAAACAGGCGACTATTTGTCGCCCCAGCGTCCAGATTTCACAAACACCGGTGCAGGTCAGTGAAAGGTGGAGCACAAAGGAGTGTCCATCAAACCAATCGCATGTAAATGCTGGGTAGTGGCGAATTTTCCACAGGCGATGTGGTACCACGTCACTCGGATTGATGTCGGGAGGTACGGCTAATGTAGGTTGCGCCACACAGCAGTCCACCTCATTAACGGATACTCGATCTCAATGTCGTTGCAAAGTACGGTGCACAGTAGTTGCAAGCAGAAATCCTTCCGATGTGGAGGACACGTACATGGGAGGACGGCGCGCATATAGTTAAGGTCAAGGAAAGAAAGAAGAAGAAAAAAAAAGAAGAAAAATCAGACAGATGCGGGAATAGAGGACCAAGGTGTCCTGTCGACACCGGTAGGCAGGTAGGGGCCAGCGTGTAAATGTCCAAGATGTGTCGCGTGGATGAGTTCCCTGTGACCAACCACTGTTTTTTCATGTCGTTCAGATATACAACTGCAGCACGACAGCGGATACTCCAGGTCAATGGCTTTTTGGGTGAGTATGAGTGTATCGTATTTGACCTTAAAAATGTTGCCAGCCACCAGGAAGTAGCCCAGCGCGTCCTGATGGCTGCGACCATTCGCTGGCAACATCAGAAGCACCCGTGCTATGTACAACAGCCTGGAAACTATATGGATGTTCAGATATTTCACGCGTTGCAGTGCGTTGAGGTTACAGAGGCGTTGGTGCCTGATGGTAGCGTGGGTGACTTGGAGGGCACGCCAGAAGGTGACCACTGTAGTGCGTCGGGTGCTGGACGTAGAGATAATACCAAGACAACGGAAGCTCTAAACACAACAGATTAGCTCGCTGTTTTTCAAGCAGTTCCTTGCGGGGTGGAGGAGTGGCTGCGTACGTAAAAAACAGTATTCCAATTGAGCCCATAGCTGTATCACGGCACTGCACTGAACAGATATTTGAATCTTGTGCAGGAGCAGTTGAATTTAGTAAAACTAAACTTCTAATTGTTGTTATTTATAGGTCCCCTAAGTCTGACTTCAGAGCATTTCTGTTCAAGCTAGAGAGGGTTCTTGATTCACTCTGTTGGAAGTACCAGAAATTAGTTATATGTGGTAAATTCAAAATAATTTTGTATAATTTTGTAAGAAGAAGGATGTTGGTAGATCTCATAAATACATATAATCTAATGCAGATTGTGCTTTTTCCAACTAGGGTGCAGGGAAACAGTAGCACAGCCATAGACAATATTTTTATTCATTCTTGATTACTAGATGGGCATTCTGTTAGTAAAAGGGTAAATGGCCTTTCAGACCATGATGCACGAATCGTAACACTAAAAGGCTTTAGTACTCAAGCAAATGTCACATTGAATTACAAACTATGTAGGAAAATTATCCAACAGCAATAGAGAGTATTTTAAATCTAGTCAAGGAACAAGGTAGCAGCATGTTAATAGTGCCGATAACATAGATGATAAATACTATGCTTTCCTTAACACATTTCACATGCTCTTTGAAAGTTGATCTCCATTAGAGAAATAGGCTGCCTGGGTGGCTAACTAGTGGGATAAGGATATCATGTAGAACTAAGCGGGAATTATATCAAAATGTTAGAAGTAGTCACAATCAAGCTACAGTAGCCCATTTCAAACAGTATTGTAAGGTGCTAGAAACGTTATTAGGAAGGCAAAGAGTATGTGGTATGTGTTGTGGCTTGGCAAGACAGCCGACCCACTATGAGGAAGCCGAAAGGCACGCGTTTAAACTCACGCAGGCTGGCGTGAGGTCTGGAACAGGACAAGGACTTGAGACTAGCAAAAAACGTACGTATCTTCTGGAATACTTAACTTTAGTCAATAATTGGTGAACATCGCTCTTGACGGTACATGTTTTACAGCATCAATAGTAACTGGTAATGGCGCCTTGCTAGGTCGTAGCAAATGACGTAGCTGAAGGCTATGCTAACTATCGTCTCGGCAAATGAGAGCGTAATTTGTCAGTGAACCATCGCTAGCAAGTCGGCTGTACAACTGGAACGAGTGCTAGGAAGACTCTCTAGACCTTCCGTGTGGCGGCGCTCGGTCTGCAATCACTGATAGCGGCGACACGTGGGTCCGACGTATACTAACGGACCGCGGCCGATTTAAAGGCTACCACCTAGCAAGTGTGGTGTCTGGCGCTGACACCACAGTATGCAACTAGAATACCTAATTCACAGAATAAAATTAAAACAATGTGGTCAGTTGTGAAGGAAGTGTCTCGTCCACAGCACAAAGTCGACGTTATAAAGTCAGTTCGCAGGAAAAATATTTCTGCTACTGATAAATCAGATATATGTTCAGTATTTAACAATCATTTTCTCAGCATTGCAGATGAATGAAATAAAAATTTAGTGTCTACAGGGAATCATATAACTTTCTTTGCAAGTGCCTTTCCGAGATTGATGTCTGAAATACTCCTCTGTGATACAGACAAGACTAAGGACTCTCATGGTTATGATGGGGTTCCCAGCAGAATATCAAAGTACTGTGCTGCACATGTTAGCCCTGTATTTAGCCATATTTGTAATTTTCCCTTTAGGAATGGTCAGTTTCCTGAACGATTAAGGTACTCAGTAGTAAGGCTGCTTTAAAATGATCTACATTATCCCTTTCTCCCTTCTTATAGACCTATTTCTATGCCATCAGTGTTTGCTAAAGTTATTGAAAAGGCTGTGAATGTAAGGACAATTGCCGGCCTTAGTGGCCGAGCGGTTCTAGGCGCTACAGTCTGAAACAGCACGACGGCTGCGGTCGCAGCTTCCAATCCTACCTCGGGCAAAGTTGTGTGTGATGTCCTTAGGTTAGTTAGGTTTAAGTTCTAGGGGACTGATAACCTCAGAAGTTAAGTCCCATAGTGCTCAGAGCCATTTGATTTTGTAAGGATAATTGATCATTTTATTTCACATAATTTACTATCAAATGTACAGTTCGGCTTTAGAAGTCGTTTAACAGCTGAAAATGGTATATTCTCTTTTCTCTGTGAGGTACTGGATGGGTTAAACAAAAGCTTTAGAACGCTAGGCATACTTTTTAATTTAACTAAGGCATTTGATTGCGTTAATCACAAAATATTACTCCTGAAGTTGGACCATTACGGAAAAAAGGGAGTAGTTCACAATTATTTCGTCTCTTACTTTAGCAACAGACAGCAAAAGGTCATTATTCACAATGTTGAGAATGGCTGTGATGTGGGGTCTGAGTGGGTGGTGCCCCAGGGATCAGTGTTGGGGCCACTCCTGTTCCTTAGTTATACAAATCACATGTCCTCTAGCATTACGTGTAATTCTAAAATATTTCTGTTTGCTGATGAGACTAGCTTGGTAGTAAAGGATGTTGTGTGCAACACTGGCTCGCTTTCAGATAGTGCAGTTCATGGCCTAAGTTCGTGGCTTGTAGAAAATAAACTAACGCTGAATCACAGTTAGACCCAGCATTTACAGTGTCTAACACACAATTCAACAAAACCTGACGTTTTAATTTCACAGAATGGACATATGATTAGTGAAACTGAACAGTTCAAATTTCTAGGTGTTCCGATAGATAGAAAGCTGCCGTCAGATAGAAAGATGCCGTGGAAAGCGCGAGTTCAGGATCTTGTTCAAAGACTTAATGCTGCCCATTTCACTACTAGGACGGTTCTAAAGTGAGTGATCGTTCGACACGAAAATTAGTCTACTTTGCTTATTTTCATTCGCATATGTCGTGTGGTGTTATATTTTGGGGTAATTCTTCACATCCTAAAAGCATATTTTTGGCTCAGAAACGGGTGGTTCGGGCAATAAGTCACCACTCGAATTCAAGAATCTTAGCATTGTTCCACGCGCTTTCAAGTCGAAACTGAAGAGTTTCCTCGTGGGTCACTCCTTCTATTCTGTCTAGCAATTCCTTGAAAAATTTTCACGGCACACGACTTCTCCACACCGTCCGCCGACGAAGGAGGACGGTGCTGACGTTAGCACAGTGGTCCGAGAACGTCAAGGGCCAGCGTTCTCCATCTTTGATTGCACCGACGAGCCCCTGGAAGACATAAATACTATCCAGGTTACTCGTAGTGTGCCCCGTCTCCTATGTATAGCCCTTCGTATCGCCACGTCGAATCTTCCAAGTGTCGCAGAGGAAAAGGTCGCAGATGACGAAGCACAGTTCATGTTTGTTGGTGCTTCCGGTGTAATACGCAACTGAAATCGCCGCCAAGCAGACAACTTTCATAGCGGCCGAGATAGATGGGAGTGATCTCTTTAGATTAAAAGTTGGAGTTTCACCCGGGTACTAATGTTGTTGATGTAAATCGTAGCCACGCGGAACGTCAATAGCTGCGGCCCACGACGTGAGGGGATCCCGCCGGGCAGGCATTAGGACGTGGGCAGCCGGCAGTCCCTGGAATCCACATCTGCCGCCATGCATTTGTTGGTCCTTCGCAGGCGCCTCAGGCCCCTCCACGGGGTCCGCCGTGTCTTCGACGTCGTCGCTGCATGCCGACGTCGTCGGCCCATCGGATGTGTCCGTACGATTCACCGCAAATACCGCTGATGGCATCAGCAGAACAGCAGAGGGGCCGGATTTTTTGGGGAGGGGGGGGGGGGGGCGGAGTTGTTCTTTCTAGATCGCACTTGACACTCCTGGGCCATTGATCAAAGTAGTATCATTGTCCTTTTCATCCGCAGAAATCACCGAGGCAGCCTGTCACGGAACCCGGGATGGAGCACGAGGCATCTCGGTCGGAGGTTGTGCGGCGCCGCCGCTTGCGCTTCTGGGGTGCCCGCTGCTTTACCAACCGATCTTCATTGCCGAAGACGGGAGCGATTCCCACCGATCCGACACAAAAGCCGTTGGAGGAAATAAAGAAGGCAGATTGTCCGTTTCGCAGGCGGAAACTCAGGGCACTTCCTCACTGCTCGCCTTCTACCTAAAGCCAGAATGACATCATAAAGCTATCAGAACACGAGTCACGGCCAGACCCAAACTTCCGTATGTGTCTACAACCTGTACTCGTACATTCATTGTGTATGTTCCCGCACAGGGGAGATTGTTTTAATCGAAAGTCGCTTTCGTGGCGTCTGCGGATAAATTGCATCATTTTTCCAAACAACACAAGCGCTGCAATATCGTCAAATCAAAATCTACTGGGTAAAAATGAAATTTTCGAATAAATAGGCAACTTTTAGATTGCACATGAGGCTTTCTGTTTGTTTGTTCGAAAAGCCTTTTTCTGGGTTAGATAGGTGTTTGGCTTTAAAACACCACAGAGCAAACCAGGGGTCACTTATTTGTTATAAAGGCGAGGACACAACCTAGCAAGTAAATTTCGTAATTAGTGAAATGCAGAGTCGTTCAGAGTTAGGTGTCAGAATTACTCTCATTTATTAAAGGGATTAAAGGCACGAGATACGTGGGACAGAACGAGGCCTGAAGAAATAAATAAATTGAAGCAAAATCTTAATTTCTCAGTCTGCGTTACATGTATACTCTGCAAATTACATACAAGTGCCTGGCAGAGGATTCATCGAACCAGTTTAACAATAATTCTCTGTTATTCGACTCTCGAACAGCAGGCGGAAAAAACGAACACCTATATCTTTTCGTGCGCACTCTGATTTCCCTTATTTTATTCTGACGATTATTTCTCCTTATATAGGCCGGCGTCAACAAAATATTAACGCACTGGGAGGAGAAAGCTGGTGATTGAAATTTCGTGAGAAGATTCTGCCGCCTATGTTTTAATGATATCCACCCCAAATCATGTATCATACCAGTGAAACTCTCTTCCCTATTTCTCGATAATATTCCGTTAATCCAATCTGGTAAGGATCCCAGACTGCGCAGCAGTACTCCAAAAGAGGACAGACAAGCGTAGTGTAGGTAGTCTCTTTAGTAAATGTTGCAGCTTCTAAGTATTCTATCAATAAAACGCAACCTTTGGTTTGCTTTCCGCACAAAATTTTCTATGTGTTCTTTCTATTTAAGTTGTTCGTAATTGTAATTAATAACTTGACTGATTTATCGTGTAGCCGAAGTTTAACGAATCCCTTTTAGCACTCACACTTTTGATTGCTTAGGGTCAATTGCCAATTTTCACACCACACATATATCTTTTCTAAATCGTTTTGTAATTTGTTTTGATATTCTGATGACTTTACCAGACGATAAACAACATCATCATCTGCAAACTACCTAAGACGGCTGCTCAGATTGTCTCGCAAATCGTTTATATAGGTAGCGAACAGCAGAGGGCCTGTAACACTATCTTGAGTAACGCCAGAAATCACGTCTGTTTTACTCGAGGACTTTCCGTCAACTGATAAGAACTGTGACCCCTCTGACAGGAAACGTAACAGAAAAATAGGTTGCACAACTTTGGTGGCGACATACCTTATTGCCGTATCAGATTATTAACATTTAACAAAGTAAATAGAGAGTCAACATGCAAAACAATTTTGTTAAGATAACTGTCTTACTTGGACTAACAACAGTAACTGAATATTTCTACCATACAGCCACATCAAGAATCAAACTGGTGGATATCTTCAAAGCAACGCTGCAGAATATCGGTCATAACTAGCACGATAACAGCGATGGGATATTTGAATCTGCCAGCTACTGACTCGTGTACGTATGTTTCAAATGGAACGTAAGGAACGAATATACACTATGTCATCAAAAGTATCTGGACACCCCCAAAAACACACTTTTTTCATATTAGGTGCATTATGCTGCAAACTACTGCCAGGTATTCCACATCAGCGGCTTCAGTTGTCATTAGACATCGTGAGAGAGCAGAACGGGGCGCTCCTCGGATCTCACGGACGTCAAACGTGGTCAGGTGACTAGGTGTCACTTGCGACATACGTCTGTACGCGAGATTTCCACACTCCTAAACATCTCTAGGTCCACTTTTTCCGATGTGATAGTGAAGTGAAAACGTGAAGGGACACGTACAGCACAAAAGCGTACATTCCGACCTCGTCTGTTGACTGACAGAGACCGCAGACAGTTGAAGAGTGTCGTAATGTGTAATAGGTAGAGAGCTATCCAGACCACCGCACAGGAATTCCAAACTGAATCTGGATTCAGTGCAAGTACTAAGGCAGTTAGGCGGGAGGTGAGAAAACTTGGACTTCACGGTCGAGCAGCTGCTCATGAGACATATCACGCCGGTAAATGCCAAAGACGCCTCGCTTGGTGTAAGTAGCGAAGACATTGGACGATTGAACAGTGAAACAATATTGTGTGGAGTGACGAATCACGGTACACAACGTGTCGATCCGATGGCAGGGTGTGAGTATGGCGAATACCCGGTGAACGCCATCTGTCAGCGTGTGTAGAGCCAACAGTAAAATTCGGAGGCGGTGGTGTTATGGTGTGGTCGTGTTTCTCATGGAGGCAGCTTGCACCCCTTGTTGTTTTGCGTGGCACTATCACAGCACAGGCCTACACTGATGTTTTAAGGACCTTCTTGCTTCCCAGTGTTGAAGAGCAATTCGGGGATGGCGATTGCATCTTTCAACACGATCGAGCACCTGTTCATAATGCACGGCCTGTAGCAGAGTGGTTACATGACAACATCATCCCTGTAATGGACTGCCCTGCAAAGAGTCCTGCCTTGAATCCTATAGAACACCTTTGGGATGTTTTGTAACGCCGACTTCGTGCTAGGCCTCACCGACCGACATCGATACGTCCCGTCAGCGCAGCACTCCGTGAAGAATGGGCTGCCATTACCCAAGACTCCCTCCAGTACCTGATTGAATGTATGCCTGCGAGAGTGGAAGCTGTCATAAAGGCTAAGGGTGGGCCAACACCATTTTGAATTCCAGAATTACCGATGGCGGACGCCACGAACTTGTAAGTCATTTTCAGCCACGCATCCGGATACATCTCATCACATTGTGTACATGTCGGATCATAATTAACGCATTTTCCAGTAAATCATTTTGAGCAGTTGATGGGACAATCGATCCACTAAGAATACATGTTGTATTTGCCGGCAATAAACATGTCCTTACGTAGAGATACCAATTAGTTACCACAAGGCTGCTATAATATTAGTGACCAACTGTGTTAGCCCAAAAGTTAAGAAATGTGTAAAGATATTTGTGCTTAATAAAGGCCACAAAATCTCATTAGGTGCTACCAGTGCAGCCAACAGCAAACATTTAGCTGTGGATAGGAGAAATTAGATGATATACGGCCTCAATTAAAAAATATTGTTGTCTACGTCATAGATACGTACGTGCAGTGAAAAATAGCCTGGCACGGAAAGGTCCCACAATACTGAAATAGTTCCGTATAGCGATTCAAACAAAGCGAATCATTACTAACAAAAAAGATATCCGAAGAAAGTCAAAATACACATAAGAACATCTATGGATAGTCGTTTCATATCTTTATTCATAAAAAAACGAAGAAAGTAAATAGTTTTGGTTAGATGAAAAACCACCCATCGGATTAAAGTCATTAGTCCAGATGCATTATAAGATGAAAACTGAAAGACTTTTGTGTTCTGAGGTGGCCTCACCAAAGACAACATAAGGCAGTTACTCTTTTCGACTGTCGGACTGTTGCGATATCGCCAGAAAGAGGAAGTATAGGAAGGAAAATTACATCTATACACCACAACTCCGCTTACGGTGTTTGGAAGATAGTTTTTCGTTTCTTATTCTCATTCTCCCCTTCTTATCTCATTCACAAATAGTGCACGGAAAGAACGACTTTCACAAGACTGCGTATTGCTCGAAAATCTCTGATTGTTCAGTAACAGTCATTCCACGCTATGCACATGGAGAGTCGATAGTCGTTTGTTTGCTTGTTTTGAAAACTAGTGTGACCGCTTGTTGCCGTTAGTCAGCCAGTCAGTCACGCAGCAGTAGCCGACCGAGAGAGACGCAGCAACAGGGAAGTAACGACTTTTGTGACATTTACGGGTTCCTAACCAGGAGCGAATTTTATTATATAATCTGTGTGCTTTAATAGATTAGTTTCTTGAGTTTCTGCGTGTAAATTCAATATCTAATAGCCACAGTTCTCGCGTTTTGGCTTGCGTCGGAAAGTAAATCCATTTTATGACATACTACAAGTTCCAACTCAGGGGAAAATTATTTAGTTTCACCTGAGTGCTTCGGTAGTTAGGTTTTTGAATATCTGCGTATTACTAGACAGAGTTCATGCGTTTTCGTCAGGCTCTACGGTAGAGTTGCTCAGCACGTGCCGATAGTCCGTTTATCTGCATAGTCTAGTTTTCCACGGTCTTTAGTATGGACACGGACTGCGATTGTTGTGTGCGGATGCGAGCCGAGTTGGTGACACTTCGCTCTCAGATTCAGGCTGTGATGGCTTCGGTTACACAGCTTTAGGCTGCAGTGGATGGTCACAACTGTTGTGGGCCGGCCGTGGGGGTTCAACGGTCGTCCAGCACGTCAGAGTCCTCCGATCGGTCCTCACCGGTGGCCAACCCAGTTACTGGTCGCACTGAGGCTGACCCCTCACCTGTGGCCGAGTGGGAGATCGCCCAAGGGGCGAAGCAGGCGGCGAAAAACTTCCCAGGCGGGGGCACGTAAAGCCTCCCCGGTTTGTCTGACAAACAGGTTCCAGGTGCTGTCTGTGGCTGACACTGTCGCTGAACCCGATACTGTCGCCTATCCCGGCAATCGCAGAGGGTGGGATTATTGGCAGTTGGGAGCTCCAACGTCAGGCGCGTTATGGGGCTCCTTAGGGACTTGGCTGACACGAAGGGTAAGAAAACCAATGTGCACTCCGTGTGCATACCGGGTGGAGTCATTCCAGATGTAGAAAAGGTCCTCCCGGATGCGACGAAGAGCCCAGGGTGCAGCCAAGTGCAGGTGGTTGCTCACGCCGGTACCAATGATGTGTGTCACTTTGGATCAGAAGAGATTCTCTCTGGTTTCGAGCGGCTAACGGAAGTGGCAAAGTCGATCGTAAGATACCGGAGTACAAATTCGGGTTCCGCTGAATAGCTCAGGTGTCCACTACACGCAGGAGGCGGCTACACGGGTAGCAGGGACTGTGTGGCGTGGACTAGGCTGTTTCTTAGGGGGTCTCGGGAAAACACAAGAAGGGCTTCAGCCACAAAGCGTGCAGGCTGAATACAGGAAGAACGTAGATACAGGAACTATTGGTATAACAGTTGTAAATTGCCGTAGCTGTGTTGGGAAAGTACCAGAGCTCGAAGCGCTAATAGAAAGGACTGATGCGCAAATCGTTATAGGCACTGAAAGCTGGCTAAAGCCGGATATAAGTTCAGCCGAAATTTTTACGAGGAACCTAACGGTGTTTCGAAAGGATACGCTAAACACGGTTGGCGGTGGCGTGTTTGTTGCTGCCAGAAGTAGTTTCACTTGTCGCGGAATTGAAGCAGATATTTCCTGTGAGTTAGTATGGGCCGAGGTCACTGTTGGCAACCGGAATAAAATAATAATTGGATCCTTTTAGCGACCTCCCAGTTCAGATAATACAGTTGCTGAAAGGTTCAAAGAAAACTTGAGTTTGATTTCAAACACGTACCCGACTCATACGATAATAGTTGGTGGTGACTTTAATTTACCCTCGATATGTTGGCGAAAATACATGTTTAATTCCGGAGGTACGCATAAAATATAATCCAAAATTGTGCTAAACGCATTCTCTGAAAATTATTTCGAGCAATTAGTTCATGAGCCCACGCGAATAGTAAACGGTTGTGAAAACACACTTGACCTCTTAACAACAAATAATACTGAGTTAATAACAAGCATCAGAACCGATTCAGGGATTAGTGAACACCGGGTTGTCGTAGCGAGACGAATACTGTAATCCCCAAATCCTCCAAAAACAAGCGAAAAATATACCTATTCAAAAAAGCAGATAAAAATTCACTTTACACCTTCCTGAGAGACAATCTCCACTCATTCCAAATTAATAATATAAGTGTAGACCAGATGTGGCTTAACTTCAAAGAAATAGTATCGGCAGCTATTGAAAGATTTATACCAAATAAATTATCGAACGACGGAGACGATCTTCCTTGGTACACAAAACGGGTTAGAACACTGATGCAGAAACAACGAAACAAACATGCCAAATTTAAACAGACGCAAAATCCCCAAGATTGGCGATCTTTTACAGAAGCTTGAAATTTAGCGCGTACTTCAGTGCGAGATGCCTATAACAGTTGAAACAACGAAACTTTGTCTCGAAACCTCGCAGAAAATCCAAAGAGATTCTGTTCGTATGTGAAGTATGTGAGCGGCAAGAAACAATCAATGCATTCTCTGCTCGATATCAATGGAGATACTATCGAAGACAGTGGTGCCAAAGCAGAGTTATTGAACACAGCCTTCCGAAATGTGTTCACAAGAGAAGACGAAGTAAAAATTCCAGAATTCGAATCGAGAACAACTGTCAACATGAGTAACGTAGAAGTAAATACCCCTGGAGTAGTGAAGCAACTTAAATCACTTAATAAAAACAAGTCTTCTGGTCCAGACTCTATACCAATTAGGTTCCTTTCGGAGTACACTGATGCATTAGCTCCATACTTAACAATTATATACAACCCTTCGCTTGACGAAAGATACGTACCCAAAGACTGGAAGGTAGCATAGGTCACACCAATATTCAAGAAAGGTAGTAGGAGTAATCGACTAAATTACAGGTCCATATCGTTAACGTCGACATGCAGCAGGATTTTAGAACATATATTGTGTTCGAACATCATGAATTACCTCGAAGACGGTCTATTGACACACAGTCAACATGGGTTTAGAAACATCGTTCCTGTGAAACGCAACTAGCTCTTTATTCACATGAAGTGTTGATGCCATTGACAAGGGATTTCAGATCGATTCCGTATTTCTGGATTTCCGGAAGGCTTTTGACACTGTACCACACAAGCGGCTCGAAGTGAAATTGCGAGCTTATGGAATATCGTCTCAGTTATGTGACTGGATTTGTGATGTTCTTTCAGAGAGGTCACAGTTCGTAGTAACTGACGGAAAGTCATCGAGTAAAGGAGAAGTGATTTCTGGCGTTCCCCATGGTAGTGTTATAGGCCCTTTGCTGTTCCTTATCTACACTACTGGCCATTAAAATTGTTACACAAAGAAGAAATGCAGATGATAAACGGGTATTCATTGGACAAATATATTATATCAGAACTGACATGTGATTATATTATCACGCAATTTGGGCCTGTAGATCCTGAGAAATTAGTACCCAGAACAACCACCTCTGGCCGTAATAATGGCCTTGATACGCCTAAGCATTGAGTCAAACAGAGCTTGGATGGCGTGCACAGGTACAGCTGCCCATGCAGCTTCAACACGATACCACAGTTCATCAAGAGCAGTGACTGGCGTATTGTGACGAGCCAGTTGCTCGGCCACCATTGACTGGACGTTTTCAATTGGTGAGAGATCTGGAGAATGTGCTGGCCAGGCAGCAGTCGACCATTTTCAGTATCCAGAAAGGCCCGTACAGGACCTGCAACATGCGGTCGAGCATTATCCTGCTGAAATGTAGGGATTCGCAGGAGTCGAATGAAGGGTAGAGCCACGGGTCTTAACACATCTGAAATGTAACGCCCACTGTTCAAAGTGGCGTCAATGCGGACAAGAGGTGACCGAGACGTGTAACCAGTGGCACCCCATACCATTACGCCGGGTGATACGCCAGTACGGCGATGACGAATACACGCTTCCAATGTGCGTTCATCGCGATGTCACCAAACACGGATGCAACCATCATGATGCTGTAAACAGAACCTGGATTCATCCTAAAAAATGACGTTTCACCATTCGTGCACCCAGGTTCGTCGTTGACTACACCATCGCAGGCGCCCCTGTCTGTGATGCAGCGTCAAGGGTAACCGCAGCAATGGTCTTCGAACTGATAGTCCATGCTGCTGCAAACGTCGTCGAACTGTTCGTGTAGATGGTTGTTGTCTTGCAAACGTCTCCATCTGTTGGCTCATGGATCGAGACGTGGCTGCACGATCCGTTACAGCCATGCTGATAAGATGCCTGTCATCTCGACTGCTAGTGATACGAGGCCGTTGGGATCCAGCATGGCGTTTCGTATTACCCTCCTGAACTCACCGATTCCATATTCTGCTAACAGTCATTGGATCTCGACCAACGCGAGCAGCAATGTCGCGATACGATAAACCGCAATCGCGATAGGGTACAATCCGACCTTTATCAAAGTCGGAATCGTGATGGTACGCATTTCTCCTCCTTACACGAGGCATCACAACAACGTTTCACCAGGCAACGCCGGTCAACTGCTGTTTGTGTATGAGAAATCTGTTGGAAACTTTCCTCATGTCAGCACGTTGTAGGTGTCGCCACCAGCGCCAACCTTGTGTAAATGCTCTGAGAAGCTAATCATTTGCATATCACAGCATCTTCTTCCTGTCGGTTAAATTTCGTGTCTCTAGCACGTCATCTTCGTGGTGTAGCAATTTTAATGGCCAGTAGTGTATATAAACGATTTGGGAGATAATCTGAGCAGCCGTCTTCGGTTGTTTGCAGATGACGCTGTCGTTGATCGAATAATAAAGTCATCAGAAGATCAAAACAAACTGCAAAACGATTTAGAAAATATATCTGATTGGTGCGAAAAGTGGCAGTTGACCCTAAATAATGAAAAGTGTGAGGTCATCCACATGAGTGCTAAAAGGAACGCGTTAAACTTCGGTTACACGATAAATCAGTCTAATTTAAAAGCCGTAAATTCAACTACATACCTAGGTATAAAAATTACGAACAACTTAAACTGGAAGGAATACATAGAAAATGTTGTGGGGAAGGCTAGCCAAAGACTGCGCTTTATTGGCAAGACACTTAGAAAATGTAACAGACCTACAAAGGAGACTGCCTACACTACGCTTGTCCGTCCTGTTTTAGAATACTGATGCGCGGTGTTGGATCTTTACCATATAGGACTAGCGGAGTACATCGAAAAAGTTCAAAAAAAGGCAGAACATTTTGTATTATCGCGAAATATGGGAGAGAGTGCCACAGAAATGATAGAGGATTTGGGCTAGAAATCATTAAAGAAATGCGTTTTTCGTTGCGACGGAATCTTCTCACGAAATTCCAGTCACCAACTTTCTCCTCCAAATGCGAAAGTACTTTGTTGACATCGACCTACATAGGGAGGAACGATCACCACGATAAAATAAGGGAAATCAGAGCTCGTACGGAAAGATATAGATGTTCACTCTTTTCGCGCGCTGTACGAGATTGGAATAGTAGAGAATTGTGAAGGTGGTTCGATGAACCCTGTGCAAGGCACTTAAATGTGATTTGCAGATGCACTGGCGGCGGCTCCATTATGCTTTGGAGAACATTCACGTGGGCAGCCATGTGTCGAGTGGGGCTCGTGGAAGGCACCATCACAGCCAAGGATTATCATACCCTGGTTGCAGACCACGCACGCCCCTTTCTGACGACCATGTTTCCCGACGGCAGTGGCATTTTTCAGCAAGATAATATGTCATGTTGAAAAGCCAGGAGGGGCCAGTTCCCTAGCCGTACACGCTGCCGTACCGGCACTACTGGCTTGCGGAGATGTATATCGACAGTCATACAGTTAAATAATAATGGGTCCTTTTGTAATTTTATACGGTACTGAAGAACAAATGCTGACGCTTTGAGATATAATTCTGTTGAACTCGTAGCTCCTTTCATAAATCCGAGACCTATTGCGACCACTCTGTTCGAAATCGATTGCTTCAGAAGAAAAGCCTTTTGTAAATTAAAACCTAAAATTTTAGGTAGTAAAAGTTGCTCATGATGTAACATAATGTACACTTTCGATCACAACACAAAGTAACTTGAAATTATTCGTCCCTTTCCATATCGATGTTTTTATTTTTGTTTCCTTTATCGGCTTTCTTCATGTGGTTCAAGTTTTCGATTTTTTTTTTTTCAAAATTATCCCAAACGTTATTCACATATACTGGAAGTCAGAACCACCAATCAATCACAGTGGTATAATAGGTTCTGTGTGGATTAGCTTCCATGAACAAACCCTGAAAAGCCTGATACGAGAGCGTTGCTCATTTTAATTCTGACACACTTTTTAGAAAAGCGTCTAAAAGCAAATGAGCTATTTCAATCGAAGCACGAGATCAGTATACCCCGATCCTGATAACTAGATTTACTTAAAAAGATGATGTTTAAATTACTGTCAATCAATTAAAAGATTGAGAAAGATACATCGCTAACTCTCGTAACAGTGTGCCTATACAGAATACAATTTCAGTTTCGTAATCCTTTGTTCAAACGGATTAATGTGATGTTTCCTTTTTGTTTTTGTATGTTTTAACTCTTTTCAAACCGGTTGAATCAATACACATGTGCCATGTCTGAACGAGCATTGACCTGTTGAAAAATGGCACCGTGGTACTGCAGCCCGACGGATAACATTTGAGAACAGAAGATGTTCGTGACGCGTCGTTGGGTGATCAGCGTTCCCTCAATATTAGCAGCCGTGATTTGAAGCTATCCCCGAAGACGCGCCACGCCCTTACGCCAGAAATAAACATTAGAAGGACGGACCTATCCCAAACTCGCCGCCTTACTCGCCGACAATGGTCATCCACGGTAGTTCAGAAACCGCGATTCAGTGCTGAACACAGCGCGACGCCATTTATGAGCAGTCCATACTGCCCGGTCACCATAACACTACAAACGAAGTCGTTTTTGTGGTATTAACGGCAGGCTAGGCATGGGACGGTAATTTCCATGTCCGCTACTGTTGGACCTCGACCAGTGGTACTGGCTGAGACAAAATGCTGTGCTCGTGGTCGTGCGGTAGCGTTCTCGCTTCCCGCGCCCGGCTTCCAGGGTTCGATTCCCGGCGGGGTCAGGGATTTTTCTCTGCCTCGTGATGACTGGGTGTTGTGTGCTGTCCTTAGGTTAGTTAGGTTTAAGTAGTTCTAAGTTCTAGGGGACTGATGACCATAGATGTTAAGTCCCATAGTGCTCAGAGCCATTTTTGAACAAAATGCTGTAGGGAGTTCGTTGTTCGTTCTCGGGTGGTAGGCGCAGCTGTGAAGGAGCTGCTATATCCTTGGTGCATATTACAGCGATCCTCCCCAGCGTATGCTTTCCATCGGACCACTGTCACATCCGAATGCCCCACAAATACGGATATTACATATTAATGAGGTCCTTTCAAACTCTGCCAGGTGTTGCTAACAGGAGTACGGGGCGTCTGCGTGACCACTCCTTAGGTACCCCAGCAGGCCTGGTAACAACACTGAACACCAAGAAAACTAACTCACTTTGGTAACCGTTCCACATCTCACAAAGATTTGTAACCCTAATCATTACTTATTCGAGGCATGCTGCCACGGGATGATTGACACAACCAAACCCAGTCAGTTGCGAGAGACACATAGGCTAAGATCAATGAGGATACTTGTTGCCCACAGTATACTTAGCTGTACAGGAGCTGTTCGTGCCTTTTGGTACCGTATTGTATGAATAATTACGCTTAATAGCATGGTATGTCGTTTGAGAATGGGTGTGTCGGGCTGAAAACGGAAACCACTGCATCAGAAATTTAAATCAAGGCAACTGAGACGGACGAAATAAAATAATATATTCCATTTCCTCTAATCATTTAATATCTGCAGAAGATGTGTATGTGTACGAAGTTACATTGACATCCGATCATGTCTTCTAGGTGCTTTACCTTTTTTGTCAGGCCGCGTGTAAACAGGGGAGTTGAAGATTTGCGAATCTGCTGAGAGGGTTCGCTTTTTGTAAATTAAACAAGTAAGCGGAGACATCTAGACATCCTGAGACGTACCTCATTGACATCCACCTGTCGATAAATTATTAAACACTTTGAGCTTGCTAATAATGAGTTTTATTGAGACCGAACAAACCCTCTGAAGACTCTCCAGATCCGTAGACAAGGACGCCCATGTTGGTTACGCGTAGCTTGACTTCCTGAAAGCCTTCGGTATGGTCTGTATTGTCGCCAATTAAACGAAATACCGAAATATCGAAACAAGTACGCTATTGCAATTGAAGTGTTCTCAATTAGCATAGCCCAGCGTTATGTTCGTAATGAAGTGAGATCGTCAGAAACTGAAGCAGCAAAGAGTATGGCTGAAGGAAGAGTCATAGGACCGTTGCTGCGCACAGTACGTATAAGCGACCTCCTGACAATGTTTTTGTATCCCTTAAGGCTGTCAGTAAGTGCCGGACCGGGAATTTTATCGGCTAGCAGTGGAAGGCGTGCTCGCTTTTCTCACGCGTGTGTCGAGCAGCAAGGTTGACACGTGTGAGTGGCAGTTATCACCCCAGGGTCGAGGGTAAGAAAACAACACGCATGCCTACCGCAATGCACGAGGTCACGCTGACACGCAATCCTCACGGCTGAGGACCACTCAGCTGATTAAAGCTAAACTGTCTCATTGTGGCGAGAGGAAGTCTTATCTAGATGTAATTACGGAAAGAAGATACATGGTAACTTACTTCCATACAGCGCTGCAGTTTCAGGACATATACATTTGTGTTTGTGAAACCTAAAAGGCCATGAGCAAATAGTAATGGGAAGACACGATACCACGTGGAGACCAATTCTGCCACATAACTCAAACGGAGAATCATTAAGTGATTTTATTCATAGTGACAGAGAATAAGAGAATTTTTAGATAATTCTCATTTACTGTACCGTCTCAGTTGCATATTTTTAATGAAATTACATGTTTCGTTCACTCAGGATCATCTTCAGTTCTAAATCAATGTAAAACTAAATCTGGACCATCCAATATTTTTCATTAAGAAGACGAGAAAAGATGCGTACGTAAATGTCACCCCCTGTTCTCTGTAATTTTGTTTGCTGCACGTAGTTTCACTTTTATAAATCATTGTTTTATACTTTTTACGTTTTTATACTTTGAATTTAAAAAAAAAATACTGAATGACACTTCATGTAGTTCTAGGTCATAATAATTCCACTTCTGTAATTTTACGAACTTTATGTCTTTCACTATTCATACATCCATTATGAGATTTTTCACTCTGCAGCGGAGTGTGCGCTGATATGAAACTTCCTGACGGATTAAAACTGGGTCCCAGAAACTTTCAGAGTACTTGATTTTAAACTTTCGAAGTTCCACACTTTCCAATATCTTGAAATACTAATTCATTTTTGGCTACTTTATTTTCACTTCTATAATCTACTGTTTTTTTCGTTTTACGGTTTTACGCATCCATTGACGTATTTTACATAAATGACTTTTTGCAATTATATTATAAGACCCTCTCTTGTTAAATCAATCCTTGCTACTACCCCTCCCCCGAACTTTCCCCTCTGCCCCCTTGCCGTCTTTGCCCTGTCTCAATCCCCCTCACTCCATTTTACAATTATCCTATTTTGTGCTGTTTACATTTTATATTCCAAATATTTATATTTTTACGAGAATATATATATATATATATATATATATATATATATATATATATATATATATATATATATCCGCTAAACGCTAAAAGTGACGGAATATCATATATATATGGTGTTACAAAATGGTACGGCCAAACTTTCACGAAACATTCCTCACACACAAATAAAGAAAAGATGTTATGTGGACATGTGTCCGGAAACGCTTAATTTCCATGTTAGAGCTCATTTTAGTTTCGTCAGTATGTACTGTACTTCCTCGATTCACCGCCAGTTGGCCCTATTGAAGGAAGGTAATGTTGACTTCGGTGCTTGTGTTGACATGCGACTCATTGCTCTACAGTACTAACATTGTTGGTAATGTCTTGGTTGGGCCCCATTTTCTTCCACATACGCTCAATGGAGCACGTTATCGCGATTTCATACGGGATACTCTACCTGTGCTGCTAGAACATGTGCCTTTACAAGTACGACACAGCATGTGGTACATGCACTGTGGAGCTCCTGCACATTTCAGTCGAAGTGTTCGTACGCTTTTCAACAAAAGATTCGGTGGCCGATCGATTGGTAGAGGCGGACCAAGTCCATGGCTTCGACGCTCTCCTGACCTCAACCTCTTGACTTTCATTTATGGGGGCATTTGAAAGCTCTTGTCTACGCAACCCCGGTAGCAAATGTAGAGACTCTTCGTGCTCGTATTGTGGACGGCTGTGATACAATACGCCATTCTCCAGAGCTGCATCAGCGCATCAGGGATTCCATGCGACGGAGGGTGGATGCATGTATCCTCGCTAACGGAGGACATTTTGAACATTTCCTGTAACAAAGTGTTTGAAGTCACGCTGGTACGTTCTGTTGCTGTGTGTTTACATTCCACGATTAATGTGATTTGAAGAGAAGTAATAAAATGAGCTCTAACATGAAAAGTAAGCGTTTCCGGACACATGTCCACATAACATATTTTCTTTCTTTGTGTGTGAGGAATGTTTCCTGAGTTTGGCCGTACCTTTTTGTAACACCCTATATATATTGGCATCTATGGTCGTCAGTCCCCTAGAACTTAGAACTACTTAAACCTAACTAACCTAAGGACATCACACAACACTCAGTCATCACGAGGCAGAGAAAATCCCTAACCCCGCCGGGAATCGAACCCGGGAACCCGGGGGTGAATTCGTTTTTTTTCTACTTATTGTAAAATGTCAGACAGTACATACACTGATGGGTTCAAATGGTTCAAATGGCTCTGAGCACTATGGGACTTAACATCTGAGGCCATCAGTCCCCTAGAACTTAGCACTACTTAAACCTAACTAACCTAAGCACATCACACACATCCAAGCCTGAGGCAGGATTCGAACCTGCAACCGTAGCGGTCGCGCAGTTCCTGACTGAAGCGCCTAGAACCGCTCGGCCACACCGGCCAGCTACAATGATGGGAAAGAATCGCCACACCAAATAAAAAAATTAATGTAGAGCAACGAAATTTTTGGAGTAAATTTGTCAAGGTAACGTACTCCAATGATGAACATAGCAAGACAACAGACTGACGTATTCGCGAGATAAGCAATAGCAAATGTGAAATTGTAGTACAATAGTAACCGGTGTAACCGCCAGAATATTGATGCAATCATGCAAATGTGCCTGCATTGTGTTGTACAGGTGGGGATGTCAGTTTGTGCGATGGCGTACCATACCTATTGCACTTAGTCGGTCCGTACATGGACCGATAAAGCTGTTTGTTTATGACGCAGGAGTTGTCCGATAATGTCCCATATGCGATCGATTGGATGCAGATCTGGTGATCGAGCAGGCCAAGGCAACATGTCGACACTCTGTAGAGCATGTTGGGTTACAACAGCAACATGTGGGTGAGTGTTATTCAATTGGGAAACACCCCCCCCCCCCCTCCCCCGAAGGCTGATTGTGAATGGCAGCACAACGGGTCGAATCACCAGACTGATGAACAAATTTGCAGTCATGGTGCCTGGGATAACGACGAGAGTTCTCCTGCTGCCATACGCAATCACACCCCATACCATAACTGTAGATCTAAGTCCAGGGTGTCTATCATGCAGACAGATTGGTTGGAGGCCCTCAACTGGTCTACTTCTAACCAACACACCTCCATCACTGGCACCGAGGCAGAACTAGCTTTCATCACAAAACACAACACACCTCCACCCCACACTCCAATGAGCGTTGCCTGACAGCACTGAATTCACAAATGGCGGTAGTATGTGGTCAGTCGAATGCACGCTACAAGGCGTCGGGGTCGGAGCTGTCCATGAAGTAACCGATTTGTTAAAGATTCACTGTGTCATTGTGGTGCCAAGTGCTGTTCATATTGCTGCTGCAGATGCAGTACGATGCCCCAGAGCCATAAGGCGAACACGATGGTCTTCCTTGTTGTAAGTGCCACGGGGCCATCCGGAGCCCGGTCTTCCTGCGAGCGTACATTCCCGTGATCACTACTGCCAGCAATCATGTACAGCGGCTACATTCCTGCCAAATCTTTCTGCATTATCACACAAGGAACATCTAGCTTCTCGTAGCCCTATTACACGACCGCGTTCAAACTCAGTGAGGTCTTGATAATTGTCACTTTTGTCGCCTTAAATGTCTTCTTCACTGACATCAGATCACAACGTCCAATGACCGCCCCCGGTAGCTGAGTGGTCGCCAGCGCGGTAGCTCAGCGTGTTCGGTCAGAGAGCTGGTTGGCCTCTGTAATAAAAAACTGAGTGGAAGGAACAACAAACGAACTTGGCCGGATGTCATGTGACGTCCGGAACGACCAAAAAAAAGTGGTCAGCGCGACGGAATGTCAATCCTAAGGGCCCGGGTTCGATTCCCGGCTGGGTCGAAGATTTTCTCTGCTCAGGGAATGGGTGTTGTGTTGTCCTAATCATCTTCATTTCATCCCCATCGACGCGCAAGTCGCCGAAGTGGCGTCAAATAGAAAGACTCGCACCTGGCGAACGGCCTACCCGACGGGAGGCCCTAGTCACACGACATTTTCTTTATACCACGTCCAATCTCCAAGGTAATTAACGCTTATGACCTTTGTAGCGCGTATTTAGAGAAAACCTGATTTTAATCCTCGTACTGGCGCTAACTCTTATGCAACTGGCACGCAATTTGAATAGAGATCATCTTTCAGATGTAGAAACACGCTTACCCATTTCGTTCATGTCGCACAATTTCTCTCGATATTGCGGTTTTCTTCCGTCAGTGTATGTCAGTAATCTGATACTACACATGACAGCTCTTATGAGGTTGATTTCGGTAGAACAGTGCTTCCATTTACTACTCACTTCATGTAGTCTTTTCCTACTCAGCACTCACGTTTCTTTCCCTGGGATGAACTTGTTTTTGGTGCACCCGATTGATTATATAGATAGTACGAACCCTAGAAGTAGTAATTTGAGATACCATACCAATGGTCGGGAATGAATTTTTATTTTTATTGACATTAACAGTTTACACCTTATAAAATCAACGTAAACTCGTAGCAACAATTCAAATTTAGAGCCGCCAATCCCAATATGTGCATTACAATAGAATCCATTGATAGAACTGCACTCTGGCTCTAGTGTTACACATTTTTATATGCTGTTTCAGAAGTACTCTCCACACTGTGTTCATGAGAATCTCAAATTATCCAATTACATCTTTCTTGCGCTATTGTATGAATAATTCTTTGTCGAAAACCTTAGCCAGCAGTTCGTCGACCGAACTGTCCAGTTTCTCGCAAATTTCTGCCGACGCCGATCGCCGATACTGCTTTTTTTGTTTTGTTTTCTACATTTTTCTTGTAGAACCGTTTAGCTGTCTGGGGACTACATCCTGCTGCATCTTACACTAACCTTATTCAGAAATGGGAAACGCTCCATCTTTTATAGCCAGTCGCGAGCTGTAAACGGTGGTGAACTCGTCTCACAGATGATTGCGTATTATTTTTCAAGATAGCTCCACCGACGCCATGGTGGCAGGCAGATGTTTGTTATGAAACGTAGGCAGTTTACAATAGCAAAACACTCAGTTTAGGGTTCTCTGTTGCCTGTGTAAGTTTGACCGTGAAGACATAAGGCACTTTGCTTGTGTTCCTGTTGTGACGCATAAGGCTAACGACAGCCCTGCAGTATACAGGGTGTTACAAAACTGTAGAGGGTGCCGTGAGGAACTAACTGAGGATGGTATGTGCGGAATTTTCGTCCAACCCCGCTAAATAGCGGTGATGTTACAAAAGCAGGCACCTGCCTCTGGGTCACACCTTCGGCAGCAAACGTGACTTTGTAAGCTGATTGACCGTAGGCGGAACATCTCGCAATGTTGTTTGTTATTCAGTGATCGCGACTGACTGCCACGATCGGCAGTGAAGAAGATGGACCTAGCTGCTGCGTAGAAAGGCCTTGCCTCGTGTGAATTGGCTGCTCTGTTGCCTCAACAGATGACGATTCTTGACGCGGGTTTACATCCGTAGTTTATTTTTCTCTTATATACTGAAAAACACGAGATTATACACTGTCATCAGTGATAGTGTGTGTGTGTGTGTGTGTGTGTGTGTGTGTGTGTGTATGTGTGTGTTTGTGTGAATTCCTAAGGGACGAAATCACTGAGGTCATCGGTCCCTAGACGTACACACTGCTTAAACTAACTTATGCTAAGAACAACACACACACCCTTGTCCGAGGGAGGGCTCGAACCTTCGGTGGGAGGGGCCGCGCAATCCGTGACATGGTGCCTCAGTCCTCGCAGCCACTCCGCGGGGCCTGCGATACTGTTTACTAAAGTTTACAGCTCCTGACTGGGTGTCAAAGATGGAGCATTTCCCTTACATGAGATTGCAGGTGTATAATTTAATGTAAATTCATAATTATTTCGTCATATCTCTAATTTGTAAATATAGAAGGAGGTAAAATATGTATTGCAAGCCACTGATGATGCTTCGAAAATGAAAGAAGTGATACGCATCTAGCAAATAAGCAGTAGCATATCAGTCAGACGACAGGATGTAATTTATACTTTAAGATGAAACTGGGTGTTTTTATAAAAGTACTAAACTGAAGCCATTACTTACCTTCCAGTTTTAACCCCCGACGCAAACAGAGGGATTTTATAAGTTTAATGTGTGTATCTGTCTATGACATCGTAAAGTCCAAACGAAAGGTCCATTCTTAACACAGCTTCTTTATTTGTAAAAGGGTGTAATCATGATGCTTCTTAGCTATGTTCCATGGAAGTCTGTTCAGCCGTTTAAATTTTATCAGCTAAAGTAAGTAAAAATGTTTTCCGCCAGCAGCTCTTTAAATATACGCTACGTAATACATAAGAGCCATATCAATCTACGTAGTAACACATTTTAGAGGTCAAAAACATCTAAATAAAAGTCAGCGAGAGCATTTGTATATCTTTTACGGTTTGCCAGAAATGATGAATTTTGTCTCTTGAAGTGTAACTAACAGGGGCAATGCATACCCCTTTTTTTTTTTTTTTACTTTTCACAGATATTTGTGTCGGTTTTTTAAGTTTTTAATTTAAGTTTTTGAATGTGCTCTCTGAGTAGTACGATAGAAAAATTGTCAAAATTGAGCATTTGAATTTTAGATAAATGATCTATATATTTTTGAGTTTACTGTTTATGAATCTTCACGATAAGCGATTTTTTTTTCTATTTACACATGTTTTTTAGCTGTAGATGTTGGTACCTTACGGTGAAACTATTAAAGCTACAGGACTTCTTTCACCTGCGCTAGAATGAGACATTGCACAGAATGTAGTTGCCAGCGGTCTGAAGAGTTTGTTTGTCTATCTCGCAATCTATAGTGAGTATTCGTCAGCGTTATAAATTAAAACTGGTGATGAAGCGATAAAGGACTCACACTGCAGAATCAGCTGCGTCACATAAGTGCACGTTAACCTCGAACTGGGAGATGCAGTAGGTGAAATCGGCTCAGACGGTAAGGTTAACGCGTGTAATTTCGCTGACAGAAGAAGAAACGATTGAGCTCGGACAGTTACACGTCTTCCTGACGCGTAGAGCACGCCACGTAATGTAACGGCGGAAGCGTGCGTGTGGCGAGGCGGCCAGACAGCTGCGCACAGCCGCTGCGCACTGCCAGGCTAATTATAAGACCACTCACTAAGATAACTCACTGACAATGCCACCCAGCGCTGCCTCAACAGTTCTGGCTCATAACTCCGTGGCAAAAAAGTCGCCCACCACCTGCTTAAAGTGAACGTGTGTCGGTTTCAATTCATCGGAACAGATAATCTTAGTGTCTCATTTCCCAAATAAGTTTGGCGCCCAAGATAAGGTAGTAGGAAGCGAACCATCTACTACAGAAAGTAACTACTGTATTGAGGCTACAAAAAAGTAATGTTTTTGGCAACACAATAAGTAGCAATTAGCGATCAGAATGAACATTTCACTCTGCAGTTGAGTGTCCACTGATATAAAACTTCCTGGCAGATTTAAACTGTGTGCCGGAGCGAGACTCGAACTCGGGACATTTTTACTTCCGCGTGCAAGTGCTCTTCTGACTGAGTTACCCAAGCACGACTTACGGCCAGCACCTCGTTTCTACCTAGACGATAGGAATAAAACGGTGAGGACGGATCGTAAGTCGTAGTTGGGTAGCTCAATCAGTAGGTCACTTGGTCGCGAAAGGAACAAAGGTCCCGAGTACGAGCCTCGGCCCGGCACACACTTTTAATCTATCAGGGAGTTTCAGTTAGCGATAAATTATTAAAACACTATGTACAAAAACTCAACTTTGGCGTGATGCTGTTGAGAAGGCTTGATATTGAGGTTAAAATTATGAACACAGGTCTAAACCTGTGTTAGTGAACGACTAACTTATCTAGCAGTAGTTCCAGTCTGGCTCCGGTGTCGGTGACAGTTTCTAAGTTCTGTCCCCGTTAATAACACACACTAGAACACTCGGCGGTTACTGCAGCCCTGTGCGATGACTGTAGCAGCGTGGCAACTGTCCGATGACTGCTGGCGTGACGATAACTAATGCCAACTGCGATAACTGGTAACCGCAAACAACTGGACGAGAGAAGCGGTGCATCGACTTAAAAGCGCGGTGAACTGTTTGAGGTCAGGCGCAAGCAGGATATAGCCCCTGTTTTCAGCGCTCTCCGTGGCGTCAGAGCACAACTGTGGCTGGTGGATGACTTACGGGTGAAACACAGTATCGACATTTTAGTTGCGCCCTCTGTGGCGACGGGCCGTAACTACACTCCTGGAAAAGGAAAAAAGAACACATTGACACCGGTGTGTCAGACCCACCATACTTGCTCCGGACACTGCGAGAGGGCTGTACAAGCAATGATCACACGCACGGCACAGCGGACACACCAGGAACCGCGGTGTTGGCCGTCGAATGGCGCTAGCTGCGCAGCATTTGTGCACCGCCGCCGTCAGTGTCAGCCAGTTTGCCGTGGCATACGGAGCTCCATCGCAGTCTTTAACACTGGTAGCATGCCGCGACAGCGTGGACGTGAACCGTATGTGCAGTTGACGGACTTTGAGCGAGGGTGTATAGTGGGCATGCGGGAGGCCGGGTGGACGTACCGCCGAATTGCTCAACACGTGGGGCGTGAGGTCTCCACAGTACATCGATGTTGTCGCCAGTGGTCGGCGGAAGGTGCACGTGCCCGTCGACCTGGGACCGGACCGCAGCGACGCACGGATGCACGCCAAGACCGTAGGATCCTACGCAGTGCCGTAGGGGACCGCACCGCCACTTCCCAGCAAATTAGGGACACTGTTGCTCCTGGGGTATCGGCGAGGACCATTCGCAACCGTCTCCATGAAGCTGGGCTACGGTCCCGCACACCGTTAGGCCGTCTACCGCTCACGCCCCAACATCGTGCAGCCCGCCTCCAGTGGGTTCGCGACAGGCGTGAATGGAGGGACGAATGGAGACGTGTCGTCTTCAGCGATGAGAGTCGCTTCTGCCTTGGTGCCAATGATGGTCGTATGCGTGTTTGGCGCCGTGCAGGTGAGCGCCACAATCAGGACTGCATACGACCGAGGCACACAGGGCCAACACCCGGCATCATGGTGTGGGGAGCGATCTCCTACACTGGCCGTACACCACTGGTGATCGTCGAGGGGACACTGAATAGTGCACGGTACATCCAAACCGTCATCGAACCCATCGTTCTACCATTCCTAGACCGGCAAGGGAACTTGCTGTTCCAACAGGACAATGCACGTCCGCATGTATCCCGTGCCACCCAACGTGCTCTAGAAGGTGTAAGTCAACTACCCTGGCCAGCAAGATCTCCGGATCTGTCCCCCATTGAGCATGTTTGGGACTGGATGAAGCGTCGTCTCACGCGGTCTGCACGTCCAGCACGAACGCTGGTCCAACTGAGGCGCCAGGTGGAAATGGCATGGCAAGCCGTTCCACAGGACTACATCCAGCATCTCTACGATCGTCTCCATGGGAGAATAGCAGCCTGCATTGCTGCGAAAGGTGGATATACACTGTACTAGTGCCGACATTGTGCATGCTCTGTTGCCTGTGTCTATGTGCCTGTGGTTCTGTCAGTGTGATCATGTGATGTATCTGACCCCAGGAATGTGTCAATAAAGTTTCCCCTTCCTGGGACAATGAATTCATGGTGTTCTTATTTCAATTTCCAGGAGTGTATGTGGAAACATGCTGGAGACAGTTCTGGCGTGTGTATATACTACCTGTGTATCATATCTGTCGGCCGACACAGCAGTTACAATAAACTAAAAAAAAGGTTACTGTAAAATAAAAACAAGACAATAACGAAAGTAAAGATAGTTTGTTTGAAAATCGGTATCTTTGTACGTCTGTTAAACCAAAACCTCCTACTGTATAACAGTCGGTAGTGCATTGCTCCATCACAGGCACTGTAAAATACTTGCATCATCATCCGCACGATGGTCGAGACCTTGCTACTCAAGCTTGATCGAACTTTCGACGGCTGCCCTGTCCGTGCTCAGGCTATCCGATATGAAGAACGGGCCTTCACGAGGCGGCATGCCGTTGCTGCTGTACCCGTTATAAAGCTAAGTACTGACAAAGTTGTTTATGCACTATTATAAAGTTATTAAATTTAATAGTATTCAACGGTGTCTCGTGCTGTTTTTGGCGAAATAAAGTTTTATTAAACTTTCGGAAACGTTCGGTCACCGTGTTTTTTTAGAGCTTTCGGTGCGTTGAAAGTTGTTTAGTAAATTTCGTGCTTTAGTTTTCAGCTGACGTTTCTTATTGTTTCTTGTGAAAGGCTTCAGTAAAATTTTTATTCACTGTTTTAACTTCATTGAGTGTTCCAGCGACCGCTTGAATTTTTGGTTTTAGATAATAAATTTTGTGAAGTTTTTTGGTATTAGTATTAGTTGTGGTTTAGTAGTAATAATAAAAGTTCTTGCTTTCTTAGTAGAGAGAAAATTTAGAGACCGCTGTTGTTAGTTCCATAAATAGTTCTGCTGGTGTAAGTGAACTTGGGTAACGCAGACGTTTAGTTTTCTCCAGTAACTGTAAAATTTAACCAGGAGTGAGAAATGTGGGCTCTGTCGTAGGTTTGTAAGTAGTGGGTTACGGTGTGGGATTTGTTCAAAGTATTTTCATTGGGGTGAATGCAATGGGAAAGCCAGTGAGCATTATAGCGAGATCCTCTCCTGGGAATGAAGAATCTGTAGTAGAAATAAGTTGATATAGGAGCAGGAGCGTAAGATCTGTGCCCTCCAGATGCAGTTACAATTCGTAAAGGAGGGACTAGATAGGTTGAGGAGGGTGAAGGGTGCTGGGGAAGTGGCAGTTGGCAAGAAGGCAGCCAGGAGGAGGAGGTACTCAGACAGTTGTACTTTGCGTATATGCAATAGATTTGACCAACTGTCAGAGCAGAGTGGAGAGGAGCCTCTTGTAGCTGTAGGTGTAGGAAACATGCAGCAGTCCTCAGCAATTAGGAGGCCTAAGTCAGCTGCGCAGTCTGACGGAAAGAAGGAGGTTGTGCTGCTAGGTACTTCACACGGTAGAGGTGTGGGCCAGCAGTTGCAGGACGTGTTGGGGAGTGAGTACCAGATCACTAGCATTGTGAAGTCTAGTGCAGGGTTGGCTCAGGTGACTGACAGCATGGGGGAGTTATGTAGGAATTTTACGAAGGAGGATCAGGTAGTGATAGTGGGTGGAGCAGGAAATGGTCTTGTTTGGGATGGGGAGTATGATGTATGTGGTGACCTGGTAAAGATAGCTACTCAAACTGGTGGCGCTAATGTGCATTTCGTGCAACTGTTTCGGTTTCATGATCGGCCTCATTTTAATGCGGCTGTTAGGCGTGTTAACATGGTGCTGGAGAAGGCACTTATGGCAGATGGCATGGGTCACATTGCAGTGGTGCCAGTTGAGTCTATCAGTAGATCGGGTTTCACTAGGCATGGCGAGCACCTTAATAGCAGTTGGAAGGGGAGGCTGGCAAAGCTTATAGGTGACAGTGTTGTGGGTGGTCGTGGGATCACTCATGGAAAAGTTCCTGTAGTAGTTGGTGTTAAAGCTGCACTATTTTTAGATTGAAGTCAACTGATAAGGATATCTGTTTGAAGGAACCACCTTCAGAGGACGTCATGTTTCCAAGTAGAGAAGGAATTATCATATTTCACCAAAATATAAGAGGTATTAGTGATAAAGTTAGTGAACTGCTTGTAGATGTTGTATGTAACATTATTGGTATATCAGAGCACCACTTAAATAATTTGACAATTCAGAGGCTTCCTGTACTAGGATACAGATTAGCTGGTTGTTTTTCAAGTAGTTCCTTGCACGGTGGGGGAGTGGCTATGAACATAAAAAACAGTTTTCTATTTGAGTCCATAGACGTATCACGGCACTGCACTGAATAGATATTTGAATGTTGTGCAGGGGCAGTTAAATTTAGTGAAACTAAACCTCTAATTTTTGTTGTTTATAAGTCCCCTAACTCTGATTTCAGAGCGTTTCTGCTCAAGCTAGAGAGGGTTCTAGACTCACTTCATAGGAAGTACCAGAAATTAGTTGTATGTGGTGACTTCAATATTAATTTTGTGTATGATTGTGCAAGAAAAAGGATGTTGGTAGATCTCCTAAATTCTTAGAATCTGATGCAGTCTGTGCTTTTTCCAACTAGGGTGCAGGGGAACAGTAGCACAGCCATAGACAATATTTTTATTCATTCTGGATTACTAGGTGGGCATTCTGTTAATATAAGGGTGAATGGCCTTTCAGACCATGATGCACAAATTTTAGCATTAAAAGGCTTTTCCACTCAGACAAATGTCACATATAATTACAAACCGTGTAGGAAAGTTAATCCAACTCAATAGAGAGTTCTTTAAACTTCATCAAGGAGCAAGAGCGGCAGGATGTTTATAGTGCCGATAACATAGATGACAAATATGATGCTTTCCTTAACACATTTCTCATGCTCTTTCAGAGTTCCTTTCCATTAGAACGTTGTAAACGAGCTACTAGCAGTAACAGGCAGCCTGGATGGCTGACTCGTGGGATAAGGATATCATGTAGAACTAAGTGGGAATTATATCAAAATGTTGCAAGTAGTCACAATCAAGCTACAGTAGCCCACTACAAACAATATTGTAAGGTGCTTAAAATGTTATTTGGAAGGCAGAGAGTAAGTGGTATGCAAATAGATTAGCTAATTCACAGTGTAACACTCAGTTCTTACAGTTTCAAACACACAGTTCAACAAAACCCGATGTTTTAATATCACAGACTTGACATATGATTAGTGAAACTAAACAGTTCAGATTTTTAGGTGTTCAGATACACAGTAAACTATCACTCAAATCCCAAGTTCAGGATCTTGTTCAAAGACTTAATGCTGCCATTTTTACTATTCGAACGGTATCTGAAGTAAGTGGTTGTTTGACACGAAACTTAGTTTACTTTGCTTATTTTCATTCGCTTATGTCGTGTGGTATTATATTTTGGGGTAACTCTTCCCATTCTCAAAGGATTTTTTGGCTCAGAAACGAGCAGTTCAGGCTTAAGTGGTTCAAGTTCGCGAACCTATTGTCGACCACTCTTCTCTAGTCTGGGTATTTTGACATTGGCCTCTCAATATATACATTCATTAATGTCATTTCTCGTTAACGATATCAGCTTATTACCAAGAATAAGCAGCTTTCACTCGGTTAATGCTCGGCAGAAATCCAGCCTGTGTTTGGATCGAACTCCTTTAGCTCTTGCGTAGAAAGGTGTGCAGTATACTGCTGCATCCACTTTCGATAAGCTACCACAAAAATTGAAAAATCTTAGCAGTAATCCATGCGCTTTCAAATCCAAACTGAACATTTTCTTCATGGGCCACTCCTTCTATTCTGGTGAGGAGTTCCTTGAAAAGTGAAGCTGGTTCTCATGTTACATGGTTGTTTGCGTTTACTTAAACTTATGGCTTGACTTTTTTGGTTTCATAAAAATTTTATTTTTATCTCTTATTACTTTTATGTTGTAATTTCATGTACTGGCACGTTACATGACCTTGGAGATTTGCTCCTCAATTTGGTCCTACGTGAACTTGACGTTTAAACAAATAAATAAATAACAAGCTCAATACTGAGCATTGCGCAGAAATATTGACCATCTGAGAGCGGTATCGACAGTTTGCGCAGACCAATGAAGGAGACTGTAGAGCTATAAAAATATTGACGCTCGTTCAATGTATTGGTCAATACACTGAGGTGACAAAAGCTGGAAGTCCACTGCAGAACTGTTCAGCCATGCTGTCTCTTCTGATTAAAAGTTGTTGGTGCAGGATTTTGTGCACGAACTCACCTCTCGATTATGTCCCATAAATGTTCAATGAAATTCGTGTCGGGCGATCTGGGTGGACTAACCATTCCCTGAAACTGTCAAGGATATTCTTCAAACTAGACGCGAACAATTGTGAGTCCGTGACGTGTCGCATTTTCGTCTACAAAAAATCCCATTGTTGTTAGGTAACATGAAGTCCATGAATGGCTGCAGATGGTTTCCAAGTACCCTAACATATCTACGACCTAGTCTGTTCCACGTAAACACAGCCCACACCACTATGGAGCCACCAACAGCTTGCACAGTGCGTTGTTGACAATTTGAGTCCATGATTTCGTGGAGTCTGCGCCCTAACCAACATACCAGGTCACGGTTTTCCATTCATGTATGGTGTAACCGATATGGTCACGAGACCAAACGAGGCGCTGCAAGCGATGTCGTGCTGTTTGCAAAGGCACTCTCGTCGGTCATTTGCTGCCATAGCCCATCAGCGCACTTTCCTAAAGGATACGTCCGTCGAACGTCACACATTGATTGCTGCGGTTATTTCATGCAGCGTTACTTGTCCGTTAGCACTAAAACCTTCATGCAAACGCCGCTGCCCTTGGTCGTTAAGTGAAGGCTGCCGTCCACTGCGTTACTGTGGTGAGAGGTAATGCCTGAAATTTGATATTCTTGGCTCACTCTTGACACTGTGGATCTCGGAATATTGAATTCACTAATGATTTCCGAAATGGAATGTCCCATGCGCCTGGTTTCTACTACCATTCCGCGATCAAAAGCTGTTAATTCACGTCGTTCGGCCATAATAACGTCGAAAACCTTTTCACCTGAATACCTGCCGCAACTTTGTGATTTGCAGACGTGCAAATAAATGATACAGCGACGCCGATAGAAGGAACAGTTCCTGAGGTGAACGCTATGAACTGGTGCGTTATCGTCTTGATATAAAAACACTGTAGGGATCAACCTACCCTCGAAGCGAAGAAGGGCACCAGACATCTGTACATGATATCGACTCAAAACACGACTGATCCGTCGGACTGAGACTGAGACTGAGACCTGTCACCTCCACACTCATGTACAACGGCCATCAGGTATCAGATAAATCCTAGTGATACCACATTTCATGGTGAATTCTGGCCCAGCGCCTTCACACACCACGACGTTGGCTGGGATATTTGTGCTGTTGTTCGTAACGGACACCTGGAGGCCAAATTGATAGTGTAGAGATGGTTTTATAGTATATGGCACGATCCAGCTTTTCAAGTTGCCTGCAAAAAGGTAGCACGCAGATTTACTACATTCTCCTCGAGACAACAACGAGCTGTAGTTTGTAGCTAGCCACCATCAGCTGGTGTTGCTGATTGTGGGTCACCACTACGAGGCAGACCTACAGTGATTTTTGTTCCCGGATAGCAGACAAATGTGAGAAGGAAGTGCCTCACCCCCCCCTCCCTCTCTCCTCCTCGTCCTTATCCTCCACTCCCCTATCTGTACTTCTGTCTCTCCGCCTCTGCTATTCCATCTGCTCCTCCTCCCTCTGTCCATTTGGTCCTTCCCGCTCTGTACATTTCATCCTCCCCTGTCTCCTCCTCGCCCCCTCTAACTCCATCAACCAGCTGCCCTGTCTCTCTGTCCCTCTCATCCTCCCCCTCTCCACTCTTCATTATAACCACCGCCCCAATAGGAGGTTGTTGCTTCTTACCCCATAATATTTCTTTCCAGATTGTGAGTAATATGTGTCCCAAGTTAGTATTAAAACGACCCTCAAATTTCTCCTGAGTACGCATGTTGCATATATGTCACATACATTTAACAGATTTCACTCTCATTTGTACACATATTTCATCTGCTCTTTAGCGAATTACGCCCTGTTGTTTCATTTTCACGCAGCTCAGTGTTTATGACGTCATATCTTGTTCACTGTGTGTGGTAAACTGATGTCATTTTGTCCGTATATTCAGTGGCATCTGTGAATACTGTCTGCAAAATGTGCTGCTTATAGAGATCGTAGTTAGGAAATGGACTAATTAAAAAGTCATACATCGTACGGCAGTTTTGTTGCATGAACAGCGAAAATATAATAAAAGATAACCTTTTTCTCTTCCGTCATTTTGTGGTGTTTCAGCTAGGAAAAGCCTTGCAAAAGTTTGAAGTTATGTGTCAAGTTTGCCGCAAGAATTAAGTGTTCTCATTCTCAAATAATGGATGAATGTAACTTGGCTATTTGCACATTGTGGGCTACACTGTGTTTTCACGCCCACCCCACTAATTTAAGAGGAAATTGGTTCTCACTCCAATAGTAGTTCTTTCTAGACAGTAAGTAATATGAATACCACGTTTTGGTGAAATCTACCAGCTGAGAACCTGGCATTGCCCAGGTATGTATTTATCCCAATTTTTTGTTAGTTCATCTCCTATTTCCCCCTCTCTCCGTCTATCTGCTCCACCCCTTCTCTCTGTCCACCTCCTCCACCCACCTACTCTCAGTCATTCTCCTCCTGCCCCTTTCTCTCTCCATCTCTTCCAGCTTCTCTCGGTCTATCTGCTCCTCCCCACATTCTCTGTCCATCTGCTCCTTCTCCCTCTGTACATCTGCTCATTCGCCCTCTCTCAATCGCCTCCTCCTGGCCTCTAATTACATCTCCTCCACCCCCTTCCCAATCCATCTCCACTTCCCCCTTCTTCTTCATCTTCTTCCATCTGCTCCTTTCCTTCTTCTGTCCATCTGCTCATCCACCCTCTCTTTGTACAACTATTCCTCTCCAATTTCTCTATCGATTCCCTCCTCCCCCTTCTCTCTGTACACCTCCTCCTACCTCCTCTTCCATTTCATCTCCTTCTCCCTCTTACTCTTCACCACCTCCTTCGGCCGACCGCGGTGGCAGAGCGGTTCTAGGAGTTTCAATCCGGAACCGCGCGATTGCTACGGTCGCAGGTTCGAATCATGCCTTGGGCATGAACGTGTGTGTTTTCCTTAGGTTAGTTAGGTTTAAGTAGTTCTAAGTTCTAGGGGCCTGATGACCTCAAATGTTAAGTCCCATAGTGCTCAGAGCGATCACTGCCTCCTTCCTCTTCTTTCTGCCTATCTCCTCATCTTTTGTTTCTCTGTCCATCTCCTGCTCTCCCCTCTCTCTGTCCTCCTCTCCCCTCTCTCTGTCCATCTCCACCGCTCCCCTCCTTTTACCAATCTCTTCCAATCCCCTCTCTGAGCTGTGGCGCGGCTCTCGGGCGCAAGACGCTATCGATTACTCCTCTGGTTGAGGTTGGCACTACGTGCGATCGCTAGCGCCTTCTGTCGGAGCGGATCCTAACGAGGGAGTGAGTGCGAGTAAGGAGAGTCTGGGGCGGACAGCAGGGGAGAACGGACATTGCGGCCGCACTCTGAGGCGACAAGAGAAGAGTTGTGCACGGCCGAGAAGGGAGCGTTGAGCAAGGCGGCAGTCAGCATCGCTTTCCGGGGGACAGAGAGTTGCGGCAGTCCATCGAGCAGACACCAGCTCCGGGAGCAGTGCTCCGGTTTGTGGACGTGACGTGGGTCGTATTTTTGCGCAGTATAGTTTGAAACTTCCTGGCAGATTATTCTGCCTTGGTACGCATCTGCTGCTCCCTTTATGCCCACGTGTGTTGTTCTGTCCGTATGTGCATTGAAAATGTTACGCTCCGGCTGGAACAGTGACTTGTGCTTTACGTTCATGCACCTTGACTCATTTGTTTTGCTGCAGGCAGCTGTAATTTCAGAGATTTTTTTTGTCGCGATTGTCTTAGTCCGGTGGTGCCTAGTATCCGAGAACAAGACAGCTAACGTGTGACCTGTTGTTTTGGGTTTTGGTGTCCTGTTTGGGCAACCTAGTTACCACGCACACAAATGTATTGCTGCCGAGTGAGGTTAGTCCTAATCTTGTGGAACTGAGCTTTCAGTGACTGGCTCGTCTGCAAATTAATTAATTTAACCTTTGTGGTGTGTTGCTTTTTTGCTTTCAATGGTGAATTTCTTGTCATTCATTTGTGTATGTTTCGCCGTTAATGATAACTGTGAGTAAGATAGCAAGGTCTTGAAGGGCTTGCGTATCGTGACTGTATTTTTGGCAACTGTTTAATTTGATTTCTTGTTTATCGGTCTGGTGAAAACTTATGCCAAGTTTACTAATTTCCGCCTGTGGTCCGGAAATTGGTTTGAAAGTAATTCCGTTGGTAAATCTTTACTGGACCTAACTGTTAACTGATCTTGCGTTGAACTAATGCCATTATTAAATCGTTTCTTGTGTGCTATAAATTGTATTACCATAGACATGGAGACAGGGCACATTCTGTGGTCGAGGGGTAGGCACGGTTGCTGCTTTGCGCGTGGCGTCTTGTCGCTCGCTATCATTTCCCGCGTGAGATTTGTTTGCTCGCGGTTGTATGGCCGCTAGTCAGCTGTGCCTGCTCCCGCTTCAGGGTGTGCCGTGTTTCGTAAGGCGTACGCCGACTTTGTCACTGTTACTCCTGTGTTGCTGTCGGTCGCTTACCGAAACGTTAGTCTGTTTTAGCGCGGTGGCCACTGGGCCGTGACGATGTCGGTTGATGACCAGCGTTGAGGCGGTCGTCCGCTCTGAGTGGCTTCGGTCGCTTGGACTTGGCAGTTACCCTTTGGTTAAACAGATCAAACTTGTTTATTTGCTGTAAATTCCTAAGTAGTTTGTGAGAAAAGTTGTAAATCAGCTTTTCATGATTTTACACAGTTCAAGCATTTTGGTAAGGCATTTTCCTATCTATGTTTTATTTACATGAGAATTCATTATTGGGGTTATTCACCTGTTGAAGCTTAACATAAAATTTGTAACTTAGCTTTTATGATTTTACTTAATTTAAGCATTCTTGTAAAGCAGTCCTTTATCTACGTTTTATTGATTGGTAATTCTTTATTGGGGTTAGTCACTGGTTAACATATGTTTGTATCAAGTTTATGTCCTTGCTTAATTGAGATTTGTTAAGAGCTTTTATTGCTGGAAGATCATTAAAGCTTGGGTGCTTGTAATTGTGAAGACTGTTTGTTGTCTGTCTGTGTTGTTGGCTACCCTTCCACTTCCACAGCCAAGCTGTCCTATCTACCAACTGCTCTTCTTCCCTTTCGTTGTCAATTTCCTCCTCCCTTCTCTCTGACCACATCCCCGTCTCCCTTATATGTGTTCATCTCCTGCTTTACCTCTATCTTTCCATCTCCTTCTCACCTTTCTTTCTCCACATTATCACCCACATCTTAATAAGAAGCTGATCATTTTTATAACCACAGTCTTTCTTCCTAGATCGTAGCTGATATCTGTCGCAAATTTGATATCGTCCACGGGTTTGGAACGAGCTATTTACCCCTCTCTTTGACATTGTACGCAAATGTCCTATATATTGTTGTTGATGTTGTGGTCTTCAGTCCTGAGACTGGGTTGATGCAGCTCTCCATGCTACCCTATCCTGTGCAAGCTTCTTCATCTCCCAGTACTTACTGCAACCTACATTCTTCTGAATCTGCTTAGTGTATTCATCTCTTGGTCTCCCTCTATGATTTTTACCCTCCACGCTGCCCTCCAGTGCTAAATTTGTGATCCCTTGATGCCTCAGAACATGTCCTACCAACCGGTCTCTTCTTCTTGTCAAGTTATACCACAAACTCCCATTCTCCCCAATTCTATTTAATACCTCTTGATTAGTTATGTGATCTACCCATCTAATCTTCAGCATTCTTCTGTAGCACCACATTTCGAAAGCTTCTATTCTCTTCGTGTCCAAACTATTTATTGTCCATGTTTCACTTGCATACATGGCTACACTCCACACAAATACTTTCAGAAACGACTTCCTGACACTTAAATCTATACTCGATGTTAACAAATTTCTCTTTTTCAGAAACGCTTTCCTTGCCATTGCCAGTCTACATTTTATATCCTCTCTACTTCGACCATCATGAGTTATTTTGCTCCCCAAACAGCAAAACTCATTTTCTACTTTAAGCGTCTCATTTACTAATCTAATTCCCTCAGCATCACTCGACTTAATTCGACTACATTCCATTATCCTCGTTTTGCTTTTGTTGATGTTCATCTTATATCATCCTTTTAAGACACTGACCATTCCGTACAATTGCTCTTCCAAGTCCTTTGCTGTCTCTGACAGAATTACAATGTCGTCGGTGAACATCAAAGTTTTTATTTCTTCTCCATGGATTTTAATGCCTACTCCGAACCTTTCCTTTGTTTCCTTTACTGCTTGCTCAATATACAGATTGAATATCATCGGGGAGAGACTACAACCCTGTCTCAATCCCTTCCCAACTGCTGCTTCCTTTTAATGCCCCTCGACTCTTATAACTGCCATCTGGTTTCTGTACAAATTGTAAATAGCCTTTCGCTCCCTGTATTTTACCCCTGCCACCCTTAGAATTTGAAAGAGAGTATTCCAGTCAACATTGTCAAAAGCGTTCTCTAAATTTCAGATCTATTTGTACACATATTTCATCCGTATCTCTTACGAATTTCGTCCTGCAGTTGTATTTCACCTAACTCAATTTTTATGACGTCATATCTCTCCAATTTTTATGTCATCTCTTTGTCTCTGTAGAGCTGTACCATGGGAGCAAGGAGAGGATGTTGTTTGGTGGCTGGTATCCTATTTCTATAACACAAACTGCACGCATATATCGTCTTGGTTCTTTATTAATAGGAATGTAAAGTTTACTTATCTCGTGATAGTCGTTGTGGTACCAGCTCTCTGTAATTGTCCATGTTAGTCTCACTGCTGGTGAAGACGAAGTCCACCGTGTTCATAATTATGGTTGCTATGTGCTGCTCGTCTCCGAGTCAGCGACGGGCTAACTGCTACTGCGATTCCCACTTGGCTACGACTGATGACACTGCAACTTGCTCGGTGTAACAGACTGTGACAGACTGGCCCCCTGGCCCATGGCGGTGATCCTAAATACTGGCGGCCGAGAGGGCGTTGGCGGCACGTTTCCCGCGAATCTGTTGTTGGCCTCTATCTATCGTCTCGCAACCTCTTTGCCCCACGGCGGGCTGGCGCCAGCTTACGCCAGCACATTCCTCCCCCTGAAATGCCGCACCATTGTCCTGTAGTGAGACTGCGAACGACAATGTGGAGGGAGGCAGGATGCTGTAGGTTGAGACAGGCCAGGAGCCGTGACTGCGGAGGACGGCGTACTCCCGACCGTACCCCGCCATTAGCCTTGCGAGGCGACAGGAACATCCTCTGGCAAACTGCTGCCAGGACACACGTCCAGTCCTGAGGGCGTGCGTTGGGGCGATGGCGGGCCCAGGTCCATAGGGTCGGAGAGCGGGGACGGCAGGAGCGAGGGTAGATCGTCCACATCGTGCACCCGCTCCTCCTGGGGTGCCCTGGTGGCACCAGCGGGTAACTGCGAAGGCCGCGCGGTCCCATGAAGCCGTGAATCTGGCGGAAGAAAAGCAGCAGAATCACGGGGCAAATGACATGACGATTTTGGTTCTGGTGGCGGCGCTGCAAATCATCGGGACCTGCAATTAAGTACATATAAGAGCCAATGTATTCCTAGATCACGACTCTTTCCCAGCGCCCACAGTTGCTTTAAACCCTGAAAATAACAAGATCGCGCGGCGCAAAGCGATACTTGCGGACCATTGGCGGCGCCGGATGCTGTGGTGGTTGTAGCATGTGTAGCAGCGTCCGATGGCGGTGGCCGTCTCCTCCTCGTGGGTGGGAGCGTTAAGAGGCGAGGAAGAGTTGCAGCGCCTGTTCCCGTGAGTGGGTGGTGCGAAGCTTCGCCACCTGTTGCTTGAAAGTGCCTTCGAAACGTTCTGTTTCCCTGTTGGACTGCGGGTGAAACGGAGCACTGGTTAGATGACGAATATCGTTGCGTTCACAAAACTGTTCAATGTGACGTGAAGTGCACTGTGGTCCGATGTCCAACACAAGCACTTCTGGCAAACATTCGATGAAAAATATGGAGGACAATGTTTGAATGGTGCTACGTGACATAGTCGAAGCTATAGGCATTGCAAATGGAAACTTGCTAAAAGAGCCTACCACCATGAGCCAACGAGTGTTCAAAAATGGTCCTGCGAAGTCTATGTGCACTCGTTGTTATGGCGATTGAGTCTTAGGACAAGATGGGAATGTCTATGGCTGAGCGGATTGGTTGTCCGCGCATGCGTGACGCTGTGAAGTCATCTGTTTAAGGTGGGCTTCCATGCCCTGCCAAGCACAGTGCCGGCGCGCTAACTGTTTAGTGAGAACAATTCTCCAATTTCCTTGGTGGAGCAGTCGCAACAGAACCTTTTGCAACACTTTGGGAATAAGTCCACAGGATTGTCCATTGTCATTTTGAACCTGAAACACGCCCTTTGAACTGAAAGGCTATGCCGATGTGCAAAATATCGGCGCACAACTGAGTTCTGGATACTCTTCAACGAACGAGGCCAAAACGTGCCAGTATAATAGAGCAAAATCTTGAGGTCTGGGTCTACTTCCATGGTCTGTGCAATTTTTCTGTAGTGCAACGGAAAAGGTTCCAACAATTCAGAGTCCTGCGCATCGATTAGACAACAAGATGCGGGAGATGCATCAAAATCAGAGTCCGGGCCAACTGGAAGGCGAGATAGGGCATCTGCATTGCAATGCTTTACTGTATGTCTGTACACAATGAAATACTGATACTGCGAAAGGAACAAAGCCCAGCGTTGCAATCTTTGAGCTGTGCGTGTAGGAACCAGCTTTGACGGGTGAAACAAGGGTTGCAAAGACTTGTGATCTGTCACTAAATAGAACTTGCTACCATACAAATAGTCATGGAATTTTGTCACACCATACACAACAGCGCGAGCCCCTTTTTCTATTTGAGAATAATTGTACTGAGTTTGAGTTAACAACTTCGAGGCAAAAGCTGTACGTCTGCCTTGTGCACCGATTCTGTAGGAAGAAGCGTCGACTAGCAAAACTACTGGTTTGGCAGGGTCAAAATGCACTAAACATTTGTCACTAAGCAAAGCATTTTTGAGTTTCTGAAATGCGTCTTGACAAAGTTTAGTCCACACAAAGGGTTCATTTTTGCGACGCAAGCGATGCAATGGAGCCGCGATCTGAGCGGCACTCGGTGTAAACCGAATGTAATACGTCATCATGTCTAGTACTGACTGCAGTTCAGGGACAGGTAGCTCATAGATTGCAAGCAAATGAGATTGGAGTGGGTACACACCCTGACTGTTTATCACATGACGTAAGTATTGTAGTTCAGTTTGAAAAGAGTCACACTTTTCGAGACGACACTTGAGTTCTGCTTCTGACAACTCTCGAAAAAGAGCATACAAATTGGCAATGTGTTTCTCTGGCGTGCGACCTGAGACAGCAATATTGTCCAGATAGTTTGAAGAAAATGGCACTTCTGCAGTAACGTTGAAAAATGGCGGTTGCGGAAACACTGCCGAACGGCAAACGCAAATACTTGAACACTCCTAAGTGTGTATTTACAAAAACAATTTCTGTGATTGTTCATCCAATGGAATTTTAAAATAGGCATCACACAAATCTCTCGTCAAAAAGTAACGTCCTGCGCCAAGCATGTCCATGAGTTCCTCATGGCGAGATAATGGATAAGTGTGAGCTACTGTCTGTGGGTTGACTGTAGACTTGAAGTCAACACAAATGCGAATGCGACCAGGAGGCTTAGGCAACAAAACTAGTTGACTCTTCCCATTGAATAGCTAGAATGGGAGCAATTACACCATTATCTGGCAATTCTTTCAATTCACTGGCTACTTTGTCTCTTAAAGCAATTGTAACAGGGCCGGCCATAAAAACCTTAAGCTTTGCATTGTCTTTCAATGTAACATGCGCTACAAAGTTAATAGCTATTCCCATTCCTTGTGAAAATAGTTCAGGCAATTCTTTAAGCAAGCTGTCTGCACTGTGTTGTGTTACAAATGTAGAGACCAACACACCATTGTCGTGGATGCAAAGGCCAAATAAATCAGTCATCTAAACGAAAAATGTTCTCACAGTAAAATTCGCTGTCCTGATGTGAGATTTGTAAGTGGCAGTCAAACTACACTGCCCAAGCACTGGAATTTCCTGTCCGTTGTAAGCAGTGAAGTGCTTGCTAGATTTAGAAAGGCGTGGTGAGCCTAACTGTTCGTACGTGGCACGTTTAAGCAAAGTGACTGATGCACCTGTGTGTAACTGAAAGTTCGCACGACGGCCAGCAAGTCGTAATGAGACAAATAGTTTGGCCGGCCGAAGTGGCTGAGCGGTTCTACGCGCTACAGTCTGGAACCGCGCGACCGCAACGGTCGCAGGTTCGAATCCTGCCTCGGGTATGGATGTGTGTGATGTCCTTAGGTTAGTTAGGTTTAAGTAGTTCTAAGTCTTAGGGAACTGATGACCTCAGCAGTTAAGTCCTATAGTGCTCAGAGCCTTTTTTTTTTTGTTTTGTGCTACTGATGGCACTGGAACTTGCTCGGTGCGACATATTGGCCCTCAGGTTCCCTGCGGCGGTCCTAAGTACTGGCGGAAAATGAACTGTGTGCCATAAAAGATATAATTTTGCAAACACATTCCGTTGCATTTGTGCGAAATGTGTTGTGGATAAAGTTAATAGTGTAGTAAATTACAGCGTCATGCATAATAAGGCAGTTCTTCACCCATCTCAATGTTATGACGTTGTGCGCCATGAACTTTGCATCTTACAGTGATGTATTTTTGTAGGTACATTCAGCGGACTGTGTGGATACTGTCAACGAAATATGTTTTGAATAGAGCTGATAGTAAAGATGAATTAAATTTAAATGTCATGCTATATGCGGCAGTTTTTTCACGCATCTCAATGTTTATGACGTCATATCTCCTGAGCTATTTATCGGATAGTATTATAATTGCCCAGGTACATTCAGTGGTGTGTCTGAATGCTGTGTGTTAAGTAACGCGAATACAGTTTGTAGTAAGGAAGTAATAAAATAAAATATCGTGCTTCATGTGGTATTTTCTTTGAAAGGACAAACCTTTTCCCCTTTAGTCATTTGTGGGGACTGTCAACAGAAAAACATTTCGCAAAGGTTTGAAATTATGTGTCAAGTTTGTTGCAAGTGGCTAAGTGCTGTCATTCTCAAATACTGGATGAATAAGAACTGAGTATTCGCTGGGCGTGGGCCACATTGCTTTTCACCCCGACCCTACCCCATTCCTTTCATAGGCCGGTAGTTCTTACCATCTGTGATTCTTTACCAAGCGAGGTGGCACAGTGATTAGCACACTGGACTCGCATTCGGGAAGACGACGGTTCAAACCCGCGTCCTGGGATCTGATTTGGGTTTTCCGTGGTTTTCCTAAATCGCTTCAGTCAAATGGCGTGATGGTTCCTTTAAAGGGCACGGCCGGCTTCCTTCTCCATCCTTCTCTGATCCGATGACCTCGCTGTTTGGTCCCCTGCCCCAAATCAACCAACCAATCAATAGCGATTTTTTCCAGACATGATATATGTACCAAATTTGGTGACCGAGCGACGCAGTGGTTAGACACTGGACTCGCATTCGGGAGGACGACGGTTCAATCCCGCGTCCGGCCATCCTGATTTAGGTTTTCCGTGATTTCCCTAAATCACTGCAGGCAAATGCCGGGATGGTTCCTCTGAAAGGGCACGGCCGACTTCCTTCCCTATCCTTCCCTAATCCGATGAGACCGATGACCACGCTGTCTGGTCTCCTTCCCCAAACAACCAACCAACCAAATTTGGTAGAAATTGGTCCTGTTACTTAGGAGGAGATGTGGAACATACATTCACACATACACACATACGTGCATATATTTTTATAGTATGTATGTGTTTTGGTTGGCAGGAGAGCCAACACCGTGTTACTAGAGGAGGCCGAAAGGCACGCGTTTTAGCTCACGCAGGCTGGCGTGAGGTCTGGAACAGGACAAGGAAATTAGAATTTAGAGAAACGGACGTAGCTGGTGGAATACTTAACTTTAATCCATTAATGGTGAACGTCGGTCTGGACGGTACATGATTCACAATATCAATAGTAACTGATAATGGCGCCTTGCTAGGTTGTAGCAAATGACGTAGCTGAAGGCTATGCTAAACTATCGTCTCGGCAAATGAGAGCGTATTTTGTCAGTGAACCATCGCTAGCAAAGTCGGTTGTACAACTGGGGCGAGTGCTAGGAAGTCTCTCTAGACCTGCCGTGTGGCGGCGCTCGGTCTGCAATCACTGATAGTGGCGACACGCGGTCCGACGTACACTTACGGACCGCGGCCGATTTAAAGGCTACCACCTAGCAAGTGTGGTGTCTGGCGGTGACACCACAGTATGGTTGTATAGATACTGGTTGAGTTATTATTATCGCCTCTCACTAAATTAGTATTATGAGGGGAGGCTGGAAAACCTGGACTTATTTTATCCCTCAATGAAGCATAAAATGTTTTTAAGTGCGCCAGAGTACAATTCGTATTTTGGAAGAACCGATGTGGAGTGGTGTGTATTCACGCCAGTAGCCCTGTTATCTGCTTTTGCTCGACCCACTAACAAAGAAAAGGAGACTCTACGATCAGGCCCTGAAGACCACGCGATAGTCGAGGGTCCGCAGTGTCATCCTCCGTCATTCATCCCTGGCAGCGGTGTGGAGGAGCTTGGGATCAGCACACCGCGCTCCTGGCTGCTGTCGACGTTCCGACCTCGGAGTAGCTAATCGCTCAGGTAGCTCCTCTGCTGGCGTCACGAGGCTGAATGGTGCACCCTGGTCCAGTCCTCACACCAAGGAAAAATCGCTGGCAGTACCGGGACACCGTGTGAGGGTCTGTCGCGTTGAGCACCCGATTACGGAGGCGGCCCCGGCCAGTGTCATTAAATACGTAGTTGTAATTACATGCCAGTCAAATCTGTGAATCACTTCTGCTGACTTATAATCAGAGAAAATTCATTTGTGGATGCACCGTCCATGACAAAATCAAGTCGGTACCAACAAAGAATCGCGGACGCAGGTGGATTATCTGAGCGACTAAAAAATGTGAGTAAAGGTGGTAATTGATTGATTGCAAAGTGCACGCTTTCATCGTCTGGATGTATATGATGCAAGCACGTGTGTCTCTATGGATTGGAAGAGATCATCGCTGGTTTCCGGAGGCTATCGGAGTTGGTGAAGACTGCCAGTCTTGCTATTGAGATGAAGGCAGAGCTCACCATCTGCAGCATCGTCGACAGGACCGATTGCAGACCTTTGGTACAGAGACGAGTGGATGGCCTGAATCAGAGGCTCAGACGGTTCTGCGACCGTGTAGGCTGCAGATTCCTCGACTTGCGCCATAGCGTGGTGGGGTTTCGGGTTCCGCCTAAATAGGTCAGGTGTCACCTACACTACACACAGGAGGCGGCTACATGGGTATCAAGTGCTGTGTGGACTGGGCGGTTTTTTAGGTTAGACAGTCTCAGGAAAGATCAAAAAGGAACTCCAAAGGGTACAGGGCAAAGAAACGAGAATCGACCAAGCAACAATCGGTATTGAAGTTGTAAATTGTCGTAGCTGTTGGAAAAGTACCAGAGCTGCAAGCGATGATAGAAAGCACTGAAGCTGAAATCGTTATAGGAACAGCAAGCTGGCTAAAGCTGGAGATAAATTCTGCCAAAATTTTTACAGAGGCGCAAACCGTGTTCAGAAAGGATAGATTAAGTAAAGTAGGTGGTGGTGTGTTTGTGTCTGTTGGTAGTAGTTTATCTTGTAGTGAAGTTGAAATAGATAGTTCCTGCGAGTTACTATGGGTGCAGGTTATACTCAACAACCGTACTAAAATAATAATTGGCTCCTTCTACCGACCCCCCCGACTTAGATGATATAATAGCTGAACGGTTCAAAGAAAACTTGAATCTGATTACTAACAAGTACCCCACTCATACAGTTATAATTGGTAGAGACTTCGATCTATCCTGGATTTGTTGGCGAAAATACATGTTCAAAGCCGGTGGTAGACAGAAAACATCTTCCGCAATTGTACTAAATGCTTTCTCTGAAAATTACTTTCAACAATTAGTTCATGAGCAAACACGAATTGTAAATGTTTGCGAAAACACACTTGACCTCTTAGCCACAAATAATCCTGATCTAATACAGAGTGTCATGACGGATACAGGTATTAGTGAACACAAGGTCATTGTAGAGAGGCTCAAAACCATATCAACCAGAACCACTAAATTAAACGCAAAATGTATCTATCTAAAACAGCCGATAAAAATTCACTTGATGCCTCCCTAAGAGAGAGTCTCTATTCTTTCCAAGCTAATTATGTAAGTGTAGACCAGATATGGCACAAATTCAAAGATATAGTATCGACAGCAATAGATAGATTCATACCGCGTAAGTTAATAAGAGACGGGACTGATCCACCATGGTACACAACACGTCAGAACACTGTAGCAGAAGCAACGAAAAAAGCATGCCAAATTCAGAAGAACGCAAAATCCCCAAGACTGGCTAAGTTTCACGGAAGCTCGAAATTTAGTGCAGACGTCAATGCGAGCTGCTTTTAATAGTTTCCACAATGAAGCATAGTCTCAAAATATGGTAGAAAACCCAAAGAGATTCTGGCCATATGTAAAGTACACCAGTGTCAAAAAATAGTCAATACCGTCACTGCGCGATAGAGATGGAAATGTTACCGATGATGGTGCCACTAAAGCGGAGTTGCTAAATACAGTTTTCCGTAATTCAGTCACGAAAGAAGACGAAGTAAATATTCCAGAATTCGAAACCAGAACAGCTGTTAGCATTAGTGACATAAAAGTAGATATCTTAGGTGTTGCGAAAACTCAAATCACTTAAGAAAGGCAAGTCTTCCGGTCCAGATGGTATACCAATCAGGCTCCTTTTAGAGTATGCAGACACAATAGCACCTTTCTTAACAATCATATACAACCGCTCACTTGACGAAAGGTCTGTTCCTAAAGACTGGGAAGTAGCACAGGTTACACCAATATTCAAGAAAGGAAATAGAAGTAACCCATTGAATTACGGAGCCATATCACTAACCTCAATTTGCAGTAGGATTTTGGAGCATGTACTGTACTCGAACATTATGAACCACCTTGAAGCAAATGACTTATTGATACATAACCAACAAGGATTCAGAAAATATCGTTCTTATGCAACACAGCTAGCTCTTTATTCCCATGAAGTAATGAGTGCTGTCGACAAGGGATCTCAGATCGATTCCATATTCGTAGATTTCCAGAGGGATTTTGATACCGTTCATCACAAGCAACTATTAATCAAATTGCGTGCATATGGTGCATCGTCTCAGTTGTGTGGCTGAATTCGTGATTTTCTATCAGAGAGGTCACAGTTCGTAGTTGTAGACGCTAAAACTGGCGTTCCGCAAGGTAGTGTCATAGGCCCTCTGCTGTTCCAGATTTACATCAATGATCTAGGTGCTAATCTGAGCAGCCCCCTTAGATTGTTTGCAGATGGCGCTGTACTTTACCGTTTAGTAAAATCACCAGACGATCAATTCCAATCACAAAATGATCTAGAGAGAATTTCTGTATGGTGCGAAAAGTGGCAATTGACACTAAGCAAAGGAATGTGAGAGACCATCCACATGGATATTAAAAGAAATCCGGTAAATTTTGGGTATACGATAAATCGCACAAATCTAAGGGCTGTCAATTCGACTAAATACCTAGGAATTACAATTACGAGCAACTTAAGTTGGAAAGACCACATAGATAATATTGTGAGGAAGGCGAAGCAAACACAGCGCTTTGTTGGCAGAAAACTTACAAGATGCGGCAAACCCACTAAAGAGACAGCCTACACTACACTTGTCCGTCCTCTGCTGGAATACAGCTGCGCGGTGTGAGCCTTACCAGGTAGGATTGACGGAGGACTTCGAAAAAGTGCAAACAAGGGCAACTCGTTTCGTGTTATCGCGCAATAGGTGTGAGAGTGTTGCTGATATGATACGAGAGTTGGGGTGGCAGTCACTGAAACAAAGGCGGTTTTCTTTGCGGCGAGATCTATTTACGAAATTTCAATCACCAGCTTTCTCTTCCGAATGAGAAAATATTTTGTTGACACCCACCTACGTAGGGAGAAGTGATCGACATAATAAAATAAGAGAAATCAGAGGTCGAACGGAAAGATTTAGGTGTTCTTTTTTCCCACGCGCCATTCAAGAATGGAATGGTAGAGAAGTAATATGAAAATGGTTCGATGAACCCTCTGCTAGGCATTTAAGTGTGAATTGCAAATTAGCCATGCACATGTAGATGTAGATGTGGACTAAGTACTGCCGTCCTTGTCATACCGTAATGTGCTGTAGTGTGCGAGACAGGTTCCTGGCGTTGCATGTCAGAACCTTCCAGAAGTTAGTACCACTGCACAGGTGAATCAACAGTTTCCTAAGTAGGACTTCAGAAATACAACAAACGAATTTTTGATTTGTTAACGTGCAAAGGTCCTTCTATACTGAAAAGTGAAATCACAAAATATAGTTTTATTTTGTTAATATTTAATTTGAAGGTCTAGAATTTTTCTCCCGCTTTACAACATTCAGTGGTTTCTATGGTCTCACTAGAACATTTCGCGCAAGTACTTGTGTGTTTCTTTTTAATTCACCACAGGCAATTTTCTTCACTTCAGCTTTCCATCTTTAATGTCATTCATGAAGACTGGACATCGAACTCCATCATTTGTTTTCCCTTCGTTCGAAATATGAAGGTTAAAACACGTGCCGGAAGCAAGCGTGAGGGTGATTTAGCAGTTAGGCGAGGCAGCAACGCGCGGCCAATCCTCAGTTCCTTCCGGCAGTAGCAGCGCAGGTAGCGCATCGCACCGAACGAACAGAAATCATTTAGGGTCCGACTGCGGGGATTTAAGTGGGCGGCAGACGCCGGAAGGCTGATAGTTGATTAACGGCGGCGCTGATTGCCGCCTGACTCGCCGTCTCTCCCTCGGCAATCACGGCGTCGATTTGTTACCGCTTAGACGGACCCCTCAGCGATCCTCGATCTTTCCGAGTACGGACCGGCGAATTACCTCTGCACTCGGAACGAGAACGTTATTTGCCTGAGCAAGGACTGCCGGTTTATTAATCCTCGGGGGTTTCATTCCTGCGCCCTCTCTTCATCTCTTCCGTAACGTGCACGTGCCACGGGGACGGTCGTTACGTTTACGCGACGGAGAAGAACACGCAGTACCGCCAAATTAACTGATTCACTGACTGCTTATTATCACTGCCAGCCACAGTGACAGTGGCAGAAATAAGACATTGTCGTCGTGGTAAGTTCCTAGTGGGGCGATATGTTATATTCGCTCAACATGTGGCTGACGAGTCTCTTGTCTGATTATAACATTCACATAAATGGGTTGAGTGCTTGTGCGGGGTAGTGTTCTGCTTGTGGTCATATGATGATTCTAAAAATAAAATTTATGAAGATGACCTGCGCGCACAGTCTGTTACTACAAATTCTACCCGCGGGATAATCGAGTTTGAAGACCACATCTAGTGAGCAGATTATCTTTAACAGGTTTTTTTGCAGGTGATTGTCTTCATAGCTTCGATAAATTTTAGAAATGGTGTCATCTTATATCATAACACACAGTTAAAAGTACTCTTCATAAAGCGACTGCTTTACAGTGTAAGGTGCCAGGACATGGGCACTTACACGTTAGCCTACTAACACTAGTACTAATAATAAACGGACTGGCAAGGCCATCAGATCATGACTATTGAATTATGATAAATATGAGACTCTCTCGAGTAGTATTCCCTGCATGTCGGCATGATTAAGTTACTAACTTAAAGCGTTGGTGAAAAGTGTCGGAAGTTGAGAATTGTGGAATATAAAGTCTGCAGCTGGCCCTAGCTCGCCGGGCCGCCGTGGGCGGCAGCTAGCGGTCACCGGAAACGCGGGACAATACGTCGCTTTTGGTGATAGCCCGGCATCCGGAGCCACCTGTGTTGGGCAACACGTGGCCAAGACGGGAATTTCGTTTGCCTAGGGGCGATATGACCTACTCGATCACTGTCTAGGTCTCAGAAATGCCCTTGGAGGGATTTCGGCGATGATAGAGCGTTCGACATTGGCCGAAACGGGGTGTTCTTCCGCCGCGTTTTCGTACACGTGTGAGACGGGAGAATTGTGGTCTGTATCGCAGCACTGCACCAACGCGTGTTCCATGCAGGGTCCAGCGGTTAGAGCTCTTTTTGTGCTCAGAAGCGAGATTTTCACCAACGCTCAACCACTTCCAACAACTTGATCTGGTAGTTATCCTTGCGAGGTGCCGAGTATTTATCAACGCAGCTGCCAGTAACAAGGGCGCGTAATTGCAAATTGTTAATGTGCCATTCTCAGGAGTGTGTGGGTGGACAAAGAAATTCACATTTTTTTTTTTTTGTAAATTTTGTCAGTTCTGGGGGATATCAAATTAAAATGCAAATATTACAATCGAATTATCGACTTCATTGTAGCTTTACCCTGTCCCAGTAAGCTTTACATGTACTCTAGTCACTGCACAGCTTGCCCAACTTGCCCAGCTTCCGAGATCTACAGCGTCAAGAGTGCAGAGAATTCCTAATTTTAGGCATTACTTCTCATCACGGACAATGCAGCGCCCGACAGCCTTCACTTAACGGCCGAGAGTAGCGGCGTTTCCGTATAGTTGTCAGTGATAACAGACAAGCAACAACACGTGAAATGTGAGCTACAACAGCATGTTGAAATCTGGCTGTAATGGGCTATGGCAGAGCATGACCAATGTGAGTGCCTTTGCTAGCAGCTTGACATAGCCTGCAGCGCCTCTGCTGGGCTCATGACAGTAACGGTTGGACCCAACACCACTGGAAAACTGTAGCCTAGTCAGATGAGTCCCGATTTCTGTTGGTAAGAGATAGTGGTAGGGTTCCACCCCACGAAGATATGGACCCAAGATGTCAACAAGGCACTGTGCAATCTGGTGGTGGCTCCGTAATGGTGTGTGATATGATTACGTGGAATGGAGTGTCTCCTGGTTATGTTCTGCTATTTGGTGACCCTTTGCAGCCATTCGTGGACCTCATGCTCCTAAACAACTACGGAATTTTTATGGATGCCAATGCACCACGTCACAAGGTCACAATTGTTAGCAGTTGCTTTGAAGAACATTCCGGACAATTCGAGCAATTGATCAGGCCTCCCAGATTGCTCGACATGAATTCCATCGAACATTTATGGGACATAATCGAGAGATCAGTTCGTGCACAAAATCCTGCACTGGCAGCACGTTCGCAGCTATGGACTGCTACAGAGGCAGCGCTGCTGCAGGGGTCTTCCAACGACCTATTGAGTCCATGCTACGCCAAGTTGTTGCACTACTCCGGGCAAAAGGAAGTCCGACATGATATTAGGGGCCATCCCATAACTTTTGTCGCCTCAATCTACACCTACATACATACTCCGCAAGCCACTGTATGGTGAATGGCTGATTGGTACGTTGTACCACCACAGCTCATTTCCTTTCCTCTTCTACTCGCAAACAGCGCGAAGGAAAACGACTGTCTGTATGCCTCGGTATGAACCCTAATGCATTGCACAACAGAATTACAGGATCATTTTTCGAAACCCTGTTATTGCCTCCCATTGGGTCGCATAACTTTGAAATTTGATTCAAGGGTGCCTACGACCTTCCTCTGTAATAGTACAAAGGCGTGCCGCCCTGCGTCATCACTGACGGGCTCGACGACTCCTCAGACAGCAAGGTATCGACACAGGAGAAAAAATGCCACCACTCAGAAATTTATGTAACGTGGATGGTGTGTTAATGATGCCACTATGGCACCAAATTTCAGCACAATTCTGCCCATAGGCACCTTGGACGTGTCACACGGTGGCAAGGCCTGCGACTTACAAATAAAATGTCTCCCTGTACGAAATTTCAGTTAATTGGGTGTGCGAGTAAAGGTATGGCACATTGACAACGATATATGGGTGTTTGGGTCTGCCCGTGAGTCGTGGCCGTATGGCCGAGGCAGTTAAGCCTACAGCTCGTGTGAAGTGGCAAATTCAGGTTTGAGTACCGGTGCAGCACAGATTTTCATCGTCGACATTCCATTATACAGCCGGAGGTGGTTCATATTCGCAACTACCAATGCATTTCGTGTCTTCCATAGCAGCTATAGTCGGCACAGTGGCTGCTCCAATCGGAAGTACAAGCATATCCGAAGCAACATTCTATCGTATTTCTAAACAAAGGCATAGCAAATTCGTATTCGCATGTGAGTTCACGAAACATCTCTGTAATACTCACGTGCTGATCGGACCCGCCAGTAACAAACCTAGCAGCATGCCTCTGAATTGTTTCAGTGTCATCCTTTAATCTGACCTGGTGGGAGTCCCAAACACTCGACCACTACTCAAGAATTGTCGCACTTGAGTTTTGTAATGCGATCTACTTTATAAATGAGCTACAGTCTCCTAATGAAATGAAGTCGACCGTGCGCCTGCCCTACTACCATGCCTACTTGCTCGTTCCATTTCATATCGATTTGCAACATTCCGTCTAAGTTCTTAATCGAAGTGACTATGTCAAACACCACACAAATAACGCTGTATTCGAAAATTACTAGATTGTTTTTCCTACTCACCTGCATTAGCTTCAATTTTTATTCGTCTAGAGAAATCTCCTATTCATCACACCAACCGGAAATTTTTGCCTGGGGGCTCCTGACGATACTCTTGTCTCTGATTAACATTCACCACCGACGACAACGTACTGGGTCTAATTGCTTAAGAAGTCATCGAGCCACTCAGCTATCCTGCAACCTATTCTACAAGCTAGAACCTTTGTTAAAAGTCTGCAATGGCACTGTGGGCGCCGTGTCAAACGCATTCCGAAAATTATAGGATATGGGTTCCGCCTTTTTGAAACACATTACTTTTTCTGTTTACCCAAACATATTTCAGCACTTCTGAGCCATCATCAGTGGGTTTTTTTTATTGAAAACCGTAAAAAATGAAAATCTTTTAGGTCATGATTGATTTAACAAAGTGGAGCCTAAACAAAGGTCTGTTCGTTTTGCTTCTTACCGTGATTTTACATTATATGGTTTTGCAGGACCAACTGTGTGGTGTCCTACAATGATAGCCTGACATCTGCAAACCAAACGACGTAAATGTAAATTTCATTGGTGAGTTAATACATCCATCCCTTGATTTAAAAAAAGAAGTTTTGATTTTTCGCATCTTTAATACTAACTCTATCCGCAGCAAGATTCACATACAGTACCCAAACACATGGTGTAACAGATGTCAGTGCAGATATTTCTGTTGGTGATTGAGGATCGTTCATTGAAAAACACAAAACACTGCATCAGTATTTACATCATTTGCAGACTAGTAGTTATAGCTATTACACATCATATTAGGTTGGGTAGTACCTCCAAGTACATGTAGCAAGAGCAAGTCACTGATGTTTATTTTCCTCTATGCAGCAGGTCAGGTGTTGAAATGTGGATGCACGGACACAAAATGTTTAGTGTATGCTGACAGGCGTAGTCCACTTAGTGCTTCAGTTATGACCGTGCAGAAAACATTAATAGTAAATTACATGATGTGCTTGTTGGAAGACAGATACAGAGAAAAAATAACCAACACAATGATGGATGTACGTAGTAATGTAGCACATATAAAAATATCTGCACTTATGCCCATTACACTCTGTATATCACTGAATATATGTACAAAATTATAATACAGTAGGACACATTATGCAGGAAATATGATATAGAAATTGAGTTGTGTGAAAACGAAACTGCAGGACAAAATTCGCTAGAGATACAGGTATCCCTGTCAACAGGAGAAGGAGAGGGAGGGAGGAGGAGAGGTAGGAGGGGAGGGAATACTGGTTCTAAGCAGTATCTGCGTATCAGCGTGATCATATGTGCAGCTGTCGCCACTCTCTCCTAGTGAGATCTTTTGGGGTCAGTTTCTGTGGTGGTTGTGTTGGTACAATGATTTTTCTCAATTCCCAGCAAGTGTGTTGTATTATGACCCATTGTTTATGAGTGATGGTTTTTGTGTATGACAGTTTCAAGCACCCTCTGGTGGCTGTATTGTGGACTAGAACAGTCAGTCTTCAAACTTCGAGGTGAACGTATAAACATACAGTCAGAAAATGTGGTGGAAAGTGGGGGGCAGCGGAGTGTGGGGAACAATTCAATGCGATCAAATTCAAATAAAGTAAAAAGTGGGAGGAGAGGGCTGGGACATTTCCCAGGAGGGAGCAAAATGGCTCTGAACTAAACGGCACAGGGGTGACAAGAAAAGTGTCACTTTTCCCAGAGATGTGAAGGAGTACACCACTAACTTGCTGTGGCTCAAGCAAATGTTACCCTCTGAGGGGATTTTGAATTTTCACCACATGCATGTTTAATGGGTAAAGGTATTGGACTATAACTTTGAATATGGTGAAATGAACAGAAAAACTAAACAGACTTAAACCTTGGGAGTTAATGAAAGTGGTAAAATTCATATGTGAATGAAAAAAATGAACAGTCGCCAGACCAACTGGGCACATTAATTTGGAAAGATGTGTTTAAGAAAATTTGATAATGGTTATTAAAGGTACTTTTCTTAATATTTCCTTTTCAATAGCACACAGGATGGAAACTGACATAGGGCACTCTGAGCTGTGTATAGCATCAGTTATCAATAATGCACACATCAGTAATCATAGAAAGCCAATTTACACTAAACTCATACTAATACCAGCTACACACAAGATCATTACTTGAACCAATATTGAAATATAGCTGCATGAAGTACAAGACTAATTTTGGACATGAGGGGCTTCTATGTTAACTGACATGTAAAAACATAAATAAAGATAAATAATATCATAATTACACTGTTTATACAGTTCCAGATTTCCTTTGCAGCAATAAGAGTCCAATTATCTTTCTAATATGTGAAGAATATGATGGGGGGCCCATAGTGTCACTACTCAAGCTACAAGATTATTTCAGTAGAAGAGACTAATTCAAACAAAGTTAATCCTTAACTTCACTTGAACTAGTTTATATTTTACTTTGCAAGGCAAATAATTCAACACTAAGCTCAATTAAACTTTGAAAAAAGTAACTTAAAAAAAACTGAACTCACGGCTCTTGATGTTCGAATGTTCTATAAAATCTCTTCATGGCTTCGGATTTTCAACGTATTAGAGCCATTCCTTTTTGCTGGGAATTCCAAACAATAGCTAGATCCACATCCAAGGCAAAATTTCATTGTAAAGCAACTTACAATTGCCTCTCTTGGAACCGTGTACCGTGTACCGTGCTACAGCTGGCCACTTACTGTGTACCGTTCCCACAAAGGAGCTAAACAGTTCAACTGCAAAACCACCTTTTACACCGCGCCATGCCACTTTCGTTGTGGAGGGACTTCACTACAGCTTTTACATTTTACATTACAAGTGCCCTAAGCATGAACCAGCATCCAATTGACATTGTCTTTCTTATAAATATACACACATTATAAAAATTCATTATTTTAACAAATCATTTTGCTTTTTCCAGATATATATATATATATATATATATATATTACAAAACTCTAAATATCCTCTCCAAATTAAAGACTTTAACTAGCAAAGAATACACACTTCATAATTGCAGCTACACAATTACACAGACTAAACCTGCTTCTAATCGATATAAGTGTTACAGGATGTGACGCCCCCTCTCCTCTTTTGTTGTCGTTGTTGATGTTGAGCCGCTACTGCTACAGCTCGGTCGGTGGAATGGAGACGCGACGCGCAGTGATGGTTGTACCCGTCGGATAACGTGGAACAGTACCTGAAAATCTATAAAGAAAATTGTTCTTCGCGGAACGTATGAAAGTCCGTTTGCGAGTCCGCATTGTCTTAACAGCGATGCGAACTGCTGATTTTAATTGTCTGTTACGGTTTTATGATGATTTGCTATGCCCGGTTAGTTAGTTATTGCAGTATTGAGTGAATCATTCATCACCGGCGTCGTTTCACACCACTGAAGCGAGGAAAAATTCATTTGCGGTTCAGTATCAGTAGTTGTTGTTACGTTGCTAGGCAGAATTGTTCACTACAGCACGACGCAAATCCAGAGATAATCTGTAATGCTATCTTGCTTTCGTGCGTCGTAATATTACTTCGTCAAAACATTCCATTCAATGCTCAATGTTCAATGTCAACTAAAATGTTCACAGTTAATTAATTTTGATCATCAACTATCACACAGTTCAATTGATGATGGAGCCAACACGTGAGCTTTCCATTACTGACGAACAATTTTTATTGCTCCTTCTTAGCTGTTAGTTTATCATCATCACACCACACGCATACCGATGGATCAGATCAATTACGATTCTTTTCAGTTCGGTGATGGTGACAATTACGACAACTTTTACAATCGGTGTATTTGTATTATTTTCATGTGGTCGTATTAATGTTTCCTACTCAAGGCTAATCAGGTATTGCAGTCTTCGATACTATGTCCATTCTTCGTTGTAACTGTTCACTTTGATGAAGGTTGAGTCCAACAATAATATCTCCAATAATCTGAGTTAATTAACTCGTCGTACACTATCAGAATATCACTTCAGTTCAAGTTCTGAAGTCAGAATAACTGAGAAGTCCGCGCATCTCTATCACGCAATAGTACTTTTATTGAATAAAAACAATCTCGTAGCGTTCCGTTTGTAGTACTATAACAAACGGTGCTCTCTCACGAATTGATAGCAAGCAAGCTAGCAAGCGACTAACATTTCCATGATCGAGCATTGTAGACGCATTTAATTTCCTTTTCGCCGCGTTTACAATTGTCTTTCACAAAAAAATGTTATCTCTGACCGACATGTTAATTTGGACTTAACTTTCGTCGTACTGATTTGCAGTTATTACTGAGATGTTTGATAGCTAATTAAAAATAACCTTTCTTTCTTTCTACCTTTATATTATGACATACTCAGTAATTATTGAAATTGGTGTTCATCAAAACTTTAAGGTGTTATATTATTGTCAAAGTTGTCGTACCTGTCAGGATAACATTGTTCCCTACTTTAAATTGTTATGACATTCTTATTTGGGTTTTCGGGTTTCTTGGGGTGTTACAAAGAGGAATGGGGATGGGAGGGGTGGGGTGTTTGTCAGGAGGACGGAGTAACCCCAGGGTGTAATAAATCAGTTAGCATAACAATAAGTATCTCCACGAGTCATAAATCAATTATTGGAACAATAGATTAAGGTGAGGGGGAGGGGTGGTCCTTGATCAGTTTAATTAACTACCATTTCAATTTAATATCAGAGTGGCCCCAGAACCAGCTTTCCCACAATACCCACCTATTTTTACTTTTATCACAGCGACCTTATTACAATACTACTAAATTCTTTCCAGAACTACCTATATTTGGTTGTGTGGAAGGGTATGAGAATTTGGTAACTGCTAATGCCAGTGTCACAAAATGTAGCACATCAATGGTAAAGTTAACTACGTAGCAGCTGTTCAACCTAGAGGATCTCCTCATTATGAATCTATGGAACAAAAAGAATATGGTAGTCTGTATTGACTTCTTCATCGAGGTCCTTTTCCTCTGCAGCCTACACGACCATATGCTTTCAGTGGAGAATACTCGGGATTCTCTCTTCTGGCTATAAAAGCAAGAGAAGGTACGTACAATTCGAATAAAATAATGTTGACTGGCAGATCTCAGTTTTGGGAGGTGGGGAAGGGGAAAGAATGCTACCAGCTGCACACGACAATGCTCTACATGCATCTACAAAGCAGGCAAAACTGCGACCACGAATCATTTGAGATACGAGGTTGGCGGATGGTCCCTACAAGTCGACTCTCTGAAATGGTAATCACAAACTAATTTTAATTAAAGTATAATGCCATTTGCAACAATGGCTCCACACACTTAGAATAAAAGTTAGTAATTACAGTAATGAAGGAAGCCATTAAGATACACAACATGGTATGATAATTCTGCCCCCAGTGTATTCGCTGCTTAGGTAGAGAGTGACGTACTGTTGTGAGACTGAGAAGCTGCATGTCAGGGAAAATAAACAGCAGTCGGTGAAATCCAGGATGCAGTGGAGCACTCCATCTAAGCCACTTCGCAAAATGAAATTCGAGTCACCGTCTACAGGTGAGAAGTATCTTTCGGTGCACGGGCTTTGCGTCAACAAGGTATTTTGCCATTGATGATTACTTGTTCAGAAAGGAACAGATAAGAGATCATGAGGAAAGGGCTCTATATTTGTACTGCCCAAAAGAAAAATGTTTGTATTTTGCAATTCGGATTCATTGCAAAAACCTTTAGATTACTGTTAAGGTGTGGAACAAAAAATCTGCCAAAACGTGTGGATAAAACAGTCGAAAAATTACAACCAGGCAGGCCATTATACCGGTTGCAATACTGAGGTGAGCGACTGGTGTCCTTGCTAATATTGCCCCGCAGAAACATTCACTTATCTCATTATACAGTTCCAGCACGCATATGTTGATGAAAACGATGTTATGATTTTTTAAATATCTGTAAGTTTCGACTTACTGGAAGGTCGATCGCATTTCGTTCGCATGTGACCCACACATCATGTTGTGATGTACCTCCTTTTGACACATATTACAGGAATGCTCATATCGCTCTGTCTGAGCATCTCAGCCAACAGATGGGACCGATTATCTGCTTGCGGAGGTTGAACAAGTGAACGAACCTGACTAATGCTTGCTTGTTGTCAGTCGTACGGATGGATCAAACACCGTCACATTTACGCGCTGCACATATGACAGCTGAAACTAAATAGCTTACACGTATGACCCTACAGTCGTAATTCTGGGCGTGTTAAGTTTACAAACTGAATACAAATAAAGCTGATTAATGATTAATAATTGTGACACATCCCTTAGGAGAAATATTGGTTGGCAATACTGACGATTTAAGTTTAGATATAGTGATAATTTATTCATTAATGATAAACACAATAATCAGACCAGTGGCCTCACAAATAGAATGTAGATATAGTGTCAAATAAACAAACAATAGTAACATTCCAGAAACCTGAGCATAGCCACTGGATGAATTGTTGTTGTTGTTGTGGTCTTCAGTCCTGAGACTGGTTTGATGCAGCTCTCCATGCTACTCTATCCTGTGCAAGCTTCTTCATCTCCCAGTACCTACTGCAGCCTACATCCTTCTGAATCTGCTTAGTATATTCATCTCTTGGTCTCCCTCTACGATTTTTACCCTCCACGCTGCCCTCCAATGCTAAATTTGTGATCCCTTGATGCCTCAAAACATGTCCTACCAACCGATCCCTTCTTCTAGTCAAGTTGTGCCACAAACTTCTCTTCTCCCCAATCCTATTCAATACCTCCTCATTAGTTACGTGATCTACCCACCTTATCTTCAGCATTCTTCTGTAGCACCACATTTCGAAAGCTTCTATTCTCTTCTTGTCCAAACTGGTTATCGTCCATGTTTCACTTCCATACATGGCTACACTCCATACAAATACTTTCAGAAACGACTTCCTGACACTTAAATCTATACTCGATGTTAACAAATTCCTTTTCTTCAGAAACGATTTCCTTGCCATTGCCAGTCTACATTTTATATCCTCTCTACTTCGACCATCATCAGTTATTTTACTCCCTAAATAGCAAAACTCCTTTACTATTTTAAGTGTCTCATTTCCTAATCTAATCCCCTCAGCATCACCCGATTTAATTTGACTACATTCCATTATCCTCGTTTTGCTTTTGTTGATGTTCATCTTATATCCTCCTTTCAAGACACTGTCCATTCCGTTCAACTGCTCTTCCAAGTCCTTTGCTGTCTCTGACAGAATTACAATGTCATCAGCGAACCTCAAAGTTTTTATTTCTTCTCCATGGACTTTAATACCTACTCCGAACTTTTCTTTTGTTTCCTTTACTGCTTGCTCAATATACAGATTGAATAACATCGGGGAGAGGCTACAACCCTGTCTTACTCCCTTCCCAACCACTGCTTCCCTTTCATGCCCCTCGACTCTTATAACTGCCATTTGGTTTCTGTACAAATTGTAAATAGCCTTTCGCTCCCTGTATTTCACCCCTGCCACCTTCAGAATTTGAAAGAGAGTATTCCAGTTAACGTTGTCAAAAGCTTTCTCTAAGTCTACAAATGCTAGAAACGTAGGTTTGCCTTTTCTTAATCTTTCTTCTAAGATAAGTCGTAAGGTTAGTATTGCCTCACGTGTTCCAACATTTCTGCGGAATCCAAACTGATCTTCCCCGAGGTCCGCTTCTACCAGTTTATCCATTCGTCTGTAAAGAATTCGCGTTAGTATTTTGCAGCTGTGACTTATTAAACTGATAGTTCGGTAATTTTCACATCTGTCAACACCTGCTTTCTTTGGGATTGGAATTATTATATTCTTCTTGAAGTCTGTGGGTATTTCGCCTGTCTCATACATCTTGCTCACCAGATGGTAGAGTTTTGTCATGACTGGCTCTCCCAAGGCCATCAGTAGTTCTAATGGAATGTTGTCTACTCCCGGGGCCTTGTTTCGACTCAGGTCTTTCAGTGCTCTGTCAAACTCTTCACGCAGTATCTTATCTCCCATTTCATCTTCATCTACATCCTCGTCCATTTCCATAATATTGTCCTCAAGTACATCGCCCTTGTATAAACCCTCTATATACTCCTTCCACCTTTCTGCTTTCCCTTCTTTGCTTAGAACCGGGTTTCCATTTGAGCTCTTGATATTCATACAAGTGGTTCTCTTTTCTCCAAAGGTCTCTTTAATTTTCCTGTAGGCAGTATCTATCTTACCCCTAGTGAGACAAGCCTCTACATCCTTACATTTTTCCTCTAGCCATCCCTGCTTAGCCATTTTGCACTTCCTCTCGATCTCATTTCTGAGACGTTTGTATTCCTTTTTGCCTGCTTCATTTACTGCATTTTTATATTTTCTCCTTTCATCAATTAAATTCAGTATTTCTTCTGTTACCCAAGGGTTTCTATTAGCCCTCGTCTTTTTACCTACTTGATCCTCTGCTGCCTTCACTACTTCATCCCTCAGAGCTACCCATTCTTCTTCTACTGTATTTCTTTCCCCCATTCCTGTCAATTGTTCCCTTATGCTCTCCCTGAAACTCTCTACAACCTCCGGTTCTTTCAGTTTATCCAGGTCCCATCTCCTTAAATTCCCACCTTTTTGCAGTTTCTTCAGTTTTAATCTACAGGTCATAACCAATAGATTGTGGTCAGAGTCCACATCTGCCCCTGGAAATGTCTTACAATTTAAAACCTGGTTCCTAAATCTCTGTCTTACCATTATATAATCTATCTGATACCTTTTAGTATCTCCAGGGTTCTTCCATGTATACAACCTTCTTTCATGATTCTTAAACCAAGTGTTAGTTATGATTATGTTGTGCTCTGTGCAAAATTCTACCAGGCGGCTTCCTCTTTCATTTCTGTCCCCCAATCCATATTCACCTACTATGTTTCCTTCTCTCCCTTTTCCTACACTCGAATTCCAGTCACCCATGACTATTAAATTTTCGTCTCCCTTCCTAATCTGAATAATTTCTTTTATTTCATCATACATTTCTTCAATTTCTTCGTCATCTGCAGAGCTAATTGGCATATAAACTTGTACTACTGTAGTAGGTGTGGGCTTCGTATCTATCTTGGCCACAATAATGCGTTCACTATGCTGTTTGTAGTAGCTTACCCGCATTCCTATTTTCCTATTCATTATTAAACCTACTCCTGCATTCCCCCTATTTGATTTTGTGTTTATAACCCTGTAGTCACCTGACCAGAAGTCTTGTTCCTCCTGCCACCGAACTTCACTAATTCCCACTATATCTAACTTCAATCTATCCATTTCCCTTTTTAAATTTTCTAACCTACCTGCCCGATTAAGGGATCTGACATTCCACGCTCCGATCCGTAGAACGCCAGTTTTCTTTCTCCTGATAACGACATCCTCCTGAGTAGTCCCCGCCCGGAGATCCGAATGGGGGACTATTTTACCTCCGGAATATTTTACCCAAGAGGCCGCCATCATCATGTAATCATACAGTAAAGCTGCATGCCCTCGGGAAAAATTACGGCTGTAGTTTCCCCTTGCTTTCAGCCGTTCGCAGTACCAGCACAGCAAGGCCGTTTTGGTTATTGTTACAAGGCCAGATCAGTCAATCCTCCAGACTGTTGCCCTTGCAACTACTGAAAAGGCTGCTGCCCCTCTTCAGGAACCACACGTTTGTCCGGCCTCTCAACAGATACCCCTCCGTTGTGGTTGCACCTACGGTACGGCCATCTGTATCGCTGAGGCACGCAAGCCTCCCCACCAACGGCAAGGTCCATGGTTCATGGGGGGGGACTGGATGAATACACTATAAAAATATCCGCGTAGCAGTTGTTCTTAGTATTCTGTCAATGTCTGTGCATCGGTATGCTGTATCCTTATTTCAGACTTTTATAGGGTGCTGGGAAGTGTCTCTGTAAACTATAAGTCCAGGATGTACTAGGATATTCAAAATTTCTCGTAAGTGTTACAACAGCAGTATGGACACTAAAGATTATTTACACCTCAAGACGACATCTGAGTACTGATTCATATTTTCCAAAAACGTAAAATATTGACATGGTACATAGATGGTTGGGTCGTAAGGAAAAATAGCAATACGGAACAAATGTATCACTTGGATTGCGTTCGGTCAAGAATTACGTAGCGTGATAGGACAAAAACAATTCCTTTGATCATACTGCACCTTTAGAAGGTTAGTTAAACATGCAGGAGGTGAATTACCCCTGCTCGGCAATAGATTAGAAATCACGAGTCTGTCGCCCACTCATGAGTCCAAAATGGTTCAAATGGCTCTGAGCACTATGAGACTTAACTTCTGAGGTCATCAGTCCCCTAGAACTTAGAACTACTTAAACCTATCTAACCTAAGGACATCACAAACATCCATACCCGAGGCAGGATTCGAACCTGCGACCGTAGCGGTCGTGCGGCTCCAGACTGTAGCGCCTAGAACCGCTCGGCCACTCCGGCTGGCCGCTCATGAGTTCAAGAGAAGCGGCTAGCTGAATTAACCGAATGAAGGTAAGTGAAACGCACATTTACATAAGTTCCATACAGCTTGATAAACTCGGCGCGGGTTTAACAGTGCCGTGCTTACAAAATTTTAAGCCACCCATCGTCGAGTGGAGGTGGTATCAGACACGCCTTTCCAGAGACTCGGAGTCTGCCCCACTCGGGATCGACCGCCATAACTGCAGTCTGTCAACGCCAAATTCTCGAAGAAAATTCCTCTCGGGGTCTATCGTGACAACATGCTTCTGCTGGTGTCGGAGCCTCAGAATGTTTTTCGTCCTCCCTATCTCACTAACACCTAGCCTCTCCTAACAAAAATGCATAGCTTGTTTCGTCCAATAAAAATCGTACAACCATCGATTCGCCAATCAGGCGCGAGAAATGAGTGTTTGCCGTACCCTTCCACATGAAGTTTAGTGAGTGGTAAATCTGATTATACCACCCGTTAGTGGAAAAGTGCGCTGTTCACCGAATTCTGTGGCGCCATTTAGTCGTGACAATTACTATTTTGTGAGCACAGTAATGTTACCATCAGCATTGTCTCGCCACACGACCTTTCCATGGAGGGGTGTGTCGCAGACCAGGTGGCGCCAAAAAGAAATATGAAGACGTAGTGCAGGAGGCATGTCTACCACCAGAGAACAAGAGCCTCGATCTCACTCCAGTTGTGAAATGGTGATCAAGGGGTTCGTTTCGCAAAAGACAAGACGCCATGAGTGATTACTGTATTGGCTCTGGCTTGGAGGGTTGCTAAGTCGCACAATCATCTTCGTATGTGACTACATCACGGAAGGAAAATGGATGGCCGTGTTTCACCTGGGCAGCCTTTCCCCCAGTGATGCCAACTTGGTCGGCAGGCTTGGGGCAATGCGTTCTCTTTCTAGAGACCATATTGTGCTAAAAAGGGGACCTCCTGTCTGTGTCTTACATGATGCGTTTCTCGGCTAGGGTGTGCGTCAATACACAATATGGAATGCATGCATAGGAAGAATTTAACAAAGCAACAGAACTTTATATTTGATTAAAATGTTGAACATTTAATATTCTTCTCGGGTCTGCAGCCGAATAATGAAGTCATCTTGACACAATATTTCTGCGGTACACCTGGCCACCTCTTCAGGCGATTATGCTATTACACAAACCCGCCGGGACTGAATTAAGACTGCGTGCGGCGGCGCCTTTTTACGCCGCGGTAGGCCAACACTGCATGCACAAGGAATCGTCGTAACTGCCCTCTAGCGCATGTGAACATGTAGCAGCCCAGAGGTGGTAGCTGGCGAAATCGATAAACCTCTGCCAGAAACTAGTGCGATGGCTGAATGAAGGCCGTTGATTTTTAAGACAGTGCTCTGTCACCGCAAATTTCTCACGCCGAAACACCGGTTTGTACAAAATCCGCTGCCATTGTGGGAAAGCCTGTACTGGTCTTTGCAATTCGTATCACTCTGGTCTGATGTGTTGAGTACCAGCGCCACGTTTGTTTCACCCTGAGAATTCTGCGCTGACAGTGCACTGTCTTATCAAGGAACATAAAATGTTGTATGAAGAGACAAAAATGCTTCCAACTAAGTCTTGCTATTGGGACTGTGTTTTAAGAGGAAGCAGTGTAATTCGACTACCTGTCAACTGATGACGTACGCAGCTCCCGTCTGGTGATATGCAGCTCCCACACGACTGCGCCGCCTGCAGATCATACAGAACAAGGTGCAACGAATCATCAGCAATGCTCCACGCTACACACGCACCGTGGATCTTCACCATGAATACCGCCTTGATACCCTCAAGGAAGTATTCAAGAAACACGCCACACGACTATACAGGAACTCGAGACACTCGAACAATCCTTTCATCCTCACTCTGGGAAACTACGATCACAACCACAGGTGGAAACACAAGCGGCCAAAGACACTGCTAGCTAGGGCATAACCACCTATGGTAAACTAACATACGTAAACAGCGACAAACGCCGGTAAGCCCCTGCATATCAGCAACACTGACTGGTAACTACCAGCTGCTATTAGAGCCGACCAACAGGCCACAGCAGGGACACCGACGAGCTCGCCCACAGACGCACGAACAATCTGCCAACACTCCCTCACACCGTGCCTCCGGTATGTGACCGATCGGACACGAGACCGATAACAAACCTAACTGTTGCAGGTTGCAGGACGCTGAACGAGGACTCTGTACCAGCACCCAGCGCCAGCCGCCGAGCAGCACAAACGCACAACGTCAAGGTATCGACATGCATATACCCACTACTAACAAAGCCTATCCTTGCACAACCTATCGCAGGCAGCAAGACAACCGCTACTGCTCTTGCCGCCCGACCAAACTTTCGCAGAGGTTTTTTTCCCTTGGCTCTCGCTTTGGCACTTTTTTTCCTCTGCCCTTCAAACCGCTACCCTTCGTCAGATTTCGACCAATCTATCTCCAGATGAGCGCGTATTAATGGTTAATCCTAACCAGACGTACGCAAACATCGCAGTACCCACATCCTGCGACACCTCACTTTAGTGAATACTAACTCCTATACAGAGATGGCAGTAGACCTTTTGTGTTGGCCATCATGCCGGTGTGGGCGTGGAGGGGCTCCACCTCTATTTAAATTTAAACTTTTTAAGTAAGATTTGTAATCCTGTTTTATCAGATATTGAAAAGCAGATTCAGCATTTAGCTAGCTTCCACCAATGGGGAGCTATACATTCACTTGCGCTAGAGAGCAGTTACTACGATTTCTTTCAAACACATTTTTGGCCTTCTGCGTATAAATTTCTAGCGGGCTCCGTGGTATAGCTTACTGAAGATAGCAGCCAGGTGGAGCGCGGAAATATTGTGTCAAGATGAGTTCATGATCCGGCTGCAGACCAGAGAAGAGTGTCATCAGTTATCACGCAGGAAAAACTTATTTAGTCTTATGTTAACTGTTGCCTTACAACCAACATACGAGCACGCATGAGTTGTTATTGATTGCGTTCTTGCAACTGTTTTTGTCATTTAGCATTACAATTCTCATCTTTTCTCTGTTAGCGTGCCGTGAGTAGCCTAACATGAAATGAGTCAGTCAGTTACTTGACAACCTCTAATTGGTAGACCTATTTCAACTTACTCGTATCATATTACACTCCTGGAAATTGAAATAAGAACACCGTGAATTCATTGTCCCAGGAAGGGGAAACTTTGTTGACACATTCCTGGGGTCAAATACATCACATGATCACACTGACAGAACCACAGGCACATAGACACAGGCAACAGAGCATGCACAATGTCGGCACTAGTACAGTGTATATCCACCTTTCGCAGCGATGCAGGCTGCTATTCTCCCATGGAGACGATCGTAGAGATGCTGGATGTAGTCCTGTGGAACGGCTTGCCATGCCATTTCCACCTGGCGCCTCAGTTGGACCAGCGTTCGTGCTGGACGTGCAGACCGCGTGAGACGACGCTTCATCCAGTCCCAAACATGCTCAATGGGGGACAGATCCGGAGATCTTGCTGGCCAGGGTAGTTGACTAACACCTTCTAGAGCACGTTGGGTGGCACGGGATACATGCGGACGTGCATTGTCCTGTTGGAACAGCAAGTTCCCTTGCCGGTCTAGGAATGGTAGAACGATGGGTTCGATGACGGTTTGGATGTACCGTGCACTATTCAGTGTCCCCTAGACGATCACCAGTGGTGTACGGCCAGTGTAGGAGATCGCTCCCCACACCATCATGCCAGGTGTTGGCCCTGTGTGCCTCGGTCGTATGCAGTCCTGATTGTGGCCCTCACCTGCACGGCGCCAAACACGCATACGACCATCATTGGCACCAAGGCAGAAGCGACTCTCATCGCTGAAGACGACACGTCTCCATTCGTCCCTCCATTCACGCCTGTCGCGACACCACTGGAGGCGGGCTGCACGATGTTGGGGCGTGAGCGGAAGACGGCCTAACGGTGTGCGGGACCGTAGCCCAGCTTCATGGAGACGGTTGCGAATGGTCCTCGCCGATACCCCAGGAGCAACAGTGTCCCTAATTTGCTGGGAAGTGGCGGTGCGGTCCCCTACGGCACTGCGTAGGATCCTACGGTCTTGGCGTGCATCCGTGCGTCGCTGCGGTCCGGTCCCAGGTCGACGGGCACGTGCACCTTCCGCCGACCACTGGCGACAACATCGATGTACTGTGGAGACCTCACGCCCCACGTGTTGAGCAATTCGGCGGTACGTCCACCCGGCCTCCCGCATGCCCACTATACGCCCTCGCTCAAAGTCCGTCAACTGCACATACGGTTCACGTCCACGCTGTCGCGGCATGCTACCAGTGTTAAAGACTGCGATGGAGCTCCGTATGCCACGGCAAACTGGCTGACACTGACGGCGGCGGTGCACAAATGCTGCGCAGCTAGCGCCATTCGACGGCCAACACCGCGGTTCCTGGTGTGTCCGCTGTGCCGTGCGTGTGATCATTGCTTGTGCAGCCCTCTCGCAGTGTCCGGAGCAAGTATGGTGGGCCTGACACACCGGTGTCAATGTGTTCTTTTTTCCATTTCCAGGAGTGTATATTATCAGAACCACATGACGTTGCGCGATCTTGAATGAGGCAGTGCTGTTCTTGGTCGTACGTTCTCACCGCACATTCAAATCTCCCACCTGTAGAAGAGACTATATCGCCATTTTATTACAGATGTGTTGCCAATTGTGCAACTTTTCTGTACATTTGTCTTCTGGAACCAATGGAAGTACTGACTGTGGTAGGGAATGAGATAGTTCGCTTAATTTATTTTATCAGAGATAACAATAGCTGTTTTGGAGCCTGCAAACGACATGTACATTGCTGTTAATATAGCACATCGCCCGTTTCTGATTCGACTGACAGTACAAGCAACTGGCACACATTACGACACTAGTGGCAAACGAAGCATGAACAACCCTCTATCAAAGATTGACATGAACGAAGTTGTATTTACATATTATACAAATTATACACTGCATATAATGACGATCACAACGTTTTGCAGCAATGAACAAATAATCTTCGGAAACATTTCGCAAGTTTGCATATCCTTTAGGAGCTACAAGCCATTTTTATATGTGTGATGGTGAAAGTAGACGTTTACGGGCCGTTGTCGAATCAGTTAACGTAGTGGAGGTCAGCGGTGGTCACGCGTATGGTATCATCAGTGCCACCACCACGGCAACTGCATAGACGGTCAATACCGCTGTTCTATCGCGTCCGCTTTGTAACTTTGTGCCAGGAAGGGATCTCAACAAGGGAAGTGTCCACGTGTCTCGGAGTGAACCAAAGCGATGTTGTTCGGATATGGAGGAGATACAGAGAGACAGGAACTGTCGATGGCATGCCTCGCTCAGGCCGCCCAAGGGCTACTACTGCAATGTATGACCGCTACCTACTGATTATGGCTCGGAGGAACGCTGACAGCAACGCCACCAGGTTGAATAATGCTTTTCATGCAGCCACAGGACGTCTTATTACGACTCAAACTGTGCGCAATGGGCTGCATGATGCGCAACTTCACTCCCGACGTCCATCGTTGCAACCACAACACCATGCAGCGCTGTACAGATGGGCCCAACAACACGCCGAATGGACCGCTCAGGACTGGCATCACGTTCTCTTCACCGATGAGTGCCGCACACATGCCTTCAACCAGACAATCGTCAAAAAAAAATGGTTCAAATGGCTCTGAGCACTATGGGACTTAACATCTATGGTCATCAGTCCCCTAGAACTTAGAACTACTTAAACCTAACTAACCTAAGGACAGCACACAACACCCAGCCATCACGAGGCAGAGAAAATCCCTGACCCCGCCGGGAATCGAACCTGGGAACCCGGGCGTGGGAACCGAGAACGCTACCGCACGACCACGAGATGCGGGCAGACAATCGTCGGAGACGTGTTTGGAGGCAACCCGGTCAGGCTGAACGCCTTAGACACACTGTCCGGCGAGTGCAGCAAGGTGGAGGTTCCCTGATGTTTCCGGGTGGCATTACGTGGGGCCGACGTACGCCGCTGATTGTCGAGGAAAGCGCCGTAACGGCTGCACGATACGTGAATGCCATCCTCCGTCCTATTATGCAACCATATCGGCAGCATATTGGCGAGGCATTTGTCTTCATGGATGACAATTCGCGTACCCATCGGGCACATCTTGTGACGGACTTCCTTCAGGATAACGACATCGCTCGACTAGAGTGGCCAGCAAGTTCTCCAGTCATGAACGCTATCGAACATGCCTGGGATAGATTGAAAAGGTCTGTTTATGGACGACGGGAGTTATCTACGTCGAATCGCCGTTGAGGAATGGGGCAATGTGGACCAACAGTGCCTTGATGAACTTGTGGATAGTATGCCACGACGAATGTGGACATGCATCAATGCAAGAGGACGTGCTACTAGGTATTAGAAGTACCTGTGTGTACAGCAGTCTGGACCACCGTCTGTATGGTGGCACAAAATGCAATGTGTGGTTTTCATGAACAGTAAAAACGGCGTAAGTGATGTTTATGTTGATCTCTATTCCAATTTTCTGTACCAGTTCCGTAACTCTCGGAATCGAGGTGGTGCAAAACTTTTTTTATGTGTGTATGATTCTGTTTTCTGTCTTCATTTATAGAGGAATTAACTGTGTTGATTATTCAAAAAAATGGTTCAAATGGCTCTGAGCACTATGGGACTTAACATCTTAGGTCATCAGTCCCCTAGAACTTAGAACCACTTAAACTTAACTAACCCAAGGACATCACACACATCCATGCCCGAGGCAGGATTCGAACCTGCGACCGTAGTGGTCCCGCGGTTCCGGACTGCAGCGCCTAGAACCGCACAGCCACCGCGGCCGGCGATTATTCACGTCTTCTGTTATTTGTTACACCTCCATTCACGGATACAACAAATTAGTGGCAGCGTGGGCTGGTTCTTGAGTTGGCATGTTGGCTTCCTGACCTGGAGTCACGTCCTCATTTCCAGTTCTGTGTCTACATCCATCAGGGGATCGCTGTACAATTTTTTTTGTTTTTGTTTCAGGAGCGGATGGCGTTTGGCTTTTTCATTAGTTTCCTTTCGCGCAGCTTGTCTTAACTTTCCGCTTTTCTTTCTCGCCATAGTGGCCACCCAGCAACAGGAACTTACATCGTTACACTAATTTTTTAAGTTCCAGTCGACGCAGTTATCTCAACTGGTGGACAAGGTGACATTGTTGTTGGAGGCCCACGTGTCGCCCACGCTGACAACAGCTACAGCCACCGATCGACTCCGCCATTCCGCGCATCAGACGCGGCCACAGAGTTGTGGGGTGAATAGAAAATGCAGCTCTTCTAACACTTTGCGGCCTACATTTCGGGTGAAGTTCAACGTTCATATTTCTTTTCTCGGGTTGGTGTAATGATACTGCGCATTTACGATAAGCTTTTCCTCATTATTCAGTCTGAATCTGTTCCTTTCTAAGAGATCACTGTAGCTCTTGGCAAGTATTCAGAGTCCCACGTGTTGGTCGCCGCTGCATTGTATAAGTTCTCTCAAATGAAACGCCAGCGTACAGAATCCTATTGCACTGGCTTACTGAATTATCGGGCATGTCCTGCATCTGCGAACTTGTATGTCCTTGTAGTAAGTCGTACGCAGACGCCATGTTGCGGGACGACATTTCTCAAAATTTTAGTGATTTCCAGATTCAGGCTGAAGTCAAACTATTGGACTCCTCGCTTGAGGATGCCATTCATATAAATGAGGCGCAGCGATTGTTTGAGATCACAGAGATGGAAATGTCGACGCCTGTGGTGACCACCCTCAACACCCAACGGTCTCCTCCACATGGGGTCTTTGTTTCTGCCGGGCGCGGCACACAACCTACAGCTCGCCAGCGGCAGCCGATTAAGGTCAGGTTCTTATACAAAATGATCGAAAATTCTATGTTTTTCTTATTGCGTTGTTTGAAAGGTACATGTGTCTAGAATGTTGGGACGGAACGGCTTTTTAATCCGTGCGTTATAAAACTTTATACAGCCTATTGTTCGAAGCAGTGTCGCGACCGCCGTGAGACGCTCTTCGCTGGAGAAGCCGACTCAGGTAGAAAACTTGTAGTGCTGTGACGCACGTAAGGTGGCAGATTTTAGCATCTTACATGTGATTTATTCAGAAAATAAATGACAAACACCACGCGGGCAGGTATAGCCGTTAGACACAACGATACTAATAGCAACATACCAAGGTTCATAGTGCCACGTAAGATTTAGAGAACTGTGAATATTATCACTGGGAAGGTGGTTTGGACGGACACCAGAAAGAGCTGTTTTGACTTGTAGAACAAGCGAGGTGGCCGGCGGCTGGCCGGAGATTAACACGGCGGCTGCTTCGGTGGCAGAGTGGCATCCGTGACCACAGGGGGCACCGGGCGGGCCTGAGACCAGGAGAGAGCGTGCATGCTACACAGAGAGAGGCTACTTCCCGCCGTTGTGGCAATAGAACGGTTCGAACGGGTCACAAATAGAGCGCGCCCATGAAATGTGGCAAAACCACCCGAAATTTCAGAGTCCTGACTGGCCGAAAACGCATAGGGATACATGTGAGAAGAACTGGAAAGTTTGCTGGCAACAAGAGGTAAGGGCTCTGGTTTCTGGTGTGGTTCTGGGCAGACATGGTGTGTCTCGTCTGATCGGCGACTGGAGGCCTAGCCGTAAGTTTTGTTGCTGGCATTGTGACCGGTGGTCCACCTCCAATTGTTGAGAGTTAGTGCATACGTCTCCACAAAAGCAGAATCATCTGTTGCTCTGCGAAGAAAAAACAGATTTGTGCTCACTTGTGACGTTCGAATGCAACATTAAGTGTTCCTTTCCTGCCGCACACTTGAATCTACCAACTACTCCTGGCATTTGGGCATGTAGATTGTGTATCGACCTGTGACGGACTCCGCAATTAAGCAACTTACGGTCAGGAGTTTGTAGGACGGAAATCACGTCCATGTTTATAGGTAAATTCGACCTTTCACAGGGGAAGGATGACACCACGCCGGTGCCTGGGGCAACCGTCGTAATCTTCACACTGAATTATAGTGATATTAGAGCAAACCGCTGGCAATATAGGGCACTGTAATTGTAAATGAGTACGTGTTCCACTAGCTCTTTGCTTCAGCTCTCTGATTCTGCGTCCGTTTAGGTGGAGCTCCAGTAGAACAACGTGACCCGTATGAACCAACATACGTTAGGGAAAGATGCGTGATAACGAGTAGAGTTTCCATTGTACCAATGGTAGGATAATTAGTTTAGGCAGTTAATTTGATTGGTATTGTATTGTCTTAGATTAGTAACATTGCTCATCCTGTGTTTAATTAATAAATTTTTTATTTCATTACATGCCATAATTAAATTTATTATTATTTCCGTAGGTTGTAAACCACTTATTGAGAATAAAAGTTTTTATTAACAGAAATTATCATTCAAAATTGATGCAAACGGTATTGGGGGTATTATTCGCGCAGTTAAACAGAGCCAAAGTCGGATAGCACTAAATAAGCAAGGATGTTTCATACACATGATATACCTGTACGTTTCACGCACATTCACAAAATCATTTATATTGCAGTATTCATGCAAACATATTCGCCGAAAAAGCTGACGAACAACGAGTGCACCCGTGCCATATCGGCTTTTCTCACCAAGAAGAACGAGGGAATTGCTCCAGAAACAACTTGAATTAGGGGTAGGTTTGATATACGGTCATGGAATTGCCGAGTAAACGCAAGTAACGAAAAACTTTTTGGTAAAATTTTGGTCGAAGTATACGTTTTGGTCCGCCATACTGGATTAGCCATTATGAATATCTAACATCAGATTTGTGTTCAGTGACACCAAAAATATATAACATGTAGTTTCTTCACAAATTGAACTAATAATACATATAAATATTTTCTCTAAACTTCAAACATGTTTCTCTCGAGAACCGATTTGTCGAAACTGCGTGCAGCTTAAAACAAAAACAGTTCAACCTATCAGCTTTTACCTTTCACTCCCGAAAAGTATGCACTTTATTTTGAGCTTGGACCTATAATATATTAAAATTTTTAATATTAAGTGTTTTTTGTAAAGCCATAAAGTGAGAAACAAACCGCCAAAAATCAAACTCTAAGTTAGAGTTAGCACCATATCGTTAAACTGAACGTTATTTCTTTGTGGTTAGGTATAAACTCCCATAAATTTAATGTAGTATTGACAGATGTTACCTATTTTTGATTTCAGATAACTCCTGAGGGGCCACACTGCACGTAGTCTGCATTCTTCAAACTCGCAGACCCTTGATCAGACCATAATTATGGGCGCCTTTTTTTGTACTGAAAATTTAAAATTAAGCTCAAAGTATGATGACTCGTAATCCCCAAACAGATTCTTTGTATGTCTTTTCATTGTCTCAAAGAATTTACGAACTTCACCTATTTTTTGCTTATTCGAATGAAAACCTGGCCTTAACGGCGGCAAATAGCAACCCTTCCCTCAGTGCTGCATCTCTCATGATAGGGACACGTGTCGTTCCACCTGAACCAAATGTCTATTTTTGCAAAAAGGCTGGGCACATCCAAGACAGTTGCTCCAAGAAATTATGTGGCCTGTTAACATGGCCACTTGCGGTGGTCGAGCTATGGATGACCATCAGGTCGATGTCGACGATATCACACTTTCGAACCATTCAGTTTCTGAAGAGTTGATCCCAGTTCAAACCTGCTACATCATTTCCACTGTTCATGAAACATTCCAGGCTCTCCGTTGCCCTCAGTATTCCTCGGTGCTTCTTCGTCTTTTCATTCAGCTGCTTATTCTGAACCAGGATGTCCAATTCCAGCTGCATACTGGGGCTTCCGTAATGTTGATCAATAGGTGCATATTCGAAAAGCTCGGCTTCCCACAACTCAGAGCTCCAAAACAGGTCCTCATCATGCACCATGAGGATGAAGTAGAAAATTAAGGCAATTCCAGCCACAGCGCTTCACTCATACGACAGTCTAACATTTTTGACCTCGACGCTTTTGATATCTTCAGCCTCCAAATATTGGATAATGTGGCAATGATCAATTCCCACATCCCTTCAAAACAGCATCACGAAGCTCTGTGACAAACACCGTCTGGTTTATGAGGACTCTTTGGGTAAGGCAAAAGACTATTTCGCCCACATTACCTTGAAAGATACCCCCTAACTGCGATTCTCCAAAGCACGAGATGTCCCCTACGCCATTCAGGAGGAAGATGTGGCAGACTTGATACAAATGCAAGACTGGGGGGCTACCACGCACATCTCTGTCACTCATTGGGCGTCACCCCATGTCATTGTCAGGAAACCCAGTGGACAGCCTGTAATCCCTGACGCAGTACTTGGCAAATAGGCGGCAAGTGAGCGAGATTGACCTTATGAGAAAGGATTTTCGCATAGATATCGACCGCCTGTGTCTGAATGGTGGCGAATCAGACTTACATCCACTCTGTAATAACAATGATACGTCAAGTAATTTCTAAATGCAATCACACGTCAGGATGGATCAAAAGCAATCCAGAAGATGCTACCAATGTGACAATAATACGGTCGCCTGTCTAATTAGGCATTAACTGAATTTCTTCCCTGTACAGGTCAGTATACATTCATGCAAAACAACAAGTTGTAAACTGCATAATATAGTAGAATTTTAGAACCAGAAAATCTATTGAACTGATAGTTTCATATTCTGTGCTGATATGCAAAATCATGAATACATAACACTACACTATAATGTTTACTACAAAACTTTGTACTGTCTATTAATCTGATTAAAATCGGGCATAGGTTACCCTAGAAATTGTACTTTCGTGTTACACACAAAATGTCAATTTTGATAAAGATAAAACACTGATAAATTTTGATTATTATATTGACTTTAACTTTTGCTGGTGAAGCCAATTTAGAACACTTCAGAGTTCAAATGAATGAGAAGGGGGGGGGGGGGGGGGACCCTGAAACTGTTATGATCGCTGTATTTAAAAAATTGATTTACTGCTCATTTAACTGTCTTTAAATCTGTCTCGAAATAAATAACTTCATTACTATGTCAATATTACAGTTATCTTTCGACTTCGTTAAACCTTCGCTATTCATTTACTAGTTCATTAACAAAACATTTCTTTAAACACCATTCTAATATAGCTAGTTCTGCAAATAATTATTAATAACACAATTTTTAATTTTCATTTCGGGACACTCGGATTGCACAACGTTTGCAAAAGGACCCCGTGTAGGTTAGTTGTGAGGATAATTAAATGATGGAAAAGTTCTGGTAAAATTTGGGTTATTATTGCACCAAACAAACACAGTTCACTGTCTGATCCACACAATTACAGTACTAAAAGTTTCAACCTGCTAGTATCGATGCGGCGGTTGGCGGGCGGCGAGATGGCGAGGCACAGAGCACACATGCAACCACAGCAAATGGCTCTTGATGTATCGGCACTTTAATTCTTCTTAGCGTCGCAATACTTTTCCATTAGTGCCTATGGAAGTTTGCCATGCTGTGTGGGCGTTGGAACGGCATACCTGAGGCTCAGTCAAGCTATGTCTTCCAGGAGAGCCTCCTCGCTCCAGAAGGTGTTGCTCAAACCAGTGCCAAATTCCAACTACTACTGTGTCCGTTGTGACGTGCAGTGCCCGCGCGCATTTTCCCGCGCTCGCCTGCCATCCACCTTTTACCGCTCCCTGACAGACCGGGTATTCACCCGAGGTTTTGCATTCTACATATACTAACGTGTGGACCAGACGCACAATTACAATTTTAAACATCTTACAACAGTTTCAACATTTGTTACATTTCAATTATATTACAATATTACTTGACATTTGACAAACATTAATACTCACATTGAAACTTATATACAGTTTTCTTAACATAATGGCATGAAACAAGAGGAAATGAAATCAGAATTACGCAAGTTTATCGTAAAATCAGACGAAAAGAATTAATTATGTACAATAGCCCAGAGTCGTTGTTGTTACAAGCTCTGTCTTTGTGAAGACTGTAAGTCTATCGTCAATGCACAGTCTTTTGTGGATTCATATCCTCTCCGTCGCCCCAAACAGTTATGGGTAAATTGCAACAGAACGTGTTCTTCTCAAAGATCAATCTCGAGGAGGCCTATCTGCAGTTGCCATTGGATGATGCAGTGAAGTCCTTCCTCACCATCAACACTCACATTGGACTGTTCCATTATCAGCGTCTATTCTTTGGTAGCACTTATGCTCTAGCCGCCTTCCGACAGTTTTTAGACCAGCTGATGTCGAAGATCCCATTCTGCTCCAGTTTTCTGGACAACATCGTTATCTCTGGCAGTTCTCCAAAGAGTCACCTCCAGAACTTGGAATGCAAGAAATGCCAATTTTACTGTAACCAAATCAAATACCTCGATTACGGCATTGACTCCCTTGGTGTTCGCCCTTCCGCTAAACACTTGTGTGCTATTTGGGAGCCGGCCGCGGTGGTCTAGCGGTTCTAGGCGCTCAGTCCGAAACCGCGCGACTGCTACGGTCGCAGGTTCGAATCCTGCCTCGGGCATGGATGTGTGTGATGTCCTTAGGTTAGTTAGGTTTAAGTAGTTCTAAGTTCTAGGGGACTGATGACCACAGCTGTTAAGTCCCATAGTGCTCAGAGCCATTTGAACCATTTTTTGCTATTTGGGAGCTCCCATCTCTGAAGAATCTTGCAGAACTCCAGTCTTTCCCTTCGTATGTTAACCTCAGCAGGAAATGGCTTTCCAGGCATATTATCTTTGCTTCATCCTTGCTGCCCAGTTGACGACAACCTTACATGCTCTCAGAGAAAAAAGTTTCCCTTCGTCTGTTATCCTCAGCAGGAGATGCCTTTCCAGGCATTAAGAAAAGTCTTGCTTAGTGACAGATACCTAGTACACTTTGACCCAGCGAAACCTGTGGTCCTCGCAATGAATGCCTTCCTATGGTACTGGCGTGGTGCTGTCCCAGAAGATTGGTGTCACAGAACCCTCAATTGTTTTTGTGTTGTATTAACAAAGCTCAGGAAATTACAGTGAACTAGAGAATAAGGCCTTGGAAATCGTCTATAGCGCTTCCAAGTTTGATCAGTATCTTTACAGGCAGACATTTTTATGCTGATGAATCACAAGCCTCTCACCAGTTTATTCCAGCCAACTGAACCCATGGTTGTCTGGATAGCACAAAAACTCCAACGATGGGCGCTTCGCCTGCCCAATTATTGAGAAATTATCTATCGCCCACGGCACTCTGCACCAGAGAAGCTACTTTATCTCCTCTTCCTCTCGGATAAGATGTGGAATTTGATTCTTCTAAGGGTGCTTGCCTCCACATTGACCACATCAGTGAAGCTTTTCCGACTGACCAACATTGAAACGTCATGGCCAGGGTACAGAATGGTACACTCAAGCTCCTTCGCCAGTTTATTCAGTCAGGATGTCCTGCAGATAGAAAGCTGCTTCACAATGAATTTCTTCAGCATTCATTATTCCAGTAGGACTCCTTTTCGATCCAAAGTGGGCTTGTGCTCTTACACAGACAAACGAACAGACCCGTAAGTTCATCCGGATAGCTCTGCAGCAGTACGTGTTGGACTTTCTTCAAAAGGACATTGGGACATAGTCTGTTGGCCAGGCGACACTGCATGTGGCTGGGGTGGACAAAGACATTGAATACCTGATCATGGGTTGCAACGAATGCACTGAGAGTGTACCTGTTCCTCACCAACAGACGTCACCTGGCGACAAATTAACGTCGATTTCGTAGGGCCATTTTAGGGCTTGCGGTGGATTGTTGTAGTGGACACTTTTTCCAAATTTCCTTTTGTGTCCCCTATCCATTCTCCAACATCACCGAGTACAGTTCGAGCTCTAGCAACTATATTCTTCCAAGAAGGATTGCCAACTACTATTGTATCAGTTAATGGCCCGCAACTGGTTTCAACAGAATTTACGACTTTCTGTCAGATTAGCGCTCTCCTCATCACACTCTTGCAGTGAAGCAGAATGCTTTATGTGTACCCTCAAGGCACAGATTTTGGAAGTACGGCATTCCCACTCCAAGAAAATGCTCTGCTCCTTTTCTTTCCGACATTCCATACAACTGTTGAAGAAAATAAATTGCTGGCTGAACTTCTGTATGGCGGGTTTAACTGGACTACTCTGCATCTTCTCCATCCTCCTCAGTCCCCGGGCTCTTACAAGTCTTACAGGTCTTAACCAGTGCCCATTCGTGGGAACTTGGGATTAAAGTCAAACCTGTGGGGAGAGCGATTGATGTTATTCATGATGGTCAGGACACCGTCATCACAGGCACCTGAATCAGCTGCGCTCTCACGCTATTCCCAATCCTCATGCAGACCTTTCTGTATCAGACGTTGTCGAAGCAAATGTGTGTGAAATCTTATGGGACTTAACTGCTAAGGTGCTAAGGTCATCAGTCCCTAAGTCGCCGGGACCAACCGCACTGTCCTTGACTGCAGCGCCTCAGACTGCTCGGCTAATCCCGCGCGGCAGTTGTTGAAGCAGATCATTCTGCCCCCTCCCCCCGTCAGTTATTCTTGTTATCCTTGGCGGGTTCCGTACCAACTGCCTGGTTCTATCAGCAGGTTTCTCAGATCGCAGCCGCCGTCGCCACAGCTGCAGCCATCGAAGCCTGCCGCACCTCGGGCAGGGGTGGCGCACCCTCTGCTGCTGCAGCCCCAATCACTGGCGGCCCTGACGTTGCATCTTCCGTCGTAGCAATAGGCAGTGCTGCCAACGCTACAGTCACCACCGAGGAGGCCGCGTCTCCTGTTGCCGCAGCCCTGGCCACTGTCCTCTTAACTATCGGCTCCTGAGACGCCCGTGGATCTGGCTTCACTTATACCGTTGGCAGACTGCTCGTAACAGGACAGGCAAGAAGGCACATTCTGCCTACGGGTTTTTGCCAGTTTTCCTGGAGGTCTGCACAACGAATGCTGGAATTCAGGTCGGCCATTTCACACCCAGTTCCTGGTCTGACCTCATAGCCAAGTCTGTGGCTGGGACCTCCCCATCGTCTTCTTCACACCTCCCTGTACACTACAATGGTGAAGCATTTGTGAGGGGAGGGGGGGGGGGGAGAGTGTGATATCATCAATGCCTCCACCATGATGCCTGCCAGCACGCGGCCACAGGTCACACATCACATAGCCCACGGTGAGGCCTGAGAGAGAGAGACAGGAACAGCGCGTACGTCACGTCGGTAGGCCTGAGGTCGTTTGCTGGCTCAGATAAGCAGACTGTTCTGCTTAACTGTCCTCACTTCTTACAAGATGTAGTGCCTTATGATACCGATAATCGTTTTGGCACCATTTTACTTTTATTGTACCTAGTACAGCCGTTTCAAATTAGGTGTAGGCGTATGGACATCCGATCGTCATAGTACCAGTTATTAGTAAGACTTCGTAATAGCGGATTCCAGTAGACGATGCAATTCCCATTTGTACGTAAATACCCATTTACGAGTTCACAGCCTTAGAAACGCATTACGCCTGCTGATCTTAGCGAGCTCTAGCGTACCCTGATGACGCAGGCGCCGCGGCCTGCCTTTTACTCGTGGGCCTCGCCCCACGGCCAGCAGTTTCCGGCCCCTGACAGCGCGGAGGCGGCTCTTGCACGTGCTGTCCCCCGGTGTCCTAGCAACAACCCGCTGCCGCGCTCTCGCGAAATACCTGCACCTGGCGATATCACAGACTCACCGACGGCTGGCATATTTCTACACCGAAAGGGCTTCACGAGTGCCCGCAGAACACACTACGAAAAATGCAAAAAATTATTTTGTCCGGTTTTTGAATGCAAATACTCTTGCTTGCGCCGCCAGCGCTTCGTAAGCGCATGCAAGACCACCCACACTCGGGAAGTCTCGTCCTGGATTACGCTATTGCTATTGTCACGATGCCGCAACACTCGGATCGTCCTCCGCTGTACTTCAACTCTGCTCCAAAACGGACTGTTCTGGGATCTCTTCCACTCGGCACTCTGATAATCAGTGTCATCCACGGACTCCGCTAATCATTGATCCGGTGGCAGCGCGAGCCAATTCACTGAAGTTTGGAATGAGTCTGTTTTGTGTCTTCGTTTGCAGAGGAATAAGTTGAGTTGATTTCTCACGCTTTCTGCTATTTGTTGTACCTCTATTTATGGATTTGACAATAAGCCCTAATAACATCAGTGACAACGAGTGTTGCAAGGAATATTAAAAAAGTAAGAAAATACTTTTCCTTCGTAAGAATGAGAGAATCCAAATCGCAGAGTATCTTAGTTGTGAATATCAAATATTGTTGTCTGTGGACGAAGATGTGGAGCGCACATTGGTGAAGTCCACAAGCAATGTTCAGTACGCCTTAGACCAGTTGGTCCCGAGCAAGGTTTCCAAGGAATAGAAAGACTCACCATGGTTCGCATAAGTAAAAAGCATTGTTCATTACGCCTTGGAGCAGTTGGTGCCGAGCAATGTTTTAAAGGATAGGAAAGACCCACCATGTTTCACGTAATTATAGGACGATATCGCTGACGTCAACCTATTGCAAAATTACTGAAACTGTTTTATGCGCACGATTAGTTACATATTTGTAAACCAGAAAAGTCCTTTTTGAAAATCGACATAGGTCCAGCAGACAGAGGTCTTGCTAAGCTCAGCTCGGTCATCACGCCTGTGAGATACAGAGCGCTGTATACAACGTTGCCCATGTTGTTACCGTTTTTCCTTCTTCCCACAGGCATTCGATCCGTTTTCCCCTTGTTGTTTAGCGAAGGAAATAGGAGGTGACCAAGCATCGGAACATATTTGTGGTTTGTGTCGGGACTTTAGAACTTAACACGTCGCTCTGAACGGAACAAAGTCCCCTGGAAGGGGCAAAGATTAGGCCTCAACGTCCAGTCGACATCAATATAAACCGATTTTTGAGTACTGTTGATCAGCCTGGGACCTTTATCAGGTTGAGTTAATAGAAGAGTTAGACAAGATGCAACGAAGACTGGCATCTTTCGTCACAGTACAATTTAGTCGGCGTGAGAGTGTTAGTGAAATGCTAAAGAACTCCAGTGGCAGACGGTACAAGAGAGGCCACGAAAATTTTTGTTATTGAAATACCGGCAGATGACTCTCCGGGAAGAGCTGAACGACGTATTACTTCCTCTCACAAACGTCTGGCCGCTAGGAGAAAATCAGAGATTATAGAGCTTTCTGGGCATCATTCGAGAATAGATAAGAGAAGGGGGAAAAGATAACGGGATCAGAATGTGCCACACAGGCACAATGTGAGACAGGTCTGGTGATCGTGCCGGCTCGGGAACTGTCGAACGTCTTGGACACACCTAGCATTGTAGAATGAAGGATTTCACTACCGGATGACATAGCTGTTGATATACTTTTCGGGATGTGAGGTCGTGGTCCAAGAACTTTTCTGCTCCTTACGTTTCGTCCAGGCTGCGCTGGACTTCCTCAGAGGCGCTGCTCCGCTGAGTCTTGCCGACTGACTGGTCGGGTGTCTGAGAGCGACTTATATATTGTAAGAAAGGGGGGCGTGGTTCAGGTGACACGTGATGAGCAGTGATAATCCATAGCAAAGATAAGGTTGACTATCGATTACCACCTTGTCAAAGATAAAAATTGTTAGCAATTTTGTAGAGCCACTGACCATATATCGCTAAGTTTCATAGCCTCCTCTTTCCTATTAAAATTATTGTGATGTTTATAAATTTCAATAGCTTCTCTATATAGCCGTGGATAGTAATTTAACGTTGTACATAAACTTCGATATCCGAAAACTTCACTTGGTGGTTGCCTGGTTGAAGAGCATGTTCCGCTACAGCTGATTTTTCTATTTTTCCAAGTCGACAAAGACTTTTATGCTATTTCAGTCGTGTGTTTACGCTTCTTTTGGTAGTACCAATATAAACTTTACCACAGGTACATGGAATTTTATACACACCACATGTCGACAGGAGAGGGCGTTTATCTGTCACAGATCGTAGTACTTGACTTATTTTCTTTGTTGGTTTAAAGACAGGTTTTATGTCATGTTTTCGTAAAATCTTACCGATCCGATCTGTTACTTTTTTAATAAAAGGGAGAACTACTGTATTTTTCTGTCGTTGTGGTTCATTCTTATCTTTTAGTCTTCTATTCCTTGGACGCAAAATTCTATTTATCTCTTTTCTTGAGTAGCCGTTTTTTTCAAAAGCCTGCTTCAGATGTTTCACTTCAGCATCCAAATGTTCATGTGTACATATCTGTTCCGCTCGACCGACAAGACTTTTTATGACACCTCTTTTTTGTTGTGGATGATGATTAGAATTTTTATGTAAATATCTGTCCGTATGTGTTGCCTTCCGAAAAACTTTATATTCCAAACTTCTATCGGACCGTCTCATAACTAAGACATCCAAGAAAGATATTCTGTTATCCTTTTCTATTTCCATGGTAAACTGTATTTTTGGGTGAATTTTATTTAGATAATCAAAGAAATCGTCCAAGGCCATTCTGCCATGGGACCAAACCACAAATTTGTCATCTACATATCGATACCAACGAGATGGTTTGTTATTAGCTTTGTCTAGGGCTGATTGCTCAAATTTCTCCATGTAAAGATTGGCAATCGCAGGGCCTAATGGATTACCCATTGCTACTCCATCAATTTGAGCAATCAGCCGTAGGCAAAGCTAATAACAAACCATCTCGTTGGTATCGATATGTAGATGACACATTTGTGGTTTGGTCCCATGGCAGAAAGGCCTTGGACGATTTCTTTGATTATCTAAATAAAATTCACCCAAAAATACAGTTTACCATGGAAATAGAAAAGGATAACTGAATATCTTTCTTGGATGTCTCAGTTATGAGACGGTCCGATAGAAGTTTGGAATATAAAGTTTTTCGGAAGGCAACACATACGGACAGATATTTACATAAAAATTCTAATCATCATCCACAACAAAAAAGAGGTGTCATAAAAAAAATGGCTCTGAGCACTATGCGACTTAACTTCTGAGGTCATCAGTCGCCTAGAACTAAGAACTAATTAAACCTAACTAACCTAAGGACATCACACACATCCATGGCCGAGGCAGGATTCGAACCTGCGACCGTAGCGGTCGCTCGGTTCCAGACTGTAGCGCCTAGAACCGCACGGCCACTCCGGCCGGCCTGTCATAAAAAGTCTTGTCGATCGAGTGGAACAGATATGTACACCTGAACATTTGGATGCTAAAGTGAAACATCTGAAGCAGGCTTTTGAAAAAATCGGCTACTCAAGAAAAGAGATAAATAGAATTTTGCGCCCAAGGAATAGAAGACTAAAAGATAAGAATGAACCACAACGACAGAAAAATACAGTAGTTCTCCCTTTTATTAAAAAAGTAACAGATCGGATCGGTAAGATTTTACGAAAACATGACATAAAACCTGTCTTTAAACCAACAAAGAAAATAAGTCAAGTACTACGATCTGTGACAGATAAACGCCCTCCCCTGTCGACATGTGGTGTGTATAAAATTCCATGTACCTGTGGTAAAGTTTATATTGGTACTACCAAAAGAAGCGTAAACACACGACTGAAATAGCATAAAAGTCCTTGTCGACTTGGAAAAATAGAAAAATCAGCTGTAGCGGAACATGCTCTTCAACCGGGCAACCACCAAGTGAAGTTTTCGGATATCGAAGTTTATCTACAACGTTAAATTACTATCCACGGCTATATAGAGAAGCTATTGAAATTTATAAACATCACGATAATTTTAATAGGAAAGAGGAGGCTATGAAACTTAGCGATATATGGACAGTGGCTCTACAAAATTGCTAACAATTTTTATCTTTGACAAGGTGGTAATCGATAGTCAACCTTATCTTTGCTATGGATTATCACTGCTCATCACGTGTCACCTGAACCACGCCCCCCTTTCTTACAATATACGTATAAGTCGCTCTGACACCCGACCAGTCAGTCGGCAAGACTCAGCGGAGCAGCACCTCTGAGGAAGTCCAGCGCAGCCTGGACGAAACGTAAGGAGCAGAAAAGTTCTTGGACCACGACCTCACATCCCGAAAAGTATATCAACAGCTACTCCTAGCATTGTCCAGGACTTCGCAAGAATGATGATAGTAAAGGGTGGACGAATATCAGTATGTATCTTGTACTGTTCAGTGTTGTGGTTGTAGGCTATGGCTTAAATACCATGGATCCAGAGTCAGTGTTGTATCTTTCAGCAGATACGGTAGCCTTGGCAGTCTCCAAGTCGACACGTAGGTCATAGATGCCAAAACAGCATCCGTTGTGTCGATTCTGTTGCACACCACGACCAAAGCTGCAGACCACTAATCATACCTAAGCTAACAAAGATCACTGCCACGAAGGACGTTACATAAAATATGTGTTTTGGCTCGAGCAACATGTTATGCGTTAAGTAATGTAGTAATAATCCATACTATTATGCAGCATGCGGGATTTCATCGTTTGTGTTGGATTATGCCGATGGTAATAGTTAATAGTAACAAGAGAGTTCGAATAGCCACTGTGTAACTTTCAGGCTGCCAGCGATTGCGGACATTTGTTTGTTTTCCCAGAACACTCATATAACAAGTATGGTAGCTCGTACAAGTCTATCACTTAGGCTATATTCTTGGATGCCATTTTGTTTTAATTTACTTCGCAGCGTGTTTTTACTTTTCTTTTCTATGATTCTCCATTGTAGTCACTTATTGTGTGTTTTTGAGTACATTTCGTCATGCATTTGAAATAAACAATTGAGCCAAGGTGTTATGACCACATGATTAATAGCATGTTTGTCCATGTTTGGAGCGATACAACAGTGATTCTGAGTGGCATGGATTTGAAAAAACTTTGGAAATTTTCCAGAGTCATGCTGACGCACAGGCCATGCAATTCCCGTAAATTATGGACGAGTGCCACTCGGAGCTGGTGCCCCTATGGACCCAGATGTCTTGCATCTGTTTCAGATCAAGCAAATTTCGTGGGCACGATATCAAAGTGAGTTCATTATCATGCTTCTGAAACCGCTGTAGTACGATTCCAGTCTTGTTACACTGACAGTTATCCTATTGGAAGATTTCATCGCCGTAGAGATAGAAATCAAGCGTGGAAGGATACAAACGGTCTGCAATTATGATCCCGTAGTTCACAGCTCGATTACTACCATAGGCCCGGTGGAACATCAGGTGAATGTAACCATAACATAATACTGCCCCCACCTGCCCGTGTCAGTAGCGCGGTGCTTGTTTCGACCAGCCGTTCGTCTGGATGACGGTGCATCCGAACACTATTATCGACCTGGTGTAGCCACGCCCCAGTTTCCATGATTTGATGCCTTAGTGGAGTCGTAACTATGGATACCGCCGATGGGCCACCGTGAGAACACGTAATGGTTGTCTGTTGTTGAGCCCCATGCTCAACACCGTGTGCTAAAAGGTCTACAGTGAAACACTTGTGCCTGTACTGTGTGGCCATTAGAACTGCACTGTGACGTCAGATCTGCCTCAGATCGCCGGTCATCCAGCTTCTCAGAGCGGGCAAGCCTCCGACCTCCAAGTTCTGTGATTATTATTATACATAAAACACAGTTTATAAATTGTTGACAGATCAACACAGTTTATATAATTTTTGACCAAAATTTGGCCACTTCCAGTGCATTTTCCGTTGCCTGGTGAAGGTAATCTTCTGTGCAGGTGGCTGGACACAGTTGACACTGAAGCATATGTTGAACAGTCTGTTCTTCCCCACAGTCACATTAGGTTTCGTTTTCTCCAATGTATCCCCATTTTGACAAGTTAACCACTGATCAGCCCATTCCTGACCTCAGCCTATTCAGGGACTTCCAGACTGGACAATTCTCATCATGAGCAGGGCATAAAGATTCTGAAAATATTTTCCAATCAGGAGGGTGGAATGCCTCAGCCTTCCATAGCTGCAGCCTGGCTTCTTCATCAGTGGTTGTTAGTTTCTCCTATATTTTGAGGAAACTTTTCCTTGACCTCAGTCGTTATAGGTAGGGTTGCTGCCCATATTTGGGATGCGTTTTCTCCTGCTCCAGTTTCCTTCTTTGCCTGTTTGCTGCTATTTCTCTTCGAATGGGAGGTGGTGTAATTCCTGCAAGGTGGTAGAGCCATTCGACTGGAGTGGACTTCAAGCAGCCTGTTACAATTCTGCATATCTGGTTTAGGGCAATATACACCTGTCTGTTATGTGTTGATTTATACCAAAGAGACACACATACTCCTCAGAGGAATAGTATAAGGCTATTGCAGAAGTTCGGATGGTTTCAGCTTGACTGCCCCTCTGTGATCCGGCCATTTTTCTCGGTAGGTTTTCCTGGTGGAGACTTTTGCTTTGATGAGGCATAGACGTACAACACCTTGTCACCTACTAGTGGTTTCAACGTCCTTCATCCACTTTCCGTAGAAGCTCACAGAAGCACACGAAAAGCAGTCCAGCTTTTCCGTTTCCGAGACGCTCATTCCCAGACACCACGCCATAAAAATCAACCCTTTAGTAAAATCGCTTATCTTAGGAGATTTCTCATTTGCGGCCCATACCGTTCCTAGAATGACCATCCATTCATCTCCACTCCTCTTACATACTTTCCGTATTGTATCACTTACTCGCAACTCCACCCTGCACCATTCAGTCTCACGGTGGGCAGTGGTCGCGATGTTTCGCTCATCAGTGTATGTTGTTACGCAGTTGTACAAGTGACTTACGACTAGCAACCTCCATTTCAGTTTAACTCTGTAGAAATGCAAAATTAGCCATCGATTTTAGTCTTCCAGATTTATCTCCAACAAAATAAATAAATTCAAACAAAGCACTCTTTCAGACATCCAGGAATGGCAATCTCTTATCACACAACTTTGTGACATTTATCTACCCTGTTACACCCTTTGCATTTTCGCTACAACACTAAATGGATGAGCGTGGCGTGTTCAAAGACGCCACGTATCCCAGCTTCCAGTCAATGTCAGATTTACTCATAGTCCATGTAGGCGTGCACCAGGCACAGAGAGGAAACGGAGGGCAGATCGGCCCTTGCTTTGGAGGTAAGCGTGCACACACACACACACACACACACACACACACACACACATACACACACACACACACACACTCACAAAGAAGAACTGCATGTAATTTGAAAGAGGCATAGCGCCCTGCGTCACGCATACGTAAGTCAGGCAGTAACAAGCAGAAGCTCCATACGTGAGTCATGGTTCTAGCATGACAGGCGTGTGGGCCGGGCTGCAGAAGAAGGTCGCTCTCGACAGAGGTGCTCTCCCAGTGAAGTACTGAGGAGAGACTTGTTCCTCACTCTTTGAGTACATGTACGAGCGTGCACGCTCTTGTTACGTGTTCTCCCTCCAAGAGTGACAACGGAACGGCCCCTCTCCACACCAGACGTAAAGGGGCATACCTTTCAGTCTCTTCCATTACTCCTTCAGGTCAAGGGCATCTGCGGTGATGCGCCCAAGGAGGTTGGGAGAGGCAAGGACCACATCAGGAGTGGTGTTGGATTCGGGTCGGGTGTGCTGAGGGAGGGGAACCAGGTCTCCCTGGCGGGTGGTGATAAACTAATGCCACCGCTGGAGGTCGGCAGGATCACGGCTGTGGGTATTGAGGTCGGCGGGAATCACATAGGTGGAGAAGGTGCGGTCAATGTGGGCCAGGAAATCGTACGGGATGGGGGTGCGAGGGCGGACATAAATGGTGGCACAGGTGACGGTAAGGGTGGGGAAGAAGAGGCTGAGGCTGAGATGCTCAGCAGGATTGGTAAGGAGAGGTTGGGGCCGGACAGGGAGGTGCTTGAGGTGGCCTATAGCAACTCCGCCACGCGCCAGAGGGTACGGGTTATCGGTGCGGTGAAGGGTGTAATGAGCTGTGGAGATGGAGATACGGGGTTGAAGGAAGGTTTCATTTAGGACGAAGGCATCCACACGGTGGTGACGGAGGGTGTGGAGGAAGAGGAGTTTATGGGTGGGCAGGGAGCGAATACGGTAGGGTTGTTGTACCATGGGAGGGGAGAGTTAGACGAGGGTGGTGAGGACTGGATGAGCGAGTGGCCGGCGCTTAAGTACGCTCTCGGGGGCGCCGCTATTGGCCGCTGGGACGACGTGTTCCACTGTGGCGCCCCCACACTAAAAGCGGGCCAGGAGGCGCGCGCCGCCACAGCTCACGGTGCACAGACCTCTATGGGTCTTCGACGTCCATGACGTCTGGCGCGGATTCAAATTCCGCGGCGCGCGGTACCAGACAATGGATCCACGACATTCAGTGCGGAGGCACAGTTACGTTCGACCTCCTGTAGGAATCCAAAATTAGCGTGCGTGGAGGACATGGACGGGGACAGTGGACAGGTGGCTCTGGGTGCGAATGTAGGTCGTCCAAAAGTGTGGCGAGGTAGTCTGCGCAATTATGATACACACTGTGCCCCGATGCCACAGTGGTTAACCCAACTTCCTGGTAACGTTTTCCAATAAATAAATAAGTATTCTACTAGTGCCGTGCAGCCCTTCATTTCTTCCTATTTGACAGTGGAGACCTTGTGGCCAGGCCACGTAAAATGAGCCCTTCCCACTTTGACCCCGGGACCATTCCCGCTGAACGTTTCGGGACATACGGGCAAGCATGCTGTCACATGCATACCGATAACATGCACGAACTGCCTTAAATCGTGTACTGAACGTAAAGTATACCCTATTTCGCTACATACATGTCCACGCGCCACCAAATACGAGGGCGTGCTGAAAAGCGTTGCCTCCGAATTTTTATGTGAAAACTTTTTGAAGTTTATTAAATAGACAAACATTATTACCATTTTACATAATTATTCTTCGTGCCAACATACTTATTTCTCAACATAGCCACCCTTGCGGCGAACACGTTTCTCACAACGAGAGACCGGTCTGTTGATAGCGACACTGCAAAATATTTAACTGTATTGACGGAGCCACAGCCTCATCTCCTCTTGCACCACTTTATCACTATCAAAGTAAAGACTTCGAAGGTGTTTTGGAAACAGGTGAGAATAGGATGGGACCACGTCGGGATTCCGTGGAGGATGTTAGGTGACATGGAATCCAAGGCGTCGGTTGGTTGCAGATGACGAAGCACTCGTCATGCTAAAGAAGAAGGTGGTCTATGTGTGGAGGAACTCTTCGGCATCGTAACTCGATTACAGCTTACAGCACGCAGTTTCTCGCGCGCCGACATAGTTACGTTACACATCGCCGTGTTACACGCTGCAATTAGGAGCTCTCTAGCGACAGAGGTCTGCAAATATATAGACGTGAAGAATAAAGATGTAGAATGTTAACAATGTTCGTTTTTCTAAAAAAAAGCTTTGAGTTTTCACTTAAAAAACTCGGAGGCATTACTTTTCAGCCCTAATAAACTTCTAACTTCACGTCCCCGCTACACGCTCCGACGGGCGAGGTAGGCTTCCATTACTCTACCCCGGATAATCCCAACACTCTCTCTACTCGCGGCAACCGCTAACGATCGCGACTGCGGTGCGCGCGCCAGCCAGAGAAAAGAAAACGCGACGCTAACGAAGGAATATCGATACACACATCGATATGCACCATGCAGCGCGGGCTTATTGGCAGAGACGGTTGTGATGGTGGGGCGGGTGGTGCTGAGCGGGAGGGCGGAGCCCTCTAATCCTCCTTGCGGCCACTCTGGACGCACGATTGATCGTAATTTATTCCTTAGTTGCGTTGTGATCAGAAATGACTATTTTATCTGGTGCGGCGACCCAGTCCTGAATGCGTGTACCGCTGCCCTTACTGCGAGGTGTATTTTACCCGGGAAACTATAATCAAACTTAAGTTCTGACCTACCAACAACCTAATGGGAACATGAAACAAAAGTAGGAGTTTTTTTCGTACCAACTAATACTCTGTAATTTAAAGCAAATAAGTAAGATGTAAATATGTAATCACTAACATGGAAGTCGGCGAAAATCACAGTAACAGATTCTGAGCCGGAACTAACTAATACGCGAGGATTTCTCTGTCTAAGTCAGGTAACAGCCATGATAAGTAATATGACCTCCACATCTGCTACTCACGAGACGGGTGATCACCTTGTGGTGTCACCGCCAGACACCACACTTGCTAGGTGGTAGCCTTTAAATCGGCAGCGGTCCGTTAGTATACGTCGGTCCCGCGTGTCGCCACTATCAGTGATTGCAGACCGAGCGCCGCCACACGGCAGGTCTAGAGAGACTTCCTAGCACTCGCCCCATTTATACAGCCGACTTTGCTAGCGATGGTTCACTGACAAAATACGCTCTCATTTGCCGAGACGATAGTTAGCATAGCCTTCAGCTACGTCATTTGCTACGACCTAGCAAGGCGCCATTATCAGTTGCTATTGATATTGTGAATCATGTACCGTCAGACCGACGTTCACCTTTAACGGATTAAAGTTAAGTATTCCCCCAGCTACGTCCGTTTTTCTAAATTTAATTCCCTTGACCTGTTCCAGACCTCACGCCAGACTGCGTGAGCTAAAACGCGTGCCTTTCGGCTTCCCCTTGTATCCCGGTGTTGGCTCTCCTGCCAACACACAACACACCTATTTCCGTATTCGTTTCTTACCCTGCCCTACGTGAACCACTCTTTCCTTACAGATTAATACCTACTTTCTCAACACAGAAAAAGATTCATCATTTGGTTAACTAAAAGTGAGGATCTAATATATGTTTTACTGTCCGTATTTGATACAGTGTCTCGAGTTTGTTCCATGTTCTTTAGTTCTCCCCCAACTCACAATTCCCATAAATTCGCTGATAAACAACGAGGAAGCAGTATTGGCAGAAACACGTCAGCCAAGTGTTATCTTCTCCCAACAGCATGATATCAGACAGCTGATGGGAAGCATCATCGTTATCAAGCAAAAGCGTGGAACGAATATCAAAGGTCTCGTGCGAATCATCGCTCTGTACTTAGCCACCATGGACATCTTGTGTGAGTGAGTTCACATACATATATAAAATCGTACACACACACACACACACACACACACGCACACACACACGCGCACGCACGCACAGACACATCTTCATTGCATTATGTTAACCAGTATCGCTTGTAAGTTCATTTATTTGTACCGCCAACTATCAAAACGCTTCAGTTTCTAACAATCTCCCCCGTCGGAGGTTCAGGTCCTCCCTCAGGCGTGTGTGTTGGTGTTATCCTTGGCGTAAGTTAGGTTCAAATGTCTCTGACCACTATGGGACTTAACTGCTGAGGTCATCAGTCCCCCAGAACTTAGAACTACTTAAAACTAACTAACCTAAAGACATCACACACATCGATTCCCGAGGCAGGATTCGAACCTGCCACCGTAGCGATCGAGCGGTTACAGACTGTAGCGTGTAGAACCGCTCGGCCACTTGTTTGTGTGAAGCCTAGGGACCGATAACCTCAGCAGTTTAGTCCCAAAGTACCTTACTGCAAATTTCCAAAATTTCATTTTAACGATGCATTCGGAACGTTTCAGCGTTACCGTACGTAGTTACCCCTGGCTAGTTCAGCACCCATCTCTCTTCAGCCTCTCTTCGTTATTCAACAGGTAGACAAGATGTTTGTATCAGTTTTCAATGGTGCAGCGGCATCTTTGAGTATCCTACATCCACCTTTAAAAGTTGCGTCAACACGTGTAAACAAAACCATCATTGGTGTACAAAATTTAGTTTAAATAACTTTATTTATTCAATTTGTGTACTGAGCAAGTACTAAAGGAAACAAAAGAAAAGTTTGGAGTAGGAATTAAGGTCCATGGGAAAGAAATATAAACTTTGAAATATGCCGATGACACTGTAATTTTGTCAGAGACAGCGAAGGACATGGAAGAGCAGTTGAAGAGAATGAACAGTGTCTTCAAAGCCGGTTACAAGATGAACATCAACAAAAGCAAAACCAGGATAATGGAACGTAGTCGAACTAAATCACGTGATGCAGAGGGAATTAGATTAGGAAATGAAACACTTAAAGTAGTAAAGGAGTTTTGCTATTTGGGGAGCAAAATAACTGATGATGATCGAAGTAGAGAGGATATAAGACTAGCAATGGCAGAAATAGCGTTTCTGAAGAAAAGAAATTTGTTAACATCGAGTATAGATTTAAGCATCAGGAAGTATTTTTCTGAAAGTATTTGTATGGAGTGCAGCCACGTATCGAAGTGAAACATGGACGACAAATAGTTTAGACTAGAAGAGAATAGAAGCTTTCGAAATGTGGTGCTACAGAAGAATGCTGAAGATTAAATGGGTAGATCATGTAACTAATGCGGAGGTACTGAATAGAGTTGGGGAGAAGAAAAATTTGTGGCACAACTTGACTAGAAGAAGGGATCGGTTGGTAGAACATGTTCTGAGGCATCAAGGTATCACCATTGTAGTATTGGAGAGCAGCGTGGATGGTAAAAATCGTAGAGGAAGACCAAGAGATGAAAACACTGAGCATATTCAGAAGGATGTATGTTGCAGTAATTACTTTGAGATGAATCAGCCTGGACAGGATAGAGTAGCATGAAGAGCTGCATTAAACGAGTCTCAGGACTGAAGACCACAACAACACAACAACAGAAAATGTGTCCTACAAGACTTCATCTGTCCAGCGACGAACAAAAATACGGAGCGTATAAAGTTTTCTAATCCCTTACTGTCACGTACACTCGGAAAAAATGACATATTGTCGATGCAGATTTGTGACTGATTCATTATCTTCTCTTCTTTCCTTACGACACATTCACAAAAGCTTATATCACTGCAGCAGACCACTGTGAAATGCTTCTGTGATTGTGTCGGAAGGAAGTAAGTGCACACTATTATCGACCAGAGAGTTTTAGGACATTTCTTGAGGAATACTGAATTTGGTATCAAGTATCCTATACTTTTCATTGAATTATGACCTATTAGTGCTCTGGTTGAGTCAGTAAAAGAATACAAAAATGAAGCAAGGAACATGGAATCTTCAAATGCTAAAAAAACTTAATATTTACAATTAATTTATAGGTATTTTTAAAGTTAATACAATGGTAACATGACAATTATCAATTAAATTTACGTTATCGGAATGATTAATAATTCGACTTTGGTATTACTCGAGAACCTAATTTAACTTTAGAGAAGTACACTAGCTGATCAAAAAAAATCCGGACCCGCTATGTAATGCGAAATCGACCACTAGATGTCACGACCCGCCAGCATAATGGAGACTGAGGCTGGCCGCAAGATGAGACGCAGGTCCGTGAGGTGACGCAGGGTGACTCACGGTGAGTTTTTGCGAACCACACAACTGAATGGTCCTGCGCACGTTAGAGCGCAGCGTGACGTGACGCAGTTCCTGCGCTTGGTGACCCTGCGGACCGCAGTCTCCTGTGCGCAGTTTACTGCGAGGCTCACGGTGGTTCGGGCTGTTGGTGGTTCGAAATCGTGGAAAATCGGCCTTGTAGCGTTGCATCCCTGTCTGTCAATTTCATTCTTGATGAGACCATGCACTTCTTGGGATTGATCACGGTTTAATCTAAAATAGTTCGTGAATTTTCCATCATCAAATTCCTTAGTTAAAGCGAATTCCCCATGACTTAGTCTTCTTTTCATGTACGCACTTTTTTCTGCTTTTTGTTTCATCAAAGCGATGTAACACACCGTTTCGAACTCAAACTCGGAATCGGAATCCGATTCTGAACTTAGAGCTCACTGACTTCCAACATGAACCAGACATTGGATGTTACCTGAGTAACAAATCCATCAGGGATATTTTAACACCTCTAAAGTTCACGTATTCCCGATAAATTGTCGGTGGAACAGCGACCAATAAAGCACCGAGACAGTATATGTTCATGTCTACAGTCGCAATTAATTTATTTTGCCTACTGGCTTCCAGTTTCGGTACACAGCACCATCCACAGGCTATCCTATAATCAAAAAGTACGATTATATAGTTAGAACGTTAGTGCAAGATCAGTTTACAGAAATATTGCTCTTTATGACAGCAAATGCGTGGTATACAATGTTTTCGGAAACTCCCGTTACAAACTTCTACGAATTGTGGAGGGGAGGGTACATAATATTTTGAATAGGAACCCATGTCCGGAAACGTACCGTTTCCGCTATAAGGCGGTTTCATCTCAGATGTTCAACTCACCCATATCTGTTTGAGATATCGAATTAGGAATGATACAGTACAATTAAGAGGTGACAAATCGAAAGTAAACACAACGAAACATCCATTTATCACTTAAGCGCTCCTGTTTGTATTAACACTTAAACATGACGCGTTTACATCATTCCAAAACCAAAAATAACCAAGCATACTGTACGCAGAGAACGTAATGTGTAAGTGTTAATAGGCCTATAAACAAATGTGCTTAAGGGATAAATCGATGTTTTGTCATGTTTCCTTTCGAATTCTTACCTAATAATTGTACTCCTAATTCAGTTTCTGAAGCAGAAGCGGGTGAGTTAAACATTTGAACTGAAACTGCGGTAGAACGGAAACACTACGTTTCCGGACATGGGTTCCCGTTCCAAATATTATGTACTCATTTGCCCTCTAAAGTCCTAGATGTTTGTAAAGGCAATTTCCGAACACTCTGTATAGTGAACCTTAAAATGTAAAGGTAGTCTCTTACACGCATCACGCTTGCTTCCCAGATAACTGTGTCAAATACTAAAAGAAAAGGTCAACGTTGGGCTTTAAATAGATGTAAATTACTGCCAGCCGTGATAAGAGTGCCTCCTATGTACAGAGTTTATTTTATTTATTTATCTTTCTTTTTTAACCACTTAAAAAGTCACCGTGTAGAGGATATCTAAAAACTGCCTAAAATTCGAAAATAAGAAATTGCATAACAATAGACCCTATTGTAATAAAACATTAAAAGCAAAATCGCAAATGTGTTTAGCCAAGTTTACATTTTACCATTATATACAGTTTATTCCACTATAAATCATTGGTCTGACCACGAATCTTTAAATTAAGCAAGTGTCGTCGTAATAATAGCGTTGCATAATAAAGAGACCAAATTAATTTTTGTCAAAAAGAAATCAAGAGCCTAAATGGAATAGAGACACATTTTGTCTACGAATTGCTTTGCAGCCGTCAGTCGACGGTCTTTGGCTGTATCTCTAGTTTCATGTTTGTCCAAAGAGAGTCCATGCGCACGCTGGGGCTCTCAGCGCAGCTGCGTCGCGCCTTCTCCACGCCGTGTCGCAACTCATCGACCGGCGCGGCCGCAGTAAACACGCCACTTTGGTAACGTGCAGTGATCTTTTCTTTTAGTATCTGACACCTATTTAGGAAGCAAACTTGATGACTGCGTGCCATGAGTAAGAAGCTACCTATACAAATTAAGGTTCGCTATATGCCGTGCATTTGCTATCATAAAGGATAATATTTTTGGAAATTGCTCTTGCACTTCTATTCAAACTATGTAATAACATTTTTGTTGCTCATAAGATAGCCTGAGGATGGTGCTGTGTACTGAAACCGGTAGCCAGAAGGGAAAATAAATTAATGGCGACTGTAGACACAAACATGTACTTTGTCACTTATAAAGTTGCTCATCTCGACTGTTCCACTGTTGGTGATGTGACTGTGAAGTAACAGCCACAGCTAAACCGAGACCACGCAGTCGAGCATTGTGGTTGGTGGTTGTAAAAAAATCGCATGACTTCAGCGAAATGAATCACTACCAGCATCCCAGCTAGCAGAATCACTGTCCGCAGGAAGATAGAAAGAGTGGGATCACTGATCGAGCAGACCCTTATAAACAACAGTACAAAGATATGCTTGAATTGGTGTAAACAACGACGCCATTGGATAGTGGATGACTGGAAACGAGATTAAGGAAACGCTAAATGCGAAAGGATATGAAGTTATTTCTGTTTGTATCAGAATGACAATCCCCCTTGTCATATAGCAACATCTATAAAGTAATGGTTTGTTTACAATAACATTCGTGAAAGGGACTGGCCTGTCCAGAGTCCCGACTTGTACCCAACGAAACACATTTGGGATGACTTAGAACATTGATGTTGTTCCAGAACTTGGCGTCCAAGATCACTTCATTGGTTTCTGGGCTTGAGGAAGAACGGCCTGTCATTTGTCCACAGACATCATTGAAAGTGTCTCCAGCAGATTTCAAGTCCTCGTGAAGGCGAAGGGTCGACACACTCAATATTAATGTCCACAAAGAAGTGTCCGGATACTTTTGATCAGATCCTCTAGCTGCGAGAGGAGTACAGTCATTTAGCTATAGGTAGTTACAGTGCTGCTATACCGTCACGTGACTATGACTTAAATAAATAACCAGCCGTAGTCATGTCGCTGCCCACAAAACACTGATCACAACAGCGAATGCAGGACGTCGTGTAAACTGGTGCAAACAACTCAGTCAAGGGTATGCATAGCCGTGGAGGGAGAATTACTAGGGTGTATAGCTGTAGTAGATGGTAGTTAAACAATAGCACGCTTTCCAGTTTACGGTGACAGTATAGGGTCTGACATATTCCGTATCAGCATGATAATCCTATTTTCCACAAATAAAGTACAACTGCCTCCAGAATGAGATTTTCACTCTGCAGCGGAGTGTGCGCTGATATGAAACTGCGTTATGATTTCAAAAAAATTAGCTGGTTTTGCTGAACTTGCTTGCATGCAGTTTTCCGGTCTAAATCGCATTGAAAGCCCTCAGGCAATCTACTTCCTCGATTATCCGACAAACCAAACCGCCCAAAACACAGTAGTATCTACGAATTATGCTTCAGAGAGAACTGAAACAATTTCTGCTTTCAGTGTATCAGATTTTAGTCCGCAGCTCGTGGTCGTGCGGTAGCGTTCTCGCTTCCCGCGCCCGGGTTCCCGGGTTCGATTCCCGGCGGGGTCAGGGTTTTTCTCTGCCTCGTGATGATTGGGTGTTGTGTGATGTCCTTAGGTTAGTTAGGTTTAAGTAGTTCTAAGTTCTAGGGGACCGATGACCATAGATGTTAAGTCCCAAAGTGCTCAGAGCCATCAGATTTTAAAAGAAAGTTTTCCCCACAAATTGACCGCTGTAATATCAGAGGAAATTTAACAGCAATTAGTTACATATCTTTGGGAGGAACAGAAATGAATGAATGTAAACTTAGCTATATAATCTATGCGCCTAGAAGTATCTACCAGCCTATCGGAGTGTGTACCGTTAACAGGCAATCCTTTCACTTCTTTTTTTAGCATATTTTTTGGCGTACAATAGTAAGTCGTACAGCGGATTTTGTCTGAATTTGCGGTCATTTGTAAAAAATTTTATTTCAGCATGAGAGTGCACTGCGCCTCTTTCGTAAGTATGTTCAGAATAATATCAGTGCTCATTTGCTACCCTTTTGATTGATAAGGGAAAGATGGTTAGCATTTCACATTTCTTCGACGTAGAGGTCATTGAAAAATTCCAGTGATTAGGAGCAGTGATAACAAACTAATGTAACCTCATCAAATGAATCATTCTGCTACCTGTCTGAAATTATGTATGAAGACTGTCAGAACCCTTAATTTGGAGGGTGAATAGCGTTTAGTATCCTACTTCTCCCGAATGCGAGACCATACCGCAACCATTTCGCCAATTGATTCTGTGCTAGACTGGTAAAGGAGACATATTCCTAGGCCAGTCAGACTCCTGTTCTCTCTACCACACCCTATAGGAATTTCTAAAATTCCCTTTTATGGTATGATAGTGGAGCCCATCATGGAAATAGTTACCAATGTTACAAATGCCTGTGACGAATTTCAAAACCCACCAAGGATGGTTCATTAGGTTTTGGCAACATATCGCAGAGTGATGCTTCCACCGAAATATTAATGGCTTTGATTTCGAGCAGCTGTAGTCAAATACAAAAGAGTACCTTGCTAGCTGAGGTTTCTGCACTATATGATAGAAATAACGTTTATCTAATGACATTCACAAAATGTGAATAATACGAGCACATGAAAACGACTGTTAAATGAGTAAAATAAAAACGGTAAATGTCACCAAGAGTTTCACAATCCCAATGTATGTTTTTTAGCCCATGCTCCAAAATTTAACTTCAGAAGATGAAAGTTATCTTAATAAATACACTATGATTTTTGCTATCCATTAAGACTTTGGCCTGCTGGCAGTGTAAGCTGTCTATGAGCTTATGTATACTTTCAACATAGGAATTCGTACTATTGAGATGCTCCTGGTGCAATACGCTCTCTTTTTTTCTTTAAATAAAAAAGCGAAACATACTTGGATCATAACAAATCTAAATAAGTAAAAATGATAAATCATATTTCGGCATGAACTTTGAGCGCGGATAATAATTTTGGGTAAATTATAACATCAAATGTAATTAGTTTTCTGATTAGAAAAGTGTCATATTGAAAAATTACCTCTTTAGTTGCTTCACGAACATCGATACACAAAAAACTACAGTCCCTGAGTGGACAAACGTGAGTAGTCTTTAACATCAAATGAGATCTTTTCAAAAATGTAACTCGTAAAAATGACTTTAATTATTCAGCAGTTATTCCTACTCCCAAATTCAAACTGAAAGTTATGCATGGCTGTTTATCTTTCCCTAAACTCAAGTCTCAGGATGTCTGAACCAAGAATGTGTAACTACTAGCTGCCTTAATAAAGTAAAAAATCTGAAATCAATTATCTTAAATTAAATCCTCATCTATTACTCGTCAAAATAATCATAATGAAATATTCTTCTCAAAATGCGTCAATCTCTTTATTCACCTAAAATAATTAATCAGTAACTCAACATGTTCCACTTCCTCAGAATATAACTGCAACCTTACCACTCGGCCTATGTCACTCATGACACACCATTGCCGACTACTATGTCTCTTCATCCGCCTATTTACAGTGCACATCATCTCCCGCCCATGTTGCAAAGCAGAAACGGTCCAAAGCAAGCCTCCAGGCGATGGAGCATCTCCGATGACACTGGGCGCTTTCAGTTTCAAACAGTACAAAGGCGCTTATGCGTTTGTGACATCCAGATACTAGAGAGATGTCCATTAAATTACCTACAGCTCCCTATCAAAGATAAGTCAGAGATGTCGTCCCACGCTAACACCACTGCGTAACACGAGTGGCGCATTGTCAACAGAGAATGTTCTGGGTTCTCTGCAGATACAGTTCTGCTGCGGTATGATTAACAGGTACATCATAGTGAGCGAATGAAATGGCGCAGCAACTGGAAACGTACTCCACGTACACAGGACAGTACGGTTTCTTGTGAGCAAATCATCTAAATCGCTCACTGACTCACTGTGAAATAGTGGCGGTATGTGAACCGAATACAGTATCGCGCCCAAACTTAGTGAAATGGTACCAACAATTTGACGAACGCAGTGCAGACGTTGGTGATTCTGATCGCGAAGGACATCGACATCGAATACAGGCGACAATGTCCAGCAATCAAGGAACTAGTTTGCAACAATCCAAAAAAAAAAAACAAAAAAAAACAAAAAACGTTCAAATGTGTGTGAAATCTTATGAGACTTAATTGCTAAGGTCATCAGTCACTAAGCTCACACACTATTTAACCTAAATTATCCTAAGGACAAACACACACACCCATCCCCGAGGGAGGACTTGAACTTTCGCCGGGACCAGTCGCACAGTCCATGACTGCATTGCCCGAGACCGCTCGGCTAATCCCGCGCGGCTGCAACAATCGCAGATTTTCCAACGATGAGGACGCTCAGACGGATGTTCTCGAATGACTCCGTAAGGAAGGAGAGGATTTGAACGACTAGTAAAACGTTCTGAGCGTTGTTGAGCAAGTCTTAGTGATTATTTTGAAAAATAGTCATGTATATGTACCGCTTTGAAAAAGAAGGAAGGAAGTCTGGTTTTAACGTACCGTCGACGTCGAGGTCTTTGCACACGGAGCACAAGCTTTGACTGTGCGAAGGATGGGGAAGGAAATTGACCGTGCCCTTTCAAAGGAACCATCTCGGCATTTGCCTGGAGCGATTTAAAGAAATCACGGAAACCCTAAATCTGTATAGCCGGACCCGCGTTTGAACCGTCGTCCTCCCAAATGCGAGTCCATTGTGCTGACCACTGTGCTACCTCGCTCGGCGTCGCTTTTAAGTGTAGTGCAGCATTCAATAAGACCTACTTAGTCTGTTGTGATAATGAGTATCTTAATTTTTAAAGCCCCCTTGTAGAAGACCACGAATTTTACATCAAAGTGTTCAGTAGAAATTTTTCTTATTTAATCTCCATAATCGTCTTACGGATGGACTGTAGTCGTAGGGGTGCTGTACAGGTCCCTGACTGCAGAAATTGGCAAACCAGTTTTCGCATGAGTTCCACACTTAACTGGGGAACGATTGCGTCATTAGTTCAAGAACTTCTGACTCTTTCCATCAATGAAAACATACAAGTTGCGATGGCGGACTGATCCATAATAATGATGGATCTGTAAACAGAGTTGATTAGGATCTCATCGCATTATAAAGATGTTTAGTACAGCATGAAGCTTCATTATAGCTTGAGAATTGCAGTAAACTTTGCATATCTGCCGTCTGAAGGAAACATCTGGAGTTTCTGAGCCATTCCGAGGAACAGCTACAGTCAACGCTGTTCGCTCGAATCAGAAGTGTCACGGAAAGTCTGTTAAATCTGTACTCATCAAAATAATCGTTTACTGACTAGTGGTAATCGAAAGGAAAATAAAAAAGGAAGATAGTATCTAGATGCATTTTAGTAATAAGTAGTTCCTTGAAGTCGAAATTAATCAATTTATATACAGAGTGAACATTAATAAAACTGACAAACTGCAGGAATGGATTCTTGGCAAGAAATGGAGGTCCTAAGAACATGTGTCCGGAAATGGGCGGTGGGCGTGCAACGACAACAAATCTTTCCGGAAGACGGTACAGAGCTGCACTGCATGCACGTCACAACAGATGTTCAAAGTGGCCTCCATGGGATGTGGAGGATGCAAGTACGTGGTTGCCCAGAATCCCTCAAAAATGTGAATTCCTATGGGCAAACTGCTCAGGTCATCGGTACCTAGACTTACACACTACTTAAACTAACTTACGCTAAAGACAACACACCCACCCATGCCCGAGGTAGGACTCGAACATCCGGCGGAAGTGGCCGCCCGATTCGTGACATGGCGCCTCTAACCGCGCAACCACTCGCCCCGGCCAAGAATCCCTGCCCAGACACGGATGCTGAACCAACGCTGATGATTATGCAAGTTGATATCAGTTCCGGTAAAGGCTACTTTGTCGGTAAAGAGGAGTGATGACAAGAACCCTATTATTGTGATGGTGTGGTGCAAAAACCATCGACAAAATTCTTCCCACAGAGGGAAATATGCTGCTGATAACCCTTGCACTTAGTCCACGTGATATGGATAGCAGTGGTTATCATGCAGAATGCACATAATCGTACTTGGCCTACACCAGAGGTGGCTTCGAATTTGGCCAGCAGGCCGTGTCCAGGCACGAGTGGCATAGCTCTTAGACTAGCTGGCACGTTTCCCCCATCGCCACGCCACGGTATCTGAGCGGAAGGAGGGGGAAAGCGCGAACGGGTCGCATTTAAATGGCAATGCAGCCGCACTGCGTTAAGACTTGTTTTATACTCCACACTTCTCAACAACATATATAATAAGAAGACTATTTCATTATTATTTAACTACCTCGTCTGGTATGAACTGTCGGCATACGGACAGATGCAGAAAATTTCACAGAATTTCAAACTTAGGTTTCCATGTGATCGTGACTAATTTTGTTTCGTAATCGGAGAAACATATTTCACACACGTGCATTGATCGAAATATTTTAGCATTTCTGCAACGTCGTTATGGACAGGTGGAATCTCTACCTCAGTAAAGCAATGTAGACGTCCTGGACAGTGTTAAGGTTAAAGGGGTTTGTCTTCAAAACGGAAATTACATTGCAGATCAGTCAGTTACATCTGCACGTGTACAGGGGCGCTTTCACCTGAAACGGCAAAGGGTCTCGAAAGCAGATGTGAAATTGGCCATGTCCTTAAAACGTATAGGAAACTGAACTTTTAATCCTTTCAAGCCCACAGTGACTTCTTCAGACCTCTCGTTTTCTCTAACGCCAGTGAGCACAGGGAACTAGACTGTGTTTCTCAGAATGTGTCCCCTCTGGAGCGTTTTCTGTTCAGTTCTTTCAAGGCCACCATGAATTCTTCAAACCTCGCGTTTTGTCTAACGCCAGTGAGTATAGGGAACTGGAGAGTGTTTCTTAGAATATGTCCCTTCTACATCGCGTTTTCTCTTTAGATACATCCCAACAATTCAAACAAAGGCTCTTTGTCTCCTTGCAGGTTTCTACTATGGGCAGTGTGCAGTCAAGTCCACTTAAAATGCGAGGTCTGCAATACATTCCGGATGTTCCAATTTTCGTTCCCGCACTCCTCTTTTCCTTCATAAATTCAACAATAGCGAGTTATAAATCGAAAAATCGTTCCAGGCATGCCCTTGATTTGACCGACGTACTGTTCAGTAATATATAGGCTTCATACCCTTTATTCAGTTACATCGAAAACTGTTGCAACGGACAGCAGAATAATGCGTGCGACATCAGAAATTTTACTATTCGCACCACCAATTTCTCCACGTGCTGTATGCCTGAAAATTTAGCACAAAGTGCTCCTTTATGTAGAGAACAGTGGTTCCCGTCTGTCGATCGTTGTAATTTTAGGCTCTTTCATTACCCACTACATGTTTTAAATTTTTTCCGCACGGTGCTGTAACATCGTTTCATAGCAAATTTGCGTACCCTTCGCTTGTGTGACTGCATAATATATATTAAGAATTCTCATCCCCTATAGTGTCATTCTCATTTATTTTAAAGGCTTATGACAACATATCACTAGGCTGACTTTTTTGTGCAAACAGCCACTGGATCTGAGAGCGTCCTGCATATCACGAACAAATAAAGAAGGTTAAACAGCGCTTACACAACCATTGTACCGAACTTACGAGAGTTGTTCCGACCGAAAAGTGCCACTGCGCTTGACAGGCCGCGGTCCGCACACCTTACATGGCACGTCGTGGCCGCCCCTGACTTACACCATGTTGGCGGGCCACTTGCCTAGAGGTTGTACTGGGGTTCTTGTCACTGTCCTGTAGAACTCGCGCCTCCAGATGTGGTGTACATACATTCCGCCGTCTCCCTGCACGTTCCTCTGTCAGGAAGGGCCCATGAACACACAAACGCCCAGAAAGGGCTTGAAATGTTGTGTGATGTGGTAGCTGTCTGTGAGGATACTTATTTTGGTATAGCCGTGCTGCCTCTCCGCCGTTTCCATCAGCACTATTGTCGACATTGCTGCACGGACCAGCGAAGTCCAGTGCCCTCCCCCAACACAAACTTCAATACATATCTTCAGCTTCTTTTGCCCCTAAATTTGTCAGTATTGCCGGAACTCTCCGGCACTGGAATATCACCCGTGGGGGAGTTCCGTACCTCAGGTGATATTATAGATCTTATAATTAAGTTTTCCCCTACACATTTAAGACTCATCTTTATCTACGATATCAATGAAAGCTGGGGTGCTAATCCAATGCCGGAGAGCCCCGACAATAGTGACAATTTAGGGGAAAAACAAGCTGAAGATATGAACGGAAAGGTTGTGTTGGAGAGGGCACTGGATTTGGGTAGTTGACTCTAGTGCTGCTGTGGTGTAATGGTCATCATTTTTGCTTCGTAAATAGGGTGACCTGGGTTCGAGTCCCGTCGTGGCACAAAGTGTAATTTATTACTTTAGCCTCCATCGTTATCATACATGAAGATGAGTGGAAAAGTTAATTATAAGATCTGAATGAGTAGACTCGAATACTAGTATGATAATTTTTTTGTTAAATTTCTGATGTAAATATATTTATGGCATGTACCCGTAAACCAACTAAACCATAGGCTGCAAGGTGACTAGTTCCATGGACTACGACAGAAATCGTGCAAGTGACCTACGGAGCACAGACTTACGTAACTAATCAAACCAGTTAAATTTGTACCTGGTGTTCTTCGAGTTCATGAAATGTCATCGCAATTGTGAATATGGACAGGCATCAGCATTTGTAGTGTGGACACGATAACTAAAGAAATACGTATAGAAGCTGTAAGTGTAATGGTTCGTGAAAAGCCTCCAAAAATTAATTTCACTGCGGGTGAGAGGAATCCTATAAAACGCTTGAATGAGGACGATAGCATGATCATTCCTCCCGCTGACAAGGGAAATGCAATGACTGTTTTGAATGTGACCGACTATCATAGTAAGATTCTAGACATGTTAGGTCCGCAGACGTATATGGAACTGAATAAAGACCACACACTCGAAGTTCTTATAGCTGTAACGCCGTAGATAAAAAAGACCTCTAGCGAGCAGAGCGTTCAGACAAGTCTATTCAGTTCAGCTGTGCTTCCACCAAGACTTTATAGGTTGCCAAAGGAGCACGAAGAACGTGGTCCTCTAAAACGTTTAGTGAGTGCTATTGGTTTGCCTACCTATTCGACTGCTGAATTCTTGACAACATCGTTACAACCATATGTGGGCCAATCGGATACGCGTATCAACAATTCGGCACATTTTATCAGTAAATTAAAGTGCATAGGGGTCCATCCGGAGGACATTTTAGATAGTTTTGAAGTGGTATCGCTATTTATTATGGTTCCGCTCAGTGAGGTGTTGCAACAACTGAATAGGATTTTTCCTCCTGATATTGCAGAATCGTTTAAATATTGCTTCACAACCACATATTTCAAATGGAACGATGAGTTCTATGAACAGACGGATGGCGTCACTATAGGGAGCCCCTTAAGTCCAGTTATACCGAATTTTTTTATGGAAAAATTCGAAGAGCAGGAACTGTGAATTGCCAACAAGAAACCGACTTTTGGTTCTGCTACGTGGATGATACGTTTGTTTTATGGTCGCGTGGCAGAGAGGAACTAGTCGTTTTCGCAAGCATCTCAACGGGACTAATCCGAAGATTCAGTTTACCATGGAGGAGGATGCAGGCAGAAGATTAAATTTTATTGATGTAATAGTTTTCAAGAAAGAAGATGGTAGCTTAGGCCACACAGTTTACCGAAAACCCACGCACACAGACCGTTACCTACACCATGACTCGAAGCACCACCCACAAAAAAATCGAGGCATCGTAAAAACGTTGGCAGATAGAGCAAGGAACATCTGCGAACAAGGGCTGCTTGACACGGTATTGAAACATCTCACCAGTACATTGCTCAACAATGGTTATTCGTCCACTGAGGTAAAAAGAGGGTTAAGACCAGCGCGCAGAAGTAGTAGCGGTGCACAAGCGCCTGTGAAATTGAAAGTTTTTCTGTCTTTCATTAACGACGATACTGATCTCAGGGAAAGTCTTAAAAGAACAGAACATCGAGATAATCTACAACCCCCCCCCCCCCCCCCCCGGAAGACACAAGATGACCTAAAATTGGCCAAGGAAGCTCGCAAACCGCTGGAAAAAGCAGGAATTTATAGGATTACGTGTAGGTGTGGTGGTGATGGGGGGGGGGGGGGGGAGGGAGGGGGGAAGGCGTGGTTACTACAAAAAGAACGGCCAAAACACGACTACAACAGAACGGGGGCAATTGCAGAAGCGGGGAGATTGACGGATCAGCTCTTGCGGGACGTAGTTTGCAGGCAGGAGACCACTACATTCATTTTGATAGGTCTCAAGTACTGGCAACCACAAGCGGATATCATGAAAGGGTAAATAGAGAGGCCATAGAGATTTTAAAACACCCCACGGATATGAGTAGCAAGGGCAGGGCGTGAATGACATATGAATCCCGGTGCTGGAGAAGATGTGTACCAGTGTTCCACCATGGTGTGATAGCAACAGCCAGTTGCGCTCGGATATTCGATGCACGTGACGCCACGCCACTGCGCAGAAGCACGCGTAGACGGAATTTTGCTGTAGTTACTAGCGAGCCAGTGCGAGAATCGGACACTCAAAGAAGCTACGATCCTCCTAGAAAGTGTACTCCGCAGATTGAGACGAAACGTTGGATTTAAATGTAAATCCATTCGACCACGGCATAATACCCCGGCGCGTTTTATCAGTTGTGACTTTTCGGCCGTGAAAGTTTACATTTTACAAAAAATGGTTCAAATGCCTCTGAGCACTATGGGACTTAACTTCTGAGGTCATCAGTCCCCTAGAACTTAGAACTACTTAAACCTAACTAACCTAAGGACATCACACTCATTCATGCCCGAGGCAGGATTCGAACCTGCGACCGTAGCGATCACGTGGTTCCAGACTGTAGCGCCTAGAACCACACGGCCACACCGGCCGGCAAAACCCAGCGGGGGTACCAGGGCATACCATCGGGTGACGTTAATCGAAGTGACTTTAATTGCTATTTTCTCTTCAGAATTCCAGTTTTCAGACCACACTCGTATTTTGAAATCCACCAGTCCATTTCTTGCCTTATGGTTACCATAGGACGTACCATGATTCATTAATAGTTTTACTTACTGTTCGACTGACACTATTACTCCATCAGTAATAATTTTAACAAGGGTCTTACACGAAATTATAAATCTGCTTCCACTTCAGTTTTTCTGTTTTTCCGTTCTGTCCTACATTTCTCTTCATGTTGATGTTGCATTGTAAAAGGCCAATCGCGAATCGCCTGGAAGCGAATATTCATCAAAATTTAGAAGGTATTTGGGAACTTCATCAAGACGACCTTAGGACGCTGCCGAATAAACAACGACGTACCCGAAGAATATAATTCGGTAGGTTTAGGCCATACAAAATTTTTACTAGGTGATTCAAGCCTATTTAAACTTTAATAACTGGTTGCAATAAGGTGCCAGTCGTTGATGAGAAAATTCAGTAGTCAGTATTCCAGATAAACTGCAAATGCATTTCTATATCGTCCAGCCCATATTTCAAATGAATGAGAAAAGCGAAAGTTAAGAGTGATTAGAGCACCCACAGAAACATAACGTTAATCATTCCTCTCTTATTCTATTCGCGAATAAAACCGAAGACATGCGACAGTAACAACAGTACATGCACCGTACCGCGACCTATGTCGAATACGCTACACGTAAATGTAGATGCACGTGTCCCAGTTCTGAGGTCCACCAATAAAGCTGTATTGTCGCAGCAAACGGCCGAGAAGGAATAAAGAGGAATCGTTAAATTTGAGTAGCTGCCCGGCGGGAGGAGGACGAAGTACTCGCTGCGGAGGCAGCCGCAGTCGCCACAGCACGGGAGCGCGTAGGCGGCATGCGTCGCCAGCACACCTCATTACACAATTCGGCCGGCGTAATAACATTGAGCGCGATCGTTCACAATTTCGGGCGTACAATTACTCTGTTCGTTGGAACGAACTATGGGCGCAACAACCGTAATAACAAACTCCAGCGCAGAGCTCAGATAACTGCAACGCTATCTCAAAATACACGGCTGCCAACGGTCATCTGCACACAATTTCAGCTCCTGTTGAAATAGCGTTGTGCTTGTCTGAAACCTGAAGTGGAATACGACGCAGTGAAGTTGCCGTTTACTGTGTTTGCTGTTCCCACAAATACCTCTCCAAACTGCGCTGCACTGCAACTCACGGAAGGAATCGATATACTTGTTGCTGGTCTCTAAACGCGAATTTGTAAATTTGTGGTAAGATCTTATGGGACCATACTGCAGAGTTCATCGGTCCCTAGACTTTTACACTACTTAATCTAACTTAAACTAACTTACTCCATGGACAACACACACACACACACACACACACACACACACACACACACACACACACAGACATGACCAAATTCTACATCTACATCCATACTCCGCAAGCCACCTGACGGTGTGTGGCGGAGGGTGCTTTGAGTTCTTCTATCGGTTCTCCCTTCTGTTCCAGTCTCGTATTGTTCGTGGAAAGGAAGACTGTCGGTATGCCTCTGTGTGGGCTCTGATCTCTCTGATTTTATCCTCATGGTCTCTTCTCGAGATATACGTAGGAGGGAGCAATATACTGTTTGACTCCTCGGTGAAGGTATGTTCTCGAAACTTCAACAAAAGCCCGTACCGAGCTGCTGAGCGTCTCTCTTGCAGAGTCTTCCACTGGAGTTTATCTATCATCTCCATACCGCTTTTGCGATTACTAAATGATCCTGTAACGAAGCGCGCTGCTCTCCGTTGGATCTTCTCTATCTCTTCTATCAACCCTATCCGGTATGGATCCGACACCGTTGAGCAGTATTCAAGCACTGGGCGAACTAGTGTACTATAACCTACTTCCTTTGTTTCCGAATTGCATTTCCTTAGGATTCTTCCAATGAATCTCAGTCTGGCATCTGCTTTAGCGACGATTAATTTTATATGGTCATTCCATTTAAAATCATTCCTAATGCCTACTCCCAGATAAGTTATGGAATTAACTGCTTCCAGTTGCCTACCTGCTATATTGTAGCTAAATGATAAAGGATCTTACTTTCTGTGTATTTGCAGCACATTACACTTGTCTACATTGAGATTCAATTGCCATTCCCTGCACCATGCGTCAATTCGCTGCAGATCCTCCGGCATTTCAGCACAATTTTCCATTGTTACAACTTCACAATACACTACAGCATCATTCGCAAAAAGCCTCAGTGAACTTCCAATGTTATCCACAACGTCATTTATATATATTATGAATAGCAACGGTCCTACGGCACTCCCCTGCGGCACACCTGAAATCACTCCAACTTCGGAAGACCTCTCCATTGAGAATTACCTGCTGCGTTCTGTCATCTAGGAACTCTTCAATCCAATCACACAATTGGTCTGATACTCCATATGCTCTTACTTTGTTCATTAAATGACTGTGGGGAACTGTATCAAACGCCTTGCGGAAGTCAAGAAACACGGCATCTACCTGGGAACCCGTGTCTCGTGGACGAATAGCGCGAGCTGGGTTTCACACGATCGTCTCATGCTGATTCCTACAGAGTAGATTTCTAGGCTCCAGAAAAGTCATTATACTCGAACATAATACGTGTTCCAAAATTCTACAACTGATCGACGTTAGAGATATAGGTCTATAGTTCTGTTCGACTTCCCTTCTTGAAAACTGGGATGACCTGTGCCCTTTTCCAATCTTTTGGAACGCTACGCTCTTCTAGAGACCCACGGTACACCGCTGCAAGAAGGGGGGCAAGATCCTTCCCGTACTCTGTATAAAATCGAACTTGTACCCCATCAGGTCCAGCGGCCTTTCCTCTTTTGAGCGATTTTAATTGTTTTTCTATCCCTCTGTCATCTATTTCGATATGTACCATTTTGTCATCTGTGCGACAGTCTAGAGAAGGAACTACAGTGCAGTCTTCCTCTGTGAAACAGCTTTGTAACAAGACATTTAGTATTTCGGCCTTTAGTCTGTCATCCTCTGTTTCAGTACTATTTTGGTTACAGAGTGTCTGGATATTTTGTTTTGATCCACCTACCGCTTTGACATAAGACCAAAATTTTTAGGATTTTCAGCCAAGTCAGTACATAGAACTTTACTTTCGAATTCATTGAACGCCTCTCGCATAGCCCTCCTCACACTACATTTCGCTTCGTGTAATTTTTGTTTGTCTGCAAGGCTGTGGCTATGTTTATGTTTGCTGTGAAGTTTTCTCTGCTTCCGTAGGAGTTTTCTAACTCGGTTGTTTTACCACGGTAGCTATTTTCCATCTCTTACGATCTTGCTTGGCACATACTCATCTAATACATATTGTACGACGGTTTTGAACGTTGTCCACTGATCCTCAACACTATATGCACTCGAGACAAAACTTTTGTGTTGAGGCGTCAAGTACTCTGAAATCTGCTTTTTGTCACTTTTGCTAAAAAGAAAAAATTTCCTACCTCTTTTAATATTTCTATTTACGGCTGAAATCATCGATGCAGTAACCGCTTTATGATCGCTGATTCCCTGTTCTGCGTTAACTGTTTCAAATAGTTCGGGTCTGTTTGTCACCAGGAGGTCTAATATGTTATCGCCACGAGTCGGTTCTTCGTTTAACTGCTCAAGGTGGTTTTCAGATAACGCACTTAAAAAAATTTCACTGGATACTTTGTTCATGCCACCCGTTATAAACCTTTGAGTCTTCCAGTCTACATCTGGTAAATTAAAATCTCCACCCAGAACTATAACATGGTGGGGAAATCTACTCGAAATATTTTCCAAATCTTCTTCAGGTTCTCTGCCACAACAGCTGCTGGGCCAGAGGGCCTATAGAGACATCCAGTTACCATGTTTGAGCCGGCTTTAACCGTGACCGTCACCCAAATTATTTCATATTGCGGATCTCCGTCAATTTCCTTCGATGCTGTTGCACATTTTATCGCTACAAACACGCCACCCCCTTCACTGTCCAGCCTGTCTCTGTGGTATACATTCCAATCTGAGTTAAGAATTTCATTGCTGTTTACATCTGTTTTCAGCCAACTTTCCGTCCCTAGCACTATGTGGGCATTGTGACTGTTTACTAATGAGAGCAGTTCTAGGACTTTTCTATAGACGCTCCTGCAGTTTACTATTACCACATTAATATTGTTATTCCCTGTTGCGTTTTGCCTACTACTACTTTGTCATGTCTCGGGAGGCTTCTTGTCGGTTCTAGAGAGGGAATTCTCCAACCTAAAAAACCCACATGTGCACTCCACACGTACTCCGCTACCCTTGTAGCCGCTTCCTGCGTGTAGTGCACGCCTGACCTATTCAGGGGGACACCACAGTTCTCCACCCGATAGCGGAGGTCGAGAAATTTGCATCCCAGATCTCCGCAGAATCGTCTGAGCCTCGACTCCGAACCGGAGGACCGCGATCGGTTCTGGGAACGACACTACAAATAGTTAGCTCAGATACCATCACGCGAGCGATGCTTTCCGTCTTCACCGACTCCGCCAACCGCCTGTATGAACTGAGGATGACCTCTGAACCCCGACAGCAGGAGTCATTGGTGCCGACATGAGCAACAATTTCCAATTATTTTTCAAATATATAGTGAACATTTAATTCCTGATAGTAGGCGAAAGAGAATTAAGGTTTAATATTCCACATGACACTGGAGAATAATTATGTCACAGATGAATACCGATGAGAGTAATAATTGCATACAACTAGCACTTGAAATGATGTATGAAAAACAATGAAAGTCGAATTCCGAATGGCACGATGAGGGTAAATTAAATCCACATGCAAACCCAGTATTTTAATCATTGTACATCCCTAGTATTAGAAAAAAGTATCTAGTCTTACAAAATTACAGAATAACAATAATTTGAGTTTGTTTTTCCATTCTGGATTATTATGAGTGATAGAGTTGTGAAATACTAGACACTGGAGAAGCTAGATTTCAAGTATGATCATGTCATCAATATCGCTAGTATGTAAACCAAGAGGAAACATAGATTTTTGTATATTTTCAGCTTATTAAAGTTGTTAATGAAACGTTATTGGAATAATTACAGCTGTGCGGCTGGTCCCGGCGGAGGTTCGAGTCCTCCCTCGGCCATGGGTGTGTGTGTTTGTCCTTAGGATAATTTAGGTTAAGTAGTGTGTAAGCTTAGGGGCTGATGACCTTAGCAGTTAAGTCCCATAAGATTTCACACACATTTGAACATTTTTTTGAATAATTACAGCAACCATCTACAAACTAACTGTAGCTAATTGTGTTACATAAAGAAAGAAAGACAGGTACAAATATTTCTCATAAAGTTAGCGTTTTCTAATTGTCTGGAGATTTCTCGCGGGATGGCAAGGAAAGTAATCTGTGGAAATCCCTGAGAAGGAAAAGGGACGGGATGATAGGCCATGCGATGAGTTACTTTTGGAAATACGTCACCGAAACTGTAGGTTAGGAAACTAAATTCTTCTTGGTGAACCTGGTGCGAAAGCAGCTGCCGTGAAGATGCGCCAAGTTACTGAAAGGAGGCGTGTCCGTTCAATTCATAATGAGACTGTAAGTCCTTTTTAGTTACACTCCTGGAAATTGAAATAAGAACACCGTGAATTCATTGTCCCAGGAAGGGGAAACTTTATTGACACATTCCTGGGGTCAGATACATCACATGATCACACTGACAGAACCACAGGCACATAGACACAGGCAACACAGCATGCACAATGTCGGCACTAGTACAGTGTATATCCACCTTTCGCAGCAATGCAGGCTGCTATTCTCCCATGGAGACGATCGTAGAGATGCTGGATGTAGTCCTGTGGAACGGCTTACCATGCCATTTCCACCTGGCGCCTCAGTTGGACCAGCGTTCGTGCTGGACGTGCAGACCGCGTGAGACGACGCTTCATCCAGTCCCAAACATGCTCAATGGGGGACAGATCCGGAGATCTTGCTGGCCAGGGTAGTTGACTTACACCTTCTAGAGCACGTTGGGTGGCACGGGATACATGCGGACGTGCATTGTCCTGTTGGAACAACAAGTTCCCTTGCCGGTCTAGGAATGGTAGAACGTTGGGTTCGATGACGGTTTGGATGTACCGTGCACTATTCAGTGTCCCTTCGACGATCACCAGTGGTGTACGGCCAGTGTAGGAGATCGCTCCCCACACCATGATGCCGGGTGTTGGCCCTGTGTGCCTCGGTCGTATGCAGTCCTGATTGTGGCGCCCACCTGCACGGCGCCAAACACGCATACGACCATCATTGGCACCAAGGCAGAAGCGACTCTCATCGCTGAAGACGACATGTCTCCATTCGTCCCTCCATTCACGCCTGTCGCGACACCACTGGAGGCGGGCTGCACGATGTTGGGGCGTGAGCGGAAGACGGCCTAACGGTGTGCGGGACCGTAGCCCAGCTTCATGGAGACGGTTGCGAATGGTCCTCGCCGATACCCCAGGAGCAACAGTGTCCCTAATTTGCTGGGAAGTGGCGGTGCGGTCCCCTACGGCACTGCGTAGGATCCTACGTTCTTGGCGTGCATCCGTGCGTCGCTGCGGTCCGGTCCCAGGTCGACGGGCACGTGCACCTTCCGCCGACCACTGGCGACAACATCGATGTACTGTGGAGACCTCACGCCCCACGTGTTGAGCAATTCGGCGTTACGTCCACCCGGCCTCCCGCATGCCCACTATACGCCCTCGCTCAAAGTCCGTCAACTGCACATACGGTTCACGTCCATGCTGTCGCGGCATGCTACCAGTGTTAAAGACTGCGATGGAGCTCCGTATGCCACGGCAAACTGGCTGACACTGACGGCGGCGGTGCACAAATGCTGCGCAGCTAGCGCCATTCGACGGCCAACACCGCGGTTCCTGGTGTGTCCGCTGTGCCGTGCGTGTGACCATTGCTTGTACAGCCCTCTCGCAGTGTCCCGAGCAAGTATGGTGGGTCTGACACACCGGTGTCAATGTGTTCTTTTTTCCATTTCCAGGAGTGTACAATTTCCTCCTAAGGATCTCAAGGCCGAGTTCACATTTTCTGCGAGTTATTAACAAATACCTCTAGGATATTTAAGAGCGTGTAATAACACACTAATCGTTATGTCACCCACTTCTCAATGCGACAAATGCATAACGAATGGCCGGGCGGGATTAGCCGAGCGGTCTAGGGGCGCTGCAGTCATGGACTGTGCGGCTGGTCCTGGCGAAGGTTCGAGTCCTCCCTCGGGCATGGGTGTGTGTGTTTGTCCTTAGGATAATGTAGGTTGTGTAAGCTTAAGATTCTGATGACCTTAGCACTTAAGTCCCATAAGATTTCACACACACACACACACACACACACACACACACACACACACACACACACACATAACGAATGCTGACCTATCCATATCACCTCAAATAAGTGCAATGTATTCTCTATCTCCAATATCTTGTAGATTCTATGAGGAATATAAAGGACACATGCTCTTCTTTCTGTGTAATTAGATTTTGTTTTGGAAATGTTGATGCATCTATGATATGAAATGTTGGAAATGAGCTGCCATAAGTAAATTTGGGTAAGAAATATGATGTATCCAAGGCACTCGGGCGTCCAGCCGGATCCGATCGTCGAAGTTCCACGATATTTCGGCGAATAACCGTTCCGCCATCATCAGGTGGTGCTGATGGAATGATCTGTCTGCGCAGTGCCCGTGGTATTTATGTCCGCGGGGTCCCGAGTCGTACCTCGGCGCGGACGGCCGGCGGGGCGCCACGTGGAGGGAGGGGTGGGGGTAGCTGCAGCCACGCCCGGTGGTAGGCGCGTAGCTCATTGATGGTGTTTAATAATGGTTTCCACGCTTTGCTAAGTTGAAACCCGGTGTCCCTGTTGATGAGGTTATCTGTTACTCGAATTTCTATGGCCTCCCAGTAGGCACTTGTGGCCGTCAGGATTTTTGTCTTTTCGAAATTCGCTGTGTGTCCGGTTTCAATGCAGTGTTCTGCTAGGGCCGAATGGCTGGGTTGGAGTAAGCGGGTGTGACGTTCGTGTTCCTTGCATCGGTCCTCGACCGTGCGAACTGTTTGGCCGATGTAGGATTTGCCACAGCAGCACGGGATTTTGTATACGCCCGCTTTCTTAAGCCTTACGTCATCTTTTGCCGTTCCTAGTAGGTCACGAATCTTTGCTGGTTGTCGGAAGACTGTGTCAATCTTGAGTTGCCTTAACAGTCTCCCTATTTTTGCCAGCAAACGGCAGAAAGGCCAGAGCCTGCTTCTCATACTCGGGTTGTTCTTCATCTCGGTTCTCGCTGCACTTCTGTTGTCGGAAGGCCCTTTGGATTTGGCAGTTGCCATACCCATTCTTGCGGAATACGGTCTCCAGGTGTATGTACCAAGGTGTTGAGCATTCCAGCCGGCCGGAGTGGCCGAGCGGTTATAGGCGCTACGGTCTGGAACCGCGCGACCGCTACGGCCGCAGGTTCGAATCCTGCCTCGGGCATGGATGTGTGTGATGTTCTTAGGTTAGTTAGGTTTAAGTAGTTCTAAGTTGTAGGGGACTGATGACCAAAGTAGTTAAGTCCCATAGTGCTGAGAGCCATTTTTTTGAGCATTCCATTAAGCTGCGCCGGCTGGTGGCAGCTGGAGGCATGTAGGTACAGGTCAGTGTGTGTAGGCTTCCGGTACACACTGTGACCCAGTGAGCCATCAGACCTACGTTCCACTAGGACATCAAGAAAGGGTGGTTTTCCATCTTTCTCAGTCTCCATGGTAAACCGAATGTTACTGTGCACCAAATTCAGATGTAGTAGAAAAATCTGTAGCTGTTCCTGTCCATGTGGCCAGATGACGAACGTGTCGTCCACGTAGCGAAAGAAGCATACAGGTTTCAGTTCGGCGGCTTCCAGTGCTTCCTCTTCGAAACTCTCCATGACCAGGTTGGCCACCACTGGGGAGAGCGGGCTCCCCATGGATACTCCGTCGGTCTGCTCATAGTATTGACCATTGAAGACAAAGTACGTAGATGTTAACACGTGCCTGAACAGTTGTGTCACTTCTCACTGATTAAGTGGAGAGAATCTTCCAGCGGGACACGTGTGAATAATGAGACGACATCGAAGCTGACCATGACGTCTGATTCTTGTACTGCTACGGCGATTCCCGCTGGGCTGCTACTGATGGCCGGCTGGAGTGGCCGAGCGGTTCTAGGCGCTACAGTCTGGAGCCGCGCGACCGCTACGGTCACAGGTTCGAATCCTGCCTCGGGCATGGATGTGTGTGATGTCCTTAGGTTAGTTAGGCTTAAGTAGTTCTACGTTCTAGGGGACTGATGACCTCATATGTTAAGTCCCATAGTGCTCAGAGCCATTTGAACCATTTGGTATTCACGGTACACTCGTGAAATGGTCGTACCGGAAAATCCCCACTTCATCGGTACCTCGGAGATGCTGTGTCCGATCGCCCGTGCGCCGACTTTAATACCACGTTCAAATTCAGTTAAATCCTGATAACCTGCCATTGTAGCAGCAGTAACCGATCTAACAACTGCGTCAGAAACGTGTTGTCTTATATAGGCGTTGCTGACCGCAGAGCCATATTCTGCCTGTTTACATATTCTATATTTGATTACGCATGCCTATGCCAGTTTCTTTGGCGCTTCAGTGTAGTTACCAGTTTGTTCAAAAATGTTCAAATGTGTGTGAATTCCTAAGGGACCAAACTGCTTAGGTCATCGGTCCCTAGACTTACACCCTACTTAATTAACTTAGGCTAAGAACAACACACTCAGGCCCGAGGGAGGACTCGATGGGAGGGGCCGCGAAATCCGTGACATGGTGCCTCTAACCGCGCAGCTACTCCGCACGGCTTGCTAGTTTGTATCCGTAGCTAAGGAGCCATTGTGGTGAGTGTTATTGTGATACACTGAAACGTGAAGTATCGTTCTTTCCATTCTGCAGGGCTATGGCTCAAGTTCGTGCGTGTTTCGCGTGATTAACTTCGTTGAGCACCGTAAAACTTGACAATGTTTTGGCTTAACAATGTTAGGAACGTTATGTTCATTCACAAGGGTCAACACTGCGTCAGTCATAGTGTAAATATTTTACGAACCAGTTGTATGAGGGGCGTTGACTAAGTAATGAAACACACCTTTCCTGGGCCAATGGCGGTCGAAAATATGCTGAATTTGCTGTGGGACATCGTGGAATATTCCATGAATTTCATGAATTTCCAATAGGTGGCGGAGCTATACGTAGCCTTCAAAATGGGTCTGTAAGAAAGGTGCGTTCCAGGCAGAGAGCTGTCACTGAATTTTTTATTTATTTATTTCTTTTACGGAAAACCAGAGCATCGCAGGTATTCATAGGCACTTGCAGAAAGTCTACGGAGATCTGGCACTAAACAAAACCACGGGGCAGTCGTTGGGCAGCGCGTCTGTTATCATCGCAACAAGGTGTCGCGCAAACCTATCCAATCTCCTGTGTATTGGGCCTACCGCAGACAACTGTGACTTTTGCAGTGTTGGAACGTGCGGACACATTCATTCGAGGTGATCGACGGATCACAATCGGACACCTCGCTGCTCAACTGGACTCTCTGCAAGTAGTGCTGACACACTCGTCCACCATTTGGGGTGCTCAAAGATGTCTGCTCTCTGGATTCCTGCCACCTAAGAGAAGAGCATAAAGAGCAGCGGAGGACGATCTGTGAGGAATTTCTTGCGCATTACGGGGCTGATCATGACAATTTTTCGTCGTCCATCGTCACAGTCGATGAAAGACGGGTTCACTGGTTCGAACAGGCAATAAAATGGCAATCCATGGAGTGACGCCACAGGATTTCAATTCTGAAGAAAATGTTCAAAACCGGACCTTGAGCCGATAAAGTCATGAAGACGGTCTTCTGTGACTCTGAAGGGGTTATTCTATTTGGTGCCCTTCCTCATGGAGCAACGATAAATTCTGAAGTGTATTACGGTACCCCCAGGAAACTGAATCGTGTTCCTCGCCAAAAAAGCGGAAACCAACTTCTACTTCTCCATTAAAACTCAAGACCTCACGTAAGTCGGCGCATCTTAAAGGACCTTACAGAACTTCACTGGACTCTTCGTCCTCATTCACCATACAACTCGGATCCCTCACCTTCCGACCTCCATCTGTTTGCAGGAAGCAGTACGTGGATGATGGAGAGGTTATTGATGCGGCAAGAAGTTGGCCCCAACGTTGACCAGTAGAGTGTTACCACGCAGTGATACAGGCCGTCCCAGTAAGTTGGCGAATTCCCGGGTTCGATTCCCGGCGGGGTCAGGGATTTTCTCTGCCTCGTGATGGCTGGGTGTTGTGTGCTGTCCTTAGGTTAGTTAGGTTTAAGTAGTTCTAAGTTCTAGGGGACTTATGACCACAGCAGTTGAGTCCCATAGTGCTCAGAGCCATTTGAACCATTTTTAAGTTGGCGAAAGCCTGTCCCGTTGAAAAGTGAGAAGTTGAAATATAGGATTTTGTAGCCAAAAGAGTGGGAAATGATATGGTGTATTGGACTTCTGAATAAAACAATACTGCCTTCAGAAGAAAGTGTGTTTCATTACTTACTGAGCGCCCTTTGTAACTTACCCATTCTGCACAATGAAATCCAACCCACCACAAAAATCGCTTGTCGTGTTGGTCCGCTGTCAGTTTTAATGTCTGTGGCATATTGCTCTGGGTAAACGTTAGAAGTCACTTTTAAAATCGAGAGTAGCTATATAACAAAAAAGAGTTCTCAATACATATTAGCGCGTGAGAGTAAATATAACCCTTTTATTCACGAAGTTTATTGTGTGGTGCCACTTGAAAAAGATGCTGGTACATTAGTCTTAAAGTTGCAATGTTTATTTGCAACAACTGTAACCATGAGTGAAATATATCCTGCTTTCTTTTAATGATTATTTTCTAAATTATTTATTGCTGCTGCATAGTGTTTGTGTCTCAGGATGCAAATTTGAAGCACATTCTCTGTCAGTTTATCCATGAAGTGATCCTCTTTCTATGAAAGATAATGAAGAGCCTGGGTGGTGGCCCGCTACCTCGGTAGATTTGGATTGCGGGGGTGAGTCGTTTTTAGGGAGATGGGTGCCGACAGCATATACGAACAGTATCAATAGGCAAACATTTCATTCAGATTCGAGTTCCATCAATGGTAGCGTCGACAGGTAGCGGTTACGCCCACCTGGGCTTTTGCTGACGGCAGCGAAGCCAGAGGTCACTGAGGCAGCGACCTGCCATTGGGCGTCTTAACGTAAGCGCAGAGCAGGACTGCTGACACAGGACGTCAGCAGGGGCGCGGCGTCGCTCTGCAGTTCAGGGCAAGACGCGTCTGCAGACGTGGAAGCCTACTGTGGTTCTCGTAGCGGAACAACTGGCTCTAGCAGTGGAGCCTGCTCCTGCGAGCGCTCGTGTGCAGTGACAGTTTGCCCATTAAAGCACAGGCTGTTTGGAAGCTGCATCTCTCTGGACACAAACTGCCCCTTCCGAGACAGCAGTCCAGGTGTGGCTGAAGCTAGCCCGATGTGGCCTACCAGCTGGAAAGTACCAATTACCCGAGGCTGGACTTAGCCGCAGTAGTTGCCCCACCGGTGGTGGAGCCCAAGTCATGTGGTGACAGCTTGCAAAACCATGTAACCCTGTCACCTGGCGTGGACCTCCAATCTTAGTACACAATGTGATCAAAGATATCCGGACACCCGCAAAAACATACGTTTTTCATGTTAGGTGCATTGTGCTGCCACCTTCTGCCAGATACTCCATATCAGCGACCGCACTAGTCATTAGAAATCGTGAAAGAGCACAATGGGGTGCTTCACGGAACTCACGGACTTCGAATATAGTCAGGTGATCGTGTGTCACTTGTGTCATGCGTCTGTACGCGACAAATTTATTTATTTATTTTTTGAAATTTTGTGGGAGGTTCCTATGGGACCAAACTGGTGAGGTCATCGGTCCGTAGGCTTACTCATTACTTAATCTAACTTAAACTAACTTAAGCTAAGGACAACAGAGACACCGTTGCCCGAGGGAAGGCTCTAACCTCCGACGGGGCAGCCGCGCGAACCGTGGCAAGGCGCCTCAGACGGCACGGGTACTCCCAGAGGCCTGTACGCGAGATTTACACACTCCTAAACATTCCTAGGTCCACCGTTCCCGATGTGATAGTGAAGTAGAAACGTGAAGGGACGAGTACAGCACAAAGGCGTACCGGCCGACCTCGTCTGCTGACTGACAGTGTCTGCCGACAGTTGAACAGGGTAGTAATGTGTAATAGGCAGACCATCACACAGAATTCCAAAATGCATAAGGATCCACTGCGAGTACTTTGACAGTTAGGTTGGAGGTGAGTAAACGTGGATTTCATGGTCGAGTAGCTTCTCATAAGCCACACATCACGCCGGTAAAATCCAAACGACGCCTCGCTTGGAGTAAGGAGCGTAGACATTGGACGATTGAACAGTGGAAAAACGTTGTGTGCAGTGACGAGTCACGGCACACAATGTGGCCATCTGGTATGGCGAGTACCCGGTGAACGTCATCTGTCAGTGTGTGTAGTGCTATCAGTAAAATGCGGGGGCGGTGGTGTTACGGTGTGGTCGTGTTTTTCATGGAGGGGGTGGCACTCCTTGTTTTGAATGGCACTATCACAACACAGGCCTGCATTGATGTTTTAAGCATCTTCTTGCTTCCCAGTGTTGAAGAGCAATTGGGGGATGGCGACTGCACCTTTCAACACGATCGAGCACCTATTCATAATGCAGGACCTGTGGCGGAGTGGTCACACGACAATAATATCCCTGTAATGGACTGGCCTGCGTAGAGTCCTGACTTGAATCCTACAGCACACCTATGGGATGTTTTGGAACGCCGACTTCGGCCAGGCCTCACCGACTGACATCGATAAGTCTCCTCAGTGCAGCACTTCGTGAAGAATGGGCTACCATTCCCCAAGAAACGTTCCAGCACCTGACTGAACGCATGCCTGCGAGAGTGGAAGCTGTCATCAAGGCTACTGGTGGGCCAATACATTACTGAATTCCAGCATTACCGATGGAGGGCGCCACGAATTTGTAAGTCATTTTCAGCCAGTTGTCCGATACTTTTGATCACATAGTGTAGGTGCTGCCAGACTGCAAATACTTTGGCTGTAAATGACGTGTATTTATACTGCTTAGATGGTAATTTTTATGTCAATATACTGCTTCTAACCACGCACCGAAACAAGGCAGTGGCCAGTAGGAGTGGTAACTAGACTACCATTGCTGTGGTCGGCCCGCCTTTCCGCCGTGTCGGTGATACTGCAAACGATGGCACTTGACCGGCAAGATGGAAACTGATCGGTATTATTCCTGTGTCTGTGCGATGGTGTTTGGGTCCATTCTGTGCCTAGCGTGGCGTCTGAAGCCCATTTGTGACATCCGTGGCAGGATTGCTATTTAAAAGAAAGCGGCAGTGCTACAGCACTAAGTAACCGCGAATAGGTTTGGTAAATGTGACATGCTTTCCAGCAAAATGCAGATGCATTTCGAGAATCTTACAGACGATGCTCCTATGGCAATGAAGAACAACAAAGAAATGAAGATTTAATTAGAGAGGGCTGTACCTATTATGCAAGGATTTTCGCGGTTCAGTAAAACCATTAGATTAGTACCATAAAATCTAAGTCATTTTAATTTTCCATACATGGGACTTTGTAACATCAAAAATTGATCAGCAGCAGGTCATCGTACCAGTACACCACCACTGAATGAAATTGTAGGAATAAAACCTACCACGTCAGTCCAAAAAGTTTCAAGATTACATAAAAAAAAGAAAAGTTAAGATGGTAGTTTTAGTGCTTAAGATGATCCACATAATCTCCCAAGAATTGGGTACAACGCACAAAACGTTTATACAGTATTATAAAACTGTTAATAACGTCCTTCTTTGACATTTAGTTCAACTCACATTGGTTTTATTGTCGATTACGTCGTCAAAATATGGACCATTCGTGTGTATTTCTGCACTGTGTAGGTTCGTTTTGATAGCCCCAGCTCTCATTACTTGTGATTATTTCTTCCAGAAAAGAACTGCCGAAGGCCTTCATTTCAATCAAGTCGTGGCAGGTGTCCACGCCATTGTTTTTGCTTCAGTGGCCAGGTGTCTGCGACAGACTTTGCACACGCTTAACTCTTCTTCAAATCATTGTGGAGAAAGTCACGAACACTTAATCTAGAGATGTTGCTCCATCGCGATTTGTCACTCAACAGTGTTGACGCACTACAGCCGCACATCGACTACTTAACACTGGTTGCACATAACTGACTGCACATCTGTAGTCAATAGTTGTTAACTCAAACGTCACTGTAATTATTACGCTCATGTCACTTACATGCCAAGAATAAAGTAAGCCTTTTAATTTTTGGGACAGACACTATATGGCTGTAAATAGTATTTGAGCGTTTAGCATAATCTGAGATGCTAACAAGATCGGAACCGATGGCTCCCCACAACACCATGTAAAATGTTACGACAAAGTTGTGCAACAGAATATAACGAACACCTACATTTATACGAAGATGGACAATTAAACGTGAAATATGGTTACCATAGCTCACAAAGGTATAATGGGAACGTTTTTCATGAAATACGGAATATGGAATAAGCAATACTGTTTATTACTAAGTTGCATGGACCTCATTCCAGTCGTTTAATTGGTAGTACAAATAATTATTAAGTGCACAAAGGTTGAAATAAATTATAAAAGTTACATAATAATAATCTGTCACTGGTGGGTAATATTGGAAATGAAATGATACAGTTAGTTGTGTCCACATAAAATGCCAATGACTGCCGAATTAGTTAACAGATTAAAGGAAAGACGCAGGAAAAGTACAGACAAGCACCGGTTTCCTTGCCCACGCACAAATATTAGATACAGGCTCCCAGGTAGATGCTATTTTTCTTGACTTCCGGAAGGCGTTCGATACAGTTCCGCACTGTCGCCTGATAAACAAAGTAAGAGCCTACGGAATATCAGACCAGCTGTGTGGCTGGATTGAAGAGTTTTTAGCAAACAGAACACAGCATGTTGTTATCAATGGAGAGACGTCTACAGACGTTAAAGTAACCTCTGGCGTGCCACAGGGGAGTGTTATGGGACCATTGCTTTTCACAATATATATAAATGACTTAGTAGATAGTGTCGGAAGTTCCATGCGGCTTTTCGCGGATGATGCTGTAGTATACAGAGAAGTTGCTGCATTAGAAAATTGTAGCGAAATACAGGAAGATCTGCAGCGGATAGGCACTTGGTGCAGGGAGTGGCAACTGACCCTTAACATAGACAAATGTAATGTATTGCGAATACATAGAAAGAAGGATCCTTTATTGTATGATTATATGATAGCGGAACAAACACTGGTAGCAGTTACTTCTGTAAAATATCTGGGAGTATGCGTACGGAACGATTTGAAGTGGAATGATCATATAAAATTAATTGTTGGTAAGGCGGGTACCAGGTTGAGATTCATTGGGAGAGTGCTTAGAAAATGTAGTCCTTCAACAAAGGAGGTGGCTTACAAAACACTCGTTCGACCTATACTTGAGTATTGCTCATCAGTGTGGGATCCGTACCAGATCGGGTTGACGGAGGAGATCGAGAAGATCCAAAGAAGAGCGGCGCGTTTCGTCACCGGGTTATTTGGTAACCGTGATAGCGTTACGGAGATGTTTAATAAACTCAAGTGGCAGACTCTGCAAGAGAGGCGCTCTGCATCGCGGTGTAGCTTGCTCGCCAGGTTTCGAGAGGGTGCGTTTCTGGATGAGGTATCGAATATATTGCTTCCCCCTACTTATACCTCCCGAGGATATCACGAATGTAAAATTAGAGAGATTAGAGCGCGCACGGAGGCTTTCAGACAGTCGTTCTTCCCGCGGACCATACGCGACTGGAACAGGAAAGGGAGGTAATGACAGTGGCACGTAAAGTGCCCTCCGCCACACACCGTTGGGTGGCTTGCGGAGTATCAGTGTAGATGTAGATGTAGAAATAGTTTAGCGAAGCAAAACTCTAATTCGAAACGAATGACTTGGTGGTTCTCTGGTCGCGTTGTACGCAACTGCATCATGCTTACCATCGTTCCAAAAGTCATGCGCACAAGATGGTTGTAGTGATAACTGATATGCTCAGTTTCAGCATCTATGATCAACTCTCTGACAAAGTACTTTCTCTCTGCAGATATAAGGCGAAGACACCTCTCCCTCTTACAGTCCAAGGCAAAAGGTCTATCTGCTCTTCTAAATATCTTGCTTGTTCAGCCAGCACCAGATTCCTATTAGCAACTGCTTCAGAATCTCTGAGTTTAGAGCACTGAAAAATTTATAAAAATTGTGACAGTCTCTCTTCACCTATGTAATCAGCTGTGATTAACGAGTAATACACATTTTTCTTTTAGAGTGGGGCAGAAAGCAAAAAATTCTCTTCCACTATAAAGTCGGATTCACGTTTTAACCAACGAAAGGTGCTGCATGTACTCATCTGAAGCTCTTCATCCCCTCTACAAAAATAGTTTTAATGAACCAATCAAAACCTCCCTCAGAAAATTTAAACAGCAATTACTGCTCGCATCCTTAGTCCTTATTACTTTTCTCGCTCTGAATACCTCGTGTTTTCCCATCCCCTTGCACATCTACATCACTTTAGAAAGCATTCTTTATGCTGCTTCTCACAATGGAGGTTTACAACCTGCTGAATGCTGTCTCTTACCCTCTGCGAACCTCTTACTGGAAGGTGGGACACAGTCTCTGAGAGCACCCATCTATCCAGTTTGTGCGTTGCTGGGATTCTGCCTTTTTGCTAAAAACAGTTTTGTGACTTGCTTGCAGTTGTATTCCTCCAGTGCTCATGTTCCCACAGTTAGCTGCGGACCTAGCTTACCTTCGGTGCATATACAAGAAATGAAAAAATACTTATTAGAGTCGAAATCTTTAGTGTTTAATTCAGTCACATCCGTAATTTGATGCATCACTACTAAATTTAATTGAACTGGTAGCCTGATTTCAATATTGGGTTATTAATTAGGTCATCAAGCAGTCCTAAGAGGTCAAGCGTGACTAACGAGTAATGCACGTTTCTCTCTTAGAGTGAGAGAGAAATTAGATGTCTTTTCCCACTATAAATCTGGTTTCATATTTCAGCCAGTGATAGTGGTTGCACGTACACACTCGTGAGCCTTCATTGCCTCTAAAAAATTATTTTCGTGAACCTAACTAGGGCTCCCTTACAATCTTTAACCATCAGTTACTGCTAACCTGCTTTGGGTCCAAAAGATTCTTCTCACTCTGAGCACCTCGTGTTTTACCTTCCCCTTGCAGATCTTTATCTTTTTAGAAAGCGGTCTTTACGCTGCTTATCACAATGGAAGTTAACATTCTGCCGAATGTCGCCTCTTTCTCCCTGCGGAGCTCGTACTGAAACGTGGGACACCGTCTCTGACAGTGTCTGTCTTTGGCCACGACTCTGCCTTTCAGTAAGAAACAGTTTTATAATTCGCTTGAAGTTGTACCCCTCTGGCGCTCACACTACCACAGTCAGCCAACGCACCTACCTTACGCAAACCATTACACATACCCTTTAACGTATAGGAATGAAACGAAGAAATGCTTATTAGACTCACAATCATGGGTGTTTACCTCAGTAGCATTCGTACCTTCATATGTCGCAAGATTTGGTACGTAGGACATCCAAAACTGAGGCATGATAATGTAGAGAGATTCGATTCAGTTTTACTAATGTTTATTCAAATCACGCCCGTTTTCGGGATTATAAATTTCCGTCTCCAGGTGTATGAAATTATTGTACTTGGTAACACATAAGATGCGGTCGGGCCAGTCAGCGCAAGAGCTCCAGTCATTGCGTGTTGGCGGAAACTGCACGCCGCCCTGCGGCCACACGGTAGGAGCGTCGGAGGTCTGGAAGTGCGGTTCATGTGTCGGTAGTAATTTGAACTGATTTGACAGTCTAAATTGAACAGAGAATTATTAATTAGTTTAAGGACAGATTTGAAAAGAAAATACTGTCCTGTAAGACTAATTTCAACAATCGATAAACTTCATCAAAGACGAGTATTCCAGCAGGTGCTCACACTTGAGCTTGACATGTCTCCACCATGTCCTTGGTATTCTTTCGAAATCCATTTGGCACATTAGACCTTGAAATCACTGGGTCCAATGGCCAGTTGTCCTAACAGCATTAACCGCCTTACTACTATTAAACATGATATTTTTGCGGCCGATAGCTTCACTCATACGCATATGGATGTTTTGTACAGCGCCAGTGTGGTAAAAATATATTCAGCCTCCGTGTCAGCTGCTCCAGATTTTCTTGACACGTTGTATTTTTGAAATTTTTTTCTTATCTATAGAATTCAGTATGTTTAACATTAGCTACAGAGTTGCAAAGTCAGAGCGTCACATACATTTAGTACAGAGGAGAGACTATACATATTCAAAATATGAAGAAATCTATTGGATGGAAGACTGAAGTAACTGAATTTCTACGGAGGGACGAAACTTGATTTCGGGTTTTGCAGCTATAACACGTGAAAGTTAATTTAGTAATGAACTTTCTAATAGACTGATGGAAGAAGGGTACGTTAGGTTTCAGCCTCAAGTAGGATTCCTGGTAGAGGCAAATACAGGGTGAACCAAACTGCACCGAGAAAATTCCGGAGTCTGTTCAGGAATATTTTCCGAATATTTTAGTATAACTGGTCCGTAGTCCCCTGTGGCTCATTACTGTGCAATTATATTTCGTCTGATTCCTTACCCCTTGTAGTGGCAGTGAATTAAAATTATCTGCGCGACAGTGCAAATGTCTGCGCTGTGGGTTTATTGTCTTGTTTAGAAACAAACTTGTTCCATTCACTCACGGTACTTGCTGTCGACAAGACTAAGGCCTAGTTTACTCATGCGATATTGCAGTGTCTGTGTTATTCCGAATTACGATGCAAATTAGCATAGGCACTGCGGCGATTACAGCTGTTATGAAATACATTAAATGTGTTCGCGGCTGGGAGTATGGACAACCATCAGCTGTATAATGGAATGACGACAGTGAAAGTTTGTGATGGACCCGGATTTCCCTCTTATTGCGAGCGGTTGCCCTTCCATTTGGCTATCCGAGCGGGACTCACGACCAGACCCGAACTTCCATCTGTCCACATCCTCCACTCGTGCATCCATCATGTATACCCCAGTACAGGGGAGACATTTTACTTGAAAGTCACAGCCCGGGGTCGACGCATAAGTACGATATTGCAGTGTCTCTGTTATTCCGAATTACGATGCAAATTTGCTTTGGACACGCATACACTTTCAAGTAAAATGTCTCCCCTGTACGGGAATATACATAATGGATGTACGAGTACAGGTCGTAGACACATGGTTGACGTCATATGGAAATTTGGGTCTGGTCGTGAGTCGTGCTCGGATAGACAAATGGTAAGGCGACCGCTCGCGATAAGCGGGAAATCGGGGTTCAAGTCCCGGTCTGGCACAAATTGTCTTTGTCGTCATTCCATTCTACCGATGATAGTTGTCCATATTCCCAACTGCGAATACATTTAATGTAATTTACTCATGGTCCTCAAGCTTACGTTCAGTACTGCTCGATCCTTTCTCTGGTTAGGTTTTCCGGCGGTATTAGTTGTACGTTAACAGTGATACACAGCATGATGAAATACCGGCCGCTATGCTCTCATCTGTGTGTTCACTGAACGCAATGAGATAACGTCTGACGTTGCTGTGCTCCCGCAGCGACGCCAACCACATAACAGTAGTTTTGCATCCGTACATGGGTCTCCACGAATAACCAAATCCTTTCACGTTACGAAGTTTTAGTGATGGCGTATTACAGTATTTTTCACTGTTGTGAAAGTATTTTCACACAAACACCGATAATTCTCGTAACAAATCCGGATAAATCAAAATTACATTTTTTATTCTATAGCAATATACCGGAGACGACAGTTCCCTTACACTAAAATACTCAGAAAATATCTCTGAACAACCTCCGAAATTTTGTGAATGGAGTGCTGGTCCACACTGCATATTTGGAAGTCCATTTTGTTGAGTATGCGAAAGGGAAAAATTTTGAACTCGATTTCTATTATTTTGTTAAATGGCTCTGAGCACTATGGGACTTAACTTCTGAAGTCATCAGTCCCCTAGAACTTAGAACTACTTAAACCTAACTAACCTAAGGACATCACACGCATCCATGCCCGAGGCAGGATTCGAACCTGCGACCGTAGCGGTCGCGCGGTTCCAGACTGTAGTGCCTAGAACCGCTCGCCCACTCTGATCGGCTATTATTTTGTTATTCGCCTGGAAATGTTAGGGAAAGATAGGAGATAACATAGATTCTCTACCAGTTAAATGTGAAAATTATTCCAGTATTTACTCATACAATTATCGGTAACCTGTGGCGTAAAACGCATCGATACCCAGTTATAACTGTCAATGCAAATTTGAACTACTTAACTTGGAAACCAGCAGTATTTGGCACTGCATAACGATTTTCATTTTCCAGATAAAGAAACTACAACGTATACACTTTTTTACGTCCGATCTTCTGAAATATATCTTTCTCCAATCGAGAAGGATGTTAATCACAATTCGTTGATGAAACATATGCAGTATAATCGGATGAGTAAGGTAAGCGAATTACTGACACGAAATGGGTAGATTTGAAATAATACATTTTGCGAAAGAGGTCAGCTGTAATTGGAACATATGGAATGAAAATTGCCTTCTGCACTAGAGGCAAAAAATTTATTGATACGCTTTCGGTAAATCACACTGGAAAATCTGTTGAACTTCATTATTTCCGTCGTACGAGTTAGCAGATTGATATTTCAACGAACAGAAAAATTACGGAAAATGTTGATATTACGCTGTTTCGGTGTATTCTCGTAACAGAATGCGATTGCTATTGCGCATACAATCTACGCACCTGTCTTGTGGCAGTCGCTCATTGCTTTCTGCTGTTCGGACAGTTACCGCCTGTCATTTGAGTCGTGTCTTGTCACGTGGTAAGTGCAGAAATAGCTGTGACAATGGCTGTGTCGACTGCGAATACCACCGATTGTGGGGTGCGAAGTGTTATTCGTTTTCTGCAGGGGGAAGTGTTTGACCCTATGACATTCACCGCAGACTTCAAATGGTTCAAATGGCTCTCAGCACAATGGGACTTAACATCTGAGGTCATCAGTCCCCCAGAATTTAGAACTACTTAAACCTGACTAACCTAAGAACATCTCACATAGACATACCCAATGCAGCATTCGAACCTGCGACCGTAGCGGTCGCGCGGTTCCAGACTGAAGCGCCTAGAACCGCTCGGTCACAACAGCCAGCCCGCAGACTTGTTATCATTTATGGTGAAGGTGTTATGAATGCAGCCAGTGTACGAAAGTGTGCATAATGTTTAAAAATGGGCGAGCAGATTTTCATGTCGAAGAAAGAGCAGCAGGCGGAGTTGGCCGAGCGGTTCTAGGCGCTACAGTCTGGAACCGCGCGACCGCTGCGGTCGCAGGTTCGAACCCTGCCTCGGGCATGGATGTGTGTGATGTCCTTAGGTTAGTTGGGTTTAAGTAGTTCTAAGTTCTAGGGGACTGATGACCTCAACAGTTAAGTCCCATAGTGCTCAGAGCCATTTGAACCATTTTTTCGAAGAAAGAGCAGCGCTATCTTTGTCATCACAGATGTATTGAACAAAAGATGGATGGCATCATTCGATAGAATCGACGATTCACGATTAGCGACATGCATGTAAAATGTCAGAAGTGTGTCGTTCAGCTTTGCACGAAACTGTCACTCAGCACTTAGAGTGACACAAAATCTGTGCACAGTGGCTGCCACGCATGCTCACGGATGACCAGAAAGCTGTAGGAATGGACGCTCAATTAGCGTCCTTTGAGTGTTACGAAAGGAATGGCAACATGTTCATTGACCAGGCTGCTATAGGAGATGAAACATGGGTTTATCAAAACACCCCCACAATGAAGCGACAGTCTATGGAGTGGCTTCATCCTTGTCGCCACAACAAATTCAAACAATATGCATCATCTCAAAAACTAATAGCTTCTGTATTCTGGGAGAGTGAAGTGGTCATACTCGTCGATTTCATGCCCAACAGCACAACAGTCGGTAGTGATGACCTCTGTATGTCTTCGTCGGGTTATCCAGAACCGCCGAATATATATATATATATATATATATATATATATATATATATATATATATATATATATATAATTTTGTGGGTTTTACTCTCCTTACACCTTGCAGCTGTCACTATGTGTTTCATTGGGTGAGGTGACTCACAAACTCTTATTCGGGAAGAGCGGGACTCCAACCCACATTTGGTCTCTTCGGCTTAGATTTTTCCCATAAATATACAAAATTGGTTCAAATGGCTCTGAGCACTATGGGACTTAACTTCTGAGGTCATCAGCCCCCTAGAACTTAGAACTACTTAAACCTAACTAACCTAAGGACATCACACACATCCATGCCCGAGGCAGGATTCGAACCTGCGACTGTAGCGGTGGCGCGGTTCCAGACTGTAGCGCCTAGAACCGCTCGGCCACTGCGGCCGGCTCATGAATATACAGCTCTGCAAAACTTGAGGACGAGATAGGTAAAATGGTATAACATGTGAACAACGTGGCTTGATGAAAGAAAGGGAGGAGCATGTTCCCATGGGTCTCCAATCGTGCACAGGAAGCGGACCGTCAGATGATGTGAGGCGAGCGTGACTATAGAGCCAAACGGGGCTGGCACTTTAGGGAACGGGATGTGTGAATCAGCGAGCAGTTATGGAACACTGTGATGATTGTCTTAATTACAACATAGTGCAGAGACAACATTTTGATGGCTTCACACGGGGAAGAATAATCGAGAAACTGGAAAAAGGACAAAGTGTGACTAATGTTGACCAGGAGTTTCGTATTGTTCACAGCACTGTTTCACGTACATGGGTAGCGTTCCGAACCACAGGCAATGCTGCCTGAAGGAGGTGGGTTGTTCGACCAAGGTCAACTACAACAAGCAGATGACCGCTACACTGGGCAACATAGAAGGGACCAACGTCAAACAGCAGGTGCATTTTCAACCACCACTAAAAGTACTGCACTGCACGCAATCTCATCCCCCATAGTGATAAGGTGACTGCATGGGGGTAGTCACTTTGCCCAACGACCAGTACATTGGGTACTGTTGGCACCGGCACCGACTGTGCCGAGAGCTTGGGGACTGAGCGTCACATGCTCTTGTCTGGTGAGAGTACTTTTTGCCTGTGTAATAGCTCTAGGCGTACCTTCATATGGCGAGAGGTGGGACCACGTAATTCACCCAGGAATACTGTCGAAAATTATCGTTTTGGTGGCCCAGGTGTATGTGGGGAGACATAATGTAGCGGTGGTATACTGATCTCCAAATGTCTGCATATGGGACACTTATCGATCAACGTTATTGTGACACTATACTCCTTGCCCATGTGCGTCTGACCTTAATTTTATGGATGGCGTTGCGCGACCGAAGTTCTTGGAACGAGACGATATTCAGCGAATGAAATCACTTGCCTCTTCCCCTGACTTAAATCCTATTGATCAATTGTGGGGTGCGTTGAGGAGACGTACCGCAGCGCATCTACATGCACCAGCGACTATCCAGTAGTTTTCAACCGCGCAGGGGACTTCGGCCACAGTACAAGAGCTCCTTACCAACCTAGTAGCACGTTGCAGAGCATGCATTGCCGTTTGTAACCTATCTTATATTTGCAGATAAGAGCGCATATTACTTTATTTCCAGTTTTGCTGTTTCACATACGTGAAGTGAATGTGTCAGTTCTGCGGAACTTACGGAGTATGGGGCGAGAGGTAGGTTCCCACCCTGGCTAGCAGAGGCAGTTGGCTATCTGGTGCTTTCAGAGCCAATGGGATGACGTGTCGACGCAGAAACTGCTCGTGACGTCAGCAAAGAGATACGTAGGGAAAGTACATGTATTATGGCTCGAATCAAGTAACTGTTACTAATAAATATTTGCTAACAAATCTTGTCTTTTTCCACTCAGACATTAGGAGGAGTCTACGGATCATAAATATTATCTTCCAGTAGTTTTACAATGCCAGGAAACTTTAATATTAATAGATACGTGAATAACTTTGACATAACCGAAGATGTACGATGTTATACGAACTATACCGATCGTACGCTCAAGTTCCAGACTGCGACGTAGGCGACAGTCGTCGGTAGGAGGCCTTTCGATCTAGTCATGTGGTAGACCACGCTCTCGTACCGATAATAGTTAGCTTATAACCAGTGTGAACAAGTTCATTTTATGTTGTCTCTCAAATAAACGCACCATAATGGCATCCTGTGTAAAAACTATGTCCACAAAGAAACTTCTTCCCGCTTCATCACGTAAAACATAGACAGTAGTTTTGCACTTTCAGAATCCGATGTCGCTGCTACTGCTCTGCAAGGGGACATAAATTGCGAGAGCAAATCCGCGTAACAGGTAGGAGGACTTCCTACGCGACGGCTCAGTAAGTCAGTTGAAGGACGTACTGTCTTAATTATCGTGAAACTCGGGTGGGAAAGCGTAGCCAGTTATATTGTACGCCCCTCATAATCCTCTACGGACTTACCGACTAAGCTGGGACATTTCTGGAGGTTTAGTACGAGCACGTCCCTATTAAGGACTATGTCCCGCCTTTCACAAAATCGAGGGGATCATCATAAACCCCGTTGACTTCAGTGGAATTACTGACTATTCAAAGTGTCACTTTTGTTGGTTCATTATGTATTTATTTCACTTACCTTCTGTACCATACCGCAGCAGTGCTTTCTAAGTATGGTCCAAGTTTCATCGAGCTATATTACGTGTCAGTGACACATCATGCGAAAGTTACTTTCTTCCTTAAATTTTGCGCTCTACTGCATTAATGCGAATTCCAGGACATTATCTGAAAAGGATTCTGGAGAATTCGTTTCACATCACTGTACTGTTTGATCGTGTGTTCCTTCTACAAGAACCTTCGAGATTTGTCACTACAGTGTAGCTTTCTTCCCTTCGTACTTGAAAGCACTTACCAACGAACATTATACCTGAGTGCAACTATTACGTTCGTTATATATACGGCTCCCATAGAAATACCACATTTAAAATCATGTGCGAGACAGGACTCGAGACTTTGATCTCCACTTTAGGAGACGGCATCGCTGCCAGAAACCACAGAAGCCACCAACAGAAACGAGGGCACAGTGAAACTTCCACAGTCGGAAAGCGAAACACTGTTTTTTTTTAGATAAAAATGCCCTAATTTTCCAGTTTTTCCATCTTTTAGTTCAATGTACTTTGTACAATGTTTTCCCAGTAATCAGTTTACATTCCTCGATTGTAATTCCGCAAGATCCACAAATGACATACCTACGGTCAAAACTTCCGATGGGCTCAAACCATCTTCCATCCATAAATTTATTTAGATATGACAACAGTTCAATGTGAAAGTGTGAAGACACTCTTGAATAGGATAGATATTCCGTTAGGTCGACTTCCACACAACGTCATGGAACGAAACGTAACGGCAAAACAGTCCACAATGTATTTCAACTGATAGCATTCACACGAAGTGCGAATGAAACGTGACGAAACGGAACGTCAACGACCCGAAATCTCGGGAATAATATGTTGACGTTGACTTTGCTGGGGGCAGGATGACGTCATATGCTAACATGGGAAGTTAACCTATTCTTACCGCACTCACTTTTGTCATAGTAGCGAATTTTGTGCCTTTATGTCCTCTTAATCTTTATTTGATTGTTTGCTTCATTTTCGTGTCACGTTGCATGATGACTTGGACGTTTTTTATATGTGTTCCTTACAAAAGAGGCTACATACCTGAAACCGGAGAATGATCTAGGGTTTATTATAACTGGAAAAGTGAAAGGTACACGCTGTGCACAAATAAAAATAGAAATAATTTTTAATGGAACGACTTTGTTTGAAAATGAAGACTTCAGCTCTATTGAAGTAAAGAAGCAGTTTTTTGGCAGCGTTTGGTACTTAGAAAGAAAACAGAACTCAGTGAATGAAGTAAACATGTACTATGTGCTTGCTTTCTTTCTTTGCTTTTGTCTTTTCCCCGCAATGACGCAGGGTCGGCATGGTTAATCGGATTTGGAAAGGTTAATTTAATGGGTGGCCGGATGCCCTTCATGCCGCCACCCCGTACCCTCCCCCCTCCTCCCTCCGGGACGGAATTAGTGTACCCCAACTGTCTGTGTCTAGTAGATAGATAGATTGCGTGTGACGAGGGCCTCCCGTCGGGTAGACCGCTCGCCTGGTGCAAGTCTCGATTTGACGCCACTTCGGCGACTTGCGCGTCGATGGGCATGAAATGATGATGATTAGGACAAGACAGCACCCAGTCCATGAGCGGAGAAAATCTCCGACCCAGCCGGGAATCGAACCCGGGCCCTTAGGATTGACAGTCTGTCGCGCTGACCACTCAGCTACCGGGGGTGGACAGTGTCTAGTGTAATCCACGAAATAGTGCCAATGTGTTCAGATGTCTGCAAGCTGTGTAACAGAGGCGGGACGTGGGGACCAGCCCGGTATTCACCTAGTGGGATGTGGAAAACCGCCGAAAAACCACATCCAGGCTGGCCAGCACACCGGTTTCCGTCGTTAAGCCGCTGGGCGGATTCGATCCAGGGCCGGTGCGCCTACCCGAGTCCAGGAAGCAGCGCATTAGCGCTCTCAGCTAAGCTGATGGGTTAAACATGTACTATATATTATCTGATAAATACTGTTTCTTGTGTTTTGTAGATACATGTTGTGTTAAAATGCATGGACGGCGCTTTTCCACTTTATTAACTCTTCGGCTTTGTGAGAATATTTCTTCGGTCATTAATAAACTCTACTATAATCACTATTTCCTTTTGTAATGCCAGTGGTCATTCATTCACACCACTATATCTGCCTTTCTGTATATTCTGACTGGTTTAAGACGTACACCATCTCGTAATCTAAGTACCGAACGTTGTGTTGATTTTCAATATTAATCTACCTTTATTCAGCACTTCGCGACCAACGTTTTCACACTGTCAACGCACATCTTTGGGTAGACGTCTTATCTTGAACAAATACGACATTTTACCTTTTGCAAAATCAAATCTCTCCTAACGCATATTTTTTACTGTTGTTGGTCCACAAGCCTTTCCAAATATGTCACAGTTATTATTTTAACTTATTCAAGTTAATCAATAGAAATAATTCATTTCTCATCTCAGAATACAGGAACCACATCATTCTCAGTGGACGAAATAGACTTCGTAGCAGCTTACTATACACTACAGCAATATACGTGAATCAATTCCTTAGGAGCTATGAGCCTTAGAAGCTCACCACGCCTCCCAGCTCGTCCCCCCTGCAACCCCTACCATTGCTGTTCCCTCAGTTTTACACATACCACCTCCATTTCAACAGATTCGGTAAACGGATGTAGAGTGGGAAGTGCACATTCATTACGCTACAAAAGCGTTTTACAATTGCCCCTCACAGTTGCTTCCTTGAAAACGTCCATAACGTCCGAGATTTTCACGGTGACTTGGGGTGCCGTAAGTATTATCATAACATCATGTACGTAGGCATTAACGCTGAACCACCGTACAGCAACGTGCAGTTATGGTATGTGGTTGCTGACCATATGGATTAATGGTTCTAAAGATGTGACAAGCAGTATCATTGAAAAAGGACATCCCTATTTCACTGACTGCTGCATTGGGAATGCTTCCATAAGATATCCGTTTACTTGCACTTTGGCAAACATTTGGTTCTAATTTGGTAGTAGTAAATACACTGAAGTGCGAAAGAAAGCCGGCCGGAATAGCCATGCGGTTCTAAGCGCTACAGTCTGGAACTGCGTGACCGCTACGGTGGCAGGTTCGAATCCTGCCTCGGGCATGGGTGTGTGTGATGTCTTTAGGTTAGTTAGGTTTAAGTAGTTCTAAGTTCTAGGGGACTGATGACCTCAGAAGTTGAGTCCCATAGTGCTCAGAACCATTTTAACTTTTTTTTTTTTGCGAAAGAAACTACAGAGATATGTGAACAGGTAGAATACGGCGCTGCGGTCGGCAACGCCTATGTAAGACAACTAGTACCTGGGACATTTGTTAAATCGGTTACATCTGCTACAGTGGCAGGTTATCAAGATTTAAGTGAGTTTGAATGTGAGGTTATAGTCGGCACACGAGCGCTGGGACACAGCATCTACGAGATAGCATTGAAGTGGGGACTTTCCCGTACGACCATTTCACGAGTGTACCGTGAATATCAGGAATCTAGTAAAACATCAAATCTCCTATATCGCTGTGGCCGGAAAAAGATCCTGCAAGAACGGGACCAACGACGACCGAAGAAAATCGTTCAATGTGAGAGAACTGCAACTCTTTCGCAAAATGCTGCTGATTTCAATGCTAGGCCATCAAAAAGTTCAGCGTGCGAACTATTCAACGAAATATCATCGGTATGGGCTTTCGGAGCCGAAGGCCCACTCGTGAACCTTGATGAGTGCACGACACAAAGCTTTACGGAGCCGCGCGACTGCTGCGGTTGCAGGTTCGAATCCTGCCTCGGGCATGGATGTTTGTGATGTCCTTAGGTTAGTTAGGTTTAAGTAGTTCTAAGTTCTAGGGGACTGATGACCACAGATGTTAAGTCCCATAGTGCTCAGAGCCATTTGAACCATTTGAACAAAGCTTTACGCCTCTCCTGAGCCCGTCAACATCGACATTGGACTGTTGATGACTGGAGACATGTTGTCGGACGAGAATCGTTTCAAATTGTATCGAGCGGATGGACATGTACGGGTATGTCACAACCTCGTGAATCCATGGATCCCGCACGTCAGCGGGGAACTGTTTAGGCTGGTAGAGGCTCTGCGCCGGCCGCGATGGCCGAGCGGTTCTAGGCGCTTCAGTCTCAACCACGTGACTGCTACGGTCGCAGGTTCGAATCCTGCCTCGGGCATGGATGTGTGTGATGTCCTTGGGTTAGTTAGATTTAAGTACACTTCTGGCCATTAAAATTACTACACCGTGAAGATGACGTGCTACAGACGCGAAATTTAACCGACAGGAAAAAAATACTGTGATATGCAAATGATTAACTTTTCAGAGAATTCACACAAGTCTGGAGGCGGTGGCGACACTTACAACGTGCTGACATGAGGAAAGTTTCCAACCGATTTCTCATACACAAACAGCGTTGCCTGGTGAAACGTTGTTGTGATCCCTCGTGTAAGGAGGAGAAATGCTTACTCGAGCAATTTTTTGGAGGTTCTGTAATGGTGTGGGGCGTGTGCAGTTGGAGTGATATGGGACTCCTGTTACGTCTAGATTCGACTCTGACAGGCGACATGTACGTAAGCATCCTGTCTGATCACCTGCATTCATTCATGTCCATTGTCACAACAATGGGCAATTCCAGCAGGACAATGTGACGTCCCATACGCCCAGAATTGCTACAGAGTGGCTTCACGAATACTCTTCTGAGTTTAAACACTTCCGCTGACCACCAAACGCCCCTAGCATGAACATTATTGAGCATATCTGGGATGTTTGCAACATGCTGTTGAGAAGAGATCTCCACCCCCACATACTCTTAAGGATTTATGAACAGCCCTGCCGGATTCATGGTGTCAGTTCCCTCCAGTACTACTTTAAACATTTGTCGAGTCCGTGCCAAGTCGTGTTGCGGCACTTCTGCGTGCTCGCGGGGGTCCTGCAGGTTATTATGCAGGTGTACCAGGTTCTTTGGCTCTTCAGTATATATTGTTGCTTGTTGAAATGTGAAATATTGTAACACACTCGATAGGCTATCGAAGACTTTCTCTAAATCGATGTTCAGTAGCCCTAATGATGTTACTGATGCTGCCATGGGAAGAAGGCTGTGTCTCTTAAGGAATAAATTCCATCTATGATGCTGTTTTTAAGGTACAGTACACGCCTGTTGCAGCCTGAGGGAGTCTGCAAGTGATTGTTTCAACACTGCCGCTATGACACGAGATACGAATTTCAGATCCACGCATAACAACATAATCGGCCTGGTATCCGTTATTGCTTGTGGTTTGCTTTTACTTGGAAACGGGTATAATTATTGCGGGTTCTTTTTCAGAGTGTAAGTGTCCGCAGCGTTGTTTCTCTCTCACTACCTCCTTGAGCTCCTTCCGAGTGACTGGCGAGAAGGTTTTATATAATTCATGGGGGATACCTTCTACTCAGGGGTTTCTGTGTTTTGGCATGATTTTTATGTCTTCTGTTTCTTCATCGAATATTGGTCTTGACAAATTATTAATGCTTCCGTGTGGTAGATACGATTTTGTAATAACTATGTTGTTTTTGTATCTTATGAGATGGTTGTGTACCACAGAATGTTTGGAAGTGATCTTTTATTCCCTCTAAACTAACGTATTAGTTCCCGTCTGGCGACGGGATATTACCTGTATATTTCTGTTTACTTCGTTCTCTTGTAAGAAAATGTTCAAATGTGTGTGAAATCTTATGGGACTTAACTACTAAGGACATCAGTCCCTAAGCTTAGACACTACTTAACCTAAATTATCCTAACGACAAACACACACACCAATGCCCGAGGGAGCACTCGAACCTCCGCCGCACAGTCCATGACTGCATCGCCTCAGACCGCTAGGCTAATCCTGCGCGGCTCTCTTGTAAGGTGCTAAATGCTACACGTTCGATCTAGGTGCCCGTAATACTTGCATATGACTATTTTCTGTCTTTTAGTTCGTTTTCATGCAGCTCTAACAAATTTTTCCCTTGCTATTCAAAAATTAGAAAGTATTAATAATACGGTTTTTTTTCTCCTGTCGTCAGTTAGCCATTTAGCCTGATGTTTATATTTTATTTCCTTTCTGGATACCAAGTTTCACGAGATATCCCCACCATTCATCCTTGCTGAAGGAGACGTTTCGGTTTGATCCTTGACTGGTAAAGATCAACGGACACTAACTTTACCCATGTTATTTTGGAGACTTTTATAACTTAATTTTCCGCACCTCTAGCAGTTATTTTTACTTTAATAATTACGCCATGGTCGTCAGGGAAGCTAAGAGGAATGGCACTGTAGCTTTGCAGATCAATACCCGTTGTGGAATATATTTTGTCGAGCCTTGACACTGCTGCACCGAAAAGCTCTCAACCACATCTTTAATGTTCAGGCAGTGGGAAAATACGTTTACTCTCTCGTACTGTAACACTTATGTATAGTACCTATGTCATCTCAGTTTATGCTAACAAAGGTCGCCTACAATATGCATATCAGCCCTTTTCCTTCTAGTACCTACTGTTGTGTACAGCTGTCAGTCCCCCTTTTCTTGTAGTCCTGTATTACTGTGAGGAGTACTGCCTCTCACCATCACCAAATGCTTCATCAAAACTTCATTCTTCTACAGCATATGCATCCTCTCCTGATTTTAAAACTCAGTTAGATTACGAGGAACGGCAAGTACTCCAGCTGAGTAATGGAACCCGGATGTGTAACATAGATCTCCACTAACATACAGTCTTGAAATATGCCTGTCAGTCTCCCTACTCGTTGAGTAGAGTATTGCGGTGTGTGATACTGCCTCCCTTCATTAACAAGCATTCCGTTAAACTACAGTCTTCTGCGACATATGCAACCCATCCTGATTCTGAAATGCGATTTGCTTATGATGAATAGCTAGTACTAACACAGGTCAGTGGAATCTGATGCACAACATAGATGTGCACATAGTTTGCAGGCAAATAACTAAGAAATGTAGGTGGACAGAGCATAGTTTATAACCTTTACTCGATCATGGTTGTCTGGAAGGTGTGCTTCTACACAGGTCAATGTTCATGTGTCCTCATTACCTCAGCAGACATACTGCAGAATCAGAGTAGCACTACATAAATATTTTATACTTAAAAGCAGTCAATCCTAATTTGATAATATTCAGACATTTGATGGTATTGTTCAGGCAGACCAACCATTATAATACCCATGTTTTAATGTCCGGCGGCCGCGGTGGCCGAACGGTTCTAGGCGCTTCAGTCCCGCACCACGCGGCTGCTACGGTCGCAGGTTCGAATCCTGCCTGGGCATGGATGTGTGTGATGTCCTTAGGTAAGTTAGGTTTAAGTAGTTTTAAGTCTAGGGGACTGATGACCTCAGATGTTAAGTCCCATAGTACTTAGAGCCATTTGAACCATTTTAATGTCCGCCAGTTCGTCTTTCTAGCAGAAAGCCTTTGTTTGATTAAATAATGCATTGCGGTAATTGTTAAATGATAGGATGCCGACAGACAGACGCTGGCTGTTAGATGACGTTGTGGCTCTGACAAGTCTATTGTGTCAGCAGGCCTAACCTACCACACAGTGATGTGATATGGTAAGGGACTGACTGTAAAATCTGTGAATGTGTATCTTTAAAGCAGTGTAAACTATGCAGAACGTCCAAAATTGCGACCATCATAAAAATTCTACTGTTAGCTCTGCGTTAGTTAGTTACTGGAGTCGAAGTTGTCACAGGATGCAGGACTGTGGTGCTCTCCGTATGTCTGTGTACGGTTACCCATTAATACAGTCCCATCAGCATATAAAAAGTGGACAAAAATGCTCGAAGAATAGCAGGTTTGAGGGCACAGGGAAAACAGTGTTCTTGCAAGTGACATGGGAAGATAACCCTCTGGACAAGTTAAGAGATCAGATGAGGTCTTGTTTGCTATCTGCGGCAGATTGTGCGAGGATAGATTATGTTAGTAGCGGTTATTATGCAGCTCAACACCAGTGTCATAACCATCTGTTCATCATAAAGACGTCAATCCCAATCTGTGCTACAGCACCATATGCTGCTATGGTCGGCGGCTGTGTTACAGTCTGCCACTACTTCAGTGGGATAACTAGGGACAGCAGTTGGACCATCCTGGTTGCGCTTTGTTCTCCAAGCCGGCCGAAGTGGCCGTGCGGTTAAAGGCGCTGCAGTCTGGGACCGCAAGACCGCTACGGTCGCAGGTTCGAATCCTGCCTCGGGCATGGATGTTTGTGATGTTCTTAGGTTAGTTAGGTTTAACTAGTTCTAAGTTCTACGGGACTAATGACCTCAGCAGTTGAGTCCCATAGTGCTCAGAGCCATTTGAACCATTTGTTCCCCAAAGTCATTTCTTCAGGTAGTGTTGCGAGCCACTCTTTCTCGCTCCTCTGCCTTGTAGACCATTAGTGGTGGCGGGGGAGCTCCACTGGCTCAGCTTTGCTCCTCTTCGAGACGTTCGGCTATTTCCAGGTTGCTTCCGACGTGGTACGGAGGTCGCCTGCAACTACCATTTGCTGGTGCCACAACTGGCGGGCCTGCCGAAGTGGCCGTGCGGTTCTAGGCGCTGCAGTCTGGAACCGCGAGACCACTACGGTCGCAGGTTCGAATCCTGCCTCGGGCATGGATGTGTGTGATGTCCTTAGGTTAGTTAGGTTTGACTAGTTCTAAGTTCTAGGGGACTAATGACCTTAGAAGTTGAGTCCCACAGTGCTCAGAGCCATTTGAACCATTTTGAACAACTGTCAGGAGGCTTCCTCAGCCTCTGCCTTGTATGCGTCCTTGTCTTCTGCCATGGCGTCTTTGAGTTGTGCAATTGCCATCGCGACGATTTTAGTAAATGGGATGGTTGCCCGTTTCTTCTCTTTGTCTTTTTCAGGTGCTCCCTTCTGGTTCGTCTCCCCCCCCCCCCCCCAAACACACACCAACGCCGCCAACATTGCCACTGGCGAGGGTTTCCGGCCGTTCCTGGTAACGGGAAGCTGCCGTCGTCTACTTGTCTCTAGGTTGTGGTGTGTCCAGTGCTGCCGTCTGTCGGATCCTTCACCTTCGACCGCGTTTCTTCCTGCTCGTGGGCTTCTCGCCCATTGCGTGGCTGTGGGAAGAGAGGACCTGGGATCTCCACCAGTTTGCGACATGTGACTCACTGTAATGGGCACACATCAGCATTTCTTCTTTTCTTCTGTCGCAAGCGCGTCTGTAATGACCACCTAAGAATCTTATGCGTCTCAGGACATTGCTGCAAAATTTAGCCACATGGCCTTATTCCTGGCACCTGAAGCACTGGAGATTAGGGTCCTCCTACTTGGACTGGGAAGTCAAGGAGCTTCCACAGTACGAAGATGTCACCTGCCGTTTGCACTGATATGACCAAGAGCGGTGGTTTCTTCCTGTTCGTCCGCTTATGCAGCCTGATTGCGCATCCATGGAGCCAACATTTAAGAGCCCTCCTTTGACTGCTGTCTCATCGCAGATCCAAGACAGCCCATTGGTGAACATCTTGGTCGTCTTGTCGAGCTGTTTTTTTTTTTTTGTGTCCTCTCGGGCTTCTGTATAATGTAGGTGACCACTGCACTGTGGAATGCCCTACAGCCAGCCACGCTCGCTAATTGCAGTTCGATCGTGGAAACAGATTCAACAGACTTAATGCCGACTTCGTGCTTGCAGCAGCTGGCTGTCTTGACTACATCTCTGTCCATCGTGTAGCCCCGCATCGGATGTGCAGAGGAGCGACAGATGTGCGGTCGTTTTCTTTATCCTATCAACCGCCAAATTCTACTACCCATGGGAAACGACCAAGTGTTGTGAGTTCAAAAGGTGACAAAGGTAAAGATACGAGACTAGAGATACTGGTCACGTAGACCCGACAACAGCCAGATCGTGGAGGGAGGTCACATAAAATGTAGAAGTTTCTAAACAGTTTGGGGAAAGTAGTGACCAGAGCTGCCAGGGTGGAGACAGTCGCGTATAGTTATTACAAAAATGGTTCAAATGGCTCTGAGCACTATGCGACTTAACTTCTGAGGTCATCAGTCGCCTAGAACTTAGAACTAATTAAACCTAACTAACCTAAGGACATCACACACATCCATGCCCGAGGCAGGATTCGAACCTGCGACCGTAGCAGTCCCGCGGTTCCGGACTGCGCGCCTAGAACCACTAGACCACCGCGGCCGGCATAGTTATTACACTTTAAGCTCTAAAAACAGGAGTGATATAGCTGCAGACAAGAAGCGAGAGGAAGAGAGGGGTAAGAGAAGAGAATCTTTGATAGGGGCACCTGTACGTCACGAAGAGCCTATAGCAGGCCGAAGACATGATTTAATGAAAGATGCCTCGCTCTCATCACCCAGTCTCTGAAGAACAGTGCGCAATTAAAGCCAATAAGAGTCCTTCGACAACATGCAATGTCAGGGACTGGCGGGTGCAAACTATAAAACTGAATAAAACACAGAAGTAGGACACACTGAGAGGTCTACTGCATTCAGAGTAGTAACTTGGTAGGAGTATCGGCAGGAAAAGCAAACGAAAGCAGCCAGTTAGGCCTAAGTAGAGCTATCTGCAGCACGTGCAGCGCAGCTGATGAAATCCTAGTCGGTTAACTAGGGTCTCCAGCGTGTCGTGCCAATGGTGCGGGCTGAGTAGTACTGGTAGTTTCATTTTAAGTAGGTGGAATGGTGCTAGTTAGTCACCATCTCTGTGTAAAGACTTTGTCTTCTTCCTTTAGAAGAAGTCTGTCAGCAGTTGATATTGTTTCTGAATAAAGTCAGAAGTTGTGGAACACACAAACACGTGTTTATCATTTCTCTACTTATTCCAAGCCTTACCGTTTGTAAAAAGAGAATCTAAACAACATACTCATGTCAAGACTCAGGCGAACCGACCATTAACCTTCAAAAAAATGTTCAAATGTGTGTGAAATCTTATGGGACTTAACTACGAAGATCATCAGTCCCTAAGCTTACACACTACTTAGCCTAAATTATCCTAAGGACAAACACACACACCCATGCCCGAGGGAGGACTCGAACCTCCGCCGGGACCAGCCGCACAGTCCATGACTGCAGCGCCTTAGAGCGCTCGGCTAATCCCGCGCGGCTATTAACCTTCTTCCCGAACCCTGTCGCCCAATCACAAGCAAAATTCACGTCTGTGAAGCGACGGAACTAGCTGAGTTGCATGACCCAAGGCTCCTTTGCTGCGTAAGCTTTCTTCTGTCTGCCTCGTTTACCCATACTGTGGTGCGAAAACGAAAAAAAAATCGCTGGCTTCGTAAGAACGACAAAACGACAATGAGATTTCCGCAAACGCCACAATACAAGCAGGCCGTTACAGCTCTGTGTGAGCGTCAGTAGCATAGCGCCTAACAGCATCGATGCGCTAGCTTCGCTGGCTCAGGCTGAACTTAGATACTCCATCGTAGGCGAAAGGATATTTCACAGAGTTCCTATATTAAAGCTGACGTAACATATTTTAACCTTCAACCAGCTAGTTGTAAATTTTAACACTACATGTGTTGCGGAGTCCTGGGGACTCCAAGACAAAAGAAGTGAATTGTGTCTGGTAACGATTTTGTTGTTGTTGTTTTGGGACGTACACGTAATAAAAGATGTATAAGAAAACAAAAATTGTTATTTTGTGATTTTGGGACGTATACGTAATCAAATATGTATAACGAAACAAAATCTGTTATTTGCAACCAAATTAGAAATAAACTAAAGCGAAAATATCTAGAACTATGGTTATTACAAAAATAAACGTAGTCTTCCTGTTATATCAATTTTCCAAGAAAAAAGAGGTCTAAACCACAAGAAAAGAGCATACATTTACTTCTATAGGGAGACTGTAAAGTACTGACAAAGTTCCAAGCACGCATATAAAATGAGATAATACTTAGGAGTGTCGTAGATTAGCCATGCATTGAACACACAAATTTCGTCTTGACTTTCAGTTACCTGCATCTCACCTTCGTCATCATAATCATCGCCAGAAAGTTCACGTGCTGTCTCGTGATCACTTGAAATAGCGATGGTAATGTTGCTTCCGGGATCGCAATCTTGATCTGAACAGTCAGCATCACATTCCTCAATTCATTTTAAGACACATTCCTCAAAGTTAGGATCTGCAGCGTTAACTTTTTTTGGATTCCTGGATAATATTTACTAAATTCAAAACATTACTCTAACTGCGTCACAGAATCCCGTTCGTTGTTTACAATGCTTGCCTTGATAACAAACTGCAGTCGCCTACACACTTGATGTGTCTCCCCACCAAAGGAAGGTGTTGAACAGGACATACTTCTTGATTATCAAACGCGGAAGTTACTAAATCTTCACACTTCCCTGGAATCTTAGAGGCTCCGCAACATCGGTTAAAGTGATATACAACGCATCGACTTTTCATATTGAGACGGAAAATACCTCAATAGCATTTTAAGGACGACGGATTCAAAACGCGCTACACTCTTGTGTGGTCCACTGCAAAACATAGTCGGAGATCTGAACACGAATGATGTGGTTGAGCGACTTGCTATTAGGAGTATTCGTTATACACATATTTCAAGAGTGACAGCATGAAGACCCAACAGAATCTATACCACAACAGAAATTGATATACAAGGTTACGACGTCATCCTAATTTGCTTCTGCGACCACAACGGCATAGTCATTAAATTAAAATGTACAGGGTGATTCAAAAAGAATACCACAACTTTAAAAATGTGTATTTAATGAAAGAAACATAATATAACCTTCTCTTATACATCATTACAAAGAGTATTTAAAAAGGGTTTTTTTCACTCAAAAACAAGTTCAGAGATATTCAATATGGCCCCCTCCAGAGACTCGAGCAATATCAACCCGATACTCCAACTCGTTCCACACTCTCTGTAGCATATCAGGCGTATCAGTTTGGATAGCTGCTGTTATTTCTCGTTTCAAATCATCAATGGTGGCTGGGAGAGGTGGCCGAAACACCATATCCTTAACATACCCCCATAAGAAAAAATCGCAGGGGGTAAGATCAGGGCTTCTTGGAGGCCAGTGATGAAGTGCTCTGTCACGGGCTGCCTGGCGGCCGATCCATCGCCTCGGGTAGTTGTTGTGCTTCTTGTTCGAGCTGAGGGAACAGCCAATTCTCTAGCATCTCCAGATACTGTAGTCTAGTTACAGTAGCACCTTCGAATGAAAAGGGACCAAAAACTTTATTGGCTGAAATGGCACAGAAAACGTTCACCTTAGGCGAGTCACGTTCATACTGAGTTGTTTCCCGTGGATTCTCAGTGCCCCATATACAGACATTGTGACGGTTGACTTTCCCGTTAGTGTGGAAAGTTGCTTCATCACTAAACACAATCTTTGAAACGATAGATTCATCTGTTTCCATTTTAGCAAGGATAAAATCACAGAAATCGATTCTTTTAATCTTATCAGCTGCAGACAGTGCTTGAACCAATTTCAGACGATAAGGTTTCATAACTAACCTTTTTCGTAGGACTCTCCATACAGTTGATTGTGGAATTTGCAGCTCTCTGCTAGCTCTGCGAGTCGATTTTCCTGGGCTGCGAACAAATGCTTGCTGGCTGCGTGCTACATTTTCATCACTCGTTCTCGGCTTTCCAGAACTTTTCCCTTTGCGCAAACACCCATTCTCTGCAAACTGTTTATACCAACGTTTAATACACCACCTATCAGGAGGTTTAACACCATACTTCGTTCGAAATGCACGCTGAACAACTGTCGTCGATTCACTTCTGCCGTACTCAATAACACAAAAAGCTTTCTGTTGAGCGGTCGCCATCTTAGCATCAACTGACGCTGACGCCTAGTCAACAGCGCCTCAAGCGAACAAATGTACAACTAAATGAAACTTTATAGCTCCCTTAATTCGCCGACAGATAGTGCTTAGCTCTGCCTTTTGTCGTTGCAGAGTTTTAAATTCCTAAAGTTGTGGTATTCTTTTTGAATCACCCTATATATCTCATCCAAAAATAAATTTATGGAGGATGTGGGAAATTAATTTGTAATATGGTCCAAACAGCATGGGTGAACTTAGAGAGCAATGCTGGTTACTAATCACGGGACAACCGGAAAAGTTTCTTTCATAATGCGGTTGATTGGTAGAAAAATCTCGTAAAACTGGTTTATAGAAACTAAATAAAAATGTAACCTTAATGCTAAAGTACCTTGTAACTCTTTAAAAGCAAGCGTAAGTAGGTAACGCGAACGATCTAGCGATTTAAAAAGAATTCGGAAATAAAATTTTAGAACTGCAAGTAAGCGAACTAGAAGGATTATGAGCGCTTACAAAATAAGTGAAGCATATGGAACGTCACACCACAACAAAACATATGTAAATAGAAATACAATGGTAATATCCGGTCTGCAAACTGGAAGTAATATGTTAGCAAGTAGAGGATACGAGAGCATTCCCAAAGGTTGTGTGGAACACAACCGTCTTATTATACAAAAACAGCATAGCTATTAGAAGAATATAAGCACATCTATCAAACAAAAGTATTAGTACTCTATCAGAAACAATATCGGAAGAAGAAATCGAACACATAAGAAACAAGACAGAACAGAGGAACTTCTGAGTAGAAGGTATCCTCTGTGAATTTTACAAAACATTGCCACTATTCGGGAAGAGCCCAAGGAGGTAGCGAGAAACAAACAACGCTTGGACACATACTTTGAAAAAGAACCCGGAATACTCGTACTAGTTTCCCAGAAAAATGAAATAAAACTATTACGGATTTCAGGCCGATAAAGTTGTTATGCGTGGATTCAAAGATCGTACCTCGTTATTACTGCCGCAGTGCTGAAACAAGGCTTCCTCGGGCCGGGACATCGTATAGAATACCCTACAAAAGCGTCATAGATGGAATTTGTTCCTTAAGAGACAGGGCCTTCTCCTCATGGCAGCATCAGTCACATCACTAGGGCTACTGAACATCAATTTAGAGAATTATTATTATTATTATTATTATTAAGCATTACAATCCATGAAGGCTTTTTGCTGCAGAATGGACAATGTTGAACCACTTTGCTCTGTCTTTACAAGTAATTTGCCACTGTCTGTCATGTCCTAGTTTTCTGAGATCGTCTTGAATATTGTCCAAGTATCTCATGCGTGGGCGTCCAAGAGGTCGTTTTCCGGTGGGAATCTCTTCAGTCACTTTCTTGATGGTCCTGTTTGGTGGTGCTCTGATGACATGCCCTATCCATTTCAGTCTTTTGGCTTTAATTTTGGCCACTATATCGGAGTCTTTATATAATTTGTAAATTTCATTGTTATTTAGCAATCTCCATTCATCACTGATCCTATCTCTTATGGGTCCAAATATTTTTCTCAAAATTTTTCGTTCAAATACTCTTAATCTGTTTTCCTCTTTTTTTGTGAGAGTCCAGGTTTCAGATCCATAGGTGAGTACTGGTATAATCAATGATTTGTATACTTGTAGTTTGGTGTTCCTAGAAATTAACTTGCTTTTGAAAACTGTCAAGAGACTATAGTAGCATTTGTTAGCCTTCTGAATTCGTGATTCTATTTCAATTTTTATGGAGTTGTCAGAGGTTACTATTGTACCAAGGTAATTAAATTCATTTGTCTTTGTGAAAGCTGTGTTATTAATTTGCAGTACATTATTATTTGATGGATAGCGGGATAAGATAAAGTACATTGTTTTGTCTGTATTCAGCTGGAGGCCTGTGCCATTTGTGGCTTTAATTAATTGTGCTGTAAGAAGCTTCAAATCATTCTCACTGTCAGATAATAATGCAATGTCATCAGCGTATGCTACAATGTTGATTTTGCTTTCCAGTTGTGCTCCAATTTGTAGTAGCTTTACTTTTTGGATTATTCTATTGATTACTATGTTAAAAAGAACTGGTGAGAGTGAATCCCCTTGTTTGACTCCAGTTTTAACCTCAAAGTCTTCAGAAAGTTTGCTAGCTACTTTTATTTTGTATTTTGAGTTTAAAGTGCAAGATTTTATTAAATTTATCAATTTGTTAGGGATGCCAATCTGCCTCATGCACTTCCATAAATATTCCCTGTTGATACTGTCAAAAGCTTTTTTAAAATCAATGAAAAGCATATGTACATTTTGATTGAATTCATATTTCTTTTCACCCAACATCCTTAGGACATATATATTGTCAATAGTCGATCTGTTAGGTCTAAATCCACATTGGGCATCATCTAGGGAGTCTTCAACGTAAGGGCTTATCCTTGCTAACAGTATATTTGTCAGAATTTTATATGTTGTGTTTAGTAACGCAATTCCTCTGTAGTTTGAACAATTTGTTGGGTCCCCCTTCTTGTATATAGGGCACACAACTACTTCTTTCCAATCATGTGGGACCTGTTCCTGCTTCCAGATGTTGGTGATGATTTTGTGTAAGCAGTTTACAAAAGGAAATTTACTGAGCTTCCATATATCTGTGTCTATACCATCACTTCCAGGAGCTTTATGTCTCTTCAGCTTCTTGATGCTTTCTTTAATTTCTGCTAAGCTGGGCTCTTCGTCCGATGGGTCAGCAGTAAGATATTCATTGTCATCTTCCTGAGAGACGCTTATAGTTGGAGCATTTAGTAACTCATTAAAATATTCCTTCCATCTGTTAGCAATGTCACTTCTTTCTGTTAGCAAGGAGCCATCTGGGTCTGTTATGAACTGTCCATAATTTTTTATATTCCCACTTTTAAACATATTTATGCTCTTGAAAAATCCTCTGGAGTCTGTGGTACGGTCATTCTCAGCTCTTTTTAATTTGTAATTCATAAAATCCCTTTTCTTTTTCCTAATGAGTTTCCTGGCAAGTTTCTGTTTCTCTTCAAAAATAAGTTTGTTTTGTGTTATTGGTTTTTGTAGGAATTTTTCCCTTGCTAATTTTCTATCTTCGATAGCGTTCGAGCACTCGGCATCAAACCAGGGGTTCTTAGTTGTAGTAAAATGTCCCAAAACTGAGGTAGTTGCTCGTGTGATATTTTCTTTCAGAGCGTTCCAGGCTTGATTAGTATCATCATTGTTAATTTTACTTTCCACTTCAGGTTTGTGTGTTTCTAATTCTCTAATGTACTGGTTGAGAATGTTTGGGTTTTTCAGTTTCATTGTATTAAACCTAGGAACACCGTTTAATTTAGACCATTTATGTCTTGAGAGTGAGATCTTGAACTTGGCTTTTACAAGAAAGTGATCCGAATCACAGTCTGCTCCCCTTTGACTTCTGATATCATGTATGCATTTATGATGTTGTTTTTCGATTAATACATGATCAATTTGATTTTTTGTGATGCCATCTCTTGAAGCCCATGTTTGTTTATGTATATCTTTATGTGCAAAATATGTACTTTTGATCAACATGTTTTTGGAAGTGGCAAAGCTAATAAGTTTTGTTCCGTTTTCATTACTCTGCTGATGTAGACTATGAGGTCCAATTGTAGGTTTATAATGATTTTCATGTCCTAACTTGGCATTGAAATCTCCTAGAATTATTTTAATTGAATTTTTCGAGAATGTATCATATACCTGTTCCAATTTGTTGTAAAATTCTTCTTTAATATTGTCCTCTTTATCCTCTGTTGGAGCATGGCAATTTATAACATTTAAAGTCTTATATTTGCATTGAATCGTAATGTGAGATATCCTTTCATTCACTGCCTCAAATTTCCTAATAAAAGGTAACAATTTGTTGTTTATTATAAATCCTGTCCCTAGTGCATGTATTTGTGTATCATTTCCCCCATACATTATTGTATACTTATTTTTGTTTATACTTCCATTACCCGTCCATCTGGTTTCTTGTACTGCAACTAAATCCATTTTATACCTTTCAAGTTCCTGTATGACATTTATCAGTGATCCTGATCTATAGAGACTTAATACATTCCATGTTCCCATATTCATAACCTTTAAATTTTGCAAGTTCGTCATCAAGTTTGGTGGCCCAGCATTCTTGTCATTCTGATTCGTAGCAATCCATTTTCTCCTACAGGATCCTGTGATAGGGTCGCTGGCCCTAAGCACAACCCCCAACCTGGAGGACCAGGGTCTTGATTTCGGGGATGCCTACCCCTAGAGCAGTTGCTTTCACTTCAGCTAACGAACTTGCTCTGCCCGGCCTGTTGGTCCGCGGGAGGTATTTGATTTCCCTCCTACCACCCATATCTGGGAGGCGTTCCCCGATCCGCCACCTGGGGACGCGCCCTCTAGGAGTTACAGGCTCTCCCGAGGGAAATTTAGAGAAAAATTTAGAGAATCCCTCCGATAAAGTCAATCATCCGTTCCTAAGCAGTGTGTTACAATATATCAGATTCCCACAAGCTACAAAAAATTTATTGCTACCAAATTACTGCCAAATGTTTTCCACAATGTTTCTTACCGACATCTAATGGCAGTCTTCCCATTCCAGCATACTGTGAGACAGGGTTGCCCTTTTATGGGAATGCAGGCTTTCTCGGAGAATATCGAGGATAAAATCTTCTCAGGTTGACAGCCGAGTCGATGCGTTGTTCTACAGCAGCGTTTCAGCAAGTTTCTTACTTGACATCTTCAGGCGAAGTGAAGATGGCAAGTTGCTGAAACGTTGCTGGAGAACAACGCATTGACTCGGCTGTCAACCCGAGAAGATTTTATCATTAGGGTTGCCCTTTATCAGTTATACTGTTCGTCATCTCTTTAGAAGCGTTGATTCGTATTGTCAGCAACCACATACCAGGACTACACGTTGCTGCACAACCGTTCACCTCAATGCCTGTGCACATGCACATCGTAAAAATCTCGGGAACACTTATAAACAGAAATCCAATAAAAACGAGACATATGGAATTAAAGAAAGTAAATTATTCATTATATGAAATGTAACCGCCACAACTGTTAATATCTGTATCCCTCTGTGCGACAAGACGGTCAATGAAACAAGGAAAAAATTTTGCGGTTGTCTACGGATCCTCTTCGTCCGAAGCGTGTTGGTCTTTCTTCAGAGATCCAAACATATGGCAATTGCATAGAGAGAGATCGGAACTGTACGGAGTATGTGAAAGGGCTTCCCAGTGAAACTTCTGCAGTATAATCGAAACGGCACTGGTGACATGTGAGCCAACCCATATGTTGCGAAAGTTGTTTTGAGTAGGCTCGGCTTATATATTCGTCTTCAATGACAGATAAGCATCTGTAGCTCTTGCCATGCGGAAATCATTCCGACGATTTCCGTGTGGCAAGAGCTATAGATTCTAATCTGTCATTGAAGACGTGGCCGTGGAATGAGTTTTATCAAAATAACGAAAGAATAGTTCAAATGGTTCAAATGGCTCTAAGTACTATGGGTCTTAACATCTGAGGTCATTAGTCCCCTAGGCCTAGAACTACTTAATCGTAACTAACCTAATGACATCACACACATCCATGCCAGAGGCAGGATTCGAACCTGCAACCGTAGCGGTCGCGCGGTTCCAGACTGAAGCGCCTAGAACTGCTCGGCTACAGCGGTCGGCAAAGAATAGTACACCAATGGACGACAGCTCATTTGCAATGTAATGACTTTAACAACGACTCATTACTAGAAATATTCTGGGGAATTTGTTGTTAGAGCGGTTAATACAGCCTGCATTTCCCTCTGCTAGGTGATTCAACACCATACGGCTTTGTCGGCCTTACCGCGGCTGGAAGCAAGCCCGTTATCACGGCAGTTAGCCAACTCAGGTGCGACAGAGACAGGAGACATTCACCGCCTCTCTCGCTCCCCAGTAGCATTGTCTGTCACGAGGGTGAGTCTAATGGCCAAAGGCACGTAATTTCCGCGAGTTCAGGCATGTCGGCCGTGGGCGACTGGATCTCTCCCTCTCTGTCTATCTGTCTCTCTCTCTCTCTGTCTACCTGTCTCTCTCTCTCTCTCTCTCTCTCTCTCTCTCTCTCTCTCTCTGCCTCCAGCAAATTGTGGTTCCCCGCCCTGAAGCTATTACAGAATGTGTGTGTGTGTGTGTGTGTGTGTGTGTGTGCGTGCGCGTACGCGAAGCACAGCGGTGTCTGGCCGTGTGAGTACGTCCCTTGCGCCTCGCGAAAGCAGTGGCGACACTAGCAGTGTTGAGCCTGACCACGGATGTGACGACACATGTCTCCACATCGTAGTTTTAGTTTGTTTTAAATAAAGTGCATAACATTCCTGTCCAATGCCAGTGGTGGTGTTAACTGTTTACCACGTAAATTTAGCGCTGTGTTGTGTGTGTACATAGAGGAGACCGGGATGGAACGGCGTGCCTGATGTTTGCAGCAACTTTTTGAGGTCTCAATGATTTTAATTTTTAGAAAAATTACGAACAATTTATTCATACTTTTTGTAACACAGTTTGCAAACGAAGAAAACATAGAATTATGTATTTCATCTGTTATATCAATAAACTACAAAAATTTCTTCAAGTCCGCTCCTTTAGTTGCACGGGGTGGATGTATACCAGAATTTTTTTTTTTTTTTAATTTCTTCGATGACATATCTTACAAATAAGCTGGCCCTTATCATCATCAGACTATATGCCAGCACACGAGTTCTGAGGTCACTGCTTGCTCTTTCGACGTGCAGTCGAAACCTCAGCTGAAGTGGAATATGATTCCTTGCAGTACATAAATACTGCATGCCTCGAATGTTTCATTTTACGTAGAATCAATTTATTTTTCTTTTGTCTTTCTGTTCTTTGATAGAAGATCTTTTTCCTTTTACTTTCTTCTTCTCTTCTGGAACTAGCAACCTGAAGTTTGCTCTATACTCTCTAGTTTCCAAGGATTTTTTGATCGCTTCTTGCAGCTCATTTTTGTTTATTTAATTTGATTTATTTCATGTGTCATGTTCCGTATAATTTAATTGAGGAGCAAGTCTACATGGCTTTGGAACGAGACAGTAGGGAGATGAAGTGAGAGTAGCGGTTTTACTTCTTTTTCTTGTCACTCGTTTCTACCCTGTTGTAGCTACGGGTATCGATGGGACGTTTTCCCGTTTGAAAGTAGGGAAGCTTGACCCATTGTAGTTACTGATTGGTGCATCTGTAATATTAGGCATCAAAGAAGTAATCGCTGCAATTAGTTTGTATATGTTCAGGAGGTGCTTTCGAGGCGTCAATAGAAGCACTAGTGGCTAGGGCTGCTGAACGATAGACTGAACTATTTTCAGTTGTAGTGGCTGCTGCCTCAATCAGAATATCATTCGTCGCAGTTGGTAGAAAGTCATTATCTGAGAAGACGATGAAATTCGTTGGTCATATGCCAGATTTCTCGAAACCTTTCATTGCAGATCTCACGTTCACAGCATACACAAAATATTGCACAACTAGGATAAGATCTGTCCCTAAGTGACAATTCTCCCTTCCCTCGATCTTAACCACCTTCTCACTTCGCTGTGTGGTCAGCTCGTCTGACTTCCACGCAACATGCACTCGGTTCGATTCCCGACCGAGTCGGAGATTGTCTCCGCTCGACAACTGGGTGTTGTGTTGTCCTTATTATCATTTCATCATCATCAACACGCAAGTCTCCCAGTGTGGCATCCGCACAGAAGACCCGAAGGCCGAACTTCCCCAGGTGGGAACTCCCAGCATCAGTGCTACAAGAACATTTCGTTTTCGCTAAGTCTTCATAATGTAAGCTCAGGGTTTCATAAATGCTACATCCAGGGGCTGAAGGTTATGCGAGCAGTGTGGCGGAAATCACAGTAAAATAACACCGTTGTTCCGAGCTAGTTCGATCACCGCCAAGTTTTTCGGATGAGAGGCTTGCACATCAAGGAGCAGTAGATCAGGATTTTCTATCTTTACATTAGAGAAGTCGATGAATTTCTTGAACTACTGTAATAATATTTCGCTTGTCATTTACCCGCATGTCACGCATTTATCAGCTTTGGCCCAAACTTCTAGTGGCCAACCATTCCTTTTCCTAGGACAGATCAACATCGGAGGCATGAATCTTCCGTCCGCTGAAATACAAATTCCAGCCGTCACTGTATTTCCACGTTCTGCAGATGTGCGTGATCCAGCTTGGCGCTGTCCTTTGTTTGCAATAATTTTTGTGTTCTGTTTCGCTACTACAGCTATACACGTCTCGCCGCAGTTTTAAATTCTCACTTCAGTTAATTTTTTCGTCGACAGCTTTACTCAATAAGTAAAAAAACTGTGATATTGCAACTTTATTTTTCCTATAGCACCCGTCTCGGCTGTGGCATCTGATTGCCTAAAACTGAAGTCAGGATGGCGAGCCTAGAAAGCCAAGGACTCAATCTTCTCCAGCCATTTCCGTTTCGTTGTTGCATGGGTGTGGGCATCTGTTTCTTGCTACGAGTTGATTCGGTAATCTGTCCAGTTCTTTCATGGTCATACCAGAAAGTAGCTTTTACAGTTCTAACACTTGCTCCTCTTTGAAAACACAACGATATTTTCCGCTAAGTTTACCGATGTTTTTTCTTTTTTACGTATCGTTTCAGAGCTGTCAAAGGCACGAAAAATTTGTTTGATGTTTATTCGTTGGTCATAGTTTTATTAATTACCGATTCCAAAGCTTGTTCCATGATTTTCGTGGGCCAATTTCGTCTCTCCTTTTTCCATGCATAATGACGTACCGTTTGCAAACGAGAAAGACAGAACATGTTGTAAAATGTGTCAAACGAAGATTAAAAGACTACTGGGGCGTGAGGATTATACCAGTTGACCATTCCACTCCAAAAGCATATATATTGAGAAAAAATTCAGTAACAACTGTAAACAGTTTTCTTTCCAATTGCATTGTACACACAAAGATTGCTGAGAACATGCTGATATAGGTGGACTAAAAGTCAATTATGAAGTAAAAAATATGACAGACTTGCCTTAGTTGGAAACGGCCCGTTAAGTTAGAATAGCCGATTCGCCCACTGTTAAAGGCAGACTACGTAAATGGCGCACGAAAACAGTTGCAACCGTACTAAACCGTAACAGACATTAGTCTGGTAAACACTTGTCAGTCTGAGCGCACTCTAGCGCCTCTAGATGAAATTAAACCACCGAGACCGTTGTGACATAATAGTCCATTCCGCCCCCGGTCTCCCCTACTCGACTTTTCAACCGTTATTTACGAGTCTAATATAATCGTATAGTGTTACACTGCCCTAAGGCAACCTTATAGTGTCATCTTTGTCTCTCAATACGCTAATAATGCATCGGTGAGCTCCTCGTAGTCTTGGTACACATTTGTAACAGTATCTTTGTTTCACATGTAATCCCCTGTGGTGTTTGTAATATATGGCGATTGTATGTGTGTTATCTAATGAATGCTTATGCCTACAAAGGACTAATATGACCCTCAATTTAAAATCAACACCTAAGGATTTCCATAAAACGAAGTAGCGGGTTGTAGTTTTACTTCACTTTAGCACATGAAACCAATTATTCCTATCAGGATGCTACTAGAATTAATCACAATGTGGATACCGTGAATGATTTATTCTCAAAAAACATGTAGCGTACAAAAAATTGTATAAATATGAAGTACACAATATCAGATTCTATCGTTCACGTAACTTCGAGATTGGCACAACATATGTGTGACCTTCTTCAGACCGCGCCACCCATTATTAGGCGGACACAAACTTGGCTGATACTGCTTAGCGAGAAACAGAAGACGTTCACCGTGTATGTCACTTTCACAAAACGCTCAGTAGACAGCAAAATGGAACTCAACACGTATACTGCGAGTCTGTCCCTATCCGCCGAACTGGTGTGCGCATATCACCTATTGAAATATGGACAGAAGTTGTACTGCACCGATTATCTAATCGCTGAGGCTTTGGCCGCTGTTCATACGACGTAAGTGGCGTTTTTGCAATTGTATGCCTACACGGCACACGTAACACACTGTCTGAAAAGTCCTAGGACTGAAATTACCTCGGTACAAGACAGTACATGAGTAAAGATTTCTGTTTACCCTCTAGCAAGGAACAGAAATTCGACTCAAGAATTCTCCAGTAAAGAAGCACTTCAATGTGTGTCAGACTCCTCAGAGACCTAAAGAATCGTCATTCGAGTAAACAGAATAACAACTCTGTCACGGAGAAACGACTTCACTCGCTCCCTGTGTCGAAAGCAACAATTCTCAAAATATAACCGCCACATTCTCCACTGTGGCCCTCGCTAGCGAAGTCTCTAGCTCCACCCCGAGAGGGAGCAGTCTTTGATCGATTCCCGCAGGGATATGTGGAGGGAAGTCTGTTCTCAAGTCATACTCGCTCCCTCCAGGAGACGCGGTGTCTACGTTTGCGCTCTGGCGACCATTTCCAGCGGTCTTTACAAATACATTATCTCCCTCTACAGGGGTCACGAGTCTGTCAGCCGGTCACCTAAAGCTCATACTTCATTGAGAAGATTTTCTGGAAGGTTCCATTTCCCCTCTTACAGCCTTAGCACACCGTCAATCTAAAACATGCCTCTGCTTTTCGGCGGGAAGCATTCACCAGCGAATCCCGTAACGAGATTCCTCGGAGGTCGGCTCACGACCATCGTTTGTGACATTGCGCACTTCTTCACACTAAAATGATGTCTTTCACCTTCTTCCTCTCCCGTCACTCTTTCTTCAGGTACGTTGTTCTGAAATATTTTCCGTCCCACCAGAGACCATCCTCCCGTCCGCTCTGTCCCCGCTACGGAGGCTCTGCCGCCTCCGACATCGTAAACCACCGCCGCCACAAGAGAGACAGGAAGAGAGAGAGAGAGGGATACACGTGCCTATGATAAACTTCTACCCTCGATAATTTCTCTCCTTCATACCTGCTCTGTGTTACCACAGCTGACGTATCACTGATCTCATTTGTACTAAGATTGCAGTACACGCGAAGCACGTATTTGCTTCCACCGCCCTGAGTGGAATATATAAGTTGTAATAAATGTTCACCAACCTGCAGTCTTCTGCAGTTGTTGTCCTCTTCGTAGAAAACAGCACATAGGTCGTGAATCCTTTATCTTGAGGCTGAAAAAAATGACTCTAAGCACTTTGGGACTTAACATCTGAGGTCATCAGTCCCCTAGACTTACAACTACTTAGATCTAACTAACCTAAGGACATCACACACATCCATGCCCGAGGCAGGATTAGAACCTGCAACCGTAGCAGCAGCGCCGTTCTGGACTGAAGCACCTAGAACCGCTCGGCCACAGCGGCCGGCTATCTTGAGGCTGAAAGAAACTCTTAGCGAGGAGCTGTTATTTAGAAATAATTAAATTTCCAATCAGTTTGTTTATAAGGGATGCCACTCGCTTTTTATTAGCACAACACGAGAAACTGTACAATTAACTTTAAATTTCCGTAGTTACTCTCACACTGTTCTCAACTGCATATCAATATAACCAGACATTGCTAATAAAGTCTTAAACTGATGCCGACCGCGGCAGACAACATGTTTGTCCTCCAAGAATGCCAGTACAGCTCTCACATTTACAGACTAGACATTACCATATTAAGTCTTAACTGATACCTACTGCGGCAGACAACATGTCTGTCCTCCGAGGCCACCGAACCAGCCGAACCACTTCGCCCGCCATCCAATTTAGGTGCGACCCGAAGATCTCCGAAGCGCTTCGTCTGAGTTTTCGTTTAGCAGTAGTTTATTATTCTGCTGGTTATTAACACTTATGAAGTAATGGAATGATAGCACGTTATTGAGAGACTTCTTAATTCGAAATGCAAGTAAATACGCTGTTTAGTTTTTCTAATATTAATGACAGAAAATTATCATTTTGGCGAGAATCTTCCGAACGCAGTAGCCAATCGCGGGGAAGGACCACAGTTCAGGCTGTCTTTCCTTCGGTACCCATACCGAACAAACCATCTGTCGTCGGTACCTCACACCACACAACGTCATCTTGCCACTGCTGCCTTCTAAACTGCTCCAAGAAGAACTTCTTGTACGTCTATACGATGGCTGCAAAGCCAGAAATATTACATACTCTCATTCTAGCAAATGTCTAACCCTGCAGAACACAGCAAGTCTCTTCCCAGCCCCTCTTTCGCCGATAGCGGCTTTTGAGAAACGCCGGCCGGGGTGGCCGAGCGGTTGTAGGCGCTACAGTCTGGAACCGCGCGACCGCTACGGTCGCAGGTTCAAATCCTGCCTCAGGCATGGATGTGTTTGATGTTCTTAGGTTAGTTAGGTTTAAGTAGTTCTAAGTTCTAGGGGACTGATGACCTCAGAAGTTAAGTCCCATTTTTTTGGGTTTGTTACTCAGGTAACATCCAAGGTCTGGTTCACGATGGAAGTCAGTGAGCTCTCCTGAACGACCCATTCCCTGCTCACTACTCAGTTACTCTCAGTCTCCTTTATGCTGGCGGGTCATGACATCTAGTGGTCGATTTCGCATTACATAGCGTGACACACTACCTTCTCTATGAGTACTCACCTCTAATTCACTCTCAGACGTGCAGCACTACAGAAATTGTTAGTATGTGTTGCTGTCCAGTATTAGCCAATGAAATGATCAATAGTTAGAGTGTGCATCATAAACAATGGCCTAATACAAATCTACAATATGAATCTACATATGAAATGTGCGGTGGCTAATTTTTGCCGCCTGATCAACTTTGGATATGGGTTTGATTAAATATCACACTGTGATAATTGTTCAGTTTCGTGTTTACATGTGTGTCTTTGGAATACTCACAGAAAATCTAAAAAATTGTAACTAACTACAAGCAGCAATGGATGAAGTGTTCATATGATGGAGTGCTTACAGAAGGTACATACGAAGAGTGTATTTGTTATTAAATAAAACATTCTGGAAATTGTTTAATGGGGATATTGACGTAATTTATTTTAAATATAATACTCTGGTAATTGTTCAGTCCCGTATTTACGTACGTCTCTGGTTGACGATATTGAAATTTGAGAGAAAACTGGTCAAAAGTTGTAAAAATCAGTGGAAGGTGGTCATGCTTTTGAGTGCTTATAAAAAATGTCATGACGTCATTAATTTGTAGTAATTCATCAGGTGTGCTACCGGCACATACTATAATCTCAAAAAATATCTTATAAATTGTGTTAATAATTACCACCATTTCGCAGAATATGCCACGACATCATTAAATTATAGCAATTCAGCCATATGCCTTTCACACACTCTAATTTCAAAGTATCTTACATTACAAAACTATGTTAATACTTCCGGTCATTTTGCAGAATGTGCCTTAATTTCATTACGTTATAGTATTTCAGCCATGCAACAGCCCAACACTGTAATGCCGAAATGTATTATGTTATTATTTAACATCATTCTGCAACTGATGATCCTTTCATTACAACACACAGTCGTCAAATGACGAAATTCACACAGTTAGAATAGTAGGAGGGGCGTTCAACAAGTAGTTCAACACATGTTTTTCTGAAAGCAGATGGGTTTTATTTAGGATTCCAATAGACCATATTATTCCCCACTGTTTTTGCTGCTAAATCCTGTTTCTCAATATAATCTCCGTTCAGTGCGACCGTCTTACGCTATCTTATTGTGAACGCCTGTATGCCCACATGGCACCAATCTAATGATCGACTTGGAAGCCAACATCTCGCTGTATCAGTAACCTCCACATCAATCATGTACTGCTTCCCACAAACGGCATCCTTCGTTGGGACAAACAAGTGGGTGTTGGGAAGTGCGAGATGTGGGCTGTACGGTGGATGAAGGAGACCAGTCCAGTGAAGTTTTGTGAACTCCTCTCGGGGGCGCAGACTTGTGTGAGGCATTGGGTTGTGAAACCTCCCCTTAGAAAAATTATTGAATTACTGTGCTGGTAAACCCCTTACGTTATCTGATTTTGAAACAGCTGAGCAAAACTGAACGTAATCAGACATTTCTCTCTTTACTTATTCTGATCAACACTAAACTGACGCACACTATTTTTAGCGCCACGCAATCTGACTTTCAATAATCCCCACAAAAGAATGACCGTGACTAACAATAACCTATACCTTTCATGAATCACTTTCCTCACAAAAATCTTCGTTCCTCGAACTACTGCAATATAGCGAGCGCCAATATTGCCAGCTAAATAAAGTATTCTAACTACTGCAGGCACTTACTACTGATAGGCATGGTTAGCAAACGAAAGATTTTGATAGAGAACAAACAATGTATTTACCTTAATAATATTGAAAAGTCATCATATATATATCAGTTCATGATATACAGTATTACAAATTTACTCTTTCTGATGGACACACGTCCAGATCTTCCGCTCGAAAAATTCTGCCATCTCTCTCCCCACATCCACCACTGCTGACGGCTCACCTCCAACTGCGCAACGCTACGCGCTGTTCACACCCAACTGCCCAACACTACAATAGCGAATATTCCAACCAGCCACAGACTGCACACAGAACAGCCAGTGATTTTCAGACAGTGCACTACGTGACGTTACCAACATCAAAACCTAAACAGCCTACTTACAGTTGTCATGGAGAAGGAGAAGTTCGTTTGCATTTTTGTGGTGACAAACACGATGAAGTGGTTTTTTCAATTGCCTGATTGTAGCACATTATACTTCCGAGTTGATCGTTGCACCATATGGGAGGACATCAAACAGAATAACCCCGTCAGAGTACCAGAAGCCCTTCATGAAGATTTTTCCGGCTGAGGATGCAGCTTTGAACTTTGTCTTCGGAGGAGAGTAGGTGTGGCACCACTCCACGGATAGCGGTTTTGTTTCCGGCTCGAAGTGATGAACCCATGTTTCATCGCCTGTGATTGTGACCGAGAAAATGTTCTCACGCGCAAGCAACTCCTCACACATGGTCGTTCGTAGCTGTTTGTGGCGTTCTGTTAGGCGGCGAGAAAGCCAGCATTCACACACCTCTGAATACCCCAACTGCTGGACAAATGTGTCAGCACTACCAACAGACGTCCAGTTGTGCAGCGATTTGTTTGATTGATATCCGTCGATCACCTCGAACGAGAGTGCGAAACTGCAGTTTCTGATATATTCTGAAGTACGATGCAATATTCCTTCGGACATGCATGCAGGCATGCATTTCTAAAAAAAACATTGCATCATATTTTTGAACAACGCAGGCACTGCAATATCGTATTTATCCGCTGACGACGAGCAAGCGACTTTCAATTAAAATGCCCCCTTGTACAGGAATATACATAAATAATGTACGAGTACAGGTTGTAAGTACATGGTTGACGACATATGGAAGTCAGGGTCTGACCGTGAGTCGTACACAGATAGCCTAATGGTGCGGCGACAGCTCGCGACAAGCGGGAAATCCAGGACTGAGACACGGTCCGGCACAAATTTTCATTGTCGTTATTGCAAAATACAGCTGATGGTTTTCGATATTCGCAACTGTGAATACATTTCATGTGTCGAATGAGAGTGTTCGCACGTTGCAACATTGCAGGAGTTCAGCTGTGTGCGAACGGCCGGCACGCGGGAGATTAGGACAGGTTTGGGCGACCGAGTTGCGACGATGACAAATGCCTGCACCGACGCGCTGCCAGGTGTCCGCTGACGTTCTGCAAGCGCCTACGAATATCCGCGATGCTCTGATTTTCCGCCAAAAGAAACTCTCTGTTCGGAACGCACCTCCCTTACGGACGCCATTTTGAAGGCTACATATAGCGCCACCAGCTGTCGGAATTTCATGAGACTGCTGGGGCTGGAGCGGGAGTATTCCACGGTGTCCCACAACAAAAACTAAATTCTCTCAAAAGAAAAAAAGTGTTGCATTACTTACTGAACGCCTTTTTAATAAAAGAGGGTGGGGAATGTGGAGGCATGACTTACGCCTTCCTGTTGGTCTAGAGAGAGAGAAGGGGAATGGTGACCTCATCTTAGACCACTGTCTGGGCTAGAACTCCCACAGTGGATGGGTGACCTTCATTTTCCCGCCATTTTTGTGTCATGTAATTGCACAAGATTCGTGGCTGACCTTGGCGAGGGAGCTTATCTTGATGTTACAAGTATCAGGTTCGTACTGATCCTGAATGTATCACACGCAGTTACCTGAGAAACGTGGGCAGAGGGGGGTGGACGTGACCTTGAGATAAAATTGTTATCTGTCCATGTACCAAGACTGATATTCTACTACCACTCCCCACACTCACCGCGGACGTCTCATAAAAATGGTTCAAATGGCTCTGAGCGCTATGGGACTTAACTTCTGAGATCCTCAGTCCCCTAGAACTTAGAACTACTTAAACCTAACTAACCTAAGGACATCACAAACATCCATGCCCGAGGCAGGATTCGAACCTGCGACCGTAGCGGTCGCGCGGTTCCAGACTGTAGCGCCTAGAACCGGCCGATGATGTCTCATAAATTATGACTCTGGACCCAGATCTATATCTGCTTACAGGATTCTGCAGACAAAGTAAAAGCCGGGATATATGATTTGCTTGTTAAGTAAACTTTTTGCACTCAAAGGTTTAAATTTTCTTACTGATTGTCAGTTACAATGTGGATTACTTATTTGTTCGTGGGCGCTATTCTGACGTTTATTTTCACTCTTTTCGGAATGGTGGGATTGGAAGAATGGAAAAATTGCATGCAGAATATTCGTTTGTAGCTTATATCTTCAGGGCCTCAGCAGAATACCCAGAAAAGCTAACAACAAAAAGCCGGTAAAATAGCTAAGGACTCGTTCACGCGGAGCCACTCCTCGGTGGCGCTTCCGCGGGCAAAGCATTGGTTTACATATGGGGCTCCTCGACACGTGCAGCGCCACCGCGCTGCTGCACTGCGGCGCTTTGTGGGTGACTCGCCACCTCGGGAGGAACATTGCTTCTCACTGACTGCTCAACCTGCCAGTCGCAGTGTAAGAACAATCGGCACGCTGCTCATTGTTGTTTTGTGTGGGTCGCGCTGACTTCGAGGTGGATGTGAATACGGAAGATCTAATCTCTGAAGCTGAAAAATATCCATCACTATGGAACGTGGAGTGTGAAAGCTACTTAAATAAATTAGAGAAGATGAAAGCTCGGGAGGCAATCATTTCCAAATTTGTACCGGTCTCTGGAGGCAAAAGTGCTGCAAAGAAGAAGGCAACTGATGAGTGTCATAACAATAAAATGATTAACAAATTAGATGTACACCAGACCTCCAGTTTTACTAAACGATGAAGCATACAAAATATACCTAATATACATGGAATTTTGATTAAGGTGACCTCATGTTTTTGCCAACTGCCATTGTAGTTGTCCCTCTGTGCTCATAAAGTTAACGGCAAATTTGGAAATTTGGCAATTTCTGGTAAGTTCCTATGGGACCAAACTGCTGAGGTCATCGGTCCCTAGGCTTACACTCTACTTAATCTAACTTAAACTAACTTACGCTAAAGACAGCACACACACCCGTGCCCGAGGGAGGCCTGGAACCTTTGATGAGGGGGGGGGGGGGGGGGGGAGGAGCCGTGCGTGAACGCCCTACTACTAGACCGTGCGGCTACTCCGCGCGTCATCTGCAAAATTACCACGAACACTGTTCACAATCCTTTCCAGTTGTGTTGAGTCTGTTGGCATGTCGTCAAAACCACAAGTAGCTAAGTGTCCTCAAATCTCCATACATCTTGATCAAGTACAAATTTGTGGAACACACAGCTTGTTTTTATAATGTCATCAGTAAGTTCTGGAGACACATTCAGTGCTCCATGAAATGTTCTCCATTTATTAGCATGAAAGCCGAAAGTGCACCCAGTGTATCTTCTATCCCTACAGAGACTGTAGTTGAAAACCGTTTTCTTAACTGAGAAGAAATTGCTTTCATATGGTTGCATTAAGAACGACGACATACTGACCCTCATCACCAACAATTAGGTAAGGAAATTAATCAGAATCTTTATATAACTGCCTACTTTGAGGAAATTTAATCTCTTCCTCAATTATCTTCGTATAAAACCATGAATTCTTGAACACTTTAGAATTGACCAACGTCAATGTACATGAATCTGTATTGGAAATTACACAAGGAGCAACAGTATGGAGAAAAAAATTTTGTAGTTGCAATAAAGTGACCTACTGTCAGCTGGCTTGATGACACGTATATGTTTACTATATACAGTTGACACACAGTTGGAGAAATTGGCTCTCCTTTCAAAGCCTGTGGCAGATTACGTAAGTCGACTTACTGTTAGAGGGTTGAAGTAGACACATCTCAAGCACCGCCACATAGCCTGACACACCTGCCGAATTATACCAGATATAGTTGACAGGCCAATACGATATTGTAGGTGAAGGTCCGTCAGTGTATTTCCGGCTCCAAGATACCTGAAAACGACGAATACCTGTTACGCACAAGAAGCATTTTCTCAACTTTTCCAAGCATATCATTGCCTAAAAGCAATCAGAATACAGTGTTAACAGATGCTAGATAATTGTTTTCGTTTTCGTTTCAGCATCCACTTTTCAAGGAAAGTGGAAAAGCTCTGAGATTCTTACACCAGAGCAGTGTCAGCTCTGTGTAAGAGCACAAGAGCACGTGAACACCCCAACTTTTGACACCTTGCGGATTTATTGCTTATTTTTCTTTGAATGCTGTTAAACGAAATGTAGATAGGGTATTCTAAAATACACGGCACGAAATCTACCGCACTGTGCAACATTGCTTCTCTAGACTCGGTGAAACTTGGCATCAGGGTCATTAGCACACCTTCACTTGAGCACGTTTTAATGAGCTTTGCGCATGTGCAGCTGGCGCGACGCAATTGCCTTGCGGACCAAATACATAAGGATTTGAGGATTCGACTACAAGTTTACACCAGTCCCACCAGATGGTTGCACACTGCAGCAAAATCTTATCCACGTTTGCCTGGCATAAATCACTCTTCGCGGTGTCACACTCCACAGATATGCCAATTCACTTACTAGCCGGCAGCGGTGACCGAGTGGTTCCAGGACCTCAGTCCGGAACCGCGCTGCTGCTACGGTCGTAAGTTCGAATCATGCCTCGGGCATGGATGTGTGTGATGTCCTTAGGTTAGTTAGGTTTGAGTAGTTCTAAGTCTCGGGGGCTGATGACCTCAGATGTTAAGTCCCATAACGGTCAGAGCCATTTCAACCATTTTCACTCACTATGTAGTAAAATAGATCGGGTATCAGTATATGTTATAGTTATACTGACAGGAAAACTTATTTTGTGGGATTCTGAGTGAGATATAATACATTAAGTTTCGGATTTTATCGTATAGTAATCCATTTGAGGCGCTGAGAAGCATAAAGCACATCATCGTTGATTGTGAGACTGTAGCATTTGTTCATGCTTCTGACATCTGTTAATCTTATGGTGGGTCAAGTTTATCTCTGCCTTAGCCCACATTGTATGTATATCTGAACACTGACGAACAGCTGTCTCACTTGCTTCTCTGATACTCACTTAAATATGGGGTTCGAAGACGGTGTGCTTTTGGCCCTTATGGCTCTCAGCGTCAGATCTGTATTCTAGTCAAGTGACCTTGTTGTTAGATAGTGTTACTTGAATTTAATAATTTCCACAAACGGCAGTTTGTGTTTGGAGTTGGTTGTTTACTGTGCAGGAATGGTTAAAATGGCTCTGAGGGCTATGGGACTTAACTTCTGAGGTCATCAGTCCCCTAGAACTTAGAACTAATTAAACCTAACTATCCTAAGGACATCACACACACCCATGCCCGAGATAGGATTCGAACCTGCGACCGTAGCGGTCACGCGGTTCCAGACTGTAGCGCCTAGACCCGCTCGGCCACCTCGGCCGGCACTGTGCAGGAATCGGCTTTCCTGTGCAGTGTCGACATGAACACTGTTGAACTTGTATTAAGCTCTTAAAAAAAAGGAAATTACCAGGGAAAGTTAGCCGCAAAAGAAGTTGAGCCTTCCAGACCACATCCCTTGTCTGAAAAAGTGACGAAATCAAATAAGCGTGTCTACAAGCAAACATTGCCGGCCGCGGTGGCCATGCTGTTCTAGGCGCTGTAGTCCGGAACCGCGCAACTGCTACGGTCGCAGGTTCGAATCCTGCCTCGGGCATGGATGTGTGTGATGTCCTTAGGTTAGTTAGGTTTAAGTAGTTCTAAGTTCTAGGGGACTGATGACCTCAGATGTTAAGTCCCATAGTGCTCAGAGACATTTGAACCAAGCAAACATTGAAAAAAGAAGTAAAGCGTAAGTTGTTGTGGGTGCAACGTAAAAATGCCCGATTTTAAGCCCAGAAGTAAATCCGTTAACTAATACATGAATTAGGGATCTTGTACATTTGTAATAAAAAATAAAAAAGGCATGAAAACTCCCACTTACGCAAAAATTCAAAACGGAGCGTAGCGGAGGTTTAAACATCATTTTGTTCTTGCCATAAACTGTATATAATTATGTACGAAATTCCACAAAAATAATTCTTCGTTTCTTCAGACAAATTATGCATATTATTATTATAATAACGATTGTTCCCCTTTAGGACAGCGATTGAACTTGAATTCATAATTTCATCTTCGGATGTTTTTCTTCTTTGCTTCCCAGAACCTCCTCATCATCTCAGAATGCTCCTTCTTCCGTTTCTCTGTCCATTTCTTACCAGGCTGACGCGATGTTCTTTCCCCAAACTTCACACTTGTGATTTTATGCCGGCACTCGGTGCGATCTTCGAGATTTTTTATGTTGATCTGCTGTAGATCCCTCTGGACATCTTTCAGCCATTCTGTGCCACATTTACTCCTTGTTATAATATTGAATAATTTCTTTGCTGTTCTGGAGTCTTCCATCCTGTGTAGATGTGTGTATAAAATTTGGCTCGGCGCTTTCTGATTTCATCTGTTACTATGTTGATCTTTCTATAGAGTTCGTTTTGTGGTCTCTTCATCCAAATGCCATTTTTGTTGATTGGACCGTAAATCTTCCTGAGAATTTTTCTTTCCTGCTTTTCTATTTCCTTAATTTTTGAATGACCATCAATCACCATTGCTTCAGCTGCATAGATTGCTTCTGGAAGAATCTCTGTTGTATAGTGCCTTAATTTTGCGTCTGTCGAAATGCACTTCTTTTTGTAATGCGTCCATGTTAGCTTGTAGGCCTTCTGGAGCTTGGTGATTCTTTGTTCATTGGCAATTCGGTTTAATCCTGAGGGCTGTATAATTTCACCGAGGTATTTAAAATGGCAGACTTGTGCAATTTTAGCATATTTTGTTATTAAAGGGGATTTATTTTCTGGCTGCCTTTCCATATATTGGGTTTTTTCATAACATATCTGTAGTCCGGTTTTTTTCACTGCGTGAATCGCTTCTGTTCTGTTATTGGTGATAATTGCAATATCGTCAGCGAAAGCAAGGCACTTGACTTTAATTCGGTTCTCTTTCTTGATACCAATTTGGATACCCTTTACGTGAGGTTCCCATTCCCTGATTATCTTTTCTAGAACAATATTGAAAAGGATTGGGGATAGTCCGTCCCCCTGTCGGACTCCAGATTTGATTTCTAAGGGTTCTGATACTTCGCCCATGAATTTCACTTTAGCCGTTGTTCCTGTAAGTGTATGTTCTGTAATTTTTCGTGTCTTTCGGTCGATCCCAAATTCTTCCATAATTTTAAACAGGGTTCCACGTTCCACTGAATCATATGCTTTCCTGAAGTCGATGAATGTAACTACTGTGTTTCTGCATTTCCTCATTTGTAATGTTGTCTTTAAGCACCAGACCTGTTCCGCACATGAGCATCCTTTTCTGAGTCCGGCCTGGTATTCACCAATTAGTGTATCTGCTTGGGATTCTATCCTGTTTAAAAGCGCTTTGGAAAGGATTTTGTAAGCGACTGGGAGCAGGAAATTCCTCTGTAATTGTTCATGTCTGTCTTGTCACCCTTTTTGTGTAGCGGGTGAATTAGAGCGCATTTCCAGTCCTCTGGTATCTGCTCCGTTATCCATATGTCTGACATTATATGGTGTAATTTCTGCATAAGTATAGGATCGTTTAGTTTCCAGAACTCAGCAATGATCCCATCTTCTCCTGGTGCTTCGTTATTTTTCAACTGCTTGACTATCTCCATAATTTCTTCAAGATCCGGGGCATGCGAGTCTGGGTGTGTGAATACTGGAGAAGTGAAGACAAATTTGTGTTGGGGTGGTTCTCATTATTATTATTATTATTATTATTACTGACAGCGGCTGAAGTTGTATAAATATGTTGATAAACATAACCATTCTACAGCAGATGCCGTTAATTTCGCATTACCATATTTATCTGAATTTAAAAATTTGGAACACCCAGAATATATGCCTAAGAGTCACCACTGCACTAGAGATTTTGCAGAAAAGAAGAAAGAGCAGTCTGGTTCTGCAGCTTCTGGGAGAAAACAGTAGATTTTCTCTGAGAATTTACGTTGTCTTGAAACGTCAGTTAAAGCTACAGGTGATGGTATTGAAGGAGATACTGAGGATGACTCACAGCACCACGATCACAAGTCGAAAGTACTGAAGAGCATGTGGTTTCCAATCATAATAAAAAGAAGAAACATATAAATGTGCTTACAGAAACATTGAGCTTATCGAAACTCTTAAAGCTCATTTCTGCAGCCGTGACACATCAGGTAAGCTGAAAGATGCAGATACTGTGTTTATGTTTTCTTTAGTGCCTGAACTTAAAAAACGCTGACTGTGACAAGACGCCTCAGTTACTCTTAACAGCACACAAACAGACATGCACATGGGAAGTCAACAGCATTACAGACTGACATCCAGTACATCATGTTGAAGTATGTCTTCAGAAATAAATTTAGAATAATTTGAATAACGAATTCATTTCTCATTTGTAAGAAAATAAATGTTTGATCGGATACGAGTATAAAGTGTTTTACGTTAATATGAGTACAAGCTTCTCTTCTGCTGGAATGCAAGGCCGCACGTAGGTACTTGTTCCCTGTATAACAGACTGAACCGTGGAAAAAAGTTCGTCGAAGTATCCCCACGAAATTCGGAAATACAGAAAAAAGCTCCCATCGTCCTGTTGAAGGTTGTTATACAATGTATGGAACAAACCCTTAGCTACTATTCCTTGTAGAAATGGATGCACCCAAAATTTCCTTTCAAATTTCCTGTGTTGGATTTCTTGTCGAGTAAGAGAAGTAAAAGAAAGGCATCTTCCTCGTGTGACTGCATGAGCGGCGCAGCAGTCGGGCTAGCAGTATCAGAAGCAGCAGCAGCAGCATCAAAGCAGCCTCCAGCAGCAGCTGCAACTTTTAAGTCTCGGCGCGCTGCGCGCCACTGACAAGCGTTTCTCTGTGGCTTTGTGTAAGGGCGGGCAAAGGGAGAAAGGGAGCCGAAGAGACATCCGCAGTCGCTTGGGAGGAGGGGAGGGGGTATGGTGTGAGCGTGAACCGTGTGTGATAGACTGCTAAACACTTGTTTATCATCGGGCATTTTGCTGCGATTAAGTGGCATCTAATTACTCTGTGCTACAAGTAAGTGTTGGTGTTATTCACTCACCGTTGAGCAGTTCTTTCACAGACAGAAATTCAGTCTGAGCTAACATCAGGCAACAGTGAGCAGTGTTAATAAAAAATAGTGGTAGTCTGGCGTCATTAATCAGCAGCCTGTGGATAGTCTCTGCAAATACTAGAACCGTTTGCATGTCTGTGCCGTCACATTACATCTCTATAAGCCCCTTATGAACATTATTGTAGCCTAGGGGCTACGTTCGCTCGAAACCATCATGGAATGTTTCTGTGCTGATTGTGAAGCACCGTTTAAAAAATTGCACCATACTTAACTCGGTGAACCTATTGTTATTTTGGATTCTCTCGGTCTTATGCGTAATCCGAAATGCAAAAGCTCTTCGACACAGACGCTCTTCGCTTTTATGTTACTTATCGTTCTTTCACTATTTATAGACTGAATGACAGTTATGCTTATGGATGACTTATTCTCGATATTACTGTCAGTATTTTGTGTTCCTTTTTCGACATTCTGATGAAAACTGCTTCTCTTTTACTGTCAGCTGATGCAGTAATCGAACTTGCATTGCACACAATCCCGGTATTCATTTTGTCCACGTCTTATTGAGCATACTTTTTCGATCGTCCTTGATTTGTAGCTTCGCGCTTGCCATAGCTTACGAAGTCTCTCTGTGGATGTTTACGTTTTGCAAACAATGCTGTGTTGTCTTTTCATTTGTATTCCTCTGGTTTGAGGATAGTGTCAATGACACCGTTCTTAGAGAAACCTTTTCTAAGTCTATAACGCCCGAAAGGCATGTTGCCTACTCATAATATTTACAACATAACCACAGGAGAGCTCCGAAGATGTGAAGAGAGTCTGGTGAATTAGCTTTTCAGTCGCCAGTACACTTAAGAGAGAAAAAAATAATGTTGACAGTTATTGATTTACGATGTTTTGGTACATTTGAGTATTATTAGTAACTACGCTCAAGTCCTAAGCTTAGTTACAGAAATGGGAATAAAATTGATTAATGCGTACTTTTGCAATTCCGGTCCTCAGCGGTCACGTCTTTCAGATGCAAACTGTAGTCAGTTCTGCTCCTGCTCAAGGAACACATCGGCTGGTGAAACGGATTCTTGCTGTAGGTGGTACAAGAGGAACTTGGCAACAGTTCAGAATACGTTTGGCAACTGTGTGACTATCGGATTATCTCCTGGGTGGTGCATAAATATCCTGCCAAATTCACTTGATATTTTGTTGCCATTTCCACTGAATGATCTGAGTGATTTTCCCTTAACATGTGACACGTGGTGGTCAATTTCTGGTTTTCAGTCCAAGGAGGTCCAGGGAGGTCGTTCCACGCCGACACTGTAACAAATCCCGCTTTTTACTTTGTGATTTATCTGCCCTACCTGCCACTTAAGGAAAATGGGAAAGACGAAGCCATTCTCTAGCTTTGAGATAGTAGAATTGTGCTGTGAAGTGAAGACTGTATTGGTTCCATTTTCAGTGGCTTTGTTGCTTTGAATTGTAGCAATAAGTACTCCTACTCCCTACGGCTAAACCTAACCTATCAAATGGCACTGTCGCAGTTCATCACAAACGTCAATTATCCAGGCTTTCTGAATGTGAAAAATCATTCATGCCGGAACTACCCTTCGTGAAACAAGAAAATCTACTTCTAACGTGATTTGCCTGATAGCACACGTGATATAAACGTTGCGTAGTCTGATGAATCTAGATACCTTCTTCACGATGGCGACTGGAGGGCGCGAATCTGTTGTTTTCCAGGGGACCAGCTCCTTGACACCTGTATTGCGGGACAGAGACAAGCTGGCGGCGGCTCCATTATCCTCTGGGGAACATTCACGCGGGCATCCATTGTTCCAGTGGAGCTCGTGCAAGGTATCACGACAGCCAAGGAGTATCGTACATTGGTTGCAGACATGTAAACCCGTTCCTGACGATCATGGTTCAGGACGGCAGTAGCATTTTCAGCAAGATAATGCGCCATGTCACAAGGACAGGAGTGTGGTGGAGTGGTTCGAGGAACACAGTGGCTAGTTCCAATTCATGTGCTGGACCCCCAACTCGACAGATCTGAACCATTTCGAACACATCTGGGATGTGATTGAACGTGACGTGAGAGCTCACAGCCCCCTTCCAGGGAATTTACGGGAATTAGATGACTTCTGTGTGCAGATGCGCTGCCAACTCCCTCCAGTGACCTACCTAGGCCTCATTGCATCTGTGGGATCTTGCCCACTAGTCGCTAATATGGCGCCTACGGGATGCAGCGTTCTAGGAATGCTATACAACAATTCAATAACATTAGTGTATGAGTGCAGAGTCTCGCTGGGTAAACATTGAATAAAATGTTCCCGGGTTTCCAACCGCGTCAATTGCTTAAAACTACACGAGCTTTCGGCCAAGCACTCCTTGGCCATTGTCAAGTGATATGACTGCCAGTGGGCTGTTGGTGCGCCCTTATATACGCTAGCTGCCGGCTGTGACGTCACTGGTGCCCGTGACATTGCCATATATGGGCATGTTTTGAGTCGGCGTTCGATGTGCCCTCTTCAACCGCACGATCGCTGGATCCCAAGCAGCGCTGAGTTACAAGACACCATCTCTATTCAGGGTGTTTGCGGTAACTTTTATTTCCATAACTTCCTTTATTAAACTGTCCCAGAAGCCGTTAGTGCGAGCCACGACAGAGGTATCGTCAAATTTTACGTGGTGGCCGTTTTCTAACGCATGCTAACACAAATTTCTCTGAATAGCGTAGGCGATAATACCTCTCATGTTCTTTCCTGGGTTGTTCCACATTGCGCACCGTTTGTCCGATATACTTCTGGCCACACTCACAAGGTATTTCGTAGACTCCAGGTGCTCTGAGACCTACTGCGCCTCTAAGTGGTCTCAGTAATGGAGGGATTTTCGTTGCAGGCTTGAAGACTGATTTGATCTTGTGTCGTTTCAACAGGCTTATCTTGCCCGACACAAAGCCACAGAATGGCAGCAAAGGAAGTTTCTTTTGCTGCTCTTCGTCGGTGGTCTTATTCTGATATTTCCCAGAAATCACTTCTTTCACTTGATGAGCGCTGTAGCCGTTATTCCTAAAAAGCTTGCGTAAATGGCTCAGTTCATGGAGCAGGTTATCGTCGTCTGATACTACTCTTGCACGATGTACCAATGTTTGTAATACTGTGCGCTTCTGTGCTAGATGATGAAGGCTGGTGGCGTGCAGGTACAGGTCTGTGTGGGTGGGTTTTCTGTAGACGCTGTGGCCAAGGCACCCATTTCGTTTACGGTGGACGAGGACGTCGAGGAAGTGCAATGCATTATCTTTTTCCACCTCCATGGTGAACTGGATATTAATGATGATGCCATTGAGGTGTTCCAAAAACTCGTCTAGTTTCTCGAGAAGTGTTTCTTTCGATTCGTTGACGAAACTTTAGTCATTTGGCCACACGGACGCGAGAAACTAAATTACAACTTAGTTATACAGTCTTAGACGTAAAATCGAGATCCCAGTCGTCCGCTTGAGCTGTTGGTAGGTGTGTGGCCCGATGTTCATTACGACGCCGAAACTCATCAACGTGGCGAAAACCGTAGATACTGTTCATTGATTTTCGAAGACATGATCATGCGAAATTTAGTTTGACCACTTTAATACAATAACCAGTTTCTAAGTAATCAACTGTTGTTTAAGCTAATTTTATTTAAAAAATTGAAAGGATTTCTACACTTCAGGATCGTCGTTTAAAAAGTAATGTGAACGGTTAATTAATATCGAGGAAGATATGCAAGTATATGAAATTTTCAGTGTCTGACAGAACCCAGTAATACCCTTCTGGATTTGGTCCAGTCACCTGAAAAGAAAGTAACATCGAGCGAGCCTCAAAGAAATTGTCTTGGCATTTAGCAAGTTTATGCTCGTCACCAGTAATCCTTTTAGTCCGTTACTTTCGGGCGCAAGTCCAGGAATGTGTATATCCCTCAGAATCAACTCTGATAGTAACTCGTATCAAATACATTTCTCAGACAAATTAAATTCTCCCAGTTTACTCCGAACAGAAAAAAAATCGTTTGAATAGTATTACCAAGCCCAATCGCAGTCATTTTCTCTTCAGTATGTAATCAGCGAAATAACATTGTATGGATGTGATGGCTTATTCGTTACCGACATTCAGATTCACGTCTGTTAATATAGTCCTCATATTTAAGTTCAGTGTTAATCATGAACGTATGGTATGCCCTTGCACTCTACCCGAAAAGATTTCTCAGAAATTCGAGCTCAAGTGTATCTAGAAACATTGAGTAGAAATATCTCCTGGTTCGAGCAACCCAATAATGATCTTGGCATCTATACTAAGAGACTATCAGAAACTGCAAGTTCATATGTGGGAAGTCGACAGTCAAATTTCAATAGCCCAGTTACAGTCGGATTGAATGCTGCAAACTGGGATTACTTGAGCCACTTCAAGGTTTCATGTGCTATCACCAAAGAAATGTACCTACATTGAGAAACTTCCATTTATTTTTCATGTGATGATTCTTGCTTATGTACTTATCAGTAGGCAGCCTTACCGCATTTTTATTATTTTTTTAATATTTCTTTATTAGTGTTTTAAGTTACTGAGCAGATGGATGTCTTTCAAATTACGTTGTATTCCCCATTAGCTTACGGAAGTAACTGTTATCACTGCTAGAGCTATATGTCTATCATCTATTTAATAAGCCAAGGCTGCAAAATACTAACACGAATTCGTTACAGGTGAATGGAAATACTGGTAGAAGTCGACCTCGGGGAAGATCAGTTTGGATACCGTAGAAATATTGGAACACGTGAGGCAATACTGACCCTACGACTTATCTTAGAAAATAGATTAAGGAAAGACAAACCTACGTTTCTAGCATTTGTAGACTTAGAGAAAGCTTTTGACAATGTTGACTGGAATACTCTCTATCAAATTCTGAGGATGGCAGGCGTAAAATACAGGGAGCGAAAGGCTATTTGCAATTTGTATAGAAACCAGATGGCAGTTATAAGAGTCGAGGGACATGAAAGGGAAGCAGTGGTTGGAAAGGGAGTTAGACAGGGCTGTAGCCTATCCCCAGTGTTATTCAATCTGTATATTGAGCAAGCAGTAAAGGAAACAAAAGAGAAGTTCGTAGTAGGTATTAAAATCTATGGAGAAGAAATAAAAACTTTGATGTTCGCCGACGACATTGTAATTCTGTCAGAGACAGCAAAAGACCTGGAAGAGCAGTTGAACGAAATAGACAGTGTCTTGAAAGGAGGATATAAGATGAACATCAACAAAAGCAAAATGAGGGTAAAGGAATGTAGTCGAATTAAATTGGGTGATGCTGCCCGAATTAGATTAGGAAATGAGACACTTAAAGTAGTAAAGGAGTTTAACTATTTGGGAAGCAAAATAACTGATGATGGTCGAAGTGGAGAGGATATAAAATGTAGACTGGCAATGGCAAGGAAAGCGTTTCTGAAGAAGAGAAATTTGTTAACATCGAGTATAGATTTAAGTGTCAGAAAGTTGTTTCTGAAAGTATTTGTATGGAGTTTAGCCATGTATGGAAGTGAAACGTGGATGATAAATAGTTTAGACAAGAAGAGAATAGAAGCTTTCGAAATGTGGTGCTACAGAAGAATGCTGAAGATTAGATGGGTAGATCACATAACTAATGAGGAGGTATTGAGTTGAATTGGAGAGAAGAGAAATTTGTGGCACAAATTGCCTAGAAGAAGGGATCGGCTGGTAGGGCATATTCTGAGGTATCAAGGGATCACCAATTTAGCATTGGAGGGCAGCGTGGAGGGTAAAAATCGTAGAGGGTGACCAAGAGATGAATACACTAAACAGATTCAGAAGGACGTAGGTTGCAGTAGGCACCGAGAGATGAAGAAGCTTCCACAGGATAGAGTAGCATGGAGAGCTGCATCAAACCAGTATCTGGACTGAAGACCACAAAAACAAAAATATTTGTTCATCCCTCCATCAGTATATCACAGTATCTTACTGTCCCCAAAGCGAAGTGTCCAAAGTCCAAAAAATTGGTATTATTAGCAGGTTGATTGTTTCACTCATTAATTTTTATGGTTATATCACTATTTTGAATTACAGCAATTTCCGAAGCAGCATCAGAGTCATTTCATGCTTGGAAAAATGTTTTATTCACACTTTTTCGTGGTAAAACATTGATTTGCCTTCTGTGTCTCCTTGGCATTGAAGAACCATTCTTACTTCCTTCAGACAATTTTTGAATGACTGATGAATGATAATTGTTTTAGCACTTCTGCTGGGTTCGATGAAATAATGCCAACTCCTCTAAAACCCGACTCTAAGTTTTTTTAATTACAGGTTCAAGTTTTCTTAACGCCTGACATAGCAACCTAGGAAAAATATTTTTTCGGGGTGAACCGTTGTTTTTGTCTCCCAATCCTGCAGAGACTGACCAGAACAAATCTTTACAAGTCTGAAGAATGTTTCATCCAGTGGCTAGCACAGATGCTGTTGGGTGCAAGAAGAATGAATTTTGTATTACGAGATATAGCAGACAATGACTATGAGAAGTAGCAGACAAGACAAATGGCTTGCCAAATTGTCATAGATCAGAACGTTTGGTACATCTCTTCGAACTTTCTTAAAATGTGGCAGTGCTACGAAGTCGAATTAATAAGCCAACAGTGCAGAATCAAACCACCCACTGGGAGAGTTATTATATTTTGTCCCTTCAAAGTTCCATTAAGATGTTCCTTTTTGCCAACTTTATGACGTGCAGATTAGATTACATTAGATTAGTTTTTCCTTCCATAGATCCGTGCTGAGGAGATCCTCGTGGATGTGGAACATGTCATATTTTTTTAAGCTGAAATAACAATACTAATAGAATTAATATATACAATACATCATTTGTTTCTATTAAAAAATTCGTCAATGGAGTAGTAGTAGTTGGTCACTAGTAAGTCTTTCAGGCTCCTTTTAGACTGATCTTTATTTGTAACTAAATTTTGATCAAGCGTACTACTTATTGTCCCAGTAAACATCAACGAATGGACTCATTCTTACACCCTTTGCCGACAAGACATTACTTCTTCCCGAGCCGTCGAGTAAATATGTTTTTTCGCAGTTCGCAATTAGTCCCTCGAGAACGAAAGTAAACTTTGAATGATATTTCCGCCATTTGACTGTACAGACTTCTATATTTTGTATTACTATCACGATTTCGGTCTTAAGGCGTTATCAAGTACAACAATTTCGAGTATAATTAGACTTTGTTAACTGAAGCGATCTTCAAGACCTACTGAACAGCTGCGATGGGTAGCCGCGTGGTCTCGGGCGTCTTGTCACGGCTCACGCGGCTTCCCCGGTCGGAGGTTCAAGTCCTCCCTGGGGCATATTACGTGACTGTGGCCCAAAAGTATGAGAAGACTACAAAGGAAATCCTTCTGCATTTCTTTGCTGACTTGAGCTCTGTTGCGTTTAATATTCCTATTTGTCCTCAAAGAAGGAATACATTTGTGCCTGTCACGAAATGAGCGATACCAGTCATCTCTGTGAGCATTATTTTCCATTTTTTTCTGTTGATTGGTTGGTTGATTTGGGAGAGGGGACCAAGCAGCGAGGTCATCGGACTCATCGGATTAGGGAAGGATGCGGAAGGAAGTCGGCCGTGCCCTTTCAAAGGAACCATCCAGGAATTTGCTTGAAGCGCCCTAGGGAAATCACGGAAAACCTAAATGAGGAAGCCGAACGCCGGTTTGAACCTTCGTCCTTCCGAAGTCGAGTCCAGTGTGCTAACCACTGCGCTACCTCGCTCGTTTTTTTTCTTTTCTGTGTGTGTGATTGAGATTGTGTTTTACTGTTAACCTCACAGCCTAAGGGTAAAAAGGAAAGCTCCATTCTGCTGCAGTAAGAATCTCATATATAAGATGATCTTCTTACTCTGATAGTCTTCTAAAGGACTTTACACTGAAGCGCTTTAATTTTCGATTCGTGGTTCTTCTATAAGCAAAATAATAGTCTGCTGATTTTCTTTGTGTATCTGTCCAATTTGCATTTCCCACACAGCATCACTTAAAATTCGTATGGAATAATCTGCGTATCGACTGCTTCCTGGCTCCATTGTATGTTTTGTAGGCAGTACTTAGCATTCGAAACAAAAGTTCTGACTGCTATAAACATAATATTTATTAAGTACATAATTTTCACACTCCTTAATTTTCGGACTAGGTAAAACATAAGCTAGTTTATGAATTACAATAACATATTACATATTAGGACGGTTCGAGTATATCCATTTATTTAAATTTACATGTAAAGATGTTCTCATAACAAGAAACATAATCGAACTTTTTGTAGGCGTATTAGAGAGCATTCTTTGATATACACTTTCATAATAAAACTATGATTATATTATACTTGATTGAACGTTCTAATTTTATTAATTTTTTTCTGAATGTGTACCAAGAGGTACATGCAAACCGATTGCTAAACTTAAGGGTGCTGCCTGAATGTTTTAAAATACGACCATGTGCATAAACAAGTGACAATCAAATATAAGCCATGTGCAAATACGAATGAAAATACAGGGTGTTCATAAAGTCCGGGAACACAGTCCCTAGTAGTTTCAGCGTTTTCAGTCAGCCATTGGTTGTTTACAGTTGACAGTAATAAGGCATCTATAAAGAAGCGTAACGTGGAAAGCTGAAATGAGGCCTAGCAGCTAGCTTTACTACGACTGGCGAGGTTTCTGGAGGTGCACACTTCTCCGACTGTTGCGTTGGCTCTGTAGGTAGCCTACTCCCGCCGCTATGTCCCACAGCACTCAGAGTTCACAGCTAAATCCGCAGCTGAGATACGGGGCCGCCGTAAAAGCAGAGATACGGAGAACTTCCATCTCTCCAAGGCGCTCCGAGCCTGAGTACCCGCCCTTTCATAACTTTGGAGGAGGTCACGGCTACCCCAAACATCACGTGGCCTTGGACAGCGCATCCCTTTCCCTCGTGGCAGAGGCTGCTGAGGGATAGTAAACCGCTACTTCTCTTTGGCAGAAAAAAAAAATCTGCTCTCAGTGGTTCACAGGGTATTACTCGCGTGCTCTCTGGAAATACCTTTGTGTTCGCACTGTAAGGGTTTCTCGTTCTTTATGCACACAAAAATGCATCATTGTTGGCCCGAATAATAACTGTGCTTCTAAATACTATAGCGGAATGTTTTATATTCATACATTATTATTAGAAACACATGAATCGCATCTTCTACTTTCACAGAAAGCGCAGAATGCAATAAATATAAGATTTCTCCTCCTTTTGTTAACTTACAGGGTGATTCAAAAAGAATACCACAACTTTAGGACTTTAAAACTCTGCAACGACAAAAGGCAGAGCTATGCACTATCTGTCGGCGAATTAAGGGAGCTATAAAGTTTCATTTAGTTGTACATTCGTTCGCCATTTCAGCCAATAAAGTTTTTGGTCCCTTTTTCTTCGAAGGTGCTACTGTAACTGGACTACAGTATCTGGAGATGTTAGAGAATTGGCTGTTCCCTCAGCTCGAACAAGAAGCACAACAATTCATATTTCAGCAGGATGGAGCGCCACCACATTGGCACTTATCTGTCCGTAACTACCTGAACGTCAACTACCCGAGGCGATGGATCGGCCGCCAGGCAGCCCGTGACAGAGCACTTCATCACTGGCCTCCAAGAAGCCCTGATCTTACCCCCTGCGATTTTTTCTTATGGGGGTATGTTAAGGATATGGTGTTTCGGCCACCTCTCCCTTGCCCGCATCTCGTGGTCGTGCGGTAGCGTTCTCGCTTCCCACGCCCGGGTTCCTGGGTTCGATTCCCGGCGGGGTCAGGGATTTTCTCTGCCTCGTGATGGCTGGGTGTTGTGTGATGTCCTTAGGTTAGTTAGGTTTAAGTAGTTCTAAGTTCTAGGGGACTGGTGACCATAGATGTTAAGTCCCATAGTGCTCAGAGCCATTTGAACCACCTCTCCCAGCCACCATTGATGATTTGAAACGAGAAATAACAGCAGCTATCCAAACTGTTACGCCTGATATGCTACAGAGAGTGTGGAACGAGTTGGAGTATCGGGTTGATATTGCTCGTGTCTCTGGAGGGGGCCATATTGAACATCTCTGAACTTGTTTTTGAGTGAAAAACAATCTTTTTAAATACTCTTTGTAATGATGTATAACAGAAAGTTATAATATGTTTCTTTCATTAAATACACATTTTTAAAGTTGTGGTATTCTTTTTGAATCACCCTGTATTACAACAATTCCACCGCTAATATAAAAAAGCGTTGTCCGCTCGAAAACGAATTAAAGCTTTAGTTTTGGAAACGTTATTGACTATTACAAGGAGAAATATCCAGCACATCTAGTAGTGCTTTATGAATCTTTTACAAAAATAAAAAAATATCTCTTAAAATATGAGCGGCAGCTTGATATAGTCTATCGCCACAAACAAACTGTTTACATGAGAATATGCGCAATAGTGATTCATATGCATCTGATATTCTATGTTCCAGTATCTGGAGAAAATGAAGGCAGGGTGTGGAAGGTCATCTAATCTATTTTATAAACAAAGCGTATGCACAACATGGTTTAAAAATGCTGGGAGAAAAAGAAGCAATTATGTTTTTGATGAGAAAAATAGGGGCTAATATATTTATGTGATGTTGAGGTAATAGGGTGAGTTAGTCTCTTTCATTATTTAGGACATGGTATTTTTATTCATAAGAAATGTAAAAGTTCTAAAGTTATGTGAAATGATTAAGAGATAATGAGGAGACAGATGCCATAAAGAACACAGCCTGAAATTTTATGAAACATTGGTAATCAGAAAAATATTGCCTAGAAGGATATCGGAATCCAGAACATGACAGAAGAGTTATATCTAAGCATCGGAATGGAATTTTTTTACAGCATTAAAAAATATCGAAGATCAGACGAGCTCCGAACGTGGAAGGAGTCTCCACGAATGATTGTTGTACAGTCGGGTGAGTCCTGGAATTGTTGAACTAAGTCAACGACTAATCCTTTCACCGCCGGAAAACTACTGACACACATCAGAGAAAGATGACAAAAACAAACATTTGGCCTTTTCGAGACCAAAAGTTGTGATGACTTCATTAAATATCAAAGGATTGTCAATAGGGATAGAGTATTTACTATCACAAACGAGCGAACAACGTTCACGGACCATTCCAGCATTGCAGAAAACAAAGGGGTAAACGACCAAAGAGATGAAGAATGCGTTAGAACTTCCTAGTGAACAATATGGTGGTTCTGTCTTTTTCTTCTTCTTCTTCTTCTGCTTTTACGGCCTCATTGGACTACTTCAGTCAATCATTTCTGGTCCTCTTCTTTGGTATTTTCCCCTTCCGAGTGGCCCAGTATCTCTTCATTCGTTCCGATGCTTTTCGTCGTTCCTTATCTGTAAATACCCTTTTCATTGTATGTCGTTTGTCAATTTTTGGTTTAAATCTTATTTCTGTGTCCCTCAAATTCTTTAAATTTGGCGTTTTGTTCTGCAAATCATCCAGAGTTATTTCCAGTTCTTCCATATCCTCTCTTATTTCCTTAAGCCATCCTCCTTGTTGTTTCAAATTCCAGAGTTTCTCAATAATTTTCCTTGATAATCTGGTTTCTGGTGTCCTCAGAATGTGACCACAAAAAGAGATCCTTTTCTTTCGTATAGTATCAGTGATGGGCTCCAGTTCTCTGTATGCCACTTCATTTGGAACTATCCGCCATTGCCCAGCTTTTTGATATTTCTTATTTATGCATGTTCTAGCAATTCTTCTCTCTACTTTTAAAATTTTGTCAATTCTGTTTTTCTGGGTGACTTTAAAAAGAGTTTCACTTCCGTATGTAACCTCTGGTTGAACCACCGTCTTGTAATGTTTTAATTTTGTTTTAATTGATAGACATTTTTTATTGTACGTAGACCATGTTAGTTTTTGAGCTTTTATCATTTTATTAGTTCTTCCTTGCCATGCAGGTTTCTCGTCAATTTATGTGTTATAATTTCACCCAGGTATTTAAATTGCTTCACTATTTTAATTTCCCTATTGTTCACTGTGATGTGATCTATTACAAGTGGATCCGTTACCATTATTTCAGTCTTTTCAAATGATATCTGGAGTCCTAATTTTTGTGCTATATTTTGTAAGCTTGTTATTTGTTTCGTGGCTTCCTGAATATTATTAGCTAGTAATGCTAGGTCATCAGCAAATCCCAAGCAATTTAGGTTTATTTTATCTTTCTTAGTTCCAATTTTAATATTCATAGGATTTTCCTTGTACCATTCTCTCATTACATATTCAAGAGCACAATTGAATAGCAATGGTGATAAACAATCTCCCTGTCTCAACCCTGTTTTAATCGTAAATGGTTCAGATATTTCTCCTCTAAATTTTACTTTCGATTTGGTGTTTGTTAAGGTTAACTGTATCATTTTTATTAATTTAGGTTCTGTCTTTGTATAGAAATTAAGTCAGAAATTATCGTGGTCACAAACAATATTGAAAATTTAACAGTTGAGCTTCAGTCGTTTACTACTACACCAGTGTACAAACTACCTAATACTGATTTCATTTTACACAAATAATTTTCATTAAAAAATCAAGATTCAATTGAGGTATTTTAACTACTTAAGTGCCAATTGGGTATGTATCTGTACTGATAAAAACGCAGAAATAACAGGAAATCCGACATAAAAAAGGGTACAGTAACCTATTCTAGCCCTGAACAAAAACCTTCATTTAACAGCAGCAGATGGCAGAGAGGGTATAATCCTGACAATGTCTTTATTACTGAGAACATTGCTCATCATGTTTCAAAAATAGTAGAAGAACCCATCCCCAGGACGTTACATTGCCCTATACCTTGTTTCTGGAGTTTTCAGAATAGAAACTGTACCCTTCAAACGCCGTTTTGTCTTCAAGAAAGTGAAGTGGAAGGCTTTTCGAGAAGAATTGGATCTCGAAGTTACAAACATGTAAGCAGACCCAATAAACCACAAAGAGTTTGCCGAACTTGTAAAGGATCAATCAAAGAGGCATGCTCCACGTGGATTTCGAAATAATTTAGATCTGGCCTCGATTTAAGTTCACAAGAGCCCTTGGACGACTGTCTTAGTAAATACAATGGAAACTTTTTCTCAGCAGTTACAACAGAGAAGAGAGGAGATCTACTCTGAACCAAAACTGAACATAAAAGGGAAGGAGGGGCTGAACTGTAAGTGGTAGTAAAGTGAAAAACAGTTAAATGGAAAAAAAGTAAGTAAACTGTTTATTGGTGCAGGAGTAATCACTATGATTGTTAATACATTTATCGCACTGTGAGACAAGACGGTCAACGCCTTCAGGGAGAAATGTTTGAGGTTGTCTACGGAACCATGATTGTGACCTGCCATCATGTTGCCAAGCTTTTTCCGAGTACGCTGCAGAAGTTTCTCTTGGAAGCCCTTCCATATCCTCCACAGAGCCCCCACCTCTCTCCATACGATTTCCATATTTTTAGAGCCCTGAAAAAAGATATCGGTGCCGCGCGGTTAGAGGCACTATGTCACGAATTGCGCGGCCTCTTCCGCCGGAGGTTCGAGTCCTCCCTCGAGCATGGGTGTGTCTGTGTGTGTGTTGACCTTAGCGTAAGTTAGTTTAAGTAGTGTGTAAGTCTAGGCACCGATGACCTTAGCTGTTTGGTCCCTTAGGAATTCACACACATTTGAACATTTTTGAAAGACATCGCACCCATCGATTTGCCTCGGACGAAAAGGTGCAAAGGTAGGAACAATGATAGTTTTGTAGGTAACCAAAACGCCAAAAGGCATTAACGATCTTGTCTCACAATGCGATAAATATATTAACACTTTTGACGATTACTTCTGAAACAACGAACGCTTACCGACTTGTTTTTCCATGTCTCTTTTTCATTCGACTGTTCCTTCACTATCCTATTCCAGGGGTACTCAACCTGTCGATCGCAATCTACAGGTCGATTGCCATGGCTTCATGAGCAGATCTTTCAAAACCTTTGTTCGAAATTTGTTGAAATCAGCTTTTTTATAAAATACCAGTTTGTTGACAGTGGGTTTTTCGCACAGCATTTGTAGGCAGTAAATCTGACAACACTGTGTCCTCTTTCGTTTCCGTCTACATTTTACCGCCTTTAACAATCGTGCCAAGCAACAGTGTTTTCTCCTGCGTGGTTCTGCTGCGGTGGTGAACCAGATCCGCCTTCGCTCTTGTAGGCAACACAAACCTCTCACTTAGTGACGTGTTTCTGAAAAATGAGGGCACCTAAACATATGAAAATATACCAGTCCCATGGTGAGGTAGAAGAACAGTTTCGTGTTACAATGCATGAAGATAGGTGTATATGTGTGACATGTAATGCTACACTACTGGCCATTAAAATTGCTACACCAAGAAGAAATGCAGATGATAAACGGGTATTCATTGGACAAATATATTATACTAGATCTGACATGTGATTACATTTTCACGCAATTTGGGTGCATAAATCCTGAGAAATCAGTACCCAGAACAACCACCTCTGCCCGTAATAACGGCCTGGGCATTGAGTCAAACAGAGCTTGGATGGCGTCTACAGGTACAGCTGCCCATGCAGCTTCAACACGATACCACAGTTCATCAAGAGTAGTGACTGGCGTATTGTGACAAGACAGTTGCTCGGTCACCATTGACCACACGTTTTCAATTGATGCGAGATCTGGAGAATGTGCTGGCCAGGGCAGCAGTCGATCAGTTTCTGTATCCAGAAAGGCCCGTACAGGACCTCCAACATGCGGTCGTGCATTATCCTGCTGAAATGTAGGGTTTCGCAGGTCGAGTAAAGGGTAGAGCCACGGGTCGTAACACATCTGAAATGTAACGTCCACTGTTCAAAGTGCCGTCAATGCGAATAAGAGGTGACCGAGACGTGTAACCAGTGGCACCCCATACCATCACGCCGGGTGATACGCCAGTATGGCGATGACGAATACACGCTTCCAATGTGCGTTCACCGCAATGTCGCTAAACACGGATGCGACTATCATGATACTCTAAACAGAACCTGGATTCATCCGAAAAAATGACGTTTTGCCATTCGTGCACCCAGGTTCGCCGTTGAGTACACCATCGCAGGCGCTCCTGTCTGTGATGCAGCGTCAAGGATAACCGCAGCCATGGCCTCCGAGCTGATAGTCCATGCTGCTGCAAACGTCGTCGAACTGTTGGTGCACATGGTTGTTGTCTTGCAAACGTCCCCATCTGTTGACTCAGGGATCAAGACGTGGTTGCTCGATCCGTTACAGCCATGCGGATAAGATGCCTGTCATCTCGACTGCTAGTGATACGAGGCCGTTGGGATCCAGCACGGCGTTCCGTAGTACCCTTCTGAACCCACCGATTCCATATTGTGTTAACAGTCATTGGATCTAGACCAACGCGAGCATCAATGTCGCGATAAGATAAAGCGCAATCGCGATAGGCTACAATCCGACCTTTATCAAAGTCGGAAACGTGATGGCACGCACTTCTCCTTTTTACGCGAGGCATCACAACAACGTTTCACCAGACAACGCCGGTCCACTGCTGTTTGTGTATGAGAAATCGGTTGGAAACTTTCCTCATGTCAGCACGTTGTAGGTGTCGCCACCGGCGCCAACCAATCATTTGCATATCACAGCACCTTCTTCCTGTTGGTTAAATTTCGCATCTGTAGCACGTCATCTTCATGGTCTAGCAATTTTAATTGCCAGTAGTGTACTTTAGTCATACCTAAAAAGGGAAATACTGTACTCATATTTTAGAACAGTTCACAAATACTTCGAGTCGGAAGCCGACGTTGGTGATGAGCTGAGGAGGAAGAAACTTTCTCATCCTAAAAGTAAATTACAATAACAGTAGATGTCTTTTAGTCAAGCCTGTGCAAAAATGTCTTTCATCAAACACACCGTCATTTCATGTATTTTAAGTACTGATGAAACATGCAAAACCATTTTGCCGATAGCACAGTTGTTAAGGAGTGCATTCTGGTAGCTAGTGAGACCGTTCCACATTTAAAAACAAGTCGAAAATAATATCAGCCATCTGAGTCATGCCTCTGACATAACCTACTATAACAAGAAAAGTGAAATTTATGGCGAAAAATATAAAAGGTCAGCTGATACCATGTTTGAATCCTGCTTGTGTATCTCATTGCAGTTAGGCGAGTCGGTTGATGGAGTCGATTGACCTTAAGTCTGTATTTTTGTAAGGCTTATGATTTCTGATTTCAGTGTAAATGAAGACTTCCTTGCAATTTAGACCTTGAAAGACACTGCACGAGGAGCAGATTTTTACATTGCATTTAAATCCTTCATTTCTGAATGTGATTCGCCAATTGAGAAACTCGACTGATGCAGTGCCTTGCGTGGTAGGCAAACACAAAGGATTTGCTACATTGTGTGTGAACGACGAATATTTCCCGCTTTTCTCTAAGTATCACAGTATCATGCATCAGCAAGTCCTTTCGATTTTGAAAATGGTGCATGTTATGAGTATTGCCACAAAAATTATGAATTCAGTTCTCTCCCACTGATGACAGATCAGATAATTTAGAGTGCTATTAGAATTGGATGGCCGGTATGGACACCTGCTATTGCACAATGGAGTTCGATGGCTGGAGAGAGGTATAGTTCGTAACAGATTTAGGGAACTTCCTACCAGTGATAAGATCTTTTGTGTATGGAAGAGGGGAAGAGTACTCACAACTTTATGATTTGAGCTTGTTGTTGGATCTGGCATTTGTAACTAATATGACAGCTAAACTAAATGAGTTAAAGAACTTCAAGAAAAAAGCCAAACTGTTATAACTCTAATGTCTTCTGCAAAGTTCTTCATGCAAAAACTTGACCTTTGCATAGCACATTTGGAGAAATTAAATGTAAAACACTTTCTTCAAATATAGTCAGACCTGTCAGATCAATAAACATCACTGGAACATGAAGCTGCAAAAAAGGTATACGGCAAAAAGGGCAGCACTGAACACGGAGTCTGAAGACAGAAATACAGACTTCAAATGGTTCAAATGGCTCCAAGCACTATGGGACTTAATATCTGATGTCATTAGTCCCCTAGACTTAGAACTACTCAAACGTAACTGACCTAAGAACATCACACACATCCATGCCCGAGGCAGGATTCTAACCTGCGACCGTAGCAGCAGCGCGGTTCTGGGCGTTTCCGGACTGAAACGCCTAGAACCGCTCGGCCACAGTGGCTGCCAAATACAGACTTCACGGCAATGGAGCCTGTTCCAGATTTCATAGCTCAAACTTTCCAAAAAGTGGATTTAGAAGATATTTCAAGTAGAATGAGTTTTCTTTTCTATTGTAGTGTAACTGAACTTGAAGAGAAAGTAATTAGATTTCGAAACAATATTTCCTTAAAGTCAGAATAAATTATGATATCTTATGGAATAGTGAATTTAAAAACCTACCCTAAGATTATAAAAGCGATATCGAATGCCTTAACGTTCTTTGGATCAACTTCTCTGTTTGAGGCAAGATCTAAAGCGATGAAAATAGTGAAATTTAAGTGTAGAAACAAACTGACTGATCTTCATCTCTCAGATACTGTAAGGTTGGCTCAGAAAAATTATTTACCAGATTATAATAAACTCGCCAATGACACACAAAGCCAAGTATGTCCCCAAATATTTTTCAACATTTATGATGGTGTCTGTTTTCATTTCTGTTCACATGAGTAATATCTTGAAGATGGAGCAGCAGGTTTACAGTTTTTGATCGAGAGAAATTTATATTTTATATATTTTGTGAAATTAAAATAATTCCTCTTGGCTACAAGTTGTTTGTGCGTAAAATTTTACCAGTTTTTAAGTCAATAGATATCTAAATGAACTACAATGCATGTAGTAGATATGAAGCCTAAAATGGCTGAGCACCCCTGTCCCATCTGGGTATGAAATAGAACAGTGAAAGAGCGTGGAAGCTGATGAAAAATCTTAACAAAGATACTACGAATCCACCGTTGGGCACAAACGTTAATCCGAATCAAACTACTCGCTAGCTTCTACTTAACGCAAAGACAAGACAAAGCCGATTAGACTGAGTCTCAAGTGAAGCATAGGAGGAGAGGATGGGTATCTAGAAACATCACTTTCACCTAAAGAGATTGGAAAATCAATGTGATAACCGGAAGAAAACAATGCAGCCGGCCCTGAAAACAAACGAGTTGAACAAATAAAGCTCTTCGGTGGAAAAAATAATGAATGGCTAGTGAGGATGATAAACAGATTGTTTGAAACATTCCTGATTCCCAAATTGTGGAGGAAACCAGAAGACAGTTCTACTGTAAATTGTATGGAGAGGTGTTACACCATTGCACCAACTCAGAATACTTAGAAGCCAGCCTAGACCGTACGATGCCATTTACAAATTACTGAACTGATTTTAAAGGAAAATTATGTGCTAGAAACAATATTATATGTAAACTTACTGGATCAACCTAGCGAGCACAGCCAAAAGTTATTCGATCATGAGCAGTGGATTCTGTTATGGAGGAGGGTAATAAGCAGCACCGGTATGGAAGACACCTTGTACCCTAAATGAGTGGATGTTGCTTTACATGAGACTGCCAGGATTGTCACAGGATGTTTGAGGCATACACCAGTCCACAAAATATATCCACTTGCACCCGTAGCACCTCTAGATGTCGTACGCAAAGCAGCCGATAAAACAGAGAAGTAAAAACAGCAAACAGCGCACGGCCCTTATGCACAGGGTGATTATAATTAACCTTTCGCTACTTGAGAGTGCCGCCATGAAAAACGAGTGATCGTAGGACAACGGAACTTTGTGGAAACATTTGTAAGAACGTGCGGAAGAGAAATGTATACTAATAATAAAACTAAAAACTGTGTTTGTCTGTTAGTCTGTCTGAATAAGTTTCTTCAAAACTACCAGAGGAATTTTCTTGGGGTTTTCGCAGGAACTTGAGCATAGCTTGGGATAACGTATAGGAACTTGAGCGTAGCTTGGGATAACGTACAGACTTTATTTTATCAAAATCAGATCGCGTAGACAAAGATATTGAATTTTAAAGTGTTATCTAAAACTACCGTGTGTGTCTCTTTGAACACGCTAATCTTCAAAAATAATAATTGAATTTTCGCGGGGTTTTGAGAGGTAACTTGAAAGTAGCATAGAGCACCGTATAGGCTTTATTTCAACAAAATCGGATCAGAAGTAAAACATATTATAAAAATGTATGTAGCTGTGTATGTTCCACATCTCCTCCGAAAGCACTGGGCCGATTTCAAGCAAACTTATTACACATATCACTTACTGTCTGGAAAGAATAGCTGTGAGGGTAAGTACGACCTACATATCAAAGGGGTGGAGGTGGAAAAGAAGTGTAGGCCACGACGCGCGAATACCCAGATTTTAGTCATCCAGTATTTGAGAGTGAGAGCACTTAGTGACTTGTAACAAACTTTACACATAATTTCAGACCTTTGAAAACTTAGTCTCGCTTAAAACCGCCAAAAAATGAAACAAAAGAAGTTTATCGCTTACTACATTTTCGCTGTTCATGCAGTAAAACTGTTTCATCAGGCATGAAGTTCTAATTTATTTCCTCTTTGCTACTGACTGTATTCGCGGCACATTTTGCAGACAGAGATGGAATGTACCTGCCAATAACGCCATAAACACTGAGATGCGTGAATGAAACTACAGGGCGAAATTTGCTAGACAGACAGGTGAAAGATGCGCGCAAATATCTATTTCGATGTAATTTTGTCTGTAGGTAGCATGAACCCTGAGGAAGAACGTAGGCTGTTTTTGAATGTGAGTAGTACAAGGTACTTATTTGTTCGCACTATATTAGAAGAATCAGGAAAAAATATTCGCTCTTTGAAAAAGCTATTAACTCTTTGACTTTCGAACTTCACCATACTCGTGAAAATGATTTTACTGGTTGATATGTGCAACATGATACGATTAAAAGTCGTGAATACAAGGCTTATACAATCTTCAATGTGTTCAGTCCATATCTCCGCACACACTGTGGTAAGTATAGCTACTTCAGTAGCTTGATACATGTTCGCACATTTCTTCCTACGCCCCTCTGTACGCATTACTCAACAGTGATGCTGCACATGCCAACGCCTCATGCATATCATGTGATGGGGCAGCTTGGGAGGGGAGAGAGGGAGGAGCTCACAACTTCCTATAAAAAAAAAAAAATTGCAGTAAAATTTAGCCTACCGTCCACGAGTCGAGGAGGGAAAAATCAGTCAGATTTGCTCCGACCTAAGGCAGAACAAAAAACACAAAGCCGGCCGAGCAGGCCTTGAAGGGCCAACGGCACCGATCGGCAGCCGTGTCATCTTCTGCCCTTAAGCGTCACTGGATGCAGATGCGGAGGAGCATGTGGTCAGCATACCTCTCTCCCGGCTGTTCTCAGTCTTCGTGACCGGTGCCGCTATTCTTAGTCAAGTAGCTCCTCATTTCGCCTCACAAGGGCTGCGTGCACCCCGCTTTCCAACAGCACTTGGCAGACCCATCCAAGCGCTAGCCTAGCGCTTACCTTTGATAATCTGATGGGAACCAGTGTTAACACTGTGACAAGGCCATTGGCTTTTGACGGTAGAAGGGTGCCCAAAACTACGCTTTCAGTGACACGCCAGTATGAAACTTCTTCTCCCAGAAAAATATAGACGCACACCAAGTAAATCATTTTCTGTCGCTTATCTGATCTCCCGAGTCCTGCGAAAATGCAGTTCGGCCCTGAAAGCCCAGATGCTCACATTCTTCAGTCATGTGCCAGACTCCAAAACAAGCATTAGCTTGTCCCTACTTGTTCGACTACCGCAAATGTAGCTAAATTTAGTGTTGTATATCCGCTCCTTAGTATTATTCGCTCTTCTGTCTCTGAGAAGAGCTGGACTGCCTGTGTGGCACTGTCCATACAGAACAAAGACCCCCTGCTGTCTCCACCGACCTTTGGTGGTCACTCACACAGCTTCTGAAAGCGACTGCACGTTGCTCAGTTGCATATCTTGGTGACGTCGCTTTAACAGCCTCCTGCTGGACATAGGAACTTTCTCTAATTCGTCATACACAACAGAGTCTAGGGAACCAATATGCTTGTCCAGAAAGCTTATACGGGGTACACATTTACTATAAGTATCTTAAATGTAAGAAAAAGTTATGAAAATAAACTACTGAAGAAACATTACCTATGAACATCGCAGTCTCTCACTTATTGATTGAAAACAAAATTGGAGGTAATATGGAAACAAAATCTCATAAACTCGAATGCAATTAACAACTCTGAGGAACCGAATGTGAGGGGAAAGCCAATTAGGCCGTCACCTCACAAGCTCATGCTGTCGCACAGACTATAGCTTGCCTAAGTATTGGGCCAAAGTTCTTCCTGGACCAGTTGACAAACCTTTCTAATGTCAACGACAGGGTCATCCCATCCCTCCCATCCCCCATAGTCAAGATCAAAGTCAAGGTAACCTACTGTTCCACCACTCCTTCTCCCAACCTACCCTCCTTCCACCATTCTCTACTTTGACCCCTCCTTACCTCATCCTCACTCCAACACTTACTTCTGCTGGCCAATTCTATGGCTTACAATTGGCAGGAGGTTGCCTTGTCGATCGTCAGACCTCTATCACTATTTACTCTAGGCTTTCTATTGGTTAGGAAAGTCATCAAACTCTACATGATTGCCAGGCAGACTAAGCATCATTCCTGTTCTGTCTACTGTAGTGAGAGGACTGACAGCCAACACATACTCACACTGGTCCAAAATTACGCTGGTTCTGTGGTTGGTGGTGGGAAAGCTGAGTCTGACACACGACTTGTGACTGAAATAACATATCACACTATGGACATAGTAAAACAATCACCAACAAGCATGTGTCACATTAAAAACACTGCCACAAGCTGAGAACAGGTATTCCATACAATCAGAGATGCCATCCAGACGGCATAATAAGAAAAATGTGAGCTGAGACGTTATTACTGGTGCAATTAATTAGGCCAGTTGGTATACCACAGTCCAAAAAATGGGAGATTGCCTTAGTGGGAAGGTACACACTTATCAGCATTACCACCACCTAATCACCATGGCAAATATTTACCGCTGATCCCCATATGCAACAATTAATGAAATATGATACATTAAAAACGACATTCATAAACAGTTAGCTCAAAAGAAATGCTTGCCTCAGAACACATACCGCAAAACGACACATCGCTGTACCACTAGGAGTTGTAGCAAATGCTTCTTTATTCAGCAAGGAGGAAGCATCGTTGCTGTGCATCCATAGGACATGTGACTGTCACAGGCTGACTGGAATCATGACAGCAGCGCGCCAGGAACCATTGAGTGGCTACTGCTAGTGTCGGTGTACAAACGTCTCCAGCAAGAATGTGAGAAGCCAACTGTGGTACTGGCATCTGTTGGGAGGCGCGTAGTTCCCCACCACCGACCTCTTGCCCAAACCTTCTCAGGTGCTGAGATACTGCAGGCAAATCCTGACAGATGTAACTCCAATGCATCTTCCATGTGACAAAATAGCGAGCCCTCAAGCTCTCACACAAATTGTATGTCGTTGAAATGCAGCATAAAAAAAACACCAAATAATATCTGTACAGAGTTCTCAGGTTCTATATATGATCATCACCATAATTTACTGCCTATGAAAGTCAAAATCTCCTCTTTAACAACTTTAACAATTTTTCCATGAATTTTGCAACCTCGCACAAATTACAGATCTGTAGATGTCTGCATTACTCCATCACCAAGCCACTGCTGTCACTGGGCACCGCCCAATGGTCATTGACTGTACACTGACAAAGACCAGCTGTACTGCTATGGCCCAGAGCGCTCCGCCCTACCCCACCATCATCCTTCTTCTGCTGACAGCCAACCAGCCCACCAGAGCAGACATTCTTCACTGACCCCTTTGGCAGGTGAGGCGTCGTCTGCTGCCCCAGCAAGTAAATCTAAGTCATACAGATCGCCGAATTAATTTTTTTTATCAATGTCACCCACCTCCCACTACAGACTCTGTCAGATATATTAGACAGAGGGAATACAACAGCAGTCAGTTATGAAAGGCAACACTGTCTACCAATTATAGGCACTCGGTGCAAGACGTATGCTTGTCAAGGAACACATAAACAGCAGAAGATAAAACGACACACCGCTGACAGCCGCTTGTTACTGGTGATTCTTGTTCTGCACCGTCTGTATTGTATGAAGGAAGGAAGGAAGGATAGGATCAGTGACGATTACTCTAGTAACATCAAATACGGCGACTGATGATCACAACTGCTGCTAGCCGGTGGGGACAGCCACCAGTATTAAGCACCTGGAGTGTGCTGCACATGAGTCTGCTGTGAGGCGCCGCCGGCGCGGTGGTCTAGTGGTTCTAGGCGCGCAGTCCGGAACCGCGGGACTGCTACGGTCGCAGGTTCGAATCCTGCATCGGGCATGGATGTGTGTGATGTTCTTAGGTTAGTTAGGTTTAAGTAGTTCTAAGTTCTAGGGGACTGATGACCACAGGAGTTTAGTCCCATAGTGCTCAGAGCCATTTGAACCATTTTTTGTGAGGCGCCGAATACTGCATAGCAACATGCTTTTGTTGAACCGTGGGTGCACCGTTCCCTCACCCCATCCTCAACACCACTCTGTTGCTACCCCCAGCTTCTGGCATCCCTTGTAGTGGTTGTGTTCTCCAAGTTAAATTTTTCCATTTTGTATCAGAAGCATGCGAGTGACACTGGTGGTTTTTGAGAACACACTGTAAATTCTACAGTGGGAAAAAGTTACCCGACTGTATTATGAGTGCACAGTACTACACTCAAAGCTTTATGCTGTAGCAAGGAGTGAAACTGAACCGCACTTTATCGGTCACATAACATATTTAATTGCAAAATGTATTCCAGAGGCGCACGAAAAATTACACACACTCCTCTTGGTATCGTTCAGTGAGTCGTAATGTCATGGTATACCATACTTTAGTGATCACACGACAAGCTCAATTGCGAAGAATTCATTTGAAGGAAGGAAAGACGGAAGGCTATGGTTACACATCCCAAGGACATAGAAGTCATTAGTTCAGTTTAGTTTAGTTATGTCATGTTCTGTAGACCATTTTCATGATTACTTTATCGATATGATGGAGAACGAGCCAGATTACAAGATTATATATATATATATATATAAGATTATATATATATATATATATATATATATATATATATATATATATATATATATATATATATATATTGTGGTGTCACCGCCAGACACCACACTTGCTAGGTGGTAGCCGTTAAATCGGCCGCGGTCCGTTAGTATACGTCGGACCCGCGTGTCGCCACTATCAGTGATTGCAGACCGAGCGCCGCCACATGGCAGGTCTAGAGAGACTTCCTAGCACTCGCCCCAGTTGTTCAACCGACTTTGCTAGCGATGGTTCACTGACAAAATGCGCTCTCATTTGCCGAGACCATAGTTAGCATAGCCTTCAGCTACGTCATTTGCTACGACCTAGCAAGGCGCCATTACCAGTTACTATTGATGCTGTAAAACATGTACCGTCAAGAGCGATGTTCACCATTTATAGATTAAAGTTAAGTATTCCACAGCTACGTCCTTTTTTGCTAGTCTAATTTCCTTGACCTGTTCCAGACCTCACGCCAGCCTGCGTGAGCTAAAACGCGTGCCTTTCGGCTTCCTCTCATAACGGGTTGGCTTTCTTGCCAATTCACAACATATATATATATATATATATATATATATATATATATATATATATATATATATATCTGTGGTATCGGTTCGTCAGTATTTGATGTGATTTACGAAATATATCCAGCGGTAACGTTAGGTGACTCACCCTATATATATATATATATATATATACAGGGTGAGTCACCTAACGTTACCGCTGAATATATATATATATATATATATATATATATATATATATATATATATATATACAGGGTGAGTCACCTAACGTTACCGGTGGATATATTTCGTAAACCACATCAAATACTGACGAACCGATTCCACAGACCGAACGTGAGGAGAGGGGCTAGTGTAATTGTTTAATACAAACCATACAAAAATGCACGGAAGTATGTTTTTTAACACAAACCTACGTTTTTTTAAATGGAACTACGTTAATTTTGTTAGCACATGTGAACATATAAGCAAATACGTAATCAGTGCCGTTTGTTGCATTGTAAAACGTTAATTACATCCGGAGATATTGTAACCTAAAGTTGACGCTTGAAACCTCCGACGTTCAGTTGCATGTTGTAACAAACACGGGCCACGGTCGGCGAGCAGCATCTGCCGGGACATGTTTACGATGACGAGCGTGTTTACGAGTGTGGCTGTAGTGCACTGTTGTGGTTTGGTCTAGCTGTCGCAGTGTCCGCATGTAGCGCTTGCTGCTATTGTTATTCTGCATTCGTCTCCGCACACCAACTGTAGTACACCGTGTTACCAGATGTCTGTGATAGTGTAGTGTTGTAGGAACTGTGACCATGGTGTATTCGAACTCTGAAAAGGCGGAGATGATACTCATCTATGGCGAGTGTCGACGAAATGCAGCTGAAGCCTGCAGGGTGTATGCAGAACGGTACCCGGACAGAGAGCATCCAACGTGCCGCACATTGCGAAACATCTACCGCCAACTGTATGCAACAGGTATGGTCGTAGCACGCAAACGGGTCCGTAACAAGCCCGTCACAGAAGAAGCGGGTGCAGTTGGTGTGTTAGCTGCTGTTGCCATGAACCCACACATGAGTACACGGGACATTGCGAGAGCCGGTGGACTGAGTCAAAGTAGTGTCATGCGCATACTGCATCGTCATCGCTTTCACCCGTTTCATGTGTCGCTACATCAGCAATTACATGGTGATGACTTTAATCATCGAGTGCAATTCTGTCAATGTGCATTGACAGAGAATGCGTTGCAGTTCTATCTGTTTACCGATGAAGCGGGTTTCACTAACCACGGGGCAGTGAATCTACGGAACATGCATTACTGGTCCGTGGACAATCCTCGCTGGCTCAGACAGGTAGAGCGACAGCGACCGTGTACTGTAAATGTATGGTGCGGAATCATTGGCGACCACCTCATTGGTCCTCACTTCATTGCAGGGGCCCAAACAGCTGCAATGTACATCGCGTTTCTACAGTATGATCTGCCAACGTTGCTCGAAAATGTTCCACTGGAAACGCGTCGTCGTATGTGATATCAGCATGATGGTGCACCTGCACATTCCGCAATGAACACTTGGCTGACCCTTGACAGGATGTTCGACGGGCGTTTCATAGGACGTGGAGGACGCATAAATTGGCCAGCCCGTTCTCCTGATCTTACACCTCTGGACTTCTTTCTGTGGGGTACGTTAAAGGATAATGTGTACCGTGATGTGGCTACAACCCCAGAGGATATGAAACAACGTATTGTGGCAGCCTGCGGCGACATTACACCAGATGTACTGCGGCCTGTACGACATTCATTACGCCAGAGATTGCAATTGTGTGCAGCAAATGATGGCCACCACATTGAACATCTATTGGCCTGACATGTCGGGACACACTCTATTCCACTCCGTAATTGAAAACGGAAACCACCAATAAAAAGGCGTTAGCATGTGGACGGAATGTGCTGTTCCAGTCTCTTCTGTACCTAAGGTCCATCACCGTTCCCTTAGGATCCCTACGTAAATCGGTGCTCTCCGATACACACGATCGAACAGCGGAGGAGTGGTACTCAAGCGTCAACTTTAGGTTACAATATCTCCGGATGTAATTAACATTTTACAATGCAACAAACGGCACTGATTACGTATTTGTTTATATGTTCAGATGCGCTAACAAAACTAACGGGGTTCCATTTAAAAAACGTAGGTTTTTGTTAGTTGACTCACCCTGTATATGAATAGTGTTATTGTTAATATTTCTGAAATTTTTAGTTCTACACATAGAACTACATATAGAGGTACAACTTTTTTTACCAGTTCTGAGACAGAGACTCGTCTATGGAACAGAAGGAGTTGTCCGAAAGAAATGATTTTAAACTAGATCTAAAACTTGATCTGCTACCTGCCAGACACTTCATGTTGTCGGGCAAATGATCAAAGATTTTTGTTGCTGAATAAGGTACTCCCTTTTGAGCAACTGACACCTTCAATAACTGATAGGAATTGTCATTTTACCCTCTAGTGTTGTACGTATGTACAACACTGTTCTTCGCGAATTGGGATGGATTATTTATAACGAATTTCATTAGCGAATATAAGTACTCTGATGGCGCAGTTAAAATACCTAACTCCTTGAATAAGTGCCTACATGACCTCCTTGGGTGAACACCACTAATTATTCTCACTGCTCTCTTTTGTGCAATCAGTACTTTACGTCTATGTGGTGAGTTACCCCAGAAAACTATTCCATAAGACATTATTGAGTGGAAATATGCAAAGTACATTAGGAGGCTAATCTGTGTATTACCAAGACTAGCGATTATACAAAGAGCGAAAGAAGCTGAACTTAATTGTTTGAGAAGCTCAGTAATATGCTTCTTCAAGTTCAAGTTGTCATCAATGTGAACACCCAAAAATGTGGAGAAATCTATCCTATTAACTGAGTCCTGTTCATATGCTACATCAGTTGTCGGTATGACTCTATTCGGTGTACAGAACTGGATATAGTGAGTTTTTTTCAAAATTAAGGGAGAGTCCATTTTGTGAGAACCACTTAATACTTTAAAAGCGGTGGCTCGTTTTATTTTACAGGTTACTTTCCCTCTGTGTAGGGGTTGTAATTTTTGATATTCCTTTTTTTTAAACCAGCAAGGTAAAACAGAGGCCACTACTTCCACCACATCAAGTGGATTTAGTGCTCACGTACTCACACTGAGCCGTGAACACTTCCCAGTTTATCAGTGGGGGATAACTGAAAATTATTATTACTATTATCGGTGCCATGCGTGCAATGGTCGTGCCAGGAGCGCGATACTGAATCTTGATCCTATCATTAATGGCGCGAGACCTGCACGACCTTGTAGCAACCGTTATAGTTATTCATTATGCTGCTGTGACACTAAGGATGGTTTCACGCAATGAAAGAGAGAATGTACAGATTAAAGGACTCATTTATTCAACAGTTGAATGCTGAACAATTATACAGTCAAATGGGGGTGGGGGAAGAAAGAATTGAGTTCAGCAGCTTGCCCCAACGCTCGTTCATAATAAGCCACGATAGCAGGAGACAAGGAATTTTAGGGACGATCGCCGTATTATCAAATGAGGTCCTATTTACTAAAGGAAGGGGTTGCAGGCATGCAACGACCACCACGATGAATCAGTCAAAGATTAAGAAAGATGCTACTGTGGGTGAATCGCTAGGTAGCCTCCTGTGCTAAAGGAATACAACCAGCAAGACGCGAAACTATTCATATAACTTTGGCTCGTGGTTCGACTACGTTAACGAAACATGAAGGGGATCCAGACACTCACCACGTGGCGTAGGACAAAGGGCACAAGTTTTCAAGCTAGGAAGACATAAATTCTGAGTCGAATTTTACACAGGAGAACTGAAAGAGCTACTGTCGGACGAAGTGGAAAAATGAACATGAATGTGTGCACTTTAGTGCCGTACTGCAAGCTTCTGTGACTAACCAACACGTCTCGCACATTATGCTCGACTGTATAAGGAAAGCCCTACAGTCTTATAACACGGAAAACATTGCATAAACCGTAATTCAAGGAGCGCACATCAGTACAATGACCTATAAGGTTCCCTCTGGGCCGCAGGGCGCGAATCTGCAGTGCACGTCGGCGCTCATGCTTACCGAACTTCATCTCCTGGAAGCAGCACCTCTGGCCTCAGGCACGGTCACACTAGAACTGAACTACTGCCCCTTTGTCCACTATCCATCCGCGGAAGGCGGTTGGCGCCCGCCTGCGAAAAACGGGCGCGCACCTGAACTGGCCAATCATACGGCCGGGATTTCACAGGGAGGCGACCTCGCGACGTTAAGGTTGAGAAGAAATATCAGTTACAAGGTTGGTAAGGCAGGTGGGGGAACTGAGAGCAGGAGAAACTTTGGCCACTACTGAACTTTCAAACGCCACCACGTGCTACCATGGCGATCGGAAAAAGGATAGGAAACGGGGAGCCATCATGGCTGCTAGGAAGACTGCTGCCCTCGCCCATAAATAAAGAAAATTCCTGGCACCAAGCTCCTCTCACAGATCAGTGTCAGACAAGCTGTAAAAATCGTCAAATAGATCAGGCAACCCATAGAAATTATTAATATTACCTGAATTATTAGTTTACCGAATACCAGAATACGTGGATTAGAAATATGAAATGCGAGCACTGAATGGTGAAAGAAGTGCACGTCTTTCAACTTCTTTGAAATACATCCTTAACAATATCTTCAGCTTTTCTGGAACGAGATTTATTATAACACTCGTGTCATCTGCAAAAAGTACTAGCTCTGCTTGCTGAACGTTAAGTGAGAGGTCATTCACATGAATAAGGGACAGCAGAGGACACAAAATTGAACCCTGTGGGACTTGCTCTGCGATAACTCCCCATTCACTAGAAATTACCACCCTCCCAACATTATTTGTGTTATTCAGCACAACTTTTTGCTTTCTGTTCATTAAGTATGATTCAAACCAGCTGCATGTATAGCCTTCAATTCCATAAAACCTGAGTTTCTCTAAGAGTGTGACATGATCCACACAGCCAAATGCCTTGGAAAGGCCACAAAAAATACTAACTGGTGATAATTTGTTGTTTAGGGCTTGTACTATTTGATGGGTAAATGTGTAGCTAGGACTCTCAGTCGAGTAACCATTCTGGAATCCGAACTGTGACACGCTGAGTAAATTATTTTCACTTAAATGTGAGACAACCCTTGAATACATAACTTTTTCGAATATTTTTGAAAATAAAGTCAGCAATGAGATTGGTCTATAATTATTTAAGTCACTCTTGTCCCCTTTCATATGAAAAAGCTTGGCAATTGCATATTTTAAACTATCTGGAAAAATTTCCTGTGCCAGCGAAGCTTTACGTGCATCACTAAGGACTCCACTTATTAAATTAGAACAACACTTCAACACTTCAATATTCTGTTAGAGATCCCATCAACACCACATGAACTCTTGTTTTTCAGTATATTTATAATTCCCTTAGTTTCGAGGGGGGGGATATTCGTGCTATTCGCTGGCCACGGTGGCCGAGCGGTTCTAGGGGCTTCAGTTCAGAACCGCGCGACTGCTACGGTCGCAGGTTCGAATCTTGCCTCGGGCATGGATGTGTGTGATGGTCTTAGGTAAGCCAGGTTTAAGTAGTTCTAAGTTCTAGGAGACTGATGACTTCAGATGTTAAGTCCCATAGTGCTCAGAGCCATTTGAATCATTTTTTTCTACCTCTTCTAGGCTGCTCTTAAAACACTACCCTGTTCACATCAATAAGCCTCCCTGCCTTGTATGAATCTGCCTGAAGCCTGTAAGGTGCTATCTGCGTTATTTCTATTAACTGTGCATCACGATCGGATAGCCCATTAACAACTGGTTACACATTAATTGTTTCTGCTTGAGCACTGTCTATGAAAATGTTATAAATATGTGATCTACTATCCTCCTGCACACAAGATGGTAAATTTACAACAGATACTACACTGAAATAACCAAGCAAACATTGTATCTCATTTTTCCTATTGGTATCTCTTACGAAATCTACATTAAAATCACCGCCAACTACTAACTGCTTCTTTTTGTCTGACAGTTAGCTCAATAATGTCTTTAGATTTTTCATGAATAGCTGAGAGTTCTCTTGAGGGAATCTGTAGATTGTTACAATTACTATAGAAGTTTATTGCAGTAGCAACTCACAAGCACATGCTTCAAGGATATGATCTACACAAAAAATATTTGTTTCAATATTTTTGACTTTGTGTCCAGTTCTTATATAATTAGCAACTCCTCCGTTTTTCCATGTTGACTCCACATGAATAAGATGCTAATCTGTAATCCCTTAAATTTAACTTCACCATCCCTGCGGTTACATGGTGTTCAGAGAGACACAAAACATCTATACCTTCAGAATTTCCCCGATTTTCTAGGCATACAAGAAGCTCATTGTTGTAATGGCGACCGGAACGGTCACGGGGTAGTAGTGACGGGAACGTGGAGGGACCCGGGAGTGGCCCGCGAACAACACCACAACGGGAGAGGACAGACACGACCGACGTAGGACATCATGACACAACAAGAACAGTCAACAGAATAACGAACCAAACAAGACAAACACATGCACTGGAATAGCAATACAAAAGTCAATATGCTGTCTGAGGCGATATGTCCTGAGACACAGGCAATGTTAGACTGCTGGCTGAGCGCGAGACAGGCGCTTAAGTATGCTATTGGGGGCGCCGCTATTGGCCGCTTGGACCATGTGTTCCACGTTGGCGCCCTCACCCATACTCGTGGGCCCAATGGCTGTGCCAGGGGTATACCACCGCGAAGGCCGCGAGTGGGGTCGGGAGGAGAATGGCACCAGCAAATGGAACGGTGTGCGCGGTTGTCGCCCTTGAAGGAGATCTTCCGGATTGTGTCCGTCAGTGGGCGTAGTGCGATAGGTGCTCAAAAACAGGGTGAGGGCCGACGTGGTTGGGGATGTGTCGACCGCTTTAGTCAACTGGTGTTTAAAAGTATGGACAAGCCTCTCCACCATGCCATTGGACGAAGGGTGGAAAGGGGGGCTACGGATATGTTTGATACCGTTGGCCTGACAGAAGTCACGGAAGGAGGATGCTGTGAATTGGGGACCATTATCGGAGACAAACGTGTGTGGCAGGCCCTCAATGGCGAGAACTTGGGCCAGGGCTGTAAGTGTAGCCTCCATGGTAGTGGATGCATTCGGGCAACATAGGGGTACTTGTAGTAGGCATCAACGATGAGTAACCACATGGACCCGAAAAACGGGCCCGCAAAATCGATATGGATGTGATCCCAGGGCCGGAGAGGCACAGGCCAGGGTACAAACGACTGAGGGGGGCTCACCTGGTGATGCGCACAGACAGTACACCCATGGACCAGGCGCTCAATATTGCCATCGATGCCAGGCCAATACACATGCCGGCGAGCCAAAACTATCATACGGGACATACCCCAGTGCCCACAGTGTAACAAACTGTGCACCCAAAGCCGCAATTCCGGAGAGATGACCACCCGATGGGCATCCGACTCTGTGGCCAACAAAAGGATATCATCGACCATGGAGAGCCTGTGGGACAGGTGGCGCCAGGGGCTAAAATCAGACTGCATTGGACGATAAACATAGGATGGCCCCCATGGACCACGTAGAGGAGAACCTGCCGTGGCGGGTAGCCACAGCAATGTCAGTAGCCATAAGATGAAGACTGCCCAGCAAATCCCAGTGGGCGGAATCAATGTGAAAGCAGAGGACCTCCTGTTGGTCAAAGGCAGGATCGGGGCCTGCTGGGAGACGTGACAAAGCGTCCGCATTATCATGCTGGGCGGTGGGCTTATACTGGATAGTGTAAGCGTAATTACCTAAACACAATGCCCAGCGCTGGAGATGTTGGGCCGTCGGCTCAGGAAGGTGAAAGCGGGGCCCGAAGAGTGTAACCAAGGGTTTATGGTCCGTTAGGAGGGTGAACTTTGCCCCAAAGACATAGGTGTGAAACTTTTGGACGGCGAACACGATCGCCAGGGTCTCCTTTTCAATCTGGGAGTAGTTCCGTTGTGCTGGGGTCAACGTCTTAGAGGCATAAGCGATGGACTGTTCGGAGCCATCGGCATCCCGGTATGTGACGACGGCCCCAATGCTATATGCCGACGCATCAGCTGTCACAACCAAGGGGCAGTCCGGAGAGAAGGGAGTAAGGCAAGGGGTGGACTTCAGCATCGCCTTTAAATGGAGGAAAGCCTGATCACAGGCAGAAGTCCAAACAAAAGGTACCCCTTTCCGACGCAAGTGATTGAGGGCTTGATCAATGGAGGCAGCCTGTGGCAAGAACTTTAAGTAATAATTGACCTTGGCCAGTTCAGATAAGTCCTTGGGACGAGGAAGGGCCTCAATGGCCGCGACATTATGACCCTAAGGGCGAATGCCATCTTTGCTAAGCCAGTGGCCTAAGTATTCCACTTCCGGTTCAAAAAAAAAAAAAAAACACTTGTCCAGCCTATAGCGGATACCAGCAGACTGCAGAGCGTGAAATAAGGCGCTGTGGTTTTGCAAATGTTCCTGGCGGGAACGCCCAGTGACTACGATGTCATCCAGATAATTCACATATGCAGGGATAGGCTGTGTAAGCTGCTCCAGGAATCGCTGGAAAATGGCCGGCGCCGAAGAGACACCAAACGGAAGGCACTTGCACTTGTACAGTCCGAATGGCATGTTAATAACCACGATGTTCTGAGATTCAGCATCCAAGGGCAACTGGTAGTATGCCTCAGCCAGGTCGATCTTGGAAAAATACCCTCCCCCGGCAAGCTTGGCAACAAGGTCTTGCTGTCAGGGAATGGGGTAAGTGTCATCGAGGGACTGAGCATTAACTGTAGCGCCGAAGTCACCACACAGCTGAAGGGACCCATTGGGTTTCCGGATGACCACCAGTGGTGTCGCCAACGCAGTGTAAGTTACAGGTTCCAGCACGCCAGCGGCCTGGAGCCGATCAAGTTCCTGCTTAACCACTGGCCGTAAGGCCACCGGAAGGGGCCAGGGCCGGAAAAAGCAAGGCTGTGCATCTGGCCTTAGAGTGATGTGTGCCTGAAAGCCGGAAGCACATCCGAGATTCGGTGCAAACAACGACGCAAAAGCGGAAGACAGATCGTCCAAGTCCTGAAAGGGAACAGCCATGGAAACGACCTTAACTTCGTTGGAAATTGAAAAGCCAAACAGTTGAAACGCATCCAGGCTAAAAATATTCGAAATCGACGGATGGTCGACGACGAAGAGGGTAAGGAGCCGTGGAACCCGCTTGTACGTCGCCTGGACGATGAACTGCCCACGAAGAGGAATGGAACCCTCTCTGTAGGCGACCAAACGGCGAGAGGTAGGCGACAATGCAGGAGAGTCCAGCCGCGTATACGTCGCCATATTAATCAGGGAGACGGTGGCCCCAGTGTCGACCTGAAAACTGACATCCTCTGTGAAAATGCGGAGCTTGAGGAAAAGCTTCCGCGCTGATGGGTCATCCTGTGCGACGACCGATTGCATAGCATGGACGGTATCTTGAGGCCCAGGAGGTGCAGGACTGGATCGAGTCGAGCGGCTACGACAAACCGATCGGATGTGGCCCTCCTTGTGACACAGCATTCACGTTTTCCAGTGGTGGGGACAATCAGCCCGCGAATGTAAAGCACTGTGGGCAAGATGGAGGTGGACCGCCCGACCAGCAACGAGGGGCGACCGAAGGCGCCGATGCCATAGAGACGTTGGACAACGACGAGTCCCAACGGCGCTGACCTCAGTCGGCCGGGCCACGTCGACGTCGCAAGGACGAAACCTGTCGTGGCGCCGTGATTTGAGGAAACGACGGCGGACGCGGGAAAGCATCGGACACCCGAGGACTCAGAAGCTGTTGCAGTAACGCGTCCCGGGCATCGACTGTGTCCGTTAGCAACTGCAGCGACTTTTGTAAGATGTCTAACTGGAGCTGCTGCTGCTGCATGAGCTGCTGCTGTTGCTCCAGCAGACAGACCAACTTCGCCTCCATACCAAAAACGACCGCCGTTTACATCGTCGCCAAAATGTTGTAACGGCGACTGGAACGGTCGTGGGGTGACGGAAACGCGGAGAGACCCGCAGAACGGCCCGCGAACAACAACACAGCAGGAGAGGACGGACGCGACCAACTGAGGACGTTACGACACAATAAGAACAGACAACAGAGTAACGAACAAACGAGACAACCACGGCCACTGGAATAGCAACACGCCGGGCGGACTGGCCGAGCGATTCTAGGCGCTGAAGTCTGAACCGCGCGACCGCCACGGTCGCAGGTTCGAATCCTGCCTCGGGCATGGATGTGTGTGATGTCCTTAGGCTAGCTAAGTTTAAGTAGTTCTAAGTTCTAGGGAACTGATGACCTCAGAAGTTAAGTCCCATAGTACTCAGAGCCATTTGAACCATTTTTTTTTTAAATAGCAACACGGAAGTAAATACGCTGTCTGAGGCGATATGTCCTGAGATGCACGCGATGTTACACTGCTGGCTGGGCTTTTTATCCCTGTATTGTTATTTTCATACCTGTACAATCAGGTAGGCTGTCAGCGGCATTCTGCGCCGCTCTTCAGCCATAGAGTTGACAATGATATAACACAGAATGGAGAACCAGAATAAACATAGTGATGGGCAAAAAATAGTGGACACAGAAATACAAAAAAATACGGAGCCGTTCACACTCAACGATAACGACACTGAAAACATGTGGACACTGATGAATCCGACGGCACAAGTGAACGTATGAGCGTGACGGTGGACACTAAAAACACAAAACGACGACACACACACGCGAAACTGATGGCGATGATCTCCGGCGTGCGAATGTCCACAGAGCGTGTACGAGTCTGGGGACCTGCTAAGAGGGGAAGAAGGGGGAGTGGGAGGGAGAGGGGTGAGCAAGGATGCCAATGGTGGAGGAGACGGAAGTAGGAGATGGTGGAAGGGCTGGAGGGGAAGCCCAGGGGAGGAGTGGGGAGAAAGGGAGGAGGGAGGGAAGGGGGAGAGAAGGGATGGAGGGTGCCCAAAGGAACAGACACAGGAAGAGGGAGGGAGGATCAAAGTTGGTAGGAGGGGTAGATGGAGGGGAGGAGGGCATCATCAGGGAGGGGGAGCTGGAGGAAGCCACCTTGGGAGAGGGTAAGGAGGGTGGAGAGATGGAGAGCAGGTGGGACGTGGGAATACAGGTGCGGCAGTGGGCGGGAGTGGGAGAGGATGGGGAGACAAGTGGGTGAGGAGGATCGAGTTTACGGGAGGTGTAGAGGACCCATATCCATTCAATGAAAAGGAGGAAATGGGGGAACAGAATGAGGTCATACAGGATCCACGTGGGGGAGAGGAGACGGATGCGATAGACAAGGTGGAGAGCATGGCGTTCAAGGATCTGAAGGGATTTGTAAAAGGTAGGGGGGGGCGGTGATCCAGGCAGGATGGGCATAACAGAGGATAGGGCAGATGAGGGATTTACAGATGTGGAATATGGTGGAGGGGTCCAGACCCCACGTACACCTAGAAAGGAGCTTGAGGAGACGGAGTCGGGAGTGTGCCTTGACTTGGATTGTCCGGAGATGGGGGGTCCAGGAGAGGCGACGTTCGAGGGTGACGCCAAGGTACTTAAGGGTGGGGGTGAGGGCAATACGACGGCCATAAATGGTGATGTAGAAATCGAGAAGACGGAAGGAAGGGGTGGTATTGCCTACAATGATCGCCTGGTATTTGGAAGGATTGACCTTAAGAAACCACTGGTTGCACCAAGCGGTGAACCGGTCAATATGGGATTGGAGAAGGTGTTGGGAGTGCTGGAGGGTGGGGGCAAGGGCAAGGAAGGCTGTGTCATCAGCGTACTGGAGAAAGTGGATGGGGGGTATAGGCGGCGGCATGTCCGCCGTATGCAAGAGGTACGGAAGAGGGGAGAGGACGGAACCCTGGGGCACATCGGCGGAGGGGAAAAAGGTGTAGGAATCCGTGTTGTGGATGGTGACGTAGGAAGGACAGTGGGAAAGAAAGGAGCCGATCAAACGGACGTAGGTGATAGGAAGGGCGAAGGTTTGGAGCTTGAAGAGGAGATCGGAATGCCACACGTGGTCATAGGCTCACTCAAGGTAAAGGGAGAGGAAGATAGCGGAACGAAGGGAATTAAGTTGTTCGGACAGGAGATGAGTGAGGTGAAGGAGAAGGTCATCGGAAGAGAAGGATGGCTGAAAGCCACACTGGGTAACGGGAAGGAGGCGGTGCTGGCAGAGATGTTGGTGGATGCGTTGGGTGAGGATGGATTCCAGGACCTTGCTGAAGACCGAGGTAAGGCTGATGGGACGGTAGGAGGAGACAGCAGATGGCGGTTTACCAGGTTTGAGGAACATCAGGATACGGGAGGTTTTCCACAGGTCGGGGTAGTAGCTGGTGGACAGGACTACATTGTAGAGCCTGGCCAGGGTGGAGAGGAAAGAGGCAGGAGCTTCACGGAGGTGGTGATAGGTGACACGATCGTGACCAGGAGCGGTGTTGCGTTTCGTGCAGAGTGTAGTGATGAGATCCTGTGTAGTGATACGTTCATTGAGTTCTGTGTGTGCAATGTTCTCCAAGTACTGGAAACTGGGTGCGAGGGGAGGGACAGAGGTGTCAGTTCTATCGCGGACATCTGGGAAGAGGGAGTAATCGAACTGGGGATCGTCAGGGATGGTAAAGACATCGGAGAGGTAGGAGGCAAAGTAATTGGCCTTACTAATGGAGCCAGGGAAGGGTTGGTTGTCATGAAGGAGAGGATAGTAGGGACGGGGTTTAGATCCGGTAAGGCGGCAGAAGGCTGACCAGTACTTGGATGAGTTGATAGGAAGGGTAGCGTTTAAACGGGTGCATGTCTGTCGCTAGTCCCGGCGTTTCTTAGCCGCGAGCAAGTTACGTATGTGTCTCTGGAGTTGCCGGTGGCATCGTAGTGTGTCCAGGTCACACGTGCGGAGGAAGGCACTGTAGAGATGGCAGGATTTATGGAGGAGGAGGACGGCCTGTGGGGGTAGGGTAGGACGGTGGGGGTGGATGGTGACAGAAGGGATGTGGGCCTCCACGGCCTCAGACAAGGTCTGCTGGAGAAAGGAGGTGGCATGTGTAATATCTTTGGGGTGGAGGTAGGTGAATGTGTGGCCATCGACCTGGGTGGAGATGGTATCCCTGTAGGCATCATGAAGGGGGTTGGGGCGGGGCGACGACCATCTGAAATGGTGAGGAGGACAGGGAGATGGTCACTACCAATGGGGTCCAGGACATCCACTGTTATGCGGCCAAGGAGGTTAGGGGAGCAGAGGATGAGAGCAGGAGTGGAGCTGGATTCGGCGCGGGTATGCTGGGGAATAGGAACGAGTTCACCTTGGAGGGAGGAGAGGAACCGATGCCACCACCGTAACTGGGCGGCGGAATGACTATGGATGTTGAGGTCGGCGGCGATCATGTAGGAGGAGAAGGTACAGTCAGTGTGGGAGAGGACGTCAAAAGGAATAGGGGTGTTAGGATGGACATAGATGGTGGCGTAGGTGACGGTAAGGCCAGGGAAGAAGAGACTAAGGATCAGGTGTTCGGTGGGATGGGGAAGGAGAGGTTGGAGCCGAACTGGGATCAGGCAGTGGTGACCAATGGCAACTCCACCACATGCTATCGGGAAGGAATTGTCGGAGCGGTGAAGGAGGTAGGGCAAGGTATGAATGGTGTGGTGGGGCTGAAGAAAGGTTTCATTATGGAGGAAGGCATCCATGCGGTGGGTGGCGAGGGTGTGCATGAAGAGGTTCTTGTTGGCGGGAAGGGAACAGATGTTGTTGAACAGGATACGGTGCTGTCGCACCATGACAGGGATTTAGACAAGGGTGTCGAGATGGGAGAAGGTGAAATGGGCGTGGTTGTGGGAGTAAGTGGCATACATTTTTAGGTGTATGACGGAACAGGCGGTGAGGGAGATCTGTTGGAGGGTGTGGGGGCGCTGGAAAGGGTGGACGTTTTGCTGAACATTGGTGAGGAACCTGATGTTGTCCTCAGCGGTGCGGGGGGGGCGGGGGACGAAGGGAATTGCTGGGAGGGGTGGGGGCGTCCAGAGGGCAGACAGGGACGGTGAGTTCAGGAGTGGTCGGAGGGGGTCGGGCTTTACATTTTTGGGAGTAGGTGGGATGGGGGAGATTGCAAGTATTACAGGAGGGAGGGGACTGAAGGTTAGGGCACTGCCAGAGGAAGTGCACTTGCTGACAATGCAGGCAGGTGGGGGCCTTGCGGCACTCAGCTGTTGTGTGTGCGTTGTAGTGCAGACACCTCTGGCAGTGAAGCGATTGAGGAGGGGAAAGGGAGGGGTCGACCTTATATAACTGGTTGAAGAGGATGGCACCCACCTTCAGGAGGCGGTCAATGGAGGGGGCGTCCTCTGAGAAAACCCGCATAAGGTGGGTGGGGCCGGCCGAGTTGAAAATGTGTCGGACCACCCGCACCTCCAGCGAGGGATTCACCTTGAGCTCCGTCAACACCTCCGTGATCGTCGGACAAAGCTGAGTGAGTACGGCGGTGAGGGTCAGCGGGCGACACGGGGGTTGGGATTGGTGGGTAAGAGACGGGGAAGGAGTAGGGGTGAGGGAGGTGTTGGGTCCAAACTGGGTGATGGGGATGCGGGGAGGATGTCAGTATGGAGGGTGGGGCTGGAGGAGGAGATGAGAACTGAGTCCCATCTGGGAGTGAGGAGTGAGACTGGGGCACCAGGGATGTGTTGGCAGAGTAGGAGGGAGACATTCCAGGCCTCGAGGAGGGAAGGATCGGGACGAGAGAGGCGTATTTGTAGGAAGAGGGAGGGGAGGAGGAGGAGGAGGAGGAGGAGGAGGAGGAGGAGGAGGAGGCGGAGGGAGCAGGGCCAGGCAGGGAGACATCCATGGCATCCTGGGGAGGGGGGGGGGGAGGACGGGGCAGGGCCTTTTTGGGAGCGGAGGAGGTGGTCGTGCCACTATGGCGTTTAAGGGCGGCGGAAGGGTGAGTGGTGACATGAGGGACGGGAGGTATAGGGAGCTGGCAGGAAGTGGCAGGTCCCGGGGTGGACGCAGTAGTTGGCGCCGGAGATGGTGATGGTGAAGGCGACGGCGACGGCGATGGCGGTGGCGGTGATGGCGAAGGTGATGGGGAGAGCTGGGCATGGGCAGTGGCCCATCAGGCCACCACCCTAGCTGGAGCTTCAGTGGCAGGCTGGGGGAGTGGGGGGGAAAGGATCAGAGGTAGAGGAGTGGGAGGAAGAAGCTGGGGACGGGGTGACAAAGAGCGACGGAGAAGGGAGAGTTAGAAGAGGAGGGATGGAAAGAGGGGGGGGGGGGCGACTGGGCACACCATGTAATGGTGGTGGTGGCGGCGGAGGGCGAAGTGTACACTATGACAGTGGTGGTAGTAGTGGCAGTGGTGTTGGGGGCTGACATGACGACAGGGAAGAACTAAAACAGTACAGGACGAAAAAGAGAGGAAAAAACCGGGGACGGACGAACACCAGAGTCCCGCGCTGCTGGCGCTGGCGACGGCTGGCAAGAACGCCGCAGCTGCTGCTGCCGCGGACGGGGCCTGGGCTGCTGCTGCTGCTGGCTGGCTGGCTGGCTGGCTGGCACCTGCAACCCTAACGCTGCGATTAGTGCACGAAAACACAAATCGAAGGGCGGTACTCGTAGCGAGGTACCGCCAGAGATGTTGGCTGAGCGCGAGGCAGGCCCTTAAGTATGCTATCGGGGGCGCCGCTATGGCCGCTGGGACCACGTGTTCCACGATGGCGCCCTCACACTAAAAGCGGACCAGGAGGCGCGCGCCACCACAGTTTATGGCGCGATGATGCAGAATCCTCTACGGGTCATCGACGTCCATGACGTCTGGCGCGGATTCAAATTACCAGCGCGCGATAGCAGGCTCATCTATCTTATTTTTCAATCCTGTAATGTTCTGATGAAACAAATTTTATTTCCATGGATAATGACACAGGCATTATGGCACTATTTTGTTTTAATATCTTTCAATACTCTCTGTCTGTAACCTGACTGTAACCTAAAAAATGTGTCCCTCTGAGTCCAGTAATCACACGTGCATGTGGCCCTCTTACATTTTCTGCAAGAAGATCAACTAATCTATCCTTCCCCCTCATATTCAGGTGCACGCCATGACTAGTGTAACCCCACCTCCCAATTGCATCAACAGGCACAGCACAGATATGAGATTTAGTTTCTGCGCACAGTAAGCACCCCCCCCCCCCCCTCCCCAGCACTCTGTTAACACGGATATGACAGCCGTATTAACCCCGAGCTGGTAATGGCGCTGCAAAACATCCACAAACCCCACACAAGTGTGAGCTGTTGCTGCTCCCAGGTAACACCTAATACTATAGTCCGAACTGCTAACCAGGCTTTTTCCTGCTCCTCCTATTATAAGAGCATGTTCCTCACCATCAAAGTCTTTGCACAAGTACCCTAGGTTTTCTGTAACCTGTCTAAGCTTAGCACTAGGGCCGGCCGCGGTGGTCTCGCGGTTCTAGGCGCGCAGTCCGGAACCGTGCGACTGCTACGGTCGCAGGTTCGAATCCTGCCTCGGGCATGGATGTGTGTGATGTCCTTAGGTTAGTTAGGTTTAAGTAGTTCTAAGTTCTAGGGGACTGATGACCAAAGCAGTTGAGTCCCATAGTGCTCAGAGCCACATTTTTAGCACTAGGTTTCACAGCGGTCGTGACCTGGTACTCGACTCCTAGCCTATCCTGTAGCAACTGGCCTGCAACTCTCCCATGACTGCTACCTAACAGAAGAACTCTTTTCTTTCTGCTTGACTTTGCTCCCGACCTAGCATGACAATGATTACTACGAGTCCGCTGCACCCTACTTTGCTCAAAAACTGTTTGAAGCTCTTCCACTTCAGGTAACAAATCAAACTGACTGCTCACTGGAATCTGAAAAGTGATTTCTGGTGTTTTCTCCTTCTGACTACGACTTGTTACCTGTTCCCAGCTCCCATTGTCTCTTTCCCCTTCAACCTGTGTTATTCGAAGTATACCATTTTTAGTTCAGCCTGAAGGGCACAAATCTTTCTTTCCTGTGCCGCGATTTTCTTGTCACGGCTACATAATCTACAACTCCATTGGCACTACAGTACCTTCCCCGCTACAATCACCCCAGTGAAACACCAACCCACAATCCTGACGTTTCACTCCCCTGCTCAATAATTTACGACAACATCGACTTTTGTCACACATGTCGGCAGATTATACAATACAAATTACACTACAAACAAACAACATAAATACAAACAATACAAATTACACTACAAACAATTCCGCTACACCAATTAATAATTAGCAGGAATTAACTTAACTTCTGGTGAGATGAGCAGAGAAGTTCCGGACGTCAGGCGAATGTTGCAGCAGGCGAATGTAAACAGCACGAAGTTAATTGCTGGTGTAAGTTATAGTGATGGAAATCACAAAACGAGCAAGAAACTGAAGAGGCTCGATATTATGTAACGACAAATTTGAACAGGCGCTATCACTGAATTATGTATAAATACTCTGGTGCAAAGGTTCCCAAACTGGGGGGCGCGCCCCCCCGGGGGGGGGGGGGGGCGTGATGATGTTGCAAGGGGGACGCGGGTGGAGTTGGTAGTATAAACCTAATATTTCTTTTTAATATCGATATTTTAATAAAAATGAATGTGCAGGTATTAATGATAGATTATGGTGCTAAATGCAATCCTTTGGCGTCCCACTTCCCGCAATCATATCTCAATAATCTATCCTAGAACATACAGCTTTTGAAGATCACGTTTAGAATATCTCGTTTAGAATGTCACACACAGAAACTCTCAAAATTACGAAGGCGATATGCGTTAATTCTAAAAAACAGATTTGTAAACAACTTACTTCTGAAAACTGGAAAACAGAAAAGTCAGGTATTAACTATTCCGTACATTTGTACACATGAACTGAATGTAATCATGTCATAACTTTTAGCCGTAGTAGGCTATGTTCATCAGAGTAATAATCACTTATACTGCGCAACTGCAAAAATGCCGTTTTATTACCCTGTCAACCCGCGGATCCCCATGTGATGCGATTACAGTGACTTTAATAGACTGCGCTTCAAATGAACTGGCGGGTTCGTAATTTGGACCCCAGGGTTATGCCCTTTGTCACCAGAAAAATGTGCAAAACGTGAATGCGAAACTAGTACAAGTGTTCGTTCTGAGCAGAGTACTTCATACAGAAGTACGCTGGCTCTCAAAAGGAAATATGCTAGGAAGATTATTTGAACTTCGAGACAAAGTGATGCAGTTTTTGGAAAATAACAAACAAACTGAATTGTCTGTGGAATTTAGAAAGCCCGGTGTTCATGTTGCATTGGATTATCTGTCAGATATTTTCGAATCTTTAAACACATTGAATTTTAAATTACAAGGTGGAGAGTCAAACATAATTTTTCATCGGGATGCCATCAAAGCGTTTACTGATAAGTTGCAACTATGAAAACGTAAAATTTTAGCCTGCAATTATTCCTGTTTTCCCAGGTTGTTTGGAATGCTGGAAGAAGCCCGATTTCAAAACGATTTTAAGGATACTGATACTAAGAGTAAAATGTCAAACCATTTGCAGCACCTCACTGATGAATTCGAACGATACTTCCCTAACAGTTGTGATGATAAAATTTATCATAGGTTAGCGACGGATCCATTTCACGTTGACGTGGATGTGTTGCCAGACAGACTACAAAAGGAAGTCTTAGAAATTAAAAATGATTCTGGAGCGAAGTATGACTTTATTTTGGGTGAAATATCTCACGGTGTATCCCAGCACAGCAGAACAAGCACTGAAACTGTATTTACCATTTTCAAGCACTTATTTGTGCGAAAGAGCATTTTCAGCGGTAGTGGCGATAAAAAATAAGCTTAGAAGCAAACTCAGTATTGCCAATGATTTACGTTGCGCAGTTTCTACTATTCAGCCAAGAATTCAAAATCTTGTAAAAAATACGCAAGCTCATCCTTCACATTGATTTATTTGTTTGTTTCTTGCCATATGTGTGTGGAAATAATATTTTTATAATAAATACGTCACATTATAAGAGAACTTGTTGTTTTCTTCCTAACTATCCTTACATGTAGGTAATACTGTAAAATTATAAAAAACTATTTCGAAGAAACAATATAAAATAGACATAGTGGATCTGATTTAAATATAAATACTGCGTGTGATCCTTATGGTTTCTGATATTACGTGTGGTATGTTATTTCAACTAATAATAGTATTTCTTCTGGATGAAGACACAGCGAAAGTTTATCCTAGATATGGCAAGCGAAGAGTAGTCCTAAAATCGTATATGGGTGAAGAAATGGTGTGCAGCAAGGGAATGTAATCAAGGTAAGGAAGTTGTTTTATTCGTATTTTTTAAAGTTCTGTGTAGTCTGCACGATTATTGCGTACAACTAATTTTTTATTTTTTTCTAGTTCTGAGAACTGGGTGTTTGTCGCCGTTTGGTAACTGTCGTCGTTGACATAAATGCCAACCTATGCGCAATGACAATGGGGAGCGCTATAGGTGTGCAAATCAGTGATGTTCGTTAACACCGTGACTGAGTGACTATTTTTGATAATGCGTGAAAGTAATAAGCTACACTCAACTTAAAATAATAGCCCGCATCCACTAATCTGCAAAGGTCGCAAATATTTTTCCTTGTTTACCAAGGACTTTCTTTACTTTCGATGTGGCTTATAATCGCAAGACTAGACTGATGACGTAATAACAGCGACTCGATACATTAACAGCCCACCATGTTACATGACGTCACCATCACAAATTTTTCAATAGTTTCTTGATAATTGATAAAAATCTCTATATTCTTTTGGGGGGGGGGCACTAAAGTTTTCTTTTCGGCAGAAGGGGGGTGTGACAAACAAAAGTTTGGGAACCTCTGCTCTAGTGGAAACAGAAACACCACTTAACGACTTTACTGCACAATACGGAAAATTAACTGTACGTAAGTATAGAAACACAGGAAACACGAACCGAATGCAAACTATACACGCACGATACTCTTCACAATAAAGCTACACAGACACTACCTGGAAATTATTGAATAATCACATAACGTAATGCGGTTGATAACGAAAACAAACCCACGCCAACGGCTTGCACGTTAGAACAGTTATCTTTTCACGAAAACTACGCAAGTAAAAGCGAAACCTTCAATATGTAGATCACAATAGATAGTAATTTACTTAATAAGCTACATAATTGCCTTAATATATTTTTTTTCCACGAGTAAACACAGACACCTGCTCCAAAGAGCTTAGAGACAGAGTACAAGCACGAAATGGTTCAAAGACGAGAAAGGAAATCAACAATGAGCTTTCAAAGGAACCATTCTGGCATTTACCGGGAGAGATTCAAAGAAATTTTGGAAAACATAAATCGGGATGGTCTGACAGTTGAGCCATCATCTTATTGAATATGAGTCCAGTGTGCTAACCACGGTGACACCTCACTCAGTACATTGACCACTACACGTAACATATGCATTTAACTGACACATATATTTATAATACTCCAGTTTACATGTAACATATACATTTAACTACCACAAGTAATAATAATAATAATAATAATACTCCAGTTTTATAAATGTCACACATATGACAGCAATGCTCTTAAATCACCTCCTATTGGTGAACTCTTTCTACTGAAAACATGCATGGGATAAAATACTCCAATACGCAGTTGTACAGTTAGTATCCATGGAATAGCGCTGTGATGGTCGTGTTCACGTATTTTGATGGTCTGCAAAGTTTCAGTTATATTGTGATCTGGTGACTGTAATGACCAGAGGAGATGTAATTATTCATCCCCATGCTTCCAAAACCATTCCTGAATGATGCAAGCTGTATCAAGAGGGGTCAGGTAATCTTGGAACACTGCATCACCATTGGGGAACAAACATTGTACCATGGGATGGAAGTAATCAGCCATAACAATCCTTGGCAGTAATTTCACCGTCCAGAGTGACAATGGGATTAACAGAATGTCACGATATGGCTGCCCAAATCATCATCGCCATATTTCACTCTTAGGACATAAACTTAATCAGACATTTGAATGGTAGTGTATTATGATGTCACGCAAGATGGCCGCAGAATAAAAGATGGCAGCAGAAAAAAGACAGCGGCCAGCTATGACATAGCAAGCTGAGACTAGAAAAAAGACTCAGAAAATCGCGCATTTTAGAAAAAAAAGTTCGTGCATTAGCCTGCTGAAAGCATCTTAGCTCAGCAGGTGAGCACAATGTGATTACAATATGCCGTTCACATTATGACTGTATTATGAGAAAAAGTCTGAATGTTATCGTGCTGGAATTCATGAAGTGTATTTACTCAACTACCGGCCACGTGATCACACATGTTTGACATGCTATCACAAGAATCCATATATGGAATTTTAACAAGAAAGAGCAATAAACACTTGTTCTAGAATTGCATAGCTCAACTGGCAGTCTCTTGATCATTGAAAATCCATGAGGTACATTCGAATTGCTAAGACAGGAAGTTTAAACAAAAAAGAATAATAAACAAAAAAGTTTCACATAGGTCAACTAACAATCACATGATAATCGACAATCGATCAGATACGTCTGAATTGATATAATATGATATAATACGGGGTGATTCAAAAAGAATACCACAACTTGAAAAATGTGTATTTAATGAAAGAAACATAATATAACCTTCTGTTATACATCACTACAAAGAGTATTTAAAAAGTTTTTTTTTCACTCAAAAACAAGTTCAGAGATGTTCAATATGGCCCCCTCCAGACACACGAGCAATATCAACCCGATACTCCAACTCGTTCCACACTCTCTGTAGCATATCAGGCGTAACAGTTTGGATAGCTGCTGTTATTTCTCGTTTCAAATCATCAATGGTGGCTGGGAGAGGTGGCCGAAACACCATATCCTTAACATACCCCCATAAGAAAAAATCGCAGGGGGTAAGATCAGGGCTTCTTGTAGGCCAGCGATGACGTGCTCTGTCACGGGCTGCCTGGCGGCCGATCCATCGCCTCGGGTAGTTGACGTTCAGGTAGTTACGGACAGATAAGTGTCAATGTGGTGGCGCTCCATCCTGCTGAAATATGAATTGTTGTGCTTCTTGTTCGAGCTGAGGGAACAGCCAATTCTCTAACATCTCCAGATACTGTAGTCCAGTTACAGTAGCACCTTCGAAGAAAAAGGGACCAAAAACTTTATTGGCTGAAATGGCGAACGAATGTACAACTAAATGAAACTTTATACCTCCCTTAATTCGCCGACAGATAGTGCATAGCTCTGCCTTTTGTCGTTGCAGAGTTTTAAATTCCTAAAGTTGTGGTATTCTTTTTGAATCACCCTGTATATAAAAAAGATCAATAAACAAAAAGTTTCACATTGTACATTATCCTGCTGGACATGGTATCAGAAAACAACAAAATTTGGTTATTTATAAAAAGGTAAGAGATTTTTTTTCGCATTTTATTTCGACACTCAGTAACGAAACAATACGATAAGATTGTGGTGGACTAGACGACACCAAGACGGCAGACAAGATGACAGAGAAGACGGCAGGTTATGGCAGAGAAAAAGGCAGACTACGGTACTGAACAGTTAGTTTTGCTGCATTCGCTTAACCCCACCACCTGGCAAGGCAATGCAATCACCCACCAATTCAATGAGCTATGTTCAGTCACTGTAGTGGAAGGATCATGATGTGTCAGCAGAGATCAACTGAGTGAAATAAAAATTAGAAGAATAGGGCTGAATGTAAGTACTATATTATTTTACACTAATATAAAAGTCACGAAGGAATTATTCAAGTCAGTAACAGCTTGGTCCACCTCTAGCCGTTATGCAAGCAGTTATTCGGCTTGGCAATGATTGACACAGTTGTTGGATGTCCTCCTAATTCAAATCATACCAAATTCTGTCAGACTTACACGTTTCACTCTCAAAATCCCGAGATGGTTGAAGGGTCCTTCCCATAATGTTCCACACGTTTCCCATTGGGATGATGTAGAAGGACCTTGCTGGCCGAGATAGCGTTTGGAAAGCACGAAGACAAATAGTAGAAACCTTCATAGTGTGCATGCAGGCGTTATCTTGCTGAAATTTAACCTCAGAATTGCTTGCCATGAAGGGCAACAAAACGGGGTGTAGAATGTTGTCGACGTGCCGCTGTGCTCAAATGACACTGTGGATGAAAACCAAAGAGGTCCTGCAATGAAGAGAAATGGTACCCCAGAACATCAATCCAGGTTCTTGGACCACATGGCGGGCAACACGCGGTTTGGTATCCCATCATTGTTGGAGGCGTCTCCAGACACGTCTTTGCCCTGTAATCTAATTGACTGGAGTATAATTGTCTTTTCTGATGAGTCCTGCTTCGAAATGAGACCTGACGACCAGTGAAGATGTGTCTGGAGATACCCTGGACAGCAGTAGGACACCATCCTAAATGTCGCCTGCCATACGGCCCCGACGATACTCTTCACACAGTTCTGTTAGTCTTCTTTGCAAGACATTCTTGGCTTACATTTCAGCAAGATAATGCCCTCCTTGCGTGGCGAGCATGTTTACTTCTTGTCTTAATACTTACCAAATCCTACCTTGGCCAGCAAGGTCGCTGGGTCTATCACTACCTTTGACGATCTAAAGCACCAGCTGGATAGAATTTCGCATGATATCCCTGAGGAGGGCATCGAGTAGCTCTATAAACCAATGCCTAGCAGAATAACAGCATGCATAAGACCCAGATGTGAGCCAATGCGTTATTGACTTGCTCATTTTGTGAAGCCCTTTCTCTTCAGAAAATCATCCATTCTTTTCAACTGTTATCATTTGTTTGTCTGTTCATGTATATCACACCTACCAGTTCCCATCATATTCAAATAAATCCTTTGCAGTGCATTTATTTGTCTGAGAGTGCTTTATAATTAACCATCTCCTATTAGTGTCCATTTTTTGTGTACAGGTACTTGTGGGTTATTCGACTTTTCAACGGCTCAGCATTAGCGGCCCTACATATTGCACTAGCTACCATGTTGGAGAAGGACAAGCATCTATTCAAGTACATATCGGCTGAACCGCCCCTTATACAGCGACAGCAGTGCACAGACAGGCTACCAGATATATCTGATCAACTTTAGCCTGGCTTAGAGTTTCTGCCATCTAACACCCACAGACAGAATTAGAGGAAAGAAGCTGTATGTAAGTACTAAGCCACATATCATTATCCTTGTTAATGTCATACAATTATACGTCTTTACATTCACTCTATTGTGTTCTATGTGTGTTATTTCAGAATTGTACAAGCTTTTCATATGCTGTTCAACAGTCCAACATCCAACTGACTAATTAGGAAAGTCATCCAACTGATCAATCTTCCATTATACTCACTGTCATTTTTAGACCCACAGGAGTGTGAAGATGGGCAACCAGATATACCTGAGCAGTACAGAACTGTTCATCGAGTTGCAGTTGAGTGTTGTGTTGGCCACACCAGTACCAACATTTGTTGAGACACAGCAGTGCACAAACAGACTACAAGATATATACGTGGAGGACACACAATGTACATCAAGCTGCAGTTAAGTTGTTTATTACTATTTGCCACAACAAACTATTTGACTGCCAGTGGATCGCAAAATGGGAATATAGGCATAAAAGCAGACATTGATTGTAAACCAATGATCGAATCGAGAAGGCAAACTTCGTGTTAACGTGCAGTTTACCCAGAGGAAGTGGGATGGGTTATGTCATGCAGTGCCATGCATTGATGCTCGAATGACAACAGAATATGACCCATCTCACCTTCGACCCACAGACATAGTCCTTCCTGACATTAATTTTGCCATAATAGAGGTATATGGGAATGGTCTGGAGACTTCTCCATTGATCTAGCCATTCGAAGTTTCAGAACTTACACGACCTAGACTGTGTACTACTAGTTGCATTAGACAGAATGAGTGGGTGGTTACTGTATGTTAAACCTGCATTCAGTGATGCTGTGCATTGACTACACGAGAACAGTTTACATGTGAGTGATTTAGAGCACTGTATAAGATTTTGCAACTGTGCTGTACCGGAATCTGCCCTGTCGCAACCATAAGTATTAAGAACATTCATGTTGAACATATGGATTGAATACCAAAGATTTTTGTTGCGCCTATACATATGCATGGCATACAGACTAAGTTTACAGCGTATAAGAAACAATTATTTGTAAAATATTGTATTAGTGAAAGATGTCGTGCTCTACTCAATGTATGTTGTATATTAAAATAATATTACACCACAAAATTGCTTTTATTTCAAATATGAGTTTTAAATTTGGCTTTCATTTTCTTGATATTTGTGGGTATTTTGTTAGAGATTTTGGCCCAGTTAAGGAGCACTTTGACAGAATGTTTCTTGCTGTAACTTGTATGTAGTCTCCAGTGATCAATTTCCTTCTTCATCTGAAATATTTATCAGTCCGATAACAAAAGGATTTGAAATGCAAACTAAACAGCAATGTGTGTGAGACTACTTGCAGACAGACAGCAAAACGGCGTAACAGCGTCAGTAGACCTACCTTATCAGCACCTAAAAACTGATAGCGTGGTAAGAAGAACTAGCTGTTATTAATGTTTCCAAATAAATGGCTTGATAGACGTTTATACTGATGCTTTGGCTCATTGGCGTATATGTTCCTCTTTTTTGTTTTGCTTCTCAACTCCATTAAACACAGTAGTCATATGAACTTTCCCGAAGTTAACTTGAGTGAACTTAATAAAATGTGTGCCAATTGTAAAGTCTCTCTTTCTACATTACAGATAGCTGAATTTCAAGAAGTTTGATAAGGAATATGCGTCACATAGCAGAAGAGTTCTACACTTGTTCAAGTCAGACGGTAGAGGGGTGGTGGAACACAACTACACAAGTCAACTGTAAGACTATGACAGAGAAATGCTAGATTTTTATATAAAAAATTACACTGAACTGTAGCTAGTTCAATACCAGACATCTGCAATAAACATTACAGCATCCATAGACCGTGATACAGTTTTAGACATGTGTTCTATAGTCTTTGGGAATGGCAGTGACCGTGCACTACCTGTTCCTAGAAACCAACACATGGAAACTGGCATGCAAAATCTCATCTGATCTTAACATCACAGCTTCCAACAGCTGCAGTCCAAACATGTCAGAAACTGTCAGATCTAGTACAGAGTTGACAGAAGGCCAAAGAATTTCACCGATTGGTCCATCCATGTCGCGACCACTCAACACAGGTGTTCCTCCTTTCACCCAGTTTGTCAATACACCCCACTCTCATACTGATCAAACCGTATGAGTAGCGTAGGCCTTAACATTAGTACTCGGCAGGGGACAAAAATTATGTTTTTAACCCTATAGCCAAAGGAAGACTGCATATGTTGACAGAATGGTGGTACTGTGTGTGAATTCTGTGTATTGACAGTAAAGAGAATCACATTTCTTTTACATAGGCCACGAGTTGCTAATATCACACTGTAATCATAGCAGTCATATTAAGAGAGGACCTAAATATGACTGATGTAGGAAAAAATAAAGAAGAATACATTTAACAAAATTGCTTTGTTGTCCACAATGCGTAAAAGAATGTATAAAATCAGTTTTCGTCAAAAATGTTCTCACTGTAGCCGAAACAGGTCTCTGACACACCGCACATGAGAAAAGAGGAGGTCCACATTTAATGCAAGCAGCAGTACGTATGCATGGAAGGAATAGTATCATCCCTCATCCCCTCCCGCTATTTCTTGGAAGCAGATTTTACTCAAGCGAGCATTGGCAGAAGTTCTCAGGTCACACGGTGTTCTGATGCTGCTTTCAGAAGATTTGATGGAGGTTTAATATTAGCTGCATCCTTTGTAAAATGGTTCAAATGGCTCTGAGCACTATGCGACTTAACTGCTGAGGTCATCAGTCGCCTAGAACTTAGAACTAATTAAACCTAACTAACCTAAGGACATCACACACATCCATGCCCGAGGCAGGATTCGAACCTGCGACCGTAGCGGTCGCTCGGCTCCAGACTGTAGCGCCTAGAACCGCACGGCCACTCCAGCCGGCTGCATCCTTTGTAGTAGTTACTGCATCTCTGTTATGACAAGCATTATTCACAAAGTTCTTAGCCTCTGAAAGAAGCACAAACATCGTTGAATACAACTGTAACATTTAGCTGCCACGTACTCAGTCTGTCCAATACAGCTGACAACGTTTTCCTTGGTCACGTAAGTTCGGAACATTTGAATGGCGTAGATAAATTTCTACCCCAGGGCCTATCTTGGGTGTTGCATTCCCATATATCTCTATGGCGACGATCTTAATGCCAAGTAGGAATATGTCTGGGGGTAGAGGATGAGATGGGTCATATTCTGTTGTCATTCAAGCATCGACGTATAGCATTGCACGACTTACTCATCAGACGGTCTAACACCACGTTCAACATTGTCGATTCAATTATTGGTTTACATTCACAGTCTGCTTTTATGCATACATTCACACATTTCAATCCATGGTAGTCAAATTATATATTGTGACAAATAGTAGTAAACCACCTAACTGTGTGAGACCTTATTTCCCCTGGTGTATACAATGTTCAAATAACTTACGGGAATGCAGCCCGGTGACGTCGACAAAATGCCAATATTTCGACAGGAGAACACCCAATTTCAGCAATATCAAGGCAAATCATCAGCAAGTAAGCCCCATATAAGTGAATTCAGTACCTCGGTTTTCACATAAACTCGCTAAAGATAACACACACACACACACACACACACACACACACACACACACAGACGCGCGCGCGCGCACACACACACGTACTCAAACACACGCTGTTAACGCTACCACCATCACAAACCAAAGGTGACCGAAGTAAGAAGTTATCGATAGTGAAATCAATAATCGACTGGTAAGGGTAGCATAAACTCCGTCCCTCTGTTGTTTGACAAATGAGAGAGCAGGATTCCATACACAATTTAAACAAAAACCACCATCTGTATTTATAAGGTTCCTTCCTAATTTAATTTCCACAGCTTCCTTAATGACACTGTCCTAGCAGCTGGAAGTGCACGCCATAACCTCCATGTCGTTGAATTCCATAGGATGGCCAGTGCCAAGACAACGTTCTGCAGTGCTGGATTTGCTCAGCTGTTGTAAACGCATGTGCCGCTTTTGTTCAGTACGCCGGTCCTCCGTAGTCTGACCAATACATGACATGCCACTACTACAAGGAATATGGTAGACACCCGCCTTACGCAAACCAAAACCATCCTTTACTGAACCTGAAAGGACCCTGTCTTAGATGGTGGTCGAAAAACACACTACACATCATATTTCCAAAAAATACGAACAATACTGTTCGAAATGCCCCTTGTGTAAGGCAAAAAGGCTATAGAGTCTGGTGCCACTTCAGTATTATCGTCACTGATACTGTGCACAGTTGGTCGACAGTGCAATGCACGTCTAATCTATCATCCACTATAAGCGTCCTGGCGAAAGGTGGCTTTGAGATGGACTAACTCATCTGACAAACTCTCAGCGTCCAAGGTGACTTGGGCTCTAAAACCAATGTACGAACACCCCTTCACGTTGAGCTGGATGGTGACGGCCTGCAGATACAAGTGAGTATGAGTAGGCTTCCTATGAACAATATGTCCCAACGTACCAATCACCTTCCTCCTGACCAACACATCAAGGAAGGGAAGGTAGCCATCCTTTTCCACCGCCATCATGAAACGAATATTTCGGTGGACTGAATTCAGGTCTTCTAAAACGTCGTTCAGATTCTCACTGCCATGAGACCAATCATCAAAAGTATCATTTTCATATCTGAAGAAAACGCACATGTTTCGAAGCCGCCGATTCCAAGCACGTTCCTCGAAATCTATCACAAACAAATTGGCAATAATATGTGACAACGTGGGTCCCATCGCAACTCCATCTGTTATGCTCGTAGTACTGTTCACTAACCTGGCAGCCTCTATGTGCACTGCTGTGGCTCGATAATTGTTGGTGGATATATAGCCAATAGAACACCTAATTGTGACTCCGGCGCTGGTTGTCCTGGCCATGTGTGTCTGGTAACTGACCTGTGCCCTGCTGTGTGTCTACAAATGACAGTGCATGCGATGGAAGCCGGATCCGTTAGACGTCCCCCCCTATATTTCAATGAGGTGCTGCTCTGTTGAAAAGAAAGAGAAAAGATCGTAAGTGTTTGAGACAACTCTCATAGAATATGATAGAGCGAATGTAAAGACGTATGAATTTATGATATTAACAACTATAAACTTGTTTGGGTTAACTTACCAACAATTTTTTTTCTTCGTATTCTGTCTGCGGGTATTACACTCCACAAACTCTAAGCCAGTCCATCTGTGCAGTGCTGTAGCTGCACAAGTAACTGTTTGGCCAATAGGTGCTGGAACAGATGTGCTCCAACATGGTAGCTAGTGCCACATGAGAAAGCCACTGACGCTGAGCTGTAAGTACTTGTACACATATAATTAACACTGTGCAAAATTCTGTACATTGCTCTTGTATGTTTAAATTCCTTACATGCCTTTCCAAGATAGCAGTTCGAACGTATCAGATCAGTTCTCGATGAACACGTGAGCAGTAGTTGAGCTAAGACACTTCTCCAGTTCCAACAGGATAACCCACGACATTTTTGTCATAAAAGTCAGTCATAATGTCAGTGTCGTAATTGTGATCGTATTGTGTCCATAATTCCCAATATCTGAGCTAAGATGCTTCCAGCAGGTTGAGGTACAATTTTTGATTCCTAACTGCACAACTGTCTCAATATTTTTCTAATGTTATCTTGCGACGTCATAGCCGGCCACTATCTTTCTGCCGTCGCCATTTTTTCCGCAACTATCTTGTGTGACGTCATAATCCACCACCATTCAAACATGTAGTCGAGTTTACATCCAGAGAATGAAATATGAAGGTGATGATTTGGACAGCCGTATTTTAACATTCCATAAACTCTATGGTTACTGTGCAAAGTCACATTACTGCCAAGGATAGGTTTGGTTGATCAATTCCATCTCATGGTACAACGTTTGTTCCCCAATGGTGATTCTGTGCTGTAAGACGACAGAATCACTGTTCACACAGTTCACATCATCCAGGACTCGTTTTGTAAGCCTGGGAATGAACTCTCACATGTCCCTTGGTCGTCACAATATTATTGGATCTTTGCAGTGTATGGAAATTCGTGAACTTGAATGCCAGTGTGTTGTTCCACGCATACTAACTGTTCAAATGTTCAAATTGGTTCAAATGGCTCTGAGCACTATGGGACTTAACATCTATGGTCATCAGTCCCCTAGAACTTAGAACTACTTAAACCTAACTAACCTAAGGACATCACACTACACCCAATCATCACGAGGCAGGAAAAATCCCTGACCCCGCCGGGAATCAAACCCGGGAACCCGGGTGCGGGAAGCGAGAACGCTACCGCACGACCACGAGCTGCGGACACTGTTCAAATGTGACTTAGAGAATTTTATACCATGCAGATTTCTGATGAAGAAGTTCATCAGTGATAGGTAATTTAGGAGTACTGCAATCGTATGTATAGTACATACACAAACTGAAAAAAGACACACCACGAAGGTATTATCCGAATGAGACGGAAATCGGTTGGGTTGGTATTTCACCACTATCTGGGCGGTCTCCATACACGTCTTCGGCCTCGAATCTCATTGATAGAAGAATTGTCTTCAGTGACGAATCCCACTTTGAATTAAGCTCCAATGACCTGTGAAAGATGTGTCTGGAGACACCCCAGACAGTGATGGGATAACAACCTGATTTTTGTCTGTCATACAGTCCGACAATCAGAAGTGATGGTTTGAGATGGCATTTTTTTTTTCATAGCAGGATCCCTTTGTTTGTCATCTGTGGCACCCTTACAGCACACCGGCATCTCGACAATATTCTACGGACTGTTTTGTTGCCGTTCATGGCAAGTCATCCTGGGCTTACATTTCAACAAGATAATGCCTACCCGTACACATTGAGAGTTTCCACTGCTTTTTGTCATGATTGACAAATCCTACCTTGACCAGGAAGACCGCCGAATCTCTCCCCTACAGAGAACATTTGGAGCATTAAAGTCAGGGAGCCTCAAATCAGCTCGGGAGTTTGACGATCTAACGTGACAATTGGACAGAATTTGGCACAGTATACCTAAGGAGGATATACAGCAACCTTTTCAATCAAAGCCAAGCCGAATAATTGCTTACACAATGGCCAGAGGTAGACCAACACATTATTACTTTGCTTGATTTCTGAAGCACTTTCTGTTGAATAAATCATCCAGTTCTTCTAATGCTAAGCCGAATAACTGCTTACTTAAGAACCAGAGGTGGGCCAGTGCATTATTGACTTGTTCAATCTGTGATACTGGTTACCTTGAATAAATCAACTAATTTTCCTGAAACTGTAATCGTATGACTGTCTGTATATGCACATCACATCTACAGATTTCCTTTCCATTCAGATTTTGTTTTGGAGCAGTCGTAGCCAACCTATTTCACTTACTGCCCACTTTTGTATTTCTATAATTGTAAGTAGTAAAAACTTCCCCAAAGTTCCGCGGTAATGGTGATTAATAAAGAAGAGAAGTAACTTTACTTTTTAAATTTGTAAAACATAGTTGAAACAAGTTAATACCTACAATAATAAAAATGTGCCAAACACTTTATGTCAAAATTTTATGAAAACCTACTGATGTATCTTTAACCCCGAATCGCCTACCACCCACCATTAAAGCTAGAATGCACTCTAGTGGGCGTTAGGGACCAGGTTAATTACCACTGTCTTAGACATTATTATGTGAACTTGTGAAAGTTAAATGTATATGTCACATATAAACTGTAGTATTATTATTACTTGTGTTCGTTACATGTATGTTGCATGTAGTGGTCTTTTTACCTAGTGAGGTGCCACAGTTGTTAACACACAGGAGTAGGGCGATGGTTCAAATCTATTTCAGACCTTCGCAGCTTAGGTTTTCAGTAGTTTCTGTAAATTTCTCCAGCAAATGACGGTGTGTGTCCTTTGAAAAAGCACTGCTGATTTCCTTTCTTATCTTTGAAGCATTCCAAGCTAGTATTCAGTTTCTAATGACGTCTGTGTGTTCGGACATTTAACCCTAATATACCTGCCTTTCTTCCTTAGAATAAATTCTTTGTAATTAGTCTTGCTGTGTGACCGCTGAAGCACGGTATAACACGACATTACGTCTCACAGGACGATACCAAGTGAAGTGTGTGATTTTCCGAGTGATTATGGAATATGTCCCGTAATTAGACATTTCATGTGATCCATAAAGCGAGGTATAATTTCACACTTTTCCTCAGTGTGAAACTTTGCAGAATACGGTAGGCAATATCTTTCCCCATTATATTGTTGCATTGTGTTCCCGAAATAAATCAGAGTTGCTCACACACTTCTGATATGCAGCCAAACTGTTAGTCGAGCAAGAGTCTCGTTCCATGCAATATTGTTATGTCTCTGAGTTCTGCCCATTGAGTTGTAGGTCCGTGTTGGTATGGCATGGTGTGGGCGATCAGAATAGACTTCTCTGAAAATTCGTTAAAGTAGAGAATTAGACACTGGGGGTGGTAAAAAATGGTGATGGTCATATATAACATGAGAACTTGAGAGAGGACAAGTTACTCTCTCACCTACTTTCTGCATATGGAAAATTATTAAAGATTTCATTACAACCTGATGCACCTTGAGCGAGATACTAGAAAGTTAACGGCCTGAGCAGACGTTGATGGAGCCTGGTAGGGCGCTAAAAGCATGAGGTATTTTTATAGTTCTTAGCTCATAGAAACGGCATGTTGGAAGTTGGAAGCAACTGGCGGCGAGCCCATCCGTCAGTAAATCTTGCTGCACAGGCCCACCACCGTACAGGGCAGACAGGGCAGCCCACGTCGAGACAGATGTCCGGGAGAACAGTGCTGAGCTACCTGCTGCGGCGCCACCAATAGCCTGGGCTGGGGGCCACAGTCTGAAGGAATGTGTCTACACAGAGGAGCCGTAAACTGGACATTGTGTGCAGATCCATGTGTAATAAAAATTCACCTATTTTTGTGTTTGCCAAAGGTTCAAATAGGCCAATGAACCACTTCGCTGGCTACCTCGATTGTATGACTGAAATCCGGCGTCTGAGAAACGTTTAGAGATAGAATCTTTATTACACTTCATTACACTAACAAGCTCCAAGGCACAGGCGATTTAGATAAAAATCTTCAAGATTGTATCTGTTCTCTTTTTGCTGTGGGAAGTGACAAGACTTCAGAGAAAATCATCTTCCCCTTTGCAAAAACTTTAAAAAGCCAGCAACTGGCGGTTTCCTTTTTTTCGAGAGACGCAGGTATCATAACTGTTGCTCTGGTTCGACATTAGTTCGTGCTGTCGTGTGTGCGGGGAGATTTGGCGCCTCTAGACCTCTGTGATTGGCTCAAGATGGCGTGAAGGCAGTGTCGTTCTTGCACTTTGAGGGAAAACGGAATTTTTTTCTGAAGATGTGCGAAGCACTCTGGTGCTGGACTTTCCTCTGGTAAGGGCACTTCTGATCGAAGCTCTGGCATGTGCGGTTGGTACTTGACAGAGACTGACTTCACTTGTGAGTAGTTTAGACTGGGGAGCCTGTGGTGAAGTTCTTACTGTACCGACAGTGTGACTTCAAACGTCTCAGACTACTCGTTTGCCAAGGGCACACTTACTCGTTTTTGGTTTATTGGTCTTGACGTTTGGTATCCTTGTGCGCTCTGTCGCATAAGTGAGCCAAATTGATCCTTAGTATGATCAGCGAATCTTCCGTGATTTCAGGGCTCTGGTAGAGAGTAACTTGCGATTGGTCTGCCTGATCGCTAGACCGTAACATTTGTGCATTTTTTTAGTGGCCGCGATGGATTCGCAGGTGCCACCTCACGTCTCATCTCCGTCGCACCCATCTCGCCAGCTGCAAGTTACATCGCCGCACGAAGCAAGCAGGGTAACGTACTGCCACTCCGGCATTGCCAGGACGTACAGATCTCAATCGCCACTTGCTCTAAGCTGCGCCTATGTAGTGAAACTATAGTAGATTTTTTTCAATTAAAGTGTCCTCAGCGTCATATCAATTCAGATTGCGTTATTCACATTTTTAGGCCAGAGTACTTGACTCTACTTCTGCCACCCAGTATCCTTGTCCATTGTACTCTTAAAACACCTGGTAGTTGTTCACGGTATTCAATCGATAACTTGTTTGGCATAATTTACGTTTAGTTTATTAAAATAAGTTTTGATAGTAAATTTTACTTCATTCTCAATGATTTATATAGTCTCCACAGGGTTACCTTTCAAACTCTACATAGTCATATTGTGGTGATGAGCGACGGTGACAGTATTATATTTCTGCGTTACATATGTCATGGCATTCTAACAGTGGGTTGGCAGCTTCTGCAGAAAACCTTAGCGTAGAAATCACAGCCGCTGTTATGGATGCTGGAGACTGTGTGCAATTGTGGAGGAGTGGGTAGCGGATCGGTATCCTTGCAGTCCGAAGAACCTGCGCGGCCATGCCGCATTCGGCGTCTCACAGCAGAGACACGTGCAGCGCGCTCCAGATGCTCACAAACGGTCTCTGTCCCCACAGGCCAGCATTAGTTGCAAACATCAGTTGCTGTATTTAATTTTGTTAAAAGCATCATCAATGATTTTATCCTTCCTTCCTTCATTTGACATCTGACAATGCAGAGCGACTTGATGAACGACACCAGTAACATGTAACCAGTGGCTATTAGCAATGTGTCATTTTGTGCTCTGCTGTTTGTGTGTTCCTTGGCGAGAATATGTCTTGTACTGTATAACTCTAATTGGGATCCGTTGTTGGCTTTCACAGTTGAGTGACGTCTGATTCCTCCTGTCTGATATATATGGTAACAGAGTCTTTAATTGGAGGTGAGCGATCTGGATGAGACATACTTACGCGGGGGGTGGCAGACGAGCCCACACTTACCGAATGGGCCAGTGTGAGGAGTGCTGCCTGTGGCAGGCTGATCGGCTATCAGCAGAAGGATAACTGATATGGGGCAGTGGTGAGGTGGGGTGGCATGCTCTGGGCCGTAGCAGTGCAGCAGGTGTTTGTCGGTATATTGCCTACGACCATTGGATGGTGTCCAGTGACAACAGTGGCTTCGTGACAAAGTAATGCAGACACTTACAGATCTGTGGGAGAAAACGTTACAGAAAAGAAGTGGAGATTTTGAATTTGGTGGCGTTAAATTATGTTGAAGATCATATGTACGTTGAGAACTCCGTATTGCCATAATTGGGTGCTTTTTGTGCTGTCAGTATTGCATTCCTACGACAGATATTTTACGTGACATCTTAGGGTTGTTTTTTTTTTTATCACATGGAGACTATGGTGGAGCTACATCTGTCAGGTCTTTGCACGAGAATCAGAGTGCGGGAGGGTGGGGCCCAGAGGTTCGTTGTGGGGGCACTGTGCATTCACAGCTGACGGAAATACTGCATTTGGCTTCTCGCTGCAGACGTGTGTATGCGGACCCTCGCAGCAACCGCTGGGATACTTCTGTCATGATTCCAGGCATGTGATGCGCTACCAGCCTGTGGCAGTCACACTTCTTATGTATGCACATTGAAGCATTTGCTACAATTTCTAGTAGTATAGCAATGTTCCATTTTGGGATCTGTGTTCTGTGGCAGGCATTTCTTTTCAGTTAATTGTGTAAATCCGTGGTTTTTTTTATGTGTCATATTTCGTAATTATTGAACATGGATATCATTTATAGTTATTAGCCATGGTGATTAGGTGATAATAACGCCTTATTATTCTGTTTGTACCTCCCCACTATGCCTATCTTCCATTTTTGGACTGTGATATACCAGTTGACCTAGTTTAACTGCGTCAGTAATAACGTCTCATCTCATCTTTTTCTTATTGTTCTCCTGGATAGCTTGTTTGATCATAGGGAATAACTATTCTGAACTTGTGGCAGTGTTTTTAATGTAATACATGCTTGCTGGCTATGTAATATATCATCTCATGTGAGGTCAAAAGTCATGTGTCGAGGCCAGCTTTACCGCCATTAATCATAGAATCAGTATAATTTTAGTTCAATTTTTGTAGGCATTTGCAGTTCGTACTCTCACAACGACGTACAGAACATGAGTGAGGCTCAGTGTGCTCGACCAGTGTGCAGAGTGTAATTCCTTTACCTGACCAATTGTTGGTCTAGAGCAAGTGGTGGTGTTGATCCGACAATCAACAAGGCAACACCCACTAGTTTTAAGCCACAGTTTTGGTCAACACGAGTGGGAGCTTGGGGTGGAGATGGGGTAAACTTGGGTCAGAACGGGAGGTGATGATTGGGGCGAGATTTGAGAATGTGGAATGGGTGGGGGTTGACCTTCACTTTGACCTTGGAGGCGTTAATGAGGTAGGAGGCACCCGTCAATCAAAGTGGCCCAATAAGAACTTAGTTACTGTGCTTACTTACCCATAGTCTCAGCGTCGTCCCTATGAAGTTTGATACCAATATGGTGAATAGTTTATCGTCTACAATGATTCAGGCAACGAATGTTTAATTATAACCCCTTGTATAAACAGCAAAGAGTTCCAAGTCGTCTTGGTCAAGGAACAGCTTCATCAAATGGACAGTACCGCTTGGAAGCCGACCTGAGGCCCACCGCGCATCTTTATAATTGGACTCTCTGCAAAATTTTAACTTGCACACCACAGAGGAAATCATACAAGTGAAGGAGTTACACTGAGGCGAAAAATGTCATAGAATACCATCTAATATTGTGTTGGACCTCATTTTGCCCGACGTTGTGCAGCAACTCGGATACGGAAGGTAAAGTAAGTAAATGACAATGATGATTTTATCACTTCCTGATCTCTCAACGATCATAAAAATCGAAAAATCTGGCGAGACGCTCCAATATGCTTGAGCAAGTGTTAATGTTGCATAGTTGGAGTGACGTCATTAATGTCGCGTGAGCACTCAACCACCTCAAGGGCAAAATTTATAAATTCAGCATTACAGCAGTGGGCCATGAATTCGCAAAATACAGTACAGCTAAAAACATGGAAAAAATCCTATATCAAACGGAGATGAAAAAGATCCACTGGTCCGTTTGTGTCACAAGGCTAAGCATTGTTAAAAATTATTGTGTAAGGGAACAAATAGGATTAACTGTGAATATGAATAAACTGAGAGAACACGCATTGGTGATTAGTAATTAGATTGTATGGGCGCATTGTCAGATACGACGATATGAAAAAAAATTTCCTTTCCTTACCATCTAGGAGGAAGAGAAAGAAAACGGCCATGCACCAGAGCAGCACCCATAATAACATGTAAGTATCTCGAGAGGTGTAAGGAGGGTAGGGGAAACTACCGGATCCCCGAAATATTAGATCACTATCTGAAATTTCCTAGAATCACCTAACGAATCCCGTTCTGCCATTCCTGATATCGGATTTCAGACAGTTCTCGGTATTAGCGGAGGACGGACGTGGAAGAGCTAATTAACTGGTGACCAATTAGAGAACACCTTTGCTACGTGTAGGCGGCGAACAAAAGGACACCTACATGCTGCAGGTCTGCGGATGTAACTGCCGACCTAGAAGCCTGCGCGCGTGATAGCGCGCTCGTTAGCCGCCTAGATATTAATTAGACGGCTCGTCTAACGAAGCTAGGGGACGTCCGGTAGGAGACTCGTGTCGCCGCTACAAATTAGGTCGTTATCTTCTCACAGACCTTCGCCTTACGCAATCAACTGATAAAATGTCCAGTGTTCAAGTGAATCTATAGAATGTTCTTGTAAGTACGCTGTTCCACATAACCAACAACAAACAATGTAAACATAAAAACATCATTAAATGCGCCTCGTTTCCTCAACAGGAACCGAATTGTCGAAACAGTGGTAAAAAGAGCGTGGAAAGACTTAGTCATCCAGGATGGTTTCCATCAGATATCAAGAACTACAGCATGTATGTATACAAAAAATCATACACCACGAAGGAATTATCCAAATGGGCCCGAAATCGATAGATGTAATGTACATGTAGAAGCAAACAAATTATTACATTTTCGGAAATATTGGTTGATTTATTCAAGAGAAAGAGCTTCCCAATTTGAGCAAGTGGTCCACCTCGGGTCCATATGTGGGCAGTTGTTCGGCTTCTCAAGGGTTGACAGAGTTGTAGGGTGTCCTCCTGAGGGCTGTCGTGCCAAATTCTGTCTTACAAATGCGATGCGTCGTCAGAATCCTGAGCTGGTTAAAGAGCCCTGCACATAATGCTGCAAACATTTCTCAATCGGCGCCTTGCTGGGTAAGGCAGGCTTTGGCGAGCACGAAGACGAAATGGGGCTCCGATTATCTTCGGTTTACCTCTGTGCTGTAGGGGTGCCACGGATGACAACCAAAGGCATCCTACTATGAAAAGAAATTTCACCCACAGACCATGACTTCTGGTTGTCACGTCATATTTCTATGACGTCTCCAGACCCATATTCGCTGGACATCGGGCTCAAATCGAAGCGGGACTCACCACTGAAAACAACTATACTCCATTCAATGTGATTCCAGAGCGAAGACATGTCTGGAGACGCCCCAGACAGCGGCGGTAAAGCAACCTGAATGTCACCCGCCATATGGCCTGACAACCAGGAGCGATGGTTTGGGATGCCATTTGTTTTGATTGAAGGAACCCTCTGGTTGTCATCCGCGGCACCTTTACAACACTACGGGAGGTCGACGATGTTCTACGTTCCGTTTTGTTTCCCATGGCAAGCCATCCTGGGCGTACGTTTCAGCAAGACAATGACCGCCCGCAGACGGTGACGGTTTCTACTGCTTGTCTTCGTGCTTGTCAAACCCTACAATGGCCAGCAGGGTCGCCATATCAGACTGTTTGGATCATTGTGGGCAGGGCTCTCCAACGAGCTCGGGATTTTGGCGATATGATGCGCTAGTTGGACACAATCTGGCACGCTATCTCTCAAGAGGACATCCAACAAGTCCATCAACCAACTCCAAGTCGAATAACTGCTTGCATAAAGGGCATAGGTAGATCAACACGTTATTGACTTGCTCAATTTGTGAAGCTCTTTCACTTCTTAAACCATTCTGTTTTTCTGCAATTGTATTCATTTCTTTGTCTGTACCGGGTTCAAAAAGTCAGTATAAATTTGAAAACTGAATAAATCACAGAATAATGTAGATAGAGAGATACAAATTGACACACATGCTTGGAATGACATGGGGTTTTATTAGAACCAAAAAACTACAAAAGTTCAAAAAACGTCCGACAGATGGGGCTTCATCTGATCACAATAGCAATAATTAGCATAACAAAGTAAGACAAAGCAAAGATGACGTTCTTTACAGGAAACGCTCAATATGTCCACCATCATTCCTCGACAATAGCTGTAGACGAGGAATAATGTTGTGAACAGCACTGTAAAGCATGTCCGGAGTTATGGTGAGGCATTGGCGTCGGATATTGTCTTTCAGCATCCTTAGGGATGTCGGTCGATCACGATACACTTGCGACTTCAGGTAACCCCAAAGCTAATAATCGCACGGACTGAGGTCTGGGGACCTGGGAGGCCAAGCATGACGAAAGTGGCGGCTGAGCACACGATCATCACTAAACGACGCGCGCAAGAGATCTTTCACGCGTCTAGCAATATGGGGTGGAGCGCCATCCTGCATAAACATCGTACGTTCCAGCAGGTGTTTATCAGCCAGGCTGGGGATGATGCGATTCTGTAACATATCGGCGTACCTCTCATCCATCACAGTAGCAGTGACAAAACCAAAATCACGCATTGCCTCAAAGAGAAAATGCCCGATAACGGTAGATGTGGTAAATCCAGCCCATACCGTGACTTTCTCGTCGTGCAATGGAGTTTCCACGACAGTTCTAGGATTTTCGGTAGCACAAATTCTGCAGCTGTGGGCGTTGACAGACCCTCGGAGCGTGAAATGAGCTTCGTCGGTCCACAACACGTTACTCAACCTATCATCATCTTCCGCCATCTTTTGAAACGCACACACCGCAAATGCCCTCCGCTTCACTAAATCGCCAGGTAACGGTTCATGATGCCGATGGATTTTGTACGGATAGCATCGGAGGTTACGCCTAAGTGTCAACCAAACAGTAGTGTATGGAATGCCGGTGCGACGTGCGACTGCACGAGCACTGACTTCCCCGTGCATAGACGAACCCGCTATAGTCTCCACTTCTTCCTGAACTGTCTCAGCAGCATTACGCCTTGTGCTCGGTCGGCCACTATGGGGTCTATCGTCTAAACAATCCGTGGCTTCGAACTTCTAAATCATTCTCGCCAAAGCTGGATTTGTCAACGGACCTTTACCCGTTCGAATCCCCTTCCTATGGTGATAGGATCGTAACGCTGAACTAGCACATTTCCCATTCTGATAATAAAGCTTCACTAAAAGCGCCTTTTCAGGTAACGTCAACATGGTGCAACTACTGGCACATCTGATTCTCTCCCTCATTACAGCTCCTTTTATACACGATTGTCATGCGCAGTCAGTGACGTTTTGCTGTCCAGCGCCATCTGTCGGACAATTTATGAAATTTTTTTTTCTAATAAAATCCCATGTTATTCCAAGCATGTGTGTCAATTTTTACGTCTCTGTCTACATTATTACGTTGTTTATTAAGTTTTCAAATTTATACTGACTTTTTGATCACCCGGTACATATCCATCACATCTACCGATGTCCACTCCATTCAGATAATTTTTTCGTGGTGCGCGTTTCTTTTTTCTTTCTTTTTGTGGTTTAATGTGCATATTCCTTCTGTAACTTTTATCATATTCTAAGTTTTATTTGGCATCCTCTGTACAAGCTCATGGATATCAGCCTATCGTGTCGGCATCTGTTATTCTACAAGAGCGTTTGAAGTTTCCTAGAGAGTTTTGTACAATAGGACAATCACGACTGAAACACTCGAGTTAGTCCTATCTGTTGTCTATATGAATGATAGATACGATTGCTGGGCATCCCGCACATTTGTCCATACAAATGCATGATGCATGGAACATAGGAGCAGAGTTTAAAAAGCGAAAGATGAAATTCAGTCCTAACAATGCAAGCAGTAACCACCATAACGTCGAACGGCATTTACTTGACGTACTTCCCATGGGTAAAGCAACTAGATATTATGTAAATTGAAAGTGTAGCGGGGAGGAAGGAAAAAAGGGATGGAACTAACGACATCATCCGCATCGGGATTTTATGCGGAGTCAGCGGCAACGTACTGTGTACTGGACCTGGACTCGAACCCGGAATCTCTTGTTTACGAGGCAGTTGCTTCAACCAGTGCGCCGGCCGGATGCAGTGTTTACGGCAAATGCGCGGACTGTCTCGGCACGCTCCCCGGCCGGTTCACACTCCCACCTCTCTGCAGTCCCCATTCATGTCCCCCAAGCTCGCTGATTTTAGATTCCTGCTGGAGGTAGAACGTAGATGTTCATCCGCGCTGAAGGTTGTGGAATCGTCTCCCATCGAGGCGAATCGATCGTATGAATGCTTGGTGTCTCTTCTTTCGGACATATCTGAAAGAAGAGACACTATTCATTCACATAAAACGACGAGAGCCAGAGGCATGATTTATGCAGCCGCTTACACTAAAGCAGCCCTATACCGCACAGGATCGCGTCTTACTGTATAGAGTTTCTGCACGACATTCGGCGTGCACCGCTCACCCCTGTGTTTTCCTTCGTGTTCACTCTCCTTATCTTACATCTGGAGAAATCGCGAATCGTCTGTGAATAACATGAGCTCAATGGGTAAAATACTAGCCACCTCATTAAAAGTGCAAACTGGTCGCTTTGGCGCTGTACGTGGTGTACAAATTGTACTAGGTGGTCATGCCATCCTCCACTGCTCACGTAACATGCAGTTGTGGAGTGGCTTGTACGTGCAAGTCGCTTATATGGATCAGTGCAGTAGGACGCGTCGTCGTGGTGACGTGGCAGAATGCCAAGAAGGAGCTATCGTGTTTGGATGTGCCTATGACCACACTGTGAATGAAGTTGCCCGATTTGTTACTGCAACAACTGTCCAAGGCGTTTGAAAGGAACGGTTTATCACTCTAAGCCATCTTACACGGATCTTGTTCCTTTTAACTGAGACTTTCGTACGGCCAACAACGGACGTAAGAAGATCTTAACCGACAGAAACAAGAGAGGAATATCACGCCTTGTCAGTGACAGTCGGTTTCAAAACGGACAGGAATTGCTGCTATCAGAGAATACAGGTCCTTCTCAAGTAGTTTCTGAGAGAACTTTGCGAAGAAATAGTGTGCAATGTAAATTTGAGTCCATTACCTCGTAAAAGGCCATTGCCCACAGGGCACGTGATGCTGCACATCTTCAGTTGCTTGAACATGGATACTGAACTATAGCTGACTGGAGACGTATAGTGTGGTCCGACCAGTCGTGATTTTACTTTTCAAAATACACTCCTGGAAATGGAAAAAAGAACACATTGACACCGGTGTGTCAGACCCACCATACTTGCTCCGGACACTGCGAGAGGGCTGTACAAGCAATGATCACACGCACGGCACAGCGGACACACCAGGAACCGCGGTGTTGGCCGTCGAATGGCGCTAGCTGCGCAGCATTTGTGCACCGCCGCCGTCAGTGTCAGCCAGTTTGCCGTGGCATGCGGAGCTCCATCGCAGTCTTTAACACTGGTAGCATGCCGCGACAGCGTGGACGTGAACCGTATGTGCAGTTGACGGACTTTGAGCGAGGGCGTATAGTGGGCATGCGGGAGGCCGGGTGGACGTACCGCCGAATTGCTCAACACGTGGGGTGTGAGGTCTCCACAGTACATCGATGTTGTCGCCAGTGGTCGGCGGAAGGTGCACGTGCCCGTCGACCTGGGACCGGACCGCAGCGACGCACGGATGCACGCCAAGACCGTAGGATCCTACGCAGTGCCGTAGGGGACTGCACCGCCACTTCCCAGCAAATTAGGGACACTGTTGCTCCTGGGGTATCGGCGAGGACCATTCGAAACCGTCTCCATGAAGCTGGGCTACGGTCCCGCACACCGTTAGGCCGTCTTCCGCTCACGCCCCAACATCGTGCAGCCCGTCTCCAGTGGTGTCGCGACAGGCGTGAATGGAGGGACGAAAGGAGACGTGTCGTCTACAGCGATGAGAGTCGCTTCTGCCTTGGTGCCAATGATGGTCGTATGCGTGTTTGGCGCCGTGCAGGTGAGCGCCACAATCAGGACTGCATACGACCGAGGCACACAGGGCCAACACCCGGCATCATGGTGTGGGGAGCGATCTCCTACACTGGCCGTACACCACTGGTGATCGTCGAGGGGACACTGAATAGTGCACGGTACATCCAAACCGTCGTCGAACCCATCGTTCCACCATTCCTAGACCGGCAAGGGAACTTGCTGTTCCAACAGGACAATGCACGTCCGCATGTATCCCGTGCCACCCAACGTGCTCTAAAAGGTGTAAGTCAACTACCCTGGCCAGCAAGATCTCCGGATCTGTCCCCCATTGAGCATGTTTGGGACTGGATGAAGCGTCGTCTCACGCGGTCTGCACGTCCAGCACGAACGCTGGTCCAACTGAGGCGCCAGGTGGAAATGGCATGGCAAGCCGTTCCACAGGACTACATCCAGCATCTCTACGATCGTCTCCATGGGAGAATAGCAGCCTGCATTGCTGCGAAAGGTGGATATACACTGTACTAGTGCCGACATTGTGCATGCTCTGTTGCCTGTGTCTATGTGCCTGTGGTTCTGTCAGTGTGATCATGTGATGTATCTGACCCCAGGAATGTGTCAATAAAGTTTCCCCTTCCTGGGACAATGAATTCACGGTGTTCTTATTTCAATTTCCAGGAGTGTATATAAGGCGTCGGGTTTACCGACTGCCCAATAAGGCATTTAACTGACAGAATGTAGAGGCTGTAGTTCCACCTGGACGTGGTTCTGAGCTGGTGTAGAGTTGTTTTTCGCACTACGGCTTGGGCTCACCCATTAAGATTACCATGAACATGAATCAGCACATTTATTTCAACATTCTCAGGTACTAAGTGCTGACGTCTTATCTACGCCTTAGTAAATGTGTATGCTGTGGTCACTCCCGACTTCAATCATGACAATAGCATTATACACAGGACTACAGACGAACATTCCTACCGAGCGAGGTGGCGCAGTGGTTAGCACACTGGACTCGAATTCGGGAGGACGACGGTTCAATCCCGCGTCCGGCCATCCTGATTTAGGTTTTCCGTGATTTCCCTAAATCGCTCCAGGCAAATGCTGGGATGGTTCATCTGAAAGGGCACGGCCGACTTCCTTCCCTGTCCTTCCCTAATTCGATGAGGCCGATGACCTCGCTTTTTGGTCTCTTCCCCCAAAAAACCAACCAACCAAACAACCAACATTCCTGGTTTGACGAGCTCTTAGGCACCCTATGGCAACTCGACTGATCCACAGAGTTTCAGAATCTTAATCTCATAGTAAATGTCTGGTACTGTTTCGAACAGTGAATGTAACATAATAATCAACATTCCCAGAAGTTGGTAGCTCTACTGGTGAAAAAATTTGTACACTCCTCTCCGCGCCGAATTGAGGCCGTTATCAAGGCTAGGCACTGTGTAACTAGGTATTAGCGTCAGGTCTCCTGGGGTGACTAAGCTTTTGTTTGTTGTGCTTCGTTCTGTAGCAGTGAAATTGGGTACGGGCGAACAGAGGTGAGCCGTGTAATTTTGATGGCTTCAGTGGGGCACTTGGACGACATGTCCAAAAGTCTGATGCAGCTTCCCAGCAGTCATTCCACGAAATCACAATGCAGAGATGACCAAGCAGCTTGCTTGGTGTCGGGGTGGAGAGGTGGGACATTCACCTAATTTATATACATCTGTATCAGAAAGGCAGGTACCCTCTACTTCTCCCCCTTGAGCTGCCACTTCTTCTATCTCGTAGTGGACAATAATTAACACTACAAGATATTATTTGGGCCTCGAGTGGACAATTCAAGAGTTGACACCTGTGTCATAATTTATTTTGGTGATGATTTGATTAATTAACATCCCTCAAAAACGTATGGTACAAGGACAGGATATTAAGCACCGTACCTTAATTATACAACTGATAATCAGATTGGCTATCACTACGAGATTTATTAACTTAGGATACAGAGACAATTCAATGTACAATGTAATTATTCTGTAATATAATATACAAAATTAGGTATCTGAGAATGAGCTCTTAGCAAAGTCAAGTGGGGACCTGCTATGTAACAACGGCTCCCTACGTTCTATTGGGAGAGGGTGAAATTTCACATAGACTAAAAATTCTGCTTCGCTGTGGAACAGTGATCTAGTAACATAATTCATCTACAGCTTCACACATGCAAAAATCCCTGGTGTGGCCACAATTAGATGGTGGACGTAGCTGAGAGCGTCAGCATGAACATACAAGTCCCAACTTTGCTATTGCTGCCAATGCTTGACCGAACTGTGAAGTCTGATCGTGGGCATACTACTATCAGCACTGGGTTGCTCTGCAGACTGCAAGCAGGATTTCCGACCTCCGTTGCGAGCTGCAGTCGCGGATAATTTCTCGACAACTCACGGATTCGGAAGATAACTTATTCCGACCGACGATTACGAATGGGATTTGCGAAACTCTGACTGGTCTACCGGGTCTTCTACCCCACAATGAAACACTCTCCCTGGCGGACCAGATGAAAGTCCTCCAAAACTATGCTCAGCGCACCAACGTCGGAAAATTAGTTCGCTCCGGCCCCGTTTTCTGCACTTCCAATCGTGGCTATGCGCGGGATCGTACGCCAGTCGTTTCCATACTGTACGCCGTGTACAACCCCTCCAAAACCACGACGCAAAATCCAGCTCCAATGGAGCGACTTGCTCCCAAACTTGAGATGCGCTCTATGACGACAGCATTAACCATCTCCAATCCTCCAATAATCTCGCCCCTTCTTAGCCACCCGAGGGATGACAGAGGTATGAGAAACTGCACCCGAGAACTAAGAAATAGCATCTGCATGTTTCGCCTATCTGTCGGACACCCACAGTGTCTGTGAACGCCAGCCTCACAATGCACACGCTTTGCACCGTGACGGCGATCAGTACACCGTAATCACAAGGAAACCCCCCCCCCCCCCCCCATCAGATTTAGAGGCACGATGGCCCAGTGGATAGCCCGTCAAAAGCAGAACACATACGTTCAAATGAGTGTGAAATCTTATGGGACTTAAATGCTAAGGTCATCAATCCCTAAGCGTACACACTACGTAACCTAAATTATCCTAAGGACAAACACACATCCATGCCCGAGGGAGGACGCGAACCTCCGCCGGGACTAGCCGCACAGTCCATGACTGCAACGCCTGAGGCTGCTCGGCTAATCCCGCGCGACACAGAAAACATATCGAGCATGAAAACAGGAAGAAGGTGTACTGAACTGCGAAAAAAAAATTAAAAAAAAAACTGTGCACGGTCCAAGGTTAAAAAGTGCATCATCCAGCGAAGGATAACAGCCACCGCTTAATGGTTTGCCGGCACGGTAGTTCAGCGTGTTTGTTCAGAGGGCTGCTTGCCCTCTGTAATAAAAAAACTGAGTAAAGGAATCAACGATCAACTTGATCTGATGTCTTGTGACGTCCGCCCAGACCAAACGCAACGAACAATGCGAACAAAATAAAAAAAAAAAAGGTTAATATGTCACGGTGTTGGACTGCAAAGCCGATGAATCGTGTTCAAAACTTCCTTATGCCCTTTATTTTTAATTTTTCCGTAACACTGTGAACTGTCCGTCCGGTCATTGAAATGTAGTAGTCTTCGTACTTGTCATATTTATTATACATTGGTTATACAATATTACTCATGCGGCAAGAATAGATTACCGGCGGAAGTAAATGTGAAACTAGTGAGAGCAGGCGAGATACCACATAGACGTCTCACAGAAATGAAAACAACAGAAAAAAGATCGGGTGTGAACTATGTTAGAACAGAGGAATTCAAGAGTCAAAACTTCCTAAACGGAACGTAACTTCAAAAATGTTAAAAACGTATGTTTTAACAGAGCGCAGAGAAACTGTATGTGAAGCTGATGCGTTCATTTGTTGCAGCTTGTGTTGAAAACTTGAATGTTTTAATTTTTTCCTTTGGAGTGATCACATTCACATTCATACGAACACCTAAACCGGGCAAGGAGGCATATCTTACTCACTCACCAGAGGTACAAATTAGGTGCGTCGGTAAGATATTTCCGTCTTATGAAACACGTACCGTCACTAATGCCGTGTGTGACACAACAGACGTGTTTTCCGGTGGATGATTCCGTTTACTTGCAACCTTGTCATCAACCGGTTGCGGTTCCCATTCGAAAGCCATTTCCTTTCAGCTGCTAATAGAGTGGTTGTGCAAAATTAGCTCTCATTATAGATTACTTCCTTACACCTCGCTGTTGCAAACGGACGTTACACCACGACACAGACACAAATCTGAATACAGATATTGGCAGGAATGAGCTTTGAACACGGCCGCCCAGCTAAGCAGTGCAACACTGTGACCAGTTAACGACGACGCCGTAGCTCTGACACACTGCTCTATGTTACGCTCATTGTGCTTGGACCGTTCACTGATTCTACACGTATTTTGCTTTTTTTTTTTTTTCACAGTTCAGAGCACCTTCTTCCTGTTTTCATGCTTAGGGCCCTCATACCACTAAATCTGAGGGTGGTGCGATGGGGAGTTTCCCTTGTCAGCAGCAAACCTATTATGCAAGGCGCCAGCCAGTCGCTCCAGATTTCAGCCGGGCCATTGGCCTCTACATGCAGGCTGCTACAAAGGCATACCGCCGACCGTTCGCCAGTGGTCGCCTCTGTCGGCACCCCGCTTTTGTCACCGACCGGCCGCCTTCTGGGAACTCTCTCGCTCCACCACACGCGGTTCCTGAGAGAGCGGCCACAAAGATTCAGCAGGGGGGGGGGAAAAAAAAAACAGAAACGAGACCAGAGCCCACACCCAATTTCATCGGAGCAAATGAAGTTAGAGCTTCAGTAACCGATCGCGGGTTATTTTCATGATCTCAATCGGCCCGCTCCCACCTGCAACATTTCGGGTGAGTTATAAAAACGGAGAAAAAAGAAGAGCACAAGCTAACAAGAACTTTGCGTCTTTCAAACTGACATCGTGTGGTGGCTGTAACGCACCTACGACCTTGTCCATACCGCCTTGTCACCTGCCGTGTGAACGCTACGAAATGTACAGTACGCCTGAATCAGAGTGACAGCTCTTCGTCTTCTTTTATTTTAAAATGACGGATTGCATGTGTTCCGTTCGACACACTTTTCGCAGAAGATAAGGGGTCCCAGCATGTAGGTCTATAAGGGATAATCACACAAAAACGAGACAGATAGAAAAAAACTAAGTATACTGTTTATCATTGCAAAATTAATCGCCGTAGCTGTTAATAGACTTATCCCATGTGAGACAAGACGGTCAAAGCCTACATGGAAAAGTGTTCGCGGTTGCCTACGGAAACGTGATTGTACTCATGCGCGCACCTATTCGTCTGAAACAAATCAACGACCACGAATTTCTTTTTTTGTGGCTTCAGAGATAAGTAACTTCCACGGGGAGAGATAGGGACTGTTTGGAGGGTGTGTGAGGGTTTCCCAACGAAAGTTCAGCAGCATTATCGAAACAACCTAGACATATTTCCCGCCTACACGTTGCGAAGGTTGTTTCGAGTACGTTGCTGAACTTTCGATGCGAAGCCCTCACACATCCCCCAGTAGGCCCCAATCTATGTTCCTGCGATATCTATGTTTTTGGAGCCCTAAAGAAAGACATTCGTGGCCATCGAGTTGCTTCGGACAAAGTTGTGCATGCTTGGGTACAGCCATGGTTCCATAGGCAACCGCAAACATTTTTTAACGAAAGCATGTACCGGCTTGTCTCACAGTGAGATAAATGTATTAACAAATAAACCGATTACTTTTAAAAAATAAAAACAGTTTACTTCCTTTTCTCCATCTGTCCGTTTTCATTTCATTGCCCATTACAACAATGAGACGCTTCGTTTTGAAGGTTTCTCTGACTCTGTAAAGGTAAGACTACAGGATGAGTATGACGTGGAAGTCGCATTCGCTGAATGGCTAAGATCTTGAGGTAAGCAACGCGGGGACACCAACTGCAGAAAGAGAGATAATACACCAGACGGTCAAAAGCGTATTGTGTAAGTTTCATAACAGCGAACAATTTCCTGAACTATAAACATTTTATCACCGGAACAGTACAGTTAATTCCACTCGTTGCTAAAGCCGCATGCAAACGTCGTCCTCAAATTCCAAAAAGAAAAATAAAAGAAATGTGAAAGCTACAAACGTCAGGGCATTGATTGGCAGCCTTTGAAATTTGTGACGGAAATCAGTTTAATTTCGACACTAGGCAACACATGCTGACATTAAAAAACATTTAATTGTAGCCGACAATCTGAAATAACTAAGCTTAATATTTGCTTTGATCGTGAGCAATAATTGCGGGTATCAATTAAGAACAAACGGATTAAACTGTTAAACTAGCTAAGAGAGAGAAATAATAAAACCAGATTGCTAAAATTTCGCTCCTAGAAACAGTGCGCCCTCTCTTAAATGGATTTAAAAATGATGTTGGTTTATGTGAACATCAACTGATATGAGAACAAATTACGCACATCGTAAGAGCTTAATCGTATAAGTGCATTGTGAAACTACTGGAGCGATCATTTAAACATCCTGATATTGGTTTGAAGGTTATATAGAAAGTGACCTGCTACCCTTGTAAATAGGGTGTTTAGGTTTTCTTATTGGTAACGCCACGTAGCGCTCTGTATGAAAATCACTGGCTGTGCTGTGTGCAGTCTGTGGCTAGTCTGCATTGTTGTCTGTCATTGTAGTGTTGGGCTGTCGGCTGTTAACAGCGCGTAGCGTTGCGCTAAAAAAAATATTGTGTGTCAGTTTAAGCACAATCATGTATAATTTTTCTAAGGGGACGTTTCACCCTATAAGAAAGTACTGAAATTGTTAAAAGGAAATTCATTGAAAAATCTTAAAACTAAATCTTCGTATTACTCTTCTACATAATCAAAATCCAAATTTAACCATTTATTGTGTATGCTAACGTGATGACACATTCCCTCTGAATGACTTTTTACCGCCTCAGGTAGTACCCTGCGCGTGGCAGCATCATGAAGTTCCTGGTCGAAGGCAGTGAGCTGGTTGGGGAGTCAATTTTTTGTGTACATCAAGATGTGCCAGTTCTGGGAAGGATGTCCAAAACGTCCGATTTTAACTAAGGCAATAATTCTCCTGTTTTCTGAGCAAAGTATGCGATAATATTGTTGTAAAAGGAAGACCCACCGTTATTCAAGAGATCATGTGGTGTCACCGCCAGACACCACACTTGCTAGGTGGTAGCTTAAATCGGCCGCGGTCCATTTAGTACATGTCGGACCCGCGTGTCGCCACTGTGTGATCGCAGACCTAGCGCCACCACAAGGCAGGTCTCGATATACGATAGAGCACTCGCCCCAGTTGTACGGACGACATTGCTAGCGACCATACGGACGAAGCCTTCCTCTCATTTGCCGAGAGACAGTTAGAATAGCCTTCTGCTAAGTCCATGGCTACGACCTAGCAAGGCGCCAATTGTAACAGTGCATGTATCGTACGAGTCTCATTTGTATAGTCAAGAGAGATGTATCACAAGGAGTGAATAAAGTTAAGTATATTCCAGCTACGTACTTTTCTTGCTACCATTCAATAGTTATCCTGTTCCAGACTTCACGCCCGTCTGCGTTAGAAAGCGTGCCTCTCGGCCCCCTCAAAATAACACTGTGTCGGCACTTCTGTCGACACATCAGATCACATCACTTGTTTTGAATGACCTTCTTTCTGCTATGTACGAGAATTTTTTTTTTTTTTTAGCATTCCTGATTTTGGACTCGAGTGGAATGATTTGGAGTATTACTTAGAATATCTATTCTGTTTATTTCAGTCTGTTACAGTGTGCCAACATGTTGAATTTACAGCCGGCCGGTGTGGCCGAGTGGTTCTAGGCGCTTCAGTCTGGAACCGCGCGAACGCTACGGTCGCAGGTTCGAATCCTGCCTCGGACGTGGATGTGTGTTGTGTCCTTAGGTTAGTTAGGTTTAAGTAATTCTAAGTTCTAGAGGACTGATGGCATCAGATGGAAAGTCCCATAGTGCTCAGAGCCATTTGAACCATTTTTGTTGAATTGACAAAAATAACAAACTGTACATTGAAACGTAAACTGCTGGATTTATCACAAACTGCAGAGTACACTTAAATTTTACCGAAAGTACTAACATCGAACTGAAAACGATACAGTGCACTGTACATTGAATTACCATGTGGTGGTTTTACAGAAAATCAAAAAGGTTGGCATAGGTCTGGTGATAGTGCAGACAACCAGTTCATGGACTGTTGATAGAAATTCAGTCTGTTGGGTTCATAACAAATGACAAGATTGACAAGAGTCCACCAGCAGTACTGTAATAAAATGGATGTCATATCTCATCACGGCTAAGTGCTACAAAATAGCGTGTCTCAAAACTTCTGCAGTAGTCCTCCACAATGCTGAACTGATATGACAATCAAAGGCACTAATGGCATGGAGAGATTCGATTGCTGTGGAAATGAAACTGTCTTGCAGTGGTGTTCAAGACTGATTGTCCTTCCACGTTCCGTAAAATCGACGAACGGGATTTCTCTAGGATGCCAAGCAATGCACGTCAAAAAGTACAGGGTTATTACAAATGATTGAAGCGATTTCACAGCTCTACAATGACTTTACTATTTGAGATATTTTTACAATGCTTTGCACACACATACAAAAACTCAAAAAGTTTTTTTAGGCATTCACAAATGTTCGATATGTGCCCCTTTAGTGATTCGGCAGACATCAAGCCGATAATCAAGTTCCTCCCACACTCGGCGCAGCATGTCCCCATCAATGAGCCCGCATCTCGTGGTCGTGCGGTAGCGTTCTCGCTTCCCACGCCCGGGTTCTCGGGTTCGATTCCCGGGGGGGTCAGGGATTTTCTCTGCCTCGTGATGGCTGGGTGTTGTGTGCTGTCCTTAGGTTAGTTAGGTTTAAGTAGTTCTAAGTTCTAGGGGACTGATGACCATAGATGTTAAGTCCCATAGTGCTCAGAGCCAGCCACCCATCAATGAGTTCGAAAGCATTGTTGATGCGAGCTTGCAGTTCTGGCACGTTTCTTGGTAGAGGAGGTTTAAACACTGAATCTTTCACATCACTATGCGTGAAACTTGCCCGCACGCGTTCAACCGTTTCTTCGCTCACTGCAGGCCGACCCGTTGATTTCCCCTTACAGAGGCATCCAGAAGCCTTAAACTGCGCATACCATCGCCGAATGGAGTTAGCAGTTGGTGGATCTTAGTTGAACTTCGTCCTGAAGTGTCGTTGCACTGTTATGACTGACTGATGTGAGTGCATTTCAAGCACGAAATACGCTTTTTCGGCTCCTGTCGCCATTTTGTCTCACTGCGCTCTCGAGCGCTCTGGCGGCAGAAACCTGAAGTGCGGCTTCAGCCGAACAAAACTTTATGAGTTTTTCTACGTATCTGTAGTGTGTCGTGACCATATGTCAAAGAATGGAGATACAGTGAAGTTATGAAATCGCTTCAATCATTTGTAATAACCCTGTATTTGAACATATTTCTAGTTGTCGTAACAGTACAATATTTAGAATGACATCATTTATCTACTTAATCACACTGATTTTCGACGATGATGATGATGTTTGGATTTGGGGCGCTCAACTGGGCGGTCATCAGCGCCCATACAAAGTCGCAATTTGTACAAAGTCCATTTTTTTTTACGCAGTCCAATCTAGCCACTGTCACGAGTGATGACGGTGATGATGAAACGCCGAAGACAAGACAATCACCCAGTCTCCTGGCAGAGAAATTCCGCAACCCGGCCGGGAATCGATCCCGGAACCCCTTGATCCAGAGGCAGCAACGCTAACCACTAGACTACGAGCAGCGGACTGATTTTTGGTGCACTTGGACGATCGTTGCTCAAGCAATACCTGTAGGAAAAAAGTTTTTCAGTTGAGCAGAAATCCACGTGTGCACGGCTTCTTTCAGTTCTTCCTCGGAGATGGATCGACGAGCTCTTAAACAACCTTTCATTGGGCTAGACAAATAGAAATCCGACAAGCAAGATCGGGACAGTATGTAGGATGCTCAGACACTCTACATGCATTTAGAGGAGCGTTTGTACGGTGTGAAAGGCGATATGTGGAAAAGCGTCGTCCTTTAAAAAGTGAACGCGGTTTGACAATAGACTTGTTTCGAATTGCAGGCTTCAACTCGTTGAAGATCATATCACTGCAACGTTGACTGTTTATTGTTGAAACCCTTCTCAGGTAAGGCTCTGGATTTAGCCTTTGTGCGTCCCAAGAAGCTGCGAGCATCTTTTCTTTCGCCTGGAAATTCATAATATTTCCGCTGTATACGCTTTATTCTGTCATTCAGATAGGTTTCATCTTCTTCATTAGCATGTCGGTCCAGCAGTAGCTGACATGCACTCGCAATATTGCACATGTGCCCTGGGACCGACCCTGCACAGGCTTTACAGAGTTTACAACAAACACTTGCACGGAGTGACACTTGTACAGACAGGGATGTATTGACATTTGCAGGGAGTTGAGGACACTGTAGGTACTGGACAGGGTGTTCCAGAAGTAGGATACGCCAGCCTATCCACCACTACCTGGGACCTATTCTGGGGAAGGCCAAAGCCTGTTTCCTGTACAAAGTACAAAGTTCCCTGTTTCCACACCAGTTCTTAGCGTGCCAGAGTTTAGTACTGCAGGTGACCCTTGACTAGCAAGTACTGTTCCGTGTTGCAATGTTGAGATGATAGAGTTCACTGAGACAACCAAAGGAAAGCCTTTACTGATTTACAACGATCATTGGTATATAGTGAGCTATACAAACAAACAAGAAGTGACTTATTGGGGTTGTGTAAACTTTCTAAACAATAAATACACAGGAAGATTATCCACAGAAAGAACACAGTTTTGGGGCAAGGTATACTCGTTTGTATTCCAGATGAAGCAGCAAATAAAGTGCGAAAAAACGTTGGCAGTGCAAACAAGCTGAAAAATAGAAAAAGACAGACGCTACAGTTTCATCAGTTTACGTTGAAGAAGTAGGGCAGCTCTTCAATCGAGGCTACAGCTTAGTAACCTCATTACCAACCAGCGCGAAACAATCGTTTCATCGCTTTAGACGAAAATATGCAGGAACTATCCTGGAGGAATACTCTTTCAAGAAAATAATTTGCTGATGAATCATGACAGCAATTTTTTGCTTGCTGTTGATACCAGGGGACCAAATGACGGAATACTGGTGTTTGCCAGCGAAGTGGGAAAAACGTGTTTCAGTTTCGACAGCTCCACGCCGACCTTATTAGTTCTTGGGAGGAAAGAAAAACCATTCCTTTTGTTTACATTTTGCTGCCAAATAAAAGGTAAGGAACATATGAACTTTCTTTTTTTAGTCAAAACTAACGTGCCTTGGTGGAACCCTGTACCTCTGATCAAAAAAATGGTCAAATGGCTCTAAGCACTATGGGACTTAACTTCTGAGGTCATCAGTCCCCTAGAACTTAGAACTACTTAAACCTAACTAACCTAAGAACATCACACACACCCATGCCGGAGGCAGGATTCGAACCTGCGACCGTAGCGGTCGCGCGGTTCCAGACTGTAGCGCCTAGAACCGCTCGGCCAACCCGGCCGGCCTCTGATCATGGACTTCGAAATTGCCTTCGTCCAAGCAGCTAACAGTTTGTTTCCTGGAAAAGAAGTTACTTGTTTGCAGTTATAATTTTAATCAATGTTTCTGGAAACTAGATCAGTGTTGCGGTCTCGTTTCAGTCTACAACGAAAACGAGCAAGTACGCTGTCACATAACAATGTGTTCTACTATAGTACATCTTCCCCTGGAACTGTTGGATGATGGTTGACTGTGTAGTCAGGAGAGCACGACTGAAATCCAAAAACTTCAGGGCTTCTGCGACCATTTAGTGGGCAAGTGGCTCGATAATGAACACATGCCAAGAGAGATGTGAAGTTGCAGTGGAAAGTGCCATCGTACTAATAACGTCTCAGAAGGATGGAACCGAAGAATAAATACATTAATGCCAAAAGTTCATCCAAATGTTTAGTAATTAGTGAAAAGTCCTTGAGAAGATGTAGACTAACATAGACACTAGTTTGACAGACCAGTTTTAAACTTTGATGGGAAAAAGAAGCAAAAAGTCAGTAATAAAGACTGACGAAACGATTGAAAAGGCTTGAAAGAAACTCCAAATTAATGGGAACTTAAAATCATTTCTAAGTTGTGTGGCCAACGCACAGAAGTTACAATAACGACTAAAACGCAAGCATCATTGCAAAATTTGTGAGTATTGAAAGGTAGTTTAATGTAATCACTGGGAATTATGTAAATATTGTAAAGAAATTTAAAGGGGGACTAAAATAGACAACCTTCCCATGGTGTTCCCTGGAAACTGCACAAAAAGGCTAAGGGTCTTTTGAAATTGGTAAAATATTCTCTAATGAAGACTGACAAGACTATCTCAAAGGCCAAGACTTTTATAGGGAATAATCGCAGCATTCGCCTTGAGAGGTTCTCAGAATCAAAATCTGTATGAACGGACAGTGACTGAATACAAAATTTTTGCAGCGGAAACCCCAGCAATTGACAAGCAATTAAATCCATACATTCTCCCTCCGTTACAACATGAGAAAACTAGCATGAAACTGGTAAAGACTAAATAAATTATCATAAAAAGTGATTGGTCGCAGTTCTGCAACCTTTGAACGTATGTTAAAAATAATTTGTAGTAACATATGACTATGGGAAGTGGCATGCCTATCCGGTGCACACAGTGGCCTGCCCCCTCTCATGTTTACAGCAATCATCTTACTCTCAATAATTCGATTCGGGGAGGTATAGCCCAGAATGGTCATTACAATGCTAATATTGAGAACTCGGAAGATACGAATGTTTTCCTCTCTAATTGCATGCGGTGAAGTGTGGCTATACCTTCCCACGTGGCATCTCTCGTCGCCGGGGTGGTCTGGAAAGACAGGACGATTCTACTAGTCAAGAAAGGGCTATGCCGGCTGGTGTGAGGGACTGCCTGAATAGGGTGGATGCTGCCTCGACACCGACATTGCCCTAAGAGCGGGACGACTCGCCCACGGTGGGTTCTGAGGGAGCGCCTGGGATGAGATATTCTGTTTCTTTGCGGAAATTCGGTAAACACACCTTCTGGCGCACTACGAGTAGCGCCTGGGAACGACATGAGTTCCCAGTCGTTTTCTGCTCATGGAAAAGCTCCGTGACAGAGCAAAATCGGCGCAGAAATTCCCACCAAGTATCTCCATTTATGTAGTAGAAGTGCTTCGGCAATAGAGTGGAATTTTCCATAGGTTATCAAGTTGCTGATTGTCACGTTTAACCACGGCCACTGTGGTGGGGGTGGTAATGTACAGGGTTCGGCTTGTATGGGTGCTCTGTGAGGGAGTCTAGTCTCATATTCAGTCTGAGTAGGTTACAAGACTGAATACTCGCAGCTCTTGACAGTCTACTTTCCATTGGCTGTCTAATATACTTTTGTTTAATAGTACCTATCTAACAAAGTTGTTGAAGTTTCGGCTTCAACGTAGCTCTCTGAGCTGGCCAGGGTGGCCGAGCAGTTCTAGACGCTACAGTTTGGAACCGCGCGACCGCTACAGTCGCAGGTTCGAATCCTGCCTCGGGCATGGATGAGTGTGATGTCCTTAGGTTAGTTAGGTTTAAGTAGTTCTATGTTCTAGGGGACTGAGCACCTCAGAAGTTAAGTCCCATAGTGCTTAGAGCCATTTGAACCATTTAGCTCTCTGAATATAGTTGGCAATTGAGCGTTCTGCGTACAAATGGACTATGTTGCCCGTTAAACTCAATCACTCTACCGTCAATGATTGGGTGGCGACCTTTTTCCATCTCCCTCAGAAGCGCATTTGAATTGCTTGGAAGTCCTTACTCTGGAACAACCAGGCCAGGATAATTAGTATCTGGCTATACTCAAGACATTATCATCACCGCGACGGGATGTCGAAGCAACCAGCCATCGCTGCCAATACACCTGATCATGTTCTTGCAGTAAAGAAGACAGCCTGGAAATGTATGTCCGCAGCACCGGCAGATTAGGGAATTTTGCTATGTGATAGTCAAAGCTCAGCAGAGTGCGCCTTTCTCCGTCCTTTCTATCTTGGGTCTGTCTAGGGTTTTCATTGTCTGAGTTCTCACTACTGTTACAGCGCAATTAATGTCGGGTTTGCTGGGTGTTTTTCTTAAGATATGAGTTGCAAGTAATTGGCTCCACATACCACTTGGTAATAAATGTCACAAGCTATTTTATGGACAACTTCACCTTCACAGCAATTATCTGTTTATCAAATTGACATATTGTAAATGTTTCATGAGTTTTTCATTTTGAATTTACTCAGAATAAATCCAATTGTTGTCCTGAACAGAACTTTCATTTTGTAGTTAGGTAGAGCAACCCTTTCATCTGTCACAACAGTAATTAAACTTCCCACCATTAAATTAATTTTTATCAAATTAAATTATTGCTGGTGCCATATTCTTCTCTACTCCACTTGCAGGATTGAGTACAATCAGTTTTCTTTTTTAATCCATGTGCAACAGCAAAAAGTCAGAGTTAGGAAAGTGGGGCTTGAGGATATCATTTCAATATGCAAATTCTAGCTGAATTTAGTGATAAACGCACTGCTAGCGCCGGCACCTTGCATAAAATGGCGACCCTGCTAGGATCTTTACTGTGAATTGCTTATAAGCAAGCTGTATTCTCAGGAGGAACATTGAAAATTTTTTCTACTTCATTTTTTTTTAATGAGTAATACCCAAGTTCTTTTGTTGGTAGTTCCGCGATTAGTTTCAAGTAGTGGCGCATGATTACAGTTTATTTTTTCAGTGTATATATTTTTTGTTTGTTCATTGTTATTTGTGCTTCTATGATGTGGTGTCTGTACAATATCACACCCTGTCGGCTTTGTGTGAGGTTTCTGTACCACAATATATCATGCATGTGATTACAGTGTTGGAACAACGTTGCTGAAGTTTTATGTCTACATGTCAAGTATACATATAGGGAGTAGATTTTTCTTATTATGCTTATTAGACTTCATTAGTAGTAGTAGGTATGAGGATACTGCAGAATATGAATGATAATGAGAAGAATGGCATGACTATTAGGAGCGAAGATAAATCAAAAGAGGATGCATAATCGATAAGCGGCAGGTTAATAACGGGGATAGGTTCGGAGATGTGATGGGCTCATGTCCATCAGAACAGGGAGACAGGATCATTGATGAGGTATGCGATTTGGACGCGATGTTAGAGCAACGTCGTGGCCGTGATTATGATAGTCAGGTAGAGGATGAAACAGAGACAAGCACACAGATCGGACGGTGGCAGAAGTTTACATTCTAACGAATGAGAGCAGACAGAGGCCAGCTCGGCCACGTCAGAGCTCTAGCGCCCACGTGTCCAGAGCTACATCGCCCACTGGTGAGGAGGATTAAAAAGATGACAGTAACACAATACTTAGCTTCCTACTATAAATGAAAGAAGATGCTGACTAACAGAGTAAGAAAGAGAAGGAAGAAGATGACAGACAGCATAAGAAGGATAGAAAGAAGTTGGCAAACAGCATAAGAAGGATAACGAAGACCTAGCTTCATTAATCGAAGAAGGGGTGCAGAGGAACACTCAGGCAGTAATTTCACATATAGAGGAAATTCGCGAGGAATTCCTAACAATAAAGAGAAAATGTGGAGAAGTAAAAGAAATGTCTATGGCTGCAAAAAAAGTAGCACACCTAACCAAAACGGCAGCAATAGGGGCAATGAAAATCGCGGAAGCAACTTCCAGACTCACAGGTCGCTTGCGACGTACAACACAAGCCCACTCAAAATCCCTAATGTTCTTAAAAACTCAAGGTAATATCGCGCTTACGAACACCACGAAACGAATGGAAGAAGTAGAGAGTCGGATAGCAAAACTAGAGCGAAACGGGCTCACGAGCACTGCTCGTTAGGATACAAATGGTGGAGTACGTAGAATTGTGTCTCCAAGGGAAAGCCCGCCGTGCTCTAGCCCAGTGACAGAGTGCAGAACTAACAACGCGTACGCGGAAACAGCGAGTAATAGCTCCAATAATTGCAGCCCACTTAGGAGAGTGAATGCTGAATGCCACTTCCACTGTAATACAGAGGTAGAACATCACAGTTATGAGAAAGATAGATCAGTACACTCAACAGACGTACGAGTATCGGAAACGAGTGACAACACCAATGCGAGGATAGGACAGGATTTTGATCACAATCACTTCCTGTCGATACTAAAATTCCATAAGTTCAAAGATAATGGAAGGTCGATGCATCCCAAGAGCCGGATGATGCAGTTCTCAAATTCATTACCGTCATCATGGCCACCCCAGGCAAAATTAGAATTCATATGTGGACACATCGAAGCCGATGCCGTGGGAAAGATGCGGGGTATGGCAGTGACGTGTTGGACTTACCAGGAATTTGTTGGGGCGTTCCTGCGGACCTACTGGTCAAAGGAAACTCAGGGCAGGATTAAAGAGGAAATAATATTTTGTCCTGAACTGACAGTGTCCGGGCAAATGAATGCAACCAATTTTTTTAATGATTTACTCAAGAAGAATCAATTTTTAGATAGTCCATATAGCAAGGGTGAAATTGAGAGGCACCCACATGCCTTGCTCATACTGTGGCATCAAGCAGTCGGGCCTGCAAGATGAGTGGTCTGCCAAGCGAGTGGATTCATTCTTATTTATCAAGTAACATGAGCTCCAGTACTCACAAATAAGTTACAAATTATTCTCCTATTTGCATATTACGCAACGGAAACGAATAACGCACATCTGACTATTAGTAATTTACACAACTCTGACTGTTCACTACGCACTGGCAATAACACATTTTCCTTCTTACCCAACGACTTTGTTCAACACGTGGCCATCGCACTGAATATGAATGGCGCACACATTATTCTGGGTATCATGACAACATACTATTCGAAGGAAAAGGCCACCAATCTTTTTCTTTTCACTATCTTATTTATTCCGATAAATTCTATAACCTAAATGCACCATTACATTTTCTACAACAATAACAAATGAGAAATTCCGCCCAGTGGGCATGGCTTTACATTGGTGATTCTCTATCTTATGGTCTCGTAATTATTTAACGCTACAGTGCACTTTCTGGATAGGATGGTGGATCTTTTGCTATATCTCACACTTCGACTCTCACATCCATCACCACGAAAATTTCCTCCAGACCGAGCGGTGCAAAAGGAAGATGCATAACCCACTGCATCTGTACCTATCTTGCTACTCTCCCATGCAAACCACACATACTTAAATTACATGAAATACACCACACTTGCAACATGGAATACAACACAAGGAGTAGTCACAACGTTATAATCACATCACTTTCAGCTTTCCCACGTCAATTAGTATTCATCCCAGTTTCACACGACACTGCCCCACTTCGTAAATTTTCTTTCCTACTATGAACTCTGGAGGATAAATGCACGTCTTCCTGGGCAATGCAAGCCGAGTGGCGTTGCTGGATAGACGGCTGACTCACCTTGCTTCACTCTCAGAGTATTATAGTTTGAATCAAGCGTCACACGGAAACATAACACGCAAAGTAATATTAAGAACATATTCGTCACACATGCAAGTCCTCAACTGATACCATGGACGAGTACTTCTCTTTATCCTTTGTCTCACACACAGATTGAGACTCACACAGTACTCACCACGTGCAAGTACTCATCGCTAATTTCAAGTCCTGCACACGCCATTTCTTAAATATTTCCAACTTATAGTACACACGCCAGTAATTCACCTTAACTTTAGCACTCGGAAGTATTTCAACTTATTGCTACACGTGGTTTCATTGTGACCGTTCGTCAATTCCGAAGATTACTACGATCCCCTTAATATTACCCGCCTGACATTTAATTCCCCACACAATAGTTCCTGAAATAGAGAAATTATTATTCCAAACTACTCTTAAGTATTCCACATGCATACCATTCTATCCACTCTTTTGTCTTTACGGAGCACACCTAAGACAGGTCTTACCAAAACAAGATCCAGCGCCAGAATGCTGAAACATAGCCGTTCTTCAGGTCATCTCTCACCTCCATCGAGGTGGGGGAAGACCATGCTACCCATTGGTCAGCCACATTTCAGGCGCTCAAAGCTCAGGTAAATTTCATCTCTTTGGTTCCACCAAAGATGACCAAAGGACCATCTCAAAGATGATCATATATTGCACGTTCACTATCTGTGGTTAGCAGACGACCATACATTCACTCATTTTGCAGATCTCACCAAATTGGATGTAGTGATTTATTTTGTGGGAATGCACATGTGATCAATTAAATAAATAAATTGTCATTCTTACCTACACTGGTATTCGGCTTCAGTGTATTAAGTGAAATTGAGTTATTATTACAAAAAATGTGTTGTTCTGACAAGAATAACGAAGAATGTTGTACCTATTTTCAATGTCGGGCGGTACTGTACCCTTTCACCATCGGCTACCCATGCAGAAAAAAATGGCACGGTACTATCCTTGCAATGCGAGGGCAGTTCCGAACTTTTTTTTTTAAGAAAACTGTATTCGAACAAATGTAGCAAGTCATCATAATAACCAGGAGGAGACCTTAGCCCCTGGTGACCACAAATAGACGACCAAATGCTGTTAATTTACCAAATTATTGACACAGTTGTTGCATTATTGTACTCTCCACAATCCGGAGTAACGTACACATACAAATTTACAACAATCCAAATGACAAATAAAACCTTACATCATACAAATAAAAAATAATGGTGAGACAAAAATTTGCTTAATTACCAGGATCTCCATTATTTTTAGGGGTAATCCAAACTTCACTAATTCTATAACAAATAAAAAAATACTAATTGTACCCATAAAATTTTAAATAGCTCACCATCCAAACACAAAGCAAGTAATCTGACCTTCACAAATTGCATTGTAATAATCTTTACATGGCAATGTCTAAATACAAAACAAAATGAACAGAAGAAAGAAATTGCGTACACTAGTTACACGTAGAATGTCAGGCCCCATATCATTACCCTAAAATTTACGTCAAACCTACCGAGATATCAAACTGAGAAAAGAACAATGAAATATACCACAAGTTACACACTGGTTACGTAATATAGTCTGTCTAAGACATCATGTCATACCTCATTAACTATCATCACTTAAGCAATTACCACCACTACTCGACTGTGAGTTTAACCTTATCCTTGTCCACCAGTACAAATACCTGCTGCTGAGCTAGTCTGTCCATCAACTTTGATCAATACATGCAGTAAATAGTTAGCAATAAGTACATGAATCCACCGGTAGCTCTCGTATTTTACTCTACTGCTCATTTCGCTGTTGTTACATATGTAGACGACAAGAACTTGCATTTCGACTAGCCTCCGTTACACTTCAATGTGAAATTTCACCACTATGATAATGAAAATAAGTGGCTTTAGTCAACACACCAACTAGACATGACATCAAATTGCATCAGTTAATTCCGATATTTGTTGTGCAATGCAAACTCTTGTCCCCTGTGACTACCTTACTGACCAATGCAACAAGAGCCGCTACGTTAGTGTTATGCCACTAGCTAATAATTAAAGCATCCTTGTATCAAATATTTTAATAAACATGCTATGTGACCTTGATAACCCAGGACAACCAAAAAAAACACACTAACTATTCTAAACACATACGTTAATGAAATACAATTACACTTCCTGTCCCTTCAGGAATAAAACATATAAAAAATGTACACAGTTACAAATACGAATACATTATTCCCTGTCTTGCAAGTCACACGGAATCATTTCATTCTGTGATTTTCTTGGGGTCAAAAAGTTGCTGATAGTATTCCTAGAAACACTGTCTCTGGTTACCCAGACGAAAGTCTTTGTTGTTGTTGTGGTCTTCAGTCCTGAGACTGGTTTGATGCAGCTCTCCATGCTACTCTATCCTGTGCAAGCTTTTTCATCTCCCAGTACCTACTGCAACCTACATCCTTCTGAATCTGCTTAGTGTATTCATCTCTTGGTCTCCCCCTACGATTTTTACCCTCCACGCTGCCCTCCAATACTAAATTGGTGATCCCTTGATGCCTCAGAACATGTCCTACCAACCGATCCCTTCTTCTGGTCAAGTTGTGCCACAAACTTCTCTTCTCCCCAATCCTATTCAATACTTCCTCATTAGTTATGTGATCTACCCATCTAATCTTCAGCATTCTTCTGTAGCACCACATTTCGAAAGCTTCTATTCTCTTCTTGTCCAAACTATTTATCGTCCATGTTTCACTTCCATACATGGCCACACTCCATACGAATACTTTCAGAAATGACTTCCTGACACTTAAATCAATACTGGATGTTAACAAATTTCTCTTCTTCAGAAACGCTTTCCTTGCCATTGCCAGCCTACATTTTATATCCTCTCTACTTCGACCATCATCAGTTATTTTGCTCCCCAAATAGCAAAACTCCTTTACTACTTTAAGTGCCTCATTTCCTAATCTAATTCCGTCAGCATCACCCGACTTAATTAGACTACACTCCATTATCCTTGTTTTGCTTTTGTTGATGTTCATCTTATATCCTCCTTTCAAGACACTGTCCATTCCATTCAACTGCTCTTCCAAGTCCTTTGCTGTCTCTGACAGAATTACAATGTCATCGGCGAACCTCAAAGTTTTTATTTCTTCTCCATGAATTTTTATACCTACTCCGAATTTTTCTTTTGTTTCCTTTACTGCTTGCTCAATATACAGATTGAACAACATCGGGGAGAGGCTACAACCCTGTCTTACTCCCTTCCCAACCACTGCTTCCCTTTCATGTCCCTCGACTCTTATAACTGCCATCTGGTTTCTGTACAAATTGTAAATAGCCTTTCGCTCCCTGTATTTTACCCCTGCCACCTTTAGAATTTGAAAGAGAGTATTCCAGTCAACATTGTCAAAAGCTTTCTCTAAGTCTACAAATGCTAGAAACGTAGGTTTGCCTTTCCTTAATCTTTCTTCTAAGATAAGTCGTAAGGTCAGTATTGCCTCACGTGTTCCAGTGTTTCTACGGAATCCAAACTGATCTTCCCCGAGGTTGGCTTCTACTAGTTTTTCCATTCGTCTGTAAAGAATTCGTGTTAGTATTTTGCAGCTGTGACTTATTAAGCTGATAGTTCGGTAATTTTCACATCTGTCAACACCTGCTTTCTTTGGGATTGGAATTATTATATTCTTCTTGAAGTCTGAGGGTATTTCGCCTGTTTCATACATCTTGCTCACCAGATGGTAGAGTTTTGTCAGGACTGGCTCTCCCACGGCCGTCAGTAGTTCCAATGGAATATTGTCTACTCCGGGGGCCTTGTTTCGACTCAGATCTTTCAGTGCTCTGTCAAATTCTTCACGCAGTATCGTATCTCCCATTTCATCTTCATCTACATCCTCTTCCATTTCCATAATATTGTCCTCAAGTACATCGCCCTTGTATAGACCCTCTATATACTCCTTCCACCTTTCTGCTTTCCCTTCTTTGCTTAGAACTGGGTTTCCATCTGAGCTCTTGATATTCATACAAGTCGTTCTCTTATCTCCAAAGGTCTCTTTAATTTTCCTGTAGGCGGTATCTATCTTACCCCTAGTGAGATAGGCCTCTACATCCTTACATTTGTCCTCTAGCCATCTCTGCTTAGCCATTTTGCACTTCCTGTCGATCTCATTTTTGAGACGTTTGTATTCCTTTTTGCCTGTTTCACTTACTGCATTTTTATATTTTCTCCTTTCATCAATTAAATTCAATATTTCTTCTGTTACCCAAGGATTTCTACTAGCCCTCGTCTTTTTACCTACTTGATCCTCTGCTGCCTTCACTACTTCATCCCTCAAAGCTACCCATTCTTCTTCTACTGTATTTATTTCCCCCATTCCTGTCAATTGCTCCCTTATGCTCTCCCTGAATCTCTGTACAACCTCTGGTTCTTTTAGTTTATCCAGGTCCCATCTCCTTAAATTCCCACCTTTTTGCAGTTTCTTCAGTTTTAATCTACAGGTCATAACCAATAGATTGTGGTCAGAGGCCACATCTGCCCCTGGAAATGTCTTACAATTTAAAACTTGGTTCCTAAATCTCTGTCTTACCATTATATAATCTATCTGATACCTTCTAATATCTCCAGGGTTCTTCCATGTATACAACCTTCTTTCATGATTCTTAAACCAAGTGTTAGTTATGATTATGTTGTGCTCTGTGCAAAATTCTACCAGGCGGCTTCCTCTTTCATTTCTGTCCCCCAATCCATATTCACCTACTATGTTTCCTTCTCTCCCTTTTCCTACACTCGAATTCCAGTCACCCATGACTATTAAATTTTCGTCTCCCTTCACAATCTGAATAATTTCTTTTATTTCATCATACATTTCTTCAATTTCTTCGTCATCTGCAGAGCTAGTTGGCATATAAACTTGTACTACTGTAGTAGGTGTGGGCTTCGTATCTATCTTGGCCACAATAATGCGTTCACTATGCTGTTTGTAGTAGCTTACCCGCATTCCTATTTTCCTATTCATTATTAAACCTACTCCTGCATTACCCCTATTTGATTTTGTGTTTATAACCCTGTAGTCACCTGACCAGAAGTCTTGTTCCTCCTGCCACCGAACTTCACTAATTCCCACTATATCTAACTTCAACCTATCCATTTCCCTTTTTAAATTTTCTAACCTACCTGCCCGATTAAGGGATCTGACATTCCACGCTCCGATCCGTAGAACACCAGTTTTCTTTCTCCTGATAACGACATCCTCTTGAGTAGTCCCCGCCCGGAGATCCGAATGGGGGACTATTTTACCTCCGGAATATTTTACCCAAGAGGCCGCCATCATCATGTAATCATACAGTAAAGCTGCATGCCCTCGGGAAAAATTACGGCTGTAGTTTCCCCTTGCTTTCAGCCGTTCGCAGTACCAGCACAGAAAGGCCGTTTTGGTTATTGTTACAAGGCCAGATCAGTCAATCATCCAGACTGTTGCCCTTGCAACTACTGAAAAGGCTGCTGCCCCTCTTCAGGAACCACACGTTTGTCTGGCCTCTCAACAGATACCCCTCCATTGTGGTTGCACCTACGGTACGGCTATCTGTATCGCTGAGGCACGCAAGCCTCCCCACCAACGGCAAGGTCCATGGTTCATGGGGGGGACGAAAGTCTTTAAGTCACTCAAATCGGCATTTTGAACACGCACTGAACAGTAAAGTGTATCTCACATTAAACACAAATGTCATAGTCACTCTTAGAGTACCATCCACACAAATCTGGTCATCCAGAAATGGTCCTGCAACTACTATTATCCATGGTCCCACCTTTTCAGTTCATGGTGTAATTAAGTCTTAAGTTCCAGTAAACAGCACTTATTCCCTCACCAATTAAGGAAATGTCTCCTACTACAAATGCAAATGTCAATTTCCCACTTTAGTTTCTTGCGTTCATACAATAATTAGTCACCAAACAACAACTGTCCTCTTTAAGTATACCAAGTGTCCCACATGCAATTTACAAAGCATACTTAACAAGTCAGTGCTAAGAGTTTATGGATCCCACCGTTCAGTGGTCAAGACAAAACAAAACAATCGTCCTGTCTGCTAAAGACAAAATTTTTTCCACCACTCACAATGTGGAAAAACAAGTCCTTCACTTTCCACCTTATTGAGACATACAAGACGTCATCTTGTTTCACGGCTCCACAGCCCAGTACTAGTTAATAGTTGCTGTTAAAAAATGCTCGCCAGACTCTGCCGCGCATCGATCATTCTGCTGTCGCGCCGCCGCCGCACAAACCGTTGAGCAGAAAAACCACCCGCTGTATCCTCCGCGGGATACTGTCTCCAGTCGTAAGGGTGGCACAACTTACGAATGGCCAGTGGTAGCTGCGTGTCGCCCCAGGCCGTTGTCCTCTTGTAGCAGGCGCGTGGATTGTACCCCGACCGACAGTGGAGTGGGGAGCGCCGCGGCTCTGTCGCCTCTCCTATGGCGACGTCTGCTTGGCCTCCTTCATTTTTATGTAGGTACAGGCGCGTTCCGCGTGGGCACCTCAGTACTACGACATCCAATCAGTCAGACCCTTCCGTGCATCTCACAACATTACAGAAAAAAGGATATTCTTACAGTATTTAAATACTCATTGATTACCTGTATGATCTATTAGATACATTGGTAATAAAAGAATCTTTGTTCTAAAAAACATAAAATCATACACCCTAGTTTTCTACACATACAACATCAACATTTATGCCTTTTCTATATACAGCCCACACTTGTGCTACTGGTTGTACCTGTTGTCCCTCATACAAAACATGGAAATGTTAAAAAAAGGGAATAAGAAATAATCTATACAGCTTATAATTACAATATCAGATAGTAGACTACTTTAACATCCTGTCACAGTGAACATATTAGAAAGTGTTGATTCAAAACTACAATATACAACGCACCTTTGTGCTTATGACAGACTGAAATTAATTCCCCTTGAAAGTGTTTAACAAAAAAAAAAGAAAGAAACAATCTGTACAACTCATGATTACCTACCACATAATGTTAAATAGTAAACTACTTTAACATCCTAACACAATAAACATTTTAGAAACAGATGGCTCTAAATCTACAACATACAATGCACCTTTGTGCTTGTGACAGACAGAAATTAGTATCTCTTTACATATTTTACCTTTTATTATATATTACAACATTTCTAGGACATGTATGTACCATCCACATGACGTCATATCCTGACCTGCCATCGAGGTTCATCCAAATCAAACAATAAAGCCCAATAATGTTTTAGTTATGGATTGGTAGCATCCTCTTTACAGGAGTGTGCGGATTGATCACACTACTCTACGACTCTCACTCAACAGACACCACATTTTCCTTCTCATTCAATCCATTAATACACCAACAGAATAGGTCTAGAAGTCAGCTAACCTTAACACCACCACACTCACGTCAACATACCATACCTTTGCTCCCTTATACTCAACCACACGGCACATGGCGTTGTTTCGGAGATAGCATTCGAGTCTCCGATTTCGTCCTTTCACTCCGGCACTTCTCTCCATCGGCTTACCTCTGCATTCACTTTACCGATTATTCATCCTGCTAAATATCAACTTAGAATTGCGACATTTCATCTAAGAACAAAAAAATGTGTCAATAAATCGTTTTCTTCGAGGTACTTCATAATTTTCGAATGCAGTATATGTTCCAAAACCCTACTGCAAATCGACGTTAGTGATATAGGCCAGTAATTTAGAGGATTACTCCTACTTCCCTTTTTGGGTATTGGTGTGACTTGTGCAATTTTCCAGTCTTTAGGTACGGATCTTGCACTGAAGTACGCTTCATATTTCGAACTTCTGTAAAACTACGCCAATCTTGGGGATTTTGAGTTCTTTTAAATTTCCACATACTTTTTCGTTGCTTCTGCAAAAACGATGTGACCCGTTTTGTGTACCATGGGGGATCATTACCATCACTTATTAATTTATGTGGTGTATATCTCCCAGTTGCTGTCGACACTATCTCTTTGAAAGCATTCCACAACTTTTCTACATTTACGTGATCAGTTCAGAAGGAGTGAAGACTGTCTCTTAAAAAGGCGTTAAGAGCATTTTTATCAGCTTTTTTAAATAGATGCACTTTGCGTTTCTTTTTGATGGTTGTAGGTGTTACGGTATTCAGCCTAGCAGCAACTGCCTTGTGGTCGCTAATCCCTGTATTCGTCACAGTACTCACTATTTGTCCAGGATTATTTGTTGCTAAAAGGTCAACTATGCTTTCGCAACCATTTACGCTTCGAGTGGGCTCATGAACTAATTGTTCAAAACAATTTTCTGAGAAACCATTCAGTACAATTTCGGACGACGTTTTATGCCTGCCGCCGGCTTTAAACGTATAATTTTTCCAACCTATCGAGGGTAGATTAAAGTCATCACCGACTATAATTGTATGAGCGGGGTACTTATTTAAAATGAGGCTCATGTTTTCTTTGAACTGTTCAGCAAGTATATCTTCTGAGCCGGGGGGGGTCGGTAAAACGATCCAATTAATAGTTTACTCCGATAGTCAGGTATTACCTCTACCCATACTATTTCATACGAACTATCTACTTCAATGTCGCTACAAGGCAAACTACCTCTGACAGCAATAAATACTCCACCCCCAACTGTATTTAATCTATCCTTTCTGAACACTGTTAGATCGTTTGAAAAAATTTCGCCTGAACTTATTTCCGGCTTTAGCCAGCTCTCTGTACCTACAATTATTTGAGCTTCAGTGCTTTCTACTAGGCCTTGGAGCTCTGGTTCTTTCACAACACAGCTACGACAATTTACAACTTCAATACCAATCGTTTCTACAACAACCTTACTGTGTTTTACCTGCCCACTTTTAGATGGAGGTCCCTTCTGTGGTTCTCTGAGACCCTCTAACCTAAAAAACCGCCCAGTCTCTTCCACACAGCCCCCTCTACGCGTGTAGCCGCCTCCTGTGTGTAGTGGACTCCTGACCTATTAAGTGGAACCCGGAAATCCACCACCCGAAGGCGCAAGGCAAGGAATCTGCATCCTACACGGTCACAGAACCGCCTGAGCCTCTGATTCAGACCGTCCACTCGGCTCTGCACCAAAGGACCACAATCGATCCTATCGACGATGCTGCGGATGGTAAGCTCCGCCTTAATCTCGGAAGCCAGACAGGCAGTCTTCACCATTTCCGCTAGCCACCCGAAACCAGACAGAATCTGCTCCGATCCAAAGCGACACACGTCATTGGTACCGACATGAGCCACCACCTGCAGTTGGCTGCACCCTTCATGGCATCCGGAAGCACGCTTTCCACATTCGGAATGATTCCTCCCTAATGCACACGGAGTGCACGCTGGCTTCCTTCCCGTACTTGGCAGCCATGTTCCTAAGGGGCCCCATCAGGCGCCTAACATTCGAGCTCCCAACTACCAGCCAACCCACCCTCAGTGAATGCCCAGACCTTGCGGGCCGAGAAGCTTCCTCTGGAACAGGGTGGACGACTGCATCCGGCTCAGAGGCATCGTCAGCCACGTAACGGCAATATCTGAGGCAGCGTACATTTGATCTAGGACGAGGTGAAGTGGTTTTGAGGAAAGGGAATACTGTCCACATTAAGTTCGACGACCAGTTGATCCCAGCTCTACTACCGTCTAAATGTGTACAGATATACATGTCAGAACGACAAGAAGGAAGAACAAGTCGACACTGCGGGTAGGGGAGAGGACACGGATGAGAATGAAGTCTTAATGGGAGAAATAAAGGAGAAAATATAAGAAAAAGTTGAAGCAATAAATAATATAACGTCCGACCTCGCAAAGAATTTCATGAATTACTAGTAGAACACGCGGAAGTCTTCATTCCCAAGACAGGATCAATAAAGAACTTTGAATATGAATTCCGTGTACGTCCTCACAACCAGTTTCGTGTGCCTCCTTACCCAATCCCCATGGCACATCGACACAAAGTAGAAGCTGAAATTACGCGAATGCTGAGTGAAAGAATAACAGAGCCTACAGCCTCAGCCTATATTAAACCGTTTTATGTATTTAACCGTATGGCTAGGGCCCCCGTCGGGCAGGCTGTTCGCCGAGTGCCGGTCTTTCAAGTTGACGCGACCCGCAGTCGATGAGGATGATAGGATGATGATGAGGACAGCCCAACACCCAGTACCTGGGCGGAGAAAAATCCCCGACCCAGCCGGGAATCGAACCCAGGCCCAGAGGATTGACAATCCGCCACGCTGACCATTCGGCTACCGGGGGCGGACAATAACCCGTTAAGAGTCGTCGATAAGGCAGATGTTAGTATTCGTTTAGTCTTGGACTCGTGACAAATTAATACCATAATAGAACCCGAAACAGACAGACCGGAAATATTAGAGGAACTCTTACAAAACTTCCATGGAATATCAATCTTATCAGCGGTGGATCTAAAATAGAATTTCTGACAAATTGAGCTCCACCCAAATTTCAGACAGTACACAGCCTCTTTAGCTTTTGGAAGATGTTATCGGTTTTGTCGTTTAAATTTTGGTTTGAACATTTTGTCTGCCGCATTCTTTAGGGAGCTGGACGGCATACTAAGCGATAATTTGAAACGTCATGTCACCAGCTACGTGGACGATTTGCTGATCGCGGAGGAATCTTGGGGAGAGCACAACGCGGTCCGCGGTGAGCTCATAGCGACATTCAAGAAATACGGAGTGACTATCAGTATCAAAAAATCGAATTCTGGGACGTCCTGTGTCAAATTCCTCGGACATATAATCACGTATGACGGCACTGCACCAAATCCCGAAAAGATCGAAGCGATTTAAAAGTTTCCCATTCATACGACAAAGAAACAGTTAAGGGGGTTTTTAGGGATCATAAAATTTTACAACCGCTTCATACATGTCAAAACTCAGATCAGTTCTAAGTTGCACCAGGTTACAGGGAAGAAGATTTCTTGGGAATAGGATGAGGCGGTAGAATCTGAATGGAAAACATTGAAATTGGCATTACTGTCGTCGTCAATAGCGGCGAGCAGCGAGACATCTCAGCGTAACAGGAATTAGGTAAAGGGAACTGTATGAGGCAATAAATGTACCATATACTAGGATAAGCTAAACTTTAGGATTAAGCAATAACCAGACACTTAACAATGTGTGAGTTTACTACCACAAGCAGCAATGTATGGCGCACGCCAGTTGGAACAGTATTTTTCAGGTCACCAAACCACAGACCCGAGATGGAGGGACGACGGGCGAGGAAACGTAGAATAGTTGCATATTCTGTATAGCTCAGTAAACTTCAACTTGCATAATTACGAAATGTATTAAAAGACATAGGTTCTAAATCGGTAGCAAAGGATATTTCAATCTTGAGCATGTCTGCTGTCGATCTATGTAAGTAATATTAATGTTAGTGCAGGTCAGCACATTTACTTGCTTATCCCACACATATCAGTTGTCACACAACATGTACAGTAGTGAGATCGATCTCTACACAAATGATAGGATAAATACCGTATTTTCATATCTAGATTAGATACACGCAGATTTTTGTTATAATAATAGCCATAGATTTATTCCTATAAATTAAAATAAGAGTATCTGAAAAAACAGACCGTCATTGTTTCCTTATGTAAATTTATTGTAACACAGAAGGTCATGGTAGAAAGTTAGGCGTAAGATTCTTTTGTTAGGAATATGCAGATGACGGGTGTTGTGGCGACGCAGAGGCCAATGGGAGCAAAATGAAAAGCTCATCGGCTGCCTGTAAGAAGGAGTAGCGCTCCTGTAGACGAGGAGGAAGCGAGAGTGTCCGGTGCTGTCACCGGGCCTTTTACCTGAGGGATTAGGCGGGGATCAACTCGCGGGGCCACAAGCGAAAGTGAGGCAGGCAGTTGACGCTGTCACGTGACCAGCACACAACATCCACGACAGCAGCCGTCTGAAGGGAATCCCTGCAGCAGGCCACCTTACCGTGGGTACACGAAGAGATCACGCACGGTGACAGAACCTCCTCCTCATGTGTCTCAGGACAGGAAGGGACACAATATGCTTACCTCTTTGAGTTTCTACAACTCACTAGCTTCGGCCGATCTGCATACACAAAGCAGTATCGTGGCGCAAACTCTAATAAATGGTTTGTCACATTTCTAACTTCTCCTCTCACTAAGAGAGCAGTCGTAGCAATCGTCCACAAATGGACTGATCTGTTGTTCCTAGTTCGATCCTGTATGGATGACCTCACACACTGGTGGAGTCACTCTACATGCCATCATCCCTTGTCGACCTTCAATATTGGGAAACGTAAAGTACTGTCTATAGACAGCTGAGATCCTGCTTAGTGATGCGTCCCAACTGATACACCTCAGAGACAATATATGTGGGTCTTGCTGCAATCTCAACAGTGTACTGCAGATGCTCCAGCAAACCCTATTGCTGTGGCAACAACGTAGGAACAACACCAGACACTTAACACTGTGTGACATCAGTACAGTGGCCCCATCCCAAAAGCCTCCCTCCGATGCTGAAGACATGGAACCACGAGCATCAATTCATATGACTCAATAGACCAACCCCCTCAGAGAAACCAATGAAATTGTGAAATGTAACGTGCTTCGTCTATTTCTAACAATGTGATTAAGTGTCTCATTCTCACCACAGTTGTGAACAATGGGCAATGTGCAAGCACAACTTGATACCCCATGAACATCTTTCTTAAATTTCTTTCTCTAGTGGATTTTTTTTTAATAATGTATGTTATACCTTGTATATGTTTGTGTTTTCCATTGTAATTCTTATGTAATTTTTAGACTAGAGCACACAAAATACTAAGATCACTCATGGAATATTAACAAACAATTGTGTTACACAGAGGTCAACTACATGTTGACATCAGATGTGTACTTGTCCGTGCTATACATAAATTTATCTTGCATCTATGTATATTTATGATACATGACAGTATGCTACACATGAACATAAACAGTGTACTTGGGATCACTTAGTTAAATGTGACTCTTTTATGACATTGTTCCCTACACCATGTTTTTTAGTTCTGTATCTAATTGTTTACACATATGTGACACTAATATCGATGTACAGCTACACTACCATTCTCTGTGTGTATGCAAACAGCGTGCCTGAAATCCCCATAAACCGAGCGCCGCCACACGACAGGTCTAGAGAGACTTCCTAGCAATCGCCCCAGTTGTACAACCGACTTTGCTAGCAATGGTTCACCGACAAAATACGCTCTCATTTGCCGAGACGATAGTTAGCATAGCCTTCAGCTACGTCATTTGCTACGACCTAGCAAGGCGCCATTACCCGTTACTATTGATACTGAATCATGTACCGTCAAGAGCGACGTTCACCATTAATGAATTAAAGTTAAGTATTCCACCAGCTACGTCCCTCTTTTCTAAATTCTAATTTCCTTGTCCTGTTCCAGACCTCACGCCAGCCTGCGTGAGCTAAAACGCGTGCCTTTCGGCTTCCTCTAGTAACACGGTGTTGGCTCTCCTGCCAACCACAACAGGCTACAAGTCCCAAACTATTAAAACACTCTCGTGCCTGACCACTCTGACTAGGCAGATTTCAGTGGAGATGCCAGAGATTCTGAATCTGACATCAACATTTCAAAAGAGCTGACGGCGGGGTTAGGGATTTCCTCTGCCTCTTGATGATTGGGTGTTGTGTGCTGTCCTTAGGTTAGTTAGGTTTAAGTAGTTCTAAGTTCTAGGGAACCGATGACCATAGATGTTAAGTCCCATAGTGCTCAGAGCCATTTGAGCCATTTGAAATGAGCTGAGATAAGACTGAAGTAGGTCAGATGTACTGCGCCCAGTTGACATATTGTCAGCTGAAAATATTAGTGAAGAACAGAATATTGAGCAAAATCAGGATCAACCAGTCATGTCTATGATGAGATTATTAATGCAGGAATTCGATCCAAGACAAAGAAAATTAGATGCAAAATTAGATGGCAGTTTAATTGTAACTAATCAATAGTTAGAAGCGGGTTTAAGGGAAACAAATCAGAAGTTAAAAGCAGGGCAAGGAGAAACTAGAAATTATGAATAACTGAAGAAACAAAACAGTTGCTTAAAAATTTAAATGAGCATCAGAGTAAAATACAGGACAGGTTGGGGAAATAAATTAGGCACTGTATGGAGCACCTTAGAGCTCATGGATCTTTTAGTACTCAAATAAGCGAGGAAGTTAGTATAACTGACAACATGTAAGTTAAAGATACTGAGGCATGTAAAGAAAACCCCAACAGCAGTGCATGACATTAGAAAGCGTTACAAATGGACAATGTAAGTAGTAGGACAAAGTATGTACGACCCCACTCTGTATAGTTACCAGATTTATTCAAGATGGCGGACCCAAGATGGCGGCTATAGATGTGGCAACATCGAACTGATGTCGTGGCAGAAAGATCAAATTTTGGCGCGAAAATAAGTCAATTGGGCTATCTCCACTGTACTAACACCCCTCCCTCCCCTTTCTATCTCCCTGCCCATACCCTCCCCCTCCCATCCCCAACCCTCTCCTCACCCATCTGGAAATTGTCTGCAAAAGGACTCAGTCTGTGCAGGGCTGCCAGATAGGATGAACATAAGTCTTCATATTGTATGCACTGTTTATTTAACTTGAGTATGATCACCATGAGCTCCAGAGTCCAACTGAACTAGTTCACTGTACTTCCACCAGAGCGCACTGTCCTCCCTCCTCCCTCCTGTTGTGTAATCCAAGATGATGGTCTGGGGAAAAATGGAGGGAAGAAAAGGTGGTCCATGTCTAGCTGCTGGACTGGGAGTATAGACATAATTGTTTACTGTGTTCAATGGATGAGGTATCTGTGCTGGAGAAGGAGAAGCATATTAGCTGTAACCATGCATCTGATGAATGTGTCGATAGCAATACTATTTCATTAAGATGAATACACTTCATGAAATAATGAAGTTGCAGCACGATGGCGCTACTTTAACATTCACGACTCATGCCGATAAATTCGTGTTTTGTGACTGTAGATCATTTTATAAATGTACAGTCAGTCTTCCAAAGCTCAAGAGGCAATTCTTTCACACCAATGTGAATGCTCCCTGCCTCCAGAGACCATGTGGGGGCTTACGGCATGAGCACGCAGTAGCGACCTTCCTCATCCTTTCCATCCCTGGCGCACGGATACCCTTTGTGGTTGAACGAAAACTTTTTCAGGAGTAATTACATCTGGTGTTGCAGAATATTGTGACATACATTACTTGAAGGTGTCACAGGGATTAAATGTGCCACTGCACAAAGAAAGAGAGAGAGAGAGAGCTATGCAGATGACGCGAGAATGTTTAGACAACTACACGTTTCATCTCTTGGAACACCACTAACCGCCACACTTGAACACGGACTCTAAAAAGATCGTGAAACACTTGTGAAACCATCCTAGAGACACTTCGCCCGCTTTTGTGAGAAATACCCTTGTCTTTGAGCATGGGCTGCTTCAGGTGTTACGAAATACACTTTCAAAACAGATCGCTGCCCAGTAGTTTGCTTCAGTTTTGCGATGTATACTGCCACGCTAGAACATGGAGTCTAAAAGGACCGCTGCTCATTTGTGAAATCTCCCTGGGACACTTGACACGCTTTTGTGGAAAACAGATCTCGAAACCGATATCAGGTACAATGCCTGATTTTACATGGAAAAACGATGATATTTGGAAGTCGAAATAAATGTCTCTGTAACTCTAAACAGGACGCTCACCACTTTTCGAGTTTTAGCTGCTTGTCTGCTGGCACTGCCAGAGAGAAAGGAAAATTACTGAGTCTTTCAGATGCCGTGGTTCATCACTTTTCTGGAATGGTGAGTGGGCTTCGTTTTATTTTTACTGCTGCTGAAGTCAGGGAAGTTATTTTCCTCACTTCTCGAAGTACACACTGGCGTCTAAGCACACACGGGAAAATCAGACCAAACACACAAACAGAATTCGAAGCACTGTCGTATATACGAGAAGATGGTTGATATGGAATTTCTCTAAATCCACAATGGCACATGAGGGACAGCACCCCATCAGAGATGGGTGATATGCTTGCACATGTCTCTGAACACTCGAACAAAGTAGACATCATATGACTCTCAGATGTCACAGCACTTCCCGTAGATACGTTTCCCCCATCTTGTTCAAATGAGTGTGTAGAGGCTCCTACGTCCAGCGTAAAGGATGTCTTGTGAATGAAGCCATCTAGTTCGCTCTTACTGAATTTACCCCCCAACTGCTGCTGCTGGTGGTGTGGCAGAACCGTCGGCCACTTTTTTCTGCAGACAGACAAATTACGAGACTTTCAGCGGAAAAACTATGTTTACAGATCAACAAAAACATCGAGCATTCATCTTCCCTCAGAACTAAACCCTGCGAAACTGGCCTACAGATCATAAAATAGTGGAACTATTGCCAAAGATAGTTCCTCAATTACACTACTCTGCTATTGTCTAGGAAAGCTTAGATTTTTCAGTGTGAAACCGATCTTCAACCGGGCGATATCAGTGCATACCATATCGACGTAGTAAACAAAATTCGTATCCTGCACCATATAAAATCATCACTTCTGCATCCTGCATATAGCTATCGACCACGAGACACACAGACATATACCGTGAAGACAAACAGATTTCCCCCCTCCCCCCCACAAGAAAAGGTACATGCACTGTACATATAGTCGCAGCACTAGATATTTCCCACTAAGTCGGTCAGTCATCCACCGTGGCCAACGGTCATAAGTTAACTGCTCCCGCACACATGCTGGCCCGACGCATGATCAGAGCGCCCTCCATGGACATTAGCCACTCTCCAAACTGTGGTTCAAGGGCTGGGCTGGTTCCTCCGAGCACAGAGACTTTACTGTTTCTGTCCCCAACATGCTTGGTTCCTTCCTTGCTTGCTGCCACGATTTCTGCACCACTCTCCATACTCTGATATTACAAGAACATCATAATAACTGATGATTGTCGAAGTAGAGAGGATATAAAATGCAGACTGGGAATGGCAAGAAAAGCGTTTTTGAAGAAGAGAAATTTGTTAACATCGAGTTTTGTTTTATTATCGGGAAGTCTTTTCTAAGGGTATTTGTATGGAGTGTATCCATGTATGGATGTGAAACATGGAAAATAAGTAGTTTAGACAAGAAGAGAGTAGAAGCTTTCGAAATGTGGTGCTACGGAAGAATGCTGAAGATTAGGTGGGTAGATCACGTAACTAATGAGGAGGTACTGAACAGAATTGGGGAGAAGAGGAATTTGTGGCACAACTTGACTAGAAGAAGGGATCGGTTGGTATGACATGTTCAGAGGCATCAAGGGATCACCAATTTAGTACTGGAAGGCAGTGTGGAGGGTATAAATCGTAAAGGGAGACCAAGAGATGAATACACTAAGCAGATACAGAACGATGTAGGGTGCAGTAGTTAGTTGGAGGTGAAGAAGCTTGCACAGGATAGAGTAGCATGCAGAGCTGCATAATACCCGTCTCTGGACTGAAGACCACAACAACAACAACATGTATTTTCACATGGTTTGCCAGAATATATCACACCATTTACGTGACAGTTCTCGATATCATGCGCATAGCACTAAGCTACCAATCGCTTGCATAGAATATTTCCGAAGATAAAGAGTGGAAATTATTTCTCTATAAACCTGAAACTTTAGTGAGGTGCAGCGAGCTGCAACGTGTTACAACCCACTGAATAACTAGAAACGTACCTCGTCTGCGAAGATCTTTACGTGGAAACTTGAAGAAACAGAGGAAACTGGTAGTTCCTCTCTCTAATACCGATGTCAATGATATAACAGATTCCAAATCATCTTTCAGCTTTGCAAAGTCAACCAAAGTGTAGCGCATGTCCAGAAAACCAGAAAACGACACTTCCACTTGTCTTTCACCATCTAAATGCACGTGACACACACCACAATTGTTGTTCTTTCAACCAAACTTTCCAGCGCAAACATATGCCCGTATTGAATCTTCTCAAATTTCTACAGAGAACAGACGAAGGCTGTCCAGCACATACTGAGTATTAGTTCGCTTTTTACCCATCTAGAGGGCGACACGGTTAGGTCCGCTGCATTCTTGTATCCCAGTCCGTCCAGTTTGGATGGCTCCCGCCGTAAGCTGAAATGTGAATCGTTCCGGCCACAGGCTATCGCCGTAACGCGGGCTCTCGCAACGCAGCCAGAACCGTCCTGTTAAACCAGCTACATATATTTTAGCACTTCACTTACGATTGCAGTCTCGATCTGACATTCAACAATGAGCGAATTATCGGAAATACTCCCTCCTGACCGCCGTGGCTGTGGAAATATAAAAATCGATATACTTCTTATGACTGGACATAATTTTTCACGTAAAAAAAATCTTTCATCCTTCTTACAGCTATCGTAGTTTTCCACGTCAGATCAACACCTGCCTTACGACAGGGCATAGTTATCTTTTTTGCACATGTCGGAACACACACACAGTTTATAAGCCTGGTGATAACAGGGAATATATCACAAATCCCCGACCAAGAATAATACTTCTCAAATAACTAATTGCTGGTGATGCGAAACAATAGTGAGCGAAAATCTGCGCTGGATGGACATGCCTCATTTGTTTTTTTGTAAGTGGTGCCAGTGTGTCTTAGGAACAGAGACGTAATCGTCTTACAAGCGACCAGCTATTAAAAAACAAGATTGCAACTACTATGTCACTGTCACAAGCGGTCGTGGTTCTACCGGGCACACAAGTATCGCTAACGATATCCATGTTAAGAACTATACAAGCTTTATAGATCGAGGTATCGTACTGCTTCCGAATAAAGTGGTTTTCCGAATAAATACCGTGATATTGAGTATAGACAGTGGTTGCTGGGGTGTGTATTAACAGACCGAAAGTGCAGGTGCACGTTGATACAGAGAATGTTTGGGTAACAGACATGAATGCACCCTGAGGGCTCGCACAGAAATATTTAAGTGCTCGTTTTTCCCGCGTGCCGTTCGAGAGTGGAACGGTAGAGAGATGGCTTGAAGGTGATTCATTGAACCCTCTGCCATGAACTTTGTGTGAATAACAGAGTAATCACGTAGATGTAGATGTAGGGACGCAGATATCCTTCAGACTGCAGTAGCTGCAAGTAGTTTGATGACACACAGCAAAGCAGTAGCAAAATTCTTGTCCTTCTTCCAGTTCCCGCACTATCTTTTTCTACTCCTACCTCGTATTGCAGGACAACACTTCGCTTGATACTAGTCTTACACATAGTACACTGTTGGCAGAGTTACGACAAAATGCCCGCATTTGCGCAGAATGGTCAAGAAAGGTGGTCCTGTCGCATTAACTCAGCTCATCCTGTTTCTCTACTGATTGCAGAAGGTGGTAGACATAGCACTCTCCGACTTGTGTGCAGTTTCGACTTAAATTGGAACGATCACATGTCACATGGACGAAGCTGCAGGGCAGGGAAAGGGGGTGGGGGCAGAGACTGAGTAACAGTTACAAGATCCATGGGGGCTGCCTAAAAAACCACGTTGGAGTTTTACTGAAGACGTTAGGTACGAAAAATGTGACCCGTTACGAGATATGAGAGTACTGCCATGAATATGATTTGTGGTGTCACCGCCAGACACCACACTTGCAAGGTGGTAGCCTTTAAATCGGCCGCGGTCCGTTAGTATACGTCGGACCCGCGTGTCGCCACTGTCAGTGATTGCAGACCGAGCGCCACCACACGGCAGGTCTAGAGAGACTTACTAGCACTCGCCCCAGTTGTACAGCCGACGTTCATAGCAATGGTACACTGACAAAATACGCTCTCATTTGCCGAGACGATAGTTAGCATAGCCATTTACTACGACCTAGCAAGGCGCCATAGCATTTGATATTGAGATTATAACATGTACCGTCAAGAGCGATGTACACCAATTGTGGATTAAAGTTAAGTATTATATCAACTACGTACTTTATTTGCTACTATTAATTCCCTTAACTGTTCCAGACCTCGCGCCAGTCAGCGTGTAATTAAACGCGTGCATTTCGGCCTCCTCTAGCAACACAGTGTTGGCTCTTCTGCCAACACTTCATGATTCACTAGCGGCTGTGATCATTAAAAGACATCTCCATAGCATCCGCCGCAGTTATGAGGTTGAATGGAAAGACTAAATTCGAAATTGCAGACAGCATCACTACCAGAAGGGTAGCACTATAGATCTCAATAGCCAGTGTACATTTCTTATGACGTCAATCTAGAGTTGCATTTTTTGAGGGATTCATCGCATAGCACACCATCTACGGTATGTGATCATTCTCAATCAATCGCAGAGCCTATGACATGGCATCGGGACAGAATGTGTTATAAATACTGGAGAAACATCTACCGGTGGCTTGAGGAAATTGCAAATACTGGCTTCATACAAATACTGGCTTCCTTACCCGAATCACTTTCTAAATTCGGACAGCTTCCAGGACTAGGCCCGACCGCTTGTGGACCCAACTTCGAACATAGAACACATCTTTGGACTTAACGCGTGGTCGGTCCACCTGCGAGCCTTATCCCAGATGTGACATGTAGTGGATCCAACTCTGAACATCGGTCTGGATATATAGTGCACGGCAGATCCACACTTGAACGCTAACTCGGATGTGGAATATTGTGGATCTGCATCCCAACATCACTCCATACAGTATGCATGGCGGATACACCTTCAAATCCTACCCCAGACATGGCACATTGTGGACCGAAGTCCCAACATCACTCAGGATATAATGCGCAGCGGATCCACACTTGAACGCTAACTGGGGTCTACTGCGGGTCCTAGGAACCATCTGCAACACATGCACATACACAGACATACAGAAAACAGAGCAGACGCTCTGCAAATGTGGAATATGTGGGGTGGAGGCAAACGGATACAATCGAGTACAGTGCTATACTATGCCTCCCGATCAGTGCATTTGCACTAGGTGTTGGCAGCTGTACTACATTTACAAGCAATTTTAGAACACGGAACGAGAGATTATGTCATGATCTGATGGGCAGAACTGACATAAAAACATCGATAGAATTACGGAAAATATGTACATATTGATGGAATATACATCGAAATGCAGGGAGACTAAGGAAGTACTTGCTTGTCTTCTGATTGGTGCAAAAAAAATTGTACATGGGAACAAGCATGCGACAGCAAGAGGTATCCGAGGAAATGTCGACATGGAAGCGAAGGGCGCCAGGGAAACAGTCACTTTTTTCCGTCGAGGCAGCATTCTACTGTATGTCTACTGAGGTAACAGTGATACACGTGAGTTGACTACTGTATTTGACGCTTTTCAGGAAGACAGAGAACCATCTGCATCTAAATTTATATGAATCTGCGTTAAAGGACGACATAGAGTGGATGGATTGGTCGGTTGACATGGAGTTGTAACGAGGTACGATTTAATGGTAGGCTAATTATGCATTCTAGAGAGAGAGAGAAAGGGGGAAGTTTCTGCTGGTCATTTGACCATTTTTTCCTTCTGTTCTGTCAGGATGCATCTGTTGTGTGATATAGCCTGCATTCAACTCGTATATAACTGCGTGTTCTGTGTGGCTCTTAGAGCAGTGTCTGCTTGTGATCGTTAACAGTAAACCTGTCGGTCATCAGAGGACTACCATCTCATGTGTGATGAAACATGACACACTGACATACACGAACGAAGATTTATGCGATGTACTCCATTCTCCTGTCACATCTTGGGTGCCGGACGCTGTGGTCGAGCGGTTCTAGGCGCTTCAGTCTAGAACTATGCAGCTGCTATGATCGCAGGTTCGAATTCTACCTCAGGCACGGATGTGTGTGATGTCTTTAAGTTAGTTAGGTTTACTTAGTTCTAAGTCTAGGCGACTGATGACCTCAGATGTTAAGTCCCATATGCTCAGAGCCATTTGAACCACTTTTGAGCATCTTGGGTGTAAAATCGATACTTCAGTTTCATAAATAAGGTGTTGGTGAGACACTGCAATCCCCGTGTATGCACCTGCTTGACAGATGTGTTGTTTACAGAGTTAGTGGCAGCGTGACTTGTAATTTCACATGCCGGACGCCGAGTGCTGTGCGTTTATCTTTTTCCATGTAAGAGGTATTCTCCATTACTAACGATCATTTTATGTAGGACTGATGCGGGTATAGTATAATTTCTGAGCCGTAATCGGACGTGAACAGTGGATGCTATACGTCTCTGGAAAGCTACATTGTGCACATATTACACAGGGCCACTGTTTTACGGAAGTAGCTTTTACGTTTTACCGTTTGTTATCATAGTTCATCGTAGAGAAACCTGCAGGGAAGATGTATCTCCTGCACTGCAGATACATTTCTTACATTGGAATGTTAACAGCGCTGCATTCCACTTGTCTGATAGGTCGGAAACTGATCTAATATTATAGCCTGTTGTAAGTGTAGAGCCATTTGTCCTTAGAAGTGCGTGTGTTTATGTTCTCTCTTACCAGTACCCTCCTGGTACTGATCCCAGACTCTAGAACAATACTTTAAAATTGATAGCATAGTTGATTTACGTAAGATGCTTCGAACTCCATCCGCAAGGAGCTCCATCATGCATAAAAATCACCTGTTTCTTGTTCTTCTTAAACGTCTGCTATTACATCACAACACTTTCAATTCTGTTACTATACATCGATAAGGAGTGCTAACCTCCTCGACATGGGCGCATCTGGGAGAAATCTTGTGCAATTGGATGAGCTAGGACTCGGCAAGCTCCATTCATTCACGAGACGTGGAATGCAGCGGTCTACTTCTGGTCAGCTGCAGGTTAAATTGGTAACGGTGCTGCAGTGCGGGCTGGTCAAAGATAGTGCGAGGGGGCATTTCAGTCTGTAATTTTATCCTAAGACTGTGAGAATGCTGTGACTCCCATCCACATAAAGATACATCGTAAATTTTGCACTATGCTCGAGGTGCTTGGAATATGTAGAGCACTGTCTGGTATACTTTGGTGATGTGTGTGTTCTAGAATTAACAATGAATGGACGTACTGAACAGTCCTTTATCTACAGTGGCAATGATAATCGCAAAATAGAGAATGGGCTGTTTAGCCGTGATACTGAAACTGAGAAATATTCTGTCGCATCATTGGTTGGTGTTGAAATTACTGTAAAATTACTAACATTGTTTGCACTATCAGCTGTGATGCTTATTATTACAGCACATCGACGGTGTCTTTTCCACCCCATCCGTCCACTGGTACACAGTTGGTTACCACATGATGATTGGCTAACATCGCTTGTTTGAGATGGAGAAAGAGTTTTGGTGGAGGAGCAACACCTTCTAGGGATAGCTAGCACCGAAACAATGATCGTGTACATGATTGGAATATGAGGAATCAGTAGAAACGGAACGCAGGGCCATCAGCTCTTCTGTCACCGTGACAGATGAGTTTAAATGTAGAGGTCGTCAGTCACCTTCGGACAGCAGTTTGGAAACCCTCCTCAGCTGGCTGTTGTGGCCGAGCGTTCTAGGTGCTTCAGTTCGGAACCACGCTGCTGCTACGGTCGCAGGTTCGAATCCTGCCTCGGGCATGGCTTTGTGCGATGTCTTTAGTCTAGTTATGTTTAAGTAGTTCTAAGTCTAGAGGACTGATGACCTCAGATGTTAAGTCCCTTAGTGCTTAGAGCCATTTGAAGCAAACCCTCCACAACACTTCAAAACTCTTCCAGTTTCCTTGTGTTGTAACTGTCTTTTATTTAAAATCATCCAGTGTGTGTGGTGTGTTATGGTAGCAGCAATAACAACATGATTTACACCGTGCGACATCTAGTTTTCTGCGAGAGGCAATGGAACGTGTTGATGTCAGTTTAGAACCTGACACAGACCTCGAAGTTGTGGCGGAAAAACAAAATGTATGGCAGTGTACAAAGCGTGTTGCAGTAGAAACAAAAAAGCAATGTTTGAAACAACGACACAGGGGCACAGGAAGGGTCTCTTGCGACTTACAGTATAGTCTGTGGGATACGGCTATCCTCCTACAGTACAGGTGATGAAACTTCAAACTGATCTGTGCAGTTGATCAATACCTGTATATTTAATAGGATCGCCTCATGTGCTCAGTGCTGGCATGCATACGGCATTTGTTTTCGATCTGTGGGAGCAGCGAGATGCAGTAAAAATCTTATCGAGTTATCTATTGTATGAAGTTAGTGGAGCTTTCATAGTTGGTAATTTTATCTGTTGGGTGGTGCAGAATAACAGTGATAGAATGTTGGGGTGATAGACGCGAATGGGTCCTGAGTGACTTGAATCTGCTTCGGAGTTCAGAATCTGTACGTTGTTTGGGGACGTACCACAATGCAGTAGCAAAATCCTCGACCTTCTACCAGTTCCCGTACTGTCTTTTATACTACCTCGTGTTGCAGGAGTCGGCTTCGTTTGGCGCTGACCTTACACGTCATGCACAGTTGGCAGGGCTATGACAACATGTTCCCGTTTCCATCGAATGGCCAAACACAGTCCTGTTGCACTAACTCGGCTTAGCCTGTTTGTACATGGGTTGCAGAAGGTGGTAGATATAGCTTTCTCTGACTTCTACTCAGTTCTAACTTAAATTGGAACGATCGCAGGGTCAAAGCTGCCGGGATGGTAGTGCAGAGTCTGAGGGGCACATCTCAAATTTTACAGTAGCGTGTAGGTTTGAAGAAAGTGACTCATTTCGAGATATGAGAGTGCCAGAAATATGATTCACTAGTGGCTGTAATCATTAAAGGATTTCTCCATCGGATACAACGCAGGTATGTGGTTGAATGGAAAGACTTGATTCCAAATCACAGACACCATACCTACCGAAAGCATTGCACTAGTGATCTGAAACCTCAATCAGCACACCATCTACTACTGTTTGTGATCCTTCTCAATCAACCGTCGCCTATAACCCAGTCGATATATCACCGAATCTTTGACATGGTATCGAGACGTTACAAATATTGGTGAAATATGTATCGGCGGCCCGAGGGATTTGCAAATACTGGCTTCGTACCACGTTCTTTAGCCGATTCATTTTCTAACTTCGGTAATTTTATCACGATGTTGCACCTTCAGTAACGTGTAACCGCACTGCTGGTCTGATTATATGCTCTCCAGCGATCACCGTCTATATACAGTGTCGCGGTATGTCTGGAAAAACCATTTCATTCACAGGTAATGCCATACCTCGATTTATAAAGCCAGTATAGTTTGAACATGGATATTTGTGTGCACCTGTACAACCAAGACCACTTGTGATATTAATATGGTCGTGTTTTTTAACATCTTTCGGTTTGTAAGACGATTACGTCTCTCTTTCTAAGATACAGTGATACCACTCACAAGAAAAACTTATGAGACAAGTCCACCCATCACTGATTTTCGGTCAGTATTATTTCGTGTCGCCGGTAATCAGTTATTGGTGAAGTATTATATTTAGCATTAAGGGGTGCGTGATAGGTTCGTCATGTGCATCAAGCATATAAAGTATGTGTGTGTGTTCCAACATGTGCAAAGGAAATGACTATGTCCAGTCGTAAGGAAGGTATGGATTTGACATGGAATACTGTGATAGCAAAGGGAAAAGTATGTCAAGTCATAAGAATGGTACAGATATTTGTATTTCCAGAACCACGGCCGTTAACGGGGTGTATTTCCGATACTTTACTCATTGTCGAATGTCATCCAATTGAGACCGCTATCGTAATATTTAATTGTAAGTACAGGGATAAAATATATATGTGGCCGGTTTTTTTCCTAGGAAGATCCTGTCTATGTGTGCTTTGCATGCGGCGCCAGTGACCTGTGGCCGGAATGATTCACATTTCCGGCTAACAGTAGGAGCTGTCCGAATGGAGAGCTTGTTGGGGTGTAGGAATGTAGTTGACTTAACGGTGTCGTCCTCTAGACGGCCTAATACCGAACTAATACTTAGGATATGTTGGACAGCATTCGTGAGCGTGTGCAAATTTCAGAAGATTTAATATGTACGTGTGTTTGCGCTAGACCGTTATACCCTCCCATGCAAATTGTTTGGTTAAGTGCTTCTCCACATTTTACGCCTTTTTTTAGTTGAGGGAACACCGACTGTGGTGTGTGCATCTAGCAGGTGAAAGAGAAGTGGCAGACACAATTTTTGGCTCTCTAGACATAAGAAACACTTTAGTTGACTTTGTAATTTGTAAATTATAGGGATGATTAGGAATCAGTTACATCACCGATATCGGTATTAGCGAGTGGAAATATCAGTTTTCTCTATTTTTTTTTCAGCTTCTCATGTAAAGGTCTTCGCAGATGGGATAAGATTCTGGTTACTCAATGGCTCATAATGATTTATTAGTGAGGGGAAAACTGTGTGTCTCTATGGCTTTTTTAAATTGTAACTACATCCTTAATTCATCGATAAATACGTAATGGCGGGAGGCTTTTTTGCTGTGCTAAAATGACACCCAGCTGGTGCAAGTGTGGACGTATCTTAATTTCTTTTTATAAACCTATAATTGATAGTCAGAAACGTTATGCTGCTGCTTGACCCTAAAGGTACCATGGCACAAGTTCCGACATACGTTTGTGGGAAGTAATCAAACTACTATTCATTTAAAAAATTACGTGTGTCTAGTAGTGGAAAGATAGATTGGTCATGGTGAATTGTGATTTCAACGCACTTAGGAGTATATTCGAACATAAGTGGTGACAGATTCATTTCGAAAACAGCAGCAAAGTATAGCAATGGAAGTGTTCACTGGACCTGCTGTAGTGTACAGACAAGACGGGCAATATGGTTGTAACAATGCGTCCTCTCATCGGCACCCCTAAGCGTACCCTCGCATTTTCCTTGTTGTTCTATCGTTAGTGATGTTGATTACAGTACACCAACCCACGTCGCTGATGTCTTTCCAATCATTATGGTCGTGGGTGTGGTATTCATTATCACATAGTGCCGGACGCTTGTCCATCATAACACTTCTTTGAGAGAATCTTGTCAGGATGCAGCACTTTTCAGAAACGCTGATTCTAAGACTTTATCAGACAATTTCCTAGGATTGAGGAGAATCGAGACATAGAGCCGGTGTGGGTGTAGGCATACCATGATGTTTTTGGGCGCTGTACAGATACAAAAGACAACAGCACTGTTTGTGTAAAATATCTATATATTGCATTTTAAAGTTACTGAGCTTTATTTTGTGGCATGACGAGAAGATGACTGTGTGTCCTATCATGAAGGATGTATAGATTCAGCACATTGATAACCACGAGGGTGTGAGAGACATTTCTATGTGGAAAATTATGTGTGCTATAGATACTGAGATTCGTTCCAGAACCACAGCCGTCAAGAGGACACATTACCTGTACATCGATCGGTGTCAGACTGCAGCAGCAATCATAATATTTAATTGTAGTTACACTGGTAAATATGTTGCTGGTTTCCAATATTCTTGTGAGTCTTGTATGTATTTGATGATCTGTGGATAACTTTTGCGGGGTTTATCTATGGAAAGTTCTGAGTGTAAGGTGATGTATTCTTTGTTTATGTGTTCAAAGACTAGTTGAAGCAGACCATCCATCTCTGGCGTGCTGTCCCTCATCCGACATTGTGGTAGTAGGAGATCTCCAGATCAGTAGCTGTAGGACACTGAGAATTACAGCCATGCTACGCACACATCTCGTGGCGATGCATCAGCCTTGTTGGGCAGGTAAACAAATGTTCGCAGAAGATGCATCTCAGGTGTCCCATTAGAATCACTAGGAACAATGCACCCTGAGCTATTCTGGGAAGCATTGGAATAGATTTCTACAGCGCTGGACCCCCAGCTCTGCGTCATTGTGCCAGCAACAGTGAACAGGTGAACACTTATTTCGACAGGAATTTCTCAGGTGTGAAGTATGAAAGGGATGCTATTGCCTCATGCTTACAGGACCCGAATGGACACCTGTGCATGGCTTGGTAGCTGACAGCTGCGTCATCAGTTCCCAGGGTCGCTGATGCACTCTGCCTCCTGGGGGCACATGCGGAGTCGGCGGCGTCGGCGTCAGATGTCTGGTGGCTGGAGGTGTTTTTCATTAGCGACCTTTTGTTTAAACTATATTCCATCGATTTCACTGACCAATAGGATGCTGTAAATTAAAAAAAACTACCCCATACTTGAGAAGAATATCGATTTAATTAATTTGCATAAATTTTTTATATCAACTTGGTGTTAGTGGTACAATAGTTAAAGGGAGGGTGTGCAAAAACAATATGTTAATTTGCATAATTTTTATGTAAAACGCAGTACAGAAGTTTAAGGGGGTGGGTGACAAAGAAGAATGCGCCAGAAATGGCGTGCAAAAGCATGTGAAATTCGATATGTGTACCAGAAAATCGTGGGAGGACATAACTAATTACTTAATTTGGTATCAAACGCGGTAAAACAGTTTAAGGAAGTGGGGGTGACATGGAAAACCACTTAATAGAACAAGAGGTTAAGTGCCAACAAGGGGCTGAACTTTGGATTAAGGCACCCAGAGTACAATGCCAAACATTAAGTTATGCAACATGTTTGCCCCATGTAATTACTTCTTACAAGACCTATATGCTTTCAAACAGCAGAGAATGATGAGCAAGAGAAATCCAACCCCACAAACTGATTTTTTTTATAAATGTACAGTATGCCCTTGAATTTCCTGTTACAAGATCATTTCTCTGCACCAATTTCCATACATTCCATACACTGCCTTGAATTCCCTAAATTGTTGAAAAATAAACAATGTTGTATGCACTGTTTAAATTGTTTAGACAGTATTCCATACTCTACAATCAGATTTCTTCCAACTGACCGATCAACTCAGTCTTTTTCCCACCATTTTCTGGGAGAGAGGGTGGGAGGAGAGGAGGCTTACCAGAAGGAGAGTGGTTAATTAATTGATCAACTTAATTATGTAGTGGATCAAACTGATATGAGTGAGAGGGGCTATTCGAGTTACTCAGACCTGAAAGTGCACCTGTAGCAGTGATGGAGGAGGTTTCCTGAGGGGGTGGGGGGTGGGGGGTGGGGAGAATAGGTTATGTGCATGTTAATCAAAAGGAAGGATCCTTTAAGCGGAACAATAGATTAAATACCTGTCAGTCAAAGGGGAACAATAGGTTGAGTACTTGTCAGTCAAGGGAGAACAATAGGTTGAGTATCTTTCAATCAAAGGAGAACGTTAGGTTTGCCCCTGAGTGCATCCCTGCCCCTGATGTAGGCAACCTGTTCTAACAAACTGCACTAGCACCCCTTTTGCCCCCTACTTGTATATTGTGACTTCACTATTAATGTTGTATGTGACTGTGCAAGTAAAAAGATGTTGGAAAATTTCCTGAACTCATATGATCTCACTCAGACATTTTTGTCCAACCAGGGTGCAGGAGAACAGCAGCACAGCCATAGACAATATTTTTATTCACTCTTCATTACTAGAGGGGCGTTCTATTAGCAAAAGGGTGAATGCCCTTTCAGACCATGATACATAAATTTTAACACTAAAAAGGTTTTTATACTCAGATAAATGCTATATATAATTGCAAACTATGAAGAAAAGCTAAAGCTAATCCTATGGCAATAGGGAGTTGTTTACCCTCGTTAGGGAACAAGAGTGGCAGGATGTTTGTAGTGCTGATAACATAGATGTCAAATATAATACTTTCCTTAACACGTTTCTCGTGTTTTTTGAGAGCTACTTTCCATTAGAACGTTCTAAACAGGGTACTAGAAGTAAAAGGCAGCCTGGGTTGCTGACTAGTGGGATAAGGGTATCATGTAAAACAAAATGGGAATTATATCAAAATGTTAGAAGTGGTCTCAATCAAGATACAGTGGCACATACAAACAGTATTGTAAGGTACTTGAAAATGTTATTAGGAAGGCAAAGAGTATGTGGTACGCAAACAGAGTAGCTGATTCAAAGAATAAAATTAAAACCATATGGTCAGTTTTGAAGGAAGTGTCTGGTCAGCAGCACAATTTCGGCGATATCAAGTCAGTTCGTAGTAAAAATATTTCGGTTATTGATAAGTCAGATACATGTGCACTATTTAACAAGCGTTTTCTGAGCCTTGCTTGTGAAATAAATAAAAACCCACTTTTTACATGGCATCATATAACTCTATCGGAAAACGCCTTTCCGAGAGTGGTGTCTGAAACACTCTTCTGTGATACTGACAAGGGGGAGATTGAGTCAATATTTGAATCATTGAAGAGTAAGGAGTCTCATTGATATGAGCGAGTGCCTAGCAGAATACTGATGTATTTTTCTGCGCATGTTAGCCCTGTATTTAGCCATATTTGTAAATTTTCCTTTAAGAATGGTCAGTTTCCTGAACGATTAAAGTACTCAATAGTAAAGCCGCTTAATGAAACGGTAGAAAAGGATAATGTAGACTATTTTAGACCTATTTCTACGCCATCATTGTTTGCTGAAGTTATTGAAAAGTCTGTGTATATAAGGATAATTGATCGTTTATATCGCACAATTTGCTATCAAATATACAGTTCGACTTTAGTAAAGGTTTAACAACTGTGCTACATTCTCTTTTCTCTGTGAGGTACTGTATGGATTAAACAAAAGATTTAGAACACAAGGCATCTTTTTTGATTTAACTAAGGCGTTTCATTGGGATGGTCACAAAATATTTCTCCATACTTTGGACCATTATGGAATATGGGGAGTAGCTCACAACTGATTCACCTCTTACTTATACAACACTCAGAAAAAGGTCAATGTTCACAGTGTTGAGAATGGCTATGATGTGAGGTCTGAGAGGGACAGTCAAATAGGGGGTGCCCCAGAGATCAGTGCTGGAACACTCCTGTTCCTTATTTATGTAAATGACATGCCCTCTAGTATTAGAGGTAATTCAAAAATATTTTATTGCTGCTGATACTAGCTTGGTAGAAAAGGATGTGTGCAACATTGGCTCTGCTTCAAATAATGCAGTTCGTGACATAAATTCATTGTTTGTAGAAAATAAACTAACCTTAAATCGCGGTAAGACTCAGTTTTTACAGTTTCTAACGCAAAATTCAACACAACCTGACGTTTTAATTTCACAGAATGCGCATATGATTAGTGAAACTGAAGAGTTCAAATTTCTAGGTGTTCAGATAGATAGTGAACTGTCGTGGAAAGCCCACGTTAAGAATTTTGTTCAAAGACTTAATGCTGCAATTTCTACTGTTCGAACGGTATCTGAAGTAAGTGATCGTTCGACACGAAAAGTAGTCTACTTCGCTTGTTTTCATACGCTTATGTCGTATGGTATTATATTCTGGAGTAACTCTTCCCATTCTTAAAGAATGTTTTTGGCTCAGAAACGGGCAGTTCGGGTGATAAGTGGTGTAAGTTTGCGAACCTCTTGTCGACTCCTGTTCATTAGTCTGGGTATTCTGACACTGGCTTCTCAATATATTTAAGCTTTACTGTTGTGTCTTGTTAACAGTATCATCTTATTTGCAAGAATTAGCAGCTTCCACTCAGTTAATACTAAACAGAAATTCAGTCTTCATTTGGCTAACACTTCCTTGTCTCTTGTGCAGAAAGGTGTGCAGTATACTGTTGCATCCACTTTAAATAAGCTGCGACAAGAATTCATAAATATTGGCAGTAATCCACGCCCTTTCCAACCTAAACTGAAGATTTTCCTCATGGGTCACTCCTTCTATTCTGTCGAGGAGTTCCTGTGTTATATTGTTGATTGCGTTTACTGAAACTTACGGCTATTTTGGGTTCATAAACATTTTATTTTTAGCTGTTATCACATTTATGTTGTACTTTCATGTACTGACAAGTTCCATCGGATATTTGCTCCTCAATTTGGTCCTACTAAATAGGACGTGTCAAACAAAATAAATAAAAATAAAAGAGCAGGAATGGCGGCGAAGAAACTGATGGAGAATAGGAATGACACACGTCGCATATGGGAAGACAATAGACCAAAGCGACATGGTATGAGCCCGTCTTGAAGAGGTGGGCCACATTTCAACAGGTTATGGATAGGGGAAGTTGTAGAGTACCAGACTAACCAAAATTAAGAGCACGCACCCGAGATAGAAATCATGATGTGCATGAAAATTAGTGTAATAATCTAAGGGGGCATGCACTCCTTTCAGAGACGCGTAAATAAGGATTAATAGGTGCCCGAGTTAATTTATAATATTATTTCATTTACATTTCATACTATCAATTCTTCCTGTTTTTACATTCAGAAATCCACCTATAATTTTTGTTATTCTTGACTATCAGAGAAAAAACATCTGGGATAAGTTTCAGAGAAGTGAACGAGGTACATTGATGTAATGTAAGCGTAAGATAACTTGATATGACGTTATATGTTTTGCACATACTAAGTGACAATTATTGAACTACACGAATAAAACGTAAATTACTTACAAACAACGGCGTGCACACACTTCATTAAACATGTAAACGTCACTACAGATATTCGGATTTAGGTTATGTCATGTTAGATACGTCTGCCATCATTGACGATGATGTGGCGCGAACGAATAGTTCTGTATGACCCGTTGAAGTGTCGAAATGTCGATGCTGTCGATGACCTCCTGAATAGCGGTTTCCAGCTCAGCAATGGTTTTGTGGTTATTGCTGTACACCTTATCTTTAATATAGCCGCACAAAAATGAGTCGCATGTATTCATATCTGGAGAATATAGCGGCCAGTCGAGGCTCATGCCAGTGTCCTCTTGGTACCCCAGAGCCAGAATGTGGTTCCCAACGTGCTCGCCCGGTACATTAAACACTCTCCTGCTTCGATGGGGTCGAGCTCCGTTTTGTATGAACCACATATTGTCGAAATCAGGCTCACTTTGCATGATGGGGATCGCAACCTTTGAGAATTCATTACGATTTTATTTCATATAGTTAAATAATTGTCACCCTGAATAAACATTATATGAATATGACATGATATTATCAATATGAGACAGTATTATGCTAATATGTAATGAAAAAACTGAATGGGCACAAATTTTAGAAAGAGGCTGTATATCTAGGCAATATACTTCTTAAAAGTAACTAGAGAAAGCATTTATTCATTAAGAGAACAAATACGTATTTTTGCATTTGCTGTAAATGCATTCGTCAGTTGACTGAAGTAAAACTGAAGTGTTCATGTCTCAAGCCATGCTGTGAAAGAGTCCTTTTTGTAATAAGTACGTACACATAGGCAAACGTCTTTGCCACATTGATAGCACCAGTTCGCCTCAGATCACTGAAGTTAAGTGCTATAGGGTTTGTATAATACTTGGATGGAGACAGTCCCTGTCAGCCGAGTGCTGTTGGCAAGCAGGGTGCACTTGCGGGGCCAGTTCAGGAGCTATTCGATGGAGAAGTAGTGGCTCCGGTCGCGAAAACTGACAACGGTTGGGAGAGTGGTGCGCTGACCACATGCCCCACCTTATCTGCATCCAGTGACGTCTGTTGGTTGAGGATGACACGGCAGTCGGCCTGTCTGAACGGAGTTTAGTTTCAGTTTTAGGTACAGTATTAGGATTTCAGCAGCATATAACTTGTTAATAAAAACCTTTTGTAATTGAACACAATTTTATGCAAAACAAAAAAGTATCTAAAGAGATTTAATTCACGATCGTGAAGGCCCTTAAGAAACATATGAAACAAAAGACGTGCAGTAGTGTATAAGTTGACTGCAGCAGAAGAAATCTATTACGCAGACTGAGGTTAGTGGTGACGAAATAACGAAACAACAGAACAGTAGTAATTTACAGAGATGGTAACGGAAAGTATTATAGGCAGCACACTGTCTCGTGGAGATTATCAAGTGAAAGTTGAACTAAGTATGAAGAATGTCATGCTGCTATATTGAGAGCTTAGTAGGCGACGTGTGTCTCACCAGTGTGAATTGTGTTGATGTTTATATGCGAGTAATGATCCTGTCCCTGACGCCATTGTGATATTTAGGAGATTTTTTGGACAATAGGTAAGTCGTCCTCATAAAGAGAGAGAAGTTGTGATCAAGCAGTTTATTTCAGGTGACAGGTAGGTCGGCCAAATGATCAACAGAGATTCAGGTATCAAAGTATAAGGCGATATGTTTTCTGGCAAAGATTAGTGAAGTATTAGGGAGAAGATATACAGTTGGTGAGGAACATGAAGCCCACTTGTGAGACGAAATTGTATGTAAAAATTTCAAGAATGATACCGCAACGTGTGATGACTATAAGAACCGTCGTGCACTTATCGAAATACTTGTTTATATCGTAGAAAGGTTTGGTGACAGAATATTTACCTAGCCACATGTGACGTAATCGACTCTGCATAACAAAATATTTTATTGAAACTGAAATTCAATAGAATCGAGATGATGGATGTTTTGAAATATTGATGTATGTGTATATATACACACATGAAACACGAACACTGTTCCACGCTTCTTGAAAGAAAGACAAGACAACCACTTAAATACGTGTTTGGGAATTTAATTATAGTTAACAGACTACACCACAGCCAAAGAAATATATCTGTGGCTGTTGAGAAAGGGCAAAGTCGTTTTTTGTCTGATATTTTCCTTTTTTGTCTGATATTTTCTTTTTCACTACCGCAAGTATATCTTCATGATTTGACCTGAACAGTTATGTGTTCTCACAAAAGCAGAATTGTAAGTCTATGTAGCTCGTGAGACAACTTCCCATAGTCATAAAAATAAATACCAATTATGTAGTATATCTGTCCAACTCAATGATACATAAGAAGTTGTTAATAAAAAATGACACAGATGTAAAAAGGAAGTAAACTCTTTATTATATCAAAAATAATCGCCATACCTGTAAAACATTTATCCTAGAGCCAGGACAGTCAATACCTTTATGGAAAAATGTTTGCGAATAGCTACGGAACCACGATTGTATCCAGCCATGCACCACCTCATCCGAAGCAGATCAGTGGACGAGTGTCTTTCTACAGGGCTCAAAAAATATGGAGCATCAGTCTGTTACTGAATAGTGCTCTACCACATTTTGTTTCGATTACGCAACAGAAATTTCACTGACAAACCCATACACATATTCCCTATTTTTGGAGACTGAAGAAAGACAGTGGTCGCTGCCGATTTGCTTGAGATGAAGAGGTTCACGCCATGGTATCATCAAGGTTCATTAGGCAACTGTAAACATTTTTTTAATTAAGGCATTGACTGTCTTGTCTGAGAGTGGGATAGATGTATTAACGGTTATGGCGATTGCTTTTGAAATAATAAACAGCTGACTTACTTCTTTCCCATCTCTCTCGTTTTCATGTGACTGCCCTTTACACTATCAATTAGGGTTACATACTATGAAAAATAAAATAACATATTTATGGATACATTAACAAGCAAGGAGTGTCATAAAAAGTTGTAATTTATTTCATGTTCTGAGCAGAATACCAATTAACCCTCACAATACAGATACAATACAATACGCCCATCTTTTGAAGGTATTGTAATCTAATCAGGTACTTAATATTTTAAAATTTTGAAAATAATATTTATCGTCTTTAGTTACGTCTCCCACCAGATTCCATAAACGCTTTAAATTTTCAATTAAACCTAACCCAGAAATTTAAGTCTTAGGGGTATATCTTTGGTTTCAGGATCCTTCTTACACATCTGTACCTCTTTAAAAAGTATGTTTCGAATAAAAGAAACGAAATTTGCATTGTTTTTAATTTTGTGGTGGTAATGAAATCCCCCCTCCCGGCATCGACAGTACACGTTAGAAGAAGTAAGTTGGTATTACTAAGAGTGTTCTGAAAGGTACTGTCATCTCGTGAAGCCTACTTCATCAGAAGCTCTTTAAAAAGTGTGTTGTTAATATAAGTAAACTACAATTAACGAATTTTGCATTTTTTTAGTATATTCGTAAAGCATCCCCTCGCCCCTTTCTTGGTAGTGCACGTATTGAAATGGTTAAAGGTATTTGTTATAATTCTATGTAAATATATAACTACACTGCACGCTGTCTATGGCGACGAGACAAGGGAGAAAGAATATTCCTTCCTATCGCAACTTGGGGAAATCTGTTGTCACGCAATGCAAGTTCACACTACGTATGGCTGAGTCACTTGTAGATGTCGCTGACATAGTCACGTCACCCCCCTCCCCTCCCCTCCCCACGCCCGCCTGTGAAATTAAGGATCCTTTGTCACCATGTCTATGAAACTGACTTTGTGTAGTGCAGTGTCTACTGAAAAAGAACGTCAATAAAACGACAGTTAAAGTATATTGAAGTAAATTGGTTAATTGTAGTGTCCAGTGGAAAGTGAGCATCAAAGTGACGAAATTAGTTGGTAATAGTGTGATAAGTCAGCAAGCACTGAAGAGACATGTCTTTGAATAATATAAAATCTGTATTAGTGTAACACTTTTCATTGTAATAGTGCATATGAACAGGCTGATGAAGCACTCCAGCCTTGAAAGTTTTGTAATTACTCGTTAGAATAACAGCATTCAAAACTTCAGTTCTGTAAATTTAAAAATGTTTAATTTTCGAAATAGGCATGACAAAATATTCACTGAATGAATTAACTGAATGCTTCACTTCTGACAACGTTTTTTTTATTTTTTATTTATTTTTTTTATTTTAAGTTCTGCTGTTTTGAGGATACCTCGTCATCCGAGATAATTCATCTATGATTTATTAAGTAACTACAATCAGTAATTTTTCTTCTTCTTTGAATAATGATTAACTACTGTATTTGGTTAATGATTCAGCAATTTATCTGTTTCTTTGTATATTTCATTAATGTTTGTCTAGTATTACTTATTTGATTCAAGCATTTACACGTTGATTTTGATGTTCAGTGAGGGACAGTAACTTATTATCTTAATGCCTTTATTGAGACGTCCTTGTCCTTTCCCTTTCGCTCATATTGCTCTTAGCATATCTTAGACTCAAAATGTTTTGTTGTGGACGAGAATTTCCCAGTAGAGTGGACGTATATCATATCTGACTCTGGGAGCCGTAATATTCAATCCCAAACTTCACTTCGTTGCTGCACAGTGAATGTTAGCTGAAGAATGACGTATGAGGGGAAGTGAAGTAAATAAATATTTTCATTTATTAATATTTCTTTGTATACGAGGATGAATAAAAAGTAATGCCTCCTGTTTCATAAAAAATTTAATAATGGACACATATTAGTGAAATTATTATAGATCGTAGCCAGAACTGTCTTCTGCACAGCACTGCCGCTCAACATACTCACTATCGATTTCTACACATTTGCACCATCGTTGAACCTGTGAATCAAAACCAGTTTGCAAAAATTCTATGTTTTGCTTCTTGACTCACAACTTTAAGCCTTTTTTAACCTCAGCCATGAAGACAATGTATGGGGACACTATAATGGAGATCAACAATGTGCGATATTGGGTGAAGAAGGTTGGTAACGCAGAAACGGACATTGCAAAAAACCGCTGGGCGGCTTGCCGTCAACATATGTCTCAGATACCAATCGAGGACGTGCTGATGAAGTGACTTGAGAAGACGGATGTTTGAGAGTTCGTAATCAACAGCCTTAAAATCAATCTCACAAAAAGAGTCAAGAAACTAAACCCTGCATTTTTCGAAACTGATTTTGATACCTGAGTTCAACGTGGCGTAAATGTGTGCTAATGCATGGAGACAACGCTGAACGTCAGTCTTTTGTAGAGGACAGATCAGCTCGTTATCTGTGCTAATTCCACTGTTATATATTCATTATTAAATTTTTTATGTCATACGGGGCACTAATTTTTAATCCAACCTCGCATAACTGACATCTTAGTGACAGTTATGGCAGCTATCCTTCATAATAATGTGTCATACACGATATACAGATTCATTTCATTATCTATGCTCTGACAAATTTAATGTTAAGAGGTGCAGTCGAAGCTCTTCGTGCATCTTCGGCCGTCACCAACAATTCGCATAGAAAGAAGTTTTTCGGGCTCAACCAATCCAGTTGGAGAGTCGAATGAGTGGTTGCACGGTTCGGTACGATTAACCTCTTAGCTGGTATGGCTCGAAGCTATCCTTGAATTACCGATTAGTAACAGTTCGTTGTGTCTCTGTGGCACCAACTATTGCTCAAATTGTTACTACAGATGCAGTAGGATGCGTCAGAGCCACACGCCGAACACGATGGTCTTCCCTCTCAACAGTGCCACTTCGACGTCTATTACCCGGTCTTCTCGCGACAGTACATTCCCGTCACCATCGCTGCCTGCATTCCCGTCAAATCTTTCCTCAGTAACGCAGAAGGAACATCCAGCTTCTCGTAGCCCTCTTATTCGACCTCGTTCAAACTCAGGAAGATGTTGATAAAGGCGTCTTTGTAGCCTTGAACGCATTCTTGACTAACATCAACTCATCTCGTCCAATATGAAAGGTAACTAACGCTCACGACCGTTACAGCGTGTATTTAAAGCAAACCTTATTTGCATCCTCGTCGTGGCGCTACTAGCGCCACTCTTATGCGACTGGTGCAAAATTTGAATAGACATAATCTTTCAGACGTAGAAACATGCCTACCACTTTAGTTTATGTCGCACAACTGCTTCTTAGTGTTGCGATTTTTTTCCGTCAGTGTATTTTGTGTTCATTCTAATGGTTAGGAACTTGAACTGTGTTACGTGTGACACTGTAGTCGAACGTTTATAATATCATTTGTTAGCAGTTTGTGGCTTTGCCTGTTATGTGATTCGTTCATTAAAAAGCCCCTAATATCCATCTTTGGCATTCGCCTTTTTATTTAGTAGTGTTGAGAGCCTTAGTCCACTCACTAGACAGTTTCTTAGAGAAAAAAAGGACAAATGTTCATGATGATAGCAGAAGCCAAAAGTGGTTGTGCGTTTGTAGTCAGCAATGAATTGATACTGAATATGACGAAAATTTGCGTAAAAACCGGCTTTTCAAGACATCTCAACTGTCAGACGACTTTCTCAGATATCTAGAAGCTTTTTGTAGGGGATCATGACGAATCAGTTTGGATACCACAAACTGAGTAATCGGGTTGTGAGAACCATAAATTTAATCGATTACTCTGGCCTTTCTTTTACGTTACAAGGTGAATGAAGAAAGCCTAATGAACTGAAGCAGTAACGAGACGTGGGTTTCTCATATCATCGCTGGGATAAAACAAAAGGCAGTGAGTTCGGGACATCACCACCTCGCCCAGCAAGACGAAAACTGCGGGGCAGAAAAGTTATACAAGGGTAAGTAATAAGTACCAGTACGTTCCTTCTATTCGTCTTCAGGCTCGTAGCACGGCTTAGTACACTCGCCAGCCACTAAATGGGACGGTTCTATTCATTTCTTGCACGTTTCAGCTTTGTTACATTGTAACCTTCCCACAAAATTTTATAAATAATAATAATATAAATATGATTCTAATTTTAGTGTAACCTCAGAACAAAATTGGTTCCCATTTATAACCTCTCTACAGAAATTCATTCGCATTTAACCTCCACACAAAATTTGTTTCCCATTTAATGTACCCACAAAATTCTTTTCTCATTTAATGTAAGCTCGAAACAGAAAAACTCCTAAACCTCGTAATAAAAAATAAATTCAGTAACCTGGTAAATTTCGGACGACAGCAGTGCTGCGTCATGGCCCTGTAAGATCATTCTGAACAAAAAAAGCAAAAATTCTTACCTCAATAAAGTCGCCAAATATCTGCTCTTACAATAAATTTTTCCGGCACAGCTCTGTGCAATGCTGGCCGATATATTTGTCATTTATGAAAGGAAGGAACTGATTTTTCTTTTGTAACAATCGGAATGATCATGGATTGGAGAAATTAGTAAATTATTTAAACTGAAATGAATGTTTGTAAAAAAAATTACTTTATATGACAAAGATTATTATTAGGACATTTTTAAAACATTTGTATGGGAGTTCAGATAACATTACTAGATATGCCCGAGGCTGTTTTTTACCTTATACAATAATACTCAGGCTCCGGTATCGCTGCACCGCGACCAGCCCAGCCAACACGATACACTATACCAGACCAGAGCAGACTCCAGACTAGAGCAGACTAGCAACAACTTACTGCTACAGCTACACAGTACCTACTGCAGTCAACACTGCTCTGTGGTCAGCGATTCTCTTATACCTTGCATATCGCAGGCAGCGCATGAGCAATACATCGAAATTACATCTGCTCGGACCTCTTACATAAAATTACATCTGCATTACATCTGCTCGGACCTCTTACATAAAATTACATCTGCTCGGACCTCTTACAACATCAGTTCACTTTACGCTGGTGTCAAGTGTACATGGCTGTTCCACTCCTCACCTCCGTCAAAAATGAACTTCGTTCTGTAATCCTGTTTTAGTGGTTTCGAGGGTTAAAAGGAGCTGAAATCTATTCAAGACTTTCGGTAACATTATATTACGGCGAAAATTTTACCTGTGTATTGAACAATACATAGGCGACCAAATGTACGTGAAGATAAGAAAACAGCAGGACGTCCAGTAACATCCGCAACTGATGTCAGTACTGAGAAAGTCTTTTAACAACGAAACTATTGTTACAAAGTAAATAAGTAACAGTATTTATATTGTTAAAGGCACAGTGTTCGAATAAATAGCTATATCTAGTGGCAAAATAATAATAGTACACCACAAAAAGGAAGGAAAAAGATCTTGAACATTGTGAAGAAGTTCGGAATACAAAAGTATGCTCATGTTTCAGAAATAAAGGGATATTGCGACCTCCAGATTAGATGAGAAGAAACTCAGATCACAGTAAACTATGCCACTGAAGATGCCTTAGAATAAGAAAAAGGGAAACGCGTCTGGGAAAAATAAATTAAGTTGCAGCAAGAAAAGGAGGTTTTATCTACAAAACAAGTATTTCTGTGCTTGGTGCGGAGGATGGCGACGCAAACAAACCTGTTAGACGTCTACGAAACTAACTTTGCTATGAAAATAATCACGCAAACATCACACTGCAGGCGTATAAGTTCTCCCTGTAGCAAGGTTTCTAAACTGACAACATAAACGGAAAGTCAGTGGAACTGCGCAGATCTTTGCAACCTGAAAAGCAGTATGGTAAACTGATCTAACTGTAGAATCATTCGTTAAGTGTTCCTTCTCAAAACAAAAAGGTATTTTCATAGTGAAAATGTTGGTAAAATAATAGAGACATTTGTTTCTCTGCTCACGTATGATGAATACTTTCTTCAATAGTTTTACTTAAAAGAGGAGATTTTTTCTTTCCTTTTTCTTTATTTCTACACTTCAGCTTCTTACTGTTCGCCTTCCAAGCGTCCATAATGTTTTTCATAAAAATCTATAGTAATGTTGTTGTAAACTGAATTTTTTCGTCGTGTTCAATGTTTTGAAGCACAATAATTGAATACTAAGCATAAACACACATATATACTAGGCATCTTGCACTGATACGTAGATGTTGATGTGTCTCAGAGCTTTGAAGTTCCTGACCTGACCATAGTGCTACTTTTCATCCTTTAAAAGCAGCTGTTCCCCGTTTTAAGGGAAGACGCCACCCTAAAACTTTCATTTTTCAAAACAAAAAAAAGTAGCTATTGCACATCTTTAGCGTGTTTACTCTTAGATCCTAAAACAGTTTCGTTGATTTGTATTTCAAGTACTTCTAAGAAATGTTTGAAATACTTACTGCGTAAGGGGATGTGGCACACCATACCATGCAAAAAATTATTTTTATTTCCATCTCCGCCTGGCAGAACCATATTTACTCCGATCTTGGCATAAACTCAAACTGGGAAAAAATTCAAATGGCTCTGAGCACTATGGGACTTAATGTCTGAGGTCATCAGTCCACTAGAACTTAGAACTACTTAAACCTAACTAACCTTAGGGCATCACATACATCCATGCCAGAGGCAAGAGTCGAACCTGCGACGGTAGCGGTCGCGCGGTTCCAGACTGAAGCGCCTAGAACCACTCGGCGACACCGGTCGGCTCAAACTGGGAAAAACAAGATTTAAGATCACCAGGAAAACTGAAGTGAAACAGTTGGCAGCCAGTCGTTAGAAATCAATTACTTCGCCCGTTGAACGTGTAAATATAAATATAGGGAATACAATGAAGTCCTGTTCAGTACAGTCAACAAGCTGCAAGGAAATAGGCTTGGCTTACAATCAGATATCATGCAACTGCACCTCTTCAAGAGGACCGTGATTAGATTTTTATTCAGAAAATTCAAGAAAAAGTCTGCTTTGATTTTGAAATTAGAAGAAGCCTCATACAAGCACGAAGGGAAAACGTTACGGTGCCGGGAATTTTAATGGGTATGTGTCTTGTAGCAACATTCATTTTTTTATAAGTGTTAAAATCTATTTTACCATAAGTTTAATTTTCCTAAGCTGAAAGCCAACTTTTTTATCATAAATATTAGCAACCCTAAATGAAACTTTAGCAGGAGGTAGTCTTGATGCGTTTACATACTTACAAGCATTAATATTATCGAAAACGTTATTCGTTTATCATCACATTTATATATTGATAATTAAAGAAAAATTAGGGCTGAAATTCGAAATAAACACTGAAAACAAATTGTTAATATTTCTCATGAAATGAATGCACAGAACCATTGAATGTACCTACAAAATCTGGCGTGTAAAATTGTGGTAAGAGTACAAAACAAAGGGTTTCAAAAATATCGTTGAAATCATGTTAAAAGTTCAGAAGTCGAAAATCAGTGAAGCTATTGACACCAAAGATTGGGTATTGCTACATCTTTCCATAATAGACATGATTTTAAAATTTTGTTGCTGTCGGAAAAGGAGAAGAAAAGTTAAATTCTTGGATGAAGCCAATCCTTAAGCTCCGCGTCGTATAAACTGTATGTTCGTATCTAAGGTTATGCAGAACCTCATTATGATCATTTCTCTAAATGTAGTACATTGTTCGCACTTCTCCTGCATTACCAGTCGGCCGTGCTACGCTGACGTCTGAATTTCCCATTTTACCGCGAGCGCTGTCCACCCAGGCGGCGAACAAGCGTGAATGCTTTTGCTCCTCAACAGGCCTGCGGTAGTTGCGAGCTACCAGTGTGTTTAGCACTAAATTCAGCTAAAATATGCATATACAAATGATCCCCTAAATCCCCCTTTCCTAACTCTGTCTTTTTGCTATTGCGCATGGATTAAAAAAGAAACGCGAACTGATTGTAATCGACTCTGCAAGTGGAGTAGAGAAGAGTTTGGCTCCAGCAATAACTTAATTTGATAAAAATTCATTTGACAGTGGGAAGTTTCATTAATGTCGTGAAAGATGAAAGGGTTGCTCTACCTAACTACATAATGAAAGTTCTGTTCAAGATAACAATTGGATTTATTCAGAGCCGGCTGGAATTGCCGTGCGGTTCTAGGCGCTACAGTCTGGAACCGCGTGACCGCTACGGTCGCACGTTCGAATCCTGCCTTGGGCATGGGTGTGTGTGATGTGCTTAGGTTAGTTAGGTTTAAGTAGTTCTAAGTTCTAGGGGACTGATGATCTCAGATGTTAAGTCACATAGTGCTCAGAGCCATTTGAACCATTTGATTTATTCAGACTGAATTCAAAATAAAAACCACATGAAACATTTACAATACGTCAATTTGATAAACAGCTAATTGCTGTGAAGGTGAAGTTGTCCATAAACTAGCTTGTGACATTTATGACCAAGTGGTATTTGGAGCCAATTACTTGCAACTCATATCTTAAGAAAAACACCCAGCAAACGCGACATTAATTGCGCTGCAACAGTAGTGAGAACTCAGACAATGAAAACCCAAGACAGAACCAAGATAGAAAGAACGGAAACAGGCGCACTCTGCTGAGCTTTGACTATCACGTAGTAAAAATCCCTAATCTGCCGGTGCTGCGGACATACATTACCAGCCTGTCTTCTTTACTGCAAGAACACGATCGGGCGTACCGGCGGCGATGGCTGGTTGCTTCGATGTTCCATCGTGGTGATGATAATGTCGCGAGTATAGCCAGATACTAATTATCCTGGCCTGGTTGTTCCAGACTAAAGACTTCCTAGCAGTTCAAATGCGCCTCTGAGGAAGATGGAGAAATCCCGCCACATAGTCACTGACGGCACAGTGACTGATTTTAACAAGCGAAGGCACACAATAAGTCCGATACAGGCAACTTTAGTCAAAACTGCTCAAGACGAACGACATATGCCATTTGTACGCAGATCACTCAATTGCCAATTATATTCAGAAAGCTACGCTGAAGCTGAAACTTCAACAATTTCGTCAAACAGATACTATTAAACCAAGTACATTAGACAGCCAACGGAAGGTAGACTGTCAAGAGCAGCGAGTGCTCAATCTTGTAACATACTCAGACCGAAGACGAGACTAGACTCCCTCACAAAGCACCCATACAAGCCGAACCCAGTACATTACCACCCCCACCACAGTGGCTGTGGTTAAACGTGACATTCAGCAACTTGATAACCAATGGAAAATTCCACTCTATTGCCGAGGTACTTCTAGTACATCAATGAAGATACTTGGCGCAAATTTCTGCGCCGATTTTGCTACGTCACGGAGCTTTTCCCTGAGCAAGCCAATCATAGGTAATCTTTTACAGAAAACGCGGGAATTCACCTCTGAGAACTTCCTAGGAACACATGTCGTTTCCACGCCTCACTCGTAGCTCGCCAGAAGGTGTGTTCAGCGAATTTCCGCAAAGAAACAGAATATCTCACCCCAGGCGTTCCCCCAGAACCCACCGTGGGCGTGTCTTCCCGCTCTTTGCACAATGTCGGCGTCGAGGCAGCATCCACCCTATTCAGGCAGTCCGTCACACCAGCCGGCATAACCCTTTCTTGACTAGCTGAACCCTTCTGTTTTTCCGGACTACCCAGCCGGTGAGAGACGCCGCATGTAAAGGAATAGCATCCCTTCACCGTATGCAATTAGAGACGGAAACATTCATATCTTCTGAGTTCTCAATACTAGCCGTTTAATTACCATTCTGGGCTATACCTCCCCAAATCGAATTACTAAGAGTAAAATGATTGCTGTAAACATGAGAGGGGGCAGGCTACTGTGTGCATCGGAAAGTCATGCCACTTCTCATAGCCCCTACGCCATTTCAGATTGTAATTGGTAAGTGGTTGGCTTACTTAGGGGCAGTGTAGTGAATCAATCGCCCAAGAACCATCTTGCAAACTGACCCCACATGCCGCACACTATAAAAATTACTGTACACCTGTCGTGTGGCGGCGCTCGGTCTGCAATCACTGATAGTGGCGACACGCGGATCCGACGTATACTAACGGACTGCGGCCGATTTAAAGGCTACCACCTAGCAGGTGTGGTGTCTGGCGGTGACACCACATAGCCGATCTGCAGGATCGCCACTAGCATAGTTAGCTTGCGTTCCTTCCCCACTTTTCAGGAGATACCTCCTTCCCTCTTCAACTGCCATCTTTACGAATTCAAAACAGTTTACAAGATATACACTGAAGATACAAAACTCTTGGGATAGCGAATAGCGATATGAACATATACAGAAGGCGTTAGTACCGTGTACACAAGGTACAAAAGGGCAGCGCATTGGCGTAGCTGTCATTTGTATTCAGGTGATTCATGTGATAATGTTTCCGACTTGGTTGTGGCCGCACGAAGGGAACAAACAGCCTGTGAATGCGGGGATGGTAGTTGGAGCTAGACGCGTGGGACATCCGGCACAGAATAGCAAATTTCAGGCATTACCTCTCACCACTGTAAACGCAGTGGCCGACGGCTTTCACTTTAGCGACCGAGAGTAGCAGCGTTTGCATAGAGTTGTCAGTGCTAACAGACAAGCAAGACTGCTGAAATAACCGGAGAAATCAATGCGGCACGTACGATGAACGTATAAGTTAGGACAGTGCAGCAAAATTTGACGTTAATGGGCTACGGCAGCAGACGATCGACGCGAGTGTCATTGCTAACAGCGCCTATCCTGGGCTCGTGGCGATGTGAACTGGACCCAGATGAGTCCCGATTTCAGGTTATAAAAGCTGATGATAGGATTCGAGAGCGGCGCAGATTCCACGAAGCCATAGACCCAAGTATTAACAAGGCACTGTGCAACCTGGCCGTGGTTCCATAATAGTATGAGCTGTGTTTACATGGAGTGGACTGGATCCTCTGGTCCTACTACACCGATGATTGACTGGAAATGGTTATGTTCGGCTACTTGGAGATCACTTGACACAAACAACGATGCCCCACCTCGCTGGGCCACAATTGCTCGCGAATCGCCTGAGGAACGTTCTGGACAAATCGAGAGAAAATCTTGGGCACCTAGATCGCCCGACATGACTGCAGTCGAACATTTATTGGACATAACAGAGAGGTCAGTTCGTGCACAAAATCCTGCATCAGCAACACTTTCGCAACTACGAATGGCTATAGAGGCAGCGTGGCTCATTACTTCTACAGGGGACTTCCAAAGACTTGTTCAGTCAGTGCCACGTCGAACTGGTGCACTGTGATGCGCCAAGTGAGGTCCGACACGGTATTCGGAATTATCTCCTGACCTTTATCACCTCAGTGTAAACAAAGCTTGGTAAATACAGTAACTACTACAGAATACACTACGACAACTCTCAGGTCACACCTTTTTTTCTACTAACCACTGCAAAGCATAACACTCACTCTAGAATGATGTTATAAGGCATGCTGGTATCGTGAATCTCTCTCTTTAATTTGATATACAATGCTGTCGGAACATCAGGGAATGCCGCCGGACTGTTTGCACACCCTGTGTTTGTCTGACGCCAGTGCACCTGTTTTGCTGCTGCCAGTTCGCTCTTCTTGCCTTCTGCGATGCGTGCAACAGTTACGAGATGAAATTATCGTAATGACAGCGTTCACGTAATTCAAACACCGGGCACACGAATATTAAAGTAACTTAGATAGTATGATATGAACTGAGCCATTAAGCTGACACTCAACACTCGCAATGACGTAATAATGAATCGTTCAGAGCACAAGTTTAAACAGTTTAAATGCCGTTTTATCACAGTTCTATGCAGTCCAAATACAGTTTATTCAAACTTTACTGTCCTCACTATTGATTTCAAGCCCCACCTACGCAGAAACCATTTCTCTTTCGATGTATTTCGCCTTAAAGAGATGCCAAGTACGTTGAAATATTTTACAACCGAATGGAAACGAGAGTTAATGTTCAATACTACAATCATTCTATGTATTCCCCCTTCTGCATTACTGAATACTACATCGGAACCTCCATATTTGTACTATGGACGCAAAACATGCAAGGGGCCTAGTTTTACTCTGCCACGTCAAGGTTGAACTCAAACTTCGTAACGGTCCACCCAGCTGGTGTCTTCTGGGCAGAATCAGCACTCGGGTCCTTGTTCATGTTTCTTGATGTAAGGCTGTAAGAAACTGTCTAGTGAGTAAGCTAAGGCTTTCCATGCAACTAAATGAGAAGTCAAATTTAAAAGAGGGATGCCAGTAGCTTTTTCACGTTTAAAACGTGTGCAAGATTCCGAGAAAATTACTGCTTCCCCTGTTTTTACTATGAATGTCATCCTGGCACGTGTAAACCATCAACTGTAAAATAGTAAAAGTTTCTAATTTCATACGCGAGTTTTTCGAACACGCGTTACAACCCTTACCTGGAAACTTACTTGGAATCCCACATTTTCCTTTGCGTTACGTGTTCATGCCTTTTATGAAAAACATTAATAAATGCCATATGCTGAGCATTATTTCAGTTTATTTGCGGTGTACTTAACGTAACAGTGGATAATTAAAAAAAACAGTGCTTAGGGACTCGACCCCAAGCCTGTCATTACTGTCTATAACCTTTCCGCTGCACTAACTGCTGCCTAGCAACTAAACAAACATAAATACCTCATGCCGCGCCCGACCCGCGTCAAAAATGCCAATTTTTAAAAACGCTTGTCCATATGGAGCTTTTACTTACTCACTTTTACTTAACGCCAAGGGTACCACAAATCTGAACGAAATCGGTGATGACGACTAGGGACGATACTCTTGTGAGTTCTGGGCACAAACGATAACTGTGGTGCTCTGTATGCCGCTGGATGCAAAATTTATGCACTTTTATATATTTAGTGCAATTCAGACAGTGTCAGTATTCTTAAGGAAGTTTGGTAGCCTGTGGTATTTCTCCTCTTTCAAGATGTTCCATATGCAATCTGAAACTGCTAAATTTGAGAGTTTTTAGAGCTGATTCTTGTCACAGAACACCACATATCGTAACTGAGCAAGATAGATCTCATGCGCATATGGAGAGATCTACAGTCACTTTCAGAAGAAAACAAAACATCTTGAAAGACTAGGGATAAGACTTTCATAGTTGTAAGGTGTCAGGCAAATCCAACACCTTCCATGAAAACCCTGACATGATAAGCAAATCCAGTAGTATGTCACATAGCTCCGAATAAATCGCGACATTAAATTAACCAAAGTAATACGAGTAACGAGTGAGCAAATGGAATACCACAGACTAACACAAGAATGCCTAAATGCATGTCATACCTTCCCACCGTGAGACAGACGTAGTTCCGAGGGGAGAAACGAGAACAGAAGCCGAGTGCAGAACCGTGTTAAGCTGAAGGCCCTACGATAAGGGACGGACACCCACGTCGCCAGCTAACCGCTAGGACCACCCCCAGCCCATGTTAAAGCCCTCCAGAAGAACAGTATAGATCTTACGATAACACAAAAAGGGCCACACCACCCGCAAGTTTTTAGCGTGAGACTTTTTCGCGTCTCTGTTACGTCAGGACCACCCCCCAGCCCATGTTAAAAGATAGAGCCCTCCAGAAGAACAGTATAGATCTTACGATAACACTAAAAGGGTCACCCCAGGCGCAAGTTTTAGCGAGAGACTTTTTCGCGTCTCTGTTGCGTCAGGACTACCCCCCAGCCCATGTTAAAAGATAGAGCCCTCCAGAAGAACAGTATAGATCTTACAATAACACTAAAAGGACCACACCAGCTGCAAGTTTTAGCGTGAGACTTTATCGCGTCTCTGTTACGTTGCAAACTATAAAAACATAGCCCCACCACGAAAAGTATAACGTTTCTCATTGGATAGACAGAATTTTTGTCGGTGGAGCTTAAGGATAACATTGAGACCCTTATTGGTCAGATGAAAACACAGCCAGATTGTTTTTTAAACCAACTTCGGTAAATGGTAGTAAGGAGAAGTTAGGAGAGAGTTGCTTCCGAGACAGCGAGGTGAGCGGAGCTGTGCTGTACGCCGCCCCCTGATGACACCGACAAGGTATTGAACGCACGCGATGCCGTATTTTTGAGCGCATGAGGCTTCACTCAGAACTGCGGAAGTCTCATCTGTTACATCCCCTTTTTACGTAATACTAGTGTCGATCGTCAATTGAAGCTCATGGTATTCACATTAGCTACGTAAGTTAAAATCTGAAACGTGATGATTTTTCTGTTATATAATTATTGAGAAGCCACATCAGCCACTGTAATTTACGACAAGTTAGATAAGAAATTAAAGATAATTGAGGGTCACTGTAGACCATTTTGATAGTTTCCTCTTTTGTTAAACTTAATTTAAACCTAGATTATAGATGTGATATGGAATAGGTCATCCTTCGATCCATTGTAGAACTTGGAAACCCATTCAGGGAATATTCGTTCACATTTTTGTTGAACGCAGTTGGTTTTTATCATCCTGTATTAAAACATTTCCTTTTATCAATAGTGCAATTTATAAACAATGTTTTTTGAGTACAATAAAACTCCAATGGTAAACTTAACTGCGTTTTCGACGTTATTTTACCAGCCAACTAAAAATAGGAAAGCCTTGCACACCTTCCACTAAATTCAGTTAGTATTAAGATTCTTTTACAGGGAGTGCAGTGGAGCTGACGCTGAAATCATTAAGTATTTGGTTATATCATCGCTAGTCTCACTGAACTCTTCTGAACTCTACATGTCATGTGTGGTCTGGCGTTTCCTTACCAGAAACAGGTGCCAGGTTGAAACTAGTCAATTCCCTGAAAAACACGCTCAGAGCGTCGTTACGTGAAAGTAATAGGGAGACATGACTTAGAACAAACAGACACCACACAGAATGTTAGAGAATGGCGACCCTGACAGGATGGTAAAATACCATCATTGAAGGTCGACCACATGCCTAACTAGGTCAGAAAAATATCCTGTTAAAAATTTTTCGTAATAAAAAAAATTTTTTTGAAAGGCATAAATAGTTGAAAACAGTAGCTGTAGCGATAGATAGTAAGAAAGTATTCAATAAAAAGTGAGACATTCTAGCAGAGACAATAGCATAATTATGAATTTTAAAATTTTTTAGAATTAAGTTTTCTCCTCAATGCAAGCGCACAGGTGGCGGATACATCGTTGACAAGTTGGTTCTGACCCAACAAGTAAGTGAATGGATTGTCAAGTCGTGTGTGCAAAAAGTTTATAAAACGCGTGAGATCGTATGACCACATGTTGACTCGAAGTAGGGAGCGTGAATTGCTTTTAAAACAGAAAATAAGGGATGCGGAAAGATTTGCAATGGCAGATCGAGACCTTGACCGAATTGAGGTACAGACCCAGCATGAAAATGGACAGAGAATAGAGGACAGTACAACAGACGATGCAGTATCGCGAGAAATAGGACATATAACGCACTATAACGAGGATAATGTACGTCAAGGCATAGAAAACGTAAGTCAGCATACGACAGAGGAGCAGGAAAGTAGAGAGGCAGTCGATGAGGATTATAACTTGCGTCTTGAATACGTAGAACCCATAGTACAAGTAATCAGAGCTCCCTCACCACCGAGTACAAGGAATGCGAGCAGAAACGTGTCACAGCACAGTTCAATGCAATCGGTTGCGAACCAACTCTTGGGCGGAAACACAGAGCGTAGGACGTCGGAAGAAAACGCAATAGGACCCACCAATCTGGCAGAATTATTACAACAAATAACAGAAACCATGACAAGCCAAAATAATGACTAGCGAACCAAATTCAAATTCAGAATGCAGAAACTACGAGACAAATGCGTGAGATTGTAGAACAAAACAAAAAAATTCAGTTACACCTAAGTTATATTGAAGACGAGGCAAAAGAATCACGAGAAGTGATAGGAAACTTAATAACAGGTCACAATCGTTTGAGAACAGACATTGACAACGTACAAGCGGACGTACAAACATTGCGTAGTGACATTCAGGACGAGATCAAAACATTACGTAACAACACCCAGGGAGAAGTCAAGAAACTAGAGAAACAGATAACCGAAATTACTAGACAAGCAGCAGGTACAGCGCTTGAAATTTTTGAAAACAGTGTGTTACACAAACGTATCACAAAAGCAGCGCTGAAAAGATATGATAACCGAATAGTCAAAATAGAGGCGTAAACGAAGTAACAATTTCAGAAATTGCGAACAGAGTTGTTGCAAACAATTGAAGAGCGTAGTGAACAGGATCGAACAAGCACAGAGTCCGCAACCACATCCGTATCTGTAACAGCGCCGGAAAAACAAGCAATTACAAAGATATTACACATTTGCGATTCCAATCACAGGCGGAAAGTAACATACGTGAAATCAGACAGCCCGCACAGTAACAAACACGTTTCGAAATTCTTGATGAACAAACGTCATCACAAACACATGCGGAACCACAAATGTATGATTCAAGACAGTTTGGATCGTGCACTGAAGCAGCAAGGTTAGCCAGACAAGATACCGAACCAATACCTGACAATGGAAAGCCAGGTCGCGAAGAGTACAGTGCAATGCATTCAGCTACACGTTCACAACCGATAGAAGAAAATTATTGCGTACCACTCCAACGATACTACGCAAGGGTAGGCGAAAGTTACAGTGGACAATATCCAATGGATCTACCACAACCGGAAAGAACGACGGGAGAAATGATCAGAAACAAAAGTGGCGAAGAATCTCAAATTTCATATGGAACTATGACGAAGTACGACAACGATAATTTCCTCACAGTCAGAAAATTTCAACACTTTCGAGAAGGAAACTCATTACATTCACGAACTTTTATTGATCAATTCCGAGTAGGATTACCAGAACACTGGACGCTAGCACACAAATTAGACTTTATACGTGCACACATGACAGGAACAGTCGCAGAAACCATGCAGAATGTTGCAGTGACATGCCGATCGTACGAAGATTTCGGAGAGAGGTTTCTCTCACGATATTGGTCCAGCGAAGCACAGAACAGAGTGACGTACGAATTATTACAGAACCCATATTTTGAAAATTCTGGAGAGAAGAGTCCCGTGAAATTTTTAGAATTAATGGCAAAGAAAAATCAATGCTTAGATGTACCATACAGTGACGGAGAGTTGATTAAATTATGCGCGATGAAGCTACCATCGAAATACCAGGCAATGACTTCGAAGCATTTAAAGGTATTCTAAGGGAACTACAGTTCATATTTTCGGAAGATGACGCAAGAAAAAGACTAAGCGCACGTGAAAACGAAAGCAAAAAGCAGTGGAATCCACAAGACACAGTACGAAGAAACAATAATTACGAACCATGTCATAACTTCGCACCAAGAAACGACAATAGATTTCAACAAAGAACCGGTTATGGATTTACAAGAGAATATGGCAGTAACTATAATTCACCCAGGAACGGCAACAACTATTACAGAGGGAATACCGACAACCGGAACGGGTACTGGAGAACCAATAGACCGACAAATTATCAACAAAGAAACCACTATCAACAAGCTGAACAAGAAAAGAGAATACAGATAGAAGAGGTGGAGGTAAGACCACCAAGGCCGGCCGAAGTGGCCGTGCGGTTAAAGGCGCTGCAGTCTGGAACTGCAGGACCGCTACGGTCGCAGGTTCGAATCCTGCCTCGGGCATGGATGTTTGTGATGTCCTTAGGTTAGGTAGGTTTAACTAGTTCTAAGTTCTAGGGGACTAATGACCTCAGCAGTTGAGTCCCATAGTGCTCAGAGCCATTTGAACCATTTTAAGACCACCAAACCCCGATAAACGTTCGAATTGACAGCTAAGCGCCCATGCCAAAGAGAATGACGCACCGACCCAGGACAATTGCGGCACCTTGAACAGAGAAGTAAAAATCTCATCATGAGAAGAGAAGAAGGAAGAAACAAATCCGCAGTGACCAGATGAAAACGAAGACAAGAAAATAACAATATCGTGTTGGGACGAAATTAATTGGGAGAATACTGACGAGGAAGATGAATTACTAGAGGCATGCACAACGAATGTAGGAGGAAAGGACGAAGTAACGAGTCTTGCAGAGCTATTTGAGATGGAAACCAGGGAAAGCGAATTCAATCAGGATAATGCGCAGTCGACAGAAGTTGAAAATAAGTTACGAGTCACAACCCAACGTATATTATGAAGGAAGTTATGAAGCGATAATTAGAGCATTTAGATGCGATTATGTGGAAGTAGCGACGAAGAAGGAGAAGATAGATGAGGATGAGGAAAAAGTAGAGGATGCTGAAGAAAGCTTAAATGAAGGAAGAAATAGAGAAGAGGAAATAAAAGAGAGAGAAGTAGCAGTCGAAGCTTATCCTATAGAAAGTTCGAATTCACAAGGGAAATTCCTAAAAAGACTCATGTATGATTCAGTGGAGGATTCGTTGATGCAAGAAGAAGAAGAACAGAACCAACCCTTTCAAATTCAACCAATTGTGAAGGCCATGGTAAAGCATATCCCAGTCAATATTTTAAATGATAGCGGAAGTGAACTGACTGCGATCTCAGAAAGTTTATTCATGCGGTGTAATGCCAATAAGGAATTGCCAGTTCTGAAAACACGTAAGATTAAAGTAAAGGTCCTATTAGAAACAATTCTGCGGAAGTTATGAGACAAACAAGGTTAACTCTTTCGTGTCAAGGTCAAAACATCGAAGCCAACTTCATGATTATACCTAAACTAACTGTAGGTTTGATTATAAGTGTAGATATTTTAAATGAGAGACGAGCGATAATTTATATGGGAAAAGGTAGCGTAACATTCCGGAATGTCACACTTCTCTTTTAGCAAAAGCTAAAATTAAAAGAAATACCAGTTATAAACAACCAATTAAGAATGACGTGAGATAAAGAGGATGAGGAATTAGAATGGTATGCACAAAAGGGGGAATCGCCTCAACTCTTGTTAAAACTCCATAATGAAATCGACGAAAAATTGGAAGAAGTTCAAGGTATTTCAGAACACAGTAAAAGAGAATTAGAGGGTATTTTACGAGATAAAGCAGAGGTATTTTTACCTAAGATTGGCAGTATTAAACACTTTCAGTACAAGTTTGAAGATTAATTTTATTACTGGTAAACAATCAGCACAATATTTCAAGATTATGTTACAGATAAGATCGTCAGGAGAAAGGAGAATGAAGAGAGAGGAAGGTGGGAAGAAGAAAGTAGTTTCATTAAAAACAAAAACAAAAATAACACCAATAGTACGATAGATTAAGGTGATGGGATAAAGTGTAGATAGTCTAACAGCACGAAATACTAAAATGCTATACACCATGACACTACACAAGAAATAAAAAAACGAATTTGAGGATTTTTGTAGAAGTTAAGACTCAAAATATCTTAGAATTGTAACATGGAAAGGGCACCGAAATTTGTAAAGCTTTTAAGAAGGCGTTAAACAATGTAGGTACTAGACATATGTTAGATAATTATAAGTAAAACTTTTTGTAAGAACCATTGTAAAAACTCCAGCAAGGACGAGATGCAACGACCCACAAGTCGCAACGCGAGAAGTATCAACAAAGGAAAGGACGTAATTAGCAAGACACGATTCCTACAAGGCAGAAGCGTCAAGAGAAGGGAAAGGACAGCGAGACCAACAGAGAGTAGCTGAAGTGGGCAGTAAATCTGCTGAACCACATGGTGGCGGATCCCTGCTGGGACAGAAGACGGAACCACAGAGTGGCAGCACATGGAAGGGACCGGTGCAGGGACTGACAAGCAAACACCGAACTTTCACCACTTGTAAACCCCAGGACGCCTCAACTCGGTGGAGCGAGCATAAAACGGCCCAACGAGAAGACGTCTTGGGCAAGTCACCACTGGCAAAAAATATGTGTAAAAGTCACACTACCGCTATTAAACAGCACGCTGATGCACAAAACTGAAGAAAACGTCCACAAAGTAGAAATGACATGCCCAAACCATCTATCAAACTGTTACTAGGAGGAGAACTTCAAAGCGACTAGTTATCAATAAATATTTCCATATCCTGCCCAGAGAAGAACCAAGAATCGGGTAAGAAGCAGAGAAAAAGCAGGAAGAACAGAAGTTGAAGTTTCGCAAGATTGAGACCAAGAAAGAAGATGGGTGAAGAATAGACGACATACCTTCCCAAATCCCTATCCTATTGTAAACTAGTCGTCTGCGAAGTATTACAACGAAAAACGACCGCTTTCAGCGACACATACCGATGACTTTCACGCATACAAAGCCAGTAAACCACGAAATCCTGCACTCACAGCTCCATTCCATTATGGGACCTCCACAACAGCAACACATACTTTCAAAGCCAACAAGGAACGATGAACGAAGCTGTACATCAAATACTTGCCCACATCCATCTCGCTCAAGTCCATCACCTTCGTGCAAAAACACTCGCCAACCTCATGCTTAAACATTCATAGGATTGTGTGAATGTGTGACATCAAATTATGCGATGTAGGAATTGTGCAAAAGAAATGTGTGAAAAACTAAATAAGTTAAGCACACCAGACAGCTAGTAAACTACAAAATATCAGTCATTGACTATGGACTTAAGTAAAAAATAGACTATCGATAAAAATAAGTCATTAGTTCTGAAATGGATGGTATATAAAGAACAAAAGTAAGGCATAATAAACACTAAAACTATATGCCACTTATTTTCTCCTCATAAAAATAAAAGAATAACTATATTTTACTTATTTTCTCCTTATAAAAACAAAGAATAAAAAATTATCTTGTTGGTTGTTTTCCCTTTTTTTTAACATTTGTACCATTTGTTAGGATAATATCTCATTACTTGTGTATGTATATTTCTTTGTCAAAGCAATTCTTGGCAATAATTCTTATTTGTTAGTGTAACAATGTTGAAATGAGTGTCTAGAAACAAAAACATTTTACTTGTACATGATATTTAGAAAAGTGTTAGGAATCGATTTTACTTAATTACTACATTTATAAAAACAATATTTGTTAGAAAATCGGTGTGAAAGACTCCTCACTTTCGATAACAAACTTCTTAAAAAACAAACTTCACAATTAAATAAAGAAAGAAAATAATTTAAAAAATAATTATTATAATAGAATAAAAATATTCTTCCCTTGTCAATATAAACATATTTTTGGTAATAATGTGGAAGAACATAAAAATATAAATTAGTAATACAAACTAGCATAGAACAGAATAATGTGGTTGAACAGTAGGCAACAAAATTTAGATGGCGGAATAATTTTTGACTAATTTAGACAACGATTCAATCATTGCCTAACTTCAGTGCAAAAATTAAGTTCGAAGGGTGGTGATATGTAAGGTGTCAGGCAAATCCAACACCTTCCATGAAAACCCTGACATGATAAGCAAATCCAGTAGTATGTCACATAGCTCCGAATAAATCGTGACATTAAATTAACCAAAGTAATACGAGTAACGAGTGAGCAAATGGAATACCACAGACTAACACAAGAATGCCTAAATGCATGTCATACCTTCCCACCGTGAGACAGATGCAGTTCCCAGGGGAGAAACGAGAACGGAAGCCGAGAGCAGAACTGTGTTAAGCTGAAGGCCCTACGATAACGGATGGACACCCACGTCGCCAGCTAACCGCTAGGACCACCCCCCAGCCCATGTTAAAAGCTAGAGCCCTCCAGAAGAACAGTATAGATCTTACGATAACACAAAAATGGCCACACCACCCGCAAGTTTTTAGCGTGAGACTTTTTCGCCTCTCTGTTACGTCAGGACCACCCCCAGCCCATGTTAAAAGCTAGAGCCCTCCAGAAGACCAGTACAGATCTTACGATAAAACAAAAAGGGTCACCCCAGCCGTAAGTTTTAGCGTGAGACTTTTTCGCATCTCTGTTACGTCAGGATCACCCCCCAGCACACGTTAAAAGATAGAGCCCTCCAGAAGAACAGTATAGATCTTACAATAACACTAAAAGGACCACACCAGCTGCAAGTTTTAGAGTGAGACTTTTTCGTGTCTCTGTTACGTTGCAAACTTTAAAAACATTGCCCCACCACGAAAAGTATAACGTTTCTCATTGGATAGACAGAATTTTTGTAGGCGGAGCTTAAGGTTAACATTGAGACCCTGATTGGTCAGATGAAAACACAGCCAGATTGTTTTTTTAACCAACTTCGGTAAATGGTAGTAAGGAGAAGTTAGGAGAGAGTTGCTTCCGAGACAGCGAGGTGAGCAGAGCTGTGCTGTACGCCGCCCCCTGATGAACACCGACAAGGTATTGAACGCACGCGATGCTGAATTTTTGAGCGTATAAGGCTTCACTCAGAACTGCAGAAGTCTCATCTACTACATCCCCTTTTTACATAATACTAATGTCGATCGTCAATTGACGCTCATGGTATTCACATTTGCTACGTAAGTTAAAATCTGAAACGTGATGATTTTTCTGTTATATAATTATTGAGAAGCCACAACAGCCATTGTAATTTACGACAAGTTAGATAAGTAATTAAAGATAATTGAGAGTCACTGTAGACCATTTTGATAGTTTTCTCTTTTGTGAAACTTAATTTAAACCTAGATTACAGATGTGATATGTCGTAGGTCATCCTTCGATCCATTGTAGAACTTGGAAGCCCATTCAGGGAATATTCGTTCACATTTTTGTTGAACGCAGTTGGTTTTTATCATCCTGTATTAAAACATTTCCTTTTATCAATAGTGCAATTTATAAACAATGTTTTGTGAGTACAATAAAACTCCAATGGTAAACTTAACTGCTTTTTCGACGTTATTTTACCAGCTAACTAAAAACAGGAAATCCTTGAACCCCTTCCACTAAATTTAGTTAGTATTAAGATTCTTTTACAGGGAGTGCAGTGGAGCTGACGCTGAAATTAGTAAGTATTTGCTTATATCATCGCTAGTCTCACTGAACTCTTCTGAACTCTACATGCCATGTGTGGTCTGGTGTCTCCTTACCAGCAACAGGTCCCAGGTTGAAACTAGTCAATTCCCTGAAAAACACGCTCAGAGCGTCGTTGCGCGAAAGTGGTAGGGAGACACGACTTAGAAGAAACAGACACCACGCAGAATGTTAGATAGTTAGAGGAAATGTACATTAGTACGCTCTGCAGAAATGATTAGCATTAGAACCATGTCGGCCTACGGGTTCAACGTCGACATCTATATCGCGGCGCAACACCACCTACCAGTAAAATGTGCCTGCAGCTCTCGTTGCCAGTATAAACCGAAAGTGATGGATCAGTGTGACTTTAGCCGACGTACAGAACGCCACGCAGACGTATGCGCGAGCCGTGCCGTGAAATCAGTGAGTTTCTGAGAGGGCGCATTAAAGGCATGAGGGAATATGATGCATCGATCTGGGAAAAGGTTGCTCATGTGGGACGAAGCGTTTCAGCAGTGCAACGAGTGTGTACAGAATGATTCACGGAAGGCGGTAGAACACGTCGAGATGGGTCGGCCCACCACCGAGACCATTCCCCGAAAAGAGCGACACCTCATCCGAATGGCAGGTCTGCGTCCACTTCGACTCTGACGCAACAGTGGAACACATCGTGCACTATCAGCAGTGACAATCCGTCACCGCTTTTAATTGCTTGGGTTACATGGGCGTCGTCCCCTTCTCCGCCTACCTTTGACGAGTGTGCCCAAACACGCTAGACGGCAATGGTGGATGGAACGACGTCACTGGAGACAGGAAGGGCATAAGGTAGTGTTTCCGGATGAACCCAGCTTCCGTTTGTTTGATAATGATGGCCGAATTTTGATTAGCCGCAGACAGGGGGAGCGGCATCGCAGTGACTGCATTTGCAGAAGACATACAGCTCCAGTTTAAGGGCTTATGGCGTGGAGTGCTATTGGGTGCAAACACTGATGACAGTTGGTGCCTGTCCAGGACACTGTGACCAGTGTGACCTACGTGAATGACATCCTGCGACCCGTAGCTATACCCTTTCTGCACTACAACACAGGCATCGTTTTTCAGCAATACAATGCATGACCGAATGTTGCTGCAGTAACACGTACCTTCTTGGTGTCACAGTATGTTGCCTTTTTCTCTGGCCCGCCTGATCAACAGACTTGTCTCCAGTCGAAAATATGTGGGGTTTGGTGAAACAGAGGGTACAGCGCTGTGACACAATGCTAACCACAACAGATGAACTTTGGAACCGGGTGAATGCAGGGTTAATGGCTATAGCACAGATGCCATTCGCGATTATACGCCGATGCCACCATGCATGAAACAAGTTATCAGGACTCATTGGCAGACCTGGTGCCTGCTAGACAACAAGACGCATCCTGAACCGAGATGCCTGAAATGCTAATCATTTCTGCAGAACATACTAAAATACATGTCCTGTGAATATGAACGTCCTATCTCTAGTCGTTCAAGATATTCTGTTTTCTCTGAACATGAGTGGATGTAGGCCGCCTTAGAAAAACGACGTGTGTGACTGCTTCCGTCGCCTGTGCCTTCGTTTGACAGGCCGCCTATCTAACATGTCTGCTATATGATTGATCGGCAGCTTTTAAGTCAGGCCCCCAAGTATATTTTGGACTACCACAGAAAGTGCATGGACTGGAGAGTCTTCATGAAAATACGCAACTCTCTTTAAATCTTCACAGCAAGATATATTCTATGGTTTAATCTGTGGTGTAAAGTTAATTTCCGTTTTGTTGTTGCAGTTTTCATAGAAATGTTGTAAACAATAACCGTTTACAACGTACCACAGCGGTGTAGGAGAAGTCGAGACGAGCTGTTTGATATAGGACACTTACGGTCTATCAAGCTGGCAAACAGCCTGAAATTGGCCTACAAAGGCCGCCTAAGCCATAGCGCGTGCGCGCAGCGAGAGATTTTGTATATTTAAGTTGCTGGCCGCGATCTGATACTTGCGTGAATGCGAAAATAATATGGTTGTGCGACTCATACACAGTGGTAATATTTCCAGAAGATGCGAAGATGACAGCCAGGCTCCGGCGAAGCCGGTCATTGATGAAATAGAAAAATTTCAACAAGTGATATTGGCTGCAAGAATTTTTAAGTTATCACTGTTTTGTATATTACTGTCGCCTCTTTAGCGCTACTGGTATAGTCGCTCTGACTTTTGAATTTATTTATCTCGTTAACATTAGTAATTATACTTCAGTGTGAGGATAATGAAATAAGAAAAATCTTTTGTAAGCGTTATTAAAAAACTAAATTACGTTGACATTTCGATCTAAGCTTAAACCTTACAAGCACAGGACTCTCGTAGTAAGATAGCCACGGAAACAAAACGATCTATTTGTTAATTTTAGGCTGACAAAACTCCCAAAATTTTGATGTGACAGTTACACAAACGTTAGTTTCACAATTTTATGTGAAAGAACAAGGTGTGTTCAATATTCAATATTTTGGCGTGACAAGACAATGAGATTCAAACGGTGAAGACTAAATAAGCTGTGGCGTAGAGCGGCGATAGGAAATTCATAACATCACATGGCGCGCATGCGTAGGTCAATTTGAGGTTGTTTTCCGGCTTGAAATACCACAAGTGTGTTATATCAAATTGTTGGTTCCTCCTTCACCTACGTCACTGTGTTACTTCGTAAACAATTGTCGTTTGCACCCTGTAGGTCAGTGCGTATTTGTTTCGAAAGTAGCTTCACTTATTTATACCTATCCATGGAAAAATCGTGAATCTTTAAAGGGTTGCATTCTGACGACAGATAACAATTAAAATAGCAGCCCTTCTTCTATTTCATTGATCGCCCCACTTGTGAGTACACTGTTGCGCTCTCAACTATTCGTACAATGTCAGAGAGTGTCATTACACTGAGTCATTTGGTACGCGGACGTATTAGTAAGAAAAGGCCGTCCAACATTAAAAGCATTGTTCTCTTGGTAGGCTTTCTTCGCAAATGAGTTTTGGCGCCTTGCGGCGTGGAATAGCATCTGAGTTAAAAAAGAAAATTTCTCATTTTTCTTTACTTGGTGGAAAGAAATGGAAACGTATAGTGTCGGTGACTGCGCCACATAATCTCTCAAGGGAAAGCGGCCTAAGTTAGGGGCACTCCGGGAAATTGGAAAAACTCGCTCGCAGAACTGGCTCTTCCGCTCGAGTACCGAAATAGACAGTAGGCAAAGGAACCCAACAGCGATGCCAATAGTACCTAGTAACAGATGTATAATCACCACGATAAATGTAGCTAGCACTCCTCGCTCTGATAAGAGCTTGAATTGCAACTTTATCGTTACATATTACAACCCAACGTATAGTTACCGGGCGATGTGGCACATTGGTTAAAACACTGGTCTTTACACGGAAGGACCGAGGTTCATATCACCGTTTAGCCATTCATGTTTAGCTTTTTCTTAATTCCTCTAACACGGGCAAATTCCGGGGTTGTTCCTCTGGAAAAGACCGGCCGGAGTCCATTCCTAATCCTAGCTTTTGCACCCTCACTAATGACCTTGTAGTTAACGGGACGATAAATTCGTATCTTCGTTCTTCCTGGGAGTTAGATGGATAGCTCCAGATTATAATTGTCTCGCGGAAGTTATTGCCGTATATTCGGGCAATAAACTGCTAGAAGAAGAAGCAGGTAGTACTCTGTTTTTGGGACTAAAGGTAGATCTCAATATGAATTGGAAATCCTGTCACCCTAGAAGTAATTAAGTGCTAGTTCAGCTACATTTGTAGTACGCGTGATTAAAGCTTTAGGTGACTTGATCGTATTTTCTCATATGAAGACAACCTCACAGCCTAGTGAAGCTGATGCATAGGGTCGATTTGTGCCTCTGGCATTTCTATGAGATTAAATGTGCTGTTGGGATGTGTCTCTTCGTGCTAGTTGTTTAATCAATAACAAAATAATCGTATGTCGTGTAGCTGAAAGCCAAATTTAAACAATAAAAAAATACGTGCATTCGCGTGTTATCATACTTGACAGAGAAAGCAGTGTTACGGATGTCACTGTTATAGTGAAGATGAAGTTCTAGTTAGGAGTCAATATCTGTCAAATGGTGAGCATATAGCTACATAAACTGCCCACATAACGTTGGATGTAATTGTCTCTGTAAAAGTAAAAAGAGGGCCTAAGGCAGAACGCCACCCGTGACATGATGAAGTGATTTCAGTGGTTGTCTCCGGCCACACATATTCACTTCATGGTGAGTACGGCAACAGGCTACTAACGTCAGCTGTACCACTTTCTGAATGAAAGCCTGCTCGATGCTCGCCGATCCTGATCGCTGTTTTTTGTTTTTGTCAAATGTTACGCTTTATCACTTATGTATTTCCTCTAGTTGTGTGTGCTGTCGCTCCCGATATAAATATCACACAGAATTCTTTCGAGTAACTTCATTCGGCTACGATTGTCAGTCTACCTTGAAGATGTTAAGATATTGTATCTGAAATCAGTGCAAGTTTCGTTTGATTTACACTACTGGCCATTAAAATTTCTTCATCAAGAAGAAATGCAGATGATAAATGAGTATTCATTGGACAAATATATTATACTAGACTGACATGTGATTACATTTTCACGCAATTTGGGTGCATAGATCCTGAGAAATCACTACCCAGAACAACCACCTCTGGCCGTAATAACGGCCTTGATACGCCTGGGTATTGAGTCAAACAGAGCTTGAATGGCGTGTACAGCTACAGCAGCCCATGCAGCTTCAACACGATACCACAGTTCATCAAGAGTAGTGACTGGCGTATTGTGACGGTGTGTGAGAGATCTGGAGAATGTGCTGGCCAGGGCAGCAGTCGAACATTTTCTGTATCCAGAAAGGCCCGTACAGGACCTGCAACATGCAGTCGTGCATTATCATGCTGAAATGTAGGCTTTCGCAGGGATCGAATGAAGAGTAGAGCCACGGGCCGTAACACATCTGAAATGTAATGCCCAGTGTTCAAAGTACCGTCAATGCGAACAAGAGGTGATCGAGTCGTGTAACAAATGGTACCCCATACCATCGCGCCGGGTGATACGCCAGTATGGCGATGACGTATACACGCTTCCAATGTGCGTTCACCGCGATGTCGCCAAACACAGATGCGACCATCATGATGCTGTTCATAGAACCTGGATTCATTCGAAAAAAATTACGTTTTGCCATTCGTGCACCCAGGTTCGTCGTTGAGTACACCATCGCAGGTGCTCCTGTCTGTAATGCAGCGTCAAGGGTAACCGCAGCCATGGTCTCCGAGCTGATAGTCCATACTGCTGCAAACGTCGTAGAACTGTTCGTGCAGATGGTTGTTGTCTTGCAAACGTCCCCATCTGTTGACTCGGGATCGAGACGTGGCTGCACGATCCGTTTCAGCCATGAGGATAAGGTGCCTGTCGTCTCGGCTGCTAGTGATACGAGGCCGTTGGGATCCAGCACGGTGTTCCGTATTACCCTCCTGAACCCACCGATTCCATGTTCTGCTAACAGTCATTGGATCTCGACCAACGCCAGCAGCAATGTCGCGATACGATAAACCGCAATCGCGATAGGCTACAATCCGACCTTTATCAAAGTCGGAATCGTGATGGTACGCATTTCTCCTCCTTACACGAGGCATCACAACAACGTTCCACCAGGCAACACCGGTCAACTGCTGTTTGTGTATGAGAAATCGGTTGGAAACTTTCCTCATGTCAGCACGTTGTAGGTGTCGCCACCGGCGCCAACCTTGTGTGAATGCTCTGAAAAGCTAAATCACAGCATCTTCTTCCTGTCTGTTAAATTTCGCGTCTGTAGCACGTCATCTTCGTAGTGTAGCAATTTTAATGGCCAGTAGTGTAATAAAATAAAATCTTATGGAGAATAGTCGTTGTTATTATTATTGATATTAACAGCACTATTTTCATTCCGTTTTTTTAGTTCAATGTGTCGATATTTCTTATTGTTCTCTAAAAATTTAAATATAGGTTGAAATTTTAAGTGACCATATGTTAGAAACATAGCTAAAATGGAATAAACGTAAATTGTAGTAATGATTTATCTTTATACACTGTAAAATGAGTGATGAAGATGATAGTAATTGCTGAGTTTCTCAGTAAATATGACTAAGGAGTACCAACTAAATGGAGATGTTGGGGGAAATGGAAGGCAAGGTATCATAATTTGCAGGACACTGAGTGAGGCAACAGTGAAGTGAGTGTTTGGGGAGAAAATTGGATGCTGTGTACAGTTCTCTGGGGAGTCTCCCGAGCTGAGATTGAGGAGGTGAGACGTGTCTATTGGGCAGCTGGAAAAGAAAGGTAAGTTGTATCGGACTGGATCAGCAGTTTTCAGAAAGGATTCCATGGTCTGGCAAATGCAGCTGGTTAATTGTTTGGATACATTTCAAAAACTTATTTCCACCTAAATTAGTCTATAGATTAATGCTCCCACACAAGCTGATTTGAGTTACATGCGAAACTGAAGTTACGTCTAATCGAACTGAATCAAGAAACTGCTGCATAAAAAAGATTCTATTTCGTATTTAACTACAGGGTTCATTAATTTAATTAGGAAGTGCAACTCATTGGACGAAATGAAATACTGCACAATGCATTTTCAGTTGAATGAAAATTTAATCCGAGTATATAATTGATTACGAGAACGGAATTGGTGAACAGCGTGCTAAACCATAACGTTACAGAAGACAGTCTTAACGGAAACAATATGTTGAATAGTAAACTGTAGATTATAATTAGTTTTGTGTTCAGCACTCGTACTTGAGTACTGTTAGAAGTCACTTTTAATGTAGTTCGCTCCGTCGTAATATGACAGACTTACTGAGCAGATGGGTCAGTCTTGCATGAGCTGAAGCACTGAAAGCTGTTCGTCAGCTTTTTCACCTGTCCCCGTGGATTCGCTTTTTTTGCTCGAGTTCTGTGCATATTAAGTTACCGTATAAATACTGTACGTGAACATTAGCTTACTCTTATACAGTCGCGGCACAACTCATCAGTCCGGGCAACTTTTCATTGTTTCGGGCAGCCAATAGCAGCGTTTCTCTGTTCATGCGAATTCCTCTCTCCCAGTGATGATTCCTTCACAACAGCCAGTGCCGAACCTATTCAAAACCGACTCGGCAAACTGAGGGTGACATACGGGGTCAACGTAGAGGACATCATCAGAACACCACCACTTTTACAAAGACACCCAAAATTCAGATACTTCTACCCAGCCTAAAAAATAGTACTCCACACACCACAGACTCACACACACACACGCGCGCGCGCGCGCGCGCGCGCTGCGCGCGTTCGCAATTGACACTGTGCCTCACGGAGGGGCTTCCTGCTGAAATTTCCAGTGTGAAAGTTCAAATAAGAACTCCCACATACGCAAAGTTATTACTAGGAGAAAATCAGAGAAATTAGACGACACACAGAGCATACACGCCAGAAAATGGGAAAGATAATGGTTCTACCGCCACACTTACATATACACTACTGGCCATTAAAACTGCTACACCAAGAAGAAATGCAGATGATATATAGGTATTCATTGGACAAATATATTATACTACAACCGACATGTGATTACATTTTCACGCAATTTGGGTGCATAGATCCTGAGAAATCAGTACCCAGAACAACCACCTCTGGCCGTAATAACAGCCTTGGTACGCCTGGGCATTGAGTCAAACAAAGCTGGAATGGCGTGTACAGGGACAGTTGCTCATGCAGCTTCAATACGATACCACAGTTCATCAAGAGTAGTGACTGGCGTATTGTGACGAGACAGTTGCTCGGCCACCGTGGGCCAGACGTTTTCAATTGGTGAGAGATCTGGAGAATGTGCTAGCCAGGCCAGCAGTCGAACATTTCCTGTATCCAGAAAGGCCTGCAAAGGACCTGCAAAATGCGGTCGTGCATTATCCTGCTGAAATGTTGGGCTTCGCAGGGATGGAATGAAGTGTAGAGCCACAGGTCGTAACATATCTGAAATGTAACGTCCACTGTTCAAAGTGCCGTCAGTGTGAACAAGAGGTGACCGAGACTTGTAACTAGTGGCACCCCATACCACCACGCCGGGTGATACCCCAGTATGGCGAAGACGAATACACGCTTCCAATGTGCGTTCACCGCGATGTCGCCAAACACAGATGCGACCATCATATGCTGTAAACAGAACCTGGATTCATTCAAAAAAATGACGTTTTGCCATTCGTGCACACAGGTTCGTCGTTGGGTACACCATTGCAGGCGCTCCTGTCTGTGATGTAGCGTCAAGGGTAACCGCAGCCATGGTCTCCGAGCTGATAGTCCATGATGCTGCAAATGTCGTTGAACTGTTCGTGCAGATGGTTGTTGTCTTGCAAACGTCCCCATATGTTGACTCAGGGACCGAGACGTGGGTGCACGATCCGTTACAGCCATGCGGATAAGATGCCTGTCATTTCGACTGCTAGTGATACGAGGCCGTTGGAATACAGCACGGCGTTCAGAATTGCCCTCCTGAACCCACTGATCCTATATTCTGCTAACAGTCATTGGATCTCGACCAACTCGAGCAGCAATGCCGCGATAGGATAAACCGGAATTGCGATAGACTACAAGCCGACATTTATCAATTTCGGAAACATGACGGTATGCATTTTTCCTCCGTACACGAGGCATCACAACGACGTTTCATCAGGCAACGCTGGTCAACTGCTGTTTGTGTATGAGAAATCGGTTGGAAACTTTCCTCATGTCAGCACGTTGTAGGTAACGCTACTGGTGCCAACCCCTTGTGAATGCTCTGAAAAGCTAATCATTTCCATATCACGGCATCTTCTTCCTGCCGGTTAAATTTCACGTCTGTAGCACATCTTCGTGTTGTAGCAATTTTAATGGCCAGTAGAGTACGTGAATAAATCAAAACTCGAAATGTCCACGACTGACCAACCGAGGGAAAGATAATAATAATTATGCGTAAACACAGAACTCTACAAAAACACATCAGCCACAAAATTGTGCCCATTCTCAAATCATCCTTAACACCTCCCGATCTATTCTCCATTGATATAGTTTAACAATACCTACTGTATTTGTGCATCTCTTGTATGCCTACGTCTGTGTCTGAATGTTCGATTATTGGTAGCTGTAGCGTACATGTCATTAGCCTACAAATATACAGACACTTTTTCCCGCCACCCCACTGAACACTCCTACGCTCATCTATCTATTTGTTGTAGATTACATATGTGTAGATAACTCTGCTACGGGGGAGTTCTGAAAAGTAATGCCTCCGAATTTTTATGTGAAAATTCTTAAAGCATTTTGATTAAAACAATCTAAATATTTATTATTCGTGTCTACATATTTTCAACCGTCTGCCGGTAGAGGGCTCCTAATTGTAGCTTGTAACACGGGGGTGTGTAACGCAACTGTGTCGCTTCGAGAGAAACAACGTGCTGCAATCGAGTTTCGGATTCGGAGAGTTCCTCCGCATATGGAACGCCCTCTCGTTCAGCTTGACAATGCCAGGCCACGGACGCTGCGACATCTGCCGCAGCCCGACGCCTTGGGTTCACTGTCATCGATCATCCCGACTTGGCCCCATCCGATTTTCATCTGTTCCCAAAAGTTAACGAACACCTTCGAGGACTTCAGTTCTATAGTGATGAATCGGTCCAAGTAGTAGTGAGGATGTGGCTTCATGAAGAAAGTCAGTCTTTCTGCTGTAACGCTATCAACGAACTAGTCTCTCGTTGGAACAAATGTGTTCATCGCCAGGGTGACTACGATGAGAAATAAATATGTATACACAGGGAATAAATACACTCCTGGAAATGGAAAAAAGAACACATTGACACCGGTGTGTCAGACCCACCATACTTGCTCCGGACACTGCGAGAGGGCTGTACAAGCAATGATCACACGCACGGCACAGCGGACACACCAGGAACCGCGGTGTTGGCCGTCGAATGGCGCTAGCTGCGCAGCATTTGTGCACCGCCGCCGTCAGTGTCAGCCAGTTTGCCGTGGCATACGGAGCTCCATCGCAGTCTTTAACACTGGTAGCATGCCGCGACAGCGTGGACGTGAACCGTATGTGCAGCTCACGGACTTTGAGCGAGGGCGTATAGTGGGCATGCGGGAGGCCGGGTGGACGTACCGCCGAATTGCTCAACACGTGGGGCGTGAGGTCTCCACAGTACATCGATGTTGTCGCCAGTGGTCGGCGGAAGGTGCACGTGCCCGTCGACCTGGGACCGGACCGCAGCGACGCACGGATGCACGCCAAGACCGTAGGATCCTACGCAGTGCCGTAGGGGACCGCACCGCCACTTCCCAGCAAATTAGGTACACTGTTGCTCCTGGGGTATCGGCGAGGACCATTCGCAACCGTCTCCATGAAGCTGGGCTACGGTCCCTCACACCGTTAGGCCGTCTTCCGCTCACGCCCCAACATCGTGCAGCCCGCCTCCAGTGGTGTCGCGACAGGCGTGAATGGAGGGACGAATGGAGACGTGTCGTCTTCAGCGATGAGACTCGCTTCTGCCTTGGTGCCAATGATGGTCGTATGCGTGTTTGGCGCCGTGCAGGTGAGCGCCACAATCAGGACTGCATACGACCGAGCCACACAGGGCCAACACCCGGCATCATGGTGTGGGGAGCGATCTCCTACACTGGCCGTACACCACTGGTGATCGTCGAGGGGACACTGAATAGTGCACGGTACATCCAAACCGTCATCGAACCCATCGTTCTACCATTCCTAGACCGGAAAGGGAACGTGCTGTTCCAACAGGAAAATGCACGTCCGCATGTATCCCGTGCCACCCAACGTGCTCTAGAAGGTGTAAGTCAACTACCCTGGCCAGCAAGATCTCCGGATCTGTCCCCCATTGAGCATGTTTGGGACTGGATGAAGCATCGTCTCACGCGGTCTGCACGTCCAGCACGAACGCTGGTCCAACTGAGGCGCCAGGTGGAAATGGCATGGCAAGCCGTTCCACAGGACTACATCCAGCATCTCTACGATCGTCTCCATGGGAGAATAGCAGCCTGCATTGCTGCGAAAGGTGGATATACAATGTACTAGTGCCGACATTGTGCATGCTCTGTTGCCTGTGTCTATGTGCCTGTGGTTCTGTCAGTGTGATCATGTGATGTATCTGACCCCAGGAATGTGTCAATAAAGTTTCCCCTTCCTGGGACAATGAATTCACGGTGTTCTTATTTCAATTTCCAGGAGTGTATGTAGAATGTTAATTACGTTTGTTTTATTTAAAAAACTCTTTACACTTTTCACATGAAAAATATGGAGGCATTACGTTTTAACACGCCCTCATATACGTGTGGCTGTTTAAATGTAATATATCTACATCTACATGGATACTCTGCAAATCACATTTAAGTACCTGGAGAGAGGATTCATCGGACCACCTTCACAATGGTCTCCCGTTATTCTACTTTCGTAAGAAGATCCTGCCGCAACGAGGAACACCTTTGTTTTAAAGATTCCACCCCAAATCCTGTATCATGTCTGTGACACTGACTCCCCTATGTCTCGATAGTACGAAACGTGCTGCACTTCTCTGAATTTTCTCGATGTACTCCATTAACCCTGTCTGGTAAGGATCCCACACCGCGTAGCAGTACTTCAAAAGAGGATGGACAAGCGTAGTGTAGGCAGTCTCTTTGGTAGATCAGTTGCATCTTCTAAGTGTTCTGCAATAAACCACAATCTTTGTTTCGCATTGCCCTCAAAATTTTTATTACGTTCTTTCCAATTTAAGTTGTCAGCAATTGTAATTCCTAGGTATTTTCGTGAATTTACGGCCTTTAGATTTGATTGGTTTACTGTCTAACCGAAGTTTAACGTATTTCTTTTACCACTCATGTGGATGACCTCACTCTTTTCATTACTTTGTGTCAATTTCCAGTTTTCGCACCACTCAGATATCTTTTCTAAATCGTTTTGCAATTTGTTTTGATCTTCTGATGACTGTGTTACACGATAATCGACAACATCATCTGCGAACGACGTAAGACGGCTACACAGGTCGTTTCCTAGATATAGATAGATACTAACAAGTGCCGATTAACTGACCATATCACAGTCAAGACTGTCAACTATGTAGCTTAACCACTTTATTCAATAGTAAAACGGTCATCTGTCAGATAGATCAAGAACTTATACTTGAAAAAGATAAAAACTGAACCGCACTTGAAATTAAGCGAGTGAGCTCAATAAAGAGGGGACTGATGATCTTGTTGTTTAGTGCCATTCACTCAAAACCAACCGACCAACCAATAAAGAGAAAATTGTAAAAGTCCTTCTGGGTTCAAAGGTCACACTGAAATCTCTCCATAAATCTGTCCTCCTTTCAAAGAGATGGGAATTTAAAACTGAAAAATATCTTTTTCCTACTGCTAGCCATTAGTAGATGTACTCATGTTGTGACACGGCTTTCGTACGCCAGAACTAGGCGTGGTTCTGCACGGTATGCGAACTCACATGCAATCATCCGCCTTTGAAGTGAAGTGTGGCTTGTTGCAATTTAAGCCGTCTATTCACTGTTTAAATAGGAGCTAGCCTACAGATGGCCCTGACATTCAGACGAACGCGATGAAGGCCCGAGTCTAGGTATTCATAGCATACTCTTGACGTTGATGAGGCGTCACGTAAATGCGGGTCTGCGGCGATAGAGTTCTCCACGTGTCTTGCCACGTCAGAGTATTCTGAAATGTCGGGCGCGTCCCAGCTACACGTGACCGACATTCAGATACCAGTAGGGGACCCGGCCATATAAGACACGTGCCGCACCAAACTGACCTATTCACAAAGCAGGCAGCAACGGCTGTCTGTCCAACAGAGCTGCTTCCTCTCATACAATGTTCTATCAGTGCATATTGTGCACGTATTCCACGTGTACTGTGGTCTTGGATGGGTACATTTATCCAAAATCGCACTTCCCTCAAACTCTGTGAACTTCAAGCCACAATTAAAATTTAAGCCTTACGTGCACCTCATCTAAAACGAACACGTACTGCAAAAAAGACAACGGACATTCACCAACCAACTGATAAATGTTCAAGAGTTTTCTCAACCATCGGTAAAGGGTTGCCGGGTATCGCTTTGTAGACGGAATGTTCTATGCGGAAAAAACAGTTCATGATAAAGCGAACGTTAGTTTCAGCGTAATGGCAACGGGTAAGATTTCGATGTATAAATTGCAAGAGCTTTTCCTAAAAGAGCCTCTAAAACCAATGACAAATAAAATGAAAAATACTGAAGGTTCTATTTAAATGCAATTGGCTGACATGCTAGTTACATTACCATTTAAATTACATTCATTTTTTGTATCTAGCTTCATTTTTATGCAGACCTGCTTAATGGGGAACAACTGTGCTTGTATCTTCACCTGCTGAGGAGAAACAAGTAATTATATTAAACCAGTGATCTGCCCCGGACTCACACGGGTAGCATTAAATATTTGTGGCCGGACGAAACGTCTGACGAGCGATAATAAATTATATATATAAACCTTCCTCGTAAATCAGTATATCTGTCACTGAAAATTTTATCGAAAGCACTGTAACAGTTCCTGAGATTACCGTTCACATACAGACTTAGAAATACGGCGAGGGACTTGTATTAGATGTAAAGTGAAATCTTAGTATACCCTTAGGAACTGATTTATTTATTATTAACGGTTCATAACTGTAGTGCTTCTTGTGGAAGCAATGAAAGAATATCGCTCCGGAAACCAGAGGATATAGCCGATATGCACTTGATGGTCTTTAATCATCAAAATTCGGTATGTAATGATATTGTATAACGTTTGATTGTTACAGAGCCCTATTTCATTATATATATATTATTTTTTACACAGTCATGCTAAGCCTAACCCAATAATTTCATTTTTTGGGACCACATACTATTAGTTCAAGATACGTGCAAGGATCTATGACTCCATTACATCGGAAATTGTATCAGCTGATAACTTTTTACAAGTACAAACTTCCTGTTATTGCAGAAGGTCTGTTACGCTGAAAAGTAATCACACGAGCCCACAGAAATGCTGGTTGGAATACATACAAATCCTGCCAATAAGTTTTAATAATTGTACTGTCTTGAACAAATACGTACTGTCAACGATGTTCTCTGGACCAGTGGTGACTGCAAATATCAAATATCTCCTGTTGTAAAAAACACCGATATATAATAGATATTCATGACACATCTCGCATTGGAAGGTCGTTCTGGTATAGACATTATTTCCGTTGCTGACTGCGTAATACAAGAGAGCTGTCCTTGCAAATGTCTTCAAACTTTTGCCGAAGTCGCTTTATTACATTGTATTCTCAATCGCTCCTGTCATATACATTGTGCGCCGCGTAAAACAATACATTTTAAAATGGTTTTTGGAAAGATTACAGCCGTCAGACTCCAATAATGTTTTCACACCACTCGAGTATTTCATACCAAGACTGAAGTGTGGTGTTACGTGTCGGTTTTACTTGTTAATACAAAACAAAATATTCTGCTCTTCCGTGCCAAGTCTTAGCCCGGAAGAAATTAAACACCTGAGAACCGCAAAGCAGATGAGATGATCACCAACTCTTTCTTTGAAATAAAGAAAACTCACAAGTGATCCCCAGACAGTACTCCACCAGTTATCATGTGCCCGGAAAATGTAACACTTTACACAACGATTGATCTATGCTGTCAGTAGCAGTTTAACTTGTCGCGAATTTGAAGTAGATACTTCCTGTGAGTTAGTATGGGCAGAAGTCATTGTTGGCAACCCTAATAAAATAATAATTTAGAGACCTCCCAATTCAGATGATACAGTTGTTGAAAGGTTCAGTGAAAACTTGAGTTAGATTTCAAACACGTACCCGACTCATATGATAATAGTTGGTGGTGACTTTAATTTACCCTCGGTATGTTGGCGAAAATACATGTTCAATTCCGGAGGTATGCATAAAATAACATCCGAAATAGTGCTAAACGCATTCTCTGAAAATTATTTCGAGTAGTTAGTTCATGAGCCCACGCGAATAGTAAGTGGTTGTGAAATCACACTTGACCTCTTAGCAAAAAATAATCCTGAGTTAACAACGAGCATCAAAACCGAGTCAGGGATTACTGAACACAGGGTTGTCGTAGCGAGATTGAATATTGTAATCCACAAATCCTCGAAAAATAAGCGAAAAATATATCTATTAAAAAAGCAGATAAAAATTCACTTGACGCCTTCCTGAGAGACAATCTCCACTCATTCCAAATTAATAATATAAGTATAGACCAGATGTGGCTTAAATTCAAAGAAATACTATAGACAGCAATTGAGAGATTTATACCAAATAAATTAACAAACGACGGAGCTGATCCTTCTTGGTACAGAAAACGTGTTAGAACACTTTTGCAAAAACAGCGGAAAAAACATGCCAAATTTAAACAGACGCAAAATCCCCATGATTGGCGATCTTTTACGGAAGCTCTAAATTTAGCACGGACTTTAATGAGAGATGCTTACAACAGTTTCCACAACGAAATTTTGTCTCGAAACCTCGCAGAAAATCCAGAGAGATTCTGGTCGTATGTGAAGTATGTTAGCGGCAAGAAACAATCAATGCCCTCTCTGCGCGATAGCAATGGAGATACTATCGAAGACAGGGCTGCCAAGGCAGAGTTACTAAACACAGCCTTCCGAAATGCCTTCACAAAAGAAGACGAAGTAAATATTCCAGAATTCGAATCGAGAACAGCTGCCAACATGAGTAACGTAGAAGTAAATATCCTCGGAGTTGTGAAGCAACTTAAATCACTTAATAACAGCAAGTCTTCTGGTCCAGACTGTATACCAATTAGGTTCCTTTCTGAATATGCTGATGCATTAGCTCCATACTTAACAATCAGATACAACCGTTAGCTTGACGAAAGATCCGTACCCAAAGACTGGAAAGTTACACAGGTCACACCAATATTAAAGAAAGGTAGTAGGAGTAATCAACTAAATTACAGGCCCATATCGTTAACGTCGATATGCAGTAGGGTTTTAGAACATATATTGAGCTCCAACATTATGAATTACCTCGAAGAAAACGGTCTATTGACACACAGTCAACATGGGTTTTGAAAACATCGTTCCTATGCAACACAACTAGCTCTTTATTCACATGAAGTGGTGAGTGCTGTTGACGAGGGATTTCAGATCCATTCCGTATTTCTGGATTTCCGGAAGGCTTTTGACACTGTACCACACAAGCGGCTCGTAGTGAAATTGCGTGCTTATGGAATATCGTCTCAGTTATGTGACTGGATTTGTGATTTCCTGTCAGAGAGGTCACAGTTCGTACTAATTGACGGAAAGTCATCGAATAAAACAGAAGTGATTTCTGGGGCTCCCCAAGGTAGTGTTATAGGCCTTTTGCTGTTTAGTATCTGTATTAACGATTTTGGTGACAATCTGAGCAGCCGCCTTTGGTTGTTTGCAGATGACGCTGTCGTTTATCAGATCAAAACAAACTGCAAAATGATTTAGAAAAGCTATCTGAATGGTGCGAAATGTGGCTGTTGACCTAAATAACGAAAAGTGTAAGGTCATCCACATGAGTGCTAAAAGGAACTCGTTAAACTTCGGTTACACGATAAATCAGTCCAATCTAAAAGCCGTAAATTCAACTAAGTACCTAGGTATTACAATTACGAACAACTTAAATTGGAAGGAATACATAGAAAATGTTGTGGGGAAGGCAAACCAAAGACAGCGTTTTATTGGCAGGACACTTAGAAAATTTAACAGGTCTACTAAGGAGACTGCCTACAGCCCTACACTACGCTTGTCCGTCCTCTTTTAGAATACTGCTGCGCGGTGTGGGATCCTTACCAGATAGGACTGACGGAGTGCATCGAAAAAGTTCAAAGACACGTCTTGTATCATCGCGAAATATGGGAGAGAGTCACAGAAATGATACAGAATTTGGGCTGGACATCATTAAACATAAGGCGTTTTTCGTTGCGACGGAAACTTCTCACAAAATTCCAATCACCAACTTTCTCCTCCGAATGCGAAAATATTTTGTTGACACCGACCTACATAGGGAGGAACGATCACCACGATAAAATAAATGAAATCAGAGCTCGTACGGAAAGATATTGGTGTTTATTCTTTCCGCGCGCTATACGAGATTGGAATAACAGAGAATTGTGAAGGTGGTTCGATGAACCCTCTACCAGGCACTTAAGTGTGATTTGCAGAGTATCCATATAGGTGTAGATGTCATCGCCCCTACAGGCGATTAGAGAGCATATTAACGGTTAGTCTTTGATCAGTGTTGTTATCACCACACAACACCAAGCTCTGTCTGGGCAGAGGAACACGCTGGAGGAAAACCATTATTTTCTGGTGGAAAGAGGCGTGTAGGTAAAAAAGGTAATTTTCCACTGCTGATTTTCATCGACAGTTATACGACCGCTGTAACCACTGCACCTAGGTTGTACTTCCTGACAAAGAGAAGCCAGGACAGAGTAACAGCACTGTTGCGTTCTCTTGTGAATGGAGAGATGTAAACTAGTTACACTCTGATAATGTTGCAAGAGGAGCACTGGCACATCAATAGAAGATCACTCGAGTGGATAAGACTGCACAAACAAAACAAATAGAGATTATTCTTTTTTTCTGCTGCTCACGGAATCTCACTGGCAGTATTTGTACAACTATTTTACGTGGTTATCTTCGTCACTGGTGACAGTAAAACAGTCTTCTGCCGATTCAGTAGTGGATGATAGTAAGGAACTTCAGTCTGAATGACAGTACTTTTTAGTTGCATGATCTATAAAGACACGAATCGTTCTGTAAACACCACACCAATTTATTGTAGTATCTGTGGCTTTTCTCGTTAGCCAATGTAATAGCTACAGCAGACCCAGTCGCTGTGATACTTTCCTTATTTCGCAGCCTTCTTCATTGACATTTCATCTTCTTTTCCACAGTTCGAACTTCATTGTAATTTATTCTACGTATTTGAGAAAACATTCTCTGTGATCACTTGGACTGCGTGGCTGTACTTAATCATGTTGTAGTAGAACGGCAATATCGTATTTCTGTGTAGTAATGCTATACACAAACAAAGATGATGTTTGCCAATTACGTTTTCTGTTCGCACTTCGCGTAGCTAAATATGGCCGTGTGAGTACAGGGTGAGGCAGTGAAACGGCACGATTTCGATAGTGGTTGTCGGGCGCGGAGGGGGGTTGCGAGAGTGGGGGAAGTGACCTTGGGCGTCTAGAGTGGTGGAAGTTTCAGTAGCCATGGAGCGTTGGTCGAGTGCGCAACGTGCATATGCCGTAAAGGCATATTACAAAAACGCGGATAGTATGGTTGGTGCTCAACGCGCCTTTCGTCGTGAATTCAACCTGCCGCCACGGGCTCCCGTGCCATCAAGGAAAGCCATTCTCCTTTGGGTTAAAACCTTTGAAGCTACTGCTAGCACAACAAAGAAAAGAGGCGGCAGCACAAAAACAATCCGGACACCCGAGAACATTAATCGTGTGCGCGAAGCGTTGGGACGAAGTCCGCGAAAATCCGCGAGACGGCACAGCGCAGAACTTTGTCTCAGCAATCGATCAGTAAGACGGATTTTGAAGAGTGACCTTCACTATCATCCATACAAAATTCAGGTAGTGCAAGTCCTTAAACCTAATGACTACAATAACCGTATACGCTTTTGCCAGTCAATGCTTAACGTTATTGAACGAAATGAAGAAAGAGTGCATAACTTATGAATGAGTGATGAAGCCCACTTTCATCTTAGTGGGTACTTAAATAAGCAAAACTTCAGATATTGGTCCTCAGATAACCCGCACGAACTTCATGAAAAACCTCTCCATTCTGAAAAAGTAACAGTCTGGTGCGCAATGCCATCTCGTGGAATCGTGGGGCCCTATTTTTTTGAAGATGAAGATGGCAACACAGTGACGGTAAACTCTGGACGTTATGCTGACATGTTGACCATTTTTGGTCTGCCTGGAATTGATCGACATGATCCAGATGCTGAAACACTCTTCCAGCAAGATGGTGCAACAAGCCATACTGCTAATGTCTCAATGGAATTGCTCAGACTTGCATTTCCACGACGTCTAATCAGCAGGAATGGCGATTTCCCCTGGCCTGCCCGTTCACCAGATCTGACGGCACCAGACTTTTTTCTTTGGTGCTACCTCAAGTGCAAAGTCTTCCAGGAAAATCCACCAAGAACAAAAGAAGACCTGAAGGAGCGAATTCGACAGGAAATTAACAACATTCCAGTACAGATGCTACGAAACGTCATGGGACAATTTCATCTCAGGCTTAGACAATGTGTGCAAAACCAAGGACGACACCTCACTGACACCATATTTAAAAAATGATTGTTTTTAAGTTAAATCTTTAATTTCCACTCTTGTACTTGAGATCCATGTTCAACTATTATGATTTTACTTGTAAATAAATCTTTGGTGGTTTTACAAAATCGTGCCATTTCACTGCCTCACCCTGTACTTCGATAAACTGCAGTGGCGTATGCAGTATGGGAAGCCGTGGTCACTACTAGTGTGTCAAAACAAATTTGTTCAACAGCATATTAACACACTTTAACTTTCCCATCGCTAACTTATCCTGTGTTTCTTAATTAGCTACAGTCGAACTCACTGCGGCCATGACTAGCTGTCTGACGGTGAGGACATCACCTAACTGTACGCAGTAGGCGTAGTGAATCCCCTTCAAAATAATTACAGTTTCTCTTGAAGCACAAAAACACAATACACAGTGTCGTAATAAACTGAGCAGTTGTAACTCTAACGTTGATTACGACGCCGTAAGGAATCAATAAGCAGCTATATATCTTCGCCACGACAGCTGCAGGGTGGAAAACGACACGCATTCGTCCCTGCATAGTCATACAGCAGTTACATGTACTCACATAGGCAAGAAACAAAACATTGTAACAGTAATGCTATTAAACAATGGCAGATCGTACCTGAAGGTGCAATGTGGCTTTTTCAAGATTATATTAAATCAGCTGTTCAGCATAATGCGGCATGAAAGAACATTAGCGTAATTGCAAAATTTTACGACAAGGATAGTGCTGATAGATATTCTGTAATTGATTTAAAATTCATGTATTTGAATTACTACCGTAGTTTTGTTGATGTTCATGGGTAGAGGAACGACGTTTACGGTCTGTGGCATGACAAACGTGGCAACTAGTGCCGTTGATAAGATATTGATATATCTATACAAAGACATTTTCTTCCATAAAATATCGATATATGTCGGTGATGTTTTTTCACCAATATATCGATACAGAAAAGGCAATACCGAGTGCCGATATTTTTATTTTATATTATATTTTTCTCGCAATTTTCGATAAATATTTGAAGTCGTTCTTTTGAAATTGTAGTCGAACATAATTTTATTTTCACTGTATGCAGGAGCCTTACTACTTTTTGAGCTTTCATCACGTCCAGTCTTTTTCTTTGACTGTGTGAAGCAAGTGTAGTTGGCACAAAGAAGAAGGCCGATTGCCATGGGGGATGGTGGTGTGAATGGAATAGTAACATATCCGATGTGAAGAAATAGCACACCAGTTTCGGTAAAAAACAATTTTCAACGCAACTAGTGTGCATCCTTCAAACACAGTTGCTGAAACTGATAAACAGAAATCCAAATGACAAGATTGGTGTTTGCGGTGGTCGGAGACGTGTGAGGAGAAATGCTGACGTAATCGGGCCTCGCCGCTACCAACAGCAACTGCAACGTTTAACTTCCCCACGTAATTTTGGCGCTACAACTGCTAGGTCGCTGGCGTTCGCTGAAATGAGAAAATAGGGACGTCGGTAGGAAGTGTTCTGGACAAATCCGATGTGTGACGAAACCGAACGACGGACCCATCAGACATCTTTTATTGTACCACTTACCAGCAGTTATTCATTGTTAGTCATTTTTAGCAAAGTGATTATCGTGAAGCGTGAACGTGTATCGTTTTCAGTTCAGTTCTTGCTCTGAGGGAGATAAGCAGGTTGCTAGGTTGTGTAGGTGCACAATATCTAATAATAAATCAATACTTAATTATATAGCCCTAAAACTGACAGTATATTTACAATGTGCAGCCGATATTTTTTTCTGATCCTCGATAAATCTTCCGTCGATATATCGATAAGTTCCTTTCTATAAATAGAGGACCGATAATGATACTTCCCCTCCGATATATCGGATTCCCGATACTTTTAAAAATATCAGTAGTCCTACTTGGAACTGTGGCGCTGTGAACGCTTCATACTCGTCGATTCGTTCTCTTAGTGAAGCACGCAGGAATGTAATGGTAGTCGTGCCTTATTTTTACTACTGAAGATGAGTGCACGGCCTTGCTGTTGTAAAGTAGCAATTACAAGACGAAATGAACGATTGTACGAAAAAGGTGGCCTTTAACGATGCTGTGATTTGTGAGACTGTAGAAGCTGTAAGACGAAAATTAATTGATGCAAAGTATAAAACTGCAAATTAATGTGTTCTAGTAGAAGAGGAGTGATGTATGGTATATGTTTCACGATAGAGTCCACGCTTCAAGCGAAAAACACACAAATTTCAAACTCCACAGTGAGAAAACATTGTGTGCTGGGTCAAACATAAACTGGGCATAAAGCAATGTCACTGCCATATCCTTGCGACAGAAAAGTGCATTATTTCTGTATTCATTTGTTCATGGCAACTTCCGTTTATGGGCTAACAATGAATTCTGTAGCTTATCACTCATATCTGTACTTTATTTTAGTAATTAATCACCATTTAGAGTTTGCACTTCATCCTCATGTCATGTTTTCTGGTACTTGCGTAACAGAAACGGTAAGGTGTTGAAAGTGTGTATATGTCAACTTAATTGTTATAAACTCTCCGAATAGATATTAAATATTAAAATAAATTAACAGCGGTCTTCGAAATAGTTTTATCTGTGTAAATGTATTTATAAACAGAATAATACCCGCTACTGACAGATCAGCCGTTATATGACTTCTGTCGTTTAGGCAAGTTGGACATTTTATGACATTTCAATTTCCGTTTCAGAATGTTTACAGACAGCCGAAATCATAATTGCATGAAATAAATACAATTTAGTGGAACAAATTTCTTTCACAAGCGTTGTGTATATAGCGAGAGTGTCACGACACCGCTGTTATATTTGCGAATACGAGTACTCTCTCTTTCTCCGCTAGTTGAGTTCACTTGTACCTGAAAACAAACTGAGGTGAAGAGTGGGCTGCAGCAGACACTCACGAGTCCAGTGCACGACCACACAGGGAGAGCGCGTGCGGAGATGACGTCACTTGACCCTCTGGTGACTTTAAAGCAAGTATACAGAACTCATTCTGACCTCTAGAAGGTTATCAATGGCCATACGAGCCAAGATAACGGTATTATATCAAGGTCACTGGTAAGGGCTCCCGGTGTCAGGTTACACATATGGGTGAGTTGTAATCAAGGTCACCTTCACCCCTCCCCCCTAGAACCACTGGTAATTGGTCAAGGTCCCCCCACCTCTCCCATCCCACACTCCACCTCCCCTCTTTCCCAATGAGCCAACAGGAAGGCTGCACCAATAGGAAATGAGATCTCCCCTCCTCTCCCCTTTATTGCATTACGAATCCAGCTGCCCAAGCCTCCTCTTTTGACGTATGACCTTCGTAGTGAAAGGATGAAGCATCAGCAGGAACTAGCTAGCACCCTCAGGTTCAAGAGGAATAAGACTGCTAGGTTTGAAAGTAAGTATCTAATAAATAATCATAATTATTGATATTGTTACTAATCAATCTATATTCGATTGCACTTGTGGTCGGTTCTCTCAGCAGTGCAGTGCCCCCTGATCCAGTGGTAGCAAAACTGCTGGACGAAGACACACATATACTACTGCCCACACTGCCACAGCAGCAACAGCAGCAGCCCACAGATGGCCTTCTTGATTTATCAGATCTGGTATGGTTTGACTACACTGTACCACCACCACCACCAAAGAAGCAGCCGCTTTCACTGGAACTAACACAGCTCACAGAACCACAGGCAAATCCCTTGAGAGCACTACTCTTTGCCAGAATATAGAACAGTGCTGTGAGTGGGTCTAAATGTGCAATATAGGACTGGCTCCAGATCATGGTAACTGAAGTTGAAAACGCAAAATGCTTTGATTCCAAAGTTCTGTATTCATGATACAACTGGGAATATCTGTGCACTGTGGTGGGTTATATAAAGAATAAGATGGTGAATGAATATGATATCCTATCTTCCAATAGACGTTACAATGTTAGGATATAAAGCTGCCACAGTTGATATGTATGGTGAGGCAACTGTTAGAATTAACATCGTGGGGCACGAACATGTACTTAAAGCCATCAGGTGTTGTGAAATTAGATGATCTGTACAGTGCAATGTCGATCACTACAGAAAGATTATGCTGCTGGGAGCTGTATATAAGAGCGGCATACAGTGAGTTTGTAGACTATGTGCGCAGAAATATTGTAACTGTGTACTAAGTGAAACAGTGTATCAGTGCCTGTATACCCCTTGTACCAAAGTGAGTAAATGTGCTACAGTCAGCACTGCCGCTGGCGCCTGGACATTGCTGCCCACTACTGCCACTTCAATCAAGGCTGCTGCATTGAACAATTGAGAATGAATGTCCGATAGATTCACACACTGAGAGCTGGGGATGTGCAGCTTATCATGACCTGGTAAGTGGCCACTGTCTGCCCATGGTAAGTACATCATAGTAACAGATGATGAACAAGTGAAGTGAGACTCATGTGGGTCACTGAATGAAGTATGAAATAACGGTTTATGAAAAGGTATAGACACACACACACACACACACACACACATATATATATATATATATATATGATCACAAAGAAATGATTCAAATGTAAATGTTCTACATATAAAGATAACAGTAAATGTACCGTTAAAGTTCTTGTAGCTTTAGTGAAACTGCTAGTAATATGTCGTCAGAAAAAATTACTCTGTAAATAACATACTGTATATGTGTACGAAAAAAAGTCTGTGTAAATAAACCAACAAAGAAAACTGACAATTACTGTATATTAAAACAATAGCTTTGAAAAAAAACACGATGTGAATAACAAATAATCGTGTAAGCAATAAAAACTTTAATAAACAGCAACAAATGATTGGAAATTAAAAATACGCTGTATGTATAAAAAGTGGGCTTTTGAAAGAAAGAAATGTTAATAAAGAACAACTAATGGTTGTAAAAGATGGATCTCTAAAAACAAAATTGTCGATGGTAAACTATTAGTTTTATTCGTTGTATCATTTTTATCCTTTCCAAACCTTTTCATTAAAGAATTATGGTTTATAGCAAATCTGAATCTCTCCTCGCAATGAATAGACCTCGAATGATGAAGCCCATGCAACTATAAAGAATGATGAGGGAGAGGAGGGGGAGCTTGTATCTTAATGGCCCATGGTTTCTCAACACTTTAATGTGTTCCCATTAAAAATCAGTTCTATATCCCGTGACTGGTATAGAGTTACGTCATAGCCTAGTACACTTGCCTATGGTGCGAAGGATTTCTTCTGGGTGACCTTGATTAGTTACTGGTGATTACGCGGGAGGAGGGGAAAGGATGGGGGTTACTTTGTTTACCAGTCACACAAATGTGTAACATGACACCGTACGTCCTTAGCAGTGACCTTGAGATAAGATCGTTGTCTTGGCTCGTGTGCCCATTTACCATTAGGCCCATTCTAAAGTGAACAGTTGAATTTAATTATTGCGAAACTTAAAAAACTAGCCAGGCCACAGTTGAAGCCGAAGATCACTGTGGAAGTGCGTGTGGCCGCGTGTACACACGTTACTGTGGTTGGCGTCGACACTTCGAGTCCCATAAATGGTCAAGTCTACACTTATTATAGCAATATGGGTATTGTTTTGTAAAGGTCAGGACTGTCTTCATACACTTTACGCTCCTCTTGAGCGGAGTCAGTATTAATTACAGGGAAAGCTCCTACAAGTCCGCCTTCATGTGTGATTGACGCTTCATCTTGTACAGCAGTACACTCCAGCAAGCGGAGATTTCAAACAATGATAGTCCCCTCTTGGTTATTAGTAAAACTAAACATATGGTACTTAATTTTCACAGAAATATTGCATGTCATGATACACATCCCGTCGATGTTAAAGTGTATTTATATTTCGAATTTGTAATTAAATTAGTATTTATTTAAAGTTTTACATATTAAGTGTTAGGTACTGAACGTATTTATCACGACAATCAATCAACGATTGCTCGTTCATAAAAACTATCGACTACAGAGTGTGAAGACATCAGGAAGAAATATTACGTGTAAAGCAACGGTGACCAAAGTTACTTCTACAACTGAATGTTCAGTCTGGTAATAAGCGCATTGAAGTTTCACAAGTACTTACGATGTCCATCCACATAAGACAGAAGATTGAGTGCTACGCGAAAGACTAATTTGTAAAACGTTCGTTTGTAACTTGTCCAGGATAGCAAAACGAGATTATTAAGCCACTGCTGAGCACCCAGACCGTAAGTACAGAATCAGGGACATATGGTACGTGAAGACAGTGCCAAAAATACCCTCACCTATTCCACCTCTTGTTTCTCTTTCTGTTTCGTTGTCCTTCTAGCTTTATCTCGCTTCTTGGTGGTCACGTTGTGCATCTTCGTTTGCTTATGTGCTTGCTTACTTGATTCTGGGGAGGGGACCAAACAGCGGTGTCATCGGGTCCTTCGGATTAGGGAAGGACGGGGCAGGAAGTCGGCCGTGCCCTTTAAAAGGAACCATCCTGGCATTGGCCTGAAGCGATTTAGGAAAATCACGGAAAACCTAAATCAGCATAGCCAGACGCGGGTTTGAACCATCTCCTCCCGAATACGAGTTCAGTGTGCCAACCACTGCGCCACCTCGCTCGGTCTTCGTTTGCTGTTTATTTCAATCCTCTTTAATGCTTGACCACAAAGAAACAGATTTTTAGCGTACGGACTGTATATATTCATCAAAATACTTACTCCACTGGTGTGCAAAATTAAAGCAACAAACTGAAATTTTGCAAGGTTGCGCTTATTTTGCTACAAAACTGTATAAACAGGTGATAGTGAAGTAGAAACAATGTAAAAAATGCAGATCTTAAACATCTGCAACAGGCATAATGGTAGACAGGAACGTTGTTCTTTCCTCCAACTTAATGGATTTGCACACACATTCCGACAATCGGTTAATGTGCTCAAAACGGTGTGTTATCACCTCTGGCAACAATACAGGCCTGACAGCGACGGAGCATACTATGAATGATGTCATCAATGTCATGTTGAGGACATAACACCCATTCTACCTGCTGAGCTGCTGGCAAGTCTTGGAGAGTTGTTGGTGGGTGCCGACGTTATGTAACCCGTCTCCCTAGTGCATCCCATACATGCTTTATGGCTTTCATATCGGGAGAGCGAGCCGGCCACGTTATGCCTGCAGTATATTCCGTTTCTAAGAAAACGTCAGCCACCCGTGCTCTATGACGTAGAACATTATCTTCCATCAGTACGAATTCTGGGCTCGCAGCACCCCGCAACAGCCGCTCATGTAGTCCCAAGATCTCGTCACAATGCCTGACAGTAGTCAAACGTTGCTGATGCACCGGTACAGTTTCATGAAGAGGTGTTCGAGAGGTCAACATAATCCCTGCCCACACCATTAGGGATCCTCCTCGATAACGGTCTCCTTGCACAATGTTTTGCTCCCGAAATCGTGTCCACGTTCCCTCCAGATGCGAATCCGTCGAGAATCATTCTCCAGACCACTTCGGGACCCATCTGCGAAAAGAACATTTGCCCACTGTTTGACCATCCACGTGGCACGTTGACGACGGCCTCTTCTGTGAAGACGCACATACAGCAGCTCTCCGACAATAAAGGCGACTCTACCGAAGCCTTCTGCACACCGTTTGCGTCGATAAAACACGTCCAGTGGATGCTGCGAGCTCAGACGCCATTTGTCGTGCAGTCCTAAGGCGGTATCGTCGTGCCCTTAGAACCAAACAATGGTCCTCTCCTTTTGATGTGACACTGGTTGGCAATGCCCTTGTCTTCAGGATAAAGTTTCGGTCTCTATAAATTGTCTCCACTTCCGAGAGAAACAGCAGAACGATTCACATTAAACCACTGGGCCACATGTGTTTGCAACTGTCCTGCTTCTGTTCTCCCTACGGCCCTCCACCGCAGAGAGTGTGGTAGGAGACTTCTCTGTGCCATATTCCATCGTCTGTGATTTTGTACACAGCGACTGTGGATGTGGGTCTACCCAGCAAACACTACTCCGTCTGACAGGTGCCCTGACGTCATAAATGCCGTGGTTGTCCATTGATCGGAATGCCATCTTCCGTGCAGAACATGATCGTACGGACATCTGTTGACAGTTTCTATGATCATATCATGACTTAGACAAAGGACGGGAAAAAAGCGATTTGTTGCTTTAATTTCGGACAGCAGTGTATGTAAATTGGAGGTGGAATGCGGAGAAAGGAAAGGAAAGGGAATGGAAGGAACTCAGCTCCATAGGGACTTTATGCGGAATCAGCGACGACGAATGAATATGTGTGCCAGAATGTGATTTTAACCCGTGCTCTCTAACCTCTTCTCCATCCCCGGCCGACCCACATTGCCACCTAGTACCACCTACCCGTGACCTCCAGGCTCACTATTTTGAGATTCCCGCAAGAGTTTCAATGTGATTGCGCGTTCGCACTGAAGCTGGTGGATTCATAGCCCATTGAGGCGACTCCGCATAAAGTCTCGATGCGGCTAACATTATGAGCTCCTTCCCTTTTCTCTCCTTGCTCTCCCATCCACCTTTAATTTACATAATATGTATCACAGCTGCGGATTCCGCGAGGTGTCTGTTCTTTCAGACATGTCCGAAAGAACGTGCACCACCCATTCGTATAAAAGTACATATTGCCACAGACTGGTATGTAACATATCAGCGCTTATTTTCGATTTTCGTGCAACTAATCTACCAGAGTGTAAATGGTACATTCCTTGTAATTAATTGCCTCACAAGCATGAAGTTCGTTATAAAAATCCAAGTAAAGAAATTTTTAGAAGTCCTAATTAAGGTAAAAGTTCACTATTGGTATATATGCCTAGCAACTGATTATAGCAAAAATTACCCATTGATCTGACAGTCCTCGGGAATTGTATGTCCCTTTTACGGGCTACAGTGCTTGGAACGTGCGCTACGTATGGTCACCACTCACTCTGCTGTTAACAAGCGTCGAAATAACTCTAGCGAGCAAGGATTTTTTTCTTACATACATTTACCTGAGATTTTGTTCACCGAGAATTTTTCAGGTGTTGTCGGAAGTATTGTGTAACAACTCATTCCACATAGAGAAGTGTCAGTAACGAACAAATAAATATTTTTAAATCAAACTATATACCAAATGTGTGATACATCCGATTTCCAGCTCGCAACACGTTTTTTAGTACAGTAAATTGAAACGATCGAGAAAAGAAACATAGAAAGTTCCCACGAATTAGAGTGAGCGAGTATTTGTGAAGATCAGTTTTAATATATTAGACTGTGTGGCTGCGTCACTGCTGGAAAAGGCTTGAAAGGGAAGCGTGGGACGTTCGCGTAGGCACGGCATTTGTCGGCTCTCGCAGTTCTGTGCGTGACGCGCCATTGTTTCGCATTTTCATTTCTCTATTCTAGAACATTTCTCTGTTCTCGTATTCGTTGGAGGATCGTCACATTGACTACACTTGGAGTGTTCATTGCTGTCGACAAGAATTTTGTGTCTATCGATGCCGAAACAGAGTCTGAGTGTGAAGTTGCGAGGACACGACCAGCAGGCCTCTACCTGATTCCGCAGTAACAGTTCTACAACATTCTACGCTCAGTAGCGCGAAAATACTCAGATCATTCCATATAGAGAAGTGTCAGTAAAGAATCAAATAAATATTTTTAAATCAAACTATACACCAAATGGACTGGCACATCTATGGATTCATTGCAGGTGTTACGGACGATCTTGTGAAGTACTTTTGAACACGTTTTCCGAAAACTCCGCTGAACAACTAGTTACAAAATCGACACACAACGGAAATATTTTAGACCCTGTAACTACAAACAGGCTTGACCTTATTGACAGTGTCAGTAGAGCACAGGTATCAGTGACCATAACGTCATGGTACCGACGATGTATGCTAAAGTTAATAAATCCATCAATAAGTCTAGCAGGGTATTTGTGCTAGAAAAAGCAGCTGTGAGCATTCCATTTAGACAGTGAATGAACATAATGTAGTTGCAACACAGCGGACGTAGAGGAATTATGGTCAAAGCTTAAACTGACTCTAAATCGCTCTCTGGGAACGTACGTGGCAAGTAAGTGGATTAGGGGTGGGAAAGACCCTCCATGGTTTAGTTGGAAAATGCTGAACAAACAAAGATTCTTTCACTGGCGCTTCACAAGAGAACGCGCAAATGTCGACATGCAAAAGCTAGTAGAAATCCGTTCGTCCGTAAGATCAATCTGCGAAGCATACTTCATCCACCGTCATACCTCAGTGAAACATCTAGCCGAGAACCCGAGGAAATTCTGGTCATATGTAAAATCACTGCCGGGTTGTAATCTTCTAACCAGTCACGAGTCGATCAGTCAGAAGAGGGCAAAAGGAAAGCTAAAGTTCCAATTTCACACTTTTAAGAAATTATCCATGTAGGAGGATCATTAAATCATACCCTCGTTTGACTGTCGCACAGATTCCCGCGTGGAGTACACAGAAATAGGCATCCCTGGCGTAGAGAACCAACTGAAAGAGATGGAAACAAATGAGTCGGAAAGTTCATATGGAATCCCAATTCGGATTTACAGGGAGTACTCAACCGGCAATGACCGCTTACCTAGCTTCCAATTATCGCGAAACTCTCGTCCAGCGCAAAATCCGAGGTGCCTGGAAAATAGCGCAGGTATACTCGTATAAGAAAGGTAAAGAAATGGACCTGCACGATCGTAGACCAGAATCCTTAACATCGGTTTACTGTAGAACTCTTCGACACAGTCTGCGTTCGAGTATCATAAATGTCTTTGAGACAGAGATCATTACAGATCAGAAATCATCACTGATTTAAATGGCGCCGTTCGTGGGAAATTCATCTTGTCCTTAACCCACATTGTATCCTACAAACCACAGAAATAAGGCGACAGGCAGATTGTACATACCAACATTTCCCGAAAGCGTCAGATACGGTGCCCCAGTGAAAACTGTTGACTATGGCCCTAGCATACGTATTAGGTTCCCACATATGTGAGTAGTTGGAAGACATTTTAACTAATAGGACCCAGTACCTTGTCCTCGACGGCTAGTGACCATCAGACACGACGGTATCGTCACGAGTGCGGCTGGAAAGTGTAACAGGACCGCTGCTATTCTCTATATAGATAAATGATCTGATGTACAGGGCGAAAAGCAATTTACGGCTGTTTGCTGGTGACGTTGTGTCATCGTTGAGTGACTGTAGGAGGATACAAGGTCACTTAGACAGAATTTCTAGTTCGTGTCACGAATGCCAGCTTTCTCTAAATATAGGAAAAATATAACTTATTGCGAATGATTAGGAAAAACATTCCTGTAAATTTCGAATACAGCATTAGTAGTACACTGGTTGACACTGTCAAATCGATTAAATGCTATCTCGGGGTTACACTGAAAAGCAATTTGAAATGGAATTAACACGTCAGATTGGTAGCAAGGAAGCCGAATGTTAGACTTAGTTTTATTGGGAGGATTTTGGTAAAGTGTAGCTCATCTATAAAGGAGACGGCGTCTAGAAAGCTAGTTCGACTCAATCTTGAGTACTGCTCGAATTTTTGGGATCCGTACCGTGTAGGATTAAAGGAAGATATCGAAGCAATTGAGGAGCGTGCTGATAGATTTGTTTACGGTAGATTCGATAAGCACGCATGTACACACATCAAAAAGGTTTTGCATCTCCCCAGTTCCCAAAACTCCGGAAGATAGACGTTGACTATGTATATTGCATCACAGACACAGTCCCTTTGTCTGTTCAGAGATGTCACGAAATCCACCGAAAAGTGTAAACAACCATGCATGAGAAGCGCCCTTAGACAGACGGAGACCGACAGCCGATCAGTTTCAGTCATTCCACCGGGAAGGAGGTACATGGGTTGTGTTGTCTGTGCTTCAACTGCGTCTAGACGGTCAAAACCACGGTTCGATCACGTCGGCATTGTTACTTTCTGCCAGGAAGTGCTCTCAACAAGGGAACTGTTATAACCAGGAATAACACAATAACCTCTTCCGTCTGGTTTATTAAATCACAAATAACTTTTTAACAATTACGTTAGCCAAGCGTCTACCCAGCCTCACACTCAGAAGTAATGCAGAATTAAAATTTGGTTATACCAAAGTCCGAATGTGCATGGTGGGGCGCACGTCCCGTAATTATCTCCAAGTCCAGTGAAGTTCAGTCTCTCCAAGTGAAGTCGCAAGATTTTCCGCCGAGCAGCCAGGTAACCTCGAGTGGTGCGGCGAGTCATCCACAAGCAGCTGGAACAAAGCGTACTGCACTTCCCGATGAGAACTGTCGTTTGCGGCGGCGGCCGGGTTTATATAAGGCTTGCTAGTTAATGGAGCCGTCGGCTGGGGTCGCTGTTTTCCAGGGAAAACCAATCGCAATGTTTCCTGGCGTAGCCAGTTGCTGTGTGCTGACAAACGCGCGCGCAAAGGCGGCCAGCGATGGTAGCCGCGAGCCGCCCGGAGAAGTGCGACCAGCGATGTATTTGGCGGCCACGTAAGGGAGCGTGCGTGTGAAGACGGCCAGCGATGGAAGCAGCGGGCCGCCCAGAGAAGTGCGGCCAGCGATGTATTTGGCGGCCCGTACTGGAGCACGTTGTTCGGTGTTTGTTAGAAGTGGTGTATACCACAGGAACTGTCCAGGCGTCTCGGAGTGAACCAAAGCGATGTTGTTCGGACATGGAGGAGATACAGAGAGACAGGAACTGTCGATGATATGCCTACCTCGGGCCGTCCAAGGACTGCTGCTGTAGTGGATGACCGCTACCTGCGGATTATGGCTCGGAGGAATCCTGACAGCAATGCCCAACATGTTGAATAATGCTTATCGTGCAGCCACAGGACGTCGTGTTAGGACTCAAATTTTGCGCAATAGGCTGCATGATGCGCTACTTCACTCCCGACGTCCATGGCGAAGTCCATCTTTGCAACCACGACACCATGCAGCGCGGTACAGATGGACCCAACAACATGCAGCATGGACCGCACAGGACTGGCATCACGTTCTTTTCACCGATGAGTGTCGCATATGCCTTCAACCAGAGAATCGTCGAAGACGTGTTTGGAGGCAACCCGTCAGGCTGAACGCCATAGACACGCTTTCCAGCGAGTGCATCAAGGTGGAGGTTCCTTGGTGTTTTGGGGTGGCATTATGTGGGGCCGACGTACGTCGCTGGTGATCATGGAAGACGCCGTACCGGCTGTACGATACGTGAATGGCATCCTCCGACCGATAGTGCAATCATATCGGCAGCATGTTGGCGAGGCATTCATCTTCATGGACGACAATTCACGCACCCATCGTGCACATCTTGTGAATGATTCCTTCAGAATAACATCTCTCGACTAGAGTGTCCGGCATGTTCTCCAGACATGAGCACTATCGAACATGCCTGTGATGAATTGAAAAGGGCTGTTTATGGACGACATGACCCATCAACCATTCTGGAGGGTTAGGGTTGTTTGGGGGAGGAGACCAGACAGCGAGGACATCCGTCTCATCGGATTAGGGAAGGACGGGGAAGGAAGTCGGCCGTGCCCTTTTAAAGGAACCATCCCGGCAATTGCCTGGATTGATTTAGGGAAATCACGGAAAACCTAAGTCAGAATGGCCGTACGCGGGATTGACCCGTCGTCCTCCCGAATACGAGTCCAATGTGCTAGCCACTGCGCCACCTCGCTCGGTCCACTCTGAGGGATCTACGCCGAATCGCCGTTGGAGAGTGGGCAATGTGGACCAACAGTGCCTTGATGAAGTTGTGGATAGTACGCCACGGCGAATGCAGGCATTCATCAATGCAAGAGGTCGTGCTACTGGGTATTTGAGGCACCGGTGTGTACAGCAATCTGGACCACCACCTCTGAAGGTCTCGCTGTTTGGTGGTACAACATGCAGTGTGTGGTTTTCACGAGCAATAAAAGGGGCGGAAATGATGTTTATGTTGATCTCTATTCCAGTTTCCTGTACAGGTTCCGGAACTCTCGGAACCGAAGTGATGCAATTTTTTTTTTATGTGTGTATTACGGAGATGCTTCGTAAACTTAAATGGGATCTTTCCGCGTTGCACTATTGCGGAAATTTAGAGAATTGTTGAGGCCGACGGCAGAGTGATTCTACTGCCGCCAACTCAGCTTTTGGGTAAGGAGAACGAAGATAAGGTGAGAGAAATTAGGGGGCTTTCGGGGGATTATGGAAGTCGTTTTCACCTCGCGCTGTTTGCAAGTGGATCAGGAAAGGAAATGACTAGGTACACTCCACCATGCGCTATAAGGTGGGTGTATATGTAGAAGTCATCATTTAGCCAACAATGGAAAAGGAGTCACACTATTTACGACTCAGTTTTATATTTCACATTTCTCAACAACAAAAAGCAAAACAAATTTTCAGTGTTATTTAATTATTTTTCGCACACACAATTTTTATGTGGAACAAACTGTCGCCAAACAAGCATACGCAAACTATTTCCCGGATTTCGGACTCAGGTTACCAAGTAATCGTAACATTTTTTAGTTTCATAAGAAAGTCGTATTTTACATACATATGTTGGTCGGAATATTGTAGCACCTTTGAAACCTCGTTATGGAGACATGGGAAACAAAATAGATGTCCTGTACAGTTTTAATATAAAAGGATTTGTCTTTAAAACGGGAACTACAATGCAGATCAATCACTTACATCTGCTCATTCATAAGGGCACTTTCATCTGAAACGGCTAACGGTCTTGATAACAGTTTGAAAAAAGATGCAAGTCAGGCAGTGTTCTCGAAACGATTAGGAAATTATCGCTGTGATTCTTTCAGGGCTACAATGAGTCCTCCAAACCTCACGTCCTTATCGCCAGTGAGCTTAGGGAAATTGACTGTGTTTATCAGAACGTACCCCTCCTATAATTTTCTATTTGAGTACATCCCCATCAAATCAGAAAAAAGTTGTTTTTCACTTTGCAGTGTCTTACTGTGGGCAGTGTGCAGTCAAGTTCACTTAATCCATTCCGGATATTCTAATTTTCGTCCCTACACTCCTTTCTACTTCATATAGTCAACAACATCGATTTTTAAATCGTAAAATTGTTCCAGGCCTTCGCCTTGCAGTAATATACATGAAATCTCCATACTCTTCGTTAAATTCCGCTCAAAACTGTTGCAGTTGACAGTAGAAAAACATGTGCAGATTCACGAATTTTATTATTCGTACTTCGAATTTCTCCACGTGCAACACGCTCGGAAGTTTAGAGCAAAGTGCTTCTTCATGTACAGAACAATGAGTCACGTCTGTCGATCGTTGTTATTATTTGCCCTTTCATTGTGAACTGAATCTTTAAATTCTTTGTACACGGTGCTTTAATATCGTTTCATATCAAAACTGTAGTACCCGTCAATTATACGTCTTCATAATATATACTGAAAATTCTCATCCTTCTCTTCTGTCATTTCCATTCACTTTTAAAGGCTTGTGACAATAGGTGGATATATTGTCTCTGTTTCTGCAAAACAGCAGCTGGACCTGTGAACATCCTTCGTACCACGTACAAATAGCGAAAGATAAACAGAGTTAACACGCGATTCTGCCGAATTCGAAACAGTTGTGCCGACTGAAAAATGTCGCACCGCAATACTCAATGAAATGTCGCCGAGCACTTTCGAAAAGGACCGAGCCAAGCCGAGACAGAGCGGGTCGTGGCGTGCACACCGCCCGGACACCCTGCACGCGTCAAGTTTAACAAGCCACGTGCAGCCCTCCCCTAACTTCCAGGAGGATTTACGAGCTTGGAATGTCATACCGTTTATTTCGCAAGTGACGACAAAGAGCCAGAATAATTTAGGATGTGTCTGAGACATGCCGTATTGGCCTACGTGTCAAACAGGCGACAAGCCATTGTAGTTTGAGTAAATAGTTAACCCCATTCAGCGTTTCTCTCGAAACCTGTGCATGTGATCCGAACAAGGGTTTTGCATACAGTCAACGAGGTGCACTGTATGTGATGCTCAGATCTGCAGATAATGCCTTCGGTATTCACTGTCACATTAAGCACCGTACCAGGTGGGTCAATACTTATACCATTGGACTCGCATTAAGGAGGAGCGTACTTCAAACCCATTTCCTATCACCTTCATTTAATTGCTTGAGTCAAATGCCGGGATGTTTCCATTAGAAAGTATATGACCATCGTTCAGCCTTTAATAATCCGAGCTTGACCACCATCTCTAACGAACTCGTCATCGGCGGGACTTTAAACCCTGATCTTCGCTCCTTCCTTTCGGCGGGTAAAGCCGTCACCTCTTCGACTAATTTCAATTTCCTCGCGGGATGAATGTCTTAGGAACATGTAATTACTTTAGGTATTGATGAAAATACAGCGTTGTAAGTTCGTACAGTGATTTATAATGAGTGTGTATTTGTCTCTCAGTCAACAGAAAATTTCCAGACGAACTTGGTCCTCCATCATAATTCCGCAAGTCTAAAGATGCGTTGAACATTCTATTGCACAATCTGCACATCAGTCAATATGATTAAAATGCCTGGTGAATTCTTTCTGTCCATATGTGGAGACTAATCTCAAGAACGACCTTAGGATTTCAATGCGGTTTTCACTAGTTGATAGATTTATTCACGAGGAAGATGTATGCATATAGTTTATGGATATTTTGTGCAAATTGGTTGAATTGCGAGGAATTAAAATGGCCTGCCGCGATTTTCCATCTTCATGTGGAGGCTAGTCTTAGGAAGTATTGTATGGATTTTGATACAGATATCACTAATAGATCGACTGATTCGCCAAGAAGGTCTGTGCATGCCATTTATCACCGTTATGTTACACAAGTCGCCCGGCCGTAAATAATTAGCTCAATCCGTGCGAAGCCAGGGCGGGTCGCTCGTAGGATATTAAAATGATTTTACCATCACGACTAGCTGCGCGATAAACTGCCACCAACAGTACGTCAATATTTTTGCTTAACAGGCCGTGCACAGTACTTGGCAGTTAGATAATGTAATTAAATTTGTGTGTTCTAGCCTTGTACTCGCAGGGTGTACGGAAGCACAACCATACTTGGTGGAGTCTTAGTAGTGACACGGAAGTGCTTATTCATATATAATTTGTTCGGATTAACAATTAATAGAGTTTCTCCTGAACAAAGAGAAATAACACATCACAATAGAGCAGAAACACTTTACAGTACCGAGATAGTCAGTATTGGGTCCCGCGACTGTGTTACAATGAAGGCTACACATCCTCAGGCTTCAAGGAATACATTACATTATTAAGACTCTTAATTAGATCACCGCCAGTTTGTTGCTCACTTGCGAAATTATACATTACGTCCAGATCATGTGCCTCCCTACATAGAAGTGGAAAATATGTACTGTACATTTACAGCAGAAAAGATATTTTGGTATGTGATTACTTCTCCGAAATACTTTACTGAGGAATTTTAGCCTATTCGGCCACCGGATGCAGTGGTGGTCTTGGATCTGCACCCATTTAGCAGCAGTTTTCTGTTTTATGTCGCTTTTCACTTTACGCTGTTATGACGTGAGGTTTATGTATAGCACATCGTATTTACACATAACATCTCAATGTATACATATGATCCTTATAGGAAACTAGTACGTTAGATTCTCACACACCTCCACAAAATATATGTAAAATGGCCATCATAAAAACTCTATATATATTTTTAGCACTCAGTGATGTTATTAATGAGAGAGATACTTCACTTAGTTTCTACTTGCAATAATATATATGATACTTTCCTAGTTGTATCTGTCCTCCTCTCTCTAAAATAACAGCGTGGTCCTACGCCAGCGGCCACGGTGATATACCAGCAATATTAGTCTTTCCGGTTCATCTCGTCAATCGAGGTATGTAGTCCAGTTTCGAATAACTACAGCAAACAGTATATTTGAACACCCAGAAACGGGTTGACAATCCAAATGAAATGCAATCGCTGAACAAAAATCCTAAAATTTTACCGGTAGGGTTACATGCAGTATATGTAGGGTGATTATAATTAAAGTTAAACTTTCAAATCGCTATAGAAATAACACCACTGGTCAAAATGACGTCAAACTGCAACGGAATACTATCGAAGAAGGGGGAAAACGTATGGCAGTAGAAAAATAAATAGTTACAAAATGTAGCAATACATGGCGCTGTAAGAGTCATAATTTAATAGTGGTCGACTACAGATGACAAAAGAATCATACAACAATGCCTAAAGTGTACGTTTGACGATAAACAAACTGTACTACTCAGTGTGCATGGGTGTACAGGTGTGATACTGTTAGTTACGTAAGTCCATCCACCACGGCAAGGTCATGTCACATCGCATGGGAAAAGTCGGTTGGATCATTCACATCTGTTTTTAATTGTCCTGAGGCCAAAAAGCGCATAAAATACATCAATCAGATCGGTTTTTAATTGTCCTGAGGAAAAAAACACATAAAAATCGTCAATCAAAATCAAATCGGATTATTAATTTCCGTGTGACTGGCGCAAAACATGTTCAGTATTGTGTCCACCGTTTCCCGCAACAAGTTCAAATTGAGAAACAGCATGTTCCACAACTGATCGAAGTGTTTCCGGAGTCACGTTCAGGATGTGTTCCGCAATGCATGCCTTCAATGCAACTAAGTTTGCAATCATATGTTTCAAATGGCTCTGAGCATTATGGGACTTAACACCTGAGGTCATCAGTCCCCTAGACTTAGAGCTGCTTAAGCCTATCTAACCTAAGGACATCACACACATCCTGACTGAAGCGCCTAGAGCCGCTCGGCCACGAAGGCCGGCTGAGTTTGCAATCAGAACACTGAACGCAAAATCTTTCAGATAGCCCCACAGTCAGAAATCCCACGGATCAAGATCAGGTGATCGGGACGGCCAGGCTGTAGGGAAATGGCGGCTAATAACTCTAGAATTTCCGAAATAGCACTTCGGCAGCTGCTTAACTGGACTTTCAATGTGCGGAGGTGCGCCATCTTGCATAAAAATGATCCCATCCACACTGATGGAGAGCTGGAATGACGTGGTTGCGCAAAAGACACTGATAGCGCTTACCAGTGACAGTACTGATAACAGGAACGGAAGCACCTGTCCCTTCGAAAAAATATGGCCCTTTGTTAAATGATGCTGTAAACCCATACCAGATAGTCACCTTCTCAGGATGAAGTGGTACTGGTTGATCTGCGTCTGTATTTTATGTCGCCCATATTCGACAGTTCTGTGTATTGACATATCCTGTCAGATGGTGCTTCGTCTGTCCACAAAATCTTCCACGGCCAATCATTGTCCACTTCTATGCGAGCAAGAAATTCTAAAGCACAGGCAGGTCAACAAGAAGCAACTCGTACACATGGGTAATTTTGAATGCATAACAAAGAAGGATGTGTCGTAGGGTTTTACGCACCCTGCTTACGGATATGTCCAATGTTCGGACAATTCTCCGTGCACTACACGTTTGCACACCACCACTGGGCTCTTGTATTGCTGTGGCCACTGCTTCCTCTGACGTCGAATCAATTTGTTTCCTCCCTCTACCAGGTTGTACTCCGCAATAACCCGTCTTTTCGAATTTCCGAATCATTTTCTCCAGACCAACGGCAGTCATCGGACCACTGTTTTTTTCAAACCCTTCAGTGTACAGAACTTCTGCAGAGTGACGTGTGCACAATCATCATGCTTGTATATAGCTTTACAAGCAGAGCGCGATCCTGCATTGAGGCAGTGACGACGAACGTCGCAGACGCGAAAGGAGGAAAAGCCGTGTACCCGGCATGTTTATACCAACTTCAATGGATCGTGCGCATGACAGTTGTTTTCATTTACTTATTCAAAATGGTTCATATGGCTCTAAGCACTATTGGACTTAACATCTGAGGTCATCAGTCCCCTAGAACTTAGAACTACTTAAACCTAACTAACCTAAAGACATCACACACATCCATGCCCGAGACAGGATTCGAACCTGCGACCGTAGCAGCAGCACGGTTCCGGACTGAAGAGCCCAGAACCGCTCGGCCACAGAGGCCGGCCATTTACGTATTCTGACACATACAGCATCATCTATCGATCAATTTCTGCACTACTTTTTTCTGTTGCCATACGTTTTCCCCCTTCTCCGATAATATTCCGTTGCAATTTGACGTCATTCTGACTAGTGGTGTTATTTCTACAGCGTTTTGAAAGTTTAACTTTAATCATAAGAACCCTGTATATTTCTTTCAAAGCCGCATAATTTTATCTTCTTTTCTTTTTTAAATGGGGAGGAGGTGAGATTATTGCCTCTTTTCAAGACTGTTTAAAAATGGATAAAATGTAACCTAAGGCTGCAAGAAATCTGGATCCACCGCTAAGGTGTATTTCTTATTGCTTTTGAATTGTTTATTGTTAGTCGACCGAGATATGTTCTGTCTTTCAGAGAAGTATGTAGAAGTTAAATCCCAAACACATCACCCTATTAGGAATGGACCAATACACCCAGGAGATGGATACGCTGTAATGACCTCGACATACAGACATGCATACAAGATCTGTTTTACCACTGTCCAATTTTCTGAAGTTAAAATCTGAAAGGGTTTGGTAATACACTTATTTAGAACGAATCAGTTATCATAATGTTGAAGTCTTAAATCAAAATACAGGGTGTTACAAAAAGTTACCGCCAAACTTCCAGGAAACATTAGTCACACACAAAGAAAGAAAATATGTTATGTGGACATGTGTCCGAAAACGCTTACTTTCCATGTTAGAGCTCATTTTATTACTTCTCTTCAAATCACATTAATCATGGAATGGAAACACACAGCAACAGAACGTACCCGCGTGACTTCAAACACTTTGTTACAGGAAATGTTCAAAATGTCCTCCGTTAGCGAGGATACATGCATCCACCCTCCATCGCATGGAATCCCTGATACGCTGATGCAGCCCTGGAGAATGGCGTATTGTATCACAGCCGTCCACAATACGTGCACGAAGAGTCTCTACATTTGGTACCGGGGTTGCGTAGACAAGAGCTTTCAAATGCCCCCATAAATGAAAGTCAAGAAGGTTGAGGTCAGGAGAGTGTGGAGGCCATGGAATTGGTCCGCCTCTACCAATCCATCGGTCACCGAATCTGTTGTTGAGAAGCGTACGAACACTTCGACTGAAATGTGCGGGAGCTCCATCGTGCATGAACCACATGTTGTGTCGTACTTGTAAAGGCACATGTTCTAGCAGCACAGGTAGAGTATCCCGTATGAAATCATGATAACGTGTTCCATTGAGCGTAGGTGGAAGAACATGGGGCCCAATCAAGACATCACCAACAATGCCTGCCCAAACGTTCACAGAAAATCTGTGTTAATGACGTGATTGCACAATTGCATGCGGATTCTCGTCAGCCCACACTTGTTGATCGTGAAAATTTACAATTTGATCACGTTGGAATGAAGCCTCATCCGTTAAGAGAACATTTGCATTGAAATGAGGATTGACACATTGTTGGATGAACCATTCGCAGAAGTGTACCCCTGGATAGCGCCGTGATGATAGTGCCTTCACACGCAGTACATGGTACGGAAACAACTGGTTCTCCCGTAGCACTCTCCATACAGTGACGTGGTCAACGTTACCTTGTACAGCAGCAACTTCTCTGGCGCTGACATTAGGGTTATCGTCAACTGCACGAACAATTGCCTCGTCCATTGCAGGTGTCCTCGTCGTTCTAGGTCTTCCCCAGTCGCGAGTCATAGGCTGGCATGTTCCGTGCTCCCTAAGACGCCGATCAATTGCTTCGAACGTCTTCCTGTCGGGACACCTTCATTCTGGAAATCTGTCTCGATACAAACGTACCACGCCACGGCTATTGCCCCGTACTAATCGATACATCAAAGGGGCATCTGCCAACTCCGCATTTATAAACATTGCACTGACTGCAAAACCACGTTCGTGATGAACACTAACCTGTTTATGCTACGTACTGATATGCTTGATGCTAGTACTGTAGAGCAATGAGTCGCATGTCAACACAAGCACCGAAGTCAACATTACCTTCCTTCAATTGGGCCAACTGGCGGTGAATCGAGGAAGTACAGTACATACTGACGAAACTAAAATGATCTCTAACATGGAAATTAAGCGTTTCCGGACACGTATCCACATAACATCTTTTCTTTATTTGTGTGTGAGGAATGTTTCCTGAAAGTTTGGCCGTACCTTTTTGTAACACCCTGTACATGATGTAGAAAGAAAAATGAATATAAAATGTAGAGTTAAATAAACAGTACATGCGATCGTTGTCAAGTACCTGTGTGTTTAATAAAGTCAAACACAGTAATCTACACAGTAAAGTGACTGACACCTATTTCACGCACAGTTCATAGATGATTCACATGGTCAAATATTACTACAATCTCGACGAAAGTCTGTACAAGTTGTAGTCGTCCATATTCGTTGTCTTGTGGCACCAATCGCCCTGTGTCCCATAACGGTTTTGTCAGTCTCGGAAACGTCAAGTGTTTCACACGTCTACTTTGCGGAAACCTTGCCCGATATAACCTCGTAACTCCCCCTCCCTCACCATATGCTCATCTACACACGAAAATCATTTCTGTTTATTCCATACACGGTGTGCAGCACCATTTCACTAAGTCCGATCTTAAGTCCGTAGACGGTTACAATATTATTTCGCTAGGACTGACGGACTTCAGACATCAACTTGTAAACACAACGTGCAGGCCGGAAAGGGTGGCAGAGCGGTTCTAGGCGCTACAGTCTGGAACCGCGCAACCGCTACGGACGCAGGTTCGAATCCTGCCTCGGGCATGGATGTGTGTGACGTCCTTAGGTTAGTTAGGTTTAAGTAGTTCTAAGTTCAAGGGGACCGATGACCTCAGAAGTTAAGTCCCATAGTGCTCAGAGCCATTTTTGAACAAAGTGCAGTCAGCCTCCACAAGGCATTTTGACTCCGTAGTTTCCCCGTGGCATGTTGTCCACAAATCATCGTGCGACCGCCTGGTGAGACAGTTGATCAATCCACTGGGACTTACACGCTGACTCTCATGTTCCCTGTTCCAAACAAGGCCTATGTGCATTTCCTGGCCGGCCGCAGTGGCCGTGCTGCTCTAGGCGCTACAGTCTGGAACCGAGCGAATGCTACGATCGCAGGTTCGAATCCTGCCTCGGGCATGGATGTGTGTGATGTCCTTAGGTTAGTTAGGTTTAATTAGTTCTAAGTTCTAGGCGACTGATGACCTCAGAAGTTAAGTCGCATAGTGCTCAGAGCCATTTGAACCATTTTTTGCATTTCCTGGACACAATGTCTCCCCTGCTGGAGCAAATGACTTTTTGGATCCGAATGGTCGTGTTGATGCAACATGACTGTATTTTAGCCCTCTAACGCTTTGCGATACGGTTACTATTGGAAGATGATATTTCCGGTCGAGAGTTACACGACGGGATCCAGTTACATGAATCAGCACATCGTCCAGCCAGAACGTCTCGGACTTCTACCATTGAGAATAGTTTGTCACGATATTAGTTTGTAGTGCATGCGGAGCTTATCCAAAATGTACCAACATCCAAAAAACGCAATGAGGCTGCCAGTGACACCATTCGTATGCTGGCTGGTGCATTAACACCAGTGTGGGTTTCCACGTTGCGTTATGCCTCTGTACATCTTAATGTCCACATAGCAGTGTGTACTACGTGAAACGAATAAAATGACCTCTAGCATCAATATGCGTAGCTCTGTGCATGCGTCCATTAGACGTTATTTGTTGAATGTTGTGTACATGCCATCTACAAATGGCTAGTCTATGCTCAGGCATAAAATAATAATTTGTGTGATACTGTCTCTTTACACACTCGATTCATATCATTTCAGTATAATGTGGAAATTATGTCTGAAAAATGTTACTGCGTGATCAGCGTCTCACTTTGTAAACAATTGAAACTATGTGTGGACATTCGAACACAATCACAGAACAAGGTGACGCAGTTGTAAGTACAATGGACTTTTATTTGAGTGAATGATGGTTCAAATCAGCGTCTGCCAATCCACATTTAGGTTTCTGTGATTCTCCTAAATCGGTTAAGGCAAATGGCGATTTCCTTCCCCATCCTTAACCAGTCTAAGCTTTTGCTCCGTCGCTAACGACCTCATTAGCGACGGGACGTTGAACCCCAACCTTCGTCCCTTTCAAACACATTTGGTGGTCTAGATTATCACAACAGTACCAACCACTTTTGCCCTTGTCAGCCGAATGTTTTTTAGAAAATTTCTTTTTGCCACTGAGATTCGAACACGGTACCTGCAAACTGGACGACAAGGCCACAGAAGAACGTAGACAGAAATGTGTCACATCCCATCGAGCAAGCGGAGTGCTATAGCAGGTAAATACAAAAGAGAGGAAATGAATGTTGATAAGTGTGCTTCGAAAGGGTTTTATATTGAAGTTTGTTTTTTGTTCGGTTACGATTAGCTTTCATAAAAACGCTATAAAGGTAGCGGCAAAAACGAATGGCACGTGTTGTATGATTTATGCAAATGCTGCCTAGAGGCAACCACAACCATGCGAGCACAGTCACGTGTTGCGTAAGGTTAATTGCCCCCGAGCCACAAACGAATAGCTGGTGAGTCATTCGTTCGCACATTTTGCGATGGATGCGGCCGCCAGTTTGCGTTGTGCTAACACGGCTGCCGTTCTCACATTGATTCAAGGTCAGCGCCAGCCGTCTACGTATCATGCTCCCTTTTCTTTCGCAACGGTCTAACCGTGAAAAACGTCATCCACGGGTCCAGACAAGTGATAACTTCACAGAAGCCTGTGGCTTATCGCGAATTACTTACTGTTAATCAGTGTAAGCAGTAAGAGTAAAGTCGGGGATGTTTGTCTATATATAAAAGGTAACGTCCTGATTGACTAAGAACTGACTCGTCATTTTCCAGTCCAAAACACTAAAGATAGAATCTTGAAATTTGGAGAAGGTGTGAATCTTATACTGCAGGCGTCGTTCAAGGAGGGATTTTTCGAAATTACAACACTAAGGGGGTGAAATTGGGGATGATGTTTTATTATGAACGTATTTTTAAAGTTAAATCTATGATAATTTAAATTTGGCTTCTCAGTTAGAAATAAAAAATACGAGTTTCACTCTTTTTGGAAATATAGCCCCTATTGGAGATAAACGGGGATGAAAGTTTTATGGAAATATTTCTACATGCAAGCATGTTAGAAGCTCTTCTCTATTAGAAATAAAACATACGCATGTCGCCGTTTTATAGCAATTCGACCTCTAAGTAAGAAATAGAGGACGAAACGGTTTACGAAAATATTTCATTGCGAAAGAATTTTTAAAGCTAAATCTTTGAAAATAGGTGTTGGGCTTTTCGGTTAGAGACGAAAAAAATATGTGTTTCACTGTTTTTGGAAATTCAACCACTAAGGGGGTGAAATAGGGTCATACTGATTCACCAATTCATCATGACCTAGTCCAAACCGCTAAGGATAGAATGTTGTGGCGTAACAAGACAGTTACGTCACACTGAAGTAGCCGAAAGGCACGCGTAATTTCAATGGCTAGATAGAGGTCTGAAACAGGATACTTATTAATGTTATAAAGAAAAGTATGTAGCTACTAGAACACTTAACTTTTTATATAGTCCTTTGATATACAGCATTCTGGGTGATACAAGTGAGACTCTATCTTGAGGTACATGCAATGTTACAAATGGCGCCTTGCTAGGTCGTAGCCATGGACTTAGCTGAAGGCTATTCTAACTGTCTCTCGGCTAATGAGAGAAAGACTTCGTCAGTGTAGTCGCTAGCAATGTCGTACAACTGGGGCGAGTGCTATCCCGTATCTCGAGACCTGCCTTGTGGTGGCGCTCGGTCTGCGATCACACAGTGGCGACACGCGGGTCCGACATGTACTAAATGGACCGCGGCCGATTTAAGCTACCACCTAGCAAGTGTGGTGTCTGGCGGTGACACCACATAGAAATCTGAAGTCTGTAGACGGTATGTTTCTTATAGTGCAGGTAGACGTTTAAGAAGGAATTGTCCGAAATTCCAATGCTAAGGGAGTGAAATATGGGACGAAAGGCTTTTTGAAAGTATATACCTATTACGGGAATTTATAAGTTAGAAATACGAAAACTAGTATTTGGTTTTTCATTCAGAAAATAAAAATACGTGTTTCAGTATTTTCGGAAATTCAGCTACTCAGTGGGTAAAATAGAGGATGAAAGTCTTTTGTAAATAAATAATTATTAAAGATGTATGAAAGGATTTTTAAGGTTACACCTATGACAATGGTATCTGACTTCTTGATTAGAAATAAAAAGTACGTGTTTCGATGTTTCCGGAAATTCAATCCCTAAGGGAGTGCAATAGGGTATGAAAATACTTAAGAAAATATTTCGTTAGAAGAAAAGATTTTAAAATCAGATTTACGAAAATTGGTTGGCTCTGGCTCTGAGCACTATGACGAAAATTGGTATTTCACTTGTCGGTTAGATGTAAAGAAATATTTGTTAGGTGTGGAAGTTGCTATGGAAATCTTCAGAAGAACGCATAAGGCGTGATAAACAGGAACTTTGGACTCCACCTACTAGAATCGCTTTTTGTCCACAACTACATCCGGAAAAGACCTTGCTTATATGGCCTTAGCTAGCGTGAAAAGCTTAGAAGCCGTTGAAATAGGCGAAAAACATAAAAATTCGATTAAAAGAAAAAAAAATCACTGCAGGACAAACAGTCAAAACGAGCGAGGCAGTGGGCACTAAACTAGTATGTCTTATAATAATATTTGCAACAATGTAATGAGTGACTTCTGTTCCGTAATCAGCAGAAAAATCCCATTAGAATTATTTTTCACTTTTTCCCATTACCACGATGAACCACCCTATCCTGAGAACAGAATGAAAAATATTTGTTTTCTGTATGATTACTTAGATTTTGACCTGTAGAGCTACCGTATTTCCAAGGTCACATTTACACAGAAATGTAGTTCCGTGATCTGTAGCCGGCCGCGGTGGTCTCGCGGTTAAGGCACTCAGTCCGGAACCACGCGACTGCTGCGGTCGCAGGTTCGAATCCTGCCTCGGGCATGGATGTGTGTGATGTCCTTAGGTTAGTTAGGTTTAAGTAGTTCTAAGTTCTAGGGGACTGATGACCACAGATGTTAAGTCCCATAGTGCTCAGAGCCATTTGAACCATTTGAACCATGATCTGTATAATACTTAATACCTCGGAAGCAAATTAACACTGGCAAAGATTTATATTTACGTGATTACTTGGGAAAACTGTATCAACTAATACAAAGCATTTACACATAAAGATTTTTTTTGCACAGAAAGTGTTGTTTGTTGGCAGGAGAGCCAACACCGTGTTACTAGAAGATGCCGAAAGGCACGCGTTTTAGCTCACGCAGGCTGGCATGAATTCTGGAACAGGACAAGGAAATTAGAATTTAGAGAAAACGGACGTAGCTGGCGGAATACTTAACTTTAATCCATTAATGGTGAACTTCGCTCTTGATGGTATATTATTCAGTATCAACAGTAACCGGTATTGGCACCTTGCTAGGTCGTAGCGAATGACATAGCTGAAGGCTAGGCTAACTATCGTCTCGGTAAATGAGAGCGTATTTTGTCAGTGAACCATCGCTAGCAAAGTCAATTGCACAACTGGGGCGAGTGCTAAGAAGTCTCTCTAGACCTGCCGTGTGGCGGCGCTCGGTCTGCAGTCACTGATACTGGCGACACGTGGGTCCGACTTATACTAACGGACCGCGGCCGATTTAAAGGCTACCACCTAGCAAGTGTGGTGTCTGGCGGTGACACCACATTCCTCCCCCGCAAATCGGCGGGCGGTTGTGGCATAAGGCTTCCGCCCGACGTGGGGAGGACCCCATGTTGACGTATGCGACGAGGTGGGGAACCTAACAACAGGCGGGGCTGTGCCACCCGCACCCTGCCATTCGGACCCTGGGGAGCTAGGAAACGCCTGAAAACCTGTTCCAGGGTGCATGCCGACATGCGGTGTATGCGCCCGCAGAGGGACAGGAGGGGCCGAAGGGTCGACCTCTATCGGGCCGGGGCACCCGACGGGCGAAGACGACATACGGTCCGGAGCGGGCAAGAGGAGAACTGGTCACAGGAAGCGCATGACCCAGGGAGGCGCCCGGTGGTTGCAGCGACGCCTCCACTGCGGGCGTCGCCGGCGGGAGAAAAGGCGGCGGCGGTGGCGGCAGCGCGTCGCCATGGGGCAAAATGGAAGGCAGCGTCGGTAACACCTGGGGCCGAAGCGAGCCAGTAGATGGGACCCCAGGGCGCTGACCGGACGGCACCATCGCAGAAAGCAGATGGGGAGCGGTAGATTCCGTGCGACGACAGAGGCACAGCTGAATGAGATGCCGACGCACCTCACCAGAGGTCCCCAAAACCAGATACATAGTGCGCCCGAGGCAGCGAAGAATGCGCCCTTCGAGCCAATGCCGTGGCGGTAGTAGATAACGTCGCCAGGGGCAAAGGCATGTGTCTGCCACTGCACAGGAACCTGATACGGCGGATGTAGCAAAGACATCAAGGTTCGATGAGGGCGACCGTGAAGCAACTCAACCGGCGAGCGACCATCTTGGGGCTGAAAGCGATACGAGGACAAAAAGAGCAATAACGCGTCCTCCCGCGAATACGACTCTTTCAACTTCAACATCTGTGACTTGAAAGTCCTGACCAATCGTTCAGCGGCACCATTTGACTGTGGCGAAAACGGCGCGGACGTCAGATGTTGAATAAATGGTATTCAACATGCAGAATGACTGAAATTCTGCGGATATGAATTGTGGGCCATTGTCGGAAACAATAGTGTGTGGAAGACCTTCAATGCAAAAGATAGCAGATAACGCCTGGATGGTGGCAGATGACATCGTGGAAGACATCCGGACAACAAAAGGAAAATTACTGAATGAATCTACCACACCAACCATCGAGCAATCCAGAATGGACCACCAAAATCGATGTGTAAGCGTTGCCAAGGGGAAGTGGCTTTTGGCCATGCAAAGAATTTCCGCGGTGGTGCTGATTGTTGTTCGGCACACACCATGCAAGAAGAGCACATATTCGTAATTGCGGCATCGATTCCAAACCAAGTACAGTGCTGACGAGCAAGTTGTTTCGTTCTCACTATACCCCAATGGCCTTGGTGGAGAAGCTGTAAGACAGAGGACTGTAACGAACGTGGTACCACGACCCTGGACTGATCATTATCTGAACGCAAGAGCAAAACACCACGTCGTACAAAAAGTCTCTCCTGGTGAGCAAAAATTCGGCGAACCAACGGATCCCCGATCCGTGACTTTGACAATTACCATTGCGTAGCAACAAAACGCAGAACGGTAGCAAGGACAGGGTGGGCAGCTGTGGCTGTAGCTACACCCTTTCGACCACGTCATCGGTTTCCGAATCAGTGAACATGCAAGCAAGTTCGGAGGAATCGAATGCTCTATCCTCAGCAACAGCAAACGGGACAACGCATCGGCGTTTCTGTGCTTAGCAGTGGACTGATACAAGATATCGTAGCGGTACTGCGAGAGGAAAATAGACCAGCGAATGAATTTCTGTGCTGTACGTGGAGGTACAGGCTTGGTCGGATGAAAAAGCGATGTCAAAGGTTTGTGGTCTGTGATGATGGTAAAGTGACGACCATACAAGAAATCATGAAACTTTGTAACACCAAATACGAGAGCCAATGCTTCTTTCTCCATCTGTGAATAATTTCTTTGCACACACGAGAGCAATTTGGATGCAAAGGCAATAGGGCGATTGTGCGATCCATCTTTGTGCACAAGCACAGCACCGATCCCGAAATCCGATGCATCCACCATCATCAAAAGGGGCTTCTGGAGATCGAATGGCGTAAGGCAAGTATTGGAAAGCAACGCCGATTTCAACTGGAGAAAGGCTTGTACGCATTCCGTCGTCCAGACGAACGGAACACCTTTATGGCGTAAGCGATGAAGCGGAGCTGAAATGGAAGAGGCGTGTGGGATATAACGGTTATAATAATTAATTTTTCCCAGCACACTCTGTAGCTGCTTCAAATTGTGCGGCGAAGGCAAGTCTTGTATGGCACGGAGGTGCTCGGGAGTGGGATGTATGCCTTGGGCACTGAGTACATGTCCCAGGTAGGGCAAGTCATGAGCAAAAAACACACATTTGTCCTTCCGCAAGTGAAGACCAATTTGTCGCAAGACCTGAAATAATGTTCTGCGAGTGGCTAAATGTTCTTCTTCCGTCTTTCCGGAGATCACAATATTGTCCAGATAGTTTGCTGCAGTAGGGACCGAAACAATGCAGGGGCGGATGCACACCCGAATGGCAGTCGTTTGAATCGATACATACCAAGAAGCGTGTTAACCACCAAAACGCGCTGGGATTCTTTGTCCACCGGTATTTGTAAGTACGCATCTGCGTGGTCCAACTTCGAAAAATATTTACCCGGGCACAGTTTGTCAAAAAGATATTCCGGGCGGGGTAAAGGAAAAGTTGCAATCGCTAGTTGCGGATTCACTGTTGCCTTGAAGTCCACACAAAGTCTCAATTTTCCTGAAGGTTTTTGGCAAAATTACTAAGGGTGATGCCCAGAGAGAAGCCTGCACACGTTCATTCACACCTTGTGATTCCAAATCGTGTAATGTTTTTGCGACCTCATCACGCAATGCGTGGGGAACATTGCGCGCTCTGAAAAATTTCGGTTGCTCGTTTACTTCCAGTTCCAAATGTGCTTTATAGTTCTTAGCACATCTGAGGCCTGGTGCAAAAATGTCTCCAAATTCTTCACATACACGAGAAACACTGTCGGAAGGTACAGTCTGGTTCGCTGATAGGACCTGATTTACTATAGACAAGTTAAACAACTGAAATAAATCGAAACCAAACAAGTTCACTGGAGAAGAAGAACGAAGGACGTAAAATGACACAAGTTTTGTTTGTCCTTTGTATGTTGCAAGAAGGCTGCACTGTCCTAACACAGGGATCGCTTGACCTGAATAGCTAGTTAACTTAAGATTTGCAGCATGCAATGGAGGTGTGCCCAGCAGTTTGTAAGTGTCTTGATCGATCAGTGAAACTGCAGCCCCGGTATCGAGCTGGAATGGTATCACTTTGCCGTTAATGTCCAAGTCCACAAAAAGTTTATTGCCCTGCGGACGACAAGAGCGACTGTCTCGTGCAACGTGAACTGACACTGGTACAAAATCACTTGCGACTTGATGGGAGTTCCGGCGATGTCGACACACACTGTTTGTGGGACGAACACAGTCACTGTTAGAGAGAGTGGCACTGGGCGGAGTGAAATGAACTATATGAATTTCCATGGGCGAAGTTTCGCAAGCCTGAGTATCCTTGGTTTGATTCCGATTCCGGCGCAAAGCAAAGGGCCTGGAATGGTCTTGAGCTTCCGTTCTGAGCTTTTTCTGGCAAACACTCTGAACATGTCCTTTTTTATTACAGTAAAAGCAAATAGCTTGGCGTGACGGGCAATTCTCACGCGAATGTCTAGTAGTACACCGCGGGCATGATTTTAGCACTGTATTTGCTTGCCGGCGCGATACACGTGGCTGAGAGCCTGGCGGCAGCGGAACGGCCGGGCACGAGGACTGTTTACTGTTCCGTTCAGCACACCCGGTGGGCCGGTTGACCTGACAGACGGGTGGCGAAGTTTCAAATGAGTCCTGAGCAAAGTCAAGTGTGTCCTGCCGATCCAATATGTCCATCACTTGTTGAAGGGAGGGACTGACTAGTTTCAAAATCTGTTCCCTTATACGAGCATCAGAAACGTTCTAGGTTGCAACCCACTCCCAATTAGTCTGACCTGCCGTACGTTTTGTACGAAAGAAGGTATATCGTTTGGCAACTACATTGACTGATTGTTTGAAATATGCATCTAATGCAGACAATATTTCGTTGTAGGACAGAGTTGCTACATTGCGTCGGGGAAATAATTTGACTGTCACACAGTACGTTTGTACGCTGACCGAAGACAACAAAAACGGCTGCCGCTCGTTACCTTGAATTCTGTAGTCGGCGAGATGGAATCCAAATTGGCGTGACCACTCCTTCCAGCTTTCCAGTGCAGCATCAAAAGGACGAAAAGTTGGTGCAACTGCGTGTTGTGGCTGCGTTAGCGGTGGAGCGGCGGCTGCCACGTCGTTTTGCATTGCTTGTTGACCCTGGACGAGCTGTCCCAGGGCATCCAGTAATGCCTTCGTCTGCTGATTCTGTAAGCGATAAAATACGGACAGTACATATGGAGAATGTGGCGAAGCCATTACACAAGTAAATCGGGGCAGTATAGTTATGAACGCGGTATTGCCCCATCGCCAGTGTTGTGGGTTGGCATGAGAGCCAACATCGTGTTACTGGAGGAAGCTGAAAGGCACGCGTTTTAGCTCATGCAGGCTGGCGTGAGGTCTGGAACAGGACGAGGAAATTAGAATTTACAAAAAACGGACGTAGATGGTGGATTACTTAACTTTAAATCGTTAATGGTGAACGTCGCTCTTGACGGTACATTATTCAGTATCAATAGTAACTGGTAATGGCGCCATGCTAGGTCGTAGCAAATGACGTAGCTGAAGGCTAGGCTAACTATCGTCTCGGCAAATGAGAGCGTATTTTGTCAGTGAACCATCGCTAGCAAAGTCGGTTGTACAACTGGGGCGAGTGCTAGGAAGTCTCTCTAGACCTGCCATGTGGCGGCGCTCGGTCTGCAATCACTGATAGTGGCGACACGCGGGTCCGACGTATACTAACGGACCGCGGCCGATTTAAAGGCTACCACCTAGCAAGTGTGGTGTCTGGCGGTGGTACCACAGAAAGTAAAACTTGTACGCCATCTTTACTCTTATACCCTCTTAATACTTACATGGGAACGATCAGACCTAGTAATCATGTACTGGGTAATCAAAAAGTCAGTATAAATTTGAAAACTCAATAAATCACGGAATAATGTAGATAGAGAGGTACAAATTGACACGCTTGCTTGGAATGACATGGGGTTTTATTAGAACCAAAAAAATACAAATGTTGAATAAATGTCCGTCAGATGGCGCTTCATCTGATCGGAATGGCAATAATTAGCATAACAAAGTAAGACAAAGCAAAGATGACGTTCTTTACAGTAAATGCTCAATATGCCCACCATCATTCTTCAATAATAGCTGTCGTCGAGGAATAATGTTGTGAACAGCACTGTAAAGCATGTCCGGAGTTATGGTGAGGCATTGGCGTCGGATGTTGTCTTTCAGCATCCCTAGAGATGTCGGTCGATCACGATACACTTGCGACTTCAGGTAACCCCAAAGCCAATAATCTCACGGACTGAGGTCTGGGGACCTGGGAGGCCAAGCATGACGAAAGTGGCGGCTGAGCACACGATCATCACCAAACGACGCGCACAAGAGATCTTTCACGCGTCTAGCAGTGTGGGGTGCTTTTTTTTGGTTCTAATAAAACCCCATGTCATTCCAACCATTTGTGTCAATTTGTTCCTCTCTATCTACATTATCCCGTGGTTTTTTTAGTTTCCAAATTTATACTGACTTTTTGATCACCCGGTATTTTGTTGAGTCTTAGGCATGTTGCAGACGGACATGTCCCGAGTAGCTGGCTAGCGGCTTTACGTGCGACGGACCATAGTTTCCGAAAAAAGTGGTGTTGAAGTTCTATGCGTACCTCCTATAATTGTAAAGTTGGACACGTTTCGACCACGCGGAAGTAGCACGGTGGCTAAGGTTCCCGGCTGTCCCGCTGGCGTTAGAGGTTCATATCCTACCTGGGTACTTTCGTTTTTTCTACATTTTATCGTACAGAATATTGTTAAATAGTACATGCCACACAAAAGTCCTCCAGAATAGACATTTCGTGGTTGTTACTACATTAATAAATCCATCATGACAGCAAACTTTCTTCAGATGTTTATTCCGCTTCTGGTTCGTAGCTAAAACTGAAAATATTTGGACAATGTTCGCTTGATTCGTTGGGAGGGCAAACTTTACGATTATATCTTTGTAGACGAAAGAAAAGCTTTCACCTGAATTGTAAAAATTATAACACCGAAAGGCACTACACTTCTATGGCCCTGTCATGTTTATTTTTAGAGGTAGGTTAAAATTTTCGAGAAAAATAATTCAACATGCTCCCGACTTGCCATAGGCTAGCACAGAAATCGTTTCGAATGAAGATTCCACAAAAATACATTCTTTAATTCTGTTTCAGTTTAGTGTACCTACTTACACAGCAATAATCAAATACGCTCGGTTCGCATAGAAGCTGATCGAAGAGAGATCAATCTTCTTGAACTGAAACGAACTGTGTTTTCCGGTATCGCTTCTGAAAAATCGGTGTGCCTGCAAGGCAGTACCTTTCATTAAATTTGCGTGGTGCTCTACAAATTTGTGCCGGCCGGAGTGGCCCAGCGGTTCTAGGCGCTACAGTCTGGAACCGCGTGACCGCTACGGTCGCAGGTTCGAATCCTGCCTCGGGCATGGATGTGTGTGATGCCCTTAGGTTAGTTAGGTTTAAGTAGTTCTAAGTTCTAGGGGACTGATGACCACACCAGTTAAGTCCCATAGTGCTCAGAGCCATTTGAACAAATTTGTGTTTTGTTATTTCTACGACGAACACCACCCGCAGTTCCCTTCTAGCCCAACAAGCAATGAGAGCGACAGCGAGTAAGATGAGTCTGTAATCTATTCTGCAAGTAACAGAATACAGGTTTGAAGAAAGTTTCTTCTAATGATTGATTTAGTGATGAAATTACTGCAGCGAAAATGACAATTTTCAGTAATTTTGCATGAAATATACTATTTAATTACATTCTGTACCATGAAATTAAAAAAAGGAAGAACACGGGTATTATTTAAACCTGTATTGCCACCGTAACAGACGGGAACCGCAGGGGGTGCGCTACTCCCACTTCTTCGCAATTTGACTAACGTTACAGGTGTAGGAGGTACGCACACAACTTGAACATCGATATTCTCGGTAACAAGGGGCGGACGCTTGAAAATCCGCTAGCCAGCTACAACATACTTTCGAATCATCGAAATCCGTGATTAACAGACTGATGACCCCCTTGTTAGCTGCAACTGACGAGCATATCCCTGAGGCCGGAAGAAGAAACCAAGCTGAGAAACAACCCCAAGAATGAGGAAAAGTGAAACAGATTGCACGCTGTTATCATTAAAATATTAATCACAGCAGCACAAAAAGTATTAATGAAAGGAAACATATTCCAGGTAAGAATCTTCGACCAGTTGTAGGGGAAGGTGGGGCAAGACGGTGAGATGGGGTAAGATGGGGAAGGGCTATAAGCTACAGTTAGAGTGCTGCCATCTGTGGATAGCTACGTCAACATCATCAATACACAGGTCCCAGTGTGTTGACATCGCTGAACCTTAGTTTCGCGGCGGTTTCCGTGAGCCTTGCAAGATACGTACAATAGTTATACTGATTTGCAATGTTTTACACCTTTCGAGGTCCTAAAATATGTATTTCGTGAACATTTGTCCAGACTGTATATATAGCACTGAATAGTACGTCTTCTTAACAGTAAACTGCTGTGTCAGTAGTCAATATTCACTAAATAGTGTTCATGTAGGCGTCACATAACCTGACAGCATGGTAGGGGGCAAGACGGGGTGGGGCAAGATGGGGAGCTTCCCCGTCTTGCCCCTACTATTTGTCCAACCATTACGTTCTTATCGACTCATGTGTTCACCTCGCTACGGGTTTTGAACACGTACATTATTCGTTGAATACAATTGTAAATAGCCTCTGAAGAAGGCTGGATACGGTGTATTAGCTGCGGACGCTGGGCCCACGACACTTGTGCCGGGATAGAAAGTGATGATGACGAGGCTGTCCACACTTGTACTATGTGAAAGTAAGAGGCCTAAATAAAACGTAATACCTGATTCTACAATTCGCAGAACCATGTTTCGAAACATTATCGTCACATGATTTCATTACTCCAGTCCTTATTTAAGCTTTAGAGATGAATTCATGCTAGCTCCCCATCTTGCCCCGCATATGGGGCAAGACGGGGAACTGATAGTTTGTATTTCTAACTAAAAGTAACACGTTTGCAGGTTTCTTTGCATGCTATTGTAATTCAATGGTTAAGTAAACAAATGATAATCAAACCTACTTCAATTTGTTTATTTTTATCCCTTTCGTAAGGGTTTAAAGTTAGCTTCCCCATCTTGCCCCGCCTTCCCCTACACCAAATAAAACGTTTCACTCTATACAGGGTGTGTTTTTTGTTTTATGACAATAGAATATTTACAAAAACTACACATAGGATTATAAAACGGCAAAATACTTGTTCAATATTTTAAAAATGCTATCCGGCAATGCCAATGTTGACCTCTGTGTCACAGCCCCAACAGGTGGACCGGGGGGCAGCTTTGAAATCTTACGTAGGAATATCCCATTTTTATTGTAGAATTGGATCCGACGGGTAAAAATTGAACTTTTGTTTGTAACACTTTTGTCTTTGTGTGATAGATGGAGCTGTAATCCTCAAAAAATAGAGTTCAGTTCCAAAACGGCCGGGCGCTGATAACCTCGCTGTTGTGCGCCCTAAAACACTAATCATCATCATCATCATCCAAAACGGCATTATCCCTAGGAAAATGCATTGCATCAAAAACATAAAGCCAGAACTGTGTGGAAAAGGACTAAGTGTTTTGCAGGTTTCTCCGTGCAGCTGTTTTGAAACATTAATCCATTCATTATTTTACCTGATCTCATTGCGTAAACGTCGTCCCTCATTTCTTAAACATACTCCTTCATAACCCCATTGCGTTATTAGCTAAAATGCAGATTATTACGATAGAAGAGAAAACGGCAGGAATAACGACAATGCTTTAACCCTTTTTGCTCAACGTTTTCCAAACAGAGTGCGATCCCGCGTTTTTTTTTTTTTTTTTTTTTTTTTTTTTTTTTTTTTTTTTTTGCGGTTTATTCGGCAGTTCTCCACAAAGGGAACAGCCAAACAACAATTGCTGAAAACCGAAAAGAAACTGCTATATTGGTTACAGTGAACCAAAATCCTCGCATTAGCGTTCGACATTTAAAACGTTTGTAGAATTCTGAAACGTAAAAAATATCATCCGTTTCATATTTTCCTCCATCAGGAACGTCATGGTAATGATTTCCAGAACCGAAAAACATTTTGCCAGTGGTCGCTTCAGTAAACACAGAGAAACCCCAATTTCTTTTCTCATTTACTGTTCTCGGACGTGTCGACATTCACGAACCACGGTATGACTAACCGACACAACATGCATTATTGTAATGTGGAAAACCCACACTGATAATGCCAAGTTGAACATCAGAGGTCCTGGAATGTCAATGTTTGGTTTGGAATAACTGGCGACAATCTCATTGGTTCTTCTTTCCCCATGGAATCTTAAGTGGTGATGTTTGTTTTTGTTGTTGTCTTCGACCAAAAACTCGTTTGATGTAGCTCTCCATGCTGCTCTATCCTGCGCGAGCCTCTTCGTCTCCGAGTAACTACTGCAACCTACAGCCCTCTGAATCTGCTTAGTGTATTCATATCTTGGCCTCCCTCTTCGGTTATTATCCCTCACGCTTCCCTCCACTACTAAATTCGTGATCCCTTGATGCCTCAAAACGTGTCCTACCAACCGATCTCTTTTTCTAGTCAAGTTGTGCGACAAATTCCTCTTCTCCCCAATTCTATTCAGTACCTCCTCATTAGTTACGCGATTTACCCATCTAATCTTCAGGATTCTCCTGTAGCAGCAAACTTCAGAAGCTTCTATTATGTTCTTGTCTAAACTGTTTAATGTCCATGTTTCACTTCCATACATCGCTACACTCCATACAAATACTTTCAGAAAAGACTTCCTGACACGTAAGTCTATAAAATTTCTCTTTTTAGAAAACACTTTCCTTGCCATCGCCAGTCTACTTCTCTTCGGCTACCATGTTATTTTACTGCTCAAATAGCAAAACTCCCCGACCACCTTGAGTGTCTCATTTCCTAATATAATTCCCTCAGCATCACTTGATTTAATTAGGCTACAATCCATTACCTTCGTTTTGCTTTTGTTCATCTTATGTCCTCCTTTCAGGACAATGTATATCCCGTTCAACTACTCTTTCAAGTCCTTTGCTGTCTCTGACAGAATTACAATGTCATCGGCAAACTTCAAGGTTATGTTTCTTCTCCGTGGATTTTAATTGCTACTCCAAATTTTTCTTCAGTTTCCTTTATTGCTTTCTCTATAAATATCGAATATTCTTGGAGGATGATCTTCCAGTATTGGTTGCAGACCTGCTCTTGGATTTGCGACAAACAATTTGGTTTCAGCATGATGGTTGTCCAGAAGATTATACTGTAGCAGCACGGGAAGTATTAGATCGTGTGTACAATCATCGTTGGATCGGAAGAGACGGTCCACTGTCTTGTCCTGCATGATAATCAGATCTTACTTCGCCTGAATTTTATCTGTGGGATTGATTGAAGTGTGAAGTTCATAATGGAGTGCCAAAAACGTGCGATAATATGATTCAGTGTATCACCAATGCATGTCAGAAGATTAAAGTATTCCATGTGCGGAAAATATGAGTTTCGAAGTGAGCAGCGATAATTTTTAGCACTTACGGTGAAATAGTTCTTACAAACAAGTACCCTGTTGGTGACAGGTTGCAAGGTACCCACTATTGCTTCAGTTTTACACTACGCGCAACGGATTTATTTGCAGGACCTTTGCATAAATGCCCTAACTTGAAAGCTATGCCAATTCTTCTTGACCCAATGATTGACATTCATACATTTAGTAAAATTATTAAATAAAATTTATTTTTTTTACTGATAATGAAACAAAATAATGAAAGGTTCGACTATTGTTATACAAAGAATGTTCCGACTCAAATTTGAATTTTTATAGAAGAAATTGGTTTATTCATTAAGTATTTCAGGTTATTATAAGAACGAAAAAAACTCACTTCTTTAAACAAATATTAAGGCGGCTGAAATTTGCATCGGATTCCGCGATGTAATTTAAACGCATCTGAATTTCTATTTACAATGTAAGATTTAACGCATCTGACTTTGTATCTTTATTTATCGTTAACGCATCTGACTTTTTACTAAAACTATGGTCTCCTACGGACTGCTATCTCTTATTACCACAAGTGCCCACTTTTGGATCGGAAGAAAAGGATATTCCACAACTGTATCCATGAATCAACATGAACCCACAATTACTGCACCAACATATGCACAGGAGAAACGTAAGGATCGAGCCGTTAGCAGTTCCGATATTCACCATACAACAAACATCTCTACCCAAAATTATTCTACCGAATACCAAAATTATTACATTTAACTTCCTCTCCTACTTGATCATTCACTTTAATAGCCACTATTGTATTGATGCTTACTCTCGACACAAATTCACCCATTGAAATATGAAAACCTTTCCAAAATTACACATACAAAATACACACACTCAGGATGAACTACTCACTTTGTTGCAGCCAAAATTCATGGCTACATTGTCAGTTTAATAATCTCTTTCCCCGCTCTGCAAATTTTAATTGTTCAGAAAATCTCCCAACGTGACTCTACATTGCAGTAAACACGAACAAGCAAGCATTATCTTCACTTGGTTTGCTAAAATTCGACACACGCTTTCACACGAAATACCACGTGTTCTTAACAAAGGATCCACGTTATTAAATCTTTCAAGATTGCAGATATGTAAGAAAATTGAAAATTTATAACAGTACTTAATATCACTCGAATATTTCATGTAATAGCACGCTTCCTACTTACATAATATAGGTCCCTAGCGCTCTTACGTCCAGTAGTTATAAAATTCTTAATCAGCCCCACATGGTGAGTGCCAGGTGTAAAACTAAATAAATAGCCACACGTACTTAAATATTTCATTTTTCCTAATGTACTTGCTTGCTTAAACAAATTAGATTAAATTATTTACCGCGAAATTGTTATAAAACCCCAAAGTAGCAAATTACTATCACAAACGAAAGCAACAATTTTACAACACCTACTACTGCACATTACCTACCTAAGTAAATTTCGTTTCCCCAAAATATTAATATTACTTTACGTCTAGTTGAAAGAAAAGGTTGTTCACCCAAAGTGAAACCATAAATCATAAATATAGCACATTTCCCACACTTAAATCAATCGTGGCTCGTTCCATCTCAGAAAAGCGTCCTCTCTCGTCCAAGTCTTCAGCAGCAGTCCACGACTCGGACCCACGCTACCGTTCTGCTGGCCTAACCGCTCATGGTGGGGGCGGCTCTCAACCAATTATCAGCTCAGAATTTCACCAGTTTAAAGTTGCCGGTCAAACCTCCCTTCTACACAATGAGACAGATCCTGCGCTTTTCCTCCCAAAGACTGAAACGTAAGTTTTGCAGACTTATCAACAGTCCTACACCCCGCTACAGCCAAAGGCTGAAGTTTCGGAGCTTCTATAATCGCTGCCTATCGACTACTTGTTCCCTATCGTACACCCACGATCGCTAAATATCGTTAGATCCCTATTCTCTCCCAAACATTCTTCCTGCAATTATTTTCATACATTCATTTCTTTCTCCCTCCTGCTGTGGACACAATAGGATAAGGAAATATAGGAAACAGTGAGCATTCTTAACTGATTCAATCAATAAAAACAGTTCGATTCCTCTGGTCATTTTTTTATAACTTGGTGTTAGTTTGCAGACACCGACAGTAAGTCTCCGCTAAGTAAATTAAATGATATTATTACGATAAGAAAATGATATTATTACGACCAAACTCGTGTTCTCAGAAGAACATGACGATCAATTGCATTAAATGTTGTTACATTATGAGAAATATAAGTAAGAGTTGCCATTGCCATGGCCACCTCTCAAGGTGAGAGGAGACACCCGAAACAAGCTTCTTTCACAATTGGTGAACACGTCTGTTTTTTTTTGTTTTTTTTTAGTCCACTGCATTTTTCTTTACAAGATACCTTTTTGGAACTCAATTCTGTTTTTTGTCAATTACAGCGTCATTTATCGCCCTCTGAAGAGAGTGTTACATACTAAAGTTTCGTATTTTTTCCCGTAGAATCCGAATCTACAATAAAAATGGGTATTCCAATTTCAGATTTCAAAGTTGTCCCCGGACCCAGTCCATGGGGCTAGGGCAGGGAGATTAACAATGTTATCGCCGGATAGCATATTAAAAAATACTGGACATGTATTTTTCCGTTTTTTAATCCGATATGTAGTTTTTCAGATATTTAGTTGTCTCAAGATAAAAATCTCACCTTGTGTGTATCACATACGATCCATCGCTAAAGGTGCTCAATATGGCGTCCATTTATTGTAAGGTATGCTTCTGTCCGACGTCTTATGGAATCACGTACTTTCTCAAAAACTCCAGGTTGGTCACGGATGAGCCGAGAGGCATTGATGACGCATTCCTGTTGTGTTCGTACATCATTAATATGGTTTGCTAACGTAAAAAATTTCAAGTGTCCCCACGACCAGTAATAACAGGCTTTCATTATGCTGGTAAGGGCCAAGATGAATCTACAATGTAGAAGGATTTCCCAAACTTACCAGAACACAAGCCGGTTCCATTAATACTGATGTATGCACTCCACTTATCCAGAGCTGTGCATGTAGTTTACAGTAACAACTCTAACAGACATTTACAGGGTGCTGTAACGAGGGACAACTATAGATGAATGTTTCGTCATTAGTTGAATACATAGTGTGGGTCGTTCGTACAGGCAAATACCATGCACAGAGGCGGTCAAAGCCCGTCAGAGGCTCGGGGCGTCGAAAGTAAATGGTACGCCCGATCTGCTTAGAAATTGACTTATTTGTATTTTTTAAAAATAAATATTTAGATGTAATGGCTAACAAAAAGTCAAGTATATACAATGTGTGTACTCCACGCTCTAGTAATTATAATATACGTACTTAAAGACATAGGTGAGAAACTTAGAATACCAGTCAGCATTTGGCATAGAAACCATCAGGTAAAGTGCAAAGAAATAAGAAATAACAGAATCAGAAATTTGTCTTTAATTTCATATGCCCGGAAACAAAACTTGTACAATTATAATATCAATTAGTCTCGTGAACCTTAGTAACAAATAGTATTTGTTATTGATAGCATTACACTATATGTTTTGGTGCCTTTATTTTACTCACATTCTCAATAACGTCGTAGAAATCTCTTTCACTTGAAATTTTTCTTTCCGCTGATAAAAGGAATATATTGGCTGGTTGTTCTTAATTCATCGTAGAGCGGAGAAATTCTTTTATTAGTTTCAATTTATAAAAACTTTTCTCACATGATGTGACTGAGGCATAAATGGTTAAGAGGTACTGGATTAAAAGTGATGTACAGGGTAATGCGCACTGAAGTCTCATTCCATTATAAATTGAAGGCTTTCTTGTACATTCCATCTAGCAGCAAAATCAAAGGGCTACTCTGGACGATAGTGTATAATAATAATGACCCACAGTTCTCTTTGGCACTGTTTCAGACTTTCTGTACCTGCTCTGACTCCACTGCAGTTGAATGGGGAGGTGGAATGTGTGGTGCACACATGTAAGAATCAGTTAAAGAAGTGCTTGGCGGATTGGAAGCTGCTTCATCTGCCGTGCCCTGCAGCGTAAGCTGAGGCATGTTTGCATCCTTGGCGTTGCACTCCAGTTGACCCTGCCCGCACGCGCACTTTCAGTTGGCTGCCAGTGTTCGCTCTGGTATCGGTGCCTGCGACACGTGTTCAGCAGATGTCTACGGTGGACGCCAGTGGGCTGCCCCTCTTCCAACATCAGAAACAGATGTGCTGTCATTGGGGCACTGAATCACCAACCAAAGCAGCCGCCAGTGGAGAACCCTCCTGCAAGCGCCGCCCCACCTCAGGGGCCTGGCGCCACAGGAAATCTCCAGTTGATCTGCTGTTGAGTGACAACGACGTCTAAATGCAGATTCCGGCCACCCTGAACCCTCTACTGGTGTCCGACGGCGGCTTCATGGGCACTGCCCTCGTGCAGCAGCACTGCTTGACGCCTTCCCCGTCGTCGTGGCCCCCCTCCAAATCTCAAGGCCCTCGAGATTTGGAGGCCCTCCAGGACGAGAGTCGTCGGACGAAACATGCACATCTGCGCGCCACCTCCACTTACTACGCCACTGGGCATGCAGTAGAAGGAATCTGTTCACAGCAGACAAGATGAACAAATGCTAATACTTCTTCAGGTATGTACCTTAGAACCCATGATTACTAGACATTTTTGTATTGTTTTGAGCTACGCAACCAATCCTAAAAAAGAAGAAGAAAATAAAATAAAATAAAATAAATTTTAACGTTATTATGTCAGTACCCAAAATATGTAATACAGAGTAAGAAAATTTTACGATACATACACAGCTTTGAAATACAGAAGTATGCTGAAAATACTGCCCTAATGCTACTCTGTATCGGTAACACCGGTCACTGACAAAGAACAGTATGGCAACGGTTAGGTGACCCTGAAAATCCACATTCAAGTACTCCAGAAAGAAAAGTCCCCTTATGTACACTTGAAATATTGCTTTCGCAGGCACTCTACATAGATACACATCTCTGTCGCCTTTGAACCCAGCTTACAAACGACTTACGAACTACTGAAATGTGACAGTAAGTCCATTAGACTGAAACTGAGGCACGTATTTCACATATACTGAAAAGTTTGCAAAATCTCCTAATGGCTGGAAAAAACTTCGGTGATATCTGTGTTACTGAGAAAAGGTCATAGAAATACGTCAACGAACAACAGAGGAATTTGTTTATTAAACTCACATATCAATTACACACATCAAAAGAAGTTTTGCATCACCCTGGTTCCCAGAACTCATGAAGATAGACGTCGACTGTGTCTATTGTATCACAGACACAATCCCTTTGGCTGTTCAGAGATATCACTAAACCCGCCCAAAGATGTAAACAACCATGTATGAGCAGCGTCTATTAGACGCAGGGGATCCGACAGCCGATCACTTCCAGTCATTTACCCAGGAAGGAGGTACAGGGGTCGTGTTGTCTGTAGTTCATTCATGCCTAGACGGTCATTACCGCGGTTCGATCGTGTACGCATTGTTACTTTGTGCAAGGAAGGGCTCTCAACGAGAGAAGTGTCCAGGCGTCACGGATTGAACCACAGCGATGTTGTTCGGACATGGAGGAAGTACAGAGACAGGAACTGTCGTTGACATGCCTCGCTCACGCCGCCCAAGCGCTACTACTGCAAAGGATGACCGCTATCCACGGATTATGGCTCGGAGGAACCCTGACAGAAATGCTTTTCGTGCAGCCACAGGACGTCATATTACGACCCAAACTGTGCACAATAGGCTGCATGATTCGCAACTTCACTCCCGACGTTCTTGGAGAGGTCCATCTTTACAACCACGACACCATGCAGCACGGTACAGATGGGTCCAACAACATACTGCGTGGAACGCTCAGGTTTGGCATCATTTTCTCTTCACCGATGAGTGTCGCATATGCTCTGAACCAGACAATCGTCGGAGATCTGTTTGGAGGCAACCCTGTCTGGCTGAACGCCTTAGACACAGTGTCCAGCGAGTGCAGCAATATGGAGGTTCCCTGGTGTTTTGGGGTGGCATTATGTGGGGCCGACGTACGCCGCTGGTGGCATGGGAGGTGCCATAACGGCTCTACGATACGTGAATGCCGTACTCCGACCGATAGTGCTACCATATCGGCAGCATATTGGCGAAGTATTCGTCTTCATGGACGACAATTCGCACATGCATCGTGCACGTCTTGCGAATGACTTCCTTCAGGCTAACGACGTCGCTCGACTAGAGTGGCCAGCAAGTTATCCAGACATGAAATCTATCGAACATGCCTGAGATAGATTGAAAAGGGCTACTTATAGACGACGTGACCCACCAATCACTCTGAGGGATCTACACCGGATAGCCGTTGAGGAGTGTGACAATCTGGATCAACAGTGCCTTGATGAACTTGTGCGTATCATGTCACGACCAATATAGGCATGCATCAATGCAAGAGGTTGTGTTACTGGGTATTAGAGGTAGTGGTGTGTACAGCTATCTGCGTCACCATCTTTGAAGTTCTTGCTGTGTGGTGGTACAACATGCAATGTCTTTTTTTCGTGAGCAATAAAAAGGGCGGAAATGATGTTTATGTTGATCTCTATTCGAATTTCCTGTACAGGTTCGGGAACTCTCGGAACCGAGGTGACAAAAAACTTTTTTTGATGTGTGTGTATGGAAAATTAATTAATGAAACATTATGTTCTGTATCGGATACTATGTTGCTTTGTTTTCCTCTAAAATCCCGATGAAAGATGATGAGAATATAACCCTGAGGCACGTCTTGCATTCATAGACGACAAAAGGCATTTAACAGAGTCAAATGTTCTTTTTTAGGAGATATTATGATCAAACGCTCATATACTCTCCATCTCGTGGATTTTGTTCTACATTTCATGAACTCACTTAAGTGGACAGTGATCATCTGTCTGAGAGTTTCGCTGAAACAGTTCGCCAGTACAGCGCATATTGTCACTATTATTGTGGAGAAACACGGTTCCAACTTCCCTCTGTCCTGCGCGACAGGATGGCTCCTTCACTAGAATATATATTTTCTTTCGTTATCCAAGTCGAGACTATGCCACCTTATAACGATATCAATATAGAAATGGCCTAAACTTCAAATTTATTTCTTTGCTGATGCAGATCCGCTAAAAGGGCAGTTTTAAGTGCAACAGATAAGCTACTGACCACATCAGATTTGGCAGTTGTAGTCTTAGGTGTCGCAACAACCGAACTTCGGTACTCCTCCTCAAAATATCCATCATAGTGTGTGGAATGGGGGACTGTGACGGTTTGTGTTCATGAAGTTGGAGAAGTACTCTGATACTGTCTGCATTCTCCTGTTATGGCTAAGCAGACCAACCTCTGCACTTTTCCAAGCTCCTTAGCAACCACTCTCTGTTCTATTTTATCCCATCTTACGTTAGCCCCATAAACTACATAGATCTTATTACAGCGGTGTATATCCAGTACATACTACTAGAATTTAGCCTCCAGTTTTTACTACAGGGCCTTGCCGCAGTGGTAACACCGGTTCCCATCAGATCTTCGAAGTTAAGCGCTGTCGGGCTTGGCTATTTTATGGCAGTGTACAGCTTTTTCACCTTCCTGATCAAACCATACTTTTACAAACAACTATTTCGATTTTTAAAAAAAGTCGCTAACTATGACGTACAACTTTACTGTCATATTTCGAAAAAAAAAAAACTTTTTGACAAAACGTGCCAACTGCTTTGAGAGATAAAGCACACTTTTCTTCTTCTTCTTCTTTTTTCGTTTCACCCGGCTTTGGGGTTTGACAAATGAATCAGTTTTTAATATAATCAGCCTTTGTATTAGCCCAGTATTGTTTTATTCTTTCTGATCTTGCTTCCCTTTCTTCTTCAGAGATTTGGGTCGTTCGTCTGGCTTTCATTTGGACGTGGAACTTCTCTTTCCTGTCAGGCTGCTTTTAGAAACTTTTTCTGTGAGCATACGTTCTGTGATTTGGCGCTCTCCTAAGTTCTTCTCCGTCTTTTTAAACCAATTTGATTGTTTCTTTCTTGCAGAACTAAAAAAAAAATTTTTTGTGAGTCTGTTTGGGTTCATTCTAAGAATGTGCCTGTAAAATCAATTTTTATTTTGACGACTGGTAGTAGCAAAAGTTATTTTATAATTTTATAATTTCGGAACGTTTGGAAACAAAAATAATATTGGTCAGTTCTTGTTAATCATAATATGTAACCAAATCCACAGCAAGGTAATTTTACTACCCATTTATAAGGGATAAAACAAAATATGAATTAGCTATCAGATTTTCAGTGTCCAGCCCCAGGGCTATAATTTTAATATATGAACAACATTGAATAATTTGTTTCAAACAGTGCGTGTGTGTAATTACAGCAAGTATATTCACAATGTTAACGGCCACGAGTTAATTACATGGACATCAGTAAATTTTTTAATAATTAATGACAAGTAATTACTGCAACTACGTAGTCTGTGCACCGCATTAGTTGATAAGTTAATATCAACTTTCACGAGTTATACGGAATATTTGCGCCAAAACATCGTTTCAGTTTTGATAAATTTTTCTACATTTCTGGAACTAGAGAGGGAACATCAGTGAAAAATCTCGAACCTTCTAACTCTCAGCAGATAGGTCACTGTTTCTGTTCCCGTGTTCGCAAGATAGTGGAAGAACTCTAAGGCCTCCAGTAACGACACAGGTGGAACAAGTTGTTACCCCATAATGCAAGGCTCGCTAAATAAACTGGTATAGGAGATGGGACATGGAATATTAAAAGTTTATATAGGCCAGGAGCTACTAGGAGAGTAACATCACGCCGGCTGGTGTGACCGAGCGGTTCTAGACGCTTCAGTCTGGAACCGTGCGACCGCTACGGTCGCAGGTTCGAATCCTGCCTCGTGCATGGATGTGTGTGATGTCCTTAGGTTAGCTAGGTTTAAGTAATTCTAAGTTCTAGTGGAATGATGACCTCAGATGTTAAGTCCCATAGTGCTCAGAGCCATTTGAACCATTTGAGTAACACCAAAAACAGAGAGGTACAAACTTGATGTGACTGCGTTACGAGAAGTGAAGTGGAATGGTGAAGGCGTACTTATAAAGAGAGTAAGTCGATACTGTTCTGTGGAACATATGAGGAAAGTGACAAACTCGAGTATGGAAAACCCTTTGTAGCAGCTGACCGGCTGGTAACACAAATGAAGAGTTAGTAAATGATTGTTATACTTCTCTATTAACCACAGATATTGGGACGTAACATTTGTTAATGCACGTTATACAACAGAACTGAGTGAAAAACAGGAAAAACACAAATTTTATGGGGAACTGGAAAACGCAGTAGACGGAGTGAGTAACAGAAATATAAAAATTATGCATGGAAATTTTAATGCTTAAGTGCAGCAGGAGGGTATGTACAGAATTTACATTGGAAAATGGAGATTATATGAGGAACAGAATGATAATGGAGTAAGGCTGATCAACTTCACGATTGTTCCAACTGAACAATCTTCCCCCATAGGAATCTTCATAAACGGAAACCACCAAATGACAAGACTATAAACCAAACTGATCCCTTGGTGGCAGACATGGTGCATAAGAAGAGCTAGAAGGTGTAAGGTCATACAGAGGAGTAGATGGTGATACATATCACTTTCTACTGGCTGGGATGGTTGAATTACAAATGCAGTACAGGAGGGAAAAAATGAGCAGTAGTAACACAACAAATGGTTCAAATGGCTCTGAGCACTATGGGACTTAACATCTACGGTCATCAGTCCCCTAGAACTTAGAACTACTTAAACCTAACTAACCTAAGGACATCACACGACACCCAGTAGTAACACAACATTTCATGTAGGTAAACTATGTGCGATTGAGATAGTTTTAAAATACCACATGGCTATGAGTAATTAGTTTGCGACACTTATACCAAAGGAACAGAATGGTGAATAAGTGGATGTTGATATAATGTGGACCAGAATAAAGGAAGGGGTGACAGATGCAGCAAAGGAGGTGGTAGGTGAAAATAAAAAGAAGGAAAGAAATTGGTTTAATCAAACATGCAAGGATGCAGTAAAAGCAAGAAGAAAAACAGGAGAAAGATGGAGAAACAATAGAATCAATAAATACAGACATAAGGAATACATGAAAGTAAAACTACAGGCAAGAAGTTTCTTATGGCAGAAAAGAGAAAATATATGACCTCCGTGCTAAAAAGACATTGAGAAGACACGTCAAAGAAACATTTAGTGTTCCAAAATATCGAACAATGAGAAATGCAAGATGAGGCGAGTCTGTAATCATTAATAATAAAGATACGAAGATGATAGGTGACGAAGGAGTGACCCCAGAAATATGGACAGAATATCTTGCTAGTCCACTGCATGCCGAAGACCGAGAAGAAATGTTTCAGCAAATAGAACAAAAAAAGAACTAAAAAACAGCTGGTGTTTCGGAAGAGGTTATAAGAAAGGCAATAAAAAGTCTGAAGAAGACAAGGTGCCAAAAGAAGATGCAATAACATCAGTGATGATAAAGGAGGGAGCGCATACGTCATTAAAGTGTAGATCAGACTAATCAAAATGGCGTGAAAGATAGCTGTCATTGTATTAATCCATCAGAAGAAAATCAACAATGAGTGTAATAACTAAGAGGTATTTCATTGCTGAAAACGAGCTACAAGATCTTATCCTTGATAACAATGGAAAAAGTTAAGACATACACAAAGTAAATAGTAGCGTATTACGAAGCAGGTTTCAGGTCAGTAAAATTTGCCATATATTTACTATGAGACGGGTATTGGAAAAGTATTCGGAATCTATCAGACCGGTATTCGACTGTTTCGTTTACTTTTCAGAGGCATATGAAGGCATCCATAGAGTGAGCCTATACGACATCCTCAGAGAGTTTGAAGTATCTGAGAAATTAGTCAATCTGATAAAAGCGTGTACAGCAGAGACGAAATCCAAAGTAATATATCAAGCAGGAATGTCAAAGGAAGTAGAAGTAGGAACTGGGTACCGAAAAGCTGATGCATTGTCTCCCATATTGTTTCACTTTTCCCTTGCAAAAGTTATACTTGAGATGAAAAGGGTAGGAAAGGGCATCAATCTGAATGGAAATCTTCAGATGCTAGTATATGCAAATGATATGACAGTTATATCAGAGTCAAGAGAAGAAATTATAAAAACAGTGAAGGACCTGAGCAGTAATGCAGAGAAGGTGGACTTCAGAATAAACCCAAAAAGGAAAGAAGTGATGGAACTAAGTAGAAAGATGAACCCTAAAGAGCCCGTAAATTCACGGCTGGAATAGGCGAAGTTGAAGATAGCTGAGTACTTTAAATACTTGGGATCCTACTTCAACTGGAGGAATAATGTGCAGTTAGAGGTAAACCAATGAATCCAGATGATACAGCAGTCTAAAACTAGTCATGAAGTCAAAGGTAATCTCAAAAAAGTTAAAATGAAGGTATATAATTTAGAATTACCCCAATGCTGCTATATGCCACAGAAACGCTGAGTACAACCAACAGCGATAGACAAAAAATAATGGTGTTTTAGAGGAGGATAATGAGAAAGATTTCTGGGCAACTGAAGGAAGAATCTGGGTGGAGGAGACCGAAAAATGAAGAAATATACGCTCAACGAGTCTGATATCGTATAAAATGCAAAGGCTAAGCGACTACAACGGGCTGGACATTTTGCGAGGATGACAAATGATACTTTTCCAAAAGTAGCATTGGGAGGAAGGTCAAAGGACAAGTGTCTGTGGGGAAGACTACGAACAGGATGGGTGGATGAACTACAGGAAGACCTGCAACAACTAGGGTCCACAGGAAAGCGGATGGAAGCTGCATAGGTTGTAAGGTAGGAGCATGATCTGCAAGGCTGCTGATCGTCAGTTAAGTAAGTACTTTTCCACACATTATGAATGTTGGTACTTCTGATCTGCGCAGATATCAAACTTCTTTCACCAATATCATTGATTGAAGAAGAAAAAGGTTTTTAGAATTTTTAAAAATTTTTGTTATTCCAGTTTTTTGTCAAGACCAGCGTTACACATGCACGTCCAGCGAGTAATCTGCACGTAGGAATGAGCGGCAACTCCACAATTGAAACGTTGACCAAAGAGTCGTCTTCCAAACGAGAGGACTCTCCGATGTCCAAAAACAACACATTTCATGGCAAGTAAACACACAGCATTCTCCCTACAGCACAATCAAGCGACACATGAACCTGGTATGACGACGGTGTAGTTAGGAAATGGTTTTACTAACAAAGGAAACTGCGATCCTTCCTAAAAGAATCATAATGATATTTTTGGGGGGGGAACAAACAAGACGCCACAATGGGTGGTGTGAAGTGTGTCATTGTGGAGCCATACGCAACCTGTGAAGCGAAGTTTCTGAAAATTTGGCATTTGATAGTAATATTGAAAGGTAAAACGCGTTAAATACGTTGCACTCGAGGGATTTAAGTTATTTTTATACTGAGAGCGCTTAGAAAGTATTCTGCCCGCCTTATTAAATTATTTACTTTACCAATCCTATTCAAGTTACAAACATGTTCCCTGACGCATACTGTAGTCTACCTGGTGACAGAAAGCTGGCTGTTAAGTTTTATTGCGTTTTTGACGAAGGATAAACGTATAAGAGAACCTTTACTACACGATTATTAAGTCATGTAATACACAAATATCTATGAGTTATTGTTTGTGCGAATATGAAATGTAATGGAAGTCCTATTTCACCGTGAAGAGTTGTCGTTGAAATCATTCTTCTGTTAGTAACGGTTTCCATCTCCTGATCGTCTACAGGTATCGTAAAATTATTTACCACAGCTTACACCCCAGCTTTAATTACTTTAACGTCAGCGAAAGTAAAAAGTAACCTCGCGTTAACATATTCATAAACTGTCAATTCAGGTTACTCATTTTCCATTTTCTCCTACAGGCACTGTACACACTTTTTACACATAGTTAATTTTTTGATACAATCACATATAAATCCTTCAAGAAATTACCGTTTTCTACCATTAGCAGACGTCTTAAGATCTTGAGAAGGAAGAAGTGGGTCACCATCAGACAATGAGAATACCCTATTATCAAATGGTTCAAATGGCTCTGAGCACTAAGCGGCTTAACTTCTGAGGTCATCAGTCGCCTAGAACTTAGAACTAATTAAACCTAACTAACCTAAAGACATCACACACATCCATGCCCGAGGCAGGATTCGAACCTGCGACCGGAGCGGTCGCTTGGCTCCAGACTGTAGCGCGTAGAACCGCGCGGCCACTCCAGCCGGCCCCTACCATCGACTGACTTTGACAATGTGAGTTTCTCAGTGTTTTGAAATGAATTATTACATGCTTTTCTGATGATCTATGCTGATGATGGCCGAAACCGATAATTTGTTGTTGAAATTGTACATGATTGTGCTGGAAAGTAAGTTATTTTTAAAAAGTATTTTAACGATTATTGCCAGTATGTATCGCGCCGTCACTCGAAAAGTTGGAACCTGATCGACTGCATGTGATTTATTACGTGTTAACGAAGGATGGATTTTATTTTATTTGAGGCCGCAGTAAAAACGATGTCACGTAGGCTGCTCCAAACTATTTTATGGTCCCTGAAGATCATCATAAATTTGAAACTCGTTGTAAATAACGAGTTATTTGAACACCAGTTGATGGCGGTGCCGCCTAAACAAGATATATTGAAACCGAATAATCATATGGGTTCAGTACTGAGCAATGTTAGTCGTAAGCTTCATTTCGTCGAAAACTTAAAAAAGGGCTGTACTAATTACAGCTTTCGTGTAGTCCATCCGTGAATCCAACTGTGGTGGAAAGAGTACTATTTGAAAACACTCATGAAGGTGATTTTGTGCATATAGATGTGAACGAATAATGAAATACGTAACGGTGATTTTAAGAATATAGATACAGGCATGTAATGAAACACTATAGTGATTTAATGAATATAGCTGCGAATGTACAGGAAGTAGACAAGAAAAGGAAACACCAAAAATACGAGATACTGCCATGCCTGGTACGATGTACGAAAACAGTCGGTATTCCAGTCGTGTCGGAATGGACGAATGGACGGTTTTGAAGTGAATCTTATACCATTCTTCCCGCAAAACAGTGGCAACTTCAGGTAACGATGATGGAGGTGGACAGCGATAGTAGAATAGCAGAGTACATTCTAGATTCAAAGGGACGCAGTTTACAGGTACATGATTTGAAGGAATGGGATTGAAAGGGACATGATTAAAAGATACGTGATTTAAAGATAAAATACAATATTACATTCTCAACGCCGATTGAAGGTAGAGGCGCTGTAATACCAAGGTCATTGATAAAGACTTCCGGTGTTAGGTTACACACCTGTGGTATTTATATTCATGGTCACTCACGACTCCCCTCTCCGCTCCGAATCATCAGCGGTTGATCAAGGCCACACTGGGGAACCCCTGTCCCAGAACCTCTGGCACGTGGACTAAGTCATGAAATATCTCGATACTGGTCATGAGTCACAAAAATTGATGGGAAACCCCTGGACCAATTGTAGTACATTAACCCCTCCGCTATCCTCCTGGATCAATAAGATTTGAGCTACCCACGCCCCTTAACATTCTACGTAGCTAGTTCATTTGTGTAGGCCTCTTCATTAGAGATCTACATCTACATCTACATCTACATTTATACTCCGCAAGCCACCCAACGGTGTGTGGCGGAGGGCACTTTACGTGCCACTGTCATTACCTCCCTTTCCTGTTCCAGTCGCGTATGGTTCGCGGGAAGAACGACTGTCTGAAAGCCTCCGTGCGCGCTCTAATCTCTCTAATTTTACATTCGTGATCTCCTCGAGAGGTATAAGTAGGGGGAAGCAATATATTCGATACCTCATCCAGAAACGCACCCTCTCGAAACCTGGCGAGCAATCTACACCGCGATGCAGAGCGCCTCTCTTGCAGAGTCTGCCACTTGAGTTTATTAAACATCTCCGTAACGCTATCACGGTTACCAAATAACCCTGTGACGAAACGGGCCGCTCTTCTTTGGATCTTCTCTATCTCCTCCGTCAAACCGATCTGGTATGGATCCCACACTGATGAGCAATACTCAAGTATAGGTCGAACGAGTGTTTTGTAAGCCACCTCCTTTGTTGATGGACTACATTTTCTAAGCACTCTCCCAATGAATCTCAACCTGGTACCCGCCTTACCAACAATTAATTTTATATGATCATTCCACTTCAAATCGTTCCTCACGCATACTCCCAGATATTTTACAGAAGTAACTGCTACCAGTGTTTGTTCCGCTATCATATAATCATACAATAAAAGATCCTTCTTTCTATGTATTCGTAATACATTACATTTGTCTATGTTAAGGGACAGTTGCCACTCCCTGCACCAAGTGCCTATCCGCTGCAGATCTTCCTGCATTTCGCTACAGTTTTCTAATGCTGCAACTTCTCTGTATACTACAGCATCATCCGCGAAAAGCCGCATGGAACTTCCGACACTATCTACTAAGTCATTTATATATATTGTGAAAAGCAATGGTCCCATAACACTCCCCTGTGGCACGCCAGAGGTTACTTTAACGTCTGTAGACGTCTCTCCATTGATAACAACATGCTGTGTTCTGTTTGCTAAAAACTCTTGAATCCAGCCACACAGCTGGTCTGATATTCCGTAGGCTCTTACTTTGTTTATCAGGCGACAGTGCGGAACTGTATCGAACGCCTTCCGGAAGTCAAGAAAAATAGCATCTACCTGGGAGCCTGTATCTAATATTTTCTGGGTCTCATGAACAAATAAAGCGAGTTGGGTCTCACACGATCGCTGTTTCCGGAATCCATGTTGATTCCTACATAGTAGATTCTGGGTTTCCAAAAACGACATGATACTCGAGCAAAAAACATGTTCTAAAATTCTACAACAGATCGACGTCAGAGATATAGGTCTATAGTTTTGCGCATCTGCTCGACGACCCTTCTTGAAGACTGGGACTACCTGTGCTCTTTTCCAATCATTTGGAACCCTCCGTTCCTCTAGAGACTTGCGGAACACGACTGTTAGAAGGGGGGCAAGTTCTTTCGCGTACTCTGTGTAGAATCGAATTGGTATCCCGTCAGGTCCAGTGGACTTTCCTCTATTGAGTGATTCCAGTTGCTTTTCTATTCCTTGGACACTTATTTCGATGTCAGCCATTTTTTCGTTTGTGCGAGGATTTAGAGAAGGAACTGCAGTGCGGTCTTCCTCTGTGAAACAGCTTTGGAAAAAGGTGTTTAGTATTTCAGCTTTACGCGTGTCATCCTCTGTTTCAATGCCATCATCATCCCGGAGTGTCTGGATATGCTGTTTCGAGCCACTTACTGATTTAACGTAAGACCAGAACTTCCTAGGATTTTCTGTCAAGTCGGTACATAGAATTTTACTTTCGAATTCACTGAACGCTTCACGCATAGCCCTCCTTACGCTAACTTTGACATCGTTTAGCTTCTGTTTGTATGAGAGGTTTTGGCTGCGTTTAAACTTGGAGTGAAGCTCTCTTTGCTTTCGCAGTAGTTTCCTAACTTTGTTGTTGTACCACGGTGGGTTTTTCCCGTCCCTCACAGTTTTACTCGGCACGTACCTGTCTAAAACGCATTTTACGATTGCCTTGAACTTTTTTCATAAACACTCAACATTGTCAGTGTCGGAACAGAAATTTTCGTTTTGATCTGTTAGGTAGTCTGAAATCTGCCTTCTATTACTCTTGCTAAACAGATAAACCTTCCTCCCTTTTTTTATATTCCTATTAACTTCCATATTCAGGGATGCTGCAACGGCCTTATGATCACTGATTCCCTGTTCTGCATTTAAAGAGTCGAAAAGTTCGGGTCGGCGTGTTATCAGTAGGTCCAAGATGTTATCTCCACGAGTCGGTTCTCTGTTTAATTGCTCGAGGTAATTTTCGGATAGTGCACTCAGTATAATGTCACTCGATGCTCTGTCCCTACCACCCGTCCTAAACATCTGAGTGTCCCAGTCTATATCTGGTAAATTGAAATCTCCACCTAAGACTATAACATGCTGAGAAAATTTATGTGAAATGTATTCCAAATTTTCTCTCAGTTGTTCTGCCACTGATGCTGCTGAGTCGGGAGGTCGGTAAAAGGAGCCAATTATTAACCTAGCTCGGTTGTTGAGTGTAACCTCCACCCATAATAATTCACAGGAACTATCCACTTCTACTTCGCTACAGGATAAACTACTACTAACAGCGACGAACACTCCACCACCGGTTACATGCAATCTATCCTTTCTAAACACCATCTGTATCTTTGTAAAAATTTTGGGCAGTATTTATCTCTGGCTTAAGCCAGCTTTCTGTACCTATAACGATTTCAGCTTCGGTGCTTTCTATCAGCGCTTGAAGTTCTGGTACTTTACCAACGCAGCTTCGACAGTTGACAATTACAATACCGATTGCTGCTTGGTCCCCGCATGTCCTGACTTTGCCCCGCACCCGTTGAGACTGTTGCCCTTTCTGTACTTGCCCAAGGCCATCTAATCTAAAAAACCGCCCAGCCCACGCCACACAACCCCTGCTACCCGTGTAGCCGCTTGTTGCGTGTAGTGGACTCCTGACCTATCCAGCGGAACCCGAAACCCCACCACCCTATGGCTCAAGTCGAGGAATCTTCAGCCCACACGGTCGCAGAACCGTCTCAGCCTCTGATTCAGACCCTCCACTCGGCTCTGTACCAAAGGTCCGCAGTCAGTCCTGTCGACGATGCTGCAGATGGTGAGCTCTGCTTTCATCCCGCTAGCGAGACTGGCAGTCTTCACCAAATCAGATAGCCGCCGGAAGCCAGAGAGGATTTCCTCCGATCCATAGCGACACACATCATTGGTGCCGACATGAGCGACCACCTGCAGATGGGTGCACCCTGTACCCTTCATGGCATCCGGAAGGACCCTTTCCACATCTGGGATGACTCCCCCCGGTATGCACACGGAGTGCACATTGGTTTCCTTCCCCTCTCTTGCTGCCATTTCCCTAAGGTGCCCCATTACGCGCCTGACGTTGGAGCTCCCAACTACCAGTAAGCCCACCCACTGCGACCGCCCGGATCTTGCAGACTGAGGGGCAACCTCTGGAACAGGACAAGCAGCCATGTCAGGCCGAAGATCAGTATCAGCCTGAGACAGAGCCTGAAACCTGTTCGTCAGACAAACTGGAGAGGCCTTCCGTTCAGCCCTCCGGAATGTCTTTCGCCCCTTGCCACACCTTGAGACGACCTCCCACTCTACCACAGGTGAGGGATCAGCCTCAATGCGGGCAGTATCCCGGGCAACCACAGTCGTAGTCCGATCGAGGGATGCGTGGGACGAGCTGGCCGTCCCCGACAAACCCCCATCCGGACCCCCACAGTGATGCCCATTGGCAACAGCCTCAAGCTGTGTGACCGAAGCCAACACTGCCTGAAGCTGGGAGCAAAGAGATGCCAACTCAGCCTGCATCCGAACACAGCAGTTGCAGTCCCTATCCATGCTAAAAACTGTTTTGCAAAGAACGTCTGAACTAATCTACAGAGAGCGCAAACAAATCGACAAAATTTAAACGGTTATTAAAATACAAGATTGCCTAGTAAATGCAGTAATGCTGCTACTTGCGCACTGCTGACACTGCGTAACGTATCCTCGTATCTCTGCATCATGGGGAGAGGTTAATATTTGTTATAAACAAATTATTGTTAACCAAAGTTCTATAGTGTCAGTGTTTGGAAATAATAACAAATATATAACAATTACAATTCCAAAGGAAACAGGTGCTGACAGGTGTGAATATTACCCAAATATCAGTTTAATAAGTCACGGTTGCGAAATACTAACACGAATTCTTTGCAGAAGGATGGAAAAACTGATAGAAGACCTCCTCGGGGAAGATCAGTTTGGATTCCGAAGAAATATACGAACGACTTATCTTAGAAACTAGGTTAAGGAATCCACACCTACTTTTACAGCATTTGTAGACTTAGAGAAAGCTTTTGACAATGTTCACTGGAATACTTTCTTTCAAATTCTTAAGGTGGTAGGGGTCAAATACAGGGAGCCAAAGGCTATTTACAATTTGTACAGAACCCAGAAAGCAGTTACAGGAGCCGAGAGGCATGAAAGGGAAGTAATGGTTGAGAAGGGAGTTACACATGTTTGTAACGTATCCTCGATGTTATTCAGTCTGTATATGGAACAAGCAGTAAAGAAAACAATAGGAAAATTTGGAGTAGGAATCAAAATCGAGAGAGAAGAAATAAAGACCAAGAGGTTTGCCGACGACATAGTAATTGTGTCAGAGACAACAAAGGAAAGATGAACATCAACAAAAGCAAAACGAGGATAATGGAATGTAGTCGAATTAAATCAGATGATGCTGAAGAAATTAGATTACGAAATGAGACACTTAAAGTAGTCGAGGAGTTTTGCCATTTGGGCAGTAAAATAACTGACGATAGTCGATGTAGAGAGGATATAAAATGTAGACTGGCGATGGCAAGAAAAGCGTTTCTGAAGAACATAAATTTGTTAACATCAAGCAGTCAGGAAGTCTTTTCCGAAAGTATTTATATGGAGTGTCGCCAAGTGTGAATTTGAAACATGAATGATAAACAGTTAGACAAGAAAAGAATAGAAGCTGTTGAAATGTGGTGCTAAAGAGGAATGCTGAAGATTAGATGGGTAGACCACGTAACTAATTATGAGGTACTGAATAGAATAGGGGAGAAGAGAAATTTGTGGCACAACTTGACCAAAAGAAGGAGTCGGTTGGTAGAACACGTTCTGAAGCATCATGGGGTCACCAATTTAGTACTGGAGGGAAGCGTGGAGGGTAAAAGAAAAGAAAAGAAAATTGCCGGCCGTTGTGACCGTGCTGTTCTAGGCGCTTCACTCTGTAATCACGCGACCCGTACGGTCGCAGGTTCGAGCCCTGCCTCGGTCTTGGATGTGTGTGATGTTCTTAGATTAGCTAGGTTTAAGTAGTTCTAAGTTCCAGGGGAGTGATGACCTCTGATGTTAAGTCCCATTGTGCTCAGAGCCATTTGAACCATTTGGTAAAAATCGTAGAGGGAGACCAGGAGATGAATACACTAATCAGATTCAGAAGGATGTAGGTTACAGTAATTACTCGGCAATGAAGAGGCTTGCACAGGATAGAGTAGCATGGAGAGCTGCCTCAAACCACCCTTTTGAAAGCCACAACAGCAACGTAACAAAGTATCTTATGTTTATTAACAACGTTTTTGTAATACGAATTTTACAGTTTTTTGTTGTTAATTAACATACTTTTTATGTATTTTATATGCAAAGCTTCTTGTTTGTATTGACATATATACAGTGGATTTTTGTTTGTTTATTTTCGCAGCTTTTCTTTGTATTTTATACCGTAATCGGGGAAGCTACTTTGGTTGGTTTATTTACAAAGCTATTTTTTTTCTTTTATGCAATAGTTTAGACACATGTACATAGGCTTACTTGCGAAGCTTTACGTTCTGGAGGCTTATAAGCATTACACTGAAAAACTTAAATACTACGTTTCCCATTTTAAACTTGTTATTTTCATTATGTATACAACATTTATAGTTTCTTCTGATCGTTTTATGTATGGTATTTTCATTTTAGTCACTGATCAGCTCCTATACAACTTAATCAGTTTCATTCTATATACATGGGAAATGAGGAGTAGTAGCGGTAGGTGAACAAAAAGAAAGCATAAATACACATAGCTGTATACAGTTATTCTAGGCAGTAAACACGCACACATAGTGTGCAATCAGTTGGATATTCCAGTTCTACCACCAGGACAAGTCCCTCACCAAAATCAGCAGCCTCATCATGGATCATTTCCTTCAGTCCGACCATTTCCTCTTCAGACAGCCATCGGAACTCTCCAATCGGTATAGACTGCTGCATGGCATTAAGAATATAACTTAAATCCTCAGATGGCTTGTATTCCTCCTCTCTCATTCACGAGTTATTTTTCTTTGGTGCACCTGTGCATGCACTGGTAAAGTCTGCTGTGGACCTTGCATTTAAAGAGAACAGCATGATAACATCGGTCAAGAGCTTGATATCAACATGCATCTTCCTTGATACTCCATCTCACGAAACCCCTGGCGAGGCGAAATAGTGGGCAAGATGCAGGAAGTATGTTACCAGCCATATAATGTGAAAATTCTCGAAAATGTTCGCAAGCAAGTGTGCATTGGTGTTCATGTATAATCTTGCACATTCCTATAAACCAGAGATACTGAACATTCGCCAAATATTCACCACGTGGTCATATTCTAGGTATTCATAGATAAAGATCCTCTTCGTCATCGAAAGCTGAAACTCCACGTTATCGGGACACGCAGCTCTGGTGATATGCATATCCACCTGGTGTTTTGTCTCTGCAAGTTGCTGAAGAGAGACATCGATGAAACACAGAGTATCGTGGAAGTGAAACGATGTTTTCGGTGTGATTCGCTTGGAAAATGAAATGTACTTCTCAGCGGTATGAGGAATGTCACTGACCTTATCACCCTCCAAACTGAAGTCACCCAGATACTCAACAAGATAATGGTCATCGTACCAACTCAGATTGTGGAAGAACACGAGAATGTGTCATGGCAGGTAGAACTTCAAGTTTCATGCATTGTAAGCATCGCTATGGAGCTTCTCCGTCAGATTACGGTGGTCTCTACGTGGAGTTTCCACTTCTATATTCAACTGTGACCCACAAATATGACAATCAAATGCCTGCTCGTATACGGCATCATATCCACCGAGTCGGTCATGAGAATGTTGTTCTTATAAATTCAATCAATTTCTCACACAAGCTCTTTGAACTCAAAGAGCAGCCATCGCTCAGGATTATCCCCAACTTATGATTTGAATCTGTTGTGACAGCATACAAGCATACTGTTTGATACGCAGGTACATGCCAGTCTGAAAAGGTAGGAAAGGCAACGGCACCACCTGCGAAATGACGACATGAACTAAGAGGCACCCGAAACTGACGGACATGACGAAGGAACATCGCACCTCGTGGTGGGCATTGTTAAACTTTAAGAACTTTTAATCCTCGGTAGGCATTTCCACACGTGCCGATTCCTGGCTCGAGCAGTCGGTGAGGTGCCTTTTAAGATATTCTCTCTTTCTAAATGAGTTGAGATATCTACAGAAAAAATTCCTTCTGCATTGTTTTCTACTCAAATTGACAGAAAGTACGCAGGATATGCTTTGGAACTAGACGTAGTATTGCTCCTCCCGCTCGGAGAATAGTAATAAAATCTACGTGTTTAGGGTGTGAACAGCTAATTTTAAGTAGAGAGTCCAAGTACTGTATTCTTGACATCTTTGTTCTATACAGTGTGCTCAGGATCTTTATCTTCTGGCTTGCTCTTTTCAAGATCCAGGCTATATATGTGAAGTAAATAGTCAGGGTTTTGCCTCTCGAATTTTGGTAGGTCCTGAAGTTTGATGGGGAATGAGATGCTTCTGAAACTGCAATGCCCGCAGACATTAGATGTATTGTAAGTACTTAGAAGCATTGCTTTTTCTGGGTAATTTCTATCCCTAGTCAGAAGTTAACATGTGAAGCACCATTCATCCGTCTCACCAAGATTCTGGTCATCAAAGAATGTATTTTTAGCAGCAATATCTTTCGGAAGAAACTTGAAATTGGACCCCCATTAAGTCTGTCAAACCATGCGAGTATGCATCGAGGTGGAGTACACGGCTGAGCGCCTTACCCAACTCTCTTTCCTACATTTGGGAAGAACGGCCCAGTACGTCGCTCTTGGTAGAAATTTCAAACCACTCCGCGAATGACTCGCCCCACAATATCACATCCTTAACCCACCAAGCTTGGACGATGCTCCATTCCTTAACGCCATCACTCCTGCCATTTGGGTGGGTAGGTGAGTTCACAGCACAGACCTGCCTTAAACGTAAAGGTGGGACACCACGAGACGTTTAGAATTTCGGGGGACATCCTTTCCAAAACGTCTTGGTATGTGTCGAGAAATGTTTCAGTAATTTGGTAGCCCACATTCCTGATGTCATTACGGGCTTTTAAGACCCACTCCCCAAAAGAGCAAGCAACCATAAAGTAGTCAAATGCGTCTGCAGGACTTACTTAGTGATCCATAGCAGACGAGCATCGGTACTGCTGTAGGCTGTTGTAGAGGCAATGTCCGATGTTGACGACTGCGACGGTCCAAATGCAGATAGCGTGGCTGCAGTTGTGAACGAGCTGGTGTCATCAGCACATGGGGAATAGTGTTAAGGAAAATGCTTGTCGACATCGAACATTGATGCTGATACGATGTTCTTCTTCGAATGCAGGATTCTCATGGGACTTTGTCAGTGCGTGCACAGGTATGTCAAGGCAATAACCCACAAATAAGCGAGGAGGAGTACAAGCCATCTGACGTCTTCAGTAACAACCATTACTTAGATCTAGACAACCTGTACCGGTACGCCATACGGCGATGTCTACCGACTGGAGGGTTCTGATGACTGTCTAAAGAGGAAATCGTCACACTGAAGGAAAATAGCCGTGATGTGTCTGCGCTGAAAATAGAACTAAAATATCCTACCGATCTTTGTGTTGTACGCAGAAACTTCCCGCTGTTTCTGAAGCGCCTAGTCCCGCAAAACGGTTTATTTATTTTACCGCTGGTATGGGCGCTATGACGCTAGAGATTACATCAAGAAGCCAAATTTCAAGCGGTCTACTATCTTCTGTCAAGGACTAGTTGCTATGGAGATGGCTAAGGATTCAGTACACCTATCTACACCGTCCAGACACATTAATGTGACCACTGCCTTTGTTCGACGCCAATGTGCAGTAACCACTCTCCGACGGGTGATAGCAGCATTAACAGAGGAGGATGTATAAAACGCGTCAGGGGATGTGGAAAACAATATAGCTGTTGTCGTAATGTGGAAACTGTGTGACTTATTTGACGTCCAAAAGGGCAGGATCATTGGTTTTCGGGCAGAGGATTACAGCATTTCTAAAATTTGTAAACTGTTTGCTGCCACCATGGTTAAAGTATACCATGCACGGCAAAATGGTGCTACCCAAGCCAATACCAAGGTAGCTGTGGTGCTCCACAATCCATAGATGACATGGGGTAAACAATGGTTGCAGAGATGTGTACAGGCAAATGGACACGTAACTGTTAAGCAACTGACCGCCCAGACGAGTGATGGGGCTACCAGCAGTGTCTCTTTAGTGACCGTTCAGAGAATGTTGCTGCGTAGGAGTCTCTGCAGCAGGCGCATAGTTCATGCACCCAAGCTAACTGCTGTTCACTGGAGATAAAGGCTGGAGTTTACACGCCAGTACAGCAACTGGACGTTTGCTGAGTAGCGACAGGTTGGCTTTTCAGAAGAATCACGCTTTATGTGGTAACAGACAGACTGCTGTTGACCTGTACAGCGTCAACTTCTGAAAGCAAACACCATACAGCAACGGAAGAGTTCAGGCCGGACGTGGGAGCATTATGGTCTTGGGAACGTTGTCGTGGCATTCTCTGGGTGATCCGTCATTTTGGAAGGCACAATGGATGAATGCAAGTATGCATCTATCCTTGGGGACTGTGTCCACTGCTACACGTCGTTTGTTCTTCCTCAGCACTATGGCATCTACCAGCCGGAAATGCAATGTGTCACACTGTTTGCAGTGTACTTGCATGGTCTGAAGATCACCGAGATGAGGTTACCGTACTCGGCTGGCTATCAAACTACCCAGCTTTAAACCCAATCGAGAATCTGTGGGACCACATCCAATGGGTTGTTGGCACCATGTATCTTCTACTGAGAACTTAGGACAGCTGGCCGTGGCACTTGAGATGGTATAGCTCCGCATCCCTGTTGGTACCTTCCAGAACTTCATTCACTCTCTTTCTGTACGTCTCACAGTGCAAATGGTGGCTATTCAAGCTTTCGACAGGTGGTGACATAAATGTGGCTGGATACTGTATATCGGTAGCTGTGTTCTAGACCTCTCCAAACCGTACACGTACTGCTTTCACTATGATTTTGCGAAGCCAAATTTCGCCAATCCAAAATTACTTTATATGGATGCAGACAATCTCATGTACTGAGTGAAAGGCTATGATCCATATGAAATAAGTAAGTACAATACCGAAACATTCGACAGGTCTGGATATGCGGCCAATGATCCTTACGAAGTAACGCCTAAAAAACAAGAAGGTTATTGGTCTGCTTAAAGACGAGGCGAATGACTCGCAGTTCGTGATTTTTGTGGGCCTCGCGTCAAAGATTTCCACACACCGCATAGATGCAGGTGCCACCCAGAAGTGGGCCGTGCATCGTGCGACACCAAATTCCGTCTTGAGAGACAATATGTGTGTGTATACTAGGTGTCTCTCCTCTCGGTCGTCAGGCACATTTTCTCGTGGAGTTTCGGCAGATATTTGCAATTTCGTTTTTACAAAGTTTCGGTGGGGTCAGCCAAATCAAATCCTGTTCATTACGTCTCTTATGCGACGCCCAGCGTCGACAGAAAGGGCTGATTTGTTTCTCATTACAAACAAAATTATTTTTATATAGCAATTTTAAATGCCCATTCGATAGAGCGGTCCCAAATTAGTCTGGTGCGATATTCGTTTCATCTATATGTATTGACAGGTACAGTAAAACACGAAGAAGTCGCGCACTCCAGCAGCGATTGAGTAACGCTTATGCATGGCGGTAGTAATCAGCGCGGACCTGAGAGATGTTGTCGCTACTGAAGTACAGGTTATTCTTCGTGTTTTACTGTCCCTCTTAACACTCATCGATAAAACGATTATCGCAATAAACCAATTTGGGACCCCTCTGTCGACTGGGCTCGTGAAATTCCACTTCTAAAATTTTTTTTTTCGCAATGACAAATAAACCGATGCTTTCAATCCACACTGGGCGTCGCATGGAGAAAGGGGAGTAGAGTGTCTTTGGACTGACTCCAGCTACTCGTTGAGAAACCGGAATTGCAAACATCTGTCAAAATATCAGATAAAATGAGCCTGTAGTCTCTTAGGAGAGGCACCACGTATATTGTTTGCTTACTTTGTGTGCCTGCAAATATTGTATTTAGCTATGTTTGTATGAGTAGGTCTTTTTTTTCACCTGCTGCCGTTCTTACCCATTTCGTATATGTATAGAAAGAAAATGTATATAGGCTGAACAGTGATTAAAATGTAAATACTGTATATAGAATGATCAGATAGACAACGTAAATCTTGTGTATAAAATGAAAGCAACCAATTAAGCTGGGAAACGTAGTATTAAAGTTTTTTGCTGTAGTAAATATAAGACTTCAGCTTAAAAACATTGTAATCAAGCCAATGTGTATGCACTGCCGTCCAAAATTAAAAGAACAAATGGAAATTTTGCAAGGTTCTGTTTATATTGCCTCAAAACAGTGTAAACAGGTGTTAGTGAAGTAGAAACAAAGTAAGTAATACACAACGTAAATAAATGCAATATGCGTAACGGTAGACAAAAATGTTCTTCGTTTTTTCCAACTTAACGAATTTGCTGACACATTCCGACAACTGGTTAATGTGCTCTGTATGGTGTGTGACCACCTCTGGCAGCAATATAGGCCTCAAAGCAACGGGGCATGCTGTGAAAGATGTCATCAATTTCATGTTGAGGTAATAACACCCAAACCTCCTGCAGGGCTATTTGGAAGTCTTGGAGAATGGCTGGTGGATGCTTACGTGATGCAACTCATCTCCCTAGTGTATCCCAGACATTCTCTATAGGCTACAAATAGGGAAAGCGAGCAGACCAAACCGTGAAATATCGTCCGTTTCCAAGGAAACATCAACCATCTGTGCTCTATAAGGTCGAGCATTATGGTTCATCAGTACGAAGTTGCGGGCCCAGAGCACCTTCCAACAACAGTACATGAGGTCCCAAGATCTCATGACAACAGTTAAACCTAGCCGATTTACCTGCACAATTTCATGAAGAGGTGTTCGAGTGATCAGCATATTCCCTGTGCACAGCATTAGGGATCCTACTCGATATCGGTCTCTTTCCCAAATGTTTCGGACCCGAAAATGTGTTGCACGTTTCCTACAGATGCGAATCCGTCGAGAATCACTCTCCAGACCAAATCGGGATTCATGTGTGAAAACAAAATTGGCTCACTGTTCGACCGTCCAGGTGTGACGAATCCACTCCAGACGTTCTCTCTGTGAAGACGCGTGAGAGGTGCACATACAGAAGGTCTCCGGTAACAAAGGCCACTCTGCCGTAGCCTTCCGTACACATTTTGTCTCGATACAACACATCCAAGGGGCGCTGCGAGGCCGGATCCAGTTGCCGTGTGGTACTAAGGTGATATCCGTCGTGCACTTACAGCCAAACAACGATCCTCTAATTTTGATGTCACACGTCGTCGGTCCTGTCCTGGTCTTCGAAATACAGTTTCGGTCTCTATAAACTGTCACCACGTCCGAGAAACAACAGAACGATTGACATTAAGACATCGGGTCACATCAGTTTGCGATTGTCTTGCTTCCGATTTATGTCACTGTGTACACAGTGATTGTGGATGTGGGTCTACTTGGCAAACACTACCACGTTTGATAGTTGTCCTGACGCCATCGTTGGTGTGGTTGTCCGTTAATCGGAATGCCGTCTTCGAAGCAGAACATGGTCATGCGAATTTGTGTTGACATTTTATATGATTATGTCGTGAATTAAACACAGGACGGGGAAATAGCTGTTTGTTGCTTTAATTTTGGACACTAGCGTATGTCATAAAAAATAGCTTCGCTAGTTATTGTATATAAGAAAAGAATGGCTTTGTAAATTGTTAATAAACGAGAAAAATATGTCACATCGTGTGATAAGCGGGAGGGTTAGCTGGGACATTATTGGTACAGAGGGAAACGGGGGCATTTCCCGCCGTGTTAATGTACTTCCTTGGATTCCGGCTTTTACCTACTATTTGATATCACACCTGACCGGTATCGAGTTCGTCATGACTAGTCCACTTACCAGACGTGCATGATACGACAGGAATTCCTCTGCGTGACCTCGATCGACTGCCGGTGGTTTCGTGGAGGAAGGGACTGGTGCGAGACTTTGAATGTAGCTAGCACAAGTGAGCATCCTCAGGCTGGAAGACCTTACCAGTGTCTTCGCAATTACGCCCACTCTATTCAAAACTGGCTTTAATAATCTACTATGGTTCCTTTAAATCACGCACCTTTAAATCATGTCCCTTTAAATCTTGTTCCTTTGAATCTACGAGGGCGCTCTGAAAAGAAATGCCTCTTAATTTTTATACGAAAACCCTTAAAGCATTTTAAATGAAACAAACGTTATTAACGTTCAACATCTTTATTCTTCATGTCTGTCTATTTATTTCTCAACATACTAACCCTGGTGATGAACACATTGCACCCAACGAGAGTCCAATTTGTTGATATCGTCTTTGTAGAATGTTGGACTTGGTTGACGAAGCCACAACCTCACCTCTGCTTGCTCCGCTTCATCACTACCAAATCGCAGTCCTCGAAGGTGTTCTTTAAGTTTTGGAAACACACGGAAATCGAATGGGGCCAAGTCAGTACTGTATAGAGGATAATCGATGACAGTGAACCCAGGGCGTTGAATTTCAAGTTTTTTCACATTTAGAGCATCTATATGGGTAGACGCCGTCAAGATGCTTTTATGAAAGCTGAGGTTTCACCTTTTGCAAAAGAGCTCTTTTTAAACATGTTGTTTATAACTTTGTTGGTGCAAAAGACTTTCCAAATAGTTCTGTGCGCTCCATGTGTGGACGAAGTCTTCGAATCCGAAACTCGAGCACAGCAAGCTGTTGCTCACGTTCCTACATAGTTATGTTACACACCCTCATGTTACACGCTACAGTACGGAGCCCTCTTGCGGCAGAAGGCTGCAAGTATGTAGACATGAAGAATGGAGATTTAGAATGTTAATAATGTTTGTTTTATTTAAAAAGCATTAAATGTTTTGACATGAAAAATTCGGAGGTATTACTTCTCAGCACGTTCTCGTAAAACCAACGCAGCTATCCTATTAGCGATCACGCACCCTTCAGTCCATGGTAGATTACAACCGCTCTATAGTACTGAGATCTGGGTGATTGTGGTGGCCAGGAAAGTTTCAAAAATTCGTCCTCGTTCTCACAAAACCAGTCCTGGACAATGCGAGTTGTGTGGACATGGGTTCTGGAACACAACATCACCATTGGGAACAAACATTGTACCATGGAATGGGGCTGATTTCCTAAAATGGCCATATAATCCTTGGCAGTAATACAACCTTGCACAGCAACCATGGGACCCAAGGAACACCGTCACATGGCTGCCCAAACCATCACCGAACCCCTGCCATATTTTCGACCTTGGATGTAAACTCGGAGAGAAGTTGGAATCATTGTGAAACAAGATTTATTCGATCAAATGACTTTCATCCATTGCTATACGTTCCAGATTTTATGGCGTCGACACCACGTTTTCCTCTCACGCGCGTCTGCATCACTGATACGTTGTTTTGGAATTCCAGCTCTCTTTGCAATTCCCACCTTACGGAGCTCCCTACTCGTTTTTTTTTTTTTTCTGCTGACTGTTTTTGCGAATGCAACGTTCATTTCTGCAGTGACTTTTGCAGCTGTCGTCGTCTTATTTTTCGTCACAATTCTTTTCACTGACCGTGTGTCACGTTCACTCAACACATACATTCGTCCGCTTTGTGACTTAGTGGATGAAGTTATACAGCTTTCCCTGTATGCAGTATAAATTTTCGATACGGTGCCTCTCGAAGTACCAAACAGTTCGGTTCCCTTGGATACAGAAGCACCCACCGTACGTGCACCAAAATAAAAATTCCACTTCTGAATTCACTTAGCTACAACATAACGCACTCACAACTACACCGAACACTGATCTGACCGTGACTGACTCTTGGCAATGTACTGAGGACATTGAACAGATGCTGTTCGTGGTCAAATACAACAGTATAACCTGTGGACTTCTCTAGCATCTGCATTTATGCTTAAGCAGGAAATTCTCATGGTGTTTCCTTATTTTTGCCCCACCACTGCAAGTAGAGTAGGCAACCTTCTCGTTTCAGTGTCAGGGACATTAGTGATTATTTGTATAGTGACGATAACAAAAATTAATTTCTTCACAAGGTCTCGAACATGATTCTTCTAAGAAAGCTTTCCACTCAGTTCTAAGAATTTAAAATGGTCACTGAGTCTTTGACGAGTTATTGAGTGTAACATTCCACTTTTACAAGAGTTCAGTATACACTGAGGTGATAAGATCATGGGATAGCGATACACACATGTACAAATGGTGGTGGTATCGCGTACACAGGGTATAAAAGCAGAATGCATTGGCGGAGTTGTCATTTGCACTCAGGTGGTTCATGTGAAAATATTTCCAACGTGATTATGGCATGACGACGGGAATTAACCGACATTGAACGGGAAATGGTAGTTGGAGCTAGATGTATGGTCATTTCACTTCGGAAATCGTTACGGAATTCAATTTTGTGAGATCCACAGGGTCAAGAGTGTGCCAATAATACCACATTTATGCATTACCTCTCATCATGGACAACGCAGCGGCCGACGCCTTCACTTAACGACCGAGAGCAGCGACGTTCGCATAGTGTTGTCAAAACTAACAGACAACCAACACTGCTCGAAACAACGACAGAAATCAATGTGGGACGTACGACGAACGTATCCGATAGGACAATGCGGCAAAGTTTGGCTTTATGGGCTATGACAGCAAACGACCGACGATAATGCCTTTGGTAGCAGCACGACATCGCCTGCAGCGCCTCTCCTGGGCTCGTGACCATATAGATAACACCCTAGATAACTGGAAAACCGTGGTCTGGTCAGGTGAGTCCCGATTTCAGTTGGTAAGAGCTATGCTAGGTTTCGAGTCTGGCGTAGTCCTCACGAAGCCATGGACACAAGTTGTCAACAAGGGAATATGCAAATTGGTGGTAAATCCGTAATGATGTGGGCTGTGTTTACATGGAATGGAGTGGATCCTCTGGTAGAACTGAACCGAACATTGACTGGAAATGTTTATGATCGGCTACTTGGAGACCATGTGCAGCCATTCATGGACTTCATATTCCAAAACAACGATGGAATTTTTATGGATGAAAGTGTACCATGTCTCTGGGCCACAATCATTCGCGATTGATTTGAAGAACATTCTAGACAACTCGAGCGAACTGCAGCAGCAGTACTTTCGTAGTAATGGCCAACACTTGCCACGTGTACTTGTAGCTACTAACCAACCTGAAAAGATACCCCTCGTGACGGCTATAATTATTAGTCTGCAAATGAAGTAAATGCAGATGTAATGTTGTTCAGTAGACCGTCCTCAGTCACCAATAAAACCATCTGCATTTATACCCCCAACATTTGCACTCTGGAGCTGCTGACTCCAGTAACATATACAGGGTATTTCACGATTTCCGTAACTGACTTCTAGGTGTTGCACAGGGGACTTAATAGATTAAGTTCGGTGAGGAAACCATGTGCAGAAATGTAACTTCTGGATATGAAATATGTCGGAACACTCAAATCTTCCGCTTCACGGTACAGTACGTAATAGTAGAGCTGAACAACAGATGTATCTACAACGTTACTCGGTCGCTTCACTGTATCACATTCCATTTTCGTCCGATTACAACAACGGCTATAGGAAACTGTACGTTCGAAACTAGGAGGGTCGACTGTAGTACTTCACGAGGCGCACTAGGGTTTGTGGACAGTGTGTATAAAAGCATGTGTCGCAGATACACGTTGGGCAGCGAACAGCAGGGTCGCCACATAGCGCAGCTCCTGTATAGCACACAGGCCAGAGCTCATTGCTGGCTGGTTGAGGCGGAAGAGGGGACCAACCAGCGAGGTCATCGGTCTTATCACTCAATGTGATAACCACTGTGCCACCTCGCTCGGTAGACCTGATTGTCTCCGCTGCGTGCGCACCATGAGGCGGGAGATTAGAAACTGATCCCATATTCAAACTTACTTTACACTCAAAAATTACATTTCCGTCAACGGGTTCGTTATCATGACTTAGTGTAGTAAGTCAACCTTACAGTCCGGGGAAGCCTGTGAAACATTCTGGATGTGTCGTTATCACAGCGCACGCCCAAGTTAATGAGTTAAGCTTTCGGCACACGGACGATTCTTTCGAACCTCAGCCTTGAACGTGCCGAGTTCAACGTACTGCTAAACTCTGAGAAACGATGCAACTTCTGCAAACGGTACGTGTTCGCAGCGTTCTATATGCGATCGCAGCGCGCTCTGGCGGCAGTTGTCCACTGTGTCTGGCTCGCATATCACGCTGTTCACAAAATACGCGGGCGTAAAATTCTTACGTTAGCTCTATTAAAACGCACATTTGCTCCCTTGCCCGTATACTAGTCATATTGCTCTGTCTTTAATATTCATAAACCATGCACAGGGTGGAAAATACCATTTGCAGCCAGTAAGGATATCGATGTACAAAATTTCCATTACAAATAGGGAGATACAAATTGAACATAAGATTAAAATTATTTCATTATTCTCACTGTTTAGTAAAATCCTAAGGTCAGTATTACTCGATCACTACTTCTATTCAGCAGCAGAATCTTTACAGCATGTGAAATACAGAACGTAAAAAAAGAAAGCGCAAAATACCTCACTGCAAGTAGTGTAAGCTGTCTTGGAGATTAAGCCAATCGAACAAACTCAATCCTCAGAAAGAGCGCACCTGTATTTACGTAACATCGAATATTATATTAATAAAAAAGTATCAGAAGCTGTAAGAGAGCGGGAAGGCTAGGGAAAAGAAAAGGGTCCAGAGAGATACGAAGCACCAACTCAACACTGAATATGATACAATGTCAGCGACTTTACAGATTTTTTTGATACTCACATTCCTGAAATTACGAAAAACTACAAGAAAAGGAAAGCTAATGGCACCGCAACTTTTACCTTAAAGTTTTAAGAAGAAGCCCCAAAAGCAAAGCTCTACCACTTCAGGCCTTGGTCCCTATCAAGAAAGACGCCAATAACGCTTTAAAAAAGGAGGATACACGGATTGTACATTTTTTACCTGTTTTCAATAGTATTTATTCACTTTTTTCTTCTTTATCATTAATAAATTCATCTCCGTCGCACTAGCACGTTCTCCCAAAGACTGGTGATCGCCTCCGACATCAGCAGGAAAAAAAAAAAAATACCGCTTGGTGGCGACATATCAGTCGATCATCAATGCACGTCTTCTCAGAAGTGTTTGTGGAGAACCATTGAGAGGATCAAATCTGTAAAATGGAAGAAGGGACATATGTCAGTTGCTCCTTGCATGGACGATCAAGCTGCGAGGGGGATTGCGGAAGCGCTCCGGAGAAAGTTCGGGAAATATTGTTGGTACTTCGGCTTCTTGACAACAGCACAGTGTTGCTCGTTAAGATATTGCCAGAAATGGAGGGCTGATTTGTGACCACCACCAAACAGGTAGCGGACTACATGCTCGCTAATCCAAGTCACCGAGTAGGTCTTTGCACGCGGAAATACGAGTAGTTCGGGAAAAGAATCAGTTGTGGGTGATGCTGTCAGGAGTTGCGCGTGTGATGAACCGATTGCACTATGCGGACTACAAGATTTATACGACCATACTTTTTATCTTAGTGTCCTGAAAGTGTTAATCATAGATATGTTATCAACCGACATTTAATTATAATAAACTGCACCGAGGACAATGCATTTCTTACGAATCCTCACATTTTATTTCAACAATTCATACAATTAACGACGAATTTTCGAGAGCTCCTCAATTTGCTGATGCTTAGAAACGGCATTATTATTTACATATGGGCTTCAATTGAACGCCGTCTCATAGGTCAACTTTCAAACGCACGTTCAGAACATGTGACATGCTAGATATTGCTCTGCACGTTCGGAAAGACTTGCCAAGGTGCTTTTCCCACGCTATGTCGTCAGAAACTCGGCACGCTCAACGCTCAACGTTAGAAAGCACGGTCCATGTGCCGACGGCCTTAAGAACGAACGACGACCAAATTAGTGCACCCTTGTCCTGAAGGTGTTCGTTCGGCAAGGTAGTGGCTGATTTCCAACCTGTCTTTCAACAGCTGAAAAACTCCTTCCAAAATGCTTCACTGTCAACGATTTCTTGCATTCTCATAGCTCCTTTTGTACTATTTTTATAGCTTGTGCTCTACCAGCTTTACGCTGTTAAGTGAAAACAGACCGCAGTCCAGTGAGAGCGACAGTTTCGGTGTAGTTCGTGAGTTGTGTCTGCTGCACACGAGCGGTGGAGATAATATTGTCCGACAAGCTTCACCCGGAACTGACGCTGCCGCCGTGAGCTGCCTGCGCGTCACATATATCTTGTGAACTACGCACCTTTCATCACCGTCGAAAGTTCACAGAAGAGTCAGTGCATCTCTCTGAAAAGAAATGCCCGTCTGCGCTGCAGTGGTGCCACGCACTGTGCGGCAGGCTGTGGGCCGGAGGCAGAGCAGCGAAATAGGTGCGATTACGAAGCGCTGCTCGCTTGGCGGCGTGCGCCTTACGGACGCTTCTCAATATTCCGCGGCGCCGCTAAAAATACAGCCACTGTTGCGACTTCTGGCAACGCTTCTAATTAGCCATGGCTGCATAGCCAGAGGAATTTATACCCGGCGGTGCCGAACTACACAGTGTGGCGCCACAAACACTATACTCTCTTCAAAAGCACACTCATGTTCAGAAAGAACAGAACATATTAAACTATCAGAGATAGGACGTTCATATTTACCGGACATGTATATTAGTACGTCCTACAGAAATGATTAGCATTTGTATCATGTCGCCAGCGAGTTCAAGGTCAACATCGATATCGCAGCGCAACACCACCTACCGGTAAAATGTGCCTGCCGCTGTCGTTGGCACTATGTTGTTGTCGTTGTTGTTGTTGTTGTTGTGGTTTTCAGTCCAGAAACTGGTTTGATGCAGCCCTCCATGCTACTCCATCCTGCGCAAACTTCTTCATCTCCAGAGTAACCACTGCAACCTATATCCTTCTGAATCTGCTTAGTATAACCATCTCTTGGTCTCCCTCTATGGTTTTTACCCTCCACGCTGCCCTCCAATACTAAATTGGTGATCGCTTGATGCCTCAGAACATGTCCTACCAACCGATCCCTTCTTATAGACAAGTTGTGCCACAAATTCCTCTTCTCCCCAATTCTATTCAGTACATGCTCATTAGTTACGTAATCTACCCATCTAACCTTCTGCATTCTTCTGTAGCACCACATTTCGAAAGCTTCTATTCTCTTCTTGTCCAAACTGTTTATCGTCCATGTTTCACTTCCATACATGGCTACATTCCATACAAATACTTTCAGACACGACTTCCTGACACTTAAATCTATACTCGATGTTAACAAATTTATCTTCTTCAGAAACGCTTTCCTTGCCATTGCCCGTCCACATTTTATATCCTCTCTACTTCGACAATCATCAGTTATTTTGCTCCCCAAATAGCAAAACTCATCTACTACTCTAAGTGTCTCATTTCCTAATCTCATTCCCTCAGCATCACCCAACTTAATTCGACTACATTCCATTATCCTCGTTTTGCATTTGTTGATATTCATCTTATATCCTCCTTTCAAGACACCTTCCATTCCGTTCAACTGCTCTTCCAGGTCCTTCGCTGCCTCTGACAGAATTAAAATGTCATCGGAAAACCTCAAAGTTTTTATTTCTTCTCCATGGGTTTTAATTCCTACTCCGAATTTTTCTTTTCTTTCCTTTACTGCATACTCAATACACAGATTGAATAACATCGGGGATAGGCTACAACCCTGTCTCACTCCCTTCCCAACCACTGCTTTCCTTTCGTGCTCCTCGACTCTTATAACTGGCATCTGGTTTCTGTACAAATTGTAAATAGCTTTGCGCTCCCTGTATTGTACCCCTGCCACCATCAGAATTTGAAAGAGAGTATTCTTCTCCACATTGTCAAAAGTCTTCTCTAAATATACAAATGCAAGAAACGTAGGTTTGCCTTCCCTTAATCTATCTTCTAAGATAAGTCGTAGCGTCTGTATTGCCTCCCGTGTTCCAACATTTATACGGAATTCAAACTGATCCTCCCCGAGGTGTTAGTATCTTGCAGCCGTGACGTATTAAACTAATAGTTCGGTAATTTTCACACCTGTCAACACCTGCTTTCTTTGGGATTAGAATTATTATATTGTTATTGATGTCCGAGGGTATTTCGCCTGTCTCATACATCTTGTTCACCAGATGGTAGAGTTTTGTCAAGGCTGGCTCTCCCAAGGCTTTCAGTACTTCTAATGGAATGTTGTCTACTTCCGGGGCCTTGTTTCGACTTAGGTCTTTCAGTGCTCTGTCAGATTCTTCACGCAGTATCAGATCTCCCATTTCATCTTCATCTACGTCCTCTTCCATTTCCGTAACATCGCGCTCAAGTGCATCGCCCTTGTACAGACCCTCTATACGCGGTGAAGCGAAATTCGGGCACTCAGGCTTCGCAGCGCGAATCCCCACATGCCAGCGATAAAAAAATGTCTGTCACAAAACTGCGTCCAGCGAGTACATCCGGCAGGAAATGGACGTCAAAGAGTGGCAATTTGGCAACACTGTAGCCATATTCATGGTAACTACCTCTGTCAGTACATATGAATAGTGATGTACAGTTAGTCCAGTGGATAGGGTTTTGGGCTATCATGCGGGAGGTCGATGGTACGATCTTGCGTTGAGGTATATGTTTCTTATTTGTTGAATGTAGCCCGGATGGTACGGAATCTGGCATCTTAATCGTCAACAGCGATTGCAGTGGGTTTTGTAGAAAACATCTGCACTTACATACCATAATCGTAGAACTGGAGGATTGGTCAACTTTGAAAGAAGCCGTTTCCACTTCGTGGGCCTGAATTGATTTGCACCACTTCATCTACCAGATGCGAAACCTGTTTTCTTTGCACCTTTCTCCAATGATCCCAAGGATTAGTACCAACTGTTTGTTATTCTTGCCTCGTTCACGTCCATTACATTTCGTTAGAGCCTTATGTTATCAATAGGACTAGCAATGTGCTTTGCCAATAATATCCAAACTCGGTTACTATTTTTATGTGTTATCACCATGGTCCCACTAATTATGCCTTTCAACATTGCGTCTGGTTACCACATGCTGTTTAGTACGTATCTCGATGCATTATTATTATTATTATTATTGTTATTCTATCGATGGGATTGTGGAAAAATCACGTCTATTACCGTTAGAGAAACAGTGTAATTCGAAACCGAACACTTTACAATGAGCGGTGTTGGGATGAATCATGGAGAGCAATATCTGTCAGAGGGGCAATGCGCTTTCGGTGGAACAGTGCGCAGGACTGAAGACGTGTTTATACTGCATGCGCTTTCCACCAGGCAGGGACTGGTTGCGATTGGAGTAACGCGCCCGTGACGGACTCCAATGTACATCCGTACACGTATCGAATTTTCTCATTGTAAACCTCTAAACCTGTGTGGGAAACGTATGGCATACACAAACAATGAATACATGGATATGCTTCTGTTCCTTGGTGCATCTGGTAACCGAGCTGGTGTTACCGCTCGTGAATATGCTGCTAGATATCCTCGTCGACGCCAACCAGATAAAAATGTGTTTCGTCGTCTGGAGCTGCGCCTGTGGGAGTCAGGTTCACTCCTTCCACCATCGTGTGACAGAGGTCATCCACGGACTCGTCGTACTCCAGCTACTGAGGAAGCTATTCTGGAGGTCATACACCAAGAACCTCAGCGAAGTACATGTAGCATAGCAAGGCAGCTGTGTGTCTCGCAATGCACTGTCGTTAACGTGCTGCACGAGAATGGGCTGCACCCCTATCATTATGCTTTCACGCAACGCCTGCATGCTGCAGATCGCCATCAACGGACGCTGTCCTCTGAATGGTTCCAACAACAACAGGGAGCCAACGATGACTTCGTGAACTCTGTAATATGGTCAGACGAAGCAGCATTCACTCGTGAGGGTACCTTCAATATGCACAATGCCCACCATCGATGTGAGGTTAACCTGCACGTCACTCGCGACTGTGGATATCAAGTTCGATTTCGTATCAACGTCTGGGCCGGAATTTTGGGCGACAGGTGTTTGGGCCCCTACATGTTGCCTGACCGGTTGACTGCACGAAGCTATCATGTATTCCTCTCAAACTATGTGCCTGATGTGCTGGAAGATGTTCCACTACATGTTAGGCAGAGGACATGGTTCCAACATGATGGTGCACCTCCACACTCTGTAATTAATGTGCGACAGTATTTGGACAAATCTTTTCCAGGGATGTGGCTTGGACGTGGAGGTCCTGTTGTATGGCCACCGCGTTCACCTGACGTAAATCCCGGGATTTCTTCCTGTGGGGGCACCTGAAGAAGCACGTGTTCTCTACTCCGTCGACGAATGTGAAAGAATTGGTAGCACTTGTTCATACTACTCTTGTAACTGTGGACGCAGCTTTGCTGCGAAGAGTCCAGTGCTATATGATCCGGCTGGTTGTGCAATGTTTGGATATGCAGGGAGGTCGCTTTGAGCATCTGCTGTTCTGATTACAACGTATTCTGTTGTGAAGGTCATGCAGTTACTAATATGGACATTTTTACTGTCACTGGTTGCTAATGTGCGACATCTTAGTGCTCATATTACATGTAGTATAAATGACAAGTACTGTGCTATCAGTGCTCATATTACATGTAGCATAAATGACAAGTACTGTGCTATCATCTTAAGCATCTCGAAATTGATATTGTTTTTGTAGTTATTCTGTCCTGTGCAGGTCATTTGTATCAACTGTCTATTTCTTATTTGTCTAACCATGTATTTGTTATGTTCAGTGTTACAAAATGTTGTAAATTTAGGATACATGTCACCTAAGAAGTAACAGTACGAAATGTAAGAATGCAATTAGCAAATAAAAAAAAAAGTACGCCCCAACCGAGGATCGAACCCTCGACGACCTGCATGCTAACCCAAAACTCTATCCACTGCACCAACTGTACGGCACTAGCAGTACCTGCTGATATATGAAGTTATCATACATATGGTTACAGTGTTGCCAGATTGCCACTCTTTAACGTCCTTTTTCTGCTGGTTGTACTTGCCGGACGAAATTTTGTGACTGACATTTTTTTATCGCTAGCGTGTGAGGATTCGCGCTGCGAAGCCCGAGTGCGCGAATTTCGCTTCACCCTGTATATTCCTTCCACCTTTCTGTTCAAAAAAATGTTCAAATGTGTATGAATTGCTAAGGGACCAAACTGCTGAAGTCATCGGTCCCTAGACTTACACACTACTTTAACTTACGCTAAGAACAACACACACACCCATACCCTTGGGAGGACTCAAAACTCTGGCGGGAGGGGTTGCACAATCCGTGACATGGCGCCTCAAACCACTCGGCCACTCCGCGCAGCTCCAACTGTCTGCTTTCCCTTCTTTGCTTAGAACTGGTTTTCCATCCAAGCTCTTGATATTTATACATGTGTTCTCTTTTCTCCAAAGTACTCTTTAATTTTCCTGTATTACCCCTAGTGATATATGCCTCTACATCCTTACATTTGTCCTCTAGCCATCCCTGCTTAGCCATTTTGCACTTCCTGTCGATCTCCTTTTTGAGACGTTTGTATTTCTTTTTGCCTTCTTCATTTACTGCATTTTTATGTTTTCTCCTTTCATCAATTAGGTTCAATATCTCTTCTGTTGCCCAAGGATTCCTACTAGCCCCCGTCCTTTTACCTACTTGATCCTCTGCTGCCTTTACTATTTCATCTCTCAAAGCTTCTCATTCTTCTTCTACTGCATTTCTTTCCCCCGTTCTTGTCAATCGTTTCCTAATGCTCTCTCAGAAACTCTCTACAACCTTTGGTTCTTTCAATTTATCCAGATCCCATCTCCTTAAATTCCCACCTTTTTGCAGTTTCTTCAGTTTTAATCTACAGTTCATAACCAATAAATTGTGGTCAGAGTCTACATCTGAGCCTAGAAATGTTTTACAATTTAAAACCTGGTTCATAAATCTCTGTCTTACCTATATATAAGCTATCTGAAACCTTCCAGTATGTCCAGGCCTCTTCCACGTATACAACCTGCTTTCATGATTTTTAAACCAAGGGTTGGCTATGATTAAGTTATGCTCTGTACAAAATTTTACCAGGCGGCTTCCTCTCTCATTCCTTACACCCCTTCCATATTCACCTACAACTTTTCCTTCTCTTCCTTTTCATACTATCGAATTCCAGTCTCCCATTACAATTAAAATTTCGTCTACCTTCACTATCTGAATAATTCCTTTTATCTCATCATCCATTCCTGCACTCTCTTCGCCGTCTGGGGAGCTAGATGCATATAAACTTGTACTACTGTGGTAGACGTGGGCTTCTTGTCTGTCTTGGCTACAATAATGCGTTCACTATGCTGTTCGTAGTAGCTTACCCGAGCTCCTATTGTTTTATTCATTACTAAACCTACTCCTGCATTACCCCTATTTGATTTTGTATTTGTAACCCTGTATTCACCTGACCTTAAGTTGTGTTTCTCTTGCCACCGATCTTCACTATTTCACACCATATCTAACTTTAACCTACCCATTTCCCTTTTTGAATTTTCTAACATACTTACCCGACGAAGGGATCTGACATTCCACGCTCCGATCCGTAGAACGCCAGTTTTCTTTCTCCTGATAACGACATCCTCCCGAGTAGTACCCGCCCAGAGTTCCGAATTGGGGGACTATTTTACCTCCGGAATATTTTACTCAAGAGGACGCCATCATCATTTAACCCTGCAGTAAAGCTGCATGCACTCGGGAAAAATTACGCCTGTAGTTTCGCCTTGCTTTCAGCCATTCGCAGTACCAGCACAGTAAGGCCGTTTTGGTTAATGTTACAAGTCCAGATCAGTCAATCATCCAGACTGTTGCACCTGCAACTACTGCTACCCCTCTTCAGGAACCACGCGTTTGTCTGGCCTCTCAACAGATACTCCTCCGTTGCAGTTGTACCTACCGTACGGCCATTTGTATCGCTGAGGCACCAAAGCCTCCCCGCAGCGGCAAGGCCCATGGATGGGGGGGGGGGGGGGGGGTTGGCACTATAAACCGAAGGTAATGAGGTAATGGATCAGTGTAACTTGAGCAGATGTGCAGGATGCCTCGCAGATGTATGCGCGAACCTTACCGTCAAATCAGTCAGTTTGAAAGAGGGTGCATTATTGGCATGAGAGAATGTGATGCATCCATCTGGGGAATTGCTGCTCGTGTGGGAAGAAGTGTTTCGGCAGTGCAATGGGTGTGTGCAGAATGGTTCACGGGTCCACGGAAGGCTGTAGAACACCACGAGATGGGTCAATCGCACTGCCCAAACCCCCCCCCCCCCCCCCCCCGAGACACCGTATCCGAATGGCACTGCAGGACAAATCTGCGTCCTCCTCGACTCTGGCGCAACAGTGGAACACATCGTAAACTATCAGGGGAGACAATCCGTCGTCGTTTACTATGTCATGGGTTACGTGCGCGTCATCCAGTTCTCCGCCTACCTTTGACGAATGTGCAGAAACTTGCTAGGCGGCAATGGTGTGTGGAACGATCTCACTGGGAACAGGAAAGGCATCAGATAGCGTTTTTGGACGAATCCGAGTTCTGTTTATTTGAAAATGATGGCCGCATTTTGGCTCGCCGCAGAGAGGGGGAGAGACATCACAGTAACTGCGTTCGCACAAAACGTACAGCGCCACTGAAGGCCTTATGGCGAGTGATGCTACCTGGTACAACCACAAATCACAGGTGGTACGTGTCCAGCTCACTGTGACCAGAGTGACCTACTTGAATAACACCCGGCGACCTGTGGCTGGCTCAAATGGTTCAAATGGCTCTGAGCACTATGGGACTCAACTGCTGAGGTCATTAGTCCCCTAGAACTTAGAACTAGTTAAACCTAACTAACCTAAGGACATCACAAACATCCATGCCCGAGGCAGGATTCGAACCTGCGACCGTAGCGGTCTTGCGGTTCTAGACTGCAGCGCCTTTAACCGCACGGCTACTTCGCAACCTGTGGCCATACCCTTTCTGCACACCACCACAGACTCCATTTTTCAGCAAGACAATGCACGCTCACATGTTGCCTTCTTGGTGTCACAGGATGTCAGCCTTTTGCACTGGCCCGCCAGATCACTAGACATGTCACCAATCGAAAATGTGTGCGATATTGTGAAACGACGGGTGCAGTGCTATGACCCAATGCCAACCACAATAGATGAGCTTTGTAACCAGGTGAATGCGGCATGAATGGCTGTACCACAGGACGCCATTCGCGCATTATACGCGTCAATGCCATCATACATGAAACAAGTTATCAGGGCCCGTGGCGGACCCTGTGCCTACTAGGTAACAGGGCATAAGCTGAACCGAGGTGACTGAAATGTTGTTAATCATTCCTGCAGATCACACTAATGTACATGTCTTGTAAATATTAACGTCCTATCTCTAGTCGTTCAAAGTGTTCTGTTTTTTCAGAACGTGAGTTTACTTTACGATTGCCACTTCGATAGGCGCACGTGGAGGCGTGGAACAACGTTTCCTCATGTCACACGAGAAAGATACACAGATGGAGCTATCATATGTTTACTTCTAAATTACTTTTTCACTTTAGTTTTATTTATAGATAGGTAGTTTTGTTATTTATTGATAATGTTTATGGAAGAATTGCAGGTACACTTCGTATGAGTAAATGTGTTAATAAATCCAACAGATGCATAGATGAGTGGAACTGTCGTTTCTCTCCAAAGAGGATAACGAGTTTCAACTTTCAAACCAAGAAAACAAATTCTGTTATCATTTTTGTGCAGTAACTGATCATACAACAAGTCTGATGGATACTGAAACCAGATTCGCAATGAGCAACCAAGCCAGTTTATATATTTTTTAAATCATTGACATGAATGGTGGACTACTGGGTAAGAAGAACTGATGCAAAGTAGTGAAGATGACTTGTAATCAGAATTAGAGAAAGCAAATGACAGAATTAGATTTATTGGAAGGGTTCTGAGAAAGTACAGGCATCCGTAAAAACTGATTCTGGAGTATGTTTCATCAGCACTGTGTCAACGTTTGGCGTCTGTATCAAGTTCAAATGGTTCAAATGGCTCTGAGCACTATGGGACTTAACATCTGAGGTCATCCGTCCACTAGAACTTAGAACTACTTAAACCTAACTAACCTAAGGACATCACACACATCCATGCCCGAGGCAGGATTCGAACCTGCGGCCGTAGCGGTCGCGCGGTTCCAGACTGAAGCGCCTAAAACCGCTCGGCCACCAGCGGCCGGCGTCTGTATCAAGTAAGCATGGCAAAAGACATTGAACGAATTCGGGGACGTGCTGCTAGGACCATAACAGGATGATATAGCCTATACCATAGACGTGATCAAGAAACTTAAATGGGAATCCTTGGAGAGAGACGATGTGGTAATCTACATACTCTGTTGGATAAATGTAAACGACTTGTAATCGAACAAGACTGTCTGACTGTTGTGTTCCCATGCTGGTATATCTCTTGTAAGGCTAATGAGATTAAGACAGAAGAGATTACGCCATGTACAGGGGTATATAGAGAGTCATTTAGCCGCGCTCAATACAGTTAATGGAACAGGACAAAAAAATCGATGATATAGATACAAAGCACCCTCCGCCGTCCGCTGGACAGTAGCTTGGGGAGTATATATGTAGATGTAGGCATAAATTTACGGAAACAAATGTTCAGGGTGGATGACTGAAAGTTTAAAAAATGCGTTTCCTGAAAACGTTATTGTATTTTCGAAAAGTGGGATTTTCTGTTTTTTTTTTTTTTCTTTTCGAAGGAAGATAAGTGTAAATGCTATTTGGAAGAAGCAAATCATATTTTCCTCTGCTCTAAATCTAAATTATGCCTGAGATGTGTAACACGAGACAATTTGAGTTATATGTTACGCAAAATACTCCGATCGCTCGACAAGAGCTTAGAAGTCGCCCGTTTGGTTTAATTGCAAGAAAAAGGTCACTGAATTTATAGGTAGCTCGATATTACGTTTTCTGATTTGCCAGGCAGTTACATTGTCTCTCCTCTTCAACAAATTGTGGCTAGAGAAGTATCCATGTCGAGAGCTTAGGATGTAATTAATTCTGAAGTACTAAAAAACATAGGTAACCTGATTGTGAACATGCTGCATAGGCTATGTCTGGAAATTGGCCAGACCAAGGGTGACACTCCATTTTCATACCATCTTCAAGAAAGTTTCTCCATTAGACTGTGCGAACTGTCGAAAAATAGCCCTTAGCTGCCATGCCACTAAAGTCATACTCAGTATACTGAATGAGAAGCTGAAGACTTTCTTACTTCTGCAAATATCAGATTAACAATTAGGGTTTATTCCAAACAAGGGAACCGGAGAGCAGATCCTAAACATGGTTCAAATGGCTCTGAGCACTATGGGACTCAACATCTTAGGTCATAAGTCCCCTAGAACTTAGAACTACTTAAACCTAACTAACCTAAGGACATCACACACACCCATGCCCGAGGCAGGATTCGAACCTGCGACCGTAGCAGTCCCGCGGTTCCGGACTGCAGCGTCAGAACCGCTAGACCACCGCGGCCGGCTCCTAAACATCCGGCAGCTCATACAGAAGGCAAGGGAATATGGTATCAAGTTGTTCATGGGCTGCGTGGTGAAGGTGAAATGGTCAAAGCTATGGACAGTCGTCATCGAAATGGGTATCCTGTGATACCTGGTATACCTGATCAGGCAACTGTATCTCTCGAATACTGCCACCGTAAGAATCCATAACACCATTTCAGACCTCTCTTCTACTAATGCCGCCATGAGATAAGGTTGCATTCTGTCTCCGCTAATGTAGAATGCCTACAACGAGCGCATTATAAGCATAGTTCTTGATGACTGGTGTGACGGAATTGTTGTAAGTGGCAGAAAAATTAACAATCTCAGTTATGCACATGACACTCAGATAATTGCTACAGACGGACGTCGTCTGGAAACCATTTTGCGAAGATTGGCGAAACGAAGCAGAGAATAATGTCTTCACATTGCAAGTAGGCTGTTTAGGTCTTTATGTTGGTAACGTCACGCTCTGTATGAAAGTCACTGGCTGTGCTGCGTGCAGTCTGTGGCTGGTTGGCATTGTTGGAATATTCGCTATTGTAGTGTTGGGCAGTTGGATGTGAACAGCGCGTAGCGTTGCGCAGTGGGAGGTGAGCCGCCAGCAGTGGTGGATGTGGGGAGAGAGATGGCATAATTTTGAGAGCGGACGATCTGGACGTGTGTCCATCAGAAAGAGTAAATTTGTAATATTGGATATCATGAACTGATGACTTTTGAACATTATTAAGGTAAATACATTGTTTGTTCTCTATCAAAATCTTTCTTTTGCTAAGTATGCCTATCAGTAGATAGTGCCTTCAGTAGTTAGAATCTTTTATTCAGCTGGCAGTATTGGCGCACGCTGTGTTGCAGTAGTTTGAGTATCGAAGATTTTTGTGAGGTAAGTGATTCATGAAAGGTATAAGTTTTCTTTTGTAGGGATTATTGAAAGTCAGACTGCGTTGCGCTAAAAATATCGTGTGTCAGTTTAGTGATGATCAGAATAAGTAAAGAAGAAATGTCTGAGTGCGTTCAGTTCTGCTCAGCTGTTTGAAAATCAAATAACGTAAGAGGTTTTTCCAGCACTGTCATTTATAAATTTTTCTAAGGGGATGTTTCATATGTCGACCCTTAGCCGAGGATACCTCAATGGAATCCTCTGATTTTTCTTGTAGTTTGTGTAATTAGTGTAGCTATTGTTTATTGCTAGAGCGTAATTGTAGAAAGAATTTCCTTTGTAGTTGTAGTTTTTCATTGTTGTACAATAAAACAGTTGTGGCATGCATCTAGATTTGCACCAAGTATTTCGTAGCTGCACTTGCATTTAACTAGATATTATTTTCAGTGCTATTGTGACAATAATGGCGTGTGGAAAACGTAATACTAGGCTCCAAAGTAAACAGAGAAATGTATCTGACAGAGTCAGTCTCACTGAATTTCGCGAGCAGTTTCATATCTGCACGGTGGGAGGTCTGTCTGGGAGCCATTTGTTGATATCCTCTGCGATGACACGGGTGCTCCTCTCCTGATGTCAGTGCTTTCGGCTTGTGCTAACGCCATCAGCACTCATGTTGCATGTAAGAAAGAAACATCATTCATACCTCATGAATACTGAAATGAGAGGTAGCCTTATTTTTCTGTTGAAATTCTCTGTCTCTTTGCTATATCACATGACCCTCACTTCCATCTGAACATTACGAGTTTCAACCAAGACTGCGACTTCCAAAATGCCACCATGTTGGTAACATCTTTTCCCCTCTCTCCCTCTCCCATCAATGACTTCAAATTACACTTTATGCCCCTGTATTTTTTTTTTTTTTTAGGGGGCGGGTACCACACCACTCCTGTGGAGCACCCCGTACCCGTACTAACGTTTTTATAACCTGTCCCTTCTAAACCAACGGGTTAGCAAGTACCAGAAAAATGTTTAAAATTTCATGTTTGTGAGGGCTCATAGCCTCAACGTGTTTTGAGAATGAAAACATGGCCCGAGTGGGCTGAATTCTTTTTGCTGTCCGTGCGATCGAACAATTTCTACCTTGGGTCATTTTCAAACACGTATCTTACAACGTAAAATGAAGCTAGAAACTTAAGATAGGTGGTTGAAAATGACCCAAGGTAAGGTCGATCACACAGATCATAAAAATAATACAGCTTATTTGGACGATGTTTTCATTCTCAAATATCGGAAAGAAGCTGGCATCCATAACTGGGACTTTAGCTCATCTGATTGCCGTACGAATGACTCATATTCCCAGTATTGGGTAAGAGACCGCCTTGGTGTGAAATTTGTAACGAATTCCTTCAGTCTTCGGAGGACAGCTGCGGTGCTACCTAAAATAGATATGGCAGTTCCTCTGTCGTGAGCCGGCATTAACAAAATTGCAGGTTGCACCGACGCTGCCGCCCGTTGACGCTATGGAGGACGAGGCAATATTTGGTCGGCATCGCTCCTTCTTTGTATGATCTTGTGCTTGAATGCAAAGCAGCAGCTTACAGTAGGTGCGTACAGATCCGAGATTCGAGCGTAAGTCTGAATCCGCTGGTCAGCAGTCACAACCCTGATGGATGAAGTGCAAGACGTAGACAATCCCAGTTCACTGTCTGCGTCAATTCAAGTGTCCAAAACGTGTCATGAATCTTTACATGTGCTGAATATGACGCCACGGTGTTTGCCTACGACTTTTGTAATACAAGGCCTCTTTGTGACGAATACGGCAGACGGTTTCCTGACCACAGATGCTGTAGTTAGGTGAGTTTTCTCCTATTTATAATAAATGTCGTGAGCTTGTACAGTTCTGTAAACACAGAATTCTGGTAAGTATGTGACTGGAAAAAAATTTGGGTAAGTTGAAGTCATTCATTAAACAGTACTCGACAATAACAAGAAGCATTCTGGCTTCAATCTGTTCGTTCTTCTGTGAGCTCAATGTTTGCTGTTGACATATTGAAGCTCCACAGTTGGAAACTATCGATTACTGATTGCTAGTGGCCCATTAATTTCATTCATTCCTTCGTCGACGAAAGTACGTTCCTCTGTCATGACATCAACTCCTTTAATCAATCTAGCGACAAAAATTCCCCTATTCTTGTGGAGACAGACTTTCAGTATCACTACTTCATAACTGGGTGACGCAGTATGGTCAACTATCTATTCATTTAGCCTACTGTCCAAACAAATCGGTGAGTAGCGGCCGCGCTCATTGTCAGCAAGGTCGCTCAACCTGAATCCATTCGACTTTTGTCTGTGGGGATAGATGAAATGCAAATTCTAAAGAGAAAAATTAAACACAATTTGTAGAGAAGCCGATCACGTTGTGAACAATGATATACTCACAATAGATGTTTTCTGAAAATATTCTCTTCACTTTGCAAAGAATGATGACGCTGGAGCTGTCAGATCCATTGTCAGCCTGGGTGGCTGACTAGAGGGATTATATCAAAACGTTAGAAACAGTCAAAATCTAAATGCAGCAGCCCATTACAAACAGTATTGTAAGGTGCTTAAAAATGTTATTAAGAAGGCAGAAAGTATGTGGTATGCAGATAGAATAGCTAAGTCTCAGGATAAAATTAAAACCATATGGTCAGTCGTAAAGGAAGTTGCTGGTCTGCAGAGACAGGTCGAGGATATAGAATCAGTGCATAGTGGGAATGTCCGTGTTACTGATAAGTCGCATATATGTACAGTATTTAATAATCACTTTCTGAATATAGCAGGTGAACTAAATAGAAGCCTAGTCCCAACAGCGAATCATATAGCGCTCTTAGAAAAAAGTGTTCCGAGACTGTTACCTGAAATTCTCCTCCATGATACTGACAAGAGGGAGATTGAGCTAATAATTAAATCACTAAAGACCAAGAACTCTCATGGATATGACGGGGTATCCAGCAGAATACTGAAGTATTGTTCCATGTATGTTAGCCCAGTTTTCAGCCATATCTGTAACTTTTCCTTTAGGAGTGGTCGGTTTCCTGACCGATTAAAGTACTCGGTAGTGAAGCCACTTTATAAAAAGGGAGACATTGATAATGTTGACAATTTTAGACCCATTTCTATGCCATCGGTGTTTGCTAAAGTTATCGAGAAGGTTGTATATACAAGGTTACTGGAGCATTTTAATTCACATAATTTGCTGTCAAATGTTCAGTTTGCTTTTAGAAATGGCTTAACAACTGAAAATGCTATATTCTCTTTCCTCTGTGAGGTTTTGGACGGATTAAATAAAAGGTTGCGAACGCTGGGTGTTTTCTTTGATTTAACGAAGGCTTTTGACTGTGTTGACCACAACATATTACTGCAGAAGTTGGACCATTATGGAGTAAGGGGAGTAGCTTACAATTGGTTCGCCTCTTACTTTAAGAACAGAAAGCAGAGGGTAATTCTCCGCAATATTGAGAGTGGTAGTGATGTTCAGTCCCAATGGGGCACTGTTAAGTGGGGCGTTCCCCAAGGGTCGGTGCTGGGGCCACTGCTGTTTCTTATTTACATAAATGATATGCCTTCTAATATTACAGGCGATTCAAAAATATTTCTGTTTGCTGATGACACCAGCTTGATAGTGAAGGATCTTGTGTGTAATATTGAAACAGTAACAAATAATGTAGTTCATGAAATAAGTTCGTGGCTTGTGGAAAATAATTTGATGCTAAATCACAGTAAGACTCAGTTTTTACAGTTTCTAACTCACAATTCAACAAGAACCTATATTTTGATCAGACAGAATAGGCATATAATAAGCGAGATGGAACAGTTCAAGTTCCTAGGCGTTCGGATAGATAGTAAGCTGTTGTGGAAAGCCCATGTCCAGGATCTTGTTCAGAAACTAAATGCTGCTTTATTTACCATTAGAACAGTATCTGAAATAAGTGACACTTCAACACGAAAAGTAGTCTACTTCGCATATTTTCGTACGCATATTTTTTGGGGTAATTCTTCTGATTCAAAAAGGGTATTTTTGGCTCAAAAACGGGCTGTTCGAGCTATATGTGGTGTAAGTTCGAGAACGTCCTGTCGACCCCTATTCAAAAATCTGGGAATTCTGACATTGCCCTCACAGTATATATTTTCTTTAATGTCGTTTGTTGTTAGCAATATTAGCCTATTCCCAAGAGTTAGCAGTGCAGATACAGTGCAGTATTCTGCTGCATCCATTTTCAATAAGCTACCACAAGAACTCAAAAATCTTAGCAGTAGCCCAAACTCTTTTAAGTCTAAACTGAAGAGTTTCCTCATGGCTCACTCCTATTCTGTGAGGAGCTCCTGGAAGAGCTAAAAAATTAAGCAAATTCCAGTGTTACATTGTTGATTTTCTTCATTTAAACTTACGACTTGTCACCTGAATATGTTTTTTTATGTTTCATTTTATCTGTTTCTAATATAGTGTTATAATTTCATGTATTGACTCGTTCCATGACCATGGAGACTTCTCCTTAATTTGGTCCCACGGAACAATAAATAAATAAATAAATAAATAAAAAATTTGGTTTATACCGTTGTACATTATTCGTCTGTTGTTATGTTAACCATTTGCTACCGAAGTTTATTTGTGCTGTAGTGGTAATTTTCTGAAGATTCCCTTTGGGAGAGTATTCAAAACCTACTGAACCTGTCCCATTCAGAAAACTAAATGAACTTTTTTCTCGAAACTGAGCACACTACCACCTCAGGAAGTATTTATCATTTATTATCGAATTCACAGTGCTATAAATATTTGTGGATGAGTAGCTATCACAATTTAGAATAAACAAAACGTCCAAAAAAACGTTAGGTTTATTACTGGAATGACATTACAGACCACTGAGGACGTTACGTTTACTTTCTGGTGTTCACTACCAGAACAAATGGCCGAGCTTCGAGAACGTTGTTCGTGATTTCAGTTTGAACCGTTGTTGCTTGGTGATTGATCGCCAGTTAATTAAATTTGTTGTCTAAGTTGTTGTAGAGGTATTGTGCACGTGACTGAGAAATAAGTTATCAATCGTGTTGGAACAGGACTCGCTAAACAATGAAAGTATTAATTCAACACGACGGATCGCCTTAGATTCTAGCAGCCATACGGTACGTCGAGAGACACTAATTCCTGAATAATCAGGCAATAACGTTATTCTAAGAACAATGTTTGTAAATTGGCAGCATTTCCACGAATCTACTACATTTGTAGATTAAGAGCAAACTTTTGACGTTTTGCGAATGCGTGGTCTTGTAACGATATAAGATAATAAAATTTTCTCTAAATTCCAGACGCGTCAAGTAATTAAATATTCATTTAACGCTGCTGGAAGCTCGAGAAAACTTGATTAACTTTTGACGATGTTGATTGAAATACACTCTTTGAAATTCTGAAGGTAGCAGGTATAAGATAAAGAGGGGGGAAAGTTATCTAGAACTTTTATAACAGTCAGATGGCAGTTATATGAATCGAAGAACATGAAATTGGAGCCAGTAGTTGAGAAGGAATGTCTCTAATCTACCTCCAATGTTAATCAAACAGTATATTGACGAAGCAGTATGGTAAACCAAAGAAGATATTTAGAAAGAAAATGAAGTTCAGAAAAAGAAACAAAAAATTTAAAGTTGACCAATAGTACTGTAGTTCTGTCAGAGACAGGAAAGAACTAGGAAGAACGCTTGCGGGGAATGTATCGTGTCTTGAAAATAGGTTATAAGATGAACTTCAACAGAAGTAAAACAGAGACAACGGGACCGTTGTAAATTAAGTCACTTGATACTGAAGGTGTTTGATTAGGGTACGAGACGTAGAAGTTTTGGAAGAGTTTGGTTATATTGACAGCGTAATAGCTGGTAATGGCTGAAGTAGAGGGGATATAAAATTCAGACCACTAATAGCAAGAAAGACGTTCCTCAAAACGACAAATTAGTTAATATCTATTAAAAATTCAAGTTTTTTTCTGAAAGTATTTGTCTGGAGATTAACCTCATATGAAAGTGAAACGTGGACGATAAACAGAATAGACCAAGAGAGAACATAGGCTCTTGAAACGTGGTGCTACAGAAGAATGTTGATGATACAATAGGTAGATCGGGTAACTAATGAGGAGTTTTTAAATGAAATCAGTGAGAAATGAATTTTATGTTACAATATAACCATGAGAAGGTATCGATTACATTCTAACGGGCTGATAAGTATAGTAAGGGCCCAAAGTTTTATTGTAGTAAGCAGGTTCAAACGGTTGTAGTTTGCAACAGTTATGCAGAGTTGAAGAGGCTAGTGTGTCTGCATAAAATCATCAGATTGAAGTGTTCAGCAACAACGTTAGTGAACAATCATTCTGATTTCAACAGAATTATATCCTACGATGGTACGCACTATGTATATACGAACTATTTCACAAGAGAAAACAGAAGGTGGGGGGGTGGGGGGCTGAATCACAAGGGGGAGAGAAAAAAAGAGATGGAGGAAGTTGTAAAAATGTAATACACGGTCGGTCCGCGTGAAAAAAGAATGTCGCTCTACAGCTAGGAAGACACGAGGAGCTTATAGCGTTTAGAGGCAAAATCACGGGACGCAAGCTAACAGCGTTCCAGATCGCGTGCGCAAGGCCTCAACAGTTAGTCAAAGGAAGTTGTGGCGCAATTTGCTGAATTTCGTCAACTACAGCACAATATCCATCAAAATAAAGAAGTTGATCAGGAGCTAACGCCCGTCAAAGAAATTTTGAAATATATTCATTGTGGTGTCACCGCCAGACACCACACTTGATAGGTGGTAGCCTTTAAATCGGCCGCGGTCCGTTAGTATACGTCGGACCCGCGTGTCACCACTGTCAGTGATTGCAGACCGAGCGCCGCCACACGACCGGTCTAGAGAGACTTCCTAGCACTCGCCCAGTTGTACAGCCGACTTTGCTAGCGATGGTTCACTGACAAATTACGCTCTCATTTGCCGAGACGATAGTTAGCATAGCCTTCAGCTACGTCATTTGCTACGACCTAGCAAGGCGCTATTATCATTTGCTATTTATCTTGTGATGCATGTACCGTCAGACCGATGTTCACCAATTATGAATTAAAGTAAAGAATTCCAGTAGTTACTTATGTTCTTTGCTACTATAAATTCCCTTAACTGTTCCAGACCTCACGCCAGCCTGCGTGAGCTTAAACGCGTGCCTTTCGGCTTCACCTCGTAGTGGCTTGGCTGTCTTTCCAAGTCACAACATACATCACCAGATATAACCGAGGCAACGGCGGAATAACATGGATACATCAACAGGATACTTACTTCCTTACTCCAGGATAAAACTGCGGAGAGATTGTAATAGGACTTAAATGCTGAAATGAATGGAGGCACATTGTTTATGAAGGAAATTTGTTCTGTCTTGCGTGTGACTCAAGATACGACTCTTGGAGGTCGTGGTATCGACTACTACATAATGCTATTTCAGAATACCGTGTCGAAAGAGATGGTCCCGCCAAAAAATTTATCACAATGCGTGTTGGCGGAAGGCATCTTATGCTAAAATCTGAGACACGCCTCCAAAAACAGCTACATAAGTGCTGCACTTATCAGCTGTACACAAATGGCCGTTGACATAGGTTCTGAAGCTACGAGAAGTCATCAGACACCACCATTCTAAAGCTCAGTTAATGTAGGTCTTTCGTTGATAAATTGCCTAACATGAATAGGCTATTTGTGAAGAGTCCTGAACACGCAACGTCGCATAGGGATATTCTTAGACACTGAAAAGGCTTGCGTGAGGGTCCAGTATTCAACATCAACCTCCTAGGTGGGGCTTCCGTGGCCGCCTTCCACTCTTACTGTAATACTTTATGGCAGAGCGATCTTCCACTATCGAATTGGTAACATCATCTCAGGTTAATGTATGCAATAGAACAGTGGAGATCAGCGTAATGCTTCAAGCGTCAGCCTCGTTCGTTACTTTAATGTCACTTAAATTACAATAGTTCAAAAGAAAAACGCCTTTTGCATGCTGCAGAGACGTGTGTCGCCTCACTTACAAGGCATCTTCCGTGGGTGTCCTGAAATATTACACGATTTTACTGGTTTTACATTAATGTTATCATTTGCTGTTATAGTTTGTAGATTTAAATCAGCTAATTGCGGTTTTTGTAATAAACTAAAATAAAATAGTACTTATAGATCAATGTCTAATTCATCATTTGCATTGTGAAGCCTAATGCAGGATTGGCTCAGGTGACTTTTAACATAGGGGGGTTATGTAGGGATTTTACTAAAGAGGATCAGGTAGTGATTGTGGGTGGGGCTGGTAATAGTATTGATAGGGATGGGGAGTATGACATAGATGGTGACCTGGAAAAGATAGCCACTCAGACTGGCAACACGAATGTGCATTTCGTGGAACTGTTTCAGCGTCACGATCGGCCTCATCTTAATACAGCCGTCAGGCGTAATAACATGAGACTTGGGGGTGCGCTGATGACAGAAGGCATGAGTCACATTTCAGTGGTGTCGGTGGAGTCTATCAGTAGGACGGGTTTCACTAGACATGGCCTGCACCTCAACAGGTATGGGAAGGGGAGGTTGGCAAAACTTGTAGGTGACAGCATAGGTGGGGGTGGTGGGATCACTCATGGGAAAATTCCGGTAGTTGTGGGTGTTAGAGCTGTACCTTTTTTAGATTGAAGTCAGCTGATAGGTATTCCTGCTTAAGGGAAGTCTCTCTAACAAAGAAGCCACTTTCTACAAAGCTTGGGTATCCGATTAATGAGGGAATTAGTATATTTCATCAAAATATACAAGGTATTAGAGATAAAGTTAGTGAACTGCTTATAGATGTTGACTCTGAAATTATTGGTATATCTGAACACTTCTTAAATAAGGAGATAATTCAGAGGCTTCCTTTACCAGGATACAGGTTGGCTGGCAGCTTTTCTAGGAGCTCTTTGCGGTGTGGGGGAGTAGCCATGTATGTGAAAAACGGTATCCCATTTGAGTCAATTGATGTTTCAAAGTACTGCACTGAAAAGGTGTTTGAATGTTGTGCAGGTGTGGTTAAATTTAGTGGAGCTGAACTTCTTACTGTTGTTATTTATAGATCCCCAGACTCCGATTTCACAACTTTTTTGCTAAAGCTAGAGGAGGTTCTTGGTTCACTTTATAGGAAATACAAAAAGTTAGTTATATGTGGTGACTTCAATATTAATTGTATAAGTGATTGTGCAAGGAAAAGGATGCTGGTAGACCTCCTCAATTCATATAATCTTATGCAAACCGTATTCTTTCCAACGAGAGTGCAAGGGAACAGTAGAACAACCATAGACAATATTTTTGTTCATTCGTCATTATTAGAAGGGCATTCTGTTAGCAAAAAGGTGAATGGCCTTTCAGATCATGATGCACAAATTTTAAGCCTAAAAGATTTTTGTGCTGCAACCCATGTTAAAGATAGTTACCAACTTTTTAGGAAAGCTGATCCAGTTGCTGTACAGACTTTTGTAAACCTTATCAAGGAACAAGAGTGGCAAGATGTTTATAGTGCTGATACAGTAGACGATAAATATAATGCTTTCCTCAAGACTTTTCTCATGCTCTTTGAAAGTTGTTTTCCGTTAGAACGTTCAAAACAGGGTACTAGCACAAGCAGGCAGCCTGGGTGGCTGACTAAAGGGATAAGAATATCTTGTAGAACAAAGTGGCAATTATATCAAAACGTTAGAAACAGTCAAAATCTAAATACAGCAGCCCATTACAAACAGTATTGTAAGGTGCTTAAAAAAGTTATTAGGAAGGCAAAAAGTATGTGGTATGCAGATAGAATAGCTAAGTCTCAGGATAAAATTAAAACCATATGGTCAGTCGTAAAGGAAGTGGCCGGTCTGCAGAGACAGGTCGAGAATATAGAATCAGTGCGTAGTGGGGATGTCCGTGTTACTGATAAGTCGCATATATGTAGAGTACTTAATAATCACTTTCTGAATATAGCAGGTGAACTAAATAGAAACCTAGTCCCAACAGGGAATCATATAGCGCTCTTAGAAAAAAGTGTTCCGAGACTGTTACCTGAAATGCTCCTCCATGATACTGACAAGAGGGAGATTGAGTTAATAATTAAATCACTAAAGACCAAGAACTCTCATGGATATGACGGGGTATCTAGCAGAATACTGAAGTATTGTTCCACATATGTTAGCTCAGTACTTAGCCATATCTGTAACTTTTCCTTTAGGAGTGGTCGGTTTCCTGACCGATTAAAGTACTCGGTAGTGAAGCCACTTTATAAAAAGGGAGACAGGGATAATGTTGACAATTATAGACCTATTTCTATGCCATCGGTGTTTGCTAAAGTTATCGAGAGGGTTGTATATACAAGGTTACTGCAGCATTTAAATTCACATAATTTGCTGTCAAATGTACAGTTTGGTTTTAGAAATGGCTTAACAACTGAAAATGCTATAGTCTCTTTTCTCTGTGAGGTTTTGGACGGATTAAATAAAAGGTTGCGAACGTTAGGTGTTTTCTTTGATTTAACGAAGGCTTTTGACTGTGTTGACCACAAAATATTACTGCAGAAGTTGGAACATTATGGAGTAAGGGGAGTAGCTTACAATTGGTTCGCCTCCTACTTTAAGAACAGAAAGCAGAAGGTAATCCTCCGCAATATTGAGAGTGGTAATGATGTTCAGTCCCAATGGGGCACTGTTAAATGGGGCGTTCCCCAAGGGTCGGTGCTGGGGCCACTGCTGTTTCTTATTTATGTAAATGATATGCCTTCTAGTATTACAGGTGATTCAAAAATATTTCTGTTTGCTGATGACACCACCTTGGTAGTGAAGGATCTTGTGTGTAATATTGAAACATTATCAAATAATGTAGTTCATGATATAAGTTCGTGGCTTGTGGAAAATAATTTGATGCTAAATCACAGTAAGACTCAGTTTTTACAGTTTCTAACCCACAATTCAACAAGAACTGACATTTTAATCAGACAGAATGGGCATGTTATAAGCGAGACGGAACAGTTCAAGTTCCTAGGCGTACGGATAGATAGTAAGCTGTTGTGGAAAGCCCATGTTCAGGATCTTGTTCAGAAACTAAATGCCGCTTTATTTACCATTAGAACAGTATCTGAAATAAGTGACATTTCAACACGAAAAGTAGTATACTTCGCATATTTTCATACGCTTATGTCATATGGTATTATTTTTTGGGGTAATTCTTCTGATTCAAAAAGGGTATTTTTGGCTCAAAAACGGGCTATTCGAGCTATGTATGGTGTAAGTTCGAAAACCTCTTGTCGACCCCTATTCAATAGTCTGGGAATTTTGACATTGCCCTCACAGTATGTATTTTCTTTAATGTCGTTTGTTGTTAGCAATATTAGCTTATTCCCAAGAGTTAGCAGCTTTCACTCAGTTAATACTAGGCAGAAATCAAATCTGCATGTGGAATGCACTTCCTTGACTCTTGTGCAGAAAGGAGTGCAGTATTCTGCTGCATCAATTTTCAATATGCTACCACAAGAACTCAAAAATCTTAGCAGCAGCCCAAACACTTTTAAGTCTAAACTGAAGAGTTTCCTCATGGCTCACTCCTTCTATTCTGTCGAGGAGCTCCTGGAAGAGCTAAAAAATTAAGCAAATTCCAGTGTTACATTCTTGGTTTTCTTTATTTAAACTAACGACTTGTCATCTGAATATGTTTCTGATATTTCATTTTATCTGTTTCTACAATCGTGTTATAATTTCATGTATTGACTCGTTCCATGACCATGGAGACTTCTCCTAAATGTGGTCCCACGGAACAATAAATAAATAAATAAATAAATAAATAAAAATCATTTTTTGGAGACAAACAGCTTTCTTTAAGGTGGGAAATCGGTCGAAAGTTCACACTTTCCCTTTTGGTCACTGTTTAAAATGTACAGCAATTTAACTGCCATTTTCTATGGGGATAGTGTCATTTGTTTCTGTAAGTGTCGTCAACTTTCTCAGGTTTTACTTTAAATTGTTTTTTTCTGTGACTATATAATATACGCAAGTTTTGTCTGTGTGTGTGTCTGTGAACTTTTATTGTATTTTAATTATTCATGTTATTTTATTTTTTACACTCATTTATATTTTTGGGAGAGTAAAGGCATTTGCGATTATCTATTGAGATTGGGTTCAGTTGTTTGGGGGAGGAGACCAGACAGCGAGGTCATCGTTCTCATCGGATTACGGAAGGACGGGGAAGGAAGTTGGATGTGCCCTTTCTAAGGAACCATCCCGGCATTTGCCTGGAGCGATTTAGGGAAATCACGGAAAACCTAAATCAGGATGGCCGGACACGGGATTGAACCGTCGTCCTCTCGAATGCGAGTCCAGTGTGCTAGCCACTGCGCCACCTCGCTCGGTCTATTGAGATTGCTGTCAGTTATGTGAACAATCACTGTAAACAGTGAGTAGGTAGTCATATTCATTTGCTCATTTAGTAGTATCTTCCTTTCAGTCTCTCAGCCTTTCTTTGGATAGATGGGGAGTTCGAGCTTGGTGGCCTGCTTGGTAATATTCGCGAGTAGTACGCTACACCTGATTTCACTCTCTCCCTCCAACATGAAAGTAACAGCACACTACATACACGCCCATTTAGTAATGTCACTGACCTATACATTTCACACTTCGCGAGCCGGCCGGAGTGGCCGAGCGGTTCTAGGCGCTATAGTCTGGAACCGCGCGACCGCTACTGTCGCAGGTTCGAATCCTGCCTCGGGCATGGATGTGTGTGATGTCCTTAGGTTAGTTAGGTTTAAGTAGTTCTAAGTTCTAGGGGACTGATGACCTCAGAAGTTAAGTCCCATAGTGATCAGAGCCATTTGAACCGTTTTTGAACACTTCGCGACGGAACGGGGTCCGCTGGTGCGAAGAACAGGAAAAACCTTTCCGATTAGGCGGCTGAACCTGCCCTTCGTGGACTCTCAGCCATTAATGCTATACGACTTTACTTAAGTTTACTGTAACAGCTTAAAATATAACCATCACATACAAAATGTTGTGAAAAGATGCACATATGATTGCGTTTCATTGGCAGAACACCGAATAAATGCAACAAATATACTAAAGACATTGCTTACATCACCCTTGTTTGTCCTCTTCTGTATTACTGCTGTGCCTCATGGATCGTTACCGGACACTACTCGCGAAGGACATCCAAAAATTCCAAGGAAGATCAGCTCGTTTTGTATTACAGAGACATAGGCGAGAGAGTGTCATAGATATAATAAGCGAGTTGGTTTGGCAATCATTATCACAAAGGCGTTTGTCGTTGCGGCGTGATATTTTCACGAATACATGGAGAGAAACGACCCTCATAAGGTAAATCAAAGTTTGCACTCGCACAGAATGACTTAGATGTTCATGTTTCCCATGTGCTCTTCGCGACTAGAACGATGGAGAAATAGCCTGAATGTCGTTCTGTGAATCCTACAGCGAAGCATTGCAGTGTGAATTACAGAGTACTCATGTCGATGTAGACGTACATAGTGCGACTCCAATGCTACAAACACATTTTTATCGTGTGGTGTCACCGCCAGACACCACACTTGCTAGGTGGTTGCCTTTAAACGGCCGCGGTCCGTTAGTATACGTCGGAACCGCGTGTCGCCGGCCGGGGTGGCCGAACGGTTCTAGGCGCTACAGTCGGGAACCGCACGACCGCTACGGTCGCAGGTTCGAATCCTGCCTCGGGCATGGATGTTTGTGATGTCCTTAGGTTAGTTAGGTTTAAGTAGTTCTAAGTTCTAGGGGACTGATGACCTCAGATGTTAAGTCCCATAGTGCTCAGAGCCATTTTTGACCCGCGTGTCGCCACTATCAGTGATTGCAGACCGAGCGCCGCCACACGGCAGGTCTAGTCTAGAGAGACTCCCTAGCAATCGCCCCAGTTGTACAGCCGACTTTGTTAGCGATGGTTCACTTTCTACATACGCTCTCATTTGCAGAGACGACAGTTTAGCATAGCTTTCAGCTACGTCATTTGCTACGACCTAGCAAGGCGCCATATTCAGTTACTATGTCTCCTGAACAGATAATATTGTGACTCATGTACCGTCAAGAGCGACGTTCACCATTAATGGATTAAAGTTAAGTATCAAACTAATTACGTCCGCTTTCTGAATTATAATTCCTTGTCTTGTTCCAGACCTCGCGTCAGTATAGTTCTTTCTTCCTCACGCCAGCCTGCGTGAGCTAAAACGCGTGCATTTCGGTATCCTCTAGTAACACGGTGTTGGCTCTTCCGCCAACACAAAATATTGTATGAAGTTAGTTTAGTTATTTTACGTGATCCAGTTCTGTAGTTGTCCTGTATCAGTTAGTATTGTGAGGACAGTAACAACGAAGCCCTTGATAACCCAACACCAAAACCGACGCCACTAAATAACGGAGTGGAACCACAAATTACAGAAAACTGCTTCAAAATTCGACTTAACTTACTAAACGCTAATTTGGGTAGGAACACGAGCAGATGCAGATTTACTCAGTAGATTAAAATTGCTGAGTGGATCAGGATCTGCAGAGGCTGCTATGTTAAGCAGATAGAAATTGGCGGCATAAGTTCCCTATAGAGAATATTTAGCAACCAGCTTTCTGAAATATTCTTGAAGACAGAAAGATAATGATCCATAAAGAATTTAAATTTCAGCTTGTTGTACAGCATGAAAAATTTCAAACCGGTATAAGCATGTCCATTTTTTACGTGTTACTTCTTGTTCTCGTATATTATTTTATAAGTATACAGCATTGACAGTTAAATGTTCATCATATCAATCACCTGATAGTACAACATAATTGTGATGTTAGAAAGAACGTCGTGTGAACACCTCGTTCATGATGTTATCATTCACTTCATAGTTGTTACCAGAGTGTAGATGTATATGTTTCGGATCCTGCATATTATCTTCGGTTAAATGTTTACTTGTAGGGCCAAAAATATTTTCCTTTTGCATAAACATCAAATAGGCGTGACGTACTTATCTCTTAAAATGAAATTATCAAACTTTTTTGCCAGACGCACAAAAGCTGCTATGTTTGTGGCAAACACTTGTGAAAATCGTGAATTGTGCAAAGGCTTGATATTCAATGTATGGCCAACAGTACCGCAGATGCAACTAATCACACGTGAGCAACAATCCAATAACTACAGAGAGCATAATAATAATAATAACAATAATACACTGAAGAGCCAAAGAAACTGGTACACCTGCCTAATATCGTGTAGGGCCACAGGGGGCACGCAGAAGTGCCGCAACACAAAGTGGCTTGAACTCGACTAATTTCTGAAGTAGTGCTGGAGGGAACTGACACAATGAATCCTACATGGCTGTCCACAAATCCGTAAGAGTAGGAGGGGGTGGAGATCTCTTCTGAACTGCACTTGCAAGACATCCCAGATATGCTTTATAATGTCCTTGTCTGGGGAATTTGATGGCCAGCGGAAGAGTTTAAACTCAGACGAGTGTTCCTGGAGCCACTCTGTAGCAATTCTGAAATGGGTGGTGTGTCGCATTGTCCTGCTGGAATTGCCCAAGTCCGTCGCAGTTGCGAAGGAAGAAGTGCGGTTGCAGCGTTTTCACACGAATGTGCATATACAAATGTTGGTTGAAAAATGTTATTGCAAATTTTGGCTCTCACGTAAGTCTCAGGGGATGATTTCCACACTCGGTGCATTAGTATACTTCCACACCCGCGCATTTGTTATCGTTTTGAATTAATTATTCACTTAGACATAAGTACAGTTTATGCTAGGGAACGAGAATTAGGCGATTATTATACTAAAATCAGTTTTTCACGACACAGTTCAATCACTATTTATTGGCGTTGTCCTTTTCTTTCACACAGTGAAATTATGACTGGTGAGACCGTTTACAGTTTTACTTTATTAATAATTTGACTGCGAGCCCCCAATAGCAGTACTGTAGGCTGCTATAATCGAAAGTTATTCAATCAATTCGAACAGAGCCACACGTCCCACTGTCCTCTTTGTTCTAACAGTTTTGGCGCGAAATCACAGTTCGCCACATGTTCACTTACGACGATGTATACCTCGTAAATCGCTCTCACACAAATAATCGTAGCTCTTTCAGTTCACCAAATATATGCTTGCACACTTGCACTATTAAACAATACTCTTTGTCGAAATAAATCGGCGCGAAAAATTGTTACTTAAAACGACCACATGGGCCACCCTCAAGTGAAGTGGGACTTGCTCGCCACCCACCCTCCAAAACGACTGACCATTGCCTTTTTTTTTTTCTTTTTGATGGGAGGAGGCGGGCACATGGAGAACCTAATGTTCTTTGGTGCCTTAGCTTAACTTATGTACTGCTGTTGGGGCACAATTTATTATTTCAGCTGGGATTTTTCCTGTGTGATCTTACATTTTCTTGGCTAGTGAGAGGATGTTAAGACCCTGACATTCGCCCAAGTGCAGGAGGGAAACCTCTCGAAAACCACCGCAAGGGTCATTGTGTTGATGTTAATTGTTGTGCTTCTGCCTTTGTTGATTAATTGTGGCTTTCGTCTGCTGTCAGATGCTTTAGTATTTCCGTTGTGATGTTTTGATTGGATCCGTCTTCTATTGCCATGCACTCTTTGATTATTTTCGGTGGGAATGGGTATTTATGCTGTGGGTAATTAAATTCTGTGGGCGCGTAGTTTAAGAGATCTGTTGTTAGGGTTTTGTTCGTTGTCCTGTTGTTGCCAATTCTCGCTGTCAGTGTGATCCATCTGCGTTTTATGGGGATAACTTTGGTGGTTTGATATACAGTTTCGTTTCTTGTTCGTCTATTGAGCCGTCCTGCTAATCTTAGTATTTTTCTCTCTAGTGCCATTAGCCTCTGGGTGCTATTTTTGCTAGCTAACCAGACTGGGATGGCGTATTCTAGTACTGGTCTTACAAATGCTTTGTAGGTGTGAAGTAGGGTCTCGTTACTTGCCCCGTCTGCTTTGCCTCTTATTAGTTTAATTAGGTTGCACCTGTTGTTTGCTTTGCTTTGTTTATTGTTTTTTGTATGTGGGGTGTCCATGTCAAGGTTTTGTCTATGATTATTCCTAGGTAGGTGGCTGTAGTTTTTGGTTTTATTGCTTCTCCCATAGTCGTATATTCGTTTTCGGTAGTGCTCGATTGGTTGTTTGTGAGAAGTGCGTATGGTTGCCGATGATCAGCTGGGTTTTCTGCGCATTTGATTTAATTCTCCATTTTCGCAGCCACAGCTCCAGTTTATTGATGTAAGTGTTTGTCTTCCTGTTTATTTCTTTGATATCGTGCGCGTGACACCAATAGGCCGTGTCGTCGGCGTATAGGGCTAGGCCTTCGTTCCAGCTTGTGGGGTGGGGGATGTCAGATGAGAATCGCTCCCTGTGGTACACCTGCCTCTCGGTGGAAAGGTTCTGAGAGGCTTCCGTTGACATAGACTCTGGATGGTCTGTTATCGAGTATGTTTGACAGAAGTGTGGTTAGTTGGGTCAGTATTCCTAGCTCATGTAGTTTATAGTATAGTCCTTTGTGCCACACTCTGGCAAACGCCCCTTCTATGTCAAGGAAGAGGCCTGCAGCGTGGTTGGTCAAGTTTACTCCTTCTGTTAGTCCGCTGCAGACCCTTAGTACGAGGTCGATCGTGGCATGGTGTTTGCGGAAGCCAGCCTTCGTCTTGGGTATATGCTGCTTCGTTTCGGCGAAGGTTAGTATTCTTTTATTTAGAACCGATTCGAAAGTCTTTCCGATTACGGAGAGTAGTGTTATTGGACGGTAGGATTTTGGACTGTTTGGGGCTTTCCCCGGCTTTAGGATCATTATAATTTTTGCCTCTTTCCATTTGTTTGGCACTGCTTGTAGTCTGAGAGCGGCGTTGTAGAGGGGGCTGAGGCAGTCGATTAGTTGTTTTCTTGGGGCTAGTCGCAGTTGCCGTCGTGTTATGCTGTCTAGTCCCGGTGCATTGTTGGGACCTTTTTGTAATGATTCTTCTATCTCTTCTGGCGTGATGACATTCGTGAGTTTGGCCTCTTGTTCTGTTGGGACGTTTGGTGTCATGAGTGTTGCGGCTATGTTTTTGTTTACGTGTTCCTCGTGGTCTGCGTCAAAGTATGCGTTTGTTGGGTGGTGATATGTCTCTTCTAGGACTGATTTGAAAATATCTGCCTTTTCCTTGTCATTTGTGGTGATGGTGTCTTTGTAAGGTAGAGGGGGCTCGGCCGTGTGTGTAAGGCCGCCAATCCGTTTGAAAGTTTGCCACAATTTAGTGCCTTGTGTGTGATTGAGGTGTCGCGCAGGCTTTCCGATCTGTATTCTTGGAGCTGACGTTTGATTAGGGCGTTCAGTTGATTCCATTCTTGTTTGTAATGGGTACAGCCTGTTCTCTTGAATAGTTTGTACATCTGCCTCTTGTCTTTAATGGTATTTAGTATCCTTTGTGGGATTCTTTCGGTATGTGGCTTGATGATCTTCGTTGGGGCGTTATCTTTGACTGCTTTGCTTATGGCGTGAGTTATTGTGTCGTTGTATGCGTTTAGTTGTTCGATGTTCGTTTTGTCTTCTGGTGTGGGAATGATGATTTCAGCTGTTTTCATATTCTTTTATCTTTAGTTTGCTGGTGTCAATTATTATCTGCCGCTGGTTTTGTGCTAGTGGGGCAGAGAAGAGCGCTGTCTGAAAAAAAGGGGAAGGTGGTCGCTCCCCACGCTGTCTCCAGCCCAGGGGAGATTTATTTGACCGATTTAAGAGTCGCTGCATAAGACATGATCGGGTGATGAGGAGCCCCTGTGGTTGATGAAGGTTGGTGCTACGTTGGCGAGTCTTGTTAGTTTTGTATCCTCGTCCTCTAGGTATGATTGGAGTTCGTGTCCGTTTCGGTTCGTGGTCGTGGCGCTGAAGGATTCCGCTCTTGCGTTGAGGTCGTCCATGATTAGGCATTGTCCTAGGTTGCACAGATAGTTAAAGAAGTCTGTCTGGATCGGTTCTCTTGATGGGGTGTAGATTGTGACTACGTAGAAGTGGAGCTTTGGAGTTTTGATTTTGAGGACTATGGCTTGTATGTTCTCGTAGTCGTCTGGAATGTCGATTTTAATGGCCGGGATGTTCTTATTGTGGAAGACTGCTACCCCTCCTGTTGGTCTGGTTACGTTTGGGACATCTTCCCTGTTGCAGATGTAGTCTTTTATTTTTAGTGGAAGGCTGCTATCTTTCGTTTCTAGGACTCCAGATATGTCTATTTGTTCTTTTTGTACGAGGTGTTCTAGTAGGGGTCGTTTGGGGCGGAATCCGTTGGCATTCACAAAGCCGATCGTAGCTGACTTGGCTGTTTCACCCGCCATCTTGAGGTCGGGATGTATGTTAGGCCTTTTGTTTCTTCGGAGTCGGTCGGTTTTGTTTTGTTGTTGGGTTTGTCCTTTTTGGCGTGGTTTTCGTCTTGCAAGTGTTCCTGCGGCTTACGGAAGGCTGGGGAGAGGGTCGGTGGTTTGTCCTGGGCAGCGGATGGTGGCTGTTTGTTGATTTTTTGTAGGTGGAAGTGTACGTTGTTGTTGATGGGCACAGGGTTAATTTTGAGGGAGAAGAATTTCTTTGACACTTCATTGATGGTGTCTGTAATTTTTTTCTTCCTTTCCAGTAAGATATTGATGAGTGTCGTTGTCATTACTCGTAGGAAATCCTCAACCTTCACGAATTTTTCGTCTGACCCCTGGCCAAGCTGGCCACTCGCTTATATAGGCTCGGATGTCTATTCCCCTGGTTATGCAAGTGCCAATCTCACCAGTTAAGGTTACAAATTTTGATACATACATCCCTCGACAGAAATAAGTTCACCATCGGAACCGCGCTAAAAAGTAAATCTTATATACTATGCTACATTAATTTCTACGATTATTCTACCGCCCGTAAATCAAGTTTTTAGTTTTTGCGAAGTTTCGCCACTTAGCGCAAATTAGTTTGTTTACATCTGTGCTGCAAAGTTTTAACATAGAACTGCACGTAGCACCGTTTTTAGACGTAATCTATAGCGATCGACACATTGCGCTGCTCAAAATCTTCATATCTATAATAATTAATCATGGGCGATAAATGTTAATAATAATTTCCAAACAATGAAAACTATTGCATGTTAAATGTATAGTATAACTTAACTAGTTTAAAATACGTGTGATGCCACCCAAAATATTACATAGTGCCGTTCTTTACGTCATGAATTTTCTATTGAATTTTATAAACAATTTTCCCTCAAACTTTGTTTATTGCTCTTTACCGGCTTAATTATTTATGAATCTTAACATATAACTATGGCACTCGATCCGCTATGACGAAACGTTTATGAGTGCTCGCTCATCCCTGTAAGTCGGTATTTACTGTTTTTATTAATCTTTCAGTATTGGTCATATTAACCGATTTTGAGGTTACTATAATTTTTGCGTCTCGTGACTTGAAATAGAGATCGATTTTTCAGAAGGTGCATATTGCTGACCGCAATCCACTGCCGCATCGCTCTTCACCGTAAGTTACATAGTTTTCGCGTAATGCGCAAAAAACCAAACAATGCCCCAAGCTGCAGGCCACGTGGTCGCCCAGCCGCGGAGACCGACCGTTGCAAATCTCGCACGGGCGCGGCACGCGCTTCCGCGAATCGCGCGCCATGTAGCGTGCTCACTCTCCTAAAAGCAGTCCTTGCGTACTAGAAACATCCATCTAGTAACGGGGTTTGTACCGTCACGCAGTGCACAATGGACATGAATGGACACAGGTGATCAGACAGGATTCTTACGTACGTGTCATCTGTCAGTCATATCTGGACGTATCAGGGTCCCATATCACTCCAACTGCACACGCCCACATTATTACAGAGTCACCATCAGCTTGAACTGTCCTCTGCTGACATGCAGGGTCCATGGACTCATGAGGTTGTCTCCATTCCCATACACGTCCATCTTCTCGATACAATTCGAATCGAAACTCGTCCCACCAGGCCACATGTTTCCAGTCATCAACAGTTCAATGTCGGAGTTGATGGGACCACGCTAGAGACAAAGCTTTGTGTCGTGCAGATATCAAGGGTAGACGAGTGGGCCTTCGGCTCCGAATGCCCATACCGGTGATGTTTCGTTGAATGGTTTGCAAGCCGGCCGGTTCTAGGCGCTACAGTCTGGAACCGCGCGACCGCTACGGTCGCAGGTTCTAATCCTGCCTCGGACATGGATGTGTGTGATGTCCTTCGGTTAGTTAGGTTTAAGTAGTTCTAAGTTCTAGGGGACTGATGACCTCAGAAGTTAAGTCCCCTAGTGCTCAGAGCCATTTGAACCATTTTGAATGGTTTGCAAGCTGACACTTGTTGATGGCGCAACATTGAAATCTGCAGCAATTTGCGAAAGGGTTGCACTTCTGTCACGTAGAATCATTCTGTTCAGTCGTCGTTGGTCTCGTTCTTGCAGTATCTTTCTCCAGCCGCAACAATGTCGGAGATTTTGTGTTTTACCGGATTGCTGATATTCATGGTTGTTGTTGTTGTTGTTGTGGTCTTCAGTCCTGAGACTGGTTTGATGCAGCTCTCCATGCTACTCTATCCTGTGCAAGCTTTTTCATCTCCCAGTACCTACTGCAACCTACATCCTTCTGAATCTGCTTAGTGTATTCATCTCTTGGTCTCCCTCTACGATTTTTACCCTCCACGCTGCCCTCCAACCCTGTCTTACTCCCTTCCCAACCACTGCTTCCCTTTCATGCCCCTCGACTCTTATAACTGCCATCTGGTTTCTGTACGAATTGTAAATAGCCTTTCGCTCCCTGTATTTTACCCCTGCCACCTTTAGAATTTGAAAGAGAGTATTCCAGTCAACATTGTCAAAAGCTTTCTCTAAGTCTACAAATGCTAGAAACGTAGGTTTGCCTTTCCTTAATCTTTCTTCTAAGATAAGTCGTAAGGTCAGTATTGCCTCACGTGTTCCAGTGTTTCTACGGAATCCAAACTGATCTTCCCCGAGGTTGGCTTCTACTAGTTTTTCCATTCGTCTGTAAAGAATTCGTGTTAGTATTTTGCATATTCATGGTAAACTCGTGAAATCGTCGTGCGGGAAAATCCCCATTTCATCGCTACCTCGGAGATGCTGTGCCCCATCGCTCTTGGACTATAACATCACGTTCAAACTAACTTAAATCGTGCTAACTAGCCGTTGTAGCAGCAGTAACTGATCTAAAAACTGCGCCACACACTGGTTTTATATAGGCGTTGCCGACCGCAGCGCCGTATTCTGGCTGTTTACATATTTCTGTATTTGAATACGCATATACGCATGCCTATACCAGTTTCTTTGGCGTCTCAGTGCAAATAGTCCCACACTCAAGATGTGAGCGTACGGGAGCATTTGCCGAAGTTCTGCACCGCCACTCCTGGCAAGACCCTAGTGGAGGTGATTTTCCGTTGCCTGCCTTCGACTTGCTAGGGAGTGTATACCTGTGTCATGTGGATGACAATGGTAAGTACTTGTACATTGTAGCGTTGGGATTGTGTTGTTATAGATGAAAGGAATGAAGATGGTGAAACCGGGTGTCTGCACATAACCTACTCCTCGTGAATAGCATGAAGGGGGCTGCTGAGCTTAATGTCCCTGTCTGACGGACGGATCGCCAGCAACACTGTCATATGCCCTCACTTCTTGAGACACCGGTGAGGTTTGAAATTTGACCCAGGACATTTCTGCAAAAACTGTTGATCAGGAACTTTACGCCACCATCCCTACTTCCGCTACTGGCCAAATACCCACACTGAAAATTTCATCTACCACCAGGATTCGAAGGGGTTTGCGTCTGAGTCGAGTACCACCACACAATAGTGCGTAAGCGACCACTGCTACGGAAGGGATAGGCAAACGAGCCGGATCTGGAAAACTTGTTCTCTACATAAAAATCCGATGTTTGACGCTACCTTTAAGCAATAATTTCCTGTTTGATCTATACCTGAAAATGGACAAGAGCCTGAAAGTTGTAGCACAGAATTGATTATTTTAGAATTTAGAATTAGTTATCAAGTAAATGGTGTCAAACATTTTGTTCAAATGTGTGTGAAATCTTATGGGACTGAACTGCTAAGGTCATCAGTCCCTAAGCTTACACACTACGTAACGTAAATTATCCTAAGGACAAACACACACACACACACACACATGCCCGAGGGAGAGCTCGAACATCCGCCGGGACCAGCCGCACAGTCCATGACTGCAGCGTCTCAGACCGCTCGGCTAATCCCGCGCGGCGTCAAGCATTTTATTATTAATGTGAGTACGTTGATACAGTGAAAGGTATGAACACAGCACTATGAATGTTTATTACGTACATGAAATAATTCAATCTGTATCTCTGCGTAACCTATCTTACAGAGCAACTGGCGAAACCATGGAATTGAGAGCTTTCGGATGTACCTTTGTTCGTTTTTTAATTTACTGATTCTGCCTAGTATCCCAACAGTCATCTTCTCAGCGTTAGTCATCCGTCTGTCTACTAACACGTTTCACGTAACGCCTGGTGCACTAGCGGTATAGCGCGTGCCCCGATGCCGAGAAGTCGCGGAATCGAATCCCGGTCGGCTCACGGAAATGTTCATTCTGACTTTAATCTAGTCTTCACCTCTCAATGGTGTGAGAGTTCTCCGGGGACGATACGTCGTTAGGGTTCGACAGTAAACTGTAGGTCTCCTTTCTAAAACTGGATAACTGGGCCACTGAGCCACACGAAAGTAATTAACTTAAATTATGTGATCAAAAGTATCCGGTCATCTGGCTGAAAATGACAAGTTCGTGGTGCCCTCCATCGGTAATGAAGGAAATTAGTATGGTGTTGGCCCATCCTTAACCTTGATGAGAACTTCCACTCTCGCAGGCATACATTCAGTCAGGTGCCAGAAGGTTTCTTAGGGAATGGCAGCCCATTCTTCATGTCGTGCTGCACTTAGGAGAGGTATCGATGTCGGTCGGTGAGGCCTGGTACGAAGTCGGTGTTCGAAAACATCCCAAAGGTGTTCTATACGATTCAGGTGAGGACTGTGCCGGCCAGTCCATTACAGGGATGTTATTGCCGTCTAACCACTCCGCCACAGGCCGTGCCGTATGAACAGGTGCTCGACCGTGTTGAAAGATGCAACAGTGAGAAGTAAGAAGGGGCTTAAAGCATCAATGTAGGCCCGTGCTGTGATAGTGCCACGCCAAACAAGGGGTGCAAGTCCCCTCCATGAGAAACACTACCACACCATAACATCAGAGCCTCAGAATTTTACTGTTGGCAATACACATGCTAGCAGATGACGGATAATTGCCATGCCCACACTCTGCTATCGGATCGCCACATTTTGTACAGTGATTCGTCACTCCACTCAATGTTTTTCCACTGTTCAATGGTCCAATATTTGGGTGCTTACACCAGGCGAGGCGTCGTTTGGTATTTATCGGCGAGATGTGTGGCTTATGAGCAGCCGCTCGACCATGAAATCAGTTTTCTCACCTCCTGCCTAACTGTCATAGTACTTGCAGTGGATCCTGATGCAGTTTGGAATTCCTGTGTGATGGTTTGGATAGATGTCTGCCTGTTACGCATTAGGACCCTCTTAAACTGTCGACGGTCTCTGTCAGTCAACAAACGAGGACGGTCTGTACGCTTTTGTGCTGTGCGTGTCTCTTCACGTTTCCTCTTCACTATCACATTGGAAACAGTGGACCTAGGGATGTTTAAGAGCGTGGAAATATCGCGTACAGACCTATGACACAAGTGACACCCAATCACCTGACCACGTTCAAAGCCCGTGAATTCCGCAGAGCACCCCAGTCTGCTCTCTCACGATGTCTAATGACTACTGAGGTTGCTGATATGGAGTACCAGGCAGTAGGTTGCAGCACAATGCACCTAATATGAAAAACGTGTGTTTTTGGGGGTATTCGGATACTTTTGATCACATAGTGTACTTCATCAATCATACATTACGTAACTTATTGTTGCAGAAACCTATGTCATGCACTTTTATCTGTGTAGGACGCACAGAGTAACGCCATATTTAAAGCTTATACTATGCCCGAGGTGGAACTAGAACTCGCAACCTCCAGTTTATGACCCAGGAAGGCTTCCCCGAACGTACGTAGACCAGCCTTTGCGATGATAGTTCAGTTCGTGTTTCCGATAGCCCTTGCAGATCGACCAACACCTGGCACGGAATACACAATTTTCAAATACATGTCTCCTACAATCCGAATCTTGCAACTGACGCCCTACGTCTACTAACATTTCAACTCTCTCTTTGTCGCCTGCTTCAGCTTCGCATGTATTGTCATCCTCTTACTTAATTACGTCTTCACATTTTCGATAAATAGAAAAGGTATTAATCCTCTAAGTCCGAAAAGTACTACACTCAACATTTGGTTACTCATTCATAAAACAACTATAGCTTTCGTTAATTCAAAAAATTGAAAGAAAAAGCTGTTACGAATAAAGATAAATCTAGAATAAATAGGTTTAATTTTAAGTATCTCTATGCTGAATTGTATACCATTTGTCCACACATAGACGAAAACCTTTTTTTCGTGTTTTCAGTCAAATGTTCCCCATTCCTGTTTCAGGGATGACAGACATTTCAAATACAAGACTATGCAGAATGCAGAATACAGTTTATACCGTTGGCAGAGGTGTGAAGCTCCCGACTTTCGCCTCGAGCACATGTTACAGCGACGCAGTGAAGCCAGAAGAAATGGTGCATCACAGAAATAAGTTTAAGGGCCCATGACGAGTGGTGACCTACTCTCTGACGTCGAAGAAACGGCAACCGTATCACTGGAGTTTGTCTGCGCGGCAGTTGCGTTGACTTTCCGCCCCATACCAGATTTCAGTTAGAGAACAATTCAGCATACAACAGAACAGTCCTCCGCGAGCGGCAGACTATCTCGCCCCTAGTACTCACTAAGCAAGTTAAATTAGGAACGAACTCAGTAAAAAGTAGTTTGAGTTAGTTCGTATCGGTTTACGCTGAACTTGGCATGGCGTGGAAGGTCGGTATGGATGGAGGACTGTCCTAAATACGGAATAATTTCGGGCAGATAAATGAGTATTCGTTCACGCAGATCCGATCTCTGGCTGGCAACGTTCCAGGAAAAGGAGCCCATCAGAGCGTAAGGCCAACGTTTTAATAGAGGAAAAGAATCCATTATAGCAGCAGTGAACATATAGAAATATACAGGGTAGCTTTGGCGAAGAGATGGCATAAAGAGCATACGAAGGAGATTTATTTTACACACAAAAGATTTTTTTTTCTTTTTGTCACAGAAAAAGCCACCTATTTAAACCACGGTGAGTAGAGAGAAGTAATTTTGTTCTTTACTGTGTTGAAAGCTGCGCACATCACACTAAACACTGTTGCAGGATAAGTGCTCAGGTTTTACTGTACATCAGGGCAGGAGCTGTTATTAATAAATATTGTATAACTTCAAATGACCTCTTGTTTCGTTAGTTTTAGTTTCCATTGTCGTAGATGTTAGTTTTACACATCTTTACTTCCTCCAAAATCCATTAATATCTGAGACAATCAAATCAAAACGTGACAGATGGAATAAAAATAAGTAAACTATTAAATATCCCAAAAATAAGCGCCATAGCTGTTTATACATTTATCCCTTGTACCCAGGTGTGCTCCTCTTCGTCCGAAGTAAATCGGCGTCCACGAATGTCTTTCTCCGTGGCTTTAAAAATAAGTTAATCGTACGGGGACAGATCGGAACTGCGTGGAGGACGCGTAAGGGCTTCCCAGCGAAACTTCTGCAGCGTAGTCGAAACAGTCTTGGTAGCATGTGGGCGGGCATTATCCTGCAACAGAATGATGCCGTCCGTCAACATTCCTGGGCGTGTGGACTTATGGCGCGTTTCAGTTTTTGCACAGAGCCCACGCACCTCTGTGCGTTAATTTTAGCGACGTGTTCCAGAAAGTGAAAGAGCAGTGGGCCCTTGCAGTCAAAGAAAACGGTCATCATGACTTTCCCGAAGCTCATTAGAGTAATTTTAATTACTGCATGTTGTATTGCTGTGGACGTGTAAATTACACAACAAGGCTTTAATCTTGATGGAAGGTAGAAACTCTTTTCGCAACATATTATTTATCAAAAAATGGCTCTGAGCACAATGGGGCTTAACATCTTTGGTCATCAGTCCCCTAGAACTTAGAACTACTTAAACCTAACTAACCTAAGGACATCACACACATCCATGCCCGAGGCAGGATTCGAACCTGCGTCCGTAGCGGTCGCGCGGCTCCGGACTGAGCGCCTAGAACCGCGAGACCACCGCGGCCGGCATATTATTTTTCTTGAATCCATTGCTTCCCGCACCATAGTTTGAACGTATGACAGTTTCACATGCATTCACTGTAAAAAATAAAATTAAATGAAATAAAAATTAAAAAGTCAGATGGCCAGAAGGATTAATGGAATCACCAGAAATCTTATCTACAGAAAAACACCGTTTATATAAGCAACATATTACAGTATGAAAGTAAGTGCACAGTTTATTGTGGAATATTTTAGCGCATGAAGTGTGGCTTTAGCAACGGGACGGACTGGAACTATGTGGGATACAGGTTACGATCTGGGCGTGCTAAAATCATACAGGTTCTGGATGTTGTCTGCTGCATCTCCCATTATATTTTATGCACCTGGATCTCTACATTATGAGCACTATGAGGACGATGCAGCTGTCATACAGATTGTTCCACTCATGTTCTGTTGCCGAGAGGTTGCACGATTGTAGGTCATTCACTGACACTGTCCCTGAGACAAGCCCGTGACACACTATAGTGTGTGACTGTGAATTATCCCACTGCAAATCGTTCCTGGAAGAGCTGTCGTGAAGGATAGCACACGAAGTATTAGGACATGTTTTACATAGTGTAGCCACGTCACTGTCCCTTGTGGTGACTCCGTGTCATATGCACTGGTCGTTGGACCAGCACACCCGAAGAGGGAGCGTAGTGTCATAACACATTCAATGTGGCATCGAGACACTCACCACGGTAATTCACTCACAGCCACATTCAGTGCTGTAACGCAACGTGAACTCGTCTCAAGGGACAACTTCGTCAAGTCCGCATCGCTCTGAAGTGCGCTTTGATGATATTACTGCAATCGGACGTGGTGGTGTTTGGGTGTTAGTGGCAGAAATAGTGGTGAGGGTAGATGCCAGGACATATAACACTGCTGCCACTTGGACAAGATGCTGCATCTGTCTGAGCTTTCCAACGGTAAGGGCGAAGTCCATAGACTGTTAAAATATGGATAGAATCGTGTAGGTGATGAGAAATGGGGTAATTATTTCGCCCACTACATACCAGTGCCGCTGCGCTTTATCGATGGATAGTAGCACCACGACATACTCTAAATAACACGGCGATAATTAAGCGATTATGTGCCTGTGTTGTAGCAGCGTGTCGCTTCTGACAGTAAACTGACCACTCCTTGTAAATGCATAACATTTTATTGGTGTATCACCTCAAGGTGTGTCAGTCGTTATATGAGCGAAACTTGGTACAGCCTTTTAGTAGCAGTCATGTATGAGACTACGCATAAAAGAGAAGCCCACTGTTATGGTCGCTTTGAAAGAGCACGGCCTACTTCCCTCTCCATCCTTCCCTAATTCGATGGGAGCGATGACCTTGCTGGTTGGTCTCATCCCCTAAATCAACCAACCAACCAACGCCATACACGCTAACGGCCATCTGTCTGATGCAGCATAAAGCATGATTCATCTGGCAGGGCCACCAACACCACTCAATGGACGTCCAGTTGCCGTTGTGGCGTGCAAATTCCAGCCTTCACCGCCGGTGAACAGCAGTCAGTATGGTTGCCTTAACCAGGCGCCTTCAGCAGAAGCCCATATGCAGCAACGCTCGCTGAACGGTCGTTGAGTAGACGCTGCTGGTTGTCCTGTTTTTCATCTGGACGGTCAGTCGCACGTCTGTACGCCTGTAACTCTTGTCATGGTGCAACACACTTCCCTCAGCTCCGGGTTTGGTAGCGCAGTTTCGCCATGCACGGTATATACTTCAACCACGGCGGTACTTGAACGGTTTACAAAATTAACCGCTTAGGAAATGCTTCCACCCTTGGCCCAAAAGCCAGTAATCATGCCCTTTTGGACGTCAGATAAAACGCTCCGTTTCATTTCTGCATTACGACAACGACTGCACTATTTCCTCTCACCGCCCCCCCCCCCCCACCCACCCCCAGCCCCACGCGACACGCTTCGAATACTCTGTACTGTTAGTGATGTCACATTCCGTCTGTGAGTGATTATAGCACGATGACGTCGAACATAGGTGGTGGTCACATTAAAGAGACTGGACCGTTTAAAAATGTGTGTCTGTATACCACATTTTCTCCACAATCACTGGACCTATTTGAATCAAACTTGGTACACATATACATTACTGTCACGCAACAATCGCTGTCGGGTAAAACCACATACTTACCAAATAGGTGGACGTGAGAATGCAGTGTAACCCCAGATGCACGAATACCCACACCTTAGTAACAATAAAGAACAACCGCCTTCTGCCAAAAATCGTGATTTTATTATAACGCACGACGCATTTCTAGCCCTGGAGGCCTATCTTCAGGTGCTTTGACAGTCTACATCAACTTCACAATTCGTTTAATTCTGGACCTTGCAGGATCACATTGTTATATTACAAAATGCCACATTTGAAATATATGTTTATAAAGCTATGACAAATCGGAAAATAACTTACTGTTTCCAGTAGTAGGTGTATGGACCTGGAGAATGTTTATGTGCAAACACACACTTTCTTTTAAACAGCACAGTTCAAAAAATGGTTCAAATGGCTCTGAACACTATGGGACTTCACATCTGAGGTCATCAGTCCCCTAGAACTTAGAACTACTTAAACCTAACAAACCTAAGAACATCACACACATCCATGCCTGAGGCAGGATTCGAACCTGCGACCGTAGCGGTCGCGTGGTTCCAGACTGTAGCGCCTAGAACCGCTCGGCCACCCCGGCCGGCAAACAGCACAGTTGCAGAACATGAAGTGCTTACATTATTACATACTTATTTCTGTAAGAGAAAATAAACTTCTAAAATTACTGAAAAATTTGCGATTGTTGATCTGTTTGTTCATTCAAAAAGTTTTCAGAAGCTTTTTCTATATGTAACATTATTCCTAATTGCTCTAGCAGATCAAGTTTTTTACCATTGTTTGCTGTATGGAGTATAGTTCTGTTACGGATGTCATTTAGTTTGTGTTTTTTATGGTACATGTGGTTAGCTTTTATAGATTTATCAAAGTGGTTAAATCTAAAGGCATCAGTGCGCTCTTGGTACGTGTATGGAAAGTTCTTCCTGTTTTGCCTATGTAAAATGCAGGGCAGCTATTACACTGTAAATTGTACACTCCACTTTGTTCTGGTATATGAGTGTTTACGTTTATTGTGTGAGATAAGTGGTGTCCCAGTCTGATGTTTGTGGAGAAAGAAATTTTAATATCTTGCCAGGCCCACAATTAAACGAAATGTAAAGTTGATGTAGACTGTCAAATCATCTGAAGATGAGACCCCAGGGCACGAAATGCATCGTGCATTATAATAAAATCGCGATTTGTGGCTGAAGGCAGTTGTTCTTTATTATTACGATAATAATACAGTCACGGAAGAAACACTGCGAACAATGGATAAGATTAAGTACCCATACTTTAGTCACCCAGTATTTGAGAATGAGACCACATACTGACTTGCGACAAACATTACACGTAATTTCATACCGTTACGAGACTTTTTCTCGCTTACAACCCCATTAATAATGAAAAGAAAATAGTTAATCACTTGCTACATTTTCGCTATTTTCATGAGATAAAACTGCCGCATGAAAAATGACTCTCTAGTTGATTGCTTTTTTACTGCTAACTGTTCGTGACACACTCTGCAAACAGTATTGGCATATACCACGGAATGCACTAGCTCAGTTATATCACTGTAAACACATACTTCAGGGGATATGATGTCATATACACTGAGATCTTCTAAAAACTACCGCATCATACATATTGTATAAAGTTTTACTTCTTTGCTACTAGCTCTATTCAAACCATATTTCGCAGACAGTATCCGCAAGTGCTACCGATGCATCTACAAAAATTGCTAGACGCGTGAAAGATCTCTTGCGCGCGTCGTTCGGTGATGATCGTGTGCTCTGCCGCCACTTTCGTCATGCTTGGCCTCCAAGGTCCCCAGACCTCAGTCCGTGCGATTATTGGCTTTGGGGTTACCTGAAGTCCCAAGTGTATCGTGATCGACCGACATCTCTAGGGATACTGAAAGACAACATCCGACGCCAGTGCCTCACCATAGCTCCGGACATGATTAACAATGCTGTTCACAACATTATTCCTCGATTACAGCTATTGTTGAGGAATGATGGTGGGCATATTGAGCATTTCCTGTAAAGAACATCATCTTTGCTTTGTCTTACTTTGTTATGCTAATTATTGCTATTCTGATCAGATGATGCGCCATCTGTCGGACATTTTTTGAACGTTTGTATTTTTTGGGTTCTAATAAAACCCCATGTCATTCCAAGCATGTGTGTGAATTTGTACCTCTCTATCTACATTATTCCGTGATTTATTCAGTTTTCAAATTTATACTGACTTGTTGATCACCCGGTATATTGCAAAACACTTAACATGTTGTCAAGGTCAAAGTTAGGTACAAATTAAGAAAAATATTGTCTCCCGACAAAATTCCAGATGTAAACTCACCATCTTACAAGAGGTCAATAAAGAATCGCTGGAGCACTTCATATTTAGTAAAAACAGGCTCACCAACGTAATACTATTTTCAATAAATAAGATGTACTCACACGATTATTTACTGATCTGTTACAAGATCATGACTTTACATCAGGCATTTCGTGGGGAGACAATATTTTTCTTAATTTATGGTCAACTTTGAGCGTGACAACATGCTAAGTGTCTTGAAATATATGTTTAGGACATAAAATCAAATACTAGAAAATGACATAAGATGCATAAACCTGACTTGTGCTTCGATAAACAATAATACAGTCAAATGTTTTCCTTTAAAAAATATTGTATGGATGTTGCTCAGCAACATCAAAAACTGTTTAGTCACAGAATCTACTACAAACAGGTCATGCAGCTGAGATATATGGAATAAACCCGAGGGACGAATTAACAATGCAGTAGTGCCCTGCACCATATAGTGCTTTAGTCCCTGCACACGAATTCGCTGATGATCCCCATCTATAAATAAAGAAGTTTATCGATAAATATTAGTCTCTGAGTACGACTGCCTCAGACGGGTCGTTAGACGTTTCGGCGTCGGTTGTTCTGCTTAAGGAGAACTTTTCTGAGAGTCAATATGGCCGTAGTTTTCGATTCCGCAGATCTGGCAAAGGTGCTGGTGAACATAGTGTTTCATTGTCATTTGCTTTTGCCTCTGTATAACCCTACCACTACTACTGAATTTAGTATGCTTTTACCTAAATAACAGAAGACCCTGTCTCTATGTTGTCACCTATAACCCTCTTACTAAATTTAGTTTATTTTACAAATAAAGTACGCTATGGGAGGATAGTCCTGTTAATAGGAAAAGCTAATCAATAGAGTTACCCTTTTTACAGGATTTGACTTTGTGTTGTGTCTAATGGATAAGTAAATCAGATTATTCAATTCTCTTCTTAAGATCTTACCCAGAGGTTAGAAAGAATCGCAGTATGAGTAGTTTTATATTGAAGCTAGGACAATTCAATTCCAAGATCATTTAGTGGTTTACAGTATGAAGTAACGGTCGCCAGCCAATGCAGGCAATGAAACGGTGAAGTATTGGAAAAGCAGAAGGATGAATTTTGCCTACCTTCTTGCTAGTGTTTAAGTCGCTTCTTCAAATAAATATTACTTCACGTAAACAATGCTGGTGCAGACACTGCAATTATTTGACTACTACACCTTTACGTTTTTTTAAAAGAGCAATTATCCAGTAGATAACTTTAAGGAAGCTAAAAAATTATGGCCAGCGTTGACCTGTAGAAAAGCACTTTCCATAACCAACCAACTCAAATATTAAAATAATTAGATACTAAACCACACACTTTTTATACTGAACATTTCACTTCAATAAAGCCTCTTTCTTACTGGAATTTACTTTCAAAAGCTATTACTCTTTGAACCAACCTTGTATTGTCATCTAACAGATTCTAGTAACTTTGCTTCACTCTGGCTGAATTTTACGTAAGCAAACTTTTACTATGACACTTTGCAATAATTAAGAAAACTTTTTTTAAGAAAAACAAAAATAGTTGGACTTTATTTCTCTGTAATGTGCTTAAGTATGGACGTCTTATTATTCTAAATAAAATTTTCGTTACGTCTTTCAGTGAAACATCTAAGACAACTTCGTGCAATTTTGTCATATGATGACATGATGGAGACCGTGACTGTTGTTTGAAAACAGATGTTGATGGTGTTAGGACAGCAACCAGCCACAAATTTACTTTCAGTTCCTTTATTCAAATGGTACCGTTACCGGTTTCGAATCGTTGTGATTCATCCTCAGACGGTTTACACGCTTTCTTTATGACACCTGGTGTTTTTTAGAGATTAATTGTCCTAAAATATAAATAATACATAATTATAAACCCACCACACACAGATGGTTGCGTTACAGATTTTCGTTGCATGTGACTTACGTGAAACGTCGATTTGGAGTGTTTGTTTTCATAACATTCGTCCAACAGATGTGAATACATTCCCACTGCATTCTTATTGTTCCACACGTAATTGTTCTCACTGAATACTTTAGATTTGTCACTGAGAAGATTTCTACCACGCACCACATGTTTTGATACATACAAAGAGCTTACAAACATGAGTGTCAAAGATGCTATGATGTATCGTAACATTTGACGATGATGTCATATGAAACTTCCTGGCAGATTAAAACTGTGTGTCCGACCGAGACTCGAACTCGGGACCTTTGCCTTTCGCGGGCAAGTGCTCTACCATCTGAGCTACCGAAGCACGACTCACGCCCGGTACTCACAGCTTTACTTCTGCCAGTATCTCGTCTCCTACCTTCCAAACTTTACAGAAGTTCTCCTTCGAAACTTGCAGAACTAGCACTCCTGAAAGAAAGGATACAGCGGAGACATGGCTTAGCCACAGCCTGGGGGATGTTTCCAGAATGAGATTTTCACTCTGCAGCGGAGTGTGCGCTGATATGAAACTTCCTGGCAGATTAAAACTGTGTGCCCGACCGAGACTCGAACTCGGGACCTTTGCAGTTCGTGGGCAAGTGCTCTACCATCTGAGCTACCGAAGCACGACTCACGCCCGGCACTCACAGCTTTACTTCTGCCAGTATCTCGTCTCCTACCTTCCAAACTTTACAGAAGTTCTCCTGCGAACCTTGCAGAACTAGCACTCCTGAAAGAAAGGATACAGCGGAGACATAGCTTAGCCACAGCCTGGGGGATGTTTCCAGAATGAGATTTTCACTCTGCAGCGGAGTGTGCGCTGATATGAAACTTCCTGGCAGATTGAAACTGTGTGACCGACCGAGACTCGAAATCGGGACCTCTGCCTTTCGCGGGCAAGTGCTCTACCATCCCGAGTTCGAGTCTCGGTCGGGCACACTGTTTTAATCTGCCAGGAAGTTTCATATCAGCGCCCACTCCGCTGCAGAGTGAAAATCTCATTCTGGAAGATGTCATATGTTTGGAAAGGTTCATATATTCATTTACGCAACTGTAATGCCTTTTACACTAGTACAGAGACATTCAATTTTTGGGTTGATATTGTTAAATTAAATATAAAGGTATATATATATATATATATATATATATATATATATATATATATATCTGCAGATCAAGTAGCAGATTTATATGCTACTATAATTCTCATGATGCTAAATGTAATTAAATAATGTACTATTTTACCTATACAGTAATATATATATATATATATATATATATATATACTCCTGGAAATTGAAATAAGAACACCGTGAATTCATTGTCCCAGGAAGGGGAAACTTTATTGACACATTCCTGGGGTCAGATACATCACATGATCACACTGACAGAACCACAGGCACATAGACACAGGCAACAGAGCATGCACAATGTCGGCACTAGTACAGTGTATATCCACCTTTCGCAGCAATGCAGGCTGCTGTTCTCCCATGGAGACGATCGTAGAGATGCTGGATGTAGTCCTGTGGAACGGCTTGCCATGCCATTTCCACCTGGCGCCTCAGTTGGATCAGCGTTCGTGCTGGACGTGCAGACCGCGTGAGACGACGCTTCATCCAGTCCCAAACATGCTCAATGGGGGACAGATCCGGAGATCTTGCTGGCCAGGGTAGTTGACTTACACTTTCTAGAGCACGTTGGGTGGCACGGGATACATGCGGACATGCATTGTCCTGTTGGAACAGCAAGTTCTCTTGCCGGTCTAGGAGTGGTAGAACGATGGGTTCGATGACGGTTTGGATGTACCGTGCACTATTCAGTGTCCCCTCGACGATCACCAGTGGTGTACGGCCAGTGTAGGAGATCGCTCCCCACACCATGATGCCGGGTGTTGGCCCTGTGTGCCTCGGTCGTATGCAGTCCTGATTATGGCGCTCACCTGCACGGCGCCAAACACGCATACGACCATCATTGGCACCAAGGCAGAAGCGACTCTCATAGCTGAAGACGACACGTCTCCATTCGTCCCTCCATTCACGCCAGTCGCGACACCACTGGAGGCGGGCTGCACGATGTTGGGGCGTGAGCGGAAGACGGCCTAACGGTGTGCGGGACCGTAGCCCAGCTTCATGGAGACGGTTGCGAATGGTCCTCACCGATACCCCAGGAGCAACAGTGTCCCTAATTTGCTGGGAAGTGGCGGTGCGGTCCCCTACGGCACTGCGTAGGATCCTACGGTCTTGGCGTGCATCCGTGCGTCGCTGCGGTCCGGTCCCAGGTCGACGGGCACGTGCACCTTCCGCCGACCACTGGCGACAACATCGATGTACTGTGGAGACCTCACGCCCCACGTGTTGAGCAATTCGGCGGTACGTCCACCCGGCCTCCCGCATGCCCACTATACGCCCTCGCTCAAAGTCCGTCAACTGCACATACGGTTCACGTCCACGCTGTCGCGGCATGCTACCAGTGTTAAAGACTGCGATGGAGCTCCGTATGCCACGGCAAACTGGCTGACACTGACGGCGGCGGTGCACAAATGATGCGCAGCTAGCGCCATTCGACGGCCAACACCGCGGTTCCTGGTGTGTCCGCTGTGCCGTGCGTGTGATCATTGCTTGTACAGCCCTCACGCAGTGTCCGGAGCAAGTATGGTGGGTCTGACACACCGGTGTCAGTGTGTTCTTTTTTCCATTTCCAGGAGTGTATATATATATATATATATATATATATATATATATATATATATATATATATATATTCAGCAATATGGGCTGCAAATGCTGATTTGTTCAAGTTACCAAGTCTTAATGCATCAATATGTTCTTTGTATCTAATTTCAAAACTTCTGCCTGTCTGTCCAATGTTTAAGTTTGTATATTCCAGATTTACGGTAGGGACTCTTGGAGAAATTTTAATTTATTGTTTGTGGAAAAGCTGATTGTGATATATATATATATATATATATATATATATATATATATATATATATATATATATATTACTGTATAGGTAAAATAGTACATTATTTAATTACATTTAGCATCATGAGAATTATAGTAGCATATAAATTTGCTACTTGATCTGCAGATAGGCATACTAATATTATTTGCTTTGGAGGTTGTAAAATAATTTTTGGAAATTTTACAGGAAAGGGTAGTTATCTAACTCTGTTTTTTCATGAAGGATATAGCCTGGGGTGCTGATTTTGTGGATGTGTATTTCTATTTCTTCTAATGCATTCATAGTGGCTCCTTTTTCTGCTAGATGCAAAATTTTTAAGTTGTCCTCAATGTTTCCCACTGAATGGTTTTCTTCAGCAATATGGGCTGCAAATGCTGATTTGTTCAAGTTACCAAGTCTTAATGCATCAATATGTTCTTTGTATCTAATTTCAAAACTTCTGCCTGTCTGTCCAATGTTTAAGTTTGTATATTCCTGATTTACGGTAGGGACTCTTGGAGAAATTTTAATTTATTGTTTGTGGAAAAGCTGATTGTGATATTTTTATTGTTAAATAAGTTTGCCATTTGGTCTGAAAGTGGGCCTATGTTTGGAAGAGAAGCATATTTAGGTTTGTCTTCTGTGGCACACTGATTTGGCTTGAAGTGACTGCTGTGAAGTGGATCTGTGGTTTTTGTCTGCATTTTGTTATGGAGTTTTTCTATTATTGTGGGTTTATATCCATTATTTGAGCAACTGTTTTAATTATATTGATTTCATTTTGTTAGTCTGTCACTCATTGGTACTTTTTTAATTCGGTGTAGCATCGTTCTGAAATATGCCATTTTTTGTTGGTGGGGGTGGCAAGATGAGTTGTCAATACTGACATCCGCGGTGGCAGGCTTTCTGTAAATACTAAATTGATGTTTATTGTTAAATTTGCAAATTTTCAGGTCAGGAAAGTTAATGCTTTTATTAGTTTCATGTTCAACTTTGAATTTAATATTTTTGTGCATTTTGCTTAGACCTGCTGCTAATGTATCTATTTCATTGCTTGTACCATCAAAGAGCAAGATTGTATCATCAACATATCTTCTGTAGTAGATTATTTTGTTTGAGATGTGCTGGTTGGTTGAGAAGAATTTTTGTTCTATATGGTTGATGTAATTGTCAGCCAATGTCCCAGCTAAGCTACTTCCCATTGCCAAACCATCATGTTGTTGGTACAGTTTGTTGTTGAAGCTAAAGTAATTATGCTCTAGAATAAGTGAAAGTATTTCTACGAGTTCACAGATCTCTGCAACACTAATTTTCTTATATTTAAGCATATTGTTTCTTATAATGTTAATAGTCTCTTTGACGGGGATGTTCGTGTATAGATTGACTATGTCTAGTGATGCTAATTTAGCTGTTGGTGGGATGTGGACGTCTTTAATTCAGCTTATGATGAAAATATTTATGAACTCTTTAACTTTACGATGCAAAATTGCATTTAAATTCACTCTAAAGAGTTTACACTCTTCCACTACTGACACGTAATTACTACAGGATTTAGTCCCTCACACACGTATATCTCATTAAACACACATATATCTCATTATTTAGACAAAAAAAATTAAAATGGTGTTTCTTTATATTAACTTGGCACTTCTTTAGCCTGTAAGAAAGGATACTCGGATTACTTAAACAGCAGGAAGGAACCCTATACAGGTGTATGATTACGATGAAATAACAGGGTGAACCAGTTTCTTTGAAGTTCAAGAATGATTATACACTAATAAAACACTGTTGAAATTAATGGTTCACGCTGTACAAGAGTAGTATACTAAAAATTCTTATCTGGTGGCTGTAGGGTTGGGTGTGGTGTACAACTATAGCGGCTACACTACCCACAGTACGGCCTGCAAGTATTTTGCTGTTTGGGCTCAATTTCCCTTCTTAGTACCGTTCAGTTTTACGTACAGTAGCCTAATAACTCACAGCTATGCCGTAAGCCGTTTGCAGTCTTCATCCGAGGCATTTTTGTGCAAATTTGCAGGCAATGCTTCTCCTGCTCCACAAGGATGTTGCCTCAATCACTGCTGCCTACAGACTGTATGACTTACTTCCCGCGGTTGCTCTAGGTAGCGCGCCAGTTTGCCCTTGCCACCTTTTCCACTCCAAACAGCCACTTTCTTTTCAAACATAAGTACACTGGCATTTACATAACACCTACTCCTTACAGTGTTCCTAAGCGTGACAATTTCTTACAGTTGTCAAATTTACATCAGCACGAACAGTTTATACACACAAATATTTTTAACTACAAAATGTCATCGGAAAATTATTTGACGTAATAAACAATTTACATAGTATTTTACATATGTTACTCACATACAATACAAAGAACTTCAACCTCCGGTAAAGCACATTTTAATTTACATGTACGGAAAACATATTACCAATAAGCGAAAATTTTAAAGCAAGAAAATATAAAAATTTAGAAGAACCATAAACAAATAGTGTTATATGTGGACTTTAGAATGCTATCTTGTAGGCAAACCTTCTCGTGTTGTTTTCATTAAACCAGAGAAATCAGATTCCATTCGATTGGTGGTGAGTGATGTATGGAATGCGGAAAAGAGTCAAGAATGGACATTTAATGGAGATGCTATGCGATGAAATGACTTAATTTTATGAAATATTATTATATTCAGTACTAATTTTGATTACATTACAACCTAATGCATTATTAATTTTGAGAGATTATGTGAAGTTACTCTTCAATGGAGCAGAAGAAGATGTCCAACAGAAAGCTACTCGATTCAGTCTTCGTCTCTTCCAAAATATCAGCAAGTCGATGAACACATGTATAGTCGTGTGCCTGACTTTTCTGCAATACTGTCTTTAAATTTCATTAATGTTTTCTGTTGTATTCTCCTTTTGTATAGGCAGGTAGAAAAAGAGAACAGTTGACTAACACTCACAGTCAAATAACACAACATATTACTTAGTAGTTAATTACTCTTATCTTTATAGCTCTCTCCAATGCTGTGACTGACGGGAGCACGCGTAGAATTATTTACACAAGGATACAGTAACTCGCGATTTCCACAGTAAACAAAGAAGCAGTCGAGGGCACTGAGCTGCGTGACATGGAAATTCTGTAGGTCTCACTCTCTAAATGCAGTTGTTACTAACACTGTCCGTTAGACACACCTAAACACTCTGAATATACGACTCTAACATGTGCTAGTCAGAGCCACGACGCGAAGACTGTGTTGCAGAAGTTGACTCGATCTTAACTTGAGACGGAACTGCTGCGCTCGCCCCTTGCGGCCGTATTTCAGAACCACTAGGCGGCAGTGGCGCCTTGCAGCTGCCTGGAGGCGCGGCTCGAGCCACGTCCGGACCTTCGTCGACGCCGGTACTGCGTTGACGAGCTGCGACTTTGCGCTGGTCGACTGCTGGTGTAACATAATCGGCGACCGACGACACCGCAGTTTCCTTCATTCTATAATTACATTCATACAAACAAACAGTCCGAACAGGCGTTGAAGGCCCAACGGTACCAACCGGCCGCCGTGTCATCCTCAGACCTTAGGTTTCCCCGGATACGGATACGGAAGGGCATACACCGGTCTCCCGACAGCTTGAATTACACATACAAGCATGTAAATGAACAAAGTGCAAAAGGATATACATGGGTACTCTAAATTAAACAGGCAGACACATACATTTTAGTGGGCATACTCACTCTTTTGACCTTTTAACATTTTTGCAGCAATGTGTTCCATTATGTACTGAGATGGTTATCACTGCTGATCATCCTTCTCATCTTTTCTAAACTGTGACATAATCATTTTGTTTTCTGTTCATAACGTTACAGGGAAGAAACCTCTGTAAAAAAAAGTTCGGAACACTATTAATAAGTTCTTAATCTAAGTGGCCGTGCCAAGGTAGACTGTTCTTAACAACAAAGCAAGATATTGATGTTGTTGTCTAGTTTCTATCGTAGGTTGAATTTCCGCGCTTACAACGCCTCGCACTCCATCTAGCTACATTAGAAGGAACCCGTTGAGTCCGAGGTCACAAGTTCAATCTTTAGTAAGACTCATTTGAAAGTGCTGTGTTAACACTTATGACAGGAAAAATGTTAGCTGCTAGCAGCGCGGGATTAGCCGAGCGGTCGATACGCTGCAGTCGTGGACTGTGCGGCTGGTCCCGGCGGAGGTTCGAGTCCTCCCTCGGGCATGGGTGTGTGTGTTCGTCCTTAGGATAATTTAGGTAAAGTAGTGTGTAAGCTTAGGGACTCATGACCTTAGCAGTTAAGTCCCGTAAGATTTCACACACATTTGAACATTTTTTGTTAGCTGCTAATGACTCACCATTTGCATCAGGAGGGCGACAGAAGATGGATGTCTAGGAAGTACAGAGATCAAGCTCCTATGGGATGTATGCAGTACCACACTTCGCAAAATGCATATCGTCGACATTCAAGAAATGCTCAAAAGAAATCATTAACTTGCACCATGAACTTCGAATGAAAAATGACATGATACAGTGATCACAAAGGTTCGCAGCATCAAGATCGAAGGCGAACTCCTTAGGAGGTATAGACTGTGCTCGACATTCAGCTAGGTATTCACTCTTAAAGAATGCGTACAACATGACATTGGTATAATGGGTTGGCGAGAACTGATGAAATGTGATGGGATGCAACCGAATGCGAATCGGTCGCTGGGGCCGAGCGGTTCTGGGCGCTTCAGTCTGGAACCACGCGACCGCTACGGTCGCAGGTTCGAATCCTGCCTCGGACATAGATGTGTGTGATGTCCTTAGGTTAGTTAGGTTTAAGTAGTTCTAAGTTCTAGGAGACTGATGACTTCAGATGTTAAATCCCATAGTGCTTAGAGCCATTTGAACCATTTTGAACCGAATGCGAAACAGTCTGTCGTGGAGGTTATCGTTAGACTGGCTATCCCTCAAGGCATAGCGGCAGATACTCGTATTACGGTAATATGTTTTATAGGTACGGAAAAAAGCAAACATCCAGAGTCTGAATTTGTCCAGTGGTTCCGGCTGGTATGAATTGCAATGGCACACACTTTTCAGGAGAGAAAATTTGTTCTAAAGGAGTAGGATTTTTATACATAGACCAGGAATGAAGAAATAGCAAGTTATTTTGACCAGCTATTGGTCAAAAGCAATGCTCATACCATGGATTCAGTCCTTATACACACATTTTCCCACTCTTGCTTGCTGTGACATAAATATTCCCTACTGCCCTTGCAAGATAACGCACACAAGAAAGTATATTAGGGAGTAGAGCACCTCTAACTTCTCGCAGCACAGTAAATAATTTTCCAGCCAATTTACCGTCCAGATTAACAGTCGGCCAATTGTATACGACTGTATAAAGACATTGATATTAGTTGATCTTGATACAACTGTCTTGGTACCCCTAATTTCCAGGATTTCCTTTATATGCGTTTCTTCTCCAAATCCCTGTTGGTGGAACTTGGAAACAAATCACTTACCGAACGATGCGGTAAGTTTGTTGTGTCATCTACAAATTTTCTGGCCGTTTCCGCAGTTTACTCTGCATCGTCAACTTGACGCATTGTTGAAATTTCATTGTCTTACGGCTCCCAATTCTGTAGCACTCTTTGAACTTACGGAACCATCCACTGTTTCCCTTGAAATCACTGTAATCTATGTCGTGCGCCATTTGATGTGCATAATGTAGTAGGTCACTATCATGCACAATCTGTAAATTGTATCGACCATCCTCAAAACTCACAAACACCAATTTTTGTAACAAATTGAATATCCGCAGGTTTTCTTATGCACTACGCGGTCATATTGCTACGGACTTATTCGAAATCTGTTCACAATGCTTTTTTTTACTAGGCTGGGGTTGGTCTTCCATGTACGTAATTATGTTTAGTACCCGCTCGTTGGACAACGATTGTCCTTTGCTGCGTTTACTGCGTTTCACTGGAGACGGGATTTGTGTCTCCCTGTCCGACAAGGATGGTGAACTACATGGCTCGATACCTGTTTCAATATCAATTTTACTTCCTGAGCGCGTATCATCATCGTTGTGCTTCTCATGTACATTGTCCCCACAGTCGAGCGTATACGACACCACGCATTCCACTGACTCATCGTGCAGAAAGGCTAATAGTTCATATGCCACTTCCTTCTCACTCTGCGAAATTCCTTGGGTTCTTTTTTCAAGAAGTGTCAACGTCAGCAACTGTTGTTGTTGATATAATGCAATGTTTGTTTTTTTATATTTGCCATTGCTCTGCTCTGTATTGACACCATTACCACTGCAACACTGTTGTGAGTTACTCGTCGACTAAGCAGGTCGACTTCTCTCCACAGCCTCATGCTGTGCTCACCATTGGATACCTCCAGTCCCCCCCTCTGTTGCCATTAACAGCCAAAATTGTGGTTGCTTTACTTTTCCCTCTTCATTATCGCGCCTTCCATTTACTTTAAGAAGGTTAATAGATCGTCCACTTTCTGATCGATTTCCGTTCTACTGATACGGGAGGATGTTCTCGAACTCGATCGCGAGACTGGTCTCGCTCCGTTCTGAACCTTGCAGTGCGGTATGTTTGCGAAACCTTCATCGTGCCGTGACATCTACCTTCTCTCTTTTCACTTCACATCTTCATCCCGTTTCATATCGCTTTGAGCTTTTAACCCACAGACATTTTCAATTTACCGCTCATTTCCAGGTTCTTCCTCACTGTTATAGACATAACATTGCATTTATCCATATGTAAAGAGAGATGTCACTCATTACACCCAGTGTATGTAGTATATACTGTTTGATGACGCACGGATTGTCACCTATGGAGCGTGACATGAGACATCAGGACTGACAGTAGATTTCTTTAATTAAATTATTTATTCTGGCCCGCACCCATAGAACATCAGGATCAGCGTGGTGGAGGCGTCCGGGCATTGCTGACAGCACAAAGAGTGGGGCCGAGCTTGACACCACTCGAATTCCACCGTCAGGGACGTCTCTGGCTGTAATGTGATGACAGCATCGCAGCGCAGCTGATAATCCTGCAGAGGCAGCCATGATCTCCCCCCAGCGAGCGGGCGGCTCTGTGCTCCAATGGCGGCTCCTTTTTTGACTCAGGCAGTCAGCCCTGTTCCGTGGTCGAACATCAGACTCCATACCGCATTCCAAGATGTTGCTACGGGTTTCATGGCCTCGTGGTGTAGGTTGTGATACTGAGACGAGAGTATTTTAGTACACAAATGGCTGAGCTCCAGGCTATATTCGTTTAGGGATTAAGGCACATACTCTAAACACTTCCATGATAGCAAGTGAGGAAAGGCTTAATTCTTCTGCTAGCGTATTGTTATGTTGGCAGTTGCTATACCACGCCCAGCTGGTTCTGATTCGTAATGCTTGTCGGCTACGTTTTGCTTCGCAATGCGTAACACTCTTGCCTCAACTAGTTGCAACTTACTTCCAGTCTGGCGTACTTTTTGACCGAATAAAGTCGATACTCTACACTGCATTTCCATGTGGTTGTCAAGCACTGATAGTTACTCAGAGACAACAGCATCGTTAGCTGAGCCATAGTTTCGAGCTTTCAGTGGCTTACAAGAAATATTTGCTTCTACTACAAGTAGTTTTGCAATGTCTTACTGAGGGCAGTGTACACTAGTTCACTGTAGTAACAAATGACTTCTAATTTGTTTTGAGCGCTGCGGCCGCTGTGGCCGAGCGGTTCTGGGCGCTTCTGTCCGAAACCGCGCTGCTACCTCGGGCATGGATGTGCGTGAAGTCCTTAGGTTAGTTAGGTTTAAGTAGTTCTAAGTCTAGGGGACTGATGGGCTCAGATGTTAAGTCCCATAATGATTAGAACCATTTGAACTATTTTGCTTTGAGCAGTACCAATATTCGCACTGTTTGCTTCCTAGTAATTTAAAATTAACATTTTGAATTTAGCTCACTATTTTAATTAAATTTCATTTCTCGCAGTCGAGTATACTCTACTACCCGTTACGTTAACCCATAAAATGAACAGCCGTGGGGTTGTCACCTGTAGATCAGCATTAAATAGATCCAAACTACCAGTGCCACACACACAAATACAATAGTTACCGAATGTGTGTAATAACATTAAGGTAAAGAAAATGAAGTTATCCAGTAGTAAGGAAAGTATTAATATATATTTTTGTTACCACTGTGCTTTGATTCAGGAACAAGTGGCCTGTCTTGTCGGCGAATTTCTAACAAACGACATCATGCTCCTTCCACGAAGGATAATTGTGAAGATTTTAGGAACTGAAGCAAATGGTACAACAATGTTTAGTGGAAAAATAATTGTTCAGTGTGTGGATGCAGAGTCCAGTGATTACGCAGGCGTGAAGAGACTTTCACAGGACAGAGTATCGTGGAGAGCTGCATAAAACATTTTTATGAAGACGAGGATTGACGGCCAACGGTTTTCATATGAGAAAAGTCATCTCGAACAAGAAGATTTTCAAAAAATGGTTCAAATGGCTCTGAGCACTATGGGACTCAACTGCTGAGGTCATTAGTCCCCTAGAACTTAGAACTAGTTAAACCTAACTAACCTAAGGACATCACAAACATCCATGCCCGAGGCAGGATTCGAACCTGCGACCGTAGCGGTCTTGCGGTTCCAGACTGCAGCGCCTTTAACCGCACGGCCACTTCGAAGAAGATTTTCATGCGAAATTAAAGAGGAAGCTAAAATTTTACATTTCACGGCAAATATCAGTTCATATTTTGTCACCTGACCAGTAATAAAGCCACTGAAAGCGCACTGACAAGCGGAGCGCCTTCTTCTGTTTCACTGACTGTGTATACACCGAGTGTTTTTTAACATGTGCAAAAGAAACTATTAGTGGGCAGCTCGGCCTGCTATCGCGGTTACCCATAGAACTGAGCACAGAACACCTCGTCACACAGAATTTGAATAACCTTCTGACGTCAGATCTACACTCCTTACTATAATCTGACGCTACGTAATTGCCCTGCTCGTAATGGATATCATTGTGTTCAAAAAAGTGAGCAGTATGCATTAAAGAAAAACAGGTGTAAGAATTCCATTTCTTCTTTTTTGTATGTATGAGGATGCCACAGAGTATTAACTGACTTTACGTTTGCAATGTGCATTTTGTGACTTAACGATCGCATACTTTGTTAAAATACTTGTGCTCTCATCAAATGAGATAGGGTATCATTGCCATAATAATCACCAACACACTCCATGCTACATGAAGTCTGAATTAATAAGTTTTGATACAGACCTCAGTATCCATAGCATTATTTCCGATAGAATTAAACGGGCTGCAAAATAGAATTCATCATAAACTCAAGGGCTGATGTGTAACTTTAAGGATGTTAAGAATGACGTTTTAGTTAGATGTCACAAGTCACATACAAGAAGAATGTAGTGCTGAAAGTGACTAACACTCCATGTACCTTAACAAATTGTAATGTCGACTCGTTAAGGATGTCTAATAAGATGAAACAGAGGGCCTGAAGGCTTTAATCTTTTCACGTGACATAAATGCGTAAATATATAAATGAAGTAACCAAATAAATCAAACATTTCAGACGAAAGGGTATCAAAAACTGAAGACAAAGTAGAAATGCAACCCTTGAACATTCTAGTTTTCATGGCGAAAGTTTTAAAGTTGATAGTAATTTTGCGCTTTGCTACTGGGTTCTGTTCTGTCTCTTTTACTTTTTTTTATATCTATTAATGGTCTGCCTCTGTACATGGCAATCGTTCAAACCAAATTTTCTTTTGCAAGTGATGTGTCAGTCTAAAGGACGTGGTACGTAATGAAAATAATTTAGCGAAAAGTGTAGCAGATAACAGTATACTACTGTTTACCGAAAACTGACTAGGTATTACATGCAGCAAAACATAGTCCACACAGTTTCACAGAACTCTTCTAGAAGCGAAACCTTTTTGTCATTAGGTGAGTGAATAATTAGTGAGTTCGAAAATTTTAAATTTGTAGGACTGTAGTTAAATGAAAAGATCTCTTGGAAGTGTCAGGTAGAGAGTCTTGGGGAAAAACTTAACGTTTCGCTCCATTACATATGATGGTGTAACGTTCTTAGCCTAGAAAAGGAACGATAGTTACAACAATCACGGTGCTAGGTCTCTAACTTCAAAGATTTCAGAATTGGCTCTACCATTCTCGTACATGTACTGCACCATGGGACGGGTGGTGAAAAACATGGACTCATCCAAAATAAACAGCCTCATTCATACGTAATGGGAAAGATTCAGACACGGACAACCCGATTCTGCTCATATTTGGATAAGGAAGAACTGCCAGTTATTTTGGCTCAATACCCCCCGGTTTTGAGAAAACACTACCCTTAAACTTCATAACGAGTAGTCGACTCAGAATTGATGGGCTCCATTGACGACTGAAAACAGCAATTTTCATCGTCATATATAGATACTGGAAACACCAATTTGCGGATTAGCAGTGCCTGTGTTGTTAAGAAGTGTGATGCAATGTTCCTTCGGGCATGCATACATGGGCCGGCCGGAGTGGCCGAGCAGTTCTAGGCGCCTCAGTCTGGAACCGCGCGACCGCTACGGTCGCAGGTTCGAATCCTGCCTCGGGCATGGATGTGTGTGATGTCCTTAGGTTAGTTAGGTTTAAGTAGTTCTAAGTTCTAGGGGACTGATGGCCTCAGATGTTGAGTCCCATCGTGCTCAGAGCCATCTGAACCATCTGAACCACGCATACATGTCAGAAGGAGCATTGAATCATACTTCTTAATAAACAGGCACTTGTGTTTCGTATTTATTCGCCAATAGCAGGCCCCCGACTCTCAATACATATGACCTTCCTGGACAGGAATATAAGTGACGTACGAGTGCAGGTTGTGACACATGGACGATGACAAATGAAAGTTTGGATCGGGCCATAATTCGTGCTCGAATGGGCGAAACGGTGGAAGAGGCCGCTCGCGTAAAGTGGGAAATCCGGGTTATAGTTCCAATCCAGCAGAAAGTTTCATTTCGTCTTTCCCAATATACTGCCGCTTGTGCCTTCCTTCGCAAGACTTGTGGTTCTTTAGTGGATACAAGAGCGAGGGACAGATGCGGTTCATGAACAGAGAATTCAGGTATTAATTTATTCTATATCTGATATAAAATAGCAGAAATAATAAATAACTTAGTTGCTGTAATTGCAACGTCAGTTGCTAACAGTTGACTTGAATATAGAAATATATACAGATACAAAAGATTTATAAATCTTTCACTCTTCAGTACAATGTCTATTCAGATGTCAAGCCCTGGTCACTATGAAAGTCTATAAATGTTATTCAACTGGCAAACACACAAAACGCGCAAAGCAGAATACCCCATTGCATTACTTCCAAAGCTTTGAATAGTTCACAGATTAATTATAGTTACCTGGGGTAGGAATCCCTGGCTATAACACAGTCGAAGATATTTTATATTCGCAGTTGCGAAGACGTTTCATATAAAAGTATTTTTCTCTACAAATCGAGGAAAGGAACATTTACAACTGTAGCTTATGTACCCATAAGGTAAACGCTGTTTAACAAAGTGCCGCAGGTCTAGCGACCAAAGCAACTGGAAGCCGAGCAGATTACCCTTGCTCGTTTCCAAGATGCATTCTGCAGTTTTTAATCTAAATTTTCCGTATCGAAATAGGTAGGAATAGGAGGGTTAACAAGGCAGGTAAATCACTAAGGAATAATAACAAGATAATCAAATACATTTCTCAAACTACCTGGATTACTAAAGACCTATTTTTAAACTCCGCTGTAAGAAAACAGTTCCTAATAAGACTGGTGCCAATTCATCACGAGATAACACAGACAGTTGAACGCTCTAAGTCTGTTTACAGCGTCAAGGGTGTGGTAATAAACAAAAATAATTCATGAAAAAGAAATATTTTAAAATGTAAATCGAATTCGTTTTCCGACGGATCTTCGGAAGCAACAGTGCAGTTGTATGAATGGTGTGTTCCTTAGGTGTTCCTCTTGCCACAAGCATATTTGCTTCGAATGTTAATATGACAAGTACCATTCATCTATTTGTTCGATATAAAGTGAGGACATGTTACAAAGAGAGTGAAAGAAACGTTGTAAAGCGACCAATATTAAAATTGTAATTCCTTACTAATTCAAGTCGTTCAAAACGTTAATTTGCCTACCTTGTTATTCAATAAAACAAAACCAATCGCCGTTATTTAGGTTTTATTTTTAGGCTAACAGTTTCGACGATACATTACGTCATCTTCAGGCCTGCTTCGGCCGAGTAACCTTCGTGTTACAAAACACAGCAGCACTTTTAACTGGTCTCGTAACGATTATTTCGGGCATGCGTACTCCTTGGACAACTGTCATAAACTGTCAAAACTTCCATTCAAACTAGGGGGCCAAAGATGACATCACAGCTGGTAGCCTAGAAATAAAACCTAAATAATGGCGACTGGTATTGTTTTATTGGGTATTGACCAGCCGTAGTCCCATACTCCAGACAGAAGATGGAGTTACAGTCATTCAGTACTTTGTTATTATTCCTTACTGATTTACTTGCCCTATTAACCCTTCTGTTCTTAACAATTTCGCAACAGAAAGAAATACAAATAAAAAAAAACTGCAGAATGTTTTTGCGAATCAAACACAAGTTCTCTGTTCATCAGTCCGCCTTCTTGGTCGTTAAACGAGTGACGCTTTGCTTAACCAACATTTACCTTGCGGGTACACAAGTGGCAGTCGCAAAACCTACTTTATTCGATTTCTAGGTAAATATGCGTTTGCAGGCCCCATATTAGATTACGAAAAATGCTGAGTTTTCAATTATCTATCGATTGCGTCAGATTTGAGTCGACTGCTCGAACTTTAGGGGTTGTTTCTTCAAAACGGTTCGAGAATAGGGGTACTGAGCGAAAATATCTTAAGAGTCTTTCATTTTAAGTTGTACACAGGCGACCCGCCAAATATGAGTAACTGTTATACACTACCACTCTGGTTCCATTTTCATGGCATTCCGCCATGAGTGAAAAATTTGAGCGTCAACTCTTAGAATTATAAATTTAAGTTGTAAGATGGTAAGAACTATGCCCCTTACATGAAGTCATTAAAGACCACCTAACTCACGTTGAGCGAACAGTAGGGCTGAACAAAATGACTGACAAGGCACAATCCATCTTCTAGAGGGTATAGTATGGACGTATTGGAATAATTAATGTCGGGTGATGGTTTTAAAGTAATTCACACGACATGAAAACTTTGTGGAAACGTGGACGCTAGTTTACCCCAGGGAAGTATTTAGAGTTGACCGTGGCCGGCTGGGGAACGGCGAAGGGAAGCGACAATAGGCAGCTTAGGGCTGCTCAAGCTCTGAGAAAGCGGTAACGCGGCGCGGCCTCCAGCCGCCTTAAGATGAGTGACAGTGTGGTGTCACCGCCAGACACCACACTTGCTAGGTGGTAGCCTTTAAATCGGCCGCGGTCTATTAGTATACGTCGGACCCGAGTGTCGCCACTGTCAGTGATAGCAGACCGAGCGCCACCACACGGCAGGTCTAGAGAGACGTACTAGCACTCGCCCCAGTTGTACAGCCGACTTTGCCAGAGATGGATCACTGACAACTACGCTCTCATTTTCCGAGATGATAGTTAGCATAGCCTTCAGCTACGTCATTTGCTACGACCTAGCAAGGCGCCATAGCATTTGATATTATTTTATATTGTGGTTATAAAATGTACCGTCAAGAGAGATGTTCTACAGTTGTGGATTAAAGTTAAGTATTACATCAACTACGTACTTTATTTGCTACTATTAAATCCCTTAACTGTTCCAGACCTCGCGCCAGCCTGCGTGAGCTTAAGCGCGTGCCTTTCGGCTTACTCTCATTGTGACTTGGCTGTCTTGCCAAGTCACAACAGACAGCATGGGTGGTTGACCCCGACTCCATGCTGGCGTACCGCGAAGCAGACGGAGAACTTGTATGCCTGTTGATAAATGTCCGTCGTCCCGTTATCAGGGAAACATGCGAAAAAGCCGCGCAAAGCTATGGTGGAGCGGTCAACAGAGGTCAAAATATGCGTGTTCGTGACTATAGCAACTTCACGCTGAATTCACGGTCCACAGAGTCTGAAGTAAATCAGGTGAAGAGTGACAGAATGAAATACGCTGGCCTCTGATGGGAACGTAGGACTGAGGAATCTGAAGTACTCTTCTGGGAGTCAGAATTCCGAAAAAATTGGTGTTTGTGCAGACGCTAACCTTGATGGGTGACCTGGGAGGAGCTAAATAGAAGAATTTGAGAAGAAGGGAAATTTTGTGGGAATTTGTTCACTTCCCAGAGCAGGCATTAGTTGGCGCTGGGAAGCGACGCATAATTAACGCGAGTTGCGCTGCAATTGGCGTAAGTTATTTTGCTGGAGGGGAAACCGAGGCGAAGAGCGGACTGGGAGAAGTCCCCGTAGAAGTCTTCCGTTCCCAGCTTGCCTAGAGTCCGGACGTGGCATTCTTTACTCAGCTTGCCTCGGAAAGAATGAGCATCTCTGCAGTTTAGGACCTAGCAAATGGAACGATTGAGCTTGAAGCTAGGAAGTTTTGGTTCAGCTATATACTGAGCAAGATATCTAGGAGTGAATAGATGAGCGCAGCCTTGCAGCACTACGAGGTCGGCCGACGTCAGCACAACGACGACGCTCCGCCACGCTGTATTCGGTAATATTGCGCCCTCTCCGGCCACTGATTAATTTGTTAGATCACGTCGGCAAAGTTTCCACGATGGCTTCATTGGCCGTGTATTGTAGACTTCTTCTCGCACTTCACATTACACCTGGGTCAGTCGATAGAAATTACTTTTGAGTTATCGCGCTTTACTCCACGCAAACGCAGTTTATTACCACTGCCTGATAGGAGAGTCTTGTAATGTGATGATTGAAGGTCGGAAGTTAAAATAAATTTGTGCTAATCGACTGCATCTGTTTTCAATCAAGTAGTTGAAATCCCAAGTCGCTTTCTTAATTAATTTTATGTTCAACATTTGCATCTGGTGTTCAATAGCTGAATATAACAGCAATGTGCACCCCTTTTTTATTAAAAGTGATCAATTCTGAATAAATTAATGTCAACACTGCCACCGCAGTTCAATCAGGAGTCACAGGGCCATATTACTTTTCTGTGTTATCCGATATTGCGGCAGTTTTGCACTCTCTGTTGATCTGTTAGTCAATTAGTTGGGGTGAACACACGCCAAAACCAGCTAAGTGATGGGTGGGGTGTTACAAAGTACAAACCTTCCTTTTGACATATCACTTTTATTTATCACGTGAGAGACAAGTAGCGGTTCATAGCCTTAACAGTAGCGTTCTTTTTATTGTTTACATTATTTTGTATCTCTTTTGCGATTTTTAAAATATTTATGGTCTTCGTTCTTTTTTTTTTTTTTTAAATTCTTGTCTGCAGTCTTAGAATTAGGCAGTGAGTCGTTTTTACGACCTACAGTCTGTTCGAAGTTACATTATGATTGACAGCTACGACGGAAGCAGTGGAGGGAGAACCCACGCGGAAGGCATGGCAAGCATTTCGCCATCCCCACGAGTCCTGTAGCCGCAGTAGCCACCCGTGGTTGCCAGCCCGCCACAGCGGAAATTTTGGAATTTTGTGGTAAGGTCTTATGGGACCAGACTGCTGAGGTCATCGATTCCGAAAATTACGCACTTCTTAAGCTAACTTAAACTTAGGCTAAGGATAACACACACACCCATGCCCAAGGGTGGACTCGAACCTCCGACGTGGCCAGCCGCGCGGACCCTGAAAAGGCGCCCTAGACCGCGCGAGTAGCCCGCTCGGTCACCACAGCGCTTTCCACTTGTATTGAGCTGGAGTTTCAGGTAACTTGCTGTCCCGTGTGTTCGTTGCGCCTGTTATTCTGTTTGTTATCGTTTTTATTGTTGCAAGAGTTATTATTTTATTTGTTGTTACTGTTACTGGTTGTATGGTACTGAACGATGTTAGATGGAAATTCGTCGAAAGTTATGAGCTGTAAAGTTCGACGTCGGTCTCTTGGATAGGAGATTGTCATTCGAGGTCAGTTGAGATTGAAAAACTTAATGATGGTGCGCTGCTCTGTGTTATCAAAGAATTGCTGCATGTTTGAATACAAACAAAAATACTATTCTGAAGATTGGCAAGAAAATATTCGAGAAAGGAAAGGAAGCTAGGAAACCTCGAAGCTTGAAACTCTGGGGGGAAACGATGAATATGTGGATTACCAACACAGAATCATTTTCTGAGGATGCGGTTTCTCGTCATGTTCAAGATTATTATCTCAGAAAGCAACATCCCACACCCAGTACGTTATTTGTTACCCTTAAGGAATCAGCCCTCATTCAAGGGAGTAGAACATCGTTATTCACAGTTTTGCACAACCTAGATTTTCATATCGTCATTTGTCTGGCTGTAACGTGTTAATCGAAAGGGAGGATATAGCTGCAGTGCCATACCAACTTTTAAGGCAGTTCTGTGGCAGAAATATCGACGAAATAGTGTGGCTTGCTGAAATATGGATTGATTGTTGTCACTTTGTCAAGAAGGGCTGGACTCACGACACAGGTAAAGGAAGAACTGCAATGCCTTACGGCAACTGAGACAGACTTATTCTCCTTCTTCACAAGGTTTTCTCTAAAACAGTATTTTCTTCTTAAACCAAAGAACGGAGTAGGTAATCATGAGGAAATGAACCATGCTACGTTTAGAAAGTACCTCGCAGAATCACTGATTCAAAATCTGGAAAAACAGTCAACAAGTGTCCTAGATAATGCTTCTTACCATTCAGATGTTGAGAACGTACGCACAGTGTCAAAACAGAAGGGAAAAATGATTGACTGGTTTCAGCATTGTAATTTCGATGTAAGCAATAATTTTGGAAAGGTGTACTTCATGGAACTAAGATCTCGCCATAAACCGCAGTTCCAAAAATACGAAATCTACGAATTGACAGAAACGTATAGGCAAACAACCTTGAGCCCACCACTTTACCACTGCTGTTTCAATGAGGTAGAGTTCATATGGGCCCAAATTAAATGTTACATTCCTAGAAATAATAATAAATTTACACTTTTTTACCAACGAGAGTGATGTCAGTGTATTTCCATTATCGTCATAGAAATGGAGTATAGGTGGATTCAGCTGCAAGTTTAATGTAGCTACATCATCAAATAATATTTTAGAAAGCTCTGACATTTCAATAAGAGGGCCTTAACAGCAACTAAGTCCAAATGAAGTTTGCATCAGAAATACAGGTTGTCCTATTTAAGGTAAGTTCTATCATCGCATTAAATGCACACAAATCTTATTTCTGTTCTGTTAGAAATAAGTAAGTGGATCAGAAAACTTAATAACAGGTTATTATAAACCTAGCGATCCGTAACAATAGCCAGCCGCTGTCGCCGAGCGGTTCTATGAACTTCAGTCTGGAACCGCGCTGCTGCTACGGTCACAGGTTCGAATCCTGCCTCGGGCGTGGGTGTGTGTGATGTCCTTAGGTTAGTTAGGTTTAAGTAGTTCTTAGTCTAGAGGACTGATGACCTCCCATAGTGCTTAGAGCCATTTGAACCATGTTTGAATCGTAACAATACGGTCGACCGCTTTGTATTTGACGCGCCAGCGGAAGATTGTGAGCTACATTTAACTGGCGTCATCTCGGGATAGGAAACTTTTGACAGAGATCCTGTTTGAAGTAGATGAAAATGTGGTGTGTCTTTAAGATGTAATTGCCGGCTGGGGTGGCCAAGCGTTTCTAGGCGCTACAGTCTGGAACCGCGCGACCGCTACGGTCGCAGGTTCGAATCCCGCCTCGGACATGGATGTGTGTAATGTCCTTAGGTTAGTAGGGTTCAAGTAGTTCTAAGTTCTGGGGGACTGATGACATTAGAAGTTAAGTCCCATAGTGCTCAGAGCCATTTGAACCATTTTTAAGATTTAATTATCTTAACGTGGAACCGAGTGAGGTGGCGCAGTGGTTAACACATTGGACTCGCATTCGGGAGGACGACGTTCAGGCTTCAGGAAAATTCCTGGATAGTTGCTTTGAAAGGGCACAGTCGAATTCCTTGCCCACCCTTCCATTATCCGATGGGGCCAATGACCTCGCTGTTTGGTCCCCTCCCCCGAACCAACCAACCAACGAATCTTGACGTTGTCAGCTACCTTCAATTACAGAAAAATTTCCATTACGTATTAAATTAGGTAATGTCGTCAGAAAATGCATTTTCTTAAACAGTAGGTATATCGTTTTAGTAATGTGTCGCTCCAAATAAAACTAAATTGAAAACATAGTGCAGCACCTCAAGAATACTTTGGTGCCAGTTCCATATTTATAAAAATGGTTCAAATGGCTCTGAGCACTATGGGACTTAACATCTATGGTCATCAGTCCCCTAGAACTTAGAACTACTTAAACCTAACTAACCTAAGGACATCACACAACACCCAGTCATCACGAGGCAGAGAAAATCCCTGACCCCGCCGGGAATCGAACCCGGGAACCCGGTCCATATTTATACCATGAATGGTTTGGGAGTTTGAGTCACCTGAATGAAATGAAAGATTACGGGTGAGTTCCTTGCGGGCAGGGCAATTCCGCTCCGGACCTCCACGAGTTCTTGCCGAACTGTTAGTTCTAAAGCCGCGTCTACACAGACGTTCCGGACCGCGCATAGCCTCGCCGCGCACAAAGGGCCGTTTACCATTTCAACGCGCGCGCAGCAACGGCAGCGGCAAGCGCTTTTCGCGATAATGCGGCGGTTCGCGGATTTGGCATTCCCGTCTGAAAGCGGCGGACGCTAGCGTTTGCCAATAGGTTCGTTCGAGTAAAGGTATCACAACAGAGTGAAACCGCATCCAAACTCTATTGTGCATGCGCAGCTTTGCGATAATTTTAACCGTCAAAAGCCTTTGGGTTTCCGCGAGCACGTATTTCTCGTGTTTCGTTGTTTGATCTCCTGTAGCGCTAGTTTATAGCTTTGCTCTCTTCGCGTTGCTCAAATGTTTCTGATTTAAATAGTGACACAGTGAACCCGGTTCGTATTTTTTCATGCTTATCACTATGCTTTTCGAGAATTTATTATCATTGTTAACTACAAATATTTACGTAAGTATTTTGTGGGCTGTTTTATGTGTTTCGCCTCTCTTCTCGCACTACACCTTCTCATCGAGCGAGGAGGCGCTTTGGTTAGCACACTGCACTCGCATGCGAAGGATGACGGTTCAAACCCGTGTCCGTCCATTCTGATTTAGATTTTCCGTGGTTTCCCTAAATCGCTTCAGGCAAATGCTGGGATGGTTCCTTTGAAAGGGCACGGCTGACTTCCTTTCGGTAATACGATGGGGTCGATGACCTCGCTATTTGGTCCTCCTCCCTCAAATTAACCAAACAACCAAGCTATACTGTATCGTCTGCTTGACGTTGAGAGGTACCATATTGTGCCTCCTGCATTATGCAGAAAAACGCACACACAACGTGAAATTTCACAAACAGTATTAAGTTATGGTTTGCGTGTGTGTGATTTTCTGCGTAATGGAGGCGCCACAGTATCTTGTAACCCAAGAAGACGACAACAGTGTGATATACGTAGCACAACACACACAATACTACCGTAATGTAAATATTTGGCCATGATAATGATAAATTCTCGAAACGCGCCATGCTAAGCATGAAAAAATACGTAAGTGGTGCAGTGTTTCATTGTTTAAAGAATGAATGACAGTTGCAGACTTTCCAAAAACATTTGAGTCAAACGCTCCTGCTTCCCACTTACGATAGGCACTTCTTGGAGAAGCAGTGACAAATGTTATGTTCCTGACACCAATTTTAGCATCAACATCCTGTTTTCTTTTATATATTTTGGTTATATACATATGAGGACAAATTTGATGAGCTTTTCTCATTGATTTTGGTAACACAAATTTTGTTGCTGATTGATAGTACATTACAGATAATTAGTATCAATATTAGTACACTACAATGTAGTAAATGCTCAAACATTACAAATCCTGGAAATGATCTAATTTGATGAAAAATTCTCGTTGGTTTAGTTGGAAGGGAGTGGCTACAATCTGTCCACTGGTTATGAATCTGGTATGCAGGTTAATTTCACTAATACATGTGTTACAACATAGAATGATTATTTCTACCTATGCCATCTTCTCTCTACAGTGAGCCAAGTAAGTGTGTCCATCTCATTTGTAGCAATGAGTATAGTATGTGACTCCCAATTATTGGCTCTTGTGATCGGATCCTTGTATGGAAGAGAGAAAATTTATTCATTTCCGAAGTGAAGTTAACGGAAGATAATGAGATCCTTTTGCTTTTAATACCCCTGGCTTTATATTTGCACATTTCAGCAGAAAAATCCCTCAAGGGAATAAAATTGCTCTAGGATGTATTAAATTTTCACGGGATTGAGGTGTACCTTTCTCTTAAAAGGCTAATAGGAATCTACTAAGTTTCTTCAGTGAGAATGCTACGAGACTGAACACAAAAGCTAAGTGCATACACGTGCTGATCTCTTTGGAGCAGGGTTATTAAAAGTTTTGGAGCCAGTCAGAAGAATTTCCTCTAATCAGTCGAAACTAGTTGCAAACCGTCCATTGGCCCTGACTCGAGCAGCTTTCACCTAGTCACGAACCACAGGAACTGGAGAATACCTACACTAAACACATTCGCGTGGTCCCAACCGCTGTAACTGTGCCTCGAACGAACCCAGTGACGGACTGCTACTGAGGTATGGGGCGGGACTCAACGAAAAACATGGTGCCTTAGATTAACTATACCATAAACCTAAATGAAAGACGGAGTTAGGTGGAGACTAATCAATTTTTATTTTCTTTACGATGTATTTTTCACATATTTCGTTAGTCGTTTTCTTATATCACCATAAACAAAACAAAAAAAATGGTTCAAATGGATCTGAGCACTATGGGACTTAACATCTATGGCCATCAGTCCCCTAGAACTTAGAACTACTTAAACCTAACTAACCTAAGGACATCACACAACACCCAGTCATCACGAGGCAGAGAAAATCCCTGACCCCGCCGGGAATCGAACCCGGGAGCCCGACCATAAACAGACTTGGTGATTACAATTAATGCTTGTTCCCTGTCTCATTATGTAATCGACAACACTTAGAAAATCGATCGCCCCAGAACAAAAACTTGCTGTGACTCTCATAACAGCTTTCAGTATTGTAAATTGCAGTACCTAAACGCCATTTCCTATAATTGTAATGTTGTTGCATTAATTTGTTCTGAAAGCGGTGCTGATATTCAAGACCATAAAAGTGGGTTAAAAGCTGTGAGCTATCTCAGGAAATTAACCTTGCATTGCTGCGCAGCTGCCGGCCGCGGTGGTCTAGAGGTTCTAGGCGCGCTGTCCGGAACCGCGCGACTGTTACGGTCGCAGGTTCGAATCCTGCCTCGGGCATGGATGTGTGTGATGTCCGTAGGTTAGTTAGATTTAAGTAGATCTAAGTTCTAGGGGACTGATGACCACAGATGTTAAGTCCCATAGTGCTCAGAACCATTTGAACCATTTTTGAACTGCGCAGCTGTTTCACCAGGTATCCAGTCTAGCTTACCAAATTCCCAACCAGGCTAACATTAATTATAATCTTTTAGTACTCATCTTACGATATGCTGAAATTTTAACGGAACAGTTTATATTTGGACGTTTATTTTAACACTGATCATTGTTCCGTTAAAATTTCAGCATATCAAACTTGATTCATAACTAAACTGGTGCCTTATTTAGGATTGTGTAAATGTGAGTCTGTAATCTTACGGAACACATCAAATAGGGAGCCAAGATTGTGAGACTACATACAACACTGCATTCATAAAATAACACACGAAGAACGTTGAAACATATGCAAGAGGAAATTAACCACAACCAACAGATTCAATTTTCACCCAAAGACGTTACGTTCGTAGCGCAATCCTGTCCGTCATGAAATTACCACACACTGGTATACTAAATCCATAAACTCTCTGTGAAATCTTCCCGAAAAGAATAGCTGAGGGCTACTTTGATGCTTACACCACATGCTTCACGTGGTCAACTTGGTTTACACAAAGAGTGTAACTCCACAATAATTTTGATAATAAAAATAAATTACATCGAAACGCAATTTACAAAAGAAAAACCTCGAACTGGTTACTATCGTCTTATTATTAACCTGATGGGTCAAACAATTGTATAAGCACGTGGTACTGGTCTCACAAAGTACACCCCACGTGGGTTGAACATAAAGAAAAGTTGCTATATTAAAAAATATTGTCAAGACGAGACGTTATAATCTCACGCACATTCGCATTTAAGATTGGTGATCTTAATTAAAGTTACTGATCAGCACGTGGTTCCACTATACTCACAAAGTAGTGACGAAGCAACTACCGGAAGATATTCTGAACTTCACACTCGAATTACACTGCGTTGCAATTTAAGATAACATTAGATATTTTAGAGCTAAACCTGAAATAAAGGTGATTAAATTTTCAGTTAGGCTGAACTTAAGAAATTCATTGTCCTACGGACTTAGCAGACACGCGCCTAGCCGGAGATCTTACCACTTCAGACGCTCGCCGCGGACAGACTGCCGTGGTCCCTTCCTGAGGGTGTCACAGATACAAACGGAAGTGACCAGAGAGGCAGCTTCCTATACCAACATGACATGGGACGGACAGGACCATACTAAGAATAGAAACCTCTCTGCTTTTAGGAAGCGTAGCTACCTGTTCCGACGTTGGTCCTACTGTTCTCAAGCAGACAGGCTTGTCTGCTACCATCAAGCATGCAACTAGAAATACATTTGCTTATTCATCCTCTCACACAGAAGGGAAGGGGGATGACAGTATCTTATCATACACAGTATATAAACGAAAGCGGATGTGGGTTCCGTATTAGACTGTGTGACATGAATTACATATAAACTGTGTTTTAAAGTGTAGTAGTGTGACAGATCGTTCTTGTTTAGGTGTAAAAGTAACACGTTTCACTGCTCAGTCTCCTCCCAGATAGTCAGAAACACCAAAGTAAATTTAGAAGAGGAATTTATACCGTAAATGATAACAGATTTAAGAAATTAACATGAAAGGAATCCAACAGAGACCATTCATAATGATAGCACATTATCTTTTACGTTGAAGGCATTTTTATATAACTGAAAATACCTGATAGTTGTTCTTCAGAATTTGCTCTATTAAGATTGTGTAACTCTGTGAGATTTAGCTGCTGAAACAATCAATAAAGTTGTTGTTGTTGTGGTCTTCAGTCCTGAGACTGGTTTGATGCAGCTCTCCATGCTACTCTATCCTGTGCAAGCTTTTTCATCTCCCAGTACCTACTGCAACCTACATCCTTCTGAATCTGCTTAGTGTATTCATCTCTTGGTCTCCCTCTACGATTTTTACCCTCCACGCTGCCCTCCAATACTAAATTGGTGATCCCTTGATGCCTCAGAACATGTCCCACCAACCGATCCCTTCTTCTGGTCAAGTTGTGCCACAAACTTCTCTTCTCCCCAATCCTATTCAACACTTCCTCATTAGTTATGTGATCTACCCACCTAATCTTCAGCATTCTTCTGTAGCACCACATTTCGAAAGCTTCTATTCTCTTCTTGTCCAAACTATTTATCGTCCATGTTTCACTTCCATACATGGCTACACTCCATACGAATACTTTCAGAAATGACTTCCTGACACTTAAATCAATACTCGATGTTAACAAATTTCTCTTCTTCAGAAACGCTTTCCTTGCCATTGCCAGCCTACATTTTATATCCTCTCTACTTCGACCATCATCAGTTATTTTGCTCCCCAAATAGCAAAACTCCTTTACTACTTTAAGTGCCTCATTTCCTAATCTAATTCCCACAGCATCACCCGACTTAATTAGACTACATTCCATTATCCTTGTTTTGCTTTTGTTGATGTTCATCTTATATCCTCCTTTCAAGACACTGTCCATTCCATTCAACTGCTCTTCCAAGTCCTTTGCTGTCTCTGACAGAATTACAATGTCATCGGCGAACCTCAAAGTTTTTATTTCTTCTCCATGAATTTTAATACCTACTCCGAATTTTTCTTTTGTTTCCTTTACTGCTTGCTCAATATACATATTGAACAACATCGGGGAGAGGCTACAACCCTGTCTTACCCCCTTCCCAACCACTGCTTCCCTTTCACGTCCCTCGACTCTTATAACTGCCATCTGGTTTCTGTACAAATTGTAAATAGCCTTTCGCTCCCTGTATTTTACCCCTCCCACCTTTAGAAGAATCAATAAAGTAGTATCACAATATTCAGCTTCATCTCTAAAACTGCCATTAACATTATGATAATCAAGAGAGGCATTAAGCTAACGCGCACATCACAGCGGTACCAGTTTACGTGCCTACCTACACTACAGATGACGAACATCGTAACCAATGTATTATAAGATCAATAAATTATTGAGATAATTAAGTAAGAAAATTTTTAAATGTGATGAAATTCTGGAATGCGGTAGCAGGGATAGGAAGAGAAAATAATAGGAGAACATAAGCTTGGGGGAAGGGATTAAAATAGGAAGCCACCTAGTATAATGGTGCACAGAGCATAATTTAAACATCGTTATCACTGTGTTTAAGGATCATGAAAGAAGGAAGCATACGTGGAATAGAGATTTCGAAACAAAATTTTAAAGCCTTTCCATGTGCAGATGCAGGATGACGATAATTTATTTGTTACGAACTGTAGACCTATGAAACGTCTCTGTGAAGTTGTGTCGTAAGATGCTTGGCGACTTCGGTACAACTTATTCACTTTACTACCTGATTTTAGCTAACTTCATGAACTCTTCCAGAAAGACTGAGCACTCAGGTAAAGCGTATTGAATATTATACGTGTGTTTTAATGTGGGCTTTCGGTTTTGTTTTGTGGGAAACGCTGAGTTGGTCATCGTCTGCTGGGAGCAGACAATGTTGCTTCTAGTTCGAAGGAGAGCACAGGATGACCAATTCAGGTTTCCAATACTTGAACAGAGAGGTTTACCCACCTTAGTCGAAGGCTGTTTTTATGTGTGAGGTTGGTGACGGAGGGCTACCCCTCTGGTAGCTTCCGCTGCACGGGGAGCTAGGTAATCTCTAAAGAGAAAGGGGCACTCTTCGATGAACGCTTGGTAAGTACGGATCGTAGCTCTTAAGGGAGGTTTCAGGTGATAGGAAGCAGGTTGAGTTAGGACTTCGTTATGTTTAACTGTTGAAATACTTAAGAATTTCAGCTTAGCTGAAGCGTGTGAAGCGAGTTATTCTTCTGAATGTGCCATAATTATATTTCTTTAAATAGGCGATTTTTGGGTGTTTGAGTTAAAAGTGTGGAAGTTACTTTGTTCATTTTGAACAACGATGAAGTAGAATTTCAAACGGTAAATCTGATTAAGAAAAGCTTGTTAGGATCACTTCAACCGTAGGTGGGTGTAATACTGTGTCGAAGCGAGTATGATTTTTAATGTTTTGTGGAAGTTGCTTTTGCCTTTGTGTGTCGATTTTGTGACACGTGTTTGGTAATCAATGACCCTTCTGGTCCACCACAGCACCGCAACAGGCTTTATTTTAATAGTTTGCTTGTTTAATGAGCTATAATTTCTGCAAGAATATCTGTTTTTTCGTGCGCTTTCTACAAGGCAGCACAACAATTTGATTCAGAATGCACCACGTGCTCTAGTTCAGCCGTTTGCAAGCAGCAGACTCAGTTAGTATGTTGAATAATTATCCCACAAACTCGTGCATTGGTTAAACCTCTGTCCAGAATAGTGCATGCATAGAATCGCAATACGAATCTCACTGAGATATTTTTATGGTATGAATGCAAAGGAGATGATAGTATCATTGTCTCCCAGCCCTGTTTTTTGTGTTTCTTCTTGTTATAGTTAAATTGTACTCTGTTACATTCTCACGTATTTCTTACTTAAATATTTCTAGTCAGGCACCAGTTATGTGTAGTTAGGATGTGCAACCAAATACTTAGATACAATAAATAATCTACGTGAAAAATAAATTCTGTGGTTTTGATCTTACCCACTTACTCCGATTTCCAATCCTGAATTAATCAAGTTGCTTCATGCACGACATGGTGTGCTATTTATCTGGCTACTTAAAGAAATTTGCATACTTGTAATTAAATTATTAAAGAAAATAAATTAATAATTTTCCAGCTCGGTTTTTTTCTAAATTGTTAGGAAGGGCATGGGCTGGTGCCGACCCTGAAATTCTGAATTTTTATCATTATTTGTGTGAGAGAAGCAACTAGAAATGCGAGATAACGTATATGGCTCGATGAGAAACGTCGTAAAGGTAGTAATACGTTACACCCATAGGTTGCTGATAATCTTAAAGGCATCATTAGGCAACGATTGATTGAACCACATGAAGGAATACACTATACGACGAATAAGAGGAATGAGATAAAAGTGGTGAAGATAGCGAAGGATGAAAATTATAAAAAGATACAGTAGAAATCCTTGGATAACACACGGTATATTGAATTTAATTAACAACGGACGAAAAAATAAAAATTCTGTGAATCAGGTAGGCAATAGGGAATACAGATGTATAAAAAGTGACAATAACAGAATGTCCAAAATCGCAAATCGAGCCTTGAAGTTTCCTACTAGACGTTCTTGCTTTGCGAATTCGACTTGGAAAAGATAGATGCCGTATATAGGAAAACTGAATTAAAAACCTTTGAAGCAAAGAGAAGTAACTCTACGAATATCAGGAGCTCTGATGGTAAGTCAAAACTAAGCAAAGAAGACAGGGGTGGGAGGTGGAAGGAATGTCTAGCAGTTGGGATAGGCGGGGAGGGGGGGGGGGGTGTTGTTATACAAAAAAAAGTTACAACTTGAATTCAGTTTTCTTATGATGACTGTCAAATGATAAGGTTGAATTACCGTTTTGGTCACTCTTCAATTTGTGGCCTTTTCCGTAATACATGAATTCCTTCAGGAACCAACAGAAAATGGTAGGTGACTTTTGAGTGCACTGACAGTTCCCAAAATGTGTAGAAGTCATCGATGGCAAATACATCGTAACGCAGTTTTCCTGCTCAGGTTACGATATGTTTTTTGTGCATCGGAGACTCTTCCGCGGACTTCAAAAAAATGGCTCTGGGCACTATGGGACTCAACTGCTGAGGTCATTAGTCCCCTAGAACTTAGAACTAGTTAAACCTAACTAACCTAAGGACATCACAAACATCCATGCCCGAGGCAGGATTCGAACCTGCGACCGTAGCGGTCTTGCGGTTCCAGACTGCAGCGCCTTTAACCGCACGGCCACTTCGGCCGGCCTCCGCGGACTTCAAATAGCATGTGAGAATTCTCAGCCCTGTTAAAGGAACATCGTATGAAACTATTTTTAATTACCGTTTGTGTCGCGGAAGGAGGTTAATCAGCCAAATAAATACAGTGTTTTGGCAAACAAGTATCGAATCCACCATTGTATCATAACAGCTAAAGTGCAAACTGTGAAGCTAATTATTTTGAGTGGTCCTTAATAACTAGTTGCTAGAATGGACTCAGTGAGAATACTTATCTACGATGATATATTGTCCTCCGGAGCTTATGAATATTGAAGACGATGCACAGAATATTATACTTGGTACTTTACACCACGGTTTTTTGTGCAAGGATGCGATTAGGGATGTAAAATCTTTTGGTAAAAGAAACCGACTTATCGTAGGCTATACACTGAGGTGACAAAAGTCATGGGTTAGCGATACGCACATCTATAGATGGCGGTAGAATTCGTACACAAGGTATCAAATGGTAGTGCATTGGCGGAGCTGCCACTTGTATGAAAAGGTTTGTGAGATGTTTATGGCCGCACGACGGGAATTAACGGATTTCGAACGTGGGATGGTGGTTGGAGCTAGACTCATGGAGCATTTCATTTCGGAAATCGTTAGGGAATTCAATATTACGAGATCCAAAGAATCAAAATGGTGGCGAGAATACCCCATTTCAGACGAGAATACCCTCATTTCAGGCATTACTTCTCGCCACCGACAAAGCAGTGGCCGACGTCCTTCACTTAACGATCGACAGCAGCGGCGTTTACATAGATGTTCAAATGGCTCTGAGCACTATGGGACTTAACATCTGAGGTCTTCAGTCCCCTAGAACTTAGAACTACTTAAACCTATCTAATCTAAGGACATCACACACATCCATGCCCGAGGCAGGATTAGAACCTGCGACCGTAGCGGTCGCGCGGTTCCAGACTGAAGCACCTAGAACCGTTCGGCCACACCGGCCTGTGTTTACATAGAGTTGTCATGGCTAACAGACAAGTAAACTGCGTGAAATAACCGCAGGAGTCGATGCAGAACGTACGACGAACGTGTCTGTTTGGACAGTGCGGTGAAATCTGGCGTTAATGAGCTATGCCTAATGAAACAACGTGACATCGCCTGCAGAGTCTCTCTTGGGATCATGACCATATCGGTTGGACCCTAGACGACTGGAAAGCGGTGGCTTTTTCAGATGAGTCCCGATTTCGGTTGATAAGTGCTGACTGCAGGGTTCGAGTGCGGCGCAACCCCAAGAAGCTATGGCCCAAGTTGTCAACAAGGTACTGTGCAAGCTGGTGGTGGTTACATAAAGGTGTGGGCTGCGTTTACATGGAATGGACTGGGTTCTTTGGTCCAACTGAACCTATCATTGACTGGAAGTGGTTATGTTCAGCTACTTGGAGACCTTCTGCAGCCATTCACGAACTTCATGTTCCCACACACCGATGTAATCTCCCCGGACTACAATTGTTCACGACTGGCTTGAAGAACATTCTGGAAATACGCGCTAATGATCTAGTCACCCAGATCACTCGACATGAATCCCATCGAACATTCGTGGAACATAATACGTATGTCAGTTCGTGTACAAAATCCTGCCCCAGGAACACTTTCTCGTTCATTGATGACTATAAAGGCAGCATGGCCCAAAATTTCTGCAGGAGACTTGCAACGACTTATTGAGTCGATGCCGTGTCGAGTTGCTGCATTACGCCGGGAAAAAGTTAAGTCTGACACGATATTAGGAGGTATACGATGACTTTTGTCACCTCAGAGTACATCTTGCCTCTAAAGACTATTTTAGCACTGCTGGAAAGAACAATTTGCAAGCTGGTGTCATTACATGTAGCTATGAAGTATTCTAAACATTGCAAATAAACAAAATGTCTTAAGGCAAGACGAAATAATTAATACATGCAGCTACTTAGCAATTACATTAGTTCGAACAACACGTAAGTATTACGGCGGTACTTCAGGAATCCCTAGGGTATCTCCAAAGGGAAGGCGACGTTCTTTTTGAGGAACACTACTGAGAACAGAATTTGAAGCTGGCTGCCCAACGACTCTACTGCTGCCAGCATATATTGCGCGTAAGGACCACGAAGATAAGATACGAGAAATTAGGGCTCATACAGAGCCATATAGAGAGTCGTTTTTCCCTTGCTTTATTTGCGAGTGGAACAAGAAAGGAAGCGCCTAGTGGTTGTACAAGGTACCTTCAGCCACGCACCATACGGTGGCTTGCAGAGTATAGGCATAGATCTAGGCTACATCTTTTGACAAACCAGCAAATTAGATTTGTTTTAAACTCTTTAGGTCCGTATAGAATATTGTAAATGTTAATGTGTTCCATGTCACTGTACTTTTCGTTTCACATGCTATTAAATGCCATTTAGAAAAGTTCATCGATACATTGTAAAACACTGTACTAGTTATTTCCACATCTCGATAGAAAAAAAGGTTTAGCGTATTCATCATGCGACAAAATCCGTGACTCTTAGCGAGCTATCATTTACAAAAAAAAAAACCACGTTCCGATCTCTTGAACCGTTTACGAGGTTTGAGGTTGTTACAATCACATGATTTACGACGAGCACGACGGAGTGTTGGTCGCATCACTGGCAGCTCGTCTGCCGACATGTCATTCAGTTATCTCGAGAACGGTGATAGCTATCGGCTGCTTTCAAATTTAAAAAAAAATATTTCGATATGTTGACTAAATTTCATACGCAATAATGTTTTGCCTAATATCAACTATACGCGAAATCTATACAATAACATTTCGTGTAGTGATTTTCTTAAAAGTGATACATCAATTAACAATGACGAATAACGAAAAGAAATTCAGTCCGTTATCGGACGAAGATATCAGACTGTAAGACGTGGAAAAATAAAATTTTTTCACCAGATAGTTTCTTTGAAATTGGATGATGAGTATTTCACAACGGTCACCGCGGCCGCGCAATCGCTTCGTCGAAAGTTCGTATGACCAGGGTTTGTGTGAGGCCCACGAGGGGGTTCTGTACCTGCCGTCACGCTCAGTGCAGACTCTAGGCTCGTGACGCAGCAGCGGCAGCGATTCGCCAGCTACAAACTGCGACGCTGAGCCTGCTGTGGAGCGCCACTGAGGGCGTTTCCATAGCAACTCGCCGTTGCCTCAGGCTTCTGACACAGGATTTGAGCGGGTGGAATGAAATGAAAAACTGCGAGTGAGTTCCGTGAAAGCAGCGCCGACACCGGACGCGCCGTACCGCACAGCGTTACGCACAAACGCACGGCGCCGAGCGGCCCAGGTCTGCGCAGAATGGAGCAGATGTACGGCACGCAGCAATATTCTAGTGTGCACGCACGCGCCAAGGTATATAAAACGAGAAACGCCATACAAACAACCGAGCATGGACAAGCCATTTCCTTTGGCATACCGACACAGCACGGAACTCGTTCGTTCTTGCGATTAGCAGCCCGGTTTGACTTCCACTCCAGATCTTCCAACATGTTACCCCCAGAACGGAATGCAATTGGTTGGCTCATTTTGTGGAGGTCATGGGTCCCGTCGGATTAGGGAAGGATGGGGAAGGAAGTTGGACATGTCCTTTCAAAGGAACCATATCGGCATTTGCCTAAAGCGATTTGGGGAAATACGGAAAACCTAAATCAGGATGGCTGATTGTGAGGCCAGTGTGCTAACTGCCGCACCTCGCTCGGTTCCGTACACTATTCAGGGAGAGGGGACCATGGTGTCAAACAGATGGGCATATTCTTTCATATTTTTGCACACAAACACAGAATGCATGAATAATTTTTTTGTTTTAAAACATAAAAATCGTGAAAAATTAGTCAAATGAGAAAAAAATCATACGTATGATAATACACAAAATATTGTCCCAGCTGGGTGGTGTAGAATGTACAGTGCACTGATCTAAGACAAAACAGGAAAATTAAAAATAATTGAATCCACACTGATAATCATTCAAATGTTCAAATGTGTGTGAATTCCTAAAACTGCTGAGGTCATCAGTCCCTAGTCTTAGACACTACTTAATCTAACTTAAACCAACTTATGCTATGAACGACACATACACCCATGCCCGAAGGAGGACTCGAACCTCCGGCGAGAGGGACTACGCAGTCCGTGACACCACATCATTCTGGTCAACCCCGTTCTATATCTGTGAAAAAAAAGAGAAAAATAATTATACATTCAAAGAACCAAATAACAATATCCATGAGAAATGAGTAATAATATTGTCAAAATTAAAATACAACCAGCGAGAAAATGGTGTGCTGTGTGTGCCCCTGTGAAATAATCACTAAATTATGCAAGCAATGGCATAATATTTGACAAAAGTTAACACATACTGGTTCCAAAATTTAAACAACAAACTACTGTCTCCACTTCCTGTGTCTAATTCATGATATAATAATACCAACTGTCAACAGATGTCTGTACGGTCATGTCCTGCACGGAAGATGGCATTCTGGTCAATGGACAACTAAGCCAACGATGACGTCAGGGTGACTGTCAAAAGGGATAGTGTTTGTCGGTTAGTCCCACATCCACAGTCGCTGTGTACACAGTCACAGGCAGAGAAGATGGCTACCATGCTCTCTGCAGTGGATGGCCATGGCAGGAATGGGAGCAGCACAGGGCAATACGGTACTGCCTTATGGCAACTGGAATCTGAGCGTGTTGTAGTGAGTCAAACGGTGTACACAAGTCAGAGTTGCCTTTATTGTCAGAGAACTGCTATATGTGTACTGCTGACACGGCAACACATAAGGGAACGTCTAGAGGGGAACCGTCAACATGCCACGTGAAGGGACGAACAATAGGCAAATATCGTTTTCACAGATGAGTCCCATGTGATCTGGACAGTGATTCTCGATGGATTCGCATCTGGAGGGAACGTGGAACATGATTTCGGGACCCAAACATTGGGAAAAGAGACTGATATCACGGATGATCCCTAATGGTGTGGACACGGATTATGTTGACCACTCGAACACCAATTCATGAAAGTGTACGGTAAAATCGGCCAGAGTTAACTGCTGTTAGGTATCATGACAAAATCTTGTGATCTCATGTACAGTTGTTGTGAGGCGCTGTGGGCCCAGACTTTGTATTACTGGACGACAGTGCTCGACCTCATAGAGCATGCGTGGTTGAAATTTTCTTGGAGACAGAAGATATCACACACGTGGTGTGGCAAGCTCACTCTCATGATTTGAATCCCATAGAGTACATCTGGGATGCACTAGCAACACAGGAGTAGTATGGAGATGACAGTGCTTGGACACTTTTGATATCAAACTGATATGCAAATTAATTAAATCGATCACTTAATTACCCCTAACCACGCCCACCCTCATCCCCAGATGATGTCATGTGTGTTTCTCAGCCTGCACGTGGATCCCAGTCCTCTCCCCACTCCTCACCCTCCCTCTCTCCCCCACCTACCCTATTGGCGGGAATTTCGAATTTTGGTGGGTATTTCTTTGTCCCAGGGCTGTGTTGACATCCCATCCGGTAATTCGCAGGCAATTAAAATTGCAGTGCCCTTTCTGGAACTTGAATCCTGGTCCTTCTGGATGAAAAGCACTAGTGCATCCCCCAACACATGGAAGCTGCCGAGATGCAGGAGAGGAATGATAGGTCAGTGTACTTTTTTTATTTTGCTTGAGAAACTGAAGTAAAGATCAGTCCTAATTACTAATTAATCAAGACGATTGAGCCTATTTACACAACTATATGCATAACGCTACACAAGGACTGTCTAAAGTCACAGTACAGCTCAAAAATTGACGACGCCATACTGCAGGTGTTATCCTGTTCGGAAGAAATTTCACAATACGACACAAAACTAGTGGCAGACGCACTCAAACTCTACCCTACACCTACAAGCTGGCGGGAAAAGGCTCGGGTGTAAGGTACTTTCTTTTGTATGTATTCCGAATCATAACTGTGTTGTCACACATGTAGTCCAACATAGATATTACAAACAATGTTATTTCTTAAACAATGTTATTCCTTAAATATTAAGGAGAAGAATCAATGCATTTATCAGACTACAGCCATTCCCTAGAATGTTCCGTAGGATAATGGACCGATGTCACGTGTATCACCTTCAACAGCGTTAAGGGGGGGAAAGGGGGGAAGGTGTACTTGAGAGATTTGGTGTTAGGACAATATTGCTATATTATCCTCTACATGACCAAAACTAACATAACACCAGTACTTCTTTCTGCAAGAAGAATGTTACCAGAGCTGTGGTGGTGCTACTCTAAATAGCAATAAGACTGTTACACCTCCTTTTTTCCACTGATCATGGTGCTTACTACCTTGGAAGAAGTTGTTGCCTCATTGTGTGCAGAAGGGGTGGGTGGTACCTCCATGGATGAGCTATCTCAAATATTCACATTATTTGTCAACTAATTATAAAATCTCATCTAAGTGCCAAAAATAAAAAAAAATTCATTTTATTCTCAAAATATGGGCTATGTGCCTAACCTTCCTAGGTAAAAACCGAGCTAGCTAGTAAACCGTGACGAAATGGCACTGTTGGTTCTCTGTGTTTCCTCCTTGCCTGTAGCACGTACCTTTTGAAATTCCCACTTCACGCTCTGTTGTTTCCTTACCCTAGCCAGAGGGCGCTGTGGCGTTGCTGCAGCCGGCTGCCCGCCGAGGTTGCGGGAGAGCGTCAGTCGGGACGAGGAACTCTGATTGCGGACGCCTGGGAGCGTACAGGAGGCCACGCTGTTTTGTTGATGGTTTGGCGTGACTCGTGTCAGGTGTGATGCATCGTTAAAGCCGTGATAGCAGCCAATATTACTGTCTTGGTCGCAGTTGGATCCAAGGTGATGAGGCCTGGTAGTTCATTGAAACTCCTTTACTACGGATGTCATCGGACTTAAAGTAAGACGTTTTGACCATTATTTGCGTTATTTGTAAGCAACTGGGGGTTCCGTCGTCTGCAGAAATTCGGCGAAGATTATTTGTTTCGTCGGGGTGTAAATGATTGAACAAGGAGCAGTTTTTTTAGTGTTCACTTTGAGCTCGTGTTCTGTGTGTGCTGCTTGCGAGTGTAAACTTGACTCTCACCTTAGTCTGTTGATTTTAAGTGCATCGTCAAATATTGAATCCAAGTAGTGACTTTCAATTTTTTATCTGGATTCGTTCTTTCCTCGTCACGACGTGTGTTAAATGGCAAAGTAGAATTGTAGACCTTAACTTGCTACCTCATTTACGTGGCATCAATAACAGAGCCTAACCTGTTAACTAATTAAGGCTTGTGGTAAACAAAGGTATTTAAGTACGTTGTTTTAAAATATTATGTGAAATGTGTCAATGATTTATGTTGCGCTAGTTGATTCTGGGGTATGAATGGAAGTGTTGGCACATCTTCTGTGTAAGGGACTCCTGCTAGTTTTGATTGTTTCGGAAACTTTAATTGAGTGAGAAACTAGTGTGCTTTAGTCCTGCCTTGAGTTGGGGCTATATTGAGGCTCTGGCATTTGTATTGCAAGCAGTAACATTGTCCTGTTGTTTCATGGTTGTTTTGTTCTCAAATTAGGCGTCTGCCCTAAACCTGGATTGGGCTGGGCGTTTCGCCCCTCAACATTATACTTGGGTTTCAGCTGAGTGTTCAGTCTATTGACTGTCCATCGTACGCCACATCGGTAATGGTCCATTACCTTCTGACCAGGGTTCTTGCTCGACGCTTGTCTTTAAAAATACTGCTAACCTGGTTAGCGTATTTTGTGGCTAGCTTAAATTTATCACTGTTCAATAGCCCAACACAGTTTGTCGGCCGTCAGAAGCTGTGTATGTGTTATTTATTCCTTTATTCTAGTCAATCTATAAGCATGCTATTCTTAATTTTGTTAGCCATTAAGTTGCCATTTCCTAGGTGTTTCGATGGAGTGTGACTCCTTTGAGTATAGATTCATCAGTTTCCCATTTATTGTTTTTCCACCAGTTTTAATCGTGACATATATATATATATATATATATATATATATATATATATATATATATATATATATATATATATGGAATATAATATTTTTTTATTACTGTTGAGCTGCACTTAATGTCATATTGTAAAGAAAGGAACTTATTGGAGGTTAACTGTCGCCATAAGGTGTTGTGGACAGCGCACTTTCCTGTTATTCATCTTAATGTTCTAGTCAATGTGTAAACTTGCTAATTATTTTCCCTTTAAATGGAGTGTGCCTGCCTCGATGTTACAAGTGACTGTTTCATAACCAGTTCTTTAACGCGCCTACGCGCATATTTATATTTATGGCAGAACTTAAATTGTGATCGCCTGCTGAACTTTAACTAAAGTGCAGAAAAGTGAATCGGGTGTTTATTATTGTTCTAGTGCTATTATCTGTCAAGTGTAAGACGCGACATTTTCTTGGTCTGTTATCAAGTGTTACAATTAATGCAAATTGCAATGAAGTGATGTGCTATTTTAGTTGTTCCTGTGATTTCCTATTCTGCATATAATATTTAATTGTTTGATATAAGACTGATTGAGCCTTTGTTGAAATATTGGAGGGAGGTGTGGGTGTCTCACTAGTAATCTGTGTGGAAGTGGTTTAAAACATTGCCACCAGAATGCACAGGTGCTAAGTGCCCCCTATTCTGAATCAAAATCTGAGCTATGGGCCTGTGCTGTTGTTTTTAGTTGAGGTTCGACTGTGTTCAATTTGCAGTGATTAGTCCTGTCTTTGTGTTTACTATAGTGGTTTATGTGATGGATGAAAAAAGAAAACTGCCATAGTGGCCCCTTATTGTTAGAGGGCCCACAGAACCGACACACAGTATGGGTTGCTAACCCCCTTTCAGCAGTGCGGAGAGGAAAATCACCAGCGAAAAGAAACAATAACAGACTTTCCAAATAAACACGGAACTACTTTGCCAGACAACATGTGACAGTGTTCCACCAATGGGAACTCATATGACTGATGTAGCACTCTGCTGACCTGGCTTTTAAGAACACCAACACTGGCAGACTGGACTGTCACCTCACCAGGATTCCTCATCTCTGCTCTATCCAATCCAAAGCTCACAACTGCTTCCAACTCCTTAAACTCCTCTCTGGCCTGACATGGGGGTTGAACCCCTCTACCATCCTCCACACCTAGAAATCCTTAATCCATACCGCCTCCCACCTGGATATCTGCCACCCCCCCCCCAAATTCTGAGAGTCCCTCCAGATCCTGGAGTGCCATACACTCTGCCTCGCCTTTCGTATGCGCCTCCCATCCCTCACGCAGACAGATCCTCTATGACCTGTTCCCTTTCCCTCATCTGCTCCTTTTCCTAGAACGTATCCACATCCTCTACACTTCGCACTGCCTTGATCTCCCTCATCCCGTGGGTGTTCCTCTCCTCTACAACCCCCACCCACTACTGCACCTTCACTGTTGTGTCCCCCCTACCCTCCACCTTTACACCCTTCATCTCCTTTCCTGAGGTGCCTTCCACCAACTCCCCCTCTGGGATGATACCCTCTCTCCCTCCATTTATCCCTCCTATCAACTCTGATCCTCACCTCCTTCTCCCTCCCTCTGTCCTTTTCCTGGGCTCCCTCCCCCCTTCCATCCTGTTCTTATCAGCCTATCATCTCTTTGACTCCCCTCTCTCCTCCAAGTCCTTTTGCTTTCCCCTCCACTGCCTTCTCCACTTCCTGTTGCATCCATTCTGTCCCCTTCTTTTTCTATGTCCTCTTCCTCCATTCGCTCCCCTCCTTTTCTTTTACACTCTTCCCCCTCTTTTTTCCCCTCATCAGTCTGGGTCCTCCCCTTGCCCCCATCTGCCACTGTGTCGCCTCTATAGTGCTGTTTCCGGTGTATGTTCAGTGTCGCGCGTCTTCAGTCCTTGGTGGACACTCTACAGCAGATTCAGGCAGCGCTCACAAGGTCAGAACATCACTTCACTCCCCATCATTGCAAGAGGTAGCCCATAGAGTAGATTCCATTGCAGGTAAATTGAAAACTTTTCACGTGGCTCCACCAGTGTTTCTGTCTTTCGATTGGTCTGTTGAACCATGGTCAAATTATGTAGAACAGTTGGAATAACATTTACTGGCACATGGGATCCACGACGAAAATCGAAGTCAGGCTTTCTTTTTAACAACAGTCAGTCCACAGGTGTATTGTTTAAGTTAACAATTTAACCCAGAGCAGTATCTCGCAATCTCTCATTTACCCATATTAAGGGCTGACTTTTTGAGTACTTTGATCCACAAATACACGTCACCTCCACCCTTCAGATTTTCTTCTCTTGTCGCAAGTCACCAGGTCAGACTTATTGAGAATGGATTACGATGCTCCAGGGTCTCTCCTGGGATTGTAAATTCTGGTGCGTCAACATTGCCTGCAAGCAGTCTGATGCCTCTTCATTGATTTGTAATATGGTGGTGTTTCACACACCAGACGAGGGTCTTTGGGCTGATATTTTGAAGTTACAGGACCTGTCCATTGACACCTGTCTGCCTGTCATTCATGTGTTTGAACAGTCCCACCGGTTACAACCACCGTGTCTTGATCCAGCTGCTTTCGTGGCTCGCCAGTTGCCTAGCACCAAGTAGAAGTCTCGTTGATCCGTTGGTCCATCCCATGCAGGAAGTCTTTCACCCAGCTTCCCTCCTGTCCAAACTTTTTCCAGACTCACCAATGGCCAGAGTGCCCCCATCGGCGAGCAAGATGCATGGCTTGCAGCCAAGTGGGCCATATCGCCGTGGTGTGTCAGGATTTGCAGAAACATCGAGTAGGTGCCACTCTTCCTGCAGATGCATAGTCTTGTCATGAATCGTCACCTCAGGACCTGGATGCCTCGCATTCCATTAATTGCCAAGTATTCTCCATCATTCCCGAGTGGGGTGCCCATTTTCTTTTTACCTTGGAGGTTGTGCTTTTTCCAGTGGTCTTCCAAATTGACACAGCATCATCTGTTTCTGTTGTGGATGGTGCCACATACCAACAGTTGGGCTCGCCGGCTTTATCCCCACACACTCGCCCCTTGCACAGTTTCAGTGATCACTCTATATCAGTTGATGGCGTTTTTTCCTCACAAATCTCTTACAGTGGTCGTTCCTTCAGCGCTCAGTTTTTGGTGGTCGGATCTCCTAGCGCTACTAACGTTCTGGGTGTGGACATTTTTGGTCATCTGGGTTCATCAGTGCAGGATGCGGTACAGGCGGTATGGATTCCCTCATTGGATACACTTCTCACCCCGTTGCTCAGCAAATACGAAACGTTGTTCTCATCCTCCACACTGGGGGTGAAGGGTTTCACCATGTACGTTCTGTTTCTTCCCTCTGCTGTTCCTCGTTTTTGAAGGCCCACCTGGTCCACTTTAATTCCTGAGACAGGCTCCAGGTGGATCTTCTCCACTTACAAAACAAAGGCATCCTTTCTCCCATCACGCACAGTCGCTGGGCGACGCCTATCGTGATAGTCGAGAAGCCGAACGGCGCTTTCCGATTTGTCGCGATTTTAAGGTCATGGTCAATTCTCAGTCTGTCATTGATGCCTATCCTGTCCCATCGGTGGACGATATGCTCACATGTCTTGCGGGCTCGAACGCTTTCGCCAAAATTCATTTTTTCATTGCTTATTTGCAGTTGCCGTTGGGTGAGGAATTGCAGCAGATCCTCGTCATCAATACCCCATGTGGCCTTTTCTGGTACTACCGCCTCTCGTTTGGCATCGCCAGCGCCGTCGCCATTTTCCAACGTTATTTGGAATGCGTCACAAGCCAGGTGCCTGGGGTGGCCAATTATCTGAACGATGTCATTGTAGATGGCTCGTCCATGATGGACCTCGCGGACAAGCTGGATCGGCTGTTTCAGGTTTTTTCTGAGGCTAATGTGTGTTGCTGGAAAGAAAAGTGTGACTTTTTTGCTGGAGAGGTCAGCTATCTGGGATTCACGATTGATGCCTGCGGCTTACATACCTTTAAGGAGTATGTCAAGATGATTCAAAACTTGCCTCCTCCCATTAGCGTGAGGCAACTGCAATCTGTCCTCGGTCAAATCAACTATTATCAGCATTTTATACCCCACGCCACTAAGCTTTGACACCCCTGATCAGGTTATTGCGCAAGGGTGTGTGTTGGATTTGGGACACAGTGTGTGAGCAGGCTTTCACATGTCTCAAGTCTGCTGTCTTCTGTCCTCCTTGTCTGGCCGGTTACGACAATACCCTGCCCTCATTGTCGCCGCCGATGTCTCAGATTATGGCCTGGGTGTGGTCCTCTCGCAAGTAGTAGACGGCGTTGAGATGCCGGTGGTTTTTGCATCCAAAAAATTGACTGCCGCTCAAACAAAATATAGTCAAATTGAGAAGGAAGTTTTGGCGCTGGTTTTCGCCTTGACGAAATTCTACAATTTCGTGTATTGTCGTCATTTCACATTGGAGACCGGTCTCAAACATTTGGTATCTTTGTTTCACCTAGGTGCTGCAGTGCTCACCTGGATGGCGCGCTGCCTCCAGTGGTGGGCACTCTTCCTGGCGATGTTCGATTTTGATATTGTGTACTGCACCTCTGAACGGCACGCAAGCGCCGATTTTCTGTCCTGGCTGCCTACCGGGGCGGACCGCGAGTTAGACACTTCCCCCTTGGTTTGTTTCCATGTGGAACTGGACACGGACGGAGCTCTGGACACGCTTCCTTTGGATACTGATGCGGTCTGGCAGGCCACTGCTCAGGATCAGACACTGCAAGCGCTTTGCCACCAGATCGCTGCGGGTTGGGCGACCAGCCATTGTAGCGTTCATAACGCAGAGGTCCAGCATTTTTGGGGTCATTGCCACAGTCTCTTTTTCCGCAATGGCATCCTCAATTTGCATAGTAATTTGGGCATTCCCCCAGTGGTCATACCACATGTGTTGCGCCGCCGTGTCCTCGACCTCTTCCACGCTGGCCATTGGGGCATCATCTTCACCAAGCAGCTAGTAATCCACTGACATCTTTATTGGCGCAGTATGGATAAAGACATTGCCTCCCTCGTGTTAGCCTGCACCACATGCCAAACACGACAGGCAGCACCTCCACGCCAGTATTTTTCGTGGACAGATGCAGCTGCTCCATGGGAACATCTCCATTTGGATTTTGCGGGGCCATTTCATGGTTCTCAGTGGCTCATGCTGATCGAATCCAGGTCGGGATACCCTTATGTCTCCCGCATTATTAATATCACTTCTGCTGAGACTATCAAAATTCTCCGGTGCCTCTTTGCTATCGACGGACTCCTGAAAACGATTCATATGGATAATGATCCACAGTTTACTTTGGCCGACTTCAAGAAATTCTGTACTCCAATGGAATTTCCCTCGTCCGTACTGTCCCATTTCACCCTGCGTCAATTTGCTGGGCAGAACATTTTGTGTGGATGTTCCAGACCCAACTTAATAAGTTGCTAAGCCATCACCTACTGGAGGAGGCTGCACTTCTTTTCTTGGCTATGTACTGCGCCGCCCTCCATGCCGGTAAAAGTCCAGTGGAGCTACTTCACAGTCGATCATTCCGCTCCCCCTTACCTGTCCTGGTTCCCAAGCCTCCTCTCCCTCTAACCCGCACGCCGACGCACTCCTTTCACGTCAGCCAGGAGATCTGGTTGCGGACCTTCTCTCATCCACGAGCGCGCTAGGCGCCTGTCGTTATCACCGAGATCTGCGGCCGTGTAATGCCGTTTCTCCGGTGGGCTGACAGTTCCGCCACCTGCCGGCACCTAAACCAGTTCTGCCGTTGTCTGGTGGACCACGATTTCCTGAGGGAGCTGCCAGTGCCTATTGCCGACTGCCTTGTGGCGGGACCTCCACTTCCATCTGCCTCAGCCGCTGTCTCTGCCGCCAGCTGCCCACGATGCGTCGCCGCCTCCCGCCCCTTCCGGCCACGAACCCATGGACATTGACCAGGACGCCCTTAATCCTGTGGACGTCTGTGGTGCTGTACATTTCTTTTTTCTCAGGGGGAGAAATATTATAGCGCTCCATTACTGTTAGAGGTCCCACAGAACTGACACACAAGAGGGGTTGTTAACCCCCTTTCAGCAGTGCGGAGAGAAATATAGCCAACGGACAGAAACAGTAACAGACTTTCCAAATAAACATGGAACTACATCACCATACAACATGTGACAGTGTTTCACCAATCGGAACTCATATGACTGATGTAGCACTCCACTGACCTGGCTTTACAAGCATGTCTAGACCATCAGACTGGCAGTGTTTACCAACCGCTAGGAACAGTTCCAGCCAGTACGTACACTGGCCTTAGCATTGTATTCACTCGCTGCATCATTGTAGTGGCACATCATATTTTGTATTGTGGAGAGCTGATTATGGTGAGTATTTTTTTCCATTGTCTTCTTTCCTTATTTGGTTTATTACCGCAAAATTTGTGGATTTTCTTGTTGTTCTTGCGTTTAAAACTTAGTGTATGCCAAGAAGGCGTTTTTTTTCTTTAATGATAATAAAGTGTGTTCAGATTAACTGTTAGTTCTTTTTCCTGCCGTCCGAAGGACATAACAAAAACGTCGGAAAAGGGGTGAAGGTAGTGTTTCCCAAATAAATAAAAAGCTACGAGCCGAGGTAAAATCATATGAGAACAATAAAAAAGTTGCTGTATCTCAAAAACAACATCTGGCTGATAAGATAAGTGATTATGGTAACTATAACGCCTGAGGACTAAGGCGTTTTTGAAGAACTTCGCTTAATTATGATTTTTCTGTGGCGTTTTAAGCTAACCTATGTTTAGACTATGCAGACCACGTTAGCTTCTGTTTGACTTGATACCTGGACTATAGTAGACCTACTACCTGTGCAGAGTAGCAAACAAACGGGTTGTTCGTGTCAGTCACAAATTATTTAATGCCTCTAATTCCTGTGTTTGTCCGTTGTAGGTTTCATGCCGGTGCCACTGTCAATGTAGAGACATTGCATTGGAACACAAATATATTCAATCAGTTCTACAAACTAGGTGATAGTGTTAAGCAAAACTCTTATTTGATGGGAAATGCAAGTGTATGCAGTGTTAGAAGAAGGCGTCATGGTTCTTACGAAGATCCCGAGAAGAGTTGCAGACAAGCTAGTGTCTTTTATACAGTTCCAAATGACTAAGGCGGCCATTTTCAAGTTTTCAAAGAAACCTTTCTGGAAATACACAAAGTTACCAGGCGAAGAGTGGAAACCTTGGTAAAAGCAAAAAAAAAGTGGTGATGTTACCTACACTGAACGTAGGGGAAATAAAAACAAAGAAAGGAAATATACAGCTGCTGATGTGAAATGCATTGTTGAATAGAACAAAAGTTTCCCTAAGGACGAAAGCCGTTACACAAGGGCTAAACGTTCCCTTCTATTTTTAAGCCAAGATTTAAATTACAGCAGAATGTATGAGGCTTTTGTCACGCTTTATCCAAACACAAACATTACATATTTATTCTACAAGAAAGTATTGAGAGAACACTTTCCCAAACTGAGATTTCACCGCCAAGGAAGGATACCTTTTAACACATGTGATCTGCTTAAAAGTAAAATGTTGAATGACTCATCCAATAGAGTTGTACATCGTACTTCACTAGAATTTCATCATAGACGCGCTGAAAAAGCTAGAGAAGTCATGAAGCGTGATAATGTATATTCTGCCACTGCTACAAGTGATACATGCACAGTATCCATGGATTTACAACAGGTTTTCTCTATGCCAAAATTGTATTATTACAATGCTGCAAAGTGTATTGTTTACATCAACTTTCTCGTTACAATTTGGGATTGCATATTGCAGATAATAATAAAGGTTTCATCTTTTCTTTGGCTCGAGGGCATGAGTGGCAGGGGAGGCAACGAAATAGCAAGCTGCGTGTTAAGGGGGATAAAAGTAAAATTTTCCCAAAAAAATTAATAGTGTGGTCTGACAACAGCTGTGGACAAAACAAAAATAAAATGGTATTGTTCCTATGGATATACTTGGTCTGTAATGATTTCTCTGACGAAGTTCGCCACAACTGTGTCCTCTCTGGACACTGATACTTAACCTGTGACTGAGACATTGCTCTAATTGAAAAAAGAAAAAGAGTAGAATAATGTTTAGTTTCTTTGGATCTTGTGAGAGTTTTGTTTTATGCCAATAGCAAAACTCTTTTTCTAACCACTATGATGAACTATGATAATTTTTATGACGTCTCTGAAGTAGCTAAAGAACACCTCATCACAAAAAAGTCAGAAATTTCCAAGGCTGTTTGGCTCAAGGTTTCCAAAACTAACCCAAGAAAAGTGTTTACAAGAAAACAACATTCAATGAAGTTAAATGTGGATGCAAACGAATGTATTCAAAAAAGATGATAAGATGAAAACCATAAAAGGTGTAGATCTACCCAGCTTGAACCAACAGCCAGATTGAAAACTGAGAAGAAGGAGGACTTAAAAAAGATGATACCTTATCTCAAACAGGAAAACAAACTGTTTTACCCAAATCTGACTGAGTAAACACAGCAGCTGTTTATAGACTGTAACATTGCAATCTTTTGTTTATAAAATAGTGGTAAATTAATACAAAATTTCTCTTTAAACTTTGTAAAAAGCATTTGTTTTGAAATAAAACTTGTAAGAACACAGTAACGTGCTTGATTTGTCTTTGTTCTTTAACTAGTTTGTTTGCTAACACAGCACTTCTGTAGGCCTAACTCACTTTTTATAATAATAAAGTTATTATAGAAAAAATTGTAAACAGTAGTTTCCAGATTTTAATAATAGTAAAATTATTATAATTATTGTTATTATCTTTTCCACACCCTTTTATTAGTGGTAGACTTAGCCCTATTTTTATGTTAGAGAGGCTGCCACATAGCCCTCCCTGTTCTTGTTTTGTTCCATCGACAATTATTTTTGTTGTTGTTAAATGTTTTACAGTAACTTTACTTTAAAAAATGTTTGTAGATTAACTGTCTTCATTTGTTTATACTATAATCAAAGGATATCAAAAAGGAATGCTTTCCAGAAGTTTTTTGCGATTTCCTCAAAACAGCAGTTTTAGCACTTACCACGGATTTTATTATCAGTCGACATTTATTCCTTGCTCTATATCCTAGTGAGACATAGCCACATCTGTCAAAACCGATACTACTACTACCAATTACAAACACGATTGATGCTGGTGGTGTGATTGAGGGTAATTACGTTTACGACGTAAAAAGGAATCCACTAATTTCCTGAGAGACGGAACAGCAGTCTCCGAACTTCATTCTAGTCGGTTTATAAGCAGCTTCAGCAGTGGATATACACTGACGATGCCATGCTAGCGCACCAAAATATTGTAAAAGGAAGTAATTTTATCATTTTAAAATATTTTATCATAGTGACTGGAGTAGGAATCTTGGGGGGGGTGGGTGGGGGGGTGGCATGCCTGATGTTGGACAAATATATCCTGTATTACAGTATTAAGAGCGTTGCATTCCACAAAACTAATACTTCAGGCTCTGTGTGGCATTAACAATATATCATTTTTAGGTGCAGAACCATTCAACCATAGGAATGTGCGTTTATGCTCTATGGTCATGTCTCTCATGCTGGTACCTTCCTGTAACTGACTCCAGACAGTGGTATAACCCTTCAGAATTGGTAGCACAGTGGAATTTTGTGAAATGTTTCAAACTCCATCCATCTGAAGCTCCATCACATATAAACTATACGTTTCTTCTTAACCATCTGTTACATCACCACAACAGTCTCATGTCTACTATACACCGATATGAGGTGCTACCCTCCTCGATATACACATATCTGGAGAAATCTTGTGCTTTTGGATGGATGCCATGGGCAAGATTGCTGCAGGGAGGACTGGTAAAGGACAATGTGCGAGGGATCTGTCAATCTCCGACTTTTCCCTGTGAATGCGAGAATACTCTGTGATGCCCATCCACACTGGGAAAGATGGCAAGTCGTAAACGTAAATTCTGAACTAAGATCGATGCACTGGAAATACGTTGATAACCTAATGGCAACTGTATAGGGAGCTGCCTAGTGTACTTTGGTGTACCATATATGGTGGGATGGACGTACTGCACATTCATCTAGCTGCATTCACAATCTAGTATACTGTAGCTGGAATGTAGTGGATGGGTAGTTTAGCGATGATACAGAAAATGGGAAGCTTTCTACTGTGTCATTGGTTGGCGTTGAAATTACAGACCAACTGGTATTCTTTGATGTATATGACTAAATGGATTTACTGCACAGTCATCTATCAGCACTTGCAATCTAGTATATGACAGTTGCAAAGAAGTGGAGGGGTGATTTAGCGATGAAGCTGAAACTGGGATGCATTCTCTTGTGTCGTTGGTTGGTGTTGAAATTATGGAACCACTGGTAAAATTGCTAAAATTGAACGTACTATCAGCTGCAGTGTGTATTACTATACATCATCTCATATCAACAGTGTCTTTTTCATCCCATCAGTCCACTGCTATACTGTTGATTACTACACAATGACTGATTGCTACCATTTCGTTGACATGGAGGGAGGTTTGCCAGAACACTGGATATCGACTACTTGTCACTGTGGAGCATGGTATTAAATGTAGAGGTCATCACCTTCAGACAGTTATCTGGAAGCATTCCTCAACGCTGCAGACTCGTCCTATTTCCACATTCTGCAATATCCTCCACATTTTTTTACCAATAAGATAACAGTACCTCTTTTAATTTCTACCACCATGCACGTGTTGTGAACAGCACCTTCCGGTGATGATCAACACTGGAACAGTAATCATGTACATGACTGCTAAATGAGGAAACAATACTCATCAAAATGGAATACCGAGACGTCCACCATCCCATCACTGTGGAAGATGAGATTAATTGCATAGGTCATCACCTTCGGATAGCTGGTGGAAGCGCTCTATACTGCCACAAACTCCTCCAGTTTTAATGTCTGTCACATTTTTGTCAATGAGAAACATCGCCTCTGTGTTTTATTTCTACCAACCTGTGTGTTGTGGGAGCTGCATAGTTTACAATATGTGATGTTCAGCTTTCTGCGAGCGCCAAACGATCGAAACATGTTAATGTCAGTTTAGCACCTGGCACAGACCTCGAAGTCATGGTAGAAAAAAAGAAGTCTGTGGCGGTGTCCAAAACTGTAGTCATGTGCTGCTTGGATGTTTTACAGTTGCAAAAACAATGTATTAAACTGATTATGAAGGAATAATGCAGAAACCCTCGCTTGTGATTGATAGTCTGTTGAATATGTCCTCCTACAGTACAGTCAATAAAAATTTACACAGATCTCTGCAAGTGGTTTCGAGTACTGGCCACATGCTCCAATGGAGTGATACACCTATATTTAATATATCAATGTCAACACTCAGACAGAATTTGTTTTTTCGATATATCAGAAAAGAGAGACACAGTAAAATCTTGTTGGAGGTTCTATCACAAGGAGTGCTGTAACTGATTAAAATCTGGATGTATATAGTTCTCTCAAAACTACAGCGATTTTGCTCATAAAACTAATAGAAATCGGACGTATCTATTCTTGTGGAATCATGACTGTTTTCATTATCATCACAATTGCGTGTTTAAAACAACAGGTGCAACCACAAGGCCTGTGTTATTTCATACCTCACAACCTCTAAAGACGAAGTAGACACCATTTGAATTATAGCTCGTTGTAGAACTTAAAAATGATAGTGCTGTTTTCCGACATATGATCAGATTGCGTGAACAGGCTGTGATGATCAAACTGCTTACAAAACAAGAACGCAAGAATGTGCTGTGTGATTACAAACTTTACAGACATGTCGGTAGAGGCGAATTATGGAGAAAAAATCTCAAATGTAAGTTTGCAGACGGTAATTGGTTTCGATGTAACAGAAGAGAGAGTGAGAAACTGGTAAAATCTTATACGAGTTGCTATTACAAGACAGGCTCCCACGATTTGTTTCGTAAATGCAAGTGTCATATGGCTTCGCTTTGGTAAAACGGGACTTACTATAGTGTACAAAAGAGCAACATCCTCCTGAATTATAGCATGTTGCTGTCGAATGTAAAATGATTGTGTTTTTCCAACATGCGAGCCAATGGCGTGGAAAATTGTATTTTCTAATGTTGTTTCATGTGTGTGAAATGTTTGTAACACACACGTGCATGACAGTTTATTTACAGACACTGATTTGAACATGAAAGACACTCTCAGGTCGTGTAATTTGTCCATCAAGCCAAAGGAAATTCCTTAACATAGATGTTTTTTTCTTCGGAGTTTAAATTCTCCCTTTTTCTTTACTCTGATGACGGTTTCGAAATAACAATGACATTCTGTGGTGATCGGTAGTTTTTGCAGCAAAGCAGTGCAAGTTTTTTTTTCTCAATTTTACATACAGTGGACATGTGTGAGGGGTCTGTAGCCTTATCATATGTAATCAGTGGAGGCTGAGAAAAACACATGACGTCATCTGGTGGTGGGGGTGGGCATGATGGGGGGGGGATAATTAATTGTTCAATTTAATAAATTTGCATATCAATTTGATATCAAAAGTGTCGCAGCACCGCCATCTCCCTACTACTCACAGGCTGCATCCCGTCAGAATCCACCAAACATTCTCCAAGACTTGCGAGCAGCGCTGTAGGAAAAATGGGCTTTATTGTATTGCAACATGAGATTGCAGACGTCTTTCACAGCGTGCCCCCTTCATTTTTCGGGCCTGTATTGCTGCCAGAGGTGGTCACACCCCATACTGAGCGCATTAACTAGTTGTCAGAATGTGTGTAAATCTGTTACGTTGGAGAAAACGAGGTAATTTTTGTCTATCTTTATGCACGTTGAAGTTGATTACGTCCTGTATTCCTTAAATGTTTTCTACTTTATATCACCTGATTACATTGTTTTGTGGCAAAATAAACGCAACCTTGCAAAATTTCTGTTTCTTGCTTTAATTATGGACACCAGTATATTTACATTATTTATCGACGAAACATTAAGCCCTGAAAAAAATATACTCGAAGAAAGATGATTAAATATCATCCATGGATCTGAAGTAAAAGCATAACAAGTTACAAGATTCACATCAGTTTTGATAAAAAAACATGGGGAGAAAATGATGTGGTACACAATAAACTGGGTTGGGTTACAACAATGTACAGAAACATTAACGAAGGGAATTAACAGAGGAAACAGAAAAAGTCACTGAAAGTAAATACTACTGAAACAAACTCACAAAAACACAAACACTGAAAAAAATTGTTTGCAAGGTACAATGCACTCAAAGAAATAATGGGTCGCACGCTGATCTTTTCTGTCATTGGATTCACACGTAATAATTAACAATTGAATCCGACATGAATAATCCAGTATGGCGCTGCTCTAAGTATGGAGAAACACATGCAAACAAACTGAAGATTGGGAGACGGTGACAGGATCATACTATTGTCACAGATATGGAGCCTGTGGAGTTCTATTTTGACGCCGCGTTTTCACTGCAGCACCCATACGTCTACCAGTCCAACGTCCCGCAGTATAATTCATTTGACTGACCCTCATCAGTTTACCAAGCTCTTTCACCATTAGTGATCTACCTCTACCAGTACTACAAATCGTGTCCATCGGAGAAAGTAAATTTACCACCTCGCGTGGGAGCTTTGTCCTCGTTATAGCAAGCGTGCAGTATAGAATATTTCACATGATCTCCTGCGCAGTTCACCTCCTGAACAAACGGCAGTTAGGAGGACGACTCTTCATATTGAGCGAGTTCGTGGTCTTTCTAAGGTAATTTAACCTCCGACACCACAGATACGCAAAGCTGGCCAGAAAATTCATGAAAGTTCAGCATGAGTAAATCATATCCGATCGGCCGTAAAAAAGGTAATGATCGCTACAAACATCAGTCAACGAAGAAGCAAATGTTAATTGTTCATCAACTATTAGCGTTAAAGTGTGTCACTGAGTCCAGAAATATGATACACAACACAAACTCCTCATGGTGAAGCACACAATCGTAAATCAACATTTCAATATTTTTTAAGAAAAAAAAAAGAAAAAGAAGAGAAACCATAGGTGTCACATGATATCAGATTCTGTTTTAGGGCACAGTTCTATGAAGGTTGGCTGACATGTTGGTTTGGTTCACCTCCTTTCGGTGACTCCCCTGCCTCAGAACAGGTACTGGCGTTACCCCTCGGGTTAACAACCGCTCGAGCTTCTCCGATAAAGCTATACTTTCACCTTCGCGTGTGACGTCAGGATTCACGCGACGTAGCCTTTGGTGCGAAGTTGCTGTAGAGGAAGTACGGGAGTTATCCAGGTGGTGGAACAGTGAGAGTGTCTGCAGTTGTGAAGGCAGACAGGCGTGGAGTGTGCCGGTGAGGGGGGGGGGGGGGGGGGGGGCGGCCGCCCGCGGTTCGCTCGCGACACAAAGGCGCCCCGGGCCCCTTCTGCTGCACGGCGTTGCCGGCACAGACGAGCGGGCGTCTATTTCATTATACAGCGTGGTACTCGATCAACGTGAAACAGGTGCCACACGTAATATTACATTCAAACTACGACAAAAAAGTCAAATGCCACCGCACTGGTCCACAAAAAATAAATATACCACATTATAATTACAAAAATACAAAAAGAGTGGAAGAAGATGGCAAAAGAAGACTTTACAAAATGAATTTCCATCCTCATTTTCTAAATACTAACATCAAATCGCTGTAACAAAGGAATTTGCAATCTTATAATTATCCTCCCACATGACACTGTGTGACAACAGTCAGTCAGCGGTAACAACTAAACGAAATTTATATCTTATTTCTAATCACAAAATGCAAAAGTAGTCGCGTCTCACGGTATAAAGTATATAGCGTGGCACAAGGCATAAAAGGAAACTTTATAAAGTGACTGGCTGTGCTCATTTTCAGATTACTATTAACAAATAAGGATTTTATAATCTGTTACATATCTCACGCTACATGGTGTGGCAACATTATATCAAGAGTAAGGACTAAATTTAAAATCTTGTCTAACTTAACGGCAGAGTAATGGTATAAGTGGGAAGGTGAGGAGTAAGGATTCCCCACAACCTGACTCATCCCCATACATGCTTATCTACAACTCCACTCCCAAGATAACTAACATCTGTCAACACTTATAGGGTGGCAATTATAGAACTATATGAAGTAAAATCGTCATACCTTCTGAGCGGTTTGCGTTAGGACGTTCAAACCGCACAGTCGGCCGCGGGGCATGATGGTAATTAGTATGGTTTAGTTTAGCAACGAAGCCCACATTCATTTGGACGGTTTTGTCAATAAGCAAAATTGATGCATTTGGGGACTGAGAATCCGCATTTCGCGATCAAGAAGCCTCCTCACCCTCAACGAGTGACTGTGTGATGTGTAATATCCGTTCACGGAATAATCGATGCGATATTCCTTGATGACACGATGACTACCGAACGGTACGCGAAGGTTTTGGAAGATGATTTCATCCCCGTTATCCAAAGTGATCCTGATTTCGACAAGATGTGGTTCATGCAAGACGGAGCTTGACCCCATCGAGGCAGGAGAGTGTTTGATGTCGTGGAGGAGCACTTTGAAGACGGAATTCTGGCTCTGAGGTGCCCAGGGGCCACTGGCATTGGCTTCGATCGGCTGCCGTATTCTCTGCATCTGAACACATACTACTCCTTTTTTTTGGGCTATATTGAAGAGATGGTGTACAGCAATAACCCCAAAAACATTGCTGAGCTGGAACAGCCATTCAGGATGCCATCGATAGCATCGAATTTCGCTATTCGTCTCCGCCACATCATCATCAATGACGGCAGGCATATCGAACACGTCGTTACCTAAATTCGAATATCTGTAGTGGCATTTACATGTTGAATAAAGTGTGTGCACGCAGTAGTTCGTAACTAATTTACGTTTCTTTCATACAGTTCAATAATTGTCACCCTGCAATATGCAGCACCCATTACTACTGTGGTTGGTCCCATTGGGCAAATACTATCGTCTCTCTTATTATTAACTCTCTCTAGGCACTATTACAGACATATCTACAAGAAAAATAGGCGAGTGTGCTACTGATATGATATTCGTATAATCCCTGGTTATTTCACAGCCCAAATTATGTTCTCGGTTCCTCATGATCACCTAGTTAAGTCATTGCGACATCCTCAGAATTTAGCTATTGATAACGAGAATCCATCATAATTCTCGAAGTTATCACAGCTTCAAATTTACCATTCACCAGAGATTATCACTCATTTAGACCTCTAAAACATTCATATATTTCCATGAACTGATAAAAAGATTTTCCAGGTAATAAAACAAGTGGCGACAATCTCTTAGACAATCTCTTACACTCACTGTTGGCATACTCATTTTCTTGTGTTCCATAGGTATGGTAAGTCAATATTGAACAATGGTAGTTCCAGATACATTCTCAGCTGTAATCTCGGATTTCCTTCTCTTAGCCATCCTACGCCCTACTCTGTTGGTTTTCCTGAGATACCAAAAAAAAAAAAAAAAAAAAAAAAAAAAAAAAAAATTGTGTGTGAAATCTTATGGGACTTAACTGCTAAGGTCATCAGTCCCTAAGCTTACACACTACTTAACCTAAATTATCCTAAGGATAAACACAAACACCCATGCCCGAGGGAGGACTCGAACCTCCTCCGGGACCAGCCGCACAGTCCATGACTGCAGCGCCTGAGTTCGCCCAGCTAATCCCTCGCGGCTCCTGAGATATCATTTCAGATGAGTTCAGATTAACTGTTTTCTTCTGAAAAAACTAATTTAAACACATACGTCATAAGTGCAGCACGGCCCTTCCCGCGTCCGTCAAATAAATAAACTGAGCACAATGCACCTTTGCAGTTGGCTATTCCCTATACCCTGAAGCTTCCTCGTACAAGCCATGAAGCATCATCTCCCACAAAAGGAGATAACTTACTCTAGAAACTGACTGAATGCAGCACTTCCTACCTCAAAGATTCACCGAGAACTAGATATTTTGAACCATCCGCTCAAGAAAGTGAAAACAGCTAGCGTAAAAGTTGTAAGTAGGCTGTTTAGGTTTTTATATTGGTAACGCCATGTAGCGCTCTGTATGAAAATCACAGACTGCACACAGCACAGCTAGTGATTTTTATACAGAGCGCTACGTGGCGTTGCCAAAACACCACTAATTCAACATCACTATATTTGAGCGTATCTTCAATCATTCGCCACTGGACTGAACTGCCATCTGTTTGTAGTCCTTTTATTTCTTCATGCTCGGCACACGATATACACTGAATGACCTCTTGGTTCGAATTGTCTCGTGTTCTACTACGTTTGGGTGAATAATTTTTCGCACTCTGAAAGGACCGCAATACACCTAAAAACTTTCTACACGGGAACCTATGTTTATGCGATAGCTGGAGGGAATTCAACAACACTTACTCATTCATACATGCCTCGAATACACTTTCGTTAATTGCTGAATCATAAGATTTGATATTGAGAACACACTGTGACGTCATACTTCTAACACGTAATGTATTGAGTAAGAAACTACATAATAACTCTTCTCCTTACTCAATAAATTCTCTCTGATTACTTCAGATTCTATGCACAAATAAAATGGGTACTCCTATTCCACAGCAAGGATAACGCAGTCGAACTTCCGTAACTTAACTACATGCTTGGCTCACATCCTTTCCATGCGTCACATTTAGACCAGTGTCGGGGCCACGAATCTCGACAATGCTTGCCAAGGTTTTGTGACTTCTCTGTGTTACATCCTTTCATCAAAACGATTACGTGAAGTCCAGTTATTTCTACGTGAATCCCTCTTCCACCGCGGACCATTCGATCGTGGTAGGCGCCACAGTGGCCAGTCTCTACGCCCTTCAGAATGACGTGCGGTTGTCGGCTGGCTCCTATCTGCCTGTACAGCGGCGCGCACTTCGCTACCCTTTTCATAGGCGATTTCCCCCAGTAGCAGCTGGAATACCCTGATATCGCTCATACCTCTGCTCATTCCTACGGCTTGCGAGGTGCCGGGGCTAGCAGTGTATTTAACACTAAATTCTACTAGAATCCACATATGAAAATGATGCTCTAAGCCCCCCCCCCCTATTCTAACTCCGACTTTTGCTGTTGCACAAGGATAACAGTGGAGTAGAAGAGAGTTTGGCACCTGCAATAATTTAATTTGATAAATAAGTTAAATAAACGAAGGTTTCTTTAACATAGTGAGGAATGATAGGGTTGCTCTACCGATTAACAGAATGAAAGTTCTCTCCAAGATAACAATATGATTTATTAAGACTAGACACAAAATAATAAACAAGAACACATGAAACATTTACAATACATCAAATTGGCTCAAATTGGATACTCAAACAAACGCTGTGAATGTGAAGTTGTCCCTAAACTAGATTGTGAGGATTATGACGAAGTGGTATGTGGAGCCAATTCCTTGCAACTCAAATCTTAAGAGAAAACACATAGCCAACCCAACATTAATTGCTGCTACTCAAGACAGAACAAAGTTAGAAAAAGACGAACAGGCGCGCTCTGCTGAGCTCTGATTATCACCTAGGAAAATCCCTATCTGCCGGTGCTGCGGACATACATTACCAAACTGTCTTCTTAACTGCCAGAACACGATCTGGTGTACCGGAGGCGAAGGCTGGTTGCTTCGACGTCCTCGACCGAAAGGCGAGAGCCGACTACCCAGAGCACCCGTACAGGCCGAACACCGAACATTCCCGCCCCCACCACAGTGGCCGTGGTTAAACGTTCCAATCAGCAACTCGAAAACCGGCGGAAAATTCCACTCCATTGCCGGAGCACTACCATTCCACCAATGGAGATTCTTGGCGCCAATTTCTGCGCTGATTTTGCTACGTCATGGAGCTATGCCCTGAGCAAGCCAATCACAGTTACTATTTTGCAGAAAGCGCGGGAATTTTCCCGCCACAACTGCCTGGGTACACAAGTCATTCCCACGCCTCGCTGGTAGCCCGCCAGAAAGTGTTTTCGCTAAGATTCTGCGAAGTAACGGAACCTCTAGCCCAGCCGCTACTTCAGACCCCTCTGGGCGTGTCTTTTGACAATATCGGCGTCTGCAAAGCATTCATTCGACTTCCTCACACCCATCGGCTTAACCCTCTCCAGGTCAGAAGTGCCTGCCTGTCACCAGACCACCCGGGTGACGAGAGACACTGCGTGGGAAGTCCGCGTGTGAAGGAATAGCAACTTTTCACCGCATGCAATTAGAAAGGAGAATCGTAAGATAGAAATATGAGAGGGGGTCATGCCACCTCTCATTGCCCCTACGCCATTTTAGATTGTAATTGGTGAGCGGTTGGCTCACTTAGGAGCAAGGTAGTGAGTCAATCGCCCAAGAACAATCTCGCAAACTGACTCCACATGCCGCACTCTATAAAGGAAATCACTGCAACTGAAAAATGCAGCTCATAGAGGGAGGATTATTTATGATGTAGCCAACTTCACCTTCTTAATATGGAACACTAACACTCACATCACACATCCATACCCAGGAAGCCCCTTCCAAACACCGATTCACACAGATATTCACGCTCTAAATATGGCCCGGGCATGTGAGACAAATATGGAGCAGTTTCTTCTTTACAATCAGAGTTGGAGTGCTCTGCAATTAAATGCCCAAGGTGTTACAACAATTTGAATCACTAAACTAACCTGAACTCACTCACACATGATACTATTTAAGTTAACAATCTCTTTGTGAGCTTACAGAACCTAATTACAACCTCCGACTCATTCTGTCTCCCTGCAGCAAGAATAACCTTTACAAAATGTTCCCTGAACTGATGGACCATTCACAATGACAGTGGTGGTATCTGCTTCAGTTTATGGGGACTTCAGGCACACTGTTTGCATACACACAACAATAAATATAAAATACAAAAAAAACATGGTGTGGAGAACAATACAGTAATTTGTAATAAGAATTACAGTGTAAAACACAACACATACATGGCATAACATACATTACAAAAACAACACTAGAGAAAGAAATTTAAGAAAGAAAAGAAAGAAAAAGAACAAGGTTCATGGGGCATCAAGTTGTGCATGCACATTGCACAATGTTCACGACTGTGCTGAGAATGAGACACTAAATCACATTGTTAGAAATATTCGAAGCACTTCACAAATTACACATTACTGACATCACATAGGTCTAAGCGTTGGGTGTTGTTGCTACGTTGTTGCAAGGGCAATAGGGTATGCTGGAGCATCTGCAGTACTCTGCTGAGATTGGACCAAGACCCACGCATATGATGACGGCAGTATGGTAGGAAGACACAGTGATAGGCTCTCCTCACGTCGATTAATTGTCTCTGAGGTCTACTTGTTGGGATACATCATGAGTCTAGGCCTCTTCTCTCGCTGGGCAGTACTTTATGTTTCCCAATATTGCAGTTCGACGAGGGTTGATGGCACGTGGAGTGACTCCACAAGTGTGTGAGGTCATCCATACAGGATCGAACTAGGAGCGACGATTGCTAAAACTGCTCTCTAATAGAGAGGAGAAGTTAGAAATGAGACCATACATTTGTTAGTGTGGCACGATACTGCTTTGTGTATGCAGATCCGCCAGTGCTAGTGAGTTGTAAAAACGCAAACAGGTGAGTATATAGAGTCCCTTTCTGTCCTGAGGCCCATGGGGCGCAGGTTCTGACACGATATGTGATCTTCTTCGTGTACTCACGACAACGTGGTCTGCCGCAGGGAATCCCTCCAAACGGCTGCCGCGTCCAGAGAGCTAGCAGGCTGTCGCGTGTGGGTCGCGTGTCAGTGTCAACGGCCAGCCTCACTTTCGCTTGTGGCCCGGCGAGGATCCCGCGTAATCCCTCAGGTATACGGCCCGGTGACTGTCAGCTTGTAGTACCGGATGTTCTCGCGCCCTTCACGTCAGGTAGCGCGCTGACGCTTTCTTCTTGCAGGTAGCCGATGACCTCCGTCTGGCCTCTGCATTGCCACGATCCCCGTCATCTGCACAATTCTTACAAAAATCTTATGCCTAAATTTTCCCCATGACCTTCTATGTTATAATAAATTTACATCACGATACATTGATGGTCTGTCATTTCAGACACTCTAATTTTAATTTTATAGTTATTTATCTGTAGCTATCATAACAAAAATCATGGAAATAATTTATCTTGATATTTGTGTAGAGACCAATCTCACTATTGTACATGGTGTGTGACGCTATATTGGATGAAGAACTAAATGTGCGGGCCCGCACTAATATTACTATTAATTATATAGATCGACAGTAGACATGCTCAAGAATTGACTTCCATTTGCCAACGATCTACATTCTATGTCTTTTAATTCAATTACGTTGTTATGCAGGTCTAAGTTTTACTGTGCTATAAGGAACATGCAACTATGCTAATTTCGCTCGCCCGTCGTCCCTCCATCTCGGGTCTGTGGTTTGGTGACCTGAAAAATAGCATCTCAACAGGCGCGCGCCACACTTGTGGTAGAAAACACCCACAATAATAATCTAGTTATTGTTAAATCCTACAGTTTAACTTATCCTAGTATATCGTACTTTCTCTTTTATTTATTTATTTATTTATTTTATTTTTTTTTATTTTTTGTTTTGTTTTGTTTACCTTATACAATACTCTTACATAATTCCTGTTACGCTGAGATGTCTCGCTGCTCGCCGTTATTGACGACAGTGATGTGCGCGCCGTACGACATGGCCTCAGAGTTCTCACTACGCCTCACTGAAACTCCAGAGACTGGGTTAGCCATGTCTATACAAGACAATAAATTTATAGTTGCAACTTCTTTTTCTATGTTATGCAGTATTCGCGATCAAAGCACACCTTTCCAGAGGCAATGTAATATGACCAAGCCAGGACTGGTTCCGGTTGAGGATTCCGTCGCCCACCACACATCAGCTACACAGTATGTCACGAATTTCCAAGTATAATTCCTTGGTTATTCATCTGTGACAGTCACGAGCAGCACGCTTAATCCCTAACCGTCACATTGGCATGGTAGGCTTTATGCCCGCATTTCTACCGTCTAGGGCACCATTGGAGTCAAACGCTCACAGGTTCACCCCGACTTGCAAGACAACGATGCTGGCGCATCACTGTAAAAACTATACTGCCCATATTCATCCTCGTAATCACGCAATATACCACAATCTTGTAGTGCACTGTTGCGTGCCTGCAAGCATTGGTATGAACGTCTCACGAACTGGTTGTGGCCGCTATAGAGCTTATCACGACTTCTTAGAACGCTTCTAAAAGCACGTTCTTGTATGCGCCCGTTTGTGCGACATCTCCTCACTCATCATTATCCCTTAACATGGACACCAGATAGGAAAGGACAACAACATTGCTCATGGAAAGGTAGTGCCTCTTATCGCAACGACGGAGGAGATCCCGAACATAGACAAAAAAAAGTTAACAGCAGTAAATTCTTATGCGAGAAAACGCAGCGTGTTAATACTTTAACAATCTTAATCTCTCAATCCAACGATTATTGTTCCCCGAAGAAAGGTTCATATATTTGCCTATTCTGCTATGTACACCACTTAAACTACTATTATTCCACGAACTTCTTTGTGTGAGAGATGTGGTGGAGTCCTATGGACTAGCGCCAATCCCTTGTCAGACTCCTCCTCCTCTGACGTGCATTAAGATTTGCAGGTCTAATTTCAATCTCCTGGTTCTCCTGTGGTCCTTGATTTCGCTCTCTCCAGTTACGGTCGCTTTGCCGTTCGTTATTCCTCCTGTCCCAGATTCCTTGTCTAGATTGACCCTGTTCCCTGACGTTCTGGTTTCCGTGTCTCTGGTTTCCATAATCTTGAATTGCGTAACCTTGATTTCCGTAACCCTGGTTTCCTAACTGACGAGCGCGATTATGCGATCTGTTGTCGTCTGCCCTTGCTGGCCCGTGGTATTTGTTATTTTGCGCCTTCTTCCTGTCCTTTGCGTCTTGTTTATTGAAGACTACTTCGAGTTCGCGCAATAGACTCTTGAATGCTTCTATGTCAGATCCACACTTGCCGACAAGTGTCTGTTGATACCTAACAGGCGATTTGGAAAAACAAAATTTGATGATTTCTCCCTTGCTATATGGACTATCTAAAAATTGATTCTTCTTGAGTAAATCAACAAAAAATTTGGTTGCGCTCCTTTGCCCGGACACTTCCAGTTCAGGACAAAATACACTCCTGGAAATTGAAATAAGAACACCGTGAATTCATTGTCCCAGGAAGGGGAAACGTTATTGACACATTCCTGGGGTCAGATACATCACATGATCACACTGACAGAACCACAGGCACATAGACACAGGCAACAGAGCATGCACAATGTCGGCACTAGTACAGTGTATATCCACCTTTCGCAGCAATGCAGGCTGCTATTCTCCCATGGAGACGATCGTAGAGATGCTGGATGTAGTCCTGTGGAACGGCTTGCCATGCCATTTCCACCTGGCGCCTCAGTTGGACCAGCGTTCGTGCTGGACGTGCAGACCGCGTGAGACGACGCTTCATCCAGTCCCAAACATGCTCAATGGGGGACAGATCCGGAGATCTTGCTGGCCAGGGTAGTTGACTTACACCGTCTAGAGCACATTGGGTGGCACGGGATACATGCGGACGTGCATTGTCCTGTTGGAACAGCAAGTTCCCTTGCCGGTCTAGGAATGGTAGAACGATGGGTTCGATGACGGTTTGGATGTACCGTGCACTATTCAGTGTCCCCTCGACGATCACTAGTGGTGTACGGCCAGTGTAGGAGTTCGCTCCCCACACCATGATGCCGGGTGTTGGCCCTGTGTGCCTCGGTCGTATGCAGTCCTGATTGTGGCGCTCACCTGCACGGCGCCAAACACGCATACGACCATCATTGGCACCAAGGCAGAAGCGACTCTCATCGCTGAAGACGACACGTCTCCATTCGTCCCTCCATTAACGCCTGTCGCGACACCACTGGAGGCGGGCTGCACGATGTTGGGGCGTGAGCGGAAGACGGCCTAACGGTGTGCGAGACCGTAGCCCAGCTTCATGGAGACGGTTGCGAATGGTCCTCGCCGATACCCCAGGAGCAACAGTGTCCCTAATTTGCTGGGAAGTGGCGGTGCGGTCCCCTACGGCACTGCGTAGGATCCTACGGTCTTGGCGTGCATCCATGCGTCGCTGCGGTCCGGTCCCAGGTCGACGGGCACGTGCACATTCCGCCGACCACTGGCGACAACATCGATGTACTGTGGAGACCTCACGCCCCACATGTTGAGCAATTCGGCGGTACGTCCACCCGGCCTCCCGCATGCCCACTATACGCCCTCGCTCAAAGTCCGTCAACTGCACATACGGTTCACGTCCACGCTGTCGCGGCATGCTACCAGTGTTAAAGACTGCGATGGAGCTCCGTATGCCACGGCAAACTGGCTGACACTGACGGCGGCGGTGCACAAATGCTGCGCAGCTAGCGCCATTCGACGGCCAACACCGCGGTTCCTGGTGTGTCCGCTGTGCCGTGCGTGTGATCATTGCTTGTACAGCCCTCTCGCAGTGTCTGGAGCAAGTATGGTGGGTCTGACACACCGGTGTCAATGTGTTCTTTTTTCCATTTCCAGGAGTGTATTATTTCCTCTTTAATCCTGTCTTGCGTTTCCTTTGACCAGTAGATCCCCAGGAACGCATCAACAAATTCCTGATAAGTCTGACACGTCGCTGCCACACCCCGCATCTTTTCCGCGGCTTGGCCTTCGATGTGTCCACACATGAATTCTAATTTTGCCAGGGTTGGCCATGATGACGGTAATGAATTTGTAAACTGCATCACCCAGCTCTTGGGATGCAACGACCCTCCATTATCTCTGAACTTTTGGAATTTTAGTATCGACAGGAAGCGATTGTGATCAAAATCCTGTCTGATCCTCGCACTGGTGTTGTCACTCGTTTCCGATACTTACACGTCTGCTGAGTGTCCTGGTCTATCTTGCTGATAACTGTGATGTGCTACCTCTGTATCACAGTGGCAGTGGCACTCAGAATTCACTCTCCTAAGTGGGCTACAATTATTGGAGCTATTACTAGGTGTTTCTGCGTGTGCATTGTTAGTTCCGCACTCTGTCACTGGGCTAGAGCACGGCGGGCTTTTCCTCGGAGACACAATTCTGTGTACTCCGTCATTGATATCCGAACGCGCAGTTCTCGTGTGCCCGTTTCGCTCTAGTTTTGCTATCCGACTCTCTACTTCTTTCATTCGTTTCGTGATGTTCGTAACCGCGATACTACCTTGGGTTTTTAAGAACACTAGGGATTTTGAATGAGCTTGTGTCGCACGTCGCAAGCGCCGTACGAGTTGAGAAGTTACTTTTGCGATTTTCATTGCCCCTGTTGCTGCCGTTTCGGCTAGGCCTGCTACTTTTTGTGCAGCCATTGACATTTGTTTTACTTCTCCACATTCTTTCTTTATTGTTAGTAATTCCCCTCGAATTTCTCCTATATGCGAAATTATTGCCTGAGTGTCCTTCTTACGCTGTTCGTCAGCTTCTTCCTTCTCCTTCTTACGTTGTTTCTCATCTTCTTCATTCTCCTTCTTACGTTGTTTCTCATCTTCTTCATTCTCCTTCTTACGTTGTTTCTCATCTTCTTCCTTCTCCTTCTTACGTTGTTCGTCAGCTTCTTCTTTCTCCTTTTTACGTTGTTTCTCATCTTCTTCCTTCTCCTTCTTACGTTGTTCGTCAGCTTCTTCTTTCTCGTTTTTACGTTGTTTCTCATCTTCTTCCTTCTGCTTCTTACGTTGTTTCTCATCTTCTTCCTTCTCCTTCTTACGTTGTTCGTCAGCTTCTTCTTTCTCCTTTTTACGCTATTTCTCATCTTCTTCCTTCTCCTTCTTACGTTGTTCATCAGCTTCTTCTTTCATCGATCGTAGGAAGCTCTGTATTGGGTTTACGTCATCTTTTTGATCCTCTTCAAACATGGGCGATGTAACTCTGGACACCTAGGCGCTAGAGCTCTGACGTGACCGAGCTGGCCTCTGTCTGCACTCGTTCGTTTGACTATAAACTTCTGCTACCGTCTCGACATGTGTGCCTGTCTCTGTTCCATCCTCCACTTCACTATCATAATCACGGTCGCGACGTTCCTCTAAGATCGCGTCTAAATCACCTTCCTCATCAATGACCCTGTCGTCCTGTGCTGCTACAAATGTGCCTATCTCATCTCCGAACCTATCCTCGTCAGTTAACTGCCCCTTATCCATTATGCTATCCTCTTTTGTTTTAGCTTCGCTCGATAATAGTCGTGCCTTACTTCTCGTTATCATTAATGAAAAACAAATTTATCTAAAATGCAGAATAAAATTAACCTACTCCATATATTTTTTTACACATAGACATAAAATTTCAACAACGCCTCTCCAACGCTGTAATTATACGCACGATTTGTTGTGGTACAGAAACCGCACACAAACCCGACAAGTGTGATGTGATACAGACACACCATCAAAGGAACACAAAAACAATGAACAAAAGAATATATATACACTGAAAACAAAAACTGTAATCATGCGCCGCTTCTTAAAACTAAACGCGGAACTACCAGAAAAAAACTTGGGTATTAATCAATAAAAATTAAGCAAAAAAAATTCTGAATGTCCCTATTACTAATAATAGTTGCTTATCAGCGATTCACAGGAAAGATCCGAGGCTAAGGATCGCCATATTATGCGAGGTGCCGGGGCTAGCAGTGTATTTAACACTAAATTCTACTAGAATCCACATATGAAAATGATGCTCTAAGCCCCCCCTATTCTAACTCCGACTTTTGCTGTTGCACAAGGATAAAGAAAACACGCGAACTGACTCTAATCAACCCTGCCAGTGGAGTAGAAGAGAGTTTGGCACCTGCAATAATTTAATTTGATAAATAAGTTAAATAAACGAAGGTTTCTTTAACATAGTGAGGAATGATAGGGTTGCTCTACTGATTAACAGAATGAAAGTTCTCTCCAAGATAACAATATGATTTATTAAGACTAGACACAAAATAATAAACAAGAACACATGAAACATTTACAATACATCAAATTGGCTCAAATTGGATACTCAAACAAACGCTGTGAATGTGAAGTTGTCCCTAAACTAGATTGTGAGGATTATGACGAAGTGGTATGTGGAGCCAATTCCTTGCAACTCAAATCTTAAGAGAAAACACATAGCCAACCCAACATTAATTGCTGCTACTCAAGACAGAACAAAGTTAGAAAAAGACGAACAGGCGCGCTCTGCTGAGCTCTGATTATCACCTAGGAAAATCCCTATCTGCCGGTGCTGCGGACATACATTACCAAACTGTCTTCTTAACTGCCAGAACACGATCTGGTGTACCGGAGGCGAAGGCTGGTTGCTTCGACGTCCTCGACCGAAAGGCGAGAGCCGACTACCCAGAGCACCCGTACAGGCCGAACACCGAACATTCCCGCCCCCACCACAGTGGCCGTGGTTAAACGTTCCAATCAGCAACTCGAAAACCGGCGGAAAATTCCACTCCATTGCCGGAGCACTACCATTCCACCAATGGAGATTCTTGGCGCCAATTTCTGCGCTGATTTTGCTACGTCACGGAGCTATGCCCTGAGCAAGCCAATCACAGTTACTATTTTGCAGAAAGCGCGGGAATTTTCCCGCCACAACTGCCTGGGTACACAAGTCATTCCCACGCCTCGCTGGTAGCCAGCCAGAAAGTGTTTTCGCTAAGATTCTGCGAAGTAACGGAACCTCTAGCCCAGCCGCTACTTCAGACCCTTCCGGGCGTGTCTTTTGACAATATCGGCGTCTGCAAAGCATTCACTCGACTTCCTCACACCCGTCGGCTTAACCCTCTCCAGGTCAGAAGAGCCCGCCTGTCACCGGACCACCCGGGTGACGAGAGACGCTGCGTGGGAAGTCCGCATGTGAAGGAATAGCAACTTTTCACTGCATGCAATTAGAAAGGAGAATCATAAGATAGAAATATGAGAGGGAGCTCATGCCACCTCTCAGGCTCTCTATGAACGTTGAAAGAGCTTTACAGACAAATTCTAATCAGCTCAGGAAGGACGTAGGGAACGTCTACGAACTGATGGCACGATCTCCTTGAAGTGTAAGGCAGTACTTCAGTAATCCGTCTCTCTGAATGGTTTAGTCATCATAATACCAACATTCACTGATGTTGAGTGCTCTTTCACGAAAATTCATCGAGAAAAGTCCCTCCAAATTCACTGTAAGACTGACAATCTCGCATCACGAAAAACATGCGCACTCCAACTTCGTTTCGGAGATGCCCACAGACAAAATTGATTTTTAGAGCGGGGCTGCAGATGACGTAAATGGACTTTGGAATTGGTAAATTCATAAACGAGGCTGAATCTCGGTAGACAGGTAAGGAAAGGTACTGTTCAGGCCGTCCATAATTAAATTTCCAGCTTCAAAAAGCTGTAAAAAGAGAACCACTACTCAGAATGATATCAAATTTGAACAGCGTATTACTGACACATGAGAAAATGTCATGGAGCAAGGGGAAAAAGAATTTAACGAAAATTTTACCAACAGATGGCGCTGTAAGCGTCTTAATGTAAATGAGGTCCGCAATACGATTGCTGTGGTTTGACTTGCATATTACACCATCTGTACTGTTTAATGTGCATGAATGCACAAGTTCGGCAGTCAATAGCCATAGCACTGTTAGCTAGGGAAGCCCATCCACCTCGGCTAGGCCGTACCACATCGGATGGGAAAAATCGATTTTTAAGTGTCCTAAGGCCAAAAACTGCTTAACAACCAAAATGAGAATGGTTTTTAATAGTCCTGGGGCCAAAAACCTCATAGACAGCAAAATAATATCGGTTTTTAACCGTCGTGAAGCTTTGCAAGACATGTCCACCGTTTCTTCCTACAAATTGAAATCGAGAGACAGTATGTTCCACAACAGATAAGAGTGTCTCGGGGTCACGTTCGGAACGCGTTGCGCAACACTTGCCTTCAGTTCAGCTACTTTGGTAATTGGAGCACTGAACACATCTTTCAGATAAACCCACAACCAGAAGTCATATGGATTAATATCAGGCTGTAGGGAACTGACGGCTGATAATTCTAGCATTTTCGAAATGCCTTTACAGCAGCCGCTTCACTGGCTGTGCGGCGTTGTTGAAGATTGGAATAACCTGGCTGCGGGAAACGCTATCATGGCGTTTACGAGTGATGGTACATGTAACAAGACCCGCAGGTCTCATCTCCTCGAAAAAATACGACCCTACGATAAGCGATGCCATCAATTTGCACCACACAGTAACCTTTCTAGAATGTAGTGGTACCGGTTGACGGGCGTGCGGATTTTCCGTTGCCCGTACTCTGCAGTTCTGTGTATTGACATGTCCTTGGAGATGGAAATGTGCTTCGTCTGTCCACGGAATGTTCCATGTCCACTCATTGTCCACTTCCATGCCTGCAAGAAAATCCAGAGCGAACGTTTGTCTCGCTGGCAGTACAGCAGAAAGCCACTCCGGAACACGGGTGATTTTGTACGGACAGCAATGCAGAATGTTTCGTTGGATTTCATGCACTGTGATGCCAGATATGCCTAACGTCCGAGAAATTCCCCGTGCAGTACGCACTGCATGTTTGCCATCCACCACTGACCCCTGATACAGTGCTGTGGTTTTTCATACCCTTGAGTATTCTGAACTTCCGCAAGGCTACTGGCGCACAGTCACGCCCTTGTAAAAGAGCTTTACGAGCACCGCGCTATCCATTAGTCAAATTTTCGTTATTTTTTTCCGTGACACTTTCCCCTGCTTTAGTAATATTTTGTTTAGATTTGACGTCATTCCGAGCAGTAATTCTCTTTCTATAGCGTTTTGAAAATCGAACTTTAATTATGAACAAAATGGTTCAAATGGCTCTGAGCACTATGGGACTCAACTGCTGAGGTCATTAGTCCCCTAGAACTTAGAACTAGTTAAACCTAACTAACCTAAGGACATCACAAACATCCATGCCCGAGGCAGGATTCGAACCTGCGACCGTAGCGGTCCTGCGGTTCCAGACTGCAGCGCCTTTAACCGCACGGCCACTTCGGCCGGCAATTATGAACACCTTGCACTTTTGCAAAGAAAGAAAATACTTTGTTCTACCTCACTACCAAAATCATTTTCGTGTAGAGTCTCAGGCATGTTGCAATCGCGCAATCAACATAGACTTCCTTATAAATCATTCAGTTCACTCTTAGTTCGTACGTCCATTCATGGCCATTACTATCTTTCTTACTCGAGTTAGTAATAATAACTGGTATCACATTTTCCAGCGTAGTTACTTTCTGCAACTCTTGCAGCGTCCTCCGATTTCTTTTATTAATTTCTGTCTGGGAGCTGCGACTGAACCTCCACACTATAATTTATTCTGACTGGACGAGCGCGATCAGAACTTCCGTCACTTCTTGCAGATAGTTGTTCAGCTGTCGCACTTAGTATCTGCATCTGTTCCATGACTTTATTGACTTCCTCTTCATGACATAAAACCTGTTGGCAAACCCCTTGCTCTGTCTTTACCTTGAGAACTTCGCAAATTTTATATGGATCTGCACTTACTACACCTGTACTACCGACTGCATCAATTTTAGTGGCAGTTATACGGCTATCCAGTCACTGATTTTCTTTCCACTGACCCTCTATTACGTCGCCTATAGACCCACTAATATCCTCCTTCCCTGATTCTCTTGCTTCTGGACGGTGTCTCATTTCTTTCATTTCCTGTGTGAGGTCCTCCGCTACACTCCTGGTCTCTGTTATGAATGCGTTTAACTTCGTGTTCCGGCCGTCTATTTTCTTTTCGATGTTCAAATTTGATACTTACTGAACTACCATTCTCACTTTCTGATCTTCCATCGTCATTTTCAAGTCTTCCCCCGCACTTTTCTGCTCTTATACTTGCTGCGCTACTGCGGTCGAATACAGACATTGCTGGCCGGACTTCGCGAGACACCTCTCCGTCTTTTTTGAGCGGCTAGAGTGTCAGCGACCTGCGCCATTGTGCTAATTGTCGGGACCGTCTCCTACTTTCTAAGCCGCCGGCACACGGGACGAGTTAGCTAACGTTGACGTGGCGCTCTACGAGTTTTGTGACGTCTCCTTCTGCTATTTCACGATGGGGAGCCATTTCGTCAAGTTAAACGCAAAATAAGTTCTGCGATATTTTCTCAACTTGGCACGTAGAGTAGAATCAGTAGGGAGCAAGAACGCTCCCTACGTCACAAACAGAAAGCAAGTCGCCGTACTGTATTTGTCGTGTTCAGGACAAGCACATACCCAGTGGGTTTTATGTTATATGTTACAACCTATAAATATATACTGTTTCTAAGCACCAGGTCGTTGACTGTCTCGAGAACGAATCGTTACTGGTACGATTTGTTGCAATACAATTACGAGTGATTAAAGAATTTTCGTATTTCGCCTATAGCTCACGTGTTTTGTGAGTAAGCCGTATTAAGGCAACGAGCCCTTGAGGGTTGATGAAAACGTGACGTTATTATTAGGATGTGTTATAATTCAATGTATTTAGAAGACTGTTATACAAAATATGAGGTCGCTGGAAGTAAAGTTTCAGTAAAGCGTAGGTGGTTGAAGCAACATCTTACTGAACAGAGAGGGGACTGGTAGAGGGTTCGTGTTTTGAGGTGTACGAACATTTTTCTTTTTTCATCTCCATGTTTCTAGAAGGTTATAGGACTTCCCTATGAAATAAAGAGGAATAATGTCTGTAGTATCTGATGTGACGTAAATATAAGTGCGCTCTCTGTCGGGAGTGAAATCGTTCGATTTGATGAACTTTTATAAACTGATATCCTCACTTAGTAGATATGAATCTTTCATTCTTCTCTTATTACACCTTCATGAATATTGAAGTTTGTATTTAAGCATCTCACAGACAGAACAACACGAGTAGCGCACAGTCAGAACAGGATGTGCGTTTTGATAGAGCTAAAGTAGGATTTCTACGCACTTGCATTTTCGTAAACAATCTGTTTGGTTTGCGTGGCAGATATAGCTGACAACTGCCGCTGGAGAGCGCTGAGAGCGCAATATCACGTTGCAATCAGCTAGTGCCGTGAGCCGAAGTCACTAAATCTCGTGGCACTGGATATGTAGTCTACATGCACGTTACAGTTAACTGCCTCGCCCTGCGTGCCAACAAGGTTACGCTTGAATGAGTGGTACCACTTCAAATTCAAATGGCTGTAAGCACTATGGGACTTAACATCTGAGGGCATCAGTCCCTTAGACTAAGAACTACTTAAACCTCTACGGTCGCAGGTTCGAATCCTGCCTAAGGCATGGATGTGTGTGATGTCCTTACATTAGTTAGGTTTAAGTGGTTCTAAGTTCTAGGGGACTGATGACCTCAGAAGTTAAGTCCCATAGTGCTCAGAGCCATTTTTGAACTTCAACCTAACTAACTGAAGGATATCACACACATCCATGCCCGAGGCAGGATTCGAACCTGCGACCGTAGCAGCAGCGCATAGAATCGCTCAGCCACAGCTGCCGGCAGTGGCAACACTCAACGTTAATACTCAGCTTACGTGCACTATCTAATGAACAAACGGAATGACTCACTCTCCATTAAGCACACGCACAATATCAAAACTAATTAGCAAGTCAATCGAATATCTGCTCTTATATAAATATTTGCCCTGAATTAAAACATAGAAGTAATTAACACGAGTGCAACGCTGTAACGTCAACGCAGATTTCTTCCAAAAGCAAATAGAAATGCAAAAACACCTGTTGAAAAGGAAAGTAACGTGTTAAAATATTGACTCTAATTGATGCTACGGTCAAACTGCAGATAGTCAGAGGCATTTTGAGGATACGACCCTGGATACAAGGGTCGCGACATAAAAGAGGTGCCTGGTTGTGAGAAGTAGCATTATGAAATTTCTAAGACAGGTTACATTTATTAGGTGTTGTTCAGTCGAAAAGGGGAAATGCAATTTTAAGTAAATGTAGTCATACTTGCCTAAGATGACTATAATTAACCCCCTTCATAATAACTCTACTAATATCGCACTCTCTTTCGCCACATCAAGTGGACTTTGGTTATGAGCCAAGTAATTGTATTTCTGTGAGTAAGAATGACAAATAATTCATCCATAAATCGTCTGTCGCATGTGCAATGGTCGTGTCGGATCTGAGAAGAAAGTAAGCTCAATCTTGAACCTATCTCATCAAACAATGGGGTCCGAAACCTAGTAGGGAGTGACATTTGCACGGAGCCCGGGGCTTTCGATGGGCTTGCCGGCGTTTTGCAGGTACAAGCACACTAAGAAATCTAGCACTTCAGCACAGCTGCCCGTGCGAGCTAGCTCGCGCTCACACCACAGCAGTGAGCAACCATGTATCGCTACAGAGTGGCTCATTAACGTATTTCGTGGCAAATATATTTTTAAGACTGTTACATTAATGACAACTGACAATTAAATTCAACATAATGAGAACTGACAATGAAATTTAATATCTCTTTTAATATTTTTATGATGAAAGAATGAGGGGCAGCTAAGTAAGAATCGTGGTATTGCTTACGACTGTTGCAGCCTGCCGATTTGGGACGAAATTTAAATTGATGAATTTATACTACGTTATCATTTTATTTAATTCTTAAACTTAAAAGCACAGAATGCCAATGAATATTACTTATTTGGCTTTTCAATAAAGGAGCAACGTCTGGTACCTCATTGCAAGTATTGTTAACTCGAAGACAACGTCTTAAGCTGAAGTGTGCCAGTGAGCGTCTGTGGGTGGATTTCGTTCTCTTCATTGCGTAAAAAAGCAGCATGAATATGTAAATCTAAGCATCTACACAATCGTAGCTGCAGACTTGCAAAGAAGTGAAAATTTACGTTGAGGAAACAGAAATCTACGTGATTAATTTTGCTATGAAACTAATCATGCAAACTTCACACTCGAGATGTATAAGTTCTAGCTGTAGCTGAGTTTCCGCACTGCCTACATAGCCCGAAAATCAGTAAAACTGCACAACAGATTGGAAACTGAAAAGCAGTATGGTAACTTGATCTAACTGCAGATTCATTCGTAGAGTGTTCCTTCTGAAAACAGAAATGAATTTTCATAGTTAAAATGTTGAAAAAATTACGGAGACGTTTATTTCTCTGCTGCCATCATGCTACTTTTCATTCCTTTGAAAACAGCTGCTCTCAATTTTAAGAGGAGATTCCACCCTAAGACTTCAATTCTTTTTCAAAAATAATTTATTGGTTATTTCACATCTTTGGAGTGTTTACTCTTAGATTGCCAAACGATTTGGCTGTAACCGAATTACAAGTACGTCTAGGAAACGTTTGGAAAACGGACTGCATAAGAGGCTGTGGTGCTGTGGCACACCGAAAAATGCCAAAGATAATTTCTGATTTCTATCACCATCAAACATAATCATATTTACTCTGATCCTGACATACACTCAAACTGGGAAAAACATGTTGCAAGATTTCCAGGAAAACTGAAGTGAAACAATTGCGGCCAGTCGCTAGAAATTAATTACTTTGCCTGTTGACTGTGTGAATATAAATTTAAGGATACACTGAAGTCCTTTTCAGTACAATAGCCGGCCGTTAGTGGCCGAGTGGTTCTAAGCTCTTCAGTCCGGAGCCGCGCGACCGCTACGGCCGCAGGTTCGAATCCTGCTTCGGGCATTGGTGTGCGTGTGATGTGCTTAGGTTAGTTAGTTTTAAGTAGTTCTAAGTTCTAGGGGACTGATGACCATAGATGTTAAGTCCCATAGTGCTCAGAGCCAGGAAATAGACATTGACTTGCAATCAGACATCCCTAACACTGCACCTCCTCAAGAAGTCTGTGAGTAGTTTTTAATCCAGAAAATTCAAGAAAAAGGCTACCCTGATCTTGAAACTACAAGAAGAAGCCTCATGTAAGCAGGAACAGAAAACGGTATGGTACCGGTGAATCTTAATGTTTATGTGTCTTGTAGTAAAATCCATTTTTTGATAAAATGTTAATATCCATTTTACCACAAGTTTATATTTCTAAGCTCAGTGCCAATTTTTTTATCATAAATATTGACCAATCTGAATGAAATTTTTGCAGGAAGTAGTCTTGATGTGTTTGCATCCTTATATGCATTAGTATTATCGAAAATGTAAGTTGTTCATTTTATCAACACATTTATGTACCGAAAATGAAAGAAAATTTAAGGCTGAAGTTGATATAAGCAATGAAAACAAATTATTAATATATTTCATAAAATGAATGCAAAAAATCGTTGAGCTATGTCTTGTGAATGTAACTACTAAATACGGCATGTTAAAATTGTGGTGTGAGTGCCAAAAGTTCGTTTCAAGAATACCATTAAAATCACATTAAAAATTCAAAACACGAAACCAGTGAAGTTATGGACTTCAAAACTTGTGCATTGCTACATCTTTACATAATAGACACGATTTTAAAGTTTCACTTTTAGTTCAATTTTTGGATGGACTCTCCCCTTAAGCACTATGCAGTAAATAATGTACAGGGTTATTACAAATGATTGAAGCGATTTCACAGCTCTACAATAACTTTATTATTTGAGATATTTTCACAATGCTTTGCACACACATACAAAAACTCAAAAAGTTTTTTAGGCATTCAAAAATGTTCGATGTGTGCCCCTTTAGTGATTTAGCAGACATCAAGCCGATAATCAAGTTCCTCCCACACTCGGCTCAGCATGCCCCAATCAATGAGTTCGAAAGCATCGTTGATGCGAGCTCGCAGTTCTGGCACGTTTCTTGGTAGAGGAGGTTTAAACGCTGAATCTTTCACATAACCCCACAGAAAGAAATCAAATGGGGTTAAGTCGGGAGAGCGTGGAGGCCATGACATGAATTGCTGATCATGATCTCCACCACGACCGATCCATCGGTTTTCCAATCTCCTGTTTAAGAAATGCCGAACATCATGATGGAAGTGCTGTGGAGCACCATCCTGTTGAAAGATGAAGTCGGCGCTGTCGGTCTCCAGTTGTGGCATGAGCCAATTTTCCAGCATGTCCAGATACACGTGTCCTGTAACGTTTTTTCGCAGAAGAAAAAGGGGCCGTAAACTTTAAACCGTGAAATTGCACAAAACACGTTAACTTTTGGTGGATTGCGAATTTGCTGCACGAATGCGTGAGGATTCTCTACCGCCCAGATTCTCACATTGTGTCTGTTCACTTCACCATTAAGAAAAAATGTTGCTTCATCACTGAAAACAAGTTTCGCACTGAACGCATCCTCTTCCATGAGCTGTTGCAACCGCGCCGAAAATTCAAAGCGTTTGACTTTGTCATCGGGTGTTAGGGCTTGTAGCAGTTGTAAACGGTAAGGCTTCTGCTTTAGCCGTTTCCGTAAGATTTTCCAAACCGTCGGCTGTGGTACGTTTAGCTCTCTGCTTGCTTTATTCGTCGACTTCCGCGGGCTACGCGTGAAACTTGCCCGCACGCGTTCAACGTTTCTTCGCTCACTGCAGGCCGACCCGTTTATTTCCCCTTACAGAGGCATCCAGAAGCTTTAAACTGCGCATACCATCGCCGAATGGAGTTAGAAGTTGGTGGATCTTTGTTGAACTTCGTCCTGAAGTGTCGTTGCACCGTTATGACTGACTGATTTGAGTGCATTTCAAACACGACATACACTTTCTCGGCTCCTGTCGCCATTTTGTCTCACTGCGCTCTCGAGCGCTCTGGCGGCAGAAACCTGAAGTGCGGCTTCAGCCGAACAAAACTTTATGAGTTTTTCTACGTATCTGTAGTGTGTCGTGACCATATGTCAATGAATGGAGCTACAGTGAATTTATGAAATCGCTACAATCATTTGTAATAGTCCTGTATTTTCGTATCGAAGGCTACACCGAACCTAATTATTGTCATTCCTCTGAAGGCACCTGTTTGCTTTGCTCATTTACTAAAAGGGAGAGAAAGTATGGATTTAAATGCATGTCATTTTCCTGCGTATCCGCAGCAAAAATTTTGTCTTCGGAGACGGCCGATACAGATTTTGATTCTGAGAACCTCTCAAGGGAAACGCTGTGATTTTCCTCTAGAAAAGGCTAGGCTTTTGAGATAGTCCGCTCGGTCTTCATTAGGGAATATTTTACAAATTTCAGTACACAATTAACCGACTTTGTGTCGTTTTCAGTGAACACCACGAGGAGGTTGTCTCTTTCCGTCCCCCTTTAAATTTCCAATGATTACATTAAACTACGTTTCAATATTCACAAATTTCTCAATGATTCTTAAGTTTTAGTCGTTATTGTAACTTCTGTACCTTGGCCACACGACTCAGAAATGATTTTAAATTCCCACCAATTTGGAGTTTCTTTAAAGCCTTTGCAATCGTTTCATCTGTCTTCATTGCTGACTTTTTTCTTCTTTTCCCATCAAAATTTAAAATTAGGCGGTCGAGATGGTGACCGTGGTACTCTGAATCTCTCAATGATTTTTCACTAATCAGTAAACATTTGGATGAACTTTTGACATTAATGTATTTTTTTTTTCAGTTCCAGCCTTGTGAGATGTTATTAGTGCGATGCTGCCTTCGGCTGCAGTTCCACATGTCTCTTGGCATATGTTCGTTGTTGAGTCACTGGTCCACAAAATAGTCGTAAAAGTCCCGAAGCTTTTGGTTCTCAGGTGTGCTCTCCTGAATATATAGCCAACTATCATCCAACATTTCCTGGGGAAGTTATGCTAGAGTGAACGCATTTATAACAGCGTATTTCTTCGTTTTCCTTGTAGCCTTGAACGAGGCCACAACACCGAAATTATTTCCAGAAACATTGATTAAATTGATAATTGCAACCAATAATCTGTACTCCAGGAAACAAACTGTTAGCTGTTTGGACGATGGCAATTTTGATGTCCATCATCAGAGATTTAGGGTTCCATCCAAGCACTTTATTTTAATAGTTTTAAAGAAAGTTAATGTTTCTCGCTTTTTATTTGGCAACAAAGTGTAAACAACTGCAATAGTGCTTGTTTGCTCCCAAGAACTATTAAGGTCGGCGTAGAGTGTAAACAACTGGCCAAACGGCTTGCTTGAACTCTGGAACGTTCCGTGTGCAAGGAATGATTTGCAGTTTGATAAACAAGCTTTTCACTTTTCGCCGGCAAACAGCAGCATTCTGTCATTCGGTACCATGATATCATTTGCAAGTGAGAAATTACTACGATCATTCATCAGTAACTTACTTTTTTGGAAGAATACTCCTTCACAAGCGATGGGATCTTGTGCAGTTCCCATATAATTTCGCCTAGTGCGATGCAACGATTGTTTCGCACTTCCGTGTGATGGTAACGATGTTACTAAGTCGTAGCCTCGATAGAAGAGCTGCCCTACTTCTTCAACATAAACTGATGAAACTGTAGTGCACGTTTCTTTTGCCCGCGTCTTTGCGCCGACACAGTGTATCCGCACTTCATTTACAGCTTCATCTGGGATACCAACATGGCTACTTCCCTTAAAACTGTCGAATATTTTGCGGATAGTCTTCCTTTGCACGTATTCTTTGTAAAGTTTACACAACGCCAGTATTGTTTGTATAGTCCAGTATTTAGGCATGTCCGTTGTAAATTAGTAAAGGCCTCCCTTTGGTGGTCTCAGTGAACCTCATTATCTCAGCACTCAAACACGGAACACTACTTGCCAGTCAGAGGTCAACTGCACTACTGAACTCTGGGAGAAAGCCTCGCACACTTCGAACTAGTGCAGGGACAGGAAACTTTGTGCCTTCTCCAAAATACGCGCCAGGTAGCGGCGGACAGGCAGGTGTAGCCTACTTCATGAGCATCCACTCCATTACCTACAGTGTCGTGGGCTCCGTAAAAAATGTAAGCACATTCCCTCTCCGTACAAGTGTTACTCCGTGCAAGTGTCACAAACTCTCAAACAATACGCAGTGCTAACGCAAGATACGATCGGCCGTGCGACGTAATGATTCAATTTTCATCATATTCTTTACAAGTATTATGATACAATTAACAAGTGCTTTGCATATTCTCATGCGGCAACTATCTATTGGGGTGTGGTATATTCATTAAAAAGGAAACTTCAAAGGCCAGCATCAAATTTATTACACAAAGTGTCTTACTTTTAGGTACCGATGTCAAGAAGAGCCAGTTATTGTAATTCATTGTATCGTTTCATAATATGTTTTGATGTGTCCATCTAGCTGTGCATCTCTCTCAGGAATAACATAAAATAACTATATGCAAAAAGGAAAATAAATGTGGGAACTTATAAAGAGTGCTAGCAAAGAACTGGGAATAATAAGCTTGTCGACTACATCGATCGGAGAACTAGATACAGGGCGATTAAAGGAGTAAAGTGACCTCCCATTCAAATTTTTTACTTAACTTTGGAGAAAGCTTATCACACGAATCTCGGATCATGGACAAAAAAATTATCACTACTATCGCGTACACAGATATTTATCACTGAAGTCTACTATAACAACGGATTACCCAGTCGCCAAATGGTCTCAAGATCGAGCACGAATCAATAAGATTTTATCTCCGTAAACAGTACTCACTCGGAAACATTCATTTAGCACACGAATAAAAGAAGAAGGAGAAAAACCACTAGAGGCAAAACTGATCGAAATAAGCGCGAAAGGCCTTACTTAGCATGGGTGGCTAGTGGGTCAACGTGTATGAAAAGTGAGTCACGAGCCACGGACAAAGCACGATAACAAAATGCAAAGCGGTTCAAAACTAAGTGAATATCACACGCCATAAGGAGGAATATGCGCAAAGAATTTACAGGTGAAGGAGAAAGTACTTTCAAGTTTACGGATATCTTAATTCAAAAACATCTTGACTAATCTAACTCCGTGTCCACTAGGAGTAGGCCCCTGTGGTCGAGCGGTTCTAGACGCTTCAATCCGGAGCCGCGCTGCTGCTACGGTCGCAGGCTAGAATCCTGCCTCGGGCATGGATGTGTGTGATGTCCTTAGGTTAGTTAGGTTTAAGTAGTTCAAAGTCTAGGGGACTGATGACCTCAGATGTTAAGTCCCATAGTGCTTAGAACCATTTGAACCCTTTTTTTTTTTTTGTTCACTAGGAACACAAATGCTTACCAATCAACGGCTGTGACACGACTCATTGACACAAAGTTGTTCAGAGCGGAGGCCGAATTTCTTAGGATAGGGACAGACTACTGCATTTAAGGAGAAACGAAAGAAAAATATCATGCTCCAATCCACTCTCAAGTATCTGTGTGATTTTGATGTAGCAAATTAAGAGCAATAAGATGATGTCATTACAAGATTTTAAAAAAAGTGAAATAAATCGTGAAACGAGTGAAACAAAGGCGGGTCTTTCATAACTTCCTGACCAGCTGTCACCACTGAAAAAGATCGGCAGGTTCTTTACACTCATATGAAGTACAATGAGTTGACTAAAATCATGAGATACCTCCTAATATCGTGTCGGGCCTGTTTTTTGCTCGGCGCAGTGCAGCAGCTCGAAATGGCATGGACTCAACCAAGTCGATTTAAGTCCCCTGCAGAAATATTGAGTCATGCTGCCTCTATAGCCGTCCGTAATTGCGGAAGTGCTGAAGGTGCAGGACTTGTGCTCGAACTGGCCTCTCAATAATGTCCCATAAATCTTCGATGGGAGGCATGTCGGGCGACCTGTGTGGCCAAATCATTCGTTCTAATTGTCCAGAATGTCCTTCAAAGAATTCCCGAACAAATATGACCGGGTGACAAGGCGCATTGTCATCCATAAAATAACCTTCGTTGTTTGGGAACGCCAAGTCCATGAATGGCTGAATATGGTCTCCAACTAGCCGAATATAATCATTTCCAGCCAACGATCGGTTTACTTCGAGACAGAGGGCCCAGTCTACTCAGCTTAATCATTGCCTACATCTTTATGGGGTCACCACGACCTTTCGTATGTCTTGTTGACAACTTGGGTCCATGACTTCGTGGGGTGAGCGCTACACTAGAACCCTACCATCAACTTACCAACTGAAATCGGGACTCACCTGACCAGGTCACGGTTTTTCGGTTGCATACGGTCAACCGATATGGTCTCGAGCCCAGGAGGGGCGATGCAGGCGATGTCGTGCTGTTAGAAAAGGCACTCGCGTCGGTCGTCTACTGCGTACCTAAGTAATGCCAAATTTCGGAGCACTGTCATAACAGATACGTTCGCCGTACGTCTCACATTGATTTCTGCGGCTATTTCATAAGATGCCGCTTATCTGTTAGCACGGACAACTCTACGCAAACGCCGCTGCTATCGATCGTTAAGAGACACCAGTTGACCACTGCGTTGATCATGGTGATAGGTAATGCCTGAAATTCGGCATTCTCGACACGTCTTGGCACTGTGTGTCTCGAAATATTGAATTCCTTAACGATTTCCGAAATGGAATGTCTCACGCGTCTAGCTCCAACTACCATTCCGCGTTGAAAGCCTGTTAATTTCCTTCGTGCGGCCACAATCACGTCAGAAATGTTTCCACATAAATCACCTGAGTAAAAAAGACAGCTCCATCAACGCACTGCCCTTTTAACCTCGCGTACGCGATATTAGCGCCACCTGTATATCTGCTTATCGCCATCCCATGACTTCAGTGTATATTGGATTTATATCAGTTTTTCTACACATGTATGGAGTGCTACCCATGACATGGAACTGAGACAAACATAATTGTCATGAAAAAAGAAAATGAAGACAGACATTGGCCGGCTCCTGAGAACTACCTCCCCCTCGGTGTCGTCCTGAACAGATCCTCGCTGTACTGTGAATATAATATTAGGAAAAATGACATTATTTCCTTGTGGAACTCGTGGACGCCACCTGCCACGAAATTGTATACTATCCTTAGATGTTTTATTTCTCTCGTATCATATGGTGTACACTTTGGCTATGTTTTATTCCATTTGACGTTTTGTTGCAATTTAATTTCTTGTCTGAGTTTAAGGTAACCCGTACATACAGTGACCCTAACAGACGCCAAGCCCTTGTTAGCTTGTCCTTTTCCTTTTTTCATTGTGATCACTCACTCGAAACATCATCGGTGGGAGCGGACCGATTAATGTTATGGAATAATGTGTGATCCGGTCCTGAGAGCTCCAACTTCATTTGGTCTGATTAAACTGGGTGTTGGCTGTGGTCTCGTTTCTACATCTTCCTACTGACTCAGCGAGTGTGGCCGCTCTGCATGGAGTGGTGCGCTCGGGAGAACCGCTTGTGTTTGGACAAAGTTCCCAGAAGGCGGCCGCTCGGTAACTATAGCGGGGTGCCGACAGAGGCAACACCTCGGTAACGGTCAGCGACGCGCCATTGTTTGAGTCGGAATGTAGAGGCCAGTGGCGAGACACAGGTTTGGAACTACTGACTGGCGCCCCGCAGAATAGCTTTGCTGCTGAGTTCGGTGTACTGGTCACCATCTCGGCGTCAGGCATGTTCATTATGAGGTTGGCTTCTCAGAACTTGATGTCTGACACTGTGGGATGCCTTGCAGATAGGCAGCACGCGTAGACGCTTTTTGCAGTGCTCTGATGCAGTTTGTTACACCTCTGTCCTCTTGCGCGCAGCAAAAAAAGGAGCGAGACGATGGGAGGACTGGAGATGGTTCATGCTGCGTCATAGAGCGCCCCCTCAAATTCGGCGACAAGTCCCTACATTGGCGTTTGATTTTGCGTGGTGGTTTTGGAGGGGTTGTGGTTGTGTGTGTGTGTGTGTGTGTGTGTGTGTGTGTGTGTGTGTGTGTGTATCTTGTATCTGTATGTGTGTGTGTCTGTGTGTGGCGTACGGTACGGAAATGATTGGCGTATGAATTCGCTCACAGCCACGATTGGAAGTGTTGGAGAATAGAGGGGCCAGGCGCGCTGGTTTTACAGAGTTGGTGCACTGAGGAGAGTTTTGGTGGAGCCTCATCTGGGGCACCAGAGGGAGAGGTCATGGCGTCTCTTCTGGACCGCTAGAGAGAGCGTTTCATCGTGGAGTACAAGACCAAATTCTTGGTTGACATAATAGCGATCACTGTCACGGTAGATCGGTCAGAGTTTCGGAGATCCCATAAGTAATCGTAGGTCAGAATAAGTTATCTTCCAAATCCGTGAGTTTTCGGGAAATTATCCGTGGTTGCAGCTCGTAAAGGAGATCTGCGATCCTGCTTGCAGCCTGCAGAGAAACCCAGTGCTGTCTACCCACGACACGACATCACAGTTTGGTAAAGTTTTCGCAACACCGGCAAGATAGCTGTCGCTCCCAGCTACTTGCGCCATGGCATTGTGGCCACACCAAGAATTTTTGCATGTCTGAAACGGTAGATGAGTAAACTTATTCATTTACCGTTGCGGAGTGAACTCGAGTTTTTAATCCACTTGAAATTCCAGCCTGCTCACAATAGAACAACAGCTCATTCTCTAATAACTCTCTTTTGTTGATTATATTACAGAATGATTATGTTGTGCATTGAATTACATTGTCCGACGATGATAAATCTGATAGTGACATCCAATCTGGTTAGTATTTCAGAAGTTAAGGTGCCACGTTTAATACCGTGTCCCTGTACCATACCTTTTGGGGGATATTAATTACCCAAGTTACCACCAAAATAAATTATGACACAGATTTCACCCCTTGAACTGTCCACTCTGAGCCCCTGGGCCCAAGTAGATTCTTGAAGCATCATAGGAAAAATGAAAAATGGCAGCCCAAGGGGGGGGGGGGGGAGGGGCGGGTAAAGTGTACTTGCCTTACTGGTACAGATTTACATGACAGCAGGTGAACATCCTACCTCTCAACCCCGGGACCTCCCAACCCATGTAACATGGAACAGTAACACCTCATATAAGTGCCATATTTTGGAACTCAGGTTAGATAAGTGACGACGAAAATTGAGTATTTTACTTTGTAGTTAATACTACTAATTTTTTCACCCATCTAGATACTGGATAACTTCTTTTTACCAAGAGGGGTGACACACGAGTATTTTCGTTACTTGGTTAAGTTTGTATTACTACTTGTCGCAAAATGGGAAGCAAATCGAGCCAAATTGAAGGCCAACACATCAGTGCTATTGTGTATGTACCTATGTACCTGGGATAAAACTGCATGGGGTCGGCAGGGAGCGCAATCGTTTCTCTGCGACGGGGATAAGAAAGTGATGATCAGTCATATAGTCATTTGCAACAATAACGATAACAATGAATGTATAAGTCATACTCGTAGTTTTCTCGCAACTTGTAGGTGTGTGAGTTTTTACTGAAGTCATGTAATGTACAAATGGAAACAATCTAAAAACGGTATTAGCAAACTTACGTCCCGCACAATTTTTACCTCTCCCCTAGTAACGATTTAAGTTTTATCAACAATGTACCCGCTATTTCGACATCACTTTTTTTCTCGAATCTCGGAGTTCGTGTGATAAAACTAATTCACTGAACACCAACTACTGCCTGCCGTCTGTCCCCGCAGATGATTTGGATAGATCTCAGGTGGTTTTACGGCAAACAAGTAACATGATAGGATAAGATGGACAAATAATCTAATAACAATACTTTTAGAATTAGTGTTAGTCTCAATTTGCTAACACCTCAACTTCTCTTTCCTTACTGAGACTTTAGTGGAGACGTGACAGGGAGGAGCTACCCTAAAACAAAGAACCCACTGTAATTACCTTAATCTTTAAACAGCAAACAGCTGCATCCATTGCCTAGATTTGATCTAAATCGGAAATGTTGGTTTCACCATATCTTTCTGTCAACAATACGTTAAGTCGTCTCCGCGGATTGCTTGATTTAGTAGGGTGGTGTAAAACGTGAGTCAGAGTGGGTAAACAGGAAGCGATCGTCGGGCGCTAATGATGAAGCTTGTGCACCCCAATACACACAAAAACACGGAAATTATGTGAAGTACGTGCCCAAGTTGTCAGCAAGGTCAGAAATCAGAGCAAAAGAAAACACGCGTTACAGTTAACCTACAGAGATTTTCTACCTACCTTTAACACTCACTCTGTTGAAATAATAGATTTATGGTGATAAAAATACAAAATACCGATGTACTCTACCTGTCACTATAAATTTTTGTCCCTTTAAGAAATGCACAAAATCTCTACTGAGGAGCATGTTTACATGGCACTTATTTTGATTTTCTGCTCTAATCCGTTCACTGCGTTTCTTCTCCCTCTCTTCTGTTCATCCTGTAGCTTGTCGAGGCCGGTACTCAGAAAATATTTGATTGTTAAGTACCACTCTCACTTTTGTTCTACCTCGAATTATTTCATCATATATGCCATTCTTCTTTAGGTCTCCACGAATTCCTGTCAGTATATTGTTCTGGCTCTTCTTTGATAACGCCAAGCTTCAAAATTTCTTTGTGAGTCTGTTGTTATTAATTCTATGTATCTGACCATAAAATTGATTGAATAAGCATCAGTTATCTGGAAGAGCAGTTGAACGGACTGGACAGTGTCTTGTGTGTATGTATGTGTGTGTGTGTGTGTGTGTGTGTGTGTGTGTGTGTGTGTGTGTGTGAAATCTTATGGGACTTAACTGCTTAGGTCATCAGTCCCTAGACAGTGTCTTGAAAGGAGGATATAAGATGAATATCAACAAAAGCAAAACGAGGATAATGGAATGTAGTCGATTTAAATCAGGTGATACAGAGGGAATACGATTAGGAGATGAGACACTTAAAGTAGTAGTTTTCCTACTTAGGGAGAAGATAACTGATGGTGGTTGAAGTACAGAAGATATGAAACGTAGACTGACAGTGGCTACAAAATTGCTTCTGAAGAGGAGAAATTTGTTAACATCGAGTTTCAGGAAGTCTTTTCTGAAAGTATTTGTATGGAGTGTATCCATGTATGGAAGTGAAACATGGACGATAAACAGTTCAGACAAAAGAGAACAGAAGCTTTCGAAATGTGGTGGTACAGAAGAATGCTGAAGATTAGATGGGTAGATCACGTAACTAATGGGGAGGTATTGAACAGAATTGGGGAGAAGACGAATTTGTGGCACAACTTGACTAGAAGAAGGGATCAGTTGGTAGGACATGTTCTGAGCCGTCAAGGGATCACCAAATTACTATTGGAGGGCAGCGTAGAGGGTAAAAATCGTAGAGGGACACCAAGAGATGCATACACTAAGCAGATTCAGAAGGATGAAGGTTGCAGTAGGTACTTGGAGATGAAGAAGCTTGCACAGGATAGAGTAGCGTGGAGAGCTGCATCAAACCAATCTCTGGACTGAAGATCACAACAACAACTACAAGCAACTCTTTCTGTAACTTGATAGTTTTTCTTTTATTTCGTCTTCAAACAAATTCTATTTCAGTATTTTGATCGGAGAAGCATCGTCTGAATTTTCCTTTCTTGTTCTTAGTTGCTTTTAAGTGGAGATGTGGCATCATCTATCATAGTTTAAAATACATAAAGTCATTTTGTTTTCATAAATGGGTTAAAGTACTCTAATTTTGCCTTTAGTGCCAAAGATTTCTTGTCGTGTTTGTTTTAGGTGAGATTTATGTGCTCTGTTGTTTTGCAATTTTTTTTTTTTAGCTTTCACAAGTTAGTGCTTTTAGTTCAATAATTGCACTTTAATATATGGATTTGTCCATCTGTGAAATTTCTCCTGTTCTTCTAATCAGATGATTTATTGTTGAATCCCGATCTGGTATCCTCTATATACTGTGCTGTTATTTTGTGAGATTTCTCTACAGTCAGAATTGCATCTTGTCTGTTATTGGAGAGGATTACTATTTCATCAAAAATACTAGGCATGGAGTAGCTACTGCAAGCAAAATATAGTGTTACACCATTATTACGCTAAACGTAAGAAATACACTATGCAAACTAAATTTTGAGGAAACATTTCCAAAAATGGTTCTTTTATAAGGAGCAGGTAATGGATTACTGTGGATATTTGAAAGTAGCCGGACACACTTAAATATCTCAGTTCTCTACAAAATCACATCAACACCCAGAATTCCTCTTTTATTAAAGGATTTACTGAAATAATAGATAAGGGGTTATCGCTTGCTGCAAAAAGCATCAGTCAATAAAAAGAATGTACTGGGAAGTAAAGCAGTATGGGATGTCATAGAAAATGCAGTGATGAAAGAGCAGGTACAATAACATACATATCAAAAATGGGAGTACATTAATATAAAATCCACAGAAATTTGTAAACCTTGTAAATGTTTATTTAGTAGGTATTCCAGAGAAGCTACAACGAAACTTCCATAAGCGTGCTGTAGCACCTTCAATGAACAATGTAGCTAAAATAATAATTAATGACACAAAACAGCGCGAAGTAAGGAAGACAATATAAAAAATCAAAGTATAAGAAGTGAGCGCGCCTAGACGAAGTTTCAGTTACTTTTCTGAAGACATACATAGACAGCATAAAAGCTTCATAATAAACATAAAATATGAATCTTTTAGTTCAAGTATTTCTCTACAGTGTTCAAAGCAGGCACGTAGTAGGCCCCTACAAAAATAAACCAATAAAAATAAAATTAAAAAATAAAATAGCAGAAAATATATTAAAAACTACAATCAGCTGCACTCTTCATATCATTCTCAAAAGTAATAGAATATCGAAAGACAGTCTAATGAGTTATATGGATAAATAATCTTCTTAACAAAGGCGAGTTTGGCTTCCAAAGTAGCAGAAATATAAAAGAGACCTTAACAATGATTCCAAAAGTGGTGCCTGAGCTTTCTACAGGTAAATTTCTACAACTGTCAAGGTCTTTTGATACTGTTTGAAATAAAATACAGGTAATGGAAGTGGAAACCATAGGTATAAAAGGAGTATCTGATAATCAGTTCCACTCATACTTGTAAAACAGGGTGCAAAAGGAAGAGATAGTCCACATATCTGGTGATACTAAATTTCTTGTAAAACAACTATTAGAATCAAAAATGTTAAAGTAGATGTTCCTCAGGCTAGTACCTTATGACAATTTTGTTCTTGATATATAAATCAAAGACTTTCCAGATAATATAAGACACAGAGAAAAATTCTCTTCGCTGATGACAGCATCGTTATCGTAAATGATAAACCACTAGTATTATTAGTTGGGAACTCGAACGAAACTCTCAAGAATATTTACCACTGGGCGGTACTAAATTAATTGACATTGAACATCAAAGAAAACAAATAGCGTCAAATTCAGCTTAGAGAGTGAAAGAAACTCTGTAATTATATAAATAAATAATAAATCTACAGGCCGTGCAGCAAAACGCCAAATTTTTTGGAATGAATACTGAGTGTCAGTTCATATGGAATGAACACACGAAGATACTGGCAATGAGAATGTCATTATCAAGTTATGTACTTATGATCCTGTCACCAGTGTGTAAATAGTCGGTGCCTTTTGGAGATATACTATACCTGTATGCACTCAGTTCTTAGCTATGGGATCGTTTTATGGGGATGAAACACAACTGATATTGAACCAATTTCTAGACTACAAAATATGGAGCAAGAAAATAATAACTAAAACAAGAAGTCGGGCTCCTTATCAGGAAATACTTAAAAATTCATGTATCCTTACTGTGCCAAGTGAGTTCACAAACCGTTCTGCTGAGCATATCAGGCAAAACGTTAGTATGTAAGTCAGTAATAGTTATACAAATGATCATGAGACAAGAGCCAGTTTTGACTTACTTTTAACAAGGGAATTCAGAACAGCATTTTCTATGAAGGTTTAAAATATTGAAATAATATTCTGAAGGAGATGAAGGAGTTAACAAAAACACATTTATTTGAGAAGGCTGTCCAATAGTCCCACTTAATTAATGTACACTACTTAATTAATGTACACTACTAGCCTCGTCGGATGGGGCTAGCAGTGTATTTAACGCTAAATTCTTCCAGAATCTTCATATGTAAATGATGCTCTAAGCCCCCCCCACCATTCTAACTCCGACTTTTGCTGTTGCACATGGATTAAAAAGAAATGCGAACTGACTGTAATCGACCCTGCAAGTGGAGTAGGAATGAGTTTGGCACCTGCAATAATTTAATTTGATAAATAAGTTAAATAAAGGAAAGTTTCATTAACGTAGTGAGAATTGATAGGGTTGCTCTACCGATTAACAGAATGAAAGTTCTGTCCAAAATAGCAATATTATTTATTATGACTAAACTCAAAATAATAAACAAAACACATGAAACATTTACAATACATCAAATTGGCTCAAATTGGATACTCAAATAAATGCTGTGAAGGTGAAGTTGTCCCTAAACTAGATTGTGACATTTATGACGAAGTGGTATGTGGAGCCAATTCCTTGCAACTCAAATCTTAAGAGAAACACACAGCCAACCAAACATTAATTGCTGCTACAGTAGTGAGAACTATGACAATTAACACCCAAGACAGAACAAAGTTAGAAAAGACAAACAGGCGCGCTCTGCTGAGCTCTGATTATCACCTAGCAAAATTGCCTGTTTTGCCGGTGCTGCGGACGTACATTACCAAGCTGTCTTCTTAACTGCAAGGACACGATCTGGCGTACCGGAGGCGATGGCTGGTTGCTTCGATGTTCCGTCGTGGTGATGATAATGTTGCGTGTATAGCTCGAAACAAATTATCCTGGTCTGGTTGTTCCAGACTAAAGACTTCCTAGAAATACAAATGCGCCTCTGAGGGAGATGAAGAAGGTTCGCCGCACAATCACTGACGGTACAGTGATTGATTTTAACAAGCGAAGTCACACAGTAACTCCGATACAGTCAACTTTAGCCAAAACTGCTCAAGACAGACAACATAGGCCGCTTGTACGGAGAACGCTCAATTGCCAACTGTACTCGGAAAGTTACGTTGAAGTCGACACTGAAGCAACTTCGTCAAACAGTTACAATTAAATAAAAGCATATCAGACAGCCAACGGAAGGCAGGCTGCCCAGAGCAGCGAGAGCTCAGTCTTGTAACCTACTCTGATCGAAAGGCGAGAGCCGACCCTCTCAAGAGCACCCGTACCAGCCGAACACAGAACATCCTGCCCCCACGACAGTGGCCATGGTTAAAAACGTTCCAATCAGCAACTCGAAAACCGGCGGAAAATTCCACTCTATTGCCGAAGCACTACCATTCCACAAATGGAGATTCTGGCCCCTAGCAAGCCAATCACAGTTACGATTTTGCAGAAAAACGCGGGAATTTGCCCGCCAAGACTGCCTGGGAACACAAGTCATTCCCACGCTTCGCTGGTAGCCCGCCAGAAACGGTTTTCACTATGTTTCTGCGAAGTAACGGAATCTCTAGCCAAGCCGCCCCTTCCGGCGCATCTGGGCGTGTCGCTCCCGCTCTTATGACAATGTCGGCTTCTAGAAAGCATCCATTCGACTCCCTCACACTCGTCGGCTTAACCCTTTCAAGCTCAGCGGAACTCGCCTGTCACTGGACCACCCGGGTGACGAGAGACGCTGCATGGGAAGTCCGCATGTGAAGGAATAGCAACTTTTCACCGCATGCAATTAGAGAGGAAGATCGAATTACTCAGAGTAAGATAGAAATATGAGAGGGGGCTTCTGCCACCTCTCATTTAAAGGTAATTTAGAGTACTCAGAACAACGATTAATATAAAAAGAGAGAAGTAAACCACCTCTGTTTCAGTATAATATATGTTCGCAATTAACTGCTCTTTACGAGAAAATCATTCACCAAGACTTTTAATGCACCATAATAATGTTTCACCATGTACTCACCCATCGTGACAGAATGCAGTCTCAGTTTTTTAGCCAGGCACAAGGGAAGATGAATCAGAGACGTGGCAACAAGACAGTGGTCCAGAAGTCATCTGCAAGTGTGTGTGGTGTATGCAGTGGAAGACGTGAAGCCAGTGAATATCTGTGTGCCATATAGTCTAACTAAAAGCTCCAAAACTTGTATAAACACAAGAGCATCGTACACCGAATATATTATGGCGCTGCCCTCAGATAAAGGGTCGTCTTCTGCCCGGCCATTCCGCATTAGATCCGCGGCCGCTTTCCTAAATCAGTTCAGGCAAATGCCAGGATGGTTCTTTCGAGAAGGCCACGGCCGACCACTTCTCCTCTCCTCGGTAGACAAGGGTCTACGTACGTACGTGAGAGTATACAATGAGGTCACAGTGGTCATGGGATAAAGAACAATATACACATATGCACATATCGCGTACACAAGGTATAAAAGGACAGTGCTTAGCGGAGCTGTCAGTTGTACTGAGGTGATTCGAGTGAAAAGGTTTCCTACGAGTTTATGTCCCCACGACGGGAATTAACAGACTTTGAACGCAGAATCGTAGTTGGAGATAGACGCATAGGACATTCCATGTCGGAAATCGTTAGGGAATTCAATATTTCGAGATACACAGTGTCGAGAGTTTGTCGAGAATACCAAATTTCAGGCATTACGACTCACCACGGACGACGCAGTGGCCGACAGCCTTCATTTAACGATCGAAAGCAGCGGCATTTGTGTAGAGTTCTCAGTGATAACAGAGAACCAACACTGCGTGAAATAAAAATGTTCAAATGTGTATGAAATCTTATGAGACTTAACTGCTAAGGTCATCAGTCCCTAAGCTCACACACTATTTAACCGAAATTATGCTAAGGACAAACACACACACCCATGCCCGAGGGAGGACTCGAACCTCCGCCGGGACCAGCCGCACAGTCCATGACTGCAGAGCCTTAGACCGCTCGGCTAATCCCACGCGGCTGCGTGAAATAACCGCAGCAGTCAATGTGTGACGTACGACGAACGTCTCTGTAGGACAGTGCGGCGTAAGTTTGGCGTTAATGCGCTATGGCAGCAGACGACCACGCGAGTGCCTTTGCTAACAGCACGACGTCGCCTGCAGCGCCTCTCCTCGGCTAGTGACCATTTCGGTTGGACCCTAGTCTAATGGAAAACCGTGACCACCAAGCCATGGACCCAAGTAGTCAACAAAGCGCTGTGCATGCTGGTGATGGTTCCACAATAGTGTGGGCTGTGCCGACATGGAATGCAGGGGTTCGTCTGGGAATGACCTGGCCACTCAGATCGAGCGGCATGAATCCCATGGAACATCTCTGGTACGTATTCAAGAGGTCACTTCGTGCAAAAAGTCCTGCACCAGCAACACTTTCGCAAATATGGACAGCTATAGAGACAGAATGGCTCAATATTTCTGCAGCGGACATTCAACCACTTGTTAAGTCCATGCTGCGTCGAGTTGTAGCATTATGCCGGGAAAAGAAGGTTCGACACAATAATAGGATCCCATGTCTTTTGACACCTGAGGGTACGTGACTTTTTTTTTTTTTTTTGCTTGTATTTAGTTGACACTTACTTCAGGGTGAGGCAATAGTCTGGGTGCAACCCCTATAAACGTCGAACGGTGTGAGGAATCGTAATGGTGTCTGATATGGGGTGTTGGTAGGCAGGGGCGTAATTTACAGGCGCAATGACGACAACTTCGGCCACCTTGAAATCCATCCTCTTGGATTTGGATTACGTATTTCAAATAGGAATGGTGTCACGTGGCATATCATTCTGAACTGCTTCTTTCTCAGGAATACGCATGTGAAATCCATTTTGGGATATCTGTATTTGTGTTGTGGTTATGATCTATATGATCTATTAAAATTGAGGATACTTGTCAGAGTCAGCATTACTGTACATGCTTAATTTGGCCTCCATTGCGCTGGACACAAAATCAGAGTTTTTTTGACAGCGCTGCTGCACACAACACAGGATCTGCCTGTCAACAGAAGCATACACCTACACAATACGCCGGCAAAGGTGGGCTATATTGTTTATTTTTACCTCATACACACTTGACTTCAAACGTTCCCACAGATAAAAGTCAAGAGGTGTACGATCACGGGACTGTGGTGGCCACTGGATAAACCCACCTACCTATCCAGTGACCTCCAAACTGTTCAGCCAGGAACTGTCTGACTTCATTAGCATAGTGGGGAGGTGCACCGTCTTGTTGGAAGAAAGTTGGGAAATCACCCTGTGGATTCAACAGCGTTGGAAGCACATATCACAGAGGATGTTCAGATACCTCTCCGCATTCAAGGTTCCATCAATGAACACCGTACCCACGATTCCTGTGTCCCAAATCCAACCCCAAACCATCACCTTTTCACCACCAGCATCTTTGAAAGGATCCCTCCAGGAGGGTTTGGATCTGACCATTAACGATGACTCTGGTTACTCGTCCTTGTACACAAAAATTAGCTTCGTCACTGAACGTTCCATGTCGTATGAAGTTGAGATTGACGCTAAACTGATCCAGAGCCCATTCTGCAAACTACACCCGGCGATCAGGGTCATCCTCCAAGAGATGAGGTTGCAACTGTAACTTGTACATGTGAATGATGACTGGCACTGGATATTGCTGATAATCGGCGCGTACTGTGATGTGGATTTTTCACAAACGATGCTGCAACTGCTGTTGCAGTTTCCTCTTCGGTGGCTGTTCTTGGACGTCCACTGCGTGGCTTTTCCACCACAAAACCTGCCGTGCGAAAGTTGTCCAATAACTTGGATACTGTCATAAGTAAAATGCCAGTTCTCTCAGGATGCCGGGCACTGAAGTCAGTAGCATTTACTCTGGAACTTCTTTCACTACTCATTAACACAATTTCGATACGTTCCGTCTGTGTAAGTGCCATTGTGGATCATTTGCAACGCTAAACAGAATTAATCACTTCCTTGAAATTTCAAAATTTAACAGGATGTAACACCTAAACAAATAAAGACATCTTAAAACAGTTTTCACATTTGTATTCTTGAGAAAGAGGTATCCACATGATATCCTTCCCATTTGAACACGTAACCCAAATCCAAGATGGTGGATTCCAGAACCGCCGCCGCTGCCACCATAGCTCCTATAACTTGCACCACCACCTACAGACACATCATACCAGTCACCATTTTCCTCACACCGTTCGACTTTAATAGGGGTGTATCCAGATTTTTGCTTCACTCTGTATACCATTGCAAAGTCTCGAATTTCATGGTATTGCCCATTGATTCAGTCATGTGTAAAGTAATTTTTACATATCTTACAGAGACACTTTTAACTTATTTAAATGTAAACATGTTGAAGATCTGTGACTTTTTGCAGATGGTTGGACAATTAACTCGTAGTTGAAACTCAGGAAAATGTGGTGCAGCGCGTGCCTGGACACGGTGAGGTCGCGGGATTGAATTTCGCTCGGACTGTGGAAATCTTCACTGTGCTTTTAACTTAGCATTCACGTCTCAGTGATGTGAGGAGTCACCAGGAGTTGGATTCCACGTGAACTGTAGGTTTCCTTTCCCAGTTGGAAACAGGGGTAAAAGAAAGGGGCACGCAAGTCGCTGAAGTCTCATTCAATTGAAAAGCTTGCACACGGCCACTGAGCCGCGTAGAATGATACTTGGGCATAATAATTACTTTACTCTTTACCTAGCTCCTATCTGATTTTCAGTGTAGATAATGTCTGATGGTACTGCCAGGTAAAACATTAATTAATACTGACTCATTACAACCGACCGGCGTTTAAGGCAAATTGGAAACAAAATATGGTATTCAGATGATTTACACTGAAGGGCCAAGGAAACTAGTATAGCCATGTGTATTCACTTACAAAAAGATACAAACAGGCAGATTACGGCGCTGCGGACGGCAACGCCTATATAAGACAACAAGTGTCGGGCGCAGTTGTTAGATCAGTTACTGATGCTGCAATGGCAGGTTATCAAGATTTAAGTGAGTTTGAACGTGGTGTTATAGTAGGTGCACGAGCGGTGGGAGTCAGCATCTCCGAGGCAGCAATGAAGTGAGGATTTTCCCGTACGATCCTTTCACGACTGTACCGTGAATATCAGGAATCTGGTAAAACGTCAAATCTCCGACATCCCTGCGGCCGGTAAAAGATCCTGCGAGAATGGGGCCAACGACGACTGAAGAGAACCGTTCAACGCGACAGAAGTGCAAGCCCTCCGCAAATTGCTGCAGATTTCAATGCTGGGCCATCAACAAGTGCCAGCGTGTGAACCATTCAACGAAACATCATCGATATGGGCTTTCGCAGCCGAAAGCCCACTCGTGTAGCCTTGATGACTGCATGACACAATGGTTTACGTCTCGCTGGGACCGTCAAGACCGACATTGAACCGTTGATGACTGGAAACATGTTGCCTGGTAGGACGGGTCTCGTTTCAAATTGTATCGAGCGGATGGACGTGTACGGATATTGAGGCAACCACATGAATGCATAGACCCTGCATGTCAGCAGGGGACTGTTCAAGCTGGTGGCGGCTCTCTAATGGTGTGGGGCGTGTGCAGTTCGGGTCATATGGAATCCCTGATACGTCTAGATACGATTCTGACAGGTGACAAGTAGGGAAGCATCCTCTCTGATCATCTGTATCCAGTCATGTCCACTGTACACTGCGACGGACTTGGGCAGTTTCAGCAGGACAATGCGACACCCCTCACGACCAGAATTGCTACAGAGTGGTTCCGGAACACTCTTCTGTGTTTAAACACTTCCGCTGTCCACCAAACTCCCCAGTCCTGAACATTATTGAGCATATCTGGAATGCCTCGCAACGCGGTGTGCAGACGACGTCTCCACTCCCTTGTACTCTTACGGATTTATGGACTGCCCTGCAGGATTCATGGTGTCAGCTCCATCCACCACTACTTCAGACATTAGTTGAGTCCATGCCACGACGTGTTGCGGCAATCGCAGGGGCCCAAACCGATATTAGGCTCTTCAGTGTAAAAGCGGAACGAGTAATTACCTTTCACTTTCTGAGTCCATGGCGCGAGCGTTTCATGAACATTGTCAGATATCTCTACCACCCCTTAGGAAAGTCATTTTCTTATAAAACGGCTAGGTCACGCTGCCTTTGCAGCTGTGCATCCAGAGCAATTTCCCTGACCCATTCAGGTATCTCATCCTCGTCAGAATCGATATGGTGCCCTCTAGAATTGTTGCTGTAACAAGACGAAACGTAATTTTTTAAAATTACATAGCAGCTACTACATAGATATTTCTTTCTTTTCTATACTTATGCCACTACTAGCAATGTGTATTTGCTGCTGCAGACAGTTCCACATCATGTGCATGGTGTATTTTTTCAGCTTCCAGCATTGCATGCAATTCAAGCTGCAATTTCACCAAGTGAGCTACAACAAGAACAAATAAGAAATAAGCCAACGATACAGAAACAAATCATACTACCACTACTACTACTACTACTACCACCATCACCACCACGAAATTTTTTAATACTCACGTGGCAGTTCTACTTGTGGGATTTCCACAGGAGGCTGGAAATCGAAAGGGAGAGTTCATTGTGGCCAAGCCTCCTACTCATCTCGTCTGCCCACGCAATCCAGGATAAAAACCTTTCATTGCGCTGTAAAAACAAGGAGAGGAAACTGATTTATCGACGCGAATTTTTTAACGCACTAAATTTCTTCCCGATTTCTTCAAAGACAAATTATTTACCTACATGATAGTTTGTATTCTTGTTCTTCTACAATTTTACATCTTTTGATGCTGACGCTGATGCCACTCGATGTCGCCGAATGCTTCATTTTAGACAAACTGATGTACACAAATGAGGAGAACCACACTGGTGAACTGACGCTAGCAGGTGGGGCCAGGGGTGGAGGACGTAAGGTTTATATAGACACACCGATTCGGTGAGAACCAATAAGGAACGATGGCTGATGAAAAGTCCTGAATAGTATTTTCAGGAGCCAATATGCGTGCAGCATCTGCTGATGAATGCTGGTCTGAGCACACAGGACAGGTTGGTGCTGTTCTCCTGGCCACAGATTTCACGCACTTTTGCATGCGGATTATGGCGCACTGTGGAAATACCAGCTAGCTTCGCTGATCCGTTCTTTGTGGTGGACGCGCTCGTTCATTCGACCAGAAAGCCCGCTTCTGGTCGCTGGTTGACTCTGTAGCGAGCTGCGGCCACTGACGGATGCACAGCTTCGCAGGACCTGGGTTATGATTCTGCCTCGTGTAGCAGGCTACTCTGATAGTGTACTTAACAATACTTTTACGTGATGTAGGACCGTCTTCAGAGTTTCAAGGTGGTATATTTCTGCTCATTTATTTTTATTTCAATTAATAAACAATATTCCTGCACAACGTATTTTTGAGTGAATTTCCATTCGTTTATTTTTACACGACGTATTTCCATTCCACGTGCACCTGCACCTGAGAAGACACTGCATTTTGTGTGTGTGTGGGGGGGTGTGTGTGGATGGGTGGGGGGGGGGTGTGTGGGTGGGTGTGTGTATTTGAAACAAATTGTTTAAAGCAACATTTTCAAATGTATTGAGGTGACAAACACTTAATCCAATTTTTTTTATGCACGCAAATATTCCAAAACACTGCGATATTTAGTTTTAATTAATTTTTCCTACTGCGCAAGTGTATATTCAATTCGTGAAATCCATCCAGCCAAATTGTTTACCGATTTATTTATGACACATATTGAAGGAAACTACTGTGTAGCGATCTTTTTGAAAGTCTATCTAGAGACATATTCTGTTGATTTAATAACTCCTGAAGCAGCTCGTGCTCAAAGACAAGGGAAGGATGTGGTACTTCCCACAAAAGAGCACTAAGTGTCTCAGGGTGGAAGAATGGATGAGAGCTTTGACAAGTGTGCCAGAACCCACCACGATCTTTTTACAGTCTGTGTTCAGGTGTGACTATATTCCTCGGAATAAAACGTGTAATTACATCTCTAATTGTTTAAATATTATTGCGTTATCTGCAAAGTTCTCTCTCTCCTGTGACATCTTCAAGATATGTATGTGACAGTATTCTGCACACTCCTGAAGCACTTCATGTTCTACGATAAGGAGTATCCGTGTGCCACAAAGAAAGTGTGCCTGGGTGCAGGAGGAAGACTACGGGTATTTCCAGTGCTGTATGATGTGCTTAGCACTGTCCTGCAGTTGCCAGTGGCCGGCGCCCAGTTTGGAGTGGCCCGACACGTAGCTTCTTCCAGTGGCTGCGACTGTGGTGCAAAAAGCATGCGCGAGGAACTTTTTCATATATATTTAGCGCGATCTGATACAGTGTAATTGCATGGTTCCTTTCGCTAACGAAACAAAGGGAAGTTCGGAGGTGAGGGGGGACGGCGATCAGCGCCCTCTGGTGGTGGTGGTGTTGTGAACTAGGTCAGTCAGTCTCCGGACCTCGAGGTGAACACACTGCATGGAGCTACTGTCTAGTGTTCGATTAATGGCAACTAAAATTGTTTAAATAAACAATGTACTGCACTGCATGCAAAATAAAGACTTATGTCTATCTTATCTGTCCACCTAGCACAGACAGAGTTCTTTCCCCACCGATTTCCAGATGGAAGAGGGGAGGCGTGAGGAGGGGAGGGAGCATGGGGAGGTGTGGATGGAGTTAGGTTAGTGGAGGTAGCCCAACTGACCTATTTTCCCGCCAAAACTTGAATTTCCCACCAAGATGGCAGTGCGACATTGCTACATCTATGGTACCCATTTTGAATAAATTGGACAGTAATGCAGAGTAGAGTGACACCGCTGTTGCCCTACAACTGCAGACAGGTTGGCTGCAGGTCCTCAACTTGCTTCCTCATAACCAACACACGACCATAACTGGCACCGAGGCAGAAATGGTTTTCATCAGAAAATACGAGACCTCCACACACTACATTCCAATGAGCTTGACACCACTGAAGACGCTAATGGCGCCGGTTTGGGGCCGGTGGAATGCACGCTACAGGGTGTCTGGCTCGGTGGTGTCCTTGAAGTAACCGATTTGTAACAGTTCGCTGTGTGACTGTGGTGCCAAATGTTGTTCAGATTGCTGCTGCAGGCGCAGTACGATGCACGAAAGCCACACGCTGAGCACGATGGTCTTCCCTTTCAGTAGTGCCATGTGGCCGTCCAGTGCCTGGTATCAGCACTATAAACATCTTGCCACTCTTGTTCCTTGATGAGGTTTACAAAGGTCTCTACAGCAACTGGATCAGCTTTCCTAAACAGCTGATCATTATATTTAACACGTGATGCAGCACAAAAATATTTTAGAGTTAAGATTTGTGCATCATGATCTGAAAGGCCATTCACCTTTTTGCTAACAGAATGCCCTTCTAGTAATGAGGAATGAACAAAAATGTTGTCTATGGTTGTTCTACTGTTCCCTTGCACTCTCGTTGGAAAGAATACGGTTTGCATAAGATTATATGAGTTAAGGAGGTCTACCAGCATCGTCTTCCTTGTACAATCACTTATACAATTAATATTGAAGTCACCACATATAACTAACTTTTTGTATTTCCTATAAAGTGAATCAAGAACCTCCTCTAGCTTTAGCAAAAATGTTGTGAAATCGGAGGCTGGGGATCTATAAATAACAACAGTTAGAAGTTTAGCTCCGTTAAATTTAACCACACCTGCACAACATTCAAACACCTTTTCAGTGCAGTACTTTGAAACATCAATTGACTCAAATGAGATGCCGTTTTTCACATACATGGCTACTCCCCCACACCGCAAAGAGCTCCTCGAAAAGCTGCCAGCCAACCTGTATTCTGGTAAAGGAAGCCTCTGAATTATCTCCTTATTTAAGAAGTGTTCAGATATACCAATATTTTCAGAGTCAACATCTATAAGCAGTTCACAAACTTTATCTCTAATACCTTTTATATTTCGATGAAATATACTAATTCCCTCATTACTCGGATACCCAAGCTTTGTCAAAAGTGGTTCCTTTGTTAGAGAGACTTCCCTTAAGCAGGAATACCTATCAGCTGATTTCAATCTAAAAAGGGTGCAGCTCTAACACCCACTACTGCAGGAATTTTCTCATAAGTGATCCCACCAACCCCACCTATGCTGTCACCTATAAGCTTTGCCAACCTCCCCTTCCCATACCCGTTGAGGTGCAGGCCATGTCTAGAGAAACCCGTCCTGCTGATAGACTTCACTGACACCACTGAAATGTGACCCATGATTTCTGTCATCAGCGCACCCCCAAGTCTCATGTTATTACGCCTGACGGCTGTATTAAGATGAGGCCGATCGTGACGCTGAAACAGTTCCACGAAATGCACATTCGTGTTGCCACTCTGAGTGGCTATCTTTTCCAGGTCACCACCTATGTTATACTCCCCATCCCTATCAATACTATTACCAGCCCCACCCACAATCACTACCTGATCCTCTTTAGTAAAATCCCTACATAACCTCCCTATATTAACAGTCACCTGAGCCAATCCTGCATTAGGCTTCACAATTCTGGTGACCTGGTACTCACTCCCCAGCACTTCCTGCAACTACTGGCCTACTCCTCTGCCATGAGAACTACCTAACAGCAGAACCTTCTTCTTCCTCTTCGACTTTGCTACTGTTATAGCCACCGTAACTACTGAGGTCTGCTGCATACTTCCTACATCTACAGCTACTAGAGATTCCTCTCCACTAGACTCTGACAGTTGGTCATATCTATTGTAAACACCAATAGTAAAACTATCTGAAAATCTTCTTCTCCTATCAGATCTCTTGCCAACAGCCAGCTCCCATTCCCCAACCCCCTTCTCCCTCCTCATCCTATCTAGCTCCTCCTGTGCGTTTTTCAACTGCACCTGAAGGGCACAGATCTTACGCTCCTGCTCCTCTATCAACTTACTCTTGCTACGTAACCTGCAGTTCCAGGAGAGGATCTCACCAGAATGCCCACTGGCTTCCCCACTGCATTCCCCCCAGTGAAAATACTTCGAACAAGTCTCACACCGCAATCCACTAATCACGAACCTACGGCAAAGCCCACACTTCTCACTCATGGTAAAATTTTACTTTTTCTAAGTTCCGCTACTACAATAAGAAGATGTTAAAAACCTGACTACAATAATCACAAACGTACTCTACAAGGGAAGTAACTACTATTATTAACAGTATTAATAAACAACAAATGTGAATATAACAAAAGACTAATACAGAAAGAGAATCAAACGTCTAATGACACAGTAACGAAGCTGAAAACAGTTCCCAAAAGGTTCTTCTGAAATTATTTCACCAGAAAACACAAAAAACTCCGGTTGAAGACTACTAAAGTTCCTAAATAAACCACTATACAAAAACAATTAATTAGTACTTAGCTTTCGATGCGCCGCTACAGCTGCAACTGGTCAGCGCGGAATGTAAACACAGGTAAGAGGTTACGTTGCTCGATACAAAACACTCACAAATGTCAGGTCACAACACAAGAAAGGCAGAGGTGAATGAAGAAACCACTAATAAGTCACTTATATAGTAAATATTATCACAAAAACCGTTAAAATATGTATCTGAAACCTAAAAATATATAAAAACTTGGAGAGCGATCTCACACGCAGTCACTCGCTTATGTCGTCACACCAAAGATCAGTAAAACGGAAATATAGAAAAAATACACAAACTAGAGATAAATAATTTCTTTGACATATATTTAGTCTAAATCAGTGGAAATCAATACTTTACCATTAAAGTTACCGTTCATATGGCGGCCTTCTTTTCGCATACATTGTCGGGGTCCAAGGGTGAAAAGTGTATGTGGTTCTTGTAAACTTGAGATTGGTGGGCTTGCACAATCTACATCTTGTATGGATGGCGGTAGAGATCATTCTCCAAAACTGTTCTCACTGATAGATTTCTGAGAGAAAATTCTGCACTGTGCCGTCTAGCTGATTTTCGCGGACAACTTCGTAATATGTCAGGCACGAAATCAATATTCTCTTGGCTCTGGCTTATTTTTTTACACTGTCACATTTTTTCATTGTTGTGCTGCCAGTGACTTCACCCAAACGTTGATAGCATTGGAAGATGGCACAGGAGGCCGTGGGGCTAAATTAAGTACTCGACAGAAAGGGCATTCAACTCCAAAAAAACTATACGTGTTTTTGTAATACGTATTTACAACAAACGAACATTGCTCACTTCACCTACGTTCCATGGCTGCTAAAACTGTCTACACGCCCAAGATCACGACCGCATTCCTCTAACTGTTGTAATATACCGCATTAGAGAGAAAGCAAGAAAAGAGTTAGTAAATGACATTTTCCAAAGAATTATTAAGTGGATCTCTGAAAATGGAGTCTCCCTAAATTTTGAAAAAACGCTCTACATTCAGTTCTGTACCACAAATAGAGTCATAGCAACAACTGATGTAGCACGTGAGCAGGAGCCAGTAAGTAGGGTAGAATGCTCCAATTTTTGGGTGTATATATTGACGAAAATTGAACGGGAAGAAGCATATAACTCAGCTTCTCAGCAAATTAAGTTAAGCTACTTTTGTTCGTCGTAGAATTCTAATCTTGGATACAAACGTATCAACCGACTGACATGTTTTGTATATTTCCATTCAATAATTTCGTTCGGAATAATTTTGTGGAGTAATTCATCATTCAGAAAGGAAGTATTCATTGCACAAAAGCGAGCACTAAGAATAATATGCCGTGTTTATCCGTGGACGTCTTGTAGGCACCTCTTCAAGGAGCTAGCCATTTTAACTGCGTCATCACAAATATATATGTTCGGTGATCTACATACCTACAACACGAGAGGGGAAAATGAACTTTACTACCCGTGCCTCAGGGAGGAGTTCAATATGCAGCAATAATTTTTTTTATTGTTTTCCCAATAACATAAAATTTAAAATAACCAAATATGCAGCAACCAGTCGCAAAATCATGTTTTATTTGTTCACTTTTGGCAATGGATTTCAACTGATTAACAGCCATCATCGGTGCTTTCAACCACTATGTGCCCTGATAGTAATACTGTCTTAAGCAGAGGTCAAACAGAAAGTGATCACATGATTTGACGACTGGTTCCTGCATATTTGGTAATTTTATGGTTCACGGTCGCTGCACGCCTCGGAGACCACACGGAGCCCACCATTCAACATAAAATGTCTTACAGGTAGCGAAGCAAGTTTTAAATCTAATATAAAATCATTTCTCTTGGACAACTACTATTCTATGGACGAATTTCTTCTTAAAAACTGGTAGTCAGTAATAAAAATTATGTTTCACGTGCAGTTACATGAGTGGGAGTAAAATGGTAATGTGTTCATTAATGTTAACACCAGTCATGTATACATGTCCTGTGAACTGACTCGTTCCACATCATTTCGGTAGAAGACTCGTTCAAATGATCTATGGAACATGTAACTAACCAACCCCCACCATGTACTCTAATATTGCCGTCTGACTGCCTCACACTGTAGTATTCTTGGGGGAATCTATCTTTGAGTTGGTCTAAAATAGTAGTCGTAAGGGCATTATAAGAAGAACAAAGTTTCCTGGCATCTGGTTCGAAGAAGTCATGCTGTGTAAAGATAGTACTGAATATTGAGAAAACTGCAAAATTTGGCCACAAACTGTAGCCATAGAAGCGATCGTCACGTCCATTTCTAACGCTATATTCCACTGTGGCCTCGCCTAACCACAAGCAGACGTCAAATGTCGAAGGCCTCGTGTAACACATCACATACAATTTCCCTCTGTGATTGCAGTGCGATACAAGGAGTATGCCTTTGTATAGCAAACGTCTAAACAGATTCCCTGAACGGCTAGGTGGGGGAGCAAATACACTGTCCAGTCACATTAATGTGACCACCTTCCAAAAGCCTGAATTACCATCTTTTGCAGTGCGGACTGCTGCAAGACGTCATTGCGGCTCTGAAAGTTACCGACAGGGATCTACAGCCACGACGACTCCAGTGTCGTGGCCAGCTGCGCTATGTTTCGCGGTTGAGGACAAATGGCACGAACAGTCCGATGGAGGTGGTCCCACAGATACCCAACTGGGCTATATCCAGGGAGTCTGATGGTCAGTAGAGTACGGTAAACTCATCATGGTGCTCTTCGAACCACGTACATGCACTGAAAGCTGTGTGGCAGTGCATTGTCCTGCTGGTAGATGCCATAGTGATGAGAATAAACAAACTGCATGCAGTTGTGGACCCGGTCCCCAAAGATAGACGCATACTTGTGTTGATCCACTGTGCCTTCCAGAATGACGAGATCACACGGGGAATGCCACGAAAATATTCCCCAGACCGTAACTCACCCTCCTTCGGCCTGGAACCTTCCGACGATTGTTGTCGGGTGTTTGCTTCCAAACGTTTACGTCCAAAGGGGCATCGAACGTGATTCATCTGAAAAGGCCACCTGTCGCCACTCGGTGGATGCCCAGTTGCGTGTTGGTGTGCAAATTCGAGCGTTCGTCCCCGATGAACAGCAGCCAGCACGCGTGCATGAACCAGGCACCTGCTTTGGAGGCCCATAAGCAGACACGTTCACTGAGGTTCGTCTGAGCGGGCATTTGCTCATCAGCTGCACATCTGTTCGCCCTTCAGATCTCTGCAGCCGTCGTTGACCCCTGTCATCTATGAAGAGTGGTGCACCGCAGTGGCCTCAGTACCAGTTGTGGAGAGCACCATTTTGCCATGTGTAGCGACCCTTTTTTCTGTCCCGACTTCCGTATCTTGCATGAAAGTAGGAATGTTAATTTATCTATACATTGACTGGTATTGAGGGGTTCTGTTTTATCCCGGCTCGTTCTTAAATTAACCCCAGTGAGTCACTATACGTATTGTCTTCCCAGTTCTGAAGGAAAAAACCATAAGTAAATTAATACTAGTGTTTCCAATAGATTCTCGTTCACTTGTTTCAGTTACTAGTCTACAGTTTATTCTTGGTGAAAATCACGTAACCTAATTATTTATGAACCTAACTCGAAATAAAGTTCAAGACGAATAGTCGGTTTCAAATTAACACGTTATTTTATTTAATAATAATTATTAATAAATCAGTTCATTCACACGATCGCATTCAAAGGGGTTCTTTGAATAAGTATCTAATCTGGAATCCCGTCAATATCAGAGATACTAAACAATGTTCTGTCACTTTCGATAAAAATATTGTTCCCATTTAATAGCCATAAACTGTCACGAACTATGATTACTAGTCGCGTGAAGTAAACCTTTTCCACTATCACAATACAAAGTCCGAATCTCTCCAAAAATCATTAATTCCGTAAAATATTTAAACCTTCACACGAAGTGACGTTAAAGTCAGAGAGATTATTGATCACCTCCCCGTTCCTCTAATATGGCAAAAGTTCTAATTCTGATCTGAAATTAATGCTTCCCAAAAAACAATTTCGTCGCGATTTATTCTTGCGCCCTGGTTTAATAAAGCTCCTATTGTTGCTTCCTAAAGCTGTACGTCCTAATCGACTTCGAACAGACTAGAGGATAGAGACTGGAGTATCATAATTGCATTGTAAGTCTATTTATACTTTATTAAGCGGTACCTCTGGTGTTCAAGACCTAGGTTCTGTGACTATAATATTGATTTTCTCATATTTAAGAATAACTAATAATTTAACCATTTCTATCGTTTTTCCCCCCTCCAATACTTCCAAAATTTATGATTAAAATTCTTTTCTTTTTTTATTGTTTTTCTACTATAGATTTCCCTCTGTTTGTCTCTTATTTCTATTTCGTAAATTACTACTTGCGGAGGGGCTTGGGGCATTCGCTGAATTTATATTTCGAGGGCATGGGAGCTAATTTGGGAGCTATTTTGGTTTATTAACACCGAGAGGCATTGTAGGTGTTACACATGCAGGGTGTACTTTAAGTACGGCGGCACTCTAACGGTTTTTACAAACATAGCCGTTTCGGAAATGCTTTCCTCCTTGGCTTGAAAGTCAATGACCATGCCTTTTTGGACGTCAGGTAAGTCCCCCCCCCCATTTGCCCTTTACAGCAACAACGGCTCTCACGAGCCTGGGCTCGGGTCGAAGTGAGCTTCCATGTTAAATACGGGTATGCTGTTCCATGTGGGTTGAATTCTATGCCAGAGTTAGTCACAGTGGCTGGAGAGTAGTGGCGAGTATCTCCACAATCCAAGTGTTTTTAGTGGATGAGACATGTGAAAAAAATGCTGGCCAGGGCAAAAGCATAACACCTTCTCTATCGATGTGGGTCAGAGCACCACTGCCAGCATGTAGTCTTGCGTTGTCTCGTTAAAAGATAACGCCACGGGGACCACGAAAATACGGTACAAGCGCCTTGCTCAGTACGTCAAAAATGTAATGTACTGTTCAAATCATCAACTATGCGAACAAGAGATGAACTTGTTATGTACCCGATGTCATACCTCGCCACACTGCCTGGTACCATATGGCGAGGATGAATGCTGTCTTGCAAATTTCCTTCTCAACAGAGCCTCCACACATCGATATTCCCGTTTTCATGCTGTACGCCGAAATGGAACGTGTTTAAAAAGACGTCGTGGTGACACTCGCCTGTTTAATGTCGTCGCTGAGCACCTACTAAATAACAATGGTCGCTGTGCCGACAGTCTGTGATGCACCAGACGTCGTCACACTGACCGTGTGGATACTTGTCTTGCTTTACCGGCTCAAGGTACTTGACGTAGCGGTAATATCCTTCTCATCCCAGCCAACAATACCGGGTGGTTATAATTAAACTTTCCCTATTTAAGACGTTATAACACGGAAACTAATTACCATACGAGTACCAAACTTGGTAGCATTGAAGTCCTGAGTATGGTGTGTATGACTTCCATGCGTCACAGCGCCACCGTCCAGTTCCAACTATGGCCACCAGGTGCCGTGATCAGTCATCGTGATTCGTAGTCTCACACACCTGACCAACCGCAGTGCACTTGTTGACGTGTCAACATCATCTTGGAGAAAATGAGCAGGGCATTATTGGTGAAGCCCTATTATCAAAACAACAGTAATGTTGTAGCTGCAGTTCGAGAAAATCGCCGGCTGAAAGGATTACGGAAAGGTCCTCTTCCTCCACCTGCTGTGCGGAGCATGATGAAGAGGCTCGCATCAGCTGGAGAACTGGGCGTCGCTCCGGAAGGAGGCCGACGACCGGTTGCACCATAGGTGGTTGATGAAATCGCTGGTGCTATGGCAGACAACGCTGCTCACAATTCTCCATCGTCAGGCACTGCACGTCATGTTTCACGACAGTTGAACATCCCGTGGTCCACTGTACGGAAGGTGCTTCGAACTATTCTCAAATGGTGTCCGTAGAAAACCCATATCGTACAGCAGCTTGCACTTCAGGACGCACAACGACGTGTTCACTTCGCTCTCCACTTTCTCGCGAAAATAGAAGTTGATGAGAGCTGAGCCTGGGCCATCCTATGGACAGACGAAGCTCATTTTCCTCTGACGGGTGAGGTCAACACAAAGAATTGCCAAGTGTGAGGATCTTCACCTCCAGTCACTGTGCATGAAGTTCCTCTGTAGGGTGAAAGTGTCACCGTATGGTGTCGCTTCACTGCAACGTACATTATTGACCCAATCGTTTTCCAACAGGTTGGCGCTCGAGGACCAAAGACGTCCAATGTAACTGGCCAGCGCTACTGCGAAACGCTTCGCCAGCATATCATACCCGCCCTACAGGAGAGAGATGCATTGAATTCAACAGTTTTCTTGCAAGATGCGGCCCCACCACACATCGCTCGTGTATTTCATATGGTTCTCCGAAACACGTTTGGAAACGATCGAATTATCAGCCTGCTGTTTCCAAATGCTTGGCCGGCACGATCACCTTATCTCATTCCCTGTAATTTCTGGTTGTGTAGCTACCTGAAGGACAAGGTTTACCAGGGGAACATTCACAAATGTGCTGGTCTGAAGCGTAGCGTATCAAGAGAGGTATCCAGTATACCTATTGACGTGCTTCGTTCTGCTATGCAGAATGAAATCTTGCGCTTTTAGACTCTTCTGGACACCGATGGGCGTCATATTGAGGCCCTTTTGTAGCAGTAATGGTACCGGTATGTAATGATATGATGTACCGTAGCAGCACATTAAAAGTGTTTGAGTTGAACTGGTACTACGTTACTTCTCTTCCTCATGTCCTTGACATTAATGTTACCAAGTCTGGCACTCTTACGGTGATTAGTTCCTGTGTTATAACGAGTTAAACAGGGAAAGCTTAATTATAACCACCCAGTATCTCTGTCCTCTCGTTCCCTAGTCGCGAGCGGCCGTTCAGATTCTTTATGGCGTTGAGTATAACTCTCCTGACTCATCGATTCGCATGAAAAGTAGGCAGCAATATTGCGAAATGCTAATTTAGACAGACCACGAATCAACTGCTGTCGAATCTCGATATGTACAGTTAGATGTTCCTCGTTCTTACATGAGGTATAACACGATCTTACCATAAACATGGAACATCTACGTCTACATCAATACTCCGCAATCCAGCTGAAGGTGTGTGGCAGAGGGTAATTCTAGTACCACTAATTGATCCCATCTTTCCGTTCCACTCGCAAATAGCTCGTAGAAAGAACGATTGTCGGAAAGCCTCTGTATTAGTTCCGATTTCTCGAATTTCTTCATCGTGACTATTTCGCGAGGTGTATGTGGGAGGAAGTAGTTATTGACAGATTCTTCCCGGAAAGTGTCGAGATTACAAGAGTAAACCTCTCCATGATGCACAACGCTTTTCTTGTACCGTCTGCCACAGGAGTTTGTTGAGTATATCTGTAACGCCGTCGGGCCGACTAAATGATCCCGTGATGAAACGCTCCGATCTCTGTCGGATCTTCTCTATTTATTCTATCAGTCCTCCTTCGTAAGGGTCTCATATCGATGAATCGCTCGAATAAGTGCCTTCTAAGCCAATTCTTTCGTGGATGAGTTACATTTTCTGAAGATTATTCCTATGAATCTCAGTCTGGGGTTTACTTTTTCTGCTGTTTGTTTAATGTGGTTATTCCAGTTGAGGTCATTCTGGACAGTAACTCCTAGATATCTTACAGTGTATACTGCTTCCAGCAGTTTGTTATCAATACTGTAGTTCTACAGTAGTGGGTTTCTTTTCCTATGTGTGCGCAGTACATTAACTTATGTTCAGGGTTAACTGCCAGAAAATATACCATTCATCAATCATCTGTAGGTCATTTTGAAAATCGATACTGTCTTCTGGCGTTGTTGCTTTCTTATAAACAATCGCACCATCTGTGAACAGTCTTTAAGAGTTTCCGACGCTTTCTACTAGATCATTTATGTACGTTGTAAACAGTAACAGTCCAATGACACTTAGTTGGGGTACCGCGGCAGTGCGGGACGATGTAAAATGTCTTCCTGAAGTCAAGGAACAAGGCATCAACCCAAGCGCCCTTGTCTACGGCTCTATGGACCTCACGGAGGAACAGAGCGAGCTGAGTGTCGCAAGAGCTCTATTTGGGTAATAAATTTTCCTTCTCCAAAAAGGTCATAATTCTTGAGCATAACACACGTTCCATAATAAAACAGACTGATGCCAACGATATCGGCCAGCACTTTTTTCCAGTCGCTAGGTACCTTCATTGCTCCAGCGAACTACGATAAACTGCTGCTAGAAGGGAAGCAAATTCTTTCTCATAATCTTTGTAGAATCTTTATAGGTATCTCATCTGAACCTGATGCTTTTCCGCTACTAAGAGATTGTAATTTCCTCTCTGTTACCCCTAATATCTTCCATTTCGACGTTAGTACGATGATTGAAATAAGGGGCGTGTATGTCCTTATTTACAAAACGTTGATGGCGTAACTACCTTCTGCGGTTGTGCTGACATGTTAATAATTTGCACATCGAAGCATGTAGTACAAGTTACGGCACTTTGACACTGTTTGCATGCCGTCTTCATGGAAGTTTGCATGCCGGCTTGCTGCAAGTTTAATGGCTAGCAGTCAATTAAATTCCTCATCGACTTCCGCCCTCACGGACAACGAAATGCGTATCTTTGGCCTCTGGTCCATGGGTACGTCTGCAACTTGCCACGCCACCAGTGATGGAAGGTGACAAACTTCCTCGATGGAGACCCGATTCGAACTGGAGGTCGATGCAGAATCTGACTCAACAGACAATAATTTCACTGAACATATCTGAGATGTCACTGAATTCCAACTTGGAGTCAACAATCCATCTGTTCGTAATTATAATAATGGTAAGGCTACTGACTGCACATATGGTGCTACTTGACTACAGCCACGTACGACACAAATCACAAATCCTGCCATATCCATAAGTACTCAGTTACGTGTACAGTAACAGTCTTCTTCCTAAAAATTGTAAATATATGTTTGTTTAGGATAGTAGAACATTCCGTATCAGTTGCTGTCAAATGACATATTTGCATGTAACACCACTATGTGCCCTCTGTGGGAAACTGAATAATATTATCGACTTAATGGTCGATCTTAGTCAACGTGGTTAATCCTACTGCAAAAAAGACAGTATATGGTGTAATGCCATTACGGTATCTCTGTGCAGACAGAACGAGTCTTAACCTTGTAACGGACTGCGGAATGTTATCAAAACGTCAGGGGGAGCACCTCTGATACATGACAGTGACATGACAAAGAACTTTTCTTAAATGTTGGCAAAATATGAGGGACTGCGTGTTAATATGGGTGTTTCAGCATGGATCGATACCTGGTACATCAGAACCGCTTGAGCTGTTAGCTGTCGATCTGTAAATGTAATCGCCGACCGTTGTGGCCGAGCGGTTCTAGGCGCTTCAGTCCGGAATCGCGCTGCTGCTTACCAAGCATGCATGACATCAACGAACGATTCCAGAGGAGCGCTTTTAATCCCTTTCCGTACCATTTAGTTCGACGAAATCAGTGTCCAAGCGACTGAAGACAACGCGTGCGAAAGGGGCCTACGTGAAGCGCGAGACAATCGCAATGCAAGCCGAGTTATATTTGTTTCACGTGATACTGCTCTTCTAGACGTTAACATTAATTTAATTATTGTCCCATTTTTATGTAATTTGTAGTACAACAAACAATACTTCGAAATATAAACATAATTTTTCACAAATAAACAATACTTTGACAGAAATTATTATCTTTGTGGGCGTCTCTAGGTGTGACCTCTTCAGAAGGAATATAATAATACGACGCCTAAATGCATTTGTTGTCGAAAAGATGTAATTACAAGAATAAATGTGCCCCTTGAACGACTTTCTAATAGGAAAATACCTACATCTCTAAGAATTAGTAGGCGTGCTTGGCTCGGTAGTTTCTAAAGCACTGTGGTAGATGTAACGCCACTTTACACTCCACACATTCCCACGTTGTTTCCCTTCGTACTTTATGTTTCATTAAACTTTACACATCCTTGTTGGTTTTTGTTAGGCGTCGATTCCACGTGTTTTGGGAAATGGGCCTGATATTGCGCTTGGAGTCGAAGAGGTATTTCACCTACTGATGGTTTTCCACACTTTTAGTATTCCGGCAACTGGAAATTTTTTAACATTGCCTCTGCTATATTTATTCGGTAATAAACATGTTTTTCCTCTCTCTGTTCGTAAACTGTTTTTTGGTTAATATACATATTAAATAGAGCCATATCTGACACATAAAAAACTTTGGCCGGTCTTTCGTTCCCACGAGTATGATTCGTGATGTTTACGTTTGGCCAGCTCTTGTTTCCTTGCGTCGGACTCGCCAAAGTACGGCAAGGAGTTAAGATCTTAATGAGTCGGTATAGCTACGCGAAAGTTTAACATTAATTGTCGCGGGAGTTAAATGCGAGTCTTTAGAAGAAAGACGACATGGTTTCCACGAAAACGTATTGAGTAAATTTAGTTACCTTTTCTTTCAAGGGGGCCGTGCAACCACCACCAACGTATACCCCGCGTAGTGGTCATGAGCATAAGATAAGAGAGATCAGCGTGCGTTCAGAGGCATACAAGCAGTTATTTTCTGTGGCTCAATATGTGAATCGAATAGGACATGAAAGTATTTGGTGTTAGAAGTTTGCCTTCGAAGTGATTAGTTATATTACAAGGTACACCAAAACGGAACATTTCAAGAGGTTGATTAGTTACTGCAATTGTGTTATGTACAGTGAAATACGTCTTTTATCACCCAAGAATGGTCAGATTCTGACCGAAATCGATTGCTCAAATAAAAATATATACAACTGTGTAGTGCGCGATGCAGTTCCTAAATGTCGATGGTAATGAATGACGTACCTTCCACCATGGACTTTAAAGTGACTTGTGGTGTATACATGTGAAACCAGAGGCACTTATAATGACTAGGATTCCGGTTTTTTACCAAACTCGCTTCAAGAGTATGTTACAACGGTTTCTTTTAAACAGACTGTTTAGATTTTTTCTGCCATCCACCTCAGACTGTCCTAATGGTCCTTTTCTAATGACTTCGGCGTCGACCAGACGCGGAACTCCACGTTCGCTTCCTCTGAGACAGCTGGCGCACCTGCCGTGCGAGTTACAAATGCTTTTGCGAGTGAAAGAAGCAGCGCGCTTAACGGGCGCGACCAGCAGAGTGGGTCGCTCCCACATAGCTTGGAACACACCCAAACTGCAGCATCAAAATAGGCGACCCTCCTGCAAGACTGGGGGAACTTGTAACACTGACTGGCGCCTCTCGTGCTGGAAGTGCATCAACACAGCACTTCGAACATCAGCAGCAGCTGTTTGTTGCAGGATGCGAACACCACAGTGATTCACTGGACCTCACTTGAATCCCTGTGCTGATATATCACTGCCTTCTTCCAATATGTGAAAGGGAATACCAACAAGATTCAGGCAGAATCACACTTGAAAATGAACGTCAGTTACGGATCACCATTAGTACGAGGGAACTCCAGAAAGGAAGTTTGATATTACCCCCGCGCAAAGACCATTGCGCAACAAGGGTGGAGTGTTCTGAGAAACGAGTACACGTTCTGATTTTTCTGCAGAAACAGTACTGCTGCAGGTCGGATAGCAGGTTTGTCACAGTGTGGGAGTGAAATGGCGCGACAACTGGAAGCGTATCCCAAAGCACAACAGCAGCCGGTGTGAAATGCCAAAAATCTGACCGTGGCGGCACGCATGTGAGCACTTCTGATTGGGAGCAAAACCATCTACATCGGCCACAGACGGAAATCTGCAGGCAATCGAGGCAGCGATCTGCAGCAATCGCTGGTTTTCCAACAATGAGGACGTTCACACAGCGATTCTCGAATGGCTCCGTGACCGAGGAGTGAATTTTCATCGTCTAGGAATTCAACTATTGATAGAAGGTTCCCACCATTGTTTACAGACGCCTGGTGACTATCCTGAAAAACAGTGTCATGTATAAATGTAATTTCGTAGTGTAGTGCAGCATTAAAAAATGTTACTTGGCCTGTGATAATAATGTGTAACTTACTTTTTGAAGTATCCCAGTAAATCCACTTCTGGGGTCATAATTCCAGACGGGTTAGTCTTCGATATTCTACGATTGTTACTATTTCCAGTGGCTTATCGCCAGGAACGTAATCGATCAGGAATAGACCTCGTCTGTTTATGTGCTATAAGTGATCGTTATTTAGTTTAGAGTCAACTGCCAATCTCTGCATCAACACCTATCGCCGATCCTCTGCAGATCTTTCAGCATATCTTTGCCGTCTCCTGACATTGCAACCTTTCCTTGTGCAACAGCTTCGTGCGCGTCAGCATCAGAGAGCTAGAAGGATGGAAGGAAGATCAGTGTTTAACATCCCGTCGACAGTTAGGTCAATAGGTGCGAAACACAAGCTCGATAAGCTTGGATTAAAGAAAGATGGTGAAGGAAATCGAAATCTTCAGAAAATGTTGTTCATGTAACAAAGAAGTGGCTTACAAAACACTTGACTTGTTCGAGCAATTCTTGAACGCTGCTCATCAGTCTCGGAAACTTACCAAGTACGATTGACAGAAGAGGTAGAGAAGATCCAACGAAGAGCGCCCCGTTTCCTCGTAGGATCGTTTAGTAGACACGACAGGGCTACGGAGATACTCAATAAACTCCAGCGGCAGACGCTACAAGAGAGGCGTTGTGTATCACCGAGAGTGCTACTATTGAAATTTCAAGAGCTTACTTTCGAATAAGAGCCAGCCAACATATTATTTCCTCCCAAAAATGTCTGTAGAAATGAAAACGACGAGAGGAATCAGAGACATTAGAGCTCATACGGATTGTTATCGATAGATGCTTTTCTCATGGAGCATTCGTGAATGGAAGAGGGAAGTGGAATTAGTAGTAGTATCAGAGGTGCCCCCCGCCACACACCGTAAGGTGGCTTGTGAGGTATAGATGCAGAAAATTGAATGCGGCTCTCGCACCTATCCGCTATAGTTAGTACCTGTATTACTGTAGCATATTTCACGGTGTTGTCACGGCACTTTTTAGTTTATACATTAACACAGTGAACAGCAGCGTATAACGCCTGTAGCGAATTATGTAGTTGCGCCGATATAGCACTGCGACAGCTGAGCGAATTTTTCATTCGGCTGGAGTGGCAGCGGTCCAGAGAAGTGGGAGTCTCTACATCTGTAAACATTTACCTACAGAGAGGCATTGAGTGAATTCGAAAACAACATTTTTACACCTTGCGGTTGGCTTCTCTGAACAGTAACCTAGGGTTCAGGACTACCTAACTCGAAATCGTACAGTACTTATGGATTCTCAAAGTGAAAGAGGAAAAAAAATGTATAAATTTGATTGCATACAGAAATTACTGTAAACTCGAGCTTGGGTGCAACTTGGAAAACTTACAGTGGATTCTTTGTAAGTTAATGACATAGATGGCTTCGAATGCCAGTCCTTGAACTGTTGCGAGCTTGTCAGCATGTTGTATAGGTAACTGTAGTAAGTGTTTATGCTGCATAACCCTGTATTTTGTTATGGATAAGAGTATCATGAAAGGAAGGCAAGGGATGAGTCTTAGTGCTAATTCACAGAGTACTCTTAAAATGTACCAAACGCAACGTTTTGTTACTGATGTCCATGTGCAGAAGCACGCATCACCATAAAAATTGTCGCTTTACTTATAACTCACTGTAGCTACCTATAATAATCCGAAATTAGGAATAACAGACAGTCCTTTTAAATTCTGTTGTGGTGACATGGAATAGTCTCTTAGGAAACACAAAATATGTGAGGTGTGAGATCTAAATTTAATGACAGATACAGTTTCGTTTCAGTTAAACTGAAAAAAAGTATAAATCAAAAAGTCTTCAAAGCAACTAAAGAATCGTCACATTTCAAAGAACGTTACTATCATAGCAAAGCGACCCAGACAGTGAGACAAAAACAAAGTAGCTATTCATCTCACACCGTAAAACTATTACCATAACGACCTTGATTGCTCAGGGATTTCTCTGGAAGAGTGTTTGGAACTTGTGTATTTACAGCTCAGGACAGTTTTCGCTATTCAAACGGTTCACTCTTCGTATAGAAATTCACTTTGTGGATAATATCGCTCGCAATTCAGTTGTTGCGTATGATCACAGGGGGACTGTACCGACTACATTAAGAGGCATAAGTTCACGCTCGTGAAAAAAAGAATTAGGACACTCATTGAGAATTTTCCACTTCACGCAAAATTTATTGTAGAAACAATAGATACAGAGTACATGGAATGGTTACATTTACAAAATGGTTCAAATTGCTCTGAGCACTATGGGACTTAACTTCCAAGGTCATCAGTCCCCTAGAACTTAGAACTACTTAAACCTAACTAACCTAAGGACATCACACACATCCATGCCCGAGGCAGGATTCGAACCTGCGACCGTAGCAGTCGCGCGGTTCCAGACTGTAGCGCCTAGAACCACTCGGCCTTCTTACTATTACCCCTTAAACTTATATGATAAGTAGTGCTCACCACATTCACCACTAATCTCGTCATCGGACACTGTAGGTTTCTTTCTCTTTGTTTTATTCAGTATCATGCACTTATCCACATTTAAAGAGAGCTTCTGTTCATTTAACCAACTGAGAATTTGACCCAAATCATTCTGCATTTTTTGGATACGAGTCCAATATCTTAATCACAGCACCACCTCGTTCGGCGGCTATCTAGAGTTCATTCAATTTGGAAGCGATGCGTCTTTCCCTGTTAATGACAGTTCATGAAGATCTGTAATACTTGCACAATGCAGTAGTCTCTACACAATCACAGTTATACTTACTATAATTACAAATGAATAGTGTAATGTGTGATGATTAACGAAACGATGGCGCAAGTTAGGTCGCATTCCTATTTTAAATGGCTGGCGGGGGATCAGAACGATAAATACATACGATATTTCTTCCCGAAACGTTTCCACTGACACGCTGAATGGAAATGTTACGTTCTATTTCCAGAACTCTTAGAAGTCACCACAGGTACGGTGGCGGACATGATTCTCAACAGAACTGGGACTGATTTACATTTTCAAAAGATTAAGAGTGTTGTGCATGAAGTAACAGTTTTGGTGTTACTGGACTAAGGAAGATATCTTTGTCAGCTGAAGTGAGAAGAAAACGTTTTCTGTCTCCTCGGTTTAGAAGTAGATTTTCTCAGTGTTTCCATACTGGCTATTTCCTCTTGTTATTGTAAACACGTTACGGGAAGAGTAAGTTTCCTGTTTTCAAGGCCGGCCGAAGTGGCCGTGCGGTTAAAGGCGCTGCAGTTTGGAACCGCAAGACCGCTACTGTCGCAGGTTCGAATCCTGCCTCGGGCATGGATGTTTGTGATGTCCTTCGGTTAGTTAGGTTTAACTATTTCTACGTTCTAGGGGACTAATGACCTCAGCAGTTGAGTCCCATAGTGCTCAGAGCCATTTGAACCATTTGAACCTGTTTTCAAAATATTTTCGTGTTTAGTAGCGCTCATGTGTTGACGGCTTACGATGACAGTCTCTTGACAACGACGGTGAAAACTTTGAATGTTTACAAACTTTGATCGGTGCGGATATTAAATTGTTGGCTAATTCCTGTTACTAAATGTAATGACTCTGGAAACTAGAGGCACTGGGAATCTATTAAGCGATTAATTCCTTAGTGGGGAGACAGTTTAATTCCCAGCTTCATTATCCTGATTGGCAATTTCTACAGCATGCTGTCATCAATGTCAACTATGTAACGGCATTCGTCTTGGGTCGGTAATGTTGAATCAGCAGAGTCCTGAATCTTTCGCCAGAATATCACAAAAGAAAGAAGGTCAAAGGTTAACGTTGCACTAGCGTAGAGGTCACTAGAGACGGCGCATTACACAGGCTGCGTAAGGAAATCTTGTGTCCTTTTGTCACAACTGACAGCTACGAATTATTTCGTGTTGATTTAAACGGCGGGGGGAATTATGATGAAACATAAATCAGGATGCTAGGACTGAGGTCTTAACCCATCTTTCGATTATGATTACATTAATTCAGCCACAGTGCTACCTTGTTCGGTAAAAATCTTGGGAATATGCAGCAGCACGCTCAAATTGTAATGCATACTATCGATGAAACTTTTTTTCCTTGTTTCCTTTCTGTATGGATAATTTGTGAAAGTTCCTTACATTTGAAGCTGGATGCACAGAGCTCCATGATTACAACGTGTGATTCAGTTAAAGAGTGCTCGGCGTGCCACAGATGTTACACGACGAAGGAGTGCTGAAAACCAATTAATACTTACAACGAATTTACAGAAAAAGCTACTGAAATTCTGTGAGGGCAAAATAGACCAAAATAAACATATACCGACGCATCCATAATAAAACAAACAATGAAAGAACAGCCTTGTTTATGCATATACATGCAGTGTCATTCATCAGCTCGATTTGGTCGCAGTGCTATAATGTCATCGAGTGTGTCACAGCCTGATGCAAATTTTAATACTGGACTACACTGCTGGCTTCCGTTTCTGAGCAGCAAATGATATATCAGATGCTTAACTCTACCGTACTGACAACTGTAACTAGTATTTGTGCAGCGGATTGTTGTGTTTGTTTTGTTATGGGTGAGAAATACTGAGAGAATGGGAAGGGCATAACTATGAGGCGACAAATAGTCTGCTTCTCCCGAATAGTACTAAATTTATTTAACAAGTTTCAGACGAAATCTACCTAAATCAATAGACATTTTGTGTCACATATTACATGCTCGTCATACGAAACCAGGACTCAGCACCTCAAAATTGTACCAATTTTTATCTTTTCTTTCTGGCCAGCCAAGGACCGCTTGACAACTTTAATTCCTTCTCATTTGCTCTCTCCTTTTCCTCCAAAACGCTTTCATCTTTTCAGCATGTTTCTTTTCTTCTTGCGTTAGACCAATCCACACCTGTTTTCTTTGTCGCGTCGAGCCGTTGAGATTCTGCATGACGTTCAGTATAAACCGCCTGATTCATCGACTCCATGGTCACAAGACAGTCGACGGGTCCCGACCAACACGAGGAGTAATAACGCGGAGTATTAAACCGCTGTCTGGACCGATCGCGATCTTGCTGCTCTCGAGTCCCTTCACGTGCCAGTAAATATGTCTCATTCTTACACGAAGCACCCAACAATAAAATGAGGTTTCTGAGTAAGAAACCTGCTGTGTTATCAGTCCTTATTTACAAAACGTAGATGCCGTTACTCCCAAATACTTTGTGTGGTAGTCGGCCGGTGTGGTCGAGCGGTTCTAGGCGCGTCACTCTGGAACCGCGCGACCGCTACGGTCGCAGGTTCGAATCCTGCCTCGGGCATGGGTGTGTGTAATGTCCTTAGGTTAGTTAGGTTTAAGTAGTTCTAAGTTCTAGGGGACTGGTGACTTCAGCTGTCAAGTCCCATAGTGCTCAGAGCCATTTGAACCATTTTTCTACATGTTGTTGTTTAACACCTTCGTGGAGTTAGCAGGTGAACTCACTATTGATTTAAGCACAAACATCGCCGCAAACGACTTAGTACAGGCCACTGTGGACTACGCGCAAAATTCAGATAAATGCACTTTACGTCTGGAACGAACACATGGGGGCCATTTGTTGATTTCCATTTACATGGGGAGTTAGCGTCTTAAAACTGTACTAATGTCGAATGTTTTCAGCTGTAGGAGTTGCAATGCTGTATCCTCCATTAAACTTACACCCTTATTTGTAACTGAATTGCTTCTGTGTAAACGGAGAACGCGAAGTGTCATATGTTCATATGGTACCACTATCTAGACACACTACGTAGTGAACACACAATGGGTACGCTTTAGCTAAAATTTACTCCAAGTTTCCGTCTTCATTCAAATAGAAGATATAGTTTTGTGAAATAGGATGAACCTTCTGGAAGACCCAGCATTGTAGAAATTTTTGTAACCGTTAAACGTCTTTGAAATCTAAATCGACAGTTTTGTCGGGAAAACCAGGTGAGAAGTTTAGTTGACGCAACTGGGTAGGTCTATGTATGATGTGTGGGAGCTTGAGCGAGTATTACGAGCGTTCATTAGAGATAGACGAGAGAGGTTCCACAGTGCTCATACGCATCTGCCGAGGAGGCGGTATAACCCATGAGTACGGCTACATTAGAGAGGCAACGGTTCGTTTCAGATATTGAATTTGTTGGTGTGAAATTGATAACGCTGCCAGTCTGAATCTGGGGAGGTTCAGCTGAGAAACAGGTACGTTCTTATATAGACAAAGAAAACTCTTCATAGTTGGGCTTCAAATGAGGTACTGGCGTTGTACTGTGCTCACTACTGCTAACAGGCCAAGAGTAATACTGCAAAAAGCCTGAATCAATTCATCTGAATTACAGAAAACACAGGCAACCATAATTTTGTCTTTTTTCCGATGCTTTATTAGTTACACTTCCGTTTTATAGATCTATCACTAAATCACTAAAAAACTGTTAGCAGTAATAACTGGGAAATGCTTTACTTCGTGTGTGTAAATAGCCAGCACATTTTAATGTCGTTAATTTAAATGTGATTCAATATAAGTGTTTTGCAGCAAAGTTGTCTTTCGGTACCTAACAAAATAGGCTGGAAGCAGTTATCCTCAAGCCTGTTCTAAAAGCAAACTGGGTAAAACAGACGAAAAATGTGCCTGTGCTGCCATGAATACGTCAGGTCAAAGATTCTTCATTGTGTGCAGTGCTGTCATGTTGCTGGTGCTGTGGGTGGAAAATAAATTTATTATTTCTATTATTTGTTGAAGGTTCTCAACACAGGCTCTCTAACTACAATGTTGGCAACCAGAAACTGATTAGCAAAAACGTGATGCCTGTAATTAGAGTTCACTGTGCCCACTCTGATGGAGAAAAAAAGTTATTGATTATTGCAGTTCACTACTCTGAGGATTTAGGATGATGTCTGCGTTCATAGAAAATAGAGTTTACTATAACAATTTTCACTATATTCTGAAAACGATAAAGCGTAAAATTCCAGACAAATGATTACCCATATCAGTTATCGAACTATCAGAGCTGAGAGCTGTTCAGAGTCTATTGCGCGGATCTTGTTATTCCTACATAACGAAACTGCTCAATAATCGTTATCGCTGTAAATATTCAAAGTGAATACTCGCCTGAATTTGATGTTAATACTCATCAAACGCCACGCTAGTAATGGTAGAAAGTCTGTCCTGCGGCGACACGTGAAAATACGACATACGCAAACTGAGACTAAATCACTGGTGTCGTTCCGAAATTAACACTTTACCCCAATGCGAACTCATTGTTACGTGCATACCGAGTTACATAATACGGCATCCAAGGCTGTTCCGAGCAACTGCACAAACGCGACGCGGCTTCCAACACGGAGTGCACGCCGATCCGAATCTAGAAGAGAACTGGAGCCTTACACTAGCACTGCACTGCACTGCACTGCACTGCAAATCTCTGGTTACATCTACCAGGAGTGAGACAGGCTAAGCAGCGAAGCTGCTGTTCCTGTTTATTCCTCAAGAACTATTTCTGGCCTCACGGGTAGGATTGGCCTATGTGAGTGGCAGCGTGGGTGCGGACGCTTCGTCAAAAGTGACATCGGGGCTGCGGAAGAAACTACTCCCGCAGCAGATCAGGCCAAAGCGTGGTCGGCCTGTGGTGGACTTGGTGTCCCAGTTCACGAATAAGACGACTGTCACAGTGTTCGGCAGAGACATAGAACACCCTGGCAGACTGCCTGAAGCCATCCCGCAGCAACGGAACGCCTGATTCCTCATGAAGGAGCCTCGTGGAGTAACGAGGCGGTTTGTGGAGAGCGAGTCTCAGCGCCCGATTCTGGACACGCTGGAGCATCGCAACGCGCGACGGAGCGGCATTCCCCCACACTACGGCGGCGTACTCGAGTACTGGCCGGACAAGGGCCAAGTACACGGTCAGGCCGTGCCGAGGTGGGAGGGTGGATGCGGGGTTCAGCAGCAGGTAGAGCGCCCGGAGACGCCCAATCGCTCGCCCACTGATGTCTTGGATGTGCGGCAGCCATGTGAGATGCCTGTCCAGCGTCACACCGAGGTATTTTCCGGGTAGTGACCACCGGATGGGGCCTCCCGAGAGCGTGCGGCAGGGCAGGAGGCAGTCGTCTCCGAGTGAAGACGACCGCCTGGCTCTTGGCGGCGTTAAATGTGAGTCGCCACTTGGTGGACCACGCCCCCAGGACGTCGCACGCTAGTTGGAGTCGGCGGCACATCGCGACCACGTTCATGCTGCGGGTGAACAGCGCAGTGTCGTCGGCATAAAGAGCCAACTCCACGCGCGCCACCCGCGGAGCGTCAGCAGTGTACAAGGAGTACAACAGGGGGCCGAGAACCGACCCCTGTGGTACCCCCGCACGAATCGGCCGGTCGGTGGAGGTGCCGCCGGCAGCCCGGACGTGGAAGGTGCGGCCCGCGAGGTAGGACCGCAGCAGAAGGACGTGTGACGTCGGGATCCCATGTACAAGGAGCTTATACACGAGGCCATCGTGCCACACGCAGTCGAACGCCTTGGAGACGTCGAGGAGTACCGCCCCATCGCCTGTTCCACCAGGCGTAGCAGCTGTTGCGTGGTCGAGTGGCCCCGCCGGAACTCGAACTGCTCCTCTGGAAGGAGCCCTTCGGCAGTGACGTGGCGCCACAGCCGCTCCACGTACAGTCTCTCAAAGATCTTGGAGAGAGACGGGAGCAGGCTGATCGGCCGGTAGTGCTCTGCCCGACGCGGATCTTTGCCGCTCTTGGGGATAGCCACGACTTCCGCGTGTTTGCACGCGGAAGGGAAGGTCCCAGAGCGGAGAATGCAGTTGAAGGTGTCCGCCAGCGATTGATGGAGTTCCCGCGGCAGTAACTGCAGGAGGCAGTTCGGGACACCATCGGAGCCACCCGCTTTCCTGGGGTTGAGGCGGCAGAGCTGGAGTCCAACCACATCGGCCGTGATGGGTGCGATCACATCGTCATCGGCCCTGGCGGCGAGTAAAACCGGCAGACGGTCTTCCACGAGACGGACGTGGTCGGCATCGGTCCGCGATGGGGCGGAAGTTGTCGGCGAACACGTCGGCGAGGGCACAGACCACCTCGCCGCCGACGTGGAGCGGAGGAACCCGCTGATGGCGGCGGAGGAAGCGCTTGGCTGTCCGCAAGGCACTCCCATCGGGCGTGTCCAGGGTGGCCACAAGGCCAGCCCAGTCACGATTCCGGTGTTCATCGATAGCGGCCCGGATTTCGCGCCGCGCCCGATTGAGGCGGCGCTTGGTCGCAGGCTGGCGAGTGAGCTGCCACTCACAGAACAGACGGTTCTTGGCCGTGATAGCCTCCAAGAAGTGCGGCGGAAGCTGCCGTGACATCTCGCGAGGCCGCCGCGGCTGTCTGGGAGACGCAGCTGCAGCAGCGCTGAGAGTGTGCCGCGTGAAGAAGGCGAGCGCAGCATCGGCCCCTTCAAGGGCAGGGTCGGGAGCACCGTCGAAGCGATCGAGCAGTTTAGCACAAAATCGGGCCTCATCAATGCCATGGAAGGTTTGGCGGTCAGACGGCAGGGAGGCGCCGATGACGTCCATGTCGTAGATCACGGGAATGTGGTTGGAGGACAGGGGGCAGCGTACGGTAGCCGACGTAAAGTGCCCGACGCCTTTCAGGACGGCGACGTCGAGCACGTCGGACTGGCTTCTGTTGGGGAAGAAGGTGTGGTCATACGGACCCAGGACGACAGCGCCGTGAAGTTGGGTGATGCGAAGAAGGCGCCACCCGCTGATGTTGGTGACTCGTGAGTTCCATTGCGGGCTCTTGGCTTTCAAGTCGCCCACAATGAACAGCTTCCCTCGCAGCGTCAGCAGTGCATCGAGGTCGGCCTTCAGGAGGTGGCCCCTCGGTGGCCTGTAGACAGCGACGAAGGTAATGTCCCCCGCCGTGGTGGTGACAGCCACCCCAGTGGCCTCCACCATAGCAAGAGGTGGCATCTGGACTTCGTGGTGCTTCAGCGAACTCTTCACATAAATGGCGGTGCCACCGCCATGGGTGGGCCGGTCGGTACGGTAGCAGCGATAGTTCGGCACCCCGACGGCCACACCAGGTTTCAGAAACGTCTCGCAAACTAGACAAACGTCTATTGCCTCATCACGGAGGAATTGGCGGAATTCCCCTTGTTGGGGAACCAAGCCGCGTGCGTTAAAACCGCACACTGTGAGCCCATGGACATGCTCATTATCCATGTCGGTCAGCAGGAACAACGCCGGCCTGGATGGCGGACGTGACAGCGGTGACGAGCACCGTGAGCTGCTCGAGCAGCTGGCTCAACGAACGCAGGAGCGCACGGAGCTCAGCTGCATCGGGGGCTGTGGGCCCTCTGGGGCGGCCTCCATGGCAGGAACAGCAGGCTGGGGCGAGACCGCAGGAGGCGGTTGCCGTTGGGGCGCAGCCCTAGGGGCAGACTGCTGCTGCGCCAATGTAGCATTCCGCCGCGGGGGCGGTCCGGCGCGGCCGTCGGCGGCGCCTGCGGGGGGCGGCAGCTAGTTCAGTAGGCGTGGGTGCAGGAGCAGCAGCCGCCTCGGACGAGGCAGGCCGCTGCGGCGCAGCGCTATCGGAGGCAGCAGGCCGCTGGGGCGAGGGGGCGGGGGCCCCTCCCTTGGCGGCATCAGCGAAGCTGGTGCCATGCTGTACCTTGCGGGAAGGGGCAGCCCGGCCACGATGCTGATGTCGGCCACACTGGAAGGCCGGACACCCTCGGTAGCTCGCGACGTGCGCGCCGTTGCAGTTGCAGCACGTCGGTTTGTCCTCTCGTGGGAGCGTGCATTCCTTGCTCTGATGCTGGGCCCCGCACTTGACGCAGCGGGGCTGCATTGAACAGTAGCGAGACACATGGTCGAGCCGCTGGCAAGAGAAGCACTGGGCCCTCTTGCCTTTGGCCCACAGTGGTTCCACTTCGACGTCGACCCGCCCTACTCGCCGCACCTGAAAGATCTTGCGATTTTCCAGGTTGTCGACAAGAACGACCTGGAAAGCGGTATGGGGCGGTGGGTGCGTGGGGCGTTCATGAGCCCCGTGTGGCGGATGCCGAAGCCCATGTCCTCCAGTTCTTCACGTAGGTAATCCGCCCCAAACTGGAGGGGGAGGCGGCGGAACACCACTTTCAACAGCTTGAGCGGCGCCTTACACTAGCTCGCATGCTCTTATTTATATAGCCGCGGTGCGGACCGCCGAAGGCGCAGTCGACAACATTTGACTTACTGACTAGCCGCTGGGCTAGCGAAACACCACTTCAAGTTACTAAATAATTAATTACTTCATTCGGTGAAGGCCAATGAAGCTCTCGATTTAATTGTGCAATCAGCACGCAGGTAAGTATCTATAATAAAATTCCAATGTCGCTAGGTTAAATACTTTTGGCGAGAGAATTATTTTAGTTGCACTGCACGCAATAGATGAGCTCTGAACTTACCCTTTGGAGAGATGCTACATCTATAGTTTCATAGCTACTTTTTTGAAACTTCTCACATCTTTGTTATTATAGTGTATCTCCATTCTACCTAAATCTAAAGATCCTAGCTTTATCTGATCAGTTACTTAATGTTTCTTGCTTGCGAACTTTTAGGACACAAAAACAGAAAATCATGAATTTCAACCAAAATATTACTTTCTGAGATCCAGCATGCTGTTTCCATTAAATTACAAGGAAAAAGGAATCCGAATATAAATTTTGAAGTTTCAAGCTCCTTCGTATTGCGCAAATGATTTTTATGTAAAACGTCCAAATTTCGAAAACTGTTGAAGTTACTAAACTGAAACTTAACACATTATCATTTTAGAATCATTCCTGACATCCTATCAACTTTTCAGATTATTTACTTTACTTTTAAGGTATTGTGCTACTTTCGTAATGTCATACCTAGTTACAGCGGACTATGCTGGCACACAATGGAAAGCATAAGAATTCTATATGGCCTGAGTAGGCTACTTCCCTACAGTACCACATTATTCTTGTCATTGAGTGGTTTATGCTAATGCAAGGTGGTTAAAATATTGCTCTAATGCAAACTGTCTAAATTAGGATTTAGCTTATTTTTTTGGGACAGCAAATATTTCGATATTCAGTCTTCTTTTAGAGAGAACCAACTTGATAAAATCAGGACCAGTAAAAGTAAAGTGCAGATGGTGATGAATAGTCCGTCGTTAATTAAAGAGAAGCAGTAGCTGGACTTACCAAGGACGAGATTCGTGGCGCATCCGTCTAGAACGGATACTAACTTGGGTCAATCCATTCTGGTTACCTTATCTAATCTATCTATTCGGCCTTCACATTAGCGGGCTGAAAGAATTTTCGTAACTGCATTAACGCAGTTTTGTGGAAGGAGGACAGGCACATATTGTAACTGAAGGTGAAAAGGATAGCGGAGTTCGTAATGTGTGTACGAGAGGTTCTTCTAAAATTAAGTTACACATTATCATGACCAAGTCACTTTTGTTAAATGCTGCACTACACTATTAACTGACAGAGATATTTGGCACTATTTTAACATAGTCACCACGTCGCTTTAAGCAACTGTTGAAACGTTCTAAAAACCGTTCAGTTCCTCGAAGATAGAAATCCGCTCCTTGATCTCGAAGCCATTCGAGAATCGCTGTGCGCACGTCCTCATTGTCGGAAAGCTCTTTCCCCCAACTGTATTTTTCAGCTTTCCGAAAAGATGGGAAGGTCTGGACAGTACGGAGGATCACTCACGTCTGTACTGGGTTGACAAAATTGTGGGCACCATTCATCTATGGCTCGACGTGCCATTGCATTTGGTCTATACACCGCCAGAATGTCACTATGAACCTGTGGGCAATTTAGACGTTTTGCCTACAAGAATCGTTCTATCCCGTATACTTCAACTTTGGAGAACGTTTCCATTTGCCGCCTCAGTTCACTCGCACAGTGTGACGCGCCTGTTATCCGTACCGCAACAGGACTGTGGCCGCAGGACATGTACTCTCTTGTAACAATTCCCCACTCTTGTTGCGTAATGTTCTTAGCGTAGGACGTCTGTGTAACTTACTGTCTGTAGTCAGTACGTAATTAAATTACAGTAACAACATCACTAATTCGAACGCCTTCATTGCACCAGAATGGCTATGACTACTGCGGTGGCGGCGTCAATTGGAACCTGCGGGATCGCTCAAGGCTGTTCACTGAGCATCCGGTAGCAGCAATTACAGAAGGCAGTCAATTTCACTGCGAATGGAGCAAACGCCAAACCTTATGAGCAAACGTCTGCTAATCGGGATGTGATAGCAGACTAAAGCAGTCCGAACCGCCGTGTTACGACTCGAGGATGCGCTCGCGTCGAAGGAGACTCGACGCTTCCTCCTGAAACGTGATCGCCAGCGAGCAGGGCACAGAGGTCAACGCTCTGCTAGACTCGTCCTCTAACAAAACGTCTTCTCCACACAGTCGGAGGTGGCACAATTACGCTGTGGTACAACTGTTTTATTGGACCTCCCTAAGAGTGTAGTTTTTACTATAGGTATCACAAAATGTTCCATTACCTTACAGATGTGAAACTCAAGGACGTAACCGCTTCTGAATACAACTGTCACTAATACAATTCCGAAACCTGATAACCATTGTGATGATTTCCAGTCAATAACTTATCTCTCAAGAACACCGGATATGAAACATACGAAGTATCTCTGCGGTGTGACCAAGTTTTGTCTCGCAATCTGTAGTAATTGTGTGACCTTTGATAAAGAGTATTAAACGATTAAGTATTTACACATCAGTATATGGTATCAACCCAACTTACGTATTCGTAGCGTAAAGAGCCTGTGTGGTGTTTCTTGCCATGCCCGAAACAAACGCTTTGGCAGTTTATAACAAATGCTGACTGTAGACTGATATGACAGTATATAACTTCCTATAGGTGCCATATACGACTGTCCTGTGTCGTATATTGATGTTCATGACAAACCCTACACATTATTTGTGTAATGACAAAGCCGTGCGGTAGTGTTCTCGCTTCCCACGCCGGGGTTCCCGGGTTCGATTCCCGGCGGGGTCAGGGATTTTCTCTGCCTCGTGATGACTAGGTGTTGTGTGATGTCCTTAGGTTAGTTAGGTTTAAGTAGTTCTAAGTTCTAGGGGACTGATGACCATAGCTATTAAATCCCATAGTGCTCAGAGCCATTTTTTTTTGTAATGACAAAAGTAATGTTGTGGCTTAAACCACTTTAACTCTTATCCGTGAAGATGGTCCGTGACTGAAACCGGTCGATATGTGGGTTTAAAATAAATGCAGCCGATGGTCAAACATGCATTTTATACATTGCTTGTCAGCTGTTGATAGTCTCCTTCAAAAACTGCTTAGTCTGGTTTGTCGCATAATAATCCCTTCTTGCTAATGAATGATTCCTTCGCTATAGCAGTGCGAGTTTTTCTCTTTTGGTGACATCTCAAGTCTACACTGATCCTACTTCCAAGATATTTAAATGCTCTTACTTAGCTAGTGATAACTTTTCCCATTTTCCCATTTACCAGTCACCTTCCCGTGCCGATCGCCACACTCTGCTTCTGGTGTATTGATCCTTATCCGACAATCGACACAAGCTTGATTCAGATCTTTTAGCAATTCATTTACAGTTCATTCACTTTCTGCCACTAATGCCATCTCATCAGCAAATATTATACATTCTGTTCTCCTCCCACGAAACCACACTCCTCTTTTTTCCATCTAAGCCTTTAGCAATAATCTCTTGTAAGCTTAACAACAAAGGGGAGAGGCGACAACCTTGTCTAAAGCCCCTTACAATGCTCCGATATTCCGACTCAGTCAGAAGGTGACTGCAAGACTTTCAGTCAAAATATTAGTGAGAAAAATCAACTGCCATTAACTGCAGGCACTAAATTTCATTGATTAATTCAAGCTTCTTTAACGAACTATAACTCAGTAAATTTAAGCTGCTTTTAGACACAGTTCTCTCATAATGTTTAGGAACATCTCCCAAACAATGACAGAACGCTTAAGTAGGTTTTGATTTAAGTCTTGCATGGCGTAAAACGTATCCATCTCGGTGGTGTCCAGGCAATCTGTCAGGTGTAGGACCTGAGTGGTATCGGTCATCTCACAATACCGGAACGATACGCATCGGCTGTGGTAGGGGGGAGAGGGGGGAGGGGGAGGAGGCACATGTTGCCAAGGCTGTTTTGACTACGGTGTGGACGTTTCGCTGCTAAGTCCTTACACATCCCTCATACAGTCCAGCTCTCTACCCATTTGATTTCCATACGTTTGGAGCCCTGAAAAAAGTCATTCACAGCCGTCGATTTGTTTCAGACGAAGATGCGCACTCCTGGGTACAATCATGGTTCGGCAGGCAACAGCAGTCATTTTTGCACTAACCACTTGAGATACTAGAAGGTATCAGATAGATTAAATAATGATAAGACAGAGATTTAGAAACCAGGTTTTAAATTGTAAGACATTTCCAGGGGCAGATGTGGACTCTGACCACAATCTATTGGTTATGAACTGTAGATTGAAACTGAAGAAACCGCAAAAAGGTCGGAATTTAAGGAGATGGGACCTGGATAAACTGACTAAACCAGAGGTTGTACAGAGTTTCAGGGAGAGCATAAGGGAACAATTGACAGGAATGGGGGAAAGAAATACAGTAGAAGAAGAATGGGTAGCTTTGAGAGATGAAGTAGTGAAGGCAGCAGAGGATCTAGTAGGTAAAAAGACGAGGGCTAGTAGGAATACTTGGGTAACAGAAGAAATATTGAATTTAATTGATGCAAGGAGAAAATTTAAAAATGCAGTAAATGAAGCAGGCAAAAAGGAATACAAACGTCGCAACAATGAGATCGACAGGAAGTGCAAAATGGCTAAGCAGGGATGGCTAGAGGACAAATGTAAGGATGTAGAGGCTTATGTCACTAGGGGTAAGATAGATACTGCCTACAGGAAAATTAAAGAGACCTCTGAAGAAAAGAGAACCAATTGTATGAATATCAAGAGCTCAGATGGAAACCGAGTTCTAAGCAAAGAAGAGAAATCAGAAAGGTGGAAGGAGTATTGAGGACTATATTATGGAAATGGAAGAGGATGTAGATGAAGATGAAATGGGAGACATGATACTGTGTGAAGAGTTTGACACCGCACTGAAAGACCTAAGTCGAAACAAGGCCCCGGTAGTAGACAAAATTCAATTAGAACTTCTGACAGCCTTGGCAGAGCCAGTCCTGGCAAAACTCTACCATCTGGTTAGCAAAATGTATGAGACAGGCGAAATACCCTCAGACTTCAAGAAGAATATAATAATTCCAATCCCAAAGAAAGCAGGTGTTGACAGATGTGAAAATTTCCGAACTATCAGTTTAATAAGTCACAGCTGCAAACTACTAACGCGAATTCTTTACAGACGAATGGAAAAACTGGTAGAAGCCGACCTCGGGGAAGATCAGTTTGGATTCCGTAGAAATGTTGGAACACGTGAGGCAATACTGACCCTACGGCTTATCTTAGAAGCTAGATTAAGAAAAGGCAAACCTACATTTCTAGCATTTGTAGACTTAGAGAAAGCTTTCGACAATGTTGACTGGAATACTCTCTTTCAAATTCTGAAGGCGGCAGGGGTAAAATACAGGGAGCGAAAGGCTATATACAATTTGTACAGAAACCAGATGGCAGTTACAAGAGTCGAGGGACATGAAAGGGAAGCAGTGGTTGGGAAGGGAGTGAGGCAGGGTTGTAGCCTATCTTCGATGATATACAATCTGAATATTGAGCAAGCAGTAAAGGAAACAAAAGAAAAATTTGGAATAGGTATTAAAATCCATGGAGAAGAAATAAAAACTTTAAGATTAGCCGATGACATTGTAATTTTGTCATAGACAGCAAAGGACTTGGAAGAGCAATTGAACGGAATGGATAGTGTCTTGAAAGGATGATATAAGATGATCATCAACAAAAGCAAAACGAGGGTAATGGAATGTAGTCGAATTAAGTTGGGTGATGCTGAGGGAATTAGATTAGGAAATGAGACACTTAAAGTAGTAAAGGAGTTTTGCTATTTGGGGAGCAAAATAACTCATGATGGTCGAAGTAGAGAGGATATAAAATGTAGACTGGCAATGGCAAGGAAAGCGTTTCTGAAGAAGAGATATTTGTTAACATCGAGTATTGATTTAAGTGTCAGGAAGTCGTTTCTGAAAGTATTTGTATGCAGTGTAGCCATGTATGGAAGTGAAACATGGACGATAACTAGTTAGGACAAGAAGAGAATAGAAGCTTTTGAAATGTGGTGCTACAGAAGAATGCTGAAGATTAGATGGGTAGATCACATAACTAATGATGAGGCATTGAATAGAATTGGGGAGAAGAGGAGTTTGTGGCACAACTTGACTAGAAGAAGGGATCAGTTGGTAGGATGTGTTCTGAGGCATCACGGGATCACCAAGTTAGGATTGGAGGGCAGCGTGGAGAGTAAAAATCGTAGAGGGAGACCAAGAGATGAATACACTAAGCAGATTCAGAAGGATGTAGGCTGCAGTAGGTACTGGGAGATGAAGCAGCTTGCACAGGATAGAGCAGCGTGGAGAGCTGCATCAAACCAGTCTCAGGACTGAATACCACAACAGCAACAACAACAACAACAACAACATTGACCGTCTTGTCTCACAATGGGATAAATTTATTAACAGTTACGGCAATTACTTTTGAATACATTTGACTGTCCCTTATAAATTAAATACTTCGTTCTCGCGGTGATAATCGCCTCTCCATCAGAGAGCGTATTATGGAATTATGGTAGGAGGGGTGGGACTGTTCTGACACCTGAAGACGGACGTACTGCTTCTTCCCAAATATCAGGGAGACACTCCACGTTGAACCAGATGCTGATCTTGTTCACAGTCTGATAGGACATGGTCCATACACAGATTATTTGTATAGAATTAAAGGAGAAAATAGAGAAAGAGCAATGCACCTGTGATTTCGAAGCCACAAGTACACATGACCACGCCTTATTGAAGTATCCAGTTTAAGAGCGCTTGATGGTAGTACAGCTATTGCAGCTTCAGGTCCTCCTGTCTGCGAGGGAATAAGAGATGAGGGGAAATTTTAATTCATGAATGAAACTGCTTCAGTCTCCTCACAGACTACGTAAGAAGATCACTAATGCGTGTCCATTTCATATAGGATGTGACGTACCCTAGAGGAGCGGAATGATTCTATATCTGGATAGGAATAAAGAGAAACGGATTTAGTAAACCGTCAGTTCGTCTTCGTTTCCGAAGCCGAGTAATTTACGGTTGAAAAGCCGAGTTTGAAAGAGAGACTGACCTCCGGTACCTCACAGGTTTTAAAACGGGAAATACTTCAGCACATCGTGAACTTTCTTGTGCGCCAACAAGATTCCTAAAGCTAGCGCAAAACTGAACCTGAACGTAAAGTACCCTAGACACTCACATCTTATAAGATCACTAGGACTCTGTCACTCTATTTGTCGATTCCTCCACATATTTGTTCAACAATGACAATTTTATTTCTTTTTTCTATTTATCCTCTTTTCATTTCCTCCCTCAAACTTTCAATTATTATTAGTTTTCTTTTATTATTATTAGACTTTTCTTTAGTAGTATTTGCTGCGGTTAAGTTTTAATGGACCTATTTAATTGATAAGCTAATAATAACTAACTTATAATTAGTTCTTGGAGGAAACAAAGGCAGAGCGGCGTACACTGGCGAAACAGTCGTCTGCCGACAGGGATAGAGCTCACTAGTATTTACTACATAATACGTGCTTTAAGAAATACCAATAAAATGTGAATGTTTTTGTACAACTTGTTCCAAGAGTCTAACGTGTACATGAGTTCTTCCGGGCACGACAATGGATATGAATCAACGATACTCGGAGGGTTGACTGTAGCTTTGACATCGGCGCACGACCTAAGTTTGGCGGAAGACTTCCTCAGAATTAGAAGAGGGACGCCCACTAGCTAGTTGCGACAGGTGTTATAACACCGTTGTGTCATTGTGCCGCCATGCAGGAGGTTCCTGAGCCACCTGGTCACGAAAATCATGTCAAACAGGCCGAGCTCTAGAAAAGTGCGGCAGCATATTGTCCTTCATGACACGATTAGTAAAGTTGTTATCTTTGCCCAGAACCTCCGAAAACAAACCAGAAAATTCTTCACACAAGTTTGCAACACTGTCTGAAGGTTAAAAAGAAGCAACAAAGTATATTGTCAGGGATACGTAACCTAAACAAATTAAACTGCGTCATCCAGTCCAAAAATATTTTCATTGGTCTGTGAATAAACCACTGTAAAAGTTACTGTCTTTGTTGGGTTTTGAAAAGCGGCTGGAAGGCTAGAAGTACCTAAACCAGGAATGTCTCTGTCAGTATATTCAGAAAGCGAAGTGTGCAATTTGCCCAGCTGGGGCCGGCCGAGCAGTTCATAGTTGCAGCAATTAAGCACGGTAACGGTGGTACGCGTGTCCAGTTGGAAGCGAACGGTCTGTCCAGAAGTGACAAGTGCAAAAATAGTTTGTTGACCTGACGTCACTCTAACTGCAGCAATTAACTGCAGCTGTGTATTTTTGTTTAACTACTTGGACGATATCGTGATGTCTGGTCGCACTGTAGAAGAGATTTGTGATTTCTTCACCTTAGGGGCCACAGGCTGCTATTCTCTACTATCAGCAGTGAGTAACGAAGAGATCACAACAGTCTATGAATGAGACTGAGGCTGGCGCGGGCGAACATCCGAAGAATATGCCCACGTTTGCCACAGAAAAAACGAGTCGCTTCCCGCGAGGGACAACGTTTTCGTTTATATGCCGAAATACAGTTACGGTAAGACTGTTCGCCACGAGCCTCATGTCTCATCCTCTGATTACGCCGCTATTTGTGCTATGCCCGGGCGGGCCTAGTCTATGATGATGACATTTGGTCTGTGGGGCGCTCAACTGCGCCGTTATCAGAGCCCGAACAAATTCCCAATCTTTACGCAGTCCAGTATCGCCACTTTCACGAATGATTATTAAATGATGAGGACAACACAAACACCCAATCCCCGGGCGGAAAAAATCCCGATCGGACCGGGAATCGAACCAGACACCCTGTCATCCAGAGGCAGCAACCCTAGACCCCCCATTTTTTTAAATTGATCTCATTTTGTTCGTTTTGGCACGTTGTATCTGCTTGGGGCGGACGTCACAAGACACCCGTTTCAGTTCGTTGTTGATCCATTAACTCAGTTTTTTTATTACAGAGGGCCGCTAGCCCTCTGACCGAACACGCTGAGCTACCGTGCCGGCGTCCCTAGACCACGAGCTGTTGACCCTAGTCTGCGGTCTGCAAAACTTGCTGCAAAGAAGGGTCAGGGTATTTAACTACATGCTCGGGAGTCCTAGAATCGGCAATGTTTTCCATGATAGCAACAAGTGTCATGCGTCACAGTGAAACTTTCCGCAATCACAATTAAAGGTGTGGACCTGGGTCACGCCCGTTTTTAGAATCGATATTCATGATTTTTTCAATAAAATAAGGCAGAAATTACAAAACCGACCCTAGGCCTTTATCGTAAATCTTTAAGATCGTATTATGAATTTTTTGAAGCAAAAAACGCACCCAGAGCGCACTACACGACATCGACGGAGGCCTTCGCAGAGTGCGAGGGGTTGGTGGAATCCTTGAACGTCACAATTTCAACCTAGAACAAAATTTCAAAAGTTGCTTTGAAATACATGATATTATCTAACATAATAAGTAGAGATATTTAAAAAACGGTTTTTAACGAAAAGGCAGCACTCTCAAATAAAAATCAATTTTTTGGAGAAAAATGTCGTGCACCGAAAACCAAAATTAAAATAGATATTGTTGTGTCGGTAGCTGGGCCGACACCGTGAAGTTGAGATGGCTGAAAATGCACGCTAGACTAACGCAGACGGGCGTGAAGTACTGGAACAGGCTACGTTATTAATGTTAAGAAGAAAAGTACGTAGCTTGATTAATACTTATCTTTAATATCATTGTGGTACATCGATCTTGACGATACACAGGAGACTTGAAGTACAATCACTGTATGGCTAATGGCGCCTTGCTAGTTCGTAGCCATTAACTTAGCTGATGGCTATTCTGTCTCTCGGCTAATGAGAGAGAAAGGCTTCGTACATCTGGTCGGTAGCTAGGTTCTCGTACAACTGGGGCGAGTGCTCTCTCGTATCACGAGACCTGCCTTGGTGGTGGCGCTAGGTCTGCGATTACACAGTGGCGACACGCGGGTCCGACATGTACTAAATGGACCGCGGCCGATTTAAGCTACCACCTAGCAAGTGTGGTGTCTGGCGGTGACACCACATTCCTCCCCCGCAAATCGGCGAACGGTCGTGTGATAAGGTTTCCGCCCGCCGTGGGGAGGACCACATGTTGACGTATGCGATGAGGTGGGGAGCCTAACAACAGGCGAGGCTGTGCCACCCGCACCCGGCCATTCGGTCCGAGGGGAGCTAGGAAACGCCTGCAAAACTAGTCCAGGGTGCACGTCAACATGCGGTGTATGCGCCCGTAAAGAGACAGGAGGGACCGAAGGATCAACCTCCCTTGCGTCGGGGTAGCCGACGCGCGATGACGTCATGTGGTCCGGAGCGGGCGGGAGTTCCATGGCGGAGGACAGCTGGTCACGGGAAGCGATCGGCGGCGCGTGACCCTGGGAGGCGCTTGGCGGCTGCAACGAAGCGTCGAATGCGGGCGGCGCCGGCGGGAGAACAAGCGGCGGCGGCGGCGGCTGCTGCTGCTGCGGCGGCGGCGGCGCGTCGCCATCGGGCAAAATGGAAGGCATCGTCGGTAACACCTGGGGATGAGGCGAGCCAGTAGATGGGTCCCCAGGGCGCTGACCGGACGGCACCGTCGCTGAAAGCAGACGGGGAGCGGCAGAACCCGAGCGACGACAGAGGCGCAGCTGATTGAGATGCCGACGCACCTCACCAGAGGCCCCCAAAACCAAATACATCGCGCGGCCGAGGCAGCGAAGAATGCGCCCTGCGAGCCAACGCCGTGAACCTCGATAGGTGCGATAAAATACAACGTCGCCTGGAGCAAAAGCAGGAGTCTGCCGCTGCACAGGAATCTGATGCGGCGGATGCAGCAAAGACATCAAGGTGCGAAGAGGACGACCGTGGAGCAACTCAGCCGGCGAGCGACCATCGCGGGGCTGAGAGCGATACGAAGACAAAAAGAGCAACAATGCGTCCTCCCGAGAATGCGACTCTTTCAATTTCAACATCTGTGACTTGAAAGTCCGGACCAATCGTTCAGCGGCACCGTTGGACTGAGGCGAAAACGGCGCGGATGTCAGATGTTGAATACCATTGGCCTGGCAGAATGACTGAAATTCTGCGGACATGAATTGCGGGCCATTGTCGGAAACAATAGTCTGCGGAAGACCTTCAATGCAAAAGATAGCAGACAACGCTTGGATGGTGGCGGAGGACGTCGTGGAAGACATCCGGACAACAAAAGGAAAATTACTGAAGGCATCGACCAGAACCAACCATCGAGCATTCCAGAATGGACCAGCAAAATCAATGTGCAAGCGTTGCCAAGGGGAAGTGGCTTTTGGCCACGCAAAGACTTTCCGCGGCGGTGCGGACTGTTGTTCGGCACACGCCGGGCACGAAGAACACATATTCGTAATCGCAGCATCGATTCCGAACCAAGTACAGTGCTGACGAGCAAGTTGCTTCGTTCGCACTATACCCCAATGTCCTTGGTGAAGAAGCCGTAAAACAGAGGACTGTAACGAACGTGGGACCACGACTCTGGACTGATCATTATCAGAACGCAACAACAAAACACCACGTCGAACAAAAAGTCTCTCCTTGTGAGCAAAAAATCGGCGAACCAACGGATCCTCGATCCGAGACTTTGACAAAGGCCATTGCGTAGCAACAAAACGTAAAACAGTAGCAAGGACAGGGTCAGCAGCTGTGGCTGTAGCGACACGACGAAAATCAATCGGAAACGATTCGACCACTTCATCGGTTTCCGAATCAATGAACATGCAAGCAAGTTCGGAAGAATCGAATGCTTTATCCTCAGCAACAGGCAAACGGGACAACGCATCAGCGTTTCCGTGCTTAGCAGTGGACCGATACAAGATATCGTAGCGGAACTGCGAGAGGAAAATAGACCAGCGAATGAATTTCTGCGCTGTACGTGGAGGTACAGGCTTGGTCGGATGAAAAAGCGATGTCAAAGGTTTGTGGTCTGTGATGATGGTAAAGTGACGACCATACAAGAAATCATGGAACTTAGTAACACCAAACACGAGAGCCAAAGCTTCTTTCTCTATCTGTGAATAATTTCTGTGCGCAGACGAGAGCAATTTGGGCGCAAAGGCAATAGGGCGATCATGGGAGCCAACTTTGTGCGCAAGCACAGCACCGATCCCGAAATCCGATGCATCTACCATCAACAAAAGGGGTTTCTGGGGATCGAATGGCGTAAGGCAAGTATTAGAAAGCAACGCCGATTGCAACTGGCGAAAGGCGCGTTCACATTCCGTCGTCCAGAGAAACGGAACACCTGTACGGCGTAAGCGATGAAGCGGAGCTGAAATGAAAGAGGCATTGCGCACATTCACTCACACCTTGTGATTCTACATTGTGCAATGTTCTTGCGACCTCCTGACGCAATGCGTGGGGAACATTGCGCGCTCGGAAAAATTTCGGTTGCGCGTTTCCTTCCAGTTCCAAATGTGCTTCATAGTTTTTAGTGCAACCTAAGCCCGGTGCAAAAATGTCTGCAAATTCTTCACATACACTAGAAACACTGTCTGAAGGCAGAGTCTGATTCACTGAGAGGACCTGATTTACAATAGACATGTTAAACAACTGAAACAAATTTAGACCAAACAAGTTCACTGCAGAAGAATAACGAAGAACGTAAAATGACACAAGTTTTGTTTGTCCCATGTATGTTACAAGAAGGCTGCACTGTCCTAACACAGGAATTGTCTGTCCGGAATATGTAGTTAGCTTAACATTTGCGGAACGCAACGGAGGTTTGCCCAGTTGTTTGTACGTGTCATGATTGAGCAATGAAACTGCAGCTCCGGTATCGAGCTGGAATGGTATCACCTTGCCTTCAAAGTCTAAGTCCACAAAAAGTTTATTGTCCTGCTGACGACAAAAGCGACTGTTTTGTGCAATTTGAATAGACACTGGTACAGAATCACCTGCTAATTGACGTTATTTCCGGCGACGTCGACGCACAGTTTTTGTGGGACGATCACAGTCACTGTTAGAGAAAGTGTCACTGGACGAAGCGGAATTAACGACATGAATGTCCATAGGCGAAGGTCCACGAGCCTGAGTGTCCTTGGTTCGATTCCGGCGCGAAGCAAAGGGCCTGGAATGATTGTGATTGTCTGATCTGAGCTTTTTCTGGCAAACACTTTGAACATGTCCTTTCTTATTGCAGAAAAAGCAAATAGCTTGGCGTGACGGGCAATGTTCACGCGAATGTCTAGTAGCACACCGCGGGCACGATTTCACTACATTTGTAGGCTGGCGCGGCACACGTGGCTTAGCTCGCAGCGGCAGCTGTGCGGACGTGCGCGAGGCCCGGGTACCGGGCCGCGCAGCGCGTCCAGCGGGCCGGTTAATGTTACACACGGCTGGCGAAGTTTCAAAAGATTCCTGAGCACAGTCAAGTGTGTCCTGTCTATCCAATATGTCTATCACTTGTTGAAGGGAGGGATTAACTAGTTTCAAAATTTGCTCCCGTATGCGAACATCAGAAACGTTCTGTGCAATTGCATCACGCACCATTGTATCTGAATAAGAAAGACCACAGTCACATTCAAAGGCACAGTCCCTAGTAAGTCCTTGCAATGTTGCTACCCACTCCTTATTAGTTTGACCGGCCGTACGTTTTGTACGAAAGAACGTATACCGTTTTGCAACCACATTAACTGTTTCTTTGAAATAGGCATCTAATGCAGACAAAATTTCCTCGTAGGACAGAGTTGCTACGTCGCGTCGGGGAAACAATTTCACTATCACACGGTATGTGGACACACCGACACAAGAAAGCAAAAACGGCTGCCGCTCTTTACCTTGAATTCTGTAGGCTGCTAGATGAAAGTTGAACTGGCGAGACCACTCGTGCCAGGTCTCATCGGCTGCCACGTATGGTCGAAAGGGAGGTGCAACAGCGTTTAGTGGCAGCGGTAGCGAAGAAGCGGCGGCGGCCGCATCGGTTTGAATGGTACGTTGACCCTGGACGAGCTGTCCAAGGGCATCCAGTAACGCCTGCGTCTGCTGATTCTGCAAGCGATAAAATTCGGACAGTACATCTGGAGAATGTGGCGAAGCCATGACACAATTAAATGTAAGCAATCAGAAAGAACTCTTTTCCCTCGTCGCCAATGTTGTGTCGGTAGCTGGGCCGACACCGTGAAGTTGAGATGGCTGAAAATGCACGCTAGACTAACGCAGACGGGCGTGAAGTACTGGAACAGGCTACGTTATTAATGTTAAGAAGAAAAGTACGTAGCTTGATTAATACTTATCTTTAATATCATTGTGGTACATCGATCTTGACGATACACAGGAGACTTGAAGTACAATCACTGTATGGCTAATGGCGCCTTGCTAGTTCGTAGCCATTAACTTAGCTGATGGCTATTCTGTCTCTCGGCTAATGAGAGAGAAAGGCTTCGTACATCTGGTCGGTAGCTAGGTTCTCGTACAACTGGGGCGAGTGCTCTCTCGAATCACGAGACCTGCCTTGGTGGTGGCGCTAGGTCTGCGATTACACAGTGGCGACACGCGGGTCCGACATGTACTAAATGGACCGCGGCCGATTTAAGCTACCACCTAGCAAGTGTGGTGTCTGGCGGTGACACCACAGATATCAAAAATCCTACTTTCCACAACAGAAGAAGCGCCGAGTCACAAGTTACAAACATGTAAAATGTAATTGCATGTATATTTCATGAGATATAGCTCCTGCCAACTTGAAAAATGTTTTGAAAAAAGAACAGTGAAAGTTTAAACTTGTATTTTATAGTACTGAAATTGAGCACACCTTTAATCGGCACCGTTCAGTCATCCTTTTTCTCGCCGATGTCGAAACATTTTTATTCTGACGAAGTTATATCGATTAACTGGCTTCCGCTTACCAATCGAAGTGTTTTTTGCGCTATTGGGATTACTTTTCGAACCATTTCTATTTATATAAGTACGTTGGTTGGAAATTTTCAAGCACCCACGTTTTCCTTCGAATAGAAAGCAGGGGAAACAACTAGTTAAGCAGACGTGAGACAAGCACGTGCTTTCAGACGGTTTACAATAAACGAATCACGGTTCAAATAAAAATGGCATTGACCACAGTGTTTTAGTTGATAGTAATGCCCTCTGTGGTATTATCCGAAATTACAGAACCCCTATTCCGTCTAAAACTATTATAGTACCACATCGGTTGCATTCGAGAGCTCGGATGTGCCAGACTCCCATGCAGTAAATAGTGGCTTTAAAATATTTTAACATATATGGCACACTGTAAACGAATGAATATGAAAAAAAGGCTCTCTAAGTAACATTTTAAACAACTAAAAATGAGGCTAAAAATAGTTTCTACCCTGGCATTCCTGCTTAAATCTGCATTGTCTCGTCAGTTCAAAATGCTTCAAATGGCTCTGAGCACTATGGGACTTAACTGCTGAGGTCATCAGTCCCCTAGAACTTAGAACCACTTAAACCGAACTAACCTAAGGACATCACACACATCCATGCCCGAGGCAGGATTCGAACCTGCGACCGTAGCGTCTCGTCAGTCCTTGCAAGTCTGTCACCCAGTGTCTATAGGACTGTCGTAGCTGTTTCTGCAATCGGAATTCGTATAGGGATCAGCCACCTCATGAACTCGATCATCCAACTATTTGTCGAATGGCTGCACTAATTCCTCGTAGCCTACACTTTCAGGACGAGGAGTAAGTAAAGTTTGTAGCAGAGACGGTAAATGGACACTCTGCCGTGGACAAAAAATGATAATGTTTAACAGTACCTTGCACATGTCGCGCCGCGAAACGAGTTTTCAACTGTGCGAGATACTCGGACCGATCTTCTTTCGTCCCGTCGAACTCCCGAAATAGCGTTGCAGATGACGGTTATACTGGCTGCTGAGCTGTCGGTGCTGCTAGCGAAAACTTCGGTACCATCTGTGTCGCAAGGAAATTGTTCATTGTGTCTATTAATAGGGTCACTTGTTGCTTCTGAAACTGAATTTACTGCGGTAGATCAAACACCGACTGAGGAGGGGTGCAGCCAGGATAGTCTAAGCGAAACAAGAAAACTGAAACAAGCAAAGAAAAGACAAATAAGAGCGCACGTAAATGAGGCTAGGTGTCGCAAAGCAAAGGTGGCCCAGGAACCAGCAAATAAATACAAGATAGGTACGACAGGAAACGATAAGCACGGCACCGATAATCGAGGAGCACAGCCGAAGTCAAGTCGAAGTATCGTCGTTGCCAGTTGTTGTATCCACACGTGGGTCACTAACGTGGGAAATTAGCAGAGCAGCGTACTGTCGCTGTCAGGGATCTGCACAAAGGCAAATAATTAATCTGCACCAATTTTTGGTAAACATTTCTTTACTTAACTTTGAGTCAATCCTGAAGTACAATCTTACAATCTGATATCATAGTTGAGTGTTCAGGCAAATAATTAATCTGCACCAGTTTTTGGTAAACATATCTTTACTTAACTTTGAGTCAGTCCTGAAGTACAATCGTGTTCACAGCTACATACGGTACATCAGCACTAAACACACGGTAGCAGAGGCAGGACGCGATGTAATCTGTTCTCCAGTCCACGATCTACAGAACTTTTAAATAACGATTCGAGCACTTTAGAAAATAATAGCATACTGTGATTAATCTGAGAGATAATGCAAACATTTTCCTCAGGTGCACACCCAAGTATTGAACAGATAAAACAAGGTTAGCCTCATATCATATAAGAGTCACACCAAAAGTTTCCTTTCGAAGGCCGTACAGTTATGAATTTGTATGCCAGTCAGGCTAAATCGCCGTGAGGATTCAGGAAATCATCCACCGACACACCAGGTTGACGATAGCCGTTTGGTAAAAATACCGTGTCCGCTGGGTTAAGAAGTCCGTAACTGCCTGCTGCACATTCTCATTCTACATTAATCTTCGACCGTTCGAGGTATTTTTTAAGAGATCGAGGGCGTGATAAGCGAATGGGGAGAGTAGGAGTGTAGGGCGGTTCCTCCCACTCGAGTTGCCGTAATGGATGAGGCAAGCCTCCCAGACTGACCAGCGTCTTTGGTCGATTCGTGACCAGCATCGAACTTGGTGCACCACTCAACATCTGTGCTTTTCGACAGACATGCTGCACCATACAAATTCTTCATTCTCCAACAAAAGTCTACTGCTGTTCGTCCTTCGACAGACAAAAAACAATAACAGCACGCTGGTCCTATTTCGACGCGTATGGTAATAACGTAGCCATAGTTCACGTTTCCGTATTAACCACACACACGCTGGAAATTCACGAATACCATGATAATCACTTGCTTACATGTTGGCGCTTGTATACCCACAACGGAGTCGCGCTTTTGCTCATACGCTGGAGAAACATACTCAAACTGAAATTTTTTGATAGGCCCTTATATGCAAACTGTGTTCCTCTCTGAATTCTGTTCAACGAGCTATGAGCGTAAAGGTAACAGCTGGTTTGTTACGCTAGCTACCATGTAAACAACTGAAACAGACATACCGAAAAAAAGTCAGCATGTAGTAGTCGTTGAGAATGGGATCTTCAATATGCATCGTGTAGGTGATTTGAAAAGAAGTGAACATATAGGAACTGCAAATTGTGATTTAGTCTAAAAATAAAAGAAGCGGCACGGTCAACGGCATCTGTAAAATTATCGAATAAACGGGGTAGCTCCTAATAACGCCAAACTTCATAAAGTTCTTACCTCGCAAGTGTAATTTAAACTGTTGTTGCTTTTGGTTTTTTACGTCAATTTGAACAACGGCTCTGCTCTCAAAATGCAAACTGAAACTGCAGTAGAAGTTCGGACTCGTGGTACAAATACAGTGTTGCCACAAATCGATCTAAAATTAATTAACTCTCGCTGCAGGCACCAGGACGACTTCCGCCTGGCGAAAATTAATACAGAGTGACGAAACAGGATGAGATTCGCTGCATGGATTCTCAGTTCAAGTTTCACGTTCACAGACCATCCAACACCCTTTACAAGTGCATTCCTTTCTGTTGGCGTGCTACTGCTTACCCCAACAACTTCTGACTCTCTGGTTTTACAATATTGTGAATAACCGTTTATACAGTTGTCTCCATGGCATTCTGGAAACATACATGAGTAAAAAAATAGCTCTAGAAAACTACAAGTAGTTCCTTGTGTGTCAACCTGTACACTATTTCAGTCTAATAACTACCAGGAGATTCACAAAAATGAATCCCTTCTGCTAACAGTAGTAAACACACTGGTTTAGGATTTTATCGTAACAGTAGTAAACATAATGGTTTACGATTTTATCTTGGTATGGAGTGTATCTACGAACGCCATGACCGTTTTTTATCTTATATTTTCATTGATTCTTTCATCGGCTATGTCAATAATATTAATATTCTTTTTATACAGGGTTAGGTACCTAGGACAGGTCACCACAAATATATCCAGAATGATTAAATATATTGAGGTGTGGTTTTCGCCAAGTTATAACGGACAAAAAGGCGTATTTCCTGGAGTTACCAAGTAATTTTTATCGTTATAATCTCCAAGATTACGACATTGACTTTATTTTTTTCTGATAGACCTATACACTTTTTTCTGTGGCATTTCGAATAAGCTTCTAAGAGAACTTCAACGACATAACATGTACGGGACTTGACAAATTAGTGTCGAGATAACGGCGCTGTCCCGCCATTAGGAAATGAGGTTCTACAAACGTCTACTCTGTTATACTGTATGTAACCACGCACTTAACTCAGGTACAGTCGTGTGTTTAAAAGCTCAAGGTCAACACTTGGTGTGACGGCTGTCACACCAAGTGTTGACCTCGAGCTGTGCTACGTGCTATAAAGTGATTCTGGAGAAAATACTGCACTTTGTATTTCATGTGGAGTTAACGGCAGCAGAGGCCCGTGTTATAAGCCATTTAATGCCCTCGAGAGTTGTCGGTATTTCCTAATAGACCTCGTGTTTTAATTTTCTCTGCAGATAAAACTATAGAAGTGTTACATTTGGTGTGTGTGCAGACCATTTTTCGTTTCCAGAATGACCGACCATTCCAGTGCTCCATAAACCGTCTCTTAAGAGGGCCTGTCATTACATGTGTTGAATGGAAGGGACATGCGTCGCGTTGGTTCAAATGGTTCAAATGGCTCTGAGCACTATGGGACTCAACTGCTGAGGTCATTAGTCCCCTAGAACTTAGAACTAGTTAAACCTAACTAACCTAAGGACATCACACACATCCATGCCCGAGGCAGGATTCGAACCTGCGACCGTAGCGGTCTCGCGGTTCCAGACTGCAGCGCCAGAACCGCGCGGCCACTTCGGCCGGCGCGTCACGTTGGTACCACACTCATTGCCTTATTTGTAGGGGGCGTCTTCCAATAATTGCGGCAGCAGCATGTCTTGGGAACTCGAGATACTTTAATGTATTTAGATTCTCATCAATAAAACAGCACCAATGATGTGGGTCCTGAAAAGCACGCACCAAACGTTGATAGAACAAGAACGTTGTTCTTATCCACTCCTTTGAGTAAGCATAAATTTTCATCTGCATATTGCGAAAATTGACTTGTCCATGGTTTGAAAACGATGCTCCTTCCTCAAACAGAATTTTGTATAGATATGCTTCATCACTTTGAACTTTTAATACATAACATTCAGAGAACCGTAACCAATTTTGGAAATTACTGCCATGAAGCTGTAGATGCCGCGAAACGTGTAGAGGATGAAGTGCGAAGGAATGTAGTGTTCGCAGAACATTCGCTTGGTTGATTCCACTCGTGTTCCGAGATGTCTCTTAGTGACATTCGCATTGTGTGTTGTTGCTGCTAAAATGTTAGTTTCATTTCTTTCATCAGTTGCTCTTCTTTTTAGACTGTTGTATAAATAGTGAATGTCTCAATAGATTTACGGACAAGTTGTCTGATTGCTACAGTAGCAGAACACAGACTAATGGGCTTCAAGTGCACACAACAACCATATCTCCGTTACGTGTTTGTTTACATCTGGCATAATGAGGCAGACGCTTGGGGAGCTTCTTCCCCTGACGGCGAAACGACGCTGTTATCTTGAAACAAGTTGATCAAGTCCCATACATCTTATTTTGCTGAAGTTATCTTAGAAGATTATTTCAAATACTGCAGAAAAAGCATGCAGCTAAAAAAAACTTCTGCGCCATAATTCGGTGACTATGAACGACAAAATTTACTTTCTGACGTCAGGAAATTCATCATTTTGTCCACTATAAATTGGTGAAAGCGGTACCACGGTATATTTATCTATTCTGGATATATTTGAGATGGTCTGACTTCACTGCCACACCCTCTATATGATGCATTTGGTATTTTTCAGAAAAAACAATTACCCGCATCGCTAATTAAAAAGTTCCTCAGCATCATAATTATAGCACATCTCTAACACTTATGCGTTTCAAGTATTTCTATCATACAATTTACTCACTCGTAATTAGTGATCTAACAACAGTTAATTACACAAAATCTTTGTACTTAATTATGTAGTACCTTATCCTATTTTGTTATGAAATGTAGCTATAAAGGTGTGTTTCGTCAGGTTTTCCTGGCGTGCTTCTAGGACAGCAACATTTTCCCTTCCGATATCTCGGCTGATAACCCTTCAGCGTCAAGTGTTTTAAATCCATTCACTGACTCACTGTGTACGGTTATCAGCCGAATTTCGGGAGAAGAAGTATTGCTATCCCAGATGCACGCCTGAAATATGATGGAATACGTTTAAGGTTACTTAGAATTATGAAGCATTCGATATTTATTTCATTGTTTTTCTTGAGGTCTTGAATGGAGGATACGTGGAAGAACAGTAAGTCCTCTCGTTGGCCATGTGTACAGATTTACTAGTTTTATCGCCGATTTGCAACTACAGAAGTAAATTCAGTTTGAACTCGAGAAGAGATGTCGCTTGCATGGGGATGGTGTCAAATGTGTTAAGATCTTCTGTAGTTTCATGTAAATACCGTAAAACCAAATGTTCTAAGATGTTTTCAGTTTTAAAGTGCGGTACTAAAATGGTCAGTATCACTTCCTCTAACTTTTAATTTCATATGACACAGACAGCTTGATGAGTAAATGATACTATAACACTATCTTTTTCTTTACTTAAAAACTGATGAAAAATACATACAGAGCTCACCATGTACTACTCAATTATGTAGTGTCAAGAAATTGTAGTGCAGAGCTTAGATTCTGCATTCTAAGATGCTGCTTGCATATTTTTATAATTTATCTATTAAAACAAGGAAACACCGTTGTACTTATTCTGTCACAGCATGATTTGTGTCACTTGATTCCCTGTCTTCATCTTGGTTGGTAATATAAGTGTCATTCATGCAAAAATAATTGTTTGAATAGTTGCTTCATTAATATGGCAGAAGTGTTTTATTTAGTAGCACACAATTTTATACATCTTCAACTAATCAAAAGAATAAGTTAGTATTTCACAAGGAGGCCGTTTTCAACAGGATTCCAATCGTCATTGTTCAATGACGAACCGATAATGACGAAACGATGTGAGCACCATGTTGGCTCTTTCGTTGAACATTTTACATCAAAGAAAGAACTTATCTTTGCAGAGACGAAGTCCAGTAATTTAACAAAAAATTAATTAACAGTGACAGAAGGCATCCACAACTCATTGGCCTGAACATCCAGTGACGGGAGAACACGAAAGAAGAATCTTTCCTTTGGTGGAGTTGCCGGCCTCGGTGGCCGTGCGGTTCTAGGCGCTCCAGTCCGGAGCCGCGCTGCTGCTACGGTCGCAGGTTCGAATCCTGCCTCGGGCATGGATGTGTGTGATGTCCTTAGGTTAGTTAGGTTTAAGTAGTTCTAAGTTCTAGGGGACTGATGACCACAGCAGTTGAGTCCCATAGTGCTCAGAGCCATTTGAACCGTTTTTTTGATGCAGTTTACTCTACCTTGAAGGCACATTTCAACTGGTGACCGTTTTTTCCAGCACCTTTATTGTAAAATACCGGGTGGCTACAAAAAATGCAGCTACTTACGGAAGTCCGGTGTGGGCTGTAATTATAGTATGGCAGCGAAATTTGACAGATATGCTAATGTGTTAACACGGAGCCGAATTACACTGAAAAGAATTTGTTTGAATTTTGGGCACCAGGTTCAAATCAGGCGCTATCGATGCAAGAGACGCATATAGAAATGTTCCCATATGTAATGGATTAGGAACGGGCCATGGGTGATAAATGTCAAACAAGTGAGAAGGGTATAGTGTTGATTTTATTATTAACCGCTGCTTACACCATTTGTTCATTTTGAGCACCAGAGACGTCTACGAAATGCTGCATCCTTGAAACGACGTGATCAGCAGCTGCTCGCAGCAATTCCGGTGCAATCTGAGCAACGTGTTCCTTGTATACTGGCCTTCACATCAGTGGACACAGAACATATCCCCAGTAAATGCGTTCTCTTAGATAGCCCTAGAGTCAAAACTCACATATCAGGTGATCTTGCAGGCCATGCACCTGGAATACTTCTTGAGATAGGTGAACTAAGGTTGAACTAAGCAGATCTTTTAAAAATGGTTCAAATGGCTCTGAGCACTATGGGACTTAACATCTGTGGTCATCAGTCCCCTAGAACTTAGAACTACTTAAACCTAACTAACCTAAGGACATCAAACACATCCATGCCCGAGGCAGGATTCGAACCTGCGACCGTAGCGGTCTCGCGGTTCCAGACTGCAGCGCCAGAACCGCGCGGCCACTTCGGCCGGCGCGTCACGTTGGTACCACACTCATTGCCTTATTTGTAGGGGACGTCTTCCAATAATTGCGGCAGCAGCATGTCTTGGGAACTCGAGATACTTTAATGTATTTAGATTCTCATCAATAAAACAGGGACCAATGATGTGGGTCCTGAAAAGCACGCACCAAACGTTGATAGAACAAGAACGTTGTTCTTATCCACTCCTTTGAGTAAGCATAAATTTTCATCTGCATATTGCGAAAATTGACTTGTCCATGGTTTGAAAACGATGCTCCTTCCTCAAACAGAATTTTGTATAGATATGCTTCATCACTTTGAACTTTTAATACATAACATTCAGAGAACCGTAACCAATTTTGGAAATTACTGCCATGAAGCTGTAGATGCCGCGAAACGTGTAGAGGATGAAGTGCGAAGGAATGTAGTGTTCGCAGAACATTCGCTTGGTTGATTCCACTCGTGTTCCGAGATGTCTCTTAGTGACATTCGCATTGTGTGTTGTTGCTGCTAAAATGTTAGTTTCATTTCTTTCATCAGTTGCTCTTCTTTTTAGACTGTTGTATAAATAGTGAATGTCTCAATAGATTTACGGACAAGTTGTCTGATTGCTACAGTAGCAGAACACAGACTAATGGGCTTCAAGTGCACACAACAACCATATCTCCGTTACGTGTTTGTTTACATCTGGCATAATGAGGCAGACGCTTGGGGAGCTTCTTCCCCTGACGGCGAAACGACGCTGTTATCTTGAAACAAGTTGATCAAGTCCCATACATCTTATTTTGCTGAAGTTATCTTAGAAGATTATTTCAAATACTGCAGAAAAAGCATGCAGCTAAAAAAAACTTCTGCGCCATAATTCGGTGACTATGAACGACAAAATTTACTTTCTGACGTCAGGAAATTCATCATTTTGTCCACTATAAATTGGTGAAAGCGGTACCACGGTATATTTATCTATTCTGGATATATTTGAGATGGTCTGACTTCACTGCCACACCCTCTATATGATGCATTTGGTATTTTTCAGAAAAAACAATTACCCGCATCGCTAATTAAAAAGTTCCTCAGCATCATAATTATAGCACATCTCTAACACTTATGCGTTTCAAGTATTTCTATCATACAATTTACTCACTCGTAATTAGTGATCTAACAACAGTTAATTACACAAAATCTTTGTACTTAATTATGTAGTACCTTATCCTATTTTGTTATGAAATGTAGCTATAAAGGTGTGTTTCGTCAGGTTTTCCTGGCGTGCTTCTAGGACAGCAACATTTTCCCTTCCGATATCTCGGCTGATAACCCTTCAGCGTCAAGTGTTTTAAATCCATTCACTGACTCACTGTGTACGGTTATCAGCCGAATTTCGGGAGAAGAAGTATTGCTATCCCAGATGCACGCCTGAAATATGATGGAATACGTTTAAGGTTACTTAGAATTATGAAGCATTCGATATTTATTTCATTGTTTTTCTTGAGGTCTTGAATGGAGGATACGTGGAAGAACAGTAAGTCCTCTCGTTGGCCATGTGTACAGATTTACTAGTTTTATCGCCGATTTGCAACTACAGAAGTAAATTCAGTTTGAACTCGAGAAGAGATGTCGCTTGCATGGGGATGGTGTCAAATGTGTTAAGATCTTCTGTAGTTTCATGTAAATACCGTAAAACCAAATGTTCTAAGATGTTTTCAGTTTTAAAGTGCGGTACTAAAATGGTCAGTATCACTTCCTCTAACTTTTAATTTCATATGACACAGACAGCTTGATGAGTAAATGATACTATAACACTATCTTTTTCTTTACTTAAAAACTGATGAAAAATACATACAGAGCTCACCATGTACTACTCAATTATGTAGTGTCAAGAAATTGTAGTGCAGAGCTTAGATTCTGCATTCTAAGATGCTGCTTGCATATTTTTATAATTTATCTATTAAAACAAGGAAACACCGTTGTACTTATTCTGTCACAGCATGATTTGTGTCACTTGATTCCCTGTCTTCATCTTGGTTGGTAATATAAGTGTCATTCATGCAAAAATAATTGTTTGAATAGTTGCTTCATTAATATGGCAGAAGTGTTTTATTTAGTAGCACACAATTTTATACATCTTCAACTAATCAAAAGAATAAGTTAGTATTTCACAAGGAGGCCGTTTTCAACAGGATTCCAATCGTCATTGTTCAATGACGAACCGATAATGACGAAACGATGTGAGCACCATGTTGGCTCTTTCGTTGAACATTTTACATCAAAGAAAGAACTTATCTTTGCAGAGACGAAGTCCAGTAATTTAACAAAAAATTAATTAACAGTGACAGAAGGCATCCACAACTCATTGGCCTGAACATCCAGTGACGGGAGAACACGAAAGAAGAATCTTTCCTTTGGTGGAGTTGCCGGCCTCGGTGGCCGTGCGGTTCTAGGCGCTCCAGTCCGGAGCCGCGCTGCTGCTACGGTCGCAGGTTCGAATCCTGCCTCGGGCATGGATGTGTGTGATGTCCTTAGGTTAGTTAGGTTTAAGTAGTTCTAAGTTCTAGGGGACTGATGACCACAGCAGTTGAGTCCCATAGTGCTCAGAGCCATTTGAACCGTTTTTTTGATGCAGTTTACTCTACCTTGAAGGCACATTTCAACTGGTGACCGTTTTTTCCAGCACCTTTATTGTAAAATACCGGGTGGCTACAAAAAATGCAGCTACTTACGGAAGTCCGGTGTGGGCTGTAATTATAGTATGGCAGCGAAATTTGACAGATATGCTAATGTGTTAACACGGAGCCGAATTACACTGAAAAGAATTTGTTTGAATTTTGGGCACCAGGTTCAAATCAGGCGCTATCGATGCAAGAGACGCATATAGAAATGTTCCCATATGTAATGGATTAGGAACGGGCCATGGGTGATAAATGTCAAACAAGTGAGAAGGGTATAGTGTTGATTTTATTATTAACCGCTGCTTACACCATTTGTTCATTTTGAGCACCAGAGACGTCTACGAAATGCTGCATCCTTGAAACGACGTGATCAGCAGCTGCTCGCAGCAATTCCGGTGCAATCTGAGCAACGTGTTCCTTGTATACTGGCCTTCACATCAGTGGACACAGAACATATCCCCAGTAAATGCGTTCTCTTAGATAGCCCTAGAGTCAAAACTCACATATCAGGTGATCTTGCAGGCCATGCACCTGGAATACTTCTTGAGATAGGTGAACTAAGGTTGAACTAAGCAGATCTTTTAAAAATGGTTCAAATGGCTCTGAGCACTATGGGACTTAACATCTGTGGTCATCAGTCCCCTAGAACTTAGAACTACTTAAACCTAACTAACCTAAGGACATCAAACACATCCATGCCCGAGGCAGGATTCGAACCTGCGACCGTAGCAGTCGTGCGCAGATCTTTTACTGGATGACTTGAGGCACTGCCCCACCATGAAAAGAGTGGGCTCCACGGTCGAGCTCTTCCAAAACGCCGGCTGCGGTGGTCTAGCGGTTCTAGGCGCTCAGTCCGGAACCGCGCCGCTGCTACGGTCGCAGGTTCGAATCCTGCCTCGGGCATGGATGTGTGTGATGTCCTTAGGTTAGTTAGGTTTAAGTAGTTCTAAGTTCTAGGGGACTGATGACCACAGATGTTGAGTCCCATAGTCCTCAGAGCCATTTCTTCCAAAACAGGAATCACAGGCTGTGCAAGGAGGTCTCGATAACGAGCAGATGTCGCGGCACATCTGACAGCCTCCCTGGTCCTTCAAAGGCGAACGGATTGGGGATAAAGGTGCTTGTGAATCGCCACCACAGACACAATGCAATGGCTCTTCGTGCACAACATGGGGTTTTGCAGTATCCCAAATTCGGTTGTTCCGTGTATTTACTGCACGCTGTAGCGTAAATGTGCCTCGATACTCAGTAGAATATTCCCCGTCACATCTCATCAACTTTTTATCCGTGCCATAAGCCGAAGAGCAAAATTCGTAACGATACTGCGGGTCATGAGGTTTCAGTTGCTGCACGCTATGGATCTCTAAGGATACCAGTGTAAATACAGACCGCAGAACTTTCGATATTGTTGACCATGAAATAGACAATTCTTGTGACACAGCACGAGCACCGTCACTATGCCATGGCATGTGCTGCATGGTCAGTTATAGCAACAGCAATCTCGTCAGTAACTTCCACCGGGTTAGGACACCTTCCTCTTGCAGGTGCCTCACCAAGTTCACCCGTGTTTTCGACTTTAATTGTCATCTTCTTTGAACCATTTTATGACACCGGTCCTTCCCTAAAACTTTTCAGACGGTGATATTCTCTCAATGCACCACTGAAATTGTTGCCATTCACATGAAACAGTTTCACGAACAGCGTACAGTCTCTCTTCTCGACAGCCAAGTTGCCTTGTCAGATGACAGCGCCGATGCCATACCGTCATACAAACAGTGTACAACGCCAGATTTGCCCCTCGTGGGCAAAATTGTAACTATTTTTTGTCAGCGTAAATCGGTTCCACATTAATGCATCAGCATATCTACCAAGTTTCGCTGCCATACGATAATTACAGTCCAAACTGGACCTCAGTGAGTAGTTGCACTTTAATGCAACAACCTGGTATTTATTGTATACCATTACAACTGTATGCTTTTAGTTCCATGTACATCAATCAACGACAAGCATATTGCACACTTAAATCGGTTAATAATAATAATTGAAAAACAACAATAATTGAAACCTAAAGAAGAAAAGTGTTCAAAAATATAGTGCTAACATAATTTTTTTGTGAAAAGGAAGGGAATTGACATCGTAAGAATTATAGGTAACGGCATCTTTGTCGAGCCATTTGTATTTCGTTGTCATGAACCTTAAGATATACAATAAATGATCAATGGCATATGCTAAAATTTTCTGATGATTTACAGATTTGAAAAGGTGTCCGTTTTTGATTGCACTGTACTTAAAAGTTTTTCATAAGATGACCACTTTAGCTGGCGTGAAGTGACAATTTTGTCTTGTTTTATAAACGTGCAACTCCATCTAGCGGATACACATTTTTAAATTTACGCTGCATGATATATGTTTGGAAGACAAATAGTAAAAGTATGGAAGTTTTAAGTTGACAATAATCGCTCTTTCCATGTGCTGTGGTTAAATTTGGGACTGTTACAACTAATATAGTAACTATTTCCATGTGCTGTGATTAAATTTTGAGACGGTTACTAAAGTGTTACCTGCAAATAACAGTGAAAAAGAATTTCATGTCGACGATGGTAATATGGCTAATCCGACAATGAAAGACGTAGGTACCGATTCCCTGAAGCAGATCCTCAGACGCGAATGTCTTGCCTTGACAAACGTATGGCTACTACGGCAACTATTCACTCTGTTAGCACAAGAAAAAAATGCTAAAGCCGATGCTAATTTTGAAGTTTACCACAAGAACAATGTGTTCAGTTAAATAATAATTTTTAAAGTATTTCTACCGAAATTTTGAGCTTAAAAGAAGTGTACAAAAACATTCCAGAAGTAATTAAGGAAGTATCATCAGACGTCTAGTCACTTAAGACGGCACAGACTGAAACTGAACAGAAGTACAGGAAATAAGCAAGAAAATCGATAGGCTAACTGCTAACTAAAATCGAGAGCTACAGGAAAGATATAACGCTTAGTAAAAGATATTTTCTGACAGTTTTATGAAGTGGATTAACTACAATGACAAGGGGATTACAGAAAGATATGACACTGAATTAAGAGTTGTAGTATAAATGGCTTGTGCGAATATACTGTCTGAATAGGATACAACTAAAATAAAAACCATTTTAACTGAGGACCTCCCTGAGAGGCGTGTTCGCAAATCAATGATATATTAAAGAGCTGACAACTATTAATGGACTGATGACCTCAGCAGTTAAGTCCCATAATGCTCAGAGCTCAGCCAACAATTAATGGTAGTGTACGTAGCACATGGCCTTTAATCAATAGGGCAGGTGACATGTTTACTGCCACAAGTTCTTATGATGGAATGCACGGTCACAGGTAGATCACTGTAGTCCATCTCCCGAACATTCAGCTTGTGCTACGGTGGTGACACCTACCTTGCCTTCAATACTGATGGTGGAAAGCCTCCAGAAACACATGCAATTTCAATCTAGACAGGAAAACACACATCCAGTTGTATTTATAAAAAGGTATTTTACCAAAGACTTGGACTTATTATCAAACAATCCAATTTACCACGGTCAATATTCAGGGGGTACGAAAACTGCTGAAAAATGTATCACTTTCGCGTAGTTTGGCAAACTATTGGTCCCCTTACATTCAGGAACGCCTTCGTAAGGAAGTTTTTAAACCTGAAAAGTACTGTAAGAAGCAGGATAGCTTGCAGAAATATTATGGGGGTATATGGCCCCCGTTGTCCCATGCAACTTTTGTCCCAGAAACTTTTCAGCTCCTATAGTAATTTCGGAGTTATTCTTGGTGTCAATAGTTAGTGACTCACCCTGGATATACACAGAATGTTCCTTTTAACTGAATACATTCAAATATCTCGAAAACTACGTATCAGGTCCAAAAAGTTATAATTCCTATTTGTATGTCTTGAGGGGGACATCCAATGATATACCACACTCGACCCCCACACCACCTTGTGCGTGGGTGGCGGGAGCAATTTTGAAATCTTCAACAACTCAGTTTTTTTATTGCAGATTACTTTTCTACGGCAAAATCTACATACGTTTCGTCTGAAGCATTTTCTTAGTATTGCCATAGATATCGCAGCAATCGGAGGAATAGAAAAGGGTACACAATCGTAATTTACGACATGTGGCTCAACGGCCCTTTAATATCAAATGGCACTTGGGACCCCACCACAATGCTGCGAGGGTAGGATAGGCCAGTGCTCCGTAACTCCTAATTGGAAACCCTATCCGCAACGTTGACATATCAAACACAGGACTACTCGACGCGCCACCGTGGCAAACTAGGACGTATGGTAAGATTCAGTACACTGTGACAGGAGCTCATGTAATGTGCAGACATACAACAGACAGTGGCTCAAACATCACAATTCATGCGCAGTGTTTCTTGCCTGTAGAGCTACTTTCTGTATCATTTGGAGGACAGACGTGCGAGTGGCCGATGAATGTTGCAACCGCACAAGAAAAATACACTTATATGGATATGGTGTCTGTTCTTTCGGACATGTCCGAAAGAACAGACACTACTAATGACCTGCAGCCGTCTAGAACGAAATTAGAATTATATATTAATACCTTTCGTTTTAGACGGCTGCACGTCATCAATGGTGTCTGTTCTTTCGGCTATGTCCGAAAGAACAGACACGATATCCATATAATTATATAGTTCTGGCAGTACCGGCCATGACCTTCTTCTTCTGTGCGGATGCACACATATTATTCGAACTCTTACGGGATTTGGTAAGAATGTCTTCGACGAGTAATGAGTGTGTTGGGTAGAGACACTACAAATGAAGTGTGTGGACATATAAGGTGAGAATGTGGGTCTCGCGGGAGGCGTGCACGAGGTAGTCCTGCAGTCACGCTATCCTCTGTGCGCTCGGTGGCTCAGATGGATAGAGCGTCTACCATGCAAGCAGGAGATCCCGGGTTCGAATCCCGGTCGCGGCGCACATTTTCACCTGTCCCCCTTGATATATATCAACGCCCGTCAGCAGCCGAAGGTATTAAAATATAATTCTAACACAAGAAAAATGTGAAACGATCCTGATTTACGGAGAATGTAGGAAAAATATGAGGCTACTGTTACCTGTATGCCGAGCATTTTCCAGAGAAAGTGCTTCTCCTAAGAGTCTTGAGGCGCTTTTTCTTTGGTGTTGCATGAGATATTTGCAACTTTGTATACCCTATGCGTAGCTGGTGTCGTCGTACTAGAATATAGCCTTTTCTGCTGGTAGCAATTGGACTGTATAAGTCAACGGCTGTTAGCAGAATAGTTACGTTCAGCTGGAGACAAAACGCGGCTAGCAAAAGCAATACCTTTTTTTTAACAACAATGCCGACTTCTTCGATCTCTTGAAACAGACAGACGCCAATGGCCGTTTTAGAACTGTCTGTGGCCAAACAGAAGTCATGTCAAATATAAAGCTTGTTTTAAATTGACAAAATCTTGCTTAGCTTGTTCGTTCCAGAACCAGTTGGAGTTTCTTCCGCTAAGCTGCCACAAGCGTGGAATATCGAGAGCCTTGTAGCACATAAAACGACGAAAAAAATTACCAAACCGAGAAAACGTCTCGCTTGTCGTTTGGAAGTGGGTGTGGTTATGTCACGGATAGCTTGCATCTTATCCGGGTCAGGTTCAATGCCAGAAACAGATATGACTTGACCTAAAAATTTGATGTTAGATTTGCCGAATTCAGATCTACATCTATACTCCGCAAGCCACCTTACGGTTTTGCTCAGGTAGACTGGAATACCGTGGTCAGAAAAGACTTGTAATAAAGAATTCAAGGTATCATTGTGCACATCCAGGGTCTTTTCGGATATGAGAACATCATCGACATAAGTGATGATCTTATTTTTCAAATGCTCTGGTAAAATAGAATTTAAACTTCTGATGAATGCTGCCAACGAAAGTTTAATCCAAAACGAAGTTCATGGAACTGATAGCATGATAACATGCCAAAACAGAGGAAGGCCGTATATTTACGGGAGTTAGGGTGCAATTCAATCTGCCAGAAACTATATTTTAAATGAAGGGAGGAGAAAACTGTGACGCCATGAAATTTCCGAAGAATTTCTTCCAAAGTTTGCGGTCTATCGGTTCCTGGAGTAATAATGTTGTTAATTTGTCTCGAATCGAGAACAAGCCTCAGTGAACCATCTTTCTTCTGCATTATATGAAGCGGTCTGTTATAAGGGCTGGCTGGCGGCTCAATAATACCTTGTTGAATCATGAAATTAATTTCTTCTTTAACTTTCTGACGATAAATAAAAGGAATGGTGTAGTGCAGTTCAAGAAAAGTATTGTGTGGCTTAATTTGAAATTCATAAATAAAACCACGAATAGTGGTGAGCATGAGTTTGTAAGATTTCCCGTAATTGTTGTTTATAGAAGTTGGAGGTGGCTTTACAATTGTCAACTTTGTGCTCAATCGTGTCGAAGATTTCAATTACAGTGTCGTCATCGTTGTGCTCACAGTTCTAGTCAGCAGAATTAAAGTGTGTAGTGTACCAGTCGACATTTGTATTTGAAGAAAGAAAATGCAGGCGGTTGATATCTTGTTCCTGGCTAGACAGGCTCTGATCAAAATTTAAAGATATCATATTGTCATCGTATTGTAATGTAATACAAGAGTTGTTAAAGTCCAGCACTGCTTTATATCTGTTTAAGAAACCAATGCCCAGAATGACTTCAGTTGTTAATAATGGAACGATAAGAAAGTTGGCGAAAAATGTGTGACCTTGAGAAGAAAATTGTATATGAGTGTGAGATCTGACTTCAAAGCTTTTATTTTGATTTTATTTTGATTTTATTGAGAGGTATCATCGGACAAGAATCATCAGAATTGCAGCGGTTGAATACTGCGTCACTGATGACAGTAACTGGAGAACCAGAATCCAGAACTGCTTTTAATACGTGTTTGCCTACTTGGATGGTAATAACAGAACAATAAAAATGCTTCAGAGGCTTCTAGTTTCACGTAACAGTAAATCCCTGATGACTTCTAAGCGGATCATATGCTCTGTAATGTGTGCAGAATGCGATGTACCTTGTGTTGGCGCAGCGTCGGCATCATCTGTCTAGACTGGCAAAACATTTTGTGTCACTGAATTTATTCAATTATTCCTCCATGGATTCAGAATGGTCAGTGTCTAGTTCAAGGAATTTGTTCAAATGGCGAGAATCCAAAACAAGCCCAACACCTCCATCTTTCGTAGAAACAACAACCAGGGAAGAACATATTGAAACTCTGAAATTAGAGAAATGTAAATTTGGTGTGACAGAATTAAAATTTTTAGGCCACACTATTAGTGGAAAGGGGATTCTGCCTGACAAAGATAAAGTCCTTGTCATAGAGGAATTTCTGATACCCAAAAGTAAAAAGGAACTTAAGTCATTTCATGGTTTGGAAATCTTTACCGAAAATATGTATGTTCACATGCACTTAATCCACCACGTCTCAGTGAACTTCTTAAGAAAAATTTTGATTAGGAATGGATGACTAAATGACAAGAGGCATTCAATGAAATTAAGAAGCAACTTTGCAACAGTAAAATCCTTTACAGGCCTGATTGGGCATTACCATCCTGTATTATGACTGATGGAAGTGATTATGGGCCTGGGATACGCCTTCTTCAACAGAAAGAAATCAATTGGGATCACTTTTCAATCAGTTTTGCTGGTAGAGGATTACAGGAACGTGAGAGAAATTATACAGTAACAGAAAAAGAACTCTTAGCTCTTGTCTGGGGATTGAAAAAGTGTAAAAGATACCTAGTTGGTCGTAAAACAATAGTTTTCTCTGACCACAAGGCTTTGAGCTACATACGGGAATGCAAACTTTTTCATGACAGAATTACCAGGTGGGCTATTTTTCTACAACAATTTGAATACACAATACATCATATAAGAGAAGACCAAAATGTTATAGTGGATTTTCTCTCTAGATTACCAGTGGGAGATAAACAGTAAAATGAAAACTTACATCACAACAAAAGTTTTAGGATCTTGTACATTCAGGGAATAAAAGGGGAAAAGGAAATTGGCAATATATGTAACATCAACAAAAGCAAAACAAGGATAATGGAATGTAGTCTAATTAAGTCGGGTGATGCTGAGGGAATTAGATTAGGAAATGAGGCACTTAAAGTAGTAAAGGAGTTTTGCTATTTGGGGAGCAAAATAACTGATGATGGTCGAAGTAGAGAGGATATAAAATGTAGGCTGGCAATGGCAAGGAAAGCGTTTCTGAAGAAGAGAAATTTGTTAACATCCAGTATTGATTTAAGTGTCAGGAAGTCATTTCTGAAAGTATTCGTATGGAGTGTAGCCATGTATGGAAGTGAAACATGGACGATAAATAGTTTGGACAAGAAGAGAATAGAAGATTTCGAAATGTGGTGCTACAGAAGAATGCTGAAGATTAGATGGATAGATCACATAACTAATGAGGAAGTATTGAATAGGATTGGGGAGAAGAGAAGTTTGTGGCACAACTTGACCAGAAGAAGGGATCGGTTGGTAGGACATGTTCTGAGGCATCAAGGGATCACCAATTTAGTATTGGAGGGCAGCGTGGAGGGTAAAAATCGTAGAGGGAGACCAAGAGATGAATACACTAAGCAGATTCAGAAGGATGTAGGTTGCAGTAGGTACTGGGAGATGAAAAAGCTTGCACAGGATAGAGTAGCATGGAGAGCTGCATCAAACCAGTCTCAGGACTGAAGACCACAACAACAATGTAACCAATTAAGGCATAACCAAAATCAAGACGAAGAATGGAAATTAGTAAAGAGTTATATGAATAAAAAGGGGTACGAAAAAGTGAAATTATATTATCGGTTTTTAAAGGGATTCGGTTTTGAGGAAGTAGTCCTGACTAATACAGCTAGAAAGTATGTTGGTCCAAATAACACATAGATACATTAGTTAAACACATACACTGAAGTTATGGACACTATGGCATAATGAAATGTATACTAAAACTGAAGGAAAATATATACATCAATAATATCTCTAGAAGAGTTAGGAATTGTCTGTTAATTTGTGATCAGTGTCAGAGAGTTAAAGTCTCCAATCAAAAGCATCAGGGTTTTATGCAGTATATGTCCGAAAGGTAAGTCTGAACTAATTTGCATTCATTTATTTGGAAAACTACCTCACTCCACAGATGGTTACTGTTATATTTTAGTTGCAGAAGATCTGTTTTGAAAATTTATAAAACTGTGTCCACTGAGGAAAGGAACCAGTAGAAAAATTATCCAGTGTTTTACTAAAGAATATTTCTTGAAAGTGGGTAAGCCACAAGCCATCCTATCAGATAATTGCAATCAGTTCACTTCATCCATATGGGAAGAATTTATTAGCTATGAAAAGATAATTCATATCTTAATATCCATTTATTCACCATCGTGCAATCCAACAAAGAGGTACATGCACAAAATAGGTAGACTTTGCAGGACATATTGTGCAAAAGATCACACAACCTGGTCATGGTACCAGAATTAATTTGAAGGTGTACTTAATAATTCACAACATACTAGGACAGGCTTCACACCATTTGAAATACAGTAAATAATTCACAACACACTAGCACAGGCTTCACACCATTTGAAATACAGTATGATAAAAAGCCAGAAAACATTTTGAATACTTAGTTGATTATGCTTCTCACACTGAAATCATAGCAAATGACCGAAACAAAATTGCTAGGGAAAATATAGAATTGTACCACAAGAAAAGGAAGCAAAAACATGATAAGAAACTTAAAGTCATTCAATGTAAAACAGGGGATCTGGTATTAACCAAAAATTATTAAAACTCTAAAGCCATCAATAAGGAGATAAAGAATTTTTTCCATATTTACATTGGATCATTTGAAATTCTAGAGATACCTCATCCTAACACTTACCATTTAAAATATCCTAGGTCAAAGAAGGTGATACACACACAATTTGTGTACCATGCCTGTGGCATAGGCGTGGTGCCCCAACTAATGTGACATTTGTTTAACCGAAACACACCAGTGTCACATTCCACATACACAGCTTAATTACACGTCTACCAATAACTGAAGATATCTATCAATGTTTTTTGGAACGTCAGTATCACATTCCGAATTTTAGGGTACATTATATGAATGAGAGCAGATTTGAAAAGTTTTTTCTGTTATTTTAAGACATACCTGAGTAATTATGACAGCATACAAGCTTATTTTAAAATTTTGCTAAATTATTGAATACTATGTTAATTTTCTGTACTAAACTCAAGCATTTTCGGTAATTTGACTGATGACTGAGCATTTTGAAGATTAATTTTCAAACAAGTAGAGGATAAAACTTCTTGTGAGGTGGTGGATTTTACAGAATATGCTCTTTGAATACATTTTACTATATCATGATGATGAGAACTTGAGAAAATTAATAGCGAGAAAGATACAATCTACATGTGTCAAACATGATCAATGTGGAAATGTAGTTTGAAAATTTTAAAGGATAGGCAAAACACAATTTTCACATTAACCATATTTCACATGAAACTTGAAGATTCCTGTCAAGAGATGCTGTGTTCTAGAACCAAGAAGAAACAATTTTGATCCCTCTATGTAGTCTTATGTTTAATGTTATGACCAAACACTTAATGATTTTGATATACTTATACATGGAGTAAGAATTTCTAAAGGTACATTTGTGTCACAAACAATTTAAGATAAAACAGAAAAGTTAGAGAGACAACACTCATAGATAGCATTGGTGAGGCAGCCATGTACAAATTTGTTTCTAGACTAATAAACGAAGGTTAGTATGTTACTTTGTGGATTGAAATACTGAGGTGAAACTTATTTGGTAGAAAGTGAATGAAACACAAAAAATAGCATTTTAGTATGGTTTTATTTGCATGTTGTTCTTTTACACATATATGACTTTTACATACATTTTTCCATGAGGTACATAAGATTATGGCACTTGATGATGAGACGTTGCTTCAATGTAGCCACATATGAGGAAAACAGTAATACACAGTTCAGAAAGAATTTTTTATGGAAGAGAAAGGAAATAAGTTTCGAAATATTTGAATTTACTGACATAATTTTGTTTCACTGTCATGAAACTGCCAGCATTTGCTTCAAAGGTTGTCTATGGGATGGAATAGAACCTCAAATATGGTTTTGTTACGAGAATAATAATGAGAAATTTATCTAAAGTAGGACTTAATTTGCCTATGTAGTCTGAGCTTTCATCAAAAGCTGTCCAATTTGTCGTTGGGTTGACAAATTTGCCCTGACGCTGTCAGATGTTGCCCCAATGCTGTTAGATTTTATTTTAGTGTTATCAAAGAGGAAGGGTCTTGATTATTCTGTGGTGGACTAAAAGAAGGTCTGGCACACAGCTTACAGTGAAAGTCGTAGCATTGGTACAATGTGAATTGTAAATTAACTGAGACTGTACAAGGTGAAATACTTATGAAATTTACTTGAATTTGTAAATAAATATTTCACTCACTGTTTTGTCCAAGACAAATATTACACTATATCACAATGAATATTACTGAGACTCAGGAGATGAGCATTACATGGTAAAGAAACTATTCTTATGAATATTGTAAAATAGTTTCTTGAAATAAAATACCCAAAATATAATTTCCCAAATTTTTAATGACAATTGATCTTTTCTTATGTAAATATCTTTCCATATGTATATGTATTTATGTATCATTATTTTGTGAGCAGACGCAGATTGGAATTTTCAGGTCAATTGCAAAGGAATGCCTGAAAAGTGATTGAAGGACTCTTGTATGAAACAGGGAGAGAAGGAATGTGAAATGCAAGAACCATAAAATGGGTGACGTGAAATAAAACTTGGAAACCGATTTTATGAAGGGTGCACACAAGAGTGAAAAACATGTCACTGTACTCACTTTCTTTAAAGAATTTAATATATGTTAGTTGTAAAGTTTATTCTTTTTGTAGCACGTCTGATTATTCTCCATTTAAAAGTCCGCCCCCATAGCTGCGTGGTCAGCGTGACAGATTGCCGTCCTACGGGACCGGGTTCGATTTCCGGTTGGGTCGGTGATTTTCTCCTCTGAGGGACTGGGTGTTATGCTGTCTTCAGCATTTCATCCCCATCCGGCGCGCAGGTCGCCCAATGTGGTGTCGAATGTAATAAAACCTGCACCAAGGCGGCTGGACCTGCCCCGCAAGGGACCTCCCGGCCAATGACGCCAAACGCTCATGTCCATTTTCCATTTAAAAGCATACCTTTTAATTTCTGAAGAAGAACTTTGGCTCTCACAAATACTCAAACCCCTTCGAGGGGTTACTGAAATAAAACAATCCCTTATCTTAAGTGCCTTTTTCGACACCATAATAAAATACTCTCCAAAGAGGTAATTTATCGAAAGTTTCGTAATTCCAATTCTATCTAGTATACCTGCACAAAATGAGTGATTTCGTATAATACATTAAATTTCATTAAATTAATTATTTCATTTGTTTACTTGTATGTTATTTTCGTCCAATATATGCTAGCATTATTTTGCATTCACTGTTTAAGCCATAATTAAGAAAAATTAGGTTTGCATTGTCGTTTTTCACTGCTAGATTGGGTATAAAATACGAAAGGTTTTGTGTAAAGTCATTCATAATAACTTTGAATTTTTAATTGTTAATTTTATAAATTTGCACTTTACTTTGTTAACTTCATTGTTAAGAACATATAAATAGGGGTACAGAAGGCTCAGAGGAAGCTGAGTTGGAGGCAGTTCGCAACGCGACCACTGTTTCGCACGTCAGTGTAATAATAGAACTGTTGTACTACGGTTTTGTGACTATGTAGCCTGTTATGTGGAGTGGGCTCCCACCAAGAGCTTGTGCAGCTTGTCATTAATGAACCACTATAAAACGAACTGGTACCTATTTTATTTGATGGAATTCACGTAACTTGATCCAGTTTGCAGATGAAATCGACCGGGACGAGGACTTCAGCAGCAGTGGCAAGAATCAGATTACTCCCAGTTACACTAAGATATGTATAAGCAATGAACTAAATTTTATATATCACTGCATAACCAATTACTATGGTGTGATGTTTGGAAACTGTTCTAGCAGTAAACATAAGTGTTTGTCTCAAAGTCATGTTTGAGTGGTGGACACGAGAGTGATCAGTAACAAAGACACCACCATGATCACACGTTCTTGATGTCATTGGAACAAAAGTATAACAATAAACTTTTCAAATTCTCTGTTTAATCAGTTATACTGTCAATGATAATTTTTGTTGTATTTTTGCCAAAATTCCTGTCTCCCACTCTGCCAAAATTTCATTACGACGGGTAGCGTCGGTTTGTTACCCATTGCTAACAAAATGATTGTTAAAGCAGAATTTGGCGTGCCCATTCCATAGAGCGCTCGCAGATTAGGCTAGTGTTATGGATATGTATTAACAGGGACAGTAGGACAAGGCGGATAACCAGCACTCCAACAGCTACGGCACTTCCCTGGCCCACACTGACTGCAGCGTTGTTCCGTCGCAGCTCGAGTGCTGGTTAATCGTCGTGCTCTACTGTCCCTGTTAATACAACACGAATATCGCACTAGACTATTCTGGGAGCGCTCTATAGAACAGGTACGTAAAATACTGTCCAAAAAATCATTTAGTTTGTAACGGAAAGCCAACCAACGCTTGCCATCCACACTGGACGTTACATGAAAGACGCGTTGAGCAGCATATGTTTGGGTTGACTCCAGCTACGAAAAAATGGAATTGCAAATATCTGCCGAAACACCACAGAGAATTTGCCTGACGGTTGTTAAGAGAAACACCCCAGTTTTATAAGTCATAAATTAATAGGTCAGACTGGAATGAATTTCTCAACTGAAAGGGACAATTTTCCACCAAAATGCCACAAAAGAAAAAATTATTTTGTTTTATGTAGGGATTTGATTAATGTAATCCCCAATGTTGTTTAAATGACGCATGAAACGATTTTTACCGAACTGAATTGCCATTCAGACTACGCAAAATAGGACTGGACTTTAATAACGATTCGAAAGATGTGGACCAGTAGATGTCTACATCTACATCTATACTCCGCGAGCCACCTTACGGTGTGTGGCGGAGGGTACTTATTGTACCACTATCTGATCCCCCCTTCCCTGTTCCATTCACGAATTGTGCGTGGGAAGAACGACTGCTTGTAAGTCTCCGTATTTGCTCTAATTTCTCGGATCTTTTCGTTGTGATCATTACGCGAGATATATGTGGGCGGTAGTAATATGTTGCCCATCTCTTCCCGGAATGTGCTCTCTCGTAATTTCGATAATAAAACTCTCCGTATTGCGTAACGCCTTTCTTGAAGTGTCCGCCACTGGAGCTTGTTCAGCATCTCCGTAACGCTCTCGCGCTGACTAAATGTCCCCATGACGAATCGCGCTGCTTTTCGCTGGATCATGTCTATCTCTTCTATTAATCCAACCTGGTAAGGGTCCCATACTGATGAGCAATACTCAAGAATCGGACGAACAAGCGTTTTGTAAGCTACTTCTTTCGTCGATGAGTCACATTTTCTTAGAATTCTTCCTATGAATCTCAACCTGGCGCCTGCTTTTCCCACTATTTGTTTTATGTGATCATTCCACTTCAGATCGCTCCGGATAGTAACTCCTAAGTATTTTACGGTCGTTACCGCTTCCAATGATTTACCACCTATGGCATAATCGTACTGGAATGGATTTCTGCCCCTATGTAGAGCAATGTGTGATGAAAATAATAATAAAATATGAAATGCGCAAGCCCGCATCTCGTGGTCGTGCGGTAGCGTTCTCGCTTCCCACGCCCGGGTTCCCGGGTTCGATTCCCGGCGGGGTCAGGGATTTTCTCTGCCTCGTGATGGCTGGGTGTTGTGTGCTGTCCTTAGGTTAGTTAGGTTTAAGTAGTTCTAAGTTCTAGGGGACTGATGACCATAGATGTTAAGTCCCATAGTGCTCAGAGCCATTTGAACCATTTTTTTATGAAATACGCAGCCGCGCGGGATTAGCCGAGCGGTCTAGGGGGCTGCAGTAATAGACTGTACGGCCCAGCGGAGGTTCGAGTTCTCCCTCGGGCATGGGTGTGTGTGTTTGTCCTTAGGATAATTTAGGTTAAGTAGTGTGTAAGCTAAGGGACTGATGACCTTAGCAGTTAAGTCCCATAAGATTTCACACACTGTTTTTCTGTAACACGAAGTGCATAATGCAACATTGTGGCATATTAAATAGCTGTCGAAAGGAACTGTTATAAACAGAATTTCTGTGTCCATGGGAGCATTAATCAAAGAAAGACTGCAGAATATATCATTTTAGGTTTAGATGTAACTAAGTCTTACCTCATTTTGTTAACGCATATATGCAAGGAGTCTGAACATAGTATGATAACTATTTTTATCATACATGATATGCAAGGAATAAAAAAGTTACTTACACTGATAAGCCAAATCATCATGACCAATGCCCACCGCGACTTCGGATGTCGCCTGTTGGCGTTCCGACCAGATGACGCGGTAGCAAACTATGTGAGCGCAGCAGATACCGACGTAGTATCACCCTAGCGAAAATATGGGCTGAAAATGGGGAAATCCATTGAGATAATCGACTTTGGCAAAGGGCAGATTATTATTGCGCAGAGCCTGTGAACGAGTATCTCGAAAACGGCAAAGCAGGTCGAATGTTCACGTGCTACTGTCGTGAGCATCTACGAAAAGAGGTAGGACAGTGAAACTTCCACTAGGTGCTAAATGGTTGAACGTCCACGACTCTTCACAGAACGTGGGGTTGGGAGTCTTGTCTGCTCTGTAAAGTAATGATGATCTGTGGTATCTCTGCCGAAAGAGCATAATGCTGGTGCACGCGCGAATGTTTCTGAGTAACTGGTTTATCGTACATCGTTGAACGTTTAGCTTCGCAACAGACCACCCCTACGTGTTCATAAGTTGACCCAATTACATCGTCAGTTACGATTGAAATGGGCACTGGATCATCGGTATTGGACCGTCGATCAATGGAAAAGTGTTGGCTCTTCGTGTGAATCACATTTTTGCTACACTAGGTCGATGGTCGCCTCCACAAAATCTGTCCTCGAGGTGAACGGCGGGTCGAAAGGTTCAGCGCGCCAAGGACGTAAGCTACTGGGAGCAGTATTATGCTATGGGAGACATTCTTCTGCGCTTGCATGGGGCCTGTGGTAGTAATCGAAGACACGCTGACAGCTGCGAGCCACCTTCATGCTTGATGTCTTCCCTGAAGACGATGTCATCTTTAAGCAGCATAAATGTCCTTGCGACCAAATTCGTCTGATGTAAATCATGCGGAACCCCTCTGGGGCACCATCGGGCCCCATCACATCGAACAAAAATCAGCAGCCCGTTATTTACGCGAATTGCATGTCCTGTGCGTAGACATCTAATGCGACGTACCTCCACAAATCTACCAACAAACAATCGGATCCCTGATACGCAGTATCAGTGATGAATTTCGTCCCAAAAGCAGACAAACAAGTTATTCGCAATCACATTGTTTCGCCTCATCAGTGTATTAAAATGAGTAAATATCTCGGTACTGTGTTAGTATGGCCCATGGGTTGTATAGTGTGTGCCTATCTGTAATTAGTTCAGGCAGTTTCTTCTGCATTTTGTTTCTTTTCGCTTAGGCGGTTTTATTATCTTTCTGTGTAAATTTCCAATACCTAGCGCACTTTTTGATCCGTTCTTCCGAAAATAATGTTCTCAATTTCTATGTGCCTGGTTAACTAATGAAAAAGAAGAAAATACGTTTATCTGTAAATGTCAGGTCAGTGTGTCAGTGATCCAACACAGTCCTGCAGATGAACAAATTTAAATAAAATGAAAATAGGTATAGATAAAATAGACGAAACCACTTATAAAGAAATATTTACGATCCGTGTGATTAACAGTGATATAAATGCTGTCGTATGTATGACTGAATGGTAAAATGTGAAAGCATGTTTCCATATGTATATATGTCTACACTGTATGTTTAAATGAACTTAGTGCTGCTACATAAGTGGAAATCTTCACTAAAGCTTGCGATATAGGACACTTACATGTGTCAAAATGAACGACAAAAGACTTTCGACACATAAGAGAGACCACAGTGAGATTCATTTACCTTTGCTGAGCTGGAAGTGTGACATTGTTGTGAGGTAAATCCATGGGCAATCACAGCTTGGTGAAAATTCTTCATAGCACTATCGAACACTAGAGTCAATAAAATAATGTAGTCGTTATGAGTCAACGGCTGTTATGGCGGCCCACGTCAACAACCAGTACAATATTTCTGATTGTCTACACTCAAAACTTTGTGTGCCCGACAACAGAAATTTCAAACAACTCGAATTGTAACTGTGCCCTATGGAACGCTCAACAAGTGCTTTTGGAGGACACTTTCACTAAATAGAACTGTGTCAGCGAAATGTATTATATATTATGAATCCACAGGAACGTTTAAATCCATACATTTTATAAAAATGTGTTTGTGTGTGTGTGTGTGTGTGTGTGTGTGTGTGTGTGTGTGTGTGTGTGTGTGTGTGCGTGTGTGTGTGTGTGTGTGCTCCACGTCTCTTCGTAAACCACTGGACCGATTTCAACCAAACTCGGTACACATAAACCTCACTGTCAGGCAATGATCGCTGTGCGGGTAAGAACCACCTGACTATCCAAAGGATATGGGCAGGGGTGAAAAAATAGCGTAGCCAGTGGCGAGTGAATTCCCAAACTCTACTGATACAATGTTTGAGAATGAGGGCTCTTAGCGCTTCCAACAGACTTTACACATAATTTCAAACCTTTAAGAATTTATTTCTTGCCGATAACCCCTGTAGAATCATGAAAGGAAAAATGTTTATCGCTTACTACTTTTCAGCTATTTATGCAGTGAAAGTACCGCATGAGGCACGACATTATAATTTATTACTTCTTTGCTACTAACTGTATTTGTGACACATTTTACAGACAGTATGCACATACACCACTCAGTGTACGTGCAAAATTATATCATCTACGAGATATAGTTCAGGAGATAAGACGTCATAAACAATGAGATGCACGAAAAACTGCCGCACCATGCTTGACACTTACATTTATTACTGCTTTGTTACTAACTCTATACGCAGTAAATTTCGCACACAATATCCACATCTGCTGCGGAATGTACCTACAATATTGTATCATTGTACGACACATTATTCAGGAGATATGATGTCATAAACAGTGAGCTGCGTCAAAAAACTGCCGATCATGCAGACGTTTAAATTTATTACTTTAGAAGTAATGATGTCATAAACGTTAAGTACAAGGCCACATGCTGCGTGGTATTGACGTGAACGCAGAGCCATAAATAAATATCCGATAAACGCCAGGTTTCTCCGCTAGTATAGAAATAATGCAAAGGGTCATCGCCAGTATGCAAGCTTACCAACCAAAAACTAGTAATAACTGAAAGTCCCCAGTACACAGATCGCATAAATGTTCTGTAAATAAAAAATCTTTTGTTATAGAACTGTGTTAACAAAAGTTTCTTTCGCCACAATTGAGAACAGAATTTCCAACACTGTTACTGCTCGATCAATGTTTCATGTTAACATCACACTTGATGAGCTGCATAACTACTTACGGAGCAGAGTAACAATTACGACCTGATGTCCACGAACGTCGACTGTCTCGCCCACTTGTCCGTCGCTGTTCCTTCTGAATACGCCATGGGTCAAGGTTCACCGATCACCGTCCTATCTCGTGGCCTGTCCTTCAAACCTCTCCGCACCACATAAAATGCATTCGCTGCCGTCGATGAAAAAGTGACAATACTGTTCACTTTGTACACAGAGCGAAAGGGAGAAACTCTTTACAAGGTTTTAAATCACAATAGTTCAAATACAACAGAGGACATTTAAAACAGGCTTATAATTAAAGATATACGTGGTGTACCTAAAAAGTTCAGTGAATGCTGTCAGACAACAAACAAAACAAAAGATACAAACAAATGTCTTTATTGCCATTTAAAATAGTTGCTACCAGCTACAACACACTTTTGACAACGTTCGTACAGCTTCTGGAAACTATCACCAAAAGCCAATCTTTGACGGCATTCACGCCCGCACAATATTAACCTCTCATGGCCGCGTGTTTAAGAACAGTTGCCATATTCTGCGCCAGGAATTGGCGCACACGGATCACGCAGTGTAAAGCGGCATTGTCACGGAGCATCATCCATTCTCGAGTCCTCTGCAACTCTGGCCGAACCCGCCGGATACGCTGTAGCAAATGGTTCAAATGGCTCTGAGCACTATGGGACTTAACTGCTGAGGTCATCAGTCCCCTAGAACTTAGAACTACTTAAACCTAACTAACCTAAGGACATCACACACATCCATGCCCGAGGCAGGATTCGAACCTGCTACCGTAGTGGTCGCGCGGTTCCAGACTGTAGCGCCTAGAGCCGCTCGTCCACCTCGTCCGGCTACGCTGTAGCAATTGGTTCAGAACGGACTGGTAAAATGCAGCATTAATGGTTTGACCTGAAAGAACAAATTCCTTGTGGATGATGCCGTTGTTATCGAAGAAGACGATCAACTGTGTTTTCACCTTGCATTTTTGCAGACGGTCCTTTTTTTTTTTTTTTTTTTTTTTTTTTTTTTTTTTTTAGCGGGGAAGACTGTGAACACCATGACATCGATTTCCGTTTTGATTCCAGGTCGAATTGGTAGCACAAGGTCTCATCTCCAGTGACGATGGTGTTCACAAGCAATGGATCCTGGTCACACATGGAAATGAAATCACCAGAAGTTTCCATCCATTTTGATTTCTACTCGTCTGTGAGCCTGAGAGGCACAAACCGGGAGCAGATCGTCCGCTTACCCAAATCATCGCGGACGATGGTGTGCACCGTATCCTCGCTAATGCCCAATTTCTCCGCAATCAATCTGAGAGTCTGTCGTCGATCTTGTGCCACCATTTGTCACACTTCTCGATCTTTTCTGGGGTTCTGCTTGTCAATGGCCTACCTGAACGTGGCTTATCCTCAGTTGTCTCCGCCTGCCGCTGTGGCCTAGTGGTTCTAGGCGCTTCACTCCGGAACCACGCTGCTACTCTGGTCGCAGGTTCGAATCCTGCCTCGGGCATGGATGTATGTGATGTCCTTAGGTTAGTTAGGTTTAAGTAGTTCTAAGCCTAGGGGACTGATGGCCCCAGATGTTAAGTCCCATAGTACTTAGAGCCATTTGAACCATTTGATCCGGTGCTTCCTTCCCTCCACGGAAGCATTTAAACCAATCGTAAACACATTTTCTGCTGACGGCTTCCCTCCCGTACACCTGCACGAATATTCCATGTGTCTCCAGGGCAGTCTTCCCAAATTTGTAGCAGAACTTGATGTTTACACGCTACTCATTGCGCTGTGACACTTTCCCTCACACTGATTATGTACAAGTGGTCGCAGTCTGTTTACACAGCCACACGCATGCAGTGCATACCGTGTACCGATTCTCCTCAAGTCTCTGAAGACTCATACGCATACACGAACCCATGCGCCAAATTTCCGTTTAAATGTGACACCATTCACCGAACTTTTTAGATACACCACGTATTTGTAATTGTACAGTCGCATTCCATTTCTCATTTGGGAGTAAAGAATATGAAAGTGAAGATAACAGAATGGGATTTGAAGGCCTCGTCCCGGTTTTAGGCGCAGTTTTCCGTGGTCCAAGCCAGAATGGGGAAGCAAGACAAACATAATGAATTTGTGCCGAGAAATCAATTCTGAATCCCATTAGACGCTAATGTATCCAAACTGTAATTGCCAAATATGCAAAATATGGGATTATAGCTCCAAACAAGTGAACCAGTTTTGTAATTGAGTGCTCGAAGTGTGTGTGCTTTCTTTCTGGACATAGCTTCTAGCATTCAAGGTGGCAATATAAAAATTACCTTTTCCTTTATTAAAAAAAACCATAAAAAATATATATAGAACTCATGATGCACTACTTAATTACGCAGTATCAAGAAATTGTATGGAGAGGCTAGTTTATGCATTCTGAGATGCTGCTTGTATATCTTTACTTCTGCACTTTAAAACAAGCAAATTCTATTGTGCTTTTTGTGTCATGACAAGATACGTATCATACGTATCACTTGATTCTCTATCTTCATCTTGGTTGGTAATATACTGTAACTGTCACTCACGTAAACGTATGTTTTGAATAATTACTTAATTAATATTGTAGAGGTGTTTTAGTTAGTAGAAATATCTGAAAAAAAAATTATGTAGCCTCAGCTAATGAAAACTGCAAGTTACTATTTCACAGGAAGGCCGTTCCCAATCGGATGGCCATGGTCTTTGTTCATGGTGAAACTATTTGAGCTTCACGTTGCCTCTTTTGTTGAACATTTCACAACAAAGAAGGAAATTGTCTTTGTAGAGACCAAGTCCAACAATGTAGTTTTCTTTCTCATTGTACAAGTACGCAGTGTGGGAATGTACCGAAATTTCACGGTCAAAAAGTCGATGTACAATGACGGAAGCCATCCACAACGCACTGGTTTAAACATCCAGCGATGAGAGAAAATTAATGAAGTTATTTAAGATCATAATAATTAAATTTTTCTTCTTTTAACAGCAACTAAGTAGATGATGGAACGTGCTTTCATGATGAGGCAAACAATGTGTTGTGGTTGGCAGGAGAGCCAACACCGTGTTACTAGAGGAGGCCGAAATGCACGCATTTTAGCTCACGCAGGCTGGCGTGAGGTCTGGAACAGAACAAGGCAATTAGAATTTAGAAAAACGGACGTAGCTGGTGGTATACTTGACTTTAATCCATTAATGATGAATGTCGCTCTTGACGGTACATGATTCACAATATCAATGGTAACTGAATATGGCGCCTTGCTAGGTCGTAGCAAATGACGTAGCTGAAGGCTATGCTAAACTATCGTCTCGGCAAATGAGAGCGTATTTTGTCAGTGAACCATCGCTAGCAAAGTCGGTTGTACAACTGGGGCCAACATGCGGTGTATGCGCCCGTAGAGAGGCAGGAGGGGCCGAAGGGTCGACCACCATCGGGCCGGGGCACCCGACGGGCGAAGACGACACATGGTCCGGAGCGGGCAAGAGTTCCATGTCGGAGGACAACTGGTCCTGGGAAGCGATCGGCGGCGCGTGACGCAGGGAGGCGCCCGGCGGCTGCAGCGTAGCGTCCACTGCGGGCGTCGCCGGCGGGAGAACAGGCCGCGGCGGCGGCGCGTCGCCATGGGGCAAAATGGAAGGCAGCGTCGGTAACCCCTGGGGCTGAGGCGAGCCAGTAGATGGGTCCCCAGGGCGCTGGCCGGACGGCACCGTCGCTGAAAGGAGACGGGGAGCGGCAGATCCCAGGCGACGACAGAGGCGCAGCTGATTGAGATGCCGACGCACCTCACCAGAGGCCCCCAAAACCAGATACATAGCGCGGCCGAGGCAGCGAAGAATGCGCCTTTCGAGCCAACGCCGTGAACCTCGATAGTGGCGATAGTAGACAACGTCGACTGGAGCAAAAGCAGGTGTCTGCCGCTGCACAGGAACCGGATGCGGCGGATGTAGCAAGGACATCAAGGTTCGATGATGACGACCGTGGAGCAACTCAGCCGGCGAGCGACCATCTCGGGGCTGAGAGCGATACGGGGAAAAAAAGAGCAATAACGCGTCCTCCCGAGAATGCAACTCTTTCAACTTCAACATCTGTGACTTGAAAGTCCTGACCAATCGTTCAGCGGCACCATTTGACTGTGGCGAAAGCGGCGCGGACGTCAGATGTTGAATATCATTGGCCTTGCAGAATGACTGAAATTCTGCGGACATGAATTGTGGGCCATTGTCGGAAACAATTGTCTGTGGAAGACTTTCAGTGCAAAATATAGCGGATAACGCTTGGATGGTGGCAGATGACGTCGTGGAAGGCATCCGGACAACAAAAGGAAAATTACTGAATGAATCTACCACAACCAACCATCGAGCATTCCAGAATGGACCAGCAAAATCGATGTGTAAGCGTTGCCAAGGGGAAGTGGCTTTTGGCCATGCAAAGAATTTCCGCGGCGGTGCTGATTGTTGTTTGGCACACACCATGCAAGAAGAGCACATATTCGTAATCGCGGCATCGATTCCGAACCAAGTACAGTGCTGACGAGCAAGTTGTTTCGTTCTCACTATACCCCAATGTCCTTGGTGGAGAAGCTGTAAGACAGAGGACTGTAACGAACGTGGTACCACGACCCTGGACTGATCACTATCAGAACGCAACAGCAAAACATCACGTCGTACAAAAAGTCTCTCCTGGTGAGCAAAAAATCGGCGAACCAACGGGTCCCCGATCCGTGACTTTGACAAGGGCCATTGCGTAGCAACAAAACGCAGAACGGTAGCAAGGACAGGGTCGTCAGCTGTGGCTGTAGCTACACAACGAAAATCAATCGGAAACGATTCGACCACGTCATCGGTTTCCGCATCAATGAACATGCAAACAAGTTCGGAGGAATCGAATGCCCTATCCTCAGCAACAGGCATCGGCGTTTCCGTGCTTAGCAGTGGACCGATACAAGATATCATAGCGGTACTGCGAGAGGAAAATAGACCAGCGAATGAATTTCTGCGCTGTACGTGGAGGTACAGGCTTGTTCGGATGAAAAAGCGATGTCAAAGGTTTGTGGTCTGTGATGATGGTAAAGTGACGACCATACAAGAAATCATGAAACTTTGTAACACCAAATACGAGAGCCAATGCTTCTTTCTCGATGTGTGAATAATTTCTTTGCGAAGACGAGAGCAATTTGGACGATAAAGGCAATAGGGCGATCGTGCGATCCATCTTTGTGCGCAAGCACAGCACTGATCCTGAAATCCGATGCATCCACCATCAACAAAAGGGGCTTCTGGGGATCGAATGGTGTAAGGCAAGTATTGGAAAGCAACGCCGATTTCAAAAATGGCGAAAGGCGCGTTCACATTCCGTCGTCCAGACGAACGGAACACCTTTACGGCGTAAGCGATGAAGCGGAGCTGAAATGGAAGAGGCATGTGGCACATATCTGTTATAGTAATTCATTTTTCCCAGCACACTCTGTAGCTGCTACAAATTCTGCGGCGAAGGCAAGTCTTGTATGGCACGAAGGTGCGTGGGATTGGGATGTATACCTTAGCCATTGAGTACATGTCCTAGGTATGGCAAATCACGAGAAAAAAAACACACATTTGTACTTTCGAAAGCGAAGACCATTTTGTCGCAAGATCTGAAATAATGTTCTGAGATTGGCTAAATGTTCTTCTTCTGTCTTTCCGGAGATCACAATATCGTCCAGATAGTTTGCTGCAGTAGGGACCGACGCACAAACAGTTTGTAGATATTGCTGAAATAATGCAGGGGCAGATGTACATCCAAATGGCAATCGTTTGAATTGATACAACCCAAGATGCGTGTTAACCACCAAGACGCACTGGGATTCTTCGTCCACCAGTATTTGCAAGTACCCATCTGCGAGGTCCAACTTCGAAAAATATTTACCCGGGCCCAGTTTGTCAAAAAGATCTTCCAGGCGAGTTAAAGGAAAAGTTGCAATTACTAGTTGTGGATTTATTGTTGCCTTGAAGTCCACACAAAGTCTCAATTATCCCAAAGGTTTTGGCAACATTACTAAGGGTGATGCCCAGAGAGAAGCCTGCACACATTCAATTACACCTTGTGATTCCAAATTGTGTAATGTTTTTGCGACCTCATCATGCAATGCGTGGGGAACATTGCGCGCTCTGAAAAATTTCGGTTGCGCGTTTACTTTCAGTTCCAAATGTGCTTTATAGTTCTGAGCGCAACCAAGGCCCGGTGCAAAAATGTCTGCAATTTCTTCACATAGACGAGGAACACTGTCGGAAGGCACAGACTGGTTCACTGATAGGACCTGATTTACTATAGACAAGTTAAACAACTGAAATAAAGCGAAACCAAACAAGTTCACTGCAGAAGAAGAACGGAGGACATAAAATGACACAAGTTTTGTTTGTCCTTTGTATGTTGCAAGAAGGCTGCACTGTCCTAACACAGGGATATCTTGACCTGAGTAACTAATTAACTTAACATTTGCGGCACGCAATGGAGGTGTGCCCAGCAGTTTGTAAGTGTCTTGATTGATCAGTGAAACTGCAGCCCCGGTATCGAGCAGGAATGGTATCACTTTGCAGTTAATGTCCAAGTCCACAAAAAGTTTATTGTCCTGCTGACGACAAGAGCGACTGTCTCGTGCAATGTGAACTGACACTGGTACAAAATCGCTTGCGACTTGACGGGAGTTCCATCGATGTCGACGCACACTATTTGTGAGACGTACAGTCACTGTTAGAGAGAGTGGCACTGGGCAGAGTGGAATGAACTACATGAATTTCCATGGGCGAAGTTTCTCGAGCCTGAGTATCCTTGGTTCGATTCCGATTCCATCGCAAAGCAAAGGGCCTGGAATGCTTTTGAGCTTCTGATCTGAGCTTTTTCTGGCAAACACTCTGAACATGTCCTTTTTTATTACAATAAAAGCAAATATCTTTGCGTGACGGGCAATTCTCACGCGAATGTCTAGTAGCGCACCGTGGGCAGGATTTGAGTGCTGCATTTGCTTGCCGGCGTGGCCTACATGGCTGAGAGCCTGGCGGCAGTGGCGCGGCTGGGCGCGAGGGTTGTTTACTGCTCCGTGCAGCTCTCCCGGCGGGCCGGTTAACCTGACACACGGCTGGTGAAGTTTCAAATGATTCCTGAGCAAAGTCAAGTGTGTCCTGCCGATCCAATATGTCCATCATTTGTTGAAGGGAGGGATTGACTAATTTCAAAATCTGTTCCCTTATACGAACATCAGAAATGTTCTGTGCAATTACATCACGTACCATAGTATGTGACTAAGGGAGTCCACATTGACACTCAAAAGCATAATCCCTAGTAAGGCCTTGCAAGGTTGCAACCCACTACCCATTAGTCTGACCTGCCATACGTTTTGTACAAAAGAAGGTATACCGTGTTGCAACTACATTGACTGATTGTTTGAAATATGCATCTAATGCAGGCAAAATTTCTTCGTAGGACGGAGTTGCTACGTCGCGTTGGGGAAATAATTTGACTGTCACACAGTACATGTTCACCCCGACTGATGATAACAAAAAAGGCTGCCACTCGTTACCTTGAATTCTGTAGGCGGCGAGATGGAATCCAAATTGGCGTGACCACTCCGTCCAGCTTTCCACTGCAGCATCAAAAGGTCGAAAAGTTGGTGCAACTGCATGTTGTGGCTGCGTAGTGGTGGAGCAGCTGTTGCCGCATCGTTTTGCATCGCACGTTGACCCTGGTCAAGCTGTCCAAGGGCATCCAGTAAGGCCTGCGTCTGCTGATTCTGTAAGCAATAAAATTCGGACAGTACATCCGGAGATTGTGGCGAAGCCATTACACAAGTAAATCAGGGCAATATCGATAAGAACGCGGTTTTGCATCGTCGCCAATGTTGTGGTTGGCAGGAGAGCCAACACCGTGTTACTAGAGGAGGCCGAAATGCACGCGTTTTAGCTCACGCAGGCTGGCGTGAGGTCTGGAACAGGACAAGGAAATTATAATTTAGAAAAACGGACGTAGCTGGTGGAATACTTAACTTTAATCCATTAATGATGAACGTCGCTCTTGACGGTACATGATTCACAATATCAATGGTAACTGAATATGGCGCCTTACTATGTCGTAGCAAATGACGTAGCTGAAGGCTATGCTAAACTATCGTCTCGGCAAATGAGAGCGTATTTTGTCAGTAAACCATCGCTAGCAAAGTCGGTTGTACAACTGGGGCGAGTGCTAGGAAGTCTCTCTATACCTGCCGTGTGGCGGCGCTCGGTCTGCAACCACTGATAGTGGCGACACGCGGGTCCGACGTATACTACCGGACCACGGCCGATTTAAAGGCTACCACCTAGCAAGTGTGGTGTCTGGCGGTGACACCACAAAATGTGGATATGAAACTTTCGAATTATTTGCATCTTTAAATGCCGCAGAAATCGACATTCTTTCCTTTTATTTAAGCAGGTGGAATAGTTCCACAGTATTAAATTTTTGGGATTACAACTTGACAAAAAATTCAGTTATGCATGAAAGAACCGCTGAAACACTTGCATACTTCACCTATATTCGTGGCATAATGTAATGGGTAAGTCATTGAGCCAAACTGTAGTTTTCTCAGTAAAAAAGGGTGTAACACGATTCATTTGTGGTGTGAATTTGCGAACGTCCAGGAGAGGTCTGTCCTTGTAAATGGCAGTACTATCTGCTCCCCAGGATATTTATTCCTGAATAAAATTGGCCATGAATAATATCTCTCTTATTCAAAGCCACAGATTCAAACCAACCGCCCACTTCATGACTCAACACTAGAAATAAAAATAATAACGATGACAGATTTTTTGCACGCGATCTATTTAGCGACGAAGCGTCATTCACTAACAGCGGTAACGTAAACCGGCATAACATGCACTATTGGGCAACGGAAAATTCACGGTGGCTGCGACAAGTGGAACATCAGCGATCTTGGCGGGTTAATGTGTGGTGCGGCATTATGGGAGGAAGGATAATTGGCCCCCATTTTATCGATGGCAATCTAAATGGTGCAATGTATGCTGATTTCCTACGTAAAGTTCTACCGATGTTACTACAACTTGCTTCACTGCATGACAGAATGGCGATGTACTTCCAACATGATGGATGTCCGGATGATAGCTCGCGTGCGGTTGAAGCGGTACTGAATAGCATATTTCATGACAGGTGTATTGGTCATCGAAGGACTATACCATGGCCCGCACGTTCACCGTATCTGACGTCCCCGGATTTCTTTCTGTGGGGAAAGTTGAAGTATATTTGCTACCGTGATCCACCGACAACGCCTGACAACATGCGTCAGTGCATTGTCAATGCATGTGCGAACATTACGGAAGGCGAACTACTCGCTGTTGAGAGGAATGTCGTTACACGTATTGCCAAATGCATTGAGGTTGACGGACATCATTTTGAGCATTTATTGCATTAATGTGGTATTTGCAGGTAATCACGCTGTAACAGCATTCATTCTCAGAAATGATAAGTTCACAAAGGTACATGAATCACATTGGAACAGCCGAAATAAAATATTCAAACGTACCTACGTTCTGTATTTTAATTTAAAAAACCTACCTGTTACCACTTGTTCGTCTAAAATTGTGAGCCATATGTTTATGACTACTACAGCGCCATCTATCACAAAGAGAAAAAAGTGGTCCAACTAAAACATTCATATTTCTTTATGTACTACACGAATATCTAATAAAACATGGGGGTTCCTATTTAGAAAAATGCAGTTGATATCCGTTTGACCTATGGCAGCGCCATCTGGTTTCCCCCTTCAAGCTAGACAAGTTTCGTTCTTCGTAGTTTTTTCGTTTGTTGCTTATTTTGTGAGATATTTGGCCCGGTCACGATCAATGGACCACCCTGTATATATATGGAACGAAAAGTACGTCTGTCGATAAATCGATCTATTTATACCTGTATATCAATATCTGTCTCTCTATTCAACTCTAACTATTCAACTCTCTATTCAACTGGGATGTCTTTTACTCCCGCATAAATTTTTTAACATGTTTTAACTTTCAACCAGTTAGCATTAGTCGGATATTATTTATCGTTGCACAATTTTATTTTTGGACACATTCCGTGAACAACAAAATTATGAAAATACAATTTTATAACTTGTAGGCATCATTACAAAATAAATAACAAACAGACATTAATTCATTTAATTTCGTCCACTTCTGTGCTATAAACGGTTACCTTCGGCTTTGAACATTTTCAGGTGACTATAAGGGTGGCGGTTCACGTCTATATTCATATCACTGCGTCCTGAAGACAGGCTAGACTGTCCTAATGAAAGATTACATTCTATGGAAAACTGACTATTGCTGCTGTATTACATCGTGATACATGATTAACGTAGTAACAGAACTCAACAGAGAGCTGATAATCTCACCGTTGAGCGCCCGTAAACTCGAAACACACACATACACATACACATACACACACACACACACACACACACACACACACACACACACACACACACACACGCACACACACAACTCTATATAGTGATTAAGAGCTTTTATGTTTAATACAGGAGACAAAGGCACTGCGCAAATTGGTCGCCGACAAAATTTTCAACGGCTGCCTAACTGGTTGAAACGATGGTGTCTACAGTAACACAGGCAGACGTCGTAAATTGAAGCCCTAGAGCGTAGATAATAATTAATTCTTCTTATGCGTCACCGATGGAGTTGATTAGTGATATCTGTATCTGTATCTCTGTCAACCTGACTCCACAATGTAACAAAATTTGTATGTACATTATGGTTTTACCCCATTATGGTTTTATCCAACAATAGACAGATTGCTTGGAGTCTGAAGAGTTGGAATAGTGTAAATTCCAACGGCCGCCTGCCTTACCTGTTGATCCATGCTTAACTGCAGCTGAGGGCGGTTCAATAACGCACTGCCGCACTTTACGACCATTTGGCGCGCTTTAAAGAGGAACGCTGTCACGGGACTATGGAACTTACGCCACATCATATGCGAAAACTATACCGTTCCGCTCGCGCATGTGACCTCAAGTGGGGACTTTGCGTGTGTACAATGTCTTGTTTTCGGTTCCAACGATGATAAATGAGATTTCCGGAATGGCTCCAGCATAGTGCAAAGCATCGCTAAATGATGTTTCTCTGAAGGAACTACTCATTTACAATTTATCTACAGTTGAGTTTCTTTCTGTGCCACCGTTTATAGCAGATTTAACGCTGATGCTGTTATTGGGGGAAATTATTTAGTGCGGTCCAGCAGATGGTAACAGACTGAAGCTAAAGGATGTTATTCGATGAGAAAAAGAAGGGAATTGGGGTTTAGCATCCAGTCACTTATAAGGTCATGGGAGACATTGCATTGTGGGATATGCCGTAAATGATTTAGGGGAAACCACAGGTAACGCACCCACAATAAGAGTCCGCTAGATTGCTACGGTCGTAGGTTCGAATCCTGCCTCGGGCATGGATGTGTGTGATGTCCTTAGGTTAGTTAGGTTTAAGTAGTTCTAAGACTAGGGGACTGATGACCTCAGATATTACGTCCCATAGCGATCAGAGCCATTTGAACCATTTTTGAGCAATAAGAGTTTATTGTTTATCCAGTATGCCAGTCCAATTGGTGTTATTCAAGAGACGGTTATAAATAACATCTTCACACGAGACTTCCAGTTTACGACTTCTACCACTACTACTATCCATCATTTCAGAGAGCTGAGAACAATCTGAAATACTGTGACAGAAATGCAGCAACAAGAATGCCGAAAGCAATATGAAGTAGTTAGAAGACATTTTACGTGTGTGCAGCATGTATGACGATTTAGTCCTTCTGTATAACATCTCGACGTTACGTCTTGTTGAACCATTTGGCATAAAATTTGAGCTGTAATCACGAAAGCGGCAAAATACCGTCTAGTGACATGCTGGAAAAACATAATCATAAGAAGTTCTTACATACACAACACGAATAGACTCATCATGTAGCTATCGTGTGGCGTGTCACAGTGGTTAAGACATTAAGGACTTAGAAGGAGTAGGGTGCAAATTTCCATTACACAATTCTGATTTAGGCTTCACAGAATCCATCCCTGGATGGGATGATTCCTCAGACAAGGTCGTGACCCATTTCTGCTTCATGTTAGCTGAATTAAAAGTTTGTAACTTGTAAAGTTTTTCTTAATAATGTCTGCTCCCTAGTTGGGTTCCATTCCATGTAAAAATGAGCTGTATGGAATTAGGCTCAGTAGGATAAAGAGAAACGGCGTCCCATGGTCTTCAAAATAGACACACTCATGAAGATAAAATCATCAACTTCGCAAAACATCACTTCCACGTGACAAATTTCCGTTATTACACAATGTCATCGTCTTGTTTATTTCTGACTCCTTACCTGAAAGCGTTCTCGCATCACGGGTCGCACTGTCTTTTTAACGCAACTGGTCAGTGGCCCCAAGACAGGTACAAACATGGCAGGGCGAGGCAAGCTGTTTCCTATTACAGCTCAACCCGCATCACCCCAGTAGTCTTGCACTTTTTAAGAGAAGAAAATAGTCGTAGTAGTGACAATGTCTTCATCTTCAGTTCATTTCAGCAATAAAATTTATTTACTATGGTATTACTCCCTTGAAATAACTAGAACTTTAGAAGAAAATTAACAGTTTTGCATCAGTCAACGGTTGAAACGTCGGCCAGGTACCAGAGAAGAAGCTAGAGCGAAATGAAGATGAAATTCAAGAATTCGGTTAGTCATTTATTGATAAATCGATAACAGAAGTACATTTTAAAATAAAATAAAAGAGAAATCCACTACTCATTCAATGCTGATGATTTCACCCATATTTCGGTCATTTAACTTGCTATCTTTCAGATCTTTCTTACCATTTTTTCTCAGAGCAGCTTGCCGAATTGGTGAGGTGAAGTTCAAGCAGTGTTGAATCAGAGCTACTTAGGGTCCAGGAAGTTGCAGAGACATCGAATAATAATATTGTCTCAAAAGTTCCATAGCCACAAATGAAAAAAGATGAGAGGTCGTCAAGTAGTAATGACTTCCGCGCTTGCAGCTGTCTCTGAGAAATGTAGTATTAGAGAAAGGGATGCAGTTCACATCCTGACAGCTGAAACTCTCCTTAAATTGGGGCTTCATTTCTTTGTTAAATCGTTTTTGGCAACGGTATATGGTAAACGTTAATGGTGCATGTATTTTGATTAGAAACCTTTCAGAGAAAGACCTCTTGTATTTACCTATCAGGCTTCTTGTGTATTATCTATCAGGCATCACACATGTATGAACGCTCATAAAAGTGTTCCTGAGGAAAATGTTAGTTGAGAATCTTCAACATTCTTAAAAAAAATCAAACAACTTGGTCTAAAATCGTTGTTAATGAAGTCAAAAGTGGATTTAAGCACAGAAAAGTCAACGAAAATTCGGATCTAGTCGACATGTCTCGAGTACGAAATTTTGTTCAAGATATTTTGAGAGAACATCAACCTGCAGAGGATTATTCGGTATTTTTTGGGTTAACTGCAATCTTTCCTGTTGAAGCACTATATCGTGGAAAATATTTGTCTGCTCCAGGACGCATCCATCACGCAAAGTGGATGGTGAAAGCAATAAAATGTTTGAAAATGCATGTGTTCCGTGACGAATTTTAATTAGCAGAACGATAAGAGAATACAATTTCTCGTATTTGTATTCTGCTGATCAGTGTGTATGTCGAGCTCGTCTACAGCTAAAGCACCGTACATGGATTTCACTTGCATTTGAAGTTCTTCCCCCCTGAAACTGCTTCTTTTACATTCTTTGATCCTAATTTGTCTTCTGATTCTAAAATAAAAATAGCCAACACATAGAATCACGAGGCGGAAACATTAAACGAAAATTTCAAAAAGGGTTCAAGCAAGAATGAATCAAATCCCAGAAATACTCAGTAATGGGATAGAACAATTTACTTTTAATAAAACAGGAATGTTTTCATCAGTTCTGACATGAGTGGCGAGTTTCTTAAGACAGAACCCTCGCAGTGACATGAAAATGAAGATTTCCTCAACGATCTACACCTGGTCAATAAACTGAAAGTTGTATATGAACTGGTTGCAACAGGCGTCAAGTTAATGGATGAGTACAATAAATTAGCTACGGAAACTAGAAACGGAAGCAGTATGTGTTTCAGGTTGTATCCAGGTAAGACAGAGAGAGAGAGAGAGAGAGAGAGACTTAGCAAAGAGTAAAGATTTGTAAAAGAAAATTTGTACACTGTAGACTGAAGTGTTATTTGTTGAATTACTAAATCAAATACTACAAGCATAATAGTTAAGTTGAAAATAACTGGTTGTCTACTATAGTCTAATGTGTTCAAAGAGAAAAAATAAATGACATTTTATGTATTTTTTAAATCCGGGGGCCTGGGACCACAGCTTCCCCTTTTCCTTTGAATCCTAAATTTACCCACTACTCGTTTTTTGTGCAGCCTAACCAATCTGGAGGGTAGCACAAACGAAAAATCAAACTTGAAAAATGGGATGATACGTCTTCAACGTACTCGGCCATAACGTTACACCGTTAGACAGCTTCCTTTTAACTTGGTGTATCTGAAATAAATTGACGTTATCTTTGTGCTGGTTAATAAAGGAGAACACGATACATTCTCAGGATCATAAGCAACATGGTATGGCTAGTTCATTTACATCTTGCAATAAACGGAATTCAGCTCATGTAGGAAAGTGAAATGCGAGAGTACAATCCTATTTCTCACTTTTTAGCTATTGTATAGTAATTCTTCACAAAACAGTTACTGCAATTTCGTATTTTTCGTCTGTGGCTTACAAATAAAATGTTTTACCCGTACGGGGATAACATTAATGGCATGTACTCGTATGAGTACAGGCATGATACATGGATGACGACATACGGAAGTGTGGTCAGACCGTGAATTGGGCTTGGGTAGCCGAAGCCGTTGAGGCGGCCGTTCGCGCAAAGCGGGAAATCCAGGTTCGAATCCCGGTCCGGCACAGATTTTCGTTCTCGTCATTCCATTATACAGCTGGAGATGGTTGATAATCGTAATTCCGAATACATTGCAGAACTCGAATGTAATCGGCACCGTGTACTACCGATCGTTGACTTGGTATGTAGACCAGTCTGAGTAGGAATTTGTTGGCAGTTTTCCATGCTAACGTAGCCAAATAAGTTCTTACACACACAAATCGTATAGACATGGTTCAGGAAGTCAAAAATTTCTATGATCGCTCGTCTTCACACAGGTACCAATTGGCGTGTCACAGTGGTTAAATGGTTCAAATGGCTCTGAGCACTATGCGACTTAGCTTCTGAGATCATCAGTCGCCTAGAACTTAGAACTAATTAAACCTAACTAACCTAAGGACATCACACACATCCATGCCCGAGGCAGGATTCGAACCTGCGACCGTAGCGGTCGCTTGGTTCCAGACTGTAGCTCCTAGAACCGCACGGCCGCTGAAACCGGCACAGTGGTTAACAAATGTTGTACTCGGAAAGAGTAAATTTCAAATTTACGTTAGGCAGTTCTGCTTTAGATTTACCATGGATTTCCAGAATTATTTTAGATCCTCTACCATAGCCTCAGCAAGTACGATACTGAAACAGCTTAAATACGATAACACACAAAAGAAAATTTACACGGTTCTCAGACGGACTGCGCACACAACTCCCCATCATAAGGTTAACTGACGATTGTGGTCACAAAGATAGAACAAAATAAAATTTGGAAATCATGGAAGCAGCAGATCCCCAAAGTTCGGAAAAACGCAAGAAAGAGGGAGATTCTTCTTCTATTCTGCAGCGTGATTTTTAAAAGTAGTCCCACATAGGTGGGAACGATCTCTCAGATGACAAGGAATGCAAGGAATAAATAACATTTGATGAATATTTACCTGGAGATGCAGTTTCAGTATTAAAGAACATTTAATTGACATTATGATGGATACCATACAGTGCATCACAAAGGAGGAAAAGCCACAATGAAGTTTAAAAGATGGTTTCGAAATGGCTGTCGCTGACGTCGCGGCGTCTACGTATACTCCATGAGTTTAAATCGCTGCAGTCCTTCTGCCAGGTTGGCTATGCAGCCTGACCACCTCATCTGGACCAAGGATGAGTGGAATCGGAAGTAGGTTGCAGCATCACTTTGCAGCAGCCACACGATTCTTTGTATTATCAAAGGCACCTCTTTCAGTGGTAGAGGTACTGTATTCCATAGCAAGTGCCGAATAGACGACGTGGAAAGGTCATAGGAGCTGTGTTTCATGGTGATTCTGAGAGAAATGGGACGACAGTGCTACTCCCATTTGAGTATACTCTATACGGTGGTCTATAGTGCGGCGTATAGCATGTTCCGCAGAGACCCATATTTCCGGGTGTTTCGCCATTACACCATTTTTTGACATGTTCGTATTAGGTCACTTTCTTGTCTGTTTGTCTGTTCGGTAGAAATTTTGGAATGGATTTTAAACTAACTTTCCAATGAGCTACAGGCTTGGAATTTTAAACATAGCTCAGAACTGGAAGGTAGTGGAATATTAAGTCACTTTCTTGTTGGTCTGTTCGGGGGTGAGGGTGGAGGTGAAAAATGTTGGTAACGACTGATATATCGGGTGCCCTGCAGGACTAGCATAGTACAGAAACTCGTACCAGGTGGTATGCGAGCGGACGGGAACGGTTGAGCACAGACAGAAGGGAAGGAGCAGATGTGTGGAATGTAAGTGGCATATGTGTACATAGCTGAAGTTGCGGGTAGAAAGCTAGTAAATACTCAAATAATTATTTAAATAAAAATGTAATCTCATCAAAATGTTTAAAATTCAGTAAGGAATTTCACACACACACGACTAAAAAGTAGAAAATAATAATAATTATTTCTATTTAATACCTTTCTAAATCATACCAACGGGCTTTTTGCAATGGTAGCTCCGGTTCCCGTCAGGTCACCGAATTGAAGCGCTGTAGGGCTTGGCTAGTACTTAGATGAGTGATCGTTCGGGTCTACCTAGCGCTATTGCCAACCGGGATGCGCTCAGCCCTTGTTTGGCTAATTGAAGAGCTACTTTACTTAGACGTAGTGGCTCCGGTCACGAAAACTGACAACGGGCGGAAGAGTGGTGTGCTGATCATATTCCCCTCCATATCCGCACCCAGTGACGTCTATCGGTCGAGAATGACACGGCGGTCGATCGGTAACGTTGGTCCTTCCGAGACCTGTAGGCTCTGAGAGGAGCTCTCTAAATCGTACTAAAAAGCGTAAATTAATTTCTTCTAGACCGATATATATTCCTAGCCCTATAAATATAAACCTGAAAATTTTTGCTTGTGAATTTTCAGTAGCTATGACAATACCAAGTTTTATAACGAAAAACGTTGAATGCATGCAATAGATAATATAGCTAGGAGGTGAAATATCCGTGTATCAATTATGTATTGCATGTGCCAAATGTTCTTCGTAATAAATTTTAAAAATATTGCCATAGCCATTAAAAATTTACCACCACAAATTTTCAGGATTATCTGTAAGGGGTTATGAGTCCGTACGGGTTTAGGAGATAGGAGTCCGATATGATTTTTTTTTTTTTTTTTTTTTTTTTTTTTTGCTTTGGGGCTTAACTTCTGAGGTCATCAGTCCCCTAGAACTTAGAACTACTTAAACCTAACTAACCTAAGGACATCACACACATCCGTGCCCGAAGCAGGATTCGAACCTGCGACCATAGCGGTCGCGCGGTTCCAGACTGAAGCACCTAGAACCGTTCGGCCACATCGGCCGGTGCTCTAAGCCTCGCTTTGACAACATAACTGAACATGAAACTGGTACAATCATAATGAAAAATGAAATGACACAAAGAAGATGACACTGTTGGGTTAATGTAAATTACTGAACTGCAGAAATGCCACAGTATTACATTACACAGAAAAATGAACTGGCGAGATTCGGCAGATAGTTGCCAGTAAAGACTTGCATGTGCAGAATGCCAGTAAAGACTTGCATGTACAGAACAGCGCGGAGAGAAATACCTTAAGAGACACAGAAACGGAAAAGAGCCTCATAAAACCTATATGACGATTTAATGACAGTCTCTCTGGCACACCAGTCATTTTGTATGTCTTTTTCTCTCTGTCTTCCTCTCTTTATAATTGAATGACAGTAACGCACACTATTCTTACCTCAGGTGTGCAATGCAAGAACATTTAACTTATAAGATCATACAAACGGAGATTACAAGATTAAAATACACGGCGTGACAGTTGCTAAGTCACAACTGCCAGTTGCTATGCAACAACCGACAATTGCTACGGAACACCCGACCAATGTTACTAAGCAGAAATGTAGAGGGCGGGACTTACCAAATGCAGCGAAACGTGTACATGGGCGCTCTGAACGCATTCCACAGTTCATGCAGTACCGTGTTTGACGAAAGCTTTTGTGGAGCCGATTAGTGTGACATTTCGTGTAGCACAGCAACATGTCTGACAGACGTTTTTTGAGTGCTTACGATCGTGGACGAGCAATTCGAAGACTCGAAGCCGATCAAAATTTCACTATTCTGGCCACAGTAGTGGCTCTTACTAAAAGCATCAGGCCTCGATTAAAAAAGGACGCTGTATGTGGAAATGCTGTGCGAAAACATGCCGGTGTTCGTAGACGTGCCACAGCACCGCGAGAGGATCGATACGTAGCCCTAGTAGCGAAAAGGAACAGACGTCCCACTCCTACTGCAGTCCTTGCAACCGCCACATGTACCAGGCCGTTTCGTATGTTCGGAAGCCTCTGGAATGCGTCCCACTTTAGCCACGTCATCTTCGAGAAAGAGTTTGTTAGTGTAGGGAGTATGCTGGTTAAGGTTAGCAACAGTGATCCAGTGGGTTACTCTTTGACGAATCTGCTTCGCTGTGGTGTTTCCAGCCATTAGTTAGTGTGGATAGAGCGTCACCACGAACTTCATCGGTATGGCTTAGGCGCTATGGTGTCGGAGGTATTATGCACACCGTTACAGCACAGTGGTACTGCAGGCAGATTATTCTGTATCATGTCAGTCTGTTTAGGGGTGCGGTAAGTCCCAACTTTCTGATTATGGACGACAACGCCCGACCTCACAAGACCGCTGAGGTGTCGGACACATTGGAAACGGAAGACATTGAACGTGTGGAATGGCCTGCGTGCTCCCTAAACCTACAGATCACGCCGGAGATGCTCCTGGCGAACGTGTTTCTCGAAAGACACTCCATTCCCGAAGCGTGCAAGAACTTAAAACCGTCTTGAGGGAGGAGCGGGACAATATCTCCCCACGAATGCTAGTCAGCATGAACAACATCTTCAAAATGTGCATTATCACCCGAAGAGGGCACATTCCTTACAGAGAATTCGATATCGACCCTTATGTTTTGAGTCTGACCTGTGGAAACGTGAATGTTATTTACATCTGTTATCCTGCTTTTCCATGTGGTGAAACCTGTACCATTTTTCGAAATAAATGTACCACAACACCTCTACTACGTATATGCTGTGTTTCATGTGATCCTTCAGCGCCTGTGATTATTCCTGTTCAACACTGACTCTGTCCATTAGCAGATGTGAAGCAGTGTAAAAGTAGTGTACACGTTCTCCCCTCCTCATACCTCGGTTCAAGAAATACAAAACGATCTACTTTCACAGAGGTAAATGACAGATTCAAGAGGAATCATTGCATAACACGTACCAACCCAAAAAAGAAATAAATAACTTAGTATTTGTATAGGTTCCGCTTTTTTCTTCTATTCTACTCAAATATGTTTCGCAGAAGTTTGAGCATCATCAGTTGCTTTTTATATTCTTTCTATGAAATAGCAGGAAAAATATGTTTTTACTGCCTGTACGTATAGAATATCAGTTTTTCGATATAGTATTCTCCAAGATGCTGCTCCAGGCGGGTGTAAAATCAATGGGCGCAACGGAAATACTGAACGCAAAAATGAAGATTTAGCCCTGTTTGACTACCCCCTGAATCAGATCTTAGGATCTCTTAATGTTGATTATCTCCTCCTTCTTGCACTTTAACATATAAATTACAACATAAGCATGAATGAATGATTAACGGAACTAGTAACTACCAAATGATAAATGCTGTTTCCGCTTATACATATACTGTAGATGAAAACCCCTTTACATTACAAATGCTTATATATCAATGTCCAATGGATATAATGGGATACAAATGAATTTTCTAACTAACACGATTGATTAATTGCCCAAATATGCTCCTTTTATGGCCAAGCAATCCAATATAAATAACGCGAGACAACTGACATTATCTACGTACCAAACACTAGAACACACTACTTTCAAAGATGATCTACAGTGGTGTGCAACCTCTGTGGAAATAAAATTTATGTGATCACAGCTGTTTAGCTTTATAGGCCTAATAAGGCGTAGCAATTAGCAATATCACCGTATGCACTGCGTCCGGTGCGTCGGAGTGATGGTTCTAGTACACGTCTGCGACGACGGAAGAACTCCAGCCACAAAATATATATACACTCCTGGAAATTGAAATAAGAACACCGTGAATTCATTGTCCCAGGAAGGGGAAACTTTATTGACACATTCCTGGGGTCAGATACATCACATGATCACACTGACAGAACCACAGGCACATAGACACAGGTAACAGAGCATGCACAATGTCGGCACTAGTACAGTGTATATCCACCTTTCGCAGCAATGCAGGCTGCTATTCTCCCATGGAGACGATCGTAGATATGCTGGATGTAGTCCTGTGGAACGGCTTGCCATGCCATTTCCACCTGGCGCCTCAGTTGGACCAGCGTTCGTGCTGGACGTGCAGACCGCGTGAGACGACTCTTCATCCAGTCCCAAACATGCTCAATGGGGGACAGATCCGGAGATATTGCTGGCCAGGGTAGTTGACGTACACCTTCTAGAGCACGTTGGGTGGCACGGGATACTTGCGGACGTGCATTGTCCTGTTGGAACAGCAAGTTCCCTTGCCGGTCTAGGAATGGTAGAACGATGGGTTCGATGACGGTTTGGATGTACCGTGCACTATTCAGTGTCCCCTCGACGATCACCAGTGGTGTACGGGCAGTGTAGGAGATCGCTCCCCACACCATGATGCCGGGTGTTGGCCCTGTGTGCCTCGGTCGTATGCAGTCCTGATTGTGGCGCTCACCTGCACGGCACCAAACACGCATACGACCATGATTGGCACCAAGGCAGAAGCGACTCTCATCGCTGAAGACGACACGTCTCCATTCGTCCCTCCATTCACGCCTGTCGCGACACCACTGGAGGCGGGCTGCACGATGTTGGGGCGGGAGCGGAAGACGGCCTAACGGTGTGCGGGACCGTAGCCCAGCTTCATGGAGACGGTTGCGAATGGTCTTCGCCGATACCCCAGGAGCAACAGTGTCCCTAATTTGCTGGGAAGTGGCGGTGCGGTCCCCTACGGCACTGCGTAGGATCCTACGGTCTTGGCGTGCATCCGTGCGTCGCTGCGGTCCGGTCCCAGGTCGACGGGCACGTGCACCTTCCGCTGACCACTGGCGACAACATCGATGTACTGTGGAGACCTCACGCCCCACGTGTTGAGCAATTCGGCGGTACGTCCACCCGGCCTCCCGCATGCCCACTATACGCCCTCGCTCAAAGTCCGTCAACTGCACATACGGTTCACGTCCACGCTGTCGCGGCATGCTACCAGTGTTAAAGACTGCGATGAAGCTCCGTATGCCACGGCAAACTGGCTGACACTGACGGCGGCGGTGCACAAATGCTGCGCAGCTAGCGCCATTCGACGGCCAACACCGCGGTTCCTGGTGTGTCTGTTGTGCCGTGCGTGTGATCATTGCTTGTACAGCCCTCTCGCAGTGTCCGGAGCAAGTATGGTGGGTCTGACACACCGGTGTCAATGTGTTCTTTTTTCCATTTCCAGGAGTGTATAAAAAACTCATTCAGACACTAGGACGGCACAAGACGGTCATGTGACTACTATAATCTTATACTGTCTTCTCCTCTCTGTGTTCTACAGACCATAAACGCGAACTCCCAGCCACAAGGACGGAGTTCTACATCTACATCTACATCCATACTCCGTAAGCCACCTGACGGTGTGTGGCGGAGGGTACCCTGAGTACCTCTATGGGTTCTCCCTTCTATTCAAGTCTCGTATTGTTCGTGGAAAGAAGGATTGTCGGTATGCTTCTGTGTGGGCTCTAATCTCTCCGATTTTATCCTCGTGGTCTCTTCACGAGATATACGTAGGAGGGAGCAATATACTGCTTGACTCTTCGGTGAAGGTATGTTCTCGAAACTTTAACAAAAGCCTATACCGAGCTACTGAGCGTCTCTCCTGCAGAGTCTTCCACTGGAGTTTATCTATCATCTCCGTAACGCTTTCGCGATTACTAAATGATCCTGTAACGAAGCGCGCTGCTCTCCGTTGAATTTTCTCTATCTCTTCTATCAACCCTATCTGGTACGGATCCCGCACTGCTGAGCAGTATTCAAGCAGTGGGCGAATTTTCGGATTGCATTTCCTTAGGATTCTTCCAATGAATCTCAGTCTGGCATCTGCTTTACCGACGATCAACTTTATATGATCGTTCCATTTTAAATCACTCCTAATGCGTACTCCCAGATAATTTATGGAATTAACTGCTTCCAGTTGCTGACCTGCTATTTTGTAGCTAAATGATAAGGGATCTATCTTTCTATGTATTCGCAGCACATTACACTTTTCTACATTGAGATTGAATTGCCATTCCCTGCACCATGCGTCAATTCGCTGCAGATCCTCCTGCATTTCAGTACAATTTTCCATTGTTACAACCTCTCGATACACCACAGCATCATCTGCAAAAAGCCTCAGTGAACTTCCGATGTCATCCACAAGGTCATTTATGTATATTGTGAATAGCAACGGTCCTTTGACATTCCCCTGCGGCACACGTGAAATCACTCTTACTTCGGAAGACTTCTCTCCATTGAGAATTGAGTTCAAGTAACGTCTCAACGTGAGTATAGGCAGAAAAAGTGCTCTCAATCACTGAAGGCTGCATACTCAACGACGACTCCCTACGCGGAGGCGAAGTCCAGAATCGTATAAGTTCGTAACAGCACAGTGCCGAACCGTTCTAACTATAAAATCTCCTTAGAGCAAAGACAGTAAGTCTGTCTGTACCAACAAATGCTGATACTGAGCTACCGTCGAACATGGGCGCTCAAACGGAAGACCTCTTCTCTCCACCGCTGGCTTCCCTGCAAAACTCGGCTCCCCTCCCTCGTAACTGCAGAAGGCGAATCATGCTCTCGAAACCACGGAATATTCTCCCTTTCTACAGATTCTTCCGAACGCCGACCAACCATGTTTAGTCTTTTGCCGGTCTTGGCACTTCCTGTGTGAGGCAGGACCAAAACACCTGTGCGGGATTTTGCACCCAGGGCTTGAGTTACGCCTGCCATTTCATTTCCACTGGCGTTCCAACCTCTATTAGTATAGGTAATCATTCATTACGCCGTTTTAATAATAAAGACACTCCGTCACCTTTCATGAAATAAGCGTTAATAGTTATTTACAAGGTGTACGTGACAATGTCAGTCTTCTTTAAATATTCACATATGCGATGTACAACCTATGAAATGATACCTAATTCCGGTTGTAAATCGGGGAAAAGTATGTAGATGAGTGCTTGTAAGGTGCAAAATTATAGCCACCTTACAATTCACAAATCTAGAAATAGAGAAACTATTTTGTATAACTTGTTAACACATGCTGTGGTTTCTATGGATTTCTGTATTTTGCGTCACAGCTGTTTCTCCTTCACAGTCTGTCATCTGCAACCATAGAGAACTTGGTATGGAATACTAATTTAAATTTTCTACTGGGAATGATAGACTGTTGTAGTTGATATTACTGTATTCTACGTGAAAGATTGTGTGTGTGTGTGTGTGTGTGTGTGTGTGTGTGTGTGTGTATGTGTGTGTGTGTGCGTCTGTATATGTTATATGTTTTACACTTCTTCTATAGGTTTCCCGATTATCTTTACTGTGAAACAGCGCCTTAAAACTTTCATTGTGTCATTGTTTCCGAGATACGAAAACGAGATGTCGAGCAACTGGGAGAAAAGACAAAAATATATCTCTCTCCACACATTCATTGTTCCTCCTCACACACATAGTTTGAGATAGGCAACCTCTCAAAGCTTAAGACCAAAACAAGATTCAATCCTCGTGCCGGGAACACATTAACTGTTTGCAATCTTATCTTCGTATCTCACAAAAGCAAAACACAGAAAGCCACATAAAGCACAGCATGCGGGAACTAGCTGTATAGAAAAGATCTGATTTGAAACTTGTGAATAAATTACATAAAAACTGAAATTCTATGCGTACACATAAAAAACATTTTTACTGTTATTTATTAAATGGAATATAAAAAACAAACATGAGGATGCTGTAACTTCAGTGAAACATGCCTGAATGGTAAAGAAGAAAACAGATGTGTTTGCTCAAGGTGGAAGCAGTCCAAAAACAAATTTATTTGCATGCAAAACTGGACATGAGAGTGAACTTCAGCCTCAAGAAAAAAGAAATAACATCGGGAAAAAGAACAACGATGGGCATTAGATGAGAAGCTCATGATTCCATAGACTGGCTAACAAATATTTACTATTTTGGAGGATTTTGCGACTGAGAAGGAATTCAGAAAGTGAAGGACGTTAATTGAATCGTATTTCATTTGAGAAACTTCATATCTGTTTGAAATAAAGGAAAACCGACTGTGGTCTATGATTTTTAATATTTAATCGGAGCGGATTATGAAAATCTGTGAAATAGGCACAGGAACTTTTCGCCACAGATAACTTCACATCACAAGCTTGAATCTTAGTTAAAGCATGCGTTCAGGAAAAACGGATATAAACTGTACCAAAAGAGATTTGCAGTCGCCAAAGAACTCCTTTCACTCCGTGGAAGTAGTATAAACAACAGAAATGGTTCAAATGGCTCTGAGCACAATGGGACTTAACATCTGAGGTCATCAGTCCCCTAGAACTACTTAAACCTAACTAGCCTAAGGACATCACACACATCAGGATTCGCACCTGCGACCGTAGCAGTCGCGCGGTTCCGGACTGAAGCGCCTAGAACCGCTCGGCCACCGCGGCCGGCGGCCGGCAAACAACATGAATGTTTTGTACACAAATATGGCATTAGGTCAATATCCCGACCACCTCTCAAAATTATACGAACGCACCGATCAGTGAAATGCGACCTTGATTTGAGGGTATCCCTACAACGTATAACGTTAGTGAGCAAGAAATTAGGTACGAAGGCGAGTTGCACTGTGTCCGAGTGCTGAAATGAATACAGTCGTCACATTTAGTTAAGAAACAACGAAAAGTCAGTTTCAGAGAAAGACAGTGTTATAAAAAAACAGATAAGATAGTTTCTGAAGATATCAAGATCTTATCCCAGGCTTCATTCAACGTGGATTTTATGATTAACGAGGCGATAAACATCGTATATGAATTAAAACATTTAACAGAGGCCTTAACAATAAACTAAGCGCAGCGTGGGACAGATAGTAGAAACGGAGCGTTCACAGAAAATTAAATGTCATAGGTGATGCTGGGGTTTTTCTTCATTCGCCGTCCTCAGTTTAATCCCGACCTAGAGAATAAAGCGGAGCATACGACCATTGCCTTCATTTACGCACGCGATTCCGACCCCATGTGACGCCTTTCCCTCTATAGGAATCCAGATAGCTATTACATAACTCTAGGAGCACCAAGTTATCTTAGGATACATGGAGCAAAAACCAAGGGCAAAATTTGCCTGTGTTGTAATAAGTTATAAATATTGTAGTATGTGAAACTTCCGGGAAGATTAAAACTGTGTGCCCGACCGAGACTCGAACTCGGGACCTTTGCCTTTCGCGGGCAAGTGCTCTACCATCTTTTTTTTTTTTTTTTTTTTACCCGACCGAGACTCGAACTCGGGACCTTTGCCTTTCGCTGGCAAGTGCGCTACCATCTTTTTTTTTTGTCTTTTCTTTTTTTTTTTTTTACATGCGAACAGGCGACTATAAGTTTAGAACGCACGACGCTTGCCACTTTTTTTTGTTCTTTTTAGACGCTACCACCTTTTTGGGCCACTTTTTTCCCTTAAAAAGCCACTTAGGAAAATGGAACTAAAAAAATAAATAAAAAAATAAAAAAGAAAAAACAAAAAGAAAAACCTAAGTGCCACCGCCACTTGTCATCCTATAACAAAAAAAATCTGATCCACTTCAGGCGTTGGCTCCTGACACCATCTGAGCTACCGAAGCCGACGCACGCCCGGTACTCACAGCTTTACTTCTGCCAGTATCTCGTCTCCTACCTTCCAAACTTCACAGAAGCTCTTCTGCGAACCTTGCAGAACTAGCACTCCTGAAAGAGAGGATATAGCGGAGACATGGCTTAGCCACAGCCTGGGGGATGTTTCCAGAATGAGATTTTCACTGCAGCGGAGTGTGCGCTGATATGAAACTTCCTGGCAGATTAAAACTGTGTACCCGACCGAGACTCGAACTCGGGACCTTTGCCTTTCGCGGGCAAGTGCTCTACCATCTGAGCTACCGTCTCCTACCTCCTTTCTTTCAGGAGTGCTAGTTCTGCAAGGTTCGCAGAAGAGCTTCTGTATAGTTTGGAAGGTAGGAGACGAGATACTGGCAGAAGTAAAGCTGTGAGTACCGGGCGTGAGTCGTGCTTCGGTAGCTCAGATGGTAGAGCACTTGCCCGCGAAAGGCAAAGGTCCCGAGTTCGAGTCTCGGTCGGGCACACAGTTTTAATCGGCCAGGAAGTTTCATATCAGCGCACAGTCCGCTGCAGAGTAAAAATCTCATTCTGGAAACATCCCCCAGGCTGTGGCTAAGCCATGTCTCCGCTACATCCTTTCTTTCAGGAGTGCTAGTTCTGCAAGGTTCGCAGAAGTGCTTCTGTAAATTTCGGAAGGTAGGAGACGAGATACTGGCAGAAGTAAAGCTGTGAGTACCGGGCGTGAGTCGTGCTTCGGTAGCTCAGATGGTAGAACACTTGCCCGCGAAAGGCAAAGGTCCCGAGTTCGAGTCTCGGTCGGGCACACAGTTTTAATCTGCCAGGAAGTTTCATATCAGCGCACACTCCGCTGCAGAGTGAAATTCTCATTCTGATTGTAGTACGTATTTATTTTAGGAGACTGTGTTTCCAATGTGAGATCAGTTTAAAAGTGCTCAGTGACATTATGACTGAAAAAATTGTGTCTGGAGCACAAGGGATTTCCAGTAATGTATAAGTTGATATACTATTTTTCTCTGGTGAAGTATAATAAGCTAGGGTGATCAAAAGCTGGGCAATGAAATTTTCTATGAACTATTACCCTTTTATCCGTTTTCCGTCGTTCCTCAGTTGCTTCAAAATTCATGGAAGTGTATTCGTTTTTGCAACTAAATGAAAGGCTTTGTTTTTGTCGTGTGTGTTTTGCTTTTTTATTTGAGAAGCATATTCAGAGGCCTGTAATACAAATTTGTTTTCGTACATAATAAAATATTAGGCATTGTTTACGTTTTCTCTTGTTATTATTTTGTTTTTCGGGTTAGAAACAAATTTTGCAGCACGAGCTCAGTGAGGTTAAATTACCATTTGGTGTTACTTACGATGTCTGATGTCGTTAATCAATGTGTGTCATCCTGGACATGTATTTACTCGGTCTGCATACTCCAGATGGCCTCTTTTCGACGTTTCTTCGACCACACTTCCTTCAGCATTTCACTTCCACTTTTCACTGTGTACTGAAGGTGTGTGTTTACAGTGTGTGAAGTGTTGCCAACTGTTGTGCGTTTATCTTTTGTCTTTTATTTGTGTTGTGGTATATATGTGTGGTTTGATACTGGTTGATTTAAAGGCCACTGAAGATACTTCACAAATAAAAGAAGCAAAACTGTTATGGGAAGAAAGCAAACTGCTTTTCATTTATTTGCAAATACGAAATACACCTCCATGAATTTGTATAAACTAGAAACATAAAGTCCATACTTGAAAATGAAGACTGTGAATAACTTTTTGTTCTTGTCGAAAAATTTGAAAACAGAAATAAAAACACTTACGCAAAAATAGTTTACGGTACATTGAAAATTTTCAAGAAATACTCTTCAGTCGGAAAGATTACTGTCATGTACGGGTGCAATTTAGCCCTGGGCACAAAATGGTTCATTCTGAGTGACTCTTACACAATGGCGACCGCAGCTTCAACACGTTAACTGGGTTTTCGTATTATTATTTCCGGCTCTTTGGTTAGTTGTTTTCTTCAAGTATATATAGCATTCTGCTTTCTTAGTTCGTTCTTTATTCGAAGTAATTGTTATTATCTCTAGTTTCTGTACAACGATGTCTCCCATAGCGTAAATGACAGGCAATATGGGTTCTTTCAAGTCCTTGGATCGCTCTTCTACGTATGATTTCAAAAGTTCAAGGCCTATTTCACGCAGATTAAATTTTTAGACATTCGATTTAGGCACATTCATCTTGAACAGTGTGTGAATTTATTGGAGTTATATCAAGAAGGCTACAGAACACAGACAGTGCCCATCTCCTCGTAACATTTTTTGTAGAGTACGTTCTAGCCATTTGGTTCATGCCATCCAGTTCTAACTCAGAGGAGTATAATAAAGGTTTATGTGGTTTTTTGGGGCATCAGCTTCTTCTCCTGCATCCCGACGTTTCGTAGGCAAGATCAACAGATTTTTACTTTATTATGTATGAGACAACTGTTACTGGAAGCTACTTAGTGGTTGGATCTGTGGATGCATACCTGCTGTCGTCTTAAGTTCTTGGAGTACATGTTCTCCGTTGGATATAAGTGTCGCAACTAAGTTAAGTATGTAATCTGCATACAGAGCGTCCGCCAATACCACAGAAATGTAGAAACGGTCAGTTGCGATGTTATAGCCTTTATTCTTTATTGGCTCCACCAGTCTCTCCACAATCTCAAATCGTCATCGTTCAAAGGCAGGTCTACCGTCTTTTACAGCATACACTTCCGTTTTTATTGCGCATCACTCAAACGCACTGCTGAGAACTCTAATCATATTTCCCAGGCTTGCGTTTGACAAAAGCTTTAAATGGACAGCTATTCTGAAAAGACAGGATTTAATCAGTTGTATTATGAGGTGCACTTCTGCAGTACCTTTGAAATATTCCCACGAAGCGTCGTAGATTTGTCACACGTCTCTCTGCCACAGTGCCCGTATCATCAAAACGAAGAATTTTCAATAGTTGATAAGCTCTTATTTTACTCATGATCCTCTATATATGCCTCTTCCAAATAAATCTGACCTAAATCAGCCTTCACCTTCTTCATTTATATGGTCAACAATTTCCCTAACAATTCCAGAATGAAATATTTCTTAAATGATTCACTTATATTGGTTACTTCCCCAGCCACTGTTATTCCCTGGTGTTCAACGGACAATGTTTGCAAAATCATTTTTACATTGTCTTGGAACTTCTGCAAGATACGTTCTACCAGAACATGTAACACGTTCATTTGGAGCGTTACCTGCGTAGTTTGTTTCTTCGTTGTCCTCTGTTTCTTTTTCATTTGAATCCTCTTCAACTTGTGTGTAATCTTACTCGAAATCACTGAACTCTGATAATTTGTCGTCTACTAAAAGTTCAGCAGAATTTCTGCCTCGTTAAAGCCTCTTTATCTCATTATTGAAAATGTTCCTTACAAGAAAAACGTTTGCTCTACTATGGCAAATTAATAATAAACTAATAATAATTAATAAGGATTAGTCTATAAATCAATAATGAAAATAAAACTCAATAATTAAACTCTCAACACTGCACCGTAGAACTCTCACTCTAGGTTACTAAATAGAATTTCGACACAGTTAGAATTCTTATCACAGTTAGTACCAACCCAGTGCAAAATATGGCATAGACCATAAAAGCTATACTTTTCATTTCGATTTTTGAACATTTTAACCAGATAAATGTACAGTGTAGTACTTTGTAAGGCGAACAACAAATACAAAACGGCTCTGTTGATCCACTGTGGATGCGGGACAACGTCTGGTCGAATATTTAACAAGTAAAATCGCCCAACAGCCGTGCAATTGGAGAAGTTCTTTTATTTTCACGACCATTTTTGACAATTCAATACGCTGTCTTCAGGCCTCATATGCACCTCATGATAGACACTCAAACGTATCGGTGTTAACACACTGGAGCCATCAGTACCTGTATATCGAGACTCCGTATTTCAAGTGCTTCCTTCGAAGAGTTGACAACAACTGAGTTGTCACCCTGTATGCCAATATCGATACGTTTGAGTTTCTATACATGAGGTACGTATGAGGCCTGAACATGGCATATTAAAATGCTGAAACTTGGTGTGAAAATAAAATAAAATAACTTCTCAAATTGCACAAGTGTTTGGCGATTTTCCTCGTTAAATACAAAAAGGACCATAAACATAGAGTGATATTTAATATGATTTTTTAATAAAAGAAAAACTTGGGTCTTCAGAGGTAGTTATCTCCTGACGACGTGTATGAACTAAGTTTTGAAAACTTGGGTTTGTTCTCAAATGTGCCGTAGCTTAAATATCGAAAGATATTCCTACTGTGTTATATAGCCTGTATGTTCATTTACAGAACTGTATAGAATTATTCTTGACACCATGTTCCGACTGTTTCATTCCTAGACATTTAGAGTTCCTGACTGCTATGCACAGAGGCTGTCCATATTGAATTTTTCAAGTCTGAGTTCAAGTACAGCCCTCTAACCCAAAATATTTGTCTTATTTCACGAATCTTATGCGGGGTGTAAGCTAAATTTTTGCCGTTGCAATTTTCCCGATCGTTACTGCTGTCTTTTTTCATTGATACTGTTTCACATAATGGAATATACAGGACAGTGACGGCAGTTATAAGTTATTGCGTTTTCAATCGACTCGTACTCTTATAACAGAATTTATCAAAACAGGTTCATTTAAATAGTTTGTTTTGTAAAATTTGGCATGTCATTTTCTATTTGGCATGGCATTTTCGAAGGTGAAACTTTTTATGAGGTATTTCTTGCCTAAAGAATTTCCCCGTAAATTTAAATGAGAGGTTGGTCAGTCGATATGAATTACGATATTCGTTAATGAACGTGGAGTCCGCCTAATTAAAGTAAAAAGTACTGAACCATATTATTAGATAATAACTAACTCAGCTTCATTAAGAGTTGCGCGGGTTAATTGAAACCACGTATAGGAACAGGGGTACGAAAGAAGTAACGAGCGTCAGAGAAGAATAAAGCCACGTGCGTTAAAAGATCTGCTCCGAAACGACAAGAAATAAGACTGCTCTGTACTTAACTCCGACTGGGGTGAGATGAAGACACGGAAAATAATCCACCAACTTCTAATTATTTTACACACTAATGAAAGTTCCCAGTTCTTATTGATCGCTTCCTGCCATCTGAATAATACCTGATTGCTAAAAGAATGGTCAAGACTCGTTTCTAAACATGGACTTGAAACAGTCATCTCCTTTTTCCAATGAGATATTTTTGTGCTGTGGTGTTATTTTAAAATTTTGTGGTAGCTGCGACATTCTAATTGTATCAAATGACGTGGGACAGTATGTATAATTATATTTATGGACACTGACGCAGTGGACACGTTCCTGGTACATTCTAGCATTCAAGGCTTCTTCGATTTGGGGGTCTAAGGCAGGTTAAGGTAACAAACAAGACGGAAATTTGAATATTAAACAAATCAATGAGGAATTAAGACTTACATGGCCATGATGAAACGTTAAGCAGGCTTATCTACAGTAGATTTACTCGTGTGTATTGTGTATTCGTTAGTGGCGCAAGAAGACATCTGTGGGATGTGTCTTCGAGGGCGATCATTTTCCAGACAGATAAATATTCGTTTGTCTAATAGCTTTATGAAAAAGAGAAACAAAACAGACTGCAACGAAGGGATTTCTTTGTTACAAGTTTATGAGAAGGTGTCCGAAATGCAATAATACATCTGAGAATATTTCATTTGATGTCAAACATACAGATTAGCCTCATGAAAAGATCACCAACAGAAAATGAAATACATTCTTTTACATGTGCGCGTCGCTGGTAGATCTGAATAAGAAACTGAGAATGGTAGATATCTTCTTTGATTTAACAAACTCTTTTAATTACTCTGAAGCGCCAAAGAAACTGGTATAGGCATTCGCATCCAAAATCAAAGATATTTAAACAGACAGAATATGACGCTACGATTGGCAACGCCTATATAAGACAAGTGTCTGGCGCAGTTGTTAGATCGGTTGAAAGGGTACGGTACCGCCCGACATTGAAAATAGGTACAACATTCTTTGTTATAACAACATATTTTTTTGTAACAATACCTCAATTTCACTCAATACACCGAAGCCAGATACCAGTGTAGGAAAGAAGGACAATTTATCTATTTAATTGATCACATGTGCACTCGCACAAAATAAATCCCTACATCCAGTTTGGTGAGATCTGTGAAATGAATGAATGTATGGTCGTCTGCTAACCGCAGATAGTGAATGTGCAATATAGGATCATCTTTGAGACGGTCCTTTGGTCACCTTTGGTGGAAACGAAGAGATGAAATATACCTGAGCTCTGAGTGCCTGAAATGTGGCTGACCAATACGGTAGCATGGTGCTCCCCCAACTCGGCGGAGGTGCGAGATGACCTGAAGAACGACCATGTTTCAGCACCCTGGCGCTGCATCTTGTGTTGATAAGATCTGTGTTATGTGTGCTCCGTAAAGACAAAAGGGTGGAGAGAATGGTATGGATATGATATACTTAAGAGTAGTTTGGAATAATTATTTCTCTATTTCAAGAACTTTTGGGCGAGAATTAAATGACAGGCAGGTAATATTAAGAGGATCGTAGTAATCTTTGGAAGTGACCAACGGTCACAATGAAACCACCTGTAGCAATAAGTTGAAATACTTGAGAGTGCTATTTCTAATTTGAAATACTTGCTAGTGCTAGTACTAAGTTGAAATACTTCCGAGTGCTAAAGTTAAGCTGAATTACTGGCGTATGTACTATAAGTTGGAAATATTTAAGAAATGGCGTGTGCAGGACTTGAAATTAGAGACGAGCACTTCCACGTGGTGAGTACTGTGTGAGTCTAAATCTGTGTATGAGACAAAGGATAAAGAGAAGTACTTGTCCCAGGTATCAGTTGAGGACTCGCGTGCGTGACGAGTATGATTTTAATATTACTTTGCGTGTTATGTTTCCGTGTGACGCTAGATTCAAACTCTAATACTCAGAGAGAGAAGCATGGTTAGTCAGCCGTCTATCCAGCAACGCCACTTGGCTTGCATTGCACAGGAAGACGTGCATATATCCTCCAGATTTCGTAGTAGGAAAGAAAAATTACGAAGTGGGGCAGTGTCGTGTGAAACTGGGATGAATACTAATTGAAGTGGGGAAGCTGAAAGTGAAGTGATTCTAACGTTGTGACTATTCTTTGTGATGTATTCTGTGTTGCCAGTGTGATGTATTTCATGTAATTTAAGTATGTGTGGTTTGCGTGGGAGAGTAGCAAGTTACGTTCAGAGGCAGCGGGTTATGCATGTTCCTTTTTGTACCACTCGGTCTGGAGTAAATTTTCGTGATGATGGGTGTGAGGGTGGAAGTGTGAGATATAGCAAAAGATCCACCATCCTATCCAGAAAGTGCACTGTAGCGTTAGATAATTACGAGACCATAAGGTAGAGAATCACCAATGTAAAGTCATGCCCACTGAGCGGAGTTTCTCATTGTAATTGTTGCATAAAATGTAATGGTGTGTTTAGGTTATCTTTGAATCATAATAGAATTTATCGGAATAAAAAAGATAGTGAAAAGAAAAATATTCGTGGCCTTGTTCTTCGAATAGTGTGTAGTCATGATATCCAGAATTTATAATGTGTGCACCATTCATATTCGGTGCGATGGCCATGTGTTGATCAAAGCCGTTGGGTAAGGAAGAAAATGTGGTATTGCCAGAGCGTAGTGAACAATCAGAGTTGTGTAAATTCCTAACAGTCAGATATGCGTTATCCGTTTCCGTTGCGTAATATTCAAACAGGAGAATAATTTGTAGCTTAATTGTGGGTACTAGAGCTCATAATCCGTCATTGATGTTACTCAAGAATTAAGAATAAATCCACTCGCTTGGCAGACCACTCATCTTGCAGGCCTGACTGCTTGATGCCACAGCATGAGCAAGGCATGTGGGTGCCTCTCACGGTTACTGCTGCCACAATGGCAGGTTAACAAGAATTGAGTGGCTCGAACAGTCCACGGGTATACTACCGGTTCATAGTGTCCAACGGGCACAATATTTCGTCGATCAGACACGTTGCCATCGTCAGGTGCGCTGACGAACTGAGCTCCCGAGGGCGGGCGGCCGATTTAAATCCCCTCCATCCGCGGGCCGCTGTCTTCGCCATCCGCGACCACGCGCCGGCGGTCGCGAAGACGTGGGCGTCGGAATCTGTCGTAGCGTCGATATGTCGACATGCTTGCTACGTCCGCCCTGGTCGCCAGTTCATACTTCTTGCTGAGAGTCTTCTTAATTACATTCAGTGCCGGGTCCCAAGCCTTGCTGAGATTGTAGCCGCAATCTCTAATGATAAGATCTTCCCTGGTGCGAATTTCGATAGCCTCCCTTATAACGCTGTCCCAATATTTAGAGGTCTCAGCCAGGATATCAGTACGCTCATAATCCATCTCATGTTTCTCGGACAAACAGTGCTCTGCTACCGCCGACTTATTTAGATATTTCAGTAGAGTGTGCCTTTGATGTTCTCGGCAACGATCTTCGATGGTGCGTACTGTTTGTCCGATATACGTCTTCCCACACTCACAGGGAATTTGGTACATGCCGACCTTCCTCAAACCGAGGTCATCTTTCACACTTCCCAGTAATGCCCGTGTTTTATTGGGCTGGCAAAAGACGGTTTTAACTCGGTGTTTCTTTAATATACGGCCGATTTTCCCCGTTAGTGCACCATTGTAAAGGCAGTGGCTACCTCTTCTTCCGTGACTTCATCCGTCTCCACAGGTTGTGCTGTGGTGGTAGGACGGAGAGCGCGTCTAATCTGCCATTCCGAGTACCCGTTTTTACGGAACACGGTTTTGAGGATTTCCAATTCCTGGGGCAGATTCTCTGCGTCTGAGATGCTGCACGCTCTGTGCACTAGTGTTTTTAGTACTCCATTCCTCTGAGAAGGGTGGTGGCAGCTGTCTGCATGCAGGTCCAGGTAAGTGTTCGTTTTCTTCCTGTACACACCGTGGCTCAGGATACCATCAGCTCTTTTCTTGACCATGACGTCCAGGAATGGTAATCTTCCTTCTGCTTCGGTCTCCATAGTGAATTTGATGTTTGGAGTTTAGGTGTGTAAGGAAATTCAGGAGCTTGTCCCTACCATGGGGCCAGATGACGAACATGTCTTCGACATAATGGAAGAAACAAGTAGGTTTCCAATTGGATGACGCCAAGGCTTCCTCCTCGAAGTACTTCATGTACAAATTCGCGACCACCGGCGAGAGTGGGCTGCTCATTGCGACTCCATCCGTTTGCTCATAGTATTCCCAATTAAGCAGAATATACGTTGAGGTCAAGACATGCCTAAAGAGTTCGGTGGCCTTCTCGTCAAATTTCTGCCCAATAAGTTCGACTGACTCTCGTAGTGGCACCCTGGTGAATAGTGAAACCACGTCGAAGCTCACTAGGACATCAGTGTCATTCAGTCTGAAGTTGTCGAGAAGTTTCACGAAATCCACGGAATTACGGATATGGTGAGGGCATTTACCTACATAGGGGCTAAGTAATTCAGCCAGATATTTTGCCAGAAAGTAAGTAGGTACCATAATGTTGCTGATAATCGGGCGCATAGGTATCCCCTCTTTGTGGATCTTAGGGAGTCCATAACGTCTTGGTGGTACAGGTCCTTGAAGTGACAATTCCTTGGCGTCCCCCTCTGGTAGATCCGCGTCCTTCAGTAGAGCCCTGGTCTTGTTCTCCACCTTCTTCGTGGGGTCAGCGTTGATCTTCCTATAGGAGTCGTCATCTAGCAGGCGCTGTATCTTCTCAATGTAGTCCTTACGGGAAAGAACAACAGTGGCATTGCCTTTGTCAGCAGGTAAGATAACAATCTCAGAGCACTCTCTTAGGTCCCGAATGGCCGCCCTGTCTCTACTAGACCATCAACAAGTATCAACGCGTGAACCATTCAGCGAAACATCATCGATATGGGCTTTCGAAGCCGCAGGCCCATTCGTGTACCCTTGATGACTGCACGAGACAAAGCTTTATGCCTCGACTGGACCTGTCAACACCGACATTGGACTGTTGATGACTGGAAACATGATGCCTGGTCGGACAAGTCTCGTTTCAAATTATATCTAACAGATGGACGTGTACGGGTATGGAGATAACCTCATGAATCCATGGACCCTTCATGTCAACAGGGGACTGTTCCAGATAGCGGAGGCTCTGTAATGATGTGGGGCGTCTGCAGTTGGAATGATACGGAACCCTTGATACGTCTAGATACGACTCTGACAGGTGACACATACTTTGGCATCCTGTCTGGTCATCTGCATCCATTCACGTCCATTGTGAATTCCAATGGATATGGGCAATTCCAGCAGGACAATGTGACACCCCACATGTCCAGAATTGCTACAGAGTGGATCCAGGAATACTCTTCTGAATTTAAACACTTCCGCTGGCCACCAAAGTCCCGAGGCACGAACATTATTGACCATATCTGGGATGCCTTGCGACGTGGTGTCCTGAAGAGATCTCCACCCCCTTGTATTCTTACGGATTTATGAAGAGCCTTTAAGTATTCTTGGTGTCAATTCCCTCCAGCACTACTTCAGATATTAGTCGAGTACATGCCACGTCGTGTTGCGGTACTTCTGCGTGCTGGCGGGGCCCTTACACGAGATTAGGCACGTTTACCAGTTTCTTTGGCTCTTCAGTATATATAAGTTATATCATAATTAATCTAGTAAGACTTAGTAAATAACTCCTTTAGTAGCAAAACGATAGGGCGAAAATGCTATTAATATATCTGGCACAGTGCGAAAATAATGGAAGGTCCCAGCATGGCTCTATGTTTGGTTTCGTGCTCTTCTCTATAGATATCAATGATCTCCCATCGAACACGACAAATGATGTAGCAAATAACTCTAGCAAAAGTGACAGTTAATAATTTCTTTTGTTGTAGCTAGTCACATGTGACTTACATACTCAGAAACTGCTATGAACAAGTAACTTTGGCTAAGTCGGTTCCATGAGACCTGAGAAAATAAATAAAAACCAATTGTGTATCCTTTCACTAAATATGCAGCACGATAGAATGAAATTTCATGCGAAAGAGGAAAGTTCAATACGTCTCAATTAATTTAACAACCCTGGACATACAGGTTTCAAAAGTAAATGTCATAAAATTGATAGCGTCTTCAAAATTATGTCGTTGAGATCCGGTGTTCTGCCGCTGGTCCGTGTCTTACAACACGATATTTCGACCCCGTATCTTTACATCTCATCAGGTGTTCCATGAGACTGCAGCCACGTAACACCTGATGAACACATCGCGTTACGCCGTCAAAATGCCATGTTAGGAAAACGCGGACCACCAGCAGAACACCAGATCTCAAACAGATGACATCGAACCGGTGGACATTATTATGGAGTGTGGCCACCCTTCGCCTTTATAATGGCTTCAATTTCGCTGGCGACATTTTCAGTGTGTTGTCTGAATGTTCTCTTAAGCGCAATAAGGGGATTACACCCTAAACACGAAAGACACCCCCTCAAAATAAACCACGTCCTCCATACGTCACTGTTGACACTACACATGATGACAGGTAAGGTTCTACAGGTGTTCTCCAAACCCGAACTGTTCCGTCGGATTGACAGAAGGTATAGCGTGATTCATCGCTCCACCGTTACTCGTTTCTATTCATCCACTATTTAGTGGTGTTGTTCTTTACACCACCTCAAAAGTCGTTTATCACTGACTACAGAAATGTGTGGCTTATGAGGAGCTGCTCAAACATCGTACCCCACACTTTTTAACTCCCTGCGCACTCTCGTTGTGCAAGATGGACTGCCTGTGTAGTATCGTCCAGAGATCTCTGTGCCCCACCAAAGTCTGAAAGCTGACAACGCAAATCGATACCACAGACATCAACGAGAGCTCGCTGTAATTCTCAAAGACGTATAGGAGGTGCTAGTGAAGACTCCAGCTGTGCTCCAGCTTTGCAGCACCCTCACCCTGAGGTCAGATAGTGTCCAGCATGCATGAGCTCTGCCCAGTTCGTGACCTCAGCTACAGCAGACAGCATCATCATATAGGACCAAAGAGTTGTTAAAGTTTCGGATGAACTGGTACCGTTCTAAATGTCGGACATTGTACATCAAGAGAACAGTTCGCTACCTGAAGCATCAAGTGATGGTTTCATAGTCAACGACAGTTGAAAATTATCCAGCAATCCTGCACCAAAGAAGTCGGTCGAAGTTGAGTAAATCTTTTATTCATGTACGTTATATAGTGAATTAATATTTCATGAGTTCTAGTTTGATGAGTGTTCTCCCAGAGCAATCAAAGAACACACAGTTGGGGCTGAATGAAAGTAGTTTCTCCTTGACACAATCGCTAGTTGCACTTTCGAACTCACAAGTGATTCCTTCCGCTGAATTCAAGCAATTTTCTAAAGCAGTCCGCCTCAATGTTCGACGCTCCCTGTCCCACAGTACATGCAGTCTGACTGGTTTTATTAGATCAGGTGATGTATAATACTGACATGGACAGATCGGTAAAATGAGAATGACAAGTAAATGTATTTTGTCATTTCAGTACCAGAGGCGTCGGACTGCGTCATCTGTTCTAGTTTCGTTATCATTTAGCTGCATGACATGCAATGCTCGAGAGAAACAGTGAGTGTTGTTATTTCATCAGACATTGCTGGTTGATTAGATAATTAAATCCGGGTGTTGGGTAATTTCCGTTACAGACTTCTAGGACTTGTATAAGGGAATGAGTACATAATATTTTGAATAGGAAGCCATGTCTGGAAACGTACCGTTTTCGTTCTACGGCCGTTTCAGTTCAGATATTTAAATCATCCATTTCTTCTTGAGGAATTGAATTAAGCATGACGCAGTACAATTGTTAGGTAACAATTCGAAAGGAAACATAACGAAACATCCATTTATCACGTAAGCACATTTGTTTGCAGTAACACCTAAGCTTTACATGTTAACATTACTCTAAAACAAAAAAGAACCCAGCGTACTGTACGTATAGAACAGTACTGATGCATTACAACAGCGGCTCGATGTGGCGACCACTACCGTTATTACACACATTGTACCTTCGAAGCATGTTCTGGTACACACTGTCCATTGCACCAGGTGTGTCCTCAGTTTATAGTGCAGCGGCCAGAACTCGTGCCAGCAGATTTCCCTCCGTCTCTACAGGAGTCTCGTAAATTATACTTCGCCTACGACCCTACAAGAAGTAGTCCGTTGGAGTTAAATCCGGCGATCACGGTGGCCACACGGTTGGACCACCTCGGCATATCCATCTTTCACCATATCGTTAGTTGAGATGTCTCCGAACCGTACGTGAGAAGTGAGGTAGTGCACCATCATCCTGAAACCACATTTATTGACGGACATGCAGGTAACCATCTGCCGTAGTACACGTCATTCTGTCTAGCCCATTAAATACCAGGACAAGCAACTCTGAGACTTTTCCCTTTACCTCAGCAGACGTAGACGCGTTACACATCTGTATTGAAACAGTCGTAGACTCCTCCACTCTACAAGTCCTAGAAGTTTGTAACGAGAATTTCCGAACACCCTGTGCTGAAGTATAATTAATTTACTCTTAAATGTGTGTGTTCAGTAAATGTTAGAACTAAGTACGTCATTTGGACATAATAAAGTGTGGGAGGGACGCAGTGTGTGTGTGTGTGTGTGTGTGTGTGTGTGTGAATTAATGAAACGTTTGCACGGTGCCTATAACATTTATTCTTTTGCTGATAGAGCAAGTATTTTGGGATGATAATTTCATACTCCAGATCTGTGTGGTTGTCAGAAGGTGCGTTTCGTGCAATGTTGCGGGTGCTAGTTTTTCGTACAGAATAGATTTTAACTTCGTAAGCTCTGCACGAAACAGCAAATGTAATATGAAGTATAAAAATGACTCACGTTATAAATGTCGTCATTAACGAACGATGTGGGATATACCTTCGTAAACGAATCAGGTGAGAAAAGTCTTAGTTCTGCATTGATCGACTTTTTCGAGAGCACTATTCGTAGTTGCACTTGTAATTTACTACTTAACATTATGCATAATTTATTGTTGCTATGTTGGCCTTACAAATTTTAGGGGGTAGTTTTCAGAAGTCTCGTGTTAAAATTATACTATATTTTTTTCCAAATGCTAATTCTTGCTTTTAAACCCTTTAATACTGGATATTCAAGGGGACCACTGTCTGAGGAACATGCCAATTAAAAATCTGATTTCAATGAGGACAGGTGATCGTGGATAGCTATTACGAAAAACGTTCGCTATAGAGATACTATTCCCTTAATGTGCAAGCAACAGAAACGAAAAAATGTGGAAAAGGGCACAGTTAACATTAGGACTTTTGTACTCCCAATAATTGGTATCATATTTAAACAGTTGAGCAAACGAGTAAATAGAAACACTGAGAATGAAGGATGGCCATCAAATCATGAACGTATACGGCGATAACATTTTTATATGACAAGTTCTGGGTGAGTAGGATATGTTGACTACTTACAGACTGCATGCAAATACCCATCTTATAATAGCGAATCCCACTGTGGTGGAAGATTCTCTCTGTTGCGTAACTCAACTTTCATTCTAGCCTTTAATGTGGACGAATATTGCAGCGTCGTCTAGAATATGTTTGATTGTTTATTTATTTGTCACTTGCAGTTAAAAAAAATGGCTCTGAGCACTATGGGACTTAACATCTGAGGTCATCAGTCCCCTAGAACTTAGAACTGCTTAAACCTAACTAACCCAAGGACATCACACACATCCATGCCCGACGCTGGATTCGAACCTGCGACCGTAGCGTATCACGTGTAGTAATCCTTTATCAACATTCGACCTGTTTTATTGGCAGGGCATAATCTGATGCTTATTTCATTTTCGTAAAACACTGAGCAATCTTATGAGACGTTCTGCCAGACTAAGCTGCTGTTTTCTTAACGTTATATTCGCAGTGTACCTGGTCAACAATGGAAGCGATTTGTCTGTTATTTCTCTCTCACTTCGCGTCTTCTGGGACGTACCAATGATGATGAAGGATCTACTGACTATGATTCTTCTTGCTGGCAGTTATTCTGTGGGACTAATTATCGCTCCTTCCTCCCAGCACCTGTTCGTTCCTCTTACTATTATTAGCCCCGCAACTACTTCGTCCACTACTAAACTACCCGTAGTGCGGTGAATCACACTTTTATATCTTCCCTGCATATTTATCGTTCTACTCGAGGTATAATATTACTATAGGCACTGCAAAATAAATAAAACAAAATGGGGAGACTTACTTTGAAACACAAAAAGCACTTCTGTTAATCTTAAGGTCCCTCTTCATGTCGATTAGTTGACGTTATAAAACCAGATGCCTTAGCGTCCCTGTCAAAGCAATGCGAAGACTTAACTGCAGATAATATAATAAATATTAAATTAATACTATCGAAAGCTACTTATTTGAATTCTACTGAAAGAGAAACAAATCAGCTACACGCTTAGACAACACAGAAAAATTAGAACCTTTTTGACACGGTTCGTCTAATTACTGTCTGTGAAGTTATAAAATCTCTAACTAACCTACCGTCGAGCATTCAATGCAATACAGCGTTAATGAACCGCTTTAATTTGGTTTTAAAATTTTTCGAAAGAAAATATTGTCGTGAATTTTGTGGGTGTTTGAGGAAAGGTTTAACTGACTTACTACATTTATGCTGGGATATGTCTTTTTTATTTTTGGTTCAGAAACACTTAATCTTAAACAATGTGATGACTATTATGATTACCTGAGGATGGGCTGAACTGGATTATAAGACTGGTGATATGAAATATCTTTTTCTTAACCTCATGAACTTGGGGCATACGGTCTGTGGCTGCAGTTTCCATATACTAGTGAGAACAATAATAATAGATTCCCATCAGGTGGCGCTCTAGAACCAAAACATTACTGTGATGCACATAGAAGGATACATTTTCAGACGTAATATAACATATTAGGAAAGTATCATTATATGATTTAAGCCATAAAAGGGTAATTTTTTAACCATACCTACTTCCTTACCTCCCCCACCCCTCACCCTCCCAATATGTCCTATGAGCAGTGCGAACAGTCAATACTGCTTGACGTGAATTCACTGAGACTGCTGATGAACTATTGAGGTATTCCTAGTTCTGTGCTTGGACCCGGATGTGGAGATGCTGACCAAACTGTAACGCCTCCCAGGTGAATGCCAGCTACGATCTGCAATCCACGAATACTGGTATCTTACCATACTCTCATCTCTTCGTCATTAACATGCCTCATATGCAAATGTGGGGGCTGTTTCAGATTCTGCACACTGCCCGGCAATTAATGTTTCGGTTATCACTCTGGTCGCAAAATCACGGGTCGTCAAGATATAAAACATGGCACCACTGGGAGTGCGCCCTTAATTAACCAATTCTTTTCTACGCTAAAGGAGGTACTGTAATAAAGGCATAACAGCGAAGGTACTCTGCATAATGTTAGATTAGCTAGTCTTGTATACAACAATGTTAAGAACATAAGAAACAAAAATCAAATTGGATTAAAATGAAATGGAAATGAAAATATTAAAAAAAATAAGTTAGTAAATCATTCACATGGAAAGGGAACGTTGTCATAACCACCCTACCATCCTCTGTCTATATGAAATTCTTTAGATGTACATTTTGGTATGGCTACTTCGGTTTCCTCGAGTTTTATAACACTTGCGGATCGTCATCTACACGTACATTTCGGATATCTAAACTGCCCTGCATTTATTATACTAACGTGAGCACTACCATGGTCAGTATGATTCAAGCTAGGTACCCAACTTTCAAAAGTAACCGATGTTATGGGCACATTCTGTATTTATACAATTATAAGTACGCTGCGAACACTATTTATTATAAAAAGACATCTGGTAATTGTGTGATACACCAAGTTCCGAGTCGTTAGCTCCGTGCGATTTATGCATGTTACCTTAATTTAGTCATTGTCGCATGAATGAAACTAAGCTTGGCCAACGCTGTCAACTTGACAGCTCTGCATTTGATCTCTACTCACTTCTCTCACTTGCATCTCTGGTAATGTTGTAGGTGTCTATTAAAAACATTTTTCTAGCTATGTCACTTGATACAAGCTTTGTTAATACCCTCTATTCAGAATTCCTGTTGAAAACTGTTTCAGACTGAAGGCTGTACCAGAGGCCCATATCCTCCAGATATCGCTAAGAGACATATTGACTCAATTCAGATAATCTTCCTCTTATGATGTTATCGTGTGCCGCCACAAAAACTTAACCGTCTACTGCAACTGCAGTACTAAACTGATGTTCCTCATTTCTGACAGACATGTCCTGATAAGCGAAACGTTCGCTTTCCCTGTAGGAATACTGAGTGTTTACACTCATATCCGTCCGAGAGACAAGGTTCTTACTGCGATATTCCCACTGATCATCTGTCTTCAGCAGTAAATTAACCAGAAGAGACGTCATTTCATACTGAGCCCTGAAAGGCATGCTTTGGCAGCTCAGTTACACACCATAAAACAGCTTTGTGTATTTAATATCTAAGGAAGCTATAGACAATCTAAATCCTCCACTGCGAGACGCCGATTACAAACACAGTTATCTCAGGTGACGACTTAGCCAGAACGAACTTGTAAGGTGTCAGGCAAATCCAACACCTTCCATGAAAACCCTGACATGATAAGCAAATCCAGTAGTGTGTCACATAGCTCCGAATAAATCGTGACATTAAATTAACCAAAGTAATACGAGTAACGAGTGAGCAAATGGAATACCGCAAACTAACACAAGAATGCCTAAATGCATGTCATACCTTCCCACCGTCAGACAGACGCAGTTCCGTGGGGAGAAACGAGAACAGAAACCGAGAGCAGAACCGTGTTAAGCTGGAAGGCCCTACGATAAGGGACGGACACCCACGTCGCCAGATAACCGCTAGGACCACACCCCAGCCGCAAGTTTTAGCATGAGACTTTTCCGCGTCTCTGTTACGTCAGGACCACGTCCCAGCCCACATTAAAAGCTAGAGCCCTCCAGAAGAACAGTATAGATCTTACGATAACACAAAAAGGGCCACCCCAACCGCAAGTTTTAGCGTGAGACTTTTTCGCGTCTCTGTTACGTCAGGACCACCCCCCAGCCCATGTTAAAAGATAGAGCCCTCCAGAAGAACAGTATAGATCTTACGATAACACTAAAAGGACCACACCAGCTGCAAGTTTTAGCGTGAGACTTTTTCCCGTCTCTGTTACGTTGCAAACTTTAAAAACATTGCCCCACCACGAAACGTATAACGTTTCTCATTGGATTGACAGAATTTTTGTAGGCGGAGCTTAAGGTTAACATTGAGACCCTGATTGGTCAGATGAAAACACAGCCAGATAGTTTTTTTAAACCAACTTCGGTAAATTGTGGTAAGGAGAAGTTAGGATAAGAGTTGCTTCCGAGACGGTGAGGTGAGCAGAGCTGTGCTGCCCACCGCCCCATGACGAACACCGACAAGGTAATGAACGCACGCGATGCCGCATAGCAGCGCATAAAGATTCACTCAGAACTGCAGATGTCTCATCTGTTACACCCCCTTTTTGCGTAATACTAGTGTCGATCGTCAATTAAAGCTCACGGTGTTCACATTTGCCACTTGAAGTAAAAATCTGAAACGCGATGATTTTTCTGTTATTTAGTTATTGAGAAGCCACATCAGCCACTGTAATTTACGACAAGTTAGATAAGTAATTAAAGATAATTGAGGGTCACTGTAGACCATTTTGATAGTTTTCTCTTTTGTGAAACTTAATTTAAACCTAGGTTATAGATGTGATATGGCATAGGTCATCCTTCGATCCATTGTAGAACTTGGGAACCCATTCAGGGAATATTCGTTCACACTTTTGTTGAACGCAGCTGGTTTTTACCATCCTGTATTAAAACGTTTCCTTTTATCAGTAGTGCAATTATAAACAATGTTTTGTGAGTAGAATAAAATTTCCAATGGTAAACTTAACTGTTTTTTCGACGTTATTTTACCAGCTAACTAAAAATAGGAAAGACTTGAACCCCTTCCACTAAATTTAGTTAGGATTAAGATTCTTTTACAGGGAGTGCAGTGGACCTGACGCTGCAATCATTAAGTATTTGGCTATATCATCGCTAGTCTCACTGAACTCTTCTGAACTCTACATGTCATGTGTGGTCTGGCGTCTCCTTATCAGCAACAGGTCCCAGGTTCAAACTAGTCAATTCCCTAAAAAACACTCTCAGAGCGTCGTTGCGCGAAAGAGGTAGGGAGACACGATATAGAACAAACAGACACCACGCGGAATGTTAGAAACTGCAATAACTCTTTCTTCAGAAGGTCGACGAACTTTTAGCAGTCTTTCATTCGTGAAGCTGCAATTAAAGTACTAGTGTGCTTCGTGTACCGAAGGTCCGGGAACGACCAGAACATAACTAATTTTACAGCCTATGACTAAGAAAAACAGTATCTGGTCACAAGATAAGAAAACTGTGATAAGAGCTGCGTTATCTGTACATCAGTTCTTATAATTTTATTAACGACGTGTGAAAAAAAGAATGTTTCTCCCGCACCACAGCCGTTATCTCGCCGTCACACAGGAACAGAGCACTCTCGAAGCCAAAGCTTCCTAGAAGTGAAATTACATGTGTGGCTTCTTATCCGTGGAAAATTAATAGAACATTTGTGAAACAGCAACAGAGTGAGAAAAATGATTATGTGATCGCTGGCGCTAACTGAATGTCAAAGGTAGAATATTTCACTGGCGCACAGCAGGATCCAAAATAGTCCGTGAATATTGAATTCTCGAACATTTCAGGCAGGGTAGAAAATTCGTGTTGTGGATAACTTACGTATGTTGGAATTCTGCACAGTTTTTTAATTTCGAAAATTTTTTGTCTTTATCGCTCAGTGTCTCGGAAAAATCGAACGGACCTGTAGTGGGAGGAGACAGAATAAAAACCATCAATAATGCTGATGATATGAGTGTGCTAGCACAAACAGAGGAAGAGCTCCAGGTAATGATGGAGAATATTGTAAGCTTGGATAAAGGGTCTGGAATGGAACAGAACGTTGGCAAGACTAAAGTGATGAGGATCAGAAAAGAAGACGACACGATTAACATATCAAAAGATAGACTGGTGTTAGAACAGTTTTAAACATTCCAGTATTGAGAAGCTTGATAACTTCTAGCGAAAGTTGTGCATAGGAAGTGAGACGCAGAATATCCACCGGAAAGAGAGCTTTCGTGAGAGAGAAAGGCTTGCTGACAGCCAGAAATATCCCCATTACAGTTGATACCTGTCTGAGGTCAGATTTACTGAAAGAAGAAGAAGATCTACAATTTTTTTGCTATCTAGCAACTAATTTAGAGCGGACCTCGTCATCCTGCGGTACCTGAATTGGAAATTTAAGCTGTCTGTGAAGGATCTAAATTACCCAAACTCTTCAATTAGAAACATTAAGAATGCAAATATTGTTGTCAGGGTTAAACACAATTCCATGTATATCTTAATATTATACAGGGTGTCTCACCTAAGAGTCATCAAGAGCATTTTCTCTGGTGTTTCTGCAGATATCTGTAGTTTCGTTTTTGGGAAGTGTAGCAGGAGTCAGCAGAAGCAAATACTGCTCGTCAAATCTTTCATGCGACGCCAACTGTCGACAGAAAGCGTCGATTTGTTCTCCGTTACACCAAGTAATTTTTAAATCGGAATTTCACATGCACATTCGACAAAGCGGACCCATATTAACTTGTACGATATTCGTTTCATTTATATATGTTAAGAGGGACAGCAAAACACGAAGAATAGTCAGTACTCCAGCAGCGACAGCACCACTTCAGCCCATGCTGAGTGCAGCACCACTGCTCTGTCGCTATTGGAGTTATAGATTCCTCTTTGTGTTTTACTGTCTCTGTTAAAACATATCGACGAATAGAATATCGCACTAGACAAATTCTGGACAGCTCGATCGAATGGGCAAATTGACACGTAAAATTGCGATTTAAAAAACATTTCGTGTGTAACGGGATACAAACCGACACTTTCCGTCGATTCTTGGAATCGCACGGGAGACTTAGTGAGCCGTATTTATTTGGGCTGATTCCAGCTACACGTATCAAGGGCAAAATTGTAATCATTTGCTGAAACACCAGAGAAAATGTTCCTGACGACCCACAGGAGAGAAACCCAGTATAATTGAAACCACAACGTCGTCGTCACATGGTATCCAATGCTTACGTGTTTCACGTAAGCCGTTACTTCGAAAATACTCTGCTGGTCATTGAAGATGTGGCACCGGAAAGGATAACAAATACGGAAATTTTACTAGAAGTGCGTGTGCAGTACAGTACGAAGAAGATGTGACTAAATTTGTAGGTGATTTGAGGGTATACAGAGGGCAAAAGTTAGTGCACAGTTGCCAGCTCCGGCAGCAACAAGCGCTGCTGTAAAAATTACGGGATGTATGAACCAGAAGTTATTGTGTCGTGTGTCCGAAGTCACCCGACACCATCACACCATGTGCTGGGCAGATATGGCAGAACGAATGCAATGTAGCACATTCGTTCTGCTTAGAGGCTCCACACACGGATGTGTCCGTCGTGACGATGCACGTAGAACCAGAACACGTCTGAAAACGACACGGCGCCACTCCAGTGTCCAGGGTTGCCTTTGTGCGAGCCGCTGTTGGAGTGCTTCTTGTCTACTGCTGCGTGAATGGAAGCCGCAACAAAGTTCACCATTCTGACAGCTCGCGGTGCTCCAGATTAAGGTTGTTGTTAAAATATCTATGTATCGATATGACGGCATCACCCACAAGAAACATCGACATGTGTCGGCGTAATTTCTTTCACGATATGTCGATATATCTATATGAAAGTGGCAATATCGAGTGCTGATATTTTTATTTATATTGTATCTTTTTGCAATTTTCAATAGATATTTGAAATTGTTCTTTTGAAATTGTAGTAGAAGATAATTTTACTTTCACTGTGTGTAGGAATATTACTGCCTTTAAGCTTTCATCATCTCCAGTCTCTCGCTATGACTGAGTGAAGCCAGTGTAGGTGGAACAAAAGAAGCCCGATTGCACTGGGGGTGGCTGTGTGATTGGAATAGCAAGGTTTCTGATGTGAAGAAATAGCACACCAGTTGCGTTAAACAACAATTTTTTCACGTCATTAATGTGCTATTTCTTCATATCAGCATTCTTCAAGAAGAGTTGCTGAAATTGATGAACAAAAATCTAAATGACTTTGCGGCGGGTGGAGACGAGTGATGGGAAATACGTAATCGGCGCTCTTCGCTAACAACAGAAACAACAACGTTTAGCATCACTGAACAATTCTCACACATAAGCTTGAAAAAAGTTTATTTCGGCAAGTAGCCAATGTCAAATTAAGAAAATAAGGTATGAGGGGTTAAGTAGGAATGAAATACTGCATGACAGTGCACCATGTACATAGTTGTTAATTAACAGCACAGCAGTCGACCAAAAAGTACTGTAATACAAGTTTTTCATCTGCAAAAAGTCCCATTATTAACTTACAAATTTTCAAACTAAGTATTTTTCTTTCAATTCTTGCTCTAAGAGGGATAGGCAGGCTGCTAACTTGTTGAAGTTCAGAATATCTAATAATAAATCAATACTTGAATATACAACTCTAAAATCAGAATTATATTTACAATGTGCAGGTGATATTTTTATAGGCCGATATGTCGACAGCCGGCCGGTGTGGCCGAGTGGTTCTAGGCGCTTTAGCCTGGAACCACACGCCGGCCGGAGTGGTCGTGCGGTTCTAGGCGCTACAGTCTGGAATCGAGCGACCGCTACGGTCGCAGGTTCGAATCCTGCCTCGGGCATGGATGTGTGTGATGTCCTTAGGTTAGTTAGGTTTAACTAGTTCTAAGTTATAGGCGACTGATTACCTCAGAAGTTAAGTCGCATAGTGCTCAGAGCCATTTGAACCATTTTTGGAACCACACGACCGGTTCGGTCGCAGGTTCGAATCCTGCCTTGGGCATGGACGTGTGTCATGTCCTAAGGTTAGTTATATTTAAGTAATTTTAAGTTCTAAGGGACTAATGACCTCAGATGGTAAGTCCCATAGTGCTCAGAGCCATTTGAACCATTTGATATATCGATATTGTTTCCTTCCATAAATCGATACTCTTTATCGATTTATTAAGGTCCTTCAGTGACACTTTTTAAATATCGGTACATCAGATACGCGATGTTTTTTTGGAATATCGACAGTCCTACTCCAGACAGAGCGAGGTGGCGCAGTGGTTAGCACACTGAACTCGCATTCGGGAGGACGACGGTTCAAACTCGTCTCCGGCCATCCTGATTTAGGTTTTCCGTGATTTCCCTCAATTGTTTCAGGCAAATACCGGGATGGTTCCTTTGAAGGGGCACGATCGATTTCCTTCCCCATCCTTCTATAATCCGAGCTTGAGCTCAGTCTCTAATGACCTCGTTGTCGACGGGACATTAAACACCAGTCTGCTACTCCTCTTCCTACTCCAGACATCGTCCCAATGTCCGTGTCGATGTAAACAACAATATGGGAATTGTGAGTCCGCCTTGATGCAAAATACTTTCGTTATTTATTTACTTATTCCCCAAACTAGTTCCAGCGCAAATATCGCCATCTTCAGTGGGTTCTTTGAATCTAAAACAAGCAGAAAATAGCATAGTCAATATACACTGTAAAACATTATTATATGTGTACTGTTTGTTTTTTAATATTGTTTTCTGTGAATAGTTTCATAACACATTATTTATTATACGTTAGAGTATGATTTCATTTTTCGACATACATCAAGTCGTCTGCAACTGTATGAGCTGCTATTGTTACAATATATTCCACAGCTAATAAAACTATCAGTAGTGGGGCTAAATACTTCCTATTACATGTTTAAGTAACAGCGATTTATAGTTACGTAATTCAGAGTTACACCACTATTCAGTATGTTTATCATTAGCCTCACGGAAGGTTGGGAGATTGGAGTGCACTCTCACTTCTGATTCAGTGACATGCCGCTTAATGTTCTTAGGGAAGATGATCTTTATTACGATCTGACTTCATACATCATGAGCAAATGGTGGACAGTAGTTAACGCTCTTGCTTGTGTGCTGTAGTGAAGGAATAGTGGTGAGCTTTACCTGCATTCAAAGGAATAGGTGTCAATTTAAACGACTGCAGTAAAAGCGTACGGCGACTGAAGTCGGAGGGAAGCGCGTTTTTTTCTGTAGAACCTGGGTGAAAAAAATTTACAGACTGCCAAGTTCCGCGGCATCATTGTGCAGACACGTTTGGATGGCGCCAGCCAGTCGCCAGTCGCGTCCAGGTAGGCTGACTAGCACTGAAGAAATGCCGCTGCAATGGCCAAAGCATTGAAGACCAGAAATAAAGCAGAGGATGGGTCCTTGTTAGGCAGGAAGTTGATGAGATGGCTGTGAGCGTTCTGCGAATTTCTGTGGGACAGGCCACTGGCGCCCAGGTGTCCAGACTCTGTTTAGAAAAACGTATTTGTGAAGGCACAACACTTTTAACGAGTTTATGGCTGATCTTTGGAAACTTCGAAATGGATGTGACATGGGAGATAAGTCTTTTTTAAGGAGGGTTGTGGTCCAATCCTGGTCATGTAGTTAGCAAAAATTATGGCATGAACACATGGAAAAGAGGCTGCAAAGCTGAGTCTTTTGTTCTTTTCTCTCAGTTACCCTTAAAGCCTCTGATTGGTGAAATCGGTGTATGCTGAGCAAGGAGCAGTCTCCCATCCTCATATGCGGTGCTCCAGCTCGTGATTGGCTTGTGCTTAAGTGGGAACAGTCTAAGATGTAAATGGGTTTTCCTACCGAGCTTGCGAGGAAAGTGAAGAGAAAGAGAAGATGTCACTCTTGTACTGGCACTTCGCTAGTAAAGAACTGCAGGTCTCTACCTAAATGGTGAGACTTGTGTCCTTTGGTAGTGTGCCACTTAGAGCTTGTGCCAATCACCTTCTGCACTGTCCAAGGTACTGCTTCTAGCATCACCCCCACAACGAGTGACGCATGGGTGTACTTATTTGCGCCGGCCGGAGTGGCCGAGCGGTTCTAGGCGCTACAGTCTGGAACCGCGCGACCGCTACGGTCGCAGGTTCGAATCCTGCCTCAGGCATGGCTGTGTGTGACGTCCTTAGGTTAGTTAGGTTTAAGTAGTTCTAAGTTCTAGGGGACTGATGACCTCAGAAGTTAAGTCCCATAGTACTCAGAGCCATTTGAACCATTTTTTTTCTTTTTTGTACTTATTTGCCTTGAGTCGTCTGTCTAAACATTTGACATATTCCGTCACGCATGGTCATGGGATGGAGCCAAATTGGTTTGGCAGACCAGCAAACGGGTCCACCTTCACACTGGAATCCTCTTGTGTTTCAGAGGCTCATAGGGAAGTACCTGCGTTCCGAATTAGCCGAACACGAGACTGTGTACTTGCATTTTTTGGGCGCGTGCCATTAATAACAGATTGCTGCCATCCATGACTTCAGGCGCCGAATGCATTGTGGTGTGCCGCCCTGACCAGCGGAAGGGTAAAGTATATTGCTACGGCGTAGGGCTCCAGTATATGTTTCTCAGCACCCTTTTCTTTCGAAGCATTTTTGTTTTTTTTTGTATAGTAGAGTATAGATGCTTGATTGTGGCGTAGTTTTTGTGCCATACCCCGGATTCATGTGTATGAAGTCAAATAAAGCGATTAGTGTTCTGGTTAGTGTAGTGTTTCGATCTCAAGCTGATAACTTTGTCCACCATAGTCCCCATATCAGTGAAAGCGTTTGTCAAATAAAAATTGTTTGTGTGGCGTTTCTTTAGCCATTTTTGTCTTGTGATGTTAAGAATGAATAAATCTTTTGTTATTTAGATCGCAACTCCTTCCTGTGTTCTGATTAACAGCACCTTGCCATTTTTATTAAAGTCTAGATTATAAAAGAAAGTAGGAAATTTACAAAGTAGCCTTCAGTTCGTGCTACAACAACCCAGTTTTCTGTCATTTTATACCAACAGATACTATATACTTTTACTTACATCTCCAAAACTTCACAGTACTTTTACCAAGTAATGAGTGTAGTACTGTTTCACAAAAGGGATAAGAATTCTGTGATCGTTTTTACTAGTTACATGTAAGATCGTAGTTACATAGGTAGTCTTAGCAGGCATCATCAATCCAACACTTGTTATTACACATACTCCTATCAAAACAACTTTGTGACTGATTACAGTGTCCCGTAGCAGTGTTGCGGCGTGCAGAACCTACAGAACAGGCAATACTGCGAGCTTGTGGCGTTCGAGAGAGAACTACAACTGTCTGGTGTCTGGCCCCTACCACTGGGCTGCCTGAATCGTCAAACAAAGGTATTTTTATCCAAGTGTAGTACATTTGTAGAAGTTCCAGTTCGTAAGGCAGCCTTTTTGGGTTGCGTACAGCTCATAACAGCTTTATTTGACTTCATACACATGAATTCGGGGTATGGCACAAAAACTACGCCACAATCAAGCATCTATACTCTACTATACAAAAAAAAAATGCTTCGAAAGAAAAGGGTGCTGAGAAACATATATTGGAGCCCTACGCCGTAGCAATATACTTTACCCTTCCGCTGGTCAGGGCGGCACACCACAATGCATTCGGCATGCATTGAGATGACTCTCTGAGAATGTAAGTAGGCAAGCGTAGTTGACTGGAACTACTGATAGCTATTTCATTTCGGGGACATTGCCTGCTCAAGACATACTCGCTGTTCGAGGACATTGACGCCTCGGAGTCCTTTTCTTTTTTTTTTTTTTTCTGCAACAAGCGTATCATAGCGATCCTATACAAATATTTGGAAGCACACAGAGCTCTGCATTTATAAAGACGGATGTCAGCTCAAAACAAGTACACCTTTTTCTTCTATAATATTTCTTGTGTACTACATTTTCCCCCCAGTATACAGGAAATTGTTCTGATGAATTCTGTGAAGCAACTCCGTTAATAGGTATCAGAATACCTGTGTGCGACATAATTGAGCTGTTTTTGACTAGTAGTTCCAGCACTCGTCTTGGTCGAAGCAATTCTTTAACTGTAAACAGCCTATTCATCGATGAACCACTGACACTAAGTCACTAAACAAATACATCTGTCCATCTTAGTTTCTGTCTTCCAACTGGACGGCCTCGAAGTTCTTTGGACAACGTTTCCTGCTTGACAGTTCACTTAAGCTGTCCACCCAAAGGACGTGTTTCTCATCTTCAAGCACCTCAAACACGGTTTCCTTTATTGCTGGCGCACGCTCAGAAACCAGCTGGTACCTCACACGGAACGTGCTCCACATTGTGAGTTGCTACCCCAGTGCTCTCCAGAGGCGGTTGATGGCTGTATCTGGCGCACGTACCACACAGTTTGTTTACGAAATTGCTACGGAACATTACAACACACATTTAACTTCTTTGGTGATAATACTCAGTAAATGCCTGAAGATGGCCTTGTAAGCCGAAAACCGGTTAGCAATAAAAATAATATTGTAGAACAAAAGCAAACTGGTGCTTTTCATTTATTATTATAATGTTGCTCTACCAAGAACCGACGGAAGATTCTGTTAATATGATTACAACACACATTTGCCCGTGGTCCATAAGCTGCCCACGTTGTTGGGTCTGTAGTGCACATAAATAAAAATATCGATGTCTATGAACATTATCTTTCTTTCTTTCGCTTAACGTTAATCCAGCCTAGTACAGGGTCCGCTGTGCTAAAGATTGTGACATTTTACTTTTCCTTAACTTTGGGGACGGTTGCAGTTTCTTACAATTACGTACGGAAAGGAACTCGCGTGCGCCACTTGGCTGTCCATTGTGTAAACTTTGTTCTGAATGTGATCGTATTTTAACAGTTTGTCAACCGCATTTTCTGAGGTGGAAATTGGGGACGAGCCCTTAACTGCCTAAACGAGCGTGGGAAACACCACAGTGACGCTAGCTGGCGCACCTGCCACGGTCGTTAATCCACCGCGAGGATTCGATTCTGTTTCGGCTCACTTCCCGTTTCGCAAGCAAGCGCTGTGCGCTATACGAGCAGGTACCCAGGAACGTGATATGTACCAAAAAATCTGTGGCCAGATAACAAGGACATCAGCTTTTAAAATTTCTATGAAAATAATGTGGTGCAAATTAACAGCAATCCTACATTTAGGATTAAAATTATTTCTTCATTCCCTCTCTTTAATAATATCCTAAGGGCATTTTTACTAGATTACTGCTTCAGTTCAGTAGCATAATTTTTCGAACTGGTATAAGATAAGAGACTTAAAGTGTAAGACCTCCTACTGCCAGTAGTGCACACTCTTTTGTCGATAAAGTCAAAAACCATTTACGTAGCCCAATGTTATTTTTAAATTTTCTGTACATCGTTTGCATGTGTGTGCATGTATCTCACAATTTGTAAAGGTTTTTGGATGAATAAATAAGTACTGAATTTGTGGTATCATCCAGAGATCACGGTATCACATCAGCGTTGGCAATGCACATGGATACCACAGATGTTAGTGAGGTCTCGCTGCAATCTGCTTCGTCGAATGGGAGAGGCTGGAGAAAACACGGCCTCTCTCTCAGCGCAACGGCGCCCTCGCACGGAGTTCAATATAGCGCCGAGTACGGAAGCACTCTGGCTATGTTCATGTCCTCAGTCGAAGCAGCCAACATAATCGAGAAGGACTAAAGAGCTATTCTAGTCTCACACGGAAATGTACTTTTGAAATTGTTGAACATTTTATTTCAAGAGAAGAGTGTCACTTAAATGCATCTAATGGTACTTCAACAGTAAGTGATAGTTGTAAATTATCAGGCATTCCTGTGGCAAACGACTCTATCAAGTTAATTAAATCTTTTTATAATTCATGTAATTAAATGACCTAATATTTCATCTATTATAGCTCCAACGAGTCACTTCCCAAATCAATCAAAGAAACTACAGTTATGGCCAAATGATTGTTGTTTCCTTTAGATATAACAGAACTGCAAGTGAATCAGGTAGATAATCTTGTAATTAATTTAGATAATCTTGCAATTAACTGGCCCATGTTCCCTGGCACGTTCAGACGAGTTAACAAACGCATTCCTCAACGGAGAATGCTCCTATATAAACATATTATCGAATATGAAGGAACATACGTCTATTACATTGGTAAGAAAGTCCCCGAATCTTTTAGAAAACCTGAAGGTGAGTGAAGAAATATACTGAAAAGCAGGGCACAAACGTGGAACACTTTACGTTCCAGCACGTGTCTCTACATACTACACTACAGTCAATTTCTTCTGAATTAAGTGCCTCGTCCTCCAAGAACATTGGCGTTCAGTAGCATGATCTGTTTGAGTTCATTCCAAACGACCGGCTGAACATCTTTAGCCAGATTAATATTTTGCGTCCAGGACCACGTCTGCAGTCAGTCATTCTTCGAAGTATTAGTTGCAACAGCTTGTATTTGTTATTGCGCATTATACGGTCAAAGTATTCGACTTTTCGTCTCTTGATGGTATTGAGAATTTCTAAAACTTAGCTTCTAGGCCGCATTGCTGCCACATTCGTGACTATCTTTCCACGGAATCCTTAATATCCTTCGGGCGCCCATATTTAAAATGCCTCCAATTTCTTACCTGAGACTGCGGTCTCCATGCCTCAACTTCATAGAGTAGGGTTCTGAGCACCTACAACCGAGGTAGACGAGCGTGAAGCGTAATACTTCTGTCATGGCTAGTCAGAGTTTCTTCATTTTCTGGAAACAGCTTCTGTCTGTTCAATTCTATAGCCAATTTCTTGGCGGAAGTCTCAGTTATCGTTGATTTGACACATCAAGTAGTCATATGATGAAACTTTTTCAATCTTATAATTACATCATGCAAGAGTACCCTTATTTTCATCTTTGTTTCTGATGACAACAATCCATTTTGACTTCTCGACGTATAAATGTGACCCCGTGATATCGTACTCTTCAGTAACAGTTTTTAGTATTTCTTGCATATTTTACAGTCTGGTTGCAAGTAACAGTGTCATCAGCATATTCGATGTTATTGGTGATAACACTATTTACCACCATTTCATGATACTTTCTTTTCTATCATACTCGGCGTAACATGCACTTCCAGCATTGTTCTTTTCTATCATACTCGACGTAACATGCACTTCCAGCAGTGACTGACAGCGGAGATCACGAGGTGAATTAATAACTAACACAATCCCAGAGCATAGCCGAATCGTCTACGTTGAGGTAAAAAAAACTAATGCATTACTTCTTAATATCGTGTCAGCCCTCCTTTTGCCCGGCGAAGCCTAGCAACTCGATCTGGAATGTACTCAACGAGTCGTTGAAAGTCCCCCGCAGAAATACAGAGCGATGCTGTGTCTGCAGCCGTCCATAACTGAGAAAATGTTGCCGGAGCCGGACTTTGTGCGCGAACTGACCTCTAGATTACGACCCATAAATGTTCGATGGGATTCATGACGGGCGATTTGTGTGGCCAAATCGTTCGCTCGAACAGTTCCTCAAAAACATCTCAACAATTGTAGCTCGGTGACAACGCGCATTGTCATCCACAAAAATTTCATCGTTGTTTGCTTCAAACGTTCTCTATGTAGCCGAACATAGCCATTTACAGTCAATGATCGGTTCATCCGGATCAGAGGGCCCATTCAATTCCATGTAAACACAGCCCACACCATTATGGAGCCACCACCAGCTTGCACAGTGCCTTGTCGACAACTTGGATCCATGGCTCCGTGGGGTCTGTAGCACGCAGGACATTACCATCAGCTCTTCCAGACTGAAATTGGACTAATCTGATCACACCACGGTTTACCAGTCATCTAAGGTCGAACCGATATGGTCACGAGCCCAGGAGAGGTGCTGCAAACAGTGTCGTGCTATTAGCAAAGACACTCGCCTATGTCGTCTGCTGCCATAACTCATTACAGCCAAATTTCGTCGCACTGACCTAACAGATTCGTTCGTCGTAGGTCCCACACTGCTTGCCGCGATTATTTCACGCATTGTTTCGTTTGTCTGTTAGCACTGATAACTCTACGCAAACGCCGCTGTTCTCGGGCGTTAAATGTAAGCCGTCGGCCACTGCGTTGTCCGTGGTGAGAGACAATGCCTGAAATACGCTATTCTCAGCACAATCTTGACACTGTGTCCTTCAGAATATTGAATTGCCAAACGATTTTCGAAATGGAATGTCCCGTGCGTCTAGCTCCAACTACCATACTACGTCTGTTAATTCCCGTCGGGCATCCATAATCACGACGGAAAGCTTTTCACATCAATTACCTGAGTACAAATGATGGCTCGGCCAATGCTCTGCCCTTTTATACCTTGTGTACGCGACACTACCGCCATCTGTAAAAGTGCATAGCACTATCCCATGACATTTGTCACCTCAGTGCATAGCCTCTGATAAGTCAGTTTCTTTTACCAAAAGATTTAACATTCCTGATCGCTTCCATGTACAAGTAAACCATGGTGTAAGGTACCAAATATATTATTCTGTGCATTGTCTTCAATATCGATAAGCTCTGGGGGACAATATATCATACTATATAAGGATTCTCAGTGAGCTCATTCTAGCAAGTGGTTATTAAGGACCAGTCATAATAATTAGTGTCACATTTAGCACTTCAGCTACTATGATACTGTTGTGGGTTGGCAGGGGATCCAACACCGTTTTACTAGAGGAAGCCGAAAGGCACGCGTTTTAGCTCACGCATGCTGGCGTGAGGTCTGGAACAGGACAAGGAAATTAGAATTTAGAAAAACGGACGTAGATGGTGGAATATTTAACTTTAATCCATTAATGAAGAACGTCGGTCGTGACGGTACATTATTACAGTATCAATAGTAACTGGTACTGGCGCCCTGCTAGGTCGTAGCAAATGACGTAGCTGAAGGCTATGCTAACTATCGTCTCGGCAAATGAGAGCGTATTTTGTCAGTGAACCATCGCTAGCAAAGTCGGTTGTACAACTGGGGCGAGTGCTAGGAAGTCTCTCTAGACCTGCCGTGTGGCGGCGCTCGGTCTGCAATCACTAATAGTGGCGACACGCGGGTCCGACATATACTAACGGACCGCGGCCGATTTAAAGGCTACCACCTAGCAAGTGTGGTGTCTGGCGGTGACACCACAGATACAATGGTCGATTCGGTACTTGTTTGTCCAAACGCTGCTTTTATTTTTTTACTAACCTCCGTCCGCGACACAAACAGTAATTAAAAATAGTTTCATACAATGTTAGTGCATCCTTTATCAGGTCTGAGAATTGTTACGTGCTATTTGAAGTGCGCGGAAAAACCTCCGATGTACAAAAATCCTATGGCAACCTATGCAGGGGAACTGCATTACGATGTATTGGTCATCGATGACTTTTACAAATTTTGGAAACTGCCAGTGCATGCATCTGTGACAATCCAGCGAAAAGTCCTAATCACAAAACGTTAATTAGGCAATGTCAAAAAACTATACTATCCAACGGCGCGTACGTAAGGCATCAGCGACTAGCGCGGGACTGCGGTGAACACTCGTCAGATGGTGGCCGCACCTCACGTGCTTGCCGAGGTGCAGGCGCCAGTCACGGCAGTCGCCTGGAGCCAGCCTATCCCTGACGTGTGCTCTCTGCCGATTCTCGGGCTAGGAGGAAATCACAGTTCCCGTGAGACACTAAACCTTCCACCAAGAAGATCTCGGAAAATATTTTCAGAATAGATGTTTAAAGGTAATGGGGTGAGAATGCAGTCCTGGCGAACACTTCCCATAATCGATACTCCTTCTGACAGTTGACCATCGTTTTCAGTACCGATTTTAGTATAATTGGATATCATCACCGTGCAGCCCCAGTTCACCTACACTATGTGATCAAAAGTATCCAGACACCCCAAAAACATACGGTTTTCATATTAGGTGCATTGTGCCACTGCCAGGTGTTCCATATCAGCGACTCCAGTAGTCATTAGACAATTAGACATCGTGAGAGAGCAGAATGGGGCGCTCGGCGGAAATCACGGACTTCGAACGTGGTGAGGTGGTTGAGTGTCACTTCTGTCATATGTCCGTACACAAGGTTTCCACACTCCTAAACATCCCTAGGCCCACTGTTTCCGATGTGATATTGTCATAGTGAACTGGAAACGTGAAGGGACATGTACAGCACAAAAGCGTACAGGCCGACCTCATCTGTTGACTGACAGAGAGCCATCCCTGGAAAAACTCTACCATCTGGTGAGCAAGATGTATGAGACAGGCGAAATGCCCTCAGACTTCAAGAAGAATATAATAATTCCAATCCCAAAGAAAGCAGGTGTTGACAGGTGTGAAAATTATCGAACTATCAGTTTAATAAGTCGCAGTTGCAAAATACTGACGCGAATTCTTTACAGACGAATGGAAAAACTGGTAGAAGCCCTCGGGGAAGATCAGTTTGGGTTCTGGAAAAATGTTGGAACACGTGAAGCAATACTGATCCTACGATTTACCCTAGAAGATAAATTAAGGAAAGGCAAATCTACGTTTCTAGCTTTTGTAGACTTTGAGAAAGCTTCTGACAGTGTTGACAGGAATACTCTCTTTCAAATTCTGAAGGTGGAAGGCGTCAAATACAGGAAGCAAAAAGCTATTTACAATTTGTACAGAAATCAGATGGCAGTCATAATAGTCGAGGGGCATGAAAGGAAAGCAGCGGTTGGGAAGGGAGTCAAACAGGGTTGTAGCCTATCCCCAATGTTATTCAATCTGTACATTGAGCAAGCAGTAAAGGAAACAAAAAGAAAAATTGGGAGTAGGAATTAAGATCCATGGAGAAGGAACAAAAACTTTGAAGTTTGCGGTTGACATTGTAATTATGTCAGAGATACCGAAGGACCTAGAAGAGCAGTCGACCGGAACGGACAGAGTCTTCAAAGGAGGATATAAGATGAACATCAGAAAAGCAAAACGAGGATAATGGAATGTAGTCTAATTAAATCAGATGATGCTAAGGGAATTAGATTAGGAAATGAGGCACTTAAAGTAGTAGATGACTTTTGCTATTTAGGGAGAAAATAACTGAGGATGGTCGAAGTAGAGAGGATATAATATGCAGACTGGCAATGGCAAGAAAAGCGTTTCTGAAGAAGAGGAATTTGGTAACATCGAGTATAGATTTAAATGACAGGAAGTATTTTCTGAAAGTATTTGTACGGAGTGTAGCAATGTATGGATGTGAAACATGGACGATTAGTAGTTTAGAGAAGAAGAGAATAGAAGCTTTCGAAATGTGGTGCTACAGAAGAATGCTGAAATTTAGATGGGCAGATCATGTAACTAATCAGGAGGTACTGAATAGAATTGGGGAGAAGGGGAATTTGTGGCACAACTTGACTAGAAGAAGGGATTGGTTGGTGGGCCATGTTCTGGGTCATCATCGCATCACCAAGATAGTACTGGAGGGCAGTGTGGAGTGTAAAAATCGAAGATGGAGACCAAGAGATGAATACATTAAGCAGATTCAGAAGGATGTAAGGTGCAGTAGTTACTTGGAGATGAAGAAGCTTGCACAGGATAGAGTAGCATGGAGAGCTGCATCAAACCAATCTCTGGACTGAAGACCGCAACAACAACAACCTACCTGAACGTCCTCACGGTTTGTAACTCCCAAGGAGTTCACATTCGGGCTTAATGGTGCGAACCTTGTGATCTCTATGGCGCGCCATTTTTCATTCTGTGGTCGTGGTCCAAGCTGTAGTTTGTTTGAACATTTCTTGATTGTTGGCAATGCCCATTTTGTGATGTGTTATACATACATCCCATAGAGTGTTGATCTCTGCACCTCCCGAAGACTCATTTACTGTCGCCCTCCTGGTACACCTGGTCAGTCCGTAGCAGCCTATATTTTCCCTTTCATTGCTATTAACCCCACACATTCAAATGAGCCTTACTAAAAACTGAACTTGTGACCTCGCACTCAAGGGGTTCCTTTATGCACTATGTAATCAAAAGTATCCGGACACCTGACTGAAAATGACTTACAAGTGCGTGGCGCCCTCGTCGGTAATGCTGGAATTCAATATGGTGTTGGCCCAGATCTGTGCCTCTTACACTTTACGACCCTCTTCAACTGTCGGCGGTCTCTGTCAGTCAACAGATGAGGTCGGCCTGTATGCTTTTGTGCTGTACGTGTCTCTTCATGTACGAGGGCAGTTCAACAAGTAATGCAACACATTTTTTTCTCGGCCAATTTTGGTTGAAAAAACCGGAAATTTCTTGTGGAATGTTTTCAAACATTCCCGCTTCGTCTCGTATAGTTTCATTGACTTCCGAAAGGTGGCAGCGCTGTATGGAGCTGTTAAAATGGCGTCTGTAACGGATGTGCGTTGCAAACAACGGGCAGTGATCGAGTTTCTTTTGGCGGAAAACCAGGGCATCTCAGATATTCATAGGCGCTTGCAGAATGTCTACGGTGATCTGGCAGTGGACAAAAGCACGGTGAGTCGTTGGGCAAAGCGTGTGTCATCATCGCCGCAAGGTCAAGCAAGACTGTCTGATCTCCCGCGTGCGGGCCGGCCGTGCACAGCTGTGACTCCTGCAATGGCGGAGCGTGCGAACACACTCGTTCGAGATGATCGACGAATCACCATCAAACAACTCAGTGCTCAACTTGACATCTCTGTTGGTAGTGCTGTCACAATTGTTCACCAGTTGGGATATTCAAAGGTTTGTTCCCGCTGGGTCCCTCGTTGTCTAACCGAACACCATAAAGAGCAAAGGAGAACCATCTGTGCGGAATTGCTTGCTCGTCATATGGCTGAGGGTGACAATTTCTTGTCAAAGATTGTTACAGGCGATGAAACATGGGTTCATCACTTCGAACCTGAAACAAAACGGCAATCAATGGAGTGGCGCCACACCCACTCCCCTACCAAGAAAAAGTTTAAAGCCATACCCTCAGCCGGTAAAGTCATGGTTACAGTCTTCTGGGACGCTGAAGGGGTTATTCTGTTCGATGTCCTTCCCCATGGTCAAACGATCAACTCTGAAGTGTATTGTGCTACTCTTCAGAAATTGAAGAAACGACTTCAGCGTGTTCGTAGGCACAAAAATCTGAACGAACTTCTCCTTCTTCATGACAACGCAAGACCTCACACAAGTCTTCGCACCCGAGAGGAGCTCACAAAACTTCAGTGGACTGTTCTTCCTCATGCACCCTACAGCCCCGATCTCGCAACGTCGGATTTCCATATGTTTGGCCCAATGAAGGACGCAATCCGTGGGAGGCACTACGCGGATGATGAAGAAGTTATTGATGCAGTACGACGTTGGCTCCGACATCGATCAGTGGAATGGTACCGTGCAGGCATACAGGCCCCCATTTCAAGGTGGCGTAAGGCCGTAGCATTGAATGGAGATTACGATGAAAAATAGTGTTGTGTAGCTAAAAGATTGGGGAATAACCTGGTGTATTTCAATGCTGAATAAAACAACCCCTGTTTCAGAAAAAAAATGTGTTGCATTACTTATTGAACTGCCCTCGTATTTCTCATGGAATGTTGTCTACTCCCGGGGCCTTGTTTTGACTTATATCTTTCAGTGCTCTGTCAAATCCTTAACGCAGTATCATATCTCCCATTTCATCTTCACCCACGTTCTCTTCCATTTCCATAATATTGCCCTCCAGTACACTGCCCTTGTACTGATCCTCTATATACTTCTTCCACCTTTCTGCTTTCCCTTCTTTGCTTAGAACTGGTTTTCCATCCGAGCTCTTGATATTCATATAAGTGGTTCTCTTTCCTCCAACGGTCTCTTTAACTTTCCTGTAGGCAGTATCTATCTTACCCCTGGTGATATATGCCTCTACATCCTTACATTTTTCCTCTACCTATCCTTGCTTAGCCATTTTGCACCTCCTGTCGATCTCATTCTTGAGACGTTTGTATTCATTTTTGCATGCTTCTTTTGCTGCATTTTTATATTTTCTCCTTTCATCAATTAAATTCAATACCTCTTCTGTTACCCAAGGATATCTACTAGCACTCGTCTTGTTACCTACTTGATCCTCTGCTGCCTTCACTATTTCATCTCTCATAGCTATCCATTCTTCTTCTACTGTATTTCTTCCCCCTATTTTTTGTCAATCGTTCTCTTATGCTCTCTCTGAAACTCTTTACAACCTGTGGTTCTTTCAGTTTATCCAGATGCCATCTCCTTAAATCCCCACATTTTTGCAGTTTCTTCAGTTTTAACCTACATTTCATGATCAACAGCTTGTAGTCGGAGTCCACATCAGCCTCTGGAAATGTCTTACAATTTAAAACCTGGCTCATAAATCTCTGTTACCATTATATAATCTATATGAAACCTTCCAGTGTGTCCAGGCCTCTTCCACGTATGCAACCTTCTTTCATGATTCTTAAACCAAGTGTTACCTATGATTAAGTTATTCTCTGTGCAAATTTATACCAGGCAGCTAAATCTTTCATTCCATACCCCCATTCCATATTGACCTACAACTTTTCCTTCTCTTTCTTTTCCTACTATCGAATTCCAGTCGCCCATGACTATTAAATTTTCGTCTCCCTTCACTATCTGAGTAATTTCTTTTATCTCATTATAAATTTCTTCAATATCTTCGTCATCTGCGGACCTAGTTGGCATATATACTTGTACTACTGTGGTAGGCGTGGGCTTCGTGTCTGTCTTGGCTACAGTAACGCGTTCATTATGCTCTTCGTAGTAGCTTTAACGCGCTCCTATTTTTTTATTCATTATTAAACCTACTCCTATTTCATTTGGTATTTATTCCCTGTATTCACCTGACCAGAAGTCATGTTCCTCCTGCCACCGAACTTCACTAATTCCCACTATATCTAACTTCAATCAATCCCTTTTCCTTTTTAAATTTTCTAACCTACACGCCCGATTAAGGGACCTGACATTCTACGCTACGATCCGTAGAACTCCTGTTTTGTTTCTCCTGATAACGACAGCCTTCTGAGTAATCCCCGCCCGGAGATCCGAATGGGGGACTATTTTACCTCCGAAATATTTTACCCAAGAGGACGCCATCATCATTTAACCATGTAGTAAAGCTGCATGCCCTCGGGAAGTGTTACGACTGTTATTTACAACAATTTGTACCAAAAGCGGTGGGTTAACAAATCCTTTGGGCGCCAGTTCGTTGATACGACATAATTTCATAGCAAGCAAATTATTTAATTTCCCGTCGTTTCATTGTAGCAGTACGTATCAAAAACTACGTGTTTTCTAGAGGTCCTCAATATGCCACTGCCTTGAAACAGCATACATTCATAATACCCGAATTATAAAAATTACCAAATACGGGCTTCGAATACAAACAACGTAATTCAGTATGGTGCCTCCTAGGTTTTGTTTGTGACGTAAATACGATCTCGCTTTTAACTGACCAACCTCCTACCTACGAAGCAAAATTGTCATGTGATAGATACCGCTTTTCACCCTTGAAATTTCTTCGGAACGTGAAATTCCAAGTTCTGACGTCACAGAACTCGACGAGCTCCGCGTCCATGTTCGGTTCCGCGTCTCGTGTAACAATGGAATTTGAGTGATACATTTCACGCGATGTTTGTTGCAAATGAAAGACTTCTGTGGCGTTGTTAACTGGGAGACTAAAAGATTTCTCGGTCTTTTTGCCATCACGTTTTTTGTATCTTGTGTCATGAATGTACGAGTATTTATTAAGAGTAGACGCATGTTTAACCTACAGTCGCAGTTTATTTATTTTGTCGACTGTCTATCTCCTACACAGTACCAACTTCAACCCATCCTATGATCGAAAAATTTGGTTACATAGCATGGACAGTTATGCAAGAGCAATTTACAAAAGTATTATATTCTATGACAGCAAACGTATGTTACAGAGTGAACCTTAAAATATATAGGTAGCCTCTTACTCCTCTTCACACTGACTTCCCGAGTAGGTGTGTCAAACACTAAAAGAATATCTCAATATTAACCTTTAAGTGGATGTAAATTGCGGCATGCACTAATGAGAGTGTCCCTATTTTTTCTTCCCTTCGTCTGCTCCCTTCCCTCACCTTCTCTACCCATACCGTGATATAACATATACAATATTACTGTGTCCAGAAGGATGGTATTTAGTTTAATATATTCTATTGTTTACTGTGTTTTAAATGGTTGTCACAAAATGGATTTTGAGATGGTAGGGTACCTAGCACCACGATATTTTAATGTACTTGACTTACTGATTTAATTTAAGGATGCACAAAATGCACGAAGTAACCACGGACAAAACTGCTTCATCATTTATAGAAGTACAGCACCGCCTGGTTCAGAACAAAATAATTGGACTACAGAGCACGATCCAGCGCCGCTGAGAACCTTACCGTTCGCATCGACACTGCTTGGACACACAGGAAACTGGACATGTGGTCAAAGATCGTTAACTGACGGCTGCAAAGAAATACACAGACACAGTATGTCACTTTTCCCTCTGGACGCTTTATTCTTGTTAAATAAAAATAATTATGTATTTTTAATGTGTAATCCTATTATTTCGACGCTTGCTTAGTTAAAGAGTTATGGGGACATCGGGGTTGTTATAATGGTATAAATTGTATATTATGATAAATTGTAAACTTGCCTAAACACGTCTGCAATTTTGCTTCTAATGTTTGATAACAGTAGGGACTATTTTGTAATGTTTTTAATTTCTGATGTTATGTATTTTTAGCTGTCTTTTACATTGTGATATTTTTAAAAGTAATAAAAGGGAACTAAACTAAAATAAAATGAAATAGTGACATTCTTAGAACTTCTGATGGCAATTAAAATCTATTTAAAGCTCACTATTGATATCTTCTGCTCGTATTTGACACACGTACTTGGGAACCCAGTCTGATGACTGCTTGCCAGGAGTAAGAGTCTACCTACATATTTTAAGGTTCACTAATACCCTACGTTTGCTGCCATAAGGTATAATATTTTTGTAAATTGCTCTTCACCACTGTGCAGACTATATAATCGACTATTTTTATCACAGGATGGCCCGAAGATGGTACTGTGTACCAAAACCGGTACTTTTTCAGTGTTCGTATTCTGACTAACTGTTACACTGTGTAAATGGACTGCGATTAATAACAAAGTTGTCAACAAAACAAAACATAAATAAATTTATGGTTATAGAGGCAATGCTTTATGGTGTCAGTCGATTTCTGCATTTCATTCTCTTTCCGTCCCTAACACGCATTTCTTTTTTCCAAGTCTTTGGTGGAAATCCTCTTTTCCTTCTTTTTTTAGCATATTATACTGTTCAGCAAAGAAGTTCCTTAATTTAGTTACTAAAACAATATACACTCTTTCTCGAAGATAATTCGCCCCAGAATACAGATTTAATTTCATAGTTTTTGTACTGGCCGTATTTTTTAGGTAATAATGTTTTTGTGTGTGTTTGTGACAGTTTATGTACAATACAGAGAATTTTTGACTATTATAGATGTGGTGTCACATGTAGATACGACCCTACGGGCATTCCACACTGGTAAGAGAATTGAAAGTTTCTGTCTGACGCCGATAGCAGTTGTGTGGGATCCGGTAGACCCAAAGGAGCATGCCGACTGATACTGCCTCTAGCATCTCATCCCCTCTGCCGCTATGATGTAGGATGGCTAGCGGCAGCTGCTAATTCCACTAACACCTGGAGCCTTATCGCACCAACAACTTAGCTTGAACTTCGTACAGTGAGACTCTTCCTTGTCGACACTGATGTGCTAGACTCTGTTTCTTGCTGCATTATTTGTATTGAATATTCATACACTTGGGGAAATACATGTTAAGTAAACCTTCTGTTTGTTTTGTTGAATTGTTCGCTAATCACTTCTACTCCTGGCCAGCGTACCTCTCTGAAGTCCACCCCTCCTTATCATTGTGTATGAAGCTGTACACAACAACAGGTGCTAACGCAACGGGCAAGTAGAAGACAACGAAATAAGAAAATCATGCAAATAGAGACAGGTCCGGCAAAAAACGGTTCCCTCGTCATGCAGTATTACAATTTTGTATATGATCACCTCTGTTAAATTATCCTTGGATTATCACCTGTCGAGAGTGAAATGAGACATCAGGATGACAGGGGATTTGTTCAGCTATTTTTTTCTATTCCTGCACTGGGCAGCAGTACAAAAAAAATGGCTCTGAGCACTACGGGACTCAACATCTGAGGTCATCAGTCCCCTAGAACTTAGAACTAGTTAAACCTAACTAACCTAAAGACATCACACACATCCATGCCCGAGGCAGGATTTGAACCTGCGACCGTAGCGGTCTTGCGGTTCCAGACTGCAGCGCGGGCAGCAGTACATCAGCAACAGTTTGGTGAAGGCATCCAGTTGCCTCTCATGTGAAACAATAGACGTCTGACATTACTGACAGCGCAAAGAGTGCGGCCAAGCGTGGCGTCACTCGAATAGTGCTGTCAGTGACATCTCTGGATGTGACCGTGATGCACTTCCTCCAGAGAGCGGGCGGCTCCCGCATGACTCAGGGCAGGCTGCCCTGTTTCGTGTTCAAATAGTGGACCCTGCACTGCATTCTGGATGTCACTCCGGGTGTCACAGGCTTATGGTGTAGGCTGTGACACTGAGGAGAGAAAGATTTCGTACACGAGTGGCTGAGTACGTACACACTTCAGACTATGTTCATTTAGGGCTTAAGGCACGTACTCTAAACATTTCCGTGGTGAAAAGTGAAGAACGGCTTTCGCCCTCCAGCTAGCATATTGCAGCATCGGCTGTTGGTATACCGCGCCCGCGCTCAGATGGCTCCGCCTCGCAACGGCAGTCGGCCATGTTTTGCTTTGCGACGCATAACACTCTCTCCCGCCTGCGGCTGGCTCTGTTGCAACTCATTTCTGCTGTGGCGTATTTTTTGACCAAATATGGTCGATACGCTACACCCTATAACAGAGCCCCTGAAATTCAAACCGCAGATACAGACTTCAGGACAAAAACATTGGTGCTATTCCACACCACCACCATTCGTGTGATGGCAGGCTTCGGAACTTCTCCTCATTGATGCCCATACCCATTCAAAAATCTCATGGCACGTTCTGAATGCATTGACTACTATCTACAGTGCAGTTCTGGAGTCTATCAACGCAACTAACATCGCTGGAGTACACCAAAGCTAAAATATCAGCACACAAAAAGATACAACGGGTTCAAGTCGGGAGAGGTGGGAGGCCATGGTATTGGTGAGTCACGACCGACCACTTGTCGAAGATTGGTGTTACGTTTACCTGAACAGCCACATGAAAGTGTGCCAGCGCATTATCATGCATGTTGCACATGCTCCTCCTTTCACTATTAGCAACATCTTCCAAACATAGCCCTAGGTATTAAAGGTGTTGTAACGTAGACATGGCTGCATTCGTGCACACGTCATACTGGACCTACTTTTATTAGGATTATTCGTTTCCTTCATTGTCCTTCATTCGCCCCTTTCATTTGTACCTATAATAATCAAACAACCTGTATGTATCTGACAAAATGACACGCTCTCACAACAAGACTTCCGAATGCAAGCAACGAAAATTTCCACCAATACACAAAGGAATAAAAAAATGAGTAACATAAGAGTAAAGACGAGTAAAGAATCGTACCTAAAGATAATTCATCCTATGTTTCCTGCGACACTTCGCTCTGGTATGGTGCAATGTAAGGACTATCAGTAGATGGACAACATTAGGGTACTCCATTTGCCTTGATAACTTTTTTCCGTATGAGAAAGAAATCCTTCTGGAACCGTTCTGCATGTTCGTCACTAACGACGCCAAGGATATCCTGGAAGAAGTCCAAATTATCATTCAAGACATGTAGTTTAAGTGGCAAGTTACATCCCATAATACGGTGTGATCTTAACATTTTTTGTACAATATTCTGTGTCCTGCGGTTGCCTAAAAAGTTTTCGCATACTCTTGGGAAAGACAGATATACCATTCCTTCAACATGCTCAACAAATCAGAGAAATATTCATCAGTCATTAATTCCCTGATCTGTGACCCTACAATTATCTCTCCATTTATTTTTGCTTCACCGATTCTTGGGAACTCCTTTAGCAAGTACATGAATGCGCGTGATTTTCCCTGTCCTTGGCTTTCACAAAGTAACCGTCGCGACACTGTGTGATGCAGACTGTAAATTGTTGTCTGGAGAATTATGTGCTCAGTAAGTGTATTAAGAACGGAAAAGATCCACCATGGATTAACAATTCGGAAAATGCTGAGGAAGCCCGACGACAAGCAAAGGTAAACAGAGATTCGTGTGTCTGTGAAAAGATCTATACCCGAAGCATACAAGGACTACCACCATCATACCTTAGCAAGAGATCAGCCAGAGAGCCCGAGAAAATTCTGGCGCTATGTAAAACTGCAAAAGCGGATCTAAGGCTTCTATCCAGTCACTTGTTGACAAGTCTGGTGTGGCAATTGAAGATAGCAAAACGTAAGTCCAAGTTTAAAATTTCACGTTTAAGAAATCGTTCACACAAGAGAATCGTAGAAACATATAGTAGCTTGACCACCGAACAGACTTTCGTATGGACGACATAGTAATAAGCATCCCTGACGTAGAGAAACAGCTAAAAGAGTTGAAAACAAATAAGTCATCAGGTCCGAAGAACTCCCAGTTCGGTTTTACAAAGAGTATTTTACGGCATTGACTCCTTACCTAGCTTGTATTCATGGCGAATCTCTCGCCCAGAGCGAAGTCCCAAGCGACTGGAAGAAACCACGGGTGACTTCTGTATACATATAAGAAGGGCAAAAGAACAGACACGCAAAATTACAGACCAGTAATCCTAACATCGGTTTGCAGCAGAATCCTTGAAAATATTCTCAGTTCGAATATAATAAGTTTTCTTGAGACCGAGAAGCTTAGTCCACAAATCAGCAAGACTTTAGAGAGCACTGCTCGAGCGAAACTCAGCTTGCCGTTTTCTCAAATGATATACTGCGAACTGTGAATTAAGAATATCATGCTCATTGCATATTTCTAGATTTCCAGAAACTATTAACTATTTCATACGGTGCACCACTCCAGGCTGTTGAAGGTACGAGCAATTGGAATAGGTTCTCAGGTGTGTGAGTAGCTCGAGGACTTCTTACGTTATAGTTCCCGGTATCTTGTTCTTGACGGCGAGTGTTCATTGGAGATAAGGATACTGTCAGGACCGCCCCAGGGAAGTGTGATAGGACCGCTGTTATTCTCTGCATACATAAATGATTTGGCGGACAGGGTGGGCAACAATCTGCGGTTGTTTGCTGACGATGCAGTGGTGAACGGCAAGGTGTCGAAGTTGACTGGCTGTAGGAGGGTACAACATGATTTACACAAAATTTCTAGTTGGTGTGGTGATTGGTAGCTAGCTCTAAGTGTAGAAAAATGTAAGTTAATGCGGGTAAGTCGGAAAAACAAACTCATAGCGTTCGGATACAGCATTAGTAGTGTCCTGCTTGACACAGTCACGTCATTTAAATATCTGGGCGGAGCGCTGCATAGCGATATGAAATGGATCGGACATAAGAGGATTATGTTAGGGAAGGCGAATGGTCGACTTTGGTTTATTGGGAGAATTTCAAGGAAGTGTGTTTCGTCTGCAAAGGAGACCGCATACAGCAAGCTAGTGTGACCTATTCTTGAGTACTGCTGGAGTGTTTGGGATCCGTACCAGGTCAGATTAAAGGAAGACATCGAGGAAATTCAGAGTGGGCTGCTAGATTTATTACCGGTAGGTTAGAACAACGCGCAAGCGTTACTCAGATGCTTAGTGAACTCAAATGGAAACCCCTGGAGGGAAGGAGACTTTCTTTTCGAGGAACACTATTGAGAAAATTTGGAGAACAGACATTTGAAGCTGACTGCAGAACGATTCTACTGCCGCAGACGTACAATGCCAAGAAGATATGATACAATATATTACGGCTCTTACGAAAGCATACATACAGTCGTTTTTCCCTCTCTCTGTTTGCAAGTGGAACAGGAAAGGAAATGACTAGTGGTGGTACAGGGTACCCTTCACCACGTGTTATTCGGTGGCTTGCGGAGTAACTATGTAGATGCAGATATAGATGTTGACGTAGAAAGTGGAGAGAAGGGGTTAATACGAGGGTCAGTCAAAAAGTAATGCCTCCTATTTTTTTTTCTACGTTTAATTGTCAGGAAATTTAAATGCAATTACATAGGTTGAAAACCACAACATTGAGGATCATTTTGTCATTTTTCAATGTAATCTCCGCCCATCTCTACAGTTTTGGTCCATCTTTGAACAAGGGCATGTATCCCAGCACGGTAAAAATCACAGCTCTGCTTCCTAAGCCATTGACACACGGATGTTTTGACGGCCTCCTCATCTTCAAAATGAATCCCACGATGAGCTTCTTTTAGTGGCCCGAACAGATGGAAGTCTGATGGCGCCAAGTCAGGGCTGTATGGGGGATGAGGCAAAACTTCCCATCCAATTTTGACAATCTCGTCAGAGGTGTGACGACTGGTGTGTGGTCTTGCATTGTCATGCAAAAGAAGAACATCTGCCATTGATTTTGTTGGGCGAACTCGCTGAAGACGTGCTTTAAGTTTGTTGAGGGTTGTGACGTATTGAACAGAATTTATTGTGCATCCCTGCTCCAAAAAATCAACCAGAATCACACCCTCTGTATCCCAGAAAACTGTTGCCATAACTTTCCCTGCCGATCGCACAGTTTTGAATTTTTTCTTCCTCGGCGAGCTTGTGTGACGTCACTCCATTGACTGCCTCTTTGATTCGGATTCAAAAAAATGCACCCATGTTTCGTCCCCGGTCACAATTTTTGTCAGAAACTCATCTCCCTCCAAACGGAAGCGCTGCAAGTGTTGGGAGGCTATTGTTTTCCTTGCCTCTTTATTCTGATCGGTTAACATTCTTGGAACCCACCGTGCACAAACTTTTGAGTACCCCAATTGTTTAATAATCGTGATCACACTGCCTTTACTAAGAGAAATAATGCGACACACTTCATCTGCAGTCACCCGACGGTCACCACGAATGATGTCATCAACTTGCTGAATGTTGTGTGGAGTCACTGCACTCACCGGCCTGCCGCTCCGCTTTTCGTCAGTCAACGGTGTTTGCCCTTCAGCTTCCTTACAACGACGAACCCATCGTCTAACAGTGCTGACATCCACTGTCACAACACCATACACCTTCTTCAGTCGTTCATGAATGCGTATGGGCGTTTCACCTTCTGCATTCAAGAATTCAATCACACAACGCTGTCTCAAACGAACATCGATGTCGGCCATCTTACAAACTTCTGCTGTGCTGCCACCTGTTGACACAGAAAGTTACTACTGCAGTGGATTGCAGAAGAAGGTTTGAGGAATGGCGCCAAATTCAAATTTTTCACTTAACTTAATTTTTTTAAGTAGAAAAAAAATGGGAGGCATTACTTTTTGACCGACCCTCGTAAGAGGAGTATTCACCATGTTCTTCTGTTCATGCATCATTTCATTCCCAGCAGACCATTTTTTTCTCATAATATTTTCTTTCTGTCTCTGTTATCCCACTCGCATACAAAGCAGCAGTGCAATGTGGACCCGAGCCGCATGCCGAAAAGAATAGGAATTACCTTGAGATCTCAAGAAATATACCATTTGTATTCATCATATTTCACCTTCAGATTAACTGCATGAGCAATCAGAAGATAACAAAATTATTAAAATTATGGAGTAGTATTGTTTTCAGACTAACGTTTTTCTAATCTGTGAAAAAGCGTCACTCATTTACACTGAAATCATACCCAAGAGTCTCCATAACAGACTCGATATCATTACGGAAAACCATATCAATCACCTTGGAGAAGTATTTAGATAAACCAGTATGGTGGTCACGATAAACACTCACTTTCCTATCCGAAGAAGGTGATTCCATCCTTTTAATGACGAAACTAGAACCTCAGTTTATTGCATCAACAAATTTAAATCACGGAAAAGGTGGTTGAGCACCTGAAGATGACGAGCAGTTGTCTCGTTGGGATAACGTGCAGCTTTGGCAACATGCAACATGACGCCCGTGAACCACTGAAGCAATCATTTTTTTGACCACTGTTACAGTTTTATCTGTCCAGCAACCTCCCGGCATTTTCATCCCATGTCAGTACTGCTGCAACTGACTTTATCGTAAACTTTCGTTTATAGTTTCTTTCCCGTTTATGTAACTTTTTATTCCTTCAGTCTTAATCTTTTAACATGCTCATACCCGATACTCTTATTTAAAGTAGTCCGTTTCTACACGTTTTATGTGTGATATCTCTGTATATTCTGAATATGGTACTGATTTGTATTTGACTTGAGCCGAGAAATGAGTCTGGAATTTTTGTGCACTTCCTTTCTTGTGTTGACATAATTCGTCTTTTCTCTTCTTTCCTTGTGTCAGTCTATTTCTTTGGTATCTCATGTTCTTTCCATCTTCTGACATACAGTTGCACATTATTTAAATTACCTGAATGCTTTCATAATAGGGTTTCATAGTTCCAGATCTACAGTGTTTCTATCAAATTCCAATTATTACGTGTATGCGACATTTATATCTAGGCCCTTTATGACCATTCTTCTTCGGAAAAATACAGAACAAATAATTCTTTTGGAGTTTTACAACAAGAAATAACTATATTCTGTCGTGTATCGTTATTTATGAATCTAAGAGGCCGAGAATACTACATCTTTTTGTAAGATACGTAAATGAAAATTGGTATTTCCTTGCCCTCTAACTTTAAACAATATTAAACAATGAACTGAGAAAGAAATTCAGATTAATTCTGTCGAGTTCCTACGCATACTAATCACGTTTCTGGGGATGTCTAGAATGTTTCAGAATATAGATGCTAGTTCCCATTCAAAATACGACCGAGCACCAGAAATTACTATGCAATATCTCAGTTTGGTATTCAGAAGTGCATTTTATGTAAATTTTTAATGGTAACTATTTATTTATGATAAGTTTTGTTCATTATAACCGACATTGTAAGGATGCACTCCCTAACAGATAGTGAACGATCTTTCCCCAGTCGCTCCTGGAATACTTTTTATTTATACTACTGATTTTAAGAATCGAAATCTCGTCCTCATACTAGTTCCCGATCAAATAGTGCTATACTACCTAGCTTCAGAAATTACAATACAGTATCTCACTCTGGTATTCAGAAGTGCATTTTATTTATGTTAATTTTTAATGGTAACTACTTATTTATGATAAGTTTTGTTCATTATAACGGAGATTGAAAGGATGCACTCTTGAAGAATCCCTGAGAGATAGTGAATGATCTTTCCGCAGTCGCTCCTGGAATACTTTTTATTCATACTACTGATTTTAAGAATTGAAATCTCGTCCTCATGTGTGTTTGACTTCATTTTGCACACAGCCGAAACTTAAAATTCAAAGTGTTACATATAGCATAAGTAAAAGGCTGGACGTGCTTTATGGTGTATGTCAGGATTCTCAATACAACTCTACATACTACGCAGTTGGTTTCAGTTCACACATATGTATTAAACGTATTAATGATCCTGACATGCATTCAAAAGTACGTTAAGCAATATACTTGTTCTGTATGTAGGACATTCATATACAATTTTTGGCTGCAAAACAAAGTGATGTGTGAAATATGTGGGAAAGAAATTTCAGATGTCGAAACTCGTCAAGTGGATAAAAATAACCCATCATTTGAATTAAATTCTTTGAAATTAAAGGAATGACCTTAATGCTGATAAATGAATGAAAACGCATGGACATAAAATGATATGAGTGGAATTCGTTCGAAAATGCTGAACCTGTGGTGTGAAGCGTGTATCGTGAAAAATGCGAATTTTATTATTCTGTCGCTTGGTACCGGATCTGGAATTTCCTAAAATTTTTTTAATTCTTTGCTTTCTCTCTCTAAAAATTTCTTTCTTCTGCCTGATTTTCCGATACAATTTTTTTAAAATTATGCCCTCTTTGGCTGGCAATCACGCTACAGAAACTGGGAATTTCTTACATAAATTATATTTATTTTAGCATAATAAGCCAGTATGGCTGCCTCAGTTATCAGTTTAACTTCTCTAAACTCAAATACACATTACCAAGTAATAAGAATTAAGGCATGAAATTAGACATCAGTCAGAACCTCGCTCCTGGTACAGAAAAGCAATGTAGTCACTTCCAGTCCTGGTCTTCTGATAGTACAGTGCTTAAAATTTCATCAAACTGCATCTCGTGAACTTAAGAAGAGAATTACACCACTAAATTCAAACATCTTCGTAGCAGGTAAGTGTTCTGACTTCACTTATTGTTTAAAGTCGCTGTGAGGGGTGTGGGTAATCTTTGGTAGATGTTGGTGCGTCAGTGTGAGTCAAAATCAGCTCATTGACAGAAGAAACCTTTATTTATTTCCCAGTAGTGTATACTGGTAACTCCTGCCCACGTCAGCAGGCGCCGGATGGTGGACGGCGTACCCACCGACCGTGGTGCACTATACTTAGAAGAGATACAGTCGGCTACGGCTACCACTAGCTCAGCAAAGCGGTGGCGAGACCTTGCTCGACAAGTGCATTCTCACAAGGAAACCCTTGCGTGCGAGGCTACAAGTTTAATCTTTCGTAAGGCTCATTGAAAGTGTTGTGTTGATAATTGTGACAGGAAAAATATCAGCTGCTAATGACTCACCATGTGCATCAAATGGCTCTGAGCACTCTGCGACTTAACTTCTGAGGTCATCAGTCGCCTAGAACGTAGAACTAATTAAACCTAACTAACCTAAGGACATCACACACATCCATGCCCGAGGCAGGATTCGAACCTGCGACCGTAGCGGTCGCTCGGCTCCAGACTGTAGCGCCTAGAACCGCACGGCCACTCCGGCCGGCCATGTGCATCAGGAGGGCGACAGAAAATGAGTGTCCAGGAAGTGCAGACATCAAACTCCTATGGGATGTATGTATTACACTTCATACAATGGATATCGTCGACATTCAAGTAACGTTCAAAACAAACCATTAACTTGCACAATGAATGAAAAATCTCCCGCCACAGCGATCACAAAGATTCGCAGCATCAAGATCGAAAGCGAACTCCTTAAGAGTTACGGCTAGGTATCCACTTTTAAAGAAAACATATAGCGTCACATTGGTGTAACTTGTTTATGAGAGCTGATTGCATATGATGGAATGAAACCGAACGCGAAATAGTCCGTCGTGGAGGTTGTCATGAAACAGGCTATCCCCTAAGAACCATCTGTAACAGAGGCCGTGGTGTTATGGTGAACGAAGTGGTGCTGCCACGGTCGCCAAGAATGGGAATGGGCACCATGGAATTGTCTCCTAACAGTTTTTTCTTATATATTATATTGGTGTAACTTGTTTATGAGAGCTGATTGCATATGATGGAATGAAACCGAACGCGAAATAGTCTGTCGTGGAGGTTGGCATGAAACAGGCTATCCCCTAAGAACCATCTGTAACAGAGGCCGTGGTGTTATGGTGAACGAAGTGGTGCTGCCACAGTCGCCAAGAATGGGAATGGGCACCATGGAATTGTCTCCTAACAGTTTTTTCTTATATATGACGTCCTGTAGACTCTTCGAACGCCAAATCCAGTTCTGGAGTATCCAAACCACGGTTTCTTTGACTCATAGTCGTAGATGTCGGTCATCTTGTGCACCTGTAGAACGCGGACGGGCTGGGCGGTGTAAGTAATCGACATTACTTTCAACTGCAACCGATTCTATGTCCCCGCCACATCACTTTATCTGAGGTACACACGCCGAGCAACTTCCCTGCCTACAAGACTACAGCGCGTAACGTGATCATCCGGACAAGAGTAGTGGTCGAGAATGACCTTCGTGGCATGGGGGATGTTCATTGTACTGTTACACAGACGTATCTAATACGTCCCTACTAGTGCTTTGCTTTCAACTGAAATGCTGCAGTCCATTGAAGTGCACAAACCACGTCAGGGGTGATTTTCCAGTCGGTACAGGAACAGTCACAATAGCAAAGCATCTGAACGATATCGGAGTGATGCAAACATGTGTTATGTGAGTATTCTATGAAGTACGTAAGCATTTGTGAAGTCTACTCATTTTAGTCAAAAAAGATGGCTCTGAGCACTATGCGACTCAACTTCTGAGGTCATTAGTCCCCTAGAACTTAGAACTACTTAAACCTAACTAACCTATGGACATCACACACATCCATGCCGGAGGCAGGATTCGAACCTGCGACCGTAGCGGTCTCGCGGTTCCAGACGGCAGCGCCTAGAACCGCACGTCATTTTAGTCAGTTCAGTTTCAGTGCGTTATGCTTTCTGTTTGTATCATGGAGTGATTTTCATTTAATCGTTTAGTACGTATTGCGAATTTTACGTATTCCATTGCCCTAATTGTACTCATTTCCTAATTCTATGGAGCCAAGCTTTATCAAAGGAATTATTGTCAGGACCCGTTTTATCATTTGCAACTCGTGATAACTAAGCTTAGAATGTCAACTGTTCAGCTACTGCGAGAACAGCTACAGGAGTGCTGTATCTCCAATTCCGCAGATGTTTTCCTACTTATTACTTTGGAACACTACCAGTTCTCTCTTCAGGGGGTGTGAGAATATGCGAATATCGGCAGCTGGGGAGTAGATACGGTGGAGGTCCATGGCTTACTCTGCCGAAAAAATGGAATGCAGTCTGCGGTATCGGCTACAATCCAGACGGCCCCACTTTCAAATACGCGCCTGCCTGTTACGCCGCCGTGTTTCCTACAGCCGTCACCGCGGCTCGAGAGCGCTGCCACGAAAGATTACGCGGCTGCCCATGACATGCAAGCTTCCCCTCTCCGGAGCTCCAGCAGTGGGTGTACTTAAACTCGAACATTCATGCACTGACTCTATTTTGTGTGTCAGCCAGTTAAATATTATTTGCAGACTTTCATAGTGGCCAGAGCTCAACATTTTCTGAATAGACATTGTGTTGAAGAGTGACAGATCTATAATTTTTTTTGTATGTGTATATGTTTCAACATTCAGAGCTACTGTTAGCAACTGACACTGCAGCAACAACAATAAAGTTGAGTATTATTTTTACTATTTGATATCAGATGTAGAATAAATTAAAATCGGAATTCTCTGATCTTGAATGGCATCTGTTCCTCGCTCCTGTATCCACTACAGAGCCACGCAGCATTCAAGAATAACATAACCGACTGTCGAAAGGTGCTTTGGACACCATAGCTGGGCAACTATTTATTTCTGTTCAATTTTTTCTTTGTGTGTGTGTGTATGTGTGTGTATGTGTGCGTGTGTATTAATTTGAAATACATAAGATGAAAAAATTAAGTTGAAATATTTACTGAATCATGACAAACCCGAGAGAGCAGCATCCAAGTTCTGAGCAGCATCTAACATCTATTGTTCAGTTTCATAGTAAACAAATAACAGAACTGTTGTCAGCAATTTTTTGCCTCGTATAAGTGCAAGCAGGCAAGCAGTAAACGGTGCCAGAAGCTAAAGAAGGAATTCAACTGCCGCCTTCATCGGTCTGACAGTTTCGAGGAGACGGAGGAAACATGGAATGAATACATAACACAGTTGTATCTGTAGTGTTGACAGATTGCCAACACTACGCACATTATTTAAGGGAGGCGGCCATTAAGCAAGCAGGCGGACTTCATGGTCTGAAACAGGACGCTCAATAAAAGCTATAAAGAAAGTACGTAGCTGCTGGAATACTTAACTTTAATCCACCATTTGTATACAGCGTTCTTGATGAGACATTTCATACGATAACTATCAAACTATGTAACGCTAATGGCGCCTTGCTAGGTAGTAGCCATGGACTTAGCTGAAGGCTATTCTAACTATCTGCTCGGCTAAGGAGCGATGCTTCGTCAGTGTAGTCGCTAGCAATGTCGTCCGTACAACTGAGGCGAGTGCTATTCCATATCTCGAGACCTGCCTTGTGGTGGCACTCGGTCTGCGATCACACAGTGGCGACACGCGGGTCCGACATGTACTAATGGACCGCGGCCGATTTAAAGCTACCACCTAGCAAGTGTGGTGTCTGGCGGTGACACCACAGTATCAACATTTCGACGCCTACAAAATCACAGGTGAATCACATCGTCCATTTTTCTTTTCATATGTAGGTGTGTACACCTACCCTTCCTGATGAAATTGTTTCCCCTCACTGAGTCCCAAACCCAGCCCTACGAGGTCATAATTGTAAGATTCGACGTACTTTTTCCAAATACTCGTTGCTGCTTCACAATATATTTTCTTCCGCAAGCAACGTCGTCTTGATGAGTCATATAAAGAATGGATTGTGGAACTGCAGGGCACGACCAAAGACTGTACATTCAATTGTCTGCAGCACAGCTTACAGGATGAAATGCTTCATGATACTATTACTCTGAATCTATGAGATTAGAGACTAGGGCCGAAGTTCTAAAGCAGAGTAACCCTAGCCTGAGTGACGTGATTAAAATTATCGACGTACGCAAAGTTCAAGACTTAGCTGAGCAAGGTTTCTGTCTACCAGTTGTCGCTTCACTGGAGTTATCGCTGCTCCAGCCACGGTTCCGTCCGCAGAACTCGCAAGTCAGCACCTCGTAAACTGCACCAGCCCTGCGCAAAACGAAGTCTTGGGTGAAATGCCCTGTCACCCATAATCAGAATAAATGCTTCATCAGACAAGCTGAATGCAAATTTTGTCATCACATGGGACATACAAAACCAATCTGCCTTCAAAAGACAAGAAAACCCTCCTTTGTTGCACGTGGTAATACTGAAAAGCAGAACGGATGGAAATCAGCATCATTTCATGTTCACTTTCTGCTCCTACTCCTTCTCAAAAAGACGCAAAAAACCCACAGACACGTGTTTAATGCGAATGCAGAACACGCACAGACACGCGCTTAATGCGAATACCACACACTTCAAAAAGGCTCTCCCCATCTCGAAATTCAAGAAACCGCTCTAGAGCGCGGTGGATAGAGATAACAGTTTTTCACAAAACGGAATGAAAAGTTGTATTCAGAGAACATACCGCAAACTTTGGATTGCAATGAAAAATTGAAATCAGTCAGTGCCTTTTCAACTACATACTGGAGCAATCATCTTGGGGTTGAAGCTCTTTTTCCCGTGTTTGCTTTAACAATACATGTGTTTTTGTATAGGGTCGGCCTTTAGCAAAACACAATTTTGTTTTTTAACCCAAACATGTTTCACTGCAGTTGCAGCATCTTCAGTGGGCTTTTATTTTTCATCAATTAAAGATAAACATTGTTCTATACTGTTTTTATAAATGTAACTATTAGTTTTTAAATCGTAATTACAGATATTTAAAGAACACATAAATTATGAAATCATACCTTTCTACCACATTGTGTGGTTTTTCTGATGTGTTGGGTTTCTACAGTGACTGTTTTGCTCAACAGTTTGTCATCTGCAACCACTTATACCTTGCCTTGAAGCAGATAAATTGTTTAAGCCAAAAATTACGATTTGAAATATGGTTATTTCAATGCCTGAAATTATTTAATTCTGTGTGTGTGTGTGTGTGTGTGTGTGTGTGTGTGTGTGAAAAGGGAGAGAGAGAGAGAGAGAGAGAGAGAGAGAGAGAGAGAGAGAGAGAGAGAGAGAGAGTGACAGTAAGTTTTAGGGTTTATTATTATTATTATTATTATTTTATTTTTTATTTTGTGTGTGTGGGGGGGGGGGCTGGTGTTGGGGAGGGGTGAGAGCTTTATAGGTTGATCTTGTCTAATAATTCTTTGAGGGCAGAGAACAGAGAACCATTACAGAGAGCTGTATATTCATTTATCACTTGTTTGCATTCCACTATGGCTTTTTGTATCTGATAATTTTCTTCAATTATCAGTTTTTGTGGGGGGCTGTTGCTGCATTTAAGAATTTTAAAATCTGTGTTGATGTTTGTTGGGTTATGTTACGTGTCCATGAGTTGTTCAGCAAATGTGGAATGACAGCTTTTACTTTTTAATGCTCTTCTGTGTTCTGTGTATATGGTATTAAATTTTCTGCTTGTCTGCTCTATATAAACTGCTTTGCAATCCTGATACGTTAGTTGGTAAATACCAGATGTCTTGTGTTTGCCTGTGCTTGAGTTAGTTGTCCTTAGTTTTCTCTGTGTAGAATTGTCCGTGCTGTAGGCTATTTTTACCCCTTGTTTTTTGAGTATGTTGCCTATTCTGTGGACTGCTTTGTTGTTGTAGGTGAGAGTGAACCACCTGTTTGTCTTTGTGGGTGTTTCCTGTTCGTGTATGCTCATGTGTGGCTTCTGTGTATTTGTAAGTTGATGAGGAGGCTTTTGTGTGTTGGGTGCCCTTTTTAATTTTGTTTTAATTTTGTGGTTCAGTTTATCTATAGTGTTTGTGTCATCTCCATTCTCTACTGCTATTTGTCTGATTTGCAATTCATTCTCGTAGTTGTTTTCAGTGAGTGGGGTTTTGTTCAGTCTGTGTAGCGTACATTGGAAGCCGGCTAGTTTTTCTGTAATCGGGTGATTAGAGTCTTTGTGAATAGCTGTGCTGGTGGTTGTCACTTATATGAATATAGAGAATTGATGTCGGTTGTTGTGTCTGTATACTGCAAAAAAGATTTTCGCGCTCACATTACGCTGAAAGCTAATGCGCAATCCAAATTTTGCCGCACACGCTCAATGCCGCATGCATCACGCGATGACGTGGCTACAGAAATTTAGAGAGTGGAATCCAGTATTGTCTTAAAACCTATTTCAGCAAGTCAGTGGGCATCACCATTAGTTGTCATTCATATGCCAAATGGGAAGATTCGTCTTTGTGCAGATTTCAAATACACGGTAAATGCACAGTGATGCATTGATTCCTAGCAGCTGTCAAATATAAAGGAAGTTTTGGATAGCCTAGCGGGAGGACAGTTCTATTCAACAACCGATCTTGCAGAAGCCTATCTTCATTTACCACTGGACGAAGAGGCAAACAAAATTGTTGTTGGAATACTTATGTAGGTTTTGTCTGAATATCAACGGCTAGCTTTAGGAAGCGCTTCCGCGTCTGCGTTTTTTCGAAAAGTTCTAGAAATAGTAACGTCTGCCTTCTTGTTTTAATTATCTTGACGACATAACCGTCTGCGGTCAAACACCGGAACAACACCTTAAAAATTTGGAATGTCCTTTTAAAGTTTTAACTTAGGAGGCGTCAAATGTAATTTACCGAAGTGTTCTTTTTTCAAGACAGTGACTGACTACTTAGGCCATATCATCGACACCAATGATGCTCGTCCTTCGACGAAACATTTGTAAGGAAATCACCAATTGCCATCTCCTAAGAAGTTACGTGAACTGAAATCTGTTCTTAAAAAATTAATTTTCTGTATGAAGTTCATTCCTAATGCGGCGCAACTTGGCACGCCTGTGAACCGCTGCAGATGTTCCGTTCCATTGGACAAAAGACTGTGCCCAAGCTTTTCGAAGACTGAAAAATGTATTGCTTCGTCAACCTTGCCTTATGCAATACGATACGCTCAAACTTCTTGGGCTTGCAGTCGATGCCTCGTCCCATGGCATCGGGGCGGTTTCATCCTACAAAATTGGCAAAATAGAACGCATTATCACATTTGCTTGCAAAACTTTGAACAATGCTTTAGATTAATTATAGTGGGCTAGAGAAACAAGCTCTGGTGTCACCAAGTTTTATCATTACCGTATGGCAGAAAATTCTTCCTCATCACTCTGACTGCGCTGCTTCACGCATCGAAACAAGTTCTCGACGGCACGGCGCTAAAGCTTCAACGTTGGTCACTATTATTGTCAAATTACCAGTATGAAATTCTATATCACCTGATAGCACAACATGCAAACGATGACACATTGTCTCGTTTACCAGTCAGCGCCGGTGCAGCATTCGACGCATAGGAATCTTCTTGTTTACATATTTAGTCTTGTGATTCGCAAGCACTGGATTCTGTTCCTATTGATTCGTGGTATATCGCACAAGCTACGTAGTATGACCAATCACTACGATTGGTAAAAAGTTACATTCTCAAAGGATGGTCACGCTGTCAGAAATGTATTCCCGAGCCCTTAATGCAAAGGTAATTCGTGCACAGCAGCAGCTTATCTCTTCTCAGTGATGTGATTCTGTTTCACACGGCTAATGAACAGACAGCAGGTTCTATGTATTCTGCGTAGCGTTCATAAGGGAACAGCTCCCACTAGGTGGCTGGTGAGCCACCATTGTACGTGGCTTGGTTTAGATAAGCAAATAGAATGTTTGACGGCACAAGGTCGCCCTAGCGCGGACAACCAGGCCGCTCCGGGCCAGGAATTTTTCTCCCGGCCACATTCTGATACTCCATGGCAACGCCTCCATATAGACTTTGCTGGCCCGTTTTGGCAAACACGTTGGTTGATTATCGTCGATTCCTACAGCAAATACCCTTTTCAAAATGAGATTTTCACTCTGCAGCGGAGTGTGCGCTGATATGAAACTTCCTGACAGATTAAAACTGTGTGCCCGATCGAGACTCGAACTCGGGACCTTTGCCTTTCGCGGGCAAGTGCTCTACCATCTGAGCTACCGTAGCACGACTCACGCCCGGTACTCACAGCTTTACTTCTGCCAGTACCTTGTCTCCTACCTTCCAAACTTTACAGAAGCTCTCCTGCGAACCTTGCAAAACTAGCACTCCTGATAGAAAGGATACTGCGGAGACATGGCTTAGCCACAGCCTGGGGGATGTTTCCAGAATGAGATTTTCACTCTGCAGCGGAGTGTGCGCTGATATGAAACTTCCTGGCAGATTAAAACTGTGTGCCCGACCGAGACTCGAACTCGGGACCTTTGCCTTTCGCGGGCAAGTGCTCTACCATCTTACCCTTTTGTTATTCCATTGCATTCGACGATGGCCGCCAGCACTATAAAGCCGCTCGCTTCTGTATTTTCGCCGGCCGAGTGGCCGTGCGGTTCTAGGCGCTACAGTCTGGAGCCGCGAGACCGCTACGGTCGCAGGTTCGAATCCTGCCTCAGGCATGGATGTGTGTGATGTCCTTAGGTTAGTTAGGTTTAAGTAGTTCTAAGTTCTAGGGGACTGATGACCTCAGAAGTTGAGTCGCAGAGTGCTCAGAGCCATTTGAACCATTTTCTTTATTTTCTCTCTAAGGCTTGCCACAAACAACTGTTTTTGACAATGAACTGCTTTTTTCTTCCAAAGAATTCGTACAATTTTGCAAACACAGTGGAATACAGCATCTCAGGAGAGAATCATTGTCGCCACATTGTAGCGGCGAGACCGAACGTTTAAGGCGCAACTCTCACAGCATCGTGCTTCACATTCACGTGAAGATGCCTGGCTGATGTTTCTGAGTCCATATCGTACTTTGCCTGCTCCTGAGATTTCACCGGCAGAACGTGTGCACGGGAGACACCATCGGACCTTGCTGCATTTGCTTCGTCCCCACCAGGTTCAGACTTCACCACGAAGTTTCACTCGAACGTCAGAGTTCAATATCGAGTGCACAACAAGCCACACTTATGGGAATCCGGCGTTGTTCTCATATTAGCTGCAGAGGACTGTATACTATTCGCAGCAGCGCAGCACGCACCAGCCCCACCAAAACCAGCTACGGCTCCGTAAATATAGTGAACCTGCCGTATGTCAAGCTGAGAGTTCTTCACTGCACGATGTCCTGCTGCCGTGACGCAGCCACATCCGCGCGCCGCAGTGCACGACGGAAGCCTCTCCCGGCCCACCTGCGACGCCGCGGGCCGCGTCTCCCACGGACACCGACGCCGTCACCGTCGGCTAGCCGCCGGCACCCTCTGCGGCATCCTCTACGCTCCTACCTGTGCCGTCCGTTGCGTCCTGCATCTGGTTCAAAAATGGCTCTGAACACTATGGGACTTAACATCTGTGGTCGTCAGTCCCCTAGAACTTAGAACTACTTAAACCTAACTAACCGAAGGACATCACACACGTCCATGCTCGAGGCAGGATTCGAACCTGCGACCGTAGCGGTCACGCGGTTCTAGACTGAAGCGCCTAGAACCGCACGGCCACACCGGCCGGCCCTGCATCTGGGTTGGGTTGGGTTGGGTTGTTTGCGGGAGGAGACCAAATAGCGAAGTCATCGGTCTCATCGGAGTAGGGAAAGATGGGAAAGGAAGTCGGCCGTGCCCTTTCAAAGGATCCATCCCGGCATTTGCCTGGAGCGATTTAGGAAAATCACCGAAAACCTAAATCAGGATCGCTGGACGTGGGATTGAACCGTCGTCCTCCCGAATGCGAGTCCAGTGTGCTAACCACTGCGCCACCTCGCTTGGTCCTACATCTGGTCTTCCGGGACAGTATCCCAGGCGCTCGCAAGCCCCAATGTCGGGACGCGGGTTTGTTTTCTCTGCCCCAGCCAAGCAGCCAGTCTCATCACTATCCACAGCACATGTCTCCCCCCACCCCCCCATACTTTCAAGCTGGGCGGGGAGGGGTGCGCTATCGGCCTCATTCCAGGCGGCCGCACTTTGAAATAAGCGCCTGCCAGCTACGCCGCCGCGTTTCCTACAGCCGCCACCGCGGCTCGAGGACGCTGCCACGAAAGATTAAGCCGCTGCCAGTGAGACGCAAGCGTCCTCTCTCCGGAGCTCCAGCAGTTGGTGCACTTACGTTCGAATATTCGTGCATTGACCAAATTTTGTGTATTTACCAGTTGAATAACATGTATAGACTTTCATTGTGACCAGGGCTCGACATCTTCGAACAGATATTTTGTTGAAGAAAGGCAGATTTATAAATCTTTCGTATTTGTGTTTCGACATTTATAGCTACTGTCAGCAACTGACACTGCGGTAACAATAACGAAGTAATAAATTTTTTTACTACTTACTGATATTAAATTAGCATCTGAATTCTCTGTTCATGAACGCCATCGGTTCCTCGCTCCTGTATCCACTAAGGAACCACACAGCGTGCAAGAAACACTTAACGCAATGAATGGATATGTAATCGTCGATAGTACAATGTCAGGAAATAATGTCAGTGAAATCCGTTCAGCAATGCTGAACCTGCGAGGTAATGAAGCATCTTCTCATTGACACTCGCTGGTGCACAAACTAAGAAGTTAAGATAGAAATCTATTGCGTTAAGTTCTGGCAACCCCACAGGCTACAGAACTTGATCCATAGTACCTACCTAGCGTTTATGTTAACGTTACATACTTCTGCTCGAACACTGAAGCTGAACCATCATGCATAAACGATGTGTTTGATGTTTGTTACGTGTACATCGTCTACAAGATTTGTCCTCGATGGTTAGTGTTCATCGGAGGTGAGGGTATCATCTGGAGTGCCCCAGGAAAGTGTGGTAGGTCCACTGTTGTTTTCTATCTACATAAATGATCTTTTGGATAGGGTGGATAGCAATGTGAGGTTGTTTGCTGATGGTGCTGTGGTGTACGGGAAGGTGTCGTCGTTGAGTGACTGTAGGTGGATACAAGATGACTTGGACAGGATTTGTGATTGGTGTAAGCAATGGCAGCTAACTCTAAATATAGATAAATGTAAATTAATGCAGATGAATAGGAAAAAGAATCCTGTAATGTTTGAATACTCCATTAGTAGTATAGCGCTTGACACAGTCACGTCGTTAAATATTTGGGTGTAACATTGCAGAGCGATATGAAGTGGGACAAGCACGTAACGGCAGTTGTGGAGAAGGCGGATAATTGACTTCGGTTCATTGGTAGAATTTTGGGAAGATGTGGTTCATCTGTAAAGGAGACCGCTTATAAAACACTAATACGACCTATTCTTAAGTACTGCTCGAGCGTTTGGGATCCCTATCAGGTCGGATTGAGGGAGGGCATAGAAGCAATTCTGAGGCGGGCTGCTGTATTTGTTACTGGTAGGTTTCATCATCACGCGAGTGTTACGGAAATGCTTCAGGAACTCGGGTGGGAGTTTCTAGAGGAAAGGAGGCGTTCTTTTCGTGAATTGCTACTGAGGAAATTTAGAGAACCAGCATTTGAGGCTGACTGCAGTACAAATTTACTGCCGACAACTTACATTTCGCGGAAGGACCACAAAGATAGGATAAGAGAGATTAGGGCTCCTACAGAGGCATATAGGCAGTCATTTTTCCCTCGTTCTGTTTGGAAGTGGAACAGGGAGAGAAGATGCTAGTTTTGGTACGAGGTACCCTCCACCACGCACCGTATGTTGGATTGCGGAGCATGTATGTAGATGTAGATGTAGAAAGAGCGCCTCCCAGCAAATCCTACGTCCTTGTAGGCACTAGCCATAAAAAGACACGGTATAAAATGTCCCTTGAAAAAGCAGTGCCATAGAAACATGAATGCAGCACTGTTGCTCGTGTATAGAATGACCAGTTATACACAGTTATACAGCTGCTCTGCCTCCAGCACGACCATGTATGTAAATCATGTCCCCCCCCCCCCCTCTTGTAAAGTAAGCACACCAGACTGGAAAGTAATCACCCTTCATGCGAATACGCCTCTAGCCTTGGTAAAGACCTCAGTTCTGTGAGGAAGAGAATCCACAACTTTCTTCAGGCATGCTAAATCCAGCTGCAGACACTTATTGACGACCGGTTTTCGTAGTTTCAAACCTGCGGATATTCTGATTGCTACGTTCTAAATGGTGTTCCAAAAAGCTCCAGATACTTTCTGACGGGTTATGATGGGCCACTCGACGTGCTATGGGATGTCTCAGTGTTTGTGAAACTAGGAACCCTGTGAACACACTTGTTTTCTTCATGGAAGACAAAAGTGTGGAAGAACAAGCAACTCTCGATCATTGCTAATGTTGCAATATACATTCTAGTTCATATTCACGGCAACCTGAATGTGCGGGCGTAATGGTACGGTACACACTCCCAACATACTGCAGACCTATTTCCAGCCTGTAATACACCCTCCACACACGCCCTGCGCCTTGGGAGATCGGTGCACTCGACGCTTTGCAACACTTGAAAAGAAGGAAAGTCATGACTCGTGGCAACACACTACATGCCTTCAGTCAGCTATAGTCCAGTTTCTTTATTGTTTATTCTACTGAAGACATGGAGCTATACATCGATGTGACAAAAGTTATGGGACGGCGATATGTACTTATACACATGGCGACAGCATCATGTACACGAGGTATGAAAAAAATGGTTCAAATGGCTCTGAGCACTATGGGACTTAACATCTGTGGTCATCAGTCCCCTAGAACTGAGAACTACTTAAACCTAACTAACCTAAGGACATCACACACATCCATGCCCGAGGCAGGATTCGAACCTGCGACCGTAGTAGTCGCGCGGTTCCGGACTGAGCGCCTGAACCGCTAGACCACCGCGGCCGGCGAGGTATGAAAGGGCAGCGCATTGGCGGAGCTGTCATTTGTACTCAGGCGATACATGTGAATAGGTTTCCGCCTGATTGTGGCCGCACGACGAGAATTAACAGACGTTGTATGCGAAATGGTAATTGGAACCAGACACTTGGGATATTCCATTTTGGAATCGTTAGGGAATTCAATATTCCGAGATACACAGCGTCGAGAGTGTGCCTAGAATGCTAAGTTTCCTACATTACCTCTCACCATCGACAAATCAGTGGCCGAGGGCCTTCACGTAACGACCGAGAGCAGTGACGTATGCGTAGAGTTTTCAGAGCTAACATTGAGTAAAATATGTGGTATCACGTATCGATACCATCCCACGGGCGTCGCGATGTTGACATGTGTCCAGAAATGGATCGTTGGCACGGTAGATGGCGATGACTGACTGTAGAAAGATACAAGACGACTTAGATAAAATTTCCAGTTCGTGTGACGAACGGCAGCTAGCCGTAAACGTTGCCCGCCCGGCTAGCCTCGCGGTCTAACGCGCTGCTTCCCGAGCGGGAAGGCGTGGCAGTCCCCGGCACCAATCCGCCCGGCGGATTAGTGTCGAGGTCCGGTGTGCCGGCCAGCCTGTGGATGGTTTTTAAGGCGGTTTTCCATCTGCCTCGGCAAACGCGGGCTGGTTCCCCTCATTCCGCTTCAGTTACACTAAGTCGGTGATTGCTGCACAAACACTGTCTCCACATACGTGTACACCATAACTGCTCTACCACTCAAAGATTTGGGGTTACACTCGTTTGGTATGACTTCCTGATGGGGAGTGTCCACTGAGGGCCGAACCGTACAATAACCCTGGGTTCGGTGGGGGGGGGGGGGGGGCGGCGCTGGGGTGGGTGGACAATTGTGGCCTATTGTGTTGTGAACCACTGAGGGCTACGTCGGGACGAAGCCTCTCTGTCGTTTCTAGGTCCCCGGTTCAATACACGATACACTCACTATAGCCCTAAATGTGGAAAAATGTAAGTTAATGCGGATGAGTACGAAGATCAAACCTTTAATGTTCGGGTACTGTATTACTAGTGTCCTGCTTGACACAGTCAAGTCGTTTAAATATATGGGCGTAACGTTGCAAAGCGATATGAGATGGAGCGTGTGAGAACTGTTGTAGGAAAGGCAAATGATTGACTTCGGTTTATAAGGAGAAGCTTAGGAAAGAGTCATTCACATTGAAATGTTATCGCATATAGAACGCTGGTGCAACCTGTTCTTGAATACTATTCGCGTGTGTGGGATCCGTACCAGGTCAGATTGAAGGAAGACATAGAAGCAATCAGTTCCTCTCATCACATGCTGAGTGTTCCTTGTTTGTTACAGACTGTGTGATTGACGAACGTACTGCAAGCAGGAGATGCCGAGATGGTGTTTGTGTACAGCCAAGCAGATGGAAACTGTCGAGAGGCAGCGTAGCTACCCCAAAACAAGTACCTTCGGAGACACCAACCACATCAGATCAGATTTCAAGCCCTGTTTTGGCGTTTGTGTGATCATGGGCCCCTTCAAGCAGACGAATATCAGGGAGGCGGCGGACTGTGCGTACACTAGATTTATAGGACAGGGTTCTACAAGGTACTGAGACGAACACTAGAACAAGTTCCAGGCAAGTGGCCCGGAAACATGGTGTAAGCCAACGTACGACTATGTGTATCCTGCATGAAAACTGTTACTATCCATATCAACTGCAGCACGCAACGAACACACGGCACGTGTTCATAGTAACTTCCATTCTTCAGTGCCATCTGCCGTGGCAACGATACTTTTCCGGATACGTGTTCACAGGACCGTTTTTCTTCTGTTTCCAGTCAGGAATCTGTCCCTGCAGTTTCTCGGTTTCATTATATATATATATATATATATATATATATATATATATATATATATATATATATATATATATCCATTTAAAACAACCAAAGATGGCCTCATATCTCTGTAATAAAAAATAGTACAAACGTGAAATGTGATGTATTCAAGTAGCCCCTGTCCCTGCAATTCACTGTCCAAAAGGCATCTTTGTATCCGTTACGGTTGAGAAGATGCAAGGGGTGTTATGACTTAGCTGCCTCACCCTCTCTCTCTTGTTTTAAATGGAAAACTACGTTCAATTTTAGTGTAACATGATGGCCTTAAAACGACAGTTTCAAATATATATATATACACTCCTGGAAATGGAAAAAAGAACACATTGACACCGGTGTTTCAGACCCACCATACTTGCTCCGGACACTGCGAGAGGGCTGTACAAGCAATGATCACACGCACGGGACAGCGGACACACCAGGAACCGCGGTGTTGGCCGTCGAATGGCTATAGCTGCGCAGCATTTGTGCACCGCCGCCGTCAGTGTCAGCCAGTTTGCCGTGGCATATGGAGCTCCATCGCAGTCTTTAACACTGGTAGCATGCCGCGACAGCGTGGACGTGAACCGTATGTGCAGTTGACGGACTTTGAGCGAGGGCGCATAGTGGGCATGCGGGAGGCCGGGTGGACGTACCGCCGAATTGCTCAACACGTGGGGCGTGAGGTCTCCACAGTACATCGATGTTGTCGCCAGTGGTCGGCGGAAGGTGCACGTGCCCGTCGACCTGGGACCGGACCGCAGCGACGCACGGATGCACGCCAAGACCGTAGGATCCTACGCAGTGCCGTAGGGGACCGCACCGCCACTTCCCAGCAAATTAGGGACACTGTTGCTCCTGGGGTATCGGCGAGGACCATTCGCAACCGTCTCCATGAAGCTGGGCTACGGTCCCGCACACCGTTAGGCCGTCTTCCGCTCACGCCCCAACATCGTGCAGCCCGCCTCCAGTGGTGTCGCGACAGGCGTGAATGGAGGGACGAATGGAGACGTGTCGTCTTCAGCGATGAGAGTCGCTTCTGCCTCGGTGCCAATGATGGTCGTATGCGTGTTTGGCGCCGTGCAGGTGAGCGCCACAATCAGGACTGCATACGACCGAGGCACACAGGGCCAACACCCGGCATCATGGTGTGGGGAGCAATCTCCTACACTGGCCGTACACCACTGGTGATCGTCGAGGGGACACTGAATAGTGCACGGTACATCCAAACCGTCATCGAACCCATCGTTCTACCATTCCTAGACCGGCAAGGGAACTTGCTGTTCCAACAGGACAATGCACGTCCGCATGTATCCCGTGCCACCCAACGTGCTCTAGAAGGTGTAAGTCAACTACCCTGGCCAGCAAGATCTCCGGATCTGTCCCCCATTGAGCATGTTTGGGACTGGATGAAGCGTCGTCTCACGCGGTCTGCACATCCAGCACGAACGCTGGTCCACCTGAGGCGCCAGGTGGAAATGGCATGGCAAGCCGTTCCACAGGACTACATCCAGCATCTCTACGATCGTCTCCATGGGAGAATAGCAGCCTGCATTGCTGCGAAAGGTGGATATACACTGTACTAGTGCCGACATTGTGCATGCTCTGTTGCCTGTGTCTATGTGCCTGTGGTTCTGTCAATGTGATCATGTGATGTATCTGACCCCAGGAATGTGTCAATAAAGTTTCCCCTTCCTGGGACAATGAATTCACGGTGTTCTTATTTCAATTTCCAGGAGTGTGTATATATATATATATATATATATATATATATATATATATATATATTTGAAACTGTCTTTTTAAGCCCATCATGTTACACTAAAATTTAACGTAGTTTTCCATTTAAAACAACCAAAGATGGCCTCATATCTCTATCCAACAAGCCGGGACCGTTTCATTTACCGGCTCTATAGCCACACGGGAAGAGTGAGCAGGACAGCCGTCATGTTGGAACCACATTCACTGATATATATTTGGGCGAATAGTTTTTGAGATAGAGATATGTTCTCGTATCATGTTCGTCCTTCGAAGCGGCGTTGTCCAATGCGACCTTTCTTGTTGTGTAGCGTATAAGGTAAACGTCGCGAGTCTGTCCTTACACAAACACACCCATTTACCCGACAATAGTAATAAATACTGCGATATTTTGGGCAAAATTTAACTGATGATGTCGCGCAAATATTATTCAGTTATTTGACAACTGTGATACCAAAATAGTATACAACATACAGTATTAAAGTACTACAAGATGTTAATACATTTTAAGTAACAGAAATATAAATGTTAATGAGGAGGCCCTTATTGGTAACAATTATTTCGTACGTATTTGTTTTTTATTTGAAAATATTTGCTATTGATCACAATACGAAGCAAATACACACAAAGAAGCAAAATACATACTGTACATGAAACAAAACTTTACTGAAGCATGTGGTCAAAACGCTTCCCCTCTGCTGCAATGCACATTTGTTGTTGCCGTACGAATGATTTGTGAACGGCTGCGAGGGTGTCACATGAGATATCAGCGCACGCTTCGATGGTACGTTGCTTCATATCGTCTGGCGTAGTCGGTATTTGAGCATACACTTTATGTTTGATTGCTCCCCACAGAAAAAAAATCAAGAGGAGCAAATCAGGAGACCGACCTGGCCACTTGACTTCAGCACGAAGTCCTATCCAACAAGCCGGGACCGTTTCATTTACCGGCTCTATAGCCACACGGGAAGAGTGAGCAGGACAGCCGTTATGTTGGAACCACATTCACTGATGCTTAGTTAGTGGTACCTCTTCCAGCCCAATGGGCAGAACGTTTCGCAGGAACTGTGCATAGTTGTTGCCATTTAGTATACCCAGAATGACGTGCTGCCCCACAATGACTTTTCCGAAGATACCGCACCACACGTTAACACTCCACGGTAGCTGATGCTGTACCTGGCGAAACCAATGAGTGTTCTCTATTGACCAGTAATGCATATTATGCAAATTCACATTACCGTGGTTGGTGGAAGTCGCTTCGTCAGTAAAAAGCACCTGTTGAAAAAACGTTGGATCATCTTGTAGGGCCGGCCGCGGTGGCCGTGCGGTTCTGGCACTGCAGTCCGGAACCGTGGGGCTGCTACGGTCGCAGGTTCGAATCCTGCCTCGGGCATGGGTGTGTGTGATGTCTTTAGGTTAGTTCGGTTTAAGTAGTTCTAAGTTCTAGGGGACTTATGACCTAAGATGTTGAGTCCCATAGTGCTCAGAGCCATTTGAACCATCTTGTAGGCGCTGCAGAGCAAACCGGCAAAATTCCTGGTGCCGTTCGAAATCCACACCGGACAGCGCTTGATGTAATGAGAGGTGAAACGGGTGAAATCTATGCCGGTGCAATATACGTAGAACACTTCTATGACTTATACCACATTTCGAGGCGATACGTAGCGACGAAATAGTAGGGTCGTTATGCGCCATCGCTAGAACGCTCCCATCATGTATCTCGCCAGCTGCAGTTTTCTGCCTTGTCCTCTGTATGGCGTTCCATGATTCCGATTCAAGTAGTTTGTTGCAAATACGTGCAAGAAGCTGGCGCGTTGGACGCTCACGATCAGGATACAGCTCTCCATATCGCTTTATTGCTCTAACAGCATTTCTTCTGCTTTCACCATACACTACAAGCGTATATAACTTTTCTTCGTTGGTGTACATGTCTGCTCCAAGAAACTTTGACGGAAATGCGATGTCTCATTACCCCAGCAGCACATTTATACCCTTCTCTCCAGCTACCTCCTGCGTCACCTTGCGGCGTTATCGAGATGCCGGAAAACAATGCCTTCTCTGTTAAGTTCCTCAGTGGTCAACAGGAAAGGTTGCATTGGACAACGCCGCTTCGAAGGACGAATACGATACGGATACATATCTGTGTCTCAAAAACTATTCGCCTAAATATTATGACATACACATACTTGAAACGGTCTCTGTAAGCCCATCATGTTACGCTAAAATTTAACATAGGGTTCCATTTAAAAAAAGCCAAAGATGGCCTCATACTCTGTAATAAAAAATAGCACGAACATGAAATGTGATGTATTCAAGTAGCCCCTGTCCCTGCAATTTACTGTCCAAACGGCATCTTTGTATCTATTACGGTTGGGGAGATACAAGGGGTGTTATGACTTAGCTGCCTCACCATCTATGTAAGGTAACCCTCGTCACGGGAGGGACTCAACGAAATCAGCTATCCTCATCACATCCCCCCCAGCGGCACGCAGTGATGCACTGTAAATCTTGCGTCCAGTCGGATAAACTTAATTCATTCCCGCTATTGGGGCGGCATCACTATTTTCGGTGCCGACCATTTATTGGAACATTATGTGAGTCGTAGTATTTTACCATCGTTCGTACCAGCCATAACTGGTGCTAACAGGAGGGTGACAATCGTCTTCTCAATGTGCAATTTGCCAAAATGCATAAAGCGAGTACATTGTTGTTGTTGTTGTGGTCTTCAGTCCTGAGACTGGTTTGATGCAGCTCTCCATGCTACTCTACCCTGTGCAAGCTTTTTCATCTCCCAGTACCTACTGCAACCTACATCCTTCTGAATCTGCTTAGTGTATTCATCTCTTGGTCTCCCTCTACGATTTTTACCCTCCACGCTGCCCTCCAATACTAAATTGGTGATCCCTTGATGCCTCAGAACATGTCCTACCAACCGATCCCTTCTTCTGGTCAAGTTGTGCCACAAACTTCTCTTCTCCCCAATCCTATTCAATACTTCCTCATTAGTTATGTGATCTACCCATCTAATCTTCAGCATTCTTCTGTAGCACCACATTTCGAAAGCTTCTATTCTCTTCTTGTCCAAACTGTTTATCGTCCATGTTTCACTTCCATACATGGCTACACTCCATACGAATACTTTCAGAAATGACTTCCTGACACTTAAATCTATACTGGATGTTAACAAATTTCTCTTCTTCAGAAACGCTTTCCTTGCCATTGCCAGCCTACATTTTATATCCTCTCTACTTCGACCATCATCAGTTATTTTGCTCCCCAAATAGCAAAACTCCTTTACTACTTTAAGTGCCTCATTTCCTAATCTAATTCCCTCAGCATCACCCGACTTAATTAGACTACATTCCATTATCCTTGTTTTGCTTTTGTTGATGTTCATCTTATATCCTCCTTTCAAGACACTGTCCATTCCATTCAACTGCTCTTCCAAGTCCTTTGCTGTCTCTGACAGAATTACAATGTCATCGGCGAACCTCAAAGTTTTTATTTCTTCTCCATGAATTTTAATACCTACTCCGAATTTTTCTTTTGTTTCCTTTACTGCTTGCTCAATATACAGATTGAACAACATCGGGGAGAGGCTACAACCCTGTCTTACTCCCTTCCCAACCACTGCTTCCCTTTCATGTCCCTCGACTCTTATAACTGCCATCTGGTTTCTGTACAAATTGTAAATAGCCTTTCGCTCCCTGTATTTTACCCCTGCCACCTTTAGAATTTGAAAGAGAGTATTTCAGTCAACATTGTCAAAAGCTTTCTCTAAGTCTACAAATGCTAGAAACGTAGGTTTGCCTTTCCTTAATCTTTCTTCTAAGATAAGTCGTAAGGTCAGTATTGCCTCACGTGTTCCAGTGTTTCTACGGAATCCAAACTGATCTTCCCCGAGGTTGGCTTCTACTAGTTTTTCCATTCGTCTGTAAAGAATTCGTGTTAGTATTTTGCAGCTGTGACTTATTAAGCTGATAGTTCGGTAATTCTCACATCTGTCAACACCTGCTTTCTTTGGGATTGGAATTATTATATTCTTCTTGAAGTCTGAGGGTATTTCGCCTGTTTCATACATCTTGCTCACCAGATGGTAGAGTTTTGTCAGGACTGGCTCTCCCACGGCCGTCAGTAGTTCCAATGGAATATTGTCTGCTCCGGGGGCCTTGTTTCGACTCAGGTCTTTCAGTGCTCTGTCAAACTCTTCATGCAGTATCATATCTCCCATTTCATCTTCATCTACATCCTCTTCCATTTCCATAATATTGTCCTCAAGTACATTGCCCTTGTATAGACCCTCTATATACTCCTTCCACCTTTCTGCTTTCCCTTCTTTGCTTAGAACTGGGTTTCCATCTGAGCTCTTGATATTCATACAAGTCGTTCTCTTATCTCCAAAGGTCTCTTTAATTTTCCTGTAGGCGGTATCTATCTTACCCCTAGTGAGATAGGCCTCTACATCCTTACATTTGTGCTCTAGCCATCCCTGCTTAGCCATTTTGCACTTCCTGTCGATCTCATTTTTGAGACGTTTGTATTCCTTTTTGCCTGTTTCACTTACTGCATTTTTATATTTTCTCCTTTCATCAATTAAATTCAATATTTCTTCTGTTACCCAAGGATTTCTACTAGCCCTCATCTTTTTACCTACTTGGTCCTCTGCTGCCTTCACTACTTCATCCCTCAAAGCTACCCATTCTTCTTCTACTGTATTTATTTCCCCCATTCCTGTCAATTGCTCCCTTATGCTCTCCCTGAATCTCTGTACAAACTCTGGTTCTTTTAGTTTATCCAGGTCCCATCTCCTTAAATTCCCACCTTTGTGCAGTTTCTTCAGTTTTAATCTACAGGTCATAACCAATAGATTGTGGTCAGAGTCCACATCTGCCCCTGGAAATGTCTTACAATTTAAAACCTGGTTCCTAAATCTCTGTCTTACCATTATATAATCTATCTGATACCTTTTAGTATCTCCAGGGTTCTTCCATGTATACAACCTTCTTTCATGATTCTTAAACCAAGTGTTAGTTATGATTATGTTGTGCTCTGCGCAAAATTCTACCAGGCGGCTTCCTCTTTCATTTCTGTCCCCCAATCCATATTCACCTACTATGTTTCCTTCTCTCCCTTTTCCTACACTCGAATTCCAGTCACCCATGACTATTAAATTTTCGTCTCCCTTCACAATCTGAATAATTTCTTTTATTTCATCATACATTTCTTCAATTTCTTCGTCATCTGCAGAGCTAGTTGGCATATAAACTTGTACTACTGTAGTAGGCGTGGGCTTCGTATCTATCTTGGCCACAATAATGCGTTCACTATGCTGTTTGTAGTAGCTTACCCGCATTCCTATTTTCCTATTCATTATTAAACCTACTCCTGCATTACCCCTATTTGATTGTGTGTTTATAACCCTGTAGTCACCTGACCAGAAGTCTTGTTCCTCCTGCCACCGAACTTCACTAATTCCCACTATATCTAACTTCAACCTATCCATTTCCCTTTTTAAATTTTCTAACCTACCTGCCCGATTAAGGGATCTGACATTCCACGCTCCGATCCGTAGAACGCCAGTTTTCTTTCTCCTGATAACGACATCCTCTTGAGTAGTCCCCGCCCGGAGATCCGAATGGGGGACTATTTTACCTCCGGAATATTTTACCCAAGAGGACGCCATCATCATGTAATCATACAGTAAAGCTGCATGCCCTCGGGAAAAATTACGGCTGTAGTTTCCCCTTGCTTTCAGCCGTTCGCAGTACCAGCACAGCAAGGCCGTTTTGGTTATTGTTACAAGGCCAGATCAGTCAATCATCCAGACTGTTGCCCTTGCAACTACTGAAAAGGCTGCTGCCCCTCTTCAGGAACCATACGTTTGTCTGGCCTCTCAACAGATACCCCTCCGTTGTGGTTGCACCTACGGTACGGCTATCTGTATCGCTGAGGCACGCAAGCCTCCCCACCAACGGCAAGGTCCATGGTTCATGGGGGGTACATTATCGACTTTAAACTTTCGGTTCCACAAATCGTCTCATTCCTGAGACACCCCAGCTATTGGCCATATTGTGAATTACTCTTCATAAATAGTTGGCAAATTAAGTTCTCTACCTCGTATGACAACGTATGAGTTCATGTTGCTCTTGCAGGTATATCCAATAGTTCATCACAGACAATACATTGTGCGAAAACGTGTATTGCGTCGCGTGTCCAGTGTATCGGTGGTGCACCAAAGGGAGGCCTATATTCACTGTAACAGCATCCAGATGTCCCTCGCCACGCCACACACTAAGCTATGTTCTCCCGTGTCCAACAATCCACAAGTTATGCAAAGGAAAGAAGCAACTACATGAATGGCGTAAAAGCGGTTCTGTGTGCCAGTTTTACAGTTGATGAGGCGTACGCCAGATACGCTGCCACGCTCTCGTCGGATGTCTGATTTCTGACTTCCGGACGAACGTAACTATAATCAACAAAAAATGAGGCAGCGTTCGCAAGAGAAGGCGAGATGTGATCCATCGCTATCGGAGGTTCGAAAGACGGCGGAAGAAGTTCTTCTACCAGAGATGATGTAATGGTGTGTTACAGCTGTTGTTAATTCTGAACCGTCGCTCGCAGATAAAATGACAAGGCTTTGATGCGCATGTTTGTGAGGCTGAGGCAGCCGTTCCAGAACGGTAGGGTTAACGTGTCATACTTGTTCTTAAACATCCCAGTACTGACAACCCAATACCCGAAGGCCCCCATAAGGCGGTCCGCGATACACTTCGGTATCAGCAGGATCTGCGCTAAATGTCGCAGTCGTGACGCGAAGTGAATGTTGGGGTACGCTACACGTTGGACCATGTCGAGGGCTCTCAACGAATTGTTACGTATGGACAATCTAACATTCTGAAGGAGCCCCGATTACTCGCCGCTGCTGACCGCCTCAAAGAACAAGTAAATACGATGCCTAGCCATCACAGCGTTTACACCGTCTAAAACGTTACTGACACGTGTTCCAGACCTCGTCCCATGTGTAATATTCTGGACTTTGTCATGTTAATGACACTACTTGCCGCCATGACGTAAATATTGGGATGCCCGACAGCCAGACACACTTCATGTCCTAGCGGGCGAGGAGTATCAGGTCGTGCGCATAGGCACGATGAGTGAATGAGGTCTCATGTAGAGTTATTCCAGTGAGAGGGCGTCGCATAACATGCATCAGCGGTTCGAGTGCTATCGTAAAAAGCACCAATGAAAGCGAGCACCCTTGCCGAACCGAGCAATTAGTGTGGACTAAACCCACCTCCTGACTGTTCATCATCACCATCAGCTATGGTGAAGAAGAACGGTGGAACCGCCATACGTCTCATAAATAACGATAAAAAATCACGGTTTACCTTGTCGAAAACACGATCAAGGTCCACCGATATTAGAGCTGCTCGTTTTCGACACGTCTAGACACTTTGTCCGGATCGGAATCCCTCCCAGTCGACGTCGCGTGATCGACAGGATGTGTGCCTTGACACGATGGACTTCTGCATGATGTTCTGTACACTCTTACCGAAATGAATACTCGTAAAACATCGTGCAGTAATAATCAAATGTGTCCCTTATCCATCTCACTTCATCCCGATCGTATTGTGTAAGTGCTCTTCGTATCATCGATTAAGCACAACCTGACCACCTGCGAAGCACTGAGGCATAAGCTGCAATGCAGCTTTGACACTTTGCCATACCACCTCGACCCGCTGCCGACATTCCGCGTCCACCAACAGTGATGAATTTGGCTTCGGATTCTCAGCACATTTTGCTGATGTATGAATATGGTACACAGATAAGCTAGATGGTCAACGAAGCAGCGGGCCGTCGTTCAGAATCGACCACCTTATCCTATAGGCCAACACAAACATATATTCAATCAAGTCTGTTCGCTGAGTGACTAGTAAAAACCGTTCATCCCTCGCGATTCCCATGGATCCTATCCCATGTCTCGAATAATTTCATTTCGCGGCATATCGCTTGCAGTTCACGAAAGGTGTTATAATGTGGAATTTTATTCTTTGGGGCCAATACACAGACAAAGTCTCCACCCACCGGAAAACGATCGAATCCGCCGGTAAATAAGGGCACAAACTCTACCAGATAATACAGTGTTATTCGAAATGATGGACCCCATTTTTAAAACTTTGTATTCATTCAAGAACAAATCTAAAATGAACAACCTTTATACCAATTAAAAGTTTCAAAATTCTTTTTCATAATGTTTGTTACCAATTTAATAAATTTAATCATCTGTAATAATTTGTAATTAATTAGTTTTTAATAATTATTTAATAATTAGAAATGTAATAAATGTCATAAATGTTCAAAGTGGCCACCGTTGGCTGCACGGCTGGACGGCTCGTCCCACACACGCTAGACCGTATCTGCTGTTAAGGCCGGCTCCCACTAGGGCTGCCACGCGTCAGAACCGAGCTGCAGCGGCGTGGTTGCCATGGAAACGCCGTCAGTGGTGCGGCAAAGCGGAATCCGCGTCGCGGTTTGCCCATTTCGAACCGCTACCGCTGCCGCGTGCCGCGCTCCAGGTCCGCGCCGCCAAACACAGAACGCGGTGAGCGTGACGTCAGGTACGGAACCCTGGGCCACACGAACTTTCACCGAACCGCTGGCGCGGACGCGGCGGCAGCTATGAAATACTTTTCATCCGATTTCAAGGAAACTATTCAGTAGAAAAATTTGTTTCTTGGGCATGTTACAGCCTGATATCTTCTCTCGATAAAGGACCGAATTTCTTTTCGTTATTCGTCGTGGTTACTTGCTGTATCGAATTTATGTAAACCATTACACGAAATTTTAATGAGTGTGCAGAGGTAAAAACGCATTGCGTGGACTTTGAGTACAGTTCATTTTAGATAATACATTATTGCGTATGAAATTTAGACAACATAGCGAAATTGTTTCTAAAGCTGAGAACACAACGATAGCTATCACCGTTCTCGAGATATTGAATGATATGTCGGCGGACGGGCTGTGTGGTGGCTGCGCGCGGGTCGCTCGCGATGCGACCGATACTTCGTCCTGCTCGTCGTAAGCCATGTGGTTGTATCAACAGCAAATTTCATAAACGGTTCAAGACATTGAAACGTGTTTTCTAGAAAACGATAACTTGTACACAGTCATGTATTTCGTCGCGTGATAAATATCCAAAATGTATTTATCTACCGAGATATGGAAGTAACTACAATTTTTCAGAAAGGATAGATGAATTTTTTTATTTAATAGCATGTGGAATGAGAATTACAATGACATGGAACACGTTAATATTTACAATATTATATATAGACTTACAGAAGTTAAAAAGAAACTAATTTGCTGGTATGTCATAAGATGTAATTTGTTGAGTATCTACAGCTATTGATTATTTCCTTTGGTAAGTAACAAACGTTTTTTTCTTTATCTAGTGTACCTTATTGGTTCAAGACGCGTTTCGCCTTTTGCTTTAAGGCATCTTTGGTGGAATCTAGAATGATTCAGTTTTGTTTTGATATGTGATACTTGCAGATTATAAAACAGTTCACATCTTTTTTTTACGTGAATAACTGATTACTTACAGTGAATCGAGTTTTTGGTGGACATCTGCGTTTCCCCTCACCTGGTCACATGCTGGAGGTTGAACTAAAACTTAGATTATGGAACATAAGCACATTTTCATGTTCGCTCTTTTTTCTTCTGTCACTAGCTGTAGACATTATACCGGAAACACTGATTAGAAGTCGTAACTACAGTGTGTTCACCTCATGTCCCTTCCTGTTTGGTTTGTTTATGTACATGTTGCCAACCTAAAGAATTATATGCTGAAAACTAATGTTTGTTTATTTCTGTTCTACTTATAGCTGTATGTGTGTGTGGCTAGCCAGTGACAGTTATAGAAAGTTGAAAGTGAGTGCAATAGTTGTCAGACAGTGGTTGAAAGATTTGGTGTTCAGCTGATTTCAGTTTTGGTTTAAATTTTTTGTGGAGGAGTGCATGGAAGAGTAAATTCACTGCTTACATTAATAGATAAAGTAGTAGAATAGCATTTCAACAGATGATTATTATCAGAATACTATCACACAACCCCTTTGTTCTCACTCTTTGACGCCTCATAGTATGTCCTGTCAAATTAACCCTCTTGTAGTCAAAGTTGTGCCGTAATTTCCTCTTCCTCCTCTATTTAATTCCGTACCTCTTCTTTAGCTACACGATCCTCGTATCTAATCTTCAGCATGCTTGTTGATCACCACGTTTTGAAAGTGTCCATTATCTTCTTGAAAGAACTGTTCATCGCCCACGTTTCACTTACATACAAGACTGCACTCCACACAAATACCGCACTTCACACAAATACCTTTGTAAAATAGTACCCAATCATTAGAATTTATATTAGATGTGAACAAATTTTCTTTTTCAGAACGCTTTTCTTGCTATTCACACTCTTAGAAATGCAGTTTGGTTTCTGTACAAGTTGTAGATAATTTTGTGGCCCTGTGTTTTATCGATGACATCTCCAGAGCTTCAAATATTGTTTTAATTAAGATTGTCAAAACCTTTCTCTAAACATGCAAATGCTATAAACACAGTTTCACAATTCTTCAGTGTGTCTACTTAGCTAAGTGGTAGGATCAGTATTGCCTTGCGTGTTCAGACATCTCACAGGAATCTAACATTGTGCTTGTGTTCAGACATCTCACAGGAATCTAACATTGTGCTTATGTTAGTTTGTACAACCCCTCCCCCTCTCGAGTTGCAATTTTGGACTTTCTGTCAACATCACGTTTAGACATTTCTATTTCCAATGGCCTACTTTATTTGCTGCATTTTATATTTTTCCCTCTTGTCAAATTTAATATATCACGTTTTATCTAACGATTTCTACTGTACCTTCTTCCTGTTCACATACTCTGCTGCATTCACCACTTCTTCTCTCAAAGATATCCATTCGTATTCTAGCGGATTCCTTCCTCTGTTTCAGTCTGTCGTTGCATTACGGTAACTTTAAGATTACCGAAAAACTGTGGGTCTTGACTTAGTCAAGTTCCATTTCCTTAATTTGATATCGTTTACTGTCTCTTTACTTGTAAACTGCAGCTCGTAACCAATAAATTATTGTAGGTTTGCGTCTGCACCGGGAAATGTCTTATAATTTAAAATCTGGTTTCGAAAACTTTGTTCCAAATATGTATTATTCTTTCATGATTCTTAAGCAAGGTGCTGGCGATGATTACATTATCCTCTGTGCGAAATTCTATCAGGTGGCTTCCACTTTAATGCCTTCCCCCAAGCCTTTGTGTTCTTAGTGATTTCCTGTACCTGCTATCGTATCACATTTTAAATTTTTCTCCCACTTAACTATCTGAATAATCTTTTTGTCGTATATTGTTTCAATGTGTTAGGAGATAGTGAACAATCATGAACGGTAGTCATGAAATCTGTTTATGGTGAAATGAGAAAAGCTGCTGCTACGGTCGCAGGTTCGAATCCTGCCTCGGGCATGGATGTGTGTGATGTCCTTAGGTTTAAGTAGTTCCAAGTCTAGGGGACTGATGACCTCAGATGTTGAGTCCGATAGTGCTTAGAGCCATTTTTGAAATGAGAAAACATGAATAATGAAATATCTGAAAGAGTACATTGTACAGAAAATGAAAAATTGGTATGTCTTGACCCAACTTCGTCTTTCCTTCATGTAGGTGTAAGATATAGTTAATCAAACGCACCGGGCGTTTCAGTGGCTCCCGCCCCATACCTTAGTGGCTGCGCGTCATTGGCTACCGCTAGCGTCTGCCGCTTCTAGATGGGAACGCCAATTCCGCGAGCCGCCGCGTCAAAGCAGAAAACGCTTGCCGCTGCCGTTGCCGCACGACGCGCTGCCGTGCTCTAGTGGGAACCGGCCTTTACTGAGTGCACGGCAGCTGTGTTCCGGTTCTGCAGATAGTTAAGACTGGGTGGTAGAGGCGGGACGTAAACAGCTTTCTTCACATAACCCCACCAAAAATAGTCGAAGGAACCCGTCATTGTTCCAACATGTCCAGGTACGTAATTCCCGTTACAGTTATCGGTGGCCAGAAGGGCAGAACCAGGTCCTCAAGTCCCCTGCGACCGATCCAGCACTGAAGAAGGGAGTCATTCAAAAAGCCTCGTACATCACGGTGCCAATAGGGTGGATCTCCATCTTATTGAAAAATTAAGTCTTTAAAATATTCCATAACTTGAGGGAACCGTCATTGTTCCAACATGTCCAGGTACGTAATTCCCGTTACAGTTCTCCGTGCGGTTAAAGGCGCTGCAGTCTGGAACCGCAAGACCGCTAAGGTCGCAGGTTCGAATCCTGCCTCGGGCATGGATGTTTGTGATGTCCTTAGGTTAGTTAGGTTTAACTAGTTCTAAGTTCTAGGGGACTAATGACCTCAACAGTTGAGTCCCATAGTGCTCAGAGCCATTTGAACCATTTTTAGCCCGTTACAGTTCTTTCCGCAAAGAAAAGTGGTCCATAAACCATTGTACGGGATATGGCACAGAACTCGTTGATCTTCGGTGAGTCTCTTTCGTGTTTCAATGGTGGATCTGGATTTTCCAAACCCCATATGCGAAGATTGTGTCTGTTGAATTTTCCACTAAGGTGGAACGTCGCTTTGTCGCTAAAAATTACAAGCTGTTGAAATGCGTCATCCTCCATCTTTGCTAGCAGATAACCACAAAATTCGAGATGCTTCACTTTGTCCTTGGGGTTGAGAGCCTGCACAAGTTGTAATCGGCAGGGCTTGTACAGTAAACGCGGCTTCAAATGGGTTCAAATGGCTCTGAGCACTATGGGACTCAACTGCTGAGGTCATTAGTCCCCTAGAACTTAGAACTAGTTAAACCTAACTAACCTAAGGACATCACAAACAGCCATGCCCGAGGCAGGATTCGAACCTGCGACCGTAGCGGTCCTGCGGTTCCAGACTGCAGCGCCTGTAACCGCACGGCCACTTCGGCCGGCGAAAAACGCGGCTTCAGAACTTTACATACAGTTGTTTGGGGTATTCCAAGTTCTCGACTAGCTCTATAGGTAGACTTACTGGGACTGCGCACAAAACTTTCTTGAATCCGTCGGACATCATCCTCTGACACACATGGTCGGTCTGTACTTTTTCCTTAAATTGCTTAATCCACCTTGAATATCGAATTTGGTACGAAATGTCCGCTGCACTGCAGTTTGCGACTCACTATTCGCGAATTCAAGAACGTAGAGAATCTTGTGCTCCACAGTCGCCATCTCACTCACAACTGACAGTAAAACGGAATGAAGACCCTATTGCCGCGCGAACTCCACTGGCCGCTTCTGAAACCATCACAGCCCGCCCGGCCCCACCCGCCAAAAACTTTGAAACTTCCTTTTTTCATTGGCATTAAGCTTGTTCATTTCGGATTTGTGCTTGAATACATACGAAATTTTGAAAATCGGTCCATCATTTAGATTAACCCTGTATTGTGCACTTGCTCGTCTGTTTTCTGTACTGTAAGGAACATAAACGTTGATTATAGGAATCCCATGAACTTTTATGCCAGTCGGGGTTGCCGAGCGGTTGTAGGCGCTACAGTCTGGAACCGCGCGACCGCAACGGTCGCAGGTTGGAATCCTGCCTCGGGCGTGGATGTGTGTGATGTCCTTAGGTTAGTTAGGTTTAAGTAGTTCTAAGTTCTAGGGGACTGATGACCTCAGAAGTTAAGTCCCATAGTGCTCAGAGCCATTTGAACCAGTTTTTTGAACTTTCATCGCCAGTCCCCGTGCCGGAGGTATACAAGCCAGGTCGTGAACTGAGATCCCCTCCTGGACCAGTTCTGCTGTTCCACTACCATCACTACCATCCGAGTTCGACGCGGTGTAGAAGACGTGGCCGCAAACTTCCTAAAATGCAGTACTACAGATTTCCTGTACCATCAGTATAGCCACATATAACGCATTCAGTATGTCCAGAAGAGCTGTTGTTTCACAGGCGATCTAATAGTATTAACGTTAATCGTTCCTATTTTTTGCACCTGGGCCCAAGTATCCATCATTACACGTCCTCAGAAGGTTGCCCGCCCGACATCTTCCTGTGGCGTTAGTTGTCGTAAGCTGGGATCCGAGTCTCTACCAAGAGGGGGAGTCTTCGGTGGTATCTTCGCCCTCTCAGCCCAGTCGGTGTCAGTGAGGGCCTCTACTACGCTTGGGGCTGTACAGGTGTGTAGTGTTCGTGATTCTTCTGCAGCAGCATCCTCCGCTGTCAAAGGGTCGATGGACCCCTGAGGGGATGGATCGTCGTATTGACATGACAGCTTTTCGTCTCGGCCATCCGGATACCCTTTCCGTCAGCCCCTAATTCCCAACTTCCCGTTCGTCGCACCTCAACGACCCCCTCCTATTAACCCCATATTCGAAGGTTTCTAATTCCCATAGGAGCTCGGACGTTGGCTGTGAAACTGCACTGAAACTTTTTCATCAAACAGCTGTCGCGCCCATAGAGTTATAGATACGAGTAGTGTCTGTTTTGCCGCACATGTCCGAGGGACCTGTCTCCACTCATATTTATAATAGTACAGAAGTTAGGTGACAGATCCTGTGTTTCCGTGAGAAACGAAAAAAGTAGCTTCCATTCAGCTAAAAAGGGAAGATAATGTACTGACATCTACAGGGAGTAGTACAGTTCTCAGTCTTTACGTTTAGCCAGGAGTTTATCTAACTTTCTTACTTGTCTTAGTATGAACAATCCATACCAGACTGTTGTTTTAGGCAGACCTCGGACTAATCAAGACCGGATCACTTCTTTCAGTGCTTCATCATTTTACCACAATAACACAATCTTCCAGCGTGCAATTTTTCTTTGTAGTACGTGCCAAAAACTGCACGCCCTCCGTTTCTTTCAAAGTTGAACAACCGCTCCGTAACGACCGTCAGTTCGGCGCAGAAAATAAAGCAGCGCCTTCAGGAGCAGAAGGGCATTGTGACGGCCCAGAGCTGTTGAGCGGGGAATGGCGGCTGCGCCTGCGGCCGCCATCCTCTTCAGCGTGAGAGCTCGCCGCCCACGCCGCCCACGACGCCGCCCAGACGCACAATCGATTCGCTAAGGATCGTGTCAAGGGCAGCCGCTGCTCCTTGCCCCAAAAACTGTACGCTTTTCCACGCGCAGTCACATTGTTCACGCGTAGCTACGTGCATATCAGTGGCAAAATATCGCCCTTTTCACGTGTGTATGAAGGGAACACGGAGAAATCTGGAAAGGGAATTGAAGCTCAGGGGGAAGAAATAGGAACGTTGCGATTAGCCGATGACATTGCAATCCTGCCAGAGATGACAAAAGATTGTGAACAGCAGCCGAGCGGAGTGCATAATATCATAAGGCGAACATCAGCAAAAGTAAATCAAGAGTGTGGAATGTAGAATCAGTCAGCGATGCCGAGGAAATTCAAATACGAAATGAAATTCTACTGGGGCATCGCAATAAGTGACGCTCGCCGAAATCAAAAGGAAAAAATATACAGAGGGACAATAGCAAGAAAAGCATTTCTGCAAAAGAGAAGTTTGTTAACACCAAATATAAATTTAAAGTTTAGGAAATCATTTTCTCAAGGTCCGAGGTGTAGCCCTGTTCAGAAATGAAACATGTGAGCTGTACAGTTCAGATAAAGACAGAATCTGGTGCTACAGAAGAAAGCTAAAGATTAGATGGGTCAGCGGAAAAACGCTCCTACCGGAGTATAAAAAAGTTAATATGTTCAAAAGACTTTTACTGAAAAGTGGGGCACAAGCTGTCTCATTCTACCTTCCTCAGAAGCTTTAAAAATTTTTCAAATATTCTTGCGTACTAATATATTAGCGGTCTTTTTAACATGCAACTCACATACGGCTCCCACAGGGTCCCCTTAATGTAACTCGCTCACACCCACTAGTCCATTGCTGTAAGTCGTTCATACCCATCCACACCACTTGCCTATTCTCACTCACTCATGCAACCCAGCTCATTGCCATTATCTCTTTCTGTCTCTTTAACTGACACTGTCTTCTGTCTCACACCCAACGTCTTCTCCGTTCTGTCCTACTACTATTATCTCCTCTCACTATCAGTGTCTCGTCTTGTTCTCTCTTACTCCTACTATCTCACTCGTTCCTTCCAACTGCTACTTTCTCTCCTCACTGCCACTATCTCTCTATTCCACGTCGTAATTCTCATAGACTTTGTCACTCATTGTCACTGGCTCTCGCCTATTTCCACTTTCTCCTTCTCTTTATTCCTCTCCCACGGGCACTTTTCCTTCACGCTTTTCCTAGCACTGTTCTATCACTGTCAGCTGTGTTCCACTGTCACTGTGTCCTTCGCTTTCTCTCATAGTGCCATTACCCCTCTCGCTCTTTATACACCACAATCACTGTCTAGTGTCTTCTAGTATGCATTACTTTTCTGTCTCATTCCCATTGCCACTGCCCCCTCTCTTAGCATTCAAAAGGACGAATACGTTCGAATGCCAAAATTCTTAAAAACACTGAGCAAGGTACACTGAAGAGCCAAAGAAACTGGTATAGGCAGGCGTATTCAAGCACAGAGGTATGAAAACAGGCAGAAGACAGCACTGTGGTCGCAACGCCTATATAAGACAACAAGTATCTGGTGCAGTTGTAAGGCTGGTTACTGCTGCTATAATGGCAGGTTCTCATGATATAAGTGAGTTTGAACGTGGTGTTATAGTCGACGCACAGGCGATGAGACACAGTGTCTCCGCGGTAGCAATGAAGTGGGGATTTTCCCGTACGAACATTTCACGGGTGTACCGTGAATATCTTGAATCCGGTAAAACACCAAATCTCCGATGTCACTGCGGCCGGAAAAAGATCCTGCAATAACGGGTTCAAATGGCTCTGAGCACTATGGGACTTAATTTCTGAGGTCATCAGTCCCCTAGAACTTAGAATTACTTAAACCTAACTAACCTAAGGACATCACACACATCCATGCCCGAGGCAGGACTCGAACCTGCGACCGCAGCGGTCGCGCGGTCCAGACTGTAGCACCTAGAACAGCTCGGCCACCTCAGCCGGCGCAATAACGGGACCAACGACGACTGAAGAGAATCGTTGAACGGGTCAGAAGTGCAAGCCTTCCACAAATTGCTGCTGCTTTCAATGGTGAACCATCAACAATTGTCAGCGAGCGAACCATTCAACGAAACATCATCGATATGGGCTTTCGGAGCCGAAGGCCCGCTCGTGTATCCTTGATGACTGCGCGACACAAAGCCTTACGTCTCGCCTGGATCCGTCAACACCGACACTGGACTGTTGATGACTGGATACATGTTGCCTGGTCGGACAAGTCTCGTTTCAAATTATATCCAACAGATGGACGTGTATGGGTATGGAGATAACCTCATGAATCCATGAACCCTTCATGTCAGCAGGGGACTGTTCCAGCTAGCGGAGGCTCTGTAATGATGTGGGGCGTGATGTGTTGGCAAATGTGCCAACACCTTGTAGATAGAGGAGGCCGAAATGCACGCTATCTAACGCAAACGGGCGTGAATTCTGGAACAGGATAAGTATTGAATGCTAATAAGAAAAGTATGCAGCTCCTCGAATACTTAACTTTTATTTATCCTTGTGGTACATCGCTCTTGATAATACAAATATGACTATCTTCAGATACGGTTATGGCGCCTTGCTAGGTCGTAGTCATGGACTTAGCTGAAGGCTATTCTAACTGTCTCTCGGCAAATGAGAGAAAGGCTTCGTCAGTGTAGTCGCTAGCAAAGTCGTCGTACAACTGGGGCGAGTGCTAGTCCGTATCTCGCGACCTTCCTTGTGGTGGCGCTCGGTCTGCGAACACACAGTGGCGACACGCGGGTCCGACATGTACTAAATGGACCGCGGCCGATTTAAGCTACCACCTAGCAAGTGTGGTGTCTGGCCGTGACACCACAGGGCGTCTGCAGTTGGAATAATATGGAACCCTTGATACGTCTACATACGACTCTGACGCGTACGTAAGCATCCTGCCTGATCACCTGCATCCATTTATGTCCATTGTGCATTCCGACGGACTTGGGCGATTCCAACAGGATAATGCGACACTCCACGCGTCCAGAATTGCTACACAGTGCCTCTAGGAACACTCTTCTGAGCTTAATGACTTTCTTTGGCCCCCAAACTCCCCAGACATGAGCATGCAACATGCTGTTCAAAACAGATATCCACCTCTTCGTAATCTTACGGATTTATGGACTGCCCTGCAGGATTCATGGTATCAGTTCCCTCCAACACTAATTCAGACATTAGTCCAGTCCATGCCACGTCGTGTTGCGGCACTCCTGTGTGCTCGCGGAGCCCTACACGATATTAGGCAGCTGTACCAGGTTCTTTAGCTCCTCAGTGTAGAATGGGGCAGCTGGTACCCCACTTTTCAGTCAGAATGTTTTAAAACAGGGTCAAATTAGCCATTTTTGTATTCCGACAGGGCATTCTCCGGCTAGTTCCTTTTTATTGCCTGCTACAGCAGAGCATGTTACTTGCATGAAAAGACCTTTATGGGTCAGTAAAATTTTGGTAACTTATTTATGTGAAATGGAAATAACGCAGAAGTAAGTTTACACTTCAGAGCGGATTTTATGTGCACGAGAATTTTGCATTTCCTTTAGCCTACCCTACTGATGGTAACAGAGACACTTTACAGCGTATTGTCACGTAGAAGAAGGTGTAATCAGATGAATGACGAACACTAACTTCACTTAACGAAGGTTTATTCAGCACTTGCACATACAAGAGCGCGGAGTGAACTGCCTCCGGCCAGAACACATACGGTATATACACAGTTACAGAACATTCCAGTAAATGATTTTTGACATTTGTGGATACTTCTAGAATGAAGTCGAACCGAATATAGGAATTAAAATTTTGAGGTTCAGATGAGTTTTGAACTCACAGCCCTCCATGCAACAGTCTAGCATTATAACCCCTTTTGTTTCCTTCCTCCAAAGCACTTATTTAAGGTACTAAAATAAGAAGTCATTTCGCCAAAAACAAAAGGGTTAAATCAGAAAAACGTATATGAAGGAATATGGCGTTAATGTTAACGTGACCACATCTTGTTTCCTCCGTCACTTCTACTTCGTGTGACATTTAAATCCAAACAAGAGTGTCCACAAAAAGAGGGAGGACTTCAACTCATCCAACTCCTTGTCGATGAAAATCAAGATACAGCATGTTAGAAAAAAGCTCTCGGTAACGTGGCATCCTGAGCCGCGTCCAATGGGCTGTGGCCATATATTGGGAAAAGGCACTCGAATCTGCGTCATATCCACTTACCATCAAGTAGTGGACATAATGTCCAATAACCCACATGATGGCATTGTCCTTCGATCGGGCAAAGAAGGTTGAATCAGGACGCACGAGAATCTACCCCGAGATAGCCGCCTCCGACGTCCTGAGAAGGAAAGCTAGTTGTCGGCGAAGCCGTCTCCAATGCCCATGACCTCAGGAGATCAACCAATGATATAATGTTTCAGTTTCATGGCAACTATTGCAGCTGTCCATCACACTGAGGCCAATACGAAAAAGTCGCACGTTGGTAGGTACAATATCATGAACAACTTGGTACCACGAGGACCCCACTTCCATTGGCAAAATCTGGAGGCTAACGTTAGACCAAACAAACTTCCAATTCGTTTCTGGCGACAGGGCTTCCACAGAGGGAATGCTATGAGGAATTGGCCAGCGGCATAACAGCATTTTTAGGGAAAGATTCGCTAGGGAAAGGATATTTACTCCGAAATAACTGACTTCAAGAAAAAATTCCTTAACGTGCTTTAGTTTATAACTAACTCTACCAATATCTACTGGAGGTGTTAAACTCGCTGGTCGGATACAGTCATGAAGGCGAGCTGTAAGTGACTAGGGGGGCGCGGAGACATGTTAAAACGATACGACGGATGAATAAGGCAGAAGCCTTAACTCGAATGTCAGGGAGGCTAAAACCTCCCAGCAGACGGGAGCGCGCCATTACACCATAACGCACGCGAAATATAGAGTTGCGTCAGATAAACCTGCCAGTTAAACTTTGCAACTTGGGGTATATCATCGCAGGAAGTTGAAAGATTTGAGCAATAAAATAAGCCTCACTGAACACATACGTTTCTGTGGCCCGGACCTTATGAAGAAGTGAGAGGGAGCTACGCTCGTGTTCATTAATTGCTCCCTGTATCTTATCCGCGACAGACTTCCAGTTTATCGTAGCCATCTTTAGAGGAAAACTGTCAATTATAACACCTAACGATCGATATCGGGTGATCTTCAAAGCCAATGGAACTTCAACAGCGTCAAATCCTCGCAAACTGATTAAGCGACATTTCTAGTTATTAACCCGAGCACCCGTAAGACGACAAAAATCATCCAAAACTTCCTTCAGCAGTGATATATCATCAGGGGTACGGAGAAGAACCATAACGTCATCAGCATATGCACGAACGGTAAAACTTTCTCCCAACAGCGACCAGCCACCCAAACGAGCAGGTATAGATCGCAATAAGGGTTCCAGAAACGGAATGTAGAGCGACATAGATAGTGGACTCCCTTGAAGGGCGCCCTGACACACCGCGATTGGGGAAGTAAGACGGCCATTTACGTTAATGGACGCCCGAATACCAGTAATTAGAGAGCTAAACAACCGTCGTGAAGCCGGCTGGTGTGGCCGAGCGGTTCTATGCGCGGAAGACGACTTTGATGGCTCGTGATGATGGTAGCCCACAACACGGATAGTCTGCTATTTACCGCTCACGCAACTATTTTATGATCATAGTTGAAGAGGGTTATCGGGCGGACCTGATCCACACGCAAATGTCCCTGCTTCTTGGGGACCAGGACAATTTTAGCAACCTTAAAGCTTGGTGGGATAAGGCCTCCGTGGAATACTTCATTCAGCATGGAAGTTATCAGGGGCCAAAATCGAATATAAAATTCCTTGGGAAGGCCATCGGAGCCAGGCGATTTGTGGAAGGGAGAACGAGCCACAATATCAAGTATATCATCGCGATAGAATACAGAGAAAAACTCTTCCTGGAGAGCTGGCATAACAACACTATTAAGGAGGGAGATAAAATCAACAGACGGTAAACCGTCTGAATCCACTTCAGTATAAAGTTCGGAAAAGCACTGGTAAAGTTCATTCATGACAGACTCGGAGGACCACTCATGCCCATCTAGAGAAGGAATGGTAGTAAGACACGTCCTCTGACATCGTTTGTGAAGCCGAAGAAGATGATAGAGAGAGGCCAACTCAACCTATACAATTGAACGGGGCTGGGAACGCAAGCGGACACTATCCATTTGCCTACGTTTGAGTTGTAGAAGTTTTGCCTTCACGCGGTGGACGTCTACAACTCTCAAGGGGGCATCACGAGCATTATCGTAAAGATCGCGAAGGACAGCATAATAAAATTCCCTAATTCGCCTTATTTCAGCTGCTGTTTTAGCGCTAAAATGCTTGAGTGTATTTAGCAAAGGTAACCCACCATTCTAGAATTGAGGGATAACGCGCCTGGGACTGGATTGTCCGTCGCCATGCGTCTGCGATGATGCCCTCCAGAGAGGGGTCCGTGAGATGTAGAGTGTTTAGCTTCCATAAAGGGCGCAAAAGATGGACCCGCTGCGGGACGTGGTTAAAGGTCATTGAAACAGCACAGTTATCAGTGAACCTGACGGGAATTACAACAATCGATAGAAGCTGACTACACATGGGGGCAAATAAATAAAAGCGGTCCATTTGGCTACTTGAAGTAGCGGTGAAAAACGTAAACCGTACCAATGTGTGATATCTGCAAATCATCTTGGAGATGCAAAGACGTCACCATATCATTAAGTTCACGACTGTTGTGGGTTGGCAGGAGAGCCAACACCGTGTTATTAGAGGAAGCCGAAAGGCACGCGTTTTAGCTCACGCAGGCTGGCGTGAGGTCTGGAACAGGACAAGGAAATTAGAATTTAGAAAAACGGACGTAGCTGGTGGAATACTTAACTTTAATCCATTAATGATAAGCGTTGCTCTTGACTGTACATGATTCAGTATCAAGAGTAACTGGTAATGGCGCCTTGGTAGGTCGTAGCAAATGACGTAGCTGAAGGCTATGCTAACTATCGTCTCGGCAAATGAGAGCGTATTTTGTCAGTGAACCATCGCTAGCAAAGTCGGTTGTACAACTGGGGCGAGTGCTAGGAAGTCTCTCTAGACCTGCCGTGTGGCGGCGCTCGGTCTGCAATCACTGATAGTGGCGACACGCGGGTCCGACGTATACTAACGGACCGCGGCCGATTTAAAGGCTACCACGTAGCGAGTGGTGTGTCTGGCGGTGACACCACAACGACAATATGTATAATTGGGAGTGTGATCTACACGACGTAAGACGCAGTTAAAATCGCCCCCAAAAAAACCTTGCGCGGTTCCCGTCGGAGTAAACAAACAACTTCTTCCTTATAAAACCATGCGCGGTCGGATGAACGACCGGATCCAGACGGAGCGTAAAGAAAAGTTAAGGTGAGGTCATAAAAACTACAGGCTATACCATTACCATCATCTAGCGTTTCGAGATCCGTCAGCGGGATTCCATCTCGATAAAGCGAAGCCATACTGGTAGAATTTTCAGGCACGACATTTAAAAACATAGAGTATCCAGGAAGACAAAACATACCAAATAACACCTCCTGTAAACACACGATAGGTGCTTGGGAATGTCGGACGTGGTGGCCGAGCGGTTCTAGGCGCTTCAGTCTGGAACCGCGCTGCTGCTACGGTCGCAGGTTCGAATCCTGCCTCGGGCATGGATGTGTGTGATGTCCTTAGGTTAGTTAGGTTTAAGTAGTTCTAAGTCTAGGGGACTGATGACCTCAGATGTTAAGTCCCATAGTGCTTAGAGCCATTTGAACCATTTTTTTGCTTGGGAATCGTAAATAAACTGGCGTAACGCAGCAAACCGTAATTGGGAACATATCCTATTAACATATCCTATTAACATTGAAGGTTAGAAATGTATATGCCTGCATCCGTTAGCACATTTAAGGTCAATGAAACAAGACTAAGGAAAATGCACTCATCACACCCTTCTCTCTTCAACGTCCGGAGGCGGTGGAAAGAAGGTATAATTGTAACCCACATCACCGGAAGCCGAGGAATACTCGTTTTTCTTTTTACGAGACGCCACTGCACGTGCAGGTTGAAAAGGCTGTTTAACACCACTCCGTGAAACATACAATCTTGATGTGGAAGGGTTGTGGGCACGTAGAGCTCCGATTGCATAGAGGAGCCATCTCCACTACACTCATCGGAAATCAGGGAGCACAACTCAGAACGACTTACAGCAACATCAGGTACAGAAGAGACAGGTAATGCAGTGCCGGTGTCGGATTGCATCACATGATCATCAGGATGAGAACCGGTAGAATACCGTTGCTCCACCGTCTCAGCGTGGAGGAGAGGTGGTATTTCACTGGAACACTGTAAAGACTGGCCAGCAGGCAACGTCTCTGCGGGAACATCACAACTCACGGGAACCGTAGCGTCTATAGGTAAAGTAGGGGACACAGATACAACACACATTTCAACATCAACGGAAACAGCTACATCATCTCTGGTAATACTGGAATCACAATTAACGTCAGTGGACAACTCATTACCGCCAGAAGTTGCACCCTCTGTCACCGCCGTGTCAGAAGAACGAGACTGGAGAGGGACGCTTTCGAAATCTGTACCGTCCTCAGTCGGCCGGCGTTTGACATGCGCTGCAAGAGCCGTCGTTCCCTCATGCACAGAGGCCGCACTGGGCATGCCGGCAACGGTGGAAATTCGCGAAGAGTAAGGGGTAATGTTGCCCCTAAATCGCTTAAGGCTGGAGATTAACTGACACCTGACTGCGATGACACTATGTCTGCTAACGTTAAAGGTAGACGTTTTTGATAAGATGACGTCAGCTTAGTAGTACGGCACGGACAGTCAGATCTGAGATGACCGCTTCCGTTACAGACAAAACATGTTCCTTCTTGCCCTGCATACGTAACATGGATTCGGTAACCACAAACAAATATTCTTTTTAACGCACATGTCCACAGTCCGGATACCATTGTAACACTGGAAGCGATGTTGTGCTGACCAGCGTTCCCATCGCATATGCCGTATTACTCGATACGCAAGCAACGCTGTTCTAAGAAATGAATCGTCCACTTCTGGAGGGAGGTTATAAATTCTAATCGGAGTATACTCGAGTGCCGCATTTTCAAGGAAGACTTGACTAACGGAACCATCTCGATGTATTAACAATAGAATGAGATTTTCACTCTGCAGCGGAGTGTGCGATGATATGAAACTTCCTGGCAGATTAAAACTGTGTGCCCGACCGAGACTCGAACTCGGGACCTTTGCCTTTCGCGGGCAAGTGCTCTACCATCTTTTTTTTTTTTTTTTCTGAATATCTTTTACTTTATTAATAAAGATCTGCAATCCATTATACAAAAAATTGAATATTACAAATCTGGGTCAACTGGTGCTGACGAATCACGAAAAGATTGAAACAAATTCATATTAACATCTCAGACAAGTTACTTAACTGCGCACATGCCAATAAAAATAGTAAAATTTACCTTACAATACATGGCTATGAACTGCGCTGTACCAGCGGCGCGCTACAGCTGCACTTTTTTTTCTTTTTTTTTTTTTTTTTTTTTTTTTTTGTTGCCTTTCGCGGGCAAGTGCTCTACCAGATTTTTTTTTTTTTTATATATACAATGTCAGGCTTACCACCTTTGCTGACATACATGTTGTTGTACTATCGCATAAATAGTGTCTACAAAATCCATATGTTGACAAATAGTGGCTAATTAGAAAATTAAGTAATTAAGGAAATGAATAAAACTGAAAATTCCCAAATGAAAGACATGAAGACATTGCGGATAGTACAAATACAAAAGAAACATGCTCCTGTAGCAATGAAATGAAATTCGTGTCGGGGGCGACACCCGCTCACGACCCGACATTCGATAGAGCAAGAGAGCCATCTATCGACTCGTTCTCCAGACGTTGGTGTAAGACTGGGTCGTCTTCTCGAAATTAACTAAGGGTCCGTAAGTGTGATCTATGTCTATCTCGGCTTCTTCGTGTATCTCATCTCTCACCCGTCACACCCCATCTGGCCGGCGGGTCGGTAAATGTAAGTCGCAAGTAATTAGCGAAGTCTTGTCTATATTTCTTATGCTGTTGCAGCTTCGTGTGTCCATCCAGGAGAAAATGCCAAAAATCAATTTTGTCCTTTTCCGATTCGTTATACACGTAGCCCTCCACCATTCCCCGCACCCATGTCACTGCATTGGTTTTTTGGACCGGGAAATAATATTCTTGGGGGAAAAAAAGTGTGTCTGATGAAATTGTGTGAGGGGCGGAGCGTAACAGGAACGCCAATATCTGTTGTGCCAAGTGCCACACTGGAGCCGTCCCACTACATGTTAAACGATGTTCATCAGTGTCCACTGTTGCGCAGCCTAAACATAGTGGAGTGTCTGCCAAATGAATCGCGTGCCGCCGTTGATTTGTTGCGAACTTCCTATTTATCACCACATACCATGTTGAGCGTACCGACGTTGGGAGGTAAACGTTCCGTATAACGCGCCATATCTGTCGCCAGTTCTTGTCTGGGTGCTTCTTTTCCAGGGTATTTCTGGGGCACCGGCGCAGTAAGAGTTGGTATACGTCTCGCGTCGTCGGTAGTCGTGTTATTGGGAAGGAATCTCTGACATAGCTAAGCTCCAAAAAAAAAGACTTGAAATGTGACAGCTTCTGTGAAATATGGCCCACATCGACTGGGGGCAGCATTGAAGTGGGCGCTAGTACATCGGCCAACGCACCCGAGATATTGCGAAATTGACCTCGCCACTGTCGGAAAATCGTACTGACGAATAACGCCCGTGCCTTTTCATATACGTTCACTAGACCAAGTCCACCCTCTCCAGGTGGTAGCGTAAGCGTTGTGTATCGGATCTTAAACAGGTGTCCCACACTCACGTAGGTTCCGAAAGTGGCTTGTATCCGTGATGCCATTGTGCGCGTTAAAGGCAGGACATGCGCTACGTGAGTGAGTCTCGGTGCTAGGTATACGTTAACATAGGTCACCCTCTGAATCATATCCAACGCTCTTAATTTCTGTAACAACACCATTGTCCGCATCAGCTTCAATATGCGTCGGTAGTTATCCGCTGCTGTCCGCTGCACATCCGTGTGGAACGTAATACCTAGGCATTTTATGGTCTTAACCAAGATGAGCGGGCCTTCCTCCCCCGGTTGTAATCCTCGACCGACATTCATGCAGCGTGTTTTTTGTAGATTAAGCACGCTTCCTGCCGCCATCCCATATCGCTGTATCCATGCCAACGCCGTACGTACTTCTTCGCCTGTCCGTGCCACCAGCATCATATCGTCAGCATAAGCGCGGCAATGAAAGGTCAATTGTGGCAACGGCACTCCCTCCAACCGTCTTCGGAGACCATATAGACAGGGTTCCAAAGTCATTGCATACAAAAATATCGAAAGGGGGCAACCTTGACGAACTGACCTTGAAATAACAATGTAGTCAGTGCCCCGCCCATTCACCGAGACCTTTGATCGTACGCCGTGTAACAGTCGCATGATCACTAGGATGAAGGCCTGTGGGATTCCCAATCTGCCCATCACTGCATGCAAAAAGGTATGATCCACTCTGTCGAATGCATGATCGAAGTCAATAGCGACGAGTGCCCCACGCACTCGGCATGCCGCTGCTAATGCGATGATATCTCGGTAGTCACTGAGCGCCGTATGTACGTTGCTCTTACCGCCGAGGCAAGTTTGATCTATGAGGAGTCTATCAGAAAGTGAAGACCGCAGGCGAGCCCCAAGGATGCGCGCGAAAATCTTATAGTCGCAGTTCAGGAGAGTGAGTGGTCTATAATCTCCTGGATTTCTGCCACCGCGTGGTTTGGGTATTGGGATGATGATACCCTCTGTGAATTCGGCAGGTATCTCAGTCTGCGGTAACAGGAGTTCGTTGTACATCTGAATCCAGGTCCGTCCCATGAGGTATGCAAAGGCGCGGTAAAATTCAATTGGGAAGCCGTCCTGTCCTGGGGACTTGTTCGGAGCCCCCCTGGCAATTGCGTCTGTCAGCTCGACCTCTGTTATCGCTGTGATGAAAGTCTCTGCATCCAGTGGTGGTCCTCTATCTGGCATTTCCGAGATGACATCATGTAGTGTCTCGTGGTTCACATGTACAGGTCCATATAACTGGCGGAAATAGTCGGTAAACACATGCGCAATATCACGCTGGTGCACAACTTGCTGGCCAGTTTCAGAGATTAGTTCCCTGATCAATGTCCTGCGTCGTCGTTGGCGTTCACGTACCACGTGGTGCATGGAGGGGGTTTCGGCAGCAACTGTGTCCGCCAATCTCGCCCGGACCCTTATACCTTCCATTCTTAGTCTCGTCAGCTGTAATAACTTGGCTTTTATCCTGCGCATGGCCGTGTGCCTTTCCGGCGATGGTTGTTGGGTCATCAGCTCCCTCAGGGCTGTAAAATAAAAATCAGCCGTTGTGCGGTTCCACTGCGATTTGTCCTGCCCGTATCGTATCAACGTTCTCCGTAACGTTGGTTTTGCGCATTTAATCCACCACTGGAGAACCGAGGTGTATGCTCGTTGGCGGCGAACGCAGGTCTCCCAGGCCGCCTCTATCGACCGGTGACATTCAGTGTCACGTAAAAGTGCACAATTCATTTTCCAGGGACCTTTACTCCGCCATATCTTCTGACGCGTTAGTGAAATCGTACAGACGTACGCCATATGATCCGTAAAAGCCGCTGGCCAGATTTCGGCATCCAGTATCGTCGTCCGTAGAGCTCGTGTCACGTACACTCTATCAAGTCTACTCGCCGAGTGTCCCGTGACAAACGTATAACCCGGTCTGTCACCATGCTGCAGTTCCCAGGTATCCAGAAGCGCCATTTCGGTAATCAACGCACGCAGTTCCATGCATGGCACATAATGAGGTACTTGGTCCTTTTTGTCGACGACACAATTAAAGTCGCCGCCCACTACATTGTTATCAAAGCGTCCAGCGAACAACGGTGCTATCTCTTCGGTGTAAAAAGTCGCCCTTTCTCGTCGTTTTGTGGAGCCAGATGGTGCGTATAAATTGATGAAACGAACGCCGTCGACAGTGATCGCTATGCCGCGTGCCGAAGGGAGAGACCTGACGTCCTCCACTCCTATTCCTTCCCTGGTGAGAATCGCCACACCGCATCCACTTTCATCGTGCACTGAATAATGTGCCTCGTAACCGTAGAACTCTGGCGGCGATGTGAAACGCACTTCTTGTAGGAGTACAATATCCACGTCCGCAGCACGTAACATATCTTTCAGCATTTGAAGTTTAAGCGGTGTCCGTATGCCATTAATGTTTATCGTGGCAATGCGGTACGCCTGGCTTGTGTTCATCAGTTGTAGGGCGCTGTCATTAAGCGTCCATCTGCACCCCCGGCGCTCCTCAACACACTAAGTTGGTCAACATTTCCCGACCCCTCCCGGCCTCTGGCCAGGACTGTCCTCAAACGTCGCTTTCGTATTTTCATCCTGTTCCTGTTGGTCCATTTCTTGCGCCCAGTCCCCCAGCATATTTCCGGAACTGGTCGAAGGATGGGAGGCAACGTTGTCATCGCTCTGATGTTGGACAGTTGTCATCTCCACTTCCGCCTTCCGGTCACCAGAAGGAGAGTTCAAGTTATCGTCGCTGTGTAGTTCCTGCATCGTCATCTCGGTATCTGTTGAATCCACTGGTCTCAGGTCGATACTGTCGTTGTCGTCCACTGTCCCCTCGGGACTATGGCTATCGTCAGCAGAAGTCAGTCGACGCTTCTTTCTTCTCTTCGGCGAACGCTGTTTCCGTTGCCTTGCTTCCGCATCGGCTGTTGGGGTTGCGTATCCTCCGTCTTGGGCCTGGCCTATCACGCTCTCGGTGGAAGCACTGGCAGCCACCACGGATGAGCCTGGAGTGGCCGTCAGCTGCATCTCTTCTGTGGTGTTCTGTGTCTGCTGTGGTGGAACCGGTGGTCGGAGTTCCAGCCCGTTGGTGTCCATGTTCTCTATAGGGGGCAGCTGCTGGTGCCCATCGGAAGTCTCCCTCACGTCGCCTCTCAGGGCTTCCACAAAGGTCAACGGTAAGACAGTCGTCGGTTGTGGCGCCTGAACGTCATCCTGTGGAGTTTGCACTAAACGTCGCTGGAGGCATTCCGAGCGGACGTGACCTTCTTTCCCGCACCCCGAGCAAGTGCGAGGTTGCCCATCATAAATTATAATCGCTCGACAACCTCCTATGTACAAATAAGAGGGGACGTGCTTGCGCAGTTCTATCCGTATTTGTCTCACCCCATTTAAAACAGGGTACGTGGTAAAACTCGTCCATTTTTCGGCCACATGGGATAGAACTGTACCGTATGGTCGAAAGGCGTCGGTAACAAGTTCAGACGGGACCTCAAACGGAAGTTCGAAGACTCGTATAGTGTGGATCCCCATTCCCGCGTGATCGACTGTAACCGCACCAACATTCCCGTCGGCATGACAGAAACGATACCCGTTCGGTGATCGTTGTAGAAGTCTTTCGCAAGCAGCCTCGTCAACAAGCTTGACATAGACGACGCTTGAAACGAGCGATAAATTGATTCCCACGATTTCCTGTGGATCGATTTTTACCTCTTCTCTGAAGAAACGTTCAATCTCGTGTGCCTTTGGTCGTGTATAGTCGTTCGCAAAACTGAACTTCAAAGTCGTTTTTCTGTACGAGTGTGCCATCTCGTTCTAGACTCACAACACCGCACACGCGAAGCTGCTCCGGCGTAAACAAACAGGCGCTCGCACCACAGCGCGGCCGGCAGGCAACACGGTCCGCACTGTGTCACTGCCGAAGGCAGACTGTACTGAAGCAGCGAGCTACTGCAACTGCCGCCGAGACTGCCCATCTGAGCTACCGATGCACGACCCACGCTCGGTACTCACAGCTTTACTTCTGCCAGTACCTCGCCTCCTACCTTCCAAACTTTACAGAAGCTCTCCTGCCGAGTTCGAGTCTCGGTCGGGCACACAGTTTTAATCTGCCAGGAAGTTTTATTAACAATACTTTAGAACCAACCTGAGAGAGAGACCGTTCTACTTGAAAGGGGTCATAAAACTTCACAAAGAATGCATTCAAATCAGAATCAAAGTGAGCAGTATCTACCTGGTCAGGTATAACACGGATAACATCAGCCAACCAATCGCGATTTTATAAAGAGCCAGGTTGAATACGACGCGTACTGCCCGCAGCTCGTGGTCGTGCGGTATCGTTCTCGCTTTCCGCGCCCGGGTTCCCGGGTTCGATTCCCGGCGGGGTCAGAGATTTTCTCTGCCTCGTGATTGCTGGGTGTTGTGTGATGTCCTTAGGTTAGTTAGGTTTAAGTAGTTCTAAGTTCTAGGGGACTGATGACCATAGATGTTAAGTCCCATATTGCTCAGAGCCATTTGAACGACGCGTACTCTTGTCAAAACTGAAACGAACAGTAGCTGGACGAGAAACAGACTTAGGAGTCTCGACAGACATCATGGCGCGTGTAGAAAACACCGCCGCCGAGAGAAAAACGACAACAATCTCCGCTACGCAACTACGACGTGACAGGCTGATACAACAACAACACTGAATAGTTTCAACACAAGCGGCGCTGCGGCACAGGCGGAAGTTAACTACGACCTGCTCACTCGACGCGCAAGGCGACACTCACATCACCACGGTGACTGTGCTACTCAGCTTCTTCTGCGACATTGCTCCCTCCTTAAGATAACAGCATCTCGGTGTTACGTCCTCCCAGTCCTGGAACGAGTCATCGGTCCTTCATACTCCGACTCCCCAAGACTGATGTTCGCCCTGGTGATGATCTTCTTAGAAATTCCTTTGCGGCTACGCTTCTCGTCACCTTTTCGCTTGTTGCCTGTCGCTGCAGCTTCGAATTTACCCTGGGTTCCAGGATCCTTATAGGGCTTCATTCGAAGGACGTGGACCGTATCTCTGATCTTTCGTTGTCTTGTGTCGGGGTCGAAATCTTCAACTTCATAAATAACATCATACTACTGTTTTACTACCTTATAAGGTCCAAAGTAGCACCTGAGGAGCTTCTCAGAGAGACCAGCCTTCCGAACAGGAGTGAAGATCCAGACGAGGTCACCAGGCTGGTAGACAACAGAGCGGTGGCTCGTGTCATACCTTCGGCGATCGTTTTCTTGAGCCTGCAGCGTGCAGAGTCGAGATAACTGCCGAGCTTCCTTAGCTATAGTTAACACATGGCCGATGTAGTCGTCGTCCACCGCTTCAGGATGTAACGGAAACACAATGTCTATCGTCGTAGTCACCTCACGCCCATGCACCAGGAAAAATGGCGTAAATGCCGTGGTGTCTTGTTTGGCGGTGTTGTAGGCAATCGTCACGAAAAGTAGCACCTCATCCCAGTTACTGTGCTCAACACTGACGAACATTGATAGCATGTCGACCAAGGTCTTATAAAGGTGTTCAGCAAGCCCGTTAGTTTGTGGATGGTAGGCAGTCGTCACGTGATGAGTAATGTCGCACCGACGGTTTATCTCTGTCACTAGATTCGACTGAAAAACGTTCCCTCGACCCCTAATTAACGACCTTGCGGCACCGTGTTCTAATACAATGTCTTCCACGATGAATTTGTCCACCTCGAATGCTTCGGCTGTTTTCACGGCTTTTGTAATGGCATAGCGTGTCAGATAATCAGTGCAAACAACAATCCATCTATTGCCACTAGCAGACGTTGGAAATCGTCCAAGGAGGTCAATCCCAACACGCTGGAAAGGCGTTTCGACTGGTGGAATTGGTATGAGTCGACCAGGTGGTTTCTGAGAAATTGCCTTTCTCCTCTGGAACTCTCGACAGTGCAACACATAGTGATGGAGACTCCTAAATAAATCTGGCCAGAAAAATCTCTTGCGGATACTATCGTATGTTTTAGTAAATCCTAAATGTCCGGCCTCATGTGTGTCATGGAATTTCTGTAGAACATATAAGCGCATGTGTTTAGGAAGCACTGGTAACCACCTTTTTCCAAACTGATCAAAGTTTTTCTTGCAAAGTAATCCATTAACCGTATTAAATTGTCCTTTCACACTTTCTGACCGACTTAAGGCAAGCAGAATTTGAGATATCTTGACGTCCTTCTTCTGCTCAGCAGAGAGATCGTGGACTGCAGTGAGACAGTCACTATCTTCGTCAAAGTCTTGATGATCTTGCACAGGGTTTCTTGAGAGACAGTCGGCATCTTGGTGTTTTCTTCCACTTTTGTACACTATGGTAATATTCTACTCTTGAAGACGTAGTACCCACCTGGCGAGTCGTCCTGTTGGATCCTTAAGCCCTGTCAACCAACAAAGTGAATGATGGTCTGTAACAACTGTGAATGGCCTTCCATAGAGATACTGACGAAATCTGCACATGACTCAGATCACAGGAAGACATTCTCTTCCTGCAGTTGAATAGTTCTCTCGGATTTTGTAAGTGTCCTAGAAGCATAGGCTGTAATCTTCTCTTTTCCATCCGAAATTTGCACCAGAACAGCACCGATCCCATACCCCCTGGCATCTGCTTGTTGTTCTGTAGGTGCTTTCTCATCATACAGACCAAGTCCCGGTCGTCCTCAGTGGAAACATACTGGGTTGTTTTCCTGGGTCCTCCAGACGTCAGTCTTCCTTGGTGCCCAAATAGGTTCCTCATGCTGCGTTGTGGGAACATAACTTCGTCTGGGCCTCGACGTTTTCACCACTTTCCCTCCGCCACACACCGTTGGGTGGCTTGCGGAGTATAAATGTAGATGTAGATGTACAGGGTCAGCCGTGAGAGCTTTTCACATCACATCGTAAGAATCTTGTTGAGCACCACCCCAGATAAATTTAGCATCGGCTATTAACAACTCTTGGCTTTGATACGAAAGTCTTTGATAAAACGACGGCAATAAGAACACAATTCGAGGAAGTTTCTCATATCTGTAATACTTTTAGGAATAGGAAATTCCGTTATAGATCTCACCTTTTCTGGGTGTGGCCGCACACCTTCGTTTGACACAAGGTATCGAAGTACTTTGATTTCGTTTGCTCCAAAGAGACACTTCCTTGGATTAAGTTTCATCCCGCTTTGTTGGAGACACTTAACAACGGCCCCCAGTCTTTTTATGTATACATCAAATGTCTCTCAGAACACTATAATGTCATCTAAATAAGAAAGACACATCGTCCACTTCAGGTGACTTAGAAGATTATCCATCATCTGTTCAAAAGTAGCAGGTGCATTACAAAAATCAAACGGCATTACCTTAAACTCACATAGGCCCTCAGGGGTGGTGAATGCAGTTTCCTCATGATCAGCCTCATCTACTTCGATCTGCCAGTATCCCGAATAAATATCCATGGTTGAGTAAAACTTAGGCCCGTTCAGACAATCTAGTGTATCGTCAATTCGTAGAAGGGGGTAAACGTCCGTTTTAGTTATCTTAATATGCTTCCTGTAATCAACACGAAAGCGTCAACTGCCATCCTTTCTCCTGACGAGAACCACTGGTGACGACCATGGGCTCTGTGAAGGCTGAAAGATTTCATTCTTCATCATTTTCTCTATCTCGTCGCGAATTATTCGACGTTCCATTGCTGACTCACGGTATGCTCTCTGGCATATTGGTTGATGGTCTCTAGTGTTCATCCAGTGCTTCACCGTCGATTTGTCTAATTTGCTCTTCACCTGTGGATTGAAGCATTCAGAGATCTCTTGAAGAATAGCAAGTAGCTTCTTCTGTTGTTCCTTAGTGAGATATGGTGATAGTCGAGCTAGAAGATCTTATCTCGTAGTGGTAGTGCCAATTTCGCCCCCAGACGCGGCATGGGAGTTTTCTATGACTCTCTGCTGTTCGGCAATTAACGGCTCAGCGTTTGCTACGCACATGCATCTTGGAAGGATCTGCAGTTCTCGGCGACAGTTAACCATCCACAATTCACCGAATCCATTCTTAAATGAGATGACAGAGGCTGGTATGACCAAGTTATTCTTCAGTGGTATGCTTCTCTTACATTCCACGACAAGATCCATGGGTTGATGAATGGCATAACGCGTGACAATTACCTTTCTAGCGATGACTGCAGGAATGATCACTTCATCCAACTCACATAGTCTCCACACGCTCAGATGCACATCTTCCTGTCCACAGTACCTCATCTCGTCTAGCATAATTTCCAGCGACCACAATCTATAATGGCCTGAGAAGCTTTCAAAAAGTCCCATCCGAGAATGACGTCATGACTACACTCTTGTAAGACGATGAATTCTAAGGTTTGTGTATGGCCACTTATACCAACACGAATAGTACATCGTCATGTAGGTTTTACATATTTCCCATTAGCTACCTTCAGCAGAGATTTTTTTGTCGACAAATAGGTTTTTTGCAACTGGTGACGGTAATTCTCCGAAATGACTGAATATGATGCTCCAGAGTCCACAAGAGCTTGAGCTGGTCGGCCATCCATGAGGATATCGACGTAGTTTTCTATCATTTTTCTCTTCGGCGGCCTCACCTCCAAGGAAGGGCGCCCTTTAGTTTTCCACGTTGCGGCGGCTAGGTGATCGGCTGGAGCTTCTAAAAGGCAGTATAGACCTTGATCGGCCTGTTGGGGAGCGTCCTCTTCAGCGGCTAGCTTGTGGCGATGGAGGCCTACGTCGTCCTGCAGCCACATCGTCTTGTTCGTCTTCGTCGTCCCGGAGTTGGCGTCGGCTAAGGTCTATCTGCTGTTCTCTGGCGCGGGCGTCATCAAATATCCGCCGCCTTTCCCGGCAATAGCGCATCACATGTCCCGGTCGTCCTCAGTGGAAACATACTGGGTTGTTTTCCTGGGTCCTCCAGACGTCAGTCTTCCTTGGTGCCCAAATAGGTTCCTCATGCTGCGTTGTGGGAACATAACTTCGTCTGGGCCTCGACGTTTTCACCACTTTAAAGGTAAATGAAGGACGAGAGATTGGATTCAATGTCTGTTCCACTTTCTCCCTTACGACCTCTTGAAGCGTCTCGTTTTTTTTGCCCGCCGTGCAATCCAAGTGCCTTCTGAACTTCCTCTCTCACTATCAGACGAAGAACACTTGTGAAATCAGTTCCTTCCTCCATCACAGACGTCGATGCGACGCTTGGAAGCAGTTCAAACTTATTGCGTCTAATTCTTTTCGGATGCATTGTCTCGATATATTTTCACCATTTTATGGAGGTGTCTGCTGTCAAATGTTCAAATGTGTGTGAAATCTTATGGGACTTAACTGCTAAGGTCATCAGTCCCTAAGCTTACACACTACTTTAACCTAAATTATCCTAAGGACAAACACACACATACACACACACACACACACACACACACACACACACACACACACACCCATGCCCGAGGGAGGACTCGAACCTAAGCCGGGACCAGTCCGTCTGCTGTCGGAACCTCCTTCAGGAGTACGGCTTGATACATGACCTCAGCAACACCCTTCATGAGACGCGCAACCTTATCTTCCTCCTTCATTCTAGGATCAACTATTTTACACAGCTCCAAGCCGCCTTGCATTTAGGATGCTGTAGTTTCTCCTGATCGCTCTACCCTGCACTTTAATTTATCTTCAGCCTTGCACTTCTGTCGTTGTGTGTCGCCGAAATACTTGAGCAGTTCCGTCTGGAATACTTCCCAGCTTGTGAACTTCTCCTCGTTTTCCTCATACCATTGCTTGGCAGTGCCCTCCCCATAGAAAAATACGTTAGCCAAACACATGGTGCCATCCCATTTGCTAAATTTGGCTGTACGCTCATATACCTTCAGCCAGTTGTTTGGATCTTGGCCATCATCACCAGAGAACCCGGAAGGATATTTTGTGTGGTGGCACACAGTTGCTGTCATCGTAACGTCCTCTTCTTCTTCTGTCTCCGACAGATTGCGATCTGTTGAATATGGCTCGAACTCGGGTTTTTCGCCACGTCAACGGTGGCTCTGTCGTGGCCTGGGGGGAGCCACTGTGTCGTCGATAATGTGCGCTATCACAAGTTCCCATACCCGCAGCCTCCACCAGAATAGTGTCACGAAGAAGAAGATGTAGTTAGATGAATGACGAACAATAACTTCACTTTACGAAGGTTTATTCAGCACTTGCACATACAAGAGCGCGGAGCGACCTGCGTACTGCCAGAACACATACGGTGTATATACAGTTACAGAACATTCTAGTACAATGATTATTGACATTTGTGGATACTTGTAGAATGAATTCGACCCGAATATAGGATTTAAAATTTTACAGTTCAGGTTAGTGTTGAACACACAACCTGCCATGCAACAGTCTAGTATCATAAGCACTCCACCATATTGACTGTGCTATTCAGCTTCTTCTGCGACAAAATTTCACCGTTCTACGTCATTTTAAAGACTACGTTTTCGACTTTTTCGACTCACTGCAGATATTACATGTGTAATAGGGTAACTTTGTACCTATTTATCTCGGAAACGGATGAAAATATCAAGAAAAAAATGGTTCAAATGGCTCTGAGCACTATGGGACTTAACATCTATGGTCATCAGTCCCCTAGAACTTAGAACTACTTAAACCTAACTAACCTAAGGACATCACACAACACCCAGTCATCACGAGGCAGAGAAAATCACTGACCCCGCCGGGAATCGAACCCGGGAAACCGGGCGCGGGAAGCGAGAACGCTACCGCACGACCACGAGCTGCGGACATATCAAGAAAATTTTCAACTTGTTCGAGATCGTGATCTTACGAATATATTGTAAAAATTAGAGACATTTGCTGTACATAGCTGTCTTGGAATCAGTGATTCGGTTCTGGTACCCAAGAACCAAGTTTTTGGGGTGTTTTAGAGTAACGGATAACTATTTTTGAAAACGGTTCACGAGCGTATATTACATGTTCAAGTATGTTTACTTTGAACTTTTGTACCTGAAAAACAGATAAACATATCAATAAAATTTTCGGCGTTGTTCGATACCAGGATATTAGGAACATATCGTCAAAATTTTAAACATTTGCTGTGCGTGAGATTCGCGGCTCAGGTTTGGATATCAGAACCCATGTTTTCTCAGTAACCGTTCTTGAACTGAATGTTGCCTCCATAAGCCCCTTAAGGCTCACCACAGACCACACACCATGCAAAAGTACTATCCGATTTGTTCTATTTGCCTAAGCTGGAGGAAATGTGTAATATTCAAACTTTGACCCCGTACTGTTACTGTAAGACGATCCTTCTGTTGGATATACAAAAGATCCCTAGCGCAAGGGCTATCCAAAACGGTTGGCGCTGTCTTTCTATCACCAACAAAACCAGGGATATCAGTTCCGGAAAAATCCCGTTTTTATGCGCCGCGTTTCCGAACGCATATGGTAGTGCATGTTGTCGTTTGCGTACCGATAGATTGGGTAACTATTGAAGAGATGTGAGAATTTATAACACAACTTGACTAAAAGAAGAGACTGGTTCGCAGGGTACGTCCCGGGATGTCAAGGAATAGCTAATTTGATAAAGGAAGGAAATACTGGGGGTAAAAATTGTGAAGGGAGATCAAAGCACAGGTATAATAAGCAAGTTCAGATTGATGTAGGTTGCCGTAGTTAAGCAGGAATGAAAAGGGTAGCACAGGACAGACAGACGTGATGAGCCGCACCACACCGGTCTTTGGCCTGAAGATCAAAACAACAGATCGAAGGCAAAATAAATAGTTCTCTGTCCTTGAGGTTAGAGGCATATTTTCCAGACAGAAATTCTTCTGGAAGTGGTTTAGCTGAATGTCTGAGGGGACCAAAGCAGATGAGCAGAGCAGAGTTTCGTCACTTTGTTCATAAAGCCCCTTAGTTTGCTGCTCGCCAAAAATCTTTAAGTACAGACACATTGAGTATGACTTCTTTTCTTACGCAATCCAGGCGTTTCGTCACATACTCCATGACTCACTTCGTCCAGAACATTTTCGTAACACTTCAGTCACTGTTAACCTTTGGGACATAACCAACCAGGAATAACCCATTTTACATCCATCAAATCCCGGCAGTGCTCTTTCGAAGAGTAAAATTCGAATCGTATTGTTTTGTGCTAGGTCATCCGATTCCACCTTCTACTTTGACTATTATTTTGTTCCCAGTAAACCTTTATTTTGTCGACAGTAACAAATTGACTCACAAAGCCACTTGGAATTCTTTATGACACTGTCCACACTACAAAAGAAGAAGCTGTAAATGGCTTGCCGCAGGATTAGAATCACTTTTGATTGCTATTATTAATTTGTTTTAATGCCCTAGTATTTTTTTAGGAACAGTCTACTGAATCAGTCCTTTTGGCTTATTTTACAATTATTGTTTGCACACTAAAAAAAAGTGTATCGATAAAGGAAACAGTAAATGATGCGCTTGTGAAATCCATTAACTTGCCAGGCCACTAAGCATTACCTTTACGCCACCGTAAAACTTGGCATATCCAGTGTTTCAGTTTTAAAAATATTTCATCTACGAGTAATTCAGCAGACCAATACTAAATAATGGATAAATTAGAAAATCAAGAGTTCTTAGGTGTAAATTTTAATGAAAACCTCGCTGACAGAAACCGTATTGCGTAGAAGAGCTGCCCAAATATTGAGGCACACCTGCCTTTGCCGTTAGAATGAAATGGTTCAAATGGCTCTGAGCACTATGGGACTTAACTTCTGTGGTCATCAGTCCCCTAGAACTTACAACTACTTAAACCTAACTAACCTAAGGACATCACACACATCCATGCCCGAGGCAGGAGTCGAACCTGCGACCGTAGCGGTCGTGCAGTTCCAGACTGTAGCGCCTAGAACCGCTGGCCACTCCGGCCAGCTCGTAAGAATAACTGGCAACTTTATGGAAATGTTAGTCAATGATTTAATATATTTGCATATTTCCATTCATTGATGCATACCAGCTAATATTTTGGTGTAGCTCCCCGGTAGACAAAAAGTATTCAGTGTGGAAAAGAAAATAATCATACAGGTTTCGCTAGGTGACCATCATCCGCAAGAAGAATATTCGTTTCGTAAATAAAAACCACAAGAAAAAGGCGGTTTTTATTTACAAAATGACTGAAAGTAATTACTAATACGTTTGAGTTTCACGCATGTCCATCTTCTAGGCAACCGTCTATCTCATTGGTTCCCAACTAGAGGTTTGAGGACCGACAGTTGTCCGCGAAAGGTGTGCAATTTCAAAGCGTCGCGCGCCCAGTGAACAGTGGAATGGCGAGCGTGGATGGCCTGGGGGGCAGGGGCGGCGGGGGAGGGAGGGAAAGTAATCGTATGTCCATGATAACATGATTTCACAAATGCTGCCAGAAGCGGAGAAAATCGACATTAACTGTATGATATTCATTTGTCTCCGAGCACTGCCGACGTTAGGCTGCCTCTAGGGCCTAAGCGTGATGCGTTACTGTACACACTGTTAAGGGTAATGGTGGCAACACTGCAGGAAGCAGCCGACGCTGCCTCTCCCTCACTGCTCCTCTCCTTTCGAAGTCATGATGCAGGAGCGTGGCACGCCTCTTTCCATTCAAGGCAATAAAGGGGAGATGGCGTTATCTACGCCGAGCACAGGTCAGTTGAAACCGTGCCAGAAGCCGGATGAGCTGCGAACACGACCGTTTGCTCATCAGAAGCTCCGTAACTTTGTAGATTAGACTGACGCTGAATCTATCACCCCAGATCATATGAAATGAGGGATTACTCCCATGAAGCTCATTGACCACTCGATTAACTGCCACGCATATCGAAAAACATTACTTACTAAGTTTCTGAACTCGTCAGGGGCTTCACCCACTGTTTATTGTTGGAGGACCTGAGCATTTCAGTTGAATAATTCATATGAATGGTTGCTGAATGACAGAGTTTGATCTGATGAAATGATATTTATTCAAGTAGTGCGTAAAAATTACTCAGGACATACGAACGTCAAGGTTATAAAACAATCTGAGCATGAGTTTACATAATGAAAATAGAACAACGATACAAAAATGAATGGCGACAGTCATTTCTATCCAATCCCAGAAAGGGCATTAGTGCTGTTCCAATCAGGAGGCTGGAAGTCTGTTCCCTAGCTGCCACCATAAAGTTAAAGATATATCCGCTAATGAGATATGAGTACAAGGAAATGAATAATGAGAATCGTTCCATTCCCACATACAGACTCATTTGTCGGAGATTCTGGAAACTTTGTTGGACTTCGCTCTGCGTTCCCACGGGAAGGGCAAAGTTTGCAGCCATGTGGCTATTTATTTTGCTTGAGAAAACATGTCTGGAGACCACACACAGCAGGATAACGGCTTGTACTCAACCAAATGTTACTAACAAGCAGAGTTCTCACCCCTTCCACGAATGGTTTCCTGTCCTGGTACAGGGGACACCAGTCTTCCATTCCATCGCTCACTGAGTGCAGAGGTTGAGCCAGGAGAATAATCCGTGAAGGGCTCTCCAGGCTGTCCATGTGGTCTGCTGGTGTAGGAGCTGCCTTCTGGGTCACCGACAGCTCTTCGAAAGTGTGTGAAATTTTCTAATATTTTCACCCGAACGAAAAGGTGCTCCCTTGGTCAAGATCAGATACGTTTAATGGGAAAAACTACTAAAAGAAAGAAATGTTAGTTTCCGCACAGAGAGATGGGTAACCCACGTTGTTACAAGCTACACTGCCCACTCATGTGATTAGCGTGCATTTCTGGTGAAAAGTTGACAAGGAAAAACTAAATCGGAAATTAAACGAAGCAATACAGTCTCGTATGTAAATTCATTATGCACATAGGATAAAATATGACGTGAAAGGCCTGAAAAGACCGCAACCTCACAGCCTGTCCGCCATTTTGAGGAGACTTAGAAGACCGTTAAAGCCCTGCATTAAATCTTCCTTTCTAGCGATAATACGTTGAACTGACAATCAGTTCTGAGTACGTACTTTGAAACAGTATAATTTCGTGGATGAACACTCATCATCAGACAGTTGAAAATAAATTTTTTTAACTCCGATTATCACTCGTCGAACATAGTGTGCATTGCGGCAAAACAGCCAAACATTTTATTCCTGTTTTAAATGAGGTCAAAGTGCAGCACAGCAATACGATCACTTCATTAAGACTCTCCAATATGGCACAGGCAGGTTCCACTTTTTCGGTTTTTTTCTCCATATATTCTAACCCCTTTTGGTCATTAAAAACACTGCGCGAACGAATTTATCGTGGCTTTCTTTTGTCTTGCTCGGCTGTGTCAGTGATTCTATTTGGCTGTTTCGCGATTCGACGGGGTCAGTAGTTTAGCTGATCGTTATTCCTCAACATTCTTACCAATTTATGACATTTAAAAGAGGTAGGTACACATTTTTGTATGCTAAACTCTTATTCAATACCATTTCCTTTTATTTTCAAAAAATCTGTGCCTAAGAGAAAATAAGACAGTAGTTACATTACATTCGGATTTACTTCGACAGAAAGCAATGGAGAAGTAAAGTCACAGGACGTTATACGCGTAACAGGTCTCGTGAACGCTTCATTAGTGTCATCGAAATTAAAACTGCACTTATTTTTGGAAACGGTCCATCCCAATTTGTCTGACCGACGCAAGAATTTTTTAGTGGAAATTAAAGGATATGAAGAAAATTAAAATCGATCTAGTGATACAAGGTCTGCGTCATTGGAGAAAACATTAGTGGCGTCGTTTGAGACATCGAAATTGATAGTGCAGTCAAAGAAGTCTTACACACTACGAGAAACACTCGTGAAACCCTGTTTGATCAAACCTGTCGAAGAAGTTTTAAGGCCAGAAGCAATATAAAAATACAAAAAATACCTCCATCGAAATACAGCTCTAAATGAACTAATGCCAAGTAATGCCGGAGAGCAACTTGTTTCAAGAGTAAAGAAATCGCCGTACTTCGCTTTGAACTGTGATGAATCGACTGATATTTGTAATTTTCGATTACTCGTATCTGTCTCCTCTTTAGAAGACGGTAACATAATCAAAGAAGAATTATTGATTTCGAAGCAACTGGCGACGACATCAAAAGGTATGGACGTCATGAAAGTAATAACGGAATATTTTTAAAAACATATCATCATGTAGGAAAAGCTGGATGGCGATCCAGCTACGTTAGAGTCACGCTCCAATCTAGATACGTTAATAAAACAGAAAAATCCTGTGGCATTAATAACGCATTGTATAACACACCGCCACGCGTTAGCTTCCATGACTCTTCCTGAATGCTTTAATAACACAATGCAGTTGGTCATAAATGTGGCAAATGTTATCAAAAGCAGTGACGTAAGTACTCGCCTTTTCAAGAAATTGTGCACTGAAATGGACTCCAACCACGAAATCCTTCTCTTCCACATACTAGTTCTTTGTCTGTCGAGAGGTAACGTGCTGAGAAGATTATTCGAGTTCAAAGGAACGACTGAGTTGTTTCTAGGTGAGTAAATAAATGAAGGACTTACTAGAGCAGTTTTCTGATCTGACATTTTACTTATCTTGTGGATATTTTCTCACACTTGAATAGTCTGAACTTTCAGTTACAAAAAGTAGTAGGGCAACGTTCGTACAGCCCTACTCTGCATTGTTGCAAAATTTATTCAAAACGGCGGATCCAAGATGGCGACCATAGATATGGCATCGTCCCAGTGACATCATGGCAGGAAGTTCAAATTTTGGCAGGGAACTAGGTCCGTTGGGCTACCTTCACTAACCTAACCCACCTCTCCTCCCTCCCGCCCTTCCCCTCCCCATCCACTTCCCTCCACTTCCCCATTTGGAAATTGGTGGGAAAAGGCCTCAGCCTGTGCTGGGATACCAGATATGGCAGGCATGTAAACAATTTGAGTTTTCATAGGCAGTAGCTCCACACTGTGTGTTCACCATGAGGTCCAGAGTCCAGCTGACTTAGTTCACAACACCACCACCAGAGGGCGCTGTCGGCCCTTCCCCTGTTCCCCTCCCACGATTTAATCCAGGATGGTGGTCTGTGGAGAAAATGGCAGGAATAGGACTCAATGTGTGTCTAGCTGCTGGACTGAGAGGATGGACATAATTGTTTGCTGAGTTCAATGGGTGAGATGTCTGTGTTGGAGAAGGAAGAGCTTAAGAGGTATATTACCTGTAAGCATGCATCTGAGGACTGCGTTGCTATCAATGATATTTGGTGAAGACGAATACGCTTCATGAAATAATGAAGATGCAGCACAGTGATGCTAAGCTACACTTCGCAACTCATACTGATACATGCGTGTGCTGTAACTGCAGATCATTCAATAGAAGTCCGATCAGTCTTCCAAAACGCACGAGGCAAGACCTTCACGCCGGCGCACGTTGCCCAATGGAAGAGAGGCCACGTGCTGGCTTGCGGCACGGCCACATGGTAGCCGCAGGAGGAGCCATATAATTCCTGTCGCGTTGGAAAAACCCGCAGCCTTCGTCCTCGTTTCCATCCCCGGTGCACGGACACCCTTTGCCGTTGAACAAGAAGTGCTTGAAGAGCTATTACATCTGGTGTTGCGGAATATTTTCACATATGTAACTTGAAGATGTCATAGGAACTAAATGTATCATTGCACAAAGAGAGACAGCTTTGTAGATGACGCGAAAATATTTAGACAGTTACAGGTTTTATTCCAAGGAGTACCACCACCTCCACACTTGAACATGGATTCCAAAAAGATCGCGACATTCTTGTGAAACCATCCCAGAGACAATTAGCGTGCTTTGAGCACGAGCTGCTTCAGGAATCACTAAATCCAATTGAATATGTCTCCAAATGCACTTTCAAAACGATCGCTGCAAAGTAGTTTGCTTCAGTTTTGCAATCTTTGCCGTCACCATTGAACACAGACTCTAAAAAGAGTTCGCAGCACACTTCTGAAACCTCTCACTCTTTCCCCACTACTCGAGAACATTTGTGTACATAAACAAATTACGTAACGTGTTTAACGTCTCAATACATTGGCAAATGTTGCTGTAAACAATTTGTTTCAAATATACTCACACACCAAACACTGCTCTGTCTTCCCATGTGTACGTGGATCGGAAATACATTACGGAAAAATACACAAAAAAATATATCGTTAAAATAAATGAACGAAAATGCATTGCGTCGAAGCTCTGAAGACGACCCTACATAACGTAAAAAATATTGTTAAATGCACTATCACAGTAGTTTGCTACACGAGGCATGGTCGTAACTCGGGATATGCAAAGCAGCGGCGCGCGCGTCAGTGGCCGAAGCTCGCCACAGAGTGAAGTGGTCGTCCCAAGCGGATTTTTTCCGGCTGTATCCACGAACGCGTGAAAACAGTAGCCAGCCAGACCAGCACCAACTTGTCCTGCGTGCTCATACGTTCATCTGTAAAGAAAAAAGAAACTACGTTACCAACGGGAATTCTGTTTTTACCACACCAATTTTTTTCCCAATTTAAACACTGTACCCATACATATAAATTATTCACTTACGTGATAGTTCATATTGTCCCTCTTCTTCTTCAGCCATTCTACAACGCTTGCTACTTCCGCTGACGATGGTGGCTGGTGGTGCTACTGCTGCTGCGCTTCATGACTGATTGATGAGAGAGAGAGTGACACACACAGGCAGTTAACTATATAGACGAACTGACGAAGGCTGAATGAGATCAGGAGGGTGAAGGATTTATATAGAATCACCGATTTGGCAGGAACCAATCAGGAAGAGCGGTTGATGGGACGTCCTGAACAGAATTTTCAGTAACCAATACGAGTGTGGCATTCGTTCATCTGTACTTGGGGGCAGAATGCCACACTCGTATTGGTTACTGAAAATTCTGTTCAGGACGTTCCATCAACCGCTCTCCGTTATTGGTTACTGCCAAATCGGTGATTCTATATAAATCCTCCCCCCTCCACTCCTGATCTAATTCAGCCTTCGTCAGTTCGTCTGTATAGTTACCTGCCTGTGTGTGTTACTCTCTCTCTCTCATCAATCAGTCATGAAGCGCAGCAGCAGTAGCACCACCAGCGTCAGTGGAAGTAGCAAGTGTTGCAGAATGGCTGAAGAAGAAGAGGGACAATATGAACTACCAGTTTAGTGAATAATTTATATGTATGGTATTTTTTTGTATTAATAGTAGTAGCGTCATTTGTTTTTTTTTTCTCTATCGATGGTTTATTTCTTGTTCATGTGATGTGCTGGAAATCCATAACGATTTGGAGACACTGCTGGAGGCTGGAAAAATATGTCAGCCACATGCTCTGGAACTGCATGCAGCAGCAGTGAATACATGGCGCCAACAACTGCGTACGTTTTTAGAGAAAGAGGGGAATATCTATCATGTAGTAGTAGTAGTAATAGCTACGTAATTGAAAAAAAATGTATACATATATATTTATATTTATGCTTCGTCTTATTACAGCCTGTCCTAGAAGTGCTAGGCGTCCTAGACAGGCAGCTGTAGGCAACTCGGTATTTGCAACAGTGTCCAGCGCCTAATGAAACGGCAGAACAGCGCTGTAAGTGTAAAAAGAATTCTATATTTTTTGTACGTGTTTGTAGTAGTAATGGCTTTTGTTTCTCTAACAAGTGTGTATATTTGTACATATATTTTATTATTGTTATAGGTGAGATGGATCAGCTGCATATCGATTCTGACGAGGTCGGACTGGGTCAGGGAAATTGCCCTAGACAGAGAGATACAAAGGCAGCGTGACCTGGCCCTTTTAGAGTAGGATGCCTTCCCTGAACGGGTGGTAGAAATACCGGACAACGTTGATGAGTTGCTCAACCTGTGGACCCAGAGCGGGAAAGGTAGTTACTCTGCTTGGTATTCTTCTTTCTTTCTTTCTTTCTTTTCCTTACAACAAACGTTATTCTTATTTTTTTTTTCTTTCTTCTACAGCGGACGCGTCTCCGCAGCCGAAGCACAGCGTGGCCCGCATACCGGTGGTGGCTAAACCTTCTTCGTCGCCAAAGCGGTGTTCAGTAAGGCACGCATTGCCTATAAGGGAGCGGCTACACGTAGCCGCCACCGCCGCTGCCCCAGCACCGCCACTCTGTCGTCGATGGGCCGAACAATGAGCTACCACCGCTCAGGCCTGCAGCAGCGTAACAGCAGATTGGCATCGGGAACCATCGCCACAGCCAGGTTGCCCCCACTGGCCTGACCCGGTAGCGCCGCCTCATTCTCCTTCGCATCGTCGACAGGATCATCATCTGAGACAGGTATGTCTGCCATGGTGAGTGCCACTCAGCACCTCACTGACCCCGTCATCGAAAGGATGGACTTCACCCTGCAGTAGTAGTAGTAGTAGTAGTAGTAATAGAGATGATCCTGTGGCTAGCGGTAGTTGCCTCTCCAGTCCTTTTAGTGAAGGACATCAGGTCAGTGACACCAAACTGCAGTTAGAATACTCGATGATTACAGACGCCTTAAAGGAGCGAATCTCGTTCATGAGGATCGAGAATCCGGCAGGAGGGTACTCGACTATGTTGGTTTTCTAAGGGCGGGCCTTCCTGTCGTGGAAAAGGAGTTCCTCAAGGTAGTCAATGATCCGTCGTATTCCGTCATTAAATATGTTGTGCGGTGTTCTGTGTCGAACTATCGCAGCTCCCCTCCCCCCCTCCCCCCCTCCCCCCCTCCTCTACCAAGCCCAAAGTTGCCTCTGGCAGTGGAGAGACAAGTCTTCATTATCCAGAATGAGATTTTACTCTGCAGCGGAGTGTGCGCTGATATGAAACTTCATATCAAATCTCATTCTGGAAACATCCCCCAGGCTGTGGCTAAGCCATGTCTCCGCAATATCCTTTCTTTCAGGAGTACTAGTTCTGCAAGGTTCGCAGAAGAGCTTCTGTAAAGTTTGGAAGGTAGGAAACGAGATACTGGCAGAAGTAAAGCTGTGAGGACCGGGCGTGAGTCGTGCTTCGGTAGCTCAGATGGTAGAGCACTTGCCCGCGAAAGGCAAAGGTCCCGAGTTCGAGTCTCGGTCCGGCACACAGTTTTAATCTGCCAGGAAGTTTCAAGTCTTCATTATCTTTCGGGGGGAAATGGCGTGATAACGGGGAGCACCTCAATCGCCGAGTGGTTTCGATAATCCACCTTGAGTGCTACACCGGACCGGTTTTCCGAGATGAAAGTGAGAGGGTCAGCTAAAGAACTCATCCGAATACCACAGCTGGTAACCCATACACATGTCTATGATCCGGTAAATGAAGGGCCTATCTATATCACAATCCCTAATGATATAGCTAATAAGAAGGCTTGCATTAATGTCGAAAATAGAGAGTATCAGGCTTGTTTTACAAGGTGAATTCTGGCTTGCGCGAGAAATTACAATCGTAGGGATCTTCCTGAGGGTCCCAGTACATACCATGTAGTTGATAACATTCGTGGGTATTGTAACTTTCATGGTATCGGGTTCCCCATCAAGATACTGGACATACGTAATTTGAGGCTCAGAATACCGGAATATCTGTTCAAGTTTATGACCTGGAGAAGAAAAGCAAGTCAGATGAGTGGGATGAGAATATTTCCGACGGCCCCCTCCATTTCTCAAAATTTGTCGGTGAGCGTGAGATGCAAGTAAACATCTACTCTTCTCTGAAGGTGATAATTATCATTAAGTTTGGATCATAGATGTGTCGTGACTCCTTTTCTCCCAACTATCAACCAGTCATCGTGTAAAGCATATTTGCTAAAAGCGTCTGAATTATTTTCCCCCGACAAGTTATTAGCGGTACATCTAGTACATTGTACTTCCAAGAACCCGGTAGGTGTTATCACGCCTACTGAAGAAAAAATAGTGATAAACTTCAAAAATGCTCACCACCAGCAGCGATGCCTATTTATAGTGTACGAAGAATTTGAATGTCCCCTCGCTCCTGTGACCTGCTGTAAATGTAATCCCACTACCTCATATACCACGTTTACAGAAAAACATGCACCACATATAGCGGCTTACCAAACTGCATCATCCTATGATTCGAGTCTTAACCGCTACAAATCTTATCTCAGGGATAGTCCTGTGGTTTGGCTGCTCACTCAGATCGAAAAACTTTCATGAGAGGTTGATGAGGTTTACAGCGACAACGTTCCCATGACCAAATCGAAGGAGAATGAAGATTCGTATAACAGACTCTCATATTTGTGGGCTGGCGTTAGACATCAATGCGGAAACTCCTCATATGTCATCTTACGTGGAAGTTCCGTGGCGCAGCTGACAATACCTACAGTTTGAAGTACCAGTTACCATGATTTAAGTGGGTATGACGCTCACTTTCTAGTTGAGCACGTAGCTGATTTTAGTTGGGAGAAAAATTAGATCAGTGTCCTACCTGAGAGCTTCGAGAAATACATTTCATTCTCCAAACGAAAGATGTCAAGAATTACGCTCAGATTTCTTAACCCGCCACGTTTTATGCAGGCACCAATCCAGAAACACCTTGAAAATCCACCTCAGGGGAATAAGCTTACCACTCGAGCTGCATTTACCAATGAGAAGTTTCTACTTGTGATTACGAAGGTGGTAGTAGTGGAACAAGGCCAGCGTCTCCCCACTCTCAGTTGTTGCCAAATTTATTCAAGATAGCAGATCCAAAATGACGGCAATAGATATGGCAACTGTTGTATAGCTAGAGAAGGCCGAAATGCACGCGTTAAACGCACGCAGGATGGCGTGAGGTCTGAAACAGGATACTTAATGAATGCTATAAAGAAAAGTACGTAGCTTCTGGAATACTTAACTTTAATCCACAATTGGTGAACATTGGTCTTGTTACTGTACATGCTTCATTAGATACATAGCAAAGGATAAATGGCGCCTTGCTATGTCGTAGCAATTGACTTAGCTGAAGGCTATGCTAACTATCGTCTCTGCAAACAAACGAGGCTTCGTCAGTGTTGCATCGCTAGCTAAGTCGTCTGTACAACTGGGGCGAGTGCTAGTAAGTCTCTCTAGACCTGCCGTGTGGCGGCGCTCGGTCTGCTATCATTGATACTGGCGACACGCGGGTCCGGCGTATACTAATGGACCGCGGCCGATTTAAAACTACCACCTAGCAAGTGTGGTGTCTGGCGGTGACACCACAGCAACATCACAATGATGTCATGCTAGGAAGTTAAACTTTTGGCACAAAAATAGGTCAACTGGACTACCTCCACTAACCTAATTCCCTCCCCTCCCCCTCTCCTCCCCTCCCCCAGAAAATGATGGGAAGTTCAATTCCAGCAGAAGAATCCTATACACCATGGCTACCTTTACTAACCTAAGAAAATGGTGGGAAAAAAGGTCACTTGGGCCACCTCCACTAACCCAAGTTATCTGACTACCACCTCTTCCTAGGAATTGGCGGGAAAAGGACTCAGTCTGTGCTGGATAGGATGGATGTAAGTCTTTATTTTGCTTGCAGTGTTAATTTAAACAATTTGAGGCAGTAGCTCCATCCAGTGTGTTCACCATGAGGTCTGGAGTCCAACTGATCTAGTACACAGTCCCGCATCCAGGGCGTTGTCATCCCTTCTGTGATGTAATCTAAGATGGCGGTCTGGAGGGGCAAATGGCGGGAAAAGGACTCAGCCTGTTCTGGGAGCTCGAGAGAGGAAGGAGTGTACTTTCTTTATTTTGGAATAATTTATTTAGGGGTGGATTTGACATAGTATATTATTAGACCGATACAAAACACTCGCTCTGATTTGTTTGAGGTCGCAGTAAATAGTTTAGAGACCTGGAAACAACTCGTAAATAGTGCAGTACACTGATGTGCAGCGACGTAAACAACTCGTAAATCACCGAAATAATGAAGTACATAGCAAACAGACGTGCAAACGACTCGTAGATCACCGAAATAATAATATCAATGAACTGTTCCAATGCGTACACGCGCTGTTGCTACGAACCACCCCCAGACAGACAAATACAGGGGCGCGAACTATTGCTCTCAGACAAATGCCGATGGCAGCCAACTGGTGAAAGTCATGTCTGTTTTCGGGTATACAGTTAGAGTTCTTTGAGTGTTATACTGATGTCACATATCTATGTAAATAAAAGCCAAGTCACACTCTTGGCAGCACACACTTTTACTATTGCTGGCGCGCAATCTCTCTACCTGTGGATACTGACGTCACAGGTCACGCGATAGAAATCTGTTCCAATGCTTCCCAGTACACCACGGGGTGCATTGTTTCTAGCGATCCTAATGGGACAAGCGAGCTGCGTCTAGCCATGCATGCGTCTTTACCTCCCCAGCATGGCTGATGCATAGAAATGAAATGTTTGGGTAGTGACTCACCATCGCATCTAAAAGGTTCTGTGTTTTACGGACGTCACATGGCTATGTAGATAAGAGCCAAGTCGACCTCTCGGAAATTGTTAGTGTAGCAGAAATAGTAAACGATCGCTTTTGTAAGAGCTATTGTGTTGTCTCAGTTTCTGTGCATGGAAATTCTGGTCCTAATAGGACCTGTTAACGGATATACACTCCTGGAAATTGAAATAAGAACACCGTGAATTCATTGTCCCAGGAAGGGGAAACGTTATTGACACATTCCTGGGGCCAGATACATCACATGATCACACTGACAGAACCACAGGCACATAGACACAGGCAACAGAGCATGCACAATGTCGGCACTAGTACAGTGTATATCCACCTTTCGCAGCAATGCAGACTGCTATTCTCCCATGGAGACGATCGTAGAGATGCTGGATGTAGTCCTGTGGAACGGCTTGCCATGCCATTTCCACCTGGCGCCTCAGTTGGACCAGCGTTCGTGCTGGACGTGCAGACCGCGTGAGACGACGCTTCATCCAGTCCCAAACATGCTCAATGGGGGACAGATCCGGAGATCTTGCTGACCAGGGTAGTTGACTTACACCTTCTAGAGCACGTTGGGTGGCACGGGATACATGCGGACGTGCATTGTCCTGTTGGAACAGCAAGTTCCCTTGCCGGTCTAGGAATGGTAGAACGATGGGTTCGATGACGGTTTGGATGTACCGTGCACTATTCAGTGTCCCCTCAACGATCACCAGTGGTGTACGGCCAGTGTAGGAGATCGCTCCCCACACCATGATGCCGGGTGTTGGCCCTGTGTGCCTCGGTCGTATGCAGTCCTGATTGTGGCGCTCACCTGCACGGCGCCAAACACGCATACGACCATCATTGGCACCAAGGCAGAAGCGACTCTCATCGCTGAAGACGACACGTCTCCATTCGTCCCTCCATTCACGCCTGTCGCGACACCACTGGAGGCGGGCTGCACGATGTTGGGGCGTGAGCGGAAGACGGCCTAACGGTGTGCGGGACCGTAGCCCAGCTTCATGGAGACGGTTGCGAATGGTCCTCGCCGATACCCCAGGAACAACAGTGTCCCTAATTTGCTGGGAAATGGCGGTGCGGTCCCCTACGGCACTGCGTAGGATCCTACGGTCTTGGCGTGCATCCGTGCGTCGCTGCGGTCTGGTCCCAGGTCGACGGACACGTGCACCTTCCGCCGACCACTGGCGACAACATCGATGTACTGTGGAGACCTCACGCCCCACGTGTTGAGCAATTCGGCGGTACGTCCACCCGGCCTCCCGCATGCCCACTATACGCCCTCGCTCAAAGTCCGTCAACTGCACATACGGTTCACGTCCACGCTGTTGCGGCATGCTACCAGTGTTAAAGACTGCGATGGATCTCCGTATGCCACGGCAAACTGGCTGACACTGACGGCGGCGGTGCACAAATGCTGCGCAGCTAGCGCCATTCGACGGCCAACACCGCGGTTCCTGGTGTGTCCGCTGTGCCGTGCGTGTGATCATTGCTTGTACAGCCCTCTCGCAGTGTCCGGAGCAAGTATGGTGGGTCTGACACATCGGTGTCAATGTATTCTTTTTTCCATTTCCAGGAGTGTAGCTGTGAATAACACCAAATCATTTTCTCTCGCGAGCATAACGGGACGCCCCATCCATTACTTATCAGTCCCATCTGTGAACTGGTAAAGTGCTGCAGAAATAGTTAACTATTGCTTTTGTTGTAGTTTTCCTGACGTCTCAGTTTGTCTGAATGTAAATTCTTGCCCTGACAGGACCAGTTCACGAAAATAGCCCAGAATAACACCGACTGCTTTCTAGCCCTCTCATTTATCAAAAGTAGTCATCTTTTTTGAACCTATCCGGAACAGTAAAATTTTAGATAGTCCCTATGCCTCTGACAACTGCTGCCATTTCTGCAGCTTTGCACATGTTGAAAGGGTACAGTACCACCCGACATTGAAAATAGGTACAACATACTTCATTATTTTTGTCAGAAGAACACATTTTTTTTGTAAAATAACTCAATTTCAATTAATACAGCGAAGCCGAATACCAGTGTGGGAAAGAATGACAATTTATTTATTTAATTGATCACATGTGCACTCCCACAAAGTAAATCCCTACATCCAGTTTGGTGAGATCTGTGAAATGAATGAATGTATGGTCGTCTGCTAACCGCAGATAGTGAATGTGAATACATGATCATCTTTGAGTCGATCCTTTGGCCACCTTTGGTGGGACCAAAGAGATGAAAGTTACCATAGCTTTGAGCGTCTGAAATGTGGCTGACCAATACGATAGCAAGGTGCTTCCCCCACGTCGACACAGGTGCGAGAGGACCTAGAGAACGGCCATGTTTCGACACTCTGCCGCTGGATCTTGTGCTGTTAAGACTTCTTTTAGTTGTGCTTCGTAATGATGAAAGAGTGGAGACATGGTATGCATGTGGAATATTTAAGAGTAGTTTGAAATAATAATTTCTCTATTTCAGGAACTTTTGTGGGGAGAATTAAATGTCAGGCAGGTAATATTAATGGGATTGTAGGAATCTTCGGGAGTGACCAACGGTCACAATGAAACCACGTGTAGCAATAAGTTGAAATACTTCCGTGTGCTTAAGTTAAGCTGAATTACTAGCGTGTGTACAATAAGTTGAAATATTTAAGAAATAGCGTGTGTACCATTAGTTGAAATATTTAAGAAATGGCGTGTGCAGGACATGAAATTAGACACGAGTACTTCCATGTGGTGAGTACTGTGTGAGTCTCAATCTGTGTTTGAGACAAAGGATAAAGAGAAGTACTTGTCCATGGTATCAGTTGAGGACTCGCGTGTGTGAAGTTCTTAATGTTAAATTGTGTGATATGGTTCCGTGTTACGCTAGATTTAAACTCTGAGAGAGAAGCAAGGTGAGTCGGCCGTCTATCCAGCAACGCCACTTGGCTTGCATTGCACAGGAAGACGTGCAACTAACTCCAGAGTGCATAGTAGGAAAGTAGAATTACAAAGTGGGGCAGTGTCGTGTGAAACTAGCATAAATATTAATTGAAGTGGGAAAGCTGAAAGTGATAATGTTGTGACTATTCTCTGTGTAGTATTTCATGTTGTAGTGTGGTGTATGTCATGTAATTTGGGTATGTGTGGTTTGCATGGGGGAGTAGCAAGGTAGTTTCAAAAGATTTGTGGGTTATGCTTGTTCCTTCTGTATCGCTCGATCTGGAGGAAAGTTTCGTGATGATGATTGTGAGAGGCGAAGTGTGAGGTATAATAAAAGATCCACCATCCTATCCAGAAAGTGCACTGTAGCCTTAAATAAATTACGAGACCATAATATAGAGATTCACTAATGTAAAGCCATGCCCACTGGGCGGAATTTCTCATGTGATATTGTTGTAGGTTGTAGAATTTGTGTGTTTAGGAATAAATCAGATAGTGAAAAGAAAGAGATTGGTGGCCTTTTTCATTGAATTGTATGTTGTCATAATGTCCCGAATTTATAATGTGTGCGCCATTCGTATTCAGTGGGATGGCCACGTGTTAATAAAAGCCGTTAAATAAAAGACAAAAAGTAAATGTGGTATTGCCAGTGCGTAGTGTACAGTCAGAGTTCTATAAATCACTGATAGTCAGATGCGTGTTTCCGTTGCGTATTATTCATACAGGAGAGTAATTTGTAACTAAATAGTAAGATACGAGAATTCATGTTACTCGATAAATTAAGGAAGAATCCACTCGCTTGGCAAACCACTCATCTTGCAGGCCTGACTGCTTGATGCCACAGTATGAGCAAGGCAAGTGGGTGCCTCTCATAATTTCGCCCCTGCCAGGATTTTTTTTGTTAGGATAATTTAGTTGTCAGGATAATTTGGCCAGGAAATAATTTGCCAGGATATTTTTCTGCCAGGATATTTTGTTGCCAGGATGATTTGTCCAGGATATATTTTGCCAGGATATTTTTTTTCCAGGATATTTTGCCAGGATATTTTGCTGTTAGGGTTTGCTGTTAAAATTTTTTTTTATGGAATGTATTTTGATAGCACTAAGAAGTAAAATTTTTTTGTTTTGTTTGCAATTTCTTTCTGGATTGGTGAGGATCTTTTATTTTTTTATGAAATTAATTGCTATATCGTCCAAGGCTGGAAGATCGTTGTATAATTCTTTTTGCGTAATGTCCGTAGTAACTAGGTCGCAGTCGAAAAGTGTAGTCACCATGGAGAATAGCGATTCTGCGGTGAACGTAGCAGTGCAGCAGGAAGTAGCTGTTGACCATGGGTTAACGAGCGAGAAAGACAAATACTCGGAAGGGGTTGAATTGTCCAGTGGACCGCAGCTGGGTGATCCTTTATGCGGCGGGCTTTGTTCACAATCGGGGGCTTTTCCCGACGACGCGGGCGAGCCGGGACTACGTCAGGTATGCAGTGAAAGTGCAGCTACCCTTAGGGAAGCTACGGTATCACAGGCGAACGAGGTGCGAGCGTCGAAAGTAGCAAATGACAATGTGCTACTGCAGTTTTTACAGAGGATGGATAGAGACAATAAGGAGAGAGATAGGGAGAATAAGGAAAGATTGGAAGCGATGGACAGGGATAATAGGGAAAGATTGCAAGCGATGGATAAAGATAATAAGGAAAGATTGGAGGCAATGGATAAGGGAAATAAAGAGGCAATGCGGAAGCTACTCTCAGTTATCGATGAGCGTCTGTCCGCAGTTAATAATCGGTTAGACGAGGGGGAGAAGAATCTGGGTGATTTGAAGCAAGTATGTGACGCCGTGAAAGAAAAAGACAATAATTTGGAGGGACGAATAAGTGCAATAGAGAGCGATATTACAGAACGTAGGGACGTGTTGCCGGATGAGCGAATCAAAGAGATAGTGGAGGACTTACTTGCAGATAAACAAGGGGCATTAGACAGCGTGGAAGCTCAAGTCACCCGGCAGGAAGTGGCGCTAAATAAATACAGGGATGAAGTTGCGGAGGTAGTGGTCAGAATGAATACAATTACTGCAGATGTAGAAAAGGTCAGTATAAGAGGCGAGACAGGCTCTGACAGTACGCGGCGAGGGGCTTATGCCGAGCTGGAAGAGGCACAATCACTATTACAGTTTAAAGAGGCGCAATTAGAAATAAATCGGAAACATAGGGAAGAACTAGCACAGTTGCAATTAGCATGCAGTAGCGGAGGTGACACACCACCAGATAGATTGCAGAGGGAGAGTGAGATAAATTCAAAAAAAGAAAATAGGCAGAAAGAGGAAGACGAACTCAGAGAGTCAGGAGAACGGTTGTGTCGGATAAAACAGGTGGCAAACCCAACTGGGTATAGCCCAAGATCGGAAAACATAAATGCGGAAGAAGAATGTAGGAGGCACTTCGTGTCGGTACAAAAGTTCACTTGCTTTCCGGATCCTGATAACTATCAACATCCATGTCTGTGGCTGTCTCAATTTCAAGATTCATTACCTGAATCGTGGGGACCGCTCCTCAAAATGAAGTTTGTGTGTAACCATTTGAGGGACGAGGCTAGAGAAAAAATGCAGGAAGTTATTAAAGACTGTAGCAGCTACAAGATATTTTGTGACAAGTTTTTAAATGACTTCTGGCCGAAAAGTAAGCAGGACCAGGTTAAGCAAAGCATATTGATGATGCCAAATTGTAACGAAGGTAGTATAAGAGATCCAGTGGCGTGCTATCAGGAAATGCTGAGACGAAATAGGTATTTGGATGTGCCATACCAACCTGGGGAGCTCATTAGGATCTGTATAACGAAGTTGCCAGTGAGATTGCGCAGAGATATAGTGATAGCAGGCAGAGGCTTGAACGATTCTGTGTCATTTCAGCACTTCTTACAGGGACTGGGTAATGAGAGCAACATTGTGAACGGTGACATGACTCATAGGTCAGACAGAGTTGAGGATAGGAACGGTAGAAACTATCAGAATGACAGGAGAGCATGGGATCAGAGGAATGACGGAAATGGAAGATGGCGAGGAAATAGGGGGCAGAATTCATGGGGATATCGACCAGCAAACCGGGAAAATAGAAGATGGGACAGAGATGGAAGAAGAGGGGAAAATCAAAATGATGGGCGAAGAGAGGATAGGCAGTCACTGCGTTCACGACAGGACAATCATTGTCACAATTGAGACGATCAAGGGAAAACAATCTCGTGGGCTTCATCACATTTCTAACATCAAATTATGGAAAAGTTAAGGATAGATCGAAAATAGGCAATTTATGGTAGATAGTCAGTGTATTTATTTGTGGTATGTAACGTTGTGCAGGGTCAAAATCGAACATAAGAATTTTCAGGCGGGATGTCAGGAAGTATGACGGAATAGACTGGTCGAATGAGTCATGAACAGGAGTCGACAGAGTGGTGTATGTACGTATTTTTTGTCATATGAATAAGGATCAAGCAGAAACGACGTGATGATTAATGAGTGGATAAAGATGGTAGATAGAGAAGCGACGTGATAAATAGTAGTGGATAAAGGTGATATATAAGGAGAGAAGCGACGTGGAGCAGTGTGATTAATAAAGAGAGATTCGACGTGATGAAACAGTGGTAAATAAAGGTGAGTAGAATTGAATAATGTGGAGATGTCTTAGATGTATGTTATAGAGAGACCTGTGTATGCTGCAATAGAGATTGATGCGAATGGCGAAGGAAGACCAGGAAATGATGGAGTAATGGACGGACGGAGAGCCGAAATACGAATGAAGAGATGAGGACAACTGCACAATGTGAAAGGACATAAAGGGAGTATGAGATCCAGATGTGAACGTTATGGAACACTGACGTAAGATGTAATATAAGTGTAAGATCTAATTCTTAGCATAACATTTCCGATTTGGCAAAAATAATATTTATTGTTGTTGTTGTTGAAGCCTGGTACCAGTATGACTAATCAAAACGGTACCAAGAATGTGTACAGTTATTTTGCAGGTTGAATAATTTGTGTATTTTTGTTTCTTAGATGAAATGTCGCAATTCTAAGTTGATATTTAGCATAAAGTGAATGCAGAGGTAAGCCGATGGAGAGAGGTGCCAGACTGAAAGGACGAATTCGGAGACTGGAAAGCTATCTCCGGAACAGCTTCATGTGTTATGTGGTTGAGTATAAGGGAGCAAAGGGATGGTATGTTGTCGTGAGTCTGATGGTGTTATGAGTATAAGGGAGCAAAGGTATGGTGTGTTGTCGTGAGTGTGGTGGTTTTAAGGTTAGCTGACTTCTAGACCTATTCTGTTAGTGTATTAATGGATTGAACGAGAAGGAAAATGTGATGTCTGGTGAGTGGGAGTCGTAGAGTAGTGTGATCAATGCGCGCACTCCGGTAAAGGGGATGCTACCGATCTATAACTAAAACATTATTGTGTATTGTTTGATTTGAATGAACCTCGATGGCAGGTCAGGATCTGACATGTGGATGGTTCATACATGTCCTAGAAATGTTGCTATATATAATAAAAAAAAGGTAAAATATATAAAGAGATACTAATTTCAGTGTGTCACAAGCACAAAGGTGCATTGTATGTTGTACGTAGATTTAGAGTCATCAGTTTCTAAAATGTTTATTGTGTTAGGATGTTAAAGTAGTTTAATATTTAATAACCTGTGGTAGGTAATTGTGAGCTGTATAGATAATTTCTTATTTTTTTGTTAGAACACTTTCAAGGGGTATTAATTTCAGTCTGTCACAAGCACAAAGGTTCAATGCATATTGTAGTTTTAGAATCAACAGTTTCTAATATTTTCACTGTGATAGGATGTTAGAGTAGTCTACTATTTTATATTGTAATTATGAGTTGTATAGATTGTTTATTATTCCTTTTGTTTTTTTTTTTTTTTACACATTCATGTTTTGTATGAGGGACGACAGGTACAATCAATAGCGCAAGTGTGGGCTGTATATAGAAAAGGGATAAATGTTGATGTATGTGTAGAAAACTAGGGTGTATAGTTTTATGTTTTTTAGAACAAAGATTCTTTTATTACCAATGTATCTAATAGATCATATATGTAATCAATGAGTATTTAAATATATCCTTTTGTCTGTAATGTTGCGAGATGCACGGAACGGTCTGACTGATTGGGTGTCGTAACGCCCATACCGCTAGTGGGCCGAGCTGACGTGGCCATGGCGACGGGCGACAGAGCCGCGGCACTCCCCACTCCACTGCCGGACGGGGTACACTCCACGCGCCCGCTACAGCAGGTCAACGGCCTGGGGCGACACGCACGTACCACTGGCCATTCATAAGTTCCGCCACCCTTACGACTGGGGAAAGTATCCCGCGGAGGCAACAGCGGGTGGTTTCTTCTGCTCAACGGCGCGCGCAGCGGCGCCACGGCAGAATGGGCGACGCGCGGCAGAGCCCGGCGGGCATTTGTTACCAGCAACTATTAACTAGTACTGGACTGTGGAGCCGTGAAACAAGATGACTGCGACTTTCCATAAGGTGGAAAGTGAAGGACTGGTGTTTCCACGTTGTGAGTGGTGGAAAAGATTTTGTCTTTAGCAGACAGGACGATCGTTTTGTTTTGTCTTGACCACTGAATGGTGGGATCCATAAACTTTTGGCAGTGACTTGTTAAGTGTGCTTTGTGAATTGCATGTGGGACGCTTGGTATTCTTGAAGAGGACAGTTGTCGTTTGGTGACTAATTATTGTATGAACGCAAGAAACTAGAGTGGGACATTGACATTTGCGTCTATAGTAGGAGACATTTCTTGAATTGGTGCGGGAATAAGTGCTGTTTGATGGAACTTACGACTTTTAATTACACCATGAACTGAAAGGACAGAACCGTGGGTAATAGTAGTTGTAGGGCCATTTCTGGACGACCAGATCCGTGTGGATGGTACGCTGAGAGTGACCATGACATTTGTGTTTAATGTGAGATACAGTTTACTGTTCAGTGCGTGTTCAAAAATGCCGATTTGAGTGACCTAAAGGCTTTCGTCCGGGTAACCATGGGAGAGCATTGACACCGAGACAGTGTTTCGAGGGAACCTGTCAGCAACTTTTTTGACCCCAATAAAATCACAGAATGAAATGATTCCGTGTGACTCGCAAGATAGGGAATAATGTACTTGTAATTGTGTAAATGTTTTTTTTATATATGTTTCATTCCTGAAGGGACAGCAAGGGTAACTGTATTTCTTTAACATTTGTGTTTAGAATAGTTAGTGTTTTTTTTTTTGTGTTTGTTCTGGGTATCAAGTTCACGTAGCATGTTTATTAGAATATTTGGTACAATGATGCTTTAATTATTAGCCAGTGGCGTAATACTAACGTAGCGGCTCTTGTAGCATTGATCAGTAAGGTTGTCACAGGGGAGAAGAGTTTGCATTGCACAACAAATATCGGAATTAATTGATGCATTTTGATGTCGTGGACAGTAATGATCTTGTTGGTGTGTTGACTGAAGCCACTTATTTTATTATCACAGTGGTGATATTTCACATTAAAGTGTAACGAAGGCTAGTCGAAATGCAAGTTCTTGTCGTCTAAATGTGTGACAACAGAGAAATGAGCAGTAGAGTAAGATACGAGAGCTACTGGTGGATTCAAGCACTTATTGCTAACTATTTATTGCGTGTATTGATATGGAGCCTGAATTCTACATGTAACTAGTGTACGCAAATTTTTTTTTTCTTTTGTTGATTTTGTTGTGTATTTAGACTTTGCTGTGTAAAGGGTTTTACCCCGCAATTTATGAATGTCAGATTACTTGTTCTGTGTTTGGACGGTGAGCTATTTAGAATTTCATGAGTACAATTAGAATTTTTTTTATTGGTCATAGAATTAGTGAAGTTTGGATTAAGCAAATTTTTATCTCAACGTAATTTTTTTATTTGTGTGATGTAATGCTTTATTTGTCATGTGGATTGTTGCAAACTTGTATGTGTACGTTACTCCGGATTGTGGAGAGTACAATAATAGAACAATTGTGTCAATACTTTGGTAAAGTAACAGCATTTGGTCGTCTATTTGAGGTCACCAGGGGATAAGATCTCCTCCTGGTTACTTAGATGACTTGCTACGTTTGTTCGAATACAGTTTTCTTAAAAAAATATTCGGAACTACCCTCGCATTGCAAGGATAGTACCGCGCCATTTTTTTCTGCATGGGTAGCCGGTGGTGAAAGGGTACAGTACCACCCGACATTGAAAATAGGTACAACATACTTCATTATTTTTGTCAGAAGAACACATTTTTTTGTAAAATAACTCAATTTCAATTAATACAGCGAAGCCGGATACCAGTGTGGGAAAGAATGACAATTTATTTATTTAATTGATCACATGTGCACTCCCACAAAGTAAATCCCTACATCCAGTTTGGTGAGATCTGTGAAATGAATGAATGTATGGTCGTCTGCTAACCGCAGATAGTGAATGTGAATACATGATCATCTTTGAGTCGATCCTTTGGCCACCTTTGGTGGGACCAAAGAGATGAAAGTTACCATAGCTTTGAGCGTCTGAAATGTGGCTGACCAATACGATAGCAAGGTGCTTCCCCCACGTCGACACAGGTGCGAGAGGACCTAGAGAACGGCCATGTTTCGACACTCTGCCGCTGGATCTTGTGCTGTTAAGACTTCTTTTAGTTGTGCTTCGTAATGATGAAAGAGTGGAGACATGGTATGCATGTGGAATATTTAAGAGTAGTTTGAAATAATAATTTCTCTATTTCAGGAACTTTTGTGGGGAGAATTAAATGTCAGGCAGGTAATATTAATGGGATTGTAGGAATCTTCGGGAGTGACCAACGGTCACAATGAAACCACGTGTAGCAATAAGTTGAAATACTTCCGTGTGCTTAAGTTAAGCTGAATTACTAGCGTGTGTACAATAAGTTGAAATATTTAAGAAATAGCGTGTGTACCATTAGTTGAAATATTTAAGAAATGGCGTGTGCAGGACATGAAATTAGACACGAGTACTTCCATGTGGTGAGTACTGTGTGAGTCTCAATCTGTGTATGAGACAAAGGATAAAGAGAAGTACTCGTCCATGGTATCAGTTGAGGACTCGCGTGTGTGAAGTCCTTAATGTTAAATTGTGTGATATGGTTCCGTGTTACGCTAGATTTAAACTCTGAGAGAGAAGCAAGGTGAGTCGGCCGTCTATCCAGCAACGCCACTTGGCTTGCATTGCACAGGAAGACGTGCAACTATCTCCATAGTGCATAGTAGGAAAGTAGAATTACAAAGTGGGGCAGTGTCGTGTGAAACTGGGATAAATATTAATTGAAGTGGGAAAGCTGAAAGTGATAATGTTGTGACTATTCTCTGTGTAGTATTTCATGTTGTAGTGTGGTGTATGTCATGTAATTTGGGTATGTGTGGTTTGCATGGGGGAGTAGCAAGGTAGTTTCAAAAGATTTGTGGGTTATGCTTGTTCCTTCTGTATCGCTCGATCTGGAGGAAAGTTTCGTGATGATGATTGTGAGAGGCGAAGTGTGAGGTATAATAAAAGATCCACCATCCTATCCAGAAAGTGCACTGTAGCCTTAAATAAATTACGAGACCATAATATAGAGATTCACTAATGTAAAGCCATGCCCACTGGGCGGAATTTCTCATGTGATATTGTTGTAGGTTGTAGAATTTGTGTGTTTAGGAATAAATCAGATAGTGAAAAGAAAGAGATTGGTGGCCTTTTTCATTGAATTGTATGTTGTCATAATGTCCCGAATTTATAATGTGTGCGCCATTCGTATTCAGTGGGATGGCCACGTGTTAATAAAAGCCGTTAAATAAAAGACAAAAAGTAAATGTGGTATTGCCAGTGCGTAGTGTACAGTCAGAGTTCTATAAATCACTGATAGTCAGATGCGTGTTTCCGTTGCGTATTATTCATACAGGAGAGTAATTTGTAACTAAATAGTAAGATACGAGAATTCATGTTACTCGATAAATTAAGGAAGAATCCACTCGCTTGGCAAACCACTCATCTTGCAGGCCTGACTGCTTGATGCCACAGTATGAGCAAGGCAAGTGGGTGCCTCTCAATGTGATCGTTCCAATTTAAGTCCGAACTGAACAGAAGATGGAGAGAGCTATTTCCACCACCTGTGTAGAAACAGAGTGACATCAGTAGTGTGGCAGGATCGTGTTTTGTCCGTTCAGTAGAAATGGGAACAAGTTGTCGTAACTTCACCAACAGTGTACGATGTGTAAGGTCAGCGCCAAACGAAGCCTGCTCCAGCAACACATGGCAGTATAAAAGACATTACAGGAAATGGGAGAAGGATGAGTATTTTGCTACTGCATTGTGGTGTGTTCCCAAACTACATGCACATACTGAAGTCCAAAGCAGATCCACATCCCTCAGGGCCCAATCACTTCTATCACCCCGTCATCGTTATTCTGTACCATCTAACAAAGAAAAATTACGAACTATAAAGACCACGTTCCTTACCCAAATCACTTTCTCAATTCGATAAATTTAGTACGAGGTTGCAACGTTGGCGACGTGTAACCGCACATTCGATATGATACTATACACTCTGGTGATCACTGCCTGTATTCCGTGTCACGGTATTTGTCTGGAAAAACCACTTCATTTGGAGGTGATGACATACCTCGATTTATAAAGCCAGTATAGCTTTTAACATGGATTCTTGTATGCACCTGCAGAACCAAGACCGCTTGTGACGGTAACATACAGTAGTTGTTGCGATCGTGGTTTTTAATATCCGGCGGTTTCTAAGACGATTACGCCTCTCTTTCTGTGACACAGTGGTACCACTCGCAAGAAAAACGTATCATACATGTCCACCCATCGTTTGATTTTTGGTCAGTATTATTTCGTATAGTCAGCAATCAGTTATTATACTGACAAGGGGGGGCCGCCAATTGTGAAATTCAGATTCGATTCATACTGCGCATAATAAAAGCTCATGGCCAGAGGTGTAATGTGGCAAAGCACCAAGACGCACTTCTCAGCCGTTTTCGAGAAAATCGACAGTTAAAAGAAACCGCTGCGGTGAAATACTCTCTACGATTCTTAATTTTCCACAGCGTCGTGGCGGAGCGGTAAGCGCTCGGGTTCGTAATTCGAAGGTCACCGGATCGAATCTCGCGCCATGCAACTTTTTTTTTTAGTTTTTGTTTTTTGTAATTCAAATGTGTGTATATACACACACACACACATATATATAATTCCCGGCAATCTGTTGCAACAATTATGCATATAATAAGTTGTTGAAAGTCGTTTGTCGTGGAAAAACTGACGACTTCGAACATCATTACGTTTTCCGCAAACAAAGTTGTATTTCATAAATGTTATTAATTGTCCTCATAATGTTAACCACGTATAGTTAACGGAAGACGTAGAAACGATATTCCGAAACGAATACGTATAGTGTAAGTCAAATGTTCGAATTAGAACAGAGACCCTACGAACACAGATTTGCTGTGGCAGGTATGAAATATAAACTCCGTTACTCACTCGTTACACTTGAAGGACAGATGTTGAATGGGCCGAAACGAACCGCCGCATAACAGCGTAGTTTCCTGCTAACTTCGAAAGAAGGTAGATGCGGTCCCTAGCGCAACTTATAACATCGTCGAAAATCGGTGCGGACGTGAGAGCTTTAATACACCCTGTTAAACAAACGGAAAAATGGAGGCGGTACAATTGGAGAGCGATCCGCCTTCACCAATATGCATAAGCAATTCATTAATAGTGTATATATATATATATATATATATATATTTGAATTTCAAAAAACTAATAATAAAAAAAATTGCATGGCGCGAGATTCGATCCGTCGATCTTTGGAATACGAACCCGAGCGCTTATATCTGCGCCACGACGCTGTTGAAAATTATCTATCGTAGAGAGTATTTCACCGCAGCGGTTTCGTTTAACTGTCGATTTTCTCGACAACGGCTGAGAAGTGCATCTTGGTGCTTTGCCACATTACACCTCTGGCCATGAGCTTTTATTATGCGCAGTATGAATCGAATCTGAATTTCACAATTGGCGGCCTCCCCTTGCTAGTAGTAGGGGATGCGCGATATGTTCGCCTTGAGCATCAGGCTTATAAAGTATGTGTTTGTGTTCCAACATGTGCAAAGGAAATGACTATGTCCAATAGTAAGGAAGATACGGATTTGACATGGAATACTGTGGTAGCAACGGAAGAGTATGTCAAGTCATAAGCATGATACAGATAATTCTATTTCCAGAGCCACAGCCATCACCAGGGTGCATTTCCGATACATCGCTCATTGTCGAATGTCGTCCAACTGACAAGGAGACGGCACGACCGTGGGGTCGAGGATTTGTCCCCTAACACCTCACGTGGTTAAAATATTACGACGCACTACCCAGAAAATCCCGGGAAAAACGGAACCAAAGTTTCTCAGGTGGTTTATGAGTATAAAATGTTAGTACGCTGCCGAGCTGGGGTCTGGCCTAGGTGCCGGCACGGTAGCTCACCGTGTTCGGTCAGAGGGTTAGCTGCCCTCTGTAATAAAAAACTGAGTTGATCGATCAACAAAGAACATATACGGATGTCTTGCGACGTCCGCCCCGAGATGATGAAGCGAACAAAATGAGATTTTCAAAAAAAAAAAAAAAAAAAAGAAGGTGTTTAGGGCTCCGATTCTAACGCAAGAGGTCCGATGTTCGATTCCTTCTCTGGCACTTTTTTTCCTTATGTTTCATTTTCTTTGGTTATTAACAAATTAATTACATTATTGAATAAAAATTATTTTCTTTTTGTCCAAAAACACAATTCATGGTGATGAGTTTTCCATTTTTCATTGCAAAGTATATGAGGAGAAACATTACCTTTTTAATGAGAATAACAAAGTCGATTGGGAAACATTCAATTTTTATACATATAATAATTATAAACAAGAACTGCAGTGGTAATTATCGTAAAAACAAACAAAGCAATAACTTTTGCGACATCTTGCGCAACATATAAAAGCGGATTTTTTACAATCACAGGGCGTTTGCAATAAATCTGTACAAAAACATGCCCCATTAATATTTACGAAAATGTTTCGAGTTTCTGACAATTTTGAGGCAAACCAAGCATATTAAATCATGTCTCGGAATATTGGTGACGATAATTGATGATGAATTATAGAATGAATTTTTATACAATCTTCCCGGGAATTAATTTCACGATTCTCCTTTAACAATGCGCTGCAATTTTGCAAGCAACAGAAGAAAAGGTGCCAGAGGAGGAATCGAACCCGAGACCTGTGGAGTAAAGGTACGAGCACTAACCATGTAGGCCAGACGGCTGCTGGTCACTGAACTAACATTTTGTGCTCATAAGGCACCTAAGAAACTTTGGATCGATTTTTCTCAGGATTTTCCGAGTAGTGCGTCCTAATATTTTAACTATGTGAGGTGTTAGGGGCCCTCTTTCACCACGCAAAACTGCTGACAAATCCCCGACCCCACGGTCGTGCCGTCTCCTTGTGAGACCGCAAACGTAACATTTAATTGTAAGTACAGTGATTAAATATATATGTGACCGATTTCCTAGGACGATTCTGTCTAGGGATGCGTGGTGCGTCGGCGGAGGCCTGTGGCGGGAATGATTAACGTTTCCAGTTAACGGCAGGAGCCGTTAGAGTGGAAATGCCTGTTGGGATGCTGGAATGTAGCTGATTTAACAGTGTTGTCCTCTAGACGGCCGAATAGCGAACTAATACTTAGTATGTGTTGGACAGCTTTTGTGATCGCATGGAAATTTGAGAAGTTTCAATATGGACATGTGTTTGCGCTGGGCCATTATTCCCTCCCATGTAAACTGTCAGATTGACTGCTTCTTCACATTTCCCGTCTTTATTTGGTGAAAGAACATCGATTCTGGTGTGTGTTGAGTGCATCTAGCTGGTGAAAGACAGGTGGAGGACACGTTTCCTGGCTCTCTGAACATGACGAACATCTTAGTTGAGTTTGTAAATTATATGGATGATACGGAATCTGTTACATCACCGACATCGGTATTCGCGAGTGAAAGTATCAGTTTCCTCTATTTTTCGACGTTTAATATACAGGTCATGGCAAACGAGATCAGTTTCTACTTAGTCAGTGGTTTACAGCACGCTGCACCTTGCTAAAGTTTCGGGTTTCTAGAGAAATAATTTCCTGTCTATGTCTTCGAAAATATACTGCATAAGCGATACTGCTGAGCAAGCAATATTGCAATGTGCTTGACATCGAGAAGTATCGCGGAAATGTTATGATATTCTAGCAAAACCATAGGAAATTACGTATGTTCTTGTAATCCAAGAGTCTGGAGATGGGTGTAGAAAAGCAAGCAAGCAAACAGTTCAGGGCCAGAAACAGTATAACTCCTTTGTGCAGAGGGGAACCAACCCCGACCTCGTACAACAGTTCTGAGAGTGACTTGGGTCCGCAGAGGGCGCTCTGGTTACGCGTCAATGGCGGATGGCTTGTGACCGTCGGATGCAGCAGATGACCACCCGACCTTGCAGGAACATATCTAGTGCTGCGAGGAACATATACGACACTTATGCTTATGTTGTCTGCCATCGTCGTCAATGTACGAGGGCCTGGCGGTCGATAGCGATACAAATGAAGTAAAAGGGGCGATTTTGTGTGGCGCAGGATACGAATTGTATGTTTACTACATTGACACAGTACGCGGTGATATATTGCTGTGTTGGAGATTGGTTTCACACTCTAATATTCAAATTCCTGTCGTCAGTGGCAGAGCAGTGTAATTGAGTAAGCGCCTTTCTGTATTGGAAGATGTGTAGACCACTTTGCCGGGTTTAACTGTCAGTGCAATATGGCGATCTCTACAAAATAGTTTTGGCACTGAAAGTCTCGTCTGCAGAAAGAAAAAGGCGGAAAGTGCTTCCACACTGGCAGCATCAGTAATTTGGAGTGTAAATTCAGTAAGAGTCGAGCACAATGCACCATTCACTAACAAGACATCCTTTGTGGTGAGATGTAGGAGCCTCTACAAAGCAGTGAGAACATTTGCGTTTCGGAAATGTTTGTTGAAAGCAGGAAAGGTAAAATGTGATGGACAGGGTGTCACGTTAGGACCGTGAGGAAGAATGCAATCGGTCTTAAATGTTCAAATGTGTGTGAAATCTTATGGGACTTAACTGCTAAGGTCATCAGTCCCTAATCTTACACACTACCTAACCTAAATCATCCTAAGGACAAACACACACACCCATGCCCGAGGGAGGACTCGAACCTCCTCTGGGACCAGTTGCACAGTCCATGACTGCAGCGCTGTAGACCAAATCGGTGTTATTCTGGGTTATTTTTGTTAAAAGGTCCTGTTAGGACAGGAATTTCCATTCAGACAAGTTGAGACGTGACGAAAGCTGCAACAAAAGCGATGGTTAACTATTTCTGCAGCACTTTATTATTTCCGAGAAGGGGCTGAAATGTAATGGACGGGTTGTCCCATTAGGGTCGCGAGGAAGAAAGCAGATGGTGTTAATCTGGGCGATTTTCGTGAACAGATCCTGATAGGATATGAATTTCCATTCACACAAGCTGAGACGTCATGAAAGCTACAACAAAAGTGACAGTTAACTATTTCTGCAGCACTTTACATATTCCTAGACGGGACTGATAAGTAATGGACGGGGTGTTCCGTTAGGGTCGGGAGGCAGAAAGCATTTGGTGTTACTCATGGCTATTTTGGTTAACGGGTCCTATTAGACCAGAATTTCCACGCAGACAAGCTGAGACAACGCAAAGCTCTTACAGGAGCGATCGTTAACTATTTCTATGACACTTTACAATTTCCGAGAGGTCGACATGGCTCTTATTTACATAGCCATGTGACATACGTATTGCAATGAGAACCTTTTAGATGCACCTGCGATGGTCAGTCGCTACCCAAACATTTCGTTTTGATGTGTCAGCCATGCTGGGGAGCCGGCCGGAGTGGCCGAGCGGTTAAAGGCGCTACAGTCTGGAACCGCACGGCCGCTACGGTCGCAGGTTCGAATCCTGCCTCGGGCATGGATGTGTGTGATGTCCTTAGGTTAGTTAGGTTTAAGTAGTTCTAAGTTCTAGGGGACTTATGACCACAGCAGTTGAATCCCATAGTGCTCAGAGCCATTTGACCCATGCTGGGGAGGTAAACACACATGAACAGCTAGACGCACCTCGCATGTCCCGTTAGGATCGCTTGGAACAATGCACCCAGTGCTATACTGTGAAACATTTTATCACATTACTAAAGTGCAACTAGTGACGTTAGTATCTGCGGGTAGACAGATTTCGCTCCAGCAACGTTAAATGCGTATGTGGACCAGAGTGTGACTTGGCTCTTATTTACATAGACATGTGACATCAGTATAACACTCAAAGAACTCTAACTGTATACCCAAAAAGAGACGCAACTTTCACCAGCTGGTTGGCATCTGCAGAAGTCTAAGAGCAATAGCTCATGCCCCTGTATTCACCTGTCTGGCAATGGCTCATGGCATCGACGAGTGCGCGCATTAGAACAGTTTGCTTCTACATCACAGTTGACGATAGTTCGAAAGCAGTGAGTGTTTGTGCACTACATTATTTCCGGCTGTTTAAGAGTTGTTAGCATGTTGGCAGAGCGTTATATGTGCATTTTTCCGTGATCTACGAGTCGTTTGCACGTCTGTATGGTGTGTACTGCATTATTTCGGTAATTTACGAGTTGTTTGCGTTTTTGTATATCAGTGTACTTCATTATTTCCGAGTAGTTTGCTGGTCTCTAGACTGTTTACAGCGGCCTCAAGCACATCAGAGCGAGTGTTTTGTATCAGTCTAATAAATATACTATGTCAAATCCACCCCTAAATAAGCTGTTTCTTTATAAATAAGGTACACTCCTTCCTCCCTCCAGTAGACCAGAACAGGCTGAGTCGTTTTCCCGCCATTTTCCTCTCCAGACCACCATCTTTTATTGCATCACAGAAGTGACAACAGCGCCATCTGGGGGCGGTACTATGTACTAGGTCAGTTGGACTCCATACCTCACAGTGAACACACTGTATGGAGCTACTGCCTCAAATTGTTTAAATGAACACTGCATGCAAAATAACATCTTATGTCCATCCTATCCAGCACAAGCTGAGTCCTTTTGCTTCCAATTCCTAGGAAGAGGTGGCAGTCGGATGATGTAGGTTAGTGGAGGTAGTCCAAGTAACCTTATTTCCCGCCATTTTCTTAGGTTACTGAAGGTAGACATGGTGTGTGGCATTGTCCTGATGGAATTTGAACTTCCCACCATTTTCTGGCCAAAATGAAAAATTCCCACCATGATGTCATTGCGACATTGTCAGAGCTATCGCCGCCATCTTGGCTCCGCCATCTTGAATAAATTTGGCAACAATGGAGAGTGCGGCAACACTGACTTTGTTCCACTACTGGCAGTTTTCCCACACGAGTATGTGGATAGTATGGCGAAATTCAAAGAATCTAAGCTACCTGAGATAACTGCATTCTCCAGCAACATTACAAGCAATGCCGTAACGGTTGCAGAGTATGAGCATGTCGTGAATGTCTGGGGAGAATTCAACATCTCCGCTTTAGGAGGGTATGGACGCCTTTATATGGATACAGATGTGCACTTGCTTGTGGACATTTCGAGAAATTCCGGAGTCTGTGAACGATCATATGTTCTCTGGGTCTTGCCTTTTATTACCCGATGCCGTACTTGGGTTGTCTTGGGACGCAATGCTCAAGAAAATGAAGTACAGCTTGAAATTACTGACCGATGCTGAGATGCTTCTTTTCTTTGAGTGAGACATCCGTGAGGGACTTTGCCAATGTGTCCATAGGCATGCCAAAGTAAATGATCGACAGATGGGTGACAGGTTCACTGCATCCCTTGATTCGAGTTACATAATGTACTTGGATGTAAATAACTTGTCCGTGCAGGCCATGCAGTAATCACTGCCACTTGGTGAGTTTCGATGGGTGTCTTAAGACGAATGCACGGGATTAGGTGAAAAAATCATGGGGGCTCCGGCAGCTGATTCTGCGTGGGTATGTGGTGCATGGAGGACTCACATACCCTGTTAGTTTGCATGATGCACACGCCGATTTGCCGCTGTGTCCAGAGCAACTAGATCTGCGAGGAGGCTCACGCCAAAATTGATGACAATGATGGGGATAAGCAGAGATACATTATTCAGTATTGTAATCCCCAGCAGTGTGTCATTTTGGGGATGGGGGTGGTTAGATACACCCGGGCTATCTCCTTCAAGCTGTCCTGCTGGTCGAAGTAATATATTGATTTGAATGCGAGATCGAAAGCTTCCACGACGTGCGACTTTGAGAAAGATTTTCACAAATTAATGAATAATTCTATTTTCACTACAACAACTGCGAATATGAGAACGACGTGAAATTTTGATTAGAACCGAATACGATGGGCATTATGGCGCAAGAAAATACATTGTCGGACTAAATTTTAAGTGGTTCACCATATTAAATAACAACTTTGTTGCTGTGTAGATGGCGAAGACTGCAGCAGAGTTTACAAAACCAATTTTGTGGGTATGTGCATACTAGACCTATCCAGACTCCACATGTACCGCTTTCATTATGAGCTTGCAAAGATTCACCTCGCAGATTCGAAATTACTTTATATGGATACAGATAGCTTCATGTACTGTGCGAAAAACTGCAATCCATATGAAGTAATGAGGTACCATTGTAATGAATTCGACATGTCCCCATACATGGCCAACAATCCTTACAGTATCGTTCCATAGAACAAGAAGGTTATCTTCCTTATGAAGGATGAGCTAAATGGTTTGCTGATTGTGGAGTTTGTTGGTCTGCGATCAGAAACATACGCATATCACACATTGGAAGTTAGCACCCAGAGGTGAACTGAGGGTGTGCATTGTTTGATATCGACAGTCCTCACTGTCGAAGACTATTTCGGGTGCCTGTTCAGTGGTGTTCGTGGCGCTTCACCACAGCTACCACATACGGTACAGCAAACTAGGATTCGATCACGAGGATACAAGGTGAACACTGTGCTGCAGTCTAAGATCGGCCTTTCACTTCATGACGATAAAAGGATCATTTGTAATGATGGGATTGTAACTCTCCTGTACTCACACTACTTACTTGTAGAGAGAGAAAGGGTGGGGGACTCAGAGTGAAAGGGAGAGAATGTGTGTGTGTGTGTGTGTGTGTGTGTGTGTGTGTGTGTGTGTGAAAGAAAGGGAGAGAATGTGTGTGTGTGTGTGTGTGTGTGTGTGTGTGTGTGTAAAAGAAAGAGAGAGAGTCAGCAGAGTAATGGTACAACTCTTTTATCATAGTGTAAGTGATTTGTTCATTTGTGTGTCTGTGTGTGTGTGTCTGTGTTTGTGTGTGTGTGTGTGTGTGTGTGGTGTAAATATTTGTGTGTACTACGTACATGTGTATAGACACACACCATGCATGTGAAAGAAGAATGTTAAAAAAGTTAAAAAAAGCATTAAACATATATATTTATTTAAAAAACCATTTATTAAAAGAACCATAAACAAGTGTGTATCGAAGAGCACCGAATTACGAAGGGATCCAAAGGGAACGGTGATGGACCTTAGGTACAGAAGAGACTGTAACAGCACATTACGTCCCCATGCTAACACCTTTTTATTGGTCTTTTTCACTGACCCACATGTACATTACCATGATGGGTGAGGTACACGCACCCACGTGGTTTCCGTTTTCAATTACGGAGTGGAAAAGAGTGTGTCCCGACATGTCAGGCCAATAGATGTTCGATGTGGTGGCCATCATTTGCTGCACACAATTGCAATCTCTGGCGTAATGAATGTCGTACACGCCGCAGTACATCTGGTGTAATGTCGCCGTAGGCTGCCACAATACGTTGTTTCATATCCTCTGGGGTTGTAGGCACATCACGGTACACATTCTCCTTTAACGTACCCCACAGAAATAAGTCCAGAGGTGTAAGATCAGGAGAGCGGGCTGGCCAATTTATGCGTCCTCCACGTCCTATGAAACGCCCGTCGAACATCCTGTCAAGGGTCAGCCTAGTGTTCATTGCGGAATGTGCAGGTGCACCATCATGCTGATACCACATACGTCGATGCGTTTCCAGTGGGACATTTTCGAGCAACGTTGGCAGATCATTCTGTAGAAACGCGATGTATGTTGCAGTGCCCTCCGATACACACGATTGAACAGCGGAGGAGTGGTACTCAAGCGTCAACTTTAGGTTACAATATCTCCGGATGTAATTAACATTTTACAATGCAACAAACGGCACTGATTACGTATTTGTTTATATGTTCAGATGTGCTAACAAAACTAACGTGGTTCCATTTAAAAAAACGTAGGTTTGTGTTAAAAAACATACTTCCGTGCGTTTTTGTATGGTTTGTATTAAACAATTACACTAGCCCCTCTCCTCACGTTCGGTCTGTGGAATCGGTTCGTCAGTATTTGATGTGGTTTACGAAATATATCCAGCGGTAACGTTAGGTGACTCACCTTGTATATCTATAAAACTCACAATCCATCAAAATTCTTATTATTGCAAAAACCTTTGCTATTGGGTCTGCTGAAATTAGATTCTAAGTGTGCACAATCCACCATAATTATTGTAAAAGTAAGTTAAGGGATCCTACCACCGAGAGAGCGGAGAGGGCTGGGAAGAGGAATGGAAGAAAACCATCAGACGTCTTGGGTATTGATAGAGCCGGAGGTGCTTTAACCGATCGTCTTCTTCTTCTCGCACAGTTCTGCTTCAGAGCGTTTTGAGCTGCATACATCGCTGTCAGGATACAGTTCTTCAAACACCTCTACTTCCCACGCTTCTTCTTCTTGTTTACTGCGCAACGAGCAGCATTCATAGCTCGCTTGAAATTCGTTACTCCTAAACCCAACTTAATTTTTCCACGCACGATTTTATCAACTGCAATGTGTTGACCTATACCATCATCCTTTCTTCTGAGCATCGCCTTAGCCTTATCAGCGAAAATCCTATCTAAAATGTGACGACTTGGGAGATCTTTATTTGTAACGTATGCAGTGTAGTGTCTCATACACGCTTCGTCAAGCAGATTAACCTCCTTGTCACCTCGTGCCACGCGTTTCTGAAGGTTTTTTACATGTTCACAGTAATTATAACCCGGAATTTGTAATTCCACTGGAAATTTGTCTAGAACACCGCCACCTCCGCTAATGCGTTTCCTAGCGCCCATTTTATGCTACGGCGGTGGTTGTGGACTGCGCACGTCATTATATTGCAAATCGCTAACATCAGTCAAACTGTTCTGTGCTGCAGGAGAACAAGCCATTTGACTAGCCCTGTATTTCCCCAACGACTTATAACTCTCTCCACCAAAACCACGTCCGCTTGTGAGCCTTTCTGCAATTCCCCGGTGTAGGAGCAATTTTTTCACCTTTACCATCCTTCAAGATATAACTTATAGGATTCGTTCTTTGTACCTTTGGAACTGTAACTATCTCCGTTGACCAGTTAGGTAGGTATTATTTCTCAAATGTCGTCTTGTATTTTGAGATACGTACCAAATCACCTATATTAAATTTCTGTTTGTGTGGATCCATCATTTTAATGCGGTAGTACACCGTATCGATGGTTCCACTATCACGAACATCGATTGGTCTCATTTTTATTGTGATACATTTGTTTCGATTACACTGAGCAGTTATTTCTGGGAATTTGTCTGTGCATTTGTATAAGCCATGAAGATTAAAACGCATCCACATTTGATCTTTTATTGTTCTGTTCAGTCGTTCCATTATACTTGCCTTCACGTAGGTGAATGTTGAGTAGTGATGCATCACGGTCTTGGTTCAGATGGTTCAAATGGCTCTGAGCACTATGCGACTTAACTTCTGAGGTCATCAGTCGCCTAGAACTTAGAACATATTAAACCTAACTAACCTAAGGACATCACACACATCCATGCCCGAGGCAGGATTCGAACCTGCGACCGTAGCGGTCGCTCGGTTCCAGACTGTAGCGCCTAGAACCGCACGGCGACTCCGGCCGGCCCACGGTCTGGATATACCTATTGTAAAACTCTCCACCGTGATCGGTTTGGAGGTTGTACGGGCATCGATTCGTCCCTATCTGTAGCAAACGCTAAAACACATCAACAACATTTATACCCGTTTTTGTTTAAACAGGTAATGCCCACGCAAATTTTGAGTATGTATCAATAACCATCAAAATATATTTGAATCCATTATTCTCATGTGAATATTTCCTCATTCCTACACGATCAGACTGCGGTAAGTTATCCGAACCTTTAATCGTACATGTCTGCGAGAATATATTTTGCATGCTGGTTTTTGAAGTTCTCGAACTACTGTCTCCATACTTATTCGATGATACCTCTCTTTCTAAGCTCAGAGATTACTGAAACAGCCTCATTCGAATGAGCTGTATTACCACCAGCAGCTGATTCCATAAACAGCGTTACTTGAGCTATTAGCTCTTCAGGGCCGTCACAACATACAGGGAGTCCTAGCTATCTTTTCCACCCAAAATATCTCTGGAACAATAACAGCTATTGGAAAACGACTTTCACCGGTATCAATGTAGGGCTGGGGCCCATGAATGTACATATTTGGAAAAATTCTAAAACGAAAGCATATGTGTTTTTAACACAAACTTTGTAACCTCCCCACAAAAAATTATAAATAATAAAATAAATACTATGGATAGTGATTCTAATTTTAGTGTAACCTCCCCACAAAATTCATTCTTTCACATTTAACCTCCACACAAAATTTGTTTCCCATTTAATGTACCCACAAAATTCTTTTCTCATCTAATGTAAGCTCGAAACAGAAAAATTCCTAAACCTTGTAATAAAAAATAAATTCAGTAACCTGGTAAATTTTGGACGACAGCAGTGCTGCGTCATGGCCCTGTAAGATCATTCTGAATAAAAAACGAAAAATTCTTACCTCAATAAAATTGTCCATTATATCTGCTCTTACAATAAATTTTTCTGGCACAGCTCTGTGCAATGCTGGCCGATAGATTGGTCATTTATGAAAGGAAGCAACTGATTTTTCTTTTGCAACAATCGGAATGATCATGGATTGGAGAAATTAGTAAATTCTTTAAATTGAAATGAATGCTTGTTAGAAATTACTTTATATGACAAAGATTATTATTAGGACATTTTTAAAAAAATTACATGGGAGTTCAGATAACATTACTAGATATGCGCGAGGCTGCTTTTTACCTTATACAATAATACTCAGGCTCCGGCATCGCTGCACCGCGACCGGCCCAACCAACAGGATACACTATACCAAACCAGAGCAGACTGCAGAATAGCGCAGATTAGCGACAACTTACTGCTACAGCTACACAGTTCCTACTCAGTCAGCACTGCTCTCTGGTCAGCGATTCTCTTATACCTTGCATATCGCAGGCAGCGCATGAGCAATACATCGAAATTACATCTGCTCGGACCTCTTACATAACATTACATCTGTATTACATCTGCTCGGACCTCTTACATAAAATTACATCTGCTCGGACCTCTTACAACTTACGTTTTTTGAAATGGACCTCCCATATTTTTTCTTCAGCAATCCATAGCATGACAAAGCACATACACAATGGCGTTGATTGCATCGCAATATTCCCATTACATCCCGAGATATTAAGACGCGAAGTTGACGCTTGAAACACCTGACATGCGCTGCTAGCGCACGTCCTGAGGCCCAGGCGTGAACCCCATGCTGCCCGTAATCGCGATGTGATTGACATTTGTAATCACACCTCCATACTTATCAAGAGGTCCGAAACGAATAATACGGTCTGCTGCCATCCTGCATTAACGTCGAACATTCCAGCAGGTATTTATCCCATAGGCTAGGGGTGATGCGGTTCTGTAACATATCTGTGTACCGCAACGTTAGTCACAAAGTTAACTTCGCTTATCGTTAATCCGTTACTAAAAAGATAATGCCGTTCAACGTTAAAACTTTACTTTACTGTAGATCTAGCGCAAGTTACAGTTAATCATTCACTCGTAATAGTAAAATTCGTGTTGATAGCTTTAGTGAAACGAGCAAGTGGACTAAAAGTTTTACCGTTGTTTAGGTAAAAATGTTTTGATTTGGGAAGTTCAGGTAGGACATAGAAGATGAATGTAAACATGCTTAACCAATTAGTTTTATTATCACATAATTATCAATGTTATGTTTATCTAATGCGTTAAATGACAAATTGTTGCAAACAAATGTAACTTAACGTCACTGGGTAAAATGGCCGTTTGTAGAAACTTCGACTGTGATACCAGCACTACATACTAAACATAGCGTTCACATCTCATGCTCAAAGTGATGCCCATTGGCTTGTATATATAGGGTCACTCTGCGGATGAAGGATGCCCTACTTCGTTCTACTGTTTCCGCTTTGATGGCTGCACAAGCATCAATAATGCGTTGCTTCATGTCCTCTGGTGTTATTGGTTCATGTTGGTAAACAGCATCCTTCACTGCTCCCCAAAGAAAATAATCCAGCGGTGTAAGGTCCGGAGATCGGGCAGGCCACCTAACTGGGCCACCTCGTCCAATCCACCTACCAGGGAACTTACGGTTCAGAAGTCGTCGTGCTCGTAAGGCGTTATGTGCAGGGCATCCGTCATGCTGATACCACATGATCATTCTCCGGTTCAGAGGTACGGTGACCAAGAGAACAGGAAGGTTGTGTCGTATAAATCTGGAGTATTGTCTGCCATTTTTGATGCCATTTATAAAGAAAGGTCCGACAATGGTATCTCCAATAATCCCACACCAAACATTAACTTTCCACGGACGTTGATGCTCTACCTGACGGAGCCACTTTGGATTTTCTGCGGACCAATAATGCATATTCCTCATATTGACAATTCATTTGTTGGAGAATGATGCCTCGTCGGTAAAGAGAACATCTGCAAAAAAATTTGGATTAGTCAGAAGTTTTTGCTGAGCCCACCGACAAAATGTTACCCTATTGCAGAAGTCATTTCCATGAAGATCCTGGTGTAAATGAACACGGTAAGGATGAAATTGATGACGTTTAAGAATACGCTGTGCACTTGATTTCGACACACCAACTTCACGTTCAATTTGATGTATGCTGATTTGAGGATTCGCAGCTATGGTAGCGAGCACAGCAACTTCAGCACGTTCATCTGTGCGTGTTCTAGGACGATGTCGAGGTCTTGGATTTAAGCTTCAAGTTTCACGTAGACGAGATGTGAGACGACCAACATCGGGCACGGATGTGTGTGATGTCCTTAGGTTAGTTAGGTTTAAGTAGTTCTAAGTTCTAGGGGACTGATGACCACAGATGTTAAGTCCCATAGTGCTCAGAGCCATTTGAACCATTTGAGACGACCAAACATCCGGCGCGAAGGCGATGGCTTGTCAGGGAATCGTCTTCTGTACAGTCGTTCTGCCTGAGCAGCATTTCGTCCACCTAAAACAGGTTACAATACAGGTATGTAGAGTAGGGTAGAAAACAGACATATTAACTTAATAATCATAATGTTCGCTAACAGTACTATCAACAAACAAGCAATCTCATAACGTATTTCCCGTCAACGTACATTCTCCGTAGATCAGCAGCATTTCTACCAAATCTTCATGTGTGTACATTATACTGTACAGTGTAAGTTCCACAACACAACGTTTATTCACATGTGTACTACCTCCGTGCCGTCACTAGATTACTCTGATGCACGACTACACTGGCAAGCGATGTACTGCACGCCAAAGCAACAACAAATAGGATGCTCGGAGTTTGGAGGAGTACAGGAGTTTACGTGGGTCGCAAATCATAAACAAGGCGAAGTGGTAACTGTGGCAGTAGTGGGAACTACGTTGGACACTTGACTAGGTAGAGCCAGGCCCTGCGCGACAGGCACAATGGGTCATATAACGCATTAGATAAACCTTATTTTGGGTGTGCAGGATAAATAAGACAACCTGACGGGTGTACACCGATCGGTACTGGTTCATATTGTGTACGTAGATACGTAAAACGTGCAAGAGGGAAACCATTATGTGCTTATGAGAGTTGATGGCAGCAGACCGTATTATTCGTTTCGGACCTCTTGATAAGTATGGATGTGTGATTACACATGTCAATCACATCGCGATTACGGGCAGCATGGGGTTCACGCGTGAGCCTCAGGTCGTGCGCTAGCAGCGCATGTCGGGTGTTTCAAGCCTCAAATTCGCCTCTCAATATCTCGGGATGTAATGGGAATATTGCGATGCAATCAACGCCATTGTGTATGTGCTTTGCCATGCTATGGATTGCTGAAGAAAAAATATAGGAGGTCCATTTAAAAAACTTAAGTTTGTGTTAAAAAACACATATGCATTCGTTTTAGAATGTTTCCAAATATGTACATTCATGGGCCCCAGCCCTACATTGATACCGGTGAAAGTAGTTTTCCAATAGCTGTTATTGTTCCAGAGATATTTTGGGTGGACAAGATAGCTGGGACTCCCTGTATATACTGCGGGATTCGATTGTTCACTGCTTTATGTTCAATGTCAATACCATCGCAGATACTGCTGTTGTTGTTTTCACCGTCAAGTATTGGTTTTATAATGATTTTATATTTATTGTTGGTCAGGCTTTTTGCGATCTTATGTACGTCAGTCAAATGCAGTATTTCACGGTACATTTCTCTATCATTAACTGAATAATTTATGGGTTTTTTCATGTGTCTTAGGAAAATAAGATTCATTCAGCTAGGTGTTCTCTCCAATAGCCTCTCACCAATCTGTGTTGTGTCACCAGGTACATTTATAGTCTGCATGCCAGACATGTACGGTCTTCCCCTGCTGACGCGGAATGTCCTATCTATTAGGCCAGGGGTGTGATGGACAATAAATTCGTCAATGGCAGCACCGTCGTTATCGAGTGGTTTTGTTTTTACTGAGAGCTGTTTGAGTGATTCAGTAACCAGCTTAAAGGTCTCCATTAGTGTTTACTATCGATCTATATTCCCTAATCGTAGCAACCGTAATTTCTCTCGAACGGCTTTCCGTGCCTGAATGACTTTCTGCTTCGTTGACATCTCGGTGTATACTAATCAGACGTCTCTGCAGCGCGAGGCTTTATATATCCGCTCTTCTTCCTCTTATTACATGCCTGCTGCCCCTTCTCAACAACAAGTGCCTTTACATCTATTTTCCCCTCAATAGCCTCGTCCTTTTCAGTTAAGTCAGTTACTTTCTTGCTGATTTCATTAAATAACTCATTTAATGCCTTCATCATTCTCAGAAGAGTCAGGTGATAGATCTCTAGCTACCTGCGCCTACCTCCAACTTTATGCACGATAGCCTGAATTTTTGCGTCCATGTACAAGCGAATGTTCTGTCTGTTAACGCCCATTCTCTCTGGTTGAGAGCTGGACATGTGCCTCAATTCGTCCATGGTGCAGCGTATACTGATGTACTCACCTCTCTTAGCGGGCTGTATATATAGAAACTCTTGGAAGTTTCACCTGTACCTACCATCATTCAGTTTTCTTGTTTTATCAATAACGAGAAACGAATACTATGAATGATTCCAGCAATCGGCATATATCTTTACAAAATCATTGAACGACACGTCAGTTCCTACATGTGACTGGTAAATGTGTTTTAAATTCAGATTGTCTTGTTTGAAGACTAAAATGAGGTCTGCATTATTCCTAACCAACTATTTCGGGATTCTGGAATATGTTTGGCTTAGACAAAATACGTCAGAACTCATATGACGACCGAAACAGATATATTTTCGAATTTGGTGTTGGTTTCCAACAGCAACATCATCAAATAGGAAGACAGTGTTTGGATTTGCTTTTTCAGGTGGGGTGATATCACTACTTTCACTGAATGTCGGTACGTAACGCTTTTTACACCGCGCAATATCTCCTGTAATAGCTGATTCTTGGGCTGAAACAGTGTTTTCAAGAATATACAAACATGTTCAAATTGGACTCCATCTACATGAGTTAGAGGCGTCATGAGGACATTAGTCTAGCCACAAGTGAATGGACCTATAATAATTGCTCGTATATTATCAAGAAGGATTACTCCATGCTCCTTCAGGTCTTCTTTTGCATCTTCACAGGACCAGCCACTGACAACGAAGTCCTTGTGATGAGGATGTTTCACCCACCCTACAATGATACCGATTACATCAGGTACTGGCAAGGAGTTGACGTACATAGAAAGACACACTTGTAAGGATGGTAATAGTATGTATAGCCACTACAGCTCCATCACTTAACCAACTGAACTATACTGGCCACACAGCGAATTCAGCTATATATTTTACCAATGAAGATTAACTTTATCATTCATTTTATCAATGACTGGTGAGGAAATGTTTGAGGCAACTACCTGCTGCTGCATTATCATAGGTGCAGCATTGAAAAATAATGATATTAATAAGTGTAATACTTGCAATATAATGAGATAGGTATGAAATAAGGCAAAAACAGAGTTGGAGATTATATATACACACATTATTTATTTAAATATCATACGTAGGGTGCAGTATTTAAAAAAAATTATCTGATTCTTTCTTTATTTTTTTCTTTGCATCCGTACAGTACTTCCCACACGAAGCTTTTTGATATGCAATATATTCTGTGGATATCTCCTTCGATTCAATGGGTACCTTACAATACTGTGGTATTTTCCATGCATATTAACCTCTTTCTCTTTTGGTTCCGCATTCATGTGCAAACAAAGGTACTGCTCCAAGTCATCAACATGTACACAATGCACATGTAGAACTTTTTTTCAACGTAATTGTATGCTGAGTCTATACTTGAAAACCAACCACTCAGTCTCCCCAATGAAAGGCATGGCACGATATCCACAACGTAAAAGTTCATAACTAAGGCACTGGGTAGATAAACACATGTCACCAAATTTCACAAATAGTGCACAGTCATCATACACTTTTGTAATAGATAGTGTCTCACCAGTAAGGCAAATATTTGGGGTAGGGGTATGCATTGGATAATAGTCTGTAGTCATCTGCTGATTGATGAAGCGCTCTGCATGATATAATCCGTCCCAGTCGAACTCAGAAATAGGCACTTTAACATACTTCGATACATTTTCGGTTTCTATTCTCACATACAAACCCCAGTCATGATGCTGTTCTATACCCACATTTACACGTTTTGTTCCACTAGGAGTTAAATTAAATGTAGAACTGGAAAGCATAGGTACACTTAATACCTTCTTATCCACAGCGTCTGTACTCTGTGCCTGCACTAGCACAGAGATGTTCTCACGCAATGGGTCATACGTTAGCGACCAATACTGTCCTCCACCTTGCTGTTGTTCAGGACCACCAGCAGCATTCAGTGTGTTGGGAGCAGTCTGAGCGTCCTCGTCGCACAATTCAATGAGTAGTACAGACCATAACAGCGCCATGTCCTGCTCCAGCAAGTGGGTTAAGTGCGCTACAGGATACCACATGGTTGCTACTTGTTCACAGACGGTGGAGGTAGTTGCTGTCGCAGGTCCAGAAGTTGGTGCAGGCCTTGACAAGATGGGGGCTGAGGCTGCTGCAGTTCTGGGCGCGGCAGAGGTCAACATGTCAGTCCATGCCCCTGCAGGCTTGGATGTGTCGAGAGTTACTGGTGAACAAAGAGGAGAAACTGTTACATTTGGACAGAGACACGAAAACAACCAATAACAATAATAATGCTAACTGCCGATATTGATGTGATATAGGGTACTTACTTTTCCATTTCTTCCTGTTCTGCAGGGCTGTGCTGGATCACTGCTACTATTGACGTTTCATGGTTCTTCTTCTTCTTCTTCTTCTTTGGCTGCGCTTGCTGCTGCTCGCTGACTGAGTGAGACTCAGGCTGCAGATCTGCTGAGTCTGCCGTATATCCCATTTGATGACATCCCCAGATACTGCCATCCTATTGGGTGAAGCCTATCATGTGACTAGATTCAGGGTTCCTGTTGGTTTCCACCCTTTTTTCTGGACCACGATCTTGGACTACGTCATGGGAGGGGAATGGGGAGGGCCAACAACGACTCTGGTGGCGTTGTTGTGAACTAGACCAATTGGTTTCCAGACCTCGAGGTGAACACCTATAGTTCACTGTGAAATAGGACAAAGTTAATGTGGGGTTCAGGCATTTTCAAAAAAGATAGGCAGTTCCAGCACAAGCATCTATCCACGTAAGTACTAAAATGCATATTCACGCCATCCCACTGTACTGCCATTGTTTGTCAAAAAGTATTCGCCACACACTCGTCCATTATCTTTTCTTTCCGCTCATTGTCTAGGAGGCTATGGATACAGCACTCACCTGTGTGCTTGCATGTAGTACATCTATTACATTCATCCCTGCTCATTAGCAGCATTTCCTCAATTGTACATATGGATGCCTGGGCTGGAGTGGGTGAACGTCTTGCCTTTTGCACGTCTAAGACTGACTGGACTTTTCTCGAATGGTCTACAGTTACAGCACATGCATTTATCAGTATGAGTTTTGATGTGTAACTTAGCCCCATCCTGCAGCATTTTCATTGTTTCATGAAGCGTATTCATCTTCACCAAACAAAGAGTTTCTTCATGGGTCACTCCCTCTGTTCCTTGAAAAATTAAACTGATTGCTGTGTTACATTATTGACTACGTTTACTTAAACTTATGGCTTGTCTTCTTGTGGGTTCATAAACATTTAGTTTTATCTGTTACTACTTTTATGTTGTAATTTCTTATACTGACATGTTCCATGGCCTTCAGGATTTGCTCCTCAATTTGGTCCAACAGAACTAGATGTGTAAATAAATAAATAAATAAATGCTCTTGACACAGTCCTCAGATGCATGATTACAGCTAATATACCTGTTAAACTCCTCCTCCTTTTCCACCACAGACATCTCATCCATTAAACACAGTAAACAATTACTTCTGTTCTCCCAGTCCAGCAGCCAGACACAAAGTGAGTCTTTTTCCTGCCTTTTTCCCTAGATTACCATCTTGGATTACATCACAGGAGGGGAGAGAGGGAGGGCCAACACTGCCCTCTGGTGATAGTGTTGTGAACTATGTCAGTTGGACTCCAGACCTCATAGTGAACACACCAGATGGAGTTACTGCCTATGACAACTCAAATTCTTTAAGTAAATGCATACTTACGTCTGCCATATTCCCACCAATTTCCAGTTGGTGGATGGGATGGGAGGGAGGGGCAGAGGAAGGGGAGGTAAGGGGGGAGTGGGGTTAGGTTGTTGGAGGTAGCCCAGTTGGCATATTATCCCAACAAAATTTGAACTTCCCGCCAAGATGTCACTGCGACGTTCCCACATCCGTGGCCGCCAACTTGGATTCGCCATCTTGAATAAATACGGCAAGTTTATTGTGTGGGGCCATATGAACTTTGCCCCACTACTACAAGAGTCCACAAAAGGATGAGAAGAAGATGTTGCAAATATATTCATCTCTGAAGATCCTCTTTGTGCCTTTAATTTATAACTCTATTTTCCATCACTTTAACAGTGAATAGTTGTTAAAAGGTGTACATTGCAAAGCACTGTCTGACAGTTTGTGCCACAACAGAAGCATCTCACATGAAGTGCACTGTAAGAAAATACTGCTCTTTAGTGTAAAAACTGCCTTGCATCACCATGAAGCTTTAAATAGTATCTTAATACCATGTTATACAGTCAGGGAGCTGTACATCAGGGTCTTTTATAAGAACAGTGAGGCAAGCAACAGAGCAGTACTGAAGGGAAGATCAGGAGTCCTGATCTGCTCTTCAGTACTACTCCATATACATTTAGTATTCGTGTGTTTGCTTTTAATGTCTTGTGTCATATATTTACATTCATGGCATGCATTACAGATTTTACATAATGACTAATGCAGTAAGGTGGCTTAAACCGTTTTAACCTTCATATGTGAAGATGATCCAGGACCGAAACCAGTATTTGGGTTTAAAATAAAAACAGCTGATGGTTCAAACACAGCAGCAAGCAGAAGAACAGTCTCCACACGAGAGCGGCCGTTTGTCTGTCGACCACTCGGCTATCGCTAACCTATTCTGCCTGGTAAGCTTTTCTAATGGTTGGACCACGTCAAAGTTCAGACAGCTTGCTAAGACATGACACACAGTTTCTTCCGAACGACATGCTATCCCAACAGACATCTAGATGACTGTAGCTTCTTTGAGACGGGCGAGTGCCTACCGCCACATGCATCAATACTCACTTTAAGAGGTGTCTCACAGCAGACGACTTTCAGTTTTTTATCTACCACACTATCATCCACCTACAGGTCCAAAATATTTTACATAATAAACGTAGATTTACTCACCTGCACCCAGCTGCGCGGAGTGGGCACGTGGTTTGAGGCACCATGTCACGGACTGCACGACTCCTCCCGCTGGAAGTTCGAGTCCTCCCTCGGGCGTCGGTGTGTGTGTGTTGTCCTTAGCATAAGGTAGTTTAAGTAGTGTGTAAGTCTATCGACCGATGACGTCAGCTATTTGGCCCCTTAGGAATTCACAGACATTTGAACATTTTTGACCTGCTCCCCAGCTTATGTAATTGCAATTGATCAATCCCATGCGTGGGGTTCTGTAAGTGATATTCTACTTCTGTACTGTATTTGTGGTCTTGCCACAGTGGTAATACCGGTTCCAGCCAGATCGTAGAGGTTAGGCACTGTCGAGCTTGGTTGGCACTTGAATGAGTAGCTGTCCCGGTCTGACTAGTACTGTTGGCAAGTGGCGTACAGTCAGCTCGTTGTGAAGTCAAATGAGGAGCTACTTGATTGTCATGGAGCGGCACCGGTCACGAAAACTGACAACGCCCGGGAGAGCAGTGCACTGACCACACGATCCTCCATATTCCAATCCAGTGTAGCCTCTCAACTAAGGATGGCACGGCAGTCGGTCAGTTGGTACAGCCGTGCCTTCAGAGGCCTGTTCGGACGGAGAAAGAGAGCGAGTATTTTGTGATAGCCGGCCGCGGTGGTCTCGTGGTTCTAGGCGCGCAGTCCGGAACCGCGCGACTGCTACGGTCGCAGGTTCGAATCCTGCCTCGGGCATGGATGTGTGTGATGTCCTTAAGTTAGTTAGGTTTAAGTAGTTCTAAGTTCTAGGGGACTGATGACCTCAGATGTTAAGTTCCATAGTGCTCAGAACCATTTGAACCATTTGATACTTCGTCATGGTATTCAGTTTTAAGTTTTCAGTTCTGCAAAAGACGTCTGTAACTACCAAAATTATTATTGCTATCATTCTAGATTGCATGACGAATTCGAAAAATTCTCTTACAGTACTCTTTCGTTCATAAGTAAGGCTGGTTTCACAACACATTTGGGTAGTGAGAAACAATTCTCTTTCCTTCTATCCGTTTTTTATTCATTTTTTTTAAATTTCTTCCCTATCCCCAACCGGCCGTCAAGACATCGGTTGGCGCGGTTTCTCGAAGTTTGTCCAGCAAATGCCTGACTTGTACACTTCGAGAGGTTACCACCGATTTCCGTTGCTGTACTTTCAAAATACGAAAGTGTCATATCATCATCTATAAGACATTTTAAACCTTTATTTTCCTTTTTTCTCTCTTTCCTCTTATTATTATGGAGCTTTTTCTATTTTTTTGTTAATGTATACTCCAAATGGTTCATTTTTAAATTTCTCTCAAGGGAAGCAAGTGTAGAGTGGGAATCACTGTTAAAACGGTCATTCTACTGCTGGTAATGATAACGTTCCGCCACAAATGTTCAATAAGAACACAGAAATGTGCAGGCCTGAAAAATACTAACAAAATTAATGTGTTTTTGTTTTATTGATCAAGATGACGATTCATAAGTAAAGTAAATAAATAAATAAGCCGTCTGATATTAGTTGAGAACAACTCTTCTGGTTGCAGCTGCGCGGTCTGAGGCGTCTTGTCATAGTCCGCGCGGTTCCCACCGTCAGAGGTTCGAGTCCTCCCTTGGGCATGGGTGTGTGTGTTGTCCGTAGCGTAAGTTAGTTTATGTTAGGTTAAGTAGTGTGTCAGCCTAGGGGACAGATGACCTAATCAGTTTGGTGCCATAAGATCTTACCACTTTTTTTTTTTTTTTTTTTTTTTTTTTTTTTTTTTTTTTTTTTTTTTTTACATGAACGTCAAACGAGGATTTTATATCTGGGGACAGCTTTCTGTCAAGCATGCAGACCGTTGAGGAGGTTGCTGGTCAAAACAGAGAGATGGAAAAAACGACGCTGACATCTCCACACTCTAAGTGACACTAAAAGGCGTGAGATAGTGAATCTACCCATAATTTCCATAAATAAATCGTGGCTAAATAAAAATATTACAACGGGCCTCAAGTAATCAGCGAATAGAAACAGGGAGACAGTAATTATAAAACTTTTACGACCACAATGTGTCAAGCACACTTCGCTTTGTAGTCGTATAGCATCATTGATTGCTTGTACTAAAGCTGGAAATTATTTATATTTAATCAGAATGTGTCGTAACCGATTATCTTGAAAGTTCCGATTTATTTTTACTGTTTCTGTTTTCGAGTACAATACGTTTAGCATAACTACTGATGTACGGAAATACATTCATAGTTACGATGTCATAAATTTTTCTACAAGTTCCATAATGAAACTCTGCCAAAGGTGTGCTGAACTACTCTGAATAATATGCATGTGTCATATTTACTTCATGATTAATCGTCACATGCTATGATCGTACACCCTAGGTATACATTTATGACTGGTCTCGTAGTTAAGTTTCAGACATTTTCGAAAGTTCGTAATAAGCTGCCAACATTTTAGGTTAGGCTTTATCGTGACTGTTTTTGACATTAAATGAAACAACAAGTTTACTGTTACCAGTCACTGTTTATTCATCTCCACGACGCGTTTCAAAGGTTTCAACCTCCATCATCAAGTGGATTTACATTTGTTAATATGACGTTTGCGTGTGTGATGTGTTACGATTTTTTGGAAGAACTTGTGGGACTGTCTAGTGGAGAAACAAAACACTATTTCTGAACATGATTGTGTTTCTTTTGACAAAAAATTAAACGTGTATCTAACGGTAAACATAAAATAAGTAAAATAAAGTACCTCCAGTGGTCACAGGTTCCTTTCACAGTCGTAACACATCACATGTATACTATCATATTTTGTAAACAAATATGGCATCGGAATCTACTCGGTGCATGGATCGTGTAGCAGAAGAGACAACATTGTCATAAAGTACAAAGAATTACGTTATAACAACATTATTACATAATAATTTCTTAAAGGATTTGGAGGTGTTGTTTGAGGTGTTGAATACGTTAGTTGGAATAAATACTTTAGGTGATATATAAATCCGATTCTGACAAGTGAAAATAGCTTAAACTTCATACTCATTTATACAATCAGGTGAGGAGTTACAAACTTTAAGTACAATAATCATATTGGCTATAGTGGTAAAATTATACACAAATAACAATTTTGGTTGGCATTCATAGATAGATACGAAAGGCTGGAGGCAGAGGAGGAGGGAGAGAAAAGATAAAATTCACAGTTGCACACCAAACATATGACAGTATAAATTTCTTAGACCTTATCATTAGAATAAGGAATAACAGACATCAGTTTGAAATATAACACATAGTACAATCCACAATTCCTCTTGTCACCCCACAGTCCACAAAATGGCAGCATTCCGGTACATGATCAATACAGATACCCAACTACCACTCTATGAAAACAAATATGATCAAGAAATTGAAATAATAAAACAAAAAGCTATTGCAAATGGTTATAACATCTTCACAGTAGACACCCTAAAACACTCAATAATGGCAAAGCAATCACAACACAAAAAACAAAAAGAAAATAACATCTTCCTTGTCGCGCGGGATTAGCCGAGCGGTCTAGGCGCTGCAGTTATGGACTGTTCGGCTGATCCCGGCGAAGGTTCGAATCCTCCCTCGGGCATGGGTGTGTGTGTTTGTCCTTAGGATAATTTAGGTTAAGTAGAGTGTAAGCTTAGGGACTGATGACCTTAGCTGTTAAATCCCATAAGATTAAAAAATAAACACACCCACATTTTCCTTACAATCCCCTTTCTAGGTAACATTTCATATCAGATTACCAATGTCTTCAAACAAATCGGCATAAGCATATCCTTTACGACAGACAAGATTGGACAGAAGCTACCCCACAACATCAGCACACGAAACCCACTTCATCACACAGGTGTGTACAAAATACCACACATCAGCAATAGCCACCCACCTGCATGAAACAAAACACCATGTTAACAACACAAGTACCAGCATCCTACACATCCAACCAAAAGTTAGAAAACTAGACATCCTTGAAACACTCCAAATATACAAACACCAAACCAAACAACCTGAATCCATCTTAAATGACAAAAATGACAGTATTTACAATAGTATCTTCTCTGTTCCGATGCCATATTTGTTTACAAAATTTGACAGTGTACATGTGATGTGTTACGACTGTGAAAGGAACCTGTGGCCACTGGAGGTACTTTATTTTATTTATTTTATGTTTACCTTTAGATACAAGTTTCAGTTTTTGTCAAAAGAAACCCAAATCCATGTTCTGAAATAGTGTTTTGTTTCTCCACTAGACAGTCCCACAAGTTCCTCCAAAAAATCGTAACACAACACACACACAAATGTCATATTAACAAATGTAAATCCACCTGATGATGGAGGTTTAAACCTTTGAAACGTGTCGTGGAGATAAATAAACAGTGACTGGTAACAGTAAACGTGTTGTGTCATTTAGAGCTACCAACAATCTGTAAACACTTTGATCTTCACTCAACAGTGTATCTGTAGTGTACGTAACCATCAAATTTTGATTAGCTCAAAAGACGTAAGTTACACCGAGAACTCAAAATTCCAATTATTAGCAATAGTGCCATTGCAGAGAGCAGTGAAGATATCGGAGGTCGCCTGAGAGAATCATATATAGGGTTTTTGGGTGTTATCGGACAAATGAAACGGGAGCGTCAAGAACAACAGAACAAGCAAAGACTCCTCATAAAGATAGGTCCTACAACCAACGGCTTCCCCGATGCGGTGTATTACGTGAACATCTTATAACAGAGTCCCGAAGGATCCAAACTGTAAATATACATCTGAGGACGAAACCATTACGAAAACTGTTTTACATGGCCACCGTCCATGAGAAGGGAGGCTTCAGCCTGTCTCCTCATCGATACTCGTACAAGTTCAAAAATACTAGACGTGTCCCGAAAGCATTGACAACCATGCTGGAGTTTATCGACGCTGTCGACATGACTGAATCACACCAAAGCCATCTCCACATAAAAATAAACTTGTTCAAGTCCGGGGACCCGAACCTACGTTTATTAGGATTATTTGCTTGTTTCATTGTTATCTACTAGCCCCTTCCGCCTGGACACCCTGCATGTGGAAATTTATTCACGAGGAGAACACTGCAAGTGCCATCACCCGATTTTCCAGATACTTCGCCAAGTGGTAGAGGAGTCAAAATAAGCGAAGAAGCGTCGCAGCTTATCCGTAGATATTCGTCGTTTTCTGAAAAATCGATGGCCGAAGTTTTGGAGGCATTTTCGAGGTCATTTATGCGCCTTTTACCTCTCGACATCCTTAGACAAACGAGTGGCTCGTTGGTTAGCATCCCCGCTTTTTTAATTTTGCGCCCCGTGTTCGAAACCCAATTGTTGTTTTTATTTATTTTATTTTATTTTTATTGTTTTCATTTATCTACTCATGTCCGTAGAATGCCACTAAACGAATGTTTCTTATCTAATTAGGGGATACAAGGGCGTCTTATTAATTTATAAACTGCAACTGTATTTCATAATAAGTCTCACACATTTATTATATAATATGTGTGTGTGTATGTTAGGTTGAGGAGTTGCAATTTTTTTACATTCTCATATTCTGCTATTTCATTCTCATATCAATACTTATATTTATCCTTATATGTCATTCATACATTTATTCTTCAGGAAGATTTGATGCATTCCCTTGGATTATATCGATCGTAGAAACATTCGAGACGCAATCATTCCGGACCCCACGAGCATCGCGCGAAGGCAGTTTTGACAAAGTGACATTCCTTCGTATGAATCTCACTCGCGAGAGAAATGTCGTTAATACCGGTGAAGATTTCGCGCATTGGCAATTATTTCGCGGAAAATCATTCATAACGGATCACCTTCCTGAAAGCTGGCGCTTGCAGTTGATTATGTATTAAGATATAACAGAAGAATTTCACCGAAAACAGTTTCAAATAATTTATTTATTTTTCTTAATGCTTTCAGGTGATATACAATTAGTAGACGAATAAGGACAAGGTTATATAAATGTACACTGCAAAAGAATCGTGTAGTAATCTTCTGCTGGCGTGGGTACAGAAATGAAAAACAAAAGGAAAAGTAATAAACGAGTTTCGAGCACGGGCGCAAGATTAATAAGACGCGACGCTTACCACTTTGCCACCATTTCGTCTAAATATGCTGCGCGCTAAGAGGCTTATACAGTACCCGGAAGATTACTCGAACATTTTGACCGTCGTTTTTTCAGAAACGGTGAAGTATTTACGGATAAGCTGGGACACGTGTTCGCTTACTTTGACCCTCTTCAACTGAGCAGAGTTTCTGGGAAATCGTGTTATGGCATTTGCCGTGTTCTGCTCGTCAGCACGCTGCCAGTATTCGACCCGTGAAGCAACTGGACACAGTAAATTTAGCCTTTTATCCCTACATAAAGCACTCCAGAGTATTCATACCGGAGAATCTAGAAAGTGTTGAACGTGATAAATCAATCGAATGAATCAGTTGGTGTGCGTATGAAACGGAAATGTTAAAATACTCAGCACAATTGCAGGCTTATTTTCATGCACGCGACTTGCTTTGACGTGTATCGAGAGCTTAATCTGCCAGCAGCGCAGAAAATCCCAGTTTGCGGAAATGGAGCTATCGTAGAGAGTCAACGCCAGAAAGCGATATCTGATGACAGCGTAAACCATAGTGCAAAAGCCACTTTCATGTATAATCAGTTATGACGTCGACACTGGACAGTGACAAGAGATACGTACATACAATCTGCTGTTGTACGTTTACATTTCCACACGTACTGCGCAAGCACTCTACAGTGCATCGTGGTGGATTATTTGCCCCATCGTTAGTAATTCTCCTTTCTGTTCCAATAGCAAATGCAACGAAAGAAAAACGATTGCTAATATTCTTTTATACAAGCCTTTCATATTCTGTCCTTATGATTTTTACGCAAAACAAATGTTGGAGGTAGCAAATTCCTGAATTCGTACAAAATTTGTGAAATGAAGTTTTCTGCGCCTGCTGTTTACCATTATTGGTCAGTTTAGACTGTTACCTCATTTTCAAGCGGTAGCTACAAAAAGAGGGCAGGAATTACATAAAAAAATTACCAAGAAAATAATAAATGTAACAATATTACAGGAAGAGATGCTTACACCAGTACACGGAATCAGTCATACATACACGACGTGGATGACCATCAAACAAACCAGAATGAGTCTCCTAATATCATATTTGTTTCTTTGTGAGTCTTTACGATGCCTGCTTGCGTTATAGACACTTAAGAGACTTCTTTGTATACATCGGCAGTTATGTTCACGTGAAACCTGAGTTTCTCCTGGCGTATACATTGTTCAAATAGCTCACAGCAATGCAGCTGGATGACGTCGACAACCGCCGATATTTTGACAGAAGCACATCCAACCCTTTTCAAAACAAAACTGCTGCGAGTAAGCACTGTGCAATGGAATTCAGAACCTCGGTTTGTAGAGCAAGTCCGAGAAGATAACACACACACACACACACACACACACACACACACACACACACACACACACACTAGCACCATCACAATACAAAGATAACCGACATCAGTAGTTATCAATGGTCAAATTAATAATCAATGGGTGAAGTAACATTAACTCTGTCCCTTTGATTTTTGACAAGGGAGAGAGAAGTATTCCATGCAGAATTTAAACAAAAAACCATCATTTCTATTTATACGGTTACTTGCTAATTTAATTTCAACTGTTTTCTTAATAACGCTATTCCAACAGGTGGAAGTGCTTGCCAGAGTCTCCGTGTTGTTATATTCCATAAAATGACCGATGCCAAGACAATGTTCTGCACTGGCGGATTTGCTCAGCTATTGTAAGCATGTGTGCCGCTTATGCTCAGTACACCGGTTCTACACAGTCCTGACAGTCTGACCAATATACGACATGCCACAACTGCAGGGAATACGCCGGCCGCTCGGGCCGAGCGGTTCTAGGCGCTACTGTCTGGAACCGCGCGACCGCTACGGTCACAGGTTGGAATCCTGCCTCGGGCATGGATGTGTGTGATGTCCTTAGATTAGTTAGGTTAGGTTTAAGTAGTTCTAAGTTATAGGGGACTGATGACCTCAGAAGTTGTCCCATAGTGCTCAGAGTCATTTGAACCATTTTTTTGCAACGAATACGGCACACACGCGCTTCAGGCAAACAACGATCGTCCTTTACATAACCTGAAAGGACCCTGATCTTAGACGTTGGTCGGAAAACACATTTTGTACTGACGTACGCACAGCATGCGGCGTGGATGTTACGAGAGTAACGATAGGGGCCAATGACTTGCCGGAAATACGCCCCCAACGCCCTCTCAGCCTCTTAGACGTTGGTTGGAAAACACATTTTGTGCTGGCGTACGCACAGCATGCGGCGTGGATGTTACGAGAGTAACGATAGGGGCCAATGACTTGCCGGAAATACGCCCCCAACGCCCTCTCAGCCGCCAGTATTTAGGATAGCCTCCGTAGAACGGAGGGCCAGTTAGTTAATTCAGTTCGTGATAGTTAAGCCAGTTAGTTACAACGTCACCAAGACGGAGAACGAGCATACCGGCCACCAACCAACATCCTCTACTTGCTTCCCATTGTACAGCTCTACCGAGACAACGAGACGATATAAAAGCGACTAAAGAGCATACAACATATTTCACATCATATTTCCACAAAATATGACCAATCCTGTACGAAATGCTCCCGGCGTAAGGTAATAAGGCCTTAGATTTTGGTGCACCTTGGTATTATCACAACTCACCTGTTGCTCACTTGGTCTATAGTGCAATACAAGCCTGATTTGTCATTCACTATAACCATACTCAAGAAAGGTGCCCTCGATATGGGCTACCTCAACTGACAAACTCTCAGGATCCAAGATGATATTGGCCCTGTGAATCAAGGTACTAATTACCCGTTAGTGGTTGAATAACAGGCTTTTGTAGATATCTCTGCTCCCTGGAAAAGTTATGAAATAGGTTACGGTCTTCAAGTTGCCGCTTCTCACCTTCGTAACGGCAGTCTTTGTATTGACACAGACGGGAATAACGCTCCAACGTGCACACAATTGCGGCTGTCATCATTTGTTAGACGTTTGCTGACGCTGTGACATCTTATTTTACGTCATTTAACTCACAATCGGTGGTATTCTCGTTTCAGCTACTATTGTTTCATAGAGTTTTCATACTGATTGTAAACTACCAGTCTTAAGGTTTCACCGAGCGAGATGGCGCAGTGGTTAACACATTGCACTCGCATTTGGGGGGACGACGGTTCAAACCTGAGTCCGGCCATCCCGATTTAGGTTTTCCGTGATTTCCCTAAAGCACTTCAGGCAAATTCCGGGATGGTTCCCTTGAAATGGTACGGCCGATTCCCTTCCCCATCCTTCCTTAATCCGATGGGACCGATAACCTCATTGTTTGGTCCTCTCCCCAAACCAACCAAGCAATCTTCGGTTTTCTATTTGCCTTCCACTTTCTGGTGGTTAGATTACTTGATGGCTTGTGCTAATGCTTGTCAAGTGTTTTGCTGATTCAGTGTACTGATTTAACTATCAATTCTTGTCATTTCGGTACTTTTTATTCCACTACTTTCTTTTTCATTTTTTTTCCTTTCATTCCTGTGAGTACCACCAGTTTGTTCTTTACACGTTCTGCTAGAAAATGTCATACCACATGACATTGGCCAGTAGTGGAAAATAAATAATAATTACAGACGAAATCAGGAAATACTGTCATTCCTCAATAGTTGATCGTTTTGTTTCCTACGCATATTGCCATATAAACTCACCGAGCATGTATACAGCACTCTCGTCCTGAAAGAACCGACCGGTAACACACGCTATTCGGTGAAAAGGATCTGAACAGCCCTATGTAATGCGGCGGTGACCACTAGATGCCACGAGAGGTGGGCGCGGCAGTATAAAACGAAGCGGGCAGTGTTGTATTGTCAGTAGAGAAGCAATAACAGCAAAACTGATTGGTCAGGAGAGCTCACTGACTGCGAAAGTGATCTCGTCATTGGACATCGTCCAAGTAACAGACTCATCAGGGACATTTCAACCCTTCTAATGCTGACGAAGTCTACTGTTGGTGATGTATCTGTGACGTGGAACCGCGAAGCAACAGCTACCTAAACGGAGACCAGGCAGACCTCACGTAGTGACGGACAGGGACCGCCGACCATGTTGGGTTGCTGTAAAAATCGCATGAAACCAGCAGAAGGAATCACTCGTGAGTTCCAAAGCGCCACCAGCAGTCAGCTATCACTGTCACTACAAGTAGGCAGTTGAAAAGAATGGGGTACAATGGTCGAGCAACTGCTCATTCGATGCATATTTCCGTAGTCAGCGCAAAGCGACCCTCCAAGTGGTGTAAAGAGCGACGCCATTGGACAGTAGACGACTGGACACTAGTGATTTGGAGTGGTGCATCACGCTATACTCCGTGTCAATCCAATGGAAGGGTTTGTGTACGGCCAGTGCCTGGAGAACTTTGCCCGCCATCATGTGTACCAACAACAGTGAAGTGTAGGGCATGTGGTGTTACGTTATGGGAGTGTTTTCCGTCGTTAGAGCGTGGTCCCCTTATTGCGCTTAAGGAAATGTTAAATATGAATACAAATCACGGCATTGTGTACCTCGTACAGTAGAGGAAGAGTTCGGAGACGACGACCGTTGTATCAGCATGACAGTGCACACTGTCATAAAGCAGGATCTATGAGACAATACTTTGTGGACAATAACGTTTCTGAAATGGACTGGCCTGCTCAGAGTCCCGACTAGCATCCATTGGAACACCTTTGGGATGAGTTATAACGTCGACTTCACTTCAGGCGCAAGCGTCCAGTATGACTACCTTCTCTGGTTTCGGCTCTTGACGAAGAATGAGCTCCATTCTTCCGCAGACACTCACAACCGTTTTTGAAAGTGTCCCAACCGGAGTTCAAGACGTCATAGAGGCGAATGGTGGACGCATCTCACATTTATGTCAACTAGTAGACATATGCTTCTTAGTACAGTTAAGGAAATGTTAAAAATTAGTACAGTACGTGTGTTTTTATTGTTCTACACATTAAATCGGTACCACGAATCGTACTCTTAAGCGAACCATTCTTCACATTGCTCAAGTGTTTGGGATCACCATCAGGTCGAATTACAGGAAGACTTTGAAGCAGTTCATTGTTATGCTTCTAAGTACAGTACGTGTATTTGAAGATTACATGAATGTCTGTTCAACTGACCTGCATCAGCTAACATTTAATCACATTCAAAGCAAGCTAGCAATCATAGCACCATTTGTAAATTCTGTGTAGCACATGCGGAATATTCATACAGTTTCTCATTAACGATATTTTTTTCGTACACAACTGCGTCATCAGCAAACAGTCACAACTACTGCCCATCCTATCCAGCACACCATTTATACAAGGTGAATCAGCAAAGCTATTAACCTCAGATAGCTCCTCACCCATCGAGAGAACGTACACTATGTGATCAAAAGTATCCGGACACACCCCAAAACATACGTTTTTCATATTAGGAGCATTTTGCTGCAACCTACTGCCTGGTACTCCATATCAGCGACCTCAGTAGTCATCAGACATCGTGAGAGAGCAGAATGGGGCGCTCCGAGGCACTCACGGACCTCGAACGTGGTCAGGTCATTGGGTGTCACTCGTGTCGTACGTCTCTATGCGATATTTCCACGCTCCTCAACGTCCGTATTTCCACTATTTCCGATGTGATAGTGAAAAGGTAACGTGAAGAGACACGTACAGCACAAAAGCATACAGGTCGACCTCGTCTGTTGCCTGACAGAGACCGACGACAGTTGAAGAGGGTCATAATGTGTAATAGGTAGACATCTATGCAGACCATCACACTGGAATTCCAAACTGCATCAGGATTCACTGCAAGTACTAGGACAGTTAAGCGGGAGGTGAGAAAGCTTGGATTTCACGGTCGAGCGGCTGCTCATAAGCCACACATCATGCTGATAAATGCTGAACGACGCCTTACTTGGTGAAAGCAGCGTAAATATTGGACGATTCTACAGTGGAAAAACGTTGTGTGGAGTGACGAATCACTGTACGCAGTGTGGCGATCGGATGGAAGGATGTGGGTATGGCGAATACCCGGTGAAAGTCATCTGCCTGAGTGTGTAGTGCCAACAGTAAAATTCGGAGGCGGTGGTGTTCTGGCGTGTTCGCGCTTTTCATGAAGTGGACTTGAACCCCTAGGTGTTTTGCGTGGCACTATCACAGCACCGGCCTACATTGATATTTTAAACACCTTCTTGCTTCCCACTATTGCATCTTTCAACACGATCGAGCACCTGTTCATAATGCACGGCCTCTGTCGGAGTGGTTCGACAATAACATCCCCGTAATGGACTGGCCTTCACAGAGTCCTCACTTGAATCCTACAGAATACCTTTGGAATGTTTTGGAATGCCGACTTCGTGCCAGGCCTCACCGACCGACATCGCTACCTCTCCTCAGTGCAGCACTCCGTGAGGAATGGGCTGCCATTCCCAAGAAACTTTCCAGCACCAGACTGAACGTATGCCTGCGAGAGTGGAAGCTGTGATCAGGACTAAGGGCGGGCCAACACCATACTGAATTCCAGCATCACCGCTGGAGTGCGCCACGAACTTGTACGTCATTTTCAGCCAGGTGTCCGGATACTTGTGAACACATAGTGTAATTCCGTTTTCACCCTGATCAATTAGGAAACAGTGCTCACTAAACGACATATAGTCTCTTTTCATAGATTTATTAATTACAGGGCACTGACATAAACTTAGCTTTTCCAGATGGAACTATAGTAATTTTGCTGCTAATGTTGTAATTCAGATAAGTAGTTTCGGAGTTATTGCAGTCTTTAGAACTTAGCATTGTTTCTGTCTTATGGGGAAGTTGGAATTTTCATATGGAACTGTCACCTCAGGCTGATGAGGTGTTCCAGACTGATGCAGTAAGGGAGCCTACTTGCAAAAGCGAAATAGTGGAGAGAAGCTCAATTTAAAACTGTTAACTGCATGTGGTTCGAACAATACACGAACTAGAAAGCAAAGGATGTGGCACGTAGGGATGATTCAACAGTTAACTACAGTAACAGTTCTGTGCATCTTTCTGCCAGAGCCTTCAAGGAAATGTGCATATAAAAACTGAACGGACTAATAAAACAAGGAACTGACGTATAAAGGTTATCAAGTAATAACTTCGTGTCATGACTTTAATGTCAAAATACACACTTACATTGCAAAATTACATTAGCAACAGAAATATAAAGGACACTGCAAGTGAATGTGGTAACAAACAGTGCGTTAAAATTCCTTTCATGTCATAAAGTTTTCGGAGAGTCCACCGTCTACTGCAATACTTGTTTGCTATCGGTATTGCAAGAATTTCTGGACAGACTGAAGAGAAGGCTTCGATATAATTGTACATGCGGCGACAATGCGGTGTTTTATGTCCTTTTCGGTCGCCGCAACTTGTGTATATCTTGGTGTTCGAGGTTAGGCCAGAGAAAAAAGTCAGTGGTGCCAAATAAGGTGGACACGAAGGCCAGTTGATAACGTCCTCACGTGCTGTCCAGTGAGCATCAAAGAGCTAGGTGAGCGCATTTCTAGCAACATGGGAGTATTAAGCTGGACACCCATCATGCTGGTACCACATACATCTACATATATATTTCCTCTAGTGTGTATCTTCTACCCGTTAAACTTTTTTCAGTTAAGTAAGGACCAATAACGTAGTCTCCAACAATTCCACACAAAGAGTTCGCACTCCATTGGCTCTGAATTTCAACCTGCGTCGGCGAGTGTGGATTCTCAGAGGCCAAACAATGCTTATTTCTTATATTTAGGTTTCCACCACTTGTGAAGGTAGCCTCATCGGCAAAGATAGTTCTTTGGAGAAAGTACCTATGGCCCTGATGTCGCTTCAGCGAGGTGCAATTGAATTCCGTTCGTCTTCTGCAGTCTCACTAGTTAACCTGCTGGTGAGGTGACACATGATACGGATGTAAGCTGTTTGTTCGCAAAATGCGAACATCACTGGACTGATTTGTTCCATGCTACGGTCGCAGGTTGGAATCCTGCCGCGGGCATGGATGTGTGTGATGTCCTTAGGTTAGTTAAGTTTAAGTAGTTCTAAGTTCTAGGGGACTGATGACCTCAGAAGTTAAGTCCCATAGAGCTCAGAGCCATTTGAACCATTTGATTTGTTCTAGTGGGATTCCCAGTTTCTCTCGAGCTAAACTACACTCCTGGAAATGGAAAAAAGAACACATTGACACCGGTGTGTCAGACCCACCATACTTGCTCCGGACACTGCGAGAGGGCTGTACAAGCAATGATCACACGCACGGCACAGCGGACACACCAGGAACCGCGGTGTTGGCCGTCGAATGCCGCTACCTGCGCAGCATTTGTGCACCGCCGCAGTCAGTGTCAGCCAGTTTGCCGTGGCATACGGAGCTCCATCGCAGTCTTTAACACTGGTAGCATGCCGCGACAGCGTGGACGTGAACCGTATGTGCAGTTGACGGACTTTGAGCGAGGGCGTATAGTGGGCATGCGGGAGGCCGGGTGGACGTACCGCCGAATTGCTCAACACGTGGGGCGTGACGTCTCCACAGTACATCGATGTTGTCGCCAGTGGTCGGCGGAAGGTGCACGTGCCCGTCGACCTGGGACCGGACCGCAGCGACGCACGGATGCACGCCAAGACCGTAGGATCCTACGCAGTGCCGTAGGGGACCGCACCACCACTTCCCAGCAAATTAGGGACACTGTTGCTCCTGGAGTATCGGCGAGGACCATTCGCAACCGTCTCCATGAAGCTGGGCTACGGTCCCGCACACCGTTAGGCCGTCTTCCGCTCACGCCCCAACATCGTGCAGCCCGCCTCCAGTGGTGTCGTGACAGGCGTGAGTGGAGGGACGAATGGAGACGTGTCGTCTTCAGCGATGAGAGTCGCTTCTGCCTTGGTGCCAATGATGGTCGTATGCGTGTTTGGCGCCGTGCAGGTGAGCGCCACAATCAGGACTGCATACGACCGAGGCACACAGGGCCAACACCCCGCATCATGGTGTGGGGAGCGATCTCCTACACTGGCCGTACACCACTGGTGATCGTCGAGGGGACACTGAATAGTGCACGGTACATCCAAACCGTCATCGAACCCATCGTTCTACCATTCCTAGACCGGCAAGGGAACTTGCTGTTCCAACAGGACAATGCACGTCCGCATGTATCCCGTGCCACCCAACGTGCTCTAGAAGGTGTAAGTCAACTACCCTGGCCAGCAAGATCTCCGGATCTGTCCCCCATTGAGCATGTTTGGGACTGGATGAAGCGTCGTCTCACGCGGTCTGCACGTCCAGCACGAACGCTGGTCCAACTGAGGCGCCAGGTGGAAATGGCATGGCAAGCCGCTCCACAGGACTACATCCAGCATCTCTACGATCGTCTCCATGGGAGAATAGCAGCCTGCATTGCTGCGAAAGGTGGATATACACTGTACTAGTGCCGACATTGTGCATGCTCTGTTGCCTGTGTCTATGTGCCTGTGGGTCTGTCAGTGTGATCATGTGATGTATCTGACCCCAGGAATGTGTCAATAAAGTTTCCCCTTCCTGGGACAATGAATTCACGGTGTTCTTATTTCAATTTCCAGGAGTGTATGTACTGTGGGCAATAGCTGCCAGAGTATCTACACTGACGACAAAAAATTGCAATATCAAGAAGCAGTTGTGCGACATAAACGGAAGATGGGTGTTTTTCTACGTCTCAAAGATGAGATCTATCCAAATTTCACGCCAGTCGCATAAGAGTGGCGCTAGCAGCTCCACTACTACCTTTGCGACTGGACGTGGTGACTTGAAGTTACTCATTAAGGTCTCTGACATGACATAGACACCATTATCAACCCCTCACTGAGTTTGAAAGAGGTCCTGAGATAGGGCTACGAGAAGCCGATGTTCTTTCTGCGGTACTGCACGAAAACTAGGGATGAATATAGGCACTTCATATGACTGCTGGCAGCGGTGGTCACGAGAACCTACTGACCCGAAAAGACCGGACTCCGGAAGGCCACGCGGCACTACAGAGAGGAAAGACCGTCGTTTTCTGTATATGGCTCTGGCGCACCTGCAGCAGCAATTTCAGCAGCAATTGGCACCACAGTGACGCAACAAACTGTTACAAATCGGCTACTTCAAAGACAGCTCGGAACCGGACGCCTTCTAGCGTGCATTCCACTGACCCAAAACCACCGCCATTTGCGACTTCAGTGGTGTCAAGCGAGAATTCATTGGAGGGCAGGCTGGAGGTCTGTTGTGTTCTCCGCCGAAAGCTGATTTTGCCTTGGTGCCAGTAATGGCCATGTGTTGGTTACACTCAGGCCATTTGAGGGCCAGTAACCAACTTGTCTGTGTGCTAGACACACTGGACCTACTCCGTGAGTCACGATCTGGGCTGTGATTTCATATTACAGCAGTAGCACTCTCGTGGTTATCCCATGCACCCCGACTGCAAATTTGTACGAGAATCTGGCGATTCAACCACTTGTGCTGCCATTGCTGAATAGCATTCCAGTGGATGTTTTCCAACTGGATAACACTCACCCACATGTTGCTGTTGTAACCCAACTTGCTCTACAGAGTGTCGACATGTTGCCTTGGCCTGCTTGTTCACCAGATCTGTCTCCACTTGAACACATGTGGGGAATCATGGACGACAACTCCGGCGTCATCCACAAACAGCATTAACCGTCCCTGTATTGAGCGACCACGTGCAACGGGTGTGGAATTCCATCCTACAATCTGACATCCGGCACCTGTACAACACAATGCATCCACGTTTGCAAGCTTGCATTCAACGTTCAGGCACTTATTAATCTAGCAGAATTCCACATTTATCAATGCTGATCTCGCGCTTACATTAATCAGTGATTTTGCAACGTTAATCGCTTAAATATATTATACAAATGAAGTTCCAAAACTTTATTACTCTACATTAATTATTATTGTTCCTGCGATTTTTCTCCAACAGTGTATTTAATTCGCTCCCTCGTTGCGGCGTTGCTTCTTACCAACTGTGTGGTATTTCATTACCCTTCCAACAATAATTTTTTGTTCGTCCGCTGGAGTGTCATTATTGTTGGATATGGCCTGTCGGGATACTGTAAATAATTAACATGTCTAGTTTCTCTGCTCGAAATAGAATTACGATATCTTAAATGGTTTCTGAAGTATTTGAGGTGCACACCTTAGCTTAATCAGCCTGTATACAATGTTAAAATTGCGTGTAATCGTGGCAATCGAATATGTAGAATTTCCAAATAACAGATTGAAACTTCGTGAAAAAACTTAGCTGAATTGAACTCAGTGATGCAAATGTGTATTTATAGCCACCCTCTGTGTTCGTTTCGCCGGGAGATCTTCGACGTGAAGGCTGCAAAAGACAACTGCCTACATCCAGAAAACGATGTTCTAATGTCATCCACTGATCTACCTCAACAAGAGCGTAGTTAAATCCTCTAAAGGTGTTGTCGGAGAAAATAAAGCTGACTGATACAGATTTTTTTACTTGTCTTACGTCTTCATAATCTGCAAGGGACGCTACATTTATTGCAGTTATTCCAAATTGCGTTTCCCATCTTTTACACAGGTAACACATCGTCGCACAAATTGCAGTCGTACCCCAGTGGTGTTCCAGCAGTGTCACAGACAGCGAGAATTCTCCCCAGTAGATCAGCTATCTTACAAGTGAGGCTTTCAACGTGACCTCACAAGAAGAAATCAAGTTGAATCATATCAGTTGAACATGAAAATGGAGATCATCTTCCCATACGACTATCAGGGCTCATTGGACGTGGGTATTATCGAGCAATGTCCTATGCGTTCTAGGCTCTGTCATGTTGTAAACACATACATGCACCAACAGTAAGGGCACACATCACACCGTATGCAGTGCATTGTACTCCGGATAAAATTACTTAGCGTTTGACCTTTCAGCGAGTTGAGTGGTAGGAACCAACTTTGATTCAATCGTAGTTCTTTCTCGAGCGCCATGTGCTCGGTGTGTCTCGTGTTTTGTTGGTACCTGCAGCGCTTTATGAAGCTTGGCTGGATGCACGCTGACAACATTGCCCCTCGCCACTACAATCTGCCGATCAAAAAATAATTTTAATCGGAGTGTAGTAGAATACCGCCAAAGGCGTTGCCGCAGTGGTAACACCTGTCCCCGTCAGAAAATCGAACTTAAGCGCTATCGGGCTTGGCTAGCCCTTGTGTGGGTGACTGTCCGCGTCTGCCGAGCGCTATTGGTTAGCGGGCTGCACGCAGCCCATGTGACAAACTAAGGAGCTGCTTGATTGAGAAGTAGTGGCTCTGGTCGCGAAAATTGACAAAGGCCAGGAGAGCGCTGTGCTGACAACGGGCCCCTCCATATCTGCATCCTGCGATCACCTTTTGGCTGAGGATGACATGGCGGTCCGTCGGCCTGTTCAGATAGAGTACAATATCATACCCCCAATTTTAAAAATTCAAGCCTATACGTTGGTCGGTTTTTCTTACCCCATAGCAACTGTCTTGCATCTGCATAACCTGCAAGGGTTATCCGTATTTGTTACATAATATGAGGGTACATCAAAAAGTAAGTATGCATGTCGTCCCACGCTAAGAATATTGCACAATAAGAGTGGCTCTTTGTCAGAAGAGCGTATGTTTTTTGCGTCTCTTGCAGACACAGATCTGCTGTAGTACAGATAACAGGTGCGTCACAGTGTGGGAGCGAAATGGCGTGGCAAGTAGAAATGTATTCCTTTGAAGTATGTCTGGGAGCACGATTCTTGTGGGTAAAACTTGTAAACTGCACACAGATTCACCGTCACATTGTGGGGTCTATGGACCAAATATGGCATTGTGGTGTCACCGCCAGACACCACACTTGCTAGGTGGTAGCCTTTAAATCGGCCGCGGTCCGTTAGTATACGTCGGACCCGCGTGTCGCCACTATCAGTGATTGCAGACCGAGCGCCGCCACACGGCACGTCTAGAGAGACTTCCTAGCACTCGCCCAGTTGTACAGCCGACTTTGCTAGCGATGGTTCACTGACAAATTACGCTCTCATTTGCCGAGACGATAGTTAGCATAGCCTTCAGCTACGTCATTTGCTACGACCTAGCAAGGCGCCATTACCAGTTACTATTGATGCTGTAAAACATGTACCGTCAAGAGCGATGTTCACCAATTATGAATTAAAGTTAAGTATTCCAGTAGTTACGTACGTTCTTTGCTACTATAAATTCCTTGTCCCGTTCCAGACCTCACGCCAGCCTGCGTGAGCTTAAACGCGTGCCTTTCGGCTTCCTGTCATAGTGGATTGGCTGTCTTGCCAGTCCACAACAGGCATCGTGTGCAGCCATAGTGAAACACTGCCCACAGTATGACGAAGGCCGCACGGATGTGATTGATGCTATTCGGGAGACCTGACTAGCAGCAACTGCAAGTTTTTCGATGCTTCAGACATTCACACAGACGTTCTAGATTGTCTTTGAACCAAGCAGCGGATTTCCATCGTCGAAGAGTTGAACGAGTGGTAAAACGGTCCGACCGTTGTTTACACAGTTCGGGAACTATCTTAAAAATCAGTCTCATGTACTTGTGCCACTTTGATATATAGTGGAGTTTTCAATGAAACTTACATAGCGTGCCATAATTAATGTGTTACTTAAATTTTGATGCCTCCTCTTAAAAACAACGAGCCGGCCACTGTGGCCGAGTGGTTCAAGGCACTTCAGTCTGGAACCGCGCCACCGCTATGGTCGCAGGTTCGAATCCTGCCTCGGGCATGGATGTGTGTGATGTCCTTAGGTAAGATAGGTTTAAGTAGGTCTAAGTTCTAGGGGACCCATATGAACCACTTTTTAAAAAAATGATTCGTAGGTTCTCATGTTATCGCATATCATTTCAGGCTTTGAGCCACGTTTTCTGAACCAAAATTGTTAAAAGTGCCCTTCTCCATCAACTTTAAAGATGGAATAATCAACGCAGAAATTTCGTGTTTAGTCCACTGCTAGGATAAGTCGCTAAATGTACAGTCTGAGACAATAAAACTGACCGCCGGCCGGCCGCCACAGGGACTAAGTCCGAGTCATTCACTTAAGGTGGCCAATAAAACTGACCGCCCCTGACAACTCTAAGTCCGGCAATCTGCACAATCTGGCAACACTGTAAGATGCAGAAGTGTCAGGAGGCAGTGTTATCTACTTCCGAGACGTTGTCGGACTACGTGAGCCCGTGGTCTAGTGGCAAGCGTCGTGCGTTCTAAACTTATAGTCGCCTGTTCGCGTCCAACTGTATTTTTTTTTTTTTTTTTTACCGCAGTCGGTCAAAAGTTATGAGTCTGACTGAACATCGAAGATAATTCGCTTAACATTCTACCCACCAGCGATAACAAGTATTCCAGAAACAATTCCGCAGGATATCTCGTGGCTGCGCCGCGATCATACCAGCTTTCTCTCGAGCGTTTCCTCGCGCTGCAGCGGCTACCGGCCACCGGCCAGACGCCACCCGCCGCCTGATATCCAGCGCCGCCCAGGTGAACGCGTCGCGACGCTGTCAGTGTGTGTCTCAACTGTCATTTTCGAATTTGAAGTTCTAGTTATCATCTGGCAGCTAAGCAATGGATTTCGCAAACTTGAAAATCATGAACTACATTTAAGCATTGTAAAACTGAGTCGCAAGTGGAAATAGGTGTAACATCAGCAACACAACGTTTACATTTGGTATAACAGAGGGGTGAATGCAGAGGAGGCAGCTAGAAAGATTTGAATTGTGTGTGGAGCGACTGCTTTTGGGAAAAATACGCCAGGAAAAGATATTCTTGTTTCAACAAAGATCGTTCTGGCATGAATGATTTTCCACATTAAGGAAGTCTCGACTACTGATATATGTGACAGATTACCATTTTACCATCACGCGACATTTGCATTCAACAGGCAAAGTTCAGAAGTCTGGTGTAGGAGTACTGCATGCTCTAATTCCAAACAACAAAAATCAACGGAGTGACTATTATTGAACGTCATCAGGTCGCTCATTGAGCATTCGTATGCAGTACTGTTACTGGTGACGTGTTATGATGCCTTTATCGTTAACTTCCTAAGAAGAAATGAAAGGCTGAGCCCCTCCAAAAGATACAAACACGAGCAAAGAGTAGTATGAACATAATATTTTACATCTGATAGCTCCAAAAGTGTGTTTTGGGCTACGAATTCTGCCCCAAGGTCTGTGTGCAACACAGCTGGAATTTGTTGCCAACAACTGAGACATCTTTCGGTCTTAGCGTAAGAAAATCGAGTAATACAACTACATCACATGTGTTACTGTATAATAACGCACTTCTTGATCTGAGAAACAAAACTATCCAGGAGATTGAAATTAAAGTCATCTCTCAAGCACTTGTATTGATTGAGAAGTCCTCTCTCAAGCACTTGTCCCTCTCGTCATATATTCGTAAAGATTTACCTTTCCCGCTCTTGATCGATCAACCGTCAACGCAATTCATTTCTAGACGAAAATACTCTTAAAACTACTCTGGTATAATGATATCGTTGGAACCAGTAGGTTTCTACTAACGTAGAATTTGTAAACAACTTTAGCATTGTCAGATCGTTTTAGATATCGTGAAAGAAAATTCTTTTGCTGATTAATTTCTCTTTGATGATTACTGTTGCGTTTAGTAAACTAATGGAAAATCCAATTAAAATATTCACTGTACTAATACAAATTAAATTCAGCTTACTACAGAAACATCACGACGGCAGCCTATCTTAATAAAGCATTAAGTATCTGTAAGACGATTGAGCCTATTTTAACACGAATTCGTAGGACATTATCGACTTTTGACTTCGAAAAGATCTGCATTTACCTCATTTCCTGTATCATTCGCAATTATTATGAAAATGTGGCATTTCATAGATAAAATTATGTATTCACAACAACAAAAAATATGTCGTCATTATGAATTTGGCAGTACCGTAAGGTTTTCGCTCTGACACTAAGGGTTACTGAAAGTAGCAAGGCGCATTTTGCTCGAGCGTTGTCTTACGATTCCCTTATTGCGTTTGTATCTGCCTGCTTGTAGCTCTGCTACAAAAGAATTAAAAATCTGGCTCTCAGCGAGTCTCGAAAGGCGAACGAAAGCAGCTTGCACCTGGTAGCCAAACATGTCTCTTGGGAACAGGCTACTTCCTAAAGCGGGAAGACATTCTTTTGTGGTTGAATTGTTGGCAAATGTCAGTCAGACGTGTGCCGTTCGTCTAAGCGTTTCGGTGTGTTGAATTTGTACCAATTATTTTTCTACAGGTTTTTTCTGTCCCAAATAGAGAGTTGAAGTCTCCCATTAGTATTTTCACGTCATCTTGGTGAATTTTGCTCATAGTATTTTCGAGTGTATATCTTTTATAGGGGCTCTGAATGAGCATAGTCATAAGTCGATTGTTGATGGATGCGATATCTTCGACAGAGTTGATGACAGATCTGTGTTCGAGAAATGTAGTGCCGAAGATTGGTACGCCTTTCGCTACCTTTTGTTGTATTTTGCTCTTGAAGATGCCATAGTTTCCGTAATGCAAGTTTTAATTGTCAATTAATCGTGGTTCTTGAAGAGCAATGATGAGAATTTTTTGGCGGACGATTTCTTTTGTGAGATTATTGAGGTTTCTTGTTTGGGTCAATGTATCGATGTTTAGTTTTCAAATGAATGTTTTCTGCTTGTAGGGAAATTTACCAGAGATCTTCGATATTCTCTGCCGTGCTAACCTGGACTCCCCAGAGTGCGAAAATCCAACTGCCGCCTATCGGTGGCCAGATTGTGTACCACCTGGGGTAAAGTTACCTTTGCTTGCATAGTTCATGTTTTCTTGTGTTTCATTGGTTTGGCCTGGGTGATACCGGGACCAGACAGGACCAGAGGGTGTTGAAGCCTTTGGAAGCAAATATTTTCAGCCAAGCTCATTGAGATAATAGACGGTGACCGGAGCAGCGGTGATTTTCACACAGATGTGTCTGGATTTAGGGTTCAAGGGATTGAGTAGCCGTTCAGGATTGTGTTAGTATTTGGTTCACCCCAAGTATTTGATTTCCTCGGTACCACCCATATGGAGGACGGTTTCCCCTATCGGCCACAGGGGATTATTATTATTATTATTAGTAATATGTCATCAGCAAATCTGATATGGAGTATCTTCCCACCACTGAAATAGATGTGTATTGTTCGATTCAATATTTCCATCAGATAAATATGGATTATAATTACGTTACATTGCTGCTAGCCGACATATTTCTCACTTTTTCTTAGACAGTTGCTAGCTGTTACTCCATCGAAGGAATTTATGGGCGCAGCATTGTTGCAATACAGACGTTCAAATTATCCGATTTCTATAATTTAATTTCGATACAAGATCGTCCTAATCGGATTCAGCCAGTCAGTCTTAATTTGGATATCCGACTACGTCTCTCATCATATGATAGACTGGGTGAACCACATTCTTAATCGGACTGTTGAATCCAGATCACTTATCTATGACAGGGCCTGAATTCTTAAACACTGTGGAAAATAATAATCCAATGTGATTATTACAAATACGTTATTTAAATATAAATATATGAACCAATGAGATAACAGTTTCTTTACAGGGACAGAGACCCATCCATCATAGCAGGGCAGTGTGAGATTGGTTTCAGGGCCAGATAAACAGCTGAGGAACTGACTGGTGCATGTGTTGTTCAACACACAGTAGTTGTCATCCTCACTGGAATCAATGATTGTTTGCGTGTGTGTGTGTGCGCGTGTGTGTGCGCGTATGTGTGTGTGTGTGTGCGCGTGTGTGTGTGCGTGTGTGTGTGTGTGTGTGTGTGTGTGTGTTTTCGTGTTAACGCAGAGGTAACAAGGTCATTGCCATGTGTCCCTACAAATGCAAGCCACCTTTGGACGAATATATTCACAATTTTGGAGCTTATCCAGTGGTTGAGTTGGCAATGCCTCTTTGCTGTACAATCACTGTCATTGGCACATCCGCCAGAAGACAGGCATGGCCTGGCTTATTGTTGTCAGCTTTCCTGACGGATATTCTGCCTTTGCTCGAAACGTGAAGACTTAAGGTGATTTCGAACATTCCATAAGGCGAAAATTTGATGTTTCTATTCTTCCAGCTCCTACATACAAATAACACTTACAATAAGCGGCAGAAAAGCGCCTGTGAACCAACAGTTAATGATGCAGTCATAATTAGTGGAATCTGACAAGTTCCATCTGTCATCTGATAATTGTGAAAACTACTTTTTCATCTTCACAGCACCGCAGTATGAACTCAACGGTTTCATAGAATACCTATACTTAATTTCGTTGTGATCGTTTTCAATGGCAGTAGGGGAGGAGCAAAACCATCTGACTTGAAACATACTTTTCCAGTGGGATTTGAATCTTTTACTACAGTTGCAGTAGCACGTCCAGTGAGGTATCAAGAATGTGAGCAATCACTCATTGCTATAGTATAGCCTAGGGCAGAAAGAAGCAGGTTTCCGACAAAGTAAACGATGAGAGACACTGTCGCTGTCACTTATTAAACAGTAATTGTTCAGAAAATTACAACAATATCTAGTGAAATGAGTTGGTTGATGCAGCTCCAGTCCAGCACTATCACTGAGTTGCCAAACGTTTTCCGAATAGCACTTATGATATAAATGTGTGTGTGTGTGTGTGTGTATGTCTGTTCTTAGGACATTTCCGAAAGAACAGACACTACGAATCGAAATAGACAGGCTTCTTAATCAATTAAAGATTGAAGGACAGATGTCCAGGCTGTCTTTGGCATTAAAATAGAACAACAGCGTCAGATGAAAATTTGTGCCTGACCAGATTCGAACCCGGATTTGCAAAATTTTAATACCAAAATACTGCATCTCGGTTCTTACAATAGTGCAATAGGTGCACACTGGTTAGATGTAACTGAAGAGAGACTCCAACTCGGATTGTAGTTAAGGGCGAACCCCAAGCGCATGGCCACGAACAATTGTGAGCGGAAACTTAATGTCATCAAAACCTTGTTCAAGGACCATGACATGCGATCGTTAGATCGACTGCACAAAGTTCAGATTATAAATACATACATACTTAGAAAAATATATTACGTCGTAGCAGTCGTACCAATAGTGCAGGTCACTGCACATAAAAATATAAGCTGTAGTCTATTGGTATCTGTGGAAACAAAATATCATCAAAGTATCCTTCGACACGATGACTTTGCAGAGGCAAAACGGAGGACTTGGAATTAAAGATGTGCTTTTAAACTAATACACGCCACTAAGACAGGCATCACGAAACTTCTGTTCCTCTCGTTAGATCCTGGGGATAGGAACGCTCCTGTTAATGTAGCACGCCAGCCTAGATTACGTCCGAAAGTACTATGGCGTTTGGAGCTGTATAAGACTTCCACGAGCACAAACCAACACTAGAACCGTTTATGATTATATTACCAGACATCGTCTTCACAAACCAATTCCGGTAACTTAACCTACAAAAAACTGGAGGAACGTCTGGAAAAAAATCAACAATAAAATTATACCAACTAGAGTAAGTGCCGTATGGTGCGACTTTGTAAACGAAACCATACCCACAGCGGAACGATTATGTAAAATTAAATTGGGACCATCTCCATACGGCAACAAATGACGGCTTGTAGAAACTGTACCGCACATCTTCTCATGTGAAAATAGAATCAGAATTTGGAACTGGACTACGAAGAAGTTAGCACTGTCAATAGAACCGCAGAAAGTCAAATACCGATAACTGAAGCTTTACAATCCGACTGGAAATGTTACCCGTCCGCAAAGAATAACAGTTATTCGTGGCTTCTGGGACAGTTTGTGTTTTACGTCATAACAAACAAAACTTAGTAGAGTACATGTTCTATATTGCAGTAGAAAATTTCAAGCTGAAGAAGAATAACAAATATAAGGAATGGTTTTAAATTTTTATCTAGAAAGAGGTGGGCACTTTTATTCACTAGAAGAGGAATACTATTCTTTCACTTTTTTATTCCTGGAATATTCTTTTACATTGGATCTAAAATCAGAACTGTTCTAATTTGGCAAACCCCACCGGCTCCGAAATTTCTTTTATTTGTTGAAAAATATATGGCTTCCTTACAGACCTCATATGCATCCAATGCATAATAAATTAAAATGTGAATATATTTCTGAATGAATGTTTGTCAGGGATTTTTCCGTCACCCTTTCCATTGTTATAAGTTATGTTCTACAAGGAACGCACTCCACTGGAGGCGGCAATCTGTAAAATATTTTACCTAAATTACTACTTCAGTTTTGTTCTACAATTTAAAAGAATATACGGGTGCAAACATGGAATACATGGGAATAATGCAGCTGCTCAGTGCAGGTATGGGAGAGGCATTGTGGCCAGGCCTCGGATCTTCGACCCCTGCCCTCTTTGCCTCCGCCTACCTGGTGCTGAAAGACTTCTCAAACATTAAAAAAAAATATTAGTCCCGTCATCAGAACGTCTGTCTAGGAAGCAGGAGGTCTGGGTTCGAAGCCCAGTCGATCACAAATTTTCATCTGCCGTCGTTGCTGTATTTCAACGCGCTGTGACAGTGAGGACGTCGGTCCTTCGATATTTAAGTTGCAATTGTTTTTTGAGGCAATAGTGGTGATTTGCAAACATTTGTCTTGCCATCAATGTAACAGGACTTCAACGGCATCAAACCCTTAGTCTTACCTTTGTGCCGGCGCTAACCCATGTCATATACATGCGAATCAGATTGTAGTTCATAATTAGTCAAATAACAAATGGTCAGTATACAAGTATGCAGGCCGGGGTGGCCGAGCGGTTCCAGGCGCTATAGTCGGGAACCGCGCGACCGCTACGGTCGCAGGTTCGAATCCTGTCTCGGACATGGATGTGTCTGATGTCCTTAGGTTAGTTAAGTTTAAGTAGTTCTAAGTTCTAGCGGACTGATAACCTCAGAAGTTAAGTCACATAGTGCTCAGAGCCATTTGAACCATTTCTGAGGTATACGAGTATTTACGAACAGTACAAGCAGGATTGCAGCGAACGGATCACTTAACCAAGTGCAACATGGAGTACCTGTGTAATGAGCCATTCCAGCTGCATAGCTGAGGGTAAGATTTGTGAAGCATTTCATTGCAGAATTAATGTAATACCCGTACGATAATCTCTGCTGTCATACTGTATTAGGAGCCCGCGATTGGAGTACTATGTTAGTTGAATCGGATTACTCAAGCTGAGGCCAAATAAAGACAAGCGTTGACGCCACAACACTATCTTTACTTAAGTAGGTAGTCAGCGCTAAATTATGTGCGCCACCATTAACGTTACTGTAAGCAGTTTGACAGCATAACACCACCACAACTACTGACAACCTGAACCATTATCATCACGCAGTTGTGACTCTCAGTGATTACAGGTTGCTGATGTTTGTCAAGAATAGCGGAAAGCGCCTCTGAAGTTCCATTTGCATTACGACTAGGACGGAGAGAATGCTAAATAACAGTAATAGGTCACCCAGGGAAGAGAAGTGTCCACGTATTGTCTCAAGTTCTTGCAGTTTGATATAATGCAGTTCCCGATAGTTTCACACTAACGGGTTCTTTTGGCTTTCGAAATACTGATATGGGAATAATAAAAGTGTAATTGCTAGAACGCTCAACTACCATAATAACACCTCAATCTGGATTGAATACGACTCGGAAAGCGACGTTAATTTGACGTTTTCATCCATCTCCTGACGTCTCACCGAATGAAGTCTGCAGTGTACGCACAGTTGTGTTGCCTCCGCAAGGATTCTGTGAAGTGTTGTGGCAGCTGGCAGTCATTGCTGAATACACACATGTGCAAATATCCTCACTGCTCTAGCGGAACTCGTCTTTGTTGCATTTTTTCCATACCGTATTTAGCACTATAACATACGGCTTGTTCTGCTGAAGAACTTGATGCCCACAAGTCCTTAAATAAGAATCTCCTAGCGGGAGTAATACATGAAAGGAAACAGACTGTTGGACAAAAGAATGGAGAGCTCCCTGCTTTTGGCGTTTCCGGTAGCGCCTACGATAAGAATCTGGTGTCATATTATGCTTCAGAACTCTAACCTGTTCATTTTTTTACTTCATACTAAAACAAAAGTTGTGATATGAGAAGAGGAAATGACTTATATGCTTCTCAGGAACTTTAGTTTTTCGTGTTTATTTTCTCACTTCATATTAAAACAAGGGCGTTAATATGAGAAGAGGAAATGAAATATACGCTTCCAAGACATAATATTTCTTTGTGTGCTATTACTGCATACATGAAAGCCCTCCAATTAATTTTTGTATGTTGGATATACTTTGATATCACCTCACATTCCGTTGTGAGAAGGTTCCTATTTTCTTGGGATTCAAATAGAGTGGACATTTCATCACTGGTTAATATTCTGATGACTAATGACATGATACCCGTTGCAATTGCTCCATGGCACCTGTAAGTAGAGTCTCACGTTGGTTACTATAAGAACACGCAGGCAGTGATATCCGCTCACTGCAGTCAGAGCAAAGGTGATTTCTTTCTGTTTAGGGCGAAGCGTCTGCTGCAGTGTCCACGCTCAGCCAACATACACAAATCGCGGCGGCATTGGGCACTGCTAATCGCTGCACTTGTCGCGAGCCTCGACAACAAGGGCGCACTGTCTCTGCTAACGGTACTATGAAGTTAATACATCTTACTTAACGTAGTACGCAGGACGTGGGATGGGTAAAAATTCAGTTTGTAACTTCCCATCGCATTAAAATACTTTACAGTCATATTTGATGCAATATTTATTGTTGGTTGTCTCTCTAATGTTAATAGTATTGATTCAGATTGTGCGTTAACACGAAAACACACACACACACACACACACACACACACACACACACGCACACACAGTCATTGATTCCAGTGAGGGTGACAACTACTGTGTGTTGAACAACACATGCACCAGTCAGTTCCTCAGTTGGCGTCGAGTGGATGAGATTTTTCAATTACCTTGCATTGCAAGAATTGTAAGGAGGGGAGTGAAAGTAAATGGACTTGTTGTATGCTAAAGAGCTGCGACAAAGCAAAGCTTGACCGATTATCAGATAATTGTCCACATGGCTTTTGTGGACGAGTATACTTTTAGTATCCAACCCACCTACGATCATTACGTAAGATTTCTCGAGGGCGTGAGGGAATTGATTTCATTAAGTCGTCGACAGTGTAACATGAGGGTTTACTTCCCACCATACATTTTCTATATTCGTCCAAAGGTGGCTTGCATTTGTAGGGACACATGGCAATGACCTTGTTACCTCTGCGTTAACACGAAAACACACACACACACACACACACACACACACACACGCGCACACACACACGCGCACACACACACACACATACGCGCACACACACGCGCACACACACACACGCAAACAATCATTGATTCCAGTGAGGATGACAACTACTGTGTGTTGAACAACACATGCACCAGTCAGTTCCTCAGCTGTTTATCTGGCCCTGAAACCAATCTCACACTGCCCTGCTATGATGGATGGGTCTCTGTCCCTGTAAAGAAACTGTTATCTCATTGGTTCATATATTTATATTTAAATAACGTATTTGTAATAATCACATTGGATTATTATTTTCCACAGTGTTTAAGAATTCAGGCCCTGTCATAGATAAGTGATCTGGATTCAACAGTCCGATTAAGAATGTGGTTCACCCAGTCTATCATATGATGAGAGACGTAGTCGGATATCCAAATTAAGACTGACTGGCTGAATCCGATTAGGACGATCTTGTATCGAAATTAAATTATAGAAATCGGATAATTTGAACGTCTGTATTGCAACAATGCTGCGCCCATAAATTCCTTCGATGGAGTAACAGCTAGCAACTGTCTAAGAAAAAGTGAGAAATATGTCGGCTAGCAGCAATGTAACGTAATTATAATCCATATTTATCTGATGGAAATATTGAATCGAACAATACACATCTATTTCAGTGGTGGGAAGATACTCCATATCAGATTTGCTGATGACATATTACTAATAATAATAATAATAATCCCCTGTGGCCGATAGGGGAAACCGTCCTCCATATGGGTGGTACCGAGGAAATCAAATACTTGGGGTGAACCAAATACTAACACAATCCTGAACGGCTACTCAATCCCTTGAACCCTAAATCCAGACACATCTGTGTGAAAATCACCGCTGCTCCGGTCACCGTCTATTATCTCAATGAGCTTGGCTGAAAATATTTGCTTCCAAAGGCTTCAACACCCTCTGGTCCTGTCTGGTCCCGGTATCACCCAGGCCAAACCAATGAAACACAAGAAAACATGAACTATGCAAGCAAAGGTAACTTTACCCCAGGTGGTACACAATCTGGCCACCGATAGGCGGCAGTTGGATTTTCGCACTCTGGGGAGTCCAGGTTAGCACGGCAGAGAATATCGAAGATCTCTGGTAAATTTCCCTACAAGCAGAAAACATTCATTTGAAAACTAAACATCGATACATTGACCCAAACAAGAAACCTCAATAATCTCACAAAAGAAATCGTCCGCCAAAAAATTCTCATCATTGCTCTTCAAGAACCACGATTAATTGACAATTAAAACTTGCATTACGGAAACTATGGCATCTTCAAGAGCAAAATACAACAAAAGGTAGCGAAAGGCGTACCAATCTTCGGCACTACATTTCTCGAACACAGATCTGTCATCAACTCTGTCGAAGATATCGCATCCATCAACAATCGACTTATGACTATGCTCATTCAGAGCCCCTATAAAAGATATACACTCGAAAATACTATGAGCAAAATTCACCAAGATGACGTGAAAATACTAATGGGAGACTTCAACTCTCTATTTGGGACAGAAAAAACCTGTAGAAAAATAATTGGTACAAATTCAACACACCGAAACGCTTAGACGAACGGCACACGTCTGACTGACATTTGCCAACAATTCAACCACAAAAGAATGTCTTCCCGCTTTAGGAAGTAGCCTGTTCCCAAGAGACATGTTTGGCTACCAGGTGCAAGCTGCTTTCGTTCGCCTTTCGAGACTCGCTGAGAGCCAGATTTTTAATTCTTTTGTAGCAGAGCTACAAGCAGGCAGATACAAACGCAATAAGGGAATCGTAAGACAACGCTCGAGCAAAATGCGCCTTGCTACTTTCAGTAACCCTTAGTGTCAGAGCGAAAACCTTACGGTACTGCCAAATTCATAATGACGACATATTTTTTGTTGTTGTGAATACATAATTTTATCTATGAAATGCCACATTTTCATAATAATTGCGAATGATACAGGAAATGAGGTAAATGCAGATCTTTTCGAAGTCAAAAGTCGATAATGTCCTACGAATTCGTGTTAAAATAGGCTCAATCGTCTTACAGATACTTAATGCTTTATTAAGATAGGCTGCCGTCGTGATGTTTCTGTAGTAAGCTGAATTTAATTTGTATTAGTACAGTGAATATTTTAATTGGATTTTCCATTAGTTTACTAAACGCAACAGTAATCATCAAAGAGAAATTAATCAGCAAAAGAATTTTCTTTCACGATATCTAAAACGATCTGACAATGCTAAAGTTGTTTACAAATTCTACGTTAGTAGAAACCTACTGGTTCCAACGATATCATTATACCAGAGTAGTTTTAAGAGTATTTTCGTCTAGAAATGAATTGCGTTGACGGTTGATCGATCAAGAGCGGGAAAGGTAAATCTTTACGAATATATGACGAGAGGGACAAGTGCTTGAGAGAGGACTTCTCAATCAATACAAGTGCTTGAGAGATGACTTTAATTTCAATCTCCTGGATAGTTTTGTTTCTCAAATCAAGAAGTGCGTTATTATACAGTAACACATGTGATGTAGTTGTATTACTCGATTTTCTTACGCTAAGACCGAAAGATGTCTCAGTTGTTGGCAACAAATTCCAGCTGTGTTGCACACAGACCTTGGGGCAGAATTCGTAGCCCAAAACACACTTTTGGAGCTATCAGATGTAAAATATTATGTTCATACTACTCTTTGCTCGTGTTTGTATCTTTTGGAGGGGCTCAGCCTTTCATTTCTTCTTAGGAAGTTAACGATAAAGGCATCATAACACGTCACCAGTAACAGTACTGCATACGAATGCTCAATGAGCGACCTGATGACGTTCAATAATAGTCACTCCGTTGATTTTTGTTGTTTGGAATTAGAGCATGCAGTACTCCTACACCAGACTTCTGAACTTTGCCTGTTGAATGCAAATGTCGCGTGATGGTAAAATGGTAATCTATCACATATATCAGTAGTCGAGACTTCCTTAATGTGGAAAATCATTCATGCCAGAACGATCTTTGTTGAAACAAGAATATCTTTTCCTGGCGTATTTTTCCCAAAAGCAGTCGCTCCACACACAATTCAAATCTTTCTAGCTGCCTCCTCTGCATTCACCCCTCTGTTATACCAAATGTAAACGTTGTGTTGCTGATGTTACGCCTATTTCCACTTGCGACTCAGTTTTACAATGCTTAACTGTAGTTCATGATTTTCAAGTTTGCGAAATCCATTGCTTAGCTGCCAGATGATAACTAGAACTTCAAATTCGAAAATGACAGTTGAGACACACACTGACAGCGTCGCGACGCGTTCACCTGGGCGGCGCTGGATATCAGGCGGCGGGTGGCGTCTGGCCGGTGGCCGGTAGCCGCTGCAGCGCGAGGAAACGCTCGAGAGAAAGCTGGTATGATCGCGGCGCAGCCACGAGCTATCCTGCGGAATTGTTTCTGGAATACTTGTTATCGCTGGTGGGTAGAATGTTAAGCGAATTATCTTCGATGTTCAGTCAGACTCATAACTTTTGACCGACTGCGGTAAAAAAAAAAAAAAAAAAAATACAGTTGGACGCGAACAGGCGACTATAAGTTAAGAACGCACGACGCTTGCCACTTTTTTTTTTTTTATAAATCTCCGACCCAGCCGGGAATCGAACCCGGAACCTTAGGATTGACAGGTTGTCACGCTGACCACCACCTTTTTTTTTTTTTTTTTTTTTTTTTTTTTTTTTTTTTTTAAGAAAATACTAAACACCACTCAATGTTTGAACTCATAACCTTTCACTTGGCAGCCCAACACCTTAACCATTTCGCTACCTTTTTTTTTTGTTTATACAAAATTAGGCAGTTCACAAACCTTAAATGAAATGCATCCTCTGCAAAAACAAAAAAAAATCATTGTAAAACAAATCACAATTATTAAGGACCAGGGATGTTGTTTTTATTTATTTATTTTCCATAAAGATCATTCTGTTAAAAGGAACATGTAGATCATTTCAGGGTATAGTATGTGCATTATATATGGAGCGGTGAGAGAAGCGTGAGGTTCATTATCAGCTGTCAAATGTGCACACCGACTGCAACCGACACATTCCAACTGAGTGGGGGTCGAGGAAGACTGCCTGAAGATAGTTGGCAAAGGTTTTCCGATAGTGTGACCATCTATGAGCCTCATTGTGGGCTTGCTGCAAGAAATACCAAAAGTCGTGTCGCGACTTGGCAGCATCCGCATAGAGGTACGCGATCGTCCAACCTTTGACCCAGGTGATCGAGTGTGATTTAGTCGCCGGAAAGTAGTCACTCTCCGGATGTAAGAAGGAAGCAGGTGTAATATGTTGCGGGGTCACACGGAGGTAGCAAGCCACCATCTGTCTTCCTAGGAGCCATACGTCCTCCACCGCGATACAAGTTAAGCGGTGATGGTCGTCATCCACTTGGAGACATTTCGGGCATAGTGGAGTGTCCACTAGTCCAATTGCATGGAGGTCGTTGGTTGGTGTTGAACTTGCCACAGGTGACAGAGAACCACAGTGCCCGAACGAAGGTAGGAAGGAATTTTTGGTGCACATGTCTCCAAATCTTCGGCCAATGCAACTTGGGGTGTTTGAGTTCAATGACATTACGACTTATCCGTCGTAGCAGCCAAACATAAAAATCCTTCGCGCATGGTGGTCTCGTGCGCGGAAGCTCGTCTCTGATATAACTAAGTTCCACGATAAATGTTGATACATGCGCAAAATGTGGCGTAATGTTGCCCACCGCTACCGGATGTGTGAGGGACGCTGGAACTAGGAGATCCAGTAGGCGGGATGTAAGGGAATCACGCCCGCTACGCCATTGCTTGTACATCGTGGCTAGAAGGAGCGCCGTCGCTCGGCAGTGAACATTCGTAAGTCCAAGTCCCCCCTTGTCCGTAGGGAGCGTGAGCGTTGCGTATCGCACCTCGAGGGGCTATCCAATCATCACAAAATAGCCTAGTGCTGATTGAAGTCGACGTCCGAGCGTGAGTGGTAGGGGCAGGATCTGCGAAATATGCACCATTCGAGAAACCACGTAAGTGTTCAGATATTCGAATCGCTGCAAAGGATCAAGGCGCCGTAGGAGATGTTGTCGGACCATGGTACGTGTTGTCTGTAAAATACGTCGGTAGTTAACTGCCGCAGTATGTTTTACAGATGGGGTAAAGTCTATGCCGAGATAGCGGAATCGTTGCACATAAGGAAACGGACTGATTTCTTCCGGGGTAAGGCCCCTTCCAACCGGCATTGCTGCCGATTTGTTCATGTTCACTGCACTACCCGCCGTCACACTGTGGTCCAACAACTGTTCAAGGACCGTCTTCACCTCTTCTTCAGAACGAACGAGCAGCAGGAGGTCGTCCGCATAGGCACGACATTTGAAGGTGTAGCCCCGCAGTTCCATCCCAGAAAGAGAATTTGTTATCCTCCCAATTAATGGTTCCAACGCGATCGCGAACAGCAGCATCGAAAGATGGCAGCCCTGGCGAATGGAACGTCGAATTTGAATGGGCCCTGCTATACGCCCATTAACCTGTACCAAGGATTGTGCGCCCCCATAAATCCTTCTAATGAGACCAGTAAAACGATCTGGAAATCCCATTTGTTCCAGTACAGCGTACAGATAGTTGTGGCGCACCTTATCAAAAGCACTGTCAAAATCAACCGCCACCATCGCCGCTTTAAGCTGGCACTCCTCCGCCAGCGCTATCACATCACGGCATTCGCCAGTAGCTGTTTGCACATTCACCGATCCACCGGGTGTCGTCTGTTCTGGAGAGAGAACGCTACGAATTAACATACGACATCGGGACGCAAGCAACCGTGCAAAGATCTTATAGTCAACATTAAGCAGGGTAATGGGGCGATAATGTGTGACCGTAATTCCTGGCTTCGGTTTATGTACTGGCACCAAGAGGCCTTCCATAAAAGCCGGTGGAATAGGCGCATCGGAATTTAACATCTCGTTGTACATTTCCGTCCATCGCGGTGCCATTTCGTTGCGAAATTCTCGATAAAATTCAGCAGGAAGTCCATGAATGCCTGGGGACCGATTCAACGCACCCTTTGCGATCGCATCATGTACTTCATCACAACTAATGGCTTCCAGTAAGGTTCCCGCGGCTTCCACCGTCAGTGTACGGGAGACGTACGTGGCTATACGTTCGAGGTCATCAACACGGGGCTGCTTCTACCCGATAGATGTGTTGGTAATGGTCGACGAATGCAGAGACAATGTCCGCTTGACGCGTCACTCTTCGGTCTTCGCGGGTAATTAATTGCCGTACCAAAACGCGTCGTCGGTGCTTTCGTTCATTCACGACGTGGTGCATGGAAGGAATCTCGTGCATTATCGTATCGTGACATCTGGCGCGCACCATGGTTCCCTGAAGATGTTTCTGAGCTAAAGCCACTAGTTTAGCTTTTATCCTTTTGCGTTCGATCCAGACGTCGTGTCCCGGCGGACCATCGTCCAGGTCGCGCAGCGCTGCAAAATAAAAGTCGGTCGTACGGCGGCGCCATTCTGCCATCTCCCTGCTATATGCAATGAACGTACGGCGAAGCGACGGTTTAGCACAAGTCAGCCACCAATCAAGCTTCGTCGCATACCTTCCAACCCTTCGCTCGCACATCGTCCATGTCTCAAAGATCCGGTGACGGCATTCAGGATCATGTAGATGTTGAATGTTTAATTTCCACGGGGTCTTACTGTTCCACACCTCTCTACGGGGAAGAAGCACCGTACAGATGTAAGCGCTGTGATCGGAAAATGCCAATGGCCAGCGTTCCGCGTCCTGGATATCATTTGCATGAGCCCGTGAGATATAAATGCGATCTAACCTGCTCGCCGAATGACTTGTCACATAGGTGTATCCCGGTGCATCTCCATGTCGTAATTCCCACGTGTCACTAAGTACAAGGTCGTTGACAACGATTCGCAACTCCTGGCTGATGTTTGCTTGCGGCCATTGGTCTTTCTGGCTGAGAACACAGTTGAAATCTCCACCAATTATTACACTTTCATAACGCCCATAGAAAAGTGGGGCAATGTCTTCTGCATAAAATCGCGCCCTTTCCCGCCGCCGATTGTGTCCCGACGGTGCATAAAGATTGATGATGCGTGTCCTAAACGTCGTGAAAGCCATTCCCCGAGCCGACGGAAGGTAACACACGTTTTCCACTGGGAAGCCATCTCGCACCTAAACTGCCACCCCACTCCCATTGTGATCTCCATGTGACGAATAGGATTGGTAGCCTGCGATGTATGGGAGTGCAGCTATGTGGACTTCCTGCAGCAAAGCAATATCCACATCAGATGCCCAAATCGTTTCCTTCAGTAGGTGTATTTTGGCCGGTGAACGCACGTCATTTATATTTAATGTCGCAATACGGTTCGCATGGCGTTGAATCCCACTCTGTCGATGCGCAACAACATCTCCCTGCATCGGCGCTGTGGGCTGAATTAGAAGACGTTCTCTCGCCCCTCTCCCTTCACCTTCAGCAATTATTAGGCCGTCTTCGTGAGTGCCGGCTGCCTCTGTATGACGTCCGGCGCCTCCTCAATATCATCATACCACATCTTTGCAGGCAGTGATATATTCGTGTCCATTGCCACAGCATCTGCGTCTGGATAGCCAACTGGTTGTGATTCCTCCTCAGCATCACCACGTCCCGGTACCGTCAATGTGACAGACCGCTGCAGGTCTGATCGAACAGTTTCCATTGCCTCATCCTGTTTCGTAGAGGTTGTCGTGTCGTCTTGGTCCACAGGCACATCGTCGTCTGGGCATGGGGAGTCATCCCTTGGAGATGTCGTGCGACGACGCCGTTTCCTCCTTTTCGGGGAACGTTGTTTGCGTGATCTTCCTTCCGTGTCCTCAGATTGTAGGGAATCACGGCTGTCCGACAGAAAAGCATTCGTAGGAACAGGAAGTGTTTCGAGTCCCATCGTTGTACACTCCTGGAAATGGAAAAAAGAACACATTGACACCGGTGTGTCAGACCCACCATACTTGCTCCGGACACTGCGAGAGGGCTGTACAAGCAATGATCACACGCACGGCACAGCGGACACACCAGGAACCGCGGTGTTGGCCGTCGAATGGCGCTAGCTGCGCAGCATTTGAGCACCGCCGCCGTCAGTGTCAGCCAGTTTGCCATGGCATACGGAGCTCCATCGCAGTCTTTAATACTGGTAGCATGCCGCGACAGCGTGGACGTGAACCGTATGTGCAGTTTACGGACTTTGAGCGAGGGCGTATAGTGGGCATGCGGGAGGCCGGGTGGACGTACCGCCGAATTGCTCAACACGTGGGGCGTGAGGTCTCCACAGTACATCGATGTTGTCGCCAGTGGTCGGCGGAAGGTGCACGTGCCCGTCGACCTGGGAACGGACCGCAGCGACGCACGGATGCACGCCAAGACCGTAGGATCCTACGCAGTGCCGTAGGGGACCGCACCGCCACTTCCCAGCAAATTAGGGACACTGTTGCTCCCGGGGTATCGGCGAGGACCATTCGCAACCGTCTCCATGAAGCTGGGCTACGGTCCCGCACACCGTTAGGCCGTCTTCCGCTCACGCCCCAACATCGTGCAGCCCGCCTCCAGTGGTGTCGCGACAGGCGTGAATGGAGGGACGAATGGAGACGTGTCGTCTTCAGCGATGAGAGTCGCTTCTGCCTTGGTGCCAATGATGGTCGTATGCGTGTTTGGCGCCGTGCAGGTGAGCGCCACAATCAGGACTGCATACGACCGAGGCACACAGGGCCAACACCCGGCATCATGGTGTGGGGAGCGATCTCCTACACTGGCCGTACACCACTGGTGATCGTCGAGGGTACACTGAATAGTGCACGGTACATCCAAACCGTCATCGAACCCATCGTTCTACCATTCCTAGACCGGCAAGGGAACTTGCTGTTCCAACAGGACAATGCACGTCCGCATGTATCCCGTGCCACCCAACGTGCTCTAGAAGGTGTAAGTCAACTACCCTGGCCAGCAAGATCTCCGGATCTGTCCCCCATTGAGCATGTTTGGGACTGGATGAAGCGTCGTCTCACGCGGTCTGCACGTCCAGCACGAACGCTGGTCCAACTGAGGCGCCAGGTGGAAATGGGATGGCAAGCCGTTCCACAGGACTACATCCAGCATCTCTACGATCGTCTCCATGGGAGAATAGGAGCCTGCATTGCTGCGAAAGGTGGATATACACTGTACTAGTGCCGACATTGTGCATGCTCTGTTGCCTGCGTCTATGTGCCTGTGGTTCTGTCAGTGTGATCATGTGATGTATCTGACCCCAGGAATGTGTCAATAAAGTTTCCCCTTCCTGGGACAATGAATTCACGGTGTTCTTATTTCAATTTCCAGGAGTGTATTTGGCGGGAGTTCGGTCGAAACTGATGTTGTCATAGAGTGCGTTCCAGACGGAACAGCATCCGTAGTGGCTGGAACTGCTTCGTGTACTATCGGTGTGCTTGGTGGGAGTTGGGTCTCATCTGATGTTGTCGCCGTAGATTGTATGCTCGATGGAGCAGCATCCTCTGTCACCCCGACGTCTGCTACAAGGTTTCGGAGAATGCCATCTTGATCTTCCACCGGGGCTGTGTCCTTTCGGTCATCAGCTGACGCAGTGAGGGCTTTGGCATAGGTGATCGGTAGTACTGTCATCGCCGGCGACGGCTCCCGCACATCGGAAGGCAGTTGCGTAATCCGCCGTTGCATACAGTTCGACCAGAGGTGTCCCTCCTGGCCACAGCCAGAACATGTACGTGGTTGACCATCGTAAATCACCACCGCCCGACAACCACCAATTGTCAGATAGGACGGTACATGCTTCTGAAGATCAATAGTGATCTGTCGCACACCGTTAAGAACTGGGTACGTGGCGAATTGTGTCCAGCGTTCTGCTGTGTGACCATGTACCGTGCCGTATGGCTTAAAAGCCTCGATAACTTCGTCAGCCGGGAGCTCAAATGGCAGCTCAAAAACACGTATTGTCCGTACACCCAGTCCAGCATGTTCTACAGTTACCGTGCCGACATTCCCGTCACTATGGCAAAATCGGAGACCTGCTTTTGTCGCCTGTAGAATTCTCTCACACGCTGCGTCATTTACCATCTTAACATACACCGTGGGACTAACGATGGACAGATGAATTCCGACAATATCGTTTGGCGGTATCTTGACGTCCTCTCGAATGAATCGTTCCACTGCTAAAGCCTTTGGTCGTTCGTAGTCTTTGCAGAAATTGAATCGTAATGTAGTTTTCCTGTACTTGTTCGCCATGATCGTTGTTACTAGCCCGCGCGCAGACTAAATCCACAGGTAAACAAACACTCACACACGCCGCACAGGTGGAAGTATCGGACCTCCGCTTCGCACGGCCGCTAGCACCGAACTATAAAAAAAAAAAAATATAGTTGGACGCGAACAGGCGACTATAAGTTTAGAACGCACGACGCTTGCCACTTTTTTTTTTTTTTTTTTTTTTTTTTTCTTTTTTTTTCGAGACTCGAACTCGGGACCTTTGCCTTTCGCGGGCAAGTGCTCTACCAACTTTTTTTTTTTTTTTTTTTTTTATTTTTTTTTTTTTTTTTTGCCTTTCGCGGGCAGGTGCTCTACCACTTTTTTTTTTTTTTTACTTATATGTCATACATCTATACAAATACATAAATAAGATTTACATACAACTTAAATGAAAGCGAAAAAAAAAAAAATCCGTATTCCAAGCGGATGGTTTTATCTTTTTTTTTTGGGAGCAGGAAGGCAGGGTAAACAAACAATCTTTATTCGTACAATTGTACTATCTTAGGGATAAGAAAAGGATCGAGACAGCAAAAACAAAGCAAAAACAATTTGGAAACCAGAAAATCAACGTAAAGGCCGCCCTTTTTTGTTTGTGTAACATGAAGAAAGTAAATGACAATCCTAGTCACGGGCGGGAGTGAAAATGAAGTTATCATCTGCATCACAATCCCTGCAGCACGCGGTGTCGCATCATAAATCTGGCAGACAGCCATATAATCTTGACCATTTCTGCCTTTGTGGGCGGCATATATTCATGTATTTCTCCTGCGTCGACCATGTAGGGGCCCGTTGTCTTCTCAGTGTGCTGTATGCCAATATAACTGAGCCGCGCAGTATTGTTTCTAGTCGTTCTGCTGCAGGAGTCTTCTCAGTTCTGGGACACCCCAGCTGTCGGGCGGATTGTGAAAAACACTTCCTAAAAAATTGGAAAAGTAAGTCCTGTATTTCGTATGACTCCGTATGAGCTCGTGTTGTTCTTTTAAATACATCCAATAATCCATCACGGACTTAATATCGTACGAATACAAATATTTCGTCGCATGTCCAGCGATCCAATTGACCGCATACGTCTTTTGTTTGGGAAAAAAGGTCTTGTCCGGTAGAAAAAGTACATCCGATGTGATTTCTGTGTAGTTAGTGCGCCGAAGGAAGGCCAATATTCGACGCGTCAGCATCCAGACGTCCCTCGCTGCGCCACACACTAAACCATGTTCTTCCGTTGCTAACAGGCCACAGTTTGTGCAAAGAGGAGAATCGACCATATGAATTGTATGTAATCGACTCCTGGTCACAAGTTTACGGTTTATAAGAATGTACCACATCGATCTCGCTGCTGTTGACAGCAATGGAGTATGCACTGCACACCAAATGTGGTTCCACGTTCTCGACGGGTATTTGAATTCCATTACGTTGCGGGCATGGTGATCCATCAAGCACCTATAGATCTCCCGAGTCGTGGGTATTCTCGTCGAAGGTACTTTCAGACGAACATAACTGTAATCAACCAGAAATGAGGCAATGTGTGCAAGAGCAGGCGAAATATTGCCCACCGCAATAGGGGGTTCGTACGAAGGCGGAACAAGTACTTCTATCAGAGCTGACGTAATGGTGTGCTTTCGTTGTTGCCAATTTCGTATCATCGCTCGCATGTAAAGCGCCAGAGCTTTGTTTCGCACGTTTGTGAGGTTGAGGCCACCGTTCCGGAAGTGCAGCGTTAACGTGTCATATGTGATCTTAAACAACATCCCAGTACTAACATAGTAACCAAAGGCAGCCATGAGGCGGTCTGCAATACCCTTCGGTATTGGTAGGATCTGCGCTAAATGGGGCAGACGTGACGCTATGTGAACGTTAGTGTATGCCACACGCTGGATCATGTCAAAGGCTCTCAGTGCGTTGTTCCGTATCGCCAGACGAACATTTTGCAGAAGCCGCCGAGAACTCGCCGCCGCTGACCGCCGTAGTGAGCGGGTAAATGTGATCCCCAGACATCTCAGCGATTCCACCGTCTGAAACGGTCCCGGTATGTCTTCCAGACCCCGTCCAATGTGCATAATTTTGGATTTCGTCATGTTAATGACACTGCCTGCTGCCGTCCCGTAAGAGTCTAGATATTCAACAGCCTGATGCACTTCATGACCTGATCTGACAAGAAGGATCAGGTCGTCCGCATATGCACGACAAACGAAAGAGTTCTCATTAAGCGCTATCCCAGTAAGTGAGCGCCTCATAACACACATCAGCGGCTCAAGCGCTATCGCAAACAGCATCATGGAGAGTGGGCACCCTTGTCGGACGGAGCTGTTAATAGGAACCGAGCCCGCTTCCCGACCGTTTACAATCACCTTCGATGTAGCCCCTCGTATTAGCCTCATAATGATGGAGATGAAAACAGGTGGAATCTCCATTCGGCTCATGACTGACGCCAAGAAGTCATGGTTTATCCTGTCGAACGCACGGTCGAAGTCCACAGATATCATCGCTGCTCGCATTTTACAAGTTTCCGCAAGGGCGATAACGTCACGGTATTCACTTAACGCCGAGGAGATGTTGCTTCGCACCCCTAGGCAAGCCTGATCAGGGGATATTGTCCTGGATATCGCCAGCTTGAGACGAGACGCTAGTAGCCGTGCAAAATCTTATAATCGGTGTTTAGCATAGTGAGAGGCCGATATTGATTAACACTGCGACTCCTCTCCATCTTCGGGATGGGAAGAAGAAAGCCCGTCACAAAATCCGACGGTAGGCGCATGTTCGGACTCATCGCCTCATTGTACATCGACACCAACTGTGGCATCATCATGTCCACGAATTCTCGATAAAACTCTAGCGTAATCCCATCTGGCCCCGGTGATTTATGGGCCGCTCCTTTTGTGAGTGCCACGTTTATATCGTCTTCTGTGAGTGGCTCCATAAGCGCTGCCTTATCCGTCTCTGTCAGTGTCGTTTGCAGATGTTGCAGTATCTCTTCCCCTACCTGACGGTCCGTCGGTGTACCGGCATAGAGATGGCGGAAATGCTCTAAAAATTCATTTGCAATGTCCTGTTGTGTTGTCAGTTGACGGCCATCTAAACCGTGGAGCACTGTTACCAATGCCCGGCGGTAACGCTTATGTTCCCGCGACACATGGTGCATCGAGGTACGTTCCCCAGTGATGGTGTCGAGACATCTTGCCCATATTGGGATGCCACCCAGTCGTCGTCGCGTGATCGATAGGATTTGTGCCTTGACACGATGAACTTCCGCATGATGTTCTGCAGACGGCACCTGGAAGGACAGCTCACGAAGCATGGTGTAATAATAATCAAGAGTGTCTCTCTGCCATCTCGCCTTATCCCGACCATACTGTATTAGAGCTCTTCTTATTGCCGGCTTAGTGCACTCGAGCCACCATTGAAGCACGTAGGTATACGTTGGTAGACGGCGTTGACATGTGGTCCATACCTCCTCGACTCTCTGACGACATTCGGGGTCCGCCAAAAGGGACGAATTGAGCTTCCATGTCCCGCGGCTTCTCCACACACTTTGCCTAGGGAGTGACATGGTACAAATGTAAGCCAGATGATCAGTAAATGCCGCAGGCCATCGTTCCGCGTCGACCACCTTATCCTGTAGGCCAACCGAAACATATATTCGATCGAGTCTGCTCGCCGAGTGACTGGTAAAAAAAGTGTATCCCTCACGGTTACTATGAATCATGTCCCAGGTGTCGCTTAACTCCAGATCCCGGCATAGCACATGCAATTCACGACAAGTATTGTAATGTGGTGTCTGGTCTTTTTGGGCTAAAACACAATTGAAGTCACCACCTATAATGAAATGATCGAATCTGCCGGTAAATAAGGGCACAATCTCTTCCGAATAATATCTCGCACGCGCCCGTCTGTTGTCTGTGCCGGAAGGGGCATAAACATTGAGAATGCGAATACCATTAACAGTTATCGCCAGTCCTCGTGCCGAAGGTAGATAAGCCAGGTCTCGGACCGGAATCCCGTCCCGGACCAATATCGCCGTTCCACTGTCGTTGTTCGAGTGCGGCGAGGTGTAGGAGATGTATCCATGTACGTCCTGGAACTCAGGAATGTAAATTTCCTGCACCATCAGTATATCCACATCCGACGCGTATATCATGTCCCTAAACAACTGCTGTTTCACGGGCGATCTAATGGTATTTACATTCACTGTCCCTATTCTGTATGCCTGGGGTCGAGTAGCTGTCATCTCCACATGATGTTAAAATGACAAAATTTCACCTTGTCGATAGTCCCGTTGCACATCCGCCGAGGGTCGCCCGAGGAACGTGTCCCTGCGGCATTAGGTTTCTTGAGATGCGGACGGATGCAAGGCCCCACCAATAGAATGGTCCGCATCGGTGATGTCGTCGTCCTGCTCATACCAGCTGATACTATTGGTGTGCTCCAAATTTTCCTGTGCGGCATTGTTGTGTGACATCTGTTGTTCTTTCGCAGCTGTAGACTCCACCGCCGAAGGGGTAGCAGGCCCCTGAGCGGATGCGTCGTCTGAACGATATGACATCATTTCACTGTCCGAATTCATATGATCTGCGACATCCGAAGCTTGTGGTTCCATGTCAGACAGGTCCATAGTGTTAGACTCGTCTGGGCTCCCTAGAAGAGAAGGGAGCGTCTCCGCAGAGTTTAGTCGGCGCTTCTTGCGGCGCTTTGGCGAGCGTTGTTTGCGGGCCCTAACCTCGGCCTCTGGTGTTGGCGCATCTTGCATCTCCTGCGTTCCCGCCGCCGCCACAATCCCCTGGGGCCGTTCCACTTCAGCTTCCATGCCTATTGTGATGCTCTCATCCTCTTTCTGCGCCACCTGTAGTGTCTCAGATTGGAGGTTGGTCTGAGCCATTCCTTCTTCAGTGGCGTCCGAAGGCGCCTCAATCAACTGTGGCGTCGGTTCGATGGTGCGCTCCGACCTCGGCGTCACCTCCCCGCGAAGTGCCGTCACGTAAGTCATCGGCAGTGACGTTGGTGTGGTCGGATTCTGGAAGTCTCCGCTGGGGAGTTGCACGAGTCTCCTCTGCATACACGCTGATCGAAGATGTCCTTCACCACCACACCCGGAGCATGTCCTGGGCTGTCCATCATAGATGACAATAGCTCTACAGCCGCCGATGTTTATGTACGATGGCACATGTTTTGTAAGGGCAATTCGCACCTGTCGGACACCATTGAGCACTGGATACGTGCTAAAACTTGCCCAGCGTTCGGCCGTATGACTAATAACTCTGCCATATGGCTGGAGTGATTCAGTGACCAATGATTCGGGTACCTCGAAAGGCAGCTCGAAGATTCGAATCGTACGCACGCCCAGGCCCGAATGAGCGACTAAAACTTCGCCAATATGACCATCGGAGTGTCGGAACTGGAATCCTCGTTTGGCGGCTTCAATGATCCTATCACATGCTGCGTCGTCAATCATCTTCACGTAAAGAGTGCTGCTCACGATTGATAAATGAATTCCAATAATCTCCGTGTAATTAAGATGCACTTCGTCCCTCAAGAAACGTTCGATTTCGAAAGCCTTCGGTCTTGCATACTCGTTACAGAACGTGAACTGTATCGTGGTTTTTCGGAAATTGTGTGCCATTGCGTTCGATTTAAACAGTAACACACGCGAGTGACGACGGTGTAAACACCGCTTCTTCCGCGACCGTTCGCAGCCGAGACGTAAACAAGTCCGAGCTGCTCCGCGGCGAAAGGCGGACTGCGCCCAACTATTGTCCGTACACCCAGTCCAGCATGTTCTACAGTTACCGTGCCGACATTCCCGTCACTATGGCAAAATCGGAGACCTGCTTTTGTCGCCTGTAGAATTCTCTCACACGCTGCGTCATTTACCATCTTAACATACACCGTGGGACTAACGATGGACAGATGAATTCCGACAATATCGTTTGGCGGTATCTTGACGTCCTCTCGAATGAATCGTTCCACTGCTAAAGCCTTTGGTCGTTCGTAGTCTTTGCAGAAATTGAATTGTAATGTAGTTTTCCTGTACTTGTTCGCCATGATCGTTGTTACTAGCCCGCGCGCAGACTAAATCCACAGGTAAACAAACACTCACACACGCCGCACAGGTGGAAGTATCGGACCTCCGCTTCGCACGGCCGCTAGCACCGAACTATAAAAAAAAAAAAAATATAGTTGGACGCGAACAGGCGACTATAAGTTTAGAACGCACGACGCTTGCCACTAGACCACGGGCTCACGTAGTCCGACAACGTCTCGGAAGTAGATAACACTTCCTCCTGACACTTCCGCATCTTACAGTGTTGCCAGATTGTGCAGATTGCCGGACTTCGAGTTGTCAGGGGCGGTCAGTTTTATTGGCCACCTTAAGTGAATGACTTAGTCCCTGTGGCGGCCGGCCGGCGGTCAGTTTTATTATCTAAGACTGTACATTGGTATTTGTGGTAGTGTTTTTAAACAACCACCGGAAATTTAAAATACTAATACCGCCAAATAACATGCCACATATGCACAATTTGATATCCTAAAAAAATAAATGGGTCTCGGAATTAGTTCAAACTCTTTTCTCCGAATTGTGCACTACAAACAGAAAAAATGACTCGTGACATTAATCACATCCAGAGTAAAAGACTGTTTTTGATTTTTTTAAATAGAGGTGTTTAACGAAGAAGTCTGACGTCAATTCCTAACTGAATCTTTCACAAACATTTTTAACTATGACAAGTGCCAGGATTTATCGGTGAAAACATCCTAATTATGGATATCGACGTAAACTCGCCAACTCCTACAGTTACAAGTCGCGTTTGATTAGAAAGATGAGACAACAACTTGAGTAAGTAGAACCGAAGCTAAAACGCAGAGCGGCTGTAACCGAGAAGTGTCGCTTTACACAGTGGCGTGCTGACAGGTAGCCTTCGGCTAAGTTCGCAAGTGATGTGGGAAATTTTTCCTTCAGAGCAGCTCGCTAAGTCGCTTCTCTTGTCAGCCGCTAGTTCGTCTCGAATTACTCGCGTCCGCATCCCCCACACTCTCCTCGAGCTGTCTACGTGACCTCTGTGTCAACAGAGGATGAAATTTCCGCGGCTTCTCTTGGGTCCGAAACTCTTATCAATGGTACTGAAACTAATAATCTGAAGTGAAAGTAGAATGACGTGTATCACATGAAAATGTAATAGAGTCATTGCTATTAAACACATGCATGGCACTTCAGCTAATACAGGCTACTCAAAATATTTTCAGAACAAGTAAAGATATTGAGATGTAGTTACCACCAGCGAATATTGTGGCGAGTTTTGTGAGGCACACAAGTGACTTTTATACCTGCTGAGTTACGACACATAATTTGCTTTTTTATATAACTACACACATTTTTCCCATGGAATTGGAACTTGCCTCCTATCTGAACTTCAGCGGCATAACAAGTGTTGAATTTCATTTAATAATAAGATAACAGCACCACAAAGAACTCTTCCATCGTCAGGAGAAGTCCAACAAACGGCTGCCGTACTGTACTAAATGTAAGCAAGCACGCAACTCAGGTACGGTTCCTATTTTCATTATTATGATTGTCGTACGAAATGCTTAAAATGTTAACCTTGAACATTGTTATTTCTATTTCGTGTTTCTCAACCGACTGATAAGCTTGTCCGCAAATCTTCGCTCGGGGAGGTCTGTAATTATTTTTGTGGAATAGTGGGACATCCATCATGTTGGTTTATAAGGAATTTTGAGTAAGCTGACGATGACGGAATATTCATGAAAAGGACCATCTCAGGAGAAGAGTATTGCGTTTACGGTTACTACCTTTTAATAAATTCTAGTGCTTTCACTTGGCTGGCAAAGGATCTACAAGCATGGGAACAAAACATTTCGTGTAAAAGCTTAAGTCTAAAGCTGAAACTATTCTAAAGAGTGTTATGAGTTTTCCTTTCTCACAATCAATTGTATATCGTGTGCATATTGCATGTGTACGAACATTTCGTGCTTTCTCTCAAAACGCTTATGGACAAACCATCGTTCAACAAAACAAATTAAAAGAGCAAGCTATTGTCTAATGACGATACCGATGGTTTACTCAAATAAGTGTAGCCATCAAAAGACGGGCATAATGGCTCGAAATTCTTCACGGCAGTGAAACACAGCTTTTAAAAAGAAGTATTTGTAGCTTCTTGCGCTCTCCCTGGACAATCTTAATTCATCTCAAAGAAATATTATAATTAAAAAGTCTAGTTGTATGTCAAACACACCAGGTTTATGCCCATTTCTCTCGTTCGCAATCACCTTTCCGAATGGCCACGTACAACCACACAGTAACAGCACATTTACTGTCAACAATATTCTGCGAGACAAAACTGTAACTCTACTTTTGGCAGCAGAAACGTCAGTAGGGGACCACGGAAGAGCTGTGATATAACGCACCTCCTGACGGCTGTGAAATCAGATGTAAGTCGAACGAGAAAGTGGCAGCGGGTGTATCGAGGTAGGTCGCGCAGCAGAATTGGAATCATGGCTGTCAGTGACGAGGGTGGAGCCAAATATGACAGCTGAATATCAGGGGATAGGGAGGAGGTGGCTAGCGGATGGAAAATGTGGAAAGGAAGAGACCCCGCGTGTCGCGAAAATCCAGCCGGTGCGGTAATCCCCGTCTCTCACCAACAGCCCGCGTGACTACGTCATCAGGAGAGACATTATACTCGGCAGGGAATAAGGTTTACATGTTCTAATATAGGTGTTAGTATCATTCAAAGGAATCCATACGTAAATGCTTCAGGCACGCAAAGGCGTAAAGATGCAGTGATGTACATTAGGTCAAACAGCTCTTCAGCAAAATGCAACAAGACACTTTTGTCAAAATATCAAATTAGCACTTTTTCTAAATCCAATAATTAGTTCAGTGATGGTAGCGGTAATAACTGATACTGCATGATACCCAAATTTAGATCTCTCAATTAAATACACTTACGCATAATAACAGCACCACGATATAATGCTGTAAAAAGCCTTTTACTTTCCGTATGACTTGTATAGTTTTGAGATACATTTCGATGTTTCATTATTAATTAATTAAAATAACCGCATATGAAAACACTTGTCATTAGAAACAGATGAGCTCCATGTAAAATCCGAATATATAACCGAAATAAGTGATGTTTCAATTGAATATGATATATTGGGTGACTCTTTGAATGACTGCTTCTGGCATTTAAAGTGCTTCGTGCACAATGCATAACATTTTTTGGGCTTCTAAACATTCGATCAGTGTGTTAAGTCACAAAATAAATAGTGAAGCAACGCGAATAGTTTGACATGTTAGTTACAGCATTATGAATCGATATGATATTCGCCTATGTCTGGGATATACCAGTGACAGCAAGCAGTTCGGTCGCTTGGTAGAGATATACTATCTGATGAAAAGTATCCGGACACCTCTGTGTAATGTGAAATTGACCGCTAGATGCCACGAGAGGCGCACACGCTAGTACAAAACGACGCGGGCAATATTGTGTTGTCAACAGGGAAGCGGTAACAGTAAAGGGGTCGGTCAAGAGTGGTCACTGACTTCGAACGTGGACGCGTCACTGGATGTCACGTGGGAAACAAATCCATCTTCTGAAGCTGCCCACGTCGACTGTTGGTGATGTGATCATCAAGTGGAGACACGAAGGAACAACCACAGATAAACCAACGCCAGACAGACCTGACATATTAACGGACAGGGCCGTCGAGCATCGCGGGGGGTGGTTGAAAAAGATCGCATTAAGTCAACGGAAAGAATCACCTGCGAGTGCCAAAGTTCTACCAGTAGTCCAGCTAGCACAAAGCACAATGAATGTGCGTCGGTAGTTTAAAAGGAGTGGGGTACAGTGGTTGAGTTGCTCCTCATAAGCAACACATTCCTGTAGTCAGTGACAAGCGACGATTGAGTTGGTGTATTCAACAACGCCACTGGACAGTGGATGACTAGACAGTAGTGACTAGCAGTGATAAATCACTTTTTACCCTGTGGTAGTCGAATGGAAGGGGTTGGGTTTGAGGAACTCGCGACTAACGTTTTTTTTCACCATCTGTAGGCCAATCAGTGAAGTATGGAGGAGGTGCTGTTATGTTATGGAGGGGGGGGGGGGGCTTAGCGTTGTGTTGGGTGTGGTCTCCTTATTGCTGTTAAACAAACGATAAATGCAAAAGCATATGAACACGTTTTCCAACATTTTGTACTGAGTACAGCGGGGAACAGTTCGAAGACGATAATTGCATCGCATGACAACAAATCCTGTCGCATCTGTGAGGGTTGTAGCCTCTCCCCGATGTTATTCAATCCGTATAATGAGCAAGCAGTGAAGGAAACAAAAGAAAAATTGGGATTAGGTATTAAAATCCATGGAGAAGAAATAAAAACTTTGAGGTTCGCCGATGACATTGTAATTCTGTCAGAGACAGCAAAGGACTTGGAAGAGTAGTTGAACGGAATGGATAGTGTCTTGAATGGAGGATATAAGATGAACATCAATAAAAGCAAAACGAGGATAATGGAATGAAGTCGAATTAAGTCGGGTGATGCTGAGTGTATTATATTAGGAAATGAGACACTTAAAGTAGTGAAGGAGTTTTGCTATTAGGGGAGCAAAATAACTGATGATGGTCGAAGTAGAGAGGATATAAAATGTAGACTGGCAATGGGAAGGAAAGCGTTTCTGAAGAAGAGAAATTTGTTAACATCGAATATAGGTTTAAGTGTCAGGAAGTCGTTTCTGAAAGTATTTGTATGGAGTGTAGCCATGTATGGAAGTGAAACATGGGCGATAACTAGTTTGGAAAAGAAGAGAATAGAAGCTCTCGAAATGTGGTGCTACAGAAGAATGCTGAAGATTAGATGGGTAGATCACATAACTAATGAGGAGGTGTTGAATAGGATTGGGGAGAAGAGAAGTTTGTGGCACAACTTGACTAGGAGAAGGGACCGGTTGGTAGGACTTGTTCTGAGGCATCAAGGGATCACCAATGTGGTATTGGAGGGCAGCGCGGAGGGTAAAAACAGTAGAGGGAGACCAAGAGATGAATACACCAAGCAGACTCAGAAGGCTGTAGGTTGCAGTAGGTACTTGCACAGGATAGAGTAGCATGGAGAGCTGCATCAAACCAGTCTCAGGACTGAAGACCACAAAAACAAAAACTGTGAGGCAATGGTTTGTGGACAACTCCGTTCCTGAAATGGACTGGTCTTCCCAGGGTACCGACTATAATCCAATAGAACACCGTTTGGATAGTTTAGAATGTCGGCTTCACATCAGACTCCAACGTCCAACACCACTAACTTCTCTGGTTTCGGCTGTTAAGGAAAAATGGGCTCCATTCGTCAACAGACATTCATACACCTCATTGAAAGTATTCCCAGTAAATGTCAAGACGTCATGAACGCAAAGGGTGGCCACATCCCCTATCAATGTCCACGAACGATTTATAGCTTTAGGAACGTGTGTATTACATAAGTGAATATAATAATTTTATTCAGTTTCGTAAATAACTTGTGTCGTCTATAGTTAGTAATCGATTTTCTCCTACTTTCGTTTTATTAATTTTGCATAAGCGTTTTCTTTCAATACACAAGCCTTTACTACTTTATAAAGTACATCCTTATCTACGTATACAAAGATACTCCTCAAGTCACCGTACGATGCGTGGCGGAGGGTGCTCTGTACCACTACTTGTCGTTTCCTTTTCTGTTCCACTCGCAAATAGAGCGAAGGAAAAACGACTATCTATATGCCTCCGTATGAACCCTAATTTCTCGTATCTTATCTTCGTGATCCTTCAGCGCAATGTAAGTTGGAGTCAGTAGAATCGTTCGGCAGTCAGCTTCAAACGTCAGTTCTCTAAATTTTCTCAATAGTATTTCTCGAAAAGAACGTCGCCTTCCCTCCAGGGATCCCCATTTGAGTTCCCAAAGCATCCCCGTAACACTTACGTGTTGTTCGAAGCTACCGGTAACAAATCTAACAACCCGTATCTGAACTGCTTCGATGTGTTCCTTCAATCCTAGATGGAATAGATGCAAAACACTCGAGCAGCACTCAGAATACGTCGCATCAGCGTCCTATATGCTGTCTCCTTTACAGATAAACCACTCTTTCCTGAAATCCTCCCAGTAAACCAAAGTCGATGATTCACACAATTCTCACATGCTCGTTTCACCTCATATGGCTTTGCAGCGTTATGCCCAAATATTTAAACAACTTGACTGTGTCCAAAAGGACACTAGTAATACTGTACTAGAACATTACAGGTTTGATCTTCCTACTCATCGGCATTAACTTACATTTTTCCACAATTGGGGCTAACTGCCATTCATCACACGAACTGGAAATTTTTCCTAAGTCGTCTTGTATCTTCTTACAATCTCTCAACTTCGACACTTTACTGTAGACCACATCATCATCAGCAAACAACTTTACAACAAGTAAAGCTGTCAGGAAACCGACGATCCATTTAAAGACACAATAGAGATATACTAGTCATGATAGTATTAGAGTTGGTATGTCCTTGCCTGCATATCACCTAAGAACTGACGCACTTAGCCACATATAGGGGGAGACCTACACTTTAGCCTGAGGATTTGAGAAGTTGGTCCTATGTGAAATCAGCAAATGGATCACTAGTGTGTACTCATTTGCGCTCTGATTACACTGGCATCGCAACGTAGGAAGACATTAGAAAAATTAAATATTGAGTTTCGTCTTCCGAAGGAGTTCTACTGAGAATGTTCTTTCTTTCAATTGCAGCACGAACTCCGAAATGACTGATACTGTGTTAAGTGAAAGCTGAATATAAAATCAAACAAAATTATTCATCAGAGGAAATGGACGTAAAGGACACCTGTACGATTGTATACAGATATGAAATAACTTGCCTCCGCCCCCCGCCACATCGAATAGGAGCTTATAGTAAGTCGCTGGCGCAGCGAGGCCTTCAAAGCAATTGGAAAAGGACAAGGTTATTTCTAGTACTTCCATTTCTAGTACTTCCATCCTATAGACGTGCATAATTATAGGCCTAGAACGTTAATGTCAATATGTGTCAGAATTATGGAATAATAAAGTAACTGTTCTTTCGGGAACAGATACTACCGTCATATACAATAATAAAGTACTGTTTTACAACACCGTCAAGATACATACAGCTTGTGTTTCGTTGATGGAATACCTCTTTCCCAGCAGCAAATTGCTGCTTACATCACTCTGTGCAATGAACGTAAAAGTACAGCTGCCTCCATTCTCAGTTCAGATTGGTAGAGAGCTCTGTGTTCCCAATCTTGAAGGGGGCTGTCTGGGTTGCTACACCGCTCAGTCTGTCAGTATGCCTCGAAGGATCATTCCAAGCTCAGTCCCAGCACACATATTCACTTTACAGCAAGAAGATCGTCAGCACAAGAAACTTTCCCACCGATTTTGTGTACCTCAGAGTGACGTCATTCGAATATTTAATCGCTGATGATGATGCTCTTCGAGCCGTGTACATACACTGCCATCTCTGTGACATGTTGTGTTGTCCTCCTGGTAGACGCCATTGTGCTGCGGAAACCAAAGTGCATGCAGGGGTGGACATTGTCCCCAAGGATAAATTCACACCTTTGTTGATCTATTGTGGTTTCCAGAATGACGAGATTACCCATGGAATGCAACGAAAACATTCCCCATACCGCAATGCCCCCTCCTTTGTCTTGGACTCTTCCATCGACTGTTGCGGAGCCTTTACTTTCTGATGTTTCACGTCGCACACTCCAGCTGCCATCTGTCCGATGGAGCATAAAACGTGATTCATCTGAAATGGCCACCTCTCACTACTGAGTGGACGTACATTTTCGGTATTGGCGTGAAAATTCCAGCCTTTATAGACGATGGACAGCAGTCAGTTTGAGTGCATGAATCAGATGCCAGCTGCAGAGGTCAATACGCAGGAACGTTCGCTGAATGGTTGCTGAGGAGACACTGTTCATAGCCCGTTGATTCATCTGGCGGCCAGTTACTTAACAGTTGGACGTCTGTTCATCCATATGCATCTGTGCCAACGTCGTTCACCCCATCATCTATACCCCATGGTGCACTACAGTTGTCTTGGCGCCGATTTTGGACAGAGTCATTTTGCCATGCATGGTATACTTTAACCACAGTGGCATGCGAACTGTTTACAAACTTTACCGTTTCGGATATGCTTCCACACTTGACCTCAAAGCCAATGATCATTCCCTTTTGGAATACAGGTAAATGGTTCCGTTTCCGAATTATGACAACATGTGCACTGTTCCCTGTGTCCCCCCACATGCTTTATATACCCTTCACTTCTAGTGCTGCCACCTACCGTCTGTCAGTGGTTATTGCATTATGACGTCGAAGCTAGGTGAGGGTCACATTAATCTGACTCGCCATGTATAATATACACACGAAACAGGTACCGTTGAGTACCCTCGTGTAGTGGGACAAGGGCAGTGTGGCCCCACTCTCCATTGTTGCCAGATGTATCCAAGACAGTGCTAATTTCGTCATCCAAGATGGCAGTCTGTAAACTTGTCAACAGCACATGATGTCATCCAAGATGGCGGCCTTGACGTCATCCAAGATGGCAGATTTTGGCGGGAAAATGGGTCACGTGAGCTACCTCCACTAACCTAAACCAGTCCCTCCCCTGCTCCTTTCCCCTCCCTCAGAAAATGGCAGGAAGTTCAAATTCCATCAGGACAATGAAACACACCTCATTTAACCTAAGAAAATGGTGGGAAAATAGGTCACTTAGGCCACCTCCACTAACTTCAGTCATCCGACCACCATCTCCTCCTAGGAAATGGTGGGAAGAGGACTCAAACTGTGCTGGATGTAAGTCTTTATTTTGCATGCATTATTTATTTAAAAAATTAGAGGCAGTACCATCAGCAAGTGTGGTCGCCATGGGGTCCAGAGTCCGACTGACACAGTACACAGTACTGCCACGAGAGGTCACTGTCGTCTGTTCCATGACATAATCCAAGATGGCTGTCTGGAGGGGAAAATGACTCAGCCTCCACTGGGCTGCTGGAGAGAGCAAGGAGTGTACTTTTTTTATTTTCGAGCAATTTATTTAGGGACGGATTTCACATAGTTTATATATTACACTGATACAAAACACATTTCAATGATTGGGGTCACAATACACAGTCTACAGACCTGCAACTCATAAATACTCGTGAATTGTCTAAATAACGCATAGCACAGCCTACAGATCTGCTCGCAAAATAACGCAACAGACACGCAAACAACGACCGCAGGCACCGCCCGCCACCCCCAGTCCACTGGACAGCACAGGACACTACCGCACATGCTCCCAGAAGTCGGGATGCACCGGCAGCCCCTGCAAAGTGACGCGCAGGTGCGCGTTTGGGTCCCGCAAGCATGAGGTGGCGAAATCCCTTTCATATGTGGTACATGAGAAATTCCTCTCGAAATATGTGTTCACCTAGGCACCGTTCCTGACGTGACCGGATGGGAGTGAAGACCTATTTGCAGAGCACATGGCCACCACCACGAACCACTGCCGGACGCAAGCCAGCGAGAGCCATTACTCTCACTCCGCTGCCAACAGCATGTGAAAGTCCTTCTAGTGCTATACTGATGTCACTTGTCTATCTAAATAAGCGCCAAGTTATCCTCTGGACCAGGCGCATCTGTGTTTACCGTTGCTGGCGTGATGGCTCATAGCTGCAGTGCAGAACCAGCGCCGAGAGAGATGATCCAATGCTTCCCAGAATAGCACAGGGTGCATTGTTCCTAGCGATCCTAAAGGGACAGCCATTCGTCACTGAATTTACCCATCAAACTGCTGCTTCTGCCAGTGTGGGAGAACAGTTCGCCATTGTTTTCTGCAGATGAGACTTAAATTATTTTGCACAGATTGCTAAATTGCAGTGACAGTTAAACCCCACAAAAGTTGTTTGCAGATCATCAAATTCACACAAGACTCTCAAGAATATTGGAAGCCAGGAACATATTTACCAGAGTAATTACAATTAAATATTACGATTGCTGCTACAATCTGACACGAATCGATGTACAGGTAATGTCTCCTCTTGAAGGCTGTGGTTCTGGAACGAATCTCAGTATCTATAGCGCACATAATTTTCCACGTAAAAAATCTTTCTCATACCCTCACGGTTATCGATGTGCTGAATCTATACATCCTTCACGATAGGACACACACTCATCCTCTCTGGTCATGCCACAACATAAGCCACAGTAACTTTACACTGCAGTATATAAACATTTTACACAAACAGTGCAGTTATCTTTTATATCTGTACAGCGCCCGAAAAAAATTATGGTATGGCTACACTCACACCGGCTACTCAGTCCTGGGAAATTATCTGACAAAGTCTTACAATCAGCGCTTCTGGAAGGTGCTGCATCCTGCAAAGATTCTCTTAAACAAGTGTTAAGGGGAGCCGGAGGTGGTCAAATCCAAAAAATTACGATTTTTTTTTGCTACCCAAAATTAATTGGAACATTCCTCTTTAATGTAAACTTTGAATTATTGTTCTACTCACCCTAGAAGTGGAGTTATTACCAGTTTCCCCCACGCCTGCAGAGGAAATGGGCGGCCGCTGAATGCATCTAACACCCTCTCGTGACTTCCTGGTGAACTGCTTGGGATTTTCTCGGCCTGTTACGCATACAGCGCCTTATGTTACGCATACAGCGAGTGTGCAAGGGTTGGCTACATTGTTTTATGTGACAAATGAAGCGCTAAGAGCGCGGAACATCGTCTCTTTGCTGTTTACCGTTTCGAATTAGTTCAGTGTTGCGCCTGTTGTTTGTAGTATTATACTTATTGTGTAAAGCGTTGTTCTGGTTACGATGCCACGTTTTAGTAAGCGTGTATATAAGAAGAGGACAACGTAGGGAAAAGAAAATTAACACTAATACGAAGTTGCGCTACTACAATTACTGAAACAGTGCGTTCTTCTGCTAAGCAACACATGGCCAGCCATCTCCCTGTGAAATCTTCTAGCAAATACTACCTTGGGGATGGTGACTCCTAAGGTTTCAAGACTATAGAGGAACTGAAACCATATGGAAATGAATTTGTAGTTGAAAAGTTGGAATGCATTGGGTATGTGCAAAAGCGTATGGGTGCACGGCTTCGAAGGCTCAAACAAACTTTGGGTTCAAGTAAGCTCAGTCATGGAAAGACAATAGGAGGCAGGCTTACTGATGAGGTGATTGAACGTCTACAGAGATACTATGGGTATGCTATAAGGCAAAATACTAGTAATGTTAGTGACATGCGAAAAGCAGTGTGGGCATTGTTCCTTCATACTGCCACTTCCAATGAATACCCTCAACACAGCCTATGCCCAAAAGATTCCTGGTTCAAGAATAATGCAAAAAAGGACTGTGATCACAAACATGGTTTGCCAGCAGCTGTGATAAGTGCAATAAAACCAATTTTTCATGACTTAGCACAGCCAGAATTGTTACACAAATGTCTACACGGAAAGATGCAGAATCCTAATGAGAGCGTAAACAATTTGATTTGGAAAGTGATTCCTAAAAGGGTGTTTGTAAGCATAAAAACACTGCACTTTGGCATTTGTGATGCAATAGCAACCTACAACCAAGGGAACAGTGTGAAGTGTGAAGTTCTGAAGGCATTAGGATTTACAGCTGGTGTGAACACTGTACGAGCACTAAGAAATATTGACAGAGAAAGGATAAGAGGAGCAGAAAGAAGAGAAAGGCATATGAAGTATGATGGAACAACAGGCCAGAAAAGAAGACAGAAGAGGAAGCTTTTAGAGGATGAAGAAGAAGACCCTGATAATCCATCCTATAGTGCAGGAATGTATTGAGAAACTTTGATAGCCATTTCCTGTAAATTAGAATTTTTCGAATATAAGGAACATTTTCTCAAAATCCACTCAAGCTAGAGAGATGAAATCTTTGTACAACACTCCTAGTGGTCAAACTTACATTGTAACACAGCCATTTGGCAATATGTTCAGTAGTTTTATTTCAGTTTAATTATAAAGCAGTTATTTGTAAAAAAATTTGGGTCATTAATAAAAAAAATAATTGGAAGGAAACTAGAAAAGATACTCCAAAATCCCTCTGTCATAACTGCAATACTAAACCACTCTATATGTAAAAAAAATTCTAATTTTTCTATTTGGTAGTATATTCATAAATGTTCCTCAAACTTAGTGATTTTAACATGGGCAGCATAGGCACCTCCGGCTCCCCTAAGAAGGACGGGTGTCCAGCACTATATGTGATAATGAATACCGCACCCATGGACGTAATACTTTGGAAAGACATCGTCGACTCGTGTTGTTGTATTGTAATCGTCATCACTTTCGACAGAACAGCAAGGAAAATGCAAATTTATTATTCCTCGTGGTCCTAACGTGGCACCCCATCCATCATGTGTTCCCCTTCCTGCTTTCAACGTACACAAACGATCTCACCACTATGTAGAGACTCCTATATCCCAGCACAAAAAATGGCTTGTGAATGAATGGGGTATTATGACCGATTCTTATCGAATTTACCTGCTGAATTACCGATGCCACCGGCGTGGAAGTACCGTCTGCCTTTCTTTGTTCTTTCTGCAGACGAGACTTTCAGCGGCAAAAAGACATTTTACACTGATCGCCATAGTGCCCTGACAACTAAACCTTGCAAAGTGGCCTACATACCGTCAAATACGGAAAGACTCATACTCAATTACACTGCTCTTCCACTGAGGTCAGGAGCTTGAATATTAGAGAGTGAATCCAATCTCCCACCTAGCAATATATCACCTCCTACTGTGTCAATGTAGTAAACATACAATTTGTATCCTAGGCCTTACAAAATCAGCCCTCTTACATCATTCATACATATACCACCAAGACAGAGAGCACCCTATATACCCCTCGCAGCACTAGATATTTCCCAGCAAGGCCAGCGGTCATCCACTCTCGACAGGTGGCCAGAGCGCCCTCAGCAGACCGAAGTCACTCTACAAATTCAGGCTCGTTGCAACTCGGCACAAACGCGTTACTGTTTCTGGTCCGGACCTGCTTGCTTTTCTACACCCCTCTCCAGACTCTGGGGTTATAAGAACACCTGTGTTTTCTCACGGTTTTTCCGTAATATTATACCACTTTCGCGGTACTTCTCGACGTCAAGCACACAGCAGTATCCTACTGATCACTTGCGCAACATGATTCCGAAAATATAGGCTGGAAATTATTTCTCTACAAACCCAAAACTTAAGCGTGGTGGAGCGTGATCTAGACCACTGAGTAACTAGAAAAAAGCCAGTATAGCTTTCAACATGGATACTTGTGTGCACCTGTAGAACCAAGACCGCTTGTGACAGTAGCATACAGTAGCTGTCGCTATCAGGTTTTTTAACATCTGGCAGTTTGTAAGATGATTACGCTTCTCTTTCTAAGACACAGTGGTACCATTCACAAGAAAAACGTACGACACATGTTCACCCATCGCTGATTTTCTCTCAGTATCGTCTGCAACAATTTACTGGCGAAGTATTATATTTAGCAGCAGGGCGTGCGGGATCGGTTCGCCTTGAGCATCTGGCTTATAAATTATGTGTTTGTGTTCTGACATGTGCATAGGAAATGACTATGTCCATTCTTAAGGAAGGTATGGATTTGACGTGGAGTACTGTGATAGATAAGGGAAGAGTGTGTCAAGTCATAAGAATGGTGCTGATATTTTTATTTCCAGACCCACAGCTGTCAGCAGGGTGTATTTCCGATACTTCGCTCATTGTACAATGTCGTTCAATTGAGACTGGAATGGTAACACTTAGTTGTGAGTATAGCGATCAAATATATATTAGACCGATTTCGTAGGACGATTTTGTGTATGCGTGGTCTGTGGTGGGCACGATTCACATTTCCCGTTAACGGCAGGAGCCGTCCGAATGGAAAGGCCTGTTGGAATGGAGGAATGTAGCTGAGTTATCTGTGTCATCCTCTAGACGTCCAAACAGCGAACTAATACTTGTATGTGTTGGTTAGCTTTCGTGATCGCGTGGAAATTTCAGAATATAGAATATGGAGGTGTGTTTACGCTGGACTGTTATTCTCAACCATGTAAATTGTTACGTTGACTGCTTCTGCATGTATCGCGTCTTTATTTAGTTGAGAGAACAACGATTGTAGTGTGTGCATCTAGAAGATGAAAGACACATTTGTGGGTTCTCTAGACATGAGAAAAAGCTTAGTTGACTTTGTAAATTATAGGGATGATTTGGAATCTGTTATATCACCGACATCGGTGTTCGCGAGTGGAAATATCATTTCCCTTTGTTTATTTCGAGTTCTCCCGTAAAGGTCTTCGCAGACAGGATAAGTTTCTAGTCACTCAGTTGTCTAGAGCACGCTCCACCTCGCTAAAGTTTCGGGTTTGTAGAGGACTAATTTCCAGTCTATATCTTCGGAATTATGTTGCATGAGCGATCAGTAGGACACTGCTGTGTGCTTGACATCGAGAAGTACCCCGAAAACTGTATAATATTATGCCAAACCATGCTAAAATACATGTGTTCTTGAAATCCCAGAGTCGGGAGATGGGTGTAGAAAAGCAAGGAAGCAAGCTGGTCTGGACCAGAAACAGTAACGAGTTTGTGCTGAGGTGGAACAGGACGTTCTACTGGGTATTAGAGGTACCGGTGTGTACAGCAATCTGGACCATCACCACTGAAGATCTCACTGTATGGTGCTACAACATTCAATGTGTGGTTTTCATGAACAATGAATAGGGGTAAAATGATGTTTATGGTGATCTATGTTCCAATTTTCTGTACAGCTTCCTTAACTCTCGGAACAGTGGTGATACAAAACTTTTTTTGATGTGTGTATTTAGCCGAAAGATAAGCAATGCGGCGAACTTCAAGATTATTTTACGGGGAGTTAGCCTAAGGAAGACTGAAGAAGGAAGGAAGATAGGATTTAACGTCGTGTCGACATTGAGGTCATTAGAGACGGAGCTCATGCTCGGATGGCGTCAAAGGTGGCGAAGGAAATCGGCTGTGCCCTTTCAAAGGAAACATCCTGGATTTGCGTAGAGCGATTTAGGGAAATCACGGAAAACCTAAATCTGGATGGCCGGAAGCGGGTTTGAACCGTCGTTCTCCCGCATACGAGTCAAGTTTGCTAACCACTGCGCCATCTCGCTCGTAAGCCTGAGGAGGAATAAAATATTAAAAAATTTTACACGATACTTGCTTACAATCATCTTGCTCTGCAACATTATTAAGTAATTTTCTAATTTTTTCCTGCAAAGAGAGATGGTGTTGTGATTAAGGCACTGTAGTCACGTTCAGGAAGACTGTGGTTCAAGTCCTTGTCCTACCATCCCGTGTTGGGCTGTGTTCCGTCTCTAATTAGCTCAAAATCGACAATAAGGCGTAATATCACCTTTCTTCTTTCCTTCTAAGCTTTCAGCTTCAAGAAGCAAAATCACAGTTTGTGAATTGCAATCGATTACTGGTTCTGTGGTGCTTACATAGGATTGTCAGGATATGTTATATTTGCCGGATCATACAGCACAGAAAAAATGAGTTCTTGTATCGAAGTGACAGTGTTCTAATCGTTATCCACTGGCTCCTGTTTTTATGGTACTACTAACAACCTCGGCTTGAAATCAATTAGAGCACAATCCGCTGTCATTGCCAGAGGTTCCTTGAAGGAACTCTGTTTACGTCTACACACACCGTGTATCCAAAAACATCTGAGACTGATTTTATCCCTGGCGTGCAAGCGACAACAGTGTAGTAACAACGGAGTCAGATTGAACTAACAACTGTAAACAACAGTGTGCATTCGATCGGCTGTGAGCGGGCGGTGATATGTTGTGAACGGGGGATTTTCCGCGAATTGGCTTGGTTCAAATGGCTCTCAGCACTATTGGACTTGCCGGCCGCGGTGGTCGAGTGGCTCTAGGCGCTCAGTCCAGAACCGCGCGACTGCTACGGTCGCAGGTTCGAATCCTGCCTCGGGCATGGATGTGTGTGATGTCCTTAGGTTAGTTAGGTTTAAGTAGTTCTAAGTTCTAGGGGACTGATGACCACAGATGTTAAGTCCCATAGTGCTCAGAGCCATTTGAACTATTGGACTTAACATCTTAGGTCATCAGTACCCTAGAACTTACAACTACTTAAACCTAACTAACCTAAGGACATCACACACATCCATGCCCGAGGTAGGATTCGAACCTGCGACCGTAGTAGTCCCGCGGTTCCGGACTGCAGCGCCTAGAACCGCGCGGCCACCACGGCCGGCTTTCCGCGAATTCTCCTAACAAATAGGTCTTTCATTCGCTTGTCCTGCCCCTGATTTCATATGCTTGGGTCCCTCTTCGTATTGTTTTCTGTTGTTACTCTCAAATATTGCCTTAGGCTCAAGACGTTCAATACTCCTATTGAAATCCACTACCTTCGTGTTCTTTTTGTTTGTTATAAACATTTGTTGCAGTTGTCCACGTTTAAAGAAAACTGCCATTCTTGACACAAAATGGAAATTTTGTCTAAGTCGTACTGGATTACCTTACAGTTGTATAGTGACGATTGTCTTCTGCAGACAGCAACAGCATCAGCGAATAATCCAAGAATGCTGCCAGTCAAAAGTCATAAATTATTTATGTATACTGACAAAGTCAGGTGTGCTATTATTCTTCTTTCGGGAGCACTAATCATTTTTTTTCTCACTTCTGTTGATCATTCAGTGCTCGATATAGCGTACTCGATTTTATTAGCCAAAATTCATCGAGCCCGTTATATATTTTAAGACTTTCCGTATGATCGTATCTTAATAATCGGTCGACTATTTGGTGCAGAATGAAACGCCTTTTGGAAGTCTGGGTAGACGGAATTTATCCATGCACCTGTATCTACTTACTGCAACATATGGTGTGTGAAAGAAGTGAATTCGTGTTTCGTGCTACTCGTTTTTCTCCTGAATCCCTTACAGGTTGTTTAAGAGAAGTTTCTGTTCTTCCAGGAATATCATAATGTTCGAACTTAGGATGTGCCATAAAATCGCGCAGCAGATAAAGGTCGGGATACTCAGTTCTAATTCCATGAATCCACTGTTTCACATTCCTAATAAGCCAGAATTATCTGCCCTCTCTGACAGTGATACAGCGCAAACCTTCACTGAAGCCAAAAGAGTGGAAGATTATTTTGATGATATAATGCAGTATGTGCTGAAGGAATACACGAAGCCAAAGTGAGCGTCACAGAATGTCGCACTGGATCTAAAAAGCAAATGATCTAAGAGGGCTCTAACAGGCGAAGTCCACAGGGCAACTGGAGGCACTCCAGACCGAAAATGCTAGACTGTGAAGTGAACTGAGCAAGTAAGCCACGTGCTCCAACTCAACTCGGTGCACTGAGCAGCTACAGTCTGAGAACAGTACACTGCTCGAGAATCTGAAGAACCCTCTCCTCACATATGCGGCAACTGCTGCCGGTAATGGTAAAATCCCCAAAAACGAGGTAGCAGCAACAAAAATCACAAATAACAAAGCCAAACTGGCAAACACGATCTTTATCCGCTCAAATGACAATCTTGATACGAATTCAATCAAGGAGAAAGTTACCTCTACGATCAGTCCAAAGCGTGATAGAATCAGAGCGGTCTGAATGAGCAGAAACGTGGTAGTAATGAAGACAGAGTCACCATAGGATAAAAAGCAGTTGATGGAAAGAGTAAATCAAATTTCCAGCATGAGATATGAACTACTTAGGAAGAGATGAAGGCTGCTCATACTTCATGATGCGGCTAAGGATCTGCCCGACGAGGATCTGTTAGATGAAAGCTTTGAAATCATTCTATCAGAGATTACGTCTAAACAGGAGTTCATAACTCAAATAAAACTGTGTTTCAGAACAGAGTAGAAATCTGATCAGGTTGTAAATCATGTCCCTGAAGCGAGCCCACGACGTAGAAAAAATGGTTCAAATGGCTCTGAGCACTATGGGACTTAACATCTATGGTCATCAGTCCCCTAGAACTTAGAACTACTTAAACCTAACTAACCTAAGGACATCACACAGCACCCAGTCATAACGAGGCAGAGAAAACACGGCATAGAAATATCCTGTTAAGAAAGGAGAGAATCTATGTACAATTCCGAGCTCTTCGTGTAATATAATTCGTGACTGAACAACGATCTAATCTTGCGCAAGAAACCAAACGTGCTCTCACTGTGGCTCTGACGAACCTCAGAAGGATTGCCCAAAGAAAGGCGAAAAATCCATTTCCATCCCGTCCACACTAAGGAAGAAGGATTGCGGCAAACCAGGGGTGGCCTGTGCAACATATCAACTGCTGTTAGAAAGCGTCATTGCCAGAATCGATTATGGATGGTTTCACTGATACAATAAAAGCAATAGATGTACCTAACACAATGAGCAAGCTCCTTAAGTTTCAGCTCACAATGTGTAGTAAGGTCAAAAGAAAATCTCCATCAATAACATCCAGAAATTGGCGATGGGCTATAGAATGGCACAGGCAGTTCAGACTCTACATGCATATACGCTCACTTTTGCATCCAGCGAGTGACACTCACACCAGTAATTTACTACTGACCAATGACTTGATAGAAATTAATAGACTCTTATTAATTTGATTATGCTGACTATGTAGATAGGATGGTAAGCGATAACCTAACTGACAGAGTTGTTGGAAAAAAACTGGAAATAAAAAGATTTTTGTTGGGTCATTCTACGATGCCACCTAACATGAAGAATTGAGGAAACTGAACAACAGAATCTATGCCAATAAGCAGCGATCACAACGGATCTGAGGAGCTACCTGACGGAAAAAATCGTAGCACTAAAAAATACTTAATGCAGAGCAATGAAATTACGGGAACACATTTGTCTAGTTAACACATTTAAGTGATTAACATTGCGAGATCAACGTTAGATAAGCCATTGGACACGTGAAATACTGATACATTAATAACTGGTGTAACCGCTTGAAAGTTCAATACAAACGCGTATTCATTGTACTGTACAAGTGCCGGATGTCAGTTTGTAGGATGGAGTTCTACGCCTGTTGCACTTGGTTGGTCACTAAAGGGACGGCTAATGCTGGTTGTGGATGACGCTGGAGTTGTCGTCCGATGATGTCCCTTATGTGCACGACTGGAGACAGATCTGGTGATAACGCAGGAAAAGGTAACAAACTTGGAAATACGATCTTTAACTGCTCAAATGACAATCATGAGGTAAGGCAGTCGAGGAGAAAGTCACCTTTACAAACAATCCAAAACGTGACAGAATCAGAGCAGGTAGAACAACCAGCAACATGGTCTTAATGGAGATAGTCAGTCACAAGAGGATCAGAAGAAGTTGGTGGAGAAAGTAAACAAAATTCCAAACATGAAATGTGAAACTCTCAGAAGAGGACACTTCTGGTTCTAAGGATCTGCCTAAAGAGGATCTGTTAAATGAAATTATTGGACACAGTCGATTAGATGTTATATTTAAACAGTATATCATGACGGAAAAAAACTGCGTTTCAGATCAGGACGAAAGCTAAGCAGGTTGTAAACCATGTCCTTGAGGTGAGCCCACGACTTACAAATTCCTATAGAGATAGGATAGAATCTATGTACAATTCCGTGCTTTTCATGTAAAATACTTCGTTGCTGTGCAACGATGTTTTAAGTGCAGCATTTTGGGTCATTCCGCTAAATCCAGCACAAGAATCCAAACGCACTCTCACTGCGGCTCTGAAAGGTATCAGAAGAAAGAGTCTTCGAATGAAGTTGAAAAAGCCATCAGCATCGCGTGCACACTAAAGAAGAAGAATTGCGACAGACCAGGGCTGAACTGCTTAATATATGGTTCAAATGGCTCTGAGCACTATGGGACTTAGCACCAGTCCCCTAGAACTTAGAACTACTTAAACCTATCTAACCTAAGGACATCATACACATCCATGCCCGAGGCAGGATTCGAACCTACGACCGTAGCGGTCACGCGGTTCCAGACTGAAGCGCCTAGAACCGCACGGCCACACCGGCCGGCGCTTAATGTATCAAATAGATAGAGTCATGGTTTCACGAATACAATAAGAGCGAATGCTGTTCCTAACGCAATGAGTGAGAATCTTAATATTATCAGCGCACAAAGCTTAGTATGCTCGAAAGAAAAAATACGTCAATAAGAGCCAGAAATTGGCGACGGGCTGCAGACTGGCGCAGGCAGTTGACTCTGCACATGCATATATGCCCACATACACGTCCAGAGGATGACAATCACAACAGTCATTTAATGCAAACGGGTGACTTAATAAACACTTATCATTTTGATTATGCTGACTATGCATGGTGAGCAGTAATATAACTGACCGAGATGTTGGAAGAGAAATGAAAAGAAAAATTTTTCGTGGAGGTATTTTACAGTGCCAACTGACATCAAAAACTGATGAATCTGACAAACAGTACCTGTGCTAATAGGCAGTGAGCACAACAGCTCTGAGGTACGATATTCTCAAGAGTTAAATGGCAACCAAAATCATATCAGTCCTGAATCATTAAATCGGACTTCCCAATATACACCAGTAGGGAATTACTATGGTTCATCTAGGACGGCTAGTCATGTTAAACCAGTCCAATTTTGTAAGCGGGAAGGACATATAGGTGCAAAAATTCTGGATCGTAATAAAGAAAATATTTCTTGCCGGGCACTTACAGGAGTGGTACAAAAAGAAACATGAAAGTCGGTGGAGGATGACGTCGGTTAGATTCGTGAAGTTAAGAAAAATGATCTTGGAGGTTAATTCATGGAAAAATATGTGCAGAAAACTGACACCTGTATAAAGTTGGAACATCAGTCGATGTAACATTAAGCAGGCAAAGTGAGTCTTCTCTCGACCAAAATGGAGTGCAGTGCACAAAGAGAGAAATGCTGTACTAAAGAGACTTGTGGTCATAAATCGTCTGCAAACTGCTCTACTTTTCACCACTTGTGTGACACGCAGTATGGGAAATTTGATAACTTTTCCAGTTGCGGAAGAGGTAGATAGAATTTTTCTAAAATACAATAATATACCGACAGCAGTAGAGAACTTTGGTATTTTACTGCTGCAGGCGTTTACAAAGATTTTACAAAGGCCTCTGGTCACATAAATTTTGATGCTAAGTTTCCGTCCCTTAATTGCTTCGCAGATATGCGAGACCCATGACTATGAGTTTCACGCAGTTAAACTCTATAAGAAGTGCATTTGTCACGGCTGAGGCCCGTAAGGCGTGGGAAGAGCTCGTGACTGATATTGTGTGCTTGTAGGAGCCGTACACTAGCATTTATAACTAAACTAGCTGAGTAACCGGCATTGCCCGGGCATGTACTTATTCCGGTCTTCTGTCCTCTACCCGTCTCTCCCTGTTCGCCTCCTCTTTCCTTTCTACGTCCAGCTCCTCCTCTCCCCTCTCTCTATCCATCTCCCCCTCTTCCCTTTCTCTGCCCATTTCCTCCTCTCTTCTGTCTCTTCATCTTCTCCTCCCCCAACTTTCTGCCTCTCTCTTCCTCCCTCTGTTTCTGTCATTCTTCTCCTCCTCCCTATCTCTGTCATTTCCCCCTCCCCTATCTCTGTCCATCTCCTCCTCCTCCTCCTATCTGTGCCTATCTCCTCCTCCCCCCTTGCTGTCTCTCCATCTCCTCAACCTCCTTTCTCTCTCCACGTTATCACACTCACACCAATACGAGACTTCTGGTTCTTTCCCTACAGCATTTCTTCCCACTTTAACAAATGTGTACCAAATTTGACTGAAATCGTTTCAGGAATTTAGAATGAGCTTTTCATCCGTGTATCTACCCGCATACGCACATGTCAAATATATTTCACATATATTTAACAAATTTCACGCTTATTTGCACACATATTTCACTTGTATGTTCAGCGAAATTTGCCCGGCAGTTTCATTTTCACGCAGCACAACGTTTATGCTGTTTTATCACCTGAACGACGTGCTGTACAATGATATAATTTTGCAGGTACATCCCCTGATATATGTGCCTACTGTCTACGAAATTTGTTATGAATAGAGTTAGTAGCAAAGAAGTAGCCAATTAAAACGTCATGCATGATGCGGCAGTTTCTCACGCACTTCAGTCTTTACGACGTCATATCTCCTTGACTATGTGTCGTACACTGACATATTTTTCTAAATACATTCAGAGGCATATGTTGATACAGCCTGTGAAATGTGCTGTGAATGGTGGTAGTAATAATAAATATCGGGTGGGTAGGGCCCCACGTCGGGTAGACCGTTCGCCGGGTGCAAGTCTTTCGATTTGACGCCACTGCGGCGACTTACGCGTCGATGGAGATGAAATGATGACGTTTAGGGCAACACAACGCCCAGCCCCCATGTAGAGAAAATCTCCGACCCAGCCGGGAATCGAACCTCGGCCCTTAGGATTGACATTCTGCCGAGCTGACCACTTTTTTTCATTTTTTTCATGTTGTTCGTTGTTGATCGTTGTGTTTGGTCGTTGCGGACGTCACATAATATCCGTTCAAGTTCGTTGTGTATCCTTTCACTCAGTTTTTTGTTACAGAGGTCGACAAGGTATACCGATCAGGCTGAGCTACCGTGCCGGCAATCACTCAGCTACCGGGGACGGACAATGGAACCGGTAGCAAACAAGTAATAAAACGTCATGAATAATACGGCAGTTTTTGACGCATCTCTGTATTTGACGTCATATCTCTTTAACTATGCATCGTACAACGATATAATTTTGTATGTATATTCAGCGGCAGATGTGGATACTTTCGGCGAAAAGTGTTGTGAGTAGAATGAATACCAACGAAGTAATAAATTTAAACGTCATACATGAAGCGGCAATTTCCCCGCATCTCAGTGTTTATAATACTATACCTCCTGAACTATGTGTCGTACAATGATACAATTCTGTAGGTACGTTTAGTGGTATTACGTGAATACTGTCTGCGAAATGTGTCACTAATGCAGTTAAAAGTAAAGAAGTAAGAAATTAAAACGTCATGCTTCGTGTGGCAGTTTTACATCATGAACAACGAAAATGGAGTAAGCGATAAACATTTTTCTGTCATATTTTGTGGGGTCTTCAGTGAAAAAAAGTTTCGTTAATATTCTAAATTACGTGTACAGTTTATTGCGAGTCTCTAAGCGCTCTCATTCTCAAATAATGGATATCTCCAGTACGGGTATTCTGGCGTTGTGGCTACACCAAATTTTCGTCCCCAGTCCACCCTCTTTGATAGATGGGTAGGTCTTACCCCCACAGTGATTCTTCCCTGACACGTCTACCACGTTTGGTTGAAATCGGTCCAGTGGTTTAGGAGGAGATGTGGCGTATATATACATACTTACATACATATGTACATCCACTTCTATAATATGTATGATTGTGAAAGTACCAAATCAGTCATGATAGGGTTAAACAATCGTATACTAATAATAAACGTTCTCAGTTGTGAGATGAACACTGCACCGTTATTTAAGCTACTATCAGAGAACGTAATTGTATTATTACAAACATTTCCTTACGACATAGGTCCACATCTCGTCGACAAGGTAAAGCCCGCAGCACTCTACGGGCGGAGAAACCGTCTTATGATTACCGTCCATGCTAGTGCTTAGACAATTGTCAGACATTGTAGTGAAACTGATGAAAGTGGACAAAAACTCTTAGACGTTATTGCTGAACTAGACCTTTTAGTACTGAACAAACTTGGACAGCCATGTGCTTATGGGAATCGGACGGGAACCATTTGACGTATTGAAGGTACTGTAGTGAACAGATCAGCGGAGCACAAAATCTCTGACAGGTGTGTCCAGTATCACGGTAAAACAAACGACCGTTAGGCGATTGTGGTGGGAATAACGAACAATGGAAGACTTAAAGCGCGTTTGGAAGGGTAATATTCACGTACGCTAGACATTAAACGCATGGACTGGGATAAGATGGCAGGCACCGTGGAACCCTTCTCATTTGAGAAGGTTAGTGGTAGCATAGATCGGCGAGTGCATGTACTTTCCTGCAAAAATCAAAAAGCATTTGCGGCAATCTCTTCCAATTAGTTCGCAGAAGTGCATTTACTTAACTGCAGAAAGCAAAACGCATTTGCGGGAATTAATTTGTTCGCAGAAGTGTGTGTCACCAAAGGCTTGGAGACCTGAGCTGGAAAATCTTCAGAGAAATATGAAACCATGAATTACCTGCGAGAAACTGGACAAGAGGAGCGTAAGAAAAGGCCAGCTATGCTGGGTGATCAGAATTTTAAAAAAATTGGAAATTTGTGGTAAGGTCTTATGGGACCAAACTGCGGAGGTCATCGGTCCCTAAACTTACACACTACATAATCTAACTTAAACTAACTTACGCTAAGGACGACACACACACACCCATGGCCTCTTGGGGGGGAAGGGTAATGGTTCTGGCTTGTTTGTGGGGTCCTGTGGTTTGTGAGAGAAGTGTTTTATTTTTCTGGTTTATCTAGGATTAGGTAGGGGGTTTGTGAATTGTCATATTATTAGTGATCTGGGGTTTTTTATTCTGAATTCTCTTGGGTGGTAGTTACCAAGGGAATTTATCAGCACATTCGCGGATGGCCTGGCTCTGTCGTAAAACGCTTGGGCGAGGTTTTTGAATCTTGTTTTAAGTGCTTCTATATTGACGGCTGCGTGCCAGTCTGCAGTGGGGCCTAGCTCCTAGCTGTCTCCTCTCTCTCCCACGTTTTACTTTCCCCTCCTTGGGGAAGTGTATGGAGGAGTTTATAGCCTGTTGGGTTTTACTCCACACTGTATGTTGTGTGTGTGTGTGAGTTTCTTGGGTAGTTTTGACTGTCTGTGTATTGTGGTGGTGTTCTGGTGGTGTCTTATACTTGCCTGACGTTGGCGAGACGTAGGGTATTTTAAGGATTAAGGATTGCTATTAGGATTTGGGGATTTTTCTTTTCGACTTAGTCGTCAAAGATCGTCATAGGGCATTTGTGCTTATCACAGGACATGTCACACCGACCTATGGAGTGGATGCGGCTATTTCCATACCTGGAAGAGCTCTCGTAGAAAGCCCTTGCCAGATCTTGGAATCTTTCTTTGAGGAGGGGATTTCGGCAGCGGTGTGCAGATCGTAGATGGCGAAACCCATTGGTAGATGCAGTGCCCTCTTTGGGGTGCGGCTCTGAAGTCTCTGGAGTTTGTCCAGATGCTGCGTCGCAGCTTATCCCCAGACAGGGCACGCATATTCCATTACGGGGCGTATGAGTGCCTGGTAGACATTTACTTCTACAGAGCAGGGAAGGGAGCTGGTTAAGTTGAGGACTGGGTGTAGGATGGACATTCTGGCGCATACCTTCCTGTGGACCTCGTCTATGTGGGGTTTCCACGTTAGTCTCGAGTCCAAGGTTACCCCGGGATACTTGGTGGATCTACGCCAGGGGAGTCAGGATCCATGTAAGTGCTGGTGAAAGGGGGAGGGGGGGGGCGTTGTGGGGATCTTTTCAGGGTTGATGGTGATGCGCCAGCGACGGGCCTAGGTTTCTGTGTTATCTAAAACCCTTCGTAGCCTACGAATGACTAGGTCCTTATTCGCATTTCGAGTGTAAAAGGCTGTGTCGTCAGCATACTGTGCAGTGTGCACCAATGGGGTCGTGGGATTGTCTGCAGTGTACAGACTGTACAAAACGGGCCCCAGGACCGATCCCTGTCGCACCCCAGCACGAATACGCCTTTTGGTGGGGGTGGCTGTTTCTACCTTAACAGAGAAACAGAGATAGCTTTGGATTAGTCTGACTATGCTCCCGGGGAACCCCTGTGTGTATAACTTGTATAATAGCCTTTTATACCATACCGAGTGGAAGGTTTTGGCTACATCAACAGCACTATCCCGCAGTAGCCTCTGTGGTTGAAGCCCTCTGTGGCTGCTTCCACCAGTCTCATGATTTGTTGTGGGGCAGAGTGCCCCTGTCGGAATCCGAATTGGAAATCCGGCAGAAGTCGCTCGTTGGTGATGTAATCTCGTATGGGTATTAGCAGGAGGCGCTCATAGATCTTGCTGAGAGTTGACAAGAGGCTAATCGGCCTGTAGCGCTGCGGAAATAAAGGATCTCTCCCTGGTATGTGTATCGCGACCATTTCAGCGTGTTTCGAGTAAGCCGGGAACTCGTATGTACGAGTAATCTCGTTGAAGAGTTCGCGACGTGTTCGATAGCTGAGGGCGGAAGGTTTTTTACTATCTGGTTGGTAACACTGTCGTGTCCTGGCGCCTTTTTTGTAGGGAGGGACGTAATTACTTTTGCCACGTCTTCGAGACGAAAAGTGGGGCTTCGTCCTCTGGGTCCTCCTCAGCATTGAGGAAGACAGCCAGTTGACGACGGACTATCTCTTCATGTTCGTCATCCTGGGGTTCTGTCGCTTGAAACTGCTTCTCAAGGTGCAGGCGAGGGCGTTGGCCTTTTCAGCATGGCTGTAGGTCAGACCCCTCTAGCCGTGCAGTGGCGGCAACCTAGCGCGTCTTTTCGTAATTTGCTTGGTTGCTTGCCATAGTGTGTGATCGTCTACTTTGAGGGCTGTGAGGCGGTTTTGCCATTGCTGGTTTCTGTGCTCATTGAGCGCTACCTTCAGTTCTCTCTGAAGACGATTGAGCAGCCTCCTGGTGGCCTGATTTCTGCTGATCTTCCACTCTTTTGCCACTCTGTTCTTGTGTCGGATTTGGGCTAGCATATATTTCGGGAGTTGTACTCGCGGGAGCGGGCCATCCCTTTGTGGGGGAGTGGCATCTGTCTCCTCATTGTCGGTGTTATTTATGTCCGTCAGTCGGGCTTGATTCCTTGCGACGACGGTCCTATTGCGGCCTCTGACATTCCAACTGCGAGCGCCGACGCATCGATTGCGGCCGCCGACAATCCGTTTGCGGGCGCCGACCAGTCCGCGCCGTCCCAGGCGTCGCGCCGGCTGGTGGAAGATGCAGAAGGTGGAGTGTCCCAAGCGGCCTTCGTGGAAGGATATTGTGTCCGCTTGAGGCGTGACTCCTTGATGGAGCTAAGTAATGGTTTCCATGCCTTGCTGAGTTGAAAACCTGTGTCTCGGTTTATGAGATTGTCCGTTACGCGAATTTCAGTGGTCTACTTGAAGATGCTGTCCCAGTAGAAGCTGGTAGGGTCCAGAATCTTGATGCCTTCGTATTTCGCGTTGTGTCCAGTTTCCAAGCAGTGTTCTGCCATTGCCAATTTCTTGGGCTGGCCTAGGCGCGTGTCGCGTTGGTATTCTTTGCAGCGGCCTTCGACTGTTCGGATTGTTTGACCGATGTAGGATTTTCCGCAATTACATGGAATATTATATACGCCCGCTTTCGTGAGGCCAAATACGTCTTTCACTGTCCCCAGTAAGGCTCGTATCTTGGACGGTGGTCGGAAGACCGTGTCAATTTTGTGCTGTTTTAGCAGTCTCCCAATTTTTGACGTCACGTTGCCTTCATACGGTAGAAATGCAAGGACTGGTTCCTCATCTTTGGACTGTTCTTCGTCTGGGATTCTGCTGTGTTTCTGTCTTCTGAAGGCTGTCTGGATCTGTCGATTGCTGTACCCGTTCTTGCGGAACACATTTTCTAGGTGTTTGAGTTTTTTGTACAAATTTTGTTCGTTCGATATCGAGTATGCCCTGTGAACCAGTGTGTTGAGCATCCCGTTGAGTTGTGCAGGATCGTGGCAACTCAAGGCATGTAAATATAAGTCCGTATATGTAGGCTTGCGGTACACGCTATCGCCCAGTGTGTCATTTGATCTCCACTCTACAAGTACATCAAAAAAGGGTAGTTTCCCTTCCTTCTCGATTTCCACAGTGAACCGTATGTCGTCGTGGACGGAATTCAGGTGTTCTAGAAACGTCTGTAGATGATCAGGTCCATGGGGCCATGTGAAAAACGTGTCGTCCACGTATCGGAAAAAAAAATTATTTATGGAGAGTTTCGAAGACGAGGCACTACAAGCGGCCGAACAGAAACCTGTGTGTTGTGCAGTCATCAATGGTACATGAGTGGACCTTCGGCTCCGAAAGCCCATATAGATAATGCTTCGTTGAATGGTTTGCACACTGACTCTTGTTGATGGCCCGGCATTGAAATATATAGCAATTTTCGTAAGGGTTGCACTTCTGTCACACTGAACGATTTTCTTCAGTCGTTGGTCTCATTCTCACGGGATCTTTTTCCGGCTGCAGCGATGTCGGAGATTTGATGTTTTGCCGGATTCTTTATATTAACGGCACACTCGTGAAATAGTCGTACGGGAAAATCTCCATTTCATCACTACCTCGGAGATGCTGTGTTCCATCGCTAATGCGCCGACTATAGCACCACATTCAGACTCACTTAAATCTTGATAATCTGCCATTGTAGCAGCAATAACCGATCTAATAATTGCGCCAGACACTTGTTCTATATAGGCGTTGCCGACTGCATCTCCGTATTCCGCCCCTTTACGCATCCCTATACCAGTTTCTTTGTCGCCTTAGTGTTTGTGGCTGCAGACACGTGGTGTACTGGCGTCAGAGTTTTGCATAGCTGGCAGGAAACACAAGCAGGAAGCCATAGCTGCTAACACCCACATAACCATAGAAGCCTGATACGAGGGTCGGTCAAAAAGTAATGCCTCCCATTTTTTTTCTACTTAAAGAAATTAAGTTAAGTGAAAAATTTGAATTTGGCGCCATTCCTCAAACCTTCTTCTGCAATCCACTGCAGTAGTAACTTTCTGTGTCAACAGGTGGCAGCACAGCAGAAGTTTGTAAGATGGCCGACATCGATGTTCGTTTGAGACAGCGTTGTGTGATTGAATTCTTGAATGCAGAAGGTGAAACGCCCATACGCATTCATGAAAGACTGAAGAAGGTGTATGGTGTTGTGACAGTGGATGTCAGCACTGTTAGACGATGGGTTCGTCGTTCTAAGGAAGCTGAAGGGCAAACACCGTTGACTGACGAAAAGCGGAGCGGCAGGCCGGTGAGTGCAGTGACTCCACACAACATTCAGCAAGTTGATGACATCATTCGTGGTGACCGTCGGGTGACTGCAGATGAAGTGTGTCGCATTATTTCTCTTAGTAAAGGCAGTGTGATCACGATTATTAAACAATTGGGGTACTCAAAAGTTTGTGCACGGTGGGTTCCAAGAATGTTAACCGATCAGAATAAAGAGGCAAGGAAAACAATAGCCTCCCAACACTTGCAGCGCTTCCGTTTGGAGGGAGATGAGTTTCTGAAAAAAATTGTGACCGGGGACGAAACATGGGTGCATTTTTTTGAACCCGAATCAAAGAGGCAGTCAATGGAGTGGCGTCACACAAGCTCGCCGAGGAAGAAAAAATTCAAAACTGTGCGATCGGTAGGAAAAGTTATGGCAACAGTTTTCTGGGATACAGAGGGTGTGATTCTGGTTGATTTTTTGGAGCAGGGATGCACAATAAATTCTGTTCAATACGTCACAACCCTCAACAAACTTAAAGCACGTCTTCAGCGAGTTCGCCCAACAAAATCAATGGCAGATGTTCTTCTTTTGCATGACAATGCAAGACCACACACCAGTCGTCACACCTCTGACGAGATTGTCAAAATTGGATGGGAAGTTTTGCCTCATCCCCCATACAGCCCTGACCTGGCACCATCAGACTTCCATCTGTTCGGGCCACTAAAAGAAGCTCATCGTGGGATTCATTTTGAAGATGAGGAGGCCGTCAAAACATCCGTGCGTCAATGGCTTAGGAAGCAGAGCTGTGATTTTTACCGTGCTGGGATACATGCCCTTGTTCAAAGATGGACCAAAACTGTAGAGATGGGCGGAGATTACATTGAAAAATGACAAAATGATCCTCAATGTTGTGGTTTTCAACCTATGTAATTGTATTTAAATTTCCTGACAATTAAACGTAGAAAAAAAAATAGGAGGCATTACTTTTTGACTGACCCTCGTACATGAGCTGTACTGCCGCTGAGGGAAGGGTGTTGCAGCTCCTTGAGGTCAGCTGCTCTGTAGTTGCACCAACAACACTACGGGATCGACAGTGCCTAAACTGTGGTGCCTGACATGACTGAGGACGATGGCATGCACTTTCCCTGGACAATGGTCAGCAACATTGTAGTCCCTTCCCGGCTGGGTGAAAGTGACAGTGTAGTTGGGGAGTAACCCAGCCGTGGCTCCAACTCACATTCTACCCGGAAGGTAGCTGGCAACAGCAGGTAGTCACCCAGCAGATGACACAGCGGAGCAAGGGCACCAAATTGACTGCATGCAGAATTCAGCTCAGGTGGGAGCATGCAGGTATTGGCGGCAAAGTCCATAGCTGGTGGATGGCTGCATCATCTTGTGCTGCAAATGGTGCATGTCTCATAGTGATCAACTGGCATACACTATGTTGCATGGCATACCATGTGCACCTGGGTACTGCTGGATATAACAAACATCAGAGAATGAGGGTCTGATTTTTAGAAGTATATGAGCATATGGCAACCGGTTAGTTAGTATTTCTCCAATAGTAGCACTCCCAGCCTGGAACTTGCAGACAGGCTGGAGCGGCAGGGCATCGTCATTGGGAGGGAATGACTTCATTTTCTCCAGTTTTGCTGTTTAGTCAGCTCCTCCAGATGCCCCACCATAGCTGTATGATTTCACAACTTTGGCCTCAGGGGTGCTGGCTGGCGTCTTCCGCTTTGTCGGCATCCTGAATAACGACTCTTAACTCTGATTTCGCTTTCTTGCTCAATGGTGCCTGGACTTCTGGCTGATGACTGCCTCCCTCTCTGTGGCACCGTTCTGATGAGCGATGCAGGAACTGTGTATCACCCCAGAGGTGCTGTGGTCCAACATCTCTCCCTCCTTTGAGAAATGTGCACCGTCGATTCTGGCCTGTTTACATTTTTGGACAAAAGAATCTTGAAACACATTTCACAGGTTGACGGAAATATACAGTATTCTCCACTTTTCCTTACTCTGACTTAGTGTAAACCATAATCTAAATGTTACTTCCTTAGATTACTCCAGTGAAATTCTCTGAGTTTCATAAATAGACATGACTCCTTTAATACATCATTTACGAACTAGTGAAATAATACTATCAAATTCTCTCTTCTCATCAAATTTCTCAACAATCAATTAAAAACATCTGGTCCTACATAGTTAATTTCTCATGCTTGGTATTCATCCTCGTTTATCATCCTCTTAACTCGCTACTTTGGTACATCATCTGGAACTATGCCAAGGAAACAAAATTTTCCCTTACGTTTTCTCAGAAAACGCATCCTCAAAGCTACACTCATACGAAAAGTACATATTGTACCACCACACAGAAAATATTACTTGGTATGTCAGTACGCACACTCCCTTTGCTCTGCAGCATTCTGACATGCGAACTGAGCCTTAATGATTGTGTTTACAGCTTATTCAGTACTACCCTGATGACAGGAGTACCTTGTGACAATGTACCACTTGCAGCGGTCTCTATCATCCACAGCAATATCTCGCACAGTTTAACAATATGATGTGCTAGATCAATTTTTATGTGATGTTGTTTAAGAAATCCAGCGCCAGGATTGTGCAGTAACCCTCACGTACACGAGGCAACACTTCCATATTTTCTCGAATATGCACCGTTCCAATGCGAAAACTGAACAACCGTGAATCAAGTGATGTCACATAAATGTCCCCTACTCTGTGTAACCTATGATGTGGAGTGAGTCTCTTCCTACCCAAGAGGTCCAGACTCACTGTCGACACATGAGCTCTTCTGACCGATAAAAGCTTATGTTCTGTCCCATTTATTGAACCAACTAATCAGACCCTCCATCTCTTCATATATCTTTGTAGCACTGAATTTTAGTGGGAACGCCGTCTGACGGTTTCATAGTGAAAGGAGAGTCAGTGAAACAGCGAGAAAGCAGGAGAGCTTGGAGGCTCTTCCACCTATCACTCACTTAGTCTGCTAACTTTGATTCTAATCCTTACCCCTAACTGAACGTTCATCATCACTCTGTAACTTGCGTTCCAGTGCATGGGAATGAAGGACTTGACTGAACATTACATTTTCCTTGCCTAGCATGCGCCTTGCGGAAGAGTGATAACGCTGCTTTGGCGACGCAAACCATGGCGAGCAAATCAACACAGAGATCATTCAAGGGCCTGGCCACATTGCACGAGAAGCCGATGAAAGCTACTGACTCACCGCCGCACGGCTACGCAGTAATGCGCCGTACTGACCCAGAGTTGGGCACGAACATCAGCACACGACAAATGAACACACAGAATCGTGAGATGATTCATTCCTCCCTCCTTTCCCTTAATAAATGAATCCTGCCCACACCCAGTTAAATCGGCCCTGAGATTTGTAATTTGTGTAAAAAGGTCTGTAATAGAAACAAACACTTTATCTTTTAATCTTCTAATTAATCTGTTCCATTGGCATAACATTTTGCTGTTTGACTTCACTATACGATGGCAGTAGTTAGTAGTTAATTGTTGGCTCCCAGGGTAGGGCGATTTCATGTCAGAGGTGACAGTTTTGAGTTCACTACAATCTATAACAGTTTACCTGCGTGAAAAATAAAACACTTCGTTTCTCTTGCCTTCGCATCGCTATATCTATTTCCTCCAACTACATAGCTACCGTAATGACAGCAGCCATATCCTTTGTGTTTTCCTTCGTATACTCCTAGACATATCGGGTGGATGCCCCTCCAAAACACATCTAATGGCTTGTGTTCTGCCTTCTACAGTATATTTTTTTTCTGCCTACTTACTTTCAATTAACTCAGAAGTTTCAATATTCACTTTCCTAACCCTATCAAGCAACATCTCCACCAATTCATTCTGTTTTTCGAGTACTCCATTGAACTGCATCTGGATTAATCTGGTACTGTCCTGCTTGCAGTAGTGTTCAATTTGCCCTTTCTTACGCTGCTCAAATGTACTCCTTTTGTTCAAACTTCTCGTGGTTCATTACGTACTTTTTCGTCTCTCCTAACAAGCGTTATTTGGCCGTGTGTAACTATACGTTCTCTGCCCAGCCTCTCAGACCCGCAGCAGCTGCCAAGTTATCTATAAACGCTGACATATCACCCGTTGTCTTATCCAGAAATGGTATACTCATCAGCCAGAACTTTATGACACCCTGCCCTTTGTCACGGACAACAGCGACGACCCGTCGTGGTACGGAAGCAACGAGGCGTTGGTAAGTCGCTGGAGGGAACTGGCACGACAGCTTCACACAAGTCACTTAATTCCCGTAAATTCAGGGGAGGGGCCGATGAGCTCTGATGCCACATTTCGACACATCCCATGTGTTTTCGATCGGGTTCAGATCTGACGAGCTGGGGAGCCAGTATATCAACTGGAACTCTCCATTGTGTTCCTCAAACCACACCGTCACACTCTGACCTTGTGACATGGCACGTTATCTTGTTGAAAAATGCTGCTACCGTCAGGGAACATGATCGTCATGAAGGGGTGTAATTGGTACGCAACCAGGTTAAGATACTTCTTGACCGTCACAGTACCTTGCATGAGCTCCACAGGACCGGTTGGTGCCCATGCGAATGTTCTCCACAGAATAATGGAGCGGCTGCCAGCTTGTCTCCGGCCACATACAGGTGTCTAGGAGCTGTTCCCCTGGAAGACGACGGATGCGCTCCATCCCATCGGCAAGATGAAGAAGGTATCGGGATTCATCTGACCATGCAATGTTCCGCCACTGCGCCAACTTTCACTGCCAATGGCCATGTACCTATTTCAGTCGTAGTTGCCACTGGCACATGCATGTGTCGCCAGCTGGGGAGGCCCATCGTTAGGAGTGTTCGGTGCAATGTGTGTTTGGAGACACTTGTACTCTGCCCAGCATTAAAATCTGATGTTAGTTCCACCACAGTTCGCCGCCTGTCCTGTTTTACGAGTCTGCCCTACCTACGACGTCCGAAATCTGTAATGAGGGGTGGCAGCCCAATCCCTCGACGTCTTCATGTGGTCTCACCCTTGTTTCGTCACCTGTTGAAGACACTCACCATAACACTCCTCGAACACCTGACAAGTCGTACAGTTTCCGAAATACTCGTGCCGAGCCTCCGTGCCATCATAAAGTGCCCTCAGTCAAACGCATATCGATCGCACGCCTTCCTATTCTACACCGCGCTCACTGGTACTGCGTGCACTCTGCGCGTGTCTGAGTAGCAGTCATTCTTCGCCAGGTGACACTGCTATCCTCACTCACATGAGCTACCAGTTTCACCAAAGAATTAATCTGTTCCTGAGTCGTCATCGCTTTTGTTTCTGATCCTAGCATTTCTGAAAACTTTATCCACCAAAAAGTACAGTACACCGAAGAACACACAAGAGAATGCTAATAGCCACTACAGGCACTCAAACATAACAACCGAAAATGCTCCAAGTAATTAGGAGGAGTCTTCAGCTATTTCGTCTGAACACTAATGTGCCTATGCGCATACCTTCTACACATACTATATGTTACAGGTACTGATTCAGTTAAAAGCAACTCGTAGCCTGATAAATCACACCGCTTGCATCTCACTGGCCATAAATAGTCTTCTCTAGTGTTACCCTTGATCTCAGACAGTTTGCAGGTCCTTCTGTTGTCACAAACTGCACCTGCTGGTAGTCAGTTCTTCCTTCCATTTTTGTGCACAGGGACAGTAGTGGCCCGAAAACCAACGAGTTCACTCACCACACTCGTATTGTCGAAGCTGCAAACTGGAGGTGGTGATGACTTCGCTGCTGGAGCATTCCTCAATGAATAGTCGTTGCGGACATTGGGAATTTCTGATATGAAACTGTAGAGGTGTCAGAAAGCGATTCTTCCTCCTCAGATGGTGGTTATAGACATTGCCGCGATCACTTCTGACGCCATGTAGGTGTTGGGATTAACCCTTACAGTGATGGATGAATCAGCTGATGGAAAATGAGTATGCAGCACCTTCCTAGCTGGACATGGGCAGTGTGAGTGGTGGTGATGGGAATCACATGGCGAACATTCGGTAAAATCTCCCTGGGTATAAAAGTCGTTTATTCATGTCAAATACAAGGATGGAGCTGCAGCTGTAGCTGGCTTGAGTGATGTAGTGGCTGCAGTGTGCACCTTACCGGAGTCAGTATTTTTACTGCCTAACAACCAGTGCACATGGGTAGCCACAGCTGTTGATGTCCACAAAGTTATAGAGGCCTGATGCAACCATCATACCATTGACAAGGGATAATCATGGCAACTCCTCATCGTTCAGCTGTTCGCCAGTCACACAGACAACAGCCCAGATAGGTGACGTATAAACCATGATGCCCAGAATGACCAAAGATGATGGTGTGCACCACCCCTAGATGATAGCATGCAAAAGTGTAGCCCCATATAGCTTGGATGACAGTGACAGTGTATCTGGCCAGCACGCTAGCCCAGGCTCGTACTCCAGACCCACCAGGGAGGTGGCCGACAATAGCAAGTAATCACCCAGCAGGTGACACAGCGGAGTTAGCTGACTGCATGTAGGCCTCAGATCAGACAAGTGGCTACAGCTACCGTCAGAGAAGCCTGTGGATGACAGCTGACTGTGTGATCTTGTGCTGTAAGAGGTTGCTGCCTCATAGTCATGAGCTGGCTTCAACTGTACTGCAAAGCATATCATAAGCACCTCGATATTGTAGTGCATAATGAACGTCTGAGAATGAGAGTCTGATTTATGGGGGCATATATGTGGGACTGTTAGTTGGTATTTCTCAGTGGCAGCACTGTCACCTTGGAACTCATGCCAGGCTGGAGCGACAGGGCACTGCCATTGGATGCTAGTCACTCAATTTTCCCTTAATTCCTTGTTTAGTTAGTCCTACCTGGAGCCCAACTGGAGCTGCAAAATTTCACAGTTTTGGTTTCAGGAGCTTTGTCAGTGTTGTGAGTAAGTGCTGTTGCACTCTGATTATGCTTCTACCACAATGATGCCTTGACTTCAGGCTGACAACCACGTCCTTCTCTATGAGATCGTTCTGCTGTTCGATGCTGGAACAGTTCGTCACCCTGACAGAGCTGTGGTACAACAGATCACTCACTAGTATCTCCATGTGGGAATTGTTGTAGGTTTCATGCATAACTGTTCTTACTGATGTATGACTCGGCCGCACGCACCCATGGCTCCTGCAGTGTTGGAGTTCAGTGTGTTCGTCACCACAGACATGAAAACGAACTTCTCCTTCTCCATGACAACGCAAGGCTTCACACAAGTCTGCGCACCAGAGAGGGGCCCACAAAACTTCATTTGACTGTTGTTGCTCTTCATCCATCCTACATCCCAGATCCACGACTTCCATCTGTGTGGCCCAATGAAGGATGCACTGCATAGGCAGCAGTACGTGGATGATGTGGAGGCTACTGATACACTAAGACATTGGCTCGAACGTCGACCAATTGTGTGGTACCTTACGGGCATACAGGTGCTCCCAATAAGGTGGTGTAAGGCTGTCGCATTGAAAGGAGATTATTTTAAAAAAACAGGGTTTTGTAGCCCAAAGAGCGGGGAATAATATGGTGTGTTGGAATGCTGAATAAAACCAACCAGTTTTCATAAAAAAAGTGTTATGTTACTTATAGAACACCAGTCATATTTTCTGAATATTCTGTATCATAGAGTGAGTGGAACAATTTCAGTTTTTTGAAATATTCCCCAAATAGTTCCATCTGCATCTGCATCTACGTCTACACAGATACTCCGCAAGCTGCCGTGCGGTGCGTGACGGAGGGTACACTATACCACTACTAGTTATTTTCTTTCCTGTTCCACTAGCAAATAGAGAAATGGAAAAATGAATATCTATATACCTCCGTACGAAGCCTAATTTCTCGTTTCTTATCGATCCTAAGGCTCATGCGTATTTATATACAGAGCAATGTGTGATGTCGTTTAGCTTTAACTAGAACTCTTCAACATTGAATAAATATTATGGAGAGTGTTGCCGCGAATTTCTCGCAGCAGTGTTCAAATTGTCTCAACCCCGCTGGATAGTCGTGTTTGTGAAAAGTGCCGCTTGTGGGAAGGGACGTGTGCAGATACCGGGTCGAATGCGATCGGCAGATTAACAACGAAGGTTGGTGTGCCAGACATCCTGGATGTGGTTTTAGGCGGTTTTCCATTTCCCCCTAGATGAATACTCGGCTAGTACTCAAGTCCGGTCTCAGTTAAACGATTGTGCAACAGTTTGTTCACTTTCACACACAAACAGCTGGCATATATCGGGTGATCAAAAGGTCAGCATAAATTTGAAAACTTAATAAATCACGGATAGAGAGGTACAAATTGACACACATGCTTGGAATGACATGGGGTTTTATTAGAACCAAAGAAAGACAAAAGTTCAAAAAATGTCCGACAGATGGCGCTTCATCTGACCAGAATAGCAATAATTAGCATAACAAAGTAAGACAAAGCAGAGATGATGGTCTTTACAGGAAATGCTCAATATGTCCACCATCATTCCTCAACAATAGCTCTAGTCGAGGAATAATGTTGTAAACACCACTGTAAAGCATGTCCGGAGTTATGGTGAGGCATTGGCGTCGGATGTTGTCTTTCAGCATCCCTAGAGATGTCGGTCGATCACGATACACTTGCGACTTCAGGTAACTCCAAAGCCAATAATCACACGGACTGAGGTCTGGGGACCTGGGAGGCCAAGCATGACGGAAGTGGCGGCTGAGCACACGATCATCACCAAACGACGTGCGCAAGAGATCTTCCAAGCGTCTAGGAATATGGGGTGTTTTTTTGGTTCTAATAAAACCCCATGTCATTCTAGGAATGTGTGTAAATTTTTACCTCTCTATCTACATTATTCAGTGGTTTATTAAGTTTTCAAATTTATACTGACTTTTTGATCACCCGGTACATATTCTACCCCGGGGGAGGGGGGGGGGGTAATGGGGTGGCGACAGGAAGGGTATCCAGCCACCCCTTGAATTAGCGATGTCAAATTAGTTACTAACCACGCCAATTCTGTGCCGATGAGGGACAAAGGCACAAGAAAAGGAAGAAGAAATAGAAGGAGGAGTGTTTAGAACGTCATCCATCTCTCCAGATTTAGGTTTTCCGTGGTTTCTTTAAATCTATCAATGTGATATCCGCGGCGGTCCCTTTTAAATGACAATCGAGGATTTCCGTATCGTCTTCGACCCATCCAAACTTGTCTCTAACAACCTCGTCGTCGAGAGATTGTTACATGTTAACGTTTCTTTTCTTTTGCAACAAATGTTCTTAGTTCGTATTTTTAGTAGGCCTTTTTTCAGTTCAGTCAAACAAAGAGACTCTTCGGGATTTCTTGGTGAACGTAAATAAATGTAACATATTACGCAATCATAGAAACAGATATCCACTACTGTACGACCTTAACTGGAATGACCATATAAAACAGATAGTGGGAAAAGCAAACACCAGACTCAGATTCATGGGAAGAATCTTAAGGAAATGTAACTCATCCAAAAAAGAAGTGGCTTATAAGGCGCTTGTTCGCCCGATTCTGGAGTATTGTTCATCTATCTGGGATCCCTATCAGATAGGACTGATAGAGGAGATACAGAAGATCCAACGAAGAGCGGAGCGTTTCGTCACGGGGACGTTTAGCTGGCAAGAGAGCGTTACTGAGATGCTAAGCAAATTCGACTGGCAGACGTTACAAGAGAATCGTTGTGCATCACGGAGGGATTTACTATTGAAATTTCGGGACAGCGCTTTTAAGGAAGTGTCGGACAACAAATTACTTCCCTCAATATACATCTCGCGTATTAACCAATAGGAGAAAATTCGAGAAATTAGACCCATTACAGAGGCTTAGCGACTCTCATTCTTCCCACGCACTATTAGCGAGTGGAAAAGGGTTGGAGGGATCAGATAGTGGTACCGAAAGTATCCTCCAGCACACACCATTAGGTGGCTTGCGGAGTATGATGTAGATGAACTTCTGACTTTTGGGTTGATTGTTGCTATAATAGCACCACGGTAGCTATTCCGAGGGCCTCTGGTGAAATTGCTGAAATGATCGGGCCTATTTATAGCCAGAAAGTCTAAATTATTTCTCTCAGAATTGGGCTGTCAGACCAGTTGTCTGAAGTCGTGTAATAAAGCATCGAGTATGCAAGACAACCTGCAGAGAATCGATGACTGCCAGTTGACCCTGAATGTAAATAAATACAGGGGGATTCGGCTGCCCCTACCGATAGGTCTTATCCAACACGCAATGCCATCAGAAACCATTCCTGAAATTTTCACATTGTCTCGCTCGCTGTACGCAAACTATCAGTCCTACAAAACAGATGGACGGGATTTTTATGTAGGAAATTCAATGCAGTTAAATTTTCCACTCGATATGTTTTCGACGGAGACCAATGTTTTCGAGTTATTCAAGAAAAACGCGTTTGAAGGTCACTTTTGTACATTTTATTGAATAATTCGAGAGCTACGGCCTCTAGCGCAAACTTATCCTGTACAAAAGTTAACAACATTAAATTTCTTACTAAAAGGTAGCACTAATAGTTTGTGGTAACGAGTGAGAGAATATGAAAATCTGGCATGTGGTATTGGACGGCGTTGTGGGTTGCACAAAGTCCATGGGTAGGGGCAGCTGGATTACTGTGTATAATGTATTGTGCATCAATAGACGAAGAGATCCATTACAGTTCAATTACGTAACTGTCGATCAATAACTGGATATAACAGCAAACATAAGTTGGAAGAAATTTAAGGAAATGCAACTAATCCACGAATGGTGTGCCTTAATACATTTTTGTAAGATCGTTGCTTGAGTAATGTTCATCAATCTGGGAAGTTTATCAGACTGGATTATTAGAAGTGACTGAGAATATTCAACGAAGATCAGCACGTTTCGTCACGGAATCGTTTGGCAAGCGCGGAAGCGTCACGGAGATGCTGAGCAAATTGCACTGACAGACTCTACAATACGGAGACTCATAGCGTCGAAATTCCAAGACTGTAAGTTCTACAAAGAGTTGGCTAACATATTACTTTCTCCCATATATATTTCGTGAAATGACCAAGACAAAAAATTAGAGAAATTAAAGTTCATACGCAGATTTGTCAGCAGTCGTTCTGCCAACATAGCATTCCTGAATGGGGTAGGTATTGTGGTATCAGAAGTACTCTTCACTATGCACCGTAAACTAGCTTGCGGAGTATAGATGTAGACGTTCATGTCGATGTGCAGGTTGTTTCACAAAGTTCTGACGATTTTAAATTTGAATAACATTCAATCTAATCGCGAAACAAAGTTAAACATTTTACACAAGCTACAATATTCAATCAAATTTACTTATGAAATACTATATCGGACAAATGACGACCATTCGCAGTTCCAGAACACTCGAGCTGTTTCGCCCAGTTTTCAACACATCTTTCGTAAGTACTGGAGGAATCCTGGAAATTTCATAGTGCATTCAATCTTGTAACTCTTGTGAGTTTCTCAGCCCGTCGGGGTGCACTCTCGTCTTTCAGTAACCCCATAAGTAAAAGTCTGGCATGATTAAATCGGACGAGCGAGGCGGCTAACACACATACCCATGCCCAAGGGAGGAATCGAACCTCCGACGGAGGGAGCCGTGTGAACCGTAGCAAGGCGCCTCTGACCGCACGGCTACCACGCGTGGCCCAGTGCACCATGAAAGTCAATGAACAAATTCAGAGCAAACCAGCGACTGTTTCTAAGTAACCACACAGCCTTTTAAGGTTCTTTCCAATTGTTACAGCTCCCATTCGGCTAATTTCACTCTCTCACACATGCAGGATTTTGCATAAACTGGCGAACCCTGTCCATAACAGAATTAAATAAGAGATTCTGGGATGCAGTCATAAATTTAACCTTTTTTCGTTTTTGATGAACATTTAGAAATTTGGTATTCTCTGGAAAGATTGCTCGTTAAATAACTAACATCTGTACTAGGTACCACGTAGCAAAGTCATGACAGAGTTGATGATGATTCAGGAGAGGAGCAGTTCATCTTTCCCAAGGATCAGTCAAGTCTGAACTATGGCGATAACGAAATAATTAGCACAGATGGCATTCGAGTAGATAATGAATTGAAGAGTGCGAGTGGTAGTAATAACGAGGAAGAAGACAAGGTCGCTTTACACGTAGAATCCGTTGTAATAATTAGAAATTACGCGGTGGAAGATATTGATAGGCCAGAAAGGGGCAGATGAAATAATAAAAGAAATAAAGGAGGCAAGGAAAGTAGCGAAAGCCGAAGCAGAAAAGACCAGAATAATAACAGAGAAGGAAGTAGTACAGGATAACAGTGGTCACTGATTGTGCTGAGCATCTTCTGATACAGCAGGCTGGAACGGAACTTGAACCCGCAGTCATTACAGACCAGCTGATGGCTGAAGGTGAGGTACCTGCATGTCAGATGGTAAATCGCCAGCCAATGTCTGTGAGTTATTGGGTGTTACCAATGATCAAGGGAAGAACGTAGCTGACTCTGCTGGGAAAACCTTGTGTGGAGAAACAGTTGTGGAAGTTGGATCCAGTGTGGAAATATTAAAGATAAACGTTGAAGATTACTTGTGTGTCGATGTGATTATGAGAGAACCGAAAGGTACACAGGAGAGTGCACGTTGCGGCCTGACAGAAGTGACATAGGATAATACAATGCAGTTGTAAGAGGGCTAACAGACGTAGTAGTAGTCTTGTATGGAGGGAGTTATTTATATCCAGACGCGCCAGTAATCCGTACCAGTGATTTGCATAATAAGGAGCGTATGACGGTCGGAAGAGGCTTAGTCAGCGGCAGATTCCGAGTATGTTTGGTGTATCTGTCTGTGGCATCGTAGCTCCCAAACGAAAGGTCCGATTGTAATGCAATTATTTTATTTGAAAGCTGGCTTAATCGGGATGGTTCTTAGCTACGTTCCACCAAAGTCTGTTCAGCCGGCAGAGCCCTTTCAAGGGAACCATCCCGACATTTGCCTGCAGCCGTTTAGGAAAATCACGGAAAACTTAAATCAGGGTGGCCGCACGCAGGTTTGAACCGTCGTCCTCACGAATGCAAGTAGTGTGCTAACCACTGCGTCACTTCGCTCGGTGTGAGGTTAGATTGAACACTTACAGTGCGTAGCATTGGCCCACGGTATACGATTAAGATAGAGTCTATGAGTGTATGAAGCAGCGTAGTGTCTAGAATTACAGATAAATCAGGCATAATAAAAGGGGAACCATCTCTGAGAATGCCGATGTCTTAAAATAAGTAGTAATTTATGGCTGAGAACATGATATGTAAGTTTGCTGGGCCGAATCGACGTCCGAAAAGAATAGTAATGAAACAAGGATATCATAGGTATGTGAGTATCCAGTTGTAGTGATGTTAGGGATGAGTTGTGAGACTAGGAATGTACCGCGTGTCGTGTTGACTATTATACGTGGAAAGGATGCCTGCTGGTCCATGATATTTGGTATTCATCTTTTGAAGGTCTGTTGGGGATGTCCTTAATTCACAGGTGGTGTTTGAGTAGGTGCTTATATGTATTTCGTCCGTGCCAATGGAGAGTTTTCGGACGACAAGTTATGGTGTCTTTTGAGCAGAGGTACTGACCCAAGTTGCGGTTGGACGTTGTTTCACCATAAAGAGAGCGTATTTTATGGTAGTTTCTCGTCAGGGTACGACTGAACAAAATGATAGTTCGATGGGGACAATTTCTAACATTTTTTGTCATAGCACGAAATGTGCATGTTACTCTAAGGTAAGCAAGATTTCCTGCTTTATAAGGAATGAATAGGACGACCAAATATCAAAGGATTACGAGTTATATCAGGGCATTAAACCTGACCTGGACGATATTGTAGTAATATTTTTTGTGTATTAGTTTACCTAGAAATGCTGCAGATTGGAGATGAATGGGAGAAAAGAGATAAAGTTAGGACAGAGCGATCACAGACACGAAGAACACACGCAAAGTTAACTTGAATATAACGGAGAACATGATTAAAAAAACAGCGTGCGTACACTAACGAGAAGATAAGTAACTATTAAGATTTACATGAGAACATCGTGAGCATTACTGCGTAACTTCGCCTGTGATTGGGCAATTCGCAGTTTAATGGCATAATCTGTGCTGTGTTTTATATGAGATACTGTTCACAGGTGGAGAATACGACGCCCGTCATTACTTCACAAGGAAAATCAATGTGGCCAAAGAAATAACTAGAACAGTCCAAGGAAAATGAAATTGTATCGAGTCCTGAATTAGGCACAGAACAAGGAGGCATGGAAGAGTAATCAACGAAGGGACGAAAGGCAAGAACCACGGCTTGACTATGCAAATTACTGGTGACAGTTTTCTTTTTTATCGATATTAACTTTTTATTTTCTTGGAGGGAGTTAAGCAATTGGGGCACTGCGACCATGCAACTAATTATAATTTGTTAATCCCATGGGATGACATGAGTAGAGCAAAATGGAAACAGGACTAATCAAATAACCATAACAGACTGATCAATAAATAAATATTGATGTACGTATGCCAATACATATACAATATGTGACAGAAAATAAAAGAAAATGTGGTATTAGCGAGAACTGTCATGAAAACTGCCTAATTACTAATTTCTTTGACCGAGTAGTTTAATTGCTGCAAGTAAGCAAAAGAAAAGTTAATCCTTTGAAGAGTTCTATAGGAGATAATCTCACGACCTGTTAGCAATAGTTTTAGCCTGTTGAAGGTCTTCTGTTGGATGGCTAGTAGATATGGGTACAAGATTTGCTTTCAGACATGGCGATGTGGTAGTTAAGGAGACGGAAACGACTTTACGTATGACCTGCGGTTGTTGCCTGGGTAAATGTTGAAGTGTGTATCGTTTCACCAGCAGGTGAAGTTACTGAGGTGGACCTGGACGAATCACTGAGAAGATTGGTGGGCTGGGTAGAGGGAAAGAATAGCTGTGTTGTCGACATACTGGAGCAGATGGAGTGGAAACAGGTGGCTGATGCATATCCACTATGTAGAGGGCATAGCCTAGAAGCGAGAGGATAGGTACAATCCTTGGAATACTTATCCAGTCAGATGGAAGGTCCGGGATTGCGTATCGCTGATAGCACCATAAGGATGGTTGCGTCTGAGAAAAGAAACTATGAGACTGATATAATTGATTGGAAAATCATAAGCCGTGTAGTACTGACCTCGTCCTTAAGTAGGCGTGGCACACGCTATGGAATTACAGCCGGTACCATGAGTAGGTAAGGAAGAGGTCAGTATCCACACTGTATTATTTTAACATTTCACAATAACGATCGGAAGTTCGTGGACATATGAGAAATGGAAGTCCACGAAGATTGAGTTAGTCATATCATCATAAGACACGCAGTCACACATCAAAAAAGCATTACCTGACATTAAATTTGTAATTTCTGCAAGTGTAAGAAAATATGTTTAACCACTGGGTCAGCTTACTTTTGTAACTAAAACACTTGTACGCTCAACAAGCACTGCTACAGTGTTAGATATACACATATTTATTTCGATGCCGTGTTTCATGCGTTCTGTGCAGCTAGCAAACCACGTAGGAATGTTTGTTCCCTGTAGTGTTTCAGTTGTGATAACATGAAAACCACCAGAAACTGCCATCGAAGTAAGCTGAAGCGTGATTTAAAATGTTTCTTACACATCTAAATATTGGAAATTTCGAGTGAAATAATTTTTTACGTAATGCCAGTACACTTTCGCAAAAATTTGAGCAAAGGCGCGCGTCAAAAAAGAAGTAAAAATCGTTGTATGATGCACACTCTAAACGAGTCCCTTGTCAGCAATTCGCGATGTAAAACGCAATCGAACGTCTATACACAGTAGAACAAGTGGCACTTTCATTGCAATGATAATTTTATTGAATTTTCCGCATGTAAGAGATAAAATCTGATCGTTTATCTTATCATCTGCAGCGAAACATGTTATCAGCTTTTACCCTCAAACACGCTTCGTTTCTCCAGCGCCTCTATTTAAATATGATAAAATCCTGGAAAACTGACCTGTGGACTGATAAAATTCACAAAAATTCGAACGGGGCACTGCAGACGAACAATGGAGTTTGTCATAAAAGTTTTTGGTAGTTTTGCCTTTCTAATGACAGACAAAACAAATAAAAAATTACTCGATACATTTTAATGAGTGTCCATTAGCGTATTCAGTAACACATGTTTTGAAAATACCATTTATGATCGTATTTGCTTAAAAAATGTATGCGGGTCTCCCACCTTAAGAAAGTACCATTTCCTTTCTTTCACTTTTTCGATGCCTGTTTCGACTTACACCATACTAGTGTGTATCCTATTGTTTAACTAAAAAAATGAGTAATACCGGAGAAACAAATAGATACAGGTGGGGCAGGTGGGGTTACAACAAAGTTGCCGCTTATTGCACTGTTTGGAGATCTTCGGACGCATTTTCAGCTTTATCTTGCAAAATGCAGAATTAACCTTGTTTGACCAGCATGACATATATTCTTGTGCCACGCTTGAGTACATTTGGAATCTGTCGGCGTATACTGGTTGTCGAAGGCCGTATTGCATATGCAGATGGGATTCAGCAACAAGACGACAACGACTGATCGTCGTGTTTCTTATTCAGCGTCTCCTGTCACGTAAGGCCGATTCTCCATTTATATTTGTATGTCAGCTTTGATACAGCGTCTTGCTGACCGAGGCGCTTTGAAACATACCTTCTAGGACGGTTACTCCACAGTAGTTATTTCTTTTGCTGTGTAACATGTGAAGCCTATGGTATGACCAAGTGACATTTTTGGACTAACAAGGATACAAAAATTGTGATCTATCTATTCTTTTTTGATAATATGCTAACGTTACGGGAAGTATAGCACTTTTATCAAGCTTTTTTTTAAATTTCGTAATGACATACGATTGCATTTGTTAAAGATCACTTAAATTGTCTTCTGCCAATATTGTGTTGCAGACAGTTGAGATCAAGCTAGTCTATACTTTCCCATTACTTGCTTTGTAGTTCATAGACTTGGGTTCCGGTAGCATATTAGCTAACTAATCATTATTTTTTTGTGCATTGTGTAAACCACTGATTCTCTTCCACCAACAGTTGTGCGACCTTCCCCATTGGCCAATCCCAGCTGTGTCATCCATCTGTAAACAGTGACGTGTGGGTAGCGCAGTGTCTTGTCAGTCGTTAAAGGCGGCTTTCCAGTCAAGAGCCGTTACTGTTCCTTCAAGTAGCTACTTAGCTGAAAGTGAGTGCACCACGTTCCAATACTCTCGCTGTAATATCACACTTTGTTATGGAAATAACTGTGTCCGAGACTGTGCTGTCTATAGGTACCAAAGACGTTACTCCTTGCATAAGAAAAGCGAACATTATCTCTGATTTTTATTATCTCTGTTTCTGAATGTAATTTTAATGACTCCGATTTTGTTCTTGGTCTGTTAAAGGCGAAAGAAACTTATAATTGTGAATATTATATATTACTACTCAACAGTAAGGGTAAAAGGTGTGTTCACGGAGGAAATAAACGAGTGCTCATCTCTGATAAACAATTAGGTGAGACTCGAACGTAAATATTATCCTTTCTAGTCGTTCTAATTACTGTAGAAAGTTTCAGCTACACTACATCGACGTGGAGGGGCGCAGGGGAGATTGGCGAACGAACCTACAAATAAACAAGGCGACTTTCAACGGACTCAAGAGGACGCAACAAGAAATCTGCCACATCTCTTTACCAACATACACTACTCGACATTAAAATTGCTACACCAAGAAGAAATGCAGATGATAAACGGGTATTCATTGGACAAATATATTATACTAGAACTGACATGTGATTACATTTTCACGCAATTTCGGTGCATAGATCCTGAGAAATCAGTACCCAGAACAACCACCTCTGGCCGTAATAACGGCCTTGATACGCCTGGCCATTGAGTCAAACAGAGTTTGGATGGCGTGTACAGGTACAGCTGCCCATGCAGCTTCGACACGATACCATAGTTCATCAAGAGTAGTGACTGGCGTATTGTGACGAGCCAGTTGCTCGGCCACCATTCACTAGACGTTTGCAATTGGTGAGAGATCTGGAGAATGTGCTGGCCAGGGCACCAGTCGAACATTTTCTGTATCCAGAAAGGCCCGTACAGGACCTGCAACAGGTGGTCGTGCGTTATCCTGCTGAAATGTTGGGTTTCGCAGGGATCAAATGAAGGGTAGAGCCACGGGTCGTAACACATCTGAAATGTAACGTCCACTGTTCAAATTGCCGTCAATGCGAGCAAGAGGTGACCGAGACGTGTAACCAATGGCACCCCATACCATCACGCCAGGTGTTACGGCAGAATGGCGATGACGAATACACGCTTCCAATGTGCGTTCACCGTGATGTCGCCAAACACGGATACGGCCGTCATGATGCTGTAAACAGAACCTGGATTCATCCGAAAAAATGACATTTTGCCATTCGTGCACCCATGTTCGTTGTTGAGTACACCATCGCAGGCGCTCCTGTCTGTGATGTAGCGGCAAAGGTAACCGCAGCCATGGTCTCCGAGCTAATAGTCCATGGTGCTGCAAACGTCGTCGCACCGTTCGTGCACGTGGTTGTTGTATTGCAAACGTCCCCATCTGTTGACTCAGCGATCGAGACGTGGCTGCACGATCCGTTACAGCCATGCGGATAAGATGCCTGTCATCTCGACTGTTAGTGATACGAGGCCATTGGGATCCATCACGGCGTTCCGTATTACCCTCCTGAACCCACCGATTCCATATTCTGCTAACAGTCATTGGATCTCGACCAACGATAAACCGCAATCGCGATAGGCTGCAATCCGACCTTTATCAATGTCGGAAACGTGATGGTACGCATTTCTCCTCCTTACACGAGGCATCACAACAATGTTTCACCAGGCAACGCCGGTCAACTGCCGTTTGTATATGAGAAATCGGTTGGAAACTTTCCTCATGTCAGCACGTTGCAGGTGTCGCCATCGGCGCCAACCTTGTGTGAATGCTCTGAAAAGCTAATCATTTGCATATCACAGCATCTTCTTCCTGTCGGTTATATTTCGCGTCTGTAGCACGTCATCTTCGTGGTGTAGCAATTTTAATGGCCAGTAGTGTATAACCACACGACAAAACACACACAGACAAGGCGGGTTTAGTTTCAATGGGCATTTCCATACACCATTTGAAAACCAAGAATACATGCTAATATTGTCTATAAAACCATAAAGTACGATAAAAATATCAATTTACCACTAAAGGAAATCCTTGACCGAGAATCAATCCTTTGTCTTCTGCGAGGCAGTCAGACACCTACTCGTCTGTTACAGAGGCAGTGCTTCGTGGAGTAAGGTTTGCTTATTTACATTGAGCAACGGAATCAAAGTATCACTTTTTCGAAACCCCGCTATTGTCTCCCATTGCGTAAGTTTCAAATTTGGCTAAAAGGTGCCTACAACCTACCTCTTTAATGGCGCAAAAACGTGGCGCCCTGCGACATCACCCTCGGACTCGACGACGCTTCAAACAACAAGATATGGACATACACGAAAAGAAAGGCGTGGACGTGTCACACGTTTGGTACGTTGTTGTGGTTGGCAGGAGAGCCAACACCGTGTTACTATAGGAAGCCGAAAGGCACGCGTTTTAGCTCACGCAGGCTGGCGTGAGGTGTGGAACAGGACAAGGAAATTAGAATTTAGAAAAAACGGACGTAGCTGGTGGAATACTTCACTTTAATCCATAAATGGTGAACGTCGTTCTTGACGGTACAGTATGCACAGTATCAATAGTAACTGGTAATGGCGCCTTGCTACGTCGTAGCAAATGACGTAGCTGAAGGCTATGCTAACTAACGTCTCGGCAAATGAGATCGTATTTTGTCAGTGAACCATCGCTAGCAAAGTCTGTTGTACAACTGGGGCGAGTGCTGGGAAGTCTCTCTAGACCTGCCGTGTGGCGGCGCTCGGTCTGCAATCACTGATAGTGGCGACACGCGGGTCCGACGTATACTAACGGAACGCGGTCGATTTAAAGGCTACCACCTAGCAAGTGTGGTGTCTGGCGGTGACACCACATACGTCATCACCACAACCCTTCTTTCGCACATTTCGCCTCTTCGTTTGACTGTGAACGTCGTAACCACGACTCCCGGCGTTGAAATCACGCAGGTATCCTATGACTGGCCAAAGAGAACCACTCTGATACACTGCCGCTCAGAATCGACGTGAAACGACCTCAGGAGGTAGCATAATGGGCGTCAATTAAACCAATCCTCTCCCTAGAACGTTGATTACCATATATTTGCCGGTCGCAGTAGCCGAGCGGTTCTAGGCGCTACAGTCTGCAACCGCGCGACCGTTACGGTCGCAGGTTCGAATCCTGCCTCGGGCATGGATGTGTGTGATGTCCTCAGCTTAGTTAGGTTTAAGAAGTTCTAAGTTCTAGGGGACTGATGACCTCCGATGTTAAGTCCCATAGTGCTCAGAGCCATTTCAACTATTTTGGACAATTCCAGCGGGACAATGCGACACCCAATACATCCAGAATTGCTACAGAGTGGCTCCAGGACATCTCTTCTGAGTTTAAACACTTCCACTGGCCACCAAACTCCCCAGACATGAACATTATTGAGCAAATCTGGGATGCCTTCCAAGTTGCTGTTCAGAAGAGGTCTCCATCCCGTCGTACTCTTACGGATTTGTCTACCGCCCTGCAGGAAACATGGTGTCAATTCCCTCCAGCACTACTTCAGACATTAGTCGAGTCCATTTACGTCGTGTTGCGGCACTTCTGCGTGCCCACGCGGGCGTTACACGATATAAGGCAAGCGTACCAGTTTTTTTCTCTCTTCGGTGTATAAATGCCTACCACACAAATAATTACCCTAAATCCGGAAAAACCAGTCCCAGCAAGGATAATATCCACCCATTACAGGATATAGCAAATGGTGTTCATATATCACATAAAATCGAAAATGGACACCAAATGGACTGATATGATTTTTACATTTACATTTACATTCATGGCACCCTAAAATACGCCGTAACAGGACAGTTCTTTAATAATGCCGACGGTTATAGTTATTTTGTATCTCAGTAGTACTGAACTAAAACTGTTTGACGGTAGCATACGTTCATTCTCCTGTTACGTCGTTAGCGACTTACTAAAGGGGAACTTTCAAAAGTATGATCATAGTCTAAGTAAATTCACGTTGAGCAGACGTAATGAATTCCGTACACTGCATTAATAATGTATCGTGCTGTATTTGTTTCTACACACCCTGCTCTAAAATAAAAGTTGCTGAAGCAGGGAAAGATAAGTCTTCTCTTCCAGTCCTTCTCTCCCTGAGCCACCTTTAGGGCATGGTAGAGGACACCTTCGCACCTTCGCATTAACAAATGGCGGTAAGCAGCTCGCGATATGGTGGTTAGTGGAACTGGGTTTTTGTCTTGTCATAATCATATCACTTCCATCATAAAGACGCGCAAGTCGGCGAAGTGGCGTCAAATGGAAATACTTGCTCCAGGCAAGGGGTGTCTATTTTATAAGTAACTTATACTAAGGGGAGATAATGAATCCGCAATAAAGAGGTTTTGACATACCAACTCCGTGGACTCCTGATGTGTATGGGTGTGTGTCCGACGTTGGGGGCAGCGCTTTCAAGCTACCAAAGCTCCAACCACCCCCACCCCAACCCCGCCTCCAATACCCCCAACCTTTTGCCCACTGCATGATAACTAAATGCCAAATCAATATACTCTGACGGTAAAAAATCACAAAAACAGGAAGGAGTCGTTCAACATAAACGAAAGTTGGTAGGCGCGTTTCTCCATCTGAAAGACGATGCGGATGCAAATCAGATTTGCTTTAAATGCACACTGTGACAGATGTGAACGTAAGTTGCCTTTGGGACTGGACGTGGTGAGCTGATGTTAGTCAAGAATGCTTTAAGGTGAGAAAGACGCCATCAGCAACACCTCACTGAGTTCTAACGTGATCACGTATTAGGGCTATGAGACGCTGGACTTCCTTCTGTGATATTACACAAGATTTGGCAGGCTGTAGCCACTGTGTATGATTGTTGGCAGCAGTGATCACGAGATGTACCGCAATAAGTCTAGGCTGCTGATGTCCATATTTCGTAACTGAGAGGGAAGAGCAGCGTGCTCGGCGGTTGGCTCTGGCGCATCGCACTACACCTGCAGCACCAGTTTCAGCAGCAGATGGCACCACAGTAACACCACCAACTGTTACAAATCAGGGGACTGATGACCATAGCTGTTAAGTCCCATAGTGCTCAGAGCCATTTTGTTACAAATCGATTACTTCAAGGACAGCTCCACGTCAGAATGCGTGTAGCGTGCTGTCCATTGACATCACACTACCGCCGTTTACGACTTCAGTGTGTCAAGCGAGAGCTCACTGGACGGCAGGGTGGAGATCTGTTGAATATCTTGATGAAAACTGGCTCTGCCTCAGTGCCAGTGATGGCCGTGTGTTGGTTAGAGTGAGGCCAGATGAGTCCTGAAACCAATCTGTCTGCGTCATAGACACATTGCTCCTACAACTGGAATTATGGTCTGGAGCGCAATTTCGTATGACAGCAGGACACCTCTAGTGGCTATCCCACACACCCTGATTGCACGTTTGTACGTTAGTCTTGTGATTCGACCTGTTGTGCTCCCATTCATGAACAGCATTGCAGGGGGGTGTTTTCCAGCAGGGTAACGCTCGCCCACATACCACTGTTGTAACCCACCATGCTTTACAGAGTGTACACATGTTGCCTTGGCCTGCTCGATCACCAGATGTGTCTCCAATCGAGTACGTGTGGGACAGCATCAGACGACAACGCCCACGCCATCCACAAACAGCATTAACCTCCCCTCTATTGACCGACCAAGCGCAGCGTGCATGGAACTCCATCCTACAAACGACATCCGTCACCTGTACAACTCTACAATAAAATGCATACACGTTTGCAAGCTTGCATTCAACGTTCTGGCCGTTACACCGATTGTTAATGCACCAGCAGTTCACATTTGCAATTTTTTATCTCGCTCTTACATTAACCTGTGATTTTGCAATCTTAATCACTGTAATATGTTATCTAGACAAATATATCCCCGAATTTTGATTACTGTATATTAATTATTTTTGATGTGATTTTTTACGTCAGTGTACGTCCTCCAATAGTAAAACAATGAAATTAAAATTACCGACGATAGGTCCGATTATTTGTTAGAGGATATGACTCTATGAACGTGAAGAAGGGGAGATCGAATCGTCAGACTCGGATGTAGAAGCAATCATCTAGAGCTTTAGAGAACGAATTTCCTTGTGCAGCTGACGTGATGACGATCTACATATGGCATATGGAGGAAGATGAAGGAATGAAACACAGTGTTTTGCGCACTTTGGATGGTCTCACTGTCAAAGGAAGTTTAAATGGACCAGAAATGACACGAGTCCCGGCTCAAATACATAAACCGCGGCAGCCTCAGTGGTAATTTTTGGGAACACGTGTGGTACGAAAACCAAACGTAACTTCGGGCCGCTACTTCTCATTCCAGCAGCGCCTCACGAGGATGAGTGCACACCGTTCTAGTCCTGCCACCAAGGAGAACTCCCTGGCAGTACAGGGAATTAAATGTAGGCCTTCCGTATTGCAATCAAACACAGTGACCATTCAGGTACGGTTGTGGACCACAACGTAAAGATGCTGTAGGATATTTACTGGTTGAATCAATGTTAAATAATAACGTGAGAAGTAACTGTGTACTCTCGGAATGACTCTGTTCGTCTGGCAGAAATTACGAAGGGGTACCTTTGTTTGGTTATTTTTAATGGCTCTACACGTTCCGCGAGCATGCTAGCATAATCAGATGCCTAACACTTACATGTACATTTATTTTTACTTCTATCTGCATTTGGCTTGTGATGAGGCCTGTTTTCTGAAAGTGTCAGTGAGGTTATATACCGAAATGTTTTCTTGCCCGGAAAGATAGATTTATTTTAGATTCCACCTTAACTTCGTCGTATGTTGCAATAACCTCAGTGATTTATTTACTTACATTTTACCTAAGTACATCCTTGTATGGCACAAGAGAAAATAGAGCATTCACATTTTAACATACAGATGTTTCTGTACCAAAGATTATTAACCACTATGATAATATATATATAGCATGGCACTTACTATAAAGTATGATTATTTAGGGTTTGTTGATTTACTCAGTGTTGCATTCATTGGGGTGACAACGTACATTTTAAGGGATATGCAGCCGGCCGCGGTAGCCAAGCGGTTCTAGGCGCTTCAGTTCGGAACCGCGCGACTGCTACGGTCGCAGGTGCGAATCCTGCCTTGGGCATGGATGTGTGTGATGTCCTTAGGTTAGTTAGGTTTAAGTAGTTCTACGTTCTCGGGGACTGATGAACTCAGATGTTAAGTCCCATAGTGCTCAGAGCCATTTGAACCATTTTAAGGAATATCCAACATTACTTACCTTTGATATTATTAAGTTAATTATGTCTTTTTATGTTAACAAAACGATCATTCCACGTCGGAGAAAATTCTCAAGAAACTTATATTATTACATTCTTCGCTGCCGTTCAGGAACTTTTTACCATGTATTGTGCCATAAATGTAAATGTAAATGTAAAAATCATGTAAGTCCATTTGGTGTCCATTGTCGATTTTATGTGATATATGAACACCATTTGCTATATCCTGTAATGGATGGATATTATCCTTGCTGGGAGTGGTTACTCCTGATTTAGCATAATTATTTGTGTGGTAGGCATTTATACACTGAAGAGACAAAAAAACTGGTACGCTTGCCTTATATAGTGTAAGGCCCGCGTGGGCACGCAGAAGTGCCGCAACATGACGTAAATGGACTCGACTAATGTCTGAAGTAGTGCTGGAGGGAATTGACACCATGTTTCCTGCAGGGCGGTAGACAAATCCGTAAGAGTACGACGGGGTGGAGATCTCTTCTAAACAGCAGGTTGGAAGGCATCCCAGATTTGCTCAATAATGTTCATGTCTGCGGAGTTTGGTGTCCAGTGTAAGTGTTTAAACTCAGAAGAGTTTTCCTGGAGCCACTCTGTAGCAATTCTGGAAGTGTTGGGTGTCGCATTGTTCTGCTGGTACTGCCTAAGTCCGCCGCAATACTCAAGGGACATGAATGGATGCAGGTGATCAGACAGGATGCTTTCGTAAGTGTCACCTGTCACAGTCGTATCTAGAGGTATCAGGGGACCCATATCACTCAAACCGCACACGCCCCGCACCATTACAAAGCCTCCACCACTTGAGCAGTTTCCTACTGACATCCAACGTACATGGATTCATGAGGTTGTCTTCATACCTGTACACGTCCATCTGCTCGATACAATTTGAAAAGAGACTCGCCCTACCAGACAACATGTTTCCAGTCATCAGCACTCCAATGTCGGTGTTAACAGGCCCAGGCGAGGCGTGGAGCATTATGTCGTGCAGGAGAATTATGTCGTGGGGAGTTTGGTGGCCAGTGCAAGTGTTTAAACTCAGAAGAGTTTTCCTGGAGCCACTCTGTTGCAATTCTGGATGTGTCGGCTGTCGCATTGTCCTGCTGGTACTGCCCAAGTACGCTGCAATGCTCAAGGGACATGAATGGATGCAGGTGGTCAGACAGGATGCTTTCGTAAGTGTTGTAACTAACCTGTTTCTACGGGTTATTACGTTAAGAGTGGGAATGGAAATGCTTATTGATTGTGAAATTAACGTGAGAAGGTTAGGGTCGCCACCAACTCTAACCATACAACTAATCAAAGGATTGGCCGAGTCAGAAAATAAATTAATTTGATCACAGACCAAAAACTCATAAAAATACGTACGTCGTGATATCGCTCATAGGGGATGCGATGTATTTAATAGTATTTCCCGTGCACTGTCAACGAGAATCAACCATTTAAAATAAAGTAGTACATGCATGAACACTGTGCAGAAGATCAGCTTCCACCAACACACCTGAAAATAAGACTTAATCTAAAGCATTTGTTTTAAAATAAAAGGGGAAACTAATCACTGGACCTGTGCGTAAGGAAACGCGTTGGATGTGCTAACAGGAAAGCTACGAGGTGAGTGGCTTAGGTACGAAAACGTATCCTCGGAATGCAAGAGAAAATTGTGTATAAAATCATTTATTCCTAAGATATGGATGTGAGGCATGTACACAATTCCTGATAACATTAATTCCTAAAACATTAAAGAAAAACATCGATACATACATCGTTATAATCTACACCTAAAATCATTGGTGCGAATCATTCATACAACTGCTGTTGCCTGATAACTGATCGCAATAACTCGTGAAACGGTACACGTTTCGCAGTACACCCACGTGCCCACGTGGTTTGTGGAGACGCAATTTCTAGGTATCGTGGCCAAGTTGCAACAATATCACATCACACAATCATGAACAGTTAACATTCTTTAAAACAAACATGAGACCGGACAGTTAGTGATGACGGTAGCCCAACAAACTCTAATGTTCAACAACGTGGTCGGCTCCCCACGGACGAAAGATACATAAAGCAAGGAAAATTTACGAGAAGGCAAAGCTATTAATATTTAGAAAAATGGAAGCTTATACAGGCACAGCTGAAGGCAAACAGACATTCATACAGAACCGAGTGCTCGCTTCTTATCGACACCTTTGTGTGTCGCTCTTCCGGTGGATCCAAGTCTGCTATAGAAATTTACTAAAAGAAAAATCTGCCAAAGTTTTGCATTCCTTGCTGCGACAAGGCAAGGCAATCTATCAGAGCTGAAAAGCGAGACCAAAAGCTAACAGCTCTCCCCTCGCCAAGTAACAACGCGCCACGCAGTCAGTCTAACTCACCCTTCTTCGACTGGAGCACAGGTGTGGACGCTTCCCGTACCGGCGGCAGACTGCCTCCCGCATCTCCAGCCTCCTCCACGCTCTGCGTGGCCCGGAAAACTCAAGGATACCATTTCCGCCACCAACCAAACACAGGTGGATTTCTCACAAGTAGCGCAAACCTCTTTGCCTACTTGACCACTACGAGAGTTGCCTATTCTGTACAATTGCTGCTGAATCTGTATCACTATCGCAGACTTTATGCAGCAGACTTCGCCACCGTCTAGCAGCGTGACACACAACCACATTCACTCAATCACACCACTACGAGAGTTATGAGAAAAGAAAGGAAAAGAAAGCGAAATGCTAGTGAAAATGGGCTACTGGACTAATGAAAGGTGGCTACAGGACCCTTTCTGTGTCACCTGTCAGAATCGTATCTAGAGGTATCAGGGAACCCATATCACTCCAACCGAACACGCCCCACACCATTACAAAGCCTCCACCACTTGACCAGTCTCCTGCTGACATCCAAGGCCCATGGATTCATGAGGTTGTCTCCATACCTGTACACGTCCATCCGCTCGATACAATTTGAAAAGAGACTCGCCCTACCAGACAACATGTTTCCAGTCATCAGCACTCCAATGTCGGTGTTAACAGGCCCAGGCGAGGCGTAGAGCATTATGTCGTGCAGCCAACAAGGGCTCACTAGCGGGCCTTCGGCCCCTATAACCCATATCGATGAGGTTTCGTTGAACGGATCTCACGCTGACACTTGTTGATGTCTCAGTATTGAAATCTGCAGCAATTTTCAGAATGATTGCACTTCTGTCACCTTGAACGATTCTCTTCAATCGTCGTTGGTCTCATTCTTTTTCCGGCCGCAGTGATGTCGGAGATCTAATAACTGCAGCAGACACTGGTTGCTTTATACTGGCGTTGTTGACCGCAGCGTCGTATTCTACCTGTTTGCATATTTCTGTATTTGAATACACATGCCTATACCAGTTTCTTTGGCGCTTTAGAGTATTTTCGCTGTATCTTTTACTGAAGTCTCTCCCAGTCTGGCCTATGTGGAACGCTGTACATGCACTACACTCTAATTTGTGTTTCCCCATCTGTATGGTAATGTTTTGTTTATGAGTGTGTTTGTTATGTGTTGTAGAAACGATGTTTGCTATTTTGTTGGAGTGTTCGCTTACGAGTGGTATGCAAGGAGTAATTTTTCTTCTCTATTTTCTTTGCAGCAGTTGGTTTACCGTTGCTTTTTGTTTTGTGTATGATGTTGTCAACAAGTGCCACGTGAATGTTGGCATTGCGCCTCTACATTGGTTGCATCTGGACTGCATACTTTATGAAAAGTATTTTTCAGATATAATAAAGTGCTTCTGCTTTCTGTGTCTCGAAATTTAATTCATAATTCGATGCTCTCAACGCCTTCAGTCATCCCAGTGGTGCGACATTAGTTTATGAACAACTGGTCCTGTAGCCCTCGGTTCTGAAGAGACTGGATGGAAGTGGAGCTATATTAGTAAATAGAACCAGAACTGGCGTGTCCATGTGCACGAGCACAAAGCGGGCGACCCGACAACAATTGAAGTTCATTTAGCTCATGGAGACTGCAAGGATAGCGCGCTCAGCTACCCGTGCTGCTTGCGCAACCCGTCGGCAGCGCGATTTTGGCTTCGTCTGATCTCTTCTGCGATGACAAAACGCACCAAAGTGCTACAATTACTAGCTCCAACTTCTTACTTACTTTTACTTATACTGGCGACACAAACCGCAGCCGGTACCTGGTCTCACTCAGTCCAACCTTCGACACCTTCCTGTCAACTGCATCTACATCTCCAGGCCCAGTATCTGCATGTCTCCCATGGTATTATCCTTCCATCTTGCTCTCGGCTGTCCTAATTGTCTCCTTCCTTCGACCATTCCATCCATTACACCCTTTATTACCGTATTCTCCCCTCTCCTCACATGTCAGTACCACCTGAGTCTTAGTTCTCACACTCGCTACGATGTCAGATAGTGTGTATAATTGCCCGAGCTCTCTGTTTTTTCTTATTCTCCACTGTTCATTTACTTTCACCGGTCCATATATTTTTTAAGTTCCGAAAAAAATGAAAAAGAAAAAAGTGATCTATAATTGTTCACAGTTTTGAAACGTACGTATGTCGTTAAAAAGAAAGTGCAAAAGAGTAAAGTACTTTACTTTAAAATATTACCGTTTGTACTGTCATTTAGTTTTTTTGAACAAGTGTGCTGGCCTCTTCCTTATTGTTCCAGCGGTTGTCGACGTGACAGCAATGTTACGTTTTCCGAAAAAGCACTTCATAAACTGCGGCAACTTTGCTTCGTTTACATACAGTACGTTCATTCAGCAGCACAGCATATGACTCAACTTTCAGTTTCCTGCTTTCCTTGAATCAAATCTACATGTGGACACGATTCGTTGCATGGCACGGTAAAATCTACCATAAAGAGTCCATAACAAAGAATTGTGGGAATGTGACTCAACGATGCTTCACAGTGCGTACTAAGTTTCACAAGAGGAGTGCTGTAACATGAGCTAAACATGTAGATTACGCATGTTTTTTCTCATTTCTTCCTTTTATGTCTGCCACGTCAGCCAGCCTTCGATAAACATTGAATATCTCTCTCTCTCTCTCTCTCTCTCTCTTTCACACACACACACACACACACCAATGATTCGCATATAGTATTTACATTGGTTGTAAACTTGTTACTTACATCACGGTATATTCCCATGATTGCCATGAGATGTCACTCCAAGCGTGAATTCACTATGGAATATAAAAGCGGCAAAAGGCGTGGGCGACATGGGCCACCACCCACGACCTTGTGCCTTCAGGGTTTATGCAGCTTTCTGTAACTGACGAAAAATCTTCAACTAGGATCATCCCGTAACCGCGAGTAAAGATTTTACTCGTCAGAAGGCGATGAATCCCAGCGGCTAACAAGACTCTGATGAAATTAACCTCCAACATTCTCTTTCAAAAAATCTAATCTTCAAAATGATTAAGGAACGGAGGAGCCTTCCTGGGCCTATAGTATTCTTCGTGTAAACTCGAAATTTTCGTATCGATTGTTCTTTGTTACTTGCTGCCAGTTATAGCGATTTAACAGTGGAGGCGTATTAACAGCTAGGTGTTGTTATGCTTTGTTGTGGTTCAAATGTTTCAAATGGCTCTGAGCACTATGGGACTTAACATCTTAGGTCATCAGTCCTCTAGAACTTAGAACTACTTAAACCTAACTAACCTAAGGACACCACACCCATCCATGGCCGAGGCAGGATTCGAACCTGCGACCATAGCAGTCCCGCGGTTCCGGACTGTAGCGCTTAGAACCGCACGGCCACCGCGGCCGGATGCTTTGTTGTGTGTCATTGACAATATACAGAATAGATAATAAGTGCCGAAGTAATTGCTAGCCCATCTATGTCTTCCTCTACGACAACCAGGGAAATTAGAAGCTATAGAGGAAATGTCATTCATGATAAGACTAGGAAAATAATAAATCAAATCGCAGAATGCTGTGATTTAGAGAAGAACAATGGCGAAGTACTGTCTCGCATTTGAAGCTAACAGTTTCCGTAATCCGCTTACGCGAATCCTTGTTACTTCTGTATGTAATTTATAACATAGCTACGTATCAGTATGAGGAGCGCGAGGCGGTGGGTTGCCGTCCCAGGCCGACAGTGGAGGCTTACGAATATACATTGCGTGTCCTCTTCCCGCTTGCCCCTGAGCCTAAGCGCCTTGTTTCCGTAATCGTACTATACCTGCCCATTATACATTTGCCGACGGCAGAATGCGGAGCTAAACTTTCTTTACATATTGACTGGACAGGAGACTTCCGATTAAACGTCAATGACGCATGCATCTCGGCACTTTACAGTCACATTAATATTCATTGTACGTTATCACTACTGCGTATACTCAGTGTCCGCTGAAATGGACGGTGAACGCGCAGACACACATGGTGGAAGAATATGTTTAATACTTCTGGCTTTACAGCCATCGTATTCAGGTACCAGAAGCTGTTCTTAGAGCAGTTCAGACAGCAGCAGTGGCAAGATGACGTAATGTGGTGCGACGTACCGATGACATGGTTTGTTCGGTACGAGTATCGCGAGAAACGCCTCTTAAATTGTGATCCTTCTCTTGGCTGCTGTGTGCGGAAGCTGCGCGCCAAAATGATAATCTTCTGTTATTAATACTAGAAAAGCCAAACAGCGTATTTAGTTGCATTTCGTATTAAAGCAATGGCACGCTATCATTTCATTATTTCATGAGTATTAATAACCAGCGGAATAGTAAGCAAATGCTGAACGAAAAGGCAGACGGAGCACTTCGATGATCTTCGGATAACTTGGATGGCGGGGAAAGTGGTTCGGCTATAAGATCAGAGCTGGTTCGGCAGTCACGTAGGACATATATGTTGTCTGCCGGTGTCAGTATCAGCTTAAGACTTTATTATTAATGTATGGTTATTTGGACATGTAGTTAAGAGCAGTGTGGTAGTAATTATGGAAATACGCCGTTCATTATTTTGTTGAAGAATGGAAATTATTTGTGACACTAGAGTGGAATGTAATAGTGCAGTTTCTTGTGTTCTGCCAATAAAAAGCGAGTGGCATCCCACCACATAAACAAACTACTTGGATATTTAATTATTCACATAGTACCATTTCCTCACTAAGAAAATGGTTCAAATGGCTCTGAGCACTGTGGGACTTAACATCTATGGTCATCAGTCCCCTAGAACTTAGAACTACTTAAACCTAACTAACCTAAGGACATCACAAACATCCATGCCCGAGGCAGGATTCGAACCTGCGACCGTAGCGCTCACGCAGTTCCAGACTGAAGCGCCTAGAACCGCACGGCCACACTGGCCGGCTCCTCACTAAGAGTTTCTTATAGCCTCAAGATAACGGATTCACGACCTACGTGCTGTCTTCCGCGCAGGGGACAACAACTATGGGTTGTTTAACATTTATTAGAACTCATGCATTCCACTCAGGGCGGCGGAAGCAAATACGCACCTCCGCGTGTACTGCAATCTTAGTACAAATGAGATCAGCGACATGTCATCTGTGGCAACACAGAGGAGGTATGAAGGAGAGAAATTTTTGAGGATAGGAGTTTATCATACGCACGTAAAAATCTCACGCTACCCTCTCACAGCCTCTCTTTTTCGACTTGCCGTATATGATCACATAGTAAATATTTAACAAATAACGTTCATTAATCTGTCGTGAAGAAAAACAAAACTGTTTGCTAATAACGTTAGCGAGAATAGAGAGAGCAGCAGCAACATTAGGAAATAATGTAAGGATGGTTCGTAATGTGAACTATGTCAATGAAAATCCACGCATTAACTACACAGGGAAATAGAAGAACGTTACTGCTGAAGAGCGAAACATGCTTGCATTGCGTGCTCGGTTTTATTGTCCTATTTCCTTTTCCTTCGTTTTTCTGTAGAAGCATGTATTAACAATAAATGTAATTTTATCTGAAATACGCACACCTCAGTTACGAGATCGGGAAACCAGGATTTTATTTTATTTTATAGTTTCTTTTGCTTTTCTCTAAAACGATGTATTAGTAGCGAATGTAGTTCGATCAGGTGAATCCCTGCCGCAGTTGTTAGAGTGAAAAACTAGTTTTATTTTCTCACGATTTTCTATAGAAGAAAATAGTAATAGCGAATGTAGATTTAAGTTCGTTTTATACGCTGCACACACAACGCAAACAGTTTAGGTCCCATGTTCCATTTGGATGGAGCGCAAACATTCTGCTCCTTTGTCATTCGAAAAAACAAATAACAGAGCACGTTAACTATCCGAAGTGCACTCAGCGAAACCGGCAGTTGTGAAATGGACAGATTATACCTACGTTCACGATTCTCAACGGCTTCAGAGCCAATCAGAGTGCCACACGCCGTCGTGTCATTATGCGTCGTTAAATAACTTTATTTTATAAGTCTGACACATTGGTATGTGAGAATGATTGTAATTCATTGCTTGAAAACGGTTAATATTAAATAAATCGGCAGTAGTTGTTGATCGGTGTTCTACACGGAACTAAAAGAAGTAAAGCAGTAATTTATGTTTCGTACTTGTTTGTTTATGAAGAACAACAACGGTGTACGTTCTTATTTATTGAGAGTAAGGTAAGAAATAATTTACACACATACACCCATAGAGCGTAAGGCAAAGTACTGCGAGACCTTACAATAGGTGAAATACAGTCGATCGGGAAAGAAAGTAACTCAAAATTGCCGAAAAAATTTGACCCTGTAATCTTCATGCTAATTTGCTCTTGCCTGACTTCTATCAAAAACCAACTATGTTAATAATAAATTAACTTCAATGTTAAAACAGGATAGTTACGTTTTTGTATCAACTAGACAGTGCATTAAAAAAAGTAACTTTCGAAGTTATTATTTTTTACTATGCAATCGAACTGTATAGGTACACGTATTTAGGTGAGGTATTTGGCTGTCTGCAGTTGCTGCCGAGGAGAGGTGAATGTGCTAGCTTGTCTGGGTGCGAGCTCAGACAGTTGTATTGTATTGAACTGGGGACCTAGAAACGACGGAGACCCTTCGTCCCCGCCGTAGTCCTCAGTGGTTCACAACCCCACAACAGGCTACAGCAGTCCACTCATCCCCCGCCGTCCCACACAGAAGCCAGGGTTATTGTACGATTTGGCCCCCAGTGGACGCCCTCGGGAACGTCTCACACCAGACGAGTGTAACCCCAATGATTGCGTGGTAGAGTAATTACGGTGTACGCGTACGTGGAGAAAGTGTTTGCGCAGCAATCGGCGACATAGAGTAACTGAGTTGGAATAAGGGGAACAAGCCCGCATTTGCCGAGGCAGATGGAAAACCGCCTTAAAAACCATCCACAGACTGGCCGGCACACCGGACCTCGACACTAATCCGCCGGGCGGATTCGTGCTGGGGACCGCCACGCCTTCCCGCCCGGAAACCATTGCGTTAGACAGCACGGCTAACTGGGCGGTCGCGCACATACACTTACCCTGTCGTCCGAGTCGGCAGGGTGAGAATTCCGATCGGCCAGGCGAGCTGCGGTATAAAACCGGCCAGCGCATGACCAGATATGGAGGGAGAATTTAAACGACAGTTGCTCACATGGCCGGAGTGCGGAAGGTGTACCAGTAATGGCGGCGTTTACGGCACTTGAAATACGGCTACTTACAGATCTCATAAATTCAATTCATTCCTGAAAGGAACACGTCTGTTTCACACAAGATTTGGTACGTAGGGCATCTGCAGCTGAGAGGCACGGTGATTAATTTAGAGAAATCCGCTTCAGTTGTCCTAATTACTTATTCAAACGACGACCGGTTTCGGGATTTTAAAATCCCATCTTCGGGTGTGTGAAATTATCGCATTTGGTAACAGATAACATGCGATCGGGCCAGTCAGTGCAAGAGCTCCAATCACTGCGTGTTGGTGGAAAATGACTGCTGCCGGGAGTTGCAAGATAGGAACGCCAACCACGACACGAAACAGGTCGTTGTTTGAATCAGTAATTAACAAAACTGAAGCGGATCTCTCTAAATTAATCAACATATGTATCTATTTTAATTATTGATTTATTACGTTTTTATATCTTTTTTAATTATGCAAATATCGGTCAGAACATTGTGTCCTCCACAATACCACAGCAACTGAATTCTGCATGAATGCTTCATATCTTATCATGCTTGGGTAATTATTTAATGAATCATGTATTATTTTCTTCTAGTAAGCTTATTTAAATGTGGATTACATTTGCTATTAAAAACCTTTGTAATGCAAAAGTGGTCAATCACGTGTATTAGCTGAGATTATTATTTATACATATTGTAAATGGTCTGAGAAATTGGAAATTTGCAGTAAGTTCTAGGAACCAAACTGCTGGGGTCATTGGTCCCTAGGCTTACACACTAGTTAATCTAACTTAAACTAGCTTACGCTAAAGACAATACACACTCCCATGCCAGTGGGAAGACTCGAACCTTCGACGGGGGGAGCCTCACGAACCGTGGCAAGACGCCTGAGACCGACCGGCTACCCCGCGCGTCTAAATGGTCTCAGAGTTAACGAAAGTTTATAACATTCTCTTTGTTAAATATTGTCATAATATATTAATTTAACAGAGGAACAGGTCAAGTTGAGTCAGATCATGTCCGTGGAACACGAGAACGATGTATTTTTCGTGGGGATGAGAATTAACAGAGGTGGAACGCTACTGGAGTCAACTGAAGACAACAACTCCTCGAGTGGTGCATTTAAGCGAGAGATTCAGGACACTTTCACATCGAGATCTGGAAGAAGGCAGACCTATCCGAGGTAACGTGTAATATTCGGTCTTGTAGGTAGTAGGTTCTGCGCGCAGAACAGCCGCTAGAATACTTTAATTTTCGAAGGGACTTCAGCTTTCATGAAGTCTGATTACATATCAGTTCAGAACTTTAACTTTTTCCGCTCGCATTATGGAATTAAAAATAGACAGAGCTTGAGTATTTATGTTGTATCTCTCGTGTATTGATGTGTAAACTGCCGCGCGGGATAAGCCGAGAGGTCTCGGGCGCTGCAGTCATGGACTGTGCGGCCGGTCCCGGCGGAGGATCGAGTCCTCCCTCGGGCATGGGTGTGTGTGTTTGTCCTTAGGATAATTTAGGTTAAGTAGTGTGTAAGCTTAGGGACTGATGACCTTAGCAGTCCCATAAGATTTCACGCACATTTGAACATTTTTGATGCGTAAGTCGTGAAGCTCAACTCTGTATTAATTTGAGCCGGTGAACATTTCGTTTATGGTGATCACGAAATGGACTTACTTTTTTGGCGCGGATGAGTATTTAGCTTGCTGATTCTTCTACCATTCTTGTAAAACACTTAACGTGACTTTATTGCATTTAAGCAAGTTTATCTTTATGGCCGGTTTATGACTGGTAATTGTAGGACCACTTTCCCTTTATTTGAGATTACTTACTTGGATAAACAGAGTTCAGCGTAAGTCTCTGGTGTCGTCTACATTAGTTTCAGACGTTGCAATAAAACTCTTTTATTAACTATTCATTTATCTTTTAAGCATAGCCGGCCGGGGTGGCCGAGCGGTTCTAGGCGCTACAGTCTGGCACCGCGCGACCGCTACGGTCGCACGTTCGAATCCTGCCTCGGGCATGGATGTGTGTGATGTCCTTAGGTTAGTTAGGTTTAAGTAGTTCTAAGTTCTAGGGGACTGATGACCTCAGAAGCTAAGTCCCATAGTGCTCAGAGCCATTTGAACCATTTTTAAGCATAGCTCTAATTATGTATGAATTTGCAGTTCTAGACTGTATGAGTGAAGAAGAACAGGTACAGGTTATGATTAGCAACATCTTTAGCGCGCCTGCAGGTGTGGCCGAGCGGTTCTAGGCGCTTCAGTCTGGAACCGCGCGACCGCTACGGTCGCAGGTTCGAATCCTGCCTCGAGCATGGATGTGTGTAATATCCTAAAGTTAGTTAGGTTTAAGTAGTTCTAAGTCTAGGGGACTGATGACCTCAGATATTAAGTCCCATAGTGCTCAAAGTCATTTGAACCATTTGAACATCTTTAGCTGCAGGCCATGAAAGCAGACGTGTACGGCTCGACTGTATAACTATCGAGCCACCCTTTTCAACAGAACCGTGCATAGCCCACTTACCTAAGTATAGCAACATGGAGCTAAAGTTGCAGAATGTATACCTACCACACATAACAGTAAATGGATAAAGCCATTAGAGCACCATTTATATTATGAATACTTAACTTCATAACTTGTTTTCATAACTTAGTTGTTCGATGCCTTTGATTTGCCTTGCAAGCTTCTGTGTTTTCCTACAATGGTTTATTTTTTTATTACTCATGCGTAGTGAAAGATGTATGATAATTCTGGTGAAGTTATACCTTTGGAGCGCCACACTTACCGGCGTCCTATGCTCACAAATTACGACTCAAAGCATGCAATGTAGTAAGTTTTTTCTATTTTACAAGTGTCATGAGGACAGCAAAACCTTATACTAACCTTTCCTCTAGTAAAATGTGTGAACACGGCCGAAATCGTCTATTACACAAAGAAGGCGGCTTGATGGGGCCGGGGGCAGGGTTGACAACCTATTGTTGCGGATGTGTCCCCTCGTACCGGTCTGTACCTATAGTATAAATTACATACGACAGTAGCAAGGAATCGCGTAAGCAGATTACAGAAACTCTTAGTTTCAAATGCAGGACAGTACTTCGTTATTACGGCCAAACTGCCGAATTATTTTCATAGTTATGCAGCTGCACGCCGCACAACTAGCTCCAACAAACGCAATAATTTTTTCTATAGCACAACATTCGTGCACATTCTGAATTATTTTCTGCGCATCAAAGCGTACGCCTATAACCAACCTACGAGGCATAATAGAACTTGATTTTGTCGTCCCTACGCAACCGGTAAAATGAAAGAACGTCGTGTTTTGAGCCATAATTTGTGAGCTTAGGACGCCGTTAAGAGTGACTCCCAACATAAATAGTTTTACCATAATTTTATTTCGATTGACATTCATTACAATACTTGAGTCCATTTCATATTGTATTAATTCATTGCCAACAATCGTGACGTACAGTAGGTTTTATAATGGGTACAGTCTGTCGACGAACCAGTTCGCTCTCCTCCCAGTGTGTACTCTGCATACTGTATATCGGTGTGTGTTGGTAGTCTTCGTGAATCTGACGTCATGTTTTCCATTTCTGCCAGAAGCTTCTCAAACACAATTATGATACTGTATATTGCTGCTCGGTGAATGCGTTCGCAGTAGTACTTAACAAAGAAATTAGCTATGAAGCTACTCCTGGGCCAGCGGGCTAAAATTCGTTACTACAAATCAGTACCACATCTGACATGAGCCTTGCAATAACACACTTCCACGAAACATCGTTACTTCCGTGCGCCATTTCTAAAATTGCCGCTGATAGCTGCGTGGCGCCTTAATTGGTAGCAATGGCGGATTAACAGAAACTCATCCCTCACCTACCTCCCCCCGCTCCCACCTCACGCGCCATCGCAATGCAGCGACCAACTTTTGCTTGCTCTTCATCTCATCCTCATGTGACATAATTGCTTCGGCCGAGCATAGCTACTTATGCAAAGAATTAAAAATGTTATTATAATTTACGGGTTACAGATACAATATACAGCCTTCGTATCTTTAAAGTGTTAGGCTCAGGCAGGAAGAGAGATAGAGATATATGGAGAAAATGGAAATTTGGTTCTGCAAAAAGAAAAGAAAAGCTGAACGAGCTACATCGAATCACGTTTTAAGTGCAGGTATGATGAAGTTTTCAAAAAACAAAAACAAAAGAAATTCAACTGGTAGTGCGGAATCATCTGAACCGATTGCTTCGACTTCCACAAAAGAAACAGTCACGTCTGATACTTCACTGAATTTGGGAAGTACTCCAGACGGACAGAGTCACGGAGCACAAAAGTTGAAAATAGACATAGAATGAAACTCTATCCAATCAGAATCTGAAAACCCTGTAACGCTGTGTTGCATAGTGGAACTCACGAAGAACAGCTTCCGGTGTTCTCTGCCAGTTGGCATGGATGTCAGTGATGTTAAAGAAGCAGGTTTTAGTTCCGATCCCCAAAGTGGACGTTTCGCGTCACGGATTCACAGCGTCATGATATTGTAAAGCGGCCCTACACAATATTTAAATAACAGTAATGGAGATTATCCCGAAGACGATTATCACAGGCACTTTTCTTATTTGCATTTCTCAAGAAAACTAAGTAATGGTGAAATTCAACATCGTCGCTGGTTGGTTTATTAAAATTTTCAAAATAATGTTTTCTGTTTTCCATGCAAACTATTTATCAATTCAGAAACTCAGATGGTAGAAGGAGGGCCTGTGACTGGAAACACTTAAGTAATATTTTACAAAGACGTGAGAATAACAACGAAGGTATAGCATTTATGTTCCAATGGATGACACTGCAGAAAGGAATAAAGCATAGAAAAACGAAAAAGCAAGTAAACGTAAGGCTAATTAGTGAGTCCCAAAAGTACTGACTCAGTTTGTTTTAGAGATTAATTGAGATGGATCATTTGTTAGCCTCTCATGTGTCATTTAGAAACCACAGAGAATCTTTCAATACAGGCGACGACAGTGATGATTCTGGTAACTTCATAAATTTGTTTAAATTAATATCTGAACATGCTCCTACATTACGGGAGTACATGAAAAACACTAATGACGAACAAATTACATACCATTATTTGAGCCATGATATTCATAATGAATTGATCATACTGATGTCAAAAACAGTTACTGACGAAATGATTCGTAGGGTAACAGAGGTAAAATATTGTTCGATTTTGCTCGACTGCACTACAGACTGTAGTCGTATTGAATAAATGTCAGATATGTTGAGGTTTTGTAATACACCAACCGGCATAATAGAAGAGATCTTTATCGGATTTCTCACTTTCGCTGAGATGACTGGAGAATATATTACTAATGCAATTCTGAAAGAGCTAGAAAAAATGAATTAGATATTCAGAACTGTTGTGGCTAAGTATATGACTATGGAGTACAATCGGTGGGTATAAACAGCGGAGTTAAAACTTGAATATTAAATATTCATCGGCTATTTTTAACGCTGTGGCTGTCATAGTTAGAATCTGCTGTTGGTAGACACAGCTAATTCTTCAGCGGCAGCAAAAACATTTCTTTTTGTATTTAGAAATTTTATTTGCTATTTTCAAATGCAGAATACTCTGGAAATTAATCTCAGAAAAATAAAGCTACTGTGAAACCTTTATCAGAAACAAAGTGGGAAAACAGAATCGAGGCAAACTTATGTTGTTGTTGAACGCACCGAAATTTTAAAAAACTACACGGAAGAATCAGACACACTCAGTGATTGTGATTCAGTTTTGAACGAAATGCTCAGCTTATAATTTATCGTATCATTGCATTTATGTGATAATATGAGATATTATCGCGAGCTGACGTTGTAAGCAAATTATGGCAACCTGTACAGGTACACCTGAGTATTGTTCTTGAACATTTGCTTCCATTTTGTGAGCGGATCAAAGAACATCGTCAAACTGTGATAGAGCAATGATTGTCTGATGCTCGTCAGTTTATTAAGACAAGCAGTTATGATGTGCCAAAAGATTTTAAAATCAACAGATTAGCCAAAAAGAAAAGGTTATTCGATTATGAAAGCAATGATGAACCTATAAAGTTCCCAAAAGCGGATACGAAATAGGTATTTTTAACACCGTCATTGATTCCACATTGAGCAATATGGATTCATTATCCACATCTAAAACAACGTTTTGGAAATTTTGGTTTTCCCTATGATCTAAGTAAGTCAAAAATAATTCAGAAAATCATATATTAAAAAGCTTTCAAGATTTACACACAGTCCTGCGAGTGGGAGCTGTGACTTCCAGTCTTACGAATTACGTGAAGAATTGCAAACAATGATCCCATATTTACCCAACAACCATTAAAGGCCTGAAACAGTTAATGCAAATTCATAACAGAAATTAACTTAAAAGAAATCTACCCAAGCATTTATATTCAAATGGCTCTGAGCACTATGCGACTTAACTTCTGAGGTCATCAGTCGCCTAGAACTTAGAACTAATTAAACATAACTAACCTAAGGACATCACACACATCCATGCCCGAGGCAGGATTCGAACCTGCGACCGTAGCGGTCGCTCGGCTCCAGACTGTAGCGCCGAGAACCGCACGGCCACTCCGGCCGGCAGCGTTTATATTCTCATTAGAATTTTGATAACAATAATAGTAATTACAACCTCTGCAGAAAGGAACTTTCCAAAATTAGAACCGAGCGGGGTGGCACAGTGGTTAGACACTGGACTCGCATTCGGGAGGACGACGGTTCAATCCCGCGTCCGGCCATCCTGATTTAGGTTTTCCGTGATTTCCCTAAATCACTCCAGGCAAATGCCAGGATGGTTCCTCTGAAAGGGCACAGCCGACTTTCTTCCCAATCCTTCCCTAATCCTATGAGACCGATGACCACGCTGTCTGGTCTCCTTCCCCAAAACCAACCCCTCCCCCCCCCCCAACCCCCTCCAAAATTAGAAGCAATAACCAATTATTTTATAAGTGAAACTATGTGGTTCCAGATACCTTCTTAAGACTTCAACCTCTGCGACGTATATATGGAGACTGAAGCGACCGATGAAAATTTACACCGAGATCAAAGTTAGAACCCTAGCACGAGTGTCTCCTCAAACCAAACTCTCATTCACGCCTCAGGAGACCCGCGTTCGAATCCCTTGGTACAAATTTTCATTCGTCGCTTCAGTTTGCGTATATACATCATATTTAAGATGTACAATGAGTCAGCAAAGACTTTCAGCTGTGGCAGTTATATGTCATGAAGCAAATATAACATCCAAACTGGATTAAGATACAGTTGTTAAGGAGTTCAGTAAGGTTAAAAGTAGGACATTTTTGTTTCGTCAATGTTTAACTGTTAGTTCTTACTGAAACTACTGAAAAATTACTAAAAAATATTACTTAAGACTAAAATGTTTACATTTTTATGAATAAAAGTTTGACAGTTTCGAAATAAATCAAGAAAATTTTTTCTCTCTATTAAATTCGTCCTCTTTGGCCACTGGAGGGCTTGCGAAGTTATCTTGCTTATACCAAATTTTGGTCTTGCCCCACAGATGATAGAACATACAACTTTCTGGCGGGCGCTGCTTACATCCCGAGTAAGGTTTATGAATGTGACGATATTCACACGATTAGCGTTGTTCTCTAAATTTATTGGTGACCCCAAACAAAATGCACTAAGCCAGTCATGTCGCCTGGACATATATACTTAACGCTACCAGTGCAAACCAGGGTTGGGTCGCTAGTATATTATAAACGGGAAAGTTTGTTTGTTTGTTTGTGTGTGTGTGTGTGTGTGTGTGTGTGTGTGTGTGTGTGTGTGACAGAGAGAGAGAGGAAGAGAGAGAGAGGAAGAGAGAGAGAGGAAGAGATAGAGAGAGAGAGGAAGAGAGAGAGAGAGAGAGAGAGAGAGGGAGAGAGAGAGAGAGAGAGAGAGAGAGAGAGAGGAAGAGAGAGAGAGGAAGAGAGAGAGAGAGAGAGGAAGAGTGAGAGAGAGAGAGAGAGAGAGAGAGAGAGAGAGAGAGAGAGGAAGAGAGAGAGAGAGAGAGGAAGAGAGTGAGAGAGGAAGAGAGAGAGACTTAGTACGTTTGTTACTTCTAAACGCTGAAAGGGTTGGATGGATTAGGATGAAATTTGGAACAGGGATAGCTTATATCCTGGGTTAACACATAGAGTACCTTATATATACCTACCTATTAAAGGGATTGGGGTGGTGTTGAAGATAAGTGTAGCTACAACGAGTGAATACTCATAATTGATTCATCAAGTATTTGAGAATAACAGCACTTTCTGAGCAAAGCACTTTACACATAATATGAAACTCTTATGAAACTTTTTCTCGCTGTCAACCCCACAAAATGATGAAGGGAAAAATGTTTATCGCTTACTACATTTTGGCTGTTCATGCAGTAAAACTACCTCGTGCAGCATGAAGTTTTTACTTATTACTTCTTTACTGCTAACTGTATTCGCCACACGTTTTGCAGACAGTATTCGTATACATCGCTAACTATACCGACAAAATTATATTGCTGTACGACACATAGTTCAGGAGATACGATGCCATAAACACTGTGCTGCGTGAAAATGAAACTGCTGGGCGAAATTCGCTAGAGATACAGGTGACATATGTGTACAAATGCATGTGAAATATATTAAATACATGTGAACTATATTACATATATGTGTACGTGAGCAAAGCCATAGGTGAAAAGTTCATCCTAAACCCCTGGAAGAATATCAACCAAATTTGGCACATGTACAAGTAACGGTCTGGAAAGAAGTACTGTGTGAGTAAGAACCACAGGTCTGCTTTTGAGGTGTGGAATGAGAAGGGGAGGAGGAGACAGAGAGTAGAAAGGAGGAGATGGACATAAGTGCGGTGGGGGTGGAACAAGGAGATGGCCAGAGAGGGGGGGGGGACGAGGAAATGGACAGAGAAAGGGCAAAGGAGGAGAGGGACAGAGAGAGTGGAGAGGAGGAGGCAGACAGAGAATGCAAATGGAGAAGATGGACAGAAAGCCGAGGGAGGAGGAGATCGACCAACAGTGGGGGTGAAGGAGGTGGACAGAGAGTTGGAGTGGAGGAGTGGGGGAAGAGCAGCTGAGAGGGGTGAGCAGGAGGTGGACAGAGAGAGGGGGAGGGGAAGATGATCAGGGAAAGGTGGATAGAGGAGGTCGACAGGGAGAGGGGTTAGATAAGATGAACGGAGAGGGGGAAGGAGGAGATGGATTAATAGAAGATTGGAATAAATACATACCCTTCCTTTTTTATAAATGACTGTTTAACTACGTGTAACACCGCGAGGTGGAGCTAGTATGTTGCTGTCTGTTGTCAGCTACACGAACACCAGTATTTCCATATAGACAAATAATGGGAACCTCTGCTGGTGAAACATCTCAACATGAAAAATGCAGACAGTTGTGCTCAAGACAGAATCCTTTCAAAGTATTATTTGTTGAAACAAATACGGACACAAAAAAGAAACCTGCACTTGAAAATCAATTATAAGTGCAATTTGCTTCGACAGGCGAGTCAGCAGGCTCTGATTTTGAGCTCCTCGTTCCCACTGTCATAAACGATCAACTCACCATATTTTCATCCCACAGTGCCTTGTTTAGTTATTAAAACTGTCTCTCTTGGCACTCCAATACGATTCATTTGTTAACTCCTTTGCACCAAGCAAAGCGAAGATCTGCACCATTCAAAGGCAGAGAAAAGGTTCAGGTCATTTCGTTCCCAAGGGCCCTAACCTTCATTCACTTTACCAGACGAAACTCTAATGATCATTAGCTAGCTCCATGAAAACTTTGGAGGGAATGAGCTACTATGTGACTGCGTTAATCTTTCGCCTAAATATAGATCCAGGACATAAACCGATGCCCTATATCCATAGGTGATCAGTGATTTAATACGTGGTTTCAATGCAGACTGGGAAATAGTCTGTTCTTTCGTTTCCTGAGTGGCTGAAATACGCTGAAGTTAAGCCACTGTTTAAGAAGGGAGATAAAGAAAGAGCATCAAATTTCCGTCCAGTTTCACTGTTGCCAGCATTCTCAAAAATTTTCGAAAAACTAATGTACAGTCGTCTTTATAACCATCTTATCTCAAATAACATACTGTCAAAGTCACAGTTTGGATTTCTAAAAGGTTCTGATATTGAGAAGGCTATCTACACTTACAGTGAAAATGTGCTTAATTCATTAGACAAAAAATTGCAGGCAACTGGTATATTTTGTGATCTGTCAAAGGCATTTGACTGTGTAAATCACAATATCCTTTTAAGTAAACTAGTATATTATAGTGTAACAGGAAATGCTGCAAAATGGTTCAAATCTTATATCTCTGGCAGGAAACAAAGGGTGTTATTAGGAAAGAGACATGTATCAAGCTATCAGGCATCATCCAGCTGGGAACTAATTACATGTGGGGTCCCACAAGGTTCCATTTTGGGGCCCTTACTGTTTCATCAGTAACATTACCAGATGCCAACTTTGTTTTGTTTGCCGATGATACAAACACTGCAATAAATAGCAAATCAAGTGTAGTCTTAGAAAGATCAGCCAATGAAATATTTGTGGACATTAATCACTGGTTCCTAGCCAATTCTTTGTCACTAAAATTTGAAAAAACACACTACATGCAGTTCAGAACTTGTAAGGGGTGCCCCAAGAGTATATGTCTAACATACGATGACAAGAAGATAGAAGAAGTGGACAGTGTTAAATTCTTGGGATTACAGCTTGATAATAAATTCAACTGGGAGGAGCACACCACAGAACTGGTGAAGCGTCTTAACAAATCTCTGTTTGCAATGCGAATTTTGTCAGACATAGGGGATATAAAAATGAAAAAGCTGGCATACTATGCTTACTTTCATTCCATAATGTCATATGGGATTATTTTTTGGGGTAATTCATCAAGCCAAGCTAAAGTTTTCTGGGCACAAAAACGTGCAGTAAGAGTTATATGTGGTGTGAACTCAAGAACATCCTGCAGAAGCCTGTTTAGGGAACTAGGGATACTAACTACTGCTTCCCAATATATTTATTCCTTAATGAAATTTGTCATTAAAAATATATCACTTTTTCAAACTAACAGCTCAATTCATGGAATCAATACTAGAAATAAGAATAATCTTCACAAGGATTTAAAGTCACTTAGTCTTGTACAAAAAGGTGTGCATTATTCAGGAACACACATTTTCAATAACTTGCCAGCAGCCATAAAAAGCTTAACAACCAATGAAATTCAGTTTAAGAGAAGCCTAAAGGATTTATTGGTGGCCAGCTCCTTCTACTCCATTGATGAATTTCTTAGTAAAACCAATTGATTTGTATATAAGTACAACATAACTTCTGCACAATTTCAGTGCAGTAATGTGTTCATTGAAAATTTGTGTGTCTGTGTGTGTGTGTGTTTGTGTGTGTGTGTGTGTGTGTGTGTGTGTGTGTGTGTGTGTAAGTGTTGTGACTTGGCAAGAGAGCCAAGTCACTATGAGAGAAAGCCGAAAGGCACGCGTTTAAGCTCACGCAGGCTGGCGTGAGGTCTGGAACAGGTAAAGTAATTGAGACTAGCAAATAAAGTACGAAGCTGCTGGAATACTTAACTTTAATCCATAAGTGGTGAACATAGCTCTTGACGGTACATGCATCACAAGATAAATAGCAAATGATAATGGCGCCTTGCTAGGTCGTAGCTAATGACGTAGCTGAAGGCTATGCTAACTATCGTCTCGGCAATTGAGAGCGTAATTTGTCAGTGAACCATCGCTAGCAAAGTCGGCTGTACAACTGGGGCGAGTGCTAGGAAGTCTCTCTAGACCTGCCGTGTGGCGGCGCTCGGTCTACAATCACTGATAGTGGCGGCACGCGGGTCCGACGTATACTACCGGACCGCGGCCGATTTAAAGGCTACCACCTAGCGAGTGTGGTGTCTGGCGGTGACATTTAGTGTTTTTCCTGCCACTGTTGTAAATCAGAAGTTTCTTGGAGGTGAATATCTCTAATGAACTTTGGTGAGGTATTAAAGGGAAACGCTGATGTCAGGGGACGCATACACACAAATATCTATGTCACATATTAGGTAACCTCTTCTATCCAGTGTAGTCAGGGGTGATTTAAGATTCAAGTGGAACAGGCAGCTACTTTGGGCGCCAAACTGAGAGGAGCGCCGTACGAGCCCAAGTGCCAAATTTAATACTGAGTGTCTCATTACCAGTAGCGAAAACTGACACAGATCAAAATATACGATAACAGAAATGTGGTGTCACCGCCAGACACCACACTTGCTAGGTGGTAGCCTTTAAATCGGCCGCGGTCCGTTAGTATACGTCGGACCCGCGTGTCGCCACTATCATTGATTGCAGACCGAGCGCCGCCACACGGCAGGTCTAGAGAGACTTCCTAGCATTCGCCCCAGTTGTACAACCGACTTTGCTAGCGATGGTTCACTGACAAAATACGCTCTCATTTGCCGAGACGATAGTTAGCATAGCCTTCAGCTACGTCATTTGCTACAACGTAGCAAGGCGCCACTACCAGTTACTATTGATACTGTGAATAATGTACCGTCAAGAGCGACGTTCACCATTAATGGATTAAAGTGAAGTATTCCACCAGCTACGTCCGTTTTTTCTAAATTCTAATTTCCTTGTCCTGTTCCAGACCTCACGCCAGCCTGCGTGAGCTAAAACGCGTGCCTTTCGGCTTCCTCTAGTAACACGGTGTTGGCTCTCCTGCCAACCACAACAAGAAGCAAAAATATTTTAGTAAACATATGTCCGCAAACGAGCCGTTTCAAAATAATGGCGAATGTACGATTTTGAAGAGTCTTGGTATTACTATCAAACATTGTCCTAGATAGCATAAATATATTTGAAATGTGAACTTTCCCAAAATGTACCTATATAATTTCCCCCTACTCCTACCTAACAAGAAATGCAATACTACTTCATCACATTACATGTTACAGTTTGTGTTCCGTGTGTAGTCCTCACATGGAACACTCCTCTTTCGTTTTACACACATATTTCTGTTTTTCTTTCTAGCTGAATCATAAAAATTTTGGCAATATTTATCGGTTTTCAAATACTTTCGTGGCAAATTTTCTGAAATTTAATTACTTAGTGGTGAGTTTTCGTCTCATATAAGATACAATCTACACAGGTAAACTGTGTCTTATGTTTGGCACATCAATGTAAAACTAGATGATTTGTTTGTATTTCTTTCCCACATTCTCCGAATGGAAACTGAAATAATTCTTAAGTTACAGAATTAAAAAATTTCTATGAATAAACTAAGAAAACCTGATGTTTTATATTTTCAGTATTTACACTCAACGTAATAGATAACAGAGTTTTATTGAAGCTAAAGGGATACTGTAGCAACCAAAACCAACCGCGGGAACGCCTTGGGCTGCGGATCGGAGCCACCAGGCGGATAAGCCGCCGGCGGTGGAGCACGCACCACCGGGTAAACCCAAGGACGAGTCGGACGACAGACCAACGACAGACCAACGACAACCGACAACAACCGACTATGACCGACACAACAAGGAAGAGATAAACAACGGAGGATTGTGGAAACCACAACACCAAACACCAACAGTAAATCCACTCGGAACCAGAGCCAGGCAAATGTCAACAACGAACAACGACCAGAACGCAGTACCACCGAGATAGAGACGCAAATCCAGAGCGAGTACCAGACTGACTGGACTAGGTTTTTTTTTCTTTATTGTGATTTCATTCTGTGTACAGGAGATAGAGGAGAGGGGAAAGGACAGAACCTTGGGGCACACCGGCAGAGGGATAGATAGTAAGGGAGTCGGAATTGTGGATAGTCACATAGGAGGGACGATGGGAGAGGAAGGAAGCAACGAGACGGACGAAGTTGATGGGGAGAGCATAGGTCTGGAGTTTGAAGAGGAGCCCGGGATGCCAGACACGGTCATAGGCGTTCTGGAGATCAGGGGAAACAAAGATAGCGGAGTGACGGGAGTTAAGTTGGAGGGAAAGACGATTGGTAAGGCCGGAAGCCACATTGGGCAAGAGGAAGGAGGCGGTGCTGGTTAAGGTGGCGGTGCTGGACTAGGGTTTTTTTTTTTTTTCTTTATTGTGATTTTAAACACCTTATACAAAGCCGGGCTGTCAGCAGCACAATACGCCGCTCTTCAGCCTCGAGTTTGACAACAAGTAGTACAGAAAGGTGGCACAGAGAAGACAGTCAAAACGGTGGGCAAAAAATGTAGACACTAAAAATCGAAAAAAACATGGAGCCGTTCACGCTGGATGAGAAACAGCACGAACACTAGGCGACACGGTGCACAGAACATAGATGATGACGACGGCATCTGAACGGCGGTGGCATGACGGCGAACAACACTACACACAAATGAAGGCACACACACGAAACACTGACGGCGACGATCTCCGGCGCGCGAATGTCCACTTAGCATGTGCGAGTCCGGGGACCTGCCAAGAGGGGAACAGGGGTGAGGTGGGGGAGAGGGGAGAAAAAGGATGCTAATGGCTGAGGAGATGGGGGCAGGAGGAGAGGGACAGGGGAGGGGAAGCCCGGGGGAGGAGGGGGGAGAAATGGAGGAGGGAAGGAAAAGGGAGAGAAGGGAGGGAAGGTGCCCAGAGGAGCAAGCATAGGAGGAGGGCGGGAGGATCAAAGTTGGTAGGAGGGGTAGATGGAGGGGAGGAGGGCATCATCAGGGAGGGGGAGCTGGTGGAAGCCACCTTGGGAGAGGGTAAGGAGGGTGGAGAGATGGAGACCGGGTGGGATGTGCGAATACAGGCGCGGCAGCAGGCAGAGGTGGGAGAGGATCGGGGAGACGAGCGGGTGAGGAGGATCGAGTTTGCGGGAGGTGTACAGGATCCGTATCCTTTCAAGGAAAAGGAGGAGGTGGGGAAAGGGGATGAGATCATACAGGATCCGCATGGGGGAGGGGAGATGGATGCGATAGGCGAGGCGGAGAGCATGACGTTCAGGATTTGGAGGGATTTATAAAAGGTAGGGGTGGGCGGAGATCCAAGCCAGATGGGCATAACAAAAGATAGGGCGGATGAGGGATTTATAGGTGTGGAGGATGGTGGAGGGGTCCAGACCCCACATACGGCCAGAGAGGAGCTTGAGGAGACTGAGTCGGGAGCGTGCCTTGGCTTGGATTGTCCGGAGGTGGAGGGTCCAGGAGAGGTGGCGGTCGAGGGTGACGCCAAGGTACTTAAGGGTGGGAGTGAGGGCGATAGGACGGCCATAGATGGTGAGATAGAAGTCAAGGAGGCGGAAGGAAAGGGTGGTTTTGCCTACAATGATCGCCTGGGTTTTGGAGGGATTGACCTTGAGCAACCACTGGTTGCACCAAGCGGTGAACCGGTCAAGATGGGATTGGAGAAGGTGTTGGGAGCGCCGGAGGGTGCGGGCAAGGGCAAGGAAGGCGGTGTCATCGGCAAACTGGAGAAGGTGGACGGGGGCTGACGGCGGCGGCATGTCCACCGTGTACAAAAGGTACAGAAGGGGGGAGAGGACGGAGCCTTGGGGCACACCGGCAGAGGGGCTGGACCAGGGCAGAGCGGGTCCCTATATACGAAACCAGAGGGAGCGGCTATTGGCCACTGTCTGCACATGGTGTAACGGTGGCGCCCTCGCTGCGCGAGAGCCGCTGCACGGAAGAGCCGCCGTGGACGCAGAGCCCTCTGTGGGTTGGCCACGTCCATTTGTTCTGGCGGGTGATCGACTTGCGTGGCGGGAGGTACTAGAGATACAATAGTTCTACTTATCTCTGATTTCACTTCAAGCTTTCAAAATTCTCAGCAATTACCTTAAATGGAAATAGTTTCTTCTTTTTATATTTAGCGCTGTAATAATTTTAGGAAATTTCGTTTTTGGTTCATAGGATGTTTGTGTTGTTTATTTTAAGAGAAAAAACAACCCATTTCCCCGATGACTAGATTCAAACTTTTTTAAGGATCTTACCTACAGTGGTGACGGGGGGGGGGGGGGGGAGTGGGGGGAACTGGAAGCAGGTCAGCAAGAATATGTGAAAAAATGTTTTCGAACAGGCCTCGAGTGTGATACATCAACTGAACAGAGCCATCGTCCACACTAAAGAAAAACATTTTACAAAAACAAAAACACAAAGAACATGGTCACCAACCTAGGGAACCAAATCAGCAGTCGGGATATCCAGTCTGAGTCCAGCTTCCACTGTACATGTGCACTGTGATAGTGCAGTCCTGTCGCAGCTATGAATCGTGAACTTCAAAGCTGTTGTGGCTGGCGAATGCGAAAAATATCACTTAATGAAATTTACTAACTTTCTTCCTGGGCAAGAGACGACACAGCGCAATGACGAGACACTATCGATTTTATTCAAGTAATTTTCTGAAATAAGGCATTGTTAATATCACTGTTATAAACGTAAAGTTAATTATTTTTAGCAAAAGATATAAATGATGTGAAAGTAGCGTTATTCAAAATACTGCTGTCATCATGGACAGAACGCTACCAGTGAGTTACTTTACTAAGAGAAACCAAGAAGTGTGGGAATACATTTATCTAGGTAATATATTTAAACGCATGCTCTACGTTGTACAGGTGCCGAATGTCAGTTTGTGGGATGGAGTTTCATGCCTGTTGCATTTGCTCGGTCACTATAGAGACGGTTAATGCTGTTTGTGGATGACGCTGGAGTTGTCGTCCAATGATGTGCCATATGTGCTCCATTGGAGACAGATCTGGTAACTGAGCAGGCCAAGGCAACATGTCAACACTCCGTAGGACACGTTAGGTTACAATAGCGCTAAGGAAGCGAGCGTTATGCTTTTGGAGAACACTCCCTGGAAAGCTGTTAACGAATGGCAGCACAACCGGTCGAATCACCAGATTCACATACGAATTTGCAGTCAGGGAGCGTGGGATAACCACTGTTCTTGCTGTCATACTAAGTCACAACTCCAGGAGTAGGTCTAGTGTGTCTAGCACGCAGACACGTTGGGTACAGGCCCTTAGCTGGCCTCATAACTAACACATGGACCTCACTGAAGCCGGCCGGAGTGACCGAGCGGTTCTAGGCGCTACAGTCTGGAACCGCGCTACTGCTACGGTCGCAGGTTCGAATCCTGCCTCGGGCATGGAAGTGTGTGATGTCCTTAGGTTGGTTAGGTTTAAGTAGTTCTAAGTTCTAGGGGACTGACGACCTCAGAAGTTAAGTCCCATAGTGCTCAGAGCCATTTGAACCAACCCTCACTGAAGTCGCAAATGGTTGTGGTTTGGGGTCAGTAAAATGCACGCAACAGGGTGTCTGGCTCGGAGCTGTCTTTGAAGCAACCGATTTGCAACAGAGCGTCGTGTCATTGTGGCTCCAACTGCTGCTTGAATTGCTGCTGCAGACTCAGTACGGTGCGACAGTGCCACATGCTGAACACGATTTTCTTCCCTCTCGGTAGTGCGACGTGGTCGTCTGGAGCCCAGTCTTCTTGCGAGCGTACATTCTTGGGACCACCGCTAACAGCAATTATGTACAGTGAATGCGTTTTTGCACAGTCTTTGTACAATATCGCAGAAGAACCATCCAGCTTCCCATAGCACTATTACCTCATTCAAACTCTATGAGGTGTTGTTACTGACGTCTTTGTCTCCTTAATGGCTCTGAGCATTATGCGACTTAACTTCGAAGGTCATCAGTCGCCTAGAACTTAGAACTACTTAAACCTAACTAACCTAAGGACATCACACACATCCATGCCTGAGGCAGGATTCGAACCTGCGACCGTAGCGGTCGCTCGGCTCCAGACTGTAGTGCCTAGAACCGCACGGCCACTCCGGCCGGCCTTTGTCACCTTAAACGCGTTCCTGACTAATCTCAACTTACCAAATTAGTCTCAAAGGCAACTAAGTGCTCAAGAACATTACAGCGTGCAGTTAAGCAAACCTGATTAGCATTCTCTCAGTGGCGCTACTGTGGTGTCACTGCCAGACACCACACTTGCTGGGTGGTAGCTTTAAATCGGCCGCTGTCCATTTAGTACATGTCGGACCCACGTGTCGCCACTGTGTGATTGCAGACTGAGCGCCACCACAAGGCAGGTCTCGAGATACGGACTAACACTCGCCCCAGTTGTACGACGACTTTGCTAGCGACTACACTGACGAAGCCTTTATCTCATTTGCCGAGAGACAGTTAGAATAGCCTTCAGCTAAGTCAATGGCTACGACCTAGCAAGGCGCCATTAACCATTTTAAGATAGAGTCTCACTTGTATCATCAAGGAATGCTGTATTCAAATGAAGGATTAAAAGTTACGTATTATAGCAGCTACGTACTTTTCTTGCTACCATTCATTACGTATCCCGTTTCAGACCTCTCTTTAGCCAGCGTGAGATTACGCGTGCCTTTTGGCTACTTCAGTGTGGCGTAGCTGTCTTGTTACGCCACAACAGTTGGCGACGAGTCAACGAAAAGGGTCCTGTTCTTTCTCATTGCTTACATTTACTTGTGTCATGGCTTCGCCACAATCTCCAGATGTACTGTCTGAATTTTATCGCTTGCAGAATCAGCAGACGCAGGCGTTATTGGATGCCCTTGGACAGCTTGTCCAGGGTCAACGTGCACTGCACACCGATGCGGCAGCCGCCGCTTCACCGCTACCGCAGCCACAACATGCAGTTGCACCGCCGTTTCGCAGTTTTGACGTGGCGCAAGAGACATGGACTGAGTGGTCACGCCAGTTTGGATTTCATCTCGCCGCCTACAGAATTCAAGGTAACGAGCGGCAGCCTCACTTATTGTCTTGTGTCGGCGTGCAAACGTACCGTGTGATAGTGAAATTGTTTCCCCGATGCGACGTAGCAACTCTGTCCTACGAAGAAATTTTGTCGGCATTGGATACCTATTTCCAAGAAACAGTCAATGTCGTTGCAAAAAGGTATACGTTCTTTCGTACAAAACGTACGGCTGGTCAGACTAATAGGGAGTGGGTTGCAACATTGCAAGGCCTTACAAGGGATTGTGCTTTTGAGTGTGAATGTGGACTCCCTTATTCAGATACAATGGTACGTGATGCAATAGCACAGAACGTTTCCGATGTTCGCATATGGGAACAGATTTTGAAACTCGTCAATCCCTCCCTTCAACAAGTGATAGACATATTGGATAGACAAGACACACTTGACTTTGCTCAAGAGTCATTTGCGACTTCGCCAGCCGTGTGTAACATTAACCGGCCCGCCGGGCGCGCTGTGCGGCCCGGTAAACTGCCCTCGCGCACGTCCGCACAGCTGCCGCCACGCTCTAAACCAGGTGTGCCGCGCCAGCATACAAATGCAGTGAAATCATGCCCGCGGTGTGCTACTAGACATTCGCGTGAAAATTGCCCGTCACGCCAAGCTATATGCTTTTTCTGTAATAAAAAAGGACATGTTCAAAGTGTTTGCCAGAAAAAGCTCAGATCACACAATCACACTCATTCCAGGCCCTTTGCTTCGCATCGGAATCGAACCAAGGACACTCAGGCTCATGGACCTTCGCCCATGGACATTCATGTAGTTAATTCCACTTCGTCCAGTGCCACTGTCTCTAACTGTGACTGTGTTCGTCCCACAAATACTGTGCGTCGACGTCGCCGGAAATCACGTCAAGTAGCAAGTGCTGCTGTACCTGTATCAGTTCAAATTGCACAAGACAGTCGCTCTTGTCATCAGCAGGACAATAAACTTTTTGTGGATTTGGACTTTAATGGCAAGGTCATACCATTCCAGCTCGATACCGGAGCTGCAGTTTCATTGCTCAATCACGACACGTACAAACAACTGGGCAAACCTCCGTTGCGTGCCGCAACTGTTAAGCTCACTACATATTCAGGACAGAAAATTCCTGTGTTAGGACAGTGCACCCTTCTTGCAACATACAAGGGACAAACAAAACTTGTGTCATTTTACGTTCTTCGTTCTTCTACTGCAGTGAACTTGTTTGGTTTAGATGTATTTCAGTTGTTTAAGTTGTCTATTGTAAATCAGGTCCTATCAGTGAATCAGACTGTGCCTTCAGATAGTGTTTCTCGGCTATGTGACGAATTTGCAGACATTTTTGCACCGGGCTTAGGTTGCGCTCAGAACTATGAAGCACATTTGGAACTGAAAGTCAACGCACAACCGAAATTTTTCAGAGTGTGCAATGTTCCTCACGCATTGCGTGATGAGGTCGCAAGAACATTAAACGATTTAGAATCACAAGGTGTAATTGAACGTGTGCAAGCTTCTCTCTGGGCCTCACCCTCAGTAATTTTGACAAAACCTTCCGGAAAACTGAGACTTTTTGTGGACTTCAAGGCAACAGTGAATCCACAACTCGTGATTGCAACTTTTCCCTTACCCCGCCCGGAAGATCTTTTTGATAAACTGTGCCCGGGTAAATACTTATCGAAGTTGGACCTAGCAGATGCGTACTTGCAAATCCCAGTGGACGCCGAATCCCAGCGCGTCTTGGTGGTTAACACGCATCTTGGTTTGTACCGATTCAAAAGACTGCCATTCGGGTGTGCATCCGCCCCTGCATTGTTTCAGCAATATTTACAAACTGTTTGTGCGTCGGTCCCTACTGTTGCGAACTATCTGGACGATATTGTGGTCTCCGGAAAGACAGCCGACGAGCATTTAGCACACCTACGAACATTATTTCAGGTGTTGCGACAAAATGGTCTTCGCTTGCGGAAGGACAAATGTGTGTTTTTTGCTCGTGACTTACCATACCTGGGACATGTCATCAATGCCCAAGGCATACATCCGAGTCCAGAGCACCTCCGTGCCATACAAGATTTGCCTTCGCCACAAAATGTGAAGCAGCTACAGAGTGTGTTGCGTAAAATTAACTATTATCATCGCTTTCTGCGCAATGCCTCTTCCACTTCAGCTCCGCTTCATAGCTTACGCCGTAAGGGTGTTCCGTTCGTCTGGACGACGGAATGCGAACGCGCCTTTCGCCAGTTGAAATCGGCGTTGCTTTCTAATACTTGCCTTACACTATTCGATCCCCAGAAACCCCTTTTGTTGATGGTAGATGCATCGGATTTCGGGATCGGTGCTGTGCTTGCGCACAAAGATGGGTCGCATGATCGCCCTATTGCCTTTGCGTCAAAATTGCTCTCGTCTGTGCAAAGAAATTCTTCACAGATAGAGAAAGAAGCTTTGGCTCTCGTGTTTGGTGTTACTAAGTTCCATGATTTCTTGTATGGCCGTCACTTTACCATCATCACAGACCACAAACCTTTGACGTCGCTTTTTCATCCGAACAAGCCTGTACCTCCGCGTACAGCGCAGAAATTCATTCGCTGGTCTATTTTCCTCTCGCAGTACCGCTACGATATCTTGTATCGGTCCACTACTAAGCACGGAAACGCCGATGCGTTGTCCCGTTTGCCTGTTGCTGAGGATAGAGCATTCGATTCTTCCGAACTTGCTTGCATGTTCATTGATTCGGAAACCGATGAAGTGGTCGAATCGTTTCCGATTGATTTTCGTCGTGTCGCTACAGCCACAGCTGCTGACCCTGTCCTTGCTACTGTTTTGCGTTTTGTTGCTACGCAATGGCCTTTGTCAAAGTCTCGGATCGAGGATCCGTTGGTTCGCAGATTTTTTGCTCACAAGGAGAGACTTTTTGTTCGACGTGGTGTTTTGTTGTTGCGTACTGATAATGATCAGTCCAGAGTCGTGGTCCCACGTTCGTTACAGTCCTCTGTTTTACGGCTTCTTCGCCAAGGACATTGGGGTATAGCGCGTACGAAACAACTTGCTCGTCAGCACTGTACTTGGTTCGGAATCGATGCTGCGATTACGAATATGTGTTCTTCTTGCATGGCGTGTGCCGAACAACAATCCGCACCGCCGCGGAAAGTCTTTGCATGGCCAAAAGCCACTTCCCCTTGGCAACGCTTGCACGTCGATTTTGCTGGTCCATTCTGGAATTCTCGATGGTTGGTTCTGGTAGATGCCTTCAGTAATTTTCCTTTTGTTGTCCGGATGTCTTCCACGACGTCCTCTGCCACCATCCAAGCGTTGTCTGCTATCTTTTGCATTGAAGGTCTTCCGCAGACTATTGTTTCCGACAATGGCCCACAATTCATGTCCGCAGAATTTCAGTCATTCTGCCAGGCCAATGGTATTCAACATCTGACATCCGCGCCGTTTTCGCCTCAGTCAAACGGTGCCACTGAACGATTGGTCCGGACTTTCAAGTCACAGATGTTGAAGTTGAAAGAGTCGCATTCTCGGGAGGACGCGTTGTTGCTCTTTTTGTCCTCGTATCGCTCTCAGCCCCGAGATGGTCGCTCGCCGGCTGAGTTGCTCCACGGTCGTCCTCCTCGAACCTTGATGTCTTTGCTGCAACCGCCGCATCAGGTTCCTGTGCAGCGGCAGACTTCTGCTTTTGCTCCAGGCGACGTTGTATTTTATCGCAACTATCGAGGTTCACGGCGTTGGCTCGCAGGGCGCATTCTTCGCTGCCTCGGCCGCGCGATGTATTTGGTTTTGGGGGCCTCTGGTGAGGTGCGTCGGCATCTCAATCAGCTGCGCCTCTGTCGTCGCACGGGTTCTGCCGCTCCCCGTCTGCTTTCAGCGACGGTGCCGTCCGGTCAGCGCCCTGGGGACCCATCTACTGGCTCGCCTCATCCCCAGGTGTTACCGACGATGCCTTCCATTTTGCCCCATGGCGACGCGCCGCCGCAGCCGCCGCCGCCGCCGCCTGTTCTCCCGCCGGCGCCGCCCGCACTCGACGCTTCGCTGCAGCCGCCAAGCGTCTCCCTGGGTCACGCGCCGCCGATCGCTTCCCGTGACCAGCTGTCCTCCGCCATGGAACTCTTGCCCGCTCCAGACCACATGCCGTCATCGCGCGTCGGATACCCCGACGCAATGGAGGTCGACCCTTCGGCCCCTCCTGTCTCTTTACGGGCGCATACACCGCATGTTGCTGTGCACCCTGGAGTAGGTTTTCAGGCGTTTCCTAGCTCCCCTCGGACCGAATGGCCGGGTGCGGGTGGCACAGCCTCGCCTGTTGTTAGGGTCCCCACCTCATCGCATACGTCAACATGGGGTCCTCCCCACGGCGGGCGGAAGCCTTATAACACGACCGTTCGCCGATTTGCGGGGGAGGAATGTGGTGTCACCGCCAGACACCACACTTGCTAGGTGGTAGCTTTAAATCGGTCGCGGTCCATTTGGTACATGTCGGACCCGCGTGTCGCCACTGTGTGATCGCAGACCGAGCGCCACCACAAGGCAGGTCTCGAGATACGGTCTAACACTCTCCCCAGTTGTACGACGACTTTGCTAGCGACTACACTGACGAAGCCTTTATCTCATTTGCCGAGAGACAGTTAGAATAGCCTTCAGCTAAGTCAATGGCTACGACCTAGCAAGGCGCCATTAACCATTTTAAGATAGAGTCTCACTTGTATCATCAAGGAATGCTGTATTCAAATGAAGGATTAAAAGTTAAGTATTATAGCAGCTACGTACTTTTCTTGCTACCATTCATTACGTATCCTGTTTGAGACCTCTCTTTAGCCAGCGTGAGATTACGCGTGCCTTTCGGCTACTTCAGTGTGGCGTAGCTGTCTTGTTACGCCACAACACTACTAATGCCACTCTTATGGGAGTGGCGCGAAATATGAATATATATCTTCTTTCAGATGTAGAAATTCACCTTCGAACTTTCGTTTAGGTCACATAACTCCTTCTTGGTATTGTGATGTTTTTTCCGCCAATGTATAATATGACGAAGTGATTTCTGGGTAATGTCATTTAAGCTAATCGGGCGATTAATGTGCAGGTTGATGAATTTACCGTGCTTGTTACATCCGTGGAAAAGATGTATTAGGAAAACTAAGATTTCGATAAGCTTCTTCATAAACTCCTTTCAGCTGTCGTTTTATATACAGTTTCAAGTGTTGGAGTATTTTCCTGATGTCGCTGAATAAAACAACAAAAATTAATGTGACCTGGTTTTTCAGTATTTTCGCCTGCGCCTAGAACCGCGAGACCACCGCGGCCGGCGTCCCAGGAGGAACGGTCAATATTCAGGGATATGCCAGGAACGATCATGTGAAGCAAAATCTCCATATTGACATATTCCCTATTCTGAATGGTTTCCGAGATTTTTGACGTACGTCTACCAGCTCCCAACCAACATCGTCGTATGGTTTCCTTTCCTTAGCCAGCACTGTTGCCCAACAGTGGTCAATCAGGAATTTAATTTTCTTATGAGTCCTGTTTACCATTGTTAATTACCGGCGTTTTGATAATATGTGCACTAGAGGGTTCAGTGTTGCTACTCACAAATAAACAGTAAATTAAATAGGGCGTCCCAGGAGGTTCAAATGGTTCAAATGGCTCTGAGTACTATGGGACTTAACATCTATGGTCATCAGTCCCCTAGAACTTAGAATTACTTAAACCTAACTAACCTAAGGACATCACACACATCCATGCCCGAGGCAGGATTCGAACCTTCGACCGTAGCAGTCGCGCGGCTCCGGACTGAGCGCCTAGAACCGCGAGACCACCGCGGCCGGCGTCCCAGGAGGAACGGTCAATATTCAGGGATATGCCAGGAACGATCATGTGAAGCAAAATCTCCATATTGACATATTCCCTATTCTGAATGGTTTCCGAGATAGCACACTTAATGTACATGGTCATTTGTTTAATTTATTATTCTATACATTGTCAGGTTTACATATGTACAACAGTTAGTAAACATTACAACACGCGTTTTACGAAGTATCAACTGAAAAGTACGTATTTTTAACACTTTTACCTGCTGTACAGTTCACGATAAGTGTTCAAACAACTAGTAACTTGAAAGCATTTGTGCACCTTTGGTAAAACATGTTGTTTTCCTTGTCTGAGTGTCTCAGCACGCTCCCTAACGAGAGCTGCAGCGTCCATTATGCGACCAATCAGTTGACCTCAGGTATTCACCTTTTGTTTGTACACTTCAGACTACAGCCAACTCCAGAAATAAAAATCTATTGACGTAAGGTCTGACGATCTTGGTGGCCAGTTATCTGCACTACCACGAGCAGTCCAGCGATTAGGGTAGTGCAATTGAGATATTCCCTCACATGTCTGGCCAAATGTGGAGGGGCTGCATCATAATGGAAGTACACTGTAGTCTGTATGGTCAAAGACATTTCCTCAAGGTGTTCAACAAACGAATTCTCTAAAAAATGCGAGTAATTCTGTCCCGTCAGATGCTCCTCTAAAATGACTGGACCTATCAACATGTTACCGATCATGCCGCACCAAACACTTATCATAAAACCAACTTGGAAATCGGTTTCCACTGTAGCGTGTGGATTATCGTACGACCATCGATGATTGCTAGATGTTTTGTTGATTCTATTCCGAGTAAACGTGGCTTCATGAGTGAATAGTATTAATAGAAGCAAATGACGAATGTTACTGAACAGATACATAATTTAAGTCGTGTGGCATTGTCGCCGATGTGAATTTCGTGCACACGCTGTATGTGAAATGAGTAGAAGTTTTCTGCATGTAGTGTTCGCGTGGGATACTGATACGTGCCGAAAGTTTCAGGGACTAGTAGCAGAAATACGCTGCACCATTTCAACAATACGTTGCTGTCTTGCACAGGTTGCTGGACTACACGTTCAGAAGAAAAATGGGAACCTGGAAGACTACCAGTTTCACGCGAAGTGCAAAAATTCCGGGGAACACTCTACGATTTGGCATTCGACGTATCCGACATTATTCTTCGACAGCAGCAGGAACACTACCATTGCAGTAGCCGTAAACATACACCAAATCTGCATATCATTCATTGGTGTAGATGTGTGACGTTTTAGCCAGCGCATATACAAATACGGTTAACTGATGCTTCTCTTTAATACACTCTCAGTCCCTCACACTGCTTCATTCACAACACACCATGGACAAATGAGCTTTCAATGGCCTAGTTTAATGGCAGAAAGACACCCCCGAGAAAAGAGGCTGAAAGCAAGGGGGTTGGTTGTACTAGAGTTAAACGCCTAAGAGGTTGGGTAAGTAAGACACATACGTTCGCGTCGCCAGACCAAAAACAATGTGTTCTACCTAGGAAAACATTCTGAATATGGTATACGTCCATGCAAAGTCCTTTGCTTCAAATGAGCGTTCCCATCATATCCATGAATATTGTGAAACTTAACAATGAAGTTTTCCTGTCATGTGAAACTTAACTGCTGCTCATTTAGCTGTACTCTTACTCAGGTGGAGACAGGTGGACTTATCTGACTGATAATGGCATAAGAAATAAAGCGCCTGACACGGCATCGTTACATTTTATAACAGATTTTACCGGGTTGCCATTTGAATGAATCTATCGGTATACAGTACATAAATTGCAACGAAATTGATGATAATAGTTGATTAGTAAATAGTCCTCAATTGAAGCAAATAGTTATATCCTCACGCACACTGAGAACTTCTTAATTAATTCTAGAAGAGAATTGGTTCGGTAAATACTTTTAAAAATGTACTGATACTCAAACATGTGATCAAGGTTAGACCAGAAGAGGCTCAACAGGAACTGAATAAATAGGGGTGGGTTGTTAACATCACGAATACGTTGTATTACACATTTATTCTTGGATTGACATTAAAAAAAAGAAAACAAACAAAATACATGAGCAAGCATATTATTAAGACTCTTAACCCACCAGGGAGTGCTGTTACTGAACACTACTGGAATTACGCACAGAACAAATGCAAGCATGATGCGGTCAATCAAAAATTGGGAGTACAGCCATCCATCACAGAGAAAGAAGTTACTCATAAATTTAAGAAAGAATCAAAGTCTAAAACACGTTAGACAGAAACTAGACTCGATGGTTGAGTATTCGGACAAAAAATTACACCGATATTCATAGTACAATTTACGTGGAATTACAATTATCGGCACAGTGAACAAATACAGCGTTCTGCGAACAATTCTTTCTAAGGTGGGAGCCATCTTAATCAGAAGTACAAAGAAACATTGACTAACTATAAAAATCATGACAAAGAAAGATCACGAAACCAAACTACAGTGCACGAGAATTTATTCGAAAACTAAAACTGATGCTTTACTAAGTGCAGAATACCGCGAACACAGTCGCACGAACAAACACGGGACAACGGCTATGCAAGCCACGTACAATGAAACTCAGTTAAATCTCCACAAAACCATATGACCATCTGAATGGTAACTACACGTGCAGTGCTCACAATCAGTTACGACGAGTGATTCAGAAGACCAGTCACACTCGTACATACATGCGTCTCTATTACAAAGCCATATATCATAAAGAACACTCCAATAAAGACGCGAATTAATATCAATTACTACATATGCAAAGCATCCTAGGCTAGTCTATAGTATCTGAAATCTACTGAGAGATGAATTATGGACTCAGTTAAACTGAACTTACACATTGACGAAATTACTAACACTAAGGATTAAAACCAGGCGTTACCTCTCCGGCGATTCCCAGGGCGGTGAAACTGTTCGCTCCCTCCTCAGCCTCCTGCGCCAAACCCGAATCCAGCATAGACAATATGCACGTTCTAACTGTGCCAACTTTAACAAAGCAATGGAACATCGGTTGCCGACGTCTCTATGACTCAGAACAATTCCCATTAGCTTTACACGAAGTTTGACTAAGCTAAATCTTCATTCAGAGACACTCACCCCAAGGCCAGACACACATACAGATACTTAAGCAGACAACAAGCATCATTCCAAGCAGACAACAAGAGGATGATACGTGCGAAAACATAAGGTGACGACGCAAGTACATGATGATTGCTTTTCCGTATCAGTTAAACCCTTAATAAGTATATTCTCACGTAGAAGAAGGTGTAACTAGCTGAATGACGAACACAAACTTCACTTAACGAAGGTTTATTCAACACTTACACATACAAGAGCGCGGAGCGAACTACCTCCGCCAGAACACATATGGTATATATACAGTTACAGAACATTGCAGTAAAATGATTCTTGACATTTGTGGATACTTCTAGAATGCACTCGAACCGAATATAGAAGTTAAAATTGTACAATGAAGGTGAGTTTTGAATTCACGACGCTCTATTCAACACTTTAGTATTATAACCACTACTACTCCACGCCGACACTCAGCTTCATCCGCGACATTGCTCCCTCCTTAAGGGAACAGCGTCTCGGTCTTACGTCGTCCTGGTCCTGGAACGAGTCATCGGTCCTGCGTACTCCGACTCTCGATTACTGATGCTCGCCCTGGCGGCGATCTTCTTACAATTTCTTTTGCCGCTACGATCTTCGTCACCTTTCCGCTTGTTGCCTGTCGCTAGAGCTTATAATTTGCCTTGAGTTGCAGGATCCTTATAGGGCTTCATTCGAAGGACGTGGACAGTATCTCTGACCTTTTGCCGTCTTGTGTCGGGGTCGAAATCTTCAACTGTCTTGAAACCTTATAAGGTCCAAAGTAGCGCTTGAGGAGCTCCTCAGAGAGACCAACCTTCCGAACAGGAGTGAAGATCCAGACGAGGTCACCAGACTGGCCGGCAACAGGGCGATGGCTCGTGTCCTACCTTCGACGATCGTTTTCTTCAGCCTGCAGCGTGCAGAGTCGAGAGATAACTACCGAGCTTCCTCAGCTCTGGTTAACACGTGGCCGATGTAGTCGTCGTCCACCGCATCAGGATGTAACGGAAACACGGTGTCCATCGTCGTAGTCACCTCACACCCATGCGCCAGGAAAAATGGCGTAAATCCTGTAATGTCTTGTTTGGCGGTGGTGTTGGCAAACGTCACAAAAGGTAGCACCTCACTCCACTTACTCTGCTCAACACTGACGAACATTGGCAGCATGTCGGCCAAGGTGTTATTAAGGTGTTCAGCAAGCCCGTTAGTTTGCGGATCGTAGGTAGTCGTCACGTGATGAGTTATGTTGCACCGACAGTTTACCTCTGTCACAAGATTCGACTGCAAAACTTTCCCTCGATCCATAATTAATGATCTTCGGGCACTGTGTTTTAATACAATGTCTTCCACCATGAATTTGGCTATCTCGAATGCTTCGGCTGTTTTCACGGCTTTTGTAATGGCATAGCGTGTCAGATAATCAGTACAAACAATAATCCATCTATTGCCTCTAGCACACGTTGGAAATTGTCCCAGGAGGTCAATCCCAACACACTGGAAAGGCGTTTCGGCTGGTGGAATTGGTTTGAGTCGGCCGGGTGGTTTCTGAGGAACTGCCTTTCTCCTCTGGCTTTCTCGACAGTGCGACACATAGTGACGGGCACTCCTAAATAAACCTGGCCAGAAAAATCTCCTGCGGATTCTATCATATGTCTTAATAAATCCTAAATGTCCATCCTCAGGTGTGTCATGGAACTTCTGTAGAACATCTAAGCGCATGTGTTTAGGAGTCACTGGAAGCCACCTCTTTCCAATTGGATCAAAGCTTTTCTTGCAAGGTAATCCATTAACTACCTTAAATTGTCTTTTCACATCCTCTGACCGATTTAAGGCAAGCATAATTTGAGATATATTGGCTTCCTTCTTCTGCTCAGTAGAGAGATCCTGGAGTTCAGCGAGACAGTCACTATCTTCATCAAAGTATTGATGGTCTTGCACAGGGTTTCTTGAGAGACAGTCGGCATCTTGGTGTTTTCTTCCTCTTTTGTACACTGTGGTAATGTCATACTCTTGAAGAAGTAGTGCCCACCTGGCGAGTCGTCCTGTTGGATCCTTAAGACCTGTCAATCAACAAAGTGAATGATGGTCTGTAACAACTGTGAATGGCCTTCCATAGAGATACTGTCGAAATTGGCACATGGTCCAGATCACAGCAAGAAATTCTCTTTCTGTAGTTGAGAAGTTTCTCTCGGCTTTTGTAAGCGTCCTAGAAGCACAGGCTATAACCATCTCTTTTCCATCCGAAATTTGCACCAGAACAGCACCGATCCCATACCCACTGGCATCTGTGTGTAGTTCTGTAGGTGCTCTTCATCATACAGACCAAGTACAGAGTCAGTCGTCAGAGCTTTTTGCAGTACATCGAAAGAATCTTGTTGAGCACCACCCCAGATAAATCTAGCATCAGCTTGTAACAACTCTTGGATTGGCCTGGATTTGATACAAAATACGACGGTAATAAGAATATAATACGAGGAAGCTTCTCACATTTCCAATACTTTTAGGAATAGGAAATTCCGTTATAGATATCACCTTCTCTGCGTCTGGCCGCACACCTTCGTTTGACACAATGTGTCCAAGTATTTTGATTGATTTTGCTCCAAAGTGACACTTTATTTGATTAAGTTTCAGTCCGCGTTGTGGGATACACTTAAGAACCTTTGTGTCCGAACATCATCGCTTTGGTTCACTCCGAGACGCTTGGACACATCCCTTGTTGAGAGCCCTTCCTGGCACAAAGTAACAATGTGGACGCGATCGAACCGCGGTATTGACCGTCTAGGCATGGTTGAACTACAGACAACACTAGCCGTGTACCTCCTTCCTGGTGGAACGACAGGAACTGATCGGCTGTTGGACCCCCTTCGTCTAATAGGTGCTGCTCATGCTTGGTTGTTTACATCTTTGGGCAGGTTTAGTGACATCTCTGAACAGTCAAAGCGACTGTGTCTGTGATATAATATCCACAGGCAACGGCTATCTTCAGGAGTTCTGAGAACCAGGGTGATACAAAACTTTTTTTGATGTGTGTAATTGAATTTTTGAATTGTGAGATCCGTCCTCTCCACCACAGACCTGACAGTTGCTAAGTGGGGAGGGCAGGGGAAGGCTGGGGGATTTCCCATGTGGAGATTAGTTAATTAATTAATCGATTTAATCAATTAATCGATTAATTTCATATCAAAAGTGTGCTTGTATTGGCAAGGGGGTTCCCAGAGGGGTGGGGGAGGAGGAGGGGACAGGGAGGGTTGGGGGGTTCTTTGAAGGATGGATTATCCTCAGGACGTCATACAACAACCCCAGGGAGTCCCAAACCACTTAGGAGAACAATAGGTTAAGGGGAGCGAGAGGGGGTCATACATCAATCAAGTTTGCTGCTGAATGTATGCAACTAACACTAACAAAATGCGCTGATACCCACTTTACCCTGCTTTTAATGTCGAGGGCGGAAATGTTACCTGCAAGCCTGTGCATGAACATTCTGTATGCATCCAACAAGTCATACATTACCGTCTTTAGTGAAGGATTTTGTGGAACCGATTAGTGCGACATTCCGTATGGTACGGCAACATGTCTACAAGACAACATTTTTGGATTAGATTCAGTTTTCGTTTCATAGACCCAAAAATGAGATGATTCTCGTGGGCTGGAACATGATAGAAAGTATAACGTAGGAAACATAGAATATTTGAATATAATACTCACTTCCCCGATCATTTGTCAGCAGATTGTCAAAATATGTGAATACAGTACAGCAAACTGGAATTGCTAACATTTACAGAATTAATACACAGTCAGAATGAAACATTGTTGCGCACTTTTAATAAATTTATCATTTACAAAATAACTAATCTTGGCTGTTGTGACCAAGTGCTATCAAAACTGAAATCTAACAGACATTTTTACGTTAGCTGGTCTAACAGTCCCTGTTAAGATATTCATTTAGAGAGTACAAAGAGTTGCCTACAAAAAAGTCTTTCAAATTCTCTTTGAACTGTGCTTTATGTGAAAACAAGTTTTTAATGGTTGCTGCCAGTTCATTGAAAATGCGTGTTCCTGAATATTGGAACCTGTTCTGGACCAAGGTAAGTGATTTTAGGTCTCTATGTAGATTGTTCTGATTCCTAGTATTGATACTATATATTGGGCTACTGGTTGTAAATAGAGATATTTTATTTGCAACAAATTTCATTAAGAAAAATATATACTGAGAAGGAGTGGTTAGAATACCCAGTTCCTTGAACAGGTTTCTACATGATGTTCTTGAATTTACACCACAAATGAGTCTTATTACAGCCTTTTACACTCTAAAATTTTTTTCTCACTTTGACAAGTTACCCCAAAGTATGATCTCATATAATATAATAGAATGAAAGTGAGCAAAGTCTGCAAGCTCTTTTTATATGTGTATCTCCTTCGTCTGACATCATTCGCATTGAAAATACAGACTTGTTTAGGTGCTTCAGCAATTCTCTGGTATGCCCTGCCCAACTGAAACTATTATCGAGTTATAGACCCAGAATTTAACACCATCGACCTCTTCTATCTGCATGTCTTCAGATGTTGCATGTAGGGGGTATTTTCAAAATATAATGGCAGTGAATTAGCTTTCCGCCATTTATTAATGTCCGTGAAAATTTGTTTAGCAGCCATTTCTAAATCTGTACTTGACTTGCTATTTACTGCAATCTATGTACCATCTGCAAACAATACAAACTTAGCATTTGGCAATGTAACAGACATGAGGTCATTAATGTACACGAGAAAAAGCAACAGACACAAGGGGGAACCTTGAGGAATACAGCACGTAATTAATTCCCAGTCAGCTGAAGACTGATAGCTTACTCAACAGGTATTTCTCGACGACACCCTTTGTTTCCTGTTAGCTAGGTACGACTCGAACCATTTTGCAACAATGCCAGTGACACCATAGTATTCTAACTTACTAAAGATAATGGTGTGATTCACACCGTCAACGGTTTTTGACAAGTCACAGAAAATGGCAGTAGCTTCTGATTTAGTGTCTAATGAATTAAGGACATTCTCACTGTATGTGTAAGCAGTGTTCTTTATATTGGAACCTGTAAGGAAACCAAACTGTGACTTAGACAACATATTCAGGTGTTTAAGTAGATGGTTGAACACAACTTTTTTCAAATATTTTTGAAAAAACTTGCAAAAGTGGAATTGGTCGATAGTTTGACGTTGTCTCTTTATCCCCCTTCTTGCAAAGAGGCTTAACTTCAGCTCATTTTACCCAGTCGGGAAATGTTCCACTGATAAGAGATTGATTACAAGAATAACTGAAAACAGAACTCGACTCACACGAACACTCATTGATAAACTTCGTTGATATGTTGATATAAGCACTAGAATCTTTGATTTTAAGGATTCTATGATGGACGCTACTTCTCTGTGGAGAAGTGAGTGTCCTTTCTGTTTTACTGAAGTTATTTGTAGAGACTGGTCTCAGCTATGTCACTGAACTGTTTATTGAACCTGATAACCCCAAGCTGTCAGCTGAGAGCATACAACCGTGGACGAGCAGTTGGAAGACTCGGAGCCGGTCATAGTGTCACCAGAGTGTGGTGAGGCCAGAGTAATGGATGTGTCCAAAAGTGTCATCTCGCGATTAAAAGAGGCCGGTGAAGGTGGAAATGCTGAGCGAAAGCAATGCCAGTGGTCTTAGACGACTACTACATCTCAAGGGGATCGATACATAGCACTAGTGGCAAAAGGGAACAGACATCTCATTTTGCAGGTCGCTGCAGATTTTACAGTCGCTACCGGTACATGTGTCTCGGCCATAAACACTGTGCGGTGATTAAACCAGGCTGATTTGTAGGCTCGGAAGCCTGTTAAATGGATCTCACATCAACCACGACATCGTTGAGAAAGAGTTCCTTGGTGCAGGAGAATGTTAGTTGGGCTTCAGCAACAGCAGTCCATAGTGATGTTCTCGGGCGAATCCTGCTTCACTGTGGCAAGTGATTGTGGCCACCAGTTAGTGTGGAGACAATGGGGACCACGTTACATACCACAGAATGTTTATGAACGTCATCTGTATGGCCTAGTCGTTAAGACGTAGGCAGGCATTAAGCATAACGGCCGAAGTCCTCCGCGTATCTTCGCCCGACGTGCCGTTACAGCGCAGCAGTATTGCAGGGAGATTATTCTGGATCATGTCAGTCTATCTAGGGGTGCGCTAGGTTCCGATTTTCTGTTTATGGACGACAATACCTGCCCATACAGGAACGCTGACGTGTTGGTCACTCTGGAAAGTGAAGATATTGAACATATGCCCTGGACCCAAACTCTATAGTGTACGGCTGGGATGCTTTTGGCACACGCGTTTGTCAATGAACGCCCCTTTCCAGAAATGGTAATGAGCGTGCAGCACTGCGGGCCGGGAGTACCCCATTCGGGGAAGTTCGGCTGCCGAGGGAGAGTACTTATTGCATTCGACGCCACATTGGGCGACTTGCGCGTCGGAGATGGGGATGAAATGATGATGAGGACAACGCCCAGTCCCTGAGCGGAGAAAATCTCCTGCCCCAGCCAGGAATCTAACCCGGGCCCCTTGGCGTGGCATTCAGCCGCGCTGATCACTCAGTTAACGGGGGCGGACACCCCTTTCCAGAATTGTGTAAGAACTGGAAACCGCCTTGACAGATGAATGGACAATATCCTATCAGCAGTTTAGTAGCCAGCATACATAACACGTGCAAAATGTGCGTTAGTGCACGAGGAGGGCGCATCCCTTACTGAAACTCCGATATCGACGTTTATGTATGGAGTCTGGCCTGTGTCAAACATTGTCTATATTTATATCTGTTATCCTTCTTTCCCATCTGGTGGGCCGGCCCCTGTGGCCGAGCGGTTCTAGGCGCTTCAGTCCGGAACCGCCCTGCTGCTACGGTTGCAGGTTCGAATTTTGTCTTGGGCATGGGTGTGTGTGATGTCCTTAGGTTAGTTAGGTTTAAGTAGTTCTAAGTTTAAGTGACTGATGACCTCAGGTGTTAAGTCCCATAGTGCTTAAATTCATTTGAACCATTTGAACCATGTGGTGGAATCTGTAACAATTTTCGTTCTAAATATACCACTCCACATCTGTTATGTATGTACTGTGCTTCGTCTGGAACAGAGCGACCGCTATGGTCGCAGGTTCGAATCCTGCCTCGGGCATGGATGTGTGTGATGTCCTTAGGTTAGTTAGGTTTAATTAGTTCTAAGTTCTAGGCGACTGATGACCTCAGAAGTTAAGTCGCATAGTGCTCAGAGCCATTTTGTACTGTGCTTCATGTCGTTCATCGTCGCTTGTGATTAGTCCTGTCCAATAATTTTTCTGTTCTTAAGTAATTGTCAAGGAGTGTAATAAACGCGCAAATAAAGTTGACACTCGCCGCGCTGGCTGATGGGAGCGGCTATACATGGCAAATGCCTTTGCAGTCTATCCCATCAGCCACCGCGCCGTGTCAACTTTGTTTGCGTGTTTAATACTTTCCCTCAGTATTGGTTCAAATGGCTCTGAGCACTATGGGACGTAACTTCTGAGCTCATCAGTCCCCTAGAACTTAGAACTACTTAAACCTAACTAACCTAAGGACATCACACACATCCATGCCTGAGGTAGGATTCGAACCTGCGACCGTAGCGGTCGCGCGGTTCCAGACTGTAGCGCCTAGAACCGCTCGGCCACCCCGACCGGCGCCCTTAGTATGCCTTCCGTCACCGACGCTACGGAGTACCTCCTCATTTCATGTGTTACGAAGCCGCCATGTTTAAGCACTCTTTTGTGAGACGACATCTGAAACGCTTCGGTTCTCTTCCTTCCCGGTTTTCTCACAGCCTATAATTCGCTTCCATAAAGTGCTGTACTTCAGATGGACATTTTCAGAAAGTCCTTTCGCAAATGGAGGCATATTTTTATACTAGTTGACTAATTTTGTCGTGGAATGCTTTCTTTGTCTGTTCTGGTCTGCTTACAGCTGATATGGAGGTTGGTCGACAGCAGTTTTTTCCAGGCACCATTCGCGGATGGAACAAGGAAGGCGAGGAATTGTAATGATACCAAAATGCCATCCGCAACACACCATAAGGCATCTTTCGGAGTATAGATCTAGATGTAGACCTCGCCTTCCGATTGGATCCCAAATGTTGCATCAACGTAGCCAATCAGTACGTAGAACTGTTTACCCTTGAAGATGTTAGTCACTCAGATGAACCTATGTGTTGGAACGTCATCACGTCTGGCGCAGCCGTGAGGAACTACATAAGCGGTCATATTCTGATCATCCCGTTTGCCAATCGATGCCCATTGTCAAAGGCGTTCGTCGGTTTGTTTCTCATTACGAACAAAACGCTTGTCGAAGTGCAATTTTATGTACCTATTCAATAGAACAGTTCTATGATGGTCTAGTGCTATATGTGTTAATAGTCACAGCAAAACACGAAGAAATTTTGGTCCTCCGTAGTAACCGTGACAGCAGAAAAACAGCGAGACGCAGTACAAGAAGTCGGGAAAGGAAAACGTGTGCCATTTCAGGGTATTGCCTCCACTGCCTTCTGTTCTTTTCCTAATCCCTGACCATAGTAAATATAGTAGGTACCTGTAAATATGGTGTTAGGGCAACACCGGACGGTTCTGAAGAAGTGATATTGTACCAGTACTGTGGTTACGTGTCTCGCTCGCGGATACGCTCTAACGTAGTCGATAACAAGAACACACGCTGAGAGATAGGTAAACATTGTAAGCGGCGTCTTGCACCTTCTTATTTACCAGCCAGCGCCGCGCTGTCTGCTACCTCCATGCTACGCAGCTGCTGCAGGAATGGTGATTACTCCACGTTTCATGCTGCCACTCTCAACATGCATTGTTAACTCTAGTAGTGCACATCTCTGAAATTGTCACTCAAACTATACGCCAGGGTAACAGTGATCTTTAATTATTTGCTGGACAAATTGTCTGATTATTTTATAGCGAAATTGGACTCTCACTTTGCATTTTATTTCAGCTCTGTCACGTACTTTTTCAGTCAATATTAATATTCATACATTCAGAATTCGAGACTAATTAAAAGCTTCCATGCAAGCTTTTCAACGATGAAACTCTAAATAGATCTGTATCTAAAGGCTCTCTTCGCAGTTTAATTAGCTGCTATTAACTTAATGAAATGCTCATATTACACAAATATTTTGACGTTCTCTCAGTTATTCAGAAATCGATTCATCGATTATTTCCACATTCTTGGAATATGGACTATAGTGTTACAGGAAACTGGCAGGCCTCTTCTATTAGCGACAGCTGCGTTCTAACAATGACCATTCGTAGCGTGCACGACTATGTTTTCTCCATCGCTGTCTGATAAGTTTGGCCATTGTACGTAACTGCTACCAGCTTCAGAATCACTTTCATCTCGAAAGTCATCTACGTCACTTTCACAATTGAGTTCTTCTAACAATGCTTCTAGTATAACGTACTCCCTTAGCAAAATATAACACCTACTTGCGCTTTTCACGTAAATATACTTCACACTCGGTGACAGAATAGTTACACGATGTGTAGTCTAGAGTCCCAGTGACCCTTCAAAAACATTTCTGTTAAATTAATTAAACAACAGTGCATAACAGCTTCGAACTTCCGTCCTCTACGAGGTCTCACTCAGTGCTAAATTTACATTGGCGGCAGCAGATATGCAGTGTCGCATGCGCAGTGACAAACAAAGTGACCCTGGTGTCACTTCTTGAGTTAAATCGAATAAGCTATTAGACTGTTACATCGAACAGGTGTTTAAAATTCCACTTTAAGAAACATTTTACTTGTAACGAGAGGCTAACCACGTTTTTCTGTTGCCAATGGGCGTCGCATGAAACATGTGATGAGCAGTATTTGTATGGGCTGACTCATTCTACACGTTGCTGAAGCTAAATTTCAGATAAGCACGTCAGATGGAAAATTAGTCACCCTCAGAAGACATCGCGCCCCGCCTCTAGCCTTGATAACGGCTTAAATACGGCGAGGAAGAATGTCCACAAGTTTGTTGAGGCACCATTGATTATCAGATCTCGTAGTTTCTAAGTTGCGGAGATGCTGAACGCTACGTTTCACCTGTTGTTCAAAACAGTTATAAATATGTTCTGTTGAGTTACGGTTGGGCGGGGTGTGGTATAATGCCTGGGCGTTCGTCAAACCAGGAACCCTCTGAACACCACTGTTTTATCGTCGAAGACAGGAGTGTACATAGAACACCCATTTTTTATTTCATTTATTTCGTATGGCATCAAGGATAGATCTCTTAGATTGAACAGTAATAGTGTTAATGATAGAACAATATACACAAAGTGCAGATAAAATATATTACATTCATTCCTGATTAGGAAAGACTTAGATTAAATGAGAAACATAATATTACGCATATGAATTGAATAAATTTAAAAACACTTGGATGAATTACACATAGAAGAAAAAAAGGTAATTTTTATAAACAGAACAGATATTCTAAGTTTAAGATAGTAATAGATAGGAAAGTTCTTGAAAGATTTTCAAGAAATTGTGTTAGGTGTATGTCTAAAGTTTCCACGAAGAGACCATCCTCAGAGACCTCCAGCATATTTCTGTAGAGGACATTCTGTGACTATATGGTGTATTGTTAGCGCCGATGTCCGCAGTCGCACTTGGCACTTTAAGCGATTCCCCACTTGAGCTTCGTGTCCTGGAAACTTCCATGCTTTGTACGTATGCGGTTTACGAGGTCGATAACACCCTAGGTGCGTGGAATCCACGACGGGCTCGTGTAGGATCGACAATGGGACCTTAAGAGTCAGGAATGGTCGCAAACCACTCACCCCGTTTTGCTGTTTTTAGCTAGACTCCTTCAGAAGTGAGCCTTTTGCCAAGTCTCCCGGAGTGTTTCTTAGACTTAAGTCGTTGCCTTTGAATGGTACAGTCTGTTCCACAAGAAAGTGTACGCCATAATTTTAAAAGTAACATCTGGAACAACATCTCTGGTAGTGGTCTCGGAACTGTAATCAATGCGCTTTTGCACATTGTATAGACAAACAGTATGACAGTTGAATGTTTTGTTTTGTCGGTTTATTTACATCCAATTTAAACGCTGTACAAATGTTCAATATTTATCAAAACTGCGTTCTGAGGTCCGCTAAGAAGCTATTTGGTTCGAACGAGGCAAACTGGGTGCTTCAAGAGGATAATGATCCGAAACATTGCAACTGTCTCTGTACAGCGTGGAAACAAGAAAAGGAGTGTCCAAGATGGATTGGCCTGCAATGTCTCCGAATGCAAATCCGATCGGAAATATTTGGTCTTATATCTAGATGAAGCTTAAAGGAAAGCCAGTACATACTTTGAAGCAGCTGTCATATAAAACCAGGACGATATGGAGGTCGTTACCGAGAGAATATGCAGAAGATCTCGTGAAAAACATGCCAAAAAGGTGCCAAGCTATAATCGATAATGGAGGCGATTGGATTAACTACTAGGTAATTGTGCAATTAGTAATAACATGCATTTTCACGTAAACATATATTTATAACAGTGTCTTTTATTTCATGCAGATAACGGCGTACACTTAATTGTGGGACTGACTGTTCACCGGGAATGTTGGAAAAACATCACGGTAAACGGTGTGAGTGGGCTGTAGTCGTGGTACGAATCACAGACCCAATTCTGACCTCCGACCCTCCACCCTCTACGGATTAAACGCCCTCATTGTCGCACTAAATGCCTTGCATCATTTGAAATGAGGCGTCTTTGTGCTGTTCGGGCCTTTGAGGACATACATGTACATCCGCATGTGCCAATGTAAGAAGTGGCTAGAATGAGATTTTCACTCTGCGGTGGAGTGTGTGCTGATATGAAACTTCCCGGCAGATTAAAACTGTGTGCCGGGCCGGGACTCGAACTCGGGACCTTTGCGTTTCGCGGGCAAGTGTTCTACCAACTGAGCTACCCAAGCGCGGCTCACGCCCCGTCCTCACAGCCTTACTTCTGCCAGTACCTCGTCTCCTACCTTCCAAACTTTACAGAAGCTCTCCTGCGAACCTTGCAGAACTAGCACTCCTGAAAGAAAGGCTTTATGCGAAGTACCGGGCCCGAAATTTTCATTGCGTGCAATTAGCTTCCAAATGTTCGCTCGGAAACGTGAATGGAGACTGCATTCACTGCCGGCAGCAATTTCTGTATAATTTGAAACCGACTGCTACTGACAAGCAGTTACACTCGTTGCCTGTTCCTGTCAGCTAGTATATTTTGACGACTACTACTCTTACGCCGTGTTACATGGCAATGAGTGTTATATCATTCCATAGTATACACGTCACATCCAATACTCTATTACACCGCACGTCCGGTAGAAAGCGCAAGCAGACAGTATACATAGTTATCCTGTTTCTTCCTGTGCATAACGTGAAGTATCGATCATCAGCATGACATGTAGCTCTTTGCTCAACGTTATGGCTGTCAAAGCTGACACTAAACGTTGCTGTCACATTATGCGAACAACAGAAGCACAAAAATTTAACTGCCTAACCACTTCCTCGGTGAACCTATGGTTGTTCACCGCTAACCATCCGTACACGACATCACTGGATCAGATTAGCTATTTCGGTTCCCTTCTCTCACTTTCACCGCAGAAACATATTGTGGTGATAATACATCAAACTTCAGAATGAACCGCTTTATCTTTCCTATATTTCCTATGTAGTGGGTGCCTTTGTAACTTCGATAATTTGTTGAAAGCGGTGCGAATTTTAATAGATTTGCACTACCTGTGCCCCAAATACAGTATTCCTTTCAGTCCGAGTTACTGAACTGTTCAAACAACTGGGTACTAATTTCACTGCTGATCAGCCGAAGGAAAGCAGAGCCGGTGGCTCGCCGTGTGTGCTAGACGACTCGAATAACCGAGCAGTGCGCGTGTCCGAGGACACAGGCCGCAGGTAATTCTGCAAAGAGAACAAAACACAAACAGCAATAGAGCGCCTTGTTAGCGCTCATATTCCCTATTGGCATCTTGTTAAGTGACAACCGGAGTCAGCTGGCTCGCTCAAGGTCGAGTTGCACCGCAAAGAGCTTCTGCGTAAGATACTCCGTTCTTTCCAGCTTCTGAGATGCACGCTAACGTAACTAATATACGTCATAGATTCAGAAACTGTGATTCACATTCTCTTCATTATGGCACATTTTGCAGTTTTTACTTCGAACAATGATGCTGGTTACGTTTTCTTACAAGGTCCCCTCTTTCCCTTTGTCTGCAAAAAAAGATGTGTGAGGATTTGAAACGCCCTACTCCTGGTACTCAGAACTGCATCGTGAATTTGGAAAAATAAATTTTAATAATGGTTGACTTACTGTCACGACACGTGCTGCAAATGCGTAACTTTTATAAATACTTTTTTGTAACAGTCTCTGCTGCAATAAGTCAGACTTGCTAATTCCAACTGAGAGTGATACAATAAATAAGTGAAATACATTTTAATTTTCCTACCATTAAGGGTTTCTGAATTTCATAGTGGTGTACTAAACAGACTTGAAACTACGATATATCTAGAAAACGACGCATCGTACGAAAAAAAACGTTATAGGTCAGAAGTTAGAAAAGCGGACATCCGTCAGTGCTACAACTGGCCATCCCCTAATTACACCTCCTCTCTGGGCAACGTGGTATTTTCAAAAGTCAGCCCCCCCCCCCCAATCATTTTATTGTATATTCGGATTATATGCCAAAGATACGAACGATTTACTGAAATCTTTGTTTCACATTAGTGGCGGATCACATTTGTAACACTCAATTAACGTTTGAACCTTAGTAGCATCCGTTAGAACACAGAGGTTTACATTTACTTCGTCAGTGAAACGTAGAATCAAATACATCGGTTCTTAATTCCAAAAACATGTGCATTTGATATTTGTCAATTGGGGAGAATGATTTGACTTAACCGTACGTATTTTTTGGCACAAAATTCGAATATGCAATAAAATTTGGGAATCCCATTTGGCAATACAAAGTTTACCATACCCACGGAGGAGGGTTGGTAAGGAGGCGGCCGGGTGTAGTAGCACAGACAGATATTCCCTTTACTAATTTTAACATTTACCTGGAACATTTTTTTCCTACAATGCGTTATTTTCTAGATATTTCGCTGTCTCAGGTTGAAACAAACACCCTGTAAACAAGCAGTCTTATGAGAGCTGTTGCAGATGTGACATCCTCCGATGTCAGAACCATCCCTTCAGGCCAATGTATAGTATAGAACCACTAAACCCCTACTCATATTTCTTTCAAGAATCGAATTCCTATATATAGAATGTCGTATCTCCAAAACTATGTGCCATGCAATGAAGTAATTTTGCAGATAGATTTAAAGATAGACATGACACTGTCTGAAAAACGTATTGTGAATAGAGTTAACAGTAAAGATTTGATAAATTAAAATGTCATGCCTGCAATTTTACTGTATGAACAGTCAAAATTCAATAAGTGATAAACTTCTTTTAATTTCATCATTTTGTATGGATTGTGAGCTAAAAAATGTTTCGCATAAGTTTGGAAGTATGAGCATGGTTTGCTGGAAGTCATTAAGCGTTCTCATTTCAATACTAGATGAATATAGTTAGGGTAATTTGCGCGCCATGAGTTACATGCTTGACTTACAGTCTTAAAACCTTAATATAAGAATTGTGGCTCCCAACGATTAAACCATGAGAGCATTTTAATTTTTTAAATTAGGTTAGTAGTAGATGGGTACTGCTGGCACCACCCCAATTTTGATATCAAAATGATACACAAATTAATTAAACTGATCAATTAATCAGCCCCTTCCAACCACGACCAGCCCCACCCCTGAATGACGTCATGTGTTTTTCTCAGCCAGCACATGGATCCCCACATCCTCTCCCCTCCTCATGCCTCCACCTTCACGAGGATTTCAAAATTTTGTGGGAATTTCTTTACGCCAGGGCTGTGTTACTCCCCATTCACACACCCAGGAACTGGCAGTGACTGTCCAAACCCAAATTTCATTTGCGTTACTTCCGATGTGCAGTTCGAGTTGATATCTTACCAGTCTTCATAAAAATGCTTCTCAGTACACAGCTCGCGACGTGCAATGCTAGTGTCCAAACGAAGTCAGGAAAGTAAATGAAAATGGGGTACCAATCGTAACGACTGATAAATGAGAACAAAGACTCCAAGTATAGCTATGCTTCATTAAGCCAAGACAACAATACACCTTTTCATAAAGTTCTCATACCTAGGTAAATTAGCAAAACATTTCTTAATAGCTTTCCTGTGTAGAATTACTTTCCTTTACACTTGTCTTAACTATAAGACAAAACCATATGTTGATTTCTACAGCACTCTTCAACCATATGCAGTGTTCTAACAATAAGAAGTTATACAGAAAAGCCGGCCGCGGTGGCCGAGCGGTTCTAGGCGCTCCAGTCCGAAACTGCGCGACTGCTACTGTCACAGGTTCGAATCCTGCCTCGGACATAGATATGTGTGATGTCCTTAGGTTAGTTAGGTTTAAGTAGTTCTAAGTTCAAGGGGACTGATGTCCTCAGATGTAAAGTCCCATAGTGCTCAGAGATATTTATACAGAAAAAATAGAAAAAAGTAGATTACCTTTTGACATTCTTCCATTAAAATAATCTAATTTTATTTCTTCAAAACATGTTAGTACAAAATCCTTCTTAAATAGTGCTGCCTCCACTACACGGCTGGCCAGTTTTCATTCTTTGCAAACTAAGTGTATAGCCAGACAGTCCAACAAACTTTGCTACTACTCTTCTGAAGAAGTAACCTCTCTGGGCTCTTACAAAGAACACGATATTACAGAGGTTGACTTCATTTATCAAATTCGCAACTTCATTCACATTTATAGCCAGAAATTCTGAAAATCGTCATGGCAAATAAGACAGCCCACTTTCAACCTGCGTCATCAGCGGACAACCTCAAAAAGCAGCAAACGTAGTTTGCCAGATCACGTCCGGTACATACTGCTGTATGATGTTGAGTGTTGGACTGCAGGTTTTCCAGTGAGAGTGTGAAAAGATGGCTGAATAGCTTGTCCATTGACGTGGAGGTACCAGTAACCGAATTCATTATAATGGAAGGCTATAGGTTAGGTAAATTCACACAAACGTGGCAGTTTATCAAATCTTATTCTTCCTTTTGTTCAAATGCTTTGGTAACAATCTCTGACCACAACTTCAACATCCGGGAGGTTTGTCCCAGGACAGTGCATATTTATGATGCACAGGCATGACCGATAGGCGCTGTTGTGCTCTCGGGGCAATACGTTCACGCCTCCAATACTAATTGTGGGACGCCCGTGCTGCAGCTACTAGCATATTCGTGTAATTGGGTAGTGTGCACGGGAATAGTTCATGCAAGCGGTATGTTCGTGCCTCCAATACTAATTGTGGGACACCCATTCAAATGGTTCAAATGGCTCTGAACACTATGGGACTCAACTTCTGAGGTCATTAGTCCCCTAGAACTTACAACTAATTAAACCTAACTAACCTAAGGACATCATACACATCCAAGCCCGAGGCAGGATTCGAATCTGCGACCGTAGCGGTCTCGCGGTTCCAGACTGCAGCGCCTAGAACCGCACGGCCACTTCGGCCGGCTCTGGATATTGCAAGAGGACTCTTTTCCTCACGGGTGACCTCCAGTTTAGCCTTACTAAAGACAAAAGATTGGTTCTTTGAGTGTTTGATCTTTAATCGTACACCACTGTCATAAAGATGTAAATCAATGGAATCAAATAATATCACTTATACGACATGTTATTTGCATAATACTACCTCACGTCAGCGTAAATGGACTCTCTTCTCCCATACGATGTGCATGTGTAGTTAGGAGAAGAATGGAGTGGATAAAAACTGGATATGCTAGAGGACATAGAACACAGCAGTGTAATCAAGGTCTTAAAGAGGCTTGTAGGGAATCTGCATTCCCTTAGAGAACAGTGGCGAGGTGGGTTGGTTGGTTGATTTGGGGTAAGGGAACAAATAAAGAGGTCATCAGTCCCATCGGATTAGAGAAGAATGGGGAAGGAAGTCGGCTGTGCCCTTTCATAGGAACCATCTTGGTATTTGCCTGAAGCGATTTAGGGAAATCACGGAAATCTAAAACAGGATGGCCGAACGCGGGTTTGAACCGTCATCCTCCCGAATGCGAGTCCAGTATGCTAAGCACTGCGCCACCTTGCTCGATAACGAGGTGGATACAACTTTCTGCCACGGACGCTAAAATGACGCAAAGATTCATCAGGCTCGTCGTTCCCCTATCAGTGCACTCACCGCTTTACTGGAGAGGCTGGATCGAGAGATATAATTAGAACACACAGCTGTCCTGCACGTCCTGAATGAATGTCTGGATATGAGAAAAATTGTATCCCAGTGAACTCTGGATGATTTGACGGAAATGCAAAAACGGCTGAGACAGCACATTGCACGTACCCACTTGGGGCGCTATGAATGCAAGCACAGTCTATCCTACACTTTATCATTACGCCTGGATGAGATATGGGAGCAATTGAATGAGCCATATCTGGAACTCCAGTTAAATGAATGGAGTCATTACGGGTCAGCACTAAGATAGAAAAATCGTCAGAACCCCAGGAATGTGAGAGTTATGGTGAATTTGTTAATAACTGAGCTGGTGTTTATCGTAATGGATACTGTTCTTCAAATGCAGACCATCAACTACACAGGAAAATACTTGGACGTATACATCCACCATATTCCCTGAACTTACATCCTTGTAACTTCGAACTGATTAATAAGATCAATGAAATACTTCCTGACATTCGGTTCAGAACTGCAAAAGTGATTCGACGGGCCATGTACGGCTCCATTCGAACTATTACCATAACTGCTGCTGCTAAAGGCATCATGCGACTTCCATATCGTTGACAAGCTGTTGTATAAAATACAGGTGATTAATTTGAAGGACAGTAAAACTCTGAAAGTTGTATCTACACTACTTGCCAAAAGAGTGAAGCACCAAGAAGTAAAACTTCACAGGTTTAGAAAGAAACTAATTTTATTGCAGTGATTACATTATCGAACCAGGCTTACAAAGAACATAGGAGTGTGAGCCCACTTATCAGAATGACATTGCACCGCCTCTGGTCAAGATGAGTGCACTGATTGTGTTGGGAAAGGAGTTATAAAGCGTTTACGTCCTCACGTGAGGCAAGCTGGCCCACAACTGTTGTAACTGGTCGTTGATATACTGGATACTGGAACTGGGACAGAGCTGGTCCCGCTCATGTGCTATGGAGTACAGATCTGGTGATCATCCTGGCCACATGTGAACATCATTCATGCAGTTCATAGTGACACATGTCATGTGTGGACGAGCATTGTTCTGTTGAAAAGTGCCCGATACTGTCACCTGGCAGGTGACACATGAGGACACAACAAGACAGTGATATACCGTTGTGCCGTCAGGCTTCCGTTATTCACTACTAGCGGTAACCTGTACTCATTCTTAATGGTTCCCCACAGAATGATGCCAGGTGTAAAACTGCTTTGGCTTTGCAAAACAATGGAGGAATGGAACTTCTCCGCAAGTCGCCGACATACTCGCCAATGACGGTCAGTCCACGGCAGTGTAGGACCGCGATTCATCGCTGAATACAGTGTGATGCAGTTCCTCACAAGTGCACGCTTCTCGGTCTTGGTTCTGCTCCAAACTCAGCCATTAGTTTTGTGATGCTGATGGCAGCCTACGCACCAGACATTAATTCAATAGTCCAGCACTGAGTGACGTGGCAGGGTGGATGGCAAACAGGACTCGCATCCGGGAGGACGAGGGTTCAGATGCCTGACTGGTCATCCAGATCCAGTTTCTTCGTGATTTGCCTAAATAGCTCCATGCAAATGCCCACGTGGCTCCTTTTGAAAGAGCAAGGCCGATTTCCTGCCCCACCCTTTCGCATTCTGAGTTTGTGGTCCATCTCTAGTGACCGCGCTGTCGACGGGACACTGAACTATAATTTTCGTTTTCCTTCCTAATCCGGTTGGAGCTGGTCTTCGGCCAATGTGCGAGATGACACAAAATATTGCGAGGAGTCAATAGGTTGGAAATAGATGAGGATGTAGATGAAGATGAAATGGGAGATAAGATACTGTAGTGACGTAACAAGACTGTTACGCCACTTGAGGTAGCCGATTGAAAGAAAGGCACGCGTACACACACGCCGACTGGCGTCAATTCTGGAACAGGATAACTATTGAATGGTAGCAAGAAAAGTACGTAGCTGCTTTATACTTAACTTTTATTATGTGATGAATACAGCGTTCTTCTTGAGACAATTATACTATAACTCTCAAAGTAGGTAAGGCTAATGGCGCCTTGCTAGTTCGTAGCCATTAACTTAGCTGAAGGCTATTCTAACTGTCTCTCGGCAAATGAGAGGAAGGCTTCGTCTGTATTGTCTCTAGCAATGTCGTCATACAACTGGGGCGAGTGCTTGTTCGTATCACGAGACCTGCCTTGTGGTGGCGCTAGGTCTGCGATCACACAGTGGCGACACGCGGGTCCGACATGTACTAAATGGACCGCGGCCGATTTAAGCTACCACCTAGCAAGTGTGGTGTCTGGCGGTGACACCACATTCCTCCCCCGCAAATCGGCGAACGGTCGTGAGATAAGGCTTCCGCCCGCCGTGGGGAGGACCCCATGTTGACGTATGCGAGGAGGTGGGGAGCCTAACAACAGGCGAGGCTGTGCCACCCGCACCGGCCATTCGGTCCGAGGGGAGCTAGGAAACGCCTGAAAACCTAGTCCAGGGTGCACGTCAACATGCGGTGTATGCGCCCGTAAAGAGACAGGAGGGGCCGAAGGGTCGACCTCCATTCCGTCGGGGCAGCCGACGCGCGATTACGTCATGTGGTCCGGAGCGGGCGGGAGTTCCATGGCGGAGGACAGCTGGTCACGGGAAGCGATCGGCGGCGCGTGACTCTGGGAGGCGCTTGGCGGCTGCAGCGAAGCGTCGAATGCGGGCGGCGCCGGCCGGAGTACCGGCGGCTGCGGCGGCGGCGGCGGCGGCGGCGGCGACTGCTGCGGCGGCGCGTCGCCATGGGGCAAAATGGAAGGCATCGTCGGTAACACCTGGGTATGAGGCGAGCCAGTAGATGGGTCCCCAGGGCGCTGACCGGACGGCACCGTCGCTGAAAGCAGACGGGGAGCGGCAGAACCCGTGCGACGACAGAGGCGCAGCTGATTGAGATGCCGACGCACCTCACCAGAGGCCCCCAAAACCAAATACATCGCGCGGCCGAGGCAGCAAAGAATGCGCCCTGCGAGCCAACGCCGTGAACCTCGATAGTTGCGATAAAATACAACGTCGTCTGGAGCAAAAGCAGGAGTCTGCCGCTGCACAGGAACCTGATGCGGCGGATGCAGCAAAGACATCAAGGTGCGATGAGGACGACCGTGGAGCAACTCAGCCGGCGAGCAACCATCTCGGGGCTGAGAGCGATACGAAGACAAAAAGAGCAACAATGCGTCCTCCCGAGAATGCGACTCTTTCAATTTCAACATCTGTGACTTGAAAGCCCGGACCAATCGTTCAGCAGCACCGTTTGACTGAGGCGAAAACGGCGCGGATGTCAGATGTTGAATACCATTGGCCTGGCAGAATGACTGAAATTCTGCGGACATGAATTGTGGGCCATTGTCGGAAACAATAGTCTGCGGAAGACCTTCAATGCAAAAGATAGCAGACAACGCTTGGATGGTGGCGGAGGACGTCGTAGAAGACATCTGGACAACAAAAGGAAAATTACTGAAGGCATCGACCAGAACCAACCATCGAGCATTCCAGAATGGACCAGCAAAATCAATGTGCAAGCGTCGCCAAGGGGAAGTGGCTTTTGGCCATGCAAAGACTTTCCGTGGCGGTGCGGATTGTTGTTCGGCACACGCCGGGCAAGAAGAACACATATTCGTAATCGCAGCATCTATTCCGAACCAAGTACAGTGCTGACGAGCAAGTTGTTTCGTTCGCACTATACCCCAATGTCCTTGGTGAAGAAGCCGTAAGACAGAGAACTGTAACGAACGTGGGACGACGACTCGGGACTGATCATTATCAGAACAGAACAACAAAACACCACGTCGAACAAAGAGTCTCTCCTTGTGAGCAAAAAATCGGCGAACCAACGGATCCTCGATCCGAGACTTTGACAAAGGCCATTGCGTAGCAACAAAACGCAAAACAGTAGCAAGGACAGGGTCAGCAGCTGTGGCTGTAGCTACACGACGAAAATCAATCGGAAACGATTCGACCACTTCATCGGCTTCCGAACCAAGGAACATGCAAGCAAGTTCGGAAGAATCGAATGCTTTATCCTCAGCAACAGGCAAACGGGACAACGCATCGGCGTTTCCGTGCTTAGCAGTGGACCGATACAAGATATCGTAGCGGTACTGCGAGAGGAAAATAGACCAGCGAATGAATTTCTGCGCTGTACGTGGAGGTACAGGCTTGGTCGGATGAAAAAGCGATGTCAAAGGGTTGTGGTCTGTGAGGATGGTGAAGTGACGACCATACAAGAAATCATGGAACTTAGGAACACCAAACACGAGAGCCAAAGCTTCTTTCTCTATCTGGGAATAATTTCGTTGCGCAGACGAGAGCAATTTGGACGCAAAGGCAATAGGGCGATCATGCGAGCCAACTTTGTGCGCAAGCACAGTACCGATCCCGAAATCCGATGCATCTACCATCAACAAAAGGGGTTTCTGGGGATCGAAAGCCGTGAGGCAAGTATTTGAAAGCAACGCCGATTGCAACTGGCGAACAGCGCGTTCGCATTCCGTCGTCCAGAGAAACGGAACACCTGCACGGCGTACGCGATGAAGCGGAGCTGAAAGAGAAGAGGCATTGCGCACATATTTATGATAATAATTAAGTTTACCCAACACACTCTGTAGCTGTTTCACATTGTGAGGGGAAGGCAATTCTTGTATGGCACGGAGGTGCTCTGGACTCGGATGTATGCCTTGGGCATTGATGACATGGCCCAGGTATGGTAAGTCACGAGCAAAAAACACACATTTGTCCTTCCGCAAGCGAAGACCATTGTGCCGCAACACCTGAAATAATGTTCGTAGGTTCGCAAGATGATCTTCTTCTGTCTGTCCGGAGATCACTATATCGTCCAGATAGTTTGCTGCAGTAGGGACCGACGCACAAATAGTTTGTAAATACTGCTGAAACAATGCAGGGGCGGATGCACACCCGAACGGCAGTCTTTTGAACCTGTACAATCCAAGATGCGTGTTAACCACCAATACGCGCTGGGATTCGTCGTCCACAGGTATTTGCAAGTACGCATCGGCTAGATCCAACTTCGAAAAATATTTTCCCGGGCACAGTTTAGCAAAAAGATCTTCCGGGCGGGGCAAAGGAAAAGTAGCAGTCACTAGTTGTGGATTCACTGTGGCCTTGAAGTCCACGCAAAGTCTCAGTTTGCCGGAAGGTTTTGGCAAAAATACTAAGGGTGAGGCCCAGAGAGAAGCTTGCACACATTCAATTACACCCTGTGATTCTAGATCGTTTAATGTTCTTGCGACCTCATCACGCAATGCGTGGGGAACATTGCGCGCTCTGAAAAATTTCGGTTGCGCGTTGACCTTCAGTTCCAAATGTGCTTCATAGTTTTTAGCGCAACCTAAGCCCGGTGCAAAAATGTCTGCAAATTCGTCACATAAGCGAGAAACACTGTCTGAAGGCACAGTTTGATTCACTGACAGCACCTGATTTACAATAGACATGTTAAACAACGGAAATAAATCTAAACCAAACAAGTTCACTGCAGAAGAAGAACGAAGAACGTAAAATGACATAAGTTTTGTTTGCCCCTTGTATGTTGCAATAAGGCTGCACTGTCCTAACACAGGAATTTTCTGTCCTGAATATGTGGTTAGCTTAACATTTGCGGAACGCAATGGAGGTTTGCCCAGTTGTTTGTACGTGTCGTGATTGAGCAATGAAACTGCAGCTCCGGTATCGAGCTGGAATGGTATGACCTTGCCATTAAAGTCCAAATCTACAAAAAGTTTATTGTCCTGCTGACGACAAGAGCGACTGTTTCGTGCAATTTGAACAGACACTGGTACAGAATCACTTGCTAATGGACGTGATTTCCGGCGACGTTGACGCACTCGTTTTGTGGGACGATCACAGTCACTGTTAGAGAAAGTGTCACTGGACGAAGTGGAATTAACGACATGAATGTCCATGGGCGAAGGTCCACGAGCCTGAGTGTCCTTGGTTCGATTCCGGCGCGAAGCAAAGGGCCTGGAATGATTAAGAGTGTCTGATCTGAGCTTTTTCTGGCAAACACTTTGAACATGTCCCTTCGTATTGCAGAAAAAGCAAATAGCTTGGCGTGACGGGCAATGTTCACGCGAATGTCTAGTAGCACACCGCGGGCATGATTTCACTACATTTGTGTGCTGGCGCGGCACACCTGGTTTAGCGCGCGGCGGCAGCTGTGCGGACGTACGCGAGGGCAGTTCACCGGGCCGCGTAGCGCGAGCGCACCCGGCGGGCCGGTTAATGTTACACACAGCTGGCGAAGTTTCAAAAGATTCCTGAGCACAGTCAAGTGTGTCCTGTCTATCCAATATGTCTATCACTTGTTGAAGGGAGGGATTAACTAGTTTCAAAATTTGCTCCCGTATGCGAACATCAGAAACGTTCTGTGCAATTGCATCACGCACCATTGTATCTGAATAAGAAAGACCACAGTCACATTCAAAGGCACAGTCCCTAGTAAGTCCTTGCAATGTTGCTACCCACTCCCTATGAGTTTGACCGGCCGTACGTTTTGTACGAAAAAACGTATACCGCTTTGCAGCCACATTAACTGTTTCTTTGAAATAGGCATCTAAAGCAGACAAAATTTCCTCGTAGGACAGAGTTGCTACGTCGCGCCGGGGAAACAATTTCACTATCACACGATATGTGGACACACCGACACAAGAAAGCAAAAACGGCTGCCGCTCATTACCTTGAATTCTGTAGGCGGCGAGGTGGAAGGCGAATTGCCGGGACCACTCTTGCCAGGACTCGTGGGTTGCATCAAAGGGTCGGAATTGAGGTGCAACAGCATGTTGTGGCTGCGGTAGCGATGAAGCGGCGGCGGCCGCATCGGTGTGCAGCGCACGTTGACCCTGGACGAGCTGTCCAAGAGCATCCAATAACGCTTGCGTCTGCTGATTCTGCAAGCGATAAAATTCGGACAGTACATCTGGCGAAGCCATGACACAAGTAAATGTAAGCAATCAGAAAGAATACTTTAAATCGTTGCCAATCTGTAGTGACGTAACAAGACTGTTACGCCACTTGAGGTAGCCGATTGAAAGAAAGGCACGCGTACACACACGCCGACTGGCGTCAATTCTGGAACAGGATAACTATTGAATGGTAGCAAGAAAAGTACGTAGCTGCTTTATACTTAACTTTTATTATGTGATGAATACAGCGTTCTTCTTGAGACAATTATACTATAACTCTCAAAGTAGGTAAGGCTAATGGCGCCTTGCTAGTTCGTAGACATTAACTTAGCTGAAGGCTATTCTAACTGTCTCTCGGCAAATGAGAGGAAGGCTTCGTCCGTATTGCCTCTAGCAATGTCGTCGTACAACTGGGGCGAGTGCTTGTTCGTATCACGAGACCTGCCTTGTGGTGGCGACACGCGGGTCCGACATGTACTAAATGGACCGCGGCCGATTTAAGCTACCACCTAGCAAGTGTGGTGTCTGGCGGTGACACCACAGATACTGCGTGAAGAGTTTGACAGAGCACTGAAAGACCTGAGTCGAAACAAGGCCCCGGGAGTAGACAACATTCCATTAGAACTACTGATGGCATTGGGAGAGCCAGTCATGACAAAACTCTACCATCTGGTGAGCAAGATGTATGAGACAGGCGAAATACCCACAGACTTCAAGAACAATATAATAATTCCAATCCCAAAGAAAGCAGGTGTTGACAGATGTGAAAATTACCGAACTATCAGTTTAATAAGTCACAGCTGCAAAATACTAACGCGAATTCTTTACATACGAATGGAAAAACTGGTAGAAGCGAACCTCGGGGAAGATCAGTTTGGTTTCCGTAGAAATGTTGGAACACATGAGGCAATACTAACCTTACGACGTATCTTAGAAGAAAGATCAAGGAAAGGCAAACCTACGTTTCTAGCATTTGTAGACTTAGAGAAAGCTTTTGACAACGTTAACTGGAATACTCTCTTTCAAATTCTGAAGGTGGCAGGGGTAAAATACAGGGAGCGAAAGGCTATTTACAATTTGTACAGAAACCAGATGGCAGTTATAAGAGTCGAGGGGCATGAAAGGGAAGCAGTGGTTGGGAAAGGAGTGAGACAGGGTTGTAGCCTCTCCCCGATGTTATTCAATCTTTATATTGAGCAAGCAGTAAAGGAAACAAAAGAAAAATTCGGAGTAGGTATTAAAATTCATGGAGAAGAAGTAAAAACTTTGAGGTTCGCCGATGACATTGTAATTCTGTCTGAGACAGCAAAGGACTTGGAAGAGCAGTTGAACGGAATGGACAGTGTCTTGAAAGGAGGGTATAAGATGAACATCAACAAAAGCAAAACGAGGATAATGGAATGTAGTCAAATTAAATCGGGTGATGCTGATGGGATTAGATTAGGATATGAGACACTTAAAGTAGTAAAGGAGTTTTGCTATTTAGGGAGTAAAATAATTGATGATGGTCGAAGTAGAGAGGATATAAAATGTAGACTGGCAATGACAAGGAAAGCGTTTCTGAAGAAGAGAAATTTGTTAACATCGAGTATAGATTTAAGTGTCAGGAAGTCGTTTCTAAAAGTATTTGTATGGAGTGTAGCCATGTATGGAAGTGAAACATGGACGATAAGCAGTTTGGACAAGAAGAGAATAGAAGCTTTCGAAATGTGGTGCTACAGAAGAATGCTGAAGATAAGGTGGGTAGATCACGTAACTAATGAGGAGGTATTGAATAGGATTGGGGAGAAGAGAAGTTTGTGGCACAACTTGACTAGAAGAAGGGATCGGTTGGTAGGACATGTTTTGAGGCATCAAGGGATCACAAATTTAGCATTGGAGGGCAGCGTGGAGGGTAAAAATCGTAGAGGGAGACCAAGAGATGAATACACTAAGCAGATTCAGAAGGATGTAGGTTGCAGTAGGTACTGGGAGATGAAGAAGCTTGCACAGGATAGAGTAGCATGGAGAGCTGCATCAAACCAGTCTCAGGACTGAAGGCCACAACAACAACAACAACAATTGGTGGTTCTCGAATGGCAGGCGCAGGTGTGATACGGTTATGATGTGCTTGGTGCACAACACGGCGATCCTGTCTTGTGGTGGTAAGACGTGGTCCACCGGAACTTTGACGACTATGCCTGCCCTCACGATCTCATGTAGCCCAACATCGGGCCACTGTCACATTCGAATGCCACTCAAATCCAGGTACTGGACGATTCAGCCATCCGGCCACTCACGATATTTTCTGTTGACAACTTTAACAATTTCACCCTCTGCCCTCAAGGTTGCAGTCAGTACTGCTCAGTACCGTCTCAGGTCGTTTTTCGGCAGTATTGCTTACACGTTAAAAGTGCTACACAGCAGTGTGGATCGGTATAATGATGAGGGTTGACTAGTATGCACCTTTCATATGGTTTCACTGAATGCAATAGAAGAGTAGCACAAAGAAGCTATTCCCAGTTGCTTCTGCAGCCCTGCGCCAGGCGACAAACGCTAGTTCTTGTGTTCTCCTAAAGACAAGGCGCTTAGACTGTATTAATAGTTAGTTTAGTACAGATGACTCGGTTAGTAGATGCATTAGAGTGTTTTTGTTCAAAAGGTTTCACTTATTTACGTGATGTACCAAAAAACTTGAAAAGATCGTACAGTCGGGTTGCTGCGTATTTTTGTTTATCTTTAGGTACAGTAATCCTAGAGAATCTCCTTTAATTGTTCTTTTTTTTCTTTCCAGTAGTTTAAGTAGAGCGGACCTCTTCATTATTTAGCTCACATTTCCGGAAAGTAGGGTAAATTTAGAGACGTTGATTCAGAAATTTTGCACTAGTAGCTTGTTGATACACATCGGGTGTAGGCCAAATTTTTGTAAACGTTTTTCTTGTTTATAGGTAATTTAACTCACATATTCTTACTGAATTATTACATTTATCATGAGCGGAGCGAAAAGTGCCTGATTTGGCGTAGAGCTTTCAGAATTTGGCTTTCGTGTAATGTGTGCTGTAGTTTTTTCCATGTGGGTTACTAAACTGGTATGGGAATTGTGTAGGTAAATTAGATCTCAAGTGGTTTTGTAGGATATGTAGTAGAGATAGAAAGATACCGAAAAAGGAGGAAATTGCTGCTCTTTGAGGCTCAATTAGACAAGGCTAAGAAAGATCTGGACAGACTAAGGAGGGAGAAGGGTAAAGAGAGGTGGGGAGCAGCAACAGACAACACAAGGAACGGGCTTAGAATTTCATCCGGCGGGTTTCTGGTGAATGTGAAAAATAAGTTTGCTGCTTCAGTTATTAACTGAAGAGTCTGAAGCAGGTGCAAGTGTAAACACGGAACAACAAAATTTTAGCAGTAAAATGTAGGGTAACGAGAAAGTAAGTTTTTTTGTGAGGGATTTCTCATGCAAGAAGTGTTGGCCATTGTTGTAGGATGAACTAGGACCAGAATGCCAGGTGACCAATTTTTTTTAAACTTGGTGATGGTATGGAGCAGGTGACAAAGGATTTAGGATCACTTTGGAAGGACATCACCAAGAAAGACACAATGGTTGTAGTAGGTGGGCCACGTAATAGTACTGATAGAGATTCTGGGAGCAGTATTGAGTGTAATCTGACAATGATTGCATCAGCAATAAGACATACATGTGTTGAGTTTCCGTCTGCTATCAGACGCAATGACCGACCTCATTTCAGCCTTTCTGTCAGGAGAGTTAATTTTGAGTTATGATGGGTGCAGCGTCACTATTGTTCCTGTCGATTCCCTCAAAGGACAGTATTATGTTACGCATGGCCTACATCTCACCAAGAAAGGGGATGGTAAACGGCCAAGAATAACAGCAGAATATTTAAGGGAGAGGTGCTGTCATGAGTGATAAAATACCTTGTTACAGGATTCAGAAAAGCACATTTTTAGGGTAGAGACGTCTGAAAGAAACAAAGTTTCGAGAAAGTTTAATACCGAAACAAACATTCAGATTGAGAAAGAAACCTAACAACGTAAGTCTGGCATATTGCATCAGCACAAAAGTTGTTGGTTAAAATTTTTTAGCAATCGGCAGCAATTTTATTTCCACCCAATTTTAGCACAGTTGAGGTGAAATACATTAGAATATTCGAAGACTAAGAAGTAAAATTAATAAATTACTTTTATATATTGATTCATTAGAGTCGTCAAACGCAGTTGGCTTTACCTTTCCCTCTGCACAACATGTGACCACTGTTACAGATGTGTTACGGGATTTAGGTAAGCATCTCACTTTTGTAGAGCAGAAATGGAGAGAGGAGGAGTTGCCACTTTCATCAGGAACTTTCATAAGTTTAAGAACGCAGACATTAAGAAATTTTGTCTAGAGCATCGTATCGAAGGATATACGACAGAAGTATAATTTCATAATAAATAATGAATCCTTCATAATAGTAAATGTATACCGAGCTCCTGCAGTAAATTTGGTCTATTTATGAACCATCTCGAAGCTCTACTGGCATAATTAACAAACGAAAAACAAAGAAATTGTGGTTGCTGGTGACTTTAACGTTGATTTTTTTGCAGACTCTCCCAGTAAGAATTTGTCAGAGACAGTAACACTATCATGCATCTTCATTCCTATCGTAAACTTCGCAACTGGGATAGCTAGTTGCTCACAAACACCCATAGATAATGACTTTATAGAAAGAGTTAATGAACAAAATTATATTACAAAACCGATAGTCAATGGCCTCTCAGACCATGACATGTAGTTCGTTTTGTTATACGCTAACACTAAGCAGGATATAAAATCTATTAAACCAGAATTAATGAGGGAAAACAGTAAGCCAAACACTAATTATTTTAGGACACCCCTCAAAGACACAAACGGGAGTGATGTATACAGCGCACAAGGAATGAATGAAAATTACAAAATACAACTAACTCAGATAAGACCAGAGTCTACAAAGAAGCCATGGATTACTCAAGAAGTATGGGTACCTTTTAAAACAAAAAGGACACTGTATCTGTCAGTCAGAAACAGCTCTTCTGTTGATGCTATAGCGAGACTATAATGTGAACATCAAAATAAATATATAACAAGAAAAATGTAATCACATCAAATAACAGAATAAAAGTGATAGGGGATATAATGAAGGAGGAGACCGGTAGTACCACATTTGAAAATGTGCAGAGTAAATGATACATTCGTAACATTGTGTGCAATGTTACAAAACTTTTTAACAAGCATTTCACAATTGTTACCGAGAACGTGGGGTTGTCCGGTTCAGTAGATGCTGCCATGGAGTATGTCAGAGCCGTCATTATACATAACTTCACTAACATGAATATGATCCCCACTACCACAATAGAGGTAATAGCCAACATTAAATCTTTAAAATAAAAGATTTTAGAGTTTATGTTAAAAATCAACAAATTTAATTATAGAGTTTGCTTCTGAGTTTAGTAACATATTAAGTTATCTTTATAACCAGTCGTTTATCAATGCAACATTTTCTGAATGGTTGCAATGTTCAGAAGATACCCCTTTGTTTAAGAAAGAAGGTAAAGAAATACCATCAAATTTCCTTCCAATTTAACTTTCGACAGCACTCTCAAAAATTTCAGAAAAGATAATGTACAGATATCTTCTTGACAATATGACAGCAAATAACATATTATCAAAGTCGCAGTTCGGATTTCTAAAGGGTTCTGATATTGAGAAGGCTGTCTACACATTGAGTGGAAACGTAATTGACTCATTAGACAATAAATTACAGCCTATTGGTGTATTTTGCGGTCCGTCAAAGGCATTTGACTGTGGAAATCACAGCATCCTTTTAAGCAAATTAGAATATTGTGTTGCAAAAGGAAATGTTGCAAAATGTTTCAAATCCTACATCTTTGACAGAAAACAAAAGCTGTCATTAGGAACGACACATGCATTAAGCTATCAGGCATCATCCAACTGGGTACTAATTACATGTGGTGTCCCACGAAGTTTCATCGTAGGTCCCTTACTTTTTCTTGTACATATCAACCTCCTTTCATCAGTAACGTAATCAGATATCAAGCTTGATTTGTTTGCAGATCATACAAACACTGCAATAAATAGAAAATCAAGTCTAGTCTTAGAAAGATCGGTTCGACGGAGATGCAGTTCAGAACTTTTTAAAGTGATTTCCCACCAGTAGATGCCTAAAACATATTGACAAACAGCCAGAAAAAAGTGGACAGTGTTAGATCCTTGGAATTGTAGCTTCATAATAAATTCAACTGGGAGGAGTACATCGCTGCACTCATGATGCGCGTCAACAGATCTCAATTTGCAATGCGTATGTTGTCAGACATAGGGGATAAAATGAAAACACTGGCATGCTGTGCTTACTTTCGTTCCATAATGTCGTTGGGGTTTATTTTTTTGGGGTAGTTCATCAGGCCGAGCTGAAGTTTTCCAGGTCAAAAAACGTGTAATAAGAATTATTTGTGGTGTGAACTCAAGAACATCCTGCAGAGAGCTGTTCGTGCAACTAGGAAAATATTTATACATTAACGAAATTTATCATTAAACATATCTACTTTCAAACCAATAGCTAAGTTCATGAATAAATACTAAAAATAAGAATAATCTTCACAAAGACTTATGGTCACTTACTTTGTTCCCAAAAGGTGTCCATTATTCAGGAACACGCAATTTCATTAAGTTGCCGGTAGCCATAAAAAGTTTAACTGCCAATAAAGTTCAGTTTAAGGGGAGCCTACAGGGTTCATTGGCGGCTATCTCCTTCTATTCCGCTGATGTATTTGTTATTATTACCACGTGATGTGAATGTCTTAGTAATAATATGAAATAATGTATTTCTGTAATCTGACTTGTGTATAAATTCAGAGCAGTAATGTGATCATTGCAAATAAGTGTTGGAAAATTAGTTATCTGTTTAGTATTTATCACCCTCTAAAGGAAAATATGTTTAAAATTTTTCTGGCTCATTCCACATCCGTGACGATCATGTCGCTTGGGATCTGTGGAAGGAAGATTAGTAGATTTGGTTTTCATTGTAAATATTTATTGTGTATTCTTGATTTTCTGACGTACTCTACATCCTGGAGGATCTTCTCAGTATAAATCAGCTGCAACGTAAAGTACATCTAATCTAATCTAAGGTAATCCTGCAGTGATGCCAATCACATCATAGCATTGCTGCATCTGAGAGTTACTGTATTACTCTATGTTTTGTGTCGTACGTTTTGTTGATGGAATATTAAAGGGCTTTTCACTTATCTGAAGGTATTTCCACAGTAACGTAGGGAACTGTGATAACAGACAAAATAAATATTAATTACGGTATTACTCTGTCATGAGCCTCTGGAGCCACGAGTCCCTTATATCAAAATACTCAGAAAATACACCTGAACAACCTCCGAAACCTTGTAGTTAGACTTAGGACTCATCCTGTATATGTCATTGTGCCGCTTTTGTAGGTAATGTTGGAAATAGTTTGCTCGTTTAGCATATGAATAACTACCACAGCAAACAGTTAATCATACGGATAATCTCTGATGGAACATCTGGGATAATCTCCGGAGGTGAGATGCTACTCACAGACTTGTTCCCCAGAGTTCTCCATCTTTGAGAGCACTTTTATCGTAGGGCCATATTTTTTCCAAGAGGGAGTCCTACGGGTCCTGTTACAATGAGCATTTCAAGACTGTGATGGAGCGGTACGGAATACGTCACTACTCAACGTTGTGGTGATGGAGCGGTACGGAATACACCACTACTCAACGTTGTGGTGTATTCCGTACCGCTCCATCACAGTCTTGAAATGTTCATTATAAAACTCTCCAGAATGATCGGTTTGAAGCTTGTCTGGACATCGATTCGTTCCTGTTTGCAGCAAACGCTCGAACACCGCAGCAACATCTTTCCCTGTCTTTGTTTTCACAGGTATAACCCATGCGAATTTAGAGTATGTATCAATGACCACTAAAATATACTTGAAACCTTTATTCTCACTGTTGTACAGATCCATATCCACAAGATCCGCCTGCCATAAGTCATCCAGTCCTTTAATCATCACATGTCTGCGAGGGTATGTTCTGCGTGCTGGTTTGTGCAGCTCCTGAACTACAGTTTCCATACATGCTATTATTATTCGATGATTCCTCGTTCTTTAAGTTCTGAAATTGTAGAGACAACTTCATTCAAATGTGCTGTATTGCCCGCTGCAGCTGAAATCATCAACAGCCGAATTCTCTCTATTAGTTCATCTGCCTCATCGTAATATATATTCTAGGTAGGTTGATTGCTCACTCGTTTATGTTGAATGTCAAGACCTACACCAATGCTTTGGGGTTGCTCACTCAGTAAAGGTTGTATAATGCTAGTGTATTTACAGTTTTGTTGGTTTTTTAATGTTCTGTCTGCATTCTTATATACTTCGTTCAACTGTAGTATTTCATCATGCGTCTTGCGATCATTGGCAGAGTATTTTTTTTTTTTTTTAGTCTCTTCGCAAGATGAGTTTCATTAAGCAAGGTGTTCTTTTAAACTCTTTATCCCCGATCCATATTATGCTATCGGTTAAACTTACAGATTGAGAGCAGAGAATGTACGGTTTCTCCTTGCTGACGCCGAATGTTCTATCTATCCTTGTCGTGTACTGGTTAGTGAAGTCAGCAATTGGATCGTTCTCAACACCGTCATCATCTCGTTACGCTAGCTTTCTGACAGATTCGGTAACGGGTTTAAATGTCTCTCTTAGTATTTGCTCCCGCTCCATATGCCCCGTCCTGAACGAATGTAACTTCTCTCGAACAGTTTTACGTGCCTCAACGACTTTATGCTTAGTCGACATCTTGAGGCATAGTAATCTGGGCTCTGTATATCGCGTGGCTTTATATATCCCTTTATAGCTCCCTTAATTCGCCGACAGATAGTGCTTAGCTCTGCCTTTTGTCGTTGCAGAGTTTTAAATTCCTAAAGTTGTGGTATTCTTTTTGAATCACCCTGTATATATCATTCATTTAGTACCTGTATAAGTGCAGTGCTGAAGTCTTGTGCTATTCGCCGTATAGGTGTGGAAAATTTTGAACTCAAATATACTGATGGAATACCCGACTATTGCAAAGCGCCGATAACATTGCGAGATATACGTGCAGAATTTCCCGGATCCTCCTCCCCCTCCTTTGTTCTTCTTCTTCTTTCCCGGATCCTCCTCCCCCTCCTTTTCAATAATGAGAACCTCAGCTTCCATTTTTCCTTCAGTTGCGCTGATTCTTTTCTAACGCTGGTGTTGGTCATGCGCAAAAACTTTCTGATTGTCCTTTAATTCCATTACAGCCTTACGGAGTGTGTTGCGTCTTCCAACAAGAGACTGAATTGCGAACATTTCGTCTATGTAAAGCTAACCTCTCAGTCCGAATGCGAGCGAACTTGTCCATGGTGTAGAGTATACCGATGCATTCACCTATTTTGTACGATTATATATGGAGAAACTCCTGGAAGTTCCGACTGCATCTACCATCAATCAGTTTTCGAGTTTTAACAATAACAAGAAACCCGTACTGTGAGTGATTCCAGCAATCTCCACATATCTTTGCAAATTCATTATACGACATGTCTGTCCCCACATGAGCCTGGTAAATGTGTTTTAAATTGAGATTGTCTTGTTTGAATGCTATAATGAGGTTGGCGTTATCCCTGACCAATTGTTTTGGGATCCTGGAATATGTTTGACTCGGATAAAATACGTCAACACCCATATGACGACCAAAGCAGAAATATCTACAGATCTGGTCCTGATTTTCAACAGTCATGTCGTGAAATATGAAGACCGTGTTTGGCTTTACTTCTTCCGGTGGAGGGATGTCTTCACTTTCACTCAACGCCCTGTATGTTACACCATCTACGCCATCTAGTGTTCTTTGCAGTAACTGATACTTGGGTTGAAATAGTGTTTTGGAGAATATGTAGACATGCTCGAAGCAAACTTCATCAGTGTCTGTTAGCAGAGCCATGAGAAGATTTGTCTTGACACAGTTGGAGGGACCTACAATTATAGCTCGTATGCTGTCGGGGAGGAACACTACATTCTAGTCTTCTTCTCCAGATCTTCATCGTCTCAGGACCAGTCACCTACAACAAAGTCCTTGTGGCGAGGGTGCTTCACCCAGCCTGCTATTATACCTACCGTGTTAGGTCCTGGCGTGCAATAGGCTTTTATATAAAAAAAGAAAATGTGCGTTATCAGATGTTGCATTCTATGTAGGATCATTTTGTCACAAATTGCGTGCGTAAACGTGCATTTACGTGCGCAAAAGTGCGTGAAATTTCTATGTAGGATCATTTTGTCTAGAGAAATAACACAAACATAGATTTCAGATCATGAATATACTTATTTTTCACGATCTACAGTTGTACATGTCATTATCATCAACTTCGAAAAAATCTCTGCTTCTTTTTTAATCGGTGCAGCAACAGTACTGTATTTAGAAAATAGCTGTTTCTTATATCCCTGAAATTCTGCACGTATATCTCGCAATGTTATCGGCGCTTTGCAATAGTCGGGTATTCCATCAGTATATTTGAGTTCAAAATTTTCCACACCTATACGGCGAATAGCACAAGACTTCAGCACTGCACTTATACAGGTACTAAATGAATGATATATACAGGGTGATTCAAAAAGAATACCACAACTTTAGGAATTTAAAACTCTGCAACGACAAAAGGCAGAGCTAAGCACTATCTGTCGGCGAATTAAGGGAGCTATAAAGTTTCATTTAGTTGTACATTTGTTCGCTTGAGGCGCTGTTGACTAGGCGTCAGCGTCAGTTGATGCTAAGATGGCGACCGCTCAACAGAAAGCTTTTTGTGTTATTGAGTACGGCAGAAGTGAATCGACGACAGTTGTTCAGCGTGCATTTCGAACGAAGTATGGTGTTAAACCTCCTGATACGTGATATATTAAACGTTGGTATAAACAGTTTACAGAGAATGGGTGTTTGTGCAAAGGGAAAAGTTCTGGACGGCCGAGTACGAGTGATGAAAATGTAGCACGCATCCAGCAAGCATTTGTTCGCAGCCCAGGAAAATCGACTCGCAGAGCTATCAGAGAGTTGCAAATTCCACAATCAACTGTATGGAGAAACCTACGAAAAAGGTTAGTTATGAATCGTCAACTACCCGAGGCGATGGATCGGCCGCCAGGCAGCCTGTGACAGAGCACTTCATCACTGGCCTCCAAGAAGCCCTGATCTTACCCCCTGCGATTTTTTCTTATGGGGGTATGTTAAGGATATGGTGTTTCAGCCACCTCTCCCAGCCACCATTGATGATTTGAAACGAGAAATAACAGCAGCTATCCAAACTGTTACGCCTGATATGCTACAGAGAGTGTGGAACGAGTTGGAGTATCGGGTTGATATTGCTTGAGTGTCTGGAGGGGGCCATATTGAACATCTCTGAACTTGTTTTCGAGTGAAAAAAAAACCTTTTTAAATACTCTTTGTAATGATGTATAACAGAAGGTTATATTATGTTTCTTTCATTAAATACACATTTTTAAAGTTGTGGTATTCTTTTTGAATCACCCTGTATATCTTCTATGTGAATGTGGAATGTGTGAAGCCAGTTGAAGATATCACTGTATACGGATTGAACATATGGGAGCCATCTATTTAGTCTTCCCATTGTAGTAGTTATCGCCGAGTCTAGATTGAAAAAGTTATCAACATTCGACTGCTGCATGTAAATACGCTGACCCTCAGCACTTCTACTCTTAGTGTTGCATCTTCATACATTGATAATATACTCACTGTTAGACCACCTGAGTGGATGTCCTGATATGAGTGGGTGGAACATATGCTGTAGTCATATGCTTCTTGATGTATGTGTCTGCGTGACACAGTTCATCCCACTTGTAGTCTGAAAACCAAAGATTAATATTTTTCGGCACATTTTGGAGCACTAACACATTTGACATGCTACCATCTTGTGAAACTTCAATTCCTACATGAATACGTTTTGAACCGCTAACCGTTAACAAATAGCATGAGGCGACTAGTAAAGGTGGCGGTGGACTGGAGGTTGGTATCTTCTCATCCACAACGTCCACACCAGTGCAGTTAGCCATCTATTCTTGCGCTGATGCTGGAATGTCTCTTGTGCATTGCTCTATGGAAGGTACGTACAATGGAGGCCAGTACGATGCTCCACCCTCAACAGTATCGAGTGGCACGGACAATTGTCGCGATCCAGCATGCTGAGAAACTGCACTAGAGTGTCCGCCGATGCCCCAGGTATGGATCCCTGTGTGTTGGAACTCGAAGGGGTGGAACTTGCCAATAATATAGGTGCTGATCCAGACAAGATGGAGGGGGACTCTATGGATGCATCTGGAGGAGAGAGAAGAATAATCATCAGTATCATATGTTGCAGCTACAGAAATAATATTAATAATAATAATAATAATAATAGAGCACATTAGATACTTTTCTGCTGCTTCCTCCTCCTGTTCTGCTGGCTGACTGGCTCTTCATCGTCCAGGGTGAGTGACTGACTGACCACAATGGATTTTGAACACCTGTTGGGCCCTCCGTATATACGCCATGCCTACGTCATCATGATGCTGTGCTTTTATTGGTTGAACTACATGATCACATGACCTATGACAGTGCTCTCTAGCAGTGAACTCGCGAACTAAATCAGCTCTTTGGTCTGCTGGATCGGAGGCACTTGTCTCTTGTGGGGTGGGAGCTTATATGTAGGTTTTAGAAATGACAGACAGTTCCAGTAGAGACAGATGTTTGCATGTGTTGTGTAGTGCATCTTTAATGCATCTCGATGCAAAGCATTTATTGGCACGACTGTATTCTTCCTCTTCATATGTTCAAGCATGAATGCTCGCGTCCATTCTGTGGTGTCACCGCCAGACACCACACTTGCTAGGTGGTAGCCTTTAAATCGGCCGCGGTCCGTTAGTATATGTCGAACCCGCGTGTCGCCACTATCAGTGATTGCAGACCGAGCGCCGCCACACGGCAGGTCTAGAGAGACTTCCTAGCACTCGCCCCAGTTGTACAACCGACTTTGCTAGCGATGGTTCACTGACAAAATACGCTCTCAATTGCCGAGACGACAGTTAGCATAGCCTTCAGCTACGTCATTTGCTACGACCTAGCAAGGCGCCATTACCAGTTACTATTGATACTGAATCATGTACAGTCAAGAGCGACGCTCATCATTAATGGATTAAAGTTAAGTATTCCACCAGCTACGTCCGTTTTTATAAAGTCTAATTTCCCTGTCCTCTTCCAGACCTCACGCTAGCCTGCGTGAGCTAAAACGCGTGCCTTTCGGCTTTCTCTAATAATACGGTGTTGGCTCTCCTGCCAACTAAAAAAAATTCTACATGTAGGAGGCTATGGGGGCGGTTCTCAGCTTTATGGTTACAGGCAACATGGCTGTTAAACTCCTCCCGGTCAGACACCAATAACACATTCCACACAGCCAGGTGGATGGGGATGAGCAGGTGCTCTTCAATGGTATATATCGCGTATACGAATATGCTTCCTCTGAAGCGAAGTGACATCAACTGCCTGCGTCTTCCATTTTGAATATCTCAGTAGTTTGTGCATTCGCATGAGCATGTGCTGATTACGACATGCATCTTGGCACAATCCCTGTGCATTGCTGCAATATGCTGAACTGAATTCTTCTGCCTATTTCTCCTACACTCCTTCATTATCGTACTCTTCCATACCTCATCTAGTGAACTGTGGCTACAGTTCTCCTTAGAATGTGTACATGTATTGGAGCTATTGAAAGCTGGTCTATCCTTCACATTCATCTCGATGATCGAATACATCATGATGGTTCCACAACAGATCAGTAAAGACCTAATGTGTGCCACCAATTCTGGTCACGTGAGTGGAGGAAAAAAAATTCCCTTCAAAATGCGAAATTCCCTCCAAAAGCCGCAATCTTGGATTACGGTACTCGCGTGATCAGCTGACGTCACGGGACGTCACGTACTTGCGTCACGGCCGCCATCTTGAATAACGGCACTTTGGGGCCATACATAGGATGATATCTGAGCTGTGATGATGTCGACTATCACAGACTAGGGCGAGTGGCACTGTGCTCTGACATAAGTAGACATCCAGCAGTGCCTGCGTACGGAATCGCTTGAGGGCATCTCTTCATCGATTGCTCTGATTCGTGGATGCGTCTGGCAGCCACTGTCCTTAGCTTGTGGTTCCGTCTTCAGGTACCCACTTTAACCCGGGACCTCACTCTTTACAAATTACATGCGTACAAGTTTATACGTACTGTGTTGTTTATTTACCACACATTCTTTATCTCCTCCAAGGAAACAAGCAGGACGATCATAATTACTAGGAAGTCATAATGCAGGTTTTTGTTACTGTACTTGTCCATAAGGTGGCTCTGTTGTATCGTTTTGTCATTCTCCCATGACAGAATGCACTATGAATCAACGACAGGCCCATTCATTACTCAGTGCTATTCAGAGACGTGCAGTACAGTACGATGAGTACAGATTCACAGAACTCACTGACATGCATCTTGTGCATGTGGAAGTACGTTGCAATGCTCTTGCTGCTGAAAGGCTCTACAGGTAACGATTTCCTAACAGGCATCTGTCACGACGAGTACACTATGTGATCAAAAATATCCGGAAACCTGGCTGAAAATGACTTACTAGTTCGTGGCGCTCTCCATCGGTAATGCAGGAATTCAGTATGTTGTTGGTCCACCCTTAGCCTTGATGACAGCTTCTACTCTCGCAGGCACTCGTTCAATCAGGTACTGGAGGGTTTCTTGGGGAATGGTAGCTTTACGCAGTGCTGCACTGAGGAGAGGTATCGATGTCGGTCGGTGAGGCCTGGTGCGAATTCGGCTTTCCAAAACATCCCAAAGGTGTTGTCTAACATTCACGTGAGGACTCTGTGCAGGCCAGTCCATTGCAGGGATGTTACTGTCGTATAACCACTCCGCCACAGGCCGTGCACTATGAACAGGTGCTCGATCGTGTTGAAAGATGCAATCGCCATCCCTGAATTGCTCTTCAACAGTGGGAAGCAAGAACATGCTTAATACATCAATGTAGGCCTGTGCAGTGATAGTGCCAGGCGAAACAACAAGGGGTGGAAGCCCACTCCATGAAAAACACGACCACACCATGACACCACCGCCTCCGAATTTTACTGTTGGCACTACACACGCTGGCAGATGACGTTCAACGGGCATTCGCCATACGCACACACTGCCATCGGATCACCATATTGTGCACCGTGATTCGTCACTCCACATGTTTACTCTCCTTACGCCAAGCGAGGCGTCGTTTGGCATTTACCGGGGTGAAGTTGAAGTGTGACTTATGAGCAGTCGCTCGAACATGAAATGCGAGTTTTCTCACCTCCCGCGTAAGTATCATAGCACTTGCAGTGGATACTGATGCAGTTTGGAATTCCTGTGTGAAGGTCTGGATAGATGTCTGCCTATTACACATTACGACCCTCTTCAACTGTCGGCGGTCTCTGTCAGTCAACAGACGAGGTCGGCCTGCACGCTTTTGTGCTGTACGTGTCCATTCACGTTTCCACTTCACTATCACATCGGAAACAGTGGACCTAAGGATGTTTAGGAGTGTGGAAATCTCGCGTACAGACGTATGACAAAAGTGACACCCAATCACCTCACCACGTTCGAAGTTCGTCAGTTGCACGGAAAGCCCCATTCTGCTCTCTCACGATGTCTAATGACTACTGAGGTCGCTGATATGGAGTACCTGGCAGTAGGTGGCAGCACAATGCACCTAATATGAAAAACGTATGTTTTTGGTGGTGTTCGGATACTTTGACCACATAGTGTATTTATTTCCCTCGATCGACGAATGCGGGAGACTGGTTCATTGGAAAGAAGTAACTAGGGACCTGGCAACATGAGGACCACTCGCACACCCGATTTGGAAAAGGATGTGCTCGAACGTTTTCCAGTGGATCCCACTGCAAGTAGTCATTGTGTTGCACGTGAAATGGGTGCTGCATCTACTAGCGTGTGGCGAATACTCCACGAACAACAATCTCATCAATATCGCCCAGAACGAGTCCATGCACTGCTTGTGACTGACTTTGCGCCAAAGGTCACATTGTGTCAGTGGTTGCTCAAACAACGGATTGATTGACCAGATTTCCTCCAAATAGTGGTGTTTACTGGCAAGGCCTCATTTGATCGTGATGGTATTTCGAACAGCAGGAATAGTCATGTGTGGGATGAGGAAAACCCTCACGCTGTGGGAGAGCCACACCATCAAATACACCTGTGACGGCATTATAGCCGACAGTGTCATTGAGCCATATCTTCCAGCTGGCCGTCTGAATGGCCACCTGTACTTCAGGTTCCTGCAAAGAGCTCAACCTGAGTTGTAGGAGAACGTACGCTTGGCTGTTCGTGTGAGGATGTGGATACAACATGATGGTGCACTGTCTCACTCCAGTGTGGATGTCTGCAACAATCTCAATACTCCAGAATGAGATTTTCACTCTGCCACGGAGTGTGCGCTGATACGAAACTTCCTGGCAGATTAAAATTGTGTGCCGGACCGAGACTCGAACTCGGGACCTTTGCCTTTCGCTGGTAGAGCACTTGCCCGCGAAAGGCAAAGGTCCCGAGTTCGAGTCTCGGTCCGGCACACAGTTTTAATCTGCCAGGAAGTTTCATCTCAATACTGTATTTCCTGGTCGCTGGATTGGAAGGGGAGGTCCCAATCCAAGGCTTTGGAGGTCACCTGACCTGAATCCCCTTGATTATTTCCTATGGGGACATCTAAAGTCACTTGAGTATGAAAACCTAGTGTATACCGAGATGGAGTTAGTTGCCAGAATTGTAGCTGCCTATGATGTGATTCGATACACGCCAGGGATATTTATCATGGTGCATCAGAATCTTGTTCGCCAATGTCATTCTTGCATTGAGGTTGGTGGCCGTCAGTTTCAGCACACTTTGTAAGATACGCCCTGTATGGTGCTACGTTACGTGACGGCTGAGGGAGCGGACAGAGATGAGGAGACGGGGACAGTAGCGACGGCAGATGGCAACTCCCAGTCCACACCCTGCTAGTGACCGGGTACACCTTCCGGAAGACCGGCCGCGGGGCTGAACGCTTGCCTCCAGGGAAGCAGGTAGTGCGATCGGGAGGACAACCGGCGGAACTCGACGGGAGACGTGACGGCTGTCCGGGGCCGGTATCTCCACGGACACTGGCATCACCGGCGGCGACGTCGGCGGCGGTAGTGGAGGCGGGAGCGCCGGCGCTGCGACGTCGATACCCGACTGCACTGCTCTGTACGGCGCCGGCCGCGGGCGAGTAGAGAGGTGGAAATGACTGAGTTCTGCGGCAGAACCATTGATACAAGAGGGCCAGCCGGTGCAGCCGAGGGAAACCTTGAACGAAGGAACGAACCTAAGCCTTTGTGATATCGTGCTCCCGACGCTATTGATTGCCATAAACTATAAAGAAAACTTTGTCCTGCAGCTGGAACTTTGTCTCACGCGCCATTATGAAGTGTTTCCGTTGCGTCTTCAGAAGATGCAAAATGGTACAGTGAAGACGACCGTGTAATAATTCTATCAGCGACTTCTCGTCACGTGCCAGGGAGTGGTAAGAGGAAAGATAAGTCTTTAAGGGTTGCTCCCGTGTGTGGGAGGAATGGAGTTTCCACAGTGACTTTTGAAAGTTAGAACGAACCGTTCACCTTTAGCGGTAGACTGAGGGTAAAAAGGAGCGGTAGTTACTTAGTGTATACTGCTGTCGGCACGAAACTGCTGAAAACTGGCTGATGTGAATTGTGGTCCACTGTGCAAGACAAGGACATCAGGCAGACCTTCTAGAGAGAAAAAAGCGGACAAAACCGATACAGTATTAGCAGTAATAGTGAATGTTATTCGAATGACCTATGGAAATTTACTGCAGGCGTGGACCGACAACAATCATCGCTTGTTGCAGAATGCACCCGCGAAATTAATGTTTATGGATTGCCACGGTCCAGAGGGACGTGGCCACGGAAAGAAGAGTTCCGCGGGAATGGATTGAAGCTCACACAAACATTGCAGTGACAGGTTGTTAGCTGGCTCAAATGGTTCAAATGGCTCTGAGCACTATGCGACTTAACTTCCGAGGTCATCAGTCGCCTAGAACTTATAGCTGAATTTTGGCGTCCATGCCCTGCCAAGAAAAATGACATCGGGCGAATTGGTTTCTTATAAACTACGCCCAACTGACTTTGGTACAACAATGACAAAATTTCCCGCTGGAGGAAGTGAATAATCAGAACCCGTGCATCTTCATTCTCTGCACAGAGCAACACAACACCTGATCGCGAAGGTAGCGCATGACGATGCAGGAAGTAAGGAGGTACTGGGTGCAGAATTTATTTCAACATCAGTGGACCTCCATGGTGTACGTACTGTAAAACTAACAAAAGAGCTGGTTGGAAGAAGTTGCTCCAGCAGTACGCTGAAAGACAAGAGGAAAATTCTGAGAGATTCAAAGTCTTGAGTATCAGATTGATACCATGATTCCCCAGATGAATCAAACGCTGTGTCAGTACGTACCGCTTACCTAGAGAACAAGTCAGCATTCAACAAAGTTGTTCAGTGGGTCTATACGACAACTCACACTGAAAATTAGACGATAACATTGTCAATGATGCAATTTTTGCACTGTCCGTGGTGGGACGGATTTGGAAGGATTTAACAAAGCCGTTAAAGGTCAATAATGTGTAGTCAAATAGAACTTTCAATCGTACAAGTATTGGTGGAGCTTGGTAACACCAAAGACAATGATGGGCACCTCTTTTTCAGGTTGACTATAACCGTATTTTGTTGAGAGTTTTCCAGGTGAATGCAATACGACTATCAGACGAATCAATTTTATTGGAGAGGATAGTTCCAATCTGTAAAAAAAAAAATGGTTCAAATGGCTCTGAGCACTATGGGACTCAACTGCTGAGGTCATTAGTCCCCTAGAACTTAGAACTAGTTAAACCTAACTAACCTAAGGACATCACACACATCCATGCCCGAGGCAGGATTCGAACCTGCGACCGTAGCGGTCTCGCGGTTCCAGACTGCAGTGCCAGAACCGCGAGGCCACTTCGGCCGGCCCACAGCTAAAACAACAGGCTTAGTTGAATCAAAATGAATCAGATAGCAAAGACTTAATACCGCGTCCTTTAACTGCTGAAATGCATTCTGACATTCTTGGACCACACAAAGGGAACACCTTTCTGATGCAGCCATTTCATCGAAGCAGCTATTTCAGCAGTGTTTGCAATAAACTTAAGGCAATAGGTTGATTTCCCTCTGACTGCCTGATACTCCTTCATGTTACGGGGTAGCAGGAAACATTTAATCTCACACAAGTTCGAATGAGCAAGCTTAAGGCAAGCTCAGCGAGCACTTTAAACAAAAACTCCAATTTTGCCAAACGTTCAGCAGGTGTACGACACGCGACGGAAATATCATCCAGGTACTTCGTCGATGGGGATGAAATGATGATTAGGACAACACAACAACCAGTCCCTGAGAGGACACAACATCCAGTCTCCGATCCAGCCTGGAAGCGAACCCGGGCCCTTAGGATCGACATTCTGTCGCGCTGACTACACAGCTACAGGGGGCGGACGGTTGATAAGTGCGTATATGGTACTGTAGTGTAACACAGTAACACTTTATCAGTTTGAATACTATTTAATAGTCACAGATCAATGTACGTTTAATTATAAGTTTGACACACAGTTGTGACTAATAACACTGGCTCGCTGTGGGCTCTAAGCTACGATGCTGCTGCTGTCACAGACTGGCTAGCGGCACTGCACTCTGACGTAAGTAGGCTTCCAGCAGCGGTGCCGTTCTGAACCTCTTGAGGGCGCGTCTTCACCGACGTCTCTCATTCGTGGCTGCGTCTGGCAGCGACTTAGCTTGTGGTACAGTAATGGGGTACCTACTTCAGCCTGGGACCTTCCTCTTGGGAAGACACCACAGTTTCTACTGGCGAAAATGTTACGGCTGGGCGAGATGGCACAGTGGTGAACCATTGGACACGTATTCTGAAGGACAGCGGTTCAAATCTCAGTCTAGTGAATCACATTTAGTTTGCTAGTGTTTTCACCAACTCGCTTGAGGCAAACTGTAGGGTGGTTCCGTTGAAAGGGAACCGCTGTATTACTTCCCCATCCTTCCCGAATCAAAGCTTGTGAATCATCTATAGTGGCTTCGTCGCCAGCAGGACATAAAACCCTAATCTTCGTTCCTTCTTTTTAGTGCTGTGTTGGACGAACAGGCGTAGTGTCCATTCAGTGGCTCGGAGATTTTCCAAGTAAGAGAACCCCTTATAACACAATATGTTCTCTTTCACGGCGACTGTTCATCGGAGCAATGATATTGTGAGGGGCACCCCAGTGATGTATGATAGGAACTCCATTGTTCCCTATGAACATAAACGATCAGCAATGTAGGATTGTTAGCTGATGACGCTGTAGTACACGGGAAGGTGTCGTCTTTGAATGATTGTAGGAAGATACAGGATGACGTGGATGGAATTTCTATTTGGTTCGAAGAAACAAAAGTTGCTCTAAGTATGGACAAATGTAAGTTAATGCAGATCAGTAGGAAAATTAACACTGTCACGTTCGATTACAGTATTAGAGGTGTACTGCTTGGCACTCCCACGTTGATTAAATTTCTAGACAAAACGATGCAAAATGGTATGAAGTGTAACTAGCACTGAGGTTAGTTGAAGGGAAGGAAAACTGTCGACTTTGGTTTATTGGGAGCATCATAGGAAAGTGTAGCTCATCCATAAAGGAGATAGGGTATAGAACATTTGTGCAACCCATTCTTGGTCACTACTCGATAGTTTGCAATCCTCACTATCCAAGCATTTCAGTGGCGTGCTGCCAGTTTTGTTACCGGTAGTTTCTATCAACACTTGAATATTATCGAAATGCTCTGTGAACTCCTCTGCAAAGAAGATGATGTTCTTTATGTGATACGCTATTGAGAAAGTTACCAGAACCGAAATCCATGCCTAATACGCTATAGAAAAATCGTTGGCATTCAAAACAGCTTACGGCCGGCTCGGAACGGATAAACGTAGGTTCGGTACGGCTTTTAAGGGAGTCTTCTACCATACTTCCTGCAAAATAGCGGCAATTTCGGGTTACGATGATGGATGTGGATAGCAATTACGCACCGTTCTCTCCAAAGTAGGGAACAAAGGCTCAATAATACTGAGTGACTCTGTTTGCCAGGGGAGTGGCGAATATTAATCCTCGTCGTCACAAAACCAGTCCTGAACGATGCGATCTATGTGTACAGAGGCCCTGTCACCTAGGAACACAGCATTACCAGTGGGGTAGAAACAACGTGCCATATGATGAACCAGATGACCAAAAATATTCACATAATCCTTGGCAGAATGCGACCTTGCAAATTAGCCGTAGGGCCCATGGAACACCACATTATGGCTATCCAGATCATCACTGAACTCCCGCCACGTTTGACTATTGCGACATAAAGTCGGCCAGAAGTTATAGACGGTTACAACAAGAGTCATCCGTCCAAACTCCTTTCTTCACTTGCTCCATAGTCTAGCTAATATAGCTTCGGCGCCATGTTTTTGTCTTACGGACATTACATCACTAATGATTGGTTTTCGAATTCCAGCTCGCACTGCAGTTCCCGGCTTCTGCAGCGTCGTTCGTATTGTTTTATTGCTGACAGGGTTCGGGTGTGCTACATTTAGTTTTGCAGTGACTTTGCAACTATCTTCTTCTTATTTCGTCACAATCCTTTTCAATGGTCTTCCGTTACGATTACTCAACACACAGTTTCGTTTGCTTTGTGACTTAGTGGATGATATTTTTTCGCTTCTCCTTTACACGGTATAAATCTTCGATATGTTGCTTCCTGAAGCACCAGACACTTCGGCCATCTTGTTTACGAAGGTACCCACCATACGAGCATCAACAATTTGCCCACGTTCGACTTCACTTATCCAATCCGACAAGTCCTGAAATTTTGAACAGCCGCACAGGATTAGCCGAGCAAAAATGGCTCTGAGCACTATGGGACTTAACTGCTGTGGTCATCAGTCCCCTAGAACTTAGAACTACTTAAACCTAACTAACCTAAGGACATCACACACATCCATGCCTGAGGCAGGATTCGAACCTGCGACGGTAGCGGTCGCGCGGTTCCAGACTGTAGCGCCTTGAACCGCTCGGCCACTCTGGCCGGCATTAGCCGAGCAGTCTTGGGCGCTGCAGTCATAGACTGTGCGGCTGGTCCCGGCGGAGGTTCGAGTCCTCCCTCGGGCATGGGTGTGTGTTTTTGTCCTTAGGATAGTTTAGGTTAAGTAGTGTGTAAGCTTAGGGACTGATGACCCTAGCAGTTAAGTTCGATAAGATTTCACACACATTTGAACATTTTGAATTTTGAACACAGGAAGAATACACCGAAAGAAATACAACGTCAAAATTTTAGCTGGTAAGACGCGCCGCAAGTAATTTTAAAATATGTTGAAGGTAGGTTACTCATTTTTGCCGTTGAATGACCACTCATAACAGTGGTTTGTTCAGATCTTCTTCTTAGCATGCAATTCGACGAAGAACAGAGGCAACCTTGGCAAGAGAGCGTAGCGCGAAAGTCCTGGCTGCACATTTGCGAATTCTAAACACCAGATATCATTTACCATAAATCCCTTGAATAACTTGCGGGTCATATCGACAGCTAAACTATTTCAGATATAATGCTTACAAAGTTGTCTAGCAGAGGAACCTAAATCAAGCCCTTGTTTGATGTTACATGACAGACGACATCCGTCATCGAGACATTATATGAGACAGGTTGTGGATGGCTGTCGTTGTTCTGCATAGTGCGCTGTGTACCAGGCATAGCTGATCAAATTCGTAAAACGTGGTAATGTAAACTGATAATGCGCAAATGACTAAAGTTTAAGAATACTGTTTCAATGATAAATTTGAAATTACGAAAAGCTGTCAGATATTATATTGCCCGAAAGTTTCCTGAAAAATGTTTTCCACTGCCGTAAAAATTATTTATCTAGAGGTTCAACCACATTACTTGTTACAGTTGGACTTCGAATTCTATAGACAGTCTTTTCGTCGTCCACCTCAAAGACAGAGGTGCTGTTATATCCCAGCCAAACATGTAACAAAAGTGATGAATTGTTTTGTGCAGCTGGTAATAAAATGTTCGAAATTTTTTTAAATTATTATTTCCAATTTTTCTGATATTGGTACGTATATTAGAAGAATTTTTCATTTCAACACTCCTCTCTTTTTATTTAGGGTCGTAATTTGCCCTGAGGTTCCTAACGATAGACATAAAGCTGCAAAAACAGTAATCCATTCATACAGGGTGACAATTACTGAATTATATGAAATAAAATCATCATTACTGCTGAAAGGCTTGTGTTAGGACATTCAAACTGCACGGTTGGCCATGGGGCACGATGGGAATTAGTACGCGCATGCGCACGTGGCTTGTTGTCGTCGGCCATATATAGACGCTTGTGAAGGTGTACAGTGGGAGCAATAACAGTCCAACTGCGGCTCAAAGGAAGTTTGCGACCGAGTTCAAGCTAAAGACAACCGGTCCAAGTGCGCTAACAACTGAGAATTTGATTCGCAAGTTTGAGAGAACGGGTAGTGTTCGTGATGTTTGATGATGTTTGGTTTGTGGGGCGCTGAACTGCGCGGTCATCAGCGCCCGTGCACATTCCCAATATGTACATCTAGCCACTTTCATGAATGATAATTGAATGATGCGGACAACACAAACACCCAGTCCCCAGGCTTAGAAAATCACCAACCCGACCGGTGATCGAACCCGGGACTCCGTGATTCAGAGGTAACAACGCTAGCCACTAGACCACGAGCCGCGGATAGGGGTAGCGTTCGTGATGACAGTGTTCGCAATGTCGATCGTCCAAACAGGATGAAAAAGCTTGAAAACAGCGAGAAGACATTCGCTATTTTTCAAACCAGACTCAGGAAATCGTTCAGATGAGCTACAGAACAGGTGGGAGGAATAAACTCGGTGACACTGCGACAAATTGCTGCGAGTCCTCCCTCGGCGGGCATGGGTGTGTCTGCTGTCCATAGCGTAAGTTAGTTTAAGTTAGATTAAGTACTGTGTAGGCTTAGGGACTGATGACCTAAGCAGTTTGGTCTCAGAACACATTACCACAAATTTACAATTTTTTACAAATTGTTGTTGAAGATCTGCATCTCTTCCCATACAAAATTCAAACGAATTAGCCACTAAGCCCCAGGGCCATAGAACAGCGGTTGGGTTTCACTAACACTGTCGTCCACAGAACTGACGAACAGGACTTTGATGTGAATATGGTTTGCTTTAGTGACGAATCCCAATTACATTTGGATTGGTTCGTCAATAAGCAAAATTGGTGCTCAAATGGCTCTGAGCACTATGGGACTTAACTACTGTGGTCATCAGTCCCCTAGAACTTAGAACTACTTAAACCTAACTAACCTAAGGACATCACACACATCCATGCCCGAGGCAGGATTCGAACCTGCGACCGTAGCAGTCGCGCGGTTCCGGACTGCGCGCCTAGAACCGCTAGACCACCGCGGCCGGCTAAAATTGGTGCATTTGGAGGATTGAGAATCCGCATTTCGCGATCAAGAAGTCTCGTCACCCTCAACGGGTGACCCTGTGGTGGGCAATGTCCCGTCACTGAATAATCGGTGCGATATTCCCTGATGGCACGGTGACTACCGAATGGTGTGTGAAAGTTTTGGAAGATGATTTCATCCCCGTAACCCAAAGTGACCCTGATTTCGACAAGATGGCGTTCATGCAAGACGCAGCTTGACCCCATCCAAGCAGGAGAGTGTTTGATGTCCTGTAGGAGCACTTTGCAGACTGCACTGTGGCTCTGGGGTCTCCAGAGGCCATTGACATTGACCTCGATTGGCCGCCATATTCTCCAGATCTGAACACACACGACTCCTTTTTGTGGGGTTATATTTAAAGACAAGGTCACAGCTGAAACCTCCACTTAGAAAATTTTATAAATGACAATGCTGGTAAACTTCTTACGGTATTTGATTTTCAAACAGATGAGCAAAACTGAATGTACTCAGACATTTCTCTCTTTACTTATTCTGATCATCACTAAACTGACACATAATATTTTTAGCGCAACGCAATTTGACTTTCAATAATCCCTAAAAAGGAAGGGCCCTGACTAACAATAACCTAGCCGACCGGGATGACCGAGCGGTTCTAGGCGCTACAGTCCGGAACCGCGCGACCGCTACGGTCGCAGGTTCGAATCCTGCCTCGGGCATGGATGTGTGTGATGTCTTTAGGTTAGTTAGGTTTAAGTAGTTCTAAGTTCTAGGGGACTGATGACCTCAGATGTCAAGTCCCATAGTGCTCAGAGCCATTTGAACCATTTAACAATAACCTACACCTTTCATGAATCACTTACCTCACAAAAATCTTCGTTACTCTATCTACTGTAATACAGCGAGCGCGAAGCTGCCAGCTAAATAAAGGGTTCTAACTACTGAAGGCACTAACTACTGATAGGCATGGTTAGCAAATGAAAGATTTTCATAGAGAACAAACAATGTATTTACCTTAATAGTGTTCAAAAGCCATTATATATATATATATATATATATATATATATATATATATATATATACAATCCTGGAAATTGAAATAAGAACACCGTGAATTCATTGTCCCAGGAAGGGGAAACTTTATTGACACATTCCTAGGGTCAGATACATCACATGATCACACTGACAGAACCACAGGCACATAGACACAGGCAACAGAGCATGCACAATGTCGGCACTAGTACAGTGTGTATCCACCTTTCGCAGCAATGCAGGCTGCTATTCTCCCATGGAGACGATCGTAGAGATGCTGGATGTAGTCCTGTGGAACGGCTTGCCATGCCATTTCCACCTGGCGCCTCAGTTGGACCAGCGTTCGTGCTGGACGTGCAGACCGCGTGAGAAGACGCTTCATCCATTCCCAAACATGCTCAATGGGGGACAGATCCGGAGATCTTGCTGGCCAGGGTAGTTGACTTACACCTTCTAGAGGACGTTGGGTGGCACGGGATACATGCGGACGTGCATTGTCCTGTTGGAACAGCAAGTTCCCTTGCCGGTCTAGGAATGGTAGAACGATGGGTTCGATGACGGTTTGGATGTACTGTGCACTATTCAGTGTCCCCTCGACGATCACCAGTGGTGTACGGCCAGTGTAGGAGATCGCTCCCCACACCATGATGCCTGGTGTTGGCCCTGTGTGCCTCGGTCGTATGCAGTCCTGATTGTGGCGCTCACCTGCACGGCGCCAAACACGCATACGACCATCATTGGCTCCAAGGCAGAAGCGACTCTCATCGCTGAAGACGACACGTCTCCATTCGTCCCTCCATTCACGCCTGTCGCGACACCACTGGAGGCGGGCTGCACGATGTTGGGGCGTGAGCGGAAGACGGCCTAACGGTGTGCGGGACCGTAGCCCAGCTTCATGGAGACGGTTGCGAATGGTCCTCGCCGATACCCCAGGAGCAACAGTGTCCCTAATTTGCTGGGAAGTGGCGGTGCGGTCCCCTACGGCACTGCGTAGGATCCTACGGTCTTGGCGTGCATCCGTGCGTCGCTGCGGTCCGGTCCCAGGTCGACGGGCACGTGCACCTTCCGCCGACCACTGGCGACAACATCGATGTACTGTGGAGACCTCACGCCCCACGTGTTGAGCAATTCGGCGGTACGTCCAACCGGCCTCCCGCATGCCCACTATACGCCCTCGCTCAAAGTCCGTCAACTGCACATACGGTTCACGTCCACGCTGTCGCGGCATGCTATCAGTGTTAAAGACCGCGATGGAGCTCCGTATGCCACGGCAAACTGGCTGACACTGACGGCGGCGGTGCACAAATGCTGCGCAGCTAGCGCCATTCGACGGCCAACACCGCGGTTCCTGGTGTGTCCGCTGTGCCGTGGGTGTGATCATTGCTTGTACAGCCCTCTCGAAGTGTCCGGAGCAAGTATGGTGGGTCTGACACACCGGTGTCAATGTGTTCTTTTTTCCATTTCCAGGAGTATATATATATATATATATATATATATATATATATATATATATATATATATATATCAGTTCATGACATCCAGTCTTTCAAATTTCGTTTTTCTGACGGATACACGTCCAGATTGTCCGCTCTCAAAACTCTGCGATCTCTCTTCCCACATCCATCACTGCTGGCGGCTCACCTCCAACTGCACAACGCTACGCGCTGTTCACATCCAACTGCTCAACACTAGAATAGCGATTATTCCAACAATGCCAACCAGCCACAGACTGCACACAGCACAGCCAGTGATTCTCATACAGAGCGCTACGTGACATTACCAACATAAAAATCTAAACAGCTTACTTACACATCAGTAACACCAAAACCATTACTGAACTGAAAACAGCCATTCAGGAGGTCATCGATAGCATCGATGTTCCGACACTTCAGCGGATCATGCAGAATTTCGCTATTTGCCTGCGCCACATCATCGCCAATGATGGCAAGCACACCGAAGATGTCATAACATAAATCTGAATTTCTGTAGTGACGTTTACATGTTGAATAAAGTGTGTGCACGCCGTAGTTTGTAACTAATTTTCGTTCTTTTCATATACTTCAGTAATTGTCACTCTGTACATTTCAGTGGTATTAGTATACACGGATGTCCCTTAGAATTCATCGACTGCACAGCCGACTCTGTCTTTTTTCTCTCCAAAATGATACAATGCGATTTGCATGCAGTTCTTTCACGAAATTTGTCTGGTCGTCTTCGTATCCAGCAAATGTTGCAATAAGATTAGGCGCCGTCTTTCTCCACAGTATAGCGTATTAAAGGCATCTCCTCTACACGTTGATCTGCAGTAAACGTCGTACTGTTTCAACTTCCTATTCTGTATGATTTCTTGAATCTGCTTAATAATGTCGAAGAAGCTTGAAAACCACAAATTTTCCTCTCACTTGCAATTCGGAGGGCGCGGTCTCGCTAATGGTGCAGCATCCCTCACGAGCAATTCTTCCACGAATTTCACGTTGGTGCATATTTCTTATTTCGTGTCAGCTTTTCTCCGTTTACATAGTGAAACGAAGCCGTTTTTGCTCACTACTTAGCTTCAGATGTTTTATCCCTCCTTCGTTTAACAGAATTCACAGCCTATTCTTTGTCACTAATAGATATTGCTGTACATCTTCTCTTTGGGATAGGTCTCTTATTGAAGCAACAATCATCGTTCTACCCACAATTCACGGAATCATCAGTTATGTCCTATTTCTTCTAAGGTTTCCACAGTTTGTAACGAAAGGTCGATATCATTCGAATCAATGTCCAAGAAACAGACAGATGCTGTAAGCAGGCATAAGTGAAAAAACACAATAAATATTAATTTAGTTTTATTTCCACTGTTACAACTTACGGAAATTCACTTGACAGTTGGGCTTGCATTGTGCTATCTGTTTACCGATGCGCCGTCACCGAAATTCGCTTTAGAATTACGATCGCTTTGTGTTATCTGTTTACCGGTGGGCTGTCAGTCGGGTACAGGCGCGTGCTGTGTTGCGCATGCGTGGTATGCTACAGCTCCGGTACTGATGCACATTCCTACAGCCACCTGACGTGGTACGAATTTGGCTAGTTTCAATGTTAAAAAAAATATACAGTGCGTCGTCTTAGCAGATACTGTTTTGACGGTATTGCTTTGGCTGTACTCTTCCCGTATAAAAAATTTAAGGGCAGGTTACGAAATGTACAACTGGATCATTTCCTCCTTGTTAGACCCAACACGCCGGCCGGCGTGGCCGTGCGGTTCTAGGCGCTTCAGTCTGGAACCGCGTGACCGCTACGGTCGCAGGTTCGAATCCTGCCTCGGGCATGGATGTGTGTGATGTCCTTAGGTTAGTTAGGTTTAAGTAGTTCTAAGTTCTAGGAGACTGATGACCACAGATGTTAAGTCCCATAGTGCTCAGAGCCATTTGAACCATTTTTAGATCCAACACAACGCACTCGCAGCTACACAGAGCACTGTTCTGATCACGACTGACACTTACAACGTAAGGAGGACATTGCAAAGGTGCTGTTCGTGGCCAAATACAGTAGTGCAGCCTGCAGACTTAGCTAGCATCTACATCTATGCAAGTATGCGCTTATCGCAGTGTTTCCATATTTTTGCCCAACATCTGATGTAAGAACAGCGAAGAAAAGATAGGAAAAATCAGGGCTCGCAGAGAAGCGTACAGACAGTGTCTTTCTCCTTCGCTTCATTTGCTAGTGGAACCGGAAAGGAAACGATTAGCACTGCTACAAGGTACTTTCCGCCATGCACCGTGTAGTGGCTTGCGGAGTAGGTACGTGGGTGTAGTTGGAGGAGAAGCTTAGTTTTCTAAAACGTATTGGTCCAACAGCAGAAAAAGTCCGTAAAACAACGCACAGATAAATTACCGTGGCTAATATTTACTAATGCTCGTCCAGAGGTTGTGCTTGTTGGCAGTATAGGGTAGATGTTGCCAAAGCCTCTCGGTATCATGATGGCGACAACCAATAGTAAGTTACTACTGCAGGTAACAAATATTCAACTAGTAGCCGAATAACGTTTTTATGCCGAAAAATACTGATTCCTAGCAATGTGTGGTTGACTCCTTCACATTCTGCTTTTTTTGAATAATGACTTTTCTGTCGTAGAAGTACGCTGCGACGTTTCACTTATGATGCTGAAACAGTACCGGTAACTAATGAATTCGTCTAAAGTGCGGAAACTCGGTTGTGGCTACAGATTGATTATTAGCGTAACTCGAGGTCTAAGCTATCTTGCAAAGAGATAGTTTGGTTGAGAGATGACTGAGTCAAAAAATGTGCGTATGAGATCACAGTTCTGGTGACAGACTGATATGCAGCGTAGTCCGAGTGCTACACTAATCAGCTGCTTCGTAATCTTCACTTCCCACGGTCGCTAGTACAAGTGTTGCCATCATACGCTTCAAGGTAACTGCGTGAACGGCCTCTCGTAAAGTTTTACAGTTACGGCAGTGGCAGTAGCATTACAGCTGACGCAGCACGCGATCAGATATTATCATAAGGCTATATTCAATGCCATTACCAATGCGTGGGCGCACCGGAGTTGTTGCGCTCGATATAAGAACACTTTGAATAGCGCGGGGGGTCACGTGATGCTGCGAATAACTGGTACTACTACAATGAATTCGTTACGTCTCAATTGGGGATTTGTCACGTAGAAAGCTTAATGTATGTTGTAATTACCATCTAAGTTTAGCTAAATCTCGTGATTCTAGGCAGTTGGGCTGGGCTACATCTGACAAAACTTTTCGAGTCTATGAAATCTTCCCGAATATTAGCAAAAATTTTGAGCTTGGTTATGTCTCCTCTAATAGAGAGCTCATTCACCTGGTAACCGTGTTCTACCCTTATCCCGAGTACCCCTATAGGATTACAGTCGGCACCACGTGACGGTAGTGTAAAAAGTACTCCCGATTATAAGAGGAGCATTCATAAATAATACGACACTTCTTTCTCGACCAGTTTTGGTTGAAAAATGCGGACTTCGTTGAGGGACATTGTGCAATATTCCCGCTTCAGCCCCTACATTTTCTTGAAGTCCCGATAGGCGGCGGCGCTATACGTAAATTCAAAATGGCGTCTGTAACGGAGGTGTGCTCCAAATAAAGAGCTGTTACTGAGTTTCTTTTGGCGGAAAACAATAGCATCGCAGATATTCATAGGCGCTTGCAAAACGTCTACGGATACCTGGCAGTGAACAAGAGCGCGGTGAATAATGAGCGAGGCGTTGTAACCATCGAAACAAGTTCCCGCAAATCTGTCCGATCTCCCGTGTGCCGGACGGCCACACACAGCTGTGACACCTGCAATATTGGAACGTGCGGACACTCTCAATCGAGGTGATCGACGGATCACAATCAAACACGTCGCTGGTAAACTAGACGTCCCTGTTGTTAGTTCTGACACACTCGGCGACAAGCTGAGGCACACGAAGGTGTATACCCAGTGGGTTTATCGCCTCCTAACAAGCCGGCCGCTGTGACCGAGCAGTTCTAGGCGCTTCAGTCCGGAACCGCGCTGCTGGTACGGTCGCAGGTTCTATCCTGCCTCGGGCATGGATGTGTGTGATGTCCTTAGGTTAGTTAGGTTTAAGTAGTTCTAAGTCTAGGAGACTGATGACCTCAGATGTTAAGTCCCATAGTGCTTAGAGCCATTTTTGAGCCTCCTAACAGAAAACCAGAAAGACAAATTCTATGTGAATTACGAAGGTTATCGAGACAACTTTTTGTCTAACATCACCACAGGCTATGAAACATGGGTTCATCACTTCGATCCGGAGACGAAACAGCAATCCATGGAGTGGCGCCACACCATCTCTCCTCCTCCCTCAGCCTGTAAACTCATGGTGACGTTCTTCAGGAACTCTGAAGAGGTTATTCCGTTTTATGTCCTCCCTCGCGGTGCATCGATTAACTTTGAAGTGTACTGGTTACCCTTAGGAGATTTAAGAAACGAATTCAGAGTCTTCGTTGCCACAAAAGAGCAAATAACTTTATTCTTTTCCATGACAACGCAAGGCCTCACAAAAGCCTGCGCACCCGAGAGGAGCTCTCATAACTTCATTGGACTATTCTTCCTCATCCACCCTACAACCCGGATCTCGCACCTTCCGACTTCCATATAGCTCAGTGAAGGATGCACTCCGCGGGAAGCAAAACGTGGATGATGGGGAGGTTATTGATGCAGCAAGACGCTGGCTACGACGTCGACCAGTAGAGTGTTATCATTCGAACATAGCGGCCCTCATAGTAAGGCGGCGTAAGGCCGTTGCATCGAACGGAGATTGTGTTGATAAACAGGGGTTTCTAGCCAAAACAGTGGGTAATAATATGGGGTATTGGAATACTCGATAAAAACAAACTACTTTCAGAAAAAAACAAAATGTGTTTCATTACTTATTGAATGCTCCTCATCTTTTGTCTCTGAGTCGAGCCACCATTCAGGATGCATGGGGCTAGAGCCAATGGTAGTGAATATATTAACAGCAACAGTGCAAGTAATGTTTCTAACAATAGTGTTTGTGATGTTTATTCGAGGTGTGTTTCACCAGTTGAAGGAGGCTAAACGGCACTATCTACTTCGACATCCTCGTCTGCCACGACTACAGGTGCAGCTTAGTATGACTTCTGTGGTGATAGTGACGTTCGCTAGGAGCGATCTTAAAAATCATTTAGGAACTAGCTTTTATGTTAGAAGTTTTCAGTCAGCGTCTAGGTTTAAATATTTTTTTTCATGTTACTGTAGCATTAGATAACAAATGGAGAGTCACCGATTACTACAGAATATATTTGTGGTAGTAAGATATGGAACGTAAGAGGTAGAAGAGTCAGTAACCCTACAGGCAAAGCCGCTGCCGGAAAGTGAGCAGACCTGATATCTTTCCAGGATATTTAATTAACCGGCGTGATGGGTGAGGGACTGTTCATTACGTTATTTCAGTTCACATTGATTGTAGGATCTCCCAAAAAATTTCATAATACTGAAATGTTCAAATGTGTATGAAATCTTATGGGACTTAACTACTAAGGCCATCAGTCCCTAAGCTTACACACTACTTAACCTAAATTATCCTAAGGAGAAATACACACACCAATGCCCGAGGGGGGACTCGAACCTCCGCCTTGATCAGCCGCACAGTCCATATAATACTAAGTGTGATCCATTATTAGCGCGTGCTCTTGCAATGCGTTGCGTAAAATAACCGTAGATCTTTCCGTTAGAGATTAGTACCGCCGACCGAACGCTTGTGCGCACCTTACTTGAGTGCTGTTCGAATGTTTCGAATACCCACCAGCTTATGTTAAAGACAGAAAATGAAATAATTCAGAAGCGTGCTCCTAGATTTGTGACCGTTATGTTCGAGTGAACGTATTATAGTGGCCAAGATAGACACGAAGTCCATGCCTACTACAGTAGTACAAGTTTATATACCAACTAGCTCTGCAGATGACGAAGAAATTGAAGAAATGTATGATGAGATAAAAGAAATTATTCAGGTAGTGAAGGGAGACTAAAATTTAATAGTCATGGGTGACTGGAATTCGACAGTAGGAAAAGGGAGAGAAGGAAACATAGTAGGGGTGAATATAGATTGGGGGGAAGAAATGAAAGAGGAAGCCGTCTGTTAGAATTTTGCACAGAGCATAACTTAATCATAGCTAACACTTGGTTCAAGCATCATAAAATAAGGTTGTATACATGGAAGAATCCTGGAGATACTAAAAGGTATCAGAGATTTAGGAACCAGGTTTTAAATTGTAGGACATTTGCAGGGGCAGATGTGGACTCTGACCACAATCTATTGGTTATGAACTGTAGATTAAAACTGAAGAAATTGCAAAAAGGTGGGAATTTAAGGAGATGGGACCTGGATAAACTGACTAAACCAGAGGTTGTACAGAGTTTCAGGGACAGCATAAGGGAACAATTGACAGGAATGAGGGAAAGAAATACAGTAGAAGACGAATGGGTAGCTCTGAGGAATGAAGTAGTGAGAGCAGCAGAGGATCAAGTAGGTAAAACGACGAGGGCTAGTAGAAATCCTTGGATAACAGAAGAAATATTGAATTTAATTGATGAAAGGAGAAAATATAAAAATGCAGTAAATGAAGCAGGCAAAAAGGAATACAAACGTCTCAAAAATGAGATCGACAAGAAGTGCAAAATGGCTAAACAGGCACGGCTAGAGGACAAATGTAAGGATGTAGAGGCTTATCTCACTAGGGGTAAGACAGATACAGCCTACAGGAAAATTAAAGAGACCTTTGGAGAAAAGAGAGCCACTTGTATGAATATCAAGAGCTCAGATGGAAACCCAGTTCTAACCAAAGAGGGGAAAGCAGAAAGGTGAAAGGAGTATATTGAGGGTTTATACAAGGGCGATGTACTTGAGGACAATATTATGGAAATGGAAGAGGATGTAGATGAAGATGAAATGGGAGATACGATACTGCGTGAAGAGTTTGATAGAGCACAGAAAGACCTGAGTCGAAACAAGGCCCCGGAAGTAGACAACATTCCATTAGAACTACTGACGGCCTTGGGAGAGCCAGTCCTGACAAAACTCTACCATCTGGTGAGCAAGATGTACGAGACAGGTGAAATACCCTCAGACTTCAAGAAGAATGTAATAATTCCAATCCCAAGGAAAGCAGGTGTTGACAGATGTGAAAATTACCGAACTATCAGTTTAATAAGTCACGGCTGCAAAATGCTAACGCGAATCATTTACAGACGAATGGAAAAACTGGTAGAAGCCGACCACGGGGAAGACCAGTTTGGATTCCGTAGAAATGTTGGAACACGTGAGGCAATACTGACCTTACGACTTATCTTAGAAGAAAGATTAAGGAAAGGCAAACCTACGTTTCTAGCATTTGTAGACTTACAGAAAGCTTTTAACAATGTTGACTGGAATACTATCTTTCAAGTTCTAAAGGTGGCAGGGGTAAAATATAGGGAGCGAAAGGCTATTTACAATTTGTACAGAAACCAGACAGCAGTTATAAGAGTCGAGGGGCATGAAAGGGAAGCAGTGGTTGGGAAGGGAGTGAGACAGGGTTGTAGCCTCTCCCCGATGTTTTTCAATCTGTATATTGAGCAAGCAGTAAAGGAAACAAAAGAAAAGTTTGGAGTAGGTATTAAAATCCAGGGAGGAGAAATAAAAACTTTGAGGTTCGCAGATGACATTGTAATTCTGTCAGAGACAGCAAAGGACTTGGAAGAGCAGTTGAACGGAATGGACAGTGTCTTGAAAGAGGGTATAAGATGAACATCAACTAAAGCAAAACGAGGATAATGGAATGTAGTCGAATTAAGACGGGTGATGCTGAGGGAATTAGATTAGGAAATGAGACACTTAAAGTAGTAAAGGAGTTTTGCTATTTGGGGGGCAAAATAACTGATGATGGTCGAAGTAGAGAGGATATAAAATGTAGACTGGCAATGGCAAGGAAAGCGTTTCTGAAGAAGAGAAATTTGTTAACATCGAGTATAGATTTAAGTGTCAGGAAGTCATTTCTGAAAGTATTTGTATGGAGTGTAGCCATGTATGGAAGTGAAACATGGACAATAAATAGTTTGGGCAAGAAGAGAATAGAAGCTTTCGAAATGTGGTGCTACAGAAGAATGTTGAAGATTAGGTGGGTAGATCACGTAACTAATGAGGAGGTATTGAATAGGATTGGGGAGAAGAGAAGTTTGTGGCACAACTTGATTAGAAGAAGGGATCGGTTGGTAGGACATGTCCTGAGGCATCAAGGGATCACAAATTTAGCATTGGAGGGCAGCGTGGAGGGTAAAAATCGTAGAGGGAGACCATGAGATGAATACACTAAGCAGATTCAGAAGGATGTAGGTTGCAGTAGGTACTGGGAGATGAAGGAGCTTGCACAGGATAGATTAGCATGGAGAGCTGCATCAAACCAGTCTCAGGACTGAAGACCACAACAACAAACAACACGTTCGAGCAGCATGCATGTCGTACGGAGATGCTTTTCGAACTCAGATGGGAATCCGTGGAGGAAAGACGACGTACTCTTCATGAAACACTGTTGAGAAAATTTAGAGAACAGGCATTTGCAGCTGGTTGCATATCGATTCTACTGCCACCAAATTACATTCGCGTAAGGACTGGGAAGATAATATAAAGATATTAGGGCCCGTAGGATGGAATATGGGCAATCGTTTTCCCCTCGCTCCATTTTCGAGTGGAACAGGAAAGGGAATGTTTAGTAGTGGTACATGGTACCCTCTGCCATACACCATACGGTGGCTCGCTGAGTGTGTATGTAGATGTTCATGTCGGAGTGAGAAGGTTCCAATATATTGTTCACATATTCATGAAAAGTTATGGTTTGGCTGAAACAATCGGTCTGATAATTCGCGTGGCGCTAATTCCACACCACGCCCCAATTTACACAACACCCGAATATTCTTGAAGCAACTAGTGAGAATTCTCAATTGTTTTGTGAATTCGCGTACCTAAATAAACGCAGCTATGATTCTTCAGGAAAAAAGGCATTTAAGGATGAAGCTCTCTTTCGTGGAGAGGCTACAATAGTTATCTGCAATACTAACTCCGAGGAACATCATCTGAATTAGTCATTCGGTGCCCTACTGCTACTTGGCAAGTTTTCAGTCTGAGTTTCTGCACAACTCTGTGTTCTTGGAGTAGATGTTACTGGTACACCAGACCGAAGCGATTAAGTCTCTGTAAGTTCATCTTCATACAGTTGCTTCCAGAACCACGGCTGTTCAGTATGAAGTGTCAAATCAAAACATCCTCAGCCATCTAAATTTCGAGTTTTATTTTATTTTTGCTATCAGTTTCAGCGCTACACTACACCATAGTCAGGCGCCCTGACCGACATCTAGGAAGAATTCCACGTCTTGTAAAGTCGAAATAGTGGCCAATACACAGTCACTTCATTTTTTTTAAAACGATCCATTCGATCGTCACTTTATTTTAAATGCCTCTGCGACTTCTCGGACCTCTCCTCGGGCCGCTCCTAACTCATCAACATTCCGGAAAACAATTAAAGGGTCACTTTTTCGAAGCCCCGTAATTTTGTGGCATTGTGACGCAAAAAAGTTTGAAATTTGGCTCCAAGTTGCTTACAGCCAAATGTGTGGTGTCCTGCGACGTCACCCTCGTGCTCGGCGACACTTTAAACAGCAAAGGTGTCGATACATGCGAAAAGAGGCCAGAGCCCCGAAGTTCATGTGATGTGTAAGGTGAGTTAATGATTTCACTCGGCACCAAATTTCATCACAGACCTGTCCAACGCCACCGTGGACGTGTCACACGGTTGGAATGTCGTTACACTCCCACTTATCCACATTTCACCCCTTCTTTTGGCACCTCTGCGATAGAAGTCAGAACCTCGACGTCCAGCGTCAGAATGAAAATCACGCAGTTTTCTTATTGGTGTCCGACAAAAGTCACACCGCCGCTGAGAACCGACACGAAAAAACGGGAGGGGCATGAAGAGCGTCAACGAAGCTACCTCATCCCTAGGGACGCTCACTCCCACACCTTTTGCGGTCAGAAAGGACAGCTCGTAGTGCGATGAGCAACATGACGACGCTCTTCATTCCCTCTGACGCTGCATCCCTCCCCCTCCCGGACGACTCAACCATTCTCTAAAAACTAAGTCGACTTGCAACAGCACTGAACGTGACCGCACCTTTTGGAGTGTAGCGTAACCACGACTTTTGCTCCGGTGTACTGGTTGGAACGACTAGCGTCTGTTCAAAACAACTCAGCGAAATCTGAACTTGCTTCGAAGCAACAAAGAATGCATATGCGTTTTCAGCCTTCTTGTCCCATTCCATCCTGTGGCATCATCACGAGAGTGCGACATTTATTACTCATGTGTGTATAAAATGATCCCTACAAGCGCCCCCCCCCCCCCCCCCCCGCCGGCCGGAGTGGGCGAGCGGTTCTAGGCGCTACAGTCTGGAACCTCGCGACCGCTACGGTCGCAGGTTCGAATCCTGCCTCGGGCATGGATGTGTGTGATGTCCTTAGGTTAGTAAGGTTTAAGTAGTTCTAAGTTCTAGGGGACTGATGACCTCAGAAGTTAAGTCCCATAGTGCTCAGAGCCATTTGAACCAAGCCCCCACCTTCCCCCCCCCCCCCCCCCTAACAGTTTGAAAAGACCCTCGGTTCCACCACACGATTTTGTTGGACATTTTACTGTACAAAAATAGACACTCTCTGATTCCTAGGCACCGGGGTGACAGGCATCTACACTTCTGGAAATTGAAAAAAGAACACATTGATACCGGTGTGTCAGACCCACCATACTTGCTCCGGACACTGCGAGAGGGCTGTACAAGCAATGATCACACGCATGGCACAGCGGACACACCAGGAACCGCGGTGTTGGCCGTCGAATGGCGCTAGCTGCGTAGCATTTGTGCACCGCCGCCGTCAGTGTCAGTCAGTTTGCCGTGGCATACGGAGCTCCATCGCAGTCTTTAACACTGGTAGCATGCCGCGACAGCGTGGACGTGAACCGTATGTGCAGTTGACGGATAGTGGGCATGCGGGAGGCCGGGTGGACGTACCGCCGAATTGCTCAACACGTGGGGCGTGAGGTCTCCACAGTACATCGATGTTGTCGCCAGTGGTCGGCGGAAGGTGCACGTGCCCGTCGACCTGGGACCGGACCGCAGCGACGCACGGATGCACGCCAAGACCGTAGGATCCTACGCAGTGCCGTAGGGGACCGCACCGCCACTTCCCAGCAAATTAGGGACACTGTTGCTCCTGGGGTATCGGCGAGGACCATTCGCAACCGTCTCCATGAAGCTGGGCTACGGTCCCGCACACCGTTAGGCCGTCTTCCGCTCACGCCCCAACATCGTGCAGCCCGCCTCCAGTGGTGTCGCGACAGGCGTGAATGGAGGGACGAATGGAGACGTGTCGTCTTCAGCGATGAGAGTCGCTTCTGCCTTGGAGCCAATGATGGTCGTATGCGTGTTTGGCGCCGTGCAGGTGAGCGCCACAATCAGGACTGCATACGACCGAGGCACACAGGGCCAACACCCGGCATCATGGTGTGGGGAGCGATCTCCTACACTGGCCGTACACCACTGGTGATCATCGAGGGGACACTGAATAGTGCACGGTACATCCAAACCGTCATCGAACCCATCGTTCTACCATTCCTAGACCGGCAAGGGAACTTGCTGTTCCAACAGGACAATGCACGTCCGCATGTATCCCGTGCCACCCAACGTCCTCTAGAAGGTGTACGTCAACTACCCTGGCCAGAAAGATCTCCGGATCTGTCCCCCATTGAGCATGTTTGGGACTGGATGAAGTGTCGTCTCACGCGGTCTGCACGTCCAGCACGAACGCTGGTCCAACTGAGGCGCCAGGTGGAAATGGCATGGCAAGACGTTCCACAGGACTACATCCAGCATCTCTACGATCGTCTCCATGGGAGAATAGCAGCCTGCATTGCTGCGAAAGGTGGATATACACTGTACTAGTGCCGACATTGTGCATGCTCTGTTGCCTGTGTCTATGTGCCTGTGGTGGTGTCAGTGTGATCATGTGATGTATCTGACCCCAGGAATGTGTCAATAAAGTTTCCCCTTCCTGGGACAATGAATTCACGGTGTTCTTATTTCAATTTCCAGGAGTGTATTTCGACACCTCTGAGATTACGCATGCGGCCAGCAGACGCTGGTTCAACGACGTAGCGCCACTCAGCTGACTTGCGTCGAACTGGTCGCCTGTCACATTGGCGCCTAGGAATCAGTAAATGGCTGTCTCAGTTCTTTTAGTGTCGATTCTGAGTGGCAGTGCGTCTGAAATGATTTGCTTGGGAGACCATATGAAAATCGCGTGATTTAGACGCCGAGCATCGCGGGTCTGACCTCTATCGCAGAGGCGTCAAATAAAGGAATGAAATGTGGGTAAGAGAGCGTGTGACGACAGGTCTGCGGTGTTGCTCTGTAGAATTCTGGTGATCTTTTGTGCCAATGTGACATCATTTATCCACCTTAAAAGACACCTCACATGAACGTCTGAGTTCTGCTCTTTCTTTCGCAAGTGACGACACCTTGCTGTCTGAAGCATCGCCAAAGCCTGAGGGTGAAGTCGCAGGGCGCCACGCATTTGCACCATTGGAGAGGAAGGCATCTCTCAGGCAAATTTATGGCTTCTGATTCGCAGTGAGAGACAATCATAGGGTTTCAAAGAGTGACCCCTTAACTCTGTTCCGCAGTGTATATCGAATAAGACCAATACTCATCGTGACGTGTCCAAGGAAAGCCCCGTGAATCAGTTTGGTTGCCGCTTACGTCGGAAAGATCACTTTCCTGGTACATGAAACACCTTGTATTCAAAGGCTTACTGCCCTGATAACTATTAGTATGAGCCAATGCAGACATTTCTTTTACAGAAAAGGAACACGTATTGCAAGAGGTTGCGTGATTTATCGTAAATATATGTCCAGGTGATCCTAAATGTGATTATCTTTACAGACAGAAAAGTAGTTCCTTATCAACCATCTTCAAATCGTGAGCAACGCCCTTAATTTTTGTATATGAAATTTACTCATAGCACTTTTGTTACCTTAGTCTGTAGTCACTTTCAGAACTCAAATTAATCATCAAACTAACTAATTTAGTACGATTGCATTCTGACATGCTGGTGTATCCACGTGTCTCGGAGACGAAGAAGCTGGCACAAGATAGAGTATCATGGAAAACTGCATCGAACCGGTCTCTGGACTGAAGACCACAACAAAAATGTTCACACGTGTATGAGGTCCCGAGGGACCAAACTGCTGAAGTCATCGGTCCCTAGACTTACACACTACTTACGCTAACTTAAAGTAACTTATGCTAAGAGCAACATATACACCCATGCCCGAGGGAGGACTCGAACCTGCAGTGGGAGAGGCCGCGCAGTCCGTGACATGGCACCTATAACCGCGCGGCCACTCTGCGTTGCATGACCACAACAACAACATCCATGTATCACTGCAATAAAATAACAACAGCGACTGACTGGGGAGTGTGAATGAGAACAGTGACGTATCTATGTTTTACAAAAATAATGACAAGTTTTTATTCGCACTTTTGTAACTACAATCGAGCTTATAAACCCTACAAATAAAATAACAAACATAAATCAGGAAAGGAATAGTTCCTGACTGGCAAAGCATTCATTGGGATGGAAACTGTGCAGGTTCTTCCCTGAATTAGTTCCTTTTACAATGGAATCAGACTTCGTTTACATGAATTCACTGGGAGGCCAAAATCTGTTCAAATGGAATCAACTACGACCAGGTACACCACAAACTATGGTTCACGGAGAACAGGGAGCTGTGAAAATCATTTAACAGCTATATGCTGGTGCAGCAATACTTTACCCTTTCACCTTGATTCAACTGGCAGCAGAAAATGGCACGCTGTGGGCGATGTGGGCGAGCACGGCGGCAGCTGTAATGTTCTAACGCGTCCACGAAAACTTGCAAACTGCATGGACTGACGTTCTGATCATCAGAACTCGGGAAACTTCCCTATCAGAGCCCTGAAATCCCGGCAGATTTCAGTGTCATGCGTACCCGTTCGCTGGTCTGGCCAACCAATTTGACTCCCAGGCACGACAGCGAGTGATGGAATTGTCAAACGTCAGACGGCCGACTCAGGAGGAATAAGTTCACCCTCGTTACTCATCGGATGTCTGAGATGATATGCAGTCCTACTATTGTTACAGCTGGAATCTGCCACTGGCTCTTAGTGCACGATAAGTTGCATGCCACAAGGGTTACCCACTAAGGAAAAACCTGAAACTCTCCACCAGGGGAGGACCAGAAGACGAAGAAAGGCAAAAGAATCACAATCACTTTCCACCAAGCCTCGTACAGGAGACGAATTACCAGAAAAAAATCGCCTCCACGTTGTACAAAGCAATCGAACTACCTTCCACTCACTGAATCTCCTCTCTTGACTGCTCTGCTGGTCTGGTAACAAATCCAGACACAGCACCAGGGTTCCCACGCCGGGGGAACAAACCTCTGCTTTGTATATCCTGAGGGGAGCCAATCAGCGACTCAAAATCTCTCTCGTCTAAAAAAATAAGATTTTAGACTAGGGAGGCGTCGTTGTCATGGTAAGCATGGCCACGTTTTGGCAAAAACGTCTACCTAGATGCGACCGTAGTCCCTCATTTACGAAGAGATCTAATCTTTCCAGGCCGACCATTCCCAGTTTCTGAAAGAAGGCTGTTAAGCTTCTCAGACAGTCATGCCTATGAAATATATGTTTTTCCGCTCGCTGAAAGAACCTGGCGACTTCCTGGCCTCAGGGGGGTTACAGTCTTGCCTCCGCTAAACATGTGGACCAGCCACTCTGATCGTAATATCCCAGCTTCTAACTTGAGAATGCTTCTAATTTAATGACCGGCTGGCCGTTTTGACAAAAGCTCAGATTATAGCAGTCTGTCTTAAATGCCTTCCTCCACCCACGTTCAACCATATGGCCGCCTTCGCTACAGACTGTCACCTGGCACAGGTAAAATGTTTTGCGAGTCGGCGCCCTCCTGCTCCGACCCTAAATGGGAAGAGTGTAGTACCATGGCCTGAGGTCCCTCTGCAGGTATAGTTCACAGAGTGCAGCATCCCCGAATCACTCGCACAGCCAGGTCGCTGGACACAACATTTATGGCCCGCTATCCATCTTTCTCCCTGTTCTCTGTCGCCTCCACTATGGCCCCTCAGGTACAATTTCGCTACAAGCTATACATGCAATTATAAGAACTTTCTGTTCACAATTTGCTCAAGTAAAAAAAGTCACAATCCACACATAACATATGTAGTATTGGGGAACATGGATATCAATGTGACCAACAGAGTAGTTAAAGTGAGAGAGTGGCCGGCCGGAGTGGCCGAGCGGTTCTAGGCGCTTCAATCTGGAACCGCGCGACCGCTACGGCCGCAGGTTCGAATCCTGCCTCGGGCATGGATGTGTATGATGTCCTTAGGTTAGATAGGTTTAAGTAGTTCTAAGTTCTAGGGGACTGATGACCTCAGATGTTAAGTCCCATAGTGCTCAGAGCCATTTTGAACCAAAGTGAGAGAGTGGCTGGCCACATTTCAGTACCTTATTACATGCATTTTCACTGATGTGCAAAATGCGCATAGAATCACATAGTAATGTGGTTGGACGGTTGATTTGGGGGAGGGAATCAAACAGCAATGTGGATAATAGACGCAACAAATTACATTATAATGAGAACTGGATACCAGTAGTTCTTATAATAACGCTAAGTAAAAAAAAGTAATTCTGTGTGAGTAGTTCGCGTCACTCTGTAGAGTTTTCCGGGAAACGTAAGGATAAAATCGTAGAAAGGGTTTCTTATTAGTATGTAAATTAGTTTTCAATCTGTTTAATACAGAGGTTACACAGGGTAGTATAATGGGTACAGAATACATAAATTGGAAGGTCGGACTATCGATAGCCACAGTTTGCACAGTGGGCCAGCTACGTAATCGCTTTGCGCCGTTTTTTCATTTCCTTTTCGACGCTGCCGTAGCTCTTGCATTCGCTTAGCACTAGACTTTTTCGGCATTTGTGTATTCCTTTCAACACGAGCTTTCCTCTGACTTATCTATAACTGCAAGCATATTTATGAATCATATGAAACGATATCTTTCATTACTTTCTAATTTTCAGTTTAATACCGATTTTCGCTTATATAATGGTGATTATTTTTATTGTCTCACTTTGGTTCCTAGTAGTGCCCAGCAAGTTTTTGACAATGACATTCGAATCAATATCCTACCAAAACGCATTTCCACGCCACACTAGTTCATAATACGAACGTAATTCGTAGCAATGACGCGCATGCACCTATACTGGTACGATCAAGTCCCAGGCAAAAAAAAAAAAAAAAAAAAAAGGGGGTGTGGGGGCGCTACAAACACGTACAGACACGGACGGTCTTTCCGTTGTAGGCTGAAGCACCGCAACTGTTAGCGATTCAGATCTGACCGTCTTTTGTCACACAAGAAAGTTCGACCGATGCGTCACAAACTCATATCAACCTCTGAAAGTTATGAACTGCCACTCCTTTCAAAACTAGACCCGCGTGATCGTGCGAAGTATTATACCCTGTTTGTGCCCCGAAATATTCCTACAGACACCGAATACGGCCCATTAATAACGCGTTTTGAATTTGGAATAGCCACAGGAGGTGGCAAAGCTTGCGATAAGCCAAGTGTGAAGATAGAGAAGGGGGGGGGGGGGGGAAGTTGCTTAGAAGTAATTCAGTTGAATATTGAATTGAACGTGAACTGCAAACCTAATGCCAAAGAGCCTCAGTGTAAGAAATAGTGCCTTATAGGCATGATTTGTGCAAGGACAAATTTTTTGTCGCCCGTTACGTACATTACCGAATAACCCGAAAATAAAAAGTGAATAGTGCGCGCTATGATTTGCAATGAAGTCGCTTCCGCTACCAGATATCTCGAAGAAACTGAATCAACGTCAACATGTGCAGCTTGGTCCCTGAGCAAATTGCAGCATAAGTGAATGGAGCACGTTTTGTATAAAACAGTATTAAATACTCAAACATGGAGGCAAGGTACACGTGGTATAATTAGTGAATAAAGGACAAGTATGATTTAAATCTCCCACGCCCAGCTGTACGAAAAATCTGATATAATTCATTAAGAGGTGTTATATATAAACTAGCCTTTGTTGTTAGGATCAATAATCAAGTCAGAACATTTGACATGACTTTCGAACATCATGATACCACGTTGAGTTGTGAGTCACTTGACTTACCTGATGGTTAACTCAGAGATGGATATAACCACGTGTTCTGCTGCAAACGAAAACGGCAACAAAGACTCAGCACTTTTCACGGCACGCCGATATGCAACAGACAATGTGAAAAGGACACGATCGTACCTAACTTCAATGTACCACTGCTCCGAGTCTTATGAATGCAATATTTCTGCTCTGGCATGTCCAGGTTGAAAGACGAGACAACAGATTACATTTGTGTTTCAAACAGCATAGTGAAGCCAACCAAACGATGTGTTCCTAGCGCTCTGATTGGCGATCTCTCATCAAAGCTTTAGGCTTGCAGCAATAGATCCCTGCACTTGCGTGTTTTGGGAAAGATGACCCGACAAGGACCGACTGTCTGTGAACCAACAAGCCATTTACGCAGACTGCGTTTGCGTGAAGTAGGAGAGGAACTCGCTACAAACCGACCGCATTTCGATGTTTGACGGCTGAGTTTGCGCCTTCTGTACAATAACGTGACTCACTGATCATACGAGGCAGTTTTGGCGAACGACAAGGAAGAAGAGAATCCTGGTAAACTCAAATGTTTTTAATTATTTGAAGCATCGTCCAAGTTTTATTAACTACACCTTGTCTTAGTGGGTATGTTCCTCTTTCCTTTCGCAAGAGAGTTTTTTTTTTGTTATAAATGCGGATAAACAATCGAAATTTTGGAATTCTAGTCCTATTTAAACAAAAAAAAGGTTCAATTATATTTTTTCATTGCTTTGGCATTGCCAGTGGGTACATTATTACTGTTAATACTAGAACTATTACATCACAAATTACTTTTTTCATTCACATATTGCTCAGAATATGCTTACAGTTTACATCATCCGGTAATGTGGTAGGCGTACTGTGGAATTACATCTTACAAAAGTATCGTCACAATGCGCCATCTGCAACACAAGCATGCCACCTGTCAAAGACGAAGGCCTTTTCAAACACACGTTGCGTATAAACAGTTACTTTTGCGGCTGTACCGAGTGGTATTGTTTGATCGGTACTGGACTCGTGTTTGGGAGGACTGCGGCTGGAATTCTCGACCGGCCAATATTATTTAAACTGTCCGTGCTTTCCCTAACTAGTATAAGATAAATTACTAGGATGGGTCCAACGGAAAGTACAGCGCTCATTCCCTTTCCCATCCTGCCCCAGTCCGACTTCCAGCTCATAAGGTCTCCGTCGACAGGACATTAAATCCAAAGTTTCCGTCCTTTATGATCTACATTTCTAAAATTGAGTTAAAATTAGAGAACGTGGGACAAAGCGTGAATAAAATTAGGTTAACGCTACCAAAGGTAATTGAATCAACTGGCCCAGTTGTGCGTGTGTGCGCTCGCACGCGCGTGCGAGCGTGGATAAGTGGGCGGCGAGTGCGTGGGTAGTGAGTGTGGGCGTATTGGAGTTCGCTTGCGTCTGTATCGAATTACGTTTATAGAAGAGAGGGAGAGAGAAAGAGAGCGGCACACACACACAAACGCACAAAGAGGGTGAGTGAGAGAGAGAGGGGGGAGGGTGGGGAGAAAGAGAGATAGACGAAAGGAAGGAGGGAAGGAAGGAGAGATGCAAAGAGAGTGAAGGGAATAGAATGACAAAGGGCAGGAAGCTAATGTGCCGTTCTGGTGTCGGAGACTAACAGGCAATTATGTGGTATTTAACCTAAAATTAATTTCAATTTTCTGCTTCGGTTGTTACACGTTCCCAATTCGAAAAACAAAATACACCTCTGCTACGAGACCGATTCGTATATTTTCTCGCATTACGTTCTTTTTTAGCACTTCGCTGTTGATCATACTTGGAAACTTATACATGCCTTTTGCATTCCAGAAATTACAACATCATAACTGTCAAACTAGATCCAGCTTATTTAATAGCGACGCAATATTTCCATATGATTCAAAAAGAATAATCTGCATTTAGGTATGACACTAAACGTCTGAAGTCAGACGGAATTAGCTGTAAGGAATGTAGTCTAAATGTCACACTCTGTAGATGTTACAGAGTAGCGATTCCTTCGGCCACCTGGCGTGGTAATTGGTTTCAGGTGGTTTTTCACATTCGTTCAGGCGAATATTTCTCATACCGTCCACTTCGTGTATCGAGTGCCCCATTTACAGAAAGGAATATATTGTTAAACGGTTGCATCACTCCATTTTGTTCTTAGCAGGGACACGGTGGAATCTGCTAAATTGCGATTGATTAGTATTGCCAACGGGTTCGCAACGATACACTTTTCACCGAATAAGCTTCTGCAATTGTGATCAGAGAAGCCTCAGTCACAGTGTATAATGCGTGGAAGGTACTCAGATGTTTACCGTTGTGTTAGTATTACACATTAGTTAAACGTTTCCACGACACATTCGACTGTGTCCATTACACAGCGATCATACGTCGAGGATCCTCCCATGTTCCACAATAAATAACAAAGGACATGTTAAGATGAGTGCTGCAGAACCGAAGATTCTACGTAGCACTCAAAGGGAAGAAGAGTTGATGGAGAAACCAAAAGAATGGATTACCAAGAGGGAGCCTTCTTTCCACAATTCTGTACAATTTGAAACGTCCCCTTGTTGTTGTTGTTGTGGTCTTCAGTCCTGAGACTGGTTTGATGCAGTTCTCCATGCTACTCTATCCTGTGCAAGCTTCTTCATCTCCCAGTACCTACTGCAACCTACATCCTTCTGAATCTGCTTAGTGTATTCATCTCATGGTCTCCCTCTACGATTTTTACCCTCCACGCTGCCCTCCAATGCTAAATTTGTGATCCCTTGATGCCTCAAAACACGTCCTACCAACCTATCCCTTCTTCTAATCAAGTTGTGCCACAAACTTCTCTTCTCCCCAATCCTATTCAATACCTCCTCATTAGTTACGTGATCTACCCACCTTAGCTTCAGCATTCTTCTGTAGCACCACATTTCGAAAGCTTCTATTCTCTTCTTGTCCAAACTGCTTATCGTCCATGTTTCACTTCCATACATGGCTATACTCCATACAAATACTTTCAGAAATGACTTCCTGACACTTAAATCTATACTCGATGTTAACAAATTTCTCTTCTGCAGAAACGCTTTCCTTGCCATTGCCAGTCTACATTTTATATCCTCTCTACTTCGACCATCATCAGTTATTTTACTCCCTAAATAGCAAAACTCCTTTACTACTTTAAGTGTCTCATTTCCTAATCTAATCCCCTCAGCATCACCCGATTTAATTTGACTACATTCCATTATCCTCGTTTTGCTTTTGTTGATGTTCATCTTATATCCTCCTTTCAAGACACTGTCCATTCCGTTCAACTGCTCTTCCAATTCCTTTGCTGTCTCTGACAGAATTACAATGTCATCGGCGAACCTCAAAGTTTTTACTTCTTCTCCATGAATTTTAATACCTACTCCGAATTTTTCTTTTGTTTCCTTTACTGCTTGCTCAATATAAAGATTGAATAACATCGGGGAGAGGCTACAACCCTGTCTCACTCCTTTCCCAACCACTGCTTCCCTTTCATGCCCCTCGACTCTTATAACTGCCATCTGGTTTCTGTACAAATTGTAAATAGCCTTTCGCTCCCGGTATTTTACCCCTGCCACCTTCAGAATTTGAAAGAGAGTATTCCAGTTAACGTTGTCAAAAGCTTTCTCTAAGTCTACAAATGCTAGAAACGTAGGTTTGCCTTTTCTTAATCTTTCTTCTAAGATAAGTCGTAAGGTTAGTATTGCCTCACGTGTTCCAACATTTCTACGGAATCCAAACTGATCTTCCCCGAGGGCCGCTTCTACCAGTTTTTCCATTCGTCTGTAAAGAATTCGCGTTAGTATTTTGCAGCTGTGACTTATTAAACTGATAGTTCGGTAATTTTCACATCTGTCAACACCTGCTTTCTTTGGGATTGGAATTATTATATTCTTCTTAAAGTCTGTGGGTATTTCGCCTGTCTCATACATCTTGCTCACCAGATGGTAGAGTTTTGTCATGACTGGCTCTCCCAAGGCCATCAGTAGTTCTAATGGAATGTTGTCTACTTCCGGGGCCTTGTTTCGACTCAGGTCTTTCAGTGCTCTGTCAAACTCTTCGCGCAGTATCTTATCTCCCATTTCATCTTCATCTACATCCTCTTCCATTTCCATAATATTGTCCTCAAGTACATCGCCCTTGTATAAACCCTTTATATACTCCTTCCACCTTTCTGCTTTCCCTTCTTTGCTTAGAACTGGGTTGCCATCTGAGCTCTTGATATTCATACAAGTGGCTCTCTTCTCTCCAAAGGTCTCTTTAATTTTCCTGTAGGCAGTATCTATCTTACCCCTAGTGAGACAAGGCTCTACATCCTCACATTTGTCCTCTAGCCATCCCTGCTTAGCCATTTTGTACTTCCTATCGATCTCATTTTTGAGACGTTTGTATTCCTTTTTGCCTGCTTCATTTACTGCATTTTTATATTTTCTCCTTTCATCAATTAAATTCAATATTTCTTCTGGTGGTGTTGGTGGTTAGTGTTTAACGTCCCGTCGACAACGAGGTCATTAGAGCCGGAGCGCAAGCTCGGGTTAGGGAAGGATTGGGAAGGAAATCGGCCGTGCCCTTTCAAAGGAACCATCCCGGCATTTGCCTGAAACGATTTAGGGAAATCACGGAAAACCTAAATCAGGATGGCTGGAGACGGGATTGAACCGTCGTCCTCCCGAATGCGAGTCCAGTGTGTTAACCACTGCGCCACCTCGCTCGGTAATATTTCTTCTGTTACCCAAGGATTTCTATTAGCCCTCGTCTTTTTACGTACTTGATCCTCTGCTGCCTTCACTACTTCATCCCTCAAAGCTACCCATTCTTCTTCTACTGTATTTCTTTCCCCCCTTCCTGTCAATTGTTCCCTTATGCTCTCCCTGAAACTCTCTACAACCTATGGTTCTTTCAATTTATCCAGGTCCCATCTCCTTAAATTCCCACCTTTTTGCAGTTTCTTCAGTTTCAATCTGCAGTTCATAACCAATAGATTGTGGTCAGAATCCACATCTGCCCCTGGAAATGCCTTACAATTTAAAACCTGGTTCCTAAATCTGTGTCTTACCATTATGTAATCTATCTGATACCTTTTAGTATCTCCAGGATTCTTCCAGGTATACAACCTTCTTTCATGATTCTTGAACCAAGTGTTAGCTGTGATTAAGTTATGCTCTGTGCAAAATTCTACCAGGCGGCTTCCTCTTTCATTTCTTCCCCCCATTCCATATTCACCTACTATGTTTCCTTCTCTCCCTTTTCCTACTGACGAATTCCAGTCACCCATGACTATTAAATTTTCGTCTCCCTTCACTACCTGAATAATTTCTTTTATCTCGTCATACATTTCATCAATTTCTTCATCATCTGTAGAGCTAGTTGGCATATAAACTTGTACTACTGTAGTAGGCATGGGCTTTGTGTCTATCTTGGCCACAAAAATGCGTTCACTATGCTGTTTGTAGTAGCTAACCCGCACTCCTATTTTTTTATTCATTATTAAACCTACTCCTGCATTACCCCTATTTGATTTTGTATTTATAACCCTGTAATCACCTGATCAAAAGTCTTGTTCCTCCTGCCACCGAACTTCACTAATTCCCACTATATCTAACTTTAATCTATCCATTTCCCTTTTTAAATTTTCTAACCTACCTGCCCGATTAAGGGATCTGACATTCCACGCTCCGATCCGTAGAATGCCAGTTTTCTTTCTCCTGATAATGACGTCCTCTTGAGTAGTCCCCGCCCGGAGATCCGAGTGGGGGACTATTTTACCTCCGGAATATTTTACCCAAGAGGACGTCATCATCATTTAATCATACAGTAAAGCTGCATGTCCTCGGGAAAAATTACGGCTGTAGTTTCCCCTTGCTTTCAGCCGTTCGCAGTACCAGCACAGCAAGGCCGTTTTGGTTAATGTTACAAGGCCAGATCAGTCAATCATCCAGACTGTTGCCCCTGCAACTACTGAAAAGGCTGCTGCCCCTCTTCAGGAACCACATGTTTGTCTGGCCTTTCAACAGATACCCCTCCGTTGTGGTTGCACCTACGGTACGGCCATCTGTATCGTTGAGGCACGCAAGCCTCCCCACCAACGGCAAGGTCCATGGTTCATGGGGGGAACGTCCCCTTGGAAATTATTAAAAATGACAGTACTGGAAAACCTCTTACGTTATTTGATTTTCAAACAGCTGACAAAACTGGACGTACTCAGACATTTCTCTCTTTACTTATTCTGATCATCACTAAACTGACACACAATATTTTTAGCGCAACGCAATCTGACTTTCAATAATCCCTACAAAAGAATGGCCCTGACTAACAATAACATTTACCTTTCATGAATCACTTACCTCACAACACTCTTCGTTACTCGAACTTCTGCAATACAGCGAGCGCCAATACTGCCAGCTAAATAAAAGATTGTAACTACTGAAGGCACTAACTACTGATGGGCATAGCTAGCAAATAAAAAATTTTGACAGAGAACAAACAATGTATTTACCTTAGAAATGTTCAAAAGTCCTCATATATATCAATTCATGACATTCATTCCTACAAACTCCCTTTTTCTGTCGGACACTCCTCCAGATCGTCCGGATATATTGACCTCTCAAAACTGTGGAATTTCTCTCTCCACATCCACCACTGCTGGCCGCTCACCTCCAACTGCACCATGCTACGCGCTGTTCCCATCCAACTGCCCAACACTACAATAGTGAATATTGCAACAATGCCAACCAGCCACAGACTGCGCACAGCACAGTCAGTGATTTTCATACAGAGCGCTACGTGGTGTTACCAACATAAAAACCTAAACAGCCTACTTACGTAGCCCCCATTCTCCCCACAAAAAATTTTACAAATTGTTTAGAGCAGTGGTCAATACATATCTGCTAATTTTTTTTATATTAATGATGACACATATATCAAATGCACACATTTATTGATACAATGTTGGTCAAAAGCAAAAATTGTTCTCATAAAGACAGTCCTGACCATTCATCACATTAGTAATTGAAATTTTTTTTCAAAGTCTGAGTATTAAAAGAAAATGCACGTGGAATTAGTGGATTTCCATGCAGTCTTTAAGAAGTAGTGTTGTCCTTCCAACGGAAAGACAGCGCTGACTCTTGACATGCAGACAGGTAATGGGCGACAACAGAGCACACCCACAGCAGAGTCAGTCGAAGTTTTGATGGAAATTGGTAGGTAGGTCATCACAGAGCAGACCCACAGTATTTCTTGTAGAGATAATGGTATTAGTGGGCCACCAAACGTACACACCAACTGTTGTCCTACTAGAGATTGTGGTATTGGTGGGCCACCAAAGGTGCAAACTCACTGCTGTCCTTGTAGAAATAATGGTATTGGTGGGATATCAAAGTTGTGGACCCACTGTAGTCCTTGTAGAGATGGCCAGCAGCCATCTGTTGCGACTGTGCGGGTACTTAATCACCGTTGCAGAGTCTTGCGGACAATATAGCAAGTCCATAAACCACCACTTATGCACTCACAAACATTTTGGAATGTCCTTAGAACCAGGCCCTTGCTGAATTATCAACACATGTGCAAACGCTGACAGTCCCCCTTTTTCTTCTCACATATTGTGCATGTGCTATGATCAACGAATACGTGTGCAGTGAAATGAAACTTAATTTGAAGAACTGGTGTCTATACAATTACAAATTTACGACATGAGAATACAATTACAAAGGTACATAATACATCAATAAAGAACATAATAATACAGATAACATTTGGGGTAATACAGTCTTTACAAAAGAATGGAAATAAACATATACATTGTAAGTAGGCTGTTTAGGTTTTCTTATTGGTAACGCCACGTAGCGCTCTGTATGAAAAATCACTGGCTGTGCTGTGTGCAGTCTGTAGCTAGTTTGCATTGTTGTCTGCCATTGTAGTGTTGGGCAGATGGATGTGAACAGCGCGTAGCGTTGAGCAGTTGGAGGTGAGCCGCCAGCAGTGGCGGATGTGGAGAGAGAAAAGGCGGAGTTTGAAATTTGTAAGACTGGATGTCATGAACTGCTATATATATTATAACTTTTGAACACTATTAAGGTAAATACATTGCTTGTTCTCTATCAAAATCTTTCATTTGCTAACTATGCCTATCAGTAGTTAGTGCCTTCAGTAGTTTGAATCTTTTATTTAGCTGGCGGTAGTGGCGCTCGCTGTATTGCAGTATTTCGAGTAACGAAGATTTTTGTGAGGTAAGTGATTTGTGAAAGGTATAGGTTAATGCTAGTCAGGGCCATTCTTTTGTAGGGATTTTTGAAAGTCAGATTGCCTTGCGCTAAAAATATTGTGTGTCAGTTTAAACACAGTCATGTATAATTTTTCTAAGGGGACGTTTCATATGTCGACCCTTAGCCGAGGATATCTCACTGGAATCTTCTGATTTTTTCTTGTAGTTTGTGTAATTAGTGTAGATTTTGTTTATTGCCAGCGCGTAATTGTAGAGAGAATCTCCTTTGTAGTTGCAGTCTTTCATTGTTGTACAGTAAAACAGTTGTGGCATGCATGTAGATTTGCACCAAGTATTTCGCAGCTGCGCTTGCAATTAACTGGATATTATTTTCCGTGCTATGTTAATGTGTTCTCTTATTTTTGCTCATCAAATTGTGTTTTTCTGTGTTGTCGTGTGAAATATTGTGACAGTAATGGCGTGTGAAAAACGTAATACTAGGCTCCAAAGTAAACTGAGAAATGACAGTGAAGACGAAAGCAGTGTGTTAGCGCCACCATGTAATGAATTAACTAATGTTCAAAGTAGTAATTTGGTAATTGTGCATAGGGAAATGAAGCGGGCTGCAAATAATGGTGTAGGCAGTGAAACAATTAGTGAACAGGGAAGCATTATCGATCGATCGGTCGGCAACAGCTCGCCTCAGGATTCCGAAAAGACAGGACACAATCTTGCAAATACTGTAGATTTAGGTTTTGCGTCCTCACCGTTTTCTCAAATAAATCAAGACACATTTTCTGCTTTTCAAAATGCGAATATTGCCGGTTCAAATGCACTGCCGAACAGCACTGAGGAACATGTTTCAGACAGTAGTGCACTGTTATTACAGTTAATGCAACAAATGGGACAAAGGCTACAAAAGTTAGACACAACGCTTGAACAAAATCAGAAACAAATGGGACAAAATCTTCAAAATTTAGACACAATGGAACAAAATCTTCAAAAGTTAGGCACAATGGAACAACACCAGAGACAAACACAGCAACAGTTAGACACAATGGAACAAAATCTTCGGAAGTTAGACCCCACACTTGAACAAACACGTGAAGATTTAACTTCTGAGTTACATAACATTGAATCTAAATGTCAAAAAGTCTGTAATGACTTAAAAACACAAATTTGTGAGCATTTCCAACCTATTTTTTCGCGTCATGAAAATGCATTACAGAATCACGAAGCAGCCATAAAAGAACTGCAAACTATTGTTCATGAAAATCACTACACCTTGGAAGCTAAAATTGACTCAGTTGCATCTACCGATTCGGTTACGCAACTTGCAAAAACTCAGGACACAGTAGATACGATTTCAACACAAATGGACACTCTGAAACTTGGTTCAGAAAAACACACAGATGAAATAATTTCACTATCGGATAAAGTAGCCGAACTTTCAGATCAGTTCACTAACTTATCTACAAAGGTAGATGATCATCTGAATGACACAAGACCTGTGGCCTTCACGGACACTGAAGAGTATGAAGAAATTAGAAAATTCAAACAAAATCAAAATCAAATCAATACACAGTACAAAAGAGAAATCCGGGAAGTACAAGATCAGTTGGCACAAGTACTACAAGAATTACATATTTCAGAGGACACTCGCGCTCCAGTACGGGAAGAGGGACATAGAAATACGGAACAACCACAAAATAATAACACAGTACACTTCGGAAATTATGAAAGAAATTGGCAAGGCGCATTGGATTTTGAGATGGAACCACCGAAACGAAGTGACAATGAGCGATGTGCGACTCACCGACACGATGATTTTGACTATAAGCTGTTCATTACTACACGTAAATTCAAAACATTTAAGAATTCTGGCAACGACATTCATCCACGAACATGGCTTCATCAATTCTCTCATTGTTTTCCTCCCAACTGGTCATTGCAGCACAGATTAGAATTTATGTGTGGCTATTTAGAGAATGAACCAGCTGTAAGAATGCGATCGGTCATTCACGATTGTCACAGTGAAGGAGAATTTTATCATGCCTTCCTCTCACAATATTGGTCTCAAGCCACACAAGACTGAGTAAAACATAGCATCATAATGATGAAACATTTCGAACAATCTGAATTCTCCAGTCTTGTGAAATATTTTGAAGACATGTTGCACAAGAATCAGTACCTGTCAAACCCATACAGCCCCTCAGAACTTATTCCGCATTTGCTTAATCAAACTGGCTGAACATTTACGACATATCATTTTGGCAGGACGTTGCAAAGACGACATTGAAGCTTTTCAGGGACTCTTACAAGAATTAGAAATTGACACTGACAATCGCGGAACGCGAAAACATGAGCACAACAATTACAGGTCACATCCGTCGCAATTCCGCGATGAAAGAAATAATAACTGGACACGACAAGGCTATTCTCACAACACAAATCGTGACCAAAACAGACACCATCCGTATGACAACCACTCCAGAGTAATAGTTACAAAGAAAGATCGCATTTCCGTAGTAATGAATATAACAGAGACAATCATAGAAACAGACAATATGGAAACCAGAACTATTATTATCGTGGGAGACAGAATAACTTCAGACGCAACGGTCTACCAGGCAGTGATAATTCAGGGAGAAATTCTCCATGACTTAACCGACAAGAAAGAAACTACAGGAACTACCGACATGACGACAGACGATATAATCGTAACGACAGACTTGAATTGCATCAGAACTGGCGAGATTCAAACAGAGCAGGGCACTCTCGACAAGGTGAGTTTGTAGAAGTTAGGTCTCCTAATCCTAATAACGACGCGCGCCAGTAAAGAGACAGACAATGACTCACACCGCAGGCAGCCACGTGCGCTGGCTGGCTCAGAGAAAAATAACATAGACGCTAACCTTGAGAAAAATTTTAGCGTTCTTTACCGACGTATACCACTTGATAATTGCGTTGAAGTTGAAACTCTGCGTACTAGGAAGAGTAAAGGTTTACACCACATTTCGCATGTAAAACCGTTTATTGAAAGATAATCTGCTTTTTAACTTTGTCTTTGCCATATAACTTTTCACTTTACATTGCTAATATGCTATGTCACACTTAGAATCAGTTAACATGCAACAATGTTTGAAGTTAAATATCCAGTCAAGAACCAAGAGAACTTATTTAAACAGAAATTACGAATGCATTTTTATTGTGAACAGATGACACGGTGTTGTTGTGTGTGTACATTCTTGCTTGTTAGTTGTACGATTACGTAACGACTATAAGGCTCACATGCTTAGAACATTTACCAGTACTGCTAATGAGATTTTAATGCAACATTTTGGTTTACTTGAAAATACATTCTGGATTTGAAGTACTTTCTGAGAGATACCAGATGACACAGTGGTTAGTTTATTTGACAGCTACACGATTATATCATGACGCTACTAATATGTGACACAATTTACATTGTTGCTTTTGCGGTGTATCTGTTTTATATCTGCACAGTTTTTCTGTATTATTCTGGAAAGTAAAACATGTTTTAGTAGTAACTTTTGTGGTATAGCTACAATGAGACAGCCTTTTTCGTAGCACAACAATACGTTACATTATAGTACTTTCTTGATCACGGTAAGGTACGTAATAACTACGATATTTATACGCAAAGCATTTCACTTTCGTTTATGATGGGGTAAGTATGCTGTCTTCAACAGAACTTTGCTTACAGAGGACGATAACTACGACATTTCCACGGAATTGTCTTACAGCAAGACGCACATTTAGCGCTACAGGACACGCATTTGAGTGATTAATTTTGTACTTAAAACATTTATTTTTAAAGGTATTTGAAGTACATTGATACAAAGGTTTTCCGTGATACATTTCATTCCATTGCTGTAATCTGTAACACCTGAGGGTATAATTACATTAATCCTCAGGGGGGTACACGCTTACCTTGTGTACCATGTGTTTGGCAAGCACAAGGAGCCCTAGCTAATATGGTATTTGCTTATACAACTTTACACATCGGCACTATATTTCTCTAACACATATAGTACACAGCTATCTGACCATTTAACTGAGAGATAAACATTTTTTTTTACTACGTCCATGACAGATGTTTACGCAATTACACAGCTGGATAACTTCACACTTACGAAATTGTATTTTGTCTGTACTTTGTGAATTGTCCATATTTTTTCGGAACCATTGTGATATTATGAGAGTTTTGAATGATATATTTGGTATGGGATCACGATTTGTAATGTACGATTGAGGCAGATGACACTATTGAAATAAGTAGAGAATTTTTTTCAGGTTTTGAAATTATTGTAGGAAGCTATGACGTTTTTAAAATTTGGCTGAGTTTTTATGATGTTATTACTATGATGGCAATGTGTATTATGCTGCGAGGTATGTTTATGATCAATAAGTTGATGCTATATGAGGAATTTGATTATGATATGTAATTATTATGATGAAATATGGAAAAGTGTCAACGAATATGTATATGTGTAATAAGGTAAGGAATAATGAGTAGTGGTTACGGGTTCTGATTTGTGGAGAAGGATGTTGGAAACCAAGAATCGTACTTTAGAATTGTGAAATGTGTGTACATGTGTGAATGTATCACAATGCCACTGAAAATTTTTTGGACACTGTTGTATTTATAGGATTTTGTTTCTACGCATTTGTAACGTAAATTCTCGACCTGTGAAATTTTGTATATGAGACTGTCACTGTAGTGGAAACTGGTGTCGTAAATATTTCGATAAGTTACTTAAGTGATCACCTTCACGTAATGCCTCATGGGCACCTAACTGCGCCACAGTCGCCTGGAAAATGGCAATTAGTGTGTGCCTTTCAGAGGCACAGGTGGACAAAAAAGGAGGCCATTATCCTCGCTATTGACATTTCTTTGTAGAAAGCATCGCAAATACAACACGCTCAAACTTGAAAACATATGATTATACTGTGGAGCTCTTAATTTATGATATTTACTAAAATGCCTAATGAAATGATGAGAAACATTTTACATCTATTGTCTTTCTAGTTGAGAGATTGCTCATTTTGTTTAATATCTAGTTTCTAGCTGCACTGCAGCATTGCTTAAAATAAAGTTTAATAAATGTACTAATGTAAATATTTTGTGTCTACAGATCCATTAAACAATAACTTTATGGTCTACTTAAAAAAAACGAAGGTGCACAAAAAGACATTTCTCTTCACAGGACTTGCATACATAATTTTCTTTTCAACTACTTGGTAATATTTCTCATAGAATAAGTTGTGGTGCACCACTTTAATTACGTAGACATTAAGGTGTGAATATACATTTCCCTTATCTGCATTGTTGTTTTTACTGTAATATTTTTTCTGCTTGAGCTTTGTCATGTTTAGGTATAAGTTATTGCATTTGCTGCTGCTGTTTGCCAGGCATATATATATATATTGCTGCTTGCTTTGCCAATTTCCATTTTTTGTCATTGCTGTTTGTGTTAATTGTTTTGTACTGCTGCATTGCCTCGTCCCTTAGTTTCGCATCTGAGCTCTGTAGATTTAAGTTAGCTTAAGAGGGGGTAGACTATATAAGAAACTAACTATGATGAATTGGAAGAAATGCATTGAGAAGCTATAAGAAAATGGTTTGGCCAAAAAAGTAGTGTTCAGTGGAGAAAAAACTATTTTTGAAAGAGGATGTGAACAGAATACAGAAAGCATGCTTGGACAGGATTATTTTGGTGGAAGCAAATGTTTTGGGTTGGACTGCAGTACCAAATGTTACACTGAAAACAAACCCTGTCCTTTATTTTTGTGTTATTACACTATGTGAATTTGTGTTTTTCCTGTCTGTATGTGTTTAGCTAATAAGATTAATGTTCTAGAATTTTTCTGATAATATGTTATTTACCTTGTAAAGATGCTTCGACATTATTTATTCTGTTTTTTTTTAATGATCATGTGTGAAATTAATGTTTCAAGAACTATTCTCATTATTTTATTTATTTACTTATGTCATAATTCCTGTAACACTGATGTACATGTCTATTTCTATTCTTTTGTAAAGCCTGTATTACTACAAATGTTATCTGTACTATTATGTTCTTTAATGATGTTTTTGTACCTTTCTAATTGTATTCCTATGTTGTAAATTTATAATAATACAGACATCAGTTCTTCAAATTAAGTTACATTTCACTGTACACGTTTCTGTTGCTCATAGTCATGCACAATATGTGAGAAGTTGGGACTGTTAGTGTTTGCACGTGCGTTAATAATTCAGCAAGGGACTGGATAACAGCATTGCTGGTTCTAAGGACATTTCAAAAAAATTTTTGTGAGTGCACGAGTGGTGGTTCATGGACTTGCTATATTGTCCACAAGACTCCGATGGTGATTGTGCACCTGCACAGTCACAACGGATGGCTGCTAGCCATCTCTACAAGGACTACAGTGGGTCTACACCTTTGATGACTCACCAATACCATTGTTTCTAAAGGACTGCGGTGGGTCTGCACCTCTGGTGGCCCACCAATACCATAATCTCTAACAAGACTACAGTGGTCTGTTCTGTGATGACCTACCTACCAATATTCTTCAAAACTTCGACTGACTCAGCGGTGGGTTTGCTCTGTTGTGGACCATTACCTGTCAGCATGTCAAGAGTCAGCACTGTCTTTCTGTTGGAAGGACAACACTACTTCTTCAAGAGTGCATGGAAATCCACTACTTCCGTGTGCATTGTCTTTCACTGCTCAGACTTTGAGAAAAGAAACGGCAGTTTTACTGTGATCAATGATCAGGACTGTCTTTATGGACTGTGAGAAAATTTTAGCTTTTGACCAACATTGTATTAATAAGTGTGTGCATTTGATATCTTTCTTACTGTAATTATGAAATTTTGTTTCAAATCTGTATTGGCCAGTGCCCAAAACAATTTGTAAAATTTTTTTTGGGGACCATGGGAGCTATGTAAGTAGGCTGTATAGGTTTTCTTATTGGTAGCGCCACGTAGCGCTCTGTATGAAAAATCACTGGCTGTGCTGTGTGCAGTCTGTGGCTAGTTTGCATTGTTGTCTGCCATTGTAGTGTTGGGCAGATGGATGTGAACAGCGCGTAGCATTGAGCAGTTGGAGGTGAGACGCCAGCAGTGGCGGATGTGGGGAGAGAAAAGGTGGAGTTTGAAATTTGTAAGACTGGATGTCATGAACTGCTATATATATTATAACTTTTGAACACTATTAAGGTAAATACATTGCTTGTTCTCTATCAAAATCTTTCATTTGCTAACTATGCCTATCAGTAGTTAGTGCCTTCAGTAGTTTGAATCTTTTATTTAGCTGGCAGTAGTGGCACTCACCGTATTGCAGTAGTTCGAGTAACGAAGATTTTTGTGAGGTAAGTGATTTGTGAAAGGTATAGGTTAATGCTAGTCAGGGCCATTCTTTTGTAGGGACTTTTGAAAGTCAGATTGCGTTACGCTAAAAATATTGTGTGTCAGTTTAAACACAGTCATGTATAATTTTTCTAAGGGGACGTTTCATAACATCAGTTTTACAGGAATTATGACATAAGTAAATAAAAAAATAAAAAATGGGAAGAGCTTTCACAACATTAACTTGACACATGAGCATTAAAACAGAACAGAATAAATAATGTCTAAACATCTTTACAAAGTAAATAACATATTATTAATGCAAATTATATTTGAGGATAACAGTATTCCTTGTCATAGTGAATGTAGCTTAGTACCAAAAAAATTCTACAACATAAATCTTATCAGATAAATACATAAAGACAGGAAGAACACAAATACACAAGGGTACATAAACACATAGCCGAATAACACAAAAGGAAAGGACAGGGTTTGTTTTCAGTATGACATTTGGTACTGCAGTATTTATCGTATTTGATTTGCAAACAAAACTTTCTTTACTTCTTTACTTCTTAGTTCATCATTATTCCCAAAAAGTCCTATCTATACCTGTTGTCCCTAAACCCAACTGTTTTGTTCATATCCTCTTTCAAAATAATTATTCATCATTTTACACTACTTGTTTGGCCAAACCTTTTTCTTATAGCTTCTCAATGCATTTCTTCCAATTCATTCTCTAATATAGCCTACCCTCTCTTAAGCTTACTTAAGTCTACTGAGCTGAGATATATATACTAGAGAACGAGGCAATACAGGAGCACAAAACAATTAACACAAACAGCAATGACAAAAAATGCAAATTGGCAAAGAAAGCAGCAATAAATATAAATTAGCAAAGCAAATGGAACATTACAACTAATATGAGCCATTGTGAACCAAAAAGGAAAATAAATCTGTAGTAAAACTAGCTTAGAGCAATGTAAAATTCAGTAGAACTAAGCCAGGCAAACAGCAGCAGCAAATGCAGTAACTTATACCTAAACATCATAAAGCTCAAGCAGAAAGAATATTACAGTAAAATAGGAAATGTCTAATACCTATGTCAGACCTTAACACTAGAGTGATGCATCACAATAACTTACTCTACCAAAAGTTACCAAATCGTTGAAAAATTATGTATGCAATTCCTGTAACAGGAAATATCTATTTCTGCTCCCTTTTTTTTAAGACAGTAGATCATGAAATTATTATTTAATTGATCTGTAGGCATAAAATAGTGATATTTGTACATCTATTAAATTTTATTTGAACCAGTGCTGCAGTGCAACTAGGAACTAGTTATTAAACAAAATGAGCAGATATATATACATAAACCAAAGCATGAAAAATTCACTAGCTGTATCGCATTTCAGTAAATATCAGAAATTACGAGCTCCAAAGTGTAATCATATGCCTTCAAGCATGAGTGTGTCGTATTTGCGATGCTTTCTACAAAGAAATGTCAATAGCGAGTTTAATGGCCTCTTTTTTCTCCCCCTAATGGCTTTGGTCAGGCAACTGTCATGCAACTGGGCACCCAGAATGCATTATGTCAGGGGCACTTACCTTCCTTACTGAAATATTTGCGACAGCACTTTCTGCTACAGTGACAGTCTCATATAAAATAAAAAAATTCACAGGTTGAAAAATTACAGTAGAAATGTGTAGAAACAGAATCTCAAGAATAGCAGTGTTGTGATACATTCACGCGTGTACACACATTTCATAACTCTTAAAGTACGATTCTTGGTTTCCAACATCCTTTTCACAAATCAGAGTCCCTAACCACTACTCATAATTCCTTACCTTATTACACATGTACATATTTGTTGACACTTCTTCAATATTTCATCATAATAAATACATAGCATAATCAAATTCCTCATATAGCATCATCTCATTGATCATAAACATACCTAAACAGCATAATACACATCGTTGTCGTAATAATATCATCTTAACACATCAATCAAATCTCAAAATCGTCGTAGCTTCCTCCAGTAATTTCAAAACCTAAAAAACAAGAAAATTCTCTCTGCTAGTTTCAATAAAGTCATCCGCCTCGATCGTACTTCAAAAATTATGATCCCATACCAAATACCTCATTCAAATCTCTCGTAGTATATGAACAGTTCACAAAGTACAGACAAAATACAATTTAGTAAGTGTGAATTCACTGACATAGTAAAAAAAATGTTTGTCTCTCTTAAATGGTCAGATAGCTGTGTAATTCTGTGTTAGAGAAATATGGTACCAATGTGTAAAGTTATATAAGCAAATACCATATTAGTTAGGACTCCTAGCGTTTGCCACACGCCTAGTACACAACGTAAGCGTGTACCCCCTGAGGATTAATGTTATTATACCCTCAGGTGTTACAGATTACAGTAATGGAATGAAATGTAGTACCGGAAAACTTCTTTGTATCTTTATAATTCAAAAATCTTTTAATATAAATGTTTTAAGTACAAAATTAATCACTCAAGTACGTGTACTGTAGCGCTAAACTGTGCGTCTTGTTGTAAGATAATCTCAGTCAGTACTTAACGGTAAAAATGTGCCAAGTGTCGTAATTATCGTAGTCCTTAAGCAAAGTTCTGTAGAAGTCAATGTACTTACCTTGTAATAAACAAAAGTGAAATGCTATGCATATAGATATCATAGTTATTACGTACTTTACCGCGATCAAGAAAGTACTGTACTGTAACGTATTGTTGTGCTACAGAAAAGGCTGTCTCATAGCAGCTATACCACAAAAGTTACTACTAAAACATGTTTTACTTTCCAGAAGAATTCAGAAAATTGTGTAGATATAAAACAGATACAGCGCAAAAGCAATAAAATAAATTGTGTCTACCATTAGTAGCGTTGTGATCTCTCAGAAAGTACTTTAAATCCAGAACGTATTTTCACGTAAACCAAAATGTTGCATTAAAATCTCATTATCAGTACTGGTATATGTTCTAAGTATGTAAGCCTTATAGTCGTTACATAATCGTGCAACAAACAAGCAAGAATGTACACACAATAACACTGTGTCGTCTGTTCACTACAAAAATGCATTCGTAATTACTGTCTAAATAAGTTCCCTAGGTTCTTGACTGGATAGTTAACTTTAAAACATTGTAGCATGTTAACAGTTTCTAAGTGTGTCAAAGTGTACCAGTAACGTGCAGTGAAAAATTTTATGGCAAAACTAAGTTAAAAAGCAGATTATCTCTCAACAAACGGTCTTACATGTAAAATGTGATGCAATCCTTTACTCTTCCTAGCACACAGAGTTTCAACTTCAACGCAATTCTCATGTGGTATACATCGGATTCTGTAAGGTCCATTGTAAATCCGAAAGAATTTGTGACTCAAGTGTTTCTTCTTATGTGACAATGTATGAGTTTTAATGAGAACTTTTTGACCAATATATAGTTTATTTGCATTTGCTTTACTGCGTACTTTTCTCCTGTTATCTGCAGCAGAATTTATGTTTTTAATAGACAAATCAATTACGTCATTGTGTCGAAGTTTACGTGTATTCGGAAAAGGTACAAGCCCTCTGATTCTGTTTGGTGGTTCTTCATTCTTCAGTTCAAGAATAGGTGATGAAGCAGTGGAATCATGAGGCATTTCATTCAGCACGTTTTGAAATAAGTGTAAATATCTGTCCCAATACTGATGCTTTCTGTGACAATAAAGTCTGCAAACTTATTGATTTCTTTCATAAAACCTTCAGATGAGTTACAATGTGGTGAGTTCAATGAAATAAAAACAGGCTTGATTTTATGATTGCGAATCATGCATGACCAAACAGCAGATATGAATTGCAGTCTGTTATCTGAAATGACTTTATTAACATGTCCAACTTCACGTAAGAAATTTTTAACAAAGGCGTTGGATAGAGACCGTCCAGTGGCTTTAAGTAACGGTGTGAAAGAAACAAATTTTGAAGTAAGTTCAACAGCGACTAGAACGTATGAAAGTCCATTCGATGTTCTGACAAGGGCTCCCAAGAGATCAATCAACAGCAGCAAATTCTTTTAATTTAGAAGGAATGATAGGAAACAACGGAGCAAGATGTGAGATAGGAGATGGTTTAGTCTTTTGACAATGTTTACAAATAGACAAGACTCTTCGAATTCTCTTTTCCATGTTGTTAAAATAACAAGTTGTCCGAAGAATATGATAACATTTTCGTGGACCAAAATGGGCGTAGCTGAAATGAATGAACCAAATGAGCTTATAAACCAAATCGTCAGGAATGCAAAGTACCCAAAGATTGTCATCAACAGTGCAACGTTTAAATAGTATATTGTTTCTAACCAGATAATAATGCCGAATCTGCGTGTTTGTCCTTTCATGCCATTTACCTTTGATGTCTTTCCAAATTGGATCCTTATCTTGTTCATGAGCAATGTCCTTTAAAGATGTGCTGATGAAGTTTTTAGAGGCGACTTTCTGAATGTAAAGAATATTGAATTTTTTTTCGAGGTTGCCTTCTGTGTTACTTTTCTCAAACCCAGCCGGTGCACGTGATAGCGCGTCCGCAACAATGTTCTCCTTGCCGGGAATGTGGGCTATTGTGAAGTGGAATTCTTGCAGAAACAATGCCCAACGTTTTAACCTGTCATGATTTAATTTTGAAGACATAAGAAATTGTAATGCCCGATAATCACTGTATACTTTTACGTGCTTACCAGAAAGAAAGAAACGGAATCTGTTAAATGCCCAAACGATAGGTAAGGCTTCTAATTCAGTAACGGAATAATTTTTTTTCAGATTTTGTTAGCACTCGGCTAGCAAAAGCAATGGTTTTCTGAACAGTAGTGTCGTTTTCTATGGCTTCTTGAAATAAATGGGTACCAAGACCGACTTTAGAAGAATCCGTGCAAAGACAGAAATCTTGTGACAGATCTGAATGAGCTAGTATTGGCGCATTAAGTGGTGCTTCTTTCAAAGAATTGTATTCCAGCTGTGCCTGTTTGTCCCAGTTCCCAATAGTATATTTGCCAGTGAGAGGACAAAGTTTTGATGTAACTAGAATTTGCATATTCAGTAAACGACGGTAAAAATTTACGAGACCTAGAAAACTGCCGACTTGTTTTTTTTTTTTTTTTTTTTTTTTGGATGGAACTGGAATGGCTCTGATTGCTTCTAACTTTTCAGGATCTGGCTGAATGCCTTCAGAAGAAATAATATGTCCCAAAAACTTCGCCTTTGGCCTACCGAATTCAGACTTTTCCAAGTTAATTATAATTCCAGATTCTGCAAAAATACGTAACACACTGTTGAGGATGAGATTATGTTGTTCCCATGAGGTTTCTGCTATTAGAATATCGTCCACATATAAGGTGATGTGACGTTTTAAGAACTCAGGTAATATGGAATTTAGTCTACGAATGAATGCTGCCGAAGAAATGTTCAAACCAAAAGGAAGTTTCCGAAACTGGTAACAAACGCCGAAACAAAGAAAAGCTATGTATTTACTACATTCTGGATGAAGTTCGATCTGATAAAAGCTGGTCTGAGATCAATAGAAGACAACACTTTTAGCCCATTAAAATTTTGAAGAAGTTCTTCCAACATTTGCGGCCTGTCTGTTTCAGGAATGATGACAGTATTGATTTGTCCCGAATCTGAGACAAGCCTGATCGATCCATTTTTCTTCTCACCAACATGTAATGGATTGTTGTATGAGCTTACTGCAGGCTCAATAATGCCCTCGTCAAGCATAGATTGTATTTCTGTTCTAACACGGTCCCTATAATGTGCCGGAATTACGTGTCGTCTAACACAAAATTTAGTATGCTCACGAACACGAAATTGATATTGAAATCCCTTGATTGTTCCTGTTTTGTGAGTAAAAACTGTGGAATGTGCTTGTAAAATCTAAAAAAGATCCTACCTATCAGTGTCATTACAATTCTCAGTTGTTTGAATTTTGTTCTGAATTAACTCATTAGTATCAAATACGTCGTCGGTATCATCCCTGTCAATACCTGCAGAGTGATTGTTAGTGTCAAGTTCCGTCGAAAATTCCGAACTGTTGTCTAACAGGAGGTAACGCCGATTAATTTCATCGTCATGGTTTGAGAGCCAATCTTCAAATTTCAAAGCTATTGACTCACCTTCTTTCTCTAAACTTATTTCAGCATCGTGAAAGTTTAAGACTGCTTTGTATTCATTCAAAAAGTCTACTCCAAATATAGTTTCTGTTGACAATAATGGAATAAACTTCATAGAGAAACTGTTGCTTTGACAAAAGTTGGTTTGTTGGCGTACATCTACACTTTTTACAAAGATTGCACCTTGTAATTTAATCTTACGCAACGTTAAGTGTGGGGCAATCGTTCGATTTGTTGCAATTGCTAAAGGCTGTTTCACTAATTACTGAAATGGGACTGTCATAGTCAAGTACTGGCGTAAATTTTACTTCATTTACTGTAATGTGAATTACGGGATATGCAATGTTGTTCTGTTTTACATCGTGTTCCTGGAGTAAGATGTGCCTAATGTCTTCCATTTTTACGTAATTAATAGCCACTGTAGCTGCGTCGTCAATTCGTAAGTACGTTTTGTGGCTGCCAGCGGTGTGAATCATTGTCTACTGTCTATATGTTGTCGCACGTTGTTATTGGGATTTGGAGATTTAACCTCTACAACTTCAGCTTGTCGAGAGGGCCCTGCCCTGTTTGAATCCCGCCAGTTCTGATTAAATTCTGGTCTGTTGTTAAGATTATATCGCGTGTTGTCATGTCGGTAGTTTCTGTAATTTCTTTCGCGTCGGTCACGTGATGGAGAACTTCTCCCTGAGTCGTAACTGCGCGTTGGGCTGGGTTGTTCTGTCTTCCTTGATAATAATAGTTCTGGTTACCATATTGTCTGTTTCTATGATTGTCACTGTCATAGTCATTACCGCGGAGAGGTGATCTTTCCCTGTAATTATTACTACTCTGCCAACGGTTGTCATACGGGTGGTGTCTGTTTTGGTCACGATTTGTGTTGTAGGAATAGCCTTGTCGTGTCCAGCTATTATTTCTGTCATCGTGGAATTGTGACGGATGTGACCCGTAATTGTTGTGTACCTGTTTTCGCGTTCCGCGATTGTCAGTGTCAATTTCCAATTCTTGTAACAGTCCCTGAAAAGCTTCGATATCGTCTTTGCAACGTCCTGCCAAAATAATATGTCGTAAATGTTCAGCCTGTTTGATTAAGCAAATGCGGAATAAGTTCTGAGGGGCTGTATGGGTTTGACAGATACTGATTCTTACGCAACATGTCTTCAAAATATTTCGCAAGGCTGGAAAATTCAGGTTGTTCGAAATGTTTCATCATTATGATGCTATGTTTTACGCGATCTTGAGTAGCTTGAGACCAATATGCTGAGAGGAAGGTATGATAAAATTCTCCTTCACTGTGACAATCGTGAACGACCAATCGCATTCTTACAGCTGATTCATCCTGTAAGTAGCCACACACAAATTCTAATCCGTGCTGCAATGACCAGTTGGTCGGAAAACAATGAGAGAATTGATGAAGCCATACTTGTGGAAGAATGTCGTTACCGGAATTCTTAAATGTTTTGAATTTACGTGTAGTTATAAACAGCTTACAGTCAAAGTCACCATGACGTCGAGTCGCATATCGGTCATTGTTACCTCGTGTCGGCGGTTCCATCTCAAAATTCGGTGCACCTTGCCAATTTGTTTCATAATTTCCGAAATGCCCTGTGTTATTATTTTGTGGCTTTTCCGTATTTCTAAGTTCCTCTTCCCGTGTTGGAGCGCGAGTCTCCTCTAAAATATGTAATTCTTGTATTACCGACCGAACGAGGTGGCGCAGTGGTTAGACACTGGACTCGAAAATTCGGGAGGACGACGGTTCAATCCTGCGTCCGGCCATCCTGATTTAGGTTTTCCGTGATTTCCCTAAATCGCTCCAGGCAAATGCTGGGATGGTTCCTTTGAAAGGGGACGGCCGACTTCCTTCCCCATCCTTCCCTAATCCGATGAGACCGATGACCTCGCTGTCTGGTCTCCTTCCCCAACCAACCCAACTCCCTCTTGTATTAACTCTGTCTACTGATCTTGTACTTCCAGGATTTCTCTTTTGTACTGTGTATTAATTTGATTCTGATTTTGTTTAAAATTCTTAATTTGTTCATATTCTTCTGTGTCAGTGAAGGCTACTGGTCTTGTGTCATTCAGATCATCATTACATTTGTAGATAAATTAGTGAACTGATCCGAATGTTCGGCTACTTTCTCCGATAATGAACTAATTTCCTCCGTGTGTTTTTCTGAACCAAGTTTTGGAGCATCTATTGTGTCCTTTAAGTTTTCCTGAGTTTTTCCAAGTTGCGTAACCGAATCGGTAGCTGCAACTGAGCTTGCAAAGTGTCGTGATTTTCATGAACAATAGTTCGCAGTTCTTTTATAGCTACTTCGTGATTCTGTAATGCATTTTCATGGCACGAAAAAATAGGTTGAAAATGCTCACAAATTTGTGTTTCTATGTCATTACAAACTTTTTGACATTTCGATTCAATTTTCAGTAACTCAGCAATTAAACCTTCCCGTGTTTGTTCAAGCGTGGTGTGTAACTTTTGAAGCTGTTGCTGTGTTTGTCTCTGATTTTGTTCCGTTTGTTTTTGATTTTGTTTTATTTGTTGCATTAATTGAAATAATAACGTATTAGTGTTTGAAATCTGTTCCTCTACGCTTTTCGACAGTGCATTTGCACCGGCAACATTCGCATTTTGAAAAGCTGAAAATGTGTCTTGACTTAATTGAGAAGAAGGTGAGGACGCAAAACCTGAATCTACGATAGTTACAAGATTGTGTCCTGTTATTTCAGGTTCCTGAGGCGAGGTATTGCCGACCGATCGATCTACAATACTACCCTGTTCACTAGCTGTTTCACTGTCTACACGATTATTAATTGCCTGGTCCATTCCCCTATGCACAATTACCAAATTGCTATGGTGAACATTAGTTTATTCATTACATGGTGGCGCTAACACACTACTCTAGTCTTCACTGTAATTTCTCAGTTTACTTTGGAGCCTAGTATTACGTTTTTCACACGCCATAATTGTCTCAATATTTCGCACGATAAGACAGAAAAGCACAATTTGAAGAGTAAAATAAGAAAACACATTAACATAGCACTGAAAATAATATCGACTTAATTGGAAGCGCGGCTGCGAAATACTTGGTGCTAATCTACATGCATGTCTCAACTGTTAGTATCACTGTACAACAATGAAGAACTACAATTACAAAGGAATTTCTCTCTACAATTACGCGCTATAACTACACTAATTACTCAAACTACAAGAAAAAATCAGAAAATTCCAGTGAGGTGTCTTCGGCTAAGGGTCGACATATGTAACGTGCCCTTAGAAATTATTAAAAATAACAGTGGTGGAAAACCTCTTACGTTATTTGATTTTCAAACAGCTGAGCAAAACTAAACTTACTCAGACATTTCTCTCTTTACTTATTCTGATCATCACTAAACTGACACACAATATTTTTTGCGCAACGCAATCTGACTTTCAATAATCCCTACAAAAGAATGGCCCTGACTAAAAAAAACGTATACCTTTCTTGAATCACTTACCTCACAACAATCTTCGTTACTCGAATTACTGCAATACAGCGAGCGCCAATACTGCCAGCTAAATAAAAGATTCTAACTACTGAAGGTACTAACTAATGATAGGCATAGGTAGAAAATGAAAAATTTTGATAGAGAACAAACAATATATTTACCTCAGCATTGTTCATAAGTCATCATATATATTTACTTATCGATTCATGACATCCATCTTTACAAATTTCCTTTTTCTGGTGAACACACGTCCAGATCGTCCGCTTGTAGTGACCTCTCAAAACTCTGGCATTTCTCTCTCCACATCAACCACTGCTCGCGGCTCACCTCCAACTGCACAAAGCTACGCGCTGTTCACATCCAACTGCCCAACACTACAATAGTGAATATTCCAACAATGCCAACCAGCCACAGACTGCACACAGCACAGTCAGTGATTTTCATACAAAGCGCTTCGTGGCGTTACCAACATAAAAACCTAAACAGCCTACTTACAAATTTCTTCACAAATGGCCAACCACACAAGACGACGCAAAAAGTTTCACACATTCAGATTACAGCACCATCACTGCTCAAGGAAGAACATTTAAGGATGTTGAAAGAAAACTGGCAAAGGCTTCGGAAAACATGGGGAACCACTTCGAGGAAAATCATCTGTGATCCACGTCAGGAAAAAAATTCAGTATACTTCGCTTTGAATGGGAGTGTCACGATTGTAAGCGGAAGACTGAGGTCTACAGTTGCCCACAAAATTTACCCTTTTATGGCCATAACGCAACCTGATATCAAACGCAAAGTATCCAGCGGAACAGAGAGGAAAAAAAACAGTAAACTGAGCCACGGCACTTAATGCATCACCACCAAATTTTTCCAACTTGTCTTAAATCAAGGAAGAGTTTTATCCGATGGACAGTGCAGCTAGATGGCCGATCTGAGACCGCCGTATATCTTTATCGTTTGACTCTCTGTAAAATACAAACTTGCAACCCAGAGAGAAAAATCGCACTGTGGCAACAACTAAAGTATAATACATGGATATCATTGAACAGACTAGGGCCGGCCGGTGTGGCCGAGCGGTTCTAGGCGCTACAGTCTGGAACCGTGAGACCGCTACAGTCGCAGGTTCGAATCCTGCCTCGGGCATGGATGTGTGTGATGTCCTTAGGTTAGTTAGGTTTAAGTAGTTCTAAGTTCTAGGGGACTGATGACCTTAGAAGTTAAGTCCCATAGTGCTCAGAGCCATTTGAACCATTTTTGAACGGACTAGGGACAGTAGTAACAAAATGTTAAGTAAACACGGATAACATTTTAAAGAACATAGTTCTATTATGGGAAACAATGATCTATAATTATTATAAATAAAGTGGAAGCAGTCTTGATCGCATAAATTTTATAATGCGGTGACCTGTTTCGATCTTTTATAAGATCATCTGCAGACCATAGATGTCTGCCGGAGGCGGTGGTGCACGGCAACCCCCCTGCTGTGTGTACTGCCACACCACCAGCCACAAACAAGAGGGTTGCCATGCGCTACCGCCTCTGGCAGACATCTATGGTCTGCAGATGATCTTATAAAAGATCGAAACAGGTCACCGCATTATAAAATTTATGCGATCAAGACTGCTTCCAGTTTATTTAAACACGGTGAAGTGGGGCTACTATGAAGATGACGTGTTTGAATGCGAAGAAAGACAGACGTTTGAAAATTTTCTCATGTGGCCAAGGATGGAGTTTACTTGCACAGCGGAAGATCTGTGACAAGGCCATTATAGGTGCGGAGCTCTGTAAGAAGAGAGTTTAGATGTTTCTGCCATAACACGGGAAATAAATATTCATTTTATTGCGGAGGACAAGTACTACGAAAGGACTGCATATAAACTCATTTTCATATCTGTGTGGAAGTCGATTTATGGAGCTGAAATGATGGAATAAATCTAGCTAAAAAAATAACGCAATTAACCTACCGGCAATAATGGTTGAAGGCATTGGCGGCATGGCCATCACATGTTCCACTATCATAGATCGTTCCTAGCACTGCCCTGAAGGCAGCTGTCGGCCAATCGGAACAGCCCTTTAGCCTATTCCTTGAGTGGAGTCCAAGTTTAATAGAGAGAATGTGATGGAAAGGGCACATCTGAGAAAATAAAATCTGATCCTAGATAATAACGTTTTGTTTCACCTTGTGCATTGGAACATGCTTTGATCCAACTTACCCTGCTACCCAGAAGGTGGTCGAGACTATACTGCTCAAGCCTGACCGAAACTTCGATGGCGGCCCTACTGAAACAGTCCAATGCGTTAGGAGGTCTCCTGCAATGAATTACTATTTTCAGTAGTTAAATGGTCCCAAGATTTCCGAAATCACTTCGTGTAAGCAAATAAGGCAGGCTTTTCGATTACGTTGACACCTGGCTGGTGTTGACGAGGTGGGCGCGATGCGCTCATGGATCATCGCTCGAAACACAAACTCATAGCAAAAATGTTGACTACGTAGCTGAATGATAGGTTGGAGGGCCCTATCGCGAATGTGTGCAGCCCTCAAATTACCTCGATAGGCACTAGAGGCGTCCGACACACATATTTAATACGTGACTCAGTCCCTTTTCGTTCCGGCCCGAGTGGCCGGGCGGTTCTAGGTGCTACAGCCTGGAACCGCGAAACCGCCACGGTCGCAGGTTCGAATCCTGCCTCGAGCATGGATGTGTGTGATGTACTTAGTTAGGTTTAAGTAGTTCTAAGTTCTAGGGGACTGATGTCCTCAGAAGTTAAGTCGCATAGTGCTCAGAGCCATTTGAGCCATTTTTGAATCCCTCTTCGTGTTGAACCTGTAGAACTGTATGCCGGCCGCTTGGGATTAGCCGAGCGGTCAAGGCACTGCAGTCATGGGACGTGCAGCTGGTCCCGGCGGAGGTTCGAGTCCTCCCTTGGGCATGTGCGAGTGTGTTTCTCCTTAGGATAATTTAGGTTAAGTAGTGTGAAAGCCTAGGGACTGATGAACTTAGCAGTTAAGTCCCGTAAGATTTCACACACATTTGAACAATCTGAACTCTATGCCTGAGACGAGCAGTGGTAAGCCATCTACACATTCTTGAACGATGACCACTAGGTGTCAGACAACTCCAATACTCGTCGGTGAAGAGAATTCGACGACAGAGATCGAGATTCCATCCGTGTGTTTCCTTAGTCACTGTTTTCGCGCACCATGGTGCCTAAAGTTTTGTACTGTTGTTCTTAAAGGACATCGGGAGGTGATTCCACGTGCTGACAACACTTCTTACCGTATAGTGTCAAAGAGCGAAACTTGAAATCGTTCTTTCAGGTATTTTGACAGACTCAACATTGCACACAGGTCGCTTTATCGCAGAGACGATGGAGACACAGCGTGCTCTACTCGACTGGGCCGAAGCAACACAAGCCACCGCTTGGGGCGCCACTACTGTAAGACTCCTTTACAGGATGGATCACAATTAGCAGCGGCCGTTTCGGGCGCCAGGCTCAGAATGCAACATTTGTATACAGTGCATATCACAATTAGTAGAGAAAACTGAAAAATGTTCTCGAACAATTCCTGCCTCTATTACACAGGTGACTGTGCGTAGCAATTTCCTGTGGTCAAGACAATATTGCCTTAAAGGTTTCCGATAAAGAAATTGAAATTATATAAGTCTTGAGGGTGTAACAATTTTTTTTGAGTGATTTACGATCGTCTTGAATTATCTCTGTATATTTCACCGGTTTACGAAGAAAATTTTTTTCGATGTAAATAATAACGTGGTGCACTGATTTCGCATTTACTGTGAGACAACAATTACTGTTCGTTTTCTGTTTTTGAATTGGACAAAAAGTGGTCGTAGATTGATTGCATCGTTACAGAAATCGAATCACGTATAATACAGAAAATGGAAAAAGTATGAGGTCGACAACTGAGCTTGTCTACCACTTTCAGTTTTCTGTTGTCTGTGTAATAGAACTGAAGCAGCCAAACGAGCATAACAACCAGAAGAGAGCTAAGCACTACGATACGTGACCTTAGGAGGAAAATAAACGTTATAGACATCCCCGTCTTGTTCTTCCCGGAACGCGGATGGAACATCACCATATAACAATGTTCAACCATTCAGGAATGTCCTGTTATCATACGAGGGGACTTCAAAAACACGTCACACACTATGAAGTCAGGCCAAGTAACTTTTATTGAACTCTGCATTACAGTTCAAAGTGGTAGCCTATGGATACTATTTTCCAACATAATCATCAAGTCACTGTAAACAATGGTAAGAACGTTCCGCCGATCGGTCAATTCCTCGACGACAAATATCCTCTCCGTGGTCTCGGAGCCATTCGACAACCGTTGAGCGTACGTCCTTATCAATGAAAAATCCTCATCCCCGCGGCCCCCTCTCCACACCACCGTCCAAGATGATCACCCAACTTGTCAAATGACGGAAATCGCGTGGAATAAGATCTGACTGCGACCTTCCTTCAGATCAGCATCAATCCGGGTCTGTGAGACCTTAGTCAAATTGTTAGCCTCGTTTCACTGCCGCTGGACGCGACGTTACATTTGGTCTCTACAGCGCCAGAATTTCACCGTGATTCTGTGTACAGTTAATATATTTTGCCCACAAGAGCCGCACCTTCCCGCGCACTTCAACTTTGAAGTACGTCTCCAGTTGCTGCGCCATTTCACGCCCACACTGTAATACCTCTACCATTATCCGCACCGCAGCTGAACTGTGTCGTCTGCAGCTCGTGGTCTATGGGGTGGTCTATGAGCTAGCGTTGCTGCCTCGGAATCACGGGATCCCGGCTTCGATTCCGGGCGGGGCAGGGATTTTCTCCGCCCGGGGACTCGGTCTTTGTGTGGTCCTCACTATTTCATCATCATTTGGGAAAATGGAGAGACTGCACAGCGAAAAGATTGGAAATTCGTAAGGGCGCTAATAACCGCGCAGTTGAGCGCCCCACAAACCAAATATCATCATCTCAGCTGTATCTGCAGGAAACCAGGGACACGTACAATCTTCTGACAATGTGAAACTCTTGTTGTGCAATGGTTTTAGCGTGGGAAAACATGAGTAAATTTCTGAATTTCTGAAGTCCCTACGTGTAACGTTGTGCATCAGCTTCATTATAAAGAACTGAACGAGAGATTCTGTACATTTACGAAGCTTCTGACGTAGTCTTCTCTGCAGGCCTTATTTATTTTGTTAATCTTACGCGTTTTGCTGTTGTCTGCAGCTGGAGCCAAACACGACTATTACAGGGACGCAGCGATGCGCAATCCGCACTGCGGCATGTGTGCTGAAAGATCTGGGACGCAGCGCACGAACACACGTGCTGTCATCTGCGTAGAATTGTAAGTTTGTAGAAACAGTAATGGAATTCTTCCTATTCATAATGTATAATTTAACTGTTATCGTTACTGAATTGCCAGCTTGGCAGCCTGGGACTGACGATATAAGCCTTGTTTACTAATTTCAGTTATGTAACGCGGAGAACAGCGAAATGTTTAGAAAAGACAACACACACTAACGCTGGTGATAACGGCAACACCATACAAAATGTTTCAATTTATCGAAACAGTGTTCCCGCAATAAACGGTTAATATTTCAGAGAGATGGTTCAAATGGTTCAAATGGCTCTGAGCACTATGGGACTCAACTGCTGAGGTCATTAGTCCCCTAGAACTTAGAACTAGTTAAACCTAACTAACCTAAGGACATCACAAACATCCATGCCCGAGGCAGGATTCGAACCTGCGACCGTAGCGGTCTTGCGGTTCCAGACTGCAGCGCCTTTAACCGGACGGCCACGTCGGCCGGCTCAGAGAGATGGCGTGGATGTAGTCCCATCTGCGCTATATCATATATGACTGGAGGCTCTAGGGTTACGCTAAGTTCAGTGAACGGCAGGAGCCACCAGACGAAATGGTAACGCGAACTCGAGGGCCAGTATGATTCGTCAACAGCTTAGCACTGACTCCTTTGATGATTCGACGACGTCTGATACTCGGATGACAACGTGGAACCGCTTCCTTAACACAGAGATGTCATCACCCTGAACTGCTAATGATTCAAGCTACAGCATCAGAGGAAAAGGAAATACGAACAAAAGCAGTCTTCCGGTACGAAACATTCACTTTACCATGGAGTATACACTGTGTTATCGAAACACAATCTCAATGTGTTATAAAATTTCTGTGATAAGTTTGTCTTAATTGCCGGCCGTTATGGCCGAGCAGTTCTAGGCGCTACAGTCCGGAACCGCGCGCCTGCTACGGTGGCAGGTTCGAATCCTGCCTCGGGCATGGATGTGTGTGATGCCCTTACGTTAGTTAGGTTTAAGTAGTTGTAAGTCTAGGGGACTGATGACCTCAGATGTTAAGTCCCATACTGCTTATAGCCCTACGAAACTTTGTCTTAATTCGAGGCGCCTGAAATCAGTTTGTGATGTTCTTTCAAAAATGGCTCTGAGCACTATGGGGTTAAACGTCTGAGGTCATCAGTCGATGTTCTTTCAATACGTAACAAAGAATGCGATACATGTAAGACACGTGGAAATTGTGTTGTTACGATGAATTATTTTATTCTTGTACAAAGCATAGAGATTTGACTGAAATGTGTTGGAGTTCTTCTTTTGTGCATTGGAACCATATTGTTTAAAGTGACGGGGGGACGTAATTGTATAACAGAAAGAGTAAGTCCGTATCACAACAATTATATATTTATTAGTAATTATTTAATTAATTATTAACTGTGTAGTCTGGACTGACTCTTTCTGTTACACTGTTACATAAGATTTCTGTCGTTCTATGACATCAGACATTGTTATAGATATAATTCTCGATATATTTGTTCATATTTCATCTTCTAAATTGGCTACTTTAAATTTCATACTCACACAAATGAGTTACAGTGTGATAAATGTAATATATTAGTGGAAGTATAGCTCCGTGAGTGAGATCGGGTGGGGCAGGAAGAAAGGTCTCCAGTAAAAGCGTTTGTTTTACAGACATTTTAAATCGACAGGGCATCTTGGTGCCACATTTGTGTGTAAAGAAGTAGCCGGTAGAATGGGCAGAAGACCTCGACAATCTGATGTGATAGTGGGAGACTAAAGATGACCACATCGTGAACTACCGCCATCTTCCTCACATGGCCATAAAACCTCGTGCAGCTTCGTTCACAGTGCTGCTCGGCAATTGTTACTGAAATGATTGTGCACCTGTCTGCGTCCATGTTTCGAGTTCATCTGCTGTTGTGTGAAGGAGCCAATACATCGTCTTCCGTGATACAGAAACCTCAAACCTTCTGCCTGTAATGGAAATGTGAACGGTGTCACTACCAGTGGCGAGTGCCAACATATATTTTCGAAGGGGAAAAGAAATTTTACTGTTCACATGTGCCGTCGCCGTCCTCCGTGTTTTGTGCGCCGTGTCAACAAGTGTTAGTGTTTTTATCGTCCAGCGTTAACGGCTTCATGTTTATTGTTTTTCTGTATCTCCATTTTTTGCCCGCCGTTTTTTTGTATTATCTGTATCACCTCTATGTCATGTTATTGTTCCACTTAAGGCTGAAGAGCAGCGTAATATGCTGCTGACAACCCGCCTGTATAGGTGATTAAAATTCCAATAAAGGAAAAAAAAAGAAATTTATTCGCAACTGCGAATACGATTGGATTTCAGCGCCACAATTTATTGGTGACGTATGAAAATTTGTGCCAGACCGGGACTCGAACCCGGATTTTCTGCTTTACTCGAGTGGTCGTCTTAATCGCTTTTTTCTACAATTGGTCGGCGGGTAGAAGTCGTCTGACACCTGTTCTAGTTGATCGTTCAATATTTCACTCAGTTTCTTTTTACTACAGAGGGCAGCCAGCCCCCTGACCGAACACAAACTTCGGCTGTCTGAGCACGCTTCCATATGTCACCGTGTGTCCATATCCTGCAGTCGCCCAATTGTTGTGATTCCCGCACAGGGAGACATTAATCAATGTCGCAGCCTTTTCGCATGTAAAACTATTTTGCAGCGTCTGTGCTTTAAAGCGTGCTATGTAATGTCCTTCAGACATGTATACATATCTGAAGAAACAGACGCTGCTACGATCTACGGTTGCATTACTGCGGGTACCATTAGACTTCAGTTGCACAATTTATTGGTGACATGTGAAAACTTGCTCCGGGCCGGGACCCCAACCCGAACTTCCCGCGTTACACGAGAGGTCGCCTTAACCAGTTTTTTACGTTGTTCTCGGCATTTTCTATCGGCGAACGTCACATGACATCCCTTCAAGTCCATCGCTGAATACTTCACTCACATTTTTGTAATACAGAAGGCAGCCAGCCCTCCAACCGAAAACGCTGAGCTACTGTGCTGGCACAACTTCGGCAACTAGGCCACGCTTCTCGGACTTATATGTCACCAGTTGTTCACGTCCTGTACTCGCACTCACATGAAGAGGAAGTCCGGATTCTAGTCCCAGTCCGGCAAACATTTTCATATGTCACCAATAAACAGTGCAGCTGAAGTCTAATCGTATTCGCAATTGCTAATTCACTTCTTGTATTTCATACAACTGTATATCGTAACACTGTCACATGCGTGCATGTCTGAAGAACATTACCTATTACACCGTAAAAAAAACAGACATAGCACCATAGTGTATGTTATTCTGCTATATACATATTAATAGCTACTGCAGCAGCTTGCGTTGTTGAGTGATATAGGGTAAAAACGCCAGATGACTTATATATGTTGAGGGCAATGTGTTCAGTAACTGCTTCATCAGAGAAGTTTTACGAAATACTGCCCTTCTTGTGGCAACTCCGCATACTACACTTTTAGCGGGACAAAGTCTGGTAGCTTGTGGTGAGAACATATAAACTATCTTCGAGAACCAAGGGCTACTAACCACGCACTTTCTCCTGGCGTGTCTGAGATGTGATTGGTAGGTAAAAAATACTGACGCTTTATAGATCAGTACACAAATCGTATTTGTGAGATGCTACACAGACGTTCCGTGCTACAACGTTTAGGACCTCAGGTTGCAGAGGTGTGTGTACCACATTACATTAAATTCTCAAAGCAAAGACTGCGTGTGATTCTGTATTCTTTACTTTTCGTGTACCTTCATATACCTAATCTGGGGTATAAAATTCATTTCAAGAACATGTAGCCCACACATTAATACACAAATTTCTCTCGATTAAAAAAATATCTCTACTTACTAGAGAACTATTTGCTATTTATTAGTTTGCGACTATTTTTCAGACTTTGCATTTCGACCTTCCGCTGCGAAATGTTTAATCAAAATAAAATATTTCAGCTGCATAGGAAGACGAGATTAGTACAGAAATGTTCTTGTCTAGATAACTCCTTTGGAAAGGACACGACCCATCTCTTCAGCTTTTCCCGACTCGTGTATGTGTTTCATCGCTAATGAACCCGTAGTCGACGGGACGCGAAAGCCTATCTTCCTTCTTTTGGTTTAAATGAGCATTACTTATTATGTGAGCTTTTCATATGGGCCGCCCTCTTCTAGTATATGTTCAACCTACTCCCACACACAGTGCATTACATATCACAGGTGTCATGCTCAGATACGAACTAAAGGTAAAGCTTACATCAGACCACAGGCTGATTTTAAAAGCACAGCGGTTTATTATGCACGATCCTGTTGGATGTGGTACTCTCTTGCCTTTGAACTGGAATACTCAGCTAGTAACAGGGTAACCTAAGGTTTAACGTGGATTCCGAATCACGCAGCAAGTAGGCATTTTTGAGCAATATCGGATTGTGAGTTTGCCTTGATGCAAAACACATTTGTTTCTTATCTATTTATTCTCAAACTAGTTTAAGCAACAATATCGCCATTATCTGTGGGCTCTTCAATTCTAAAATATGCAAAAAAATAGCATAATTATAAACAATATTGTGTCTGCACTGTTTGGTTCCTGATATTGTGTTCTGTGAACAGTTTCATAATACCTTATTTACTTCACGTCACAGCATGGTTTTTGCGTTTGTTGGCCCGCATCTCGTGGTCGTGCGGTAGCGTTCTCGCTTCCCACGCCCGGGTTCCCGGGTTCGATTCCCGGCGGGGTCAGGGATTTTCTCTGCCTCGTGATGGCTGGGTGTTGTGTGCTGTCCTTAGGTTAGTTAGGTTTAAGTAGTTTTAAGTTCTAGGGGACTTATGACCACAGCAGTTGAGTCCCATAGTGCTCAGAGCCATTTGAGCCATTTTTTTGCGTTTGTTGCCGCTGTTTGCAGCATATTTGCTGTGCTTTTGTGGCCGTTTCTTCGGCATACAGCATGTCATCTGCAACTGCACGAGCGACTCTTAGTTAACAAATATGAAAAAGTGAATTTATGTACGTCAACGTATACTATTGGGATTGCTGTAGTTTTTCGGATACAGTTTTGGTGTGTATTAGGTTGCTACGTAGTTTCTCATGTACTCACGTTCATTGGACGGCTTGCACGGCGCTACTTCTCAACTAGACTCTGTGAAACTTGGCATCAGGGTCGCGAGCACACCTTTAGTTGTGCTCGTTTTCAGGAGATTTTGCGCATGTGCAACTGGGTAACGTAATTACCTTACGAGCCAGATACTTACGGATTTGATAAACAACGTGCACGGTTCACGATGCGCACAGCTGGAAGTTTAGGTCAGTGCCACCAGGCGGTAGCTCACTGCGGCAAACTACTAACCCATTTCACTCGGCATAAATCCCGCTAGATATGTCAATTCACTCACTATGTAGTAAAATAAGATCGGACGTCAGTATATGTTACAGTTATTCTGACAGGAAAACCTATTTAATGGGTTTCTGAATGAGTTACAGCATATTAAGTTTTGAATTTTATCATACAGTAATCCATTTGAGGCACTGAGAATCATAAACGCACATCACAGTCAATTGTGAGAGTGTAGCATTTATTGGTGCTTCTGAAATCTGTTGACCTTATGGTGAGTCTGGTTTATCTGTACTGCAGGCCCACATTGTGTATATGAACATTCACGAAAAGCTCTATCACTAGTTTCTCTGCTAGTCACTTAAATGTGGGTTCGACGACGGTGTGCTTTGTGCTTTAGGCCCTTAGGGATCTCAACGCCTCATTTGTATTCTAGCCATGTGACAGTGTTGGTAGACGTTACAATTACGGTTTAATAATTTCCATAAACGGCTGTTTGTGTTTGGAGTTGGTTGTTTGGTGAGTGGGGATCGGCTTTCGTGTGCAGTGTAAACGTGAACTATAATGAATATATTTTAAATGCTAACAGAAAAGAAAAGCTGTGAGGACGGTTCCTAAGTCGTGCTTGTCCAGCTCAGTCGGACGAGTCCTCCCACGGGCATGGGTGTGTGTGTTGTTCTTACCATAAGTTAGTTTAAGTTAGTTTCGGGAGGATGACTGTTCAAACCCACGTCCGGCCATCCTGATTTAGGTTTTCCGTAATTTCCCTAAATCACTACAGGCAAATGCCGGGATGGTTCCTTTGAAAAGGCAAGGCCGACTTCCCTCCCAAATCCCATGGGACTATCAGCCGTCTTGCGAAGCGAACGTGCCCGGGGCTCTGTGCGGCGCTCGGCAAGCTGGCCGTTGTTTCCTAGCGCTGGTAGTGGTGTTGCAGTGTAAACAAATCACCTCGAACGACGGTGGTGCTTTCTTATTGAAAGTCCACGATTAAATTAACGTTCCATGGCAGTACGAAAGACCTAAGGCCTACGAAGTAGAGCGTTTCCTGCATGAAGTAATGCACGTCGATCCACAGGAACTTCTCAGTATACATCTTTCGATCATCTCCAGCACAGTTTACCTGAAATTTGTCGCCGAAGCAGGGTGCGAACGGCTTATTCGCCGTCCCACCGATGGATATCGTTTCCACCAGTCGGACGGAAACGTGGGTGTAGTGACTATCGACCATGCAGGACTCGGCGTTCGGAACATACGAATCTTCGGGTTGCCGTTTCAAATGCCGGCCACACTTGTTATGAACGCGCTGCGGCCTTACGGGGAAATACTAAGTCACATGGAAGAAAAGTGGCATACGATCGAGATGTATCCTGTTCTGAATGGAGTGCGTCAGGTACGAATCGAACTGCGCAAACACATCCCATCGTACGTGAACGTTGGTTATCGATCCCTGAAGGACCGGTCTCCGAGCCCATGACAATGTAGCCTCCATCGGAACCGTCCCCGTGCTCGACAGCAGCCACCACGTCTGCACTCCAGCCGTGTGAGGAAGGATAGCACCAGAAGATCGATTCGAGTTCGGGCACGGAGATGCGGGACGTGCCCACTGTTTATCGTGATCCACAGGACGCGGACACGCGTTCCCTCAAGCAGAGATCGCCCAAGCGACGAAAGAAAAGTAGGCTGTCAGCAGGAAATGCTTCGAGACATAGTGACACGTTGCAGGAGGATGAGGAAAACCCATTGCGGCCCGGGCTGTGGATATCACTCCAACGGTTCCTGGTTCACTGCTGGCAACGTCCGCCAAGGACAAAGATAAGTTGACGATCCTCAACTCACCGACGAGCCCCCTGGCAATTTTGCGACTAAGGCACCAGATGAATGTCATGTGTCGCCTAACGTACCACACCTCCAGCTTGGTGACTGGGCGTCCGAGATGGAGGTGGAAAGAATGATATCAGACTCGCCAGCTGACGGCGGATCGTCGGACGGACATCTTGTCTCTGCCGATCAGTAATATATACGGTGCGGGTGACAGGGACGGTCGGACGGGCTTAAATGACTGCAGGATACATCATCGTACTATCCAATGACCCAGGTGTATCGGATAGGTGCAGTCAATGTCAACGGCATTAGTTCCACGATCAAAACCCAGCTGTTAAAGGACATGATTCGGGCGGTGGAAATAGATATCGTGTTTCTTCAGGAGGTATGTCCCGATCTGCGCCTGGATGTTTATGGATACGCGTCTTACTTCGACCCAACTTCCTATGGTCGTGGTGGTACGGCCATACTACTACGCGATGGCTTCAAACCATCGGATATTCAGTATTTGCCATCAGCGAGAGGCATTGCGCTCACCATCGGCGTAGTCCGCCTTGTGAATGTGTATGTCCCGTCTGGTACCGCGAAGCGTCGAGAGCGAAGGCTCTATTACTCCTCTGAGGTAACTCCATTGTTTCAAGGCGCTACAGAGCACTTCGTGGTGGGTGGGGACTTTAATAGCGTCTTAAGCCCTGAGGTTCAGATCCCTCACCATGTCCCATGTCCAGCCCTTCATGCTATGGTCAGGGAACTCGCTTTGCATGATACATGGAAACTAATCCACGGTGACCGACGCGGGTATACATACCTCACCAGTCACTCAGCCAGCAGATTGGACTGTATTTACGTCTCCCATGATCTTCTGGCAGCGACTGTCGGTGCCGAGCTGTGGCCCATTGCATTCACAGATCATCAGCCCTTCATCTGCGCCGTGACTCTGCCACGACAACAGACGAACCGTAGTAGAGGACCTTGGATTCTTAACGTCAACATTCTGCGGGAAGAGGCTTGCCGTGTTGTCGTTACTGCTACCTGGCACAAATGTGAACTACGGCGTCATAGTTATGATTCCATGACACGATGGTGGACATACTACGCCAAACCAGCTCTTCGCCGCACGCTCATGGCGTACGGACGAGACAGGGCGCTTTGGCTGCTACCGATCTCTGAGTTTTACTACACGGTCCTGCGAGAACTATCGTCGCAACTACCTTCGCCAGAGCGCCAAACGGCCGTCCAACGAACACAAGCACTGCTTCTGCAAATCACAGCTGACAGACTGGACGACACACGGGTTCACGCGAGACTGGAAGATTCTATCCAAGAGGAACGTGCTTCTCTCAATCACATTGTCAGAGAACAGAGACATCGTAAGATATGACTCATCACGGCAGTTATTTCGGCGGACGGGCGACGTGCGGAGACACACAGCGTCATCTCCTGTACCCTCAAAGATTATTACCGCACTCTCTATCTAGCAGACCAACGGCGTGACAACGAGATTCAGGACATCCTGCACAACCTGCCATGGTCGGATAGGGCGCCAGGCGACGCCATATTCTTGGAGGCCGTCACGTGGGAAGAAATGTACATGGGCCTCTCGCGGGGTGCGAGAAACAAATCCTCTGGACCTGATAGTCTTCCGCCTGGATTTTATAGCACCTTTTCTGACCTGATGGAGAAAGTTTGGCGGCAGATGTGCTGCGAAATCCTGGATCCAGACTTTCGCGTCCCCCTCGAATGTTTGGAGGGCATGATAATCTCTGTGTCAAAACCACGCGGGGGTGCAGACCGCTAGACTTCCAGCAGTTGACGTTAGTGAATGCGTATTGCAAGCTCTTCGCCCGCATTCTTCGTGCTCGCCTCCTCGCTGTTGTAAAAGATGCCATTCATACCAACCAAACATATCTGGGAGGTGGCAGTAATATACACAAGGCGTTAAGCTCTTATAGAGATGTCATGACGCTCTTGTCGGCATGCCGCTTAGAAGGCGCCCTCCTGGCAGTTGACTAGAGCACGCAGTTGACCGAGTTGAGCACCATTTCTTTCAGGCTGTCTTATAGAAGATAGGACAGTTCCCAATATCGGCAGGTGTGGTTCTCCGTCTCATCCACCGTTCACTATTGAGCACTCAGTGTGACAAGGATGCCCTCTGTCAGACTTTCTCTTCACCGTCGCTCTTGACGCCTGTGTGGCGCCTGCCCCCGGACTCCAACCGCGTGCTGATGGTCGACGCCGTAGAGCTGTTACTGCCGCAGCTCTCGCGGCAGAGTAGGGACACGATGCGATATAGCGTCAGTCCGCGTAGATTAACGGGAGACAAAACCTGAAAAACTTCCGAAAAGGCGTTCCTCGCGTAGTCGTTGTATCTCAATTACAAGTCCGTAGCGTTTCCACTTATGCGAACTCATATAATTGATGCTTTTTATTATTAATATTGTATTGTTAATTGTCCGGATTTTCAGTAGTTATTAATTCTTCTCTCGTTCGCATAGCACACACCACTGATTGCGAGGAAATATTTTAGTTAACAGTTTTTTCTTACACTGTTGTCTCGTTGCTATGGAATTGTTGTGCTGGTATGCAGCGAGATCCAGAGATACTCTTTGATTCAGTCTTTGTAAGATTGCGTCGTAATACGAAAATATTTTAAAGTTCTCAACTAACGACGTGAATATTTGCACTTCAATGAAATAGTCTTTCATGAGTAGTCGTTGATTTAGTCATTTATCAAACTATTTAATGATGTAGTCCACACCGGGCATTTAACTGGTAACGAACAGTTTATTGTTATTTTGTCACTAAATACTTATAACTCCCGCACCACACGCACACGGAATGGTTTAGTTAAGTCAATCCGATTGAGTTATAGTTTCTTGGCAATTACCACAACTAAACACTTTAGCGTAATTGTTTTATCTTCATGATGTCGTGTACTTGGGTCCTACTTAAGACAAATTGCGTGTATTCTTTTATAGAATGTTCACTTCTCCTTAAGGTCCAACTAATTTAAAGTTAAGTCCAATGTTCACTAATTCCGTTATTAGATTTCAATTAACCCGTAGTGCACGGTTAAATGAGTCTATCTGTTCCTGTCTCAGTTCATAAAATCAGTTTCTTAAGCCGTGAATCCCGTCACGCAACGAACACTTCTAAACTCGAAAACAATCTCGTCACGATTCGCAATCTCAATAATTCGGATCAGAACTGCTCTCGTACGTCTACACTGGATGAGTTCCAGCAAGCGACTTATTCTGTGGAAGAGCATTGTATGCGCATAGAATTTCTCCTTTGCACTTACAACTCTCTTCCACATAAAAGTTATCTCTGATGACTTTACTTTGGACATAACTTTTGAGATTTTAATTTCACATTTGTCACATGGATATTTGTCCATTGCTGAAATACGATGTTCCTTCTTTCTCTTTAGCTAACAAATATGCTCAGTGGTGTACAATGTAGTTGTTGACAAACCTCTTTCGTGTTAGCTCATCGGCCAAGATGTCGTAACTGCCAAGATAACTTTCCCTACTTCATGTTCTATCTTAATTGACTTTAAGGTGGTCGTTGGAGTGTTACACTTGCCCCCCGGACGAAGAAGTGAGTATTTCATTCCTACTTCGATGTTCTTACTTAGCTTGGGTCCTTATTTTGGTGGGTTTCATTCTCACACACGTATTTACAAATTGACTGTACACCACTCATAAAAATACATCGATCTTTACAAAATGAACTTAAGGTTCATAAGTTGAATAATTCATTTCATTTTGTTGAGGACTCCGCATCATCGCACTGACGCTGCGACAGCACTGGACCATGTGGGATGCGAGACATGGCCCAGTTCGAAGTCTGGTTCTTCTACTCCGAACGCTGGCGACGCTGCTACTGCATCGGATCGTATAAAGCAGCGATTACGATCCGATTGTCGCCGGTCGAAGGATGATCTCGTGGTCCGTTAGTGATGTCAGAAACAGACTGGACTACAGCTAGTACAGCCTACTGCTTGGCTGTCAGGTACATCATCGTCGTACATCTGAAACACTTATTCACTTCCTCTCGTCTCGCACATACATACAATACTAACAGGTCACTGTCCACTAACGACAGTATTTTTGTTTCTGCTTAATAATGTCACTTAATGGTTTGAATAGTATTTGTTCATTCTATAGAACCTTTTCAGTACATTATTCATGAAACGTTCACATTATTGTCACTTAACTGTTTCGTTTATGTTATTAAAATAGTCCTCACTACCTGGTACCTTCATGGTTACTGGGATCCTTTGACACAACTTGGTTCGCTTTCCCAAAATAAGTGATCTGATTTTCAGATTAATCACCTATCCATATTACTACTGATTGAAGCTTTCATTGTGCTTGTGTGTACATGTGGTGCCGTTATAATTACAAAACATGTGACTAATATTTCAAACAAACATTAAGCTTACTCTGAAATAACATACAATTAATCAACTAATATCTATATATATTAATTTTTTTTTATAGTTTGATCATTCAACAACGTAATTGACCCTATATCCATTAGGTAATTCCTCTTGATTCAATTAAAGTTTATCAATAAAACACTAATAACTACAAACTATTAATCTAATAATCTAAATAAAAAATACGAACAATCTTGGTCTTCTCTTGTTTGGCAAGTCTCTTGAGGTAAAATTCTTATTAAGTAAAATATGTCTTTAATTCAAAATGAGGGTAAACCCCTTTTACTTTTCTATGTTCTTCGTCTCTGAGAAGATAACCTCCAGCTTGAGGAATCTGAATGATTTTATAAGGTCCATTATAAAGATTACACCACTTCCTGTTCAGTCTTTTTCTCTTTGATGACTTAGGATTTCTTAGCAATACAGCATCACCTACTTTATAGGTAATGACTACTCCTAGTTTTTTATCAAATAGATTTTTACGTATCTTAGCTTTATGTCTTAATCTTAAATATGTCTTTCGTAACACTTCTTGGTGATTTATTTGTCTCTGGTTTATAGACGGTAATGTACCAAGCCAATTATCGTTACTCTGTTTATTAATTAAGATTTCATTTGGCGAATAACCAGCCGATAGGTGTGGTAGCTCGTTGTACATTGTTTCAAAACTATCTATTAGCTGCACCAATCGATGGTGTTGTTTGCCTACATACGTCCTTATAAATCTATTGAATTTTCGGAATATTCTTTCTATTGGGTTCCCCGACGGGTTGAAGCGAGAGATGAACACATGAGGCACCCCCCATGCCTTAATAGCCGCACGCCACATCTTACTTCTAAAGTAAGAGGCATTATCGGAAATTAACCTCGTCGGTTTACCTACGTTTACCAAATAGTCGTCTTGGATGTTTCTTAACATCGGACTGATGACCATAGATGTTAAGTCCCATAGTGCTCAGAGCCAGAGCCTTAACATCGGTTTGACATTAGTTCATCGTAGCGGATACAACTTAACATGTTTTGAAAACACATCATACATGGCAAAGATATACTTAAAATTACCCTTGCGTGTTGGAAAGGATCCACATGTATCGCATGATACTACACTCAGTGATTCCTTAGGTACTATGGGATGCAAAACACCTTTGATGCCATGATTAACTGGTTTCGCTCTTTGACAGATCTTACATCTTTTCAACACCTTTCGAGCTCTCTTTAACAGATTTGGATAGAAACATAATTCCTGTAACTTCATAACGCATTTCTGCGCTTCAAAATGACCCTAACGAACATGGGTAAACCATAAAATATGCTCAACATACTTATCAGGAATACAGATCCTCCATCTCTCTCTCTCTCTCACCCTTTCGGTAAAACAACACACCTTCTTTTATTCTATAGTGATTCTTAATTGTATCACCCGTGCCGGTACTTAAATTACTTATAATTTTCTTCCATCTACAATCTATTCTTTGTATCTGTTCAAGCTCTGAACACATCTCACTCACTTCCTTCGTATATGGGACAGTTTCAAGTATCATTACCTTAAAATCTACGATTCGTTCTTCTTCGATTTCACTAGACTTAGTTGTTGGTAGCCGTGACAACGCGTCTGTCACGACGTTGTCGCGACCCTTCACGTGCTTAACTGTCATGTTGTATTCTTGTAACATTAATGCCCATCGTGTAAGTCGTCCATGTAACATTCTACTAGACATAAGAAAGGTGACCGCTTTGTTGTCACAATATATGACTATTTTCCTACCATACACGAAGTATCGGAATTTCTTCAGCGCCCATATTATCGCTAATATTTCTAGTTCGGTGGTACAGTATCAACGTTCACAACTGGAGAGTGTTCTACTAGCAAAGGCAATTATTTTAATAGTATCTACATTAGTTTCGTCATCCGTCTGAAATAACGTAGCCCCAATCCCGTCTCTGATGCATCAGTCGCGATGAAAAAATCCTCTCATTCGCGGATGATGCAGCAGCGGAGCATTAACTAGAGCGCTACGTATTTCATCAAAAGCTTGACTACAAGCATCAGTCCAATGCCATGGTATATTTTTCCTCAACAATTGTAACAAGCATTCTTTATTTAACAACTGATGCGAGATAAATTTCCTGAAAAAGGACGTTAATCCTAAGAATGATTTTAGTTGCTTCCTATTGTTAGGATACGGGCAATTTTTAATTGCGTCTAACTTCTTAGGGTTTGGTACTATTCCCTGTGGTGTAACTATATGACCAATAAATTTAATTTGATTTCTGCCGAATTTTGATTTAGCCAAATTAATGGTCACTCCATACTCCAAGAATTTTACAAATACACAATTTAATAATTCAAGGTGTTCTGCCCAGGTTTCTGTGGCAATTAATAAATTATCTACATGCACCGTAACTCGTTCCAACAGATCTGGACCGAGCACCTTGTCTAGAGCTGATATAAATACACCACCGCTGGTGTTTAACCCAAACGGCATTACCTTAAATTGATAGCTTCTACCTAAATAGATAAAAGCGGTATATTTTCTTGATTCTTTAGAGATCTTTGTTTACCAACATGAACTTTTGAGGTCAAGGTCAAAAACTTCACTCCATGGAATTTTTGTATGAGTTCTTCAAGGTTTTCGGGACGAGTCCTTACTGGTTTAATTATTTTATTAATATCTCTCGCATCTAAAACTAAACGTATTTCTCCATTTGGTTTAGTTATAGCCAAAAGAAGGCTGTAGTACTCGGAATCTGAAGTTTCTGTAATACCCCAGTCTAACATCTTCTTGATTTCCTTTGTCACTGCTTCCCTTTTTGACCAAGGTACCGAGTATGTCGTCTTACCAAACGTATTATGAGGATAGGTCTCAATGTGATATTCGAAGTTCTTAATTATGCCTGGCTTCTTATTAAACACAGGCAAATGTGATCTTAACACTTCACTTAACTCTATCTGCTGTTGAATTGACAAGTATTCCGAATCCCTAACCTTTCCATCGATGCTTAACATCTCAGTGTCAACAAAATGGTTCAAATGGCTCTGAGCACTACGGGACTCAACAGCTGACGTCATCAGTTCGCTAGAACTTAGAACTACTTAAACCTAACTAACCTAAGGACATCGCACACATCCATGCCAGAGGCCGGATTCGAACCTGCGACCGTGGTGGTCGCGCGGTTCCAGACTGAAGCGCCTAGAACCGCTCGGACACTACGGCCGGCTCAGTGTCAACATCGGTCAATTTGTCACGGTCGTCACCTACGTAATGCACAATATTCCTTGGAACATAATTTACAACCAAATGTTGACAATATTTTCCTAAAATTATTCTCTTCTTTCTTAACATTATTCTTAATGGCTTGTCGTTAACAGTTAGGGTACAAACACCTTCCTTAATGTCTAGGATTGCACCATATTCACATAAAAATCCATTTCCCAGATGCACGGTGTAGTCATTTTAGACACTATCAAGAAATTACATTCCAAATTTGCTTCTTGTAGTTCTACTGCTACCCGCACTTGTTTAATTATCTTTTGCCCTTTAGCGCTAAAAGCCCCCGAAATGGTACATCCCGACACTGGTAAAGTGAGTAGCTTCTGTTGTCTACTAACCATACTTAAACAATTACTCGTCATTACGCTGACCGTTGCACCTGTGTCAATCAGAATACTTATAGGAATACTATTAATCTTAGCATCTACTACCGCCTGTAACGTAAAATCCTCTTTGGTGACTTCAGCCCTTGGTTCCTTCATTAATTCGTCTCTGATGTCAGAGCCGTTATTATAATTAAGGACATTGATTAATCGGTGAAGTTTGCCTCCCTCCTCATAACCAGCCATCCGAGGAAGGCCTAAAATGACTCTCTTTCGTTTGACCGCCCGTCAGTTGGTTCCTCGGTGGTTCGCGTATCTCAACTAAATGCACTTCATTCCCATTTTGTTGGTACACGTCATGTCCTCTTACATTCCTGTTATCAGGTAATGGTATAGGTCGATTAGCATTACATGGACTACTGGCAGTATTAGGATTATTCCAATATACATTAGTCATTTGACACGTTCCCCATCTAGATTTACTCGAAGGCACCATCGGAGCACAGTTGTTTTGTCGGCCATCGCCACAACATTGGTGGTTTGGCGATTGCCGCCCTCCATACTTTCTTTTCATGGTTACTAGATTTACTCGTTGAAAACTATTTTGTCCTTGCCCTTGGTTATTGTTTGGTGTAAAAGCACCTTTAGGAAGATTATAATTTCCATTCCAATTTTGATTTTATTTTTGCCTACGATCGTTTGGTTCATTACCGTTTTTGAACTTGTGGTCACAGTTATTAAAACTATTATTATTATTAGACCTATTTTGGTTCCAGTGGTTGTTATTACCATTATTCCCACTATTATAATTACTATGGTTGTTGTGCCATTGTCTGGCGTCTTCCATTAACATATCTATCGAGTCAATTACTGTTAAGAACTGTTCTACGTCATAATCCGGTGCATGAATAAGTTTTTCCCTTATATTGAAAGGCAGCCTGCTCTTCAATATACGAATTACCTCTCTACTTGAAATAGGTTCTGTCCAGTACCTAGTTTTATTTATGTAGCGTTCAAAATAATGCATTAATGTTTCTTTTCTAGGGTTATAAAATTCAGGTTGGTAAACTTCTTTGCGTAAACGTTCTTGACGACTCAAGGACCAATATTTCGCCAAGAAAAGCCTTTCAAATTCTGAACACGTGTTACACGTTTCGCTAATTTCCGCGGCCCATAGTGCAGCTTCTCCTGTTATCTTAGACACGATAAATTGGATCTTATCAAATTCGGACCAGCTGCGCGGAAATATTCTCTTAAATGAATTTATGAACACTTTAGGATTAATTTTATTTTTATCACTAGAGAATGTAGGAAATTGCCTACTCTTTAATATGCTGTGTTCCACCTTTAAAGAAGAAACACAACTACGTTGGACATACAGGTCATCCTCTACCTCCCAATGTGAGTTTAATTCCCACGGATCACTAGTAAAGGTGTTAGACTGCGTATACGGACGCTTTGTCTCGCAGTTGGATTTCCTTTGACTACCTATATGTTCATTTTCTGGTTTTGCGTCATTATAAAATTGTCGCTCTAATACTGGAGCGAGCTGTACATGACAATCACGACCAACTTGATTTTTAATTTGATTAAATTCATCAATAAACTTATATGTTAATTTTTCAAATTATTTACCTTGACCGATTAAATAATTATCGATCCTTTTAACCGTCTTTTGTTCAATTTCATTCAGTTGGTCCGCGATATTACTCTAATTATCTGTTAATGAATTAACCCTTATGGATACCACATCGCACTGTTCCGAGAGATGACTCAGATTTTCATGCAATTTATCGATACAATCGATAATTTTAACATCCTGTTTTTCTTGTTTGGTTAACCTGGATTCAACGTCTTCAAATTTGTTATCTACTTTAACTTTTTGATCGTCAAATCTATCGTCAACATCCTCCACCCGACTCTCTACTTCTAAAATTTTACTATTTACGGTTACCTGTAATATTGCCTGTTGTTCGGCTAATTCGAAAAATTTACCATTAAACGATGCTTGCTGTACTGAGAATTTAATAGCTTGCTGTTCGAGTACTTCAGAAAATTTATTATTGAAAAATGCCTGCTGTTATGAAAATTGCTCACTCATCATATTTAATTTTGATTACATAGTACTAAGTATGTCTACACCTCCAGAGATGTTCGGTGCGACATTCATTCTACATTCTCGATAGGTACCTTCTCTAACATCAGAATTACTGTCTGGTAATTCTACGGCTTTATCCCTTGTTCTAATCCCCGATACACTTGGTATCGCTTCCTTCTCTTGTTCAGTAAACGTGTCACCTCCTACATTGACAATATTCCTATTACTTTCTTCCTGTTCTGGCCAATCACTAATCTCCTCTTCTTATTCAAATGGCTCTGAGCACTATGCGACTTTACTTCTGAGGTCATCAATCGCCTAGAACTTAGAACTAATTAAACCTAACTAACCTAAGGACATCACACACATCCATGCCCGAGGCAGGATTCGAACCTGCGACCGTAGCGGTCACGCGGTTCCAGACTGAAGCGCCTTTAACCGCACGGCCACACCGGCCGGCCCTCTTCTGATTCAGGATTTCTCTTATCTACATCACTACGCAGTTTTAAACTTCTTTTAGGCATCATGATAACTACAGAACACAACCACAATGAAATCTCAATTAGCACTACAGTACAAAATCTATTCTAACATACTCAAATGATCACTTATTTTGTGGATTGCTTACTTTTCTCTGTCGTGATGAATTGTCGTGGCGTGGGTGTGGTCACTGTTGACTGTTGTTCTGCTTGTAGCTCACTCGATGTCGTGGAGCGTTGTCTGCGTTGTGGAGGAGTCAGCCCCACACATCGTCTCTGCAGTTGTCGTTGAGAAGAAACGTCGGACGGTGTGATGTCCGGCGTCGTTAAGTCCAGTTAAGTCCTGTAAACAAACAATGTGTAGTTGTTGCTCACAACTAGCACTTCGTCCTTGCAACGATCCGTCTAGCTTCGTCTTCTCGTTGAGGCGTCGATAACTTTCCCTACTTCATGTTCTTTCTTAATTGACGTTAAGGTGGTCGTTGGGGCGTTACACGCCTCACTTCATTGTTTAAGACAGCGTTTGGAGGGCATTCGCCTCCACAATGTGCATTTTAAATGTTGTGCCTATGCGGACGATATGGTTTTCTTGGCAAGGTCGGCAGGACATACATGTACAGTGATCGCGTGGCTTCAGCGATACGGCGAGGTGGCTGGGAGCCGTATCAGCCTGCGAAAGCCGCGATGTCGGGAGAGGATTGAATATCAGTACACCCATTACCAAGGTCCCGGCGTTGAAATGTATTGGAGTGACCTCCCATGGGAACGTGCAGCGTACAGCAGCAGATACTTATAGCGGGCTACTTGATGTGATCCGTAAGCAAGTTCGTCTCCATAACTTTCGAACACTTGACTTGATCATGCAGGTAAAAAATGCTTCAAATGGCTCTGAGCACTATGCGACTTAAATTCTGAGGTCATCAGTCGCCTAGAACTTAGAACTAATTAAACCTAACTAACCTAAGGACATCACACACATCCATGCCCGAGGCGGGATTCGAACCTGCGACCGTAGCGGTCGCTCGGCTCCAGACTGTAGCGCCTAGAACCGCACGGACACTACGGCCGGCCTCATGCAGGTACATTTTTCAACGTCCACCTCGTTCCGAAACTTAATCATTGCTCACGTTTTCCCAATGGCCGCTACGGTAGCTGCCAAGTTTCAGGAAGCCTTAGGTAGTGTGAGGTGTTCAAGAACCGTTACGAGCCGCTAGCGTTGCCCACACATGATAAACGTACACAACAGGGCGCGCGATGCATTGCCTACGTACATCGGACAAGGACACCCTCGCTGGATTCAGGAGGTGGTGCCTCAGTCCCTCCGGCCGCCGATTCCTGTTGGACATATCACGCCAGCACTGCGTCACATTCGCACCTTTCTGGTCGACATGAGTTATCTGTAGGATGTCTTACCGACCACGCGGGATCCTAGAACCAAGGACTTCTACCGCTACTTTCAACGGACACTGACTGCCAATGTGATTGAACGTCGACATCCGGCGGTTAGCTGGAGGCGAGTGTGGGGTAACATACACTCGCCTTTGCTTCCCACCTGGGTCAGGGCGCTGTGGTATGTGATAATGACTGAAAAATTCCCCACCCGACAACGTTTATATATTATATATCTTGCCAAGGATCCTCTCTGCCCTAGATGTGGCGCTTTCGACACCGACACCCACCGTTTCGTTTGTGGTACAGCTGCCGACTGCTGGCTCCTCACACGGCGCATGTTGACATTGTTGCTGCGACGGACGCCTCAGTCCATAGAGCCCACCGAACTGATCCATCCCGACGTCACTACCCTGCTACTCGTCGTAACGCCACGGTGTGGGTTAAGGGTGTCAGTGCCATACTTTTTTAGTGAGAGCGTTGCAGGGTTGTTAGATTTGTGGCATTATTGAACGAGCAACTACACAGTTTAACGGCGCAAAGCGTCATATGCTTCGTTCCTTGTGAATTACCTGGGGTCGTTGTCTACGCCCCCTCCAGACCATTGGGGTGTACCGGGTGTGAGAAGAGATTGAGATATAGCACTTGATGGACTAATGAGAGCCATCAATGGTGATTATAGGGTGTTTCACCCTCGCTGAACGAGAAGACGACCTGGACATCCCACCGTCTGACTGCTGTGGACACTCCGGAAAGAAGTTAAAAATATATAAACGAATTATAAATAAAAACATAACAACAAAAAATAGAAAACAAAAAAGTCGGTAGAGCACTTACCCGCGAAAGACATAGGGCCCGAGTCCAAGTCTAGGTCAGGCACACAGTTTTAATCTGCCAGGAAGTTTCATATCAACGCACACTCCACTGCAGAGTGAAAATCTCATTACAGGAACCGAGACCATATCCATTGATTGAGAGAGTGACGAAATCAAATAAGCGTTACTACGTAACATAGATGCTGCAATCTGAAAGATGCGGCACTTAAGGGAATTGTTCAAATAGCATAACTTGTTGTCTGGGTGCAACGTAAGAATATCTGATTTTCAGCCCGAAAGTAAATTCGTGGACTAATGCATCTGTTATAGACCTTGTGCATTTGCCTGAAAAAATGGAAAAGCATGAAAACTCCCACTTCCACAACATTGCGAAACGGAGAGTTGCAAAAGCTTGCACATTATATCGCTCTTGCCCTCAAGTTTACTAAATTATGTGCAAATCGACAAAATTCCAAAAAAAATTCTTTCTTTTGTCAGAAAAGTTATGCGTATTATTATTATTATTATTATTGGCAGTGGCTGCAATTGTATAACCTTGTTGATAAACGTAACTGTGATGCAGCAGATGCTATTAATATCACATTCTCAAATTTATTTGAAATTGTGAACACCCAGAACGTTTGAAACTTCCTGGCAGATTAAAACTGTGTGCCGGACCGAGACACGAACTCGGGACATTTGCCTTTCGCGGGCAAGTGCTCTACCAACTGTGAGGACGTGGCCTGAGTCGTGCTTGGGTAGCTCAGTTGGTAAAGCACTTGCCCGCGAAAGGCAAAGGTACCGAGTTCAAGTCTCGGTCCGGCACACAGTTTTTAATCTGCCAGGACGTTTCATATCAGCGCACACTCCGCTGAAGAGTGAAAATCTCATTCTGGACCTAGAACGTTTACTCACGAGCCGCCACTGATATCAGTTTCGATATTAGTGAAGTTATGGTTTTTATTCATTAGGTGTTCTTCCAAAGTGGAATGTATGCTGTTATTCTTCAGAGTTCTCATGTTCTCTGTGTACCTTGTTCGGAAGTTTCTGCTTGTTTTCCTATGTTTTGGGCCTGACAAGCGTTACTCGTACATGGGAGTCGGTATATTCCAGCACTGCTGCATTTGTCTGAGGTTCTGTTCTCTGATGTTGGCCTTTGTTGAACTGTGTTGTTTGTTCTGAATATTACTGGGATCCCTTGCCTTTTCAATATGTTTTTTAATTATAGGTGCAATGTGACATCACACTTTCCACTTTTGCAGAACACCTGCTGAATAAAAACTACAACCCCACTGATATAGAAACTTATCTACACATTAGGAAACACAGCAACAGTGTATATCGAAAACTAGCAGAAGAAGAAAATTGTTACATACAAAAGGCGATTGTGCAACGGAAAACTGTAAAACACGAAAACATAATACTTTGCAACAACGCACTCTTTATCGATGTAAGAAAACTCTCTCTCTCTCTCTCTCTCTCTCTCTCTCTCACTCTCTCACTCTCACTCACACTCACACACACACACACACACACACACACACGCACACACACGACGGTCTGCCTTCGGCAGTGACACAGTGCGGACCGTGTTGCCTGCCGGCCGCGTTGTGGTGCGCGCGCCTGTTTGTTTACGCCGGAGCAGCTTCGCGTGTGCGGTGTTGTGAGTCTAGAACGAGATGGCACACTCGTACAGGAAAACTACTTTGAAGTTCTGTTTTGCGAACGACTGTACACGACCAAAGGCACACGAGATTGAACGTTTCTTAAGAGAAGAGGTAAAAATCGATCCACAGGAAATCGTGGGAATCAATTTATCGATCGTTTCAAGCGTCGTCTATGTCAAGCTTGTTGACGAGGCTGCTTGCGAAAGACTTCTACAACGATCACCGAACGGGAATGTTGGTGCGGTTACGGTCGATCACGCGGGAATGGGGATCCACACTATACGAGTCTTCGAACATCCGTTTGAGATCCCGTCTGAAATTGTTACCGACGCCCTTCGACCATACGGTACAGTTCTATCCCATGTGGCCGAAAAATGGACGAGTTTTACCACGTACCCCGTTTTAAATGAGGTGTGACAAATACGGATAGAACTGCGAAAGCACGTCCCCTCTTATTTGTACATAGGAGGTTGTCGAGCGATTATAATCTATGATGGGCAACCTCACACTTGCTCGGGGTGCGGGAAAGAAGGTCACGTCCGCTCGTAATGCCTCCAGCGACGTTTAGTGCAAACAATCCGGGATGACTTTCAGGCGCCACAACAGATGACTGTCTTACCGTTGACCTTTGTGGAAGCCCTGAGAGGCGACGTGAGGGAGATTTCCGATGGACACCAGCAGCTGCCCCCTATACAGAACATGGACACCAACGTACTGGAACTCCGACCACCGGTTCCACCACAGTAGACACAGGACACCACACAAGAGACGCAGCTGACGGCCGCTCCAGGCTCATCCGTGGTGGCTGCCAGTGCTTCCACCGAGAGCGTGATAGGCCAGGCCCAAGACGGAGGATACGCAACCCAAACAGCCGATGCGGAAGCAAGGCAAAGGAAACAGCGTTCGGCGAAGAGAAGAAAGAAGCGTCGACTGACTTCTGCTGACGATAACCATAGTCCCGAGGGGACAGTGGACGGCAACGACAGTATCGACCTGAGACCAGTGGATTCAATAGATACCGAGATGACGATGCAGGAATTGCACAGCGACGATAGCTTGAACTCTCCTTATGGTGACCGGACGGCAGAAGTGGAGATGACAATTGGCCAACATCAGAGCGGTGACAACGTTGCCTCCCATCCTTCGGCCAGTCCCGGAAATATGCTGGGGGACTGGGCACAAGAAATGGACCAACAGGAACAGAATGAAAATACGAACGCGACGATTGAGGATAGTCCTGGCCAGAGGCCGGGAGGGGTCGGGAAATGTTGAACAACTTAGTGTGGTGCGGAGCGCCGGGGGTGCAGATAGACGCTTAATGACACCGCCCTACAACTGATGAACACACGCCAGGCGTACCGCATTGCAACGATAAACACTAATGGCATTCGGACACCGCTTAAAATTCAAATGCTGAAAGATATGTTACGCGCTGCGGACGTGGATATTGTACTCCTACGAGAAGTGCGTTTCACATCGCCGCCAGAGTTCTACGGCTACGAGGCACATTATTCAGTGCACGATGAAAGTGGATCCAGTGTGGCGATTCTCACCAGGGAAGGAATAGGACTGGAGGACGTCATGTCTCTCCCTTCGGCACGTAGCATAGCGATCACTGTCGACGGCGTTCGTTTCATCAATTTATACGCGCCATCTGGCTCCACAAAACGAAGAGAAAGGGCGTCCTTTTACACCGAAGAGATAGCACCGTTGTTCGCTGGACGCTATGATAACTATATAGTGGGCGGCGACTTTAATTGTGTCGTCGACAAAAAGGACCAAGTATCTCATTATTTGCCATGCATGGAACTGCGTGCGTTGATTACCGAAATGGCGCTTCCGGATACCTGGGAACTTCAGCATGGTGACAGACCGGGTTATACGTTTGTAACGGGACACTCGTCGAGTAGACTTGATAGAGTATATGTGACAAGAGCTCTACGGACGGCGATACTGGATGCCGAAATCTGGCCAGCGGCTTTTACGGATCATATGGCGTACGTCTGTACGATTTCACTAACGCGTCAGAAGATATGGCGGAGTAAGGGTCACTGGAAAATGAATTGTGCACTTTTACGTGACACTGCATGTCGCCGGTCGATAGAGGCGGCCTGGGAGACCTGCGTTCGCCGCCAACGAGCATACACCGCGGTTCTCCAGTGGTGGATCAAATGCGCAAAACCAACGTTACGGAGAACGTTGATACGATACGGGCAGGACAAATCGCAGTGGAACCGCACGACGGCTGATTTATATTTTACAGCCCTGAGGGAGCTGATGACCCAACAACCATCGCCGGAAAGGCATACGGCCATGCGCAGGATAAAAGCCAAGTTATTACAGCTGACGAGACTAAGAATGGAAGGTATAATGGTCCGGGCGAGATTGGCGGACACAGTTGCTGCCGAAACCCCCTCCATGCACCACGTAGTACGTGAACGCCAACAACGACGCAGGACATTGATCAGGGAACTAATCTCTGAAACTGGCCAGCGAGTTGTGAACCAGCGTGATATTGCGCATTTTCTCTGCCCCGTGATGATTGGGTGTTGTGTGATGTCCTTAGGTTAGTTAGGTTTAAGTAGTTCTAAGTTCTAGGGAACTGATGACCATAGATGTCAAGTCCCATAGTGCTCAGAGCCATTTGAACCATTTTGATATTGCACATGTGTTTACTGACTATTTCCGCCAGTTATATGGACCTGTACAAGTGAACCACGAGACACTACATGATGTCATCTCGTAAATTCCAGATAGAGGACCACCACTGGATGAAGAGACTTTCATCACAGCGCTAACAGAGGACGAGTTGACAGATGCAATTGCCAGGGGGGCTCCGAACAAGTCCCCAGGACAGGACGGCTTCCCAATTGAATTTTACCGCACCTTTGCATACCTCATGGGACGGATCTGGATTCAGATGTGCAACGAACTCCTGTTACTGCAGACTGAGATACCTGCCGAATTCACGGCGGGTATCATCATCCCAATACCCAAACCACGCGGTGGCAGAAGGCCAGGAGATTATAGACCACTCACTCTCTTGAACTGCGACTATATGATTTTCGCGCGCATCCTTGCGGCTCGCCTGCGGTCTTCAATTTGTGATGGACTCCTCATAGATCAAACTTGCCTCGGCGATAAGAGTAACGTACATACGGCGCTCGGTGACTACCGAGATATCATCGCATTAGCAGCGGCATGCCGAGTGCGTGGGGCACTCGTCGCTATTGACTTCGATCATGCGTTCGACAGAGTGGATCATACCTTTTTGCATGCGGTGATGGGCAGATTGGGAATCCCACAGGCCTTCATTCTAGTGATCTTGCGACTGTTACACGGCGTGCGATCAAAGGTCTCGGTGAATGGGCGGGGCACTGACTACATTGTTATTTCAATGTCAGTTCGTCAAGGTTGCCGCCTTTCGATATTTTTGTATGCAATGGCTTTGGAACCCTGTCTATATGGTCTCCGAAGACGGTTGAAGGGAGTGCCGTTGCCACAACTGACCTTTCAGTGCCGCGCTTATGCTGACGATGTGATGCTGGTGGCAAGGACAGGCGACGAAGTACGTACGGCGTTGGCATGGATACAGCGATACGGGATGGCGGCAGGAAGCGTGCTTAATCTACAGAAATCACGCTGCATGAATGTCGGTCGAGGATTACAACCGGGGGAGGAAGGCCCGCTCATGTTAGTTAAGACCATAAAATGTCTAGGTGTTACGTTCCACACGGATGTGCAGCGGACAGCAGCGGATAACTACTGACGCACATTGAAGCTTATGCGGACAATGGTGCTGTTACAGAAATTAAGAGCGTTGGATATGATTCAGAGGGTGACCTGTGTTAACGTATACCTAGCACCGAGACTCACTCACGTAGCGCATGTCCTGCCTTTAACGCGCACAATGGCATCAAGGATACAAGCAACTTTCGGAACCTACGTGAGTGTGGGACACCTGTTTAAGATCCAATGCACAACGCATACGCTACCACCTGGATAGGGCGGACTTGGTCTAGTGAACGTATATGAAAACGCACAGGCGTTATTCGTCAGTACGATTTTCCGACAGTGGCGCGGTCAATTTCGCAATATCTCGGGTGCGTTGGCCGATGTACTAGCGCCCACTTCAATGCTGCCCACAATCAATGTGGGCCATATTTCACCGAAGCTGTCACATTTCAAGTCTTTTTTTTTTTTTTTTTTTTTTTGGAGCTTAGCTATGTCAGAGATTCCTTCCCAACAACACGACTACCGACGACGCGAGATGTATACCAACTCTTACTGCGCCGCTGCCCCAGGAATAACCTGGAAAAGAAGTACCCAGACAAGAACTGGCGACAGATATGGCGCGTTATACGGAACGTTTACCTCCCAACGTTGGTACGCTCAACAAGGCATGTGGTGGTAAATAGGAAGTTCGCAACGAATCAACGGCGGCACGCGATTCATTTGGCAGACACTCCACTATGTTGAGGCTGCGCAACAGTGGACACTGATACACATCGTTTAGCATGTAGTGGGACGGCTCCAGTGAGGCACTTGGCACAACAGATATTGGCGTTCCTGTTACGCTCCGCCCCTAACACAATTTCATCAGACACACCTTTTTCCCCCAAGAATCTTATATTCCGATCCAAAAAACCAATGCAGTGACATGGATACGGGGAATGGTGGTGGGCTACGTGTTTAACGAATCGGAAAAGGACAAAATTTATTTTTGGCATTTTCTCGTGGATGGACACACGAAGCTGCAACGGCATAAGAAATATGGGCAAGACTTCGCTAATTACTTGCGACTTACATTTACCGACCCGCCGGCCAGATGGAGTGTGACGAGTGAGAGATGAGATAGACGAAGAAGCCGAGATAGACATCGATCACACTTACGGACCCTTAGTTAATTTCGAGAAGACGACCCAGTCTTACACCAACGTCCGGAGAACGAGTCGATAGATGGCTCTCTTGCTCTATCGAACGTCGGGTGGTGAGCAGGTGTCGCCCCCGACAGGAATTTCATTTCATTGCTACAGGAGCATGTTTCTTTTGTATTTGTACTATCCGCAATGTCTTCATGTCTTTCATTCGGGCATTTTCAGTTTTATTCATTTCCTTAATTAATTAATTTTCTAATTAACCACAATTTGTCAACATATGGACATTGTAGACACTATTTATGCGTTAGTACAACAAAATGTATGTCAGCAAAGGTGGTTTAAGCCTTTAAAAAAATTAAAAAAAGATGGATAGAGAAAAAAAAGTGGCCAGCGCGGCGGAATGTCACGCTAAGGGGCCCGGGTTCGATTCCTGACTGGGGCAGGAGATTTTTCTCCACTATTCTAAAAAAAAAAAAAATAAAAAAATAAAGAAAATAAAAAAAATGGTAGAGCACTTGCCCGCGAAAGGCAAAGGTCCCGAGTTCAAGTCTCGGTCCGGCACACAGTTTTTAATCTGCCAGGACGTTTCATATCAGCGCACACTCCGCTGAAGAGTGAAAATCTCATTCTGGACCTAGAACGTTTACTCACGAGCCGCCACTGATATCAGTTTCGATATTAGTGGGGTTATGGTTTTTATTCATTAGGTGTTCTTCCAAAGTGGAATGTATGCTGTTATTCTTCAGAGTTCTCATGTTCTCTGTGTACCTTGTTCGGAAGTTTCTGCTTGTTTTCCTATGTTTTGGGCCTGACAAGCGTTACTCGTACATGGAAGTCGGTATATTCCAGCACTGCTGAATTTGTCTGAGGTTCTGTTCTCTGATGTTGGTCTTTGTTGAACTGTGTTGTTTGTTCTGAATATTACGGGGATCCCTTGCCTTTTCAATATGTTTTTTAATTATAGGTGCAATGTGACATCACACTTTCCACTTCTGCAGAACACCTACTGTATAAAAACCACAACCCCACTGATATAGAAACTTATCTACACATTAGGAAACACAGCAACAGTGCATATCGAAAACCAGCAGAATAAGAAAATTGTTACATACAAAAGGCGATATTGCAACGGAAAACTGTAAAACACGAAAACATAATACTTTGCAACAACGCACTCTTTATCGCTGTAAGAAAACTCTCTCTCTCTCTCTCTCTCTCTCACACACACACACACACACACACACACAAACACACACACAAAACTACTCCGCCATCACTCACAGAGACATAGATAATGTACAAAAGTCATCAGAACTTGCGCAAAAATTTTCAAAACCTTTCCCCACTATTCGACACGGAGGAGGAGGTGGACATTAGTGTTTAACGTCCCGTCGACAACGAGGTCGTTAGAGAAGGAGCACAACACGGTTTAGGTAAGGAAAGCGGCCGTGCTCTTTCAAAAGAATTAGCCCTGCATCTACCTTCAGCGATTTAGGAGGATCACGGAAAACCTGAATTACGATGGACGGATACGGGTTTGAACCGCTGTCCTACCGAATGCGAGTCTAGTGTGCTTACTGTTGCGCAACCCCTCTTAGGTAATGCGACACTTTCTCGCGACACGTGCACAGCCAGATGGCGCAATGTTTCGGATTAAGTACATGTTGCAAAATTTTTATTTTTCTGTGTTCAAAAGCAGCTGCAAGACGTCCTTCAAATGTGAGCACATGACAAACAACGTAGCAGCGTAGTACTCACCAAAGCTGTATCCACAAGGCTGGCGCAATCCCAATAGTATAACGCTGACATACATCAGTTCACTTTTTCGTATTTATTTACAGTCACTCATACAGTTGCAAATGACATGCTATGTGCCAAAGAAAGGGAACAAGAACACAAAAAATATGCCAGAAAGAGGGGCAACAAACATAAAAACCACGCTGTGACGTAAAGCAAATAAGGTATTATGAATCTGTTCACAGAATACAATATCAGGACCCAAACAGTACACATGTATTAACCTTTTACAATGTTTATAAGAATACTATTTTTTGCATGTTTTAGAATTAAAGAATCCACTGATGGTGGCGATATTGTTGCAGAAACTAGATTGGGAATATATAATTAAAAAACAAAAGTGCTTTGCATCAAGGCGGACCTAAAATCCCATGTTGTTGTTTTTGTACAAACACAGATCAATGGAAGAGTTTCAAGATAAAATGACTGAGGCATTTTTCACAGTAACAAACACTGCCAGAGTTCAAAGAGGTGGTAAGTGCTAGGAAAAAACCGTATTGCTGAGCAGGACTCGAACGCCAAATGTTTGGATTTGCAATCTGGCACGTAACGACTGAGCCACCGAGAAGAAAGTAATATTTGTACCCGGAAATGTGTATGATGTAAAACAAACTGTGTGAAACCCGAGGTGAGTGAGTTTGCTTAGTTTGAGTGCTGTGCAGAGAGATTTGTAGAGGGGAAAACTGAAGCCCACTGACAAGCACCTGCATGTTCTGGAACCGGCATTGTGAAACTACAGATATCAAAATATCTGAATAAGAAAACGATGTAAGCAGCATGCAGCCAGTACGTGTACCAATCTCATAAGAGAACGTCAAATTGTGATCCACTTTTATGTACTACACTTTCTTTCGTTACTGACGTAAGAAACATCCTCACGTCTAACACGATGCTCATTGGTATCTGAATGAAACCGGCAACAGAGTTAAAACTATTTGATTGTCTCTATCTCTCTCTTCTCTCTCTTTCTCTACATCTACCTCTCCACTTTTGCGTCTCAACTGGATGATGCTTCAGAACTTCAGTGATAAACAAAATATAGACATCACTCCTTTTGTAAAACTTTAACATATACATTATCTACGTACAAGGTGAGAATTCGAACACATTCCAGTCTTTTTGCATATTTTGCACAAGAAGATTGCACTTCATCGTAACAGTACAGTCCTCAGGCCTACTGCATGTATAAATCTGCTTGGTAATACGTAAAAAAATTTACGTATTGAATTAATAAAAGTTTGCCAACGGCCTTGCCGTAGTGGTAACATCCGTTCCCGTCACATTACCGAAGTTAAGCGTTGTCGGATTTCTCTAACACTTGCATGGGTCTCCATTCGGGCCTGCCGAGCGCTGTTGGTAAGTGGGGTGCACTCAGCGCTTGTGAGGACAATTGAGGAGCTACACCATTGAGAAGTAAAAACTGACAACGGCCGGGAGAGGGGTGTGCTGACCGCATGTCCCTCCTCTTCACATCCAGTGACGCCTGTTCGCTGAGGATGACACGGCGGTCGGTCGGACGGAGAGTTTAGTCAATAAATGTTTAGAGGGTGTGGTAGTATGCAGTATTAGATGCCGTAAGTAAGAAAATAACAGATGGAATGTACAACGAGAGTACTGGTGAAACAACAGGTTTGGGAGAGCTGTTAAATACCATATTAAGAAACGTTGTAATGTGTTAACATCAAGGATTATAAAGAAAAGTATCATCACTGAGGATGAATTCACGCCACGTAGTCTGTAAAGTACTTTAAATATAGGGTCTTTAGTTGTTTGTTTGTACCATGTATAAAAACACTGCAACGCATTACAGTCACGTAGAACTGACACAGACATACATCACGTTACAATTTCTGATTGATTGAAGTTTTGTGTCGAACATGCAGTGTTCTTTTTTCTTCGTGCGGCATTGTATGAGTCGTTGGTAATTCAGGAAGGAGAAATTTCGGGGCAGAGTAAGTTCTTGCACCCTGTCACCTGAGTAGCAGACGTCGCCGAATCGTGAAAGCGGACAGTGACAGATGTAGAACCGGGTCCCTGTGTGTCGCTAACAAGCGAGCAGGAGCTGCAGGCGCCTTCCGAGGCGCGACTACGAGGGGAGTGTCGTCCTCTGTCGTCGTCACATTTTTTACTCCATTGCCAGATTTCTCTCTCGACTGGTTCCCCTTAGCCGACTACCCTCGCATCGCAACGTCTCCTACGTGCAGTAGCGTTGCCTCCGGGAAGCGTTTTCTCATGCAGACGTTACCGTTACTTATCTGTATAGCTTTGCTATTTGTTTAATCATGCGCTTTGAACTCAGAGTTGATAATGGTCCGCCACTTCTCCAGCAGCCGAATATTTATGTATCTTTAAACTGACTGTTTAGGAGGTCTGTTGGTGAACATTCGTTTGAAGGTTTTCAAGACGTGAATGAGTATCTGCAACATAATTCCAACTGTGTGGACTTGGCTGTGACTAATGGACTTCTGAGATGTTAACGTATTGCGTAAAAAGTGAGTTCTCTAAACAAGATTTCGGATCTCTTTAAACTGTTTATACATAACTAGCCCATAACCTATAGCACTTTAAACAAAATTGTGTAAGGCACGCTTGAGGTTTCTTGGTCCATAGTAAGGCATTTCCAGTATGTTGTAAGAAACAATTTACCAGTTCATTATTTCTTCCTAGCATCTGTAGTGTAAAACCATAAATAGAAACACTACCAGGAATTAGTATCAAGGAAATCACGTTACATTAACCGTTGACTGTTCGACACTGCAGCCTTGAAGCAATGTTCACAACTAATGACTGCCATGACAATGACAGACAGAAAAGCAATTTGTCCACGTATGTTATATGTTAATAACATCGCATGAGACTGGAGTGTATCTTCAGTGGCTGTGTGAATCATGACCAGAATGTGATTGCGGACCTTGACTGGAGTTTCTTAAATTCTATACGTTACGTGTAAAATGTAAAAAAAGTCAGTCTGTGTCATATGTGATGATTATTTAGGCTACCGAAAATGATTACAGCAACCAAATCATCAACCGACCTCAGCATCCAGTTGTTCTTTAATTGTAACAAAATTAGCTCAACAGAAAAATAATGGAGAACATTAAAAAGTAACTAATGAAATGAAGTGATCGTATGGCATTGATGGCTAGGAGTCCCCACCTGGGAAAGTTGGGATCCGAGTTGCCGGTCCTTTCAGTTGACACACTGGACGACTTGCGAGTCGATGATTGATGAAATGATGATGAGGACAACATAATATCCAGTGGCCGAGCGGAGAAAAATCTCCAACCAGGCTGGGAATCAAACCCGCGCCCGCTGCATGGCAGTCAAACGCGCAGACCAATTTTTTTTCGAATCAGCAAAGGAGGCAGGAGTCTTTGGAATAAACACGATTGGCTGTTTGGTGCCCTCAGCAGTTTTGTGCGACGACATGGCGTCGACATCTGTAACCAAGATCAAGCGTTTACCTGGCGAGAAGGTAGCTTGACAGGGGGCTGATTTTTAGCATATTTTTAAAATGTATAGATTTTTTCATATTTCACGCCCTTTCTCTATTATTTATGTAAGGGATGCGAAATGAGCTATCGCCATTCGCAGCCCTTGATCCACACACTTAACACAGATAATTTTCACCAAATACACACTAAAATAAACAAAACAAGAAAAGAAATAATGAGAACAGATCTACAGATCACCTACGCCTGAGGTACTGGCAGGATTTCCCCATTACATCCAATGCTAGGGTGCTATTCCAATACCGTATGACCGCAGCTATAGAAACGATCTAAGAAGGGGAAAATAAGCTGCAGGTATGAACTGAAGTTTGTGCTAGGGAGTGCATTGACTATGGAAATCTGTTCAGTTAGAGAAGCTATAATGATGTGGTAATGTAATGGCTAGCATACCTTCCTTGGAATTAATTAGACTCAGTTTGAGTCCCAGCCATAGCACAAATTTTAATTCATTTCTTCAGCTTCCATCATTATCGTAGTGTATGAGCTTATAGTTAACGATGGTACCTGTATAACCATATGAAGAATGTTGTGGCGAGAATTTTTTAGACACATAGTTAATTTTTCCCTCGTAAATTGGACATATCCCACTCAACAGAAACGAAGAGCAGTCCCACTCGTCATTAGGAAGGAAAACCCACAGGTGCCTTGTGATCATGGATGGGCAAGTCAGAATTTTACCCACAGTGTTCATAGTCCAGGGATATAATAAAAACAATAAATTGACTGAATAATTAATTTCACTCAGTTTTGTCTGACAACTATCTGTTTCCATAAACACAGTAGTACTTGCACGGACCTAATTAAGCCAACGGGTGACTTGAGATATGCTATAAGCAATCGGTTTGCCGTGATGCTGACATTACTATACCTCACCAGAGTACTGGAACAAGGTTCTTATGGACCCACTCTGACATCATCCAAGATGGCAACTGTGACGTCAGCAGATGACGCGAGTACCATTATCCCAGATGGCGGCTGTGACGTCAGCTGATGACGTAAGTACTGTTATACAAAGTGGCAGCCGTGCCATCAGCTAATGACTCTAGTACCGTTATCCAAGAAGGCGGCCTTTAGCGGGAAAGTGCCACACCCCCCTGGCAGGAAGTTAGAATTTTGGCTGTAAATTGAATTATGTGCTTCTACAGATCCCTCTTCCCGACTTTTTGCATGATGGTGCGTCATCCTCTTGGAAAATGGACTGGAATTTCGAATTTTGGAGGTAATTTTTGAATTTTTTTTTCCCACTCACACGACCAGAATTGGTGGCACACGTTCAGTCTTTGCTGAGCTGTTGTTGTGGAACCATCGTGATGTGTTCGACCATTGAGACGAATGTGAAGGATAGAGCAGCTTTCAATAGCTGCATTAGATGTACACATTTGAATGAGGACTGTAGCCACATTTCACTGCATGAGGTATGGAAGAGTATGATAGTGGAAGAGTGTAGGAGAAAGATGCAGAAGAATTCAGTTCAGCAAATTGCGACAATGCAGATAGATGGAGTTAAGATGCATGTCATAACCAACACATGCTCATGGAAATACGCAAACTGTCGAGATATTCAACATGAAGCATTTACTCTCCCAAAATGGAAGTGGCAGGGAGTTGATGTCAATTCACTTCAGTGGAAGCATATTCATATATGTGATATATACCATTGAAGAGTAACTGCTCATCCCCATCCTCATGGTTGTGCAGAATGAGTTCTGTCGAAGAGCTATTGGTATCTGACCGAGATGAGTTTAACAGCCATGTTGCCTGTAAACATGCAGCTGAGGACTGCACACACAGCCTCCTAAATGTAGAATGGAGGCGAGCATTGATGCTTGAACATATGAAGAGGAAGAATACGGTCCTGCAAATAAATGATTTGCATCAATATGCATTACACAACACATGGAAACATCTGTCTCTGCTGTAACTGCATGTCATTTCTAAAAACTATATGTTATTTCCCACCCCACAACAGACAACTGCCGCCGATCCAGCAGACCAAAGAACTGAGCTAGTTCGCGAGTTCAACACTAGAGGGCGTCGCAATAGGTCACATGATTGTGCAGTTCAGCCAATAGGATCACGCCATCATGATAACGTAGGCATGGTGTATATAAGTAGAGCCCAGCAGCTGCTCAAAATCTGCAGCCGTCAGTCAGCCAGCCAGGGCGATGAAGTGCCAGTCAGCCCAGCAGAACAGGAGGAGGAAGCAGCAGAAAAATAAGTATCTACTTTGCTCTGTTATTATTATGATTATTTCTGTAGAAGTAACATATTATGCTGATGATTATTCCTCTCTTTCCACCAGATGTATCTATAGAGTCCCCCTCCAGTTAGTCGGAATCAGCATACATGTCGGCAAGATCCCACCTGTCAGCATCAGCAAGTTCCACACCGTCGAGGACCACACCCATGGCGCCAGCAAGATCCAACCTGCCGGGACCGGCAAGTTCCATCCCATCGGGTCCTGCACACACAGTGGTGGCAAGCTCCAGCCTGTCAAGGTCAGCAGGTTCCAACCCACAAGGGCCTGCACCCTGGGTATTGGCAGTTCCTCTAACGCAGCTTCTCTGGATGCTGGATCAGGATAATGATTCTCTACTGTCTGTGCCACTCGATATTGTAGAGGATGTAATATCGTACTGGGCTCCATTGTATGTACCGTCCATTGAGTCAAGCGCAAGAGACATTCCAGCATCAGTGCAAGAACAGATGGCTAACTGCACTGGTGTGGATGTTGTGGATGAGAAGCTACCCACCTCCAGTGCACCGCCACCTTTACTATTCACCTCATGCTATACCTTAACAACTAGTGGTTCAAAATGTCTTCATCTAGGAATTGAAGTTTCACAAGATGGTAGGTTGTCAACTGTATTAGTGCTCGAAAATGTGTCAAAAATTATTAAAATGCGTTTTTCAGACAATGAATGGGAGAAACTCTGTCGCACAAAAGCTTACATCAAGAGGCATATGACCATGGAATATGTTCTGGCATGATCTTACCATCTACTGTGGAGGTGTAACTGTGAGTATATTATCAATGTATGATGATGCTACACAAAGAGTTAAAAGTGCCGATGGACAGAGTATTTACATGCAATACTCAACAGTTGATAACTTGTTCAATATGCACTCAGAGATAACTACTGCGATGGAAAGTCTAAATAGATGGCTCCCTTATGTTCAAGCTGTATACAATGATATCATGAACTCTCTTCGCACATGTAGCATTCACATAGAAATATAGATCAATGTTTTAGTACCTGTACAAGTGCAGTACCGAAGTCTCGCGGTATTCTTTGAAATGTTGAAATTAAATTTACTGATGGAATACTAGAATATTGCAATGCAAATTGTGGGATGTACGTGCAGAATTTGAGAAATATAAGAAGCAGCTGTTTTCTAAATACCTCACTGCTGCTGCACTGATTAAAAATAAAAAAGAAGCAAGTGATTTTTTTATGGTGATAAAGCTATGTATAATTGTCAATGGTGAATAAACAAATATATTTATCGCCTCAAATTTGTTTTTGTGTTATTTCTCTAGACAAAACAACCCTGCACATAATGGCACATGTGATTACACACATTTTTTAAAATATAAAAGCCTATTGCACGCCAGGAACTAACACAGTAGGTATCATGGCAAACTGGGTGAAGCACCCTCACCACAAGGACTTTGTTGTAGGTGACTGGTCCTAAGACGATGAAAATCCAGAGAACCAGACTAAGAAGAATGGAGTGCCCCTTCCCGATAGCATATGAGCTATAATTGTAGATCCCTCTAACTGTGGCAAGACAAATCTTCTCATAGCTCTGTTAACAGACATTGATGGATTTTGCTTCGAGCATATCTACATATTCTCCAAAACACTATCCTACCCAACTATCAGTTACTGCAGAGAATATTAGATGGCATAGATGGTGTAACGTACAGGGCATTCAGTGAAAGCAGAGATATTCCTCCACCTGAAGAAGTAAAGCCAAACACGGTCTTCATATTTCACGATATAGCTGTTGAAAACCAGGACCAGATCTGTAGATATTTCTGCTTTGGTCGTAATATGGGTGTTGACGTATTTTATCTGAGTCAAACATATTCCAGGATCCCAAAACAGTTGGTCAGGGTTAATGCCAACCTCATTATAGCATTCAAACAAGGCGATCTCAATTTAAAACACATTTCCCAGGCTCTTGTACGGACTGACATGTCGTACAATGAATTTTTAAAGAAATGTGGAGATTTATGGAATCACTCACAGTACGTGTTTCTCGTTATTGATAAAATTCGAAAACTGAATGATGGTAGGTACAGTCGGAACTTCCAGGAGTTCCTCCATATATAATCATACAAAGTAAGTGCATGTATCAGTATACTCTACACTGTGGCCAATCGAATAATAATAGCAAGTCTGGAAACGGTAGTTCAGGAGCTAAAAAAACCAGCATGCAGAACATACCCTCGCAGACATGTGATGATTAAAGGACTGGATGACTTATGGCAGGCGGATCTTGTGGATATGGGTCTGTACAACCGTGAGAATAAATGTTTCAAGTATATTTTAATGGTCACTGATACATACTATAATTCGCATGGGCATTACCTGTGAAAACAAAGACAGGGAGAGATGTTGCTGCAGTGTTCGAGCGTTTGCTATAAACAGGAACGAATCGATGTCCAGACAACCGCCAAACCGATCATGGTGGAGAGTTTAACAATGAACATTTCAAGATGGAGCGCTACGGAATACACCACTACTCAACGTTTACCCACCTGAAAGCGAGTACTGTGAGGCGTCTGAACAGAACAGTGAAAGCTCACATGTGGAAGCGATTTAACCTTCGTGAGTCATACAAGTGGACGGATATCCTACCGCGGATAATAGCACAGTATAGTCGAACCAAACATAGTACAATAAGGGCCAATAATTGTAGCACCAAGCATCCCATACCAGACGTTAACTCTCCATTAACGCTGATGTTCCACCTGTTTAAGCCATCGTGGGTTGTCGCTGGACCAATAATGCATGTTCCTTGTATTTACCTGTCCCTTGTTTGAGAAGTAACATTCACCGGTAAATAGAACATTGGGGAAGAAGTTCGGGTTGGCGAGGATTTGCTGCTGTGCCCACTGACAAAAATTTACAAGATTCTGGGAATCATTCCCAAGCAATTCTTGATGTAGGTATACATGGTAAGGATGGAACCGCTGACGTGTAAGAATACGATGTACACTGGTCTTAGGAATGACAATCTCGTGTTGAAGCTGTCGTGTGCTCACATGTGGATTCATAGCAACGGAAGCGAAAACAGTAACTTCGGCAGCTTCGTCTGAGTGAGTGCTACGACGATTGCGTTGTCGTGGGTTGAAACTTCCCGATTCCTGAAGCGTCGCAACAAGACGAGAAGTCATCCATCGGGAAGGTGGGTTCTTGTCAGGATATCGCTCTCTGTACAGTTCCGAGCGGTTCTGGGCGCTTCAGTCTGGAACCGCACGACCGCTACGGTCGCAGGTTCGAATCCTGCCGCGGGCATGGATGTGTGTAATGTCCTTAGGTTAGTTAGGTTTAAGTAGTTCTAAGTTCTAGGGGACAGATGACCTCAGATGTTAAGTCCCACAGTGCTCAGAGCCATTACATACACTATGATAAAAGGGTCATACTACTACTCCGCAGACACACACACACTCTCTCTCTCTCTCTCTCTCTCTCATTCTCTCTCACTGTCACTCAATGAGAGTCCCCACACTTTCTCTCGCTACAAGTAAGTAGTGTGAGTATGGGAGAGGTTCAATCCTAACATCACAAATGACCCTTTTATCGTCATGAGGCGACATACCGTTTTTAGACTGCAGCACAGTGTACACCTCGTGTCCTCTCGATCGATTACTGATCTGCCGCACCATAACGTGGTGGTTGCAGAGCAGCACCACTGCACAGGCACCGCAAATAGTCTTCTATAGAGAGGGCTCTCGATGCCATACGACACACACCCTTAGCCCGCCTCTGGGTGGCACCGTCCAATGTGTGACACCCTTACATTTTTGAGCGTACACCTACAAAATCCACAATCGGCAATCCATTCGCCTCAGCCTTCGCTAGACCGATAACCTTCCTGTTCTGTGGAATAATACCATAACGATTTTCGGCCATGTATGGGGACATGTCGAATTCATTACCGTGGCACCTCATTATTTCACATGGATCGCAGTTCTTCACCCAATACATGAAGCTATCTGTATCCATATAAAGTAATTTAGAAACTGCGAAGTGAGATTTCGCAAACTCATAATGAAAGCGCTACATGTGAAGTTTGGATAGGTCTAGTATGCACATCCCCACATTAATAGGTTTCGTAAACTCTACTGCAGTCTTCGCCATCTCCACGGCAACAAAGTTCTTATTGAATATAGTGACCCGCTTAAAATTTGGTCTGGTAATGCATTTTCTTACTCCATAACGCCCATCCCATTCGGTTCTAATAAATATTTCACATCGTTCCCTCAAATTCTCCATTGTTTTACCGAAAATTGAGTTATTCATAATTTATAAAAATCTTTCTCAAAGTCACACTTCGCGGAAACTCTCTATCTCGTATTCATATCAATATACTCCTTCAACAAGGGGGACTGCTTGAAGGAGATAGCCCGTGTGAATCTAACCAGCTCCATACCCAAGCTGAGACACTGCTGGAGATTACGATAATGAATTATGTAGCTCCGCTTATCCCCCAGTGTTGTGATCAGTTTTGGTTTGGAGCGTCCTCGCAGAACTGGTTGCTCTGGACACAGCGGCAAATTGGCGTGTGCGTCATGCAAACTAATGGGGTATGTGTGTTCTGCCTCCACCACGTACTGTACATCAGAATCAGCTGCCATACCTCCCATGATTTTTCCACCTAATCCCTTGCATTCGTCTTCGGGCACAAATCGAAAGTCACCAACCGGCAGTGATTGCTGCGTGGCGTCCCCGTATAAGTCATTCACGTCCAGGTACATTATGTAACTCGAATCAAGGGATGCGTTGAACCTGTCACCCATCCGTGGGTTATTTGGCTTCTCGTGTCTATGGACACACTGGCCAAGTCCCCCACGGATCCCTCACTCAAAGAAAAGAAGCATGTCAGCATCGGTCAACAATTCAATGCTGCACTTTGTTTTCTTGAGCAATGCGTCCCAAGACAACCCAGGTGCAGTGTAATAAATGGCAGGGTCCAGAGAATATGTGGTCATGAATAGACTCCAGAATGTCTCGAAAACGTCCGCAATCAAGCACACATATGTATCCATGTAAAGCCGTGCGTACTCTCCTAAAGTGGAAATGTCGAATTCCCGCCACACATTCACGACATGTTCATATTCTGCATCCCTTATGACATCGCTTGTAAGGTTGCTGAAGAATCCAGTTATGTCGGGTAGCCTGGTTTCGTTGAGTTTCGCCATACTATCCACATACTCATATGGGAAAACCCCCTTCCTAGTCACAAGTTGAAACTTTTACTGATCAGGAAATGCAGCTCGAGTGATATGCATATTTCCCCGAGGTAGAGTTTCAACGAGTTTCTGGAGTGGCGCCTGCATGAAACGTAGCGTATCAAGGAAGCGGAGCGTAATTCTTGGCGTCATTCGTTTCGAGAATGAAATGTATTTCTCGACGCTCTCAGGTAAGACACTGACCTGACTGTTCTCCAAGCCAAAATCAGCCAAGTGTTCAACTAGCAACTGAGCATCATAACCACTTAAATTGTGGAAGAAAATGGGTATGTGTCTTGGTAGCTGGTATTTCAAATTGCATGCATTGTGAGCTGCACCACGCAACTTCCCCGTAAGATGACAGTCGTGCCTATGAGAAGTTTCCGTTTTTCTGTCTAACGGCAGCACACAAATATGACAATCAGTTGCGTTATTATACATATCTTCATTCTCCTGCTATTTGGTCACAGGAACGTTGCCGCTATAAAGCTTATCAACCTCCCATGAAAATTTTTCGAGCTCAGTGAGCGACCAAACTATGGGATTATCCCCGCCAAAAGATTTGTAGTGGTTAAGACTGGAATCATATGACGATACAATTTGGTATGCAGCTGCATATGGTACGTGTTCTTTTGTAAAGGTCGTGTGTGAGGCTGTAGGGTCACCTTCACAGTGGATCACGGAGGTGAGGAGACATTCAAAGTCGGCATACACTACAGACGGGCATCGCTCCTGGTGGTGAGCATTCTGGAACTTTATGAATTTGTTTTTCTCAGTAGGCATAATAACACGTACTGGTTCGTTGGAAGTGCAGTCTACTAAATGCGCCGCTAACAACTTGTCTGAGGAGAAATAATTGAGGCACCTTAAGTAAATACGTTTTACATGATGATTAGTTGATAGTTGGGAGGAAAGGAGTCGGAAGACGTCTTTGATCAAAACATACTGATAATTATCACCTTTGGAGAAGAGCAGCATGTTTACATGCTGCTCACGCTCACTGCCAAACTTTGAAAAATGGAGGGGGCCGATGACAATATGCTTGTCTGGCTCATCTGACTTGCTCTTCTTCTCCATGCCATAAACATGAACCGATATGCCGGTATTCTGCACCTCAAATTTAGGTATGTCCTGGATCTTGACGGGGAAATCGATACTATCAAAGCTATAACGCCCACGTATATTATCACCTACATGGTATGTACTCGGATGCTCAGGATGATCTCTTTGAACCTACTTTCTTTCACACGCCAGCAGTGACCATGCAAAACAAGCCTGATCTTTTGTATTTTCGACATTAATGCATGCCTTCTTGTTAGCTGTATCTTTAGGGATCCTGGTACAGCTTGATCCTCCATTTACCAGATCACAGACATTTGTATGGATGTCCAGGTGCAGTATTCAGCTGAGTTCTTTAGCTGACCCTCTGACTTCCATCTCGTAAAACCGGGTGCATTTACGAAACCACTCGGCGATTGATGTGCTCCACCTTATCACGCCATTTTCCCCCCAAAGATAATGAAGTGTTGTCTCTTCAACAGCAGACTCAACTTTGGGACAGTGCGATAGTTCGATGCAAAGCACCACACTGCATTTAATGGCAGGATACTGCGGATCATTGACTACCTTGAGGAGCTCCATTTCCACGACAGGAAGACATGCCTTTAGAAAACCATCAGGGCGGCGGTACCCTCCTGCCGGGTTCTCGATCCTAGTGAACAAAATTCGCTCCTCAAAAGCGTCTGAAATCACCAAGTACTCTAACTGTAGTATGGTATACCTGACCTGATGTCTTTCACTAACAGGATGGGAGAGGAAACGGCCCCTAGCCATGGGTTCACTATCATTACTACTACTACTACTAACAATAAGTTGACTTGTCCACCCAGTGTATGACTGAGCTGGTGTGACATGCTTGCAGTTTCATTGTACCTTTTGGTGGTGGGTGGGAGGAGTCAAGGGTGAGGCGCCGTTGTCCGGGCAGTTGGAACAGCCGGACCTAGCTGAGTGTGGGGCGTATCGAATAACACTGGGCCGAGGCTGTGGGCTCACCCCCGAATTGGCCAGTCGAACACCAACTGCTGAGGCGTCGGCAGTCATCTGTTGCCACTGTCCACTCCATAGGCGCACAAGGGTGGGGTGGAAGGGGGATGGAGACCCAGCGATGGCTGACTCCATGACATGTAGGTCTCGGCAGGTCGAACCTGGACCGATAGCTTCATGCTGATGGGTGCTACGCAAGGCTCTGCTCATCATACTGAGGTCTAATGACAATGCGTTGTTCCCCGACACCTGCCACATGCGCTACAGCCATCTGAGGCCCCACCTCTGTGAAAAAAAAATAAGCATCACGTTATAGAACATGTTTAAATAGAATGATATGTAAGTATGAACGATAATAATAATAAGAAGAATAAGACTAAGAATATGAAAGCTATAACAATAGTCGCCTTCTTCGTTCCCGGACCACGGCTCAGTCACAGCAGCCAGCCCTTTGTCATGAATTTCGGGATTGAAGTCCCCATCTGCCAAAAACTGTATACCGATAAACGCCTCACACTGAAATTGTGCTTTTAAATTATCTAGCCTATCCAATTCACCTGTAGAAAAAAAAATTAGAGAAAATGTATGCTCACAAACATGTATTTACAATCGAATCTTACACAGGAGAGATGGCTCCTCCTCCTGGCAGAGAACACCATCTTGTAAATTAGAGGGCTGCACTGTCCCCTCTCCCGATTCATCTACAACACCAACAATGAAGTATACGTTGTATTATGGTATCATCGCACACTCGAGATATTACGAAAACACAAAACAAATTTCATACTCACGTTTTTGAGCTGACGGGCTCGGATTCCCCCTTCCCAGCGCATCATCCAGCGCGTACAGCACCTCACCGACGAATGCTGAGATAAAGGGAAAAGAAATTCAGTTTCACGCATGCGCAGAGCAGTTCTGTATTCTAAATGGGATTTCACATACTAAATAACACTCATACAAAAATAATAACTTACGTGGGACTCGTTCAGGTGAGGACGCTTCCGCTCACCGCTGCAGTTGGCTGAAGATCTCTTCACGATAATTGCGAATAAGAAAACGAAACGCAGACAGACGGTCTGGCTGACTGTATAAGAATGAGGGGAAACACAAGGATGCTGGGGTTTAAATAGGATGCTCAGCCTCCTCCCACGTCACCAAGATGCTAACCAATAGGTTTTGTTTTTCTTGGGGTGAACCCACTAGCATCCCAGGCGGCTGGAACCTGAACTAGCCAGTTGCGTCCAAAACCCCGAAGAGACATGAGTGTCTGATAATTTATGGATTTACAGCGATAGAATTCATACTACGAATAACGATACTATTTCAAATACACGCTGGATGATACTGAATTCAGCCTCTGCATCTGGAGTCATTATGTCTATTCGATTAATTAACCACACTGTATTACGAACTCAGTGCATTCAGCAGATATTTCCGTCAGAAGTTTGAGCTGCGGGGAATGTAATTAGAGCTTGGTCGGCCAAATAGCTGGATGGAGGAAGGGAGTATTTATTACAGCCTTACTGGATGCGAGAAGGTTTTCAACAGTTATCGTGTGGTTGATGAGATATTGCATCTCCCCAAAAGTCTGCAAGCTTCGTGAGTTTACACAGTGAATGTGATATACGAGAAATTCTACGTTGATGGTATCAACAGTAGTGTTTTTAACATTTATCTGAGCTTTGTAAACGCTGAAGCAAATGATGTACAAAGTCTTCAGATGACAAAACGGAGAATTTTACTATTTAAGAAAGGTGTACACCGGAAAAGATGAAATTTCAAGTAGCGCTATTGGTGGCATGGACGGCTTATATGACCGCTGAAGGTTTAGTAAATTATTCTACCCTGATGAAAATTTTTACATCGACTTTCTCAGAATATATAGTTATAACTAAATGTGAACATGTTTATACTAAAGTGATATATGTTTTGAACTCTTTAGAGCTGGTGTTAAATATCTAGCATGGTAATAGATGCATTTCATTGTCTTGTTAAGTCTGTAAATGTTTCTCAAAGGTGAATATCATCTTAATTGAGTGGAAGAATGATACATGCAAGAGTATAATAAAGCGATGAACGCTAGAGGGAAAGATATAGCCCACTGTATATTATTATTCTCTCGTTCTGTCACGCATCTAGCAGGACAATGAAAAATTTTTCTCGAAATGCATAGTTATAACTTTTGTACTGAAGTGTTTTAAGTTACGAACTCTTTAGAGCTGGAGTTAAGTATCTAACGTTTTTGATAGACGCATTTCACAGTCTTTCAATGCTTCGATTAATCTGGAAATGTTTTCTCTATGTTATGAAGCGTAACGAATGAAGAGCTTTGAAGGAGCTCTTTGTTCTTCTGTGTGTGTTCCCTAGCAGCGCATCGCCTTTGTTGACGTCGTTCCTATTTTGGGAAAGATAAACATCTGAACCCTCTTAAGGAGCTCGCGATGCCTTTGTTGCTGCTCTTATGAAAACATTCTCAGACTCCCGAAGGTAGCAGCGCGCCCGGGTGTTTGTGTCGCGGCGCCAGAGGGACTGAAAGCGGGAGGGTGTCGCGTCTGTAGTTTCCTGCGAGCGGATCAGGATGGGAGCTAGACGCTAAATCCAGTAATGAGGTGGCTCCTCCAACTCGAAGTCCCGGTGCTGGAAAACAAGCTGGAAATTCTTTGTATATAAGGGAACTCGGTGGGATAAAGGACGTATACTTCTGATGAAATAACTGAGATGAAACACGAGGCAGGATAAGACCAGTGTCGAACCCTAAGAGACACCAACACATTGAATGTAAGTTGAGCAAGCCTGCATGTACCCTCTGCAGCTAAGTACCACAAGAAATTAAGTCCCGTCCTGAGGGCAGAGTAACTGAGTCCAGCGTCTGAGGCTACTGTCGAAGGAATCTCCTTAGCAGCAAAAGCGGCCCTGCTTATATAGGCTCGTCTGATGCAATCCCCCGCGATCACGCGCGTCTCCCGTGTCCTGTCGTCCTTCCAGAATATTCTGTCTTAGCTGGTCATGTAGCTCCAGCGTCCCTTGCCATAAAAACGCAACCTCTCCTGCTTCCCAGCGCCCTGGCTGACGGTACCTTGCTTTCCTACATGTTCATCTTATGCCATCTTATGCATTTCTACTCACATCAGTGACCCATTCGCGATACCTCCCTCCTCGAGGGAAAATTTTATAGTCTCATTCCTCAGAGACTGCAAAATTTTGCTATCAATGTGTTAGCTTATGCCTCTAGCATTCGAGTTTTTTTATTAAATTGTAAATCTACATTTTCTTTATATATTTACTTATTTTTCTTTAAAGTGCATTCATGCCTTTTAAAACCACTCCTTTAGCAAAAGGCACCTGATACTTTTACCGTTCAAGAGTATTTTACAAAATCCTATTATGAATACACAAATTTATTAATACAATAATTCCTTTCTTTTTAATAGCATTTAAAAATCATCTTAAAGTTTATAAATAGTTATTCATCTTCCACATCACAATTATTTACTCTCTTTGTATACTATTCATAGACAATTTTTTTTTTCCTTTTCAGGGAACACATGAACATTACTATCACAAGGACATACACATTATCTAATCTTAATACGCTAGAAATTTCTACTTTCTGTACAGCATGAGCACATCATAGTTTCTTTGTTTTCAAGGGGCACACAAACAATGTTTTCTCAAGGGCATACACAATATCTATTCTTAATACAACAGAAAATTTTACTTTCTGTATACATTTGTATCTATACAAATCATGGACACATCATAATTTCTCTCTTTTCAAGGGCATGCGAATAATTACATCTTGAGGCACACACATAATATCATCTCCATTATTACATTAATACAATCTTATTCTTTTATCTGTTGTCTGATCTTGACATTATCATTACTGATGATCATCTTCCGATCTCTTCCGAATATCTTGTTGGTACTATCGTTCTTTCATAACTCACATGGCCGCTATCTCTTGCCTTCTATGTGATAGGCATTCTTTCTAAAATAATTTTCTCATTTTCTCCAACTTCCCTACGAGTAGGTGGGTACCTAACCATTTCTCTACTTGGATACTGATTTATAATTTTATTTCTTACACAGATCTTTTTACAACAATCGTCTCTCATACTCTTAAACATAAATTTGTAGCGTTCTCTTCAACATTTACAGTATCTGCAAATACATAAAAGGATTATTACAATTACAATACTTGAGCCCATATAACGCCAGATGTACATACTGCTTAGTGAAAATCCTCTAAAGGCGGTCCTTTGCTGATATAAAATTTCATTCTCCAATTCACCTAACTTATGTCCAGCTGCATTTACGTCATCTGTCTACAACATGTTCGACTGCCAAATTTAAGGTAAGCTTTGTTATATTTTGCCTTCCTTCGTTAACAATGCAACAATCTATCTCCATATTCAAATTTGGAACAATGTCATCATTTGTTACATTTGTTATAATTATGTGCTAAGCTTGTGTTAATATTTGAGCACCACAACCTTTACATTTTCCAAGAAATTTTAACTTGCCTGTACCATGAACAACTACATCCCTGGGCTCATCATCACTGCATAACACTGTACACTGCTATCTACCAGAGGAATGTTCAGCACTAGAGCAATGCCCCAGCCAATTCAACTTCCGTGAACACACGCCAGATGGCTTCTCTAAAATGATGTTATAACATGTCAATACGTGAACCCCACTATGCAATGCTTTCACCTCTTTCCTGACGACTTGCAAACATTTTCCACGCATAGTAATCCAACGTGCATTTACAAGTGTAATTTTCAACAAGTATAGAATGTACATTGGACCAAGTGGTTGACAAGTCTCTAACTAATAACTTACTTCTAGCCGCACCCACTATGTGCACCTCGACAAACTTCAGTAACACTCTGTGCTGTTCAGGGGACACTAACTCAAACGCACTATCACAGTTGTTTAGAAACTCGTTCAGCTGAAATTTATTAAAATCAAAAGGCTGAGTCAACAACTTTAATGCATCACTCAAACTAATGCGTTGCCTGATTGCTAATGATTGAGCAACATTATTACTGGTTGATTCTGCCTGCCCTGACTGCGGCATTTTGTACGAACAAGATTTGTCTTACCTCATTAAGTGTCTTTGTGGCCTTGGCTGATTCGTGCGCCAGTTGTTGTTGATACTCACGTCGGCTCGCAGCCACGCCTCCTTTGCCGCCTGCGTCACTCGTGAGCCACGCACCATGTTATCTGCTTCCAGCAGCTGACGGGCCTCTGCGACCCTCCCGAAGACAGATAATGCCGACTTCCTCTCTGGAACGGCATGCTGTTTACATCTCGCGTCGACCGCTTCCCGCGTGTCGAACCCACGCCGTGATGGACCTTTCCAGCCCACGAAAGTCGTCTTCTCCTATCTTCACATCAGTACGCACAGCGGCGTGCTGTTTACACCTCACTGTCGACCACTTCCCGCATGTGGAACTCACGCCGTGATGGACCTTCCGAGCCCACCAGAGTGGTCTTCTTCTTTCTTCTTTCTTCGCCTCAGTATACGCCTTGTCTCAGTTTGATTGTAGCTGGTCATGTAGCTCCAGCGTCCCTTGCTACAAAAACGCAACGCCTCCTGCTTCCCAGCTCCCAGGCTGACGTTAGGTTGTTTTCCTACATGTTCATCTTACGCAATATTATGCATTTCTTCTAACATCCGCATCCCATTTGCGACAATGGTCCTATTTTCTTAGAGGTAGCAGCCCAGTCGGACGTCTGCTGGCACCAGCAGGGCTGAGAGCAGGCGAGTCTTTTGTCCTTTGAATTATCAGCATGGTTGGATGCCTGGGTGAGCGAGAGGTGGTGAGGAGACAGCGACACATGCTCGAAACATACGCCATGCAGTGCAACTGAATTTCATCATCACGTGACCTATTGCGGCGCCCTCTAGTGGTGAACTTTCGAACTAGCTCAAGTCTTCAGTCTGTAGTGTTGGAGGCAGTTGTCTCCTGTGGGTCGGAAACTGAGACAGATGTTTCCATGCTTTGTGTTATGCAAAGAATTTATTTGCATGACTGTACTCTTCCTCTTCATATGTTAAAGCATTAATGCTCACTTCCGTTCTTCATGTAGGAGGCTGCAGGTGCACTTCTTGCCTGAAGAATGCATGTAATACAGGTATTATAACTCCCCCTGTCTGGCACCAACATTTCTTCATGCTCCTTCCACATTGACAATTGAACCAGCACTGATATCTCAGCGTCTTGTGGTGGTACCACCACACTAGGCCAGTAATGCTGTAGGTAGATAATAATTTTCAACAAATTTTAACAAATTTAAACAAAGTTATACAATTTTAAAGAAATTTAAACAAATTATGTTTGAACTGAATGACATCATGAGTAGTCTATTGTGGGAGCAACACCATACTAACTCCCCTCAGCTGTAGGAGTTAGCTCTTAGAGCAAAATTCCCTACAAAATTCGAAATTCCAGCCCATTTTCCAAGGGGATGATGTACCATCATGCAAAAATGTCGGAAAGGGGGCAGGGGACCTGTAGAAGCACATAATTAAATTTCCCGCCAAAATTCACACTCCCAGCTAGGAGGGCGTGGTAGGGGGTCGTGGCACTTTCCCGCAAAAGCCGCCATCTTGGATAACGTTACTCGCATCATCAGCTGACGTCACGGCCGCCAACTTGGATGATGTCAGAGTGGGGCCATACGAACCTTGTTCCACTACTCACCAGAATGTTTGCATCTACATTATTTTATTACCATCAACTTTCACCTACTACTCACAATAAGGCGACACCTATGACATAGAGATAGCCCAATGAAATCGTTGGAAGCTACTTGAGAAACAGACAACTGTGGGAATCAAAAAGCAACTGGGTAACAAGTTCTCTTCGAAAAGCCACAGAGTCTTGAACTCATCACTATTCTTCTTGTATGTCAATACATGTCGTCGGTTTTGTCCTTTGGTAAATACAGACTCTAAACAATGATCTCCAACTTTACGTAAATGCAAACATGAGGAAATCATTACGTAATCGTCCAAACGAATGAATACCTGTCTCCAGTGTTGAAATGGGCACAGAACCTGGGACTTAAACTAAGTTCGAAGAATCCAAAGCAATTTCAAGATTTCGTCATAAGTTAATTAATCCTGAATTCTGCGAACAATTTCACCCTTTTCTTCTCGATGGTATTGTGGGGCGGAGGGTGGAATTAATTGTTATATAAATGTTCCTATTAATTATGCTATCTTTTGCCGTTCTCAACACTGGCTCTCTAACTACAATTTTGGCAACCAGAAAGTGATTAGCAAAACGTGAAGCCTGTAATTAGAATTCCTAGTGCCCACTTCATCTGAGAAATACACCTATAGCTACAGCTTATAGCTCTGAGGAATTAGGAGATTGTCTGGGATTCATAATCAAACACGATCGTGAAAAAACGTTCGCTATATTCTGAAAGTCACAGATGAAAAAAAAGAATCTACACAATCTGACTAACAGAGCAGTTCGGAGTCTAATGCGATGATGCAACTATAGCTGTCCAAATTAAATGTTTAAGTGAATGCTCGCCATAATTTGATGATAATATTCATCAAACGCCACGCTAAGTAATGGTAGAATGTTTGTCCCGCGACGGCACGTGAAAATACGACATACGCAAGCTGTAGATAGATCATTAAAGTCGTCCCAGAATTAACACTTCACTCGAAAATGATTTCATGGTTACGCGTATCCCGATTGACTTAATACGGCATCCGAGGCTGTTTATAGCAATGATACCGACGAGACGCGACTCCCGACACAGGTGGTGTGCTATTCAGTGTCTGGAGAGAACTGGGGCCTTTCTTCCACGCGCAGCGTTCTTATATATAAAGCCGCGGTGCGGACGGTTAAGGGAATGCCTGATCAAATCGGCTCTCCCTACTAGCCGCTGGACTAGTAATGCACCACATTAAGTTACTGAAAAAATCATCGCTTCCTTTGCTGATGGCCGATGAAGCTCTCAGCTATTTTGGGCGAGAGAATTAATTTAATTACACTGCACGCAGTAGACGAGCTCTGAACTTGCCCTTTGGAGATACGCTATCGCTATAGTTTTATAGTTATACAATTGAAATTTCTCACATCTTTATGATTATAGCGGATCTCCCTTCTACTTAAATTTAAACATCCTAGCCTTATTTATTAGCCTACTTAATCTATCTTACTTCCTCAATTTTTAAGACAAAAACCAGAAAATCATTAATTTCAACTAAAATTTTAATTTGTGAGATCCAAAGTACTGTTTCTATTAAATTATTATGAAAAAGGAATCTAAATATAAATTTTTAAGTCTCTAGCTCTTTTCTGTTGCGCCAATGATTTTTACAGAAAAATGTCCAAATTTCGAAAATGGTTAAAGTTATTGAACTGACATTCAACACATGTTGATTTAGTATTACTCCTGACATGCTAGAAACGTTTCAGGTTATTTACTTGATTTTTAAAGTATTGCACAACATTTATAACGTCAGAGCTAGTTACAGCGGACTAGGCTGGCACACAATGGAAAGACTGATGTTAATTTTATACAGCGTGAGTAGGCTGCTTCCCTACATCACCCTCTACTTAATTTTCTTTTGAATGTTAATGGACGAAAAAAAATTTAATTACAAAAAGGGAAGCAAGAGTACAGCTTAACTCGCTATGAAAATTAAAATTGAAATGTAAACATATAGAAATATTAAAAGGAAACTGATTACCTACTTTAATTATTTAAATTGCTGGCATGTTCACTGCCTCTTAAGCAACATTATCCCTCAAAATTTAAGCAAAATCATTGAAACACTTTGGCATACATATTGCCTTAGACAAACAAACACATAAAGATATGTAAAATTATGAATATCTTAAATTCATTAAATACATATTTACATACACAAATTCAAAGAAAATAACACAGTTATTCATGATACATAAACAGATGATTATATCTTAGCAGTCTTTTCTAAACCAGAAAGACAATTTCACAATCATGACAATTTCATTTTTACACAAGTGGTTGTAGCCGCTTTGGCTGGCGTTCTACACTTCCATTCACAAGGGTAGAGGAGGGAAAGTTGCTATGATGTGCGTCCTTCACGTTCACTCTAAATTACATGGGGAAGGGAGGAGTTACTGTGAGTTGTGTCCAAGTCACTCCACGCTTTCACGCAACTACCAGGCTGCCATTATCTGGTTTGTCCTGTAGTACAAACAAAAAGAGTGCCTCAGACTCTGCTCACTTATTATCTAAGGGTGGGTCACAATGAAATGGGGATGTACACATTTTATCTTTCAATATTTTGCTGGAACAAAGTTAACAGAACTTTTTCAATTTTACTCTCGCAGTTACTTAACTGTCATAAAATCGATAAACAAATGGCTCAAAACGCCTTTAGTGACGTACTAGAGAAAATTAATGCTCCAGGCATACAATCATGAATCCTATGTAATCTCCATTCATTATTTCCGGACCAGAACACTGAACCAGTGCTCGGTACATTCCTGATACATTTGTATTTTATTTACTTAGCTGACTCATCTTCGATTACCTTATTCTGAGAGATAGTATGAGTATATTTTGATTAGTAGTTGTCTTCTCAGCTTCTTTGTATATACGAGTAACTTGTGGTAATAGTACAGTTCTGAGTGTTCAAAACACACTACGTTTAGTTGACTACTAAATCCACTTATTGGTCCTCTGCTGCTGTGTCAGTTCCACATCTGCAATTATGTACTTACTTCATCGAAGTGTATCTATGCTGACGTGAGCTATAAATAATGTTTCACGTCTGCCATTATGTTACTCAAATATGTTGCTAGTGTATGTACTTATTTAACACTCATTCTATTAACATTTAAAGCATAGGATAGCACATTTATTTCATATCTATAGTGTATTGTAGCTGATCAGTTTGCTCACGTGGAATCCATTTCCACTCGATCGGACGCTGAAACCACAGGTAGTCTCTCCCGACCTACCACTAAAGTGCATTAAGTAATTATGGACGAGGGTAATGCTAAATTCCTTAAACCTATAGGACACCAAGAGCTGCTTGTCTCATCTAACATAAGGGTACCTATGGTCGCATTCACGCCTCCAACTCATAACCTCAATACGTGTAGGTGTGTCCTATCACACACTACACCAAAATAATGGCTAGCTCCAACCTTATAAATACTTCAGCGACGTGTCCTTCACGTCTCAACCACAAACACTGTTCAATTCTATTACACTGTCATTCCTTGCTACACAAGGTGAGTTCATTTATACAACTTATCTGCATATTTTTCATAACACTAAGCAATCTCTTTTACTATTTATTAGTTAGCTCTATAGCATACAATAGGTTTCATTGCCACTTCAGATCCTGCTTGTACACGAATTTGTCTATCTTTTTAAATTACTGTTGGTGGACCATTTCCAGTAAAACAACACTTTGTACTTACAGAATTACCAGGGTTCTATACATACTTGTTACTCAAATACATTTGTATCTTAATTACATCATACTTCTCTGTTGTTTATGTCACAGTTAGGTTTGTCATAGTAGGTATATTTTTTTTCACTAATCGGTGGATAGAATGGTTACAGAACTCATGGCTTGATAGCCATGTCGGAAAATGTTTGTATTGAAAATAAGGAGTCGAAACTTAGGTGGATAGGAAAGATGAAGAATGAGTGAGACCTGAAATGGGAAAGAAGATCTCACACAGCTGGGACTGCACAGCTGCCACACTGTGTAGAGGTTACAGAACAACCTCCTCCCTACAGAATTCATTAGTTTATTATTGGCTTGATAACCATACCGGAAAATTTTGTGTTGGAAAGAAGAGGTCGAAATTTTAGGTGGATAGGAAAGATGAAGAATGAGTGAGACCTGAAATGGGAAAGAAGATCTCACACAGCTGGGACTGCACAGCTGCCACACTGTGTAGAGGTTACAGAACAACCTCCTCCCTACAGAATTCATTAGTTTATTATTGGCTTGATAACCATACCGGAAAATTTTGTGTTGGAAAGAAGAGGTCGAAATTTTAGGTGGATAGGAAAGATGAAGAATGAGTGAGACCTGAAATGGGAAGGAAGATCTCACACAGCTGGGACTGCACAGCTGCCACACTGTGTAGAGGTTACAGAACAACCTCCTCCCTACAGAATTCATTGGTTTCAGAAAATTTTCGTATTGGAAAGAATGGGTCAAAATTTTGGTGGATAGGAAAGATGAAGAATGAGTGAGACCTGAAATGGAAAGAAGATCTCACACAGCTGGGACTGCACAGCTGCCACCCTGTGTAGAGGTTACAGAACAACCTCCTCCCTACAGAAATCATTCACTACCTATGAACTTCTTTAGGTCGATCACGTTCCTGAGACCTAATATCTTTTTACTCTTAGGGTACTCTAGCCTATATGCATTGGCATGTGGTTTTTCTATGATCCTGAAAAGTCCTTGGTATTTACTAAGATTAACATCTTCGTCCCAATATCTCCTATTTTTCAGAACTCGTATAGGCAGCTCCAAAGTTTCATTAGTTACTACATGTTTATCAATAAAAGGCACCGTAATTACTCCGGTTATCGGCAAGACCATTTTTAACTGGCTTCTTTCAAAGTCAACAACACTCCGATATTTCGACAAGAAATCTATGCCAATTAAAACCTCAATACTGAGATTATTTACAATTAAGCAGGGATGATCAATTAAATTACCATTAATGTTAAAGGACAGCAAAGCTTCTTGATTTACCGTTTTTGACACCTTGCCGGTAGCACCAATCATTCTTAGTCCTGACACCCTCATTACTGTGAGCTTCTTTTTACCAGTTAATGCATCAAAGAAGGACTGAGATATCGCACTCACCTCACTTCCATTGTCTAAGAGACAACGTACATTGATACCCAACATATTCACTATTATTATAGGGTGGCTTATTCTAGGTTGTATAGGTGGTTCCTCAAATTCATCCAATAGTTCCTTTTGGATTTGTCTCCAACTAAAGTGATCGACATCTGTCTTCATTACATTTAGGTCAAAGTGTGTAGGGGTTTCCTGAATTACATTTTCAGCTGCCTTTTCCAGTCGGTCTATTAATTTCAAATCGAAACACCACACGACTTCATTACATTTAGTTTGCTGAACGTGACCCAAATTACTGTAGTCTGAGCGATTCTGCGCCTTCTGACCGGGCATAACACTAGTTACAGCTAAACCACTTTCATTATTATCGTCGGGTTCCTTCTCAAGTGACAACTGGTCAGAGCTACTGGGTTCATCGACCCCCAACAGGATACCCTCTGCATTCTCACTTACCTCCTGTCCTAAATCTATTAGTACAGTGTCAACATCCTGCACAAGCACTTTAGATAAGAGTACATCATCCTCATCGCAAATATAAGCATGAATTTCTTCCGCTTCTTCACCTGACAATTCAGTATGTTGTAGCTCTTCCCTACCGTTACACTGCTGCGCTTTCTCTTTTTCTTCCCACTTAGAAATCGTCTCTAACACGGTATCTATCAAATACTGTGAGTGATCTAATATTTCTGCTGTATCCTTAGATGCTACCGACCCTTCATCTACAAGTTCAGTCTGAGTAATCTGATCTGTCTTACCAATTACTGTAATTACTGGCTTAGGAAAAGTAACCGCCTGGTGAGCGCCAGTGTCCTCATAGACGGGAACTAGTTTTCCTGCCTCGGCCTACTACTGTTTCCTTTATTTCCATTATAGTTAACTGGCACAGCATTGCTTTCCACACTGTTGTTTACCTGCACAATTTTGTTCTGAACAAACTTACTATCATTTGGATGCCATTGTTGGATCTGATAATTATTTCTCCAATTCCTACCTCTCTTACGATGACGAACACCTACTGTTCTGATGTTTACATTGCCATTCTGCTCGTTCTTAAAATTACTACTAGTGTTATTAGCATTTCTATTATTATGTGGTTGCTCCTCATTGTCAGCAACACGCTCTACACGTTCCAAATAATCAATGAAACGATCCAGATTTTCTCTAGGGGCAGATATAATTCTAGTTTGCCAATACCATGGCAGTTTGGCTTCAAGACCTAGTATTATCATTTCAGGTTTTAGCTTTTCAGCCAAATGGGACAAACGTGAGATCCATGACCTGGCAAACTCTTTAATAGATTCCTAGCCTACAATGAAGCGTTTTCCACTCCAAAATTCTCTCAACACCTCATTTTGCTTATTGCTAGACCAATACTCATTACTGAAAGCTGTTTTAAATTCCGCTAATGTTTTACACTTCAACATAACATCAGCTGACCAACGCATGGCGTCACCTGCTAAATGACTTCTAATAAATGAGATTTTCTCTCGTTCAGACCAAGTTGGTGGAATCACTTCTTCGAAATCGTTCCAGAAACTTGGTGGGTGGATATTTTTATCTGGATCGAACCGCAAGAACTGCCGACACCCGATGAAAGCGGCGTTTGTAGCTACAACTTGTTGTATACTACCATTACCAGAAGTTACTGAAGCTACTTTACTCTCAATGTTAGCAATGTTAGTTCTAATATTTTCTACTCTCATTTCAACATTATCTGCTCTTTGCACAATATGAGTAGTGTCAGTTTTGATTGCATCTACTTCTGCTTGACATATGTTTACTCTTATATTAACATCTTTAAACCTATCTGAGCACAGTTCAGATTCCGCCTCGATCTTTTCTATTAACTTGTGCTCCAGCTTCGCATCTTCCATTTGGAAGTCTTTGCGAACCTCAGCAACTTCGGATTTTACTGTTTTATACATCTCAGATAACTGTTGAGCAACCTTTTTCTTAATATCCTCATGGTTGTAATCAATTTTATAATTTAAACTGTCCAGATCCTCTTTCAACTTATTGCAACCAGCCTTGAAGGTATTGTCCATTTCCTCCAATCGTTTATTAAAATTAGTTTGGCTGGCCACAATTCTGTTATTTACCTCAATTATATCAGATTTTAACTCAGCTATCATTCTAGCATTACTGGCTGACATTTTTGCATTACTGCTTTTGACCTCAGTTATTTCAGACTTTAATTCAGCTGTCATTCTAGCATTACTGGCTGACAATTTTGCATTACTGGCAGCTATTGCTTGTAATATAACATTTGAATCAATAGCCCCAGTATCTTAGGGTTGCTCACTAGCTGGCTTTTTACCACACTCATGTGACGAAAAACTAGCTCCAACACCAGAATCATCAAAACTAAATGAAACTTCTGATTGATTAGTCATACCTAACTTCTCCTTCTTAAACTCTACCATCTCTGATGACTGTTTCGTTTTTAATTCATGAGATAAACTATCATCCAATAAATCAACAATTTGTGATTTCTGCTTTACTACAGGGGTCTCTATTATTGAATCATTGCCCCTTTTCACACTACTGTCAGGAGACAATACTTCATATTTCACTTTAACATTACTATTTTCATACATATTTATACTTGAATCGTTGTCTGGATTTACAGTTCCCTCAACAGACATAGGTTCTGATTTAAGTTTAACCTCAGTTTCTTCTGGTGGTTCCATTTCCGACAGTCTTTTAGTGCAGGTTAGTAAAAATTTTAACAGCTTTTCACTTAACTTAGTTCCTTCTGCACGACGTATGGCGTTGCCGGCGCGGCGTACCAGGATTACTGATGCGACCCGGCGCTTTGAACTGCAGACGGCACTTCGACGGCTGCTGTGTGTTCGCGTGGCTCGCAACTGCAGGTGCGGCTACAGTTGCTCCAGCGGACGATTACGGTGAGGAGAAACTGGCTTCTCGCGATGCCGGCAGCGCCGCTTGACTCAGTGCCAGCTCTGTCAATCCTGATGCGTTGTTAATCCAATTGCGTCGTCCACATACACATGTAACACTATCACTGATTTATTACTCAGTTGCATGTCGCATTTCACTCCCGAATTCGAATATTTAAAAATCACTATCACTATAACTCAGTTCCTTTCCCGGCTGATGCACCAATTGTGGGGCGGCAGGTGGAATTATATGTTGTTATATTTATTTATGTGTAGAATGTTATGTAGAATAGATGCATTCCCGACCGATGCACCATATGTGGGGCTACTGGTGGAAATTTAGGTTGCTGTTATTTAATGTTTATTATATAAATGTAGAATTGTAACGTAGTAAAGAATGCATTTCCCGGCCGTTTAACCATATGTGGGGCGGCTGGTTGGAATTTTGTGCTGTTAAATGATGTTATTTAATTATGCTGTCTTTTGCCGTTCTCAAAACTGGCTCTCTAACTACAATTTTGGCAACCAGAGAGTGATTAGCAAAACGTGAAGCCTGTAATTAGAATTCCTAGTGCCCACTTCATCTGAGAAATACACATATAGCTACAGCTTATAGCTCTGAGGAATTAGGAGATTGTCTGGGATTCATAATCAAACACGATCGTGAAAAAACGTTCGCTATATTCTGAAAGTCACAGATGAAAAAAAAAGAATCCACACAATGTGACTAACAGAGCAGTTCGGAGTCTAATGCGATGATGCAACTATAATTGTCCAAATTAAATGTTTAAGTGAATGCACGCCATAATTTGATGATAATGTTCATCAAACACCACGCTAAGTAATGGTAGAATGTTTGTCCCGCGACGGCACGTGAAAATACGACATACGCAAGCTGAAGATAGATCATTAAAGTCGTCCCAGAATTAACACTTCACTCGAAAATGATTTCATGGTTACGCGTATCCCGATTAACTCAATACGGCATCCGAGGCTGTTTATAGCAATGATACCGACGAGACGCGACTCCCGACACAGGTGGTGTGCTATTCAGTGTCTGAAGAGAACTGGGGCCTTTCTTTCTCGCGCAGCGTTCTTATATATAAAGCCGCGGTGCGGACGGCTAAGGGAATGCCTGATCAAATCGGCTCTCCCTACTAGCCGCTGGGCTAGTAATGCACCACATTAAGTTACTGAAAAAATCATCGCTTCCTTTGCTGATGGCCGATGAAGCTCTCAATATAAATGTGCATTCAACACACAGGTAAGTAATCATAATAAAAGTCTGACGTGGCTAAGTAAAATATTTTGGGCGAGAGAATTAATTTAATTACACTGCACGCAGTAGACGAGCTCTGAACTTGCCCTTTGGAGATACGCTATCGCTATAGTTTTGTAGTTATACAATTGAAATTTCTCACATCTTTATGATTATAGCGGATCTCCCTTCTACTTAAATTTAAACATCCTAGCCTTATTTATTAGCCTACTTAATCTATCTTGCTTCCTTAATTTTTAGGACTAAAACCAGAAAATCATTAATTTCAACTAAAATTTTAATTTTTGAGATCCAAAGTACTGTTTCTATTAAATTATTATGGAAAAGGAATCTAAATATAAATTTTTAAGTCTCTAGCTCTTTTCTGTTGCGCCAATGATTTTTACAGAAAAATGTCCAAATTTCGAAAATGGTTAAAGTTATTGAACTGACATTCAACACATGTTGATTTAGTATTACTCCTGACATGCTAGAAACGTTTCAGGTTATTTACTTGATTTTTAAAGTATTGCACAACATTTATAACGTCAGAGCTAGTTACAGCGGACTAGGCTGGCACACAATGGAAAGACTGATGTTAATTTTATACAGCGTGAGTAGGCTGCTTCCCTACATCACCCTCTACTTAATTTTTTTTTGAATGTTAATGAACGAAAAAAAATTTAATTACAAAATTTAAGCAAGAGTACAGCTTAACTCCCTATGAAAATTAAAATTGAAATGTAAACATATAGAAATATTAAAAGGAAACTGATTACCTACTTTAATTATTTAAATTGCTGGCATGTTCACTGCCTCTTAAGCAACATTATCCCTCAAAATTTAAGCAAAATCATTGAAACACTTTGGCATACATATTGCCTTAGACAAACAAACACATAAAAATATGTAAAATTATGAATATCTTAAATTCATTAAATACATATTTACATACACAAATTCAAAGAAAATAACACAGTTATTCATGATACATAAACAGATGATTATATCTTAGCAGTCTTTTCTAAACCAGAAAGACAATTTCACAATCATGACAATTTCATTTTTACACACGGGGTTGTAGCCGCTTTGGCTGGCGCTCTACACTTCCATCCACAAGGGTAGAGGAGGGAAAGTTGCTATGATGTGCGTCCTTCACGTTCACTCTAAATTACATGGGGAAAGGGGAGGGGTCACTGTGAGTTGTGTCCAAGTCACTCCACGCTTTCACGTAGCTACCAGGCTGCAATTATCTGGTTTTAATTACTTTTTCCAGGATGGGTATTGCGGGTCCGCTGAATTCATTCTAAGTGGCCAAAGTAGTTCATTCTAAATTCCCCAAATGCATTTTTCAGCACCCGAAGTTCGTTTTTCGTATTACGTTTACCTAAAAAGTCACTGGTGTCCAAAATTAAAGCAATAAGCGGAAATTTTGCAAGGTTGCGTCAGTATAAACAAGTGATAGTAAAATAGAGACAATGTAAAGAATAAAGAACGCAAATAAATTCAATATGCATAATGGAAGACAAAAATGTTCTGCGTTTTTTTTTTTTCAAGTTAACGTATTTGCACATACATTGCGACAACTGGGTCATATAGACCTGACAACGACGGGCTATGCTGTGAATGATGTCATCAGTCTCAAGTTGAGGTAACACCACCATTCTTCCTGCAAAACTGATCGCAAGTCTCGGAGAGTGGCTGGTGCATGCTGACACGATGCAACACGCCTCCCATGGCCATCCCAGACATGCTCCATGGCATTCAAATCGCAAGAGCGAGCAGGCTACGCCAAGCGTGCAATACTTTCCGTTTCCAAGAAAACATCAAACACGATATGAAGCATTATCGTCCATTAACACAAAGTCTGGACCCACAGGACATCGTAATAATAGCACATGACGTCCACATCTCGTCACGATACCTGACAGCAGTTAAACCTTGCTGATTCACCCGTACAATTTCATGAAGAGATATTCGAGTGGTCAACATAATCCCTGTCCACATCATTAGGGAACCTCCTTGAGCTCTGTCTCTTAGCACAATGTTTGTGTTTTATGTTCCTTCCACGTGTGAATCCGTCGAGAATCACTCTCCAGACAAGTCACGACTCATCTGTGAAAAGGACATTGACCCACAGTTCGACCGGCCAGGTGGCACGTTGACGACTCCATTCTAGGCATTCCGTTCTGTGAAGACCCGTCAGAGGTATACGTACAGCAGATCACCGACAGTAAAAGCCACTCGACTGAAGCCTTACGTAGATCGTTCACTTCTATACCACACGTCCAGTGGATGCTGCAGGGTCAGGTACCAGTTGCTGTGCAGTTCTAAGGCGGCACCGTCGTGCCCTTAGAGCCAAATAACGGTCCTGTCTTTCTGATATCACATCAAGTCGGCCCTGCCCTGGTCTTTGCGATACAGTTTCTCTCTCTTTAAACTCTCATCACATCCGAGAAACAACAGAATGATTCACATTAAGCCATCGAGCCACATCAGTGTGCAACTGTCGTGCTTTCATTCTTCTTACGGTCCTCTGTGGTGACTTGGCAAGACAGCCAAGCCACTATGAGATAGGCGAAAGGCACGCGTTTAAGCTCACGCAGGCTGGCGTGAGGTCTGGAACAGTTAAAGGAGTTGAGTCTAGTAAAAAAAGTACGTAGCTTCTGGAATACTTAACTTTAGTCCATAATTGGTGAACATCGGTCTGACGGTACATGCATCACAAGATAAATAGCAAATGATAATGGCGCTTTGCTAGGTCGTAGCAAATGACGTAGCTGAAGGCTATGCTAACTATCGTCTCGGCAAATGAGAGCGTAATTTGTCAGTGAACCATCGCTAGCAAAGTCGGCTGTACAACTGGGGCGAGTGCTAGGAAGTCTCCCTAGACCTGCCGTGTGGCGGCGCTCGGTCTGCAATCACACGCGGGTCCGACGTATACTAACGGACCGCGGCCGATTTAAAGGCTACCACCTAGCAAGTGTGGTGTCTGGCGGTGACACCACATCCTCCACGACAGAGAGTCTGGTTGGCGTCTTCTCTGTGCCATACTGCACCGTCTGTGACTGTGTACACAGGGACTGTGGATGTGGGACTACACGGAAAACACTACCTTCTCTGATAGGTGCCTTGACGTTATCGTCGGCGTGGATATCCGTTGACCGGAATGCCATCTTCCGTGCAGAACAAGGTCGTACGGACATCTGTTGACAGTTTCGTGAATTAGACACAGGACGGGAAAATAGTGGTTTCTTGCTTTAATTTTGGACTCCAGTGTACACGCCTGAAAGCAGAAATTTTTCTTTGGGCTACGTTGCATACCACCAGAATGTGTATTTCGATATTCACTGAGCCATTTTTTTCCTATTTCGATCAAAGTTTACCCTAAATTTAGAAAGCCTATATGCTGCTAAATGGTCTCAAGTCCTCAGCCCACAATTCCGTTAAGACTTCGTTTTTGTGGTGGTAAGTTCCTATGGGACCAAACTGCTGAGTTCATCGGTCCCTACGCTTACCGTTGTGCCCTTAGAGCCAAATAACGGTCCTCTCTTTCTGATATCACACGGAGTCGGCCCTGCCGTGGTCTTTGCGATACAGTTTCTCTATCTTTGAACTCCCGTCACATCCGAGAAACAACAGAATAATTCACACTAAGCCATCGAGCCACATCAGTGTGCAACTGTCCTGCTTTCAAAAAATGGTTCAAATGGCTCTAAGCACTATGGGACTTAACATCTTAGGTCATCAGTCCCCTAGAACTTAGAACTACTTAAACCTAACTAACCTAAGGACATCACACACATCCATGCCCGAGGCAGGATTCAAACCTGCGACCATAGCAGTCCCGCGGTTCCGGACTGCAGCGCCTAGAACCGCAAGACCACCGTGGTTGGCATCCTGCTTTCATTCTTCTAACTTAAATTAACTTAAGCTAGGGACAAAACACACACCCATGCCCGAGGGAGGTATCGAACATCCGATCGGGTGAACCGCGCGAACCGTGGCAAGGCGCCATAGACTACGCGGCTACCCCTCGGGGCAACTTTATTCTCTATCGAAATATTTATGGAGGGAGCAAACTGCTAATCACATTTAGAAACATGATGTAACATACTCGAGGTTCCAGGATGAGTGTATAATAACTTTTTACACACACTGCTTCGCGAGACACATCTACCGATTTTTATGTGAAGCTGCCTCATAAACACATGTTAACTTTTCCACTGCTGGACTCGCACTCTATTTCACGACTGCTATATATTCCCCAATTCTTAATTTCTCATTAATATCCTTTAAGTTTGGTTTCTTCATTTAGCTGGTCCCGCCGTTATCACAAGTGAGCTGCAGTGAAACCACCTACCTAAACATATACCTGGCTAGTGACGTTGGATTAATAGCGCAACCTGTTGTCAGGTGCAGCAGGCTAAACGGGTCCCGTGAAGCTTATCAGGCTTGCGGAAACCCTAGGTGGCATGCTTTAACCACTGTGCTTCAGTACACGTTTCCTTGTGTCTCCGTTGCGACAGGTTGAGCTGCTTTAATGGTTGAGACGGCAGGCAGGTTGGAAGGAGAATTTGCACATATCTGGTATTTTGTAGCTTACAAATGGTAATCGACCTGAAATAACAGACAAAGTCACCAACTTAGAGAGAGCAGCGTTCTCGTGATGCACCTAGTCCCAACGATCCAAGAAAGACGAGTGTACTTTGTCTCGTAGTCTCCACGGAAATGCCTCACGAAACTTGCCGCACTGGTACCGATTGATCTGACAGATATCCCTGCGAGGTATAGCGCATAGTTGCACCTTATCAATGCAACCAAAGACTGTGGAATTCATTACAAAAAAAAATGGTTCAAATGGCTCTGAGCACTATGGCACTTAACATCTAAGGTCATCAGTCCTCTAGAACTTAGAACTACTTAAACCTAACTAACCTAAGGACATCACACACATCCATGCCCGAGGCAGGATTCGAACCTGCGACCGTAGCGGTGGCACGGTTCCAGACTGAAGCGCCTAGACAGCTAGGCCACACCGGCCGGCGAAATTCATTACAGATGACACACGTGCACAGTGTGTCTTTGCACCTCTACAGCGAGTAATAACTCACTTAAAGATAACTGATTTCAAAGACTTTTGGACTCACAATCGGGAAGAGGACGGCCACTCTGATTTAGATTTTCTGCAATTTCCCTAAGTCGCTTCGAGCAAATGTCGGGATAGTTCCTTCGAAAGGGCACAGCCGCCTTCCTTCCTCATCCTTCCCCAGTCCGATGGGACCGATGACCTCGCTATTTCATCCCCTCCCGCAAATCAAGCAACCAAACAAAATAATATTTGTTTAATGGACGGCTTTCAAACTCACTTCTAACGAAAGGAACTGTTGTTTTCTAACGCCTGATAATGCAAGAGCTCATACTGCCTATGCGTCTATGGCAGTTTTGAGTCGCTTCTGATCACAGGAGAGTCCCACCACATGTATTATTCAGTATCGTAGTTCTTATCAAGGGATTGTTGTGTGAGGACATGCTACTAACACATCAGTCTAATGTGCTAAATGGTGCAAAAATTTTCTCAGACATCTTTCTAAAGCTGCTCCTAACTGGTATAGTTTCTAAATGATGTGTCGACAGAAGTGCCGACACAGTGTGATTTGAGGGGACCGCAATGCACGCTATAAACACACGAAGGATGGCGTGAGGTCTGAAACAGGATACGTAATGAATGCTATAACGAAAAGTACGTAGCTTTTGGAATACTTAACTTTAATCCATCCTTGTTGTATACATCGTTCTTGATGAGACATGCTTTATACGATAAGTATCAATTGCTATGTAAGGCTAATGGCGCCTTGCTAGGTCGTAGCCATGGACTTAGCTGAAGGCTATTCTAACTTTCTGCTCGGCAAAGGAGCGAGGCTTCGTCAGTGTAGTCGCTAGCAAAGTCGTCCGTACAACTGGGGCGAGTGCTAGTCCGTCTCTCGAGACCTGCCGTGTGGTGGCGCTCGGTCTGCGATCACTAAAAGTGGCGACACGCGGGTCCGACATGTACTAATGGACCGCGGCCGATTTAAAGCTACCACTTAGCAAGTGTGGTGTCTGGCGGTGACACCACACTAAATGACTTCACTTTCCACACTGTCCTACGAAATGGACAGAACTTCTGGCAGTTATCGCTCCCGTTCCAATGAACCGGAGAGAGTGCTTTAATCGTACATTACAGATACTCTACAATTACATAGCGGAAATTGCTGTTGTGGCTTAATCCGAAGCAGCCCAATCTTACATGGCCGATCCAAGTACGTTGAAGCGACATGTTTAAGGCTCTAAAATAGGGAACGAATGACATGATAGTTGATGAACACATATAAAATTAATCAAACGCTGACTTCAATAAAGTAAGCTTATTGTCGTGTATACTACCTGATCGAAAGTATTTGGACACCCCTATGTAATGTGTAGATTTCATGAGAGGCGGACCCACGAGTATAAAGAGGGGTGAGGAGTATTTTGTTGTCAGCACAGCAGCAGTAACAACAGACTGAGTAAATTCCACCAAGTGATTCAAATGGTTTAAATGGCTCTGAGCACTATGGGACTTAACTTCTGAGGTCATCAGTCCCTTAGAACTACTTAAACCTAACAGTTGTAACTGCAACCAGGACGGTCACGGGGTAGCAATGACGGAAGGTGCGGCGGGACCCGCGCAGAGGCCCGCGAACAACAACACAACGGAAGAGGACGGACACCACCAACCAAGGACAGAACGAATACAACAAGACCGAACAACAGAGTCACAAGGAAACAAACACGTCCACTCGTACACAAAACAGGAAGTAAGCAGTCTAGCGCAAACCGAGGTGTAAACCGACGTAAGCGAGGTTAGGCTGACTGGCTGTGTGTGTGTGTGTTTTTTTTTCCTTTATTGAATTTCGATTCCCCCCGAAGGGGACGATCTGGCAGCAGCTTATTACGCTGCTCTGCAGCCTACAGACTTTTTAAAACGTAAGAAGAAGATAAGAAACAACAAAAGCAAGCGATAAAACGGTGACTTAAATTGTAAAACGGCGGAAAATTGTTGAAAGTTGAAACATAAAGCAAAGGGTTGGCAAAGAGAATAAAATACACAGGAAGCAGACAGGTAACATAGTAGACAGACAATTAAAAAACATGGCGACAGTCTGGTTTCTGTTCGCAAAAGATATAAAAATCACACCCAGCGACAGTATGATGGCCGTTCGCAACACTTCGGAAAAGACACACAACACTGAACACTCACTATAAACACTGCACTAAAATGTTGGCACAAAGAGGACACACCATAGTCAAGGGCAGATGGGGGGGGGGGGGGTGGACAGATGGGGGGAAAACAAGGAGGGAGGAGAGGAAAAACGAAAGGGGGGGGGGGGAACCAAAGGAGGGAGCGGACTCATAAGGGGGGGGGGCAGGGCAGACGCGAGAGGGAATGGGAAAAGGCAGAGGAGGGAAATGCAAAAGGACTCGGGGGAGAGAAGGGGGCAGAGAGAGGGTATGTGGGGAAAACGAGGATGGAAGGGGGGAGAGGGAGCCCAGGAAAAGGACGGAGGAAAGGAGGGGGTGGGTGAGGATCAGAGTTGATAGGAGGGATAAATGGAGGGAGAGAGGGCATCATCCAGGAGGGGGAGTTGATGGAAGCCACCTTGGGAAAGGAGATGAAGGGTGTAGAGATGGAGGGTAGGGGAGACACAACAGTGAAGACGTGGAAGGAGGCGGGGATGGGAGAGAAGAGGAGCCACCAGGGGGTGAGGGGGATCAAGGCGGCGGGAGGTGTAGAGTATACCAATATCTTCGAGGAATAGGACTAGATGGGGGCCGGCCGCAGTGGTCTAGCGGTTCTAGGCGCTCAGTCAGGAACCGCGCGACTGCTACGGTCGCAGGTTCGAATCCTGCCTTGGGCATGGATGTGTGTGATGTTCTTAGGTTAGTTAGGTTTAAGTAGTTCTAAGTTCTAGGGGACTGATGACCACAGATGTTAAGTCCCATAGTGCTCAGAGCCATTTGAACCACTTGAAGTTCAAAAATGGTTCAAATGGCTCTGAGCACTATGGGACTTAACATCTGTGGTCATCAATCGCCTAGAACTTAGAACTACTTAAACCTAACTAACCTAAGGACATCACACACATCCATGCCCGAGGCAGGATTCGAACCTGCGACCGTAGCAGTCGCGCTGTTCCGGACTGAGCGTCTAGAACCGCTAGACCACCGCGGCCGGCCCATTTGAAGTAGATGGGGGAAAGGAATGAGGTCATAGAGGATCCACATGGGGGACGGACTGGCTGAGTGAGAGGCCGGCGCTTAAGTATGCTATCGGGGGCGTGGCTATTGACCGCTGGGACCACGTGTTCCATTGTGGCGCCCCCACACTAAAAGTGGGCCAGGAGGCGCGCGCCTCCACAGCTTACGGCGTGATGGTGCAGAGACCTCTAAGGGTCTTGGACGTCCATGACGTCTGGCGCGGATTGAAATTCCGAGGAGCGCGGTACCAGACTAACTAACCTAAGGACATCACACACATCCATGCCTGATGCAGGATTCGAACCTGCGACCATAGCGGTCGCGCGGTTCCAGACTGTAGCGCCTAGAACTGCTCGGCCACCACGGCCGGCAGATCAGCAAAGCTCAGTGACTTGGAATCTGGGCTACTAACTAGATGCCACCTGAGTAACAAATCTATCGGGGACATTTCAGCTCTTCTAAATAGACCAAGTCAATTGTTGGTGATCTGAATGTGAACTGGAAGCACAGATGAACAACCACAGCTAAATCGAGACTGGCGGACCTTCAGTACTGACGGACAGGGACCGCCAAACATTGCGGAGAGTGGCTGTAAGATATCACATCAAATCAGGGGAAGAATCACTTGTGAGATCTAATGTACTACCAGCAGCTGAGCTTGCACAATGGATGTTCGTTGGGAGTTAAGAAGATTGGGGTCCAATGGACGACCAGCTCCTTAGAAGCCACATATTTCTGTAGTCAGTGCTAACACCCAAACCTCCAGATGTCAGACATTCATATCGTTACCAAACGTTGTATGTCGATAGAGTATCAACTAAAACTCCGATTTAGTTCCTACTATGTGCTGTCGTCCAGCACAACAGGTATAAACGTTAATTAAAAGTAACATAACATATACCGAGCACAGGGAAAGAATAAGTGTATTTTACGTATGTAGCGTCTGGGGATTTGGTGGTGTGTTAGAGTCTAGTACCAATTTTTATTGGTTCAAATCTTAATAACGACATTTTTTTACCGTATTATGCCTGAAAGTGTTATCTGGAACCGAGTATTTATGACATGTAAAAGGGTAGTTTGGGGTTTACAACGACGTTCTCCTGGCAGTCCGCTTTCGCTTCGTTTCTTTGGAAATACTAAACCCATGGAGTACATTTGTAGTTAAACAGAATATACAATCAGATCAGAAAAATAAGCTGTTGCATCACACGTGCGGAAGTAATAATAATAATAATAATAATAATAATAATGAAACTAATAATAATGAAACTAATATTAGTAATCATAAACAAAAATAAGATCAATTATAAGTGCATAACGTTCAACTAACGAGGTGAAAGCAGACTGCCAAAAGAACATTTCTACAATCTCCGAAAAGTCCCTTTAACATGTCAAGAATATGTTATCCCGTATAACAGTTTCACTCGCAAACAGTTAAAAGATTTGCCATCAATGGGTTTGAAAGCGGGCTATTTGCTATGTGGACCGCACCCTCTCCCAACTCATCCATACGAGATTTTCAAACCAATTTCTCCTAGATAGCTTTTCCTTAACTCTGTAGCTCTGTTTAGTTACCGTTTACGCATTTTCTGCTGGATGACAGCACGTAGAACGAGCTAAATCGGTGTTTTGTTGATACTCTATCGCCATACTACGTTCGGTACAGATCTGAGTGTCCGACATCTGGAGGTTTGTGTGTAAGCGACGTTTGAGGTGGGGTAAAGAGCGATGCCAGGGGACTGTGGATGAGTGGAAAAGAGTCATTTGGAGCGATGAATCATGCTATACCCTATGGCAGTCCGATGGAAGAGGTTGTGTTTCGCGAATACCTGGAGAACGCTACCTGCTATTACGTGCAGTGACACAAGTGAAGTAATGTGGAGGCGAAGTTCCCAGAATGAAATTTCCCGGCATTAAATTGTGTGCCGGACCGAGACTCGAACTCGGTGTTACCGTATGAGGGTTCTCCGTGGTTGGGATGTAGCTCCATTATTTCGCCTAAGAGAACGCTAAATGGGGAAGGGTATGAACTCATTTTACAGCAGGGCCGGCCACGGAGTGCCAGGCTTCAGAGCATGACGGCCGCAGGCGGGCCATGGCCCAGCGTGTCACTAGGCTTCGCTCAGTCCTTTTCGTACCCAGAAAAGCGCAACATTTCATTTAGCACTGCGGTGCGACATTTCTCGATCGGCACCACTCTCTCAGTTCGGCAGAATCGTAGTGTCAGCATTGTTTAATCTTAGCTATTTGCTTGCGGTATGAAGGAAAGTAACAGGTCCAATGGCTGCTTGCACAAAAATAGGCAAGCAAAGTCCTTTAAAATGAATGGGAATGACAGGAGAGAGGGATCAGAATTCTCAATTTTCATAACGACACGCCCCGTATGTTTGCTACGAAACGTTATTGCAACACCACGCAGGAAGAATTTAAAGATTTAGTTGACAATGAAAGAGAACAAAAAATGGTTTAAACGGCTCTGAGCACTATGGGACTTAACATCTTAGGTCATCAGTCCCCTAGAACTTAGAACTACTTAAATCTAACTAACCTGAGGACATCACACACATCCATGCCCGAGGCAGGATTCGAACCTGCGACCGTAGCAGCCCCGCGGTTCCGGACTGCAGCACTAGAACCGCACGGCCACCGCGGCCGGCGAAAGAGAACAAATTACAACAATCGCCAAGTGGGGTTCATTGTCCCGTACATTAAAAAGCGCTTTGTGCTAAATTTGTAGACCTGAATCACGTGAAAAAAGTGGTCGTACGAATAGTAAAATTTCTGGAGTCGCACACATTGTTCTTTTGTCAGTCGCAACCGTTTTCAGTTGTACCTGATGAAGAGTATGGAGACTTCATATATTACTGCAAAGTACGTTCATAAGTCAAGGGGCACGCCTGCAACAATTTTTCGATTTGAAACTCGCTATTGTTGAATTTCAGAAGGAAAAAGATGAGCAGGGACAAAAGTAGAACATCCGGAATGGATCGCAGACTTCCAATTTTAGGTGGACTTGACTGCACATTGCCCATAGTAAGACAACGCAATGTAACTTCTTTATGATTTGATAAGGATGCAATTAAAATGAAAATCGCGTCGTAGGAGGGACACATTCTGGCAAAGACAGTCCACTTCTCTAAGCCCACTGCCATTAAAGAAAACGCGAGTTTTGAAGAATTCACTGGGGCTGTGAAAGAATTATAAGGCTAGTCTTATAAAGATTTTGAAGACAGTGTCAATCTTACATCTATTCCTGTGCTGTTTTGGAGACTGTTTTCCATTTCTGTTGATAGCACCCTGTTCACATGTCGGTATAACTGATTGACCTGCAAGGTAATTCCAGTTTTAACGACAAATATTTTTATGTTCAAACAGTTCAGGACGTCTACATTGCTTTCTTCAGGTGGACTTTCCAAGTCTCCATAATGAGGATGCAAAAGTATTTCTGTGAAAGAACTTTTTTCGATTTTCAAACTAAATAGGTCACGAATACATGCCAATTTGAGCGCAAAACTTTGTCTGTCTATGTCTGTCCGTATGCCAATATTTTGTACCAGATAAAAATTGTATTATGTCTTCAATATGCTAAAAATAATTAAATAATACTGAAAATTTGTGACCTACGTTGTTGAGAAATGTAAACCATAAAAACAGATCGTATGCAGTGCAGTGCGACTGCACTGCAGTTTAAATGCAGCGCGTTGTCGTTTTCCTCTCCCCCCCCCCCCCCTCTCCATCACACTCAGACAGCGTGGCGTGGCGGTGGGGGAAACGTGAAGTGAGGCTGAGCGCTTCGGTCGTCGTGCCCGGGTACTGCCTGCGAGTCGAAATGTTGGCCACCGCTGGTTTACAGCATAGTGTACTGCTTACTGTGAAGGTACAGTTCAGAGACCATGATTGTTAGTGTCAGCATGACAGTCCACCTAGGAGCATGTGTGAGGCAATGGCTAGTGGACAGCAATATTCCTGAAATTTAGTGGCTTGCCCAGACTTCCAGCCTGAACCCAATGGAACACTTTTGAGATGGTTTAGAATGTGGACTTCACACTAGTTCCCAGTGTCGAACATCAATACATTCTCTTCAGAAAGAATGGGCAGCCATTCCTTCACACTCATTCAGACACATCATTGCTCATTGACAGTGTCCCCAGCAGAGTCCATGACGTCACAAAGGCGAAGGAGGGCGGGTACACATCCCCCGTTATTGATGTTAGCTAATAGGAGTTTGGATGCTTCTGAATAGACAGCGTATTTCGTCATCAAGTACCCTGTGAAGTAGACGTATTTCTTACTTATTACAGCTTATTAGACCAAATGTCATAGTACATCAGTTGTCTCTCTCTCTTTCCATTCTGAGAGTCTCTGGGGTAGTCGTGCAGTCTGAGGTGCCTTGTCACGGTCCACTCGGCTCCCCTCGTCGGAGGTTCGAGTCCTCCCTCGGGCATGGGTGTGTGTGTTGTCCGTAGAGTAAGTTAGTTTAAGTAGTGTGTAAGGTTAGGGACCGATGACCTCAGTAGTTTTGGTCCCATAAGATCTTACCACAAATTTCCAATTTCCAAGAGTCTCTGGCTAACCTGTTTCTTTCCAGTGTTGGGTACAACCAACAAGAAGTTTCCAATAATTTTTTTTTCACGAAGTGTTAGATCAACTGTGAAATATAAAGAAAACATGGCCAAAGAACTTGTGCATGCCTTTAAGACACGCAGGATGTGTTTTATATACACTACTGGCCATTAAAATTGCTACACCAAGAAGAAATGCAGATTATAAATGGGTATTCATTGGACAAATATATTATACTAGAACTGACATGTGATTACATTTTCACGCATTTTGGGTGCATAGATCCTGAGAAATTCGTACCCAGAACAATCACCTCTGGCCGTTATAACGGCCTTGATACGCCTGGGCGTTGAGTCAAACAGAGCTTGGATGGCGTGTACAGGCAGCTTCAACACGATACCACAGTTCATCAAGAGTAGTGACTAGCGTATTGTGACGAGCCAGTTGCTCGCCCACCATTGACGAGACTTTTTCAATTGATGAGAGATCTGGAGAATGTGCTGGCCAGGGCAGCACTCGAACATTTTCTGTATCCAGAAAGGCCCGTACAGGACCTGCAACATGCGGTCGTGCATTATCCTGCTGAAATGTAGGGTTTCGCAGGGATCGAATGAAGGGTAGAGCCAAGGGTCGTAACACATCTGAAATGTAACGTCCACTGTTCAAAGTGCCGTCATTGCGAACAAGAGGTGACCGAGACGTGGCACCCCATACCATCACGCCGGGTGATACGCCAGTATGGCGATGACGAATACACGCTTCCAATGTGCGTTCACCGCGATGTCGCCAAAGACGGATGCGACCATCATGATGCTGTAAACAGAACCTGCATTCATCCGAAAAAATGACATTTTGCCATTCGTGCAACCAGGTTCGTCGTTGAGTACACCATCGCAGGTGCTCCTGTCTGTGATGTAGCGTCAAGGGTAACCGCAGCCATGATCTCCGAGCTGATAGTCCATGAGGCTGCAAACGTCGTCGAACTGTTGGTGCAGATGGTTATTGTCTTGCAAACGTCCCCAACGCCGGTCAACTGCTGTTTGTGTATGAGAAATCGGTTGGAAACTTTCCTCATGTCAGCACGTTGTAGGAGTCGCCACCGGCGCCAACCTTGTGTGAATGCTCTGAAAAGCTAATCATATCACAGCATCTTCTTACTGTCGGTTAAATTTCGCGTCTGTTGCACGTCATCTTTGTGGTGTAGCAATTTTAATGGCCAAGAGTGTAATAAGTTCACTTTGACTGCATTTTGTGAAGTTAAACTTCATGTTGCGTCTTCGGAACACTGGGATTAATGGGCTGAACACGGACACCAAAAAAAGGATAACGGCTTCAAGTAAACTGCTGTTGTGCTGTGACGTCCTCCCGCTCATCTCATAGTGAGAAAATCTATTCGCATGTGTGTGCGTGTGTGTGTGTGTGTGTGTGTGTGTGTATGTGTGTGTGTGCACGAGCCCGCGTTTAAATTAAATCTAGAGATAAAACGGCTTTAATGCACCTGCGCCGCATTCTCTGTTTCACTTAAATCACATTTATTATCCTATGTTACCTTATCCGTCGTAAAGCCTGCAACTGCACGGCTGGGCGCGCTGGATTAATAAAAATCCCTTTGGTCACTCGTTGCTACTTTTTCTGTGCGCAACAGCAAATACTTATTCATTCATAGAATGAACTGTTTCATTTCATTGAACACATTTTTGTGTTGCAATAAATACGGTAAAAAGCTAGAAGCCTATTATTACTTTTTCAGTAACTAGTTAAAATTAAATATATTTTTCGTTAAAATGAATGTTCTCTCTATTGTACAGGAGTGAAATAGCGATGTATCTGCTTCAAATTATAGCTTCCATTTTTAAAGCTTAGGTAACAGCTTCAGTAGCTTGCCATTTCGTCCGTTTCAATATTATTTAAAGTATTGTGTGAGAGCGACCATCACGTGATGCCCCTCGGGTAATAACTTTAATTCCTAAAGTTAAATTCACTAGTCTGCTTTATTTCTGTTTACTCTTATATCCAGCGAAAAATCACATTGCGTGAATCTCAGTCTGCGTGCTACTAGTAGGCTTCTGTTTCTAAAAGTAAGGTAACAGTTTTCATGTACTGATTTGCTTTCTCTTTCGAGTTGCTTAAATAAAGTGACATGACCGTTGAAGTTGTTTGCGGCTATTGTGTAAGAGGCTTTTAGAAAACTGATTCTAACTTAAAGCTCAGCAATGCATCTCTCTCTCTCTCTCTCTCTCTCTCTCTCTCTCTCTCCCTCTCTCTCTCTCTCTCTCTCTCTCTCTCTCTGTCTCTCTTTCTCTCTGTCCAACTGCCCGCCGTCACACACCCACACAAACACAGAGATACACAAAGAGTATCAAACTACAAATAATGTTATGTGAGACTCACCTCTGTTGGAAAGATTAAAATAACCTCTTTACAGTTGTTACCTCCAGTTATACACTCTGTGCTTAAGTCAGTTCATAAGAAGTCAGCTTGGTAATGTAAGTACCATTCGGAAAACCAGACAGCGGTACTGAATGGTATTTTTATCGGTACTGAAAGGAAAGACTGTTTCAGTACCAGGCACTAAGATAGCTTTTTCTCGCCTTCTACTGTTAGACAGCGTAAGATGTTAACCAGAAAACGTTTATTCAAACCATCAATCTGAAGTTGAGTTAACTACAGCCATTGATGGCGATGCTGTAATTCTTCGAATCATGTAGTGGAAAGTGGAATAAAAGCGACCAGTTACAGTTATTCCTGTTATTTCATTTGGCTACCAGCAACATTCTATCATATGTGTCATATCCTTAATAAGTCCAAACCACGCATCACTTCCTGCAATTAATATCTGACCCCATTGTAATCTAAGGAAATCAGAGCTATTTCTCCATGATCAACATTTAGTTGTTTACCGGCATATCCACTCTTCCTGTGCCTCATAGCAGATTACTTGTCGCATGTCGCACAGCACTCTACAAGGTAAAATAACTTTTTCCTATAGACCTAATTGCTCTATTTTTGTCTAGAATTTCTGATATTCTCAATTTGTTGATGAAATTTCCTAAACCATTATCTCTTGTAATGGTGATAGCGGAATCTGGAAACCCGTCTGCAATCTCTTGAGGTACGTTTAGCAGCGAACTCCGTACTAAATAAAACCCATGTGCATTACAGTGTCTACAAATAATAAATTTACTGAAAATATTACAGGGGATGGTACTTATGTTAGCGAATTTTGTACTTAATCGAACCCATTTCCAAGACAGCGTCCATAAATATTTTTTTGGGGGGGGGGGGGGGGAGTGGGATGGAGTGGGGTGGTGAGGGTGGTGGAGGAGAAGGAAGAGGGGCAGTTATTATGTATGTGGATACACATTGATATCGACTGTTTGTGTACTACGGTCACGACAGGCTTTTGTGTTCTTTAGATTGTATGACGTAAAGAATCAGATATATACGACAAACTGATCGTAATGACGCAATCTTTCCGATTAAAAGTGACCAACCGACAACTTACCGCTGCAACTGTGCAACGGCGTCAGTAAGTTTGTGTCAGTCGTGGTCAGAAAAGTGCTCTGTGTAGCTGTGTGTGTGTTATGTCGGAGCTAAGGGAACTAAAACGTGGTTCAATTGTTGATGCTCGTACGTTGGGTGCTTCCTTTAGCAAGGTAGCCGAAGTGTTCTTTACATCAAGAGGCACCTTGTAGAAGTCTTATACCGCATACAGGGAAAGTGGGAAAACATCTTCTTCTAAGTCACGACGAAAACGAAAACGTATGTCGTGTGATAGTGAAGGACGGTCGGTGAAGAGGATTGCGATGCGAAACAAGAGGACGAATGCTACAAAAGTCACTGCAGAACTGAATATCACACTCGCGAACCCTGTGAGCACCAAAACAATACGATGGACGCTCCAAAGCAGGGAACAGCAGGGCTAGCTGGAAATCAAAACCACACACCAAGGATGCCAATTATCGTAACATGAAAACGTGATACCGAAGCCATAAAGCCTGGACCATGGAGCAATGGAAGAATGTCATTTGGCCGGATGCGTCTTGTTTCACACAGTTCCCAACTTCTGATCGAGTTTACTTCCCAAGAGAGAAACATGTCTGGGGTGCGATGATGATTTGGGCAGCCATATAGCGCTTTTCCATGGGCCCCGTGGTTACTCTTCAAGGTCGCATCCCTGCTAAGGAATATGTCACCATTTTGGCTGATCACGTCCGTCCCATGGTCCTAGGTCTGTTCCGCAGTGGTCCAGCTGCGGTACGAGACGACGGGGCCGCTGTTAACGTACCTCGCATCGCTCAGGGCTGGTTTTGTGAGCACGAGAATGAATTTTCGCAATTTCCCTGGCCACGACAGTAAGCAGATCTGAAGTGTTATTGAGTTTTCAAGCGTTATTGAGCTTTTGTAGTCAACTTTGGAGAGATGGGTGCGTGATTGCTATCACCTCCATAATCGTCATGCGAACTTGCCACTAATTTGCGGGAAGAATGACATAAGATATCGTACCCCGCCCACTCGTCCAATGTAGGGTCTCTAGAAAGCTGTTTTCTCGGATAGGTAGACAACAATTCAAGCAAATATTATTAATGGAGTTTATTAAAGTAAGTTAAATTGACAATACTTAACTTTGCGTTTTCACATAAAGGTGTAGCAAACAACTGGTGACATGCAAATAATCAATGTACTTTGGTATATACAATTTCAATGAAAGCAAAACGCATCAGTTTGTAAGTCACTGCTAAAGTGTTTGGATGCCGGCTCGTCTTCTAGCGCGGCCTTGGCTAGGCGGAGCGGCGTTTATATTCTGTTCGTATAGGGGCCGCTCCTGTCGCGGTGTCGTCCTAGTCTGCGTAGTATTGGCTGACGTCATCTGCCAGCCCTCTCAGCTGTAACATTCCAGGCCGACGTGCCGGCTGGAACATGAGATCCCGCTGAAACCCATACAGGGCCTGTATTTATCCAATCCGGGACGCCTGGAAGTTGTTTGGAGTACTAACGATTTTTATACACCGTATTAGGCATGGTAATGTGTTGTGCTTCTGGTGTTTGCAGACTTTTGTCCACCCCCGGTACATCTACATGACTACTCGCAATTCATACTGAAGCACTTGGCAGAAGATTCATAGGACCACCTTGAGACTATTTCTCTACCGTTCCACTCACAAACAGCTCACAGAATAAATAAACACTTCGATCATTCCGCGCGATCTCTTATTTTTCTTGTTTTATCACAACGATCATTTATCCCTGTTAGGAGAATATAAATAAATACACAGGGTGTTACAAAAAGGTACGGCCAAACTTTCAGGAAACATTCCTCACACACAAGGAAAGAAAAAATGTTATGTGGAAATGTGTCCGGAAACGCTTACTTTCCATGTTAGAGCTCATTTTATTACTTCTCTTCAAATCACATTAATCATGGAATGGAAACACACAGCAACAGAACGTACCAGCGTGACTTCAAACACTTTGTTACAGGAAATGTTCAAAATGTCCTCCGTTAGCGAGGATACATGCATCCACCCTCCGTCGCATGGAATCCCAGATGCACTGATGCAGCCCTGGAGAATGGCATATTGTATCACAGCCGTCCACAATACGAGCACGAAGAGTCTCTACATTTGGTACCAGGGTTGCGTAGACAAGAGCTTTCAAATGGCCCCATAAATGAAAGTCAAGAGGGTTGAGGTCAGGATAGCGTGGAGGCCATGGAATTGGTCCGCCTCTACCAATCCATCGGTCACCGAATCTGTTGTTGAGAAGCGTACGAACACTTCGACTGAAATGTGCAGGAGTTCCATCGTGCATGAACCACATGTTGTGTCGTACTTGTAAAGACACATGTTCTAGCAGCACAGGAAGAGTATCCCGCATGAAATCATGATAACGTGCTCCATTGAGCATAGGTGGAAGAACATGGGGCCCAATCAAGACATCACCAACAATGCCTGCCCAAACGTTCACAGAAAATCTGTGTTGATGACGTGATTGCACAATTGCGTGCGGATTCTCGTCAGCCCACACATGTTGATTGTGAAAATTTACAATTTGATCACGTTGGAATGAAGCCTCATCCGTAAAGAGGACATTTGCACTGAAATGAGGATTGACACATTGTTGGATGAACCATTCGCAGAAGTGTACCCGTGGAGGCCAATCAGCTGCTGATAGTGCCTGTACACGCTGTACATGGTACGGAAACAACTGGTTCTCCCGTCCATACAGTGACGTGGTCAACGTTACCTTGTACAGCAGCAACTTCTCTGACACTGGCATTAGGGTTATCGTCAACTGGACGAAGAATTGCCTTGTCCATTGCAGGCGTCCTCGTCGTTCTAGGGCTTCCCCAGTCGCGAGTCATTGGCTGGAATGTTCCGTGCTCCCTAAGACGCCGATCAATTGCTTCGAACGTCTTCCTGTCGGGACACCTTCGTTCTGGAAATCTGTCTCGCCATGGCTATTGCCCCGTGCTAATCCATACATCAAATTGGTATCTGCCAACTCCGCATTTGTAAACATTGCACTGCCTGCAAAACCACGTTCGTGATGGACACTAACCTGCTGATGCTACGTACTGATGTGCTTGATGCTAGTTCTGTAGAGCAATGAGTCGCATGTCAACACAAGCACCGAAGTCAACATTACCTTCCTTCAACTGGGCCAACTGGCGGTGAATCGAGGAAGTACAGAACATACTGACGAAACTAAAATGAGCTTTAACATGGAAATTAAGCGTTTCATGACACATGTCCATATAACATCTTTCCTTTATTTGTGAGTGAGGAATGTTTCCTGAAAGTTTCGCCGTAATTTTTTGTAACACCCTGTATACTACCCCGCCCGGTTGGCCGTGCGGTCACACGCACGGCTTTCCGGGCGGGAAGGAGCGCCTGGTCCGCGGCACGAATCAACCCGGCGGATTTGTGTCGAGGTCCGGTGAACCGACAAGTCTGTGGATGGTTTTTGGCGGTTTTCCATCTGCCTCGGCGAATGCGGGCTGGTTCCCCTTATTCAGCCTCAGTTACACTATGTCGGCGTTTGCTGCGCAAATAAGTTCTCCACGTACGCGTAGACCACCATTACTCTACCACGCAAACATAGGGATTACACTCGTCTGGTGTGAGACGTTCCCTGGGGGTGTCCACCGGGGGCCGAAACTCACAATAACCCTGGGTGGGGTGGCGGAGGGTTGAAGTGGACTGCGGTAGTCGTCGTGGGGTTGCGGACCACTGCGGCTGCGGCGGGGGCGGAGCCTCTCCGTCGTTTCTAGGTCCCCAGTTAACATGTAACCTCCCCCTCACTTATCGACCTTAATGACAGTGAAAAATTAAACCGCGTGCACCTAATGGAAATTTGGGAAAATCAATCGTCACTGAAGTTAATTTGTCGGTAAAGAGGGAGGAAAGGGTTACATCTAAATGAAAGGAAAAATGCAAATGAAAATGGTGGAAATAATTTATGAGAAAAGGGTATAATTAATAAAGAAAGTAAATGTGCGGTTGTTACGTTAACAATTAATTGACGTTAATTAGATATTTGAGATTTGGGGAAAATTACGGTCGCCATTCCTATGGACAACTACTATAATATGTGACTGTAGGCTTTCCCGGCGTAAACTATTGATGAAGGTTTCTCGGGTCTCCAGCCGGGTGGTAGCGTTGATATCTCGCGACGTTTTGGGAAGTGTCATACCACCCATCTTCTGGCCAGAAGATGGGTAGTATGACACTTCCCGAAACGTCGCGAGATATCAACGCTATCACCCGGCTGGAGACCCGAGAAACCTTCATTAACTACTATAATAACTGAAAATGAAAGCTTAATGCACATATAATTAGCACTAAAAGCGTGGCAACTGAAGGTTGACACGTGCTGTGTGAAAACTGAATGTTTGTCAGAAGTAATAAATTTCGCTACACTCTGACTTAATTTAGCAAAAGAATTAATAAATCCGGAAAATTGAAAGTTAATTTAGTGAATGAAATTAATAGTGAACTTTGTTTCTGAAGATTAGTTTTGGGCTACCTCAACAATCATTTCAAAAGGTATTTCAATCTACGCAATTGAGAAATAAGAGATTTACCTTTGAACTTGAATTAAATAATTCTGAACAATTAACAATAGCAAAATTTAGTACGTACCAAGCTGAGCTGCAGTCACAGTTAAGCTAAAATACGGTAGCAAAACTCGCACTCTTAATCTATGCTTGTGTAATTTAAATATTGTAGCCAGCTATGAATACTTTAATTGAACTTTCAAATTAAAGCAGTGGAATGGAATGATATTACTTTAATGCTGGCGTTTGAATTTCAACGACACTCGGGTTCATTCCAGAAAAGGAAGGGCCCCTGCTTGGAAATGCAATTGGGACAATGAGCAACAAAGGTTCATGCTATATATACACTCCTGGAAATGGAAAAAAGAACACATTGACACCGGTGTGTCAGACCCACCATACTTGCTCCGGACACTGCGAGAGGGCTGTACAAGCAATGATCACACGCTCGGCACAGCGGACACACCAGGAACCGCGGTGTTGGTCGTCGAATGGCGCTAGCTACGCAGCATTTGTGCACCGCCGCCGTCAGTGTCAGCCAGTTTGCCGTGGCATACGGAGCTCCATCGCAGTCTTTAACACTGGTAGCATGCCGCGACAGCGTGGACGTGAACCGTATGTGCAGTTGACGGACATTGAGCGAGGGCGTATAGTGGGCATGCGGGAGGCCGGGTGGACGTACCGCCGAATTGCTCAACACGTGGGGCGTGAGGTCTCCACAGTACATCGATGTTGTCGCCAGTGGTCGGCGGAAGGTGCACGTGCCCATCGACCTGGGACCGGGCCGCAGCGACGCACGGATGCACGCCAAGACCGTAGGATCCTACGCAGTGCCGTAGGGGACCGCACCGCCACTTCCCAGCAAATTAGGGACACTGTTGCTCCTGGGGTATCGGCGAGGACCATTCGCAACCGTCTCCATGAAGCTGGGCTACGGTCCCGCACACCGTTAGGCCGTCTTCCGCTCACGCCCCAACATCGTGCAGCCCGCCCCCAGTGGTGTCGCGACAGGCGTGAATGGAGGGACGAATGGAGACGTGTCTTCTTCAGCGATGAGAGTCGCTTCTGCCTTGGTGCCAATGATGGTCGTATGCGTGTTTGGCGCCGTGCAGGTGAGCGCCACAATTAGGACTGCATACCACCGAGGAACACAGGGCCAACACCCGGCATCATGGTGTGGGGAGCGATCTCCTACTCTGGCCGTACACCACTGGTGATCGTCGAGGGGACACTGAATAGTGCACGGTACATCCAAACTGTCATCGAACCCATCGTTCTACCATTCCTAGACCGGCAAGGGAACTTGCTGTTCCAACAGGACAATGCACGTCCGCATGTATCCCGTGCCACCCAACGTGCTCTAGAAGGTGTAAGTCAACTACCCTGGCCAGCAAGATCTCCGGATCTGTCCCCCATTGAGCATGTTTGGGACTGGATGAAGCGTCGTCTCACGCGGTCTGCACGTCCAGCACGAACGCTGGTCCAACTGAGGCGCCAGGTGGAAATGGCATGGCAAGCCGTTCCACAGGACTACATCCAGCATCTCTACGATCGTCTCCATGGGAGAATAGCAGCCTGCATTGCTGCGAAAGGTGGATATACACTGTACTAGTGCCGACATTGTGCATGCTCTGTTGCCTGTGTCTATGTGCCTGTGGTTCTGTCAGTGTGATCATGTGATGTATCTGAACCCAGGAATGTGTCAATAAAGTTTCCCCTTCCTGGGACAATGAATTCACGGTGTTCTTATTTCAATTTCCAGGAGTGTATATTGTAATTGTTTTACCATATATATATATATATATATATATATATATATATATATATATAGTAAAACAATTACAATATATAATGATGAAGAAATGTTATAGCTTCAGGTAACAAAATGAGGAAACAAATTTATAGTACAATAGATGGAAATAGGAGGATATGCATTATCGGCGTTACAAACATATAATACAATACAAATCTATACTATAAATACACAAGCGTTTGAGTTCAGAGAGGAGTTGTCAGAAGGTTCGATGGCGTACAGGACGCGCGTACTCGATTCGATGACACGGTGTTAACGCTGGGTATAAGTCTGTTGTAGATTTCCTGCTCGTACTCAACACCGCCAACAGCCGCCAGATAGATGTCTTCCTCTCCGTAAGCACCATCTACGTGTTAGGCGCTGCTGATAGCTTCCAACGCAGATCGGAAGGCCCGGGGGTCTTCCGAGTCGACTTGGACACCAGCGTTCCTGACACTTCAGTGGAGCCACGGAGCCTACCTGAGAAGCAGCTAGACCACACGACAACCGTCATCGCGGTTCAGAGAGCAGAGATGAGCCACAGTTGCGGGAGGGGATCGAGGACCTCCTCGGCCGGCGTGTGGAAACCACTTACGCACACGCCACCTTCTACGAGTGCGGAGGATGCTTATTCACTTCCTGAGTAGCTGCCGAGCGCTCGCGGCGCACCCGGACAAGCAGCGGCAGAGGACCGCCGTAACATCGCTAAAGGAGACATGTATTGGCGGAAATAAAGGGTTAAAAGTCACTCTTCTTTTACAGCTCCCACCGGCGTACACAGGTCACAACCACCTCCTCTTCCCTGAGGAACTGGCAAGTGGCGAACTGGGAGAGTGCCTCCTGACACACCAACCATCTGCCACGCTTCCAAATAGTCGCTACCTGCGGCAACAGTTACAAGGTGCCGCTCGGTGTTGATAACTCTGAGCCATCACAGAATGCCTCTGCAGTTGGGCCAGCGGCCGTTTTTCCTGCTCATTCCGCACAAATGCAGAGGATGGGTATATTTGTCATTGGGAGCCGCAGAGTTAGGCGGGAGATGGAGCCCGTCAGGGAAATTGCAGGTAAGGCTTAAAACCAGTGTGCACTCGGTATGTTTGCCAGGGTGTCTCGTTCGTGATGTGGAAGAGGCATTGCCGGCGGCAATCGAGCGCACTCGGTGCAATCGGCTGCATATTGAGACACATATCGATACGAATGACGCCTGCCGCTTGTGTTCTGAGGGCACTCCCGGCTCCTTTCAGCGGATGGCTGATTTCATGAAGGCAACTAGCATTGCTTGATCTCGGTCCTCTGGTTTCGATCAGGGTGGAATGTCTAAACCAAAGACTTTGCGGCGGTATCGGATGCGAATTTCTCGACCTCCGCTACAGAAAAAAAAAATGGCTCTGAGCACTATGGGACTTAACTTCTGAGGTCATCAGTCCTCTAGAATTTAGAACTACTTAAACCTAACTAATCTAAGGGCATCACACACATCCATGCCCGAGGCAGGATTCCAACCCGCGACCGTAGTGGTCACGCGGTTCCAGACTGTAGTGCTTAGAACCGCTCGGCCACTCCGGCCAGCTCCGCTACAGAATGGTAGGGGTCCCCTAAATAGGTCAGTCGTGCACTATATGCAGGAAGCAGCTACTCCCTTGAGATCAGAAACGACTTGCCTGATAAATTTGCCATAATGTCCTCGTCGTCGCAGATCACAGGTATAAAAGGGTAATATGATTTCCGTAAACTGCATGAACAATCAACGAATGGTCCCAGAATTAGTATCGCTTACTGAAGGTTATAATGCACAGAAAGTATTAGGAACGGAATATTGATTGAAACCAGCCGTTAATGATAGCGAAATCCTAGAATCAGATTGGAATATTTATCATAAGGATAGGTTAGTCGTCAATGGTGGCAGCGTGTTTATTGCAGGAAAGAATTCGATAAAATCTAGCGGGGTTATCACGGATTCCGATTGTGAATTAATCTTGGTGAAGTTATGTATCAAATACCGGTAAAAAACTGTAATCGGATGCTTTTATAGACCCCCTGGCCCAGAAGCTCTAGTGGTAGAGCGCTTCAGACAGAACTTGCATAAATCGTTAGTAATTTTTCTGATTATGGCGTTGTAATAGGGGATGGCTTCAACTTGCCAGGTATAGATTGGGAGTGTCATGCTATCACAACTGGCGCCAGAGACAGGGATTCGTGTTATACTGTTCTTGATGTCTCGTCCAAAAATTACTTTTACCGGTAGCTAGAGAACCAATTCGTGAGGGAAAGGTCTTAGACCTCCTGGCAACAAACGGACCTGAACTTATCGAATCAGTTAACGCAGAGGAAGGTCTCAGTGGTGCTCGAGAATTATGACGCTCTTGGTGAAGGAAAATCTCCACTATAAACATCAACACGGATTCCGCAAACAGAGATCCTGCGAAACTCAGCTCACTCTTTTCCTCCATGAGCTCCACAACGTAGCAGACAACGGTGCTCAGGTTGATGCAATGTAATAACGATTTGCAGAATGACCTCCAGAGAACTGATGAATGGTTCAGGTCTCGCAGTTGATTCTGAACGTACATAAATATAACATACTGCACATACATAGGAAAAGAAATCCACTTCTGTACACCTACACTATTGAGGACAAACAGCTGGAAACAGTAACTGCCGTAAAATATCTAGGAGTAACTATCCAGGGCGACCTTCAGAATGGAATGACCACATAAAACAAACAGAGGGAAAAGCAGATACCAGACTCAGATTCATAGGAAGAATCTTAAGGAAATTAAGGCAGTGGCTTACAGTGCGCTTGCTCGACATATTCTTGAGTATTGTTCATGTGTCTGTGGTCCCTACCAGGTAGGACTGATGGGAGAGTTAGAGAAGTTCCAACGAAGAGCGGCACGTTTCGTCACGAGATCGTCTGCTCGACACGAGAACGTTACGGAGAAGCTCAACCAAACTCCATTGGCAGACATTACAGGAGAGGCGCTGACGTCGCGGAGAGCTTTACTATTGAATTTCGAGAGAGCACTCTCCAGGAAGAGTCAGGCAACATATTACTCCCCCTCACATACGTCTCTCGGAATGACCATGAGGAGAATATTCGAGAAACTAGAGCCACTACAGAAGCTTACCCACAATCATTCTTCCAAGCGCTATACGCGGGTGGAACAGGGTTGGGGGGGCTCAGTTAGTGGTACAAAAAGTACCCTCCGCCACATTCTACTAGGTGGCTCGCCGAGTACGTTGTAGATGTAGAAACGTTTACGCTTCGAGTGAGCTCATATTTGCTCAAAATATTTTTCGGAGAAAGCATTTAGTGTAATTTCGGACGATGTGTCACTAACGATGTAATGAGATGTTAGTGTGACGATTATTCGTTCCGTCACCTTAAAAATGAGACCAGTGCCATCACATCATATAGCCAAAACAACCTGCATGCCTATATCACCAACCAACATCCCGGTCTATGAGAATTCGAGCATTTTAGAAACTCTTCCAGTTGTTGTAAAGGTCGTACACGCACTTGCAAGTATAAGCAAAGATGAACATTTTTTCATTTTTTAATAGTGTCAGAAGCATCAAACACGATACATAACAACAAATAATGGATGAAATTTATAAAGGTAAAAGTATTAAAACTAAAAACTGTACATAAAGAAATATTTAACATACAATACTACGGGCAAAGAAATTTTGTGCTAAAAGCTGACACGTCTAGTGCATTTAAGATATCCTTCATAATCTTCTGAACAGTGCAGATGCTTGGACATGGTCTACACAGTACCCTATATACTCATTTTGTTTCTGGTGTCTACAACTCCGGAACGTAGCCTTTTCAAAAAATGGTTCAAATGGCTCTGAGCACTATGCGACTTAACTTCTGAGGTCATCAGTCGCCTAGAACTTAGAACTAATTAAACCTAACTAACCTAAGGACATCACACGCATCCATGCCCGAGGCAGGATTCGAACCTGCGACCGTAGCGCCTTTTCAAAGATCTCCATATATACTGCTCCTCTGTGTGTCCAGGCTAAGTTCATCCCTTGGTGTATACTAATCTCGGAGATTGACGTTTTTATCCTTACCACGTTTCTACTCCCGTTTATTGCAGTATTTGTTTGACACTTCCTACGTCTACGTAGATACTCCGCAAGACTGAGGATATCCTGTACTACTGCTTGTCATTCCCTTGCCTGTTCCACTCTCAAATAAAGATAGGGAAAAGCGACTGTCTGTATTCCTCCGTATAAGCCCTAATTTCTCCTGTCTTATCGCCGTGATCCTCATGTGCATTGTTTGTTGGCGGCAGTAGAATCGTTCGGCGGTCGGCTTCAAATGCCGTTTCTCTAAAGTTTCTCAATAGTGTTTCTAGAAAAGAATGTCGCCTTCCCTGCAGGGATTTCCATTTCAATTCCCGCAACATCTCCGCAACACTTACGTGTTATTGGAATCCACCGGTAACAAATCTAGCAGCTCGCTCCTGAATTGCAGCGATGTCTTCCTCCAATCCGACGTGGTACGGATCCCAAACACTCGAGTAGTACTCAAGAATAGGTCGCACCAGCGTCCTATATGCGGTCTCCTTGACAGGTGAACCACTCTTCCCTGAAATTCTCCCAGTAAACCGAAGTTGACCATTCACCTTCCTGACCACAGTTCTCACATGCTCTTTCCACCTTATATCGCTTTGCAACGTTATTCCCCAATATTTAAACGATTTGACTGTGTCAAACAGGGCACTAGTAATATTGTATCCGAACATTACGGGTTTGATCTTCCTACTAATCAGCATTAACTTACATTTTTCCACATTTAGGGCTAGCTGCCATTCATCACACTAACTGGAAATTTCACCTAAGTTGTCTTGTCTCTTCCTACAGTCACTCAACTTCGACACCTTACCGTACATCACGGCACCATCAGCAAACAACCGCAGAATGCTGTCCACCCTGGCCGCCAAATCATTTATGTATATAGAGCACAACAGCGGTCCCATCATACTTCCCTGGGGCACTCCTGACGATACCCTTGTCTCTGATAACACTCATCGTTAAGGACAACATACTGGGTTCTATTACTCAAGAAGTCTTCGAGCCACTCATTTATCTGTGAACTTATTCCATATGCTCTTACCTTCGTTAACAGTCTACAATGGGGCACCGTGTCAAATGCTTTCCGGAAATCTAGAAATATGGAATTTGATTGTTGCCCTTCATCCATAGTTCTCGGCATATCAGCAAAAGCTGAGTTCCGCACAAGCGATGCATTCTAAAACCATGATGAATCGTGCACATAATTTCCTCAGTATCAAGATAATTTACTATATTCGCACTGAAAATATGTTCAAGGATTCAGCAGCAGATCGATATTAGGGACTTTGGCCTGTAATTTGGCTGGTCCGTTCTTTTGCCCTTCTTATATATAGGAGTCACCTGCGTGTTTCGAGTCGTTTGGGACTTTACACGGGACGAGAAACTCGCGATAAATGCGAGCTAAGAGAGGGGACAATACCACAGAGTACTCTTTGAAAAACCGAATTGGAATTCCATCCGGACCTCGTGACTTGTTTGCTCCAATTCCTTCAGTTATTTCTTTTCGCCAGCGATGCTTATTACTATGTCGTCCATAAGGGAGTTTGTTCGATGGTCAAACGACGGTATTTTTTATGATTCTCCTGTGTGAGCGATTTTTTGAACGCGAAATTAAATACTTCGCCTTTCTTTTACTATCTTCAACTGCCATACCAGACTGGTCAACAAGTGACTGGAGGGAAGCCTTAGACCTATTCAGCTATTTTACATAGGACCATAAATTTCTCGGGTTCTCTGCCAAATCTTTCGGTAAGGTGTAACGGTGGTAGTTGTAGGCTTTGCGCATAGATCTTTTCACAGACGCATGAATCTCTACCAGCCTTCGCTTGTCATCATTTATGCGTTCCCTTTTGAACCGAGAGTGCAACAGCCTCTGCTTCCTCAGCATCCACTGAATTTCTTTATTAAACCATGGTGAGTGTGTTCCATCCTTTATCCACTTACTAGGCACATAACTCTCCAGACCCTGATTTACAATCTGCTTAAAGTTTGCCCATAATTCCGCTACATCCATGTTACTGGAAAATAGTGATGCCAGTTCACTGTCTAAGTAAGATGTTAATAACTGCTTATCTGCCCTATCTAGCAGAAAAACTCTCCTAGCGTTCTTGACTGATTTATTAACTTTCGTAATCATAGCTACTATAATGACATCATGATCGATATTGCTCGTTTCTATACTGACATTGCCTCTAAGGTCCGGCCTATTTTTAGTTACAAGGTCTAACGTATTTTCATTGCGTGTGGGCTGCCGAGCTAGCTGCTCAAGACATTTTTCAGAAAATGTGTATTTTACATGACTGCCTGTCTGTACCCCACTCAATAAATCCATAGACATCCCAGTATATACTCGGCAGTTTAAAGTCGCCTTCAACTAGTATTGCATGATCTGGGTATCTACGCGCTATTGACTGTAGATTTTCCTTGAATGGCTCTAGAACTGTCACAGCAGAATCGGGTGGTCGGTAAAAACACCTAACAATTAACCTGGTTTCACCCACACCTGTTATACGCGACCAGATGACTTCAGTGTCACACTCAACTTCGACCTCAATAGAGACAATATTTTTCTCAGCTGGAATGAACACTCCCCCTCCTATGGTCTCTAATCTGTCTTTCCGTAATACGTTCCACGACTCGCTAAACGTCTCAGAGCTTTCCACTTCGGGTTTTAGCCACCTCTCGGCCCCAAGAATAATTTGAGCGTGATAACTTTCCTGGAGGGCAGTAAATTCGGGAAATTTATTACAAATACTTCGACAGATTACTGATAACATTGTGACAGTCGAAGTACCTTTATGCTGAACGCCGTTTGACGTCCCTGGCAGCATATCGCCTGGCGAATGTTCATCAGAGCAACTCAAACTACTGCCTAGCGTAAAAACCCCCATGTGCACCCCACAAATACTCCGCTACCCGAGTAGCTGCTTCCTTCACACCCGCACCCCTGACCTACCAATGGAAGCCCTACAAATACCCACAGGATAACGCAGATCTAGAAATCTGCAGTCAAGACCGTTACAGAGACGACGAAATCTTTGATTGAGACCCTCCACTAGGCTCCGTATAAAAGGACCCCGATCAACTCTGGGAACGATGCTGCAAATTGCGAGCTCTCTTGCACCCCACGCTCGAGAACGGCAGTCTTCACCGCCTCAGCCAGCCGGCTGTACGAACTGAGGTTCGCCTCAGAATCCGTGCGACAGGCGTCGTTGGTGCCAACGTGAGCCACAACTTGCAGTCGACTGTAACGCGCACATAGCCGCAGGCAAGGCCGCCTCCACATCTCGGATGAGGCCACCGGCAGACATACCGAGTGCACATTGGCTTTCTTTCCAGGACTGCACGCTATCTGCCTAAGGGGCTCCATAACGCCCCTAACATTGGAGCTCCCAATAACTAGTAAACTCCTCCCTCCGTGTGCCTGCTCGGACCCTGCTGAAGGTGCGGCCACCTGTCCACTCACAGGTTGAATCGTCGAGGCCAGGCGGCCAGTCTCCACAATGGCCCTCCGCCTCGAGCGACGCGAGGGCTTTATCGCCCGCCACTCACGCTGCTGTGAGGGCGGATCCACGACGTCGGGTGCACTAGAGGGTGCCTCGGAAGCAGAGGTCGTGGGCAAAACAAGCAACACCTGAGGTGTCCCATGCGACGCGGCAGATTTTCCGCCAGCGCTACACCCCGAGGCAGCAGCCTAAAGGTGACTGACTGTGACAGATATTTGCGATAACAAACTACCTCCGTCTACTATCTACGTCTCAGCTGTAGATGGCACTGTGGATGCAACCGTTACCTCCTCCTCTTGAGCGAGAGGGCAGCCCAGCAGTGTTTCAAATCAGTCTTTGCTCCTACCCCCAACACACAAACCGAACAATGATGTGCCAAATTCTACAAGCTATCAGATGACAAAATATACAGTTTAGGATGAAATACAATTTTAGAAGGTGATGATGATGATGCTAGACTTGTGGGGCGCTCAACTGCGCGGTTATCAGCGCCCGTACAAATTCCCAACCTTTGCTCAGTCCAAACTCGACACTTTCATGAATGATGATCAAATGATGAGGACAACACAAACACCCAGTCATCTCGAAGCAGGTGGAAATCCCTGACCCCGCCGGGAATAGAAACCGGGACACCGAATTTTAGAAGTGTTGACTGGGACAATATTGCTAATATTTGATTTATGGGCAAAAGGCCGTCGTCCATGGCGTAATTCTCTGCCTAACGTTTCTTATCCCACTCCTGCAGATTTCATCACAGGCTTTAACAACGCAGTAAGCTGTTAAAGACTCAAAACAAGCTCAGCAAGCCAAAATGTTTATATGTATCCACGCAACGGTCCGTTCATGACTTCATCAGACCGCTGACTAAAATCGGGGAGTCACCAGTCACCCCGACATACGCCGTGGAGCTTGTAGAGGGGAAGATCTGGCGCTGATTATTTCATTTAGCACTAGTGTCCACAAATTGTCTAATTTAAATCCTTTTTCTTTTCTGCTGAAGTTATTTTTCTGCTTTTGAATTCCCATGGACTCTCTGTACATACTAGCGTAGTAGCGGATCACGAACTGGGACCCTAGAAGCACCATCTACATCTCCATAGATACTCGGCAAGCCACCGTACGGTGCGTACCGGAGGGTACCCTGCAGCACTACTAGTCGTTTCCTTTACTGTTCCACTCGCTAACAGAGCGACTTTCTCTGAAATTGTGGAACTAATAATTACTGCGCTAGATTGTATGGAGAGGTCACAGAAATTCTAAAGCACAAAAGCAATTTCAACAGGAAGCATGAAGTGTTGAAATTAGACAAGTTGTGAGCCATAGCGCTAAATAAAATAATTAGCACCAACACTTCCTCTGATCAAGCTCGACAGCTGAGATGACGAAAGTCATGGGATAGAGACATGCACATATACAGACAGCGGTAGAATCGCATACGCGAGGTATAAAAGGGCAATGCATTGGTGGAGCTGTCATTTGTATGTATGTGAGTCCTGTGAAAATGTTTCCGACGTGGTTATCGCTTTATGACGGGACTTAACAGACTTTGAACGAGGAATGGTAGTTCGAGCCAGACGCATGGGATATTCCATATCGGAAATCGTTAGGGGATTCAATATTCCGAGATCCACAGTGTCAAGAATGTGCCGAGAATACCGAATTACAGGCCTTACCTCTCACCACGAACAACTCATATCTGACAGCCTTCACTTAACGACCGAGAGCAGCGGTGTTTGTGAATATTCGTCAGTGCTAATAGAAAAGCAACACTTCGCGAAAAACCGCAGAAATCAATGCGGGGCGTAAGACGAACATATCCTTTAGTAGAGCGCGCCGAAATATGGAGTTAATGGGCTATAGTAGCAGACGACCGATGCACACGACATCGCCTGCAGCGCCTGACCTGGGCTGGTGACCATCGGTTGGACCCTAGACAAGAGGTGTAAGTGACGTGCACTTAAGTGACGTTTATGAAATGAGTGGAGCCCTGAGCTATATCCTGATGGCTGAAAGAGCCACACGCAAATGGAAATGCTATCTGACATTAAAAACAAAGTACAAGATTGGGTCGCCACCAACTCTATCCACACGACAGGTTCGACTGAGTTGTACGATTAAGTAATTTAGTCATAAGGAAAAAACTCATCAAAGAACATTCGCTGTAATGTCACTTATAAAAAATGGGATGTAATTATTAATATGATACAGGGATTGTTCATGTGAATCAAATATTAAAATACAGTAAAAAGTGTGTGAATACTGTGAATAAGAGCAGCTTGCAGCAACATTCCTGAAAACAAGATCTATGCTAAAGAATTTGTTTTAAATAAAAAGGGAACGGTAATTATTGGACCTGTGCGCATGGAAACGCTATGGATGGGCTAACAAGGAAATTACAACGTAAATGGTGTAGGTAAAGGAGACGTAACACCGGTACACTGGATAAGACTTGAAACAAAATTATTTATTTCTTAAGACATCGATATAAGACATCTATATAACTGCTGTCGCCTGGTAACTACGTACGATTGCTTGTAAAACGCTATACGATTCACAACAGAATCTCTTAAATTAGAATCGTGGTCGTAATTAGAGGGGGACGGGAAAGGTTTAATACTAGCATTCAGACCCACATTCACTCAAAGAAGAGCAAGGGCGGCCCCACACCAATATGCAACGAATCTAGGAGGTTTGTTTCGCTGTGTTGAGAAACGATTAAATAAATGAGTGAATCTGAACATCACGGTTGCATTTAAATTTGAGCCTCGGTTTGGAGAAACCGCCACAACGAGGGCCACACATACACGCTTACGCGCTTAACATGAAATCACAAACCACAAATGCAACTGAATAATCGGGACAGGATATATTCAATATTCCAAAATCAGAGCAATAAGTAAACTGTAGGGTCCACAGGAACGTTAGGCACACAGTTAACTCGTGTGCCCATGTGGTTCGCGGAGACACTATTTCTATGTACCGTGGCCAAATTTTAGCAACATTAAACCACTCGGAAGCGAGCCATTAACATTTTACAGAGGACACTTTTGAATACACAAAGGGTAATGGCAGACGGCCAACAAACTCTAATATGAACCGACGTGGATGGTTTCTAAAGGACATATAGTACTGAAACAAAGAAAATTCACAAAGAGGCCAAAATTATCAAGATTTGGAAAAGATCAGAATGTATACACAAGCAGTCGCAGGCACACAAACATTCACACTGAACCGAGGGCGCGCTTCCTACGTGAGATCGCTTCAACATATGCAACACCTTTGTGCTACGTTCTTCTTACGGACCAAAGTCTGCATTAGGAATCAGACTGAAAGTCTGCAAAAGCCTTGCATTCCTTGCTGCGACCCAGCAAATCAATCTTTATAAGACAAAACGCGAGGCTGAAAACTAAAAGCTCCCATCTCGCTATGAGACAACGCGCCGAAGAGATCTCGGCTGCAGACCCTCGGAGAGCTGGAAGCAGACTGCCCATCTCACACTAAAACTTCTCCCACACAACCCCATAGCCAAGAAAACCCAGAAATTAGGCTTTCGACACCAACCTGACACCAGTAATTTTCACACAAAGGCAACAAACCTCTTTGCCTAACTGAAAACTACAAGAGTTGGCCATTCTGTAAGACTACCGCTGATTCTCTGCAGCAGACTAAACCACCGTACAGCAAAATGAAACACGCCCACATTCATTCACTCACGCATGCCGGAGAGTTTTGGAATAGGAGAACAAGGGATAAACATTTTGTGGAATCATAGTCATGAGTTGGGTTACATATAAGAACATGGAAGGCTTATAATGGCGTTAAAGACGCATTTGCAAGTCTGAAAGAACCAACATAACAACTATATAATGTTTGCAAATCGTAGAAACAAATAGGCTACTTCTAGATTGAATCGTAGCTCAGTCTTCTCTGCTATGAAGTTTAGTAACGAAAACACCCGAATAGTGCTGTAGAATGCAAAGTGCACTGGAAAAAAAATGATAATGAAAGGGGACTATAGGAACCTTTCAGAGGCAGACGAAATATCTAAGCCATTCAGTATAACAGCACTTGATAGGGCAGGCAATAAATGCAAACACCGCAAGAAAACTGGTATTGACGACATATACGTGGAACAGACAGACACTCCGGACATACGTCCAAAAAATGATTACCGACTGTGATAAATAACTGCATGGTGCTCTGAAAAATACCGAAGATCTGGACGAAATCCCGTGCCATAACCATTCTAAAGCCTGATATAGAACCAGATATTACTCTGCCATCGTTATAAAACTCTCGAAAGGACGATACTCAATAGGCTCGCGGAACTATTCCAGTCTCTTCTGCTCCCACAACAAGTCGGATTCAGAACAAGCAAATTTTGCCCGTCGCTGGTATTGAAACTAACACAAAACACTGAGGATGGGTTCGAGGAAAGATGAATCACCGTGGTTGTTTTTCGTAGACTCGCCAACTGCTTACGACACAGTTAACTACCGATTACCGTTACAGAAAGGGTACGCACTAAGTGAAGATTGTGGCATGACACGAATGATAGGGAATATCCTCCAAAATGGAAGATTCTTTGACAATTTTTAAGGGCAAAAAATGTGGTACAGGACGCAAAAGAATGGATTACCGCAGGGTAGCGTTTTGCTCCCATTGGTTTTGAAGTCTATACCTTCGCCAGCCACTCCCAGAAGGCACTCAAAACTTAACATACGCGCAAGATTGCCATCACAGCCCAAGCAAATAACTTTGAGGCCATCGAAAAGAAACTATCAGAAGCTTTTGAAGAACTGGATGTCTGGTACGAGGAAAACGATCTCAGTCCTAATCCCTCAATGTTAAAACCAGCGTTTTTCGCGTGAGAAAGAGGAAGACGTCAAAGAACCTGCAATTAGTACGGGAGGAAATACGGTTAGAGCATTGCGCAATCCTGAAATAATTGGTTGTCACATTGGAAAGAGTACTACTTACAGTAAACATTTTACAAACACGAAGCATAAAGTAGGTGCTAGAAACAACCTTGTGTGCAGACTAGCAAGTACTACACGGAAAGCACAACCCAAGACAGAAAGGACTACAGCTTTAGCCTTGTGTTACTCAACTGTGTGGTACAGTTTCAGCCATGTCAAACAAGAGTGTAAATCACGCCGCATTAATCATAAGCTATATTAGACCAACACTGACTGAAAAGTTATATTGCCTAGTAGATGTCGCTCCTCCTAATATCAGAAGCGAAGTGGAGGCCAAGAAAGACAAATACCAAATCGTTTAGATCTACGATCCGCCCACTTTTTGGATACTAACCAGCCCGCGGCCGACTTAAACCGAGGAGGAATTTCCTCACAGAACAGTAAGGCTCCAGCTCTCAGCTGATACATGTCTACGAGCAGCATATTAAGTGTTCATCTTTTGCTGTGTTTTCCACTTAGTATATTTATTAAATTTCATGCGTGTTCCTCTGTTTAAGAGGTTTAATCTCGAGTTTTTGTATGTGTAAATTAATTCAGTCTGTAGCGCAATAGTTGCTTACTGAACAGCCGGCTACGCATCAGCGTCCATTGGTGACACATCAGGAGAGTAGTAAGTTGCATATCAAGGATTTTCTGCTTTTATAGTTCACTTCTTCAGTTAGTCTTTCTAGGATGCGTGCATGCCGTGTGCAGATGCAGGAGGAGTTGGCTGCAGTTCGCGAACAGCTGAATTTGCTTTTGGCCCCACAGATCTAGCATCATCATCATCATAACCTTCTACAATTGTATTTCCTCCTAAACTGTATATTTTGTCATCTGATAGCTTGTAGAACTTGGCACATTATTGTTCGGCGCTGTGTGTTGGGGGTAGGAACACAGACTGATTTGAAAGATTGCTGGGCTGCCTTCGCGCTCAAGATGAGTAAAAAATGGTTCAAATGGCTCTGAGCACTATGGGAATTACTTCTGAGGTCATCAGTCCCCTAGAACTTAGAACTACTTAAATCTAACTAACCTAAGGACATCACACACATCCATGCCAGAGGCAGGATTCGAACCTGCGACCGTAGCGGTCGCGCGGTTCCAGACTCTAGCGCCTAGAACCGCTCGGCCACGTAGGGTGGCCAAGAGGAGGAGGTAAGGGTTGTATCCACAGTGCCATCTACAGCTGAGACGTAGATAGTAGTCGGAAGTAGTTTGTTATCTCAAATATGTGACAATCAACTGGATTCTACCCACATCAGAACAACTCCACCATTGTTGTCATCTTTTGCACAACCACAGACATGGCTGTGACTATTAATATCACTGATGATAAACAATGATTTTTTGTTTATCGAGGTTATCTGAAGCCAAAATTATAATTTGGAGGCATACATGCTGACGTCGGTGTGTAGTAGGGCTGCTGTTAAAATATAGATATATCGATGTATGGATACTTCTTCCAAAAAGTCGATAAACGCCGGCGATAAACTTCTCCCGATATATCGGTATCGAAGTGGGAATCCGAGTACCGATATTTTTATTTTATATTATATTTTTTCACAATTTTGGAAAATATTTGAAACTTTTCTTTTGAAATTGTAGTAGAACGTAATTTTACTTTCACTGTATCAACAAGTCTTACTACTTTTTGAGCTTTCATCACATCCAGTCCTTCTCTTTTTGACTGTATGGAGCAAGTACGAGGGTTGCCCAGAAAGTAATGCGCCGCATTCTTTTTCTTCAACAATTCGTTTTTGAGCATAATGAGAATTACACACACGAAAGAATTGTGTTTTACCTACACACCCTATTTCTCCACGTAATCTCCATCCCGTTCTATGGCCTTCCTCCATCGCGAAACGAGGACGTGTTCTTCTAAAACACTGCTGAAAATAATGAACGAAAATCTAAATTACAAGATTGGGCTTTGCGGTGGCGGAGACGTGTGAGGGGGAATGCTGACGTAATCGGCTCTCGGCGGTTGTAACAGAAACTGCAACTTTTAACTTTGCCACACAATTTTGACACTACGTCTGCAAGGTCGCTGACGTTTGCAGAAATGAAATATCAGGGAAATCGATACGAAGTGTTCCGGAAAAATCAGATATGTGACGAAACCGAAGGACCCATCAGGAACCTTCTATTGAGCGACTTACATACATTTACCATTGTTAGCAAAGTGGCTATTGCCAAGAGTTTACGTGCATTCCTTTTCTTTCAATTCTTGCTCTAAGGGGGATAAGCAGTCTGTTAGGTTGTTGATGCACAGAATTTCTAATACTAAATCAATACTTTAATATTCAGCTCTAAAACCGGCGGTATATTTACAACGTGCAGCCAGTTTTGTTATAGGCCGGTTTGTCGATATCGGTCTCGTCGATATGTCAATATATCGATATTGATTAGATATATTGAGGGCCACAATGATATTTATTTAAATATCAATAAATCGGATTCCCAATATTTTAAAAATATCAGCAGTCCTAGTGTGTAGTCCTTAAACTCAACCGTGATGATGTAAGTATTATTCTCCCCACTGTGGTATGTGGTTCTTACTTGGAGATCTAGTTGGGTGTAGACTCCATTCCCATATTGCACATGTGGTCCAATGCGGATCCCACTTTTTTGGGACAGTGAGATACAAACTGCACACATCAGTAGCCCTTACATACGACTTCAAAGCTTCTCACTCAACATTGGTTAGTGCATTTCGCAGTGATTAGTCTATTTGGATGATTCTCATACCTCTATGATGTTATCAGTGCTTTTCCCCTTTATTCTAAAAAGGTCAAAAACGTTTACAAGATAAACGGAGGACTGTTATGGATCGTTGCATGTACTGTCAAGCGAAGCTTACATTACAATGGGGATATTCGCGTCGTCGCAACCGTGTAGCGTTCATTAGAGGAACCTTTCAGCTTGGGGAAATCCGAATGGGAAAGGCTATGGAGACTAAATACAAAGAAGTAAAATGAACTGCACGAATGGACAATGATTTTTGGTTTGCATTGAGAAAGAACTTACTCATTAAAAGGGCTGCTGGTGCGTTTTTCGACTTGGTTAATGACATGGCAGTTCCTGGCTGCATGAAGAGAGTAGCTGCTTCCTTGAATTCTTTGTTCCTCCTGAAGCCGAGGACCGTTATGGCGGCCCACCTTTCTTTCAATAGCGTTGGCGATATGAGGTTGTCAGCGAATATGCGGTCTACTGTCCTCCATACACACTGTTGTTGAAACATTTTATTCTCTCGCCGCCAGGGACGAAATTAGAACAGTAAGTGCCACAAATTAATTAATCCCTTTTTAATGCATTATTATAGGCGCTACGTAGCGCATATGATTTCGAAGTAAATACGTAAATTTTAAAAGTAACGGTATGTAATAAATGCAACGCTCACTCAAACTAAACCCAGCCAATCACGTCACGAGATGAAACTTATTATTTTAATTTTTTGATTTCGTATAATTCACGTTAAAAAAATACTTGACTCGATGAATCATCAGGCTCATTACCAAAGAGATCTCGGTCTCGTTATAGCAAAGGCGTGCGCCGTACGTCTCTTAAAAAGTTGTGTGTAGTCTTACCATATAAACGTATAATAACTGTTAAGCAAACGTGTTTTTTCAAACACAAACACAAAGAAAAGTTGCAAAATAAACAGCAGCGCTTTCAGTATATACTTCTGTAAACGTGATTAGTACCGAATCAAATGTTTCCTGACTCTTTTTTTATTTTTGTTTTTAGGAAAAAAAGCGCCTGGGCCAGCATTAATTTCGCATTTGCTATTACGCTTGTTAGCAAATCCTCCACATGAATAATATTAATACTAATATTTGCCTATAGAAATCCTGTATGGGAGGTCAGGATCCTCGGAATGAAGCTACTGGTCATAACGGGATTTCTGGGACCAAATAACACAGAACTATTTCCTGTTTATTTTCTGCGGTAGTTCCTGGTGGTTTTGGATTCGAGAATGGCAATCCTACACTACTGGCCATTAAAATTGCTACACCAAGAAGAAATGCAGATGATAAACGGGTATTCATTGGACAAATATATTATACTACAACTGACATATGATTACATTTTCACGCAATTTGGGTGCATAGATCCTGAGAAAGCAGTACCCAGAACAACCACCTCTGGCCGTAATAACGGCCTTGATACGCCTGGGCATTGAGTCAAACAGATCTTGGGTGGCGTGCACAGGTACAGCTGCCCATGCGGCTTCAACACGACACCACAGTTCATCAAGAGTAGTGACTGGCGTATTGTGACGAGCCAGTTGCTCGGCCACCATTGACCAGACGTTTACAACTGGTGAGAGATCTGGAGAATGTGCTGGCCAGGGCAGCAGTCGAACATTTTCTGTATCCAGAAAGGCCCGTACAGAACTTGTAACATGCGGTCGTGCGTTATCCTGCTGAAATATAGGGTTTAGCTGGGATCGAATGAAGCGTAAATCCATGGATCGTAACACATCTGAAATGTAACGTCCACTGTTCAAATTGCCGTCAATGAGAACAAGAGGTGACCGAGACGTGGCGATGACGAATACACCTTCCAATGTGCGTTCACCGCGATGTCGCCAAACACGGATGCGACCATCATGATGCTGTAAACAGAACCTGCATTCATCCGAAAATATGACGTTTTGCCATTCGTGCACCCAGGTTCGTCGTTGAGTACACCATCGCAGGCGCTCCTGTCTGTGATGCAGCGTCAAGGGTAACCGCAGCCATGGTGTCCGCAACGTCGTCGAACTGTTCGTTGTTGTCTTGCAAACGTCCCCATCTGTTGACTCAGGGATCGAGACGTGGCTGCACGATCCGTTACAGCCATGCGGATAAGATGCCTGTCATCTCGACTGCTAGTGACACGAGGCCGTTGGGATCCAGCACGGCATTCCATATTACCCTCCTGAACCGACCGATTCCATATTCTGCTAACAGTCATTGGATATCGACCAACGCGAGCAGCAATGTCGTGGTACGATAAACCGCAATCGCGATAGGCTACAATCCGACCTTCATCAAAGTCGGAAACGTGATGGTACGCGTTTCTCCTCCTTACACGAAGCATCACAACAACGTCTCACCAGGCAACGCCGGTCAACTGCTGTTTGTGTATGAGATATCGGTTGGAAAATTTCCTCATATCAGCACGTTGTAGGTGTCGCCACCGGCGCAAATCTTGTGTGAATGCTCTGAAAAGCTAATCATTTGCATATCACAACATCTTCTTCCTGTTGGTTAAATTTCGTGTCTGTAGCACGTCATCTTCGTGGTGTAGCAATTTTAATGACCAGTGGTGTACCTTTTACAGTTATGCAGTGTAATAATAGTGCGTAGAATTGTAACATTACTGTGAGAATTTCGTTCAAATCGATTACCAACTTGTCGTGACTTCTTTTTGCTCTGGCGTGCATATGAAGGTTTGTCTTCAAGGGGAATCATCTAAAGCTGTTGATGGTTTGTACAGAACCTCCTCTCTCACTTAGTACAGTTCGGAAATGATCTGCCGGATTTAAACTTAGACATTCTTTTCTCGAATCTGATAGACAGTAAGAACGTTCCAAAATTGCAGCCACAGACGAAAACATGAATAAAATGCGTAGTATGGGAATGAATAAATAACTATTAATAACGTATAAAATTGGTGCCACAAAAGATATAGTGAAGGGAAACGTACGTTACGTTTTACATGAAGAATTAACTATAAGTAAGCTGTGAGCTAAATGTATGCAACATTAGTTGAATACTGACCAAAAACAGCCATGAAAACAAAGTTCTGAGGAGTATTTTGGTGGTTGTGAGCAGAATTAAACTGACTTTCTACGCCGACTTGATTCTGTAGTGGCTAGAAGCTGTGGCTCTACAGTTAAGTAGTGAACCGATTTCACTAGTCAGAAAAGATAAGATTAATATTTTCTATGATTCAAAATAAAATATTCGCATTGCCTATCTTGCAAAACGATCAAATGGATGATTCCCATGAATCTCCCGCGTATCTAACACACAACCAATAGACATGCGACTTGACGGGCGATTAATATTTGTACCAGTGATACCAGTGGTCACGGATCACACCGATGCCTTGAACAAAGTATCAATGAGAGCAATAGATTTTTTGTTAATAATGCTCCATACGAGAGACCTGTAAATGCTAGCCTGTAATTTTATTTTTAATTTGCGCAACGGAATCAATACTGTGACCACCTATCCCAGAGACATGACATCACTGCCGTACTGATTAAGCTCTAGTCAAATCATAGTGCCAAATTTTAACTCCGGGATTTCTTCATACTACAATTTTCACGTCGATATTGCATATAATTAGCTAATGGATGAACAATGAACCGGTGATTGATGGCGGGAATAAAATGGCTAGTGACTAGAATTGACAAGGACCATCGTCTTAGCTCACTGATTTACATTGATTATTCCCTGAGTTTGCAGGCGCCTAAAACAATCTATTTCGCATATTATTTAGTGGTACCCAGCGCCATAATTGTCCGTTAACATTACAGTTCAACTTTAACTATCCTAATAAACTATGATCTTATAAAATCAAACCCTACAGTTCACAACTGAGGATTAGTTTGGGATGTCCTACATATCATAGTGCTCTATAACCTACTAATTCAAGCACACACTCTCTCAACGTTCATGCTCGTGCACCAAAACAGTCTGATTCTCATCGACTACCTAACAAGAAACTGTACTTCTGTATCTCAGATGCAAAGCTCGTGTGAAGACATATTAAATCAATAGAAATTAATCTGGAATTATTTATTTTACTGCTACGAAAATCAGCAAAATATTGAATTATCTGTCTGCACTGTTTCCCCTCGATTTATTTTAATCTCAGTACACACGTCATTTGCCTAACTAGGTAGTGATCATGGCGACTTATTTATGCATCATATCCCATAGTGCTATTGTTCTATGCATTTCTTTGTACTCACCATTATGTACTATGACCAGACTTGCTCCACAAGCTGAGTATTCCACATACGATATTTTTCTGACAAAGTTAACTTGCCCACTGCAGTACGAGCCTCGTGGAGCCTCTGGGCAAATGGCTAATGTACACACCCAAATTTTGCTCACGGAACCAACCCCATCTATAGTCTCGTTGTATCAAAAAATTTAATTTACTGAAAATAATATGAAAATGAATTTCACACGCATATATGTATAGCGCATAAGTAATCCTGAAATTAACAATGGTTCAAGCAGTTCTGGTCTGCTTTGTCTATACAGCTCAGTGTGACAAAGACTGTACGTAAATTTACTCGCCGTTGAGGATGTGCTTGACTTAATCAAAAATCTTCATACGGCCTCCTTAAATAATCTCAGCTCACAAACTAACACATGATAATATTTCAATTTACATTCAACATATGCAGTTACATTATTTTCTAATCACGTCCAATGATTAAGGATCGTTGATCTGAAACAAAGAATTCTAACATTCCCAGAGTTACCTCTCTAAAAATGCATTAAAATTACGAAAACCTCCCCCGATCTGTTTGTCGTAGTTGTTATCCTGGAAATAAGAAACATGATTTCTAGCTACAGCCTTAAGCACTTCACATTCATACCAACTTGCAGAAAAATATTCGGAGCACACAAAATAGTCAACTGTTCAGATCAGGAAGCAGTGCCTGAATATGGCTGCCTACGGAGGAGACTTCCGTCTTTTAAGTGGAACGGGCATCCTCCCCTTGTTACATTGGCCAACCACAGTCCAGACTCTCCACTACTTTGGAATACCAGTATACTTTGGTTTACTTTAGGTGAACAAGAGACTAGTCAAAGATTGCCAGTGACTACATATGTGCTACGTATGGTCTCCTGCACCTGTCTCCATGCAGACAACACACACACACACACACACACACACAAACACACACACACACACACACACACCATCCAATATTTTAGAAATCGAGTTGAACTCACGAGGGCTTAAGTCAGGGGAGTGCAGTAGGTGGTAGTGCAGTCGGGACGCAGCAAGGGAAGTTGGGGACGGAGCGCCGGTGAGGCGCCGACAGCCAGTGCTCGCCGACCGCTGGCGACACACGTGAACTGTCCGACGTAGGGAGATTGGAGCGGCTTCGTACTTATTATTGAACATTACAGTACCAAGGAATTATTTTTCTCCGTAACTTGTTGAAAGATTTGGGCATGTGTGACAGCAGAACCAGTAATTGGGCAGATAATCAATGAAGACACAAACAGATCGTGAACTCTGGGTCACAGTACCTTGGAATGTGAAAGAAGTGAAGCGGAATAATCTACGAATGAAACATTTATTGAATGGAAGAATTCTTGCGGAGTAATCTGCAGATTACTTTCGAATAAACAGTTGTTGTATGGGAGACTTATTTGCTGGTGTGTGCGTGGGTGGCGCTTTGGATAGTCGTTAGCCCAAGACATTTGTACGATTTAACCGTGATAGAGCTTACCCATCAAGTCACTTTGGAAGAAATCCATTCGTAACGTTTTGCCTCAGATTACACCAAATCAGGACAATTTCGTGAGACTTGCATGTTGGACAGTGAAATCATGTGTGTTCACGCGTAATGTAAATTTTCTTATATTCTCACTCTGCATTATATACAATAGCTGAATGCAGCATTTTTTTGTTTTTATGTTTTTTTTAACATTTTGTATGCAGCCTTCTGTATTTTACGGAGCTTTAACACTCACAACCCGTGAAGTTTCATTACGTTTCTTTCCTCTCTTCTGCGCACTTCACTTTCTTGTCAGGCAGGTAAATCGATTCATTCCTACGTTTATGTTCTGGTATAGACTTTACTGTAGAGGGTGTTCAGAACTGCACTAACGTACTCTATCCAGCTTTGAAGTGTAGGTTCCGACCCTGAAGTTCGATTCTGGAAGACCTGTAAAATATGTATTCTTCTTCATTGGGCACAAAATGTTTTCGAGCCACAATCTCGTTGTACGAGGAAGTCGGAGGGTGAATAGCGTCAATGTACAAAGAATTAGTTCAAATGGTTCAAATGGCTCTGAGCACTATGGGACTTAACATCTTAGGTCATCAGTCCCCTACAACTTAGAACTACTTAAACCTAACTATCCTAAGGACATCACACACATTCATGCCCGAGGCAGGATTCGAACCTGCGACCGTAGCAGTCCCACGGTTCCGGACTGCAGCGCCTAGAACCGCACGGCCACCACGGCCGGCTACAGAATCAGCACTTCATAATGAGTGACCCCTCTCTCGATGACGTGATGCAAGCCGTGTGGGGGCGTACTCTACGGCCCACTGGGTAGTACTCTTCCATTCTTGACTGGTGGACACAGCTTGTAACACCGAGGCTCAGGCAAACTTTGATACTATCCTGCGCTGCCAAAGCGCGAGACTTTCTGAGAACTTACGAGTCTTACTATTCCATCCTGCGTGAACTTTATGTTGCTGCGGTTCACACCTCTCTGCGAATAGGGTATGTTAAGCGTGTAAAGGCAAAATTGTTCACCTTGAAAAGAATACAAATGGAGGGGTTGAAAATGCGATCCAGGCCATGATAATTGGTGACGGAAGAACTGACTTCCTTATATCATTTACTTCGGCATCAGACCCGTCGCCGACACGCTTGTATTCATTCTCTCACGACAAATAATGGACGTATCCTATCGGAGCAAGTTTATATAGTGCGTGTCTTACACCAATACCATGTAGACATCTATGACATCGATGAGTCCAGTGCAACGCCTTACGACGCACTGGTCAGCATTTTGGATACAACAATTACACCTGAACATAATGAAACGCAGCCTGAGGAAGTTTGCAAAAAAAAAAGGTTCAAATGGCTCTGAGCACTATGGGACTCAACTGCTGAGGTCATTAGTCCCCTAGAACTTAGAAATAGTCAAACCTAACTAACCTAAGGACATCACACACACATCCATGCCCGAGGCAGAATTCGAACCTGCGACCGTAGCGGTCTCGCGGTTCCAGACTGCAGCGCCTAGAACCGCACGGCCACTTCGGCCGGCTAGGAAGTTTACAAACTGATTGTGGGATCGCCTTCTCAAAAGTCTCCGGGTCTGGATGGACTTCCAAAGGAATTTTACGAGCGTTTTTGGCCGCTGTTGGGTGCTACCTTTACGTCTCTTTTGAATGAAGTGTTACAGGGTAGGGTAGAGCAGTGCCGACCTAGTTCAAAGTTTTAATCCCAAAACGCCGTGATTCGGTTTCCCCTGATAGTTTTCGCCCAATTAATTTGTTAAACTTTGATTATAAAACTATGGCGAGGGCAGTTAATAGTAGAATGTCGGCTCTGATGGAGATGCTTGTTGCCAGACATGGAAGCTGCGTACCTGGTCGTACCATTCTTACTCCTATAGTCTAGTGTCATGTGGTCATGTGGTTTCTGTTGCTGCTGGAGCGTCCGTCCCTTGTACCCTTGCTTTCCTAGATTTTGATAAGACATTGGATCGTGTTAATCACGTCTTTTAGCTTGGGGTTCTGGGGGCAGTTGGTTTTATTGTTGACACACGGCGAGTGCTCTCAAATAAATATCCGTCTGATAAATATCCGTAGGGAAGTGCCTCAAGGAAGCCCGCTCTCAATGACTTTGTTTGCGTTGTCTCTGGAATCCCTGCTTCGGATGCTAGCATCGCAGATGAAAGGTTGGACGCTTTCCGGAGGGTCTATATCTGTTCGTACATAGGCGGATGACGTGATGGTTCTACTCCGTAATTCTGCGGAGAAACCTCGACTGAAGGTTGCAATCGATGATTATTGTCGGAGTTCAGGTTGTAACGTTGTTGCTTTAATTTGTTCTGAAAACGGTGCTGATATTCAAGACCATAAAAGTGGGTTAAAAGCTGTGAGCTGTCTGAGGAAGTAAATCTCGCATTACTGCGCAACTGTTGCACCAGGTATCTATTCTAGCTTACCAAATTTCCAACCAGACTAACATTAATTATAATCGTTTAATAGTCTTCTTCCGACAACCGGTGATATATATATAAAAAGAGAATTTAAATAAAAAGAAATAAATCAGTTTACATTTGGACATTTATTTTAACATTGATCATTGTTCCGTTAAAATTTCAGCATATTACACTTGATTCAGAACTAAACTGGCGCCTTATTCAGGATTGTGAAAATGTGAGTTTGTAATCTTACGGAACACATGAAGTATGGAGCCAAGATTGGGAGACTACATACAACACTGCATTCATAAAATAACACACGAAGAACGTTGAAACATATGCAAGAGGAAATTAACCACAACCAACTGATTCAATTTTCACCCAAAGAAGTTACGTTCGTAGTGCAATCCTGTCCGTCATGAAATTACCACACACTGGTATACTAAATTCATACTAACTCTCTGTGAAATCTTCCCGAAAAGAATAGCTGAGGGCTACTTTGATGCTTACATCACATGCTTCACGTGGTCAACTTGGTTTACACAAAGAGTGTACCTCCGCAATAATTTTGATAATTAAAATAAATTACATCGAAATGCAATTTACAAAAGAAAAACCTCGAACTGGTTACTATCGTCTTACTATTAACCTGATGGGTCAAACAATTGTATAAGCACGTGGTACTGGTCTCACAACGTACACCCCACATGGGTTGAACATAAAGAAAAGTTGATATATTGAAAAATATTGTCAAGACGAGACGTTATAATCTCACGCACATTCGCATTTAAGATTGATGATCTTAGTTAGAGTTACTGATCAACACGTGGTTTCACTTTACTCACAAAGTAGTGACAAAGCAACTACCAGAAGACATTCTGAACTTCACACTCGAATTACACTGCGTTGCAATTTAAGATAACATTAGATATTTTAGAGCTAAACCTGAAATAAAGGTGATTAAATTTTCAGTTAGGCTGAACTTAAGAAATCCATTGTCCTACAGACTTAATAGACACGCGCTTAGCCGGAGATCTTACCACTTCAGACGCTCCCCGCGGACAGACTGGCTTGGGCCTTTACCAAGGGTGTTTCCAGATACAAAACGGAAGTGACTAGAGAGGCAGCTTCCTATACCAACATGATAAGGGACGGACAGGACCATACTAGGAGTAGAAACCTCTCTGCTTTTAGAAAGCGTAGCTACCTGTTCCGACGTTGGTCCTACTGTTCTCTAGCAGATAGGCTTGTCTGCTACCATCAAGCATGCAACTAGAAATACATTCGCTCATTCATCCTCTCACACAGAAGGGAAGGGGGATGACAGTATCTTATCATATACAGTATATAAAAGAAAGCGGAGACTGTGTGACATGAATTACTTATAAACTGTGTTTTAAAGTGTAGTAGTGTGACAGATCGTTCTTGTTTATGTGTAAAAGTAACACGTTCCACTGCTCAGTCTCCTCCCAGATAGTCAGAAACACCACAGTAAATTTAGAAGAGGAATTTATGCCGTAAATGACAACAGATTTAAGAAATTAACAGGAAAGGAATCCAACAGACACCTTTCAAGGTGCAATACTTAATTAAGGTAAATGCAGACTTCTTACTTTGCGAGGTTGTGATGACGCCGTTGTTCCATGGGCTACTGTGGAGAATCGGCATACGTCTCTCAGTATCATCATTGATCGTTGTCCTCTCAAAATGGCGACGCTCCACTGGATGTCTGTTATGGAAAAAATTCAGGACGCAATACTAGTACATGAAAGGCGTTCTCTTACTCTGCTCTACAAAGTCCGAACACTGGATCATATGCTTTGTGGAAAGTTTATTACGTGGCCCAAGTATATCCGATTCCCTCGATGATGGCATAGAAACTACAGCAACTGTCTGGTCGTTTCTTATGGAAACGATGTATCTTTCGCTAGGTGGTCACGAAGCCTCGTTCCTTTGGGGGGGGGGGGGGGGGGGCTGGCTTACATACAAAGGAAGACGCAGATGCCATATGTGCGACGTACTGTTTTGATGATTACTCAAGAAACTCCCACATTCACTTCTCGTTTATTTCTCTGTGTCCGTCCTGCTTGTCTTGAACACCCTATTGATGTTGGTTGCATAAATTACAAGTCAAAACACATTCGTGAATTCTATCTTGTTCTATCTTGCGGTGAGCTATTTAGGGGCTGACATTTTATCGAAATCTGTCCTCACCATGAAATTCCTACAGACTCGTTGGAATGCAGTCCCTCGCCCGAAGCCGGCCGGAGTGGCCGAGCGGTTCTAGGCACTTCAGTCTGGAACCGCGTGACCGCTACGGTCGCAGGTTCGAATCATGCCTCGTGCATGGGTGTGTGTGATGTCCTTAGGTTGGTTAGGTTTAAGTAGTTCTAAGTTCTAGGGGACTGATAACCTCAGATGTTAAGTCCTATAGCACTCAGAGCCATTTGAACCATTTTTTAACCTTGCCCGAACCTCGTTCAAAGAGGATCGCCGCAACAAACTGGGCAATAGTTTGGTGCAATATCAGTCTTCCGATACGGCCGATGCGCGTAGCGTCCTCTTAGTATAACGAAGTAAATAACTTGATTCCGACGAACGAGCGACTTTTCCGTACCAGGCTTAGCAACACGGATTTATGTAGTCGTTGTACGTCTACAGATACGATACGACGTCACTTTACTTTTGGAGGTAATATGGCAAACTGGTCTTGGATTAGGACGCAATTGGAATTCCTTACTCGATCTTCTGAGTCGTTGTACACTACGGACATCGTATTGTGACCAGATTCTTCCTTCTTTCCTCGGTCGAAAACCCATACTGTTATGCGGTTACAGGGACGCGTCGTTCATTATGTTGTAGAAGGCGAGGGGGAAGATCACGTGAACTTCGCTTTTCTGATGATAGATGTTTTCCTTGATATGTATGTTTCCCATCTGATTCGCTTCGGTTTATTCTCTCTAGTTTACCTGCTCGTTTTGTTTAGTGTTTTGACTCAGTATCACTCCAGATATATTGCAAAATGTGTATATACATATATAAATTTAAAAAACTAAATAACTATAAAAATTGTTTATGCATACCATGAGACTTTGGTGGTTGTTTTTCGGCTATGTTCTCGTTTTTCTCCTTTCTCCTTTTATTATTGTTTTGTTATCATAATTAACTTCTTCTCGCATTTGCAGCTTGTATTACATGACGATTTCACTATAGTGAAGTTTGATGATAGTGAGAGGCACCCACATGCCTTGCTCATACTGTGGCATCAAACAGTCAGGCCTGCAAGATGAGTGGTCTGCCAAGCGAGTGGATTCATTCTTATTTATCGAGTAACCTGAACTCTAGTACTCACACTTAAGTTACAAGTTGTCCTCCTATATGATTAATACGCAACGGAAACGCACATCTGGCTATCAGTAATTTACAGAACTCTGACTGTTCACTACGCACTGGCAATACCACATTTTCTTTTTTGTCTTTTATTTAACGGCTTTTATCAACACGTGGCCACCACCCTGAATATGAATGGCGCACATTATAAATTCGGGACATCATGACAACATACAATTCGAAGGAAAAGTCCACCAATCTTTTTCTTTTCACTATCTTATTTATTCCGATAAATTCTATAACCTAAACACACAAATTCAATAACCTACAACAATAACACATGAGAAATTCCGCCCAGTGGGCATGGCTTTACAATGGTGAATCTCTATATTATGGTCTCGTAATTATTTAACGCTACAGTGCACTTTCTGGATACGATGGTGGATCTTTTATTATTTCTCACACTTCGACTCTCACAATCATCATCATGAAACTTTCCTCCAGACCCAGCTGTACAAAAGGAACATGCATACCCACTACCTCTGAAACTACCTTGCTACTCTCCCATGCAAACCACACATACTTAAATTACATGACATACACCACACTGCAACATGAAATACAAGACAGGGAATAGTCACAACATCATCACTTTCAGCTTTCCCACTTCAATTAATATTTATCCCAGTTTCACACGACACTGCCCCACTTCGTAATTCTACTTTCCTACTATGAACTCTGGAGATATATGCACGTCTTCCTGTGCAATGCAAGCCATGTGGCGTTGCTGGATAGACGGCCGACTCACCTTACTTCTCTCTCAGAGTTTGAATCTAGCGTCACACGGAATCATATCACGCAAAGTAATATTAAGAACGTATTCATCACACACGCGAGTCCTCAACTGATACCATTGACGAGTACTTCTCTTTATGCTTTGTCTCATACACAGGTTGAGACTCACACAGTACTCACCACGTGGAAGTACTCGTCTCTAATTTCAAGTCCTGCACACGCCATTTATTAAATATTTCAACTTATGGTACACACGCTATTTCTTAAATATTTCAACTTATTGTACACACGCTAGTAACTCAGCTTAACTTAAGCACACGGAAGTATTTCAACTTATTGCTACACGTGGTTTCATTGTGACCGTCGGTCACTTCCAAAGATTACTACACTCCCATTAATATTACCTGCCTGACATTTAATTCTCCCCACAAAAGTTCCTGAAATAGAGAAATTATTATTTCAAACTACTCTTAAACATTCCACATGCATACCATGTCTCCACTCTTTTGTCTTTACAGAGCACAACTAAAACAGGTCTTAAAAGAACAAGATCCAGCGGCAGAGTGCTGAAACATGGCCGTTCTCGAGGTCCTCTCGCACCTCTGCTGAAGTGGGGGAGCACCTTGCTACCGTATTGGTCAGCCACATTTCAGGCGCTCCAAGCTCAGGTAATTTTCATCTCTTAGGTCCCACCAGAGGTGGCCAAAGGATCATCTCAAAGATGATCATATATTCACATTCACTATCTGCGGTTAGCAGATGACCACACATTCATTCATTTCACAGATCTCACCAAACTGGATGTAGGGATTTACTTTGTGGGAGCGCACATGTGATCAATTAAATAAATAAATTGTCATTCTTTCCCACACTGGTATCCGGCTTTGCTGTATTAATTGAAATTGAGTTATTTTACAAAAAAAATGTGTTGTTCTGACAAAAATAATGAAGTATGTTGTACCTATTTTCAATGTCGGGCGGTACTGTACCCTTTCACCACTGGCTACCCATGCAGAAAAAAAATGGCACGGTACTATCCTTGCAATGCGAGAGGTAGTTCCGAACATTTTTTTAAGAAAGCTGTATTACAACAATGTTAGCAAGTCATCAAAATAACCAGGAGGAGACCTTAGCCCCTGGTGACCTCAAATAGACGACCAAATGCTGTTACTTTACCAAATTATTGACACAGTTGTTGCATTATTGTACTCTCCACAATCCGGAGTAACGTACACATACAAATTTACAATAATCCACATTACAAATAAAACATTACATCATACAAATAAAAAATATTGTTGAGGTAAAAATTTGCTTAGTTACTGGGATCTTCGTTGTTTTTATGAGTAATCCAGACTTCACTAATTCTATGACAAATAAAAAAAATACTAATTGTACTCATGAAATTTTAAATAGCTCACCGTCCAAACACAGAGCAAGTAATCTGACATTCATAAATTGCGTTGTAATAATCTTTTACACGGCAATGTCTAAATACAAAACAAAATCAACAAAAGAAGAAAAAGTTGCGTACACTAGTTACATGTAGAATATCAGGCTCCATACCATTACTCTAAAATGTGCATCAAACGTACAGAGAAATTAAACTGAGACAAAAAAAACAATGAAATATACCACAAGTTACATACTGGTTACGTAATATACTCAATCTAAGACATCATGTCACACCTCATTAACTATCATCACTTAAGCAATTGCCGCCACTACTCGACTGTGAGTTTAACCTTATCCTTGTCCACCAGTACAAATACCTGCTGCTGAGCCAGTCAGTCCATCAACTTTGATCAATACACACAGTAAATAGTTAGCAATAAGTGCTTGAATCCACCAGTAGCTCTCGTATCTTACTCTACCGCTCATTTCTCTGTTGTTACACATTTAGACGACGAGAACTTGCATTTCGACTAGCCTTCGTTACACTTTAATGTGAAATGTCACCACTGTGATAATGAAAATAAGTGGCTTCAGTCAACACACCAACAAGATCATTACTGTCCACGACATCGAAATGCCTCAGTTAATTCCGATATTTGTTGTGCAATGCAAACTCTTGTCCCCTGTGACAACCCTACTGACCAGTGCAACAAGAGCCACTACGTTAGTATTACGCCACTGGCTAATAATTAAAGCATCATTGTACCAAATATTCTAATAAACATTCTACGTGAACTTGATAACCCAGAACAAACAAAAAAACACTAACTATTCTAAACACAAATGTTAATGAAATACAAGTACACTTGCTGTCCCTTCAGGAATGAAACATATAAAAAAAATTTACCCAATTACAAGTACAAATACATTATTCCCTATCTTGCGAGTCACACGGAAACATTTCATTCTGTGATTTTCTTGGGGTCAAAAAGTTGCTGATAGTTTTCCTAGAAACACTGTCTTGGTGTCAAAGCTCTCCCATGGTTACCCAGACGAAAGTCTTTAAGTCACTCAAATCGGCATTTTGAACACGCACTGAACAGTAAACTGTATCTCACATTAAACACAAATGTCACAGTCACTCTCAGAGTACCATCCACACGAATCTGGTCGTCCAAAAATGGCCCTACAACTACTATTACCCACGGTTCTGTCCTTTCAGTTCGTGGTGTAATTATAAGTCTTCAGTTCCAACAAACAGCACTTATTCCCGCACCAATTCAAGAAATGTCTCCTACTACAGACGCAAATGTCAATGTCCCATTCTAGTTTCTTGCGTTCATACAATAATTAGTCACCAAACGACAACTGACCTCTTTAAGAATACCAAGCGTCCCACATGCAATTCACAAAGCACACTAAACAAGTCACTGCCAAAAGTTTATAGATCCCACCGTTCAGTGGTCAAGACAAAACAAAACAATCGTCCTGTCTGCTAAAGACAAAATCTTTTTCACCACTCACAACGCGGAAACACCAGTCCTTCACTTTCCACCTTATGGAGACATACGAGCAGTCATCTTGTTTCACGGCTCCACAGTCCACTACTAGTTAATAGTTGCTGTTACAAAATGCCCGCCGGACTCTGCCGCGCGTCGTTCATTCTGCCGTGGCGCCGCCGCGCGCGCCGTTCAGCAGAAGAAACCACCCGCTGTTGCCTCCGCGGGATACTTTCCCCAGTCGTAAGGGTGGCGGAACTTATGAATGACCAGTGGTACGTGCGTGTCGCCCCAGGCCGTTGACCTGCTGTAGCGGGCGCGTGGAGTGTACCCCGACCGGCAGTGGAGCGGGGAGTGCCGCGGTTCTGTTGCCGACGTCTGCTTGGCTTATGTGGTACGGGCGTGTTCTGTGTAGCCCCTCAGCGCTACGACACCCAATCAGTCAGATCCTTCCGTGCATCTTGCAACATTACAGACAAAAGGATATTCTTACATTATTTAAATACTCATTGATTACATGTATGATCTATTAGATACATTGGTAATAAAAGAATCTTTGTTCTAAAAAAATAAGATTATACATCCTAGTTTTCTACACATACAACATCAACATTTATCCCTTTTCTATATACAGCCCATACTTGTGCTACTGATTGTACCTGTCGTCTCTCATACAAAACATGAAAGTGTTAAAAAAAAGGGAATAAGAAACAATCTATACAGCTCATAATTACAATATCAAATAGTAGACTACTTTAACATCCTATCACAGTGAAAATATTAGAAAATGTTGATTCTAAAACTACAATATACAGTGAACCTTTGTGCTTGTGACAGACTGAAATTAATACCCCTTGAAAGTGTTCTAACAAAAAAATAAGAAATAATCTACACAGCTCACAATTACCCACCACATGTTATTAAATAGTAAACTACTTTATCATCCTAACACCATAAACATTTTAGAAACTGATGACTCTAAATCTACAACATACAATGCACCTTTGTGCTTGTGACAGACTGAAATTAGTATCTCTTTATACATTTTACGTTTTATTATATATAATAACATTTCTAGGACTCGTATGTACCATCCACATGTCAGATCCTGACCTGACATCGAGGTTCATCCCAATCAAACAATAAAACACAATAATGTTTTAGTTATGGATCGGTAGCATCCCCTTTACAGGAGTGTGCGCATTGATAACACTACTCTACGACTCTCACTCACCAGACATCACATTTTCCTTCTCATTCAACCCATTAATACACTAACAGAATAGGTCTAGAAGTCAGCTAACCCTAACACCACCACACTCACGACACCATACCATACCTTTGCTCCCTTATACTCATCCACATAACACATGAAGCTGTTTCGGAGATAGCTTTCCAGTCTCCGAATTCGTCCTTTCACTCTGGCACCTCTCTTCATCGGCTTACCTCTCCATTCACTTTACCGATTATTCATCCTGCTAAATATCAACTTAGAATTGCGACATTTCATCTAAGAACAAAAAATACACAAATTATTCATCCTGCAAAATAACTGTACACATTCTTGGTACCGTTTTGATTAGTTATACTGGTACCAGGCTTCAACAACAGCAACAACAAAAATTATTTTTTTCATATAGCAAATGATATGGTAAGAATTAGATTTACACTTATGTTACATCTTACGTCAGTATTCCACAACGTTCACCATCTGGATCTCATACTCCCTTTATGTCCTTTCACGTTGTGCAGTTGTCCTCATCTCTTCATTGGTATTTCGGCTCTCCGTCCGTCGATTACTCCATCATTTCCTGGTCTTCCTTCGCCATTCGCATCAATCTCGATTGCAGCATACATAGGCCTCTCTGTAACATACCTCTAAGACATCTCCACATTATTAGTTCTACTCACCTTTATTTACCACTGTTTCCTCACGTCGAATCTCTCTTTATTAATCACACTGCTTCACGTCGCTTCTCTCCTTAAATATCACCTTTATCCACTACTATTTATCACGTCGCTTCTCTATCTACCATCTTTATCCACTCATTAATCATCACGTCGTTTCTGCTTGATCCTTCTTCATATGACAAAAAATACGTACATACACCACTCTGTCGACTCCTGTTCATGACTCATTCGACCAGTCTATTCCGTCATACTCCTGACATCCCGCCTGAAAATTCTTATGTTCGATTTGCCCCTGCACAACGTTACACACCACAAACAAATACACTGACTATCTACCATAAATTACCTACTTTCGATCTATCCTTAACTTTTCCATAATTTGATGTTAGAAATGTGATGAAGCCCACACGATTGTTTTCCCTTGATCGTCTCAATCAGTACAGCATTTTCATGGACAATCCGCCTCACTCTAAATGGTCCACTATACACAGTAAAGAATTTGCTAGTTACGAATCTAAGCTTACATGAAAATTAAATGTCTGCAGAGAATACAAGCTGGGAGAAATGGGCAACCCAAGTGTTAGAAACTTAGGTGCTAGCGGCCTCTTTCCCTAACACCAGATTCCGAATAACCACACACAGCACCTCATTATATTTGTCACCACGACAATGACATACTATATAGCAGCTAATCTAAAAACTTCGATCACATTGCTGATATTACCTGTAACAGCAGTGTAAATGTACCCCATGCCATACAGATCACAATGTTGACTTTTTTTTACGTTACGCGTTAAGTACCTGCAATAGTCAAATCGCACTAATTAAACTAGACTCATTGGCACTATTACATAACATTTTTTTAAACAGTCCTTTTACTTTACTGTTCCAAATAAAAATTTGCAAATTTTGCTCTGAGAGACCAGCCTAACAGATTCCATTACTGGTGTTTTATTCTATGATCAGAAGTAAGGTATTTGCATTCCTACATATCAGTAGAGTACGTCTGCTACATAGACAATTTTCAGTGCCAGCTGCATGTGTTTTAAGGCAAGATGCTAAGGGCTGATATGTTGGATTAGATTCTCCTATCCTTCAATCCATTATGACGAGAATGAAATGCCAGGAATCCATGCTCTCCTGTCATTCTGATAGTTTCTGCCGTTCCTATCCCCGACACTGTCTGACCTATGAGTCGTGTCTCCGTTTACGATGTTGCTCTCATTACCAAGTTCCTGTAACAAGTGCTGAAATGACGAAGAATCGTCTAAGCCTCTGCCTGCTATCACTATATCTCTGCGCAATTTCACTGTCAACTTCGTTATACAGATCCTAAAGAGCTCCCCAGATTCGTATGGCACATCCAAATGCCTATTTCGTCTCAGCATTTCCTGATAGCACGAGACTGGATCTATTATACCACCTTCGTTACAATTTGGCATCATAACCTGGTCCTGCTTACTTTTCGACCAGAATTCATTTAAAAACTTGTCACAAAATATCTTGTAGCTACTACAGGCTTTAATAACTTCCTGCATTTTCGCTCTAGCCTCGTCCCTCAAATAGTTACACACAATCTTCATTTTGAAGAGCAGTCCCCACAATGAAGGTAATGAATCTTGAAATTGAGACAGCCTTGGACTATACCCTGTTGGGTTTGCCACCTGTTTTATCCGACACAACCGTTCTTCTGACTCTCTGAATTCGTCTTCCTCTTTCTGCCTATTTTCCTTTTTTGAATTTATCTCACTCTCCTTCTGCAATCGACCTGGTGGTGTGTCACCTTCGCTACTGCACGCTAATTGCAACTGTGCTAGTTCTTCCCTATGTTTCCTACTTATTTCTAACTGCTCCTCTTTAAGCTGTAATAGTGATTGTATCTCCCCCTGGTTGGCATAAACCTCTCGCTGCGTATTGTCAGAGCCTGTCTCGCCTCTTATACTGATCTTTTCTACATCTGCACTAATCATATTCATTCTGACCACTACCTCTTTGATTCACTCATCCGGCAACACGTTCAGTAGTATCACTCTGTATTGCAAATACTCGTACCTCCAAATTATTGGCTTTTTCTTTCACGGCATCACATACTTGCTTCAACGCACCCAGGTTCTTCTCCCACTCATCCAACCGATTATTAACTGCGGGCAGACGCTCATCGATAACTGTGTGTAGCTTCGTCATTGACTCTTCATTTCCCTTATCCATTGCCTCCAGTCTTTCCTTATTTGCTTCCAATCTTTCCTTCACTATCTTATCCATCGCGTCCAATATTTCCTTAAACTCCCTATCTCTCTCCTCATTATCTCTATCCATCGCTTCCAATCTTTCCTTATTTTCTTTATCCATCGCTTCCAATCTTTCCTTATTATCTCTATTCATCCTCTGTAAAAACTGCAGCAGCACATTGTCATTTGCTACTTTCGACGCGCTCACCTCGTTCGCCTGTGAAACCGTAGCTTCGCTAAGGGTAGCTGCACTTTCACTGCATACCTGACCTAGTCCCGTCTCGCCCGCGTCGTCGGGAAAAGCCCCCAATTGTGAACAAAGCCCGCCGCTCAAAGGATCACCTAGCAGCGGTCCACTGAACAATTCAGCCCCTTCCGAGTGTTTACCGTTCCCGCTCATTAGCCCATGGTCGACACCTACTTCCTGCTGCACTGCTACATTCACCCCAGAATCGCTATTCTCCATGGTGACTACACTTATCGACTGCGACCTAATTACTTCGGACATTACGCAAAAAAAATTATACAACGATCTTCCAGCCTTGGACGATATAGCAATTAATTACATAAAATAAATAAAAGATCCTCACCAATCCAGAAAGAAATTGCAAACAAAAAGAAATTTACTTCTTAGCGCTATCACAATACACTCCATAAAAAAATGTTAACAGCAAACCCTAACAGGAAAATCCTGGCAGGGTCGAAATTATGAGAGGCACCCACATGCCTTGCTCATACTGTGGCATCAAGCAGTCAGGCCTGCAAGATGAGTGGTCTGCCAAGCGAGTGGATTCATTCTTATTTATCGAGTAACCTGAACTCTAGTACTCACACTTAAGTTACAAGTTATCCTCCTATATGATTAATACGCAACGGAAACGCACATCTGACAATCAGTAATTTACAGAACTCTGACTGTTCACTATGCACTGGCAATACCACATTTTCTTTTTTGTCTTTTATTTAACGACTTTTATCAACACGTGGCCACCACACTGAATATGAATGGCGCACACATTATAAATTCAGGACATCATAACAACATACAATTCGAAGGAAAAGTCCACCAATCTTTTTCTTTTCACTATCTTATTTATTCCGATAAATTCTATAACCTAAACACACAAATTCTATAACCTACAACAATAACACATGAGAAATTCCGCCAGTGGGCATGGCTTTACAATGGTGAATCTCTATATTATGGTCTCGTAATTATTTAACGCTACAGTGCACTTTCTGGATACGATGGTGGATCTTTTATTATTTCTCACACTTCGACTCTCACAATCATCATTATGAAACTATCCTCCAGACCGAGCTGTACAAAAGGAACATGCATACCCACTACCTCTGAAACTACCTTGCTACTCTCCCATGCAAACCACACATATTTAAATTACATGACATACACCACACTGCAACATGAAATACAAGACAGGGAATAGTCACAACATCATCACTTTCAGCTTTCCCACTTCAATTAATATTTATCCCAGTTTCACACGACACTGCCCCACTTCGTAATTCTACTTTCCTACTATGAACTCTGGAGATATATGCACGTCTTCCTGTGCAATGCAAGCCATGTGGCGTTGCTGGATAGACGGCCGACTCACCTTGCTTCTCTCTCAGAGTTTGAATCTAGCGTCACACGGAATCATATCACGCAAAGTGATATTAAGAACGTATTCATCACACACGCGAGTCCTCAACTGATACCACTGACGAGTACTTCTCTTTATCCTTTGTCTCATACACAGATTGAGACTCACACAGTACTCACCACGTGGAAGTACTCGTCTCTAATTTCAAGTCCTGCACACGCCATTTATTAAATATTTCAACTTATGGTACACACGCTATTTCTTAAATATTTCAACTTATTGTACACACGCTAGTAACTCAGCTTAACTTAAGCACACGGAAGTATTTCAACTTATTGCTACACGTGGTTTCATTGTGACCGTTGGTCACTTCCAAAGATTACTACACTCCCATTAATATTACCTGCCTGACATTTAATTCTCCCCACAAAAGTTCCTGAAATAGAGAAATTATTATTTCAAACTACTCTTAAATATTCCACATGCATACCATGTCTCCACTCTTTTGTCTTTACAGAGCACAACTAAAACAGGTCTTAAAAGAACAAGATCCAGCGGCAGAGTGCTGAAACATGGCCGTTCTCGAGGTCCTCTCGCACCTCTGCTGAAGTGGGGGAGCACCTTGCTACCGTATTGGTCAGCCACATTTCAGGCGCTCCAAGCTCAGGTAATTTTCATCTCTTTGGTCCCACCAGAGGTGGCCAAAGGATCATCTCAAAGATGATCATATATTCACATTCACTATCTGCGGTTAGCAGACGACCACACATTCATTCATTTCACAGATCTCACCAAACTGGATGTAGGGATTTACTTTGTGGGAGCGCACATGTGATCAATTAAATAAATAAATTGTCATTCTTTCCCACACTGGTATCCGGCTTCGCTGTATTAATTGAAATTGAGTTATTTTACAAAAAAAATATGTTGTTCTGACAAAAATAATGAAGTATGTTGTACCTATTTTCAATGTCGGGCGGTACTGTACCCTTTCAATAGTACCAATTCACTCTGATAACAAAATAAGATGGCACAGTGGTCAGTGCAGCTGACTTGTAAGAAGGAAACCAGGGTTGAAATCCCGATCCGTCAAAATTTTCAACTTTCTCCACTGATTTAAATCAATGCCCACTCGTAGCCAATGTCTGTAATTCCTTTGTGTCTGAATTAATTTAGTCAGGTATTAATCTTAATCAAGAGTCTCTTAATAAAAGTGCTGCACTAGAGAGTTTCATGAATAAGGATTTAATCAGGGTGTAAATTTTTAGATGAGTGAGGCTCTATGACTTTTTGTTCATGAGATGCGGTAAATTCTCAACATAGGTTTTTCAGTTTATGTAGACGTGCTGCTGAGAGGACGGTATTTCTATTCTCAGTGTAATTTATGTTCAAATAGTTATGTATGGTAAGGGTTTCTACGGCATGTTGCAAGCTCATACGGAAGTCGCAGTGAACAGCACCCGCCTGGACGGAGCGGTGAACAGGATGCGGCGTGAGGCGCGACCAAGGTCGCTTCCCCTCTGCTGGTGGCAAGGGGTGAGCATAGCCCAGCACACACTGAGAGCGACCACGTCCGCCCACTCCACCACACCTGTCACCGCCAGCCGGAGCTGAGGACCGCGACCCCTAAAGCTGAGGGGGGACTCCTGAACCGGCCGTGAGTGGCGGGCCGAGCTACTGAATGAAACATGCGTTGCCCAACCGAATGGAAGCGTAACGCACCGGAGCGTCTGGCTGCACCTTGCTACGGTGGCTGGGAGAAACTTGTATCGCGTCGCAGTGGAGAGCTGTTGGTATCACTTTTCATGCGTCTTGTTGACAGCGGGTTGTGATATACTTGTAAAGACTTTTATATAGCGTTACCATATTTTGGAATGCAACAATGAGGAAACTCTCTACATATTTTAGGATGGAAAAAGAGGACACTTTCCATATTTTAAACCTATTACGTAAGAAACGAAAAATAAAAATAGAAATATTGATTACATCACACATATCTACATAACTTTAAGAGTCCATGTCCCATGCGTATTTTTCATTGGAACGAATCTTTTGTTGACAGAAATATTTTAAAAAGTTCTGCAATTCAGATGTCTAAGATTAAATTTCATCACTACAATCCCTTCTACAGATTCAACTGTCAGTCTGTTCCTCTCCTTTGTCCACTGTGCCTGTATTAACAACAACATCTCAACGCAATCGTTATAGACTGACTCTGCAAAGAACTGCGAAGTTTTAATTAATTCACTAAACAGTTCCTCGCTGCTACACGACTCATTGTGTTGCACCATTTCTTCTGGTTTGGTTCAGACTTTCCGCTACATGTGGTTATGAATTATATTTAATTTCAAAATTGATGCAAACACTTTTCGTCATCACAGGCAAGGAACATAGACAATACAACTATCTCTGAATAATAAATATCTAAATATCGATTATAAAAAATATACTTAAATCAATATTTTCGGTTTTACCTGGCATAGCATTTCGATTGTGAGCAAATAACAGATGATGTAATTAAATAACCGAAGCGAAAAGTACTGGTATATGAATGGTTGACGATACTAGATGAAAACAAAAAGCAAAACATCTTAACTCCCAAAACTAATTGCGGATATTAGCAGAAATTGTAAAGATGTATGCGGACGCTACATTAAACATTCAAAATGCGGACGTGTCCGCATAAAAGCAGACATGGGGTAACCGTACTACGGCAAGAAAAAAAGGAATAGAAGTGAGATAGTGTTAATACTTTCACCCTTCTTTACCTCCTCTGCATCACTGCAGATGACGTGTCACTGAGCACATTTGTACTGTACACGTGAGGTTCCTAGTTGTTTCCACTGCCCTGTGTGGAATACATAACTTCTTGTACACTTCACTAACCTGCTGTCTTCATGATGATGATGTTCCCAGCGCAGAAAACAGCACGCAGGTCGTGGATTCTTTTTGTTGAGGCTGAAATTAACTTCGCAAGGAACTGCTGCTACGAATAAACTATCACTCATTTGGGATTCCACTCGCGTCTTTATTGATATAGACACGAGAAACTATTCTTGATCACAACGTATTGAACATATCTTTCCACAGTCATGATATCTGGCTAAAATAACATGAAATACATCCTGCCACAGACACCATGTCTGTCTACTGGAACCGCCAGAACTGGAGAATAAAAATACATGAATCAAATACTACTATTACAGACAACATGTCTGTACCTAGCGACGGTCGGAACTGTAGTAAATAAAATTGCATGAAACAAATACTGCTATAACAGAAAAGATGTCTGTCTACTGGAACGGTCAGAACTGGAGAGCCGGACTGCCCGAGTCACTTCGCGCTCCATGCTAGCAAGACGTGACCCTAACGCCACCGAAGTGCATCGGCAGTAATATCGTCAGTCTTTTGTTTTAGTAATACTTTCATTTTAATAATTTTGAAATGACTGATTGATAGCTGGCTGTTGAGAGATGTTTATTTAAAAAATGAAGAAATTTATATGACAGGTTTAATTAATAATAGCAACTAAAGTTTAACGTTTTGGCGCCCTACCGCCGAACACAGGAGCCAATCACAGAGCAGCAGCATCATGCGGGGGGTCTTTCTCACGGGAATAGTACCGAATCCAACATCTGTCACCGGTACCTCATCCCACATTGCCTCATCTTTATCTGAAACACAAGAAAAAAATCAGCTTATAGCTGTCTTTTAAATTTACCCAAAAAGATTATGAAGTATCTAAAAAACATTAACAGCACACAAATGTTCACATTGCTATCGGCTCATTGCCGTCCTTTGAGAGTCAAAAGAAATTACAGCATTACACAAATTGTATTGAAACAGAGACACCTTCGCCGGCCGGTGTGGCCGTGCGGTTCTAGGCGCTTCAGTCTGGAACCGCGTGACCGCTACGGTCGCAGGTTCGAATCCTACCTCGGGCATGGATGTGTGTGATGTCCTTAGGTTAGTTAGGTTTAAGTAGTTCTAAGTTCTAGGGGACTGATGACCACAGATGTTAAGTCCAATAGTGCTCAGAGCCATTTTTTTAGAGACACCTTCTCGGTTCATTGCCGTCTTTTTCAAAATCACTATTCACACTTTCGAAAATAAATGACTGAAAATCACTCTTTTACGTACACTTTCACTATTACAGGAACAAACGCATGTGACTCACAACAGCAACAGAGGCTTCCATTAAGTGGTCTTGCATTGCGTAGTTCATCTCAAAAAATGGTTCAAATGGCTCTGAGCACTATGGGACTTAGCTTCTGAGTTCATCAGTCCCCTAGAACTTAGAACTACTTAAACCTAACTAACCTAAGGACATCACACACATCCATGCCCGAGGCAGGTTTCGAACCTGCGACCGTAGCGCTCGCGCAGTTCCAGACTGTAGCGCCTAGAACCGCTCAGCCATCCCGGCCGGCTAGTTCATCTCAACTGGTGCTGGGTTTGACAAGTGACTGTCCATTCTCAGTCTCCAACTCCAGCATATAGGAACGGTACATTTCATGTAACAATAAAAAATACCTTATATTAGATTTCTAATAATACTTAACTAATCCCTGAAATAAACTTTTGATTATACAATACAGTGAATAAAGTAAACTTCATTCTGTTTGAATGCAGTGCCACTGTTTATAAACAGTGACTGCTATCATATGGCTAGGGCGTTACCCGCAGCGTATGATGGGTCTATGTCCATTCACAACATGTGACGTCCAGTACTAGCGCCGTGACTCATCCATAGAGACGCCAGCTGTTGCCGTATGCTTTAGCTCTGGCAGACAGCTCTGCGCCGTATAACTGTTTCATTACGCAGACTTACATGACTGCACCTCCAACTGATTCTCATACGTTATTTCTACATTTTTCAATACAGTATCATTTTAGGTATTATGTAAACAGTTTTCTTGATCAATAATAGGCACACAGTTGCGATTCACAGATATTGAGAGAACACTTCAGAATAAATCTCTTAATGAAAATTTTGGGTGTCAGAAACGTTGCGTCACTCAACAGTAAAAGTTACCACACCTTTCTCTTCTCGTGTAAGCGTTGTTACTATTTCCATAACCAGTGGAACTGTATTAATGTGTTCATATGTGTACACTTCTATAATCATTTCTGTTTCAAAAGTCGTATGTAAGTATTATGTGACTTCATGCAGGGGCTGTCTGAACTATTCATTGTTAGCATTTTAGTTTTCATACTTCTTATTATAAACCAGTGAGCTATTTTTCCATATCTTATATAATGTGACCTTATCTTTAAATTGTAATTATATTGTGTCTGTGTCCCTTGAGATGTTCATGCTGGTGTTGTGTCTTGCTCACGTCAATAACAATACGTTTATTCTCTCGTACTTCATAACCAGTTGGCGGAGCCACTTTGCCAATAAATACCTCCTTAATAATGGGCCGACTCACACGTCGCCTTGTACCTCCACTTCCTCATACTTCATAAATAATGGGCAGACTTACACGTCACCGAATAATTCTCATATCCTCACTTCTTCATTTACAATTGGCTGACTTACCTGTCGCCTAATAATATTTCTCCACAACATAAACCTCTTTGGCAGGACCATTTCTTGCCTATAAATACAAACTCTCTTGCCTCAGTGGAAATTGCGTCACTGGCAATTCATACTTAAGAATATAATATATTTATTTCCATAAAACTTGACACAACTTTTGCACTAATAATCTTCTGACATCGATTTCTGCCACCAAATCTCATTCTCTCGTCATGTTCACTTACCTGGTTTATCGTCGTCCTCTTCTTCAGCAACTGCTAGCTTAGGTCTGTAATAAGAGCCCATATTTCACTTATTTGCTACTTTTTCCAGAGTTTTCAAACATAATGCGTGATGTGTAGTACTTACTAGTTCTTAAAATTCAAAAATAAATCGTTCCACTGTATACTTTGTGATAGATGTAATGTCATTAAAAGTATTATACTGATGTTTCTTACGGCAACGTAATATTGTGTTCTCTAGCTTGGGTATCTCTGATGCTAGCTATACTTTGGTGTTGTAAAACTCGCTGTTCACATATTTCCCGTCAATTCTTGTTTTTAACCCGTGCAATGCAGATGTTTATACTGCTGGGTTACTATACTGTCACTAATTATGTTTGTTGTCAAAAATAGGGTAAAAAACTGTCATAGCCGTGGATAGAGAAGGATGTAAAGAAGACAGAATATAGCTCAGAATGAAAGAAGAGGAAGGACGAACAGCATGAAAGAAAATCTACCTAGCAATGCAAAGAACGCTATTGGCCCCTAAGGGTTACTAATGTTCATAGTATTTTTTGATGTCTACGATATTGTTGAGTCCTTTGCTTACTCCCGTTTTTATGTTAGCTACTTCCACAGCATTTGGGTGAGGTATCGTAATTATTTTGTATGGTCCTTCATACAATTCATGAAACTTCTTAATTTCTGGGATTATCTTAGAGGACACATCGCTTTTGTTTACATCGATTGTACAGACACTGGAAATTTAAGTATGATTATTTCTATGAGGTCTGATTCTCTTAAAGGTTCAGTTAAGTGTTGATTCTTTTCCCAATAGTGTTGAAAAAACTCTTTGTAACTGCTACAACCACTACTAGCGAAACTCCTTCGCCCAAAAATTTCACTCCTGACGCTATTTTGTGTGCTAGTAGATCGGTATTGATTTAAAAATGCTTGTACAAATTCCTTGTATGTGGTACATGTGTTACTGACCCCGGTTCCCCATGATATTACGTCTCCCTGAAATCTACTTGACACAGCTTTTGTTTTTTGTTGTTCTGTTAGATTTTCAGGAAGTGTACCCTCGAACTGTTTAATAAAATCAACTGGATGTATGTTACCTCTATCAGAGAAAGGATGGTAAACAATAGTGGGATTTGTTACATCACTAGCATGTACACACACTCTGTCCTTACTTTTGTCAGGAAATTGCGTAATTGCTTGCTCAAATTCCTTCAATTTATCTTGAATCGCATCTGTGGTACCTTTACAATGAGCACCTAATTGTGAAACCGTACGACTAAGTACCTGCTGCTCGTCTTCGATGTTTTCTAACTCACTTAACTGCTGTTCTAACTCACTTAACTGCTGTTCATGTTTATCATTACATTCTTTAGCAGCCTTGCTTTGCTCGTTTATTAGGCTAACATTACTACTTATTGTTGATATTACACAATCCTGAGCTTCCATACCATCATTCAGCTTTTTAATTTTACAATCAAACTTCTGATTTATCTCAAGCTTAGATAATTCTAATTTCTTACCCCATTCTTTCGTTTCTCGATCTATTTTACTGGAACAAGCCTCAGTTTTAGCTTCATGTTTTGATACCTTTTGTTCTAAAGCCTTAAAATTGCTATTGATTTGAGTCATTACTGCATATGCTTTCCTGACATCACCTTTTGTTTCTCTTAACTCGGCTTTTATCTCTTCTTTAGTGTCATTTTGCCCTTTATCTATTTTATCTATTTTTTGTTAGTTTCTTTTAAAAGTAATAATAACATAGATAACGCATTTTGCTCCTCGCTGATTTCCATCTCCCCATTATCTACTGTTGCCAATGTTTCAGCTGAAGCAGTGTCATGACTTAAGCTGTATGACTCCACCGTTGGCTCATTTGCAATGTTGACGTCAGATTCAGTGTGTCTGATGTCATCATCCAAATCTACTACGTCGTTGTGGTCAGGAGCGACACTGTCTACATTTTCAGTACGATTATTTAATACAGAATCAGCATTTTCCGAAACATTTTCAGTTTCATTATCTAAACTTTGCAAATTATCTGCTAGATCATCAACAATGTTATCTATTTGCAAGTTTTGTGGCTGATCTGAAGGATCATTGCCATCAATATCTACTTGATCCCTTTCCCTACTTCTAAGAGGATATCTTTTTTTCAGTTTCGTCAGACATTTTACACTTAATATAATTTACAAAATTTAGCCAAATATGTTTAAAGGGATCAATTTTAGACTTTGAAGTTACAATGTTAGTCTACTGTCCGTTGCAGAGATAAGCTATTTGCGCCAGAACAACACTTACTCTTCGATGCTATTCTGCGTGCTGCCGTCGAGAAGCTCCTTCTCTGCTCTGGCTGCTGAAGCTGAAGTGTCGTACTGCTGTCCGGACTGCTGGAACACCCTGTTCAGCGGCTGTTACTGATCTCGCCCGCTGCTGGCTAGAGATGGGCAAAACTGTTCTTTTCAGAGATCGGATCAGAACTGTTCACACCCTGAAATGAACTAGCTCTTTTTCATAACTCACCACTCATTCACAACAGAAAATAAATGGAAGGCGCATTGCCCTTTAAACTTGGTTTATTCCAGTACTATACCTGTATTTTGATCTTATTTGATCCTATTTTGAAGTAACACAGATAATGAGTAAGAATTTTGTATTGTTTATTGAAATTCCCACGATATGACAAAGTTTTTGATTATTGATTTATTTTGCACTATCGTGGTTTTTTGGGTCATCGGAAAATGTTGTAACTTGAGATTTACATTAACAATATATTTGGCTACAATATATTAAAATTTCATTAACCTCGTACAAATACATCGCAAGCCATATATTTTTAAAGTGAACATTTCCTTCCGAAGATGCCTAAAATCGCAAAATCCGTACTAAAATAAGAAAAAAATATATAAATTTGACTGTAAGACCAAAGTGCTGCATATAGCCTTCCGCAGAATCAAACAAGGAAAATATTGGTGTATCACTTTTGCTATACGTTTATCGGTTCGCTCGTAATTAAAGTGTAAATTCGAGTGATCATAATAAAAAATCCTATAGTAAGAGGAGCCGTCAGGAACCTAATCTGATCGGTTTAAACAAATAAAAATAAAATAAAAACAAATGATGTATACATAACATAATTATGTAATATACATAACGGTGTTACTACGAAGAACAATATCCAGTAGAGACGAACTCCGATGCAGAGGCGCTGAGTTAAGCAGGTCGAGACGCGAGCTGTATTACTGCGTGAGCTAAGACCGCAGAGACCAGAGTGACACCTGAGTCGCTTTGCTCAACGCTCTGGCTAGAGTCGAGAACGGTGGGGTGAGCGTTGAGCGGGCGAGTTCCGAGGGTGGGGGGAGCGGTGAACTGCCACCACTCACCCGCTCGGAGACAAATCGTCCGTTCTCTTGCGAGCAGGTTGTTGCAAGTAGTTCTTATGTTCTCCGCTAGGAGGCTCTCTGTCCTGTTGCTCGCATCAACTGCCCAGAGGGCAGGACGTGCGACTGAAACGATCGCCGACGGAGTGCTATGCTAAGGTGCGACAGACACTGCACGCGGCAGAGGAAGCACAGAGAGGGCACGGCATATGTGAAACACAAAATCCAATGGGGCACTGCACAATGCAGGCAGCCAAGGCAGAAGCAGGGTAGAGGCCGGAGCTGGCTGTGTTGTGTGGTGTGCAGTGTGCTCTGACCAGCAGAGGCTCCACTGGTCTGCTCCGACTCTCTCTCTCTCTCTCTCTCTCTCTCTCTCTCTCTGCTGTGGGAAACGTTTGGAGCTACCGTTCTTTTTTTCTGAATCACTGATTGTTCACTCCTTTGAAAGATTCAACTCTATGAATTAGTTCAGGAGCGGATCCCCCATCTCTACTGATGGCTGCCGATGTTCGCACCTGCCACGGAGAACTGCAGCCGCTGGCTCTGCCTCCCCGCGCTGCGTTGCGTCGCCTCGTAGCACGTCGAAATCTCGACGAAAATTAAACGTAATCCCATGGACCGCGCACACGTATTTGATTTTCTGTCACTTGCACTTTAACACTATATATCTACTATACACTATATCTACTATACACTATATATCTACTACACACGGACGTTATGTTATCGTGAAAAAAAAAAAAACTTGTCTATGGCATCAAAAATCGAAGTTCAACTAAAGTTCAAAAGAGTTCAAACACAGTTCAAAAATCATTTGAAACAGTTCCTCCACATGTCTAATGTCATGTAGTAGCAGAACAGTCACTTTAGGTGTTATGAATTTTTCCAAGAATTTTTCACAGTTCACAGTCCTCGCTAATAATGAAGCCTCATATCTCCAAAGCACTCAGACATCGAAGATTTCCACACCAGGGATGCCATGTACGGCAAGAAAAAAAAGGAATAAAAGTGTTAATACTTTCATCCTTCTTTACCTCCTCTGCATCACTGCAGATGACGTGTCACTGAGCACATTTGTACTGTGCATGCAGTACACGTGAGGTTCCTAGTTGTTTCCACTGTCCTGTGTGGAATACATAACTTTTTGTACACTTCACTAACCTGCTGTCTTCATGATGATGATGTCCCCAGCGCAGAAAACAGCACGCAGGTCGTGGATTCTTTTTCTTGAGGCTGAAATTAACTTCGCAAGGAACTGCTGCTACGAATAAACTATAACTCACTTGGGATTCCACTCGCGTTTTTATTGATATAGACACGAGAAACTATTCTTGATCACAACATATTGAACATATCTTTCCACAGTCATTATATCTGGCTAAAATATCATGAACTACATCCTGCCACAGACAACATGTCTGTCTACTGGAACCGTCAGAACTGGAGAACCGGGCTGCCCGAGACACTTCGCGCGCCAAGCCAGCAAGGCGTGACCCGAACGCCACCCAAGTGCATCAGCAGTAATATCGTCAGTCTTTTGTTTTAGTAATACTTTCATTTTAATAATTTTGAAATGAGTGATTGATAGCTGGCTGCTGAGAGATGTTTATTTAAAAAATGAAGAAATTTGGATGTCAGGTTTAATTAATAATAGCAACTAAAGTTTAACGTTTTGGCGCCCTACCGCCGAACACAGCAGCCAATCACAGAGCAGCAGCATCATGCAGGCGGTCTTTCTCACGGGAATGGTACCGAATCTATAATGTAATATCTGTCACCGGTACCTCATCCCACATTGCGTCATCTCTATGCTTCTTGCATCTCCACTGCTCCGGGAATAGCTTCCTGGAGCCTAATATGATGGCTGAATAAGCCAGAAATATTACACTACTCATACACGAACATTCGGTCTGACAGGAGAGATAGTTACCATTGGGCATAGACAATAAATAACTTTTTTTTCTTTAGAAAAAGGTTGCAGATCTCGGAGATTAATTTCTGTGCCTTTTACTAACTTCAGGTTGTGAAAGTCTTGTAAAGATTTGTGCACGAACATTCACTGTGACGGGAGAGACAGTTGCCATTAGATATAAACAAATGACTTTTTTTGCTTTGGAACGAACGTTTCAGTTCTAAGAGAATAATTTATCTGAATCTTGTTGACTTTGAATTGTGAAAGACTTGTAAAAACTTGTACATGAACATTCTATGTGACAGGAGACACAGTTGCCATAGGTCGTAGACAACATCACGCAGGAAGTTGACAGAGGCACGTGCTGTGTGGACGAGCATTGTCTTGCTGAAAAATGGCCCTACGATACTTGCACATGAGAGGTAACACATGGTCACATAGGATGTCTGTGACGTACTACTGCGCCACCAGCGTTTCCTCAATCACTACCAACCGCGGTCTGAATTCATACCCGATGGTTCCCCACATCATAACACCAGGAGTCACATCGCTGCGTCACTCCAAAAGACTGGCTGAATAGGACCTCTCTCCAGGTCGCAGTCTCACTCACCAACGGTGTTAATCTGGGGTAATGCAGAACTGCCATTCATCGCTGAACACAGTGCAACGCCATTCATTAGCAGTCCATGTTTCGCGGTCACGACACCACTCCATATTTAACGGTTTTCGTTGTGGCAAGGGCAGCCACCACATGGGACGATAATTCCCTAATCCAGCTGCTGCTAGTCTCCGACCAGCAATGCGTAGCAACACAGAATATCGCAGGGAGTCCATTACTTATTCTTGGATGTCAGGCGCACATGTGAAGGGGATTGATGTGCTTGCAGCACAGTACGGCAATCCCCTCCTCGTGGTGATCAGACATGGTCGACCGCAATCCGCCTTCCCTTAGATTTCCGTGCAGTCCAACATCGGGCCATTGTCACATCCGAATTGCCCACAAATCTAGACACTGGTCAACTAGACCCGCAGACCAAATGTAGACCCACAATGACGCCCTTTTCATACTCTGTAAGGTTCTGATAACGCTGTCTCCCACGAGTACATGGCTTCTCCGTGCCCATCACATTGATCACTCAATATCAGATGCTGTTCACGAGCCATATATACACTATAAGACCTGGTAACGAAACTAAACGTGAACAAATTATTGCGCTTTGGTGGGCGTTGTGTCACAGAGAATTGCGGGCTAACTCTAATCGTTTACATTCCCTACAGATAGTGTGTACGTGTGCGAAGCTCCATTCACATCCGACCATATCTTATTGGTGCTTCTAAGGGATTGTAAACTGCGAGTGATGCCATTCGCCAGTTTAGGCACAGTAAACGATTCAGTTCCACGATGGCCGTTCACGGCACACCGCTATCAATGGGACCGCGGCTGTTACCATCACCGATTTCGTTCAAATTTACGGTGCAACCAGGGCTTCGCCAGATCGTCAAAAGTTTGGAAAAAGAGAACATTTTTCGCGCGGGGCGGGCAAGACATGAGCCATTCTTGTTAACGTAGTTGCGAGGCAGCACTTGAAACAGAAGCAAGGGTACAGGACGTTAAAACGTGGATCGTGGCTCTGCGCGTTTTTTCCACGTTTTCTTTCCAATTTTTACTTATAATGGAAATAAACCAAAATAATGCGCAATATATTTTATTTATTACTATTTTCATGAAAAGAACAGGCAAAGGGATAGTGGGATTGCAAATAAATTTTCAAGAAGAGATTGTAAGAAGTACATGAGACGTTCGTATATTAAGTTAGATTCCTTTATTGTTTTACAGTTGATGATTTACACGTGAAAATGGAGAACTTATTATTTGCTTTCAGCTGCCAAGGGTTGCTCGAAGGTCAAAATGGTTCAAATGGTTCAAATGTCTCTGAGCACTATGCGACTTAACTTCTGAGGTCATCAGTCGCCTAGAACTTAGAACTAATTAAACCTAACTAACCTAAGGACATCACACGCATCCATGCCCGAGACAGGATTCGAACCTGCGACCGTAGCGGTCGAAGGTCAAAATGAGGTTACCGGAAGTCGTATACGCTTTGATTACAATCATTTCTTGGAAAGTTATTTGCAGGATCCTTGTGGACGCTGTTAGCAAAATCCTTTCTTGGAAATTATGTGCATTCACAAACTTTCTTTTGCCTTTCCTTTTTACGACTTTTATGAAGATGTTAATAAATACAACACATTGAGCATTACTTCCTTTATTTCCAATGTAAGTGAAGTAGAATTGAAAATAAAATAATAAAAACACTTCCAAACAGGGACTCGAAACCAGTACCGTCGTATTATAATTCTGTACTCTTTTCGCTGCGCCAGCCGCCGCCTTGTAAGTTCTCTAACATAACAATTGGTCCAGGTGTTATGGTGGGGGAGGGATAATGTTGCATTGGCGTGCTGACCCATAAATCTTTGAACACGGCACACTCACAGGTCAACGTAACTGCGACACACTACTCCTTTCCCATGAGCGTCTTTTCAGGAGTGCATTCGGCGCTGACTTCATGTTTTTGGATGACAGTGCGCTGCCGCATCGAACATCACAGGTAGAGGAGCTCTAGGAATGAAAGGATATTTGGCGAATGGACTGGCCTGCCCATTCCCCCAATTTAAGTCCCATCTTGAACGTGTGGGATGTGGTAGGGAGACGTATTGCATTGCGTACACATGCACCAATGGCCCGCCAACAGTTTTCGACTGCACTGTTGTAGGAATGGACCACCCTGAAGGCCCCCGCACACGCTACTGCATGTTTGACAATAACGCTTGCGCGAGCGTGCTTGCTCAAGCGTGCACAAATTCCTCGCGTCTCCACACGACTCAAGCACGCACGTACGAGCATCAGTTTGATTACCACAGAACAGGTCTGTAAACTTCGTCAGCTGCAGCCTCTGCCTTATAAGTGCTGTCACGTTTCCTTTTTTCTCGTCTGTAATTCGTTCGTAATGTATTAATTTTCTTAATAACAGTATCTCTAGTTGCTTATGGCTCTATTTCTTTGTACTTTGTGAGAAGCACCTCATATGCCGCGTCTCTTTTCATTTTATCGTGATATTCTTTACTTTTAATATTCCATAAACACGGGTGTTTTTTGCAGCACCTAATAAATTCCTCCAACACTTCCCGGTCCGAAATCAGAACGAAGAAGGAAACGACAAAAAATCGAAATAAACGCGCGCTCTCCACAGTCTGTGTCCGAACGACAGATGTGTGCTTGTTCAAGCCTCCCTACTCTAGGCACACACGAACAAGCATGGACACGCTTGGAGGCTTGCACAAGCACGCATATCGAAATTCGGTCAAGTGTCAAGCTGCATGTGCAAGCCTGATGCTTGCGCTAATTTACCCTACACACGGTCAAGCAAGCTTGCACAAGCACGCTTGCGCAAGCGTGACTGTCAAGCATGCAGTATCGTGTGTGGGGGGTCTTAACACAACAACCCTTTCCAATCTTGCGGCCAGCACGGTGAAGTGCACTGTGCACGCTAGGGCTTGAGAGTGAGGTGGTGACAGGCCATGAGGCCGAGGGTAAACGCTGTTGTCAGTTTCCTATGACTTTTACTGACGTCAATACATGGTGCAGTGAGGCAGGCAAGTCTCTCCTCGTTGTCCCTGGCTGGGGCTGACGAACAGGCGGTGGCTTCTGTCCATAGCGGCTGAGGCGACACCTTGCACTCCTGAGATGGCAGCCTCTGCAGGCCACAGCCGTTGACGTCAACGGCACTATGTGTTATGATGCGTTGGCGTCCGACTCAGATCTGTACACAGCTGCAGTAGCGGCGTATGGAGTGTGCTGTTCGTAGGGTTTAAACCACGACCTTCGAGCAAGAGTCGAGTGGCGACAGGCGCGCTGGCGGCAACACCCACTAGGAACTCAATACTAGTAGGCACAGATGGCAGGCTGGCGGAGCTGTGGTACGAAGTCCCGTGTAGGGCTTAGTGCAGGTGGCAGAGCAACCTGTTCTCAAACCCGTGGCTGCTGCTGGTGGAGCCCAGTCGTTTCGCTGTCTGGCGCAGCTCTGATGTTGCAAACTTATTTATATGCCTCCGTTACCATTCGTTTCATTGAAACCTGGCGCCCAGTCATATTGCCATAAAAAGGGACTCATCTTGACGTGGTGACAATACCCCTCTCGCGGCATGGTTACCACTGTGTGACGCCACTTACCGCTAAGTTCGGCTATCCTTGCTTCACAATCCACCATTGCATCTGTTACTGCGACCAATATATTGCCACACTGGCGGTTACCGGCCCCTTGGCTGTTAGCGCAATGGTCTATGGCAGTTTCCATGCTGCTTCTCCTTACGTGTGCTAAGGACTTACAATTTTCTGTCCAAAGCCTGGGTCACGGCACAACATTGCCCCCCTCCCATCGCCCATGGAGGAAACACAGCCCCTCGGTAATTGCTTTGGCCAGTCTTCCACTAAGGTAACTCCACTCCTTATAAACCAGTTACTCTTGTTTACTAGACGATTATCAAACTAATCCTGAACTTAAGAAACTACTCTTCATCCCTTGCTCACGGAATCCAGTCCATTGGAACTCGAATTGTCCCTTGATCAGGTCTCTGAGCGCCTCATCGTTTTAGATATATAAAGGCTAAACCAAGCAGAAGCATAGTAACTACGGTGTTAGGAACTGTGACGCTTAAGGTGACGGCTACCTGACGTCTGCCATCTTGATATTGACTTACATGCTATAGAAATTATGCTGCTGTGATTCTCCCCAACTGCACAGCTATCGACTGACTTAACAAATGGTCCAAGCTGTGTTCCCAGGTGACGTTAAGGAACATAAGCTTTGCTTGGACAACGTCTCTAGGCGCTCATGTGGCCAATACAGTTATGACTGTGCTACATTCAACAGAATCACACCCATCATAGTGGATGGCAAATGGAATGTAAGTCCCACAGTATCACAGTCACTCCCATTGATTAACAATCCACTAACCTGTAGCTCTAAACGTTTTGTTCCCATGACCTTCCCCACTTCATTGCAACTGGCTGCCAATACCACGTCGTCCTATATTGGGTATATTTAGTGTAAACCCGATCACTGAAAATACAGTTTTGGCTTGATCGCCTCTTTCCTACACGGACTTTCACTTGCACATCGAGATATGACTTCGATTGGTGGGCACATGGTAACCAGTTGACTTCTTCCAGCGCATAGTAACAGTCTTCCGTGCTCAATGTCAAATGGTCTGCTTGTAGCGTTTCGAATACTACCCCCATTGTCTATGTTCTTCCATATCCCTCGAACAGATGATTATGTCATCAAGGTAGACTAGACACTGCTGTGGCTTCAAAACTTCTCAGTATTCCATCCATTAAGTGTTGGAATGTTGCCAGCGCATTCTTCAACCAAACGCCATCCTTCTGTATTGATAATGAACCCAAGGTGCCGAAAACGCTGTTTTCGGTATATTCTCTGGAGCAGCTTCTGGTTAATGGTATAAACTTTTCAAATCCATTATTGATAAGTACCAGCATTGTCCTAGATTATCTATCGTCTCTGACATGTTCAGAATCGGGTAAACATCTGACACAGTCCTGTTATTTAATTGGCTGTAATTAAACAAAAGTGATACTTCATAGAACCACCCATTGACTCTTTGGGCATGATTACGATTCCCACCCCATAGGGGCTATAATTTTACGGTTGGCCAACTGTTGATTTATAAATTCCTCTAACAGTGGTTGCAGTGACCATGATACACTATATAATATTTGGTATACCTGTGCTTTGTTCATCGTCGGCGTCTTGTGCTGTGTCATTGGTGTAGCAGCCAACATTCATAGATCTTGAAACTCCAGTAGCAGGCATTCCATCTGCGTTCTCTCTATCCGTTTCAAATGCTTCAAATTTTCGCAAAATACCGTTCTGCAATCTGTGCCCTTCCGTGGCCTATACTCTCTGTACGGCAATCTTCCTCATCTAGAACCTTCAGCGTGGCCAACGATGTTCCCTTCAATAGCTTCAATTCCTTAGAGCGAAAAGTATCTATATTGATAGATAATATCTTGCCCCTGATCGATTCCTATAAGTGTACAATGATTCACTTTACTAAACAACATGTTGTAACGAACACTTATCCTCCATGGGTTCCATCAGACATAACACATTAACTGGTAAGTAAGGCTCCACATTGAACCAGAGTGACCACTACTCGCAATCTAACTGGATTATCTCACATACCAAATACTCCTCACGACATTGACAACAGTTTCCCTCGTCCAGAAAGCCCTCCCAGTAAGTTACGCTGTATCTTCTTGTACATCAGTTATGGCATGACGACGCAATTTATCAGAACAACTATCTATGTCAGACTGTGACTGGATATCCTCTACAAATGCTAACACATTCTCAAATGCATCGCCAAAGAAGGGAGAAATATGGTTAGCAACAGCTGGACCCACTCCTAACTTTTGCACATTTCGCTGCTAAACTATGATGTAAAGTTATCTCATCTGCCCTCATTTGAGATACCAGGTTCACTACCGTAATGATTATATGGTTTCATTCCTGGTGACACCTTGTGTCTCAGTTTTTTCCATCACCTAGCCTTTATTCATTTTTATGATCCAGAAAGAAAGTAAGTAGGGAAAATTAATATAGATACAACAAATCACAGAGCTCTGACAATCTACTTACTCTGTTTAATCGTGAACCACATTTCCTAGTTGTGTTCACAAAACGATTACAAGTAAAGAATTGACTAATACTGATTCAGCACAAGGGGTAGAATTCCCAAGTAAATTACAATGAGTACAACATACGGGCACCAACAATTCGTCCCTAGTACTACTCCTAACCTGCAACGAATCCACTGGTTCCTCCAGTTTCACAAATCCAGTCCCAGGTATAATAATCCCCCCTGCACTTCGACAAGACAGTGACGTCACCAACCCAGACACCATTCTGAAGCACGCTGTGCACACTGGGGGATGAGTGAGTAGTGGTGACAGGCCGTAGGAACCTGGGCAAGGGCTGTTGACAGAAATGTCTTTTATTGACTTCAGTACGAGACATAGTGAGGCAGGCGTACCTCTCCACATTGCCCCTGACTGTGGCTGATGAACAGGTGGTAGCTTCTGCCCCACAGCTGCTGAGCTGGCGCCCTGCGCTGCTAGGCCGGCAGACTTTGGAATGACGTCAGCAGCGCTACGCCTTGTGATGCGGTGGCATTTCACTCACGGAATGATCTCTTGTCCTTTACGTGGCGGCGGTAGCGCCGTGTGGAGTCTGCTGTGCGCGGAGTTGGAGCCACTACCTTCATTCACGCAGGAGTCAGATGGCAGCTGACATAGTGGCGTCGCGTCGTGCTGGGAACTCAGTGTAAGTGGTGGTAGTCACAGATGGCAGGTTGGTGGGGCTATGGCACCAAGTCTGTGTCGGACGTACTGCAGGCGGCAGATGGGGCCCGGTCTCGAACTCACGGCTGCTGCTGGCGGAGCCCAGTTGTCTCGCTGTCAGGCATATCTCTGGCTTCGTGGTGGTGGTGCTGGTTTCCAACGGTGACAAGTGATCCCTGCCTTAAAATCCAGACTTATTTATATCTCTCTGTTGCCCATTTGTTTCACTAGAAACCTGGCGCCCAGTCACACTGCCATAAGAAGAGACTCACCCTAGTGTGATGACTCCACCCCACTTGTTAGACGGTTACTGCTGTGAGGCGCCGTTTACCACAAAGCCCATCTATCCTTACTCTGCAATCCACTATCGCATCTGTTATTGTAATCCACATGTCGCCGTACTGATGGCTACTGACCTGTGGTTGCTAAAGCAATTCTCTGCGGCAGCTTGAATGCTACTTTTCCTCACTTTTACTGATGACATATAGTTTTCTGTCCAAAGACTGAGTTGTTTCACTACATGGGAAACATGTTGCAGTCCGCAGCTCGTGGTCGTGCGGTAGCGTTCTCGCTTCCCACGCCCGGGTTCCCGGGATTGATTCCGACGGGGTCAGGGATTTTCTTTGCCTCGTGATGACTGGGTGTTGTGTGATTTCCTTAGGTTAGTTAGGTTTAAGTAGTTCTAAGTTCTAGGGGGCTGATGACCATAGATGTTAAGTCCCATAGTGCTCAGAGCCATTTGAACCATTTGAAACATGTTGCAGAACTCACATTCCTGTGCGTGGTGGTCACACACCCTATTACGAACCATGTACCACATTTTCTAACTACCGGGAGACCATTACAAATGGTGGTGACTTGAGTGGAATTATCGTCTTTGAATAAAAGTGAAATTTCTGCTCATGTCTTTACACATTCCTGTCAGTTACCTCCGGTACTATACTGTAGCAGTTCTTTCTATGTATGATCCAAGTTTCAGCGAGCTATGTTTCTTGGCAGTGACACATCATGCGTAAATTTGCACATCGGTGTACTTACGGTGGTAGGAGCAGAATATAGTGACGTGTAAATGACAACGAATATTATAAAACTATGGCTGCATATTTTGGTGACCAGCAGTGCCATGGATGCAAGTGGCGTTACGAATAAAAAGGTTTGGCGATTGGGAGGACAAGCGGTGTCAACAAAGACGGCCAGGATGCAGGGATGACAGGAAGATCGGTGGCGGTAATGATAATGAAAATGAGCGTTTGGTGTCATTGGCCGGGATGCCCCTTACGGGGCAGGTCCGGTCGCCTTGGTGCAGGTCTTATTACATTCGACGCGACAATGGGCGACCTGCGCGCCGGATGGGGATGAAATGATGATGAAGACAACACAACACCCAGTCCCTGAGCGGAGAAAATCCCCGAACCAGCCGGGAATCGAACCCGAGCCCGTAGGACGGCAATCTGTCACGCTGACCACTCAACTATCGGGGCGGACGGTGGTAATCAATCCAGGAAACAACGGTTGTAGGCTGTGACTCAGTGGCTAAAACCATGCTGTGGCAATAGTGACAATAGGCAGTGCACTGAAGACACTCTAGATCATAATGGACAGAACGTGAATCAGTGGCGAGTTGGGAAACCTTATCATGTCATGGGATCCCAACCAATGCGAGGACAATGGCACCCCAGTCCCATCGTGTGGGGTACTGGGCCTGTATATTGTCGACGAATGCTACCTCACAATGTTTGTCCTCGTCGGAGCATCCACAAACGGATACGTATTTCGTGAAGCCGTACACAGAATTAAGATTCGTCTGAAAACTAATATGGTGGAACTCCAGTACCCACTGTTGTTGGACGTACAACTGTCGGCGAGCTTCTCTCTACCGCCGTATCAAGGGAAGCCACAAGAATAGTCGGCACACTGACAATCGGCTTTCTCTGGACGTCGTCACACTGACGGTGTGGACACTTGTTGCAAAGAAGCTCGTTGTCCTGGATCAAGCAACGACATTGCTGCACAATCTTTCGTTGCCAAGCGAAAAATACACTGACGTGAAAAAATCGTTACACCAAAGAGAAAAAAAATCATGTAAAGTAATGAAATTTCGGAATACATTTGTCTAAGTAACATATTTAAGTGATTAACATGGCAAGATCACAGGTTAATGAACGCACGAGATAATCCATTGCAACCATGAAATGCTGCTACACTAATCACCAGTGTAACACCCAGAATATTGTATGGAAGTATGCAAACGTACATTCATTGCGTTGTAAAGGTGCCGGATATCAGTTTGTGGGATGGAATTCCATGCTTGTTGCACCTGATCAGTCAATACAGGGACGGCTAATGCTGGTTGTGGATAACGCTGGAGTTGTCGTCAAATAATGTCCCCAATGAGCTCCATCGGAGACAGATCTAGTGCTCGACTACACCAAGGCAACATTTCGACACTGTATAGCGGTATGTGGGCAGGCGTTATGGTGCAGGAAAACATTGCCTGGTATGCTGTTCATGAATGGCAGCACAACAGATCGAATCAGCAGACCGACGTAGAATTTTGCAGTCAGAGTGCATGGGGTAGCCACGAGAGTGCTCCTGCTGACGTACGAAATCGGACCCCAGACCATAACTCCAGGTGTAGTTCCAGCGTGTCTAGCACCCAGACAGGTTAGTTGGAGGCCCACATTTACCCTCCTTCTTACCAACACACGGCCGTCATTGGTACCAAAGCAGAACAAGCTTTCATCAGAAGACACAACAGACCCCCTCTCTGCTCTCCAATCAGCTCTCGCTTGGCCCCAATGAAGTCGCAAATGGCTATGCTTTATGTCAGTGGAATGCACGCTACAGGGCGTCTGGTTTGGAGCTGTCCTCGAAGTAACCGATTTGTAACTATTTTTTGTATCACAGTGGTACAACTACTGTTCAGATTGGTGCTGCAGATGGAGTACGATGGGGCAGAGCCATACACCGAACACAATAGAGATTCCCTCTCATTAGTACAACGAATCCGTCGAAAGCCCGGTCGGCTTGCGACCGTACATTCTCGTGACACCGCTGCCAGCAATCATGTACAGTGGCTACATACCTGCCAAGTCTCTCTGCAGTATTGCATAAAGAAGATCCAGTTTCTCGCAGCCCTATTACACAACCTCCTTCAAACTCGTCGAGACGTTTATTATGGCGTCTATGTCGCCTTTAAGCCGTTCTTGACTAACACCAACTCACCATGTCCAATCTCTAAGGTAACTAAGACTCACGACTGTCATAGCGTGTATTTAAAGCAAACATGATTTGCAAACTAACAGTGGCGCTATTAGCGTCACTCTTATGCGCCTGGCATGAAATCTGATCAGACATCATCTTTCAGATCGATAAACAACCCACCCAACTTTCGTTTATGTCGCACAACTCCTTCTTGGTGTTGCGATTTTTTTTTCTGCAGCGTTTGTGTATCCTCTAGGGCGCCATTTGCGTTGGGCCGTTGAGATCCTGCATAGCGATGTGTGTGGCCGTCCTAGGCCCCTTAATTCCATACTGCGTGAGAGTCAAATGGCTCTGAGCACTATGGGGGTCTTAACTTCTGAGGTCATCAGTCCCCTAGGACTTAGAACTACTTAAACCTAACTAACCTAAGGACATCACACACATCCATGCCCGAGGCAGGATTCGAACCTGCGACCGTAGCAGTCGCGCGGTTCCAGACTGTAGCGCCTAGAACCGCTCGGCCACACCGGCCGACGTGAGAGTCATGTGGTCTTGACTTTGCGAGAGGCAATTTCACAGAACCATAAACGGCAGTCTCTGTTGGTCACGATCTTGTTGTTGTCGACTAACAACGCGTACTGATAGACGATTCTCCGTCTTACACGAGGCAGAACTCGATATTCTCACAAGCAATCATGTACAGTTTTTGAGTACAGTTTTCTGACTTAGAAACTCGCTGTGTGATTTTTCCTGATATACAGAATCTAGACGGCGCTCCTCCTGTCTACGTTGCGCGCTTGTGATGAAATGATAATTATTTGCAAATCAATGAATGTAGAACACTTCAGGCCAATTTGACATTTATTGCGTTTCGTCTTCATGGTGCTGTAATTTTAATGGGCAGCAGTGTGTAAGGGGATATCAAAAAGTTTTCGTTCGAAGGCCGTACCGTCAAAAATCGTTGTGCTAATCAGGTAAAATGGTGTGAGCATTGAGGCAATCACTCCACCGACGCACCGTGTCCTGCTGCCTGAAGAATTCCGTAACAGTCTGCTGCACATCCTCGTCCGACAGGAATCGTCGACTCTTCAAGGCCTGTTTGAAGGACCGAAGGTGTGAATCTTATGGGGAGATATCAGGACTATAGGGCGGGTGCTCGAGTGCCTCCCACTTAAGTTGGTAACTTTTCCGTCACGATATTTGCTACGAAATGAAGAGGTACGTTATCATGAAGCAGCGGCACTCGTTACACACCATTCCACAACGGTGGTTTTTCACAAATATACTATCCCATACACATTATTCATTCCCCGATGGATGTATACCGGTGTGTGTGCTTCGGCAGCCAAGAAAAGAATAACAGCATGTTTGTACTGTTGACTTAATTGGTAATAACGTCGCCATAGTTCACGTTTCCTCATTTACCGCACACACGTCGGAAAGACACGATTGCCACACGAATTCCTTACCTGCATGTCGCTGCTCACGTACCCACATCGGAGTCGCGCTACGTTGCATATACGCTACAGTAACGTCTTCTAACGTAAACCTTTTGATCGCCCCTTATATTTACAACAGTTCAACAAAACACAAAATACATACACTGCTACTTCTTTACGGAATTCTATGTAATACGAAGCACTAACAGTCGTCAGAATTTTAACCAGGGCAAAGGAAAGTCAGATAGGTGTTTTATTCGAAATGTCAGAGTACTGTGTATCCGACAAAAAAAAGAACTAATTGCCTTCTCACAGAGACTTCTTTACTTTTTTATGATGTAATAGATTGACACGTCTCCTAAATAGCTCTAAAATGCGGGTGAATCGTTTGCTGATGGCAGATGGTATTCTAAGGAAAATTCATTTTTGTGAGTACAGAGTGCAGCTTTCTTTTGTATGTGTACGCGAGGGGCGGGGGGGGGGGGGGGGCAGGAGGCCGAGCTGGTTTTATTTGTCTGCATATAATTAAGCTGAAGTTTTAATTTTTCATCGTTAAAGAGTATGTATACAGGGGGGGACCAGGAGTCCAGCGACAAACTTTCAGAGGCTGTTTGGCGATAGCTTCTGAGTATTTTGCTATAAGGGACGGACTGTCTTCGGCGGCTCACTACGTAGTTATTGTATTTAGCTTGGTTTCCGCCCGAGTTAGATCTGTAACTGTACTGCACTAGAAATAGTTCACGAGAGAGCAAATCTCGACGGTGTATGTCGTGTGTCCTTTTTCCATGCGCTCCTGGCACCTGCTCTTTGGAACAGTAATGCCCTCTTTAACTTATTGCCCTCAGTTTTGCATTCAGTACATAACACATCGTGTTACGATCCCTCCCAAGAACGACAAGTGCAATGACGAGCACGTGGGCAGCCACGCAAGGCCGGAAACAAAACATTACGAATAATAAATCGTGTGACACGTTCCGGACTTTTTGATGACGAACAAACCGCTGTTCTTCACATAGTTTGTTTGCATATCAACTTTATTTCGAAGCATCTAGACATTCAACCGCGAATTAAAGCATCTAAATAATTACAGAAACGAAAGAAACCTTGTAATAACAATCCCCTACAAATAGAGGAACTGAAATCCGTAAACAGATTTCGGCTGCCGTAGTTTTGAGAGAAATTAATAAATTGTCCATTGTAGAGGCAGCCCTTAAAATCATTCAAGTTCAAGCCGAGAATGTTCTCGGTCTTGAAGCGTGCACGAGCATAGAAAGGCCGGCCGTCCCAGCGGCTGAGGCTGCGCCAGGTTAGGAACCCTCTGGCGCAAAAAGGAAGCGGCTAGTTCCATGGCCTAGCAGGCGACAGCTAGCCGCTTGATCACTGAACAAGTTGACACTGGAACTACTTTCTTCTGCTGTAGGCATATTAGTGTGAGGTCCCCGAATGTGGAACGTCTTCTTGGAAGGTCCACCAGTTGCGGCAACGCCCGCGACCGCCTATTCTGGTTAGGTGCGCTCCGCCATGCGACGGTAAAGCTTAATGGTTCATGATTTCGAGCACTTTGTGCAATGATGATCGGATTCGATCGCCATTTCGGTCGTTTGGCGATCGATAGTATTTCACTACACTTCGGGACAGCAGCAGCGCCAGCCATGTGGTGAGGTTCACCGAATTCCATTAATCCCGCTTTTTTTGCCGAAACCTAGTTCTCGTGGTTGAGTATTCTCCTTCAGAAGTGTTCACGGATAAACGTTGGTAGCTAAAGATGAATGCTATTTCTATATGTCATTCTGTGAATGGGCCTATGGCTGTGGAGGCTGTCTTCGGTGAAGAGTACGTTGTTCTGGGCTTATTTCATTACATATCTCTTTGTGCTACGTTGTAAATCTTTTACTTGTGTGGCGATTTCAACCGCCTTCCTCCAGTATCCATTAAAATCAGTGGTTTCCCTACAAGTACGGTCGTAGTCCGTGACTTGCCAAGACCTGATACCGGGTAGAGCAATAACATGAGATCCCGCTGTCCCATCAATATTTATCTCGCCCACCAACTGGGGCGAGTTCTTTCCACTCAGGCTGTCTGGGATGCGAAAACTGGGGCAGTCAGTTTAGGTATGGTAGCGCAAGTACCTCTCCCTTCTACCTTGGGTTTTGTTTCGTGATAGTGTTAGTTGTGCCGTAATAGTGACACACAGCAGTACTGTAGGTAGGCTTACTAACTGGCCGATATGCACCTCGTGCGTGGGTTCACTGAATGCAATGGGAGAGCGGCAGAACGACGCTATGCTCAGCTGTTCCCGCACTGATGGCAACCACATCACAGCACTTTTGCATCTGTCTGAGGGTTGCAGCACTATGTTGTGTTTCGTGTTTTATGTCTTGGTGGCGGGAAAACGACATCACCCGGCATTTACCTGAAGCGATTTAGGGAAATCACGGAAAACCTAAATCAGGATGGCCGGACGCGGGTTTCAACCGTCGTTCTCCCGATTGCGAGTCCAGTGCGCTAACCACTGCGCCACCTACCTCGGTCAGAAACAAGGGTGACTAGGTAAGACATCGAATAAATCGTAATTACATTATTACTCTGTAGCGAGCCGCCTGAGGCCGTGGGTCCCTTACACCAAATACTCAGAAAATGTCCCTCAACAACCGCTGAAAGTTTATCGGGGGAGATTTGGTTCACCCTGTAAATGTTACAGATGGCAGTGTAACGTCTATTGCAAACTCGTTTACTGTGCTTGCAAAAAAATAAATAATCTTCTGTCTAGCTGAAGATGTAAACAAATTTTGGGATCACCATTCGCGTTTTATTCTCGAGGTGTCCCAGTTGGGAGGTGAACACGACACCTACACTTTCACCGTGGTTATTTTTGATCTTCCAGGCTTTACACCGACTGGTGAACGCTTGTAAAAATTCCTGTTCATAGCTACGAGATGAGGTTGACAGCGAGATTAGAATACAGCTCTGTCGTCGACGGACATGGTGATCTTTCTATCCACCAACTACAGTATGCGATGGGTTGGTTTTTAGCTACCTTTTCTGCTACCACTCCCTATTTTATTTTATTCGTGTTCAACACAACACGTTTCGGGAAATAATTCCCATTTTCAAGTGTGTTTTCTCTTTTTACTAGGCCATTGTTACGTAATGTTTTCTATGTGTGAGGTTCTGCTTCATTTTGTCTACTTTACTGCAATATACAGGGTGTTTCCACAAGAGCGTGTAAAAAATGCTCCACTGAACAATTTGAGATAGGGAACCTGGGACTGGAAAAGTCAGCTTAAGGAGCTACTGAAGTAAACTTGCCTACCGCTTTGTCCAGCATTATTGTTTTCCAGCTTATTTCCAACTAACACGCGTACAAGTTTACAAGTACTGTGCTGTTTATTTACACGTACATTCTTTATTTCCTGTAAGGAAACATCTAGGACGAGCCTGATTACTAGGAAATCATGATGCAGAGTTTGTTTAATTTATTTGTTCATGAGGTGGCTCTGTTGTATCGTATTTACATTGTCCCGTGCCAGAACGTGCTATGAATCAACGACAGACGCATTCATTACTCCGATCTATTCAGAGACGTACAGTACAATACGATGGAGCAGTACTGGTACAGTTTCGGAGAATTCGCTGACATGCATCTTGTGTATGGGGAAGTACATTGTAGTGCTCTCGGTGCTGAAAGGCTATACAAGGAACGATTTCCTAACAGGCGTCATCCGTCACGACGAGAGTTTATTTCTCTCGATCGACGAATGCGAGAGATTCGTTCATTGGAAAGAAGAAACGAGGAACCTCGCGAGATGAGGACCACTTGCATACCCGATTTTGAAGAGGAGGTGATGGAACATGTTTCAGCCGACCCCACTACAAGTACTCGTGGTACTGAACGTGAAATGGGCGCTGCACGTATCAGCGCGTGGCGAGTACTGTACTATCAACAATTACACCCACACCCACAAAGAGCCCATGCAGGGCTTGTAACTCACTTTGCATCAAGGGCCTCATTGTGTCAGTGGTTGCTTCAACAATGGATTGATAGACCAGATTTCCTCGAAATCGTGCTGCTTACTGACGAGGCTTTCATTTGATTGTGATGGTATTACGAACAGCAGGAGTAGCCATGTGTGGGATGAGGAAAACCCTCAAGCTGTAGTAGAGTCACACCATCAAACACGTTTTGCTGTGAATATCTGGGCCGGCATTGTAGGCGACTATCTCTTTGGGCCATATCTTCTACCTGGTCACCTGTACTTGAGCCGGCGGAGGTGGCCGTGCGGTTCTAGGCGCTACAGTCTGGAACCGCGAGACCGCTACGGTCGCAGGTTCGAATCCTGCCTCGGGCATGGATGTGTGTGATGTCCTTAGGTTAGTTAGGTTTAAGTAGTTCTATGTTCTAGGGGACTGATGACCTTAGAAGTTAAGCCCCATAGTGCTCAGAGCCCTTTGAACCATTTGAACCTGTACTTGAGGTTCGTGCGAATAGTTCTGCCTGAGTTGTTGGAGAACGTACCGCTGGCTACTCGCGAGATGTGGATACAACATGACGGTGCACAGCCTCACTTCAGTGTGGATGTCCGCAACCATCTCAGTGCTGTATTTCCTGATCGCTGGATTGCAAGGGGAGGTCCTATTGCCTGGCCTGCGAGGTCACCTGACCTGAATCGACTTGATTATTTCTTATGAGGATATCTAAAGTCGCTTGTGTATGAGACCGCAGTGGATACGGAGATGGAATTAGTTGCCATAATTGTAGCTGCCTGTGATGTGATTCGAAACCCTCAACAGGTATTTGTCAGGAAGCACCAGAATCTTGTTCGCCGACGTCATGCTCACATTGAGGTTGATGACCGTTAGTTTCAGCACAATTTGTAAGATACAGTACAAATGGTATGTTCATTGTGTCAATAATGGTATTTGTGGTTAACTGTAACTAATGTGAATAAAAAAGTACAGAGTGATGTGATTTTATCCCCATCAGCTCCTTAAGCTGGCTTCTCCGACCCCTACCCCAAATTGTTCAGTGGATCATCGTCTATATCCTGTTAAATTTTTCCACGCTCTTACGGAAACACCCTGTATAAAAAATCACACACACATCGAAAACATTACGCAAAAATGGCACAGTACAAAGAGAAAATACACTTGAATATGGGCATCATTTCCCGAAATGTGTCGTGTAAAATATGAGTAAAAGAAAATAGTGGCTGGTAGCAGAAAATTTATCTAAAAACAAACCCATTCTTTTCAATGTATTCATTGTTTTCAAAAAACGACTTCTAATGGAGAGAATAAGATAACAACATGCGACATTATCCAAATGTTGTGGAACCCCAAGCACTTGAACGCCGAGTCATGCTGACATGATTACTGTACACAGGGAGAACTGCGGAGAGATACAGCGTATAAAGAGTGTCTCAGAAAGAATTATCTTGCCTATCTTGAGCTAAAATCGCTTCATAAAAGGTCAGTTAAAATTTTACTACATGCACGCACAGCATAACAGAGTTATCTTGCTTATTTTAGGAGTAGGAGAGAGTATGCTGAGGTTTCTCGTTGCTGGGAGGCGACACGTGCCGCGGTTCGGCCTCAGCTGGAGTTTTGCGTGCGGATGGCTCGGGATGAATGTGCAGCTGCAGCGCAGCCCATCTAGGCTCCCATTGTTCTGCTCTTGGCGGCGGAAACGATTGCTTCCTTCTCATTCTAGCCTCTGACGCCAACTCGTTGATAACTTTTCACGGCTGGGTGCTTCTGCAACGGCGTCGCTAAAATACAGGAAAATAAAAGAAGCCGTTCCTCTCGTACTCGCAAATGGCAGTTCAGACGTACCTCTAATCACGCGAATCAATACTTCACCAGAGGACAATGGGTGTTCGCGTGGCAACATTAGGCTATCGTTCCCTGTTCCTTCTTGAAATGAAATAATCAGGAAATAAAAGGCATTACATAGAGTCTTCTATAGAGATGAAGAAAAGATAGAAATCCAACTTTCTGTATTGTTATGGCTGATAAAAAACGTTGGATCTTCGATTGCATTGGAATGATAATACCGATGATTTACATTAGGTCTTCCGCTGCCAAATTTGTTTGTCATCATATCTCTCATTTTGTGACTAACAGCGCTTATCAAAAATATTTGCATTCCCAATATCGGCTTCATCGTTTGAAGTAATCGGTTGCCCGGTTACCATGCACCGTGTTACTACTGAAAAACACTCTGACTGTGATAGTGCTGTCCCGTAAAACGGAGCATCATGGTTTCGAATCCAGTCTCGGTCATGGCTGCAGGTTTTAAATGCTGCCCCCTCCTTTGCCCTCCGAAGCACCACACACGATACTCTTACGTGAACTGTCGAAAAACCAAATTATAATCTTTTAAGGGATGGGAGTAAATTTCCATAGGCAGTCACAAATGGTGACTACTTGTTTTCATATAAGCAACATATTATATTGTCTCTAGTAACTCGTTGCTAAGTAGACGGATTCTTACAGTAACTTCTTATTTCACGTGTGTTACATAGTTACACAAGGAAAATGTCGTAATTTCTCGGGTTGCCAGCTCGATATTTTCATTACTGCGCCGTAATAACATTACAGTTATTATCGATATGAGGTCGTACAATAACGTATGTTAGTCCACTTCAGTGAATATTTAATCCACAGGTATATTGCTCATGGTGGCCGAGCTTCGTCAACTCGGATTTTACAAGTGAATGAGATGAAATTTCTGTTGTAGGATCATTCGAAGAGCCGTACCAGAGACACAACACAAGCTGTACGGATATGAGTGACGGGATATTTACGGCACGTGAAGTAGTGGGCTGCTAGAATACTGCTAAGCACACAGTAGTACAGCTTTTTGTGGTGGATATTTTTATCAACAGCTTAAAAATCAATAATTATGCAAATTAGTACGACTTTTATCTTTAAGCGGTTTAATTACGCGTGCATGTTCTATTGTGCGTTATGTTTGAATGTGCTGTAATGAACGACAGCTACAGTTTGATCTCCTGTGACTTTGCGGTCATTAGAGCCTGAGCACTAACTCAGAGAAGAATAGCGAAATAAGTTGGAATTCACCTTAAAATAACCACTGATTCGCCTGTAGTTATTTTGGGACACCGCGATGTACCTTAGGCAGGACAGCGGCTCATGGATTTTAATCCTACCCCTACAAAAAACTGTTCAGTTCTACTGAATGGGTAGGATGAATATGCTTTAATGTCTCATGGACAACAAGCTCATTAGATACGGTGTTGATATTGAATAAGAGAAGGATGAGAAAGTAAATCGACCTTTTTAAAAGAGTCATTCTGGCAGTCCTGTTAGACGAGTTAGGGAAACCACGGAAGATGTAAATAAGGATGCCCAGGCGGGAAACTGAAACGCAGTCGTCCTGAATATATACTGAGGATGGAAGGAGAATGGAAAGATTATCGTTTGATCTCATCGAGAACGAGGCCATTAGAAACGATAAGCTCGGAAAGGGAGGAAATCGATCAAGTACTTTCCATAGGAACTGTCCTGGAACTAGCCTCGACAATTTTGGGAACCACAGGAACCTATATTATGATGACCAAAAGGTTATTTGAATCTCGCCCATGATGGTTACCACTGCGCCATCAAGTTCGTACCCAAATAGGAATTCAATGCCTTAACCATTGTCCGTGTTGGGATTTGATCTAAACCGTTATTTTGTTATTCGTGATAGTACAATGCATATTACAGACAGCGGTGCCTGTTGACTGATTCCTCACTGTAAACCATCAGAACCACCTTTCTTGTTCCTACAAGGACATTCATTTTATTTATTCATCGCATGGCATTCATCGCTATTCTTATACACTTTCTATACAATTAAATTACAAAATGACATCCAGACATCGAATATGATCGATAGCTTCCTGTGTTGCAGCTAGGAAGTCGATGAAGGTTCCCTTGTAAGCTCAAACTGAGCATTCTTCTGCTATGTGTTGGATTGTTTGGTTTTCAGCACCCCAGTCACAATATGGAGTTGTTATCTTTCACCATTTGTAGAGGGCATCAGCACTTCTTCCGTGGCCAGCGCGTGTGCTGTTTGAACTTGTGCACACTTTTGGTAACTGATTCAAGCCGGATTGCTTCTCATTTATCATGAACCTTTGGCATTTTGGTGGGTAGTGTTCTCGCGATTGTTGTTTCCGGAGACTGTGGATGTCAAATTCGGAGGTCGTCGTGTCTTTAGCAGTAAGTAGTCGTGGCCTTCTCGATTCGTCTTCTGCGCTCCAGGCCAGTTGTATGATTATGCATGGGAAGCTGAGGTTTATTAATTACCTTGTTGTATTCTTTGAGGAGAGCATTTTTTCGCCGTATCTCTGGTTGTGGTACATGGCTCAGGGTTGGCAGCCATACGTTAGGGGTAGATTTTATTGTGCCGCTGATGATGCGCATGGCGTCGTTTAATACCGCATCAATTCTGTTTGCGTACGGGCTACTAATCTATACTGGAACGCAGTATTCTGCCACTGAGTAGAGAAGCCCAGTTGCTGATGTGCAGAGTATATCTACTGTGGAGCTCCAAGTACTGCCGCACAATTTATAGATGATGTTGTTTCTTGTCCTCATTTTGCCTGCAGTCTTTGTCAGGTGCTCCTTGTAAGAGGGCGTCCTTACAAGTGTAAATCCTAGATCTTTGGGGTAGTTATTATGATCAAGCCGTTTGACTTCAAAGATAAAATTTACCTCTCTTCATACTGAGCTCTTGCAAAGGTAGAAGCACGATACTTCGGTTCCTACAAGGATAATATACATCTAACTAATCAGCACCAAATTATTCTATAGTATAGCCCTGAAGACCATGCATTATCATATCATAACCCTCTGCCAGTTTTGTTGAAACGAGCTTGAGATTTGGTTGCAAAATTTCCCTAGAACTGTATGTGCACTCTTATTGTGTTTATAAAGGGCGTAATGTAGCTAACTGTCGGCACAAGCCAAGTAAGCTGTTTAGCAGATCACCAGGCAACGATAACAGAGCGTCTGACTAAGATAACGGCATACATTTTATCCTACCATCGTGTAGCATGTTATGCAAGCAAGATAACGATGGCAATCAATAAGACTTTGGCAATGAAAACAGAAAGGCCATCAGTGTATGACGGGGGACACAGGGTGGTCTGCGGTGTACACGAATTATCTATAACCAGAGATCTGTCTCTGCTATTGTTGTAATAGGACTGGTTCAGCAACACTATTAATTCAACCATATAATTACATCCACATGGATACTCTGCAAATCGCACTTAAGTGGCTGTTAGAGGGTTCATCGAACCACCTTCACAATAATTCTTTATTATGCCACTCTCGAACAACACGCAAAAAACAAACGAACACCTATATCTTTCCGTGAGACTATGATTTTCCTTATTTTATTATGATAATGGTTTCTCCCTATGTAGGTCGGCGTCAACAAAATACTTTCGCATTCGGAGGAGAAATGGTTCAAATGGCTCTAAGCACTATCATCTAGGGTCATCAGTCCCATAGACTTAGACGTACTTCAACCTAACTAACCTACGGACATCACACACAGCCATGCCTGAGGCAGGATTCGAACCTGCGACCGAAGCAGCAGTGAGGTCCCGTACTGAAGTGCCTGGAACTGCTCGGCCACAGCGGCCGGCTCGGAGGACAAAGTTGGTGACTGAAATCCTGCATCATGTCCATGACACTCTATCCCCTACTTCACGATAATACAGAACGTGCTGTTCTTCTTTGAACCTTCTCAATGTACTCTGTTAATCCTCTCTGGTAAGAATCCCAGACCGTGCAGTAGTACTCCAAAAAAGGACGGACAAGCGTATTGTAGGCAGTCTCTTTAATAGATCTGTTTCTTTTAAGTGTTCTGCCAATAAAACGCAGTCTTTGGTTTGCCTTCCCCAAAACATTTTCTATGTGTTCTTGCCAATTTAACTTATTTGTAATTAGGAAAACAATGTTATATGTTTACGCTTACGCCAATTGATATAGGCCTATGCCCTTTTTTCCTATTTGATGTCCTTAAGTATTGCTTATTTTTTGTTTTTCTATCCTTCTACACGTTCCACACTGTGTCCGTTGGATAAGAGCAGTAGCTACGGGTAGAAATTCCCAGTCACATTAAAAGCCTTAGAAAAGATTTTTAATCCCATTAGCCAGCTTTCGATATACTGAAGATTCATTATCAGATGGAAAGAAGTAAAAAACAAAATAATATTGTTGGTTTGTAGCACTTGTCATCGAGGGAATTAGCGTTAATATTTATATACAGGGTGAGTCACCTAACATTACCGCTGGATATATTTCGTAAACCACATCGAATACTGACTAATCGACTCCACCGACCGAACGTGAGGAGAGGGGCTAGTGTAATTGGTTAATACAAACCATAAAAAAATGCACGGAAGTATGTTTTTTAACACAAACCTACGTTTTATTAAATGGAACCCCGTTAGTTTTGTTAGCACATCTGAACATATAAACAAATACGTAATCATTGCCGTTTGTTGCATTGTAAAATGTTAATTAAATCCGGAGATATTGTAACCTAAAGTTGACGCTTGAGTACCACTCCTCCGCTGTTCGATCGTGTGTACCGGATAGCACCGAATTACGTAGGGATCCAAAGGGAACGGTGATGGACCTTAGGTACAGAAGAGACTGTAACAGCACATTACGTCCACATGCTAACACCTTTTTATTGGTCTTTTTCACTGACCCACATGTACATTACCATGATGGGTGAGGTACACGCACACACGTGGTTTCCGTTTTCAATTACGGAGTGGAATAGAGTGTGTCCCGACATGTCAGGCCAATAGATGTTCAATGTGGTGGCCATCATTTGCTGCACACAATTGCAATCTCTGGCGTAATGAATGTCGTACACGCCGCAGTACATCTGGTGTAATGTCGCCGCAGGCTGCCACAATACGTTGTTTCATATCCTCTGGGGTTGTAGGCAAATCACGGTGTACATTCTCCTTCAACGTACTCCACAGAAAGAAGTCCAGAGGTGTAAGATCAGGAGAACGGGCTGGCCAATTTATGCGTCCTCCACGTCCTATGAAACGCCCGTCGAACATCCTGTCAAGGGTCAGCCTAGTGTTAATTGCGAAATGTGCAGGTGCACCATCATGCTGATACCACATACGTCGACGCGTTTCCAGTGGGACACACTCTATTCCACTTCGTACTTGAAAACGGAAACCACGTATGTACGTTTACCTCACGCCTCATGGTAATGTACATGTGGGTCAGTGAAAAAGACCAATAAAAAGGTGTTAGCATGTGGACGTAATGTGCTGTTACAGTCTCTTCTGTACCTAAGGACCATCACCGTTACCTTTGGATCCCTACGTAATTCGGTGCTCTCCGGTACACACGATCGAACAGCGGAGGAGTGGTACTCAAGCGTCAACTTTAGGTTACAATATCTCCGGATTTAATTAACATTTTACAATGCAACAAACGGCACTGATTACGTATTTGTTTATATGTTCAGATGTGCTAACAAAACTAACGTGGTTCTATTTAAAAAAACGTAGGTTTGTGTTAAAAAACATACTTCCGTGCATTTTTGTATGATTTGTATTAAACAATTACACTAGCCCCTCTCCTCACGTTCGGTCTGTGGAATCGGTTCGTCAGTATTTGATGTGGTTTACGAAATAATCCAGCGGTAACGTTAGGTGACTCACACTGTATTTATCCGACATACACTCCATCTAACACCATATTTTTAGCAGCACAACAGTGTCAGCGACTATCCACATGTGGCCAACTAAATAATGTTTCCCCGAAACCTCGCTTGTTCTCCGTCTCTAAGGACTTCATCATTAATGCGACGTTACGCTTTAGCCTTAATTCGATATGAGCCATCGATGGCTTAAAAGCTTTTAGGGAGTTTCTGGGGACTTCCAGTTAACTAATGTTGGACACTCTAGTCAACAAGTGCTGCTTAACCTGTAAGTTATGTGATTAGTGCCAATATACGAGCCATATGTAAGTTTTTTTACTGTTATAGAACAACTGACTTATGACAGTAGTTCCACGTGTGTCTTTTACCCGACATCTGATATATTTTGATAAATAATACACATAGATTTAATTAGGTGCAAGATAGAATTTTCGCTTCTGATCACAGATTTGTACTTATATGAGAGACGTTCAGTGAGTGGTGCAACACATTATTTTTCCGAAAGCTGTTTTTTTATTCCAATATACCATATTACTCCCCACTCTTTTCGCTACAAAACCCCATTTTTCAGATCATCTTCGTTCAATGTGACGGTCTTACGCCACTTTACTGCCTGGCCTGTATGCCCACATGGTACCACTCAACTGGTCGACGTCGGAGCCCACGTCTTGCTGTATAAATAACGTCCCCATCATCCACATAATGCTTCCCGCGGAATGCATCCTTCAATGAGCCAAACAGGCAGATATCGGCAGGTGCGAGATCTGGAATGTAGGGCGGATGAGGAAAAACAGTCCAATGAAGTTTTGTGAGCTCCTTCCAGTTGCGCAGACGAACAGAGACGACCACTTGAGCAGCGAGGTGTTTGATTGTGATCCATTGATCACCTCGAACGAGAGTGTCTGCACGTTCCATCATTGCAGGAGTCACAGCCGTATGCTGCTGGCGAGCACGCGGGAGATCGGACAGGGCTGAGCAAACTTATTGCGATGATGACAGGTGCCTCGCCCAACGACACACCATGCTTTTGTTCGCTGCCAGGTCTCAGTAGACATTCTGTGTTGCTCTGATTTTCCACGAAAAGAAACTCAATGACAGCTCCCCGCTTGGGAATGTTTCAAAGGGCTCTGAGCACTATGGGACTTAACATCTGAGGTCATCAGTCCCCTAGAACTTAGAACTAACCTAAGGACATCACACACATCGCCGGCCGGGATGGCCGAGCGGTTCTAGGCGCTCAGTCTGGAACCGCGCGACCGCTACGGTCGTCGGTTCGAATCCTGCCTCGGGCATGGGTGTGTGTGATGTCCTTAGGTTAGTTAGGTTTAAGTAGTTCTAAGTTCTAGGGGACTGATGACCTCAGAAGTTAAGTCCCATAGTGCTCAGAGCCATTTGAACCAACCACATCACACACATCCATGCTCGAGGCAGGATCGAACCTGCGACGGTAGCAGTCGCGCGATTCCGGACTGAAGCGCCTAGAACTGCTCGGTTGCAGTGGCTGGCTTCCCCACTTCGAACGCACCTCCGTTACGGACGCCATTTTGAAGGCTATGTACAACGCCATCACTTGTCGGAACCTCATGGAACCATAGGTGCTTAAGCGGAAATATTGCACAACGTCTCACAAAAATATTCCACATTCTTTTCTCCTAAAGTGGTGCTTGGAGAGGTAAAGCATTACTGAAAACTAAAAATTCAGGTGATGCACGACCGATGAGTACAGTACCATGAGTACAGTGCTACAAGTAGGCCTAAGATTGGAATTCCAATAACTTTACGTATTTTGATAAATATTACATACCATCTACATATGAAAATAGCATTTTGACACTAAATTTGAGAGCCCAACGTCATGCTTTACGTGTCAAGTGAAAGTGTCACATTAATTGCCCTCTTCGAGTTGCTCATAGTTATAAAATAGTAATTCAAACTGCGTAATTGTTTGTGTCAGCTATCACTGCTTGCCTACTTAGCGTAGCATTTTAGCCAACTTGCGTTTTGTGTGGTTGTAGGCTTGGTCATGTTCGTTTTCGTATGTATCCAAATTAAGGCCTAAAACGTAGTGCCAACTGCTTACTTAGCATTTTAGTTTTAGACATATTTTTTCTACTGTAAAACAATTTAGACATGAAAATACCATTGTGGCACTTAATTTTTACTTATAGTCGTATTTAAAAGTCAACTGTATGTTACATATTAATTAAGTATGTAACACGTCAGCCTCAGTTGCAAATAGAAACCAAACTTTACCCAGGTTTCAGACAAAATAATTTGGCCTTCTTCAGAAGCGAGTGACACTAAACTACTGCATGCCAAAGTTTGGCCATGTCAAGTATAAAACTGTAGCGCCGTAGTAACTACTCATAATGTACATCCCCGGCCGGTGTGACCGAGCTGTTCTAGGCGCTGCAGTTCGGAACCGCACGACATGGCCAAACTTTGGCATGCAATAGTTTAGTGTCACTCGCTTCTGAAGAAGGCCAAATTATTTTGGCTGAAACCTGGGTAAAGTTTGGTTTCCATTTGCAACTGAGGCTGACGTGTTACATGTTCAATTATCACAGTTGCTGACAGGGCTGCAAAATATTAAAAATTCTTACATATTAATTATTACACTCTTCCAGTAGCTGACAGTTATAGAAACCTCATTGAGACTGCATATTTGCTTTTGTCAATCAGCACTGTTTCCCTACTTAGCATAGTGTTTTAGCCAACATGTATTTTGATAGTTATAGTCTTGGTCATGTTCATTTCTGCACATAGCTTCATTTAGGTCTAAAATGTAGAGTCTGTTGCCTACTTTGCAAATTATTTTTAGCCACATATGTTTTGTACAGTTACAGAAAGTAACCATTTCAGAGACAGATGAAATTACTGATGAGGCATTATGGTATTTGACACGAAGATCTTTTAGCTGACGTACAAAACAGAGAGAGATGAAATTTACCAATGAGATAGTACAGTATTTGACATAAACATTTTCTTTAGTGAAAACTAAAGTAGAGAATGAAATGAAATTTACTAATGAGGTATAATTTTAGATGATTATGTAGTTTTCTACATCTACATCTACATCTACATCATACTCGGCAAGCCACCCGACGGTGCGTGGCGGAGCGTACTTTGAGTACCTCTATCGGTTCTCCCTTCTATTCCAGTCTCGTATTGTTCGTGGAAAGAAGGATTGTCGGTATGCTTCTGTGTGGGCTCTAATCTCTCTGATTTTATCCTCATGGTCTCTTCGCGAGATATACGTAGGAGGGAGCAATATACTGCTTGACTCTTCGGTGAAGGTATGTTCTCGAAACTTCAACAAAAGCCCGTACCGAGCTACTGAGCGTCTCTCCAGCAGAGTCTTCCACTGGAGTTTATCTATCATCTCCGTAACGCTTTCGCGATTACTAAATGATCCTGTAACGAAGCGCGCTGCTCTCCGTTGGATCTTCTCTATCTCTTCTATCAATCCTATCTGGTACGGATCCCACATTGCTGAGCAGTATTCAAGCAGTGGGCGAACAAGCGTACTGTAACCTACTTCCTTTGTTTTCGGATTGCATTTCCTTAGGATTCTTCCAATGAATCTCAGTCTGGCATCTGCTTTACCAACGATCAACTTTATATGATCGTTCCATTTTAAATCACTCCTAATGCGTACTCCCAGATAATTTATGGAATTAACTGCTTCCAATTGCTGACCTGCTATTTTGTAGCTAAATGATAAGGGATCTGTCTTTCTATGTATTCGCAGCACATTACACTTGTCTACATTGAGATTCAATTGCCATTCCCTGCACCATGCGTCAATTCACTGCAGAGCCTCCTGCATTTCAGTACAATTTTTCATTGTTACAACCTCTCGATATACCACAGCATCATCCGCAAAAAACCTCAGTGAACTTCCGATGTCATCCACAAGGTCATTCATGTATATTGTGAATGGCAACGGTCCTATGACACTCCCCTGCGGCACACCTGAAATCACTCTTACTTTGGAAGACTTCTCTCCATTGAGAATGACGTGCTGCGTTCTGTTATCTAGGAACTCTTCAATCCAATCACACAATTGGTCTGATAGTCCATATGCTCTTACATTGTTCATTAAACGACTGTGGGAAACTGTATCGAACGCCTTGCGGAAGTCAAGAAACACGGCATCTACCTGTGATCCCGTGTCTATGGCCCTCTGAGTCTCGTGGACGAATAGCGCGAGCTGGGTTTCACACGACCGTCTTTTTCGAAACCCATGCTGATTCCTACAGAGTGGATTTCTAGTCTCCAGAAAAGTCATTATACTCGAACATAATACGTGTTCCAAAATTCTACAACTGATCGACGTTAGAGATATAGGTCTATAGTTCTGCACATCCTTCTTGAAAACGGGGATGACCTGTGCCCTTTTCCAATCCTTTGGAACGCTACGGTCTTCTAGAGACCTACGGTACACCGCTGCAAGAAGGGTGAACTATTGTAAGTTACACCCACTACGTAATTTTTTGTGCTGTATGTACACACCTGAGGTGAAATTTACTGACAAGAGAATACATTACTTGACATAAACTTTTTTTAGTGAAGTGTAAAACAGGGAGAGGTTTACTGGTGAGGCATACAGTGGTTGAAGTAAATATTTTTGATAAATAATAATAAGGTAGCACGTTAAAACATGTGTGTGTGTGTGTGTGTGTGTGTGTGTGTGTGTGCGTGCTTACATATTTTTGATAAGCAAAGCAGGTCGTTTGCATACTTTTGAAAAAAAAAGTTCATGCCGTTTGTATACATTGTTTTAAATGCTGTCTACATACTCATTGCCTGTTTCGTCGGCATTTTTTAATTTCCCGCCAGTGTGACCTTATATAAAAAGGGGCGTAGCTTCTGATGTCATCGTTATTACATCTTGGAAAAGGGGCATGTCTATGATGGTGTCATAGATAACGGGGGCCTGACTTCTGACGTTGTGCACTCAAGGTCGAACAGTGCGTATAATGTCGCCAAGGAACAGAGTCGAATGCCATTCTCCTCACAGCTTATCTTCATAAAATTCTAAAGTTATTTAATCCAAGGTCTTCCGTACCCATCGCACACTGTTTATCATTAGTGACAAAGATAGGATTTGTAAAGTTTGTCACCTCAAGATATGGGTTACGATAACGCCGATGTAATTTCCAGTTCTTTCCATCGGAGAACCAATTAGCATATAATTGGAAGCTTTCTACTTCTGCTGTCAATCGGCGGCAGTAAGCATTGTTTTGTAAAATAATGTACAAACTGATTTTGGAATGGCGCTAAGCAACGCGTTCCATTCGCTGTAACCAGTTTATCATTAATTACTAGAAAAGTTGAACAAACAACGCACCAGCAACATCTAATTCACATACATACAAAGCTTGTTTGTGTCTTACTCTGAAGTAAAAAACTATAGAGGAACGTGAACTGCATGAAATTGCCGCTAGTGATGAGTATGGTGTCTCACAAGCTTTGCATAGGCGTGCAACTGTCACTATGCTCCAGCTATCATACGCTAACTTTTCCAGTCACCAATTTAATTCAATTCATTTGAATTGTTTTCATCTCACTAAAGAAATTTCGGGATGCTTAGATCCTCAAGGTCAAAGTTAACTCAGTAACTACGAGTAACGTTCCGTATCCCTTCCTGATGCCTAGAGTTCTAAGGCCACACCTTTACCCCTATTCTGGAGACACTGATGTTCATTGCAACAAGACAGATTATTCTAAAGTGTCTCTCTGGAGATATATTCAGATTTTCATTGAGTTATTTAAGATGTATTAACCGTTTATTCCAAGCAGTGAAGGGAAAGCAATTCTTTATACAGAATGAGGTATCTAGCCGTTCCACCTCAATGTTTAGAAACATTAAAAATATCGTGAATCTTTCTTCAACCTATACAAATTGTTATAAGGGGCTCATCCAACTATGACCGATTTGCTTTCGTAAACCATCGAGATAAACATTTGAAAATTGTAATACTAAACGGAACACTATTGTTCTGTCTGCAGTAGTAACTTACGTTCTCAATTACGAGAATTCACTGATGTATGTATTTCTAAGGTCTTATCGGAAATTAAGAAGTAAAAGTGCACAGTTTATACATTTTTTCTGTTGTTTTTGTAGCAGGTTGATACCGCACCCTCCTAAATTTCGGCCGCTTTTCTCTGAAAAAAGGAAGAGACGTTTCCCAGAAGAGACGCAAAGCGTATACTCGATCTCTGAACTATACAAAGTTGCAAAACTCTTTTTGCGCATAAAATCGTTAGACTTAAAAGAAATGTTTGCTGTGAGACAGTACTGACGCTGTTACTACGCTAAAGAATTCAAAAGGATGGCACTGTAACACAACCTATCTTCAGTAAAGCATATTTCAAAACTACCAAAAGCTAAAGGAAATGACCTGCATCACTGTGTTTCTTAACTTCTTATTCTTATTTACTTTCAGGTACACCTTGATTGTCTGAATTGATCGTTCATAGTACTTTACGTTATACAGGAACGTACTGAAATTATTGTGAAAATCACATTTCTGGTCTGCGATTTGTATACGCGTTTTGTGGATGATATGACGTAAATGTGCGAATGAGGCTCGTTGTGTGCGTTGCATATGGTCCGCTTGAAGTCTGCACCGATGATGATGGCATAGTAGTTAACACATACACCTTGAATTCGAAATGCGATTACGACTAACCACCCGTCCTATCAATTTCATATGTATTTTACATCATTACCCGACAGTACTTCAACATGGCCAAGACCTATTTACCTCATATCGTTGAACCACTGAATTATCACTGCGTCACAAATTTCCGTCTCTAACATTGTGGTACTAAAAATACGGTTAGTACCTTACAGGAGAATTTACATTTATGTCTACATGATTATCCTGCAGTCCACAATTAAGTGTCTGGCAGAGGGCTCATCGAATCAGCTTCTAGCTCTTTCTCTACTTTCTACAATCGAAGAGCGCATGGGAAAAAGGAACTCTTCAGTCTTTCCGTGAGAGCTCTGATTTCTCTTACTTTAGTATGATGATCATTTCTCCCTATGTGGATGAGTGCCAACAAAGCATTTTCACACTCTGAGGAAAAAGTTAAAACTAAAGAAAGCTAAACTAAACTCTTCCCGAACAGGCCATGAAGGCCCAAAGGTACTGACGGGCCGCTTTGTCATCCTCAGCCCACAGGCGTCAGTGAATGCGGATATGGAGGGGCATGTGGTCAGCACAACGCTCTCCCAGCCGTATGTCAGTTTACGAGACCGGAGCCGCTACTTCTCGATCAAGTAGCTCTTCAGTTTGCCCCATAAGAGCTGAGTGCATCCCATTTGCTAACGGCGCTCGGCAGACTGGATGGTCACCCATCCAAGTGTTAATCCAGCCCGATAGCGCTTAATTTCGATGATCTGACAAGAACCGGTGTTACCGCTATGGCAGGGCCGTTGGCCCAGTGGAGAAAGTTGGCAACTGGAAATTCACGCGAAGATCCTTCCACAACGATAACCGCCTTAGTTTTAGTGACTGCCGCTCCAATTCTCGTATCATATCAGCGGCACATTCTCCTCTATTTCACGATAATACAAAACGAGTTGCCCTTCTTTGTACTACTTTCTCGGTGTCCTCTTTTAGTCCTATCTCATACGGATCGCATACCGTAGCGTAAAGTGCTGTCTTTGGTTCGTTTTCCCCACAACATTATCTATGTGATCGTTCCAATTTAAGTTATTCGTAATTGCAATCCCTGAGTCCAGTTTAAAGCCTTTGGAGTTCTGTGATTTATCATGTAACCGAAATGTAGTGCATTCCTTCTACTACTCACTTGGATGACTTCACACTTTTCATTATTTAGAATTAACAGCCACTTTTCGCACCATACATATATCTTGTCTAAATTATTTTCCAGTTGGTGCAATGAAATTAATTAGTTGGAAACAGGCTTAAAATAACGTCTTAATTAGAGTTGGAGCACCAGCTGAAAAATAAAACCGTCTGTGACATTTTTTTACGAAGCTATCAAGCATTCATCTCAACAGGTGAAGAGAAACAGCAGCAAAAATAATTTTGAATGACTGGACGACGGTTGGGAGACCGCTCCTCATGAACCCCTGCGTCATCTCGCACTGTGCATCAAGCATCGTGAACTACACATAAAAATTTCTCGGTTCACTTGCTGGCTCAAATTCGGACAAAATTCCAAGCTTTCGGTGATATTCCCCAATAACTTCGTCAGGGACTAAACCTGACTATCACGAACTGGCAAGTTTCCCTCTTTTATACCAACAGAACGGCATCCGATTGGCTGGATTAAATCATGATGGCCCGTACAGAGGTGGCGCGCTCTACGTCCGTAGGTTTACTTGCGCTCTTTATCTAGCGTTGCTTGCAACACCTTTCATCTCATCAGGCGGTGAACTGCGAGAAGTATTCCTCTGTGTTTTTTCCTCGTCAAGTGCACGCTTGCACGCATTGCTAAGTGCATAGCCGGTCTCTGTGTTGAAACTGCGAGTGCGCCAAGAGTTATGTGTGTCAGTTTATACGGACGTTCCGGATCGTTGCGTTTTTTTATTGTTATTTCATCCCCCCGTGCCCCATGTGGGTGAGGGGTGAGCTGTCAGTGGTACAATACTCCACTCTTGAGCCAAGAGTGCTCATAAAAAGATAGCAAAGATGATAGAAAAATAAAAATATGAGGACTGTTAACATTGTAAATTAAAAAGATTAGTGATGAACAGTTAAATGGACGCAGAATATATAAAACTTAAAATCATAGTTGCGATGAGCTGCAATTCTTCTACGAAAAAACATTGGACCACTGCACTTTCACTTAACAACTGAAGGAAAAATAATTCTGGGAGAAGAGAATATGCCCCATAGAGGTTCACGGGGGCGGGGGGATGGGTGTAAGGAGATATGGGTCTGTCAGGTGGGGAAACAATGGAGATGATAGATAAGATGTGAAACAAGGGAGCCCTGATGTGGAGTGAGATAGGTGAGGGAGGGTTAAAGGTAGCAGGAGCAATGAATATTAGGGCGTATCTAATTTCCCAGGAGAGGGAGTTTGCTACAGGTTGCATCAAGCATCAACGACATCTTAAACACAGGCATCTGGGCAAATCAGCGGTGGCAGAGCGAAGCCTGTTAAATAAGCATAAGATTCTGTTTGAAGAAACGAGAGTAACTGCTCACGTTTCGAACTTTGGGATTCTATGATCAGAGAAGCAGCTGAAATTAGATTTTGTAAAAATAATTTCAACAGAGACACCTGCTACGCACTTAGCAATGCATGGAAACGTGCACTTGACAAGGAAAAAACACGGAGGAATACTTCTCACAGTTCACCGCCTGATGCGAAAGCTAGACAGCGCAAGTAAAACCTATAAATTGGGAAATTTGTGGTAAGATCTTATGAGACCAAACTGCTGAGGTCATCGGTCCCTAAGCTCACACGCTACTTAATCTAACTTAAAATAACTTACACTAAGGACAACACACACACCTCCGAGGGGGGGGGGGGGGGGGGGGAGTAGCGCGAACCGTGACAAGGCGCATAGACTGCTCGGCTACCTCGAGTGGCTAAAACCTATAGACGTAGAACGTGCCACCATTGTACACGCCATCATAACGTAATCCAGCCTGTAGGCTGACATTCTATTGATATAAAAGAGGGAACCTTAAAAGTTCACGACTACCTCTTCATGCATACCCCGTCCCAGTACCGGGGCGACTCCTTCATCCTTAATGAAACTTTCCTCCAACCTCACCATGTTGTCCACACCTCTCCCTACCACCTTCACTGCACCGACAATCCCCTTCCCCTAGCGCGAGATGGGGTCGCTATTGGGCACCTCAAGCATATCCCTTTCGCATCAATTCCCCTGCTCAGTGACCCTAAGGAACACCTCATCCTCAGCATCTTTTTTCCCTCCCTCACCATTACCTGTGCCACTATCTACATCTGTCCAGTAGCTCCTCTCCCCTACGAATTTAACTCCCATGTTGACCGCACCATCTCCAACTGTGTGATTGCCGCAGATCTTAAAATCCACAGCTGAGACCCTGCCACTCTTCGGCTGTGGCATCAGTTTCTCGCTACTATCCAAGGTGGCCTTGTTCCCCTCTCACAGCTCACGCATCCTGAAAGTAACTTCACCCCTAATGTCGTCATCGCTTCCCCCAACCTTCTTGGTCGTATTGCTGCAAACTTCCTTGACCCCATTGGTAGTATCCACCTCCCAGTCCTTCTCACCATCTCTTCAGCCCATCGCCCACCTCCTGCCTCCAACCCTGTTACACCTTTGAAGCCTGCCCATGATAACGGCCGAGCTGACTGGGATGGCTACTAGGAATCCGTTGCCTCCCAGGTCGAAAGCCAGACACTTACGTTTGAACATCACCCATGCCTCGCCCTTCCTCCTAAAGACCATCACTGACGCCATGGAGGCCCACGTTCCTACAAAACGTATAAACCCTCAATACCATACTCTTCCTCCCCAGGCCATCCTTCTTCTCCGTGAATCCCACAGGCTCGACTGCTCCTTCCTCCACACTCATGACCGGGATACACTTCTCTGCCACTGCCAATTACAACGACGCATACATAACCTCTTAACAACAAAGAAACGCTGGGACTGGCACCAGACCTGTACATGACTCAATGTCACCCTCCCTGTCAACTCCTCCAAGTACTGGTCTGCCTTGCACCACCTTACTGGTAGCTATCCCACTCTGCATTACCCCCTTCTCCACAACGACCATCCCTTTCCTGACAACCCCAGTAAGGCTAACCATTTTGCTTCCCACCCCTCTGAGGTCTTCTCCACTCCCAACGATCCCCACTTCGATTACTCCCTCTTCCCCACAGTCCTTGAATGCACCAATACCTCCATCCCACCACTCACCCCCAGGTTCCAGTGCTTCAATCAGTTAGTCCCACAGATTTAAATACTCCCATTACAGCACATCACATCAAACTCATATTCTGTTCCAACCCCTCCTTCCTGACTGTCCTTGCTACCTTGTGTAACGTCATCTCCTCCACTGGCTTTTACCCCAACCTGTGGATGACTTCCCACATCCTGTTGTTTCTTAAACCCAACAACGGCCCCCTCTGACACCTCTTCCTATCGTCCCATTTGCCTCACCTCTATATTCAGTAAGGTTTTCAAGTCTATCTTCTCCCAATGTATCCATCACCACCTTAACCGTCCCCCACCGGCAGATGAGTGGTCAGCGTGACATAATGTCTGTTCTAAGGGCCCAGGTTCGATTCCCGGCTGGGTCGGAGATTTTCTCCGCTCAGGGACTGGGTGCTGTGTTGTCCTAATCATCATTATTTCATCCCCATCGACGCGCAAGTCACCGAAGTGGTGTCAAATCGAAAGATTTGCACCAGGTGAACGATCTACCCGATGGGAGGCCCTAGTCACATGACATTTACATTTGCCAACTCAACCAGCACCACCTCCTTCCCCTTACCCATTGTGGCTTCCCGTCCTCTTTCTCTGTCAACGACCAGCTCCCTAACCTTACCAATCTTCTTTCCCTCCAATTTAGCTCCCATCTTTCTGCCATCTTTGTTTCCTTTCTTCCTATCAAATTCGTCCATCTCGTTGCTTCCTTACTGTCCTATCGCCCCTCCTATGACACTATCCACAATACAAACTCCCATAAGTATATCCCTTTGCCTCCCCTCTATCTCCTGTATACTGCAGATATGCCCAAATCTGCCCTGACTACGCAAATGCCACTCCTCTCGGCCGTTAAGTGAAGGCTGTCGTCCACTGTATTGTCGGTGGTGAGAGGTAATGCCTGAAATTTGGTATTCGCAGCACATTCTTTTCACTGTGGATCTCGGAATACTGAATTTCCTAAGGATTTCCGAAATGGAATGTTCCATGCGTCTAGCCCCAGCTACAATTCTGATTTCAGAATCTGTTAATTCCTGTCGTGCGGCTATGATCACGTCGGACACTTATTCACATTAATCACCTGAGTAAAAATGACAAATCCGCTAATTCACTATCCATTTATACCTCGCGTACGTGATACTACTGCCATTTGTATATGTGCATATCCTTATCTCATGATTTTTGTCGCCTCAGCGTATTTCCATTCACTTTGTCTGGAATGGTTTAAGAAAGCAAATGAATAACTAAATCACAATGGCAAGGGCAGGATTCAAATACTGTTCTCTCAATACGGTTCTCCGCCTTTAATGACCTTATCGGCAGCCGGACGCTAAATTTTTTCCTGAGCTATGATGTTTCCGAATATAATACCAAGTTCAATGTAGTTAACAATGAATCTTATATAGTATTAGTACAAGCGGAGAGAAAAATAGTAAAATATAAGTTTCATGGCCCCTCTGGAAACTGGTGCCTGACCTCCTAGCGATTAGAAGGCCATTTGCTGGCGGAGCACCCCAGGTCGGCAGCAGTGGCCTGTTCCTGCCCCACTAACAAGCAGCGCCAATTACCAGACCCCCGCTGCAGGCCTGCCGTGAACATGGAGCGCTCCTCTGCCCCTGGTTAAGAATCGCAGTACTGTGCCTCCAAACTCTTAAAGACGCGATTTCATGTTAACCAGGAAAGATAAAGATAGACGCCATTAATTTTAAACTATTTCCTAAAATACTATATTAACGATTTTTCACCCTGTCACAGAGACGACGTTGGTATCAATAAAAATTTTACAGTTCGTTACATTACATGAATCGTTTCCTGCGAATCCCAAGGGGACGATTCCTTGGTATGGGGAAAGAAATCTAGAAGCGGTTCAATTCGAATGGAATGCAACGAAATGACTCATCTTTATGAAAGATTATAGTATTATAGTGCTAACATTGCTTTATTACAGCAAAATGCGTTACTTTACAGAGATTCTGTGAAGTTACTCTTCAATGTGTCAGAAGGAACTGAACGACAGGAAGTTTGTTAGCCACCTCAAACTTAATTACAGTATCCACAAGACATTTAATATGCTGTCATGTTTATGAATATGTATGTACCCATGATCAAACTCTCTTCGATAGTTGCGATAAATTAAGTCTCTGCAGGGGTTGTTTTGATACTACGATGCTTTTCATGCATTCAACTTGTGAAATAATGGTCGGAATGCTAAGTTGTTTACAGGGTTTCTGTAGTATGTTCTAGAGCAGTGGTCCCCAAGCTTTCGTAGACCATTACCCATGAGTGCAATTAGACATCAGCTAGTAGCCCGCCCTCCCTTCTCTCCCTCCCCCCCCCCCCCCCCTCGATTTGTTGTCCCGACACCTCCCCCACATTATCAACAACTTAAGCACCCAACTAAGTTGTAGCCAGAAAGACTTATCTTGGAACACTTTTATTTTTAAAATGATGAAAGATGAATGATATTTAATTTGTGTATGTATGTATGTGTGTGTGTGTGTGTGTGTGTGTGTGTGTGTGTGTGTGTGTGTGTTAGAATGAACGATGAAGGAATTCGTGGTGCTTCGCAAGTGTTACTAACAACTCCATCTCAGACAAGAAAGGGTATACACTTGTTACAAAACATACCTCCCCTGCATTATTCCTCTTCGTTACGGCACTTGTTTGACCTGCACATTGCAACCCAATTTTACAACCCACTAAGTTAAAATGTGGGCACTATACTTACTTTTTGTAAATCACTTGATTGCTGAACCCCTTACTTCTAAACTGGCTGAAATAGGAGAATTTCAGACTGTTAATGCTGTGTGTCTGATCACAACCATTAATAGTAACAGTAATAATAATAATAACGTGTACAGCACTATAGGAGCCCTTATACAGTAATTGCTGTGTTGTGCTGTCAATTAATTCATTTATCTCTTTCTAAGCGAGCAATGAAGCAATTTCTGGACTGCTACAAGACATTTTCTTGAGATATTAAGCATTGCTGCCGTTGTAGCACTGTTATAGATGTTATTAATAATGGTCTTATCTGAATTCTGTATAACATTGCTCTTTGATGTGACATCGATGTAAATGTTTTGTTCATTACTTACGATAATTTATGTAATAGTAATTAACCGATGTATGTAATTTCAGAAGTAATCCGCTGTAAAAGGATGTAAAAGTTAAAACTTTGGTTGTAATACTGTTCCATGCATAGGGTAAGTAGTTTGTAGTCACGTAAAACTTGGAGGGGAGGCACTCCGCAACGGAACTGGCTAGGCAAGAATATGTAATATGGATCTGTCGGTCGAATTGCTAGGCTACTGTGTGGCATGAGACAGTCGGTTTCTAGCAGGCAAAGGGTGCACATCTTCTAAACTGAAAAAGGCGAGAAGAACTGCAAGATTATGTAATATAGTCTCGGATGCGGAAGTAATTCGGGTTACTGTTCATGGTATACTCTGGTTAGCTCAGTATAAAAACCTGACGCTAAGTAGACAACATTGAGTGCTTGTTACACAAGAAGAGCCATGAATACCTTAGCTGCCTTATTTGAACATCGCAGGAGATCGACGCTGCCACAACCTTCATCTCGAATTATCAGTTTGTAGAGTTGTAAAGTACATAATTATTTAGTGAGGACAAGTTTTGAATTACTTCTCTAATTTTCATAAATTGACAGTTAAAGTTTCATCAAAGTACAATGCTAAGAGAAATTTTTAAGTATTCAGTTCAAAAATTCTTCTTATTGAAATAATAGTGTTTACAGTTTCATATGTTATGTAGTTAACAGTGTTTCCCATATTGTGTTGGGACTAAAGTGTTCAGCCTCGATCTGAGTCTACCGATAGATTAGTTTCTGGATTCCCATGCTAGAGGTTGAGCCAGATTTAACTGTCATGTTACTATAACAGCAATCAAAAATAAGCAACTGGCTGCAAATATTCAAACTATTCGAGATCCAGGCATCACATGCTCCACTGAGCTAAATAATATAAAAAAGTGAATGTTCCTTGAGAATGCAAATAGTAATCGGTAGAAAAGATACAGTTACTTCGTATTTATTTTTATAGTAGTAACTACCTATAATTAAACTGATAAAAGTACCTTTTATCCAAGACAGTAGTCCTCCACCATTAATAATCATTAAACTGAAATTAACATCATCTTCCTACTGTAATGAACAGATAGTGTTATTGTGTGCAAGTTGTTACCTAAACGTGTTAGTACTCCTCTTGTGTAGTTCAAGTCAAAACACTGGTACACCACTAGCTAAATTATGTTAATGTCTTGTATCTTATCAGGAAAACAGAAGTTCAGTATCAAATAAAGTCCATTGCAGCAGTTAACTTTCTTTATGAACTAGTACTGGGTACAGCTTTGCCTAATTAGGCTGGCGACCTTTTCTTTTACGTAATTACAGTTTACTTGATTACTAAAAGAACCTTGGTTCGATTCCCGTTTGTCTTGCTACTGTTTCCTTTCAATAGAAATCTATAGGGAACAAAATTACCATTACACACCGTCACGGTCACAGCATAGGAAAGTACCCTTTCACACGAATAATATTATCAGCATATTACTAATTTAATAGTAGCCGGTAGTGTTATACTGTGACCAGAAAGCATAGACTGCCGACGAATGGCATCGCACTGTGTTCAACGATGAATCACAGCTGTGCACTATCCTGATGAGCATCTTCCCCGGGTTCCCGGGTTCGATTCCCGGCGGGGTCAGGGATTTTCTCTGCCTCGTGATGACTGGGTGTTGTGTGATGTCCTTAGGTTAGTTAGGTTTAAGTAGTTCTAAGTTCTAGGGGACTGATGACCATAGATGTTAAGTCCCATAGTGCTCAGAACCATTTGAGCATCTTCGGTGAGAATGGCGGCGACATAGAAAGAAGTCCCATTTTTCTTACGTTTTGGAGAGGTGCAGCGGTGTTACTCCCGTCGTTATGGTGTACAGAGGCATCGAGTATGACTTCGGATCGCGCTTGGTAGTGATTGAGGGAACTCTGATGGCACAGCAGCACTTCAGAGATATCCTGCGTCCTCATCTGTTACTTCTTATGTGACAATATCTTGATGCCATTTTCCAACAGAGCAATGCTTGTCAAAAAATGGCACGTCTTTCTATGAACTGCCTGGGTGATTTTGAAGTACTTTCGCGGCCAGCAAGATCCCAGTACCAGTATACGGGATGTCCAGAACCAGTTACAACTATTGTGGGCCACCTTGCCTCAGAAGAGGGTATGACGGCCTGTTGACACCCTTCCCAACCGAAACGGTGCATGAGTCCACACCAGAGGGGATGCGATGTCACCCTGATAAGTGAGTTCATACTGCCAGGTTATGCTGGTGTACGTAAATGAAGGTCAACTTTACCTCAGAGGACAGCTTTGCTTATTTTGCTTTCTAAAGTAGTCTTGTTGTGTGCGTTTAACTCAAATGGATCAATTGGAATACCACACTGACATTTTTGTTTTTTTTTTTGTTTTGAACAATTCATCGTAATGAAAATTCACCCCAATGTGATTTATGAGCTATCTGCTGTTTTATTCGAATCATTTAAAATCTGGGTAGCTGAATTCAAATGTGGATGTACTGCTCTTGAAAATGATCCGCGTCCAGGGCAGATGGTAGCACCGAAGAAAATGTTCATAATGAGATTCGAATAATTGTTTATTGTAGTCACAAACGTACGTATACGATTCTATAAATTTACAACTTCAGGTAAGGAAATTGAATAACTTCATGCATGCATACATGAACATGCAAGGTGTCTCTCTAAATAGTCGTCAGGTGCATTTTCTCTGTTGTGTCGGTAGATATTTGCGATTTCATTTCTGCGTTATGTGGCTGGAGTCAGCCCAAAGAGGTAGTGCTCATTACGTCCAATGTAAACGGAAAGCGTCGAATCATTTCCCGTTACAAAAAAAATGATTTTTAATGCGAAAATTTAGGTTTCCACTGCACAGAGCGGTCGCAGGTTAGTCTAGTGGGATATTTTTTACGGATGTGTATTAGCAGGTACAGCGAAACACTAAGGATAACCAGTAGTACTGAGTATCGCTGCATGCTTGGCGGCAGCAGTCAGCGCGGGCCAGCGAGATGCGGTCGCTGCTGCTGTGCTGGTGATTATTCTTCGAGGTTTATGGCCCATGTTAATACATATTGATAAAACGATTATCATACTAGAGTAACCTAGTACTGCCCCGTCGAATGGGAACGTTCATTTCCGCTTTAAGAACCTTTGTTTGTAACGGTTCCGTTGACACTGGGCGTCGAATGAAGGAAAACGAAACTGAAAATATATACTAAAAAAACTGAGAAAATGCGTCTGACGATTCTTAGGAGAGACATCCTGTATATATAATTTAAATCAAACTGTCTTTGCCCAGAAACGAGCAACTGCTACAGCATTTTTTGTGCCTTGAACAACTCCTCCATTTTGCAAGAAATCAGGGCAACGTAGACACTGATACCTATTTTTCATTGTATTGAACTTCTCCACATTTACACAGTGTTGCCCCCTGTAAGTTCCCTCAGTTCATTAGGTTTTGCTTAGGTTTGGCATCCCCCGTTCGCAACCTGTTGAGTGATTTCCATGTGGACCAGTGTAACGTTGCTACTTTAATATCGCTATGATGAAAGCGGTACTGACTGACAATAAAACAGGGTTAAAAGCTGTGAGCTGTCTGGGGAGAAGTTAACCGTGCATTACTGCGCAACTGTTTCACCAGGTAACTAATCTAGGTTTACCACATTACCAATCAGACTAACATTGATTATAATCTTTTACAGTCATACAACAACCGGTAATATATCTATATATAAAAAGGAGAATTTAAATAAAAAGAAAGAAATCAGTTTATACTTGGAAATTTATTTTAAGATTGTTCATTGAAATTTCAGCATATTATACGTGAGTTATAACTGAGCTGGTGCCTTGTTTAACGATTGTAAAAATGTGAGATTTTAATCTTACGGAACACATCAAATATGGAGCCAAGATTGGGAGACTGCATACAACCCTGCATTCACAAAACAACACCCAAAGAAATTACGTTCGTAACACAATCCTGTCCGTCATGTAATTACCACACACTGGTATACTAAATTCATATTAACTCTTTGTGAAATCTTCCCAAAAAGAATAGCTGAAGGCTACTTTGATGATTACACCACATGCTCCACGTGGTCAACTTGGTTTACAGAAAGCGTATAACTCCACAGTAATTTTGATAATTAAAATAAATTCGATCGAAAAGCAATTGACAAAAGAAAAACCTTGAACTGGTTACTAACGTCTTACTACTAACCTGATGGGTCAAACAGTTATATAAGCACGTGGTACTGGTCTCGCAAAGTACACTCCTTTTGGGTTGAACATAAAGAAAAGCATAAAGAAAAGTTGCTATATTGTAAAATATTGTAAAGACGAGACGTTATAATCACACAAGCATTCACATTTAAGATTGATGAACTTAGTTAGAGTTACTGATCAACACGTGGTTCCACTTTACTCACAAAGTAATGACAAAGCAACTACCCCAAAATAATCTGAACTTCACACGAGAATTACACTACGCTGCAATTTAAGATAACCTTAGATATTTTAGAGCTAAACCCGAAATAAAGATGATTAAATTTTCAGTTAGGCTGAACTTAACAAATCCATTGTCCTATGGACTTAGCAGACACGCGCTTAGCCGGAGATCTTACCACTTCAGACGCTCGCCACCGCCAGACTGCAACTGCCTACTGCCGAGCGTGCTTCCTGAGGGTGGCTCACAAAGACAAACGGAAGTGGCCAGAGGAGCAGCTTCCTATACCAACATGACAACGGACGGACAGAACCATACTAAGGATAGAAACCTCTCTGCTTTAAGGAAGCGTAGCTACCTGTTCCGACGTTGGTCCTACTGTTCTCTAGCAGACAGCCTTGTCTGCTACCCTCAAGCATGCAACTACAAACACATTTGATCATTCATCCTCTCACACAGAAGGGAAGGGGGATGACAGTATCTTATCATATACAGTATCTAACAGAAAGCGGATGTAGGTTCCGTATGAGACTGTGTGACATGAATTACATATAAACTGTGTTTTAAAGTGTAGTAGTGTGACAGATCGTTCTTGTTTACGTGTAAAAGTAACACGTTCCACTACTCAGTCTCCTCCCAGATAGTCAGAAACGCCACAGTAAATTGAGAAGAGGAATTTATTCCATAAATGACAACAGATTTAAGAAATCAAACATGAAAGGAATCCAACAGAGACCTTTCACCAGTCCAACTAGGTAAGCATTCTAATGGCTTAATCACTATTTTAAGATGACGTTTTGGCTGCCCACAGTTTTCTCTGGCTTCCTTGACTGATGTATATACTGCAGATCTTCACCCTAACCGAGCGAGGTGGCGCAGTGGTTAGCACACTGGACTCGCATTCGGGAGGACGACGGTTCAATCCCGTCTCCGGCCATCCTGATTTAGGTTTTCCGTGATTTCCCTAAATCGCTTCAGGCAAATGCCGGGATGGTTCCTTTGAAAGGGCACGGCCGATTTCCTTCCCCATCCTTCCCTCACCCGAACTTGCGCTCCGTCTCTAATGACCTCGTTGTCGACGGGACGTTAAACACTAATATCCTCCTCCTCTTCACCCTAAAAAGCTCTTCTTAGACTTCGATTTAGATCTCGATGGAATAGGCTTACGTCCATGCAGTGGGTGTAACTAATTTTCTTCTACTTTCTTCATTTTACCATTTGCTGCTACTTCCCGTGTATGTCGGGAGGAGCAACGCCTGCCATGCAGTACGATTCATAAACAAGAGTTTGTTCCAGGGATCCAGTAATTAGCCTTGTAGCTTCATTAATAGCTACGTCTACTTCTTTAGCGTGGGCGAATTTATACCACCCTGGGCAGACATATTCACCAGCCGAGAAACACAGTGCCATAGCACCAGTACGGACCACCTGTGGTGGGCACCCCATTACTACGAACAGGTTTCCAGGTGAAGTTGTTTTGGGCTGACACCTTATGTGTGGTAGCAAGTCAATGCTACCGGTAAGTGATCTGTCTAAGGTAACTCCAAGGTATTTGGATGTAGAACAATACTTCGCCAGAGCTCTTCTCAGCACCTGTTCTGCTACTTCGAAACGACTGTCAAAGCAAGGTCGTTAGCATATATGGAACTTTTGCATAGGCTAGGTCTTGGCTGATTACTTGCTTAAATGTTGAAGAGCACCAGTGACATTAAATTCCGTTGAAGTAGACCATTTCTTGGTTCCTGCAACGGCTGCGTCTTTCTTGGAATTCATTATAAAGTATTCGGTTATGCACTAAAGTGGCTAGTGAAATAAAGGTCTTGGGTCAGTGCATAGATCTTGTGAGGCATTATGCTATGTTAGACTGTATCGTATGCTGATGAAATGTCGATAAATACCGCTCCAGTGGTCTTCCTCCTCTATTTGTTGCGTTATATGAGATCTTCCTCCCCCCATGAACCATGGATCTTGCCGTTGGTGGGGAGGCTTGCGTGCCTCAGCTATACAGATAGCCGTACCGTAGGTGCAACCACAACGGAGGGGTATCTGTTGAGAGGCCAGACAAACGTGTGGTTCCTGAAGAGGGGCAGCAGCCTTTTCAGTAGTTGCAAGGGCAACAGTCTGGATGATTGACTGATCTGGCCTTGTAACAATAACCAAAACGGCCTTGCTGTGCTGGTACTGCGAACGGCTGAAAGCAAGGGGAAACTACGGCCGTAATTTTTCCCGAGGGCATGCAGCTTTACTGTATGGATTAATGACGATGGCGTCCTCTTGGGTAAAATATTCCGGAGGTAAAATAGTCCCCCATTCGGATCTCCGGGCGGGGACTACTCAAGAGGATGTCGTTATCAGGAGAAAGAAAACTTACGTTCTACGGATCGAAGCGTGGAATGTCAGATCACTTAATCGGGCAGGTAGGTTAGAAAATTTAAAAAGGGAAATGGATAGGTTAAAGTTAGATATAGTGGGAATTAGTGAAGTTCGGTGGCAGGAGGAACAAGACTTCTGGTCAGGTGAATACAGGGTTATAAACACAAAATCAAATAGGGGTAATGCAGGAGTAGGTTTAATAATGAATAGGAAAATAGGAATGCGGGTAAGCTAATACAAACAGCATAGTGAACGCATTACTGTGGCCAAGATAGATACTAAGCCCACACCTACTACAGTAGTACAAGTTTATATGCCAACTAGCTCTGCAGATGATGAAGAAATTGAAGAAATGTATGATGAAATAAAAGAAATTATTCAGATAGTGAAGAGTGACGAAAATTTAATAGTCATGGGTGACTGGAATTCGGTAGTAGGAAAAGGAAAAGAAGGAAACGTAGTTGGTGAATATGGATTGGGGCTAAGAAATGAAAGAGGAAGCCGCCTGGTAGAATTTTGCACAGAGCACAACTTAATCATAGCTAACACTTGGTTTAAGAATCATGAAAGAAGGTTGTATACATGGAAGAACCCTGGAGACACCAAAAGGTATCAGATAGATTATATAATGGTAAGACAGAGATTTAGGAATCAGGTTTTAAATTGTAAGACATTTCCAGGGGCAGATGTGGACTCTGACCACAATCTATTGGTTATGACCTGTAGATTAAAACTGAAGAAACTGCAAAAAGGTGGGAACTTAAGGAGATTGGACCTGGATAAACTGAAAGAACCAGAGGTTGTGCAGAGTTTCAGGGAGAGCATAAGGGAACAATTGGCAGGAATGGGGGAACGAAATACAGTAGAAGAAGAATGGGTAGCTTTGAGGAATGAAATAGTGAAGGCAGCAGAGGATCAAGTAGGTAAAAAGACGAGGGCTAGTAGAAATCCTTGGGTAACAGAAGAAATATTGAATTTAATTGATGAAAGGAGAAGATATAAAAATGCAGTAAATGAAGCAGGCAAAAAGGAATACAAACGTCTCAAAAATGAGATCGGCAGGAAGTGCAAAATGGCTAAGCAGGGATGGCTAGAGGACAAATGTAAAGATGTAGAGGCTTAACTCACTACGGGTAAGATAGATACTGCCTACAGGAAAATTAAAGAGACCTTTGGAGATAAGAGAACCACTTGCATGAACATCAAGAGCTCAGATGGAAACCCAGTTCTAAGCAAAGAAGGGATAGCAGAAAGGTGGAAGGAGTATATAGAGGGTCTATACAAAGGCGATGTACTTGAGGATAATATTATGGAAATGGAAGAGGATGTAGATGAAGATGAAATGGGAGGTACGATACTGCGTGAAGAGTTTGACAGAGCACTGAAAGACCTGAGTCGAAACAAGGCCCCCGGAGTAGACAACATTCCATTGGAACTACTGACGGCCTTGGGAGAGCCACTCCTGACAAAACTCTACCATCTGGTGAGCAAGATGTATGAGACTGGCGAAATACCCTCAGACTTCAAGAAGAATATAATAATCCCAATCCCAAAGAAAGCAGGTGTTGACAGATGTGAAAATTACCGAACAATCAGTTTAATAAGCCACAGCTGCAAAATACTAACACGAATTCTTTACAGACGAATGGAAAAACTGGTAGAAGCTGACCTCGGGGAAGATCAGTTTGGATTCCGTAGAAATACTGGAACACGTGAGGCAATACTTACCTTACGACTTATCTTAGAAGAAAGATTAAGGAAAGGCAAACCTACGTTTCTAGCATTTGTAGACTTACAAGGGAACCTCCCCATCGCACCCCCCTCAGATTTAGTTATAATTTGGCACAGTGGATAGGCCTTGGAAAACTGAACACAGATCAATCGAGAAAACAGGAAGAAGTTGTGTGGAACTATGAAAAAAATAAGCAAAGTATACAAACTGAGTAGTCCATGCGCACGCTAGGCAACATCGAGGATAATATGAGCTCAGGAGCGCCGTGGTCCCGTGCTTAGCGTGAGCAGCTCCTGAACGAGAGGTCCTTGGTTCAAGTCTTCCCTCGAGTGGGAAGTTTACGTTCTTTATTTTCGCAAAGTTATGATCTGTCCGTTCGTTCATTGACGTCTCTGTTCACTGTAATAAGTTTAGTGTCTGTGTTTTGCGACCGCACCGCAAAACCGTGCGATTAGTAGACGAAAGGACGTGCATCTCCAATGGGAACCGAAAACATTTGATCGCAAGGTCATAGGTCAAACGATTCCTTCGTTAGCAGGAATACTCTCTCTTCCGTGCGCTGTAGTCGACTGTTTGTCGTGTCGTGTGTTTCGATGTTTGTTTACGTGTAGCGTCCCCATACTACGGCGCACTTACCTCGCATCGTGCGGACGGACGGACAGATAATAATTGTTTGAAAATAAAAAAATTGAACTTTCCGCTCGAGGGAAGACTTGAACTAAGGACCTCTCGTTCAGCAGCTGCTCACGCTAACCACGGGACCACAGCGCTCCAGAGCTCAGACTCTCCTTGATGTTGCATATCTTGCGCATGGACTACTCAGCTTGTATATTTTGCTTATTTTTTCCATAGTTCCACACAACTTCTTCCTGTTTTCTCGATTGATCTGTGATCAGTTTTCCAAGGCCTATCCACTGTGCCAACTTACAACTAAATCTGAGGGGGGTGCGATGGGGAGGTTCCCTTGTTAGAGAAAGCTTTTGACAATGTTGACTGGAATACTCTCTTTCAAATTCTAAAGGTGGCAGGGGTAAAATACAGGGTGCGAAAGGATATTTACAATTTGTACAGATACCAGATGGCAGTTATAAGAGTCGAGGGACATAAAAGGGAAGCAGTTATTGGGAAGGGAGTAAGACAGGGTTGCAGCCTCTCCCCGATGTTATTCAATCTGTATATTGAGCAAGCAGTAAAGGAAACAAAAGAAAAATTCGGAGTAGGTATTAAAATCCATGGAGAAGAAATAAAAACTTTAAGGTTCGCCGATGACATTGTAATTCTGTTAGAGACAGCAAAGGACTTGGAAGAGCAGTTGAATGGAATGGATAGCGTCTTGAAAGGAGGATATAAGATGAACATCAACAAATGCAAAACGAGGCTAATGGAATGTAGTCGAATTAAGTCGGGTGATGCTGAGGGAATTAGATTAGGAAATGAGACACTTAAAGTAGTAAAGGAGTTTTGCTATTTGGGGGGCAAAATAACTAATGATGGTCGAAGTAGAGAGGATATAAAATGTAAACTGGCAATGGCAAGGAAAGCGTTTCTGAAGAAGAGAAATTTGTTAACATCGAGTATAGATTTAAGTGTCAGGAAGTCATTTCTGAAAGTATTTGTATCGAGTGTAGCCATGTATGGAAGTGAAACATGGACGATAAATAGTTTGGACAAGGAGAGAATAGAAGCTTTCGAAATGTGGTGCTACAGAAGAATGCTGAAGATTAGATGAGTAGATCACATAACTAATGAGGAAGTATTAAGTAGGATTGGGGTGAAGAGAACTTTGTGGCACAGCTTGACCAGAAGAAGGGATCGGTTGGTAGGACATGTTCTGAGGTATCAAGCGATCACCAATTTAGTATTGGAGGGCAGCGTGGAGGGTAAAAATCGTAGAGGGAGACCAAGAGATGAATACACTAAGCAGATTCAGAAGGATGTAGTTTGCAGTAGGTACTGGGAGATGAAGAAGCTTGCACAGGATAGAGTAGCATGGAGAGCTGCATCAAACCAGTCTCAGGACTGAAGACCACAACAACAACATAATGAGATCTTCGTGCTGTACGGATTCTTTACGGTCTGCAGCAGGAAAGACCTCTCGATAGATGAGCAGATGGTCGTTTGGAGGGGAAGGCTGAAGTTTCACCAAAACGTATAGGGGAAGCGCCACAAATCTGGGATGAAATGGTACGTGTTAGCTAATCCTAAAGGGAGTGTTAACAAACTCCACTTATACAGCGGTACTGAGAGCCCTGTAGTAGGAGGGAAGGATCATATTTCAAAAGTGGTTAGGAAAATGACGGAGAGGAAAACGGATGGTGGCCTCAGTTTCTTTATGGACAATTATTATAACAGTGTCTCCCTCACCAATGAATTACTCACGGCTCTGAGCACTATGGGACTCAACTGCCGAGGTCATTAGTCCCCTAGAACTTAGAACTAGTTAAACCTAACTAACCTAAGCACATCACAAACATCCATGCCCGAGGCAGGATTCGAACCTGCGACCGTAGCGGTCTTGCGTTTCCAGACTGCAGCGCCTTTAACGGCACGGCCACTTCGGCCGGCTAATTACTCACAAAAGAAATGCTTTTGCACTGATTCTCTTCGCTCCAATCTGAAGCATTATCCCCAAGATATTGTTAGACTGAAACTGAAAAAAAAAGTAGAGTCAGTTTCTCGTTTCAACGAATATGGCGCATGTGTTTGCAAATGTATGGAAAAACGGGAAGTGAATTCGGATGCGAAATGGTGACTACTAGAACTCGCCGTGGAATGTCCATGAAGAAACCAAATATGATTGTACAATATCATAAATATATTAAAGGTGTTGACAGTAGCAATCAAACGCTCACCTGTTATGTCATTTCCCACAAGACATTTTGATGGTATAAGAAGGCTCGATCTCATGCATTCCTCCTCGTGTTACTAAATGCACATTAGTCATACCCCAGGCTCGCGACAGAAGACATCGATCTACACGATTTCCAGTTGGTCATAGTTTAAAATTTGCTCCCCGAGCAAGAAGATCCTGCAGTAAACAGACCAACCGCTCTAATTCACCTGCCAGAACGAATGAAAAATACTCCAAGAGGAAGAACGCGTCGTAAGAGGTGTAAAAGTTGTATGGACAGGAAAAAAGAGAGTGGAATCAATTTGGTTTTGCACATAGTATCCAGAAGAACTAGGGTTTTGTCTTTCCCCTGATTTTGGGAGCACCATAAGCGCTAGTTTCTTTTCATTGCTGTTGTTACACATGCGTTATTTTTTTTAGTACTGAAACTTCAGGATAATTGTGTGTGCCATTTTATAATTCTGCTTCTTTATTCTTATGCATTTGTATAAATTGCGTATGTGTTGTCAATACTTTATAGTTATTGTATATATTCATTCAAGTTTTCAAACCTAGGTTTGTTTTGGATATAGATGTATACATGGAAGAGGAGGTGAGTTTATTTCAATTAATGTTCCGTTTATGTAGTTGCAATTTTTTACTTATAATTATTCCTCGGCATAGTAAAGTGATTCTTGTATATTATTAAATGTCTGCAGTTTTCTAAAGTTCCTATTTCTCATTTGGAATAGAGCAGTATCCCATCATAAATAGGAATAAAAAGATTTGTTTTTGAAATTTTTATAAAACACACAAAAACTTCAATACAAATTAGGAAAGTTATAAAGTAGATCAAAATATGAAGTATGCCGTTCAATACATGAATGAAAATTGGAAAACAACAATTCTGCATGCAGACCACAACAGTAGGAAGTGCCCACTGCGATGAAATGTGTGCATTTGCAGTTTTAGGACTGATTGAAAACAGTGAAGAAGTGACCATTAACAGCTCAGCACTGTAGTGGATGTGTGTGCCACAGAGTCTGATAGACGTATTCAACATTTTTGTAGACACTTGTGTTATAAAGACTAAATGGCATTTTGGACAGTTGTGGTCATTGGCGTTGATTGTTTTAGTAACGGCACATCACTTATCATAATCAACTATCCACAATAATACTACTTACATCATGGATATAGATTAAGGGTTTGAAGGCAAATGATTGACGCTAGACAAAATAACCTAAAACATTTTTTATGTTCCTATTAAAAAAGAGTGATATATCTAGGGGTTCATGCCTTCTGCGTAAGCTGCTGTACAGGCAACCGGGCCGCATGTTGAGGCAGGGACAGAGATGAGAGCAGGCGGCGGCGGCAGGAAGCGGCTAATGAGCCCGCCTGCGCCGACATCTCACGCCGCCAAATGCCTCTGCCCACCACGCAGACAGCCGCGCGGAATCGTGCGTCGCACGCGTCCATCCACATCAATACTGCGCCCGTGTTAACCACCCCACGCTATTCTTCTTTAACACTCCGATAAACTCAGCGTAGGACACCAAATATTCTGCACTTCTGATTCGTGTGGGCTGGACTTCAGCCACAAAAATAAATAAATCGAAACAGCAAGGCCTGCACATGCAGCAGATTGCGTAATGTCGTATCCTCTCTTGTGCCAATCTCTTCATCCCAGAGTAGAACTGGCACTCTACATCAACTATTTGCTGTATTCTACTGTCTGTTTTCCCCTATAGTTTTTAGTCTTTACGGCTTTCTATAGTACCATGGAAGTTAGTCACTGATATCTTAACACGTGTCGTACCATCCTTCCCTTCTTCATGTCAGTATTTTCCATAGGGTTCTTTGTTTCTTCTTTTCCTGTTTTCCACAGTCCATGTTTCAGTACCATGCAGTGCTGCCCTCCAAACGTACATCTGAGATTGTTGCCGATGGTTGGTACTTACGGATTCTATTGACCGGGAATGTCCTCTTTCCCTGAGCGAATCTGCTTTTTATGTCCACCTTGCTTCGTCGCTCATTTGTTACTTTGCTTCCAAGGTGGCAGAATTTCATAATTTTCTCTACTTCGTGGTCTCAAATTTTGATGTAAAATTTATCACTTATCTCATTTCTGCTGCTCCTCATTATTTTCGTCTTTTTTCGGTTTACTCTCAGTCAATACTCTACACTCATTATACCGTTCATTTCACTCAACACGTCCTGTAATTTTTCTTCAGTTTCACTGAGGATGGTTACGTCATCAGCGAAACTTAACATTAGTATCCTTTCACCCTGGATTTTAATCCCACTTATGAACCTTTCTTTTGTTTACGTCCTTGCTTATTCTATGTATAGGCTAAACAGTAGGGGCGATGACTTTTATTTTCGTCGTTGCTTCTTCTATATATAGGCTAAACAGTAGGGGCGAAAAACAACATCCTTTTCTTACACTCTTTTTATGCGGAGCACTTCGTCCTTGGTGTTGCTTCTTGGTTTTTGTACATATTGGATATTATTCGTCTTTCACTATAGCCTATTCCTATTTTTCTCAAAATGACGAACATCTTGCGCCATTTCACATTGTCGAACGCTTTTTCCAGGTCGAAATCTCCTATTAACGTGCTTTGATTTTTCTTAAGTCTTGCTACCACCGAACGAGGTGGCGCAGTGGTTAGCACACTGGACTAGCACTAGAGAGGACGACGGTTCAAAGCCGCATCCTGCCATCCTGATTTAGGTCTTCCGTGACTTCCCTAAATCACTCCAGGCAAATACCGGTTCCTTTCGAAGGGCACGGCCCACTTCCTTTCCCATCCTTCCCTAATCCGATGGCCCGATGATTTCGCTGTTTGATCCCCTCCCACCAAATCAATCAAGTCTTGCTTCCGTTATGAGTCACAATGTCAGGAATACTCTCTAGTGCCCTTACCTTTCCGAAAGTCACGTCATGTAACAGGTCCTCAGTTTCTTTTCTATTCTTTTTTATATTAGTCTTATCACAAATTTGGATGCATAAGTCGCTACACTGATGGTGTGACAGTGCCAGCATTCATCTGACGTCGCTATCTTAAGGACTGTGTGGATGATATCTTTCCCGAAGTGTGATGGTATGTCTCTAGACTCATTTACTCTGCACAAAAACTTGTTTAGTCACTTGGTTGCCACTTACTCCAACGATTTCAGAAATCCCGAAGGAATCTTGTTTACTTCTGCCTTATTTGATCGCAAGTTTTCCAAAGTTCTGTTAAACTCTGGCTCTAATACTAGATCCCCTGTGTCTTCCATACCGACTTCCATTTCCTTCTGAATCACATCATGAGACGAATCCTCCCTCTTTTGGAGGCCTTCGGTGTACTCTTTCCACCTACCTGCCCTCTCCGCTACACTTAACAGTGGAATTCCCGTTGCACTCTTAGTGATGACGTCGTTGCTATCAGTTTCGCTGAACGTTGTTTTGAATCAGTATGCATGCGATATCATGTATGTAGTGTTGGCAGAAAAGCCAACACTGTTTTTCTAGAGGAGGCCGAAATGCACGCGTTTAATTACACGCTGACTGGCGTGAGGTCTGGGACAGGACAATATCTTGAGAATTGCAAATAAAGTACGTAGTTGATATAATACTTAACTTTAATCCACAATTGTAGAACATCTCTCGTTACGGTACATGCTTCATAATATTAATTATTAATTGAATACGTCGCCTTGCTAGGTCGTAGCAAATGTAGCTGAAGGCTTTGCTAACTATCGTCTCGGCAAATGAGAGCGTAATTGTCAGTGAACCATTGCTATGAACGTCGGCTGTACAACTGGGGCGAGTGCTAGGACGACTCTCTAGACCTGCCGTGTGGTGGCGCTCGGTCTGCTATCACTGACAGTGGCGACACGCGGGTCCGGCGTATACTAATGGACCGCGGCCGATTTAAAGGCTACCACCTAGCAAGTGTGGTGTCTGGCGGTGACACCACATGTATACCTAATATGTTCCAAAACAGCGTGCATAAAAACAGGGTTTTGCAGTATCAGTATGCACGTTTTAAAATCTGAAATTGTTTCGCGATCGTTTCTTCGGAAACAGTCCCATAACATATGCAAAATCGTAATGAAAGACCCATTAGATCAGAAATATTAATCAAAATCAAGGAACGTGATACATAACAGAACTAGTGTAATATTATTCTCCACTTACCCACTTATTCGGATTTTCATGTCCTGTGTAAATGAGAGAACGCTGAAAGCAGATTCGGGCTGCCAGGGGACTCAAGCAGGCCTCCACCATCACAGGACTAGCCGGGAGAGGCTCGCACCCGCGGTTAGCAATTTGTAACGTCGCTCTCGGGTTCCTGGGGCATTGCAGACTAACACAGGTGTGTGTTGGCTCTGAGCACTGTGGGACTTAACTGCTGTGGTCATTAGTCCCCTAGAACTTAGAACTACTTAAACCTAACTAACCTAAGGACATCACACACACTCATGCCCGAGGCGGGATTCAAACCTGCGACCGTAGCGGTCGCGCGGTTCCAGACTGTAGCACCTAGAACCGATCGGCAAATCCGGCCGGCGTAGACTAACACAGCTAGGATCTCCTGTGGGGCGAGCACCCCAAACGCGACCGTTTTACAATCCGGAAGTGGAAGGAGGAGGAATGCTTTTCAAGAGAAACCACTACCACAGATAAACATCTCGAAAATGGATTGTGGACTCACAGTTCAGCGCTTTTAAAAACATAAGATTCCTAATAGGTCACAGAACGAGATGGAGAGAGAGAGTGAGACGACTTTTTTTCTGTGTTGAATGGTAGAAGGCAGCTTACTGGTTAACTGACTAGAGGATAGCCCAGGGAAGACTCGCATGTCCTAAGGCGGATTTTTACTGTCCGGCATTCAAAAGTTTCAAATCCCAGCCAAACTGAATAGGGTAAGGGACGCAAAACGCGGCAGTGGGAGGTTTGCTTTTAGTAAACATTCGATCACATCTTACTTGATCGACAGGTTTCTTCGAGGGATTTGATCTACGAAAGTCTTGATCTCCGGTAACCCCCACCGGCAGACATTACCTCCACTGGCGTGCCGTGCAGCCTGAGCTGATATAGCAACGTAGCTAGAGAAATTCCAAATTGAACTATTTTACAGTTGTTGAGGGTCATTACTGCCTACAACGACTGATTCTGCAGTCACTTTAGCCTCCACCTATAGTTGACTATGGTGAGATCGAGCCGCAACCGCGACAAGATGCGTAGGGCATTAAAGTCACTTTACAGCATTTCATCAACTTCAAGCTCTGCTCGTAGGTTTAATGAGCAGTCTGCTTTCAACTCCGACCACAGGTGCAACGCATTCCCTTCTATAGTACCACCTGTCTTCTCAATTAACATAACGAAAATAACTATGCATCTTGGCAATTGCAATTATTTCGCTTGCCTGATTATTAGAATCCTCCCCCAGCCCATTTTCAGATGAGCGAAGTTGTTGTTGTAACAATGTTGCTATTGTTTGTCAGTTGTTTTAATAATAACTTTAACGGAATAAACCGAATTAATTGTGATTCTTGTTTCATTTACTAGTCACTGGATTCCTAATTCATTAACTTGGAGGATAATTAATGAATGAATGAAAGAAACAGGGCCGATTTACATATGTAACGTCCTCCCCCCACGTGTGAATTACCACAATCAACAGAACATTCTTCGCATTCTTAAGGATCAGAAGGTGAGTGATGGTGTGGAGATTCCATGTCATAGTGTGTTCGACGTGACTTCCAGGTAGGAAGTGTTATGCTAACAAACTGAGCTACGTAAGCCTATTACACGTAACTCGCATATAAGATGGGTCATCTGGTGACGGTACTCACCACTCTAGAGAGTACCGCTCCACAATGGATAAGCCGCGCTAGAAACACTCGTAGCGCAGCAGCTGTATGGTTTGGCAATACGGACTATAGCGACATCCGCCAGAGGCCGCATCTGCCACCCCATGGGCAACATGTGTGTGGACAGCGATTGGACGACGCCTCGTTAATTACCGAAGCACTGGGCTACGGCGGACAGTTCTGTTCAGTGCGCCGAGTCGTGTACAGTCTCCAGTTACCGCCCAGTCTACAAGCTGCCGTGTTCGTCCGTCGTCTCAGAGCCTTTGTCTCCGCAGGCATCGTAAGCCAGCTCTGGACTCTATGTAGGAATCACTCAGAGGCACAGTGACAGGACTTGTAATAATTTCAAACCTCTAATAATGTTGTGCTGGACATTTTACAAGAAGAAGTATCATTCAAGTTGAGTATTTCTTCAAGGGGATTGGATTGGTAAATGTGGGAAGTCGCTACTGACTGTTGCTGGCACTATACTGTAACCCGTATAATCGTGTTGCACTCATTTGGTGGTAAATTAATGAATGGCCAGAAGGAGACTTCTCTAATCATTAATTGTGTTACGGGTGGAATGCATAGATCTCACCAATGCAGGAATTTCTGGCACTTACAGAGTGGGCTGCACTGACGAAAGTGCCATCAGCCGATTTCCCAGAAAGTTCACTCGGTGAAAGAGGGGTCCAAATAAGCGAACGCGTGTCTCGGGTTATCCGTAAAGTACCGGCCGTTTCTGGGAAAACAACGCTCAATGTTTCCGAGTAGTTTATATGCCTTTTAGCGCGTAACACGTTTAACCAAAGCTGTGGCACAGTAGGTAACGTCGCGGTTGTTCACTTCTGCGCCCCGTGTTCTACTCCCACTTATTGTTGCTTTTTTTAATTTTCATTTGTCTATCCACGTCTCTTGAAGATTACTGCACGAACGTTTTCCAATGTACGTCGAAACGACGTTGTCCTTATTCGTCTACTAATTGTCTGTCTGGTAAATGAATTAAAAGTAAATGAACGAGAAAATTACTTGAAATTATTTTCGGTGAAATTCCTGCTCTGTATCGTGATTCATAATCAGCCGCAAGCTCCATTTTTGGAAAAATAATCCTTTATGTGAAATTATCGCCAACGTGTGAAATATTCAGCAATGTTAACGACGTTTCTATCCCGAGTGAGATCCATACGAAGAAATGCCACTGTAGCAAACCTGCTCATAGTGTTCGGAATTTCCGTGTTTCCAATGTCTCTACTATCGGTACCACGAAAGGGGATGTTACTAACCTTTCTGAGAATAATTATAGTAGTAAAATTTAAGAATTGATATAAAAATAGAATACAAGATTATCAGAACTTAAAATATTATAGCCGGTATGTCCACCTTTGGTACAAATAAACGCGGCGACGCATCGTTGCACGCAAGCAAGGAGGCTTTGGTAGGTCGCTGCAAGGAGTTCGCACCACATATGGGCACACAGGTCACCTAACTCCCGTAAATTCCGGGGAACTGGGCGAAGAGCTTTGAAGCCACGTTCAATCACATTCCAGATGTGTTCGATCGGGTTCAGATCTGGCTAGTCGGGGGTCACCACGTCAATTGGAACTCGCCGCTGCGTTCCTCACACACCTGGAATTGTGGCATGGCGCATTATCTTGTTGAAAAATGCCGCTGACGTAGTCTGCAAGCAGTGCACGATATTCCTTCGTTGTCATGGTGTCTTGCAGGAGCTCCACTGGACCCATGGACAGTCAAGTAAATGTTCGGTGCACTGTGTGTTCAGACACATTTGTACTCCGTCCAGCATTAACGTCTGATGTTAGTTCCGCCACAGTTCGCCGCCTGTCCTTTTTTACCAGTCTGACTAGCCTACGACATCCGAGATGTGTAATGAAAGGTGGCCACCCAACCCCATGACATCTACATGTGGTTTCACTTTGATTTCGCTACGTGTTGAAGACACTCACCACAGCACTCCTCGAACACCCGACAAGTCGTGAATTTTCCGAAATGCTTGTGCCGAGCCTCCGGTCCACCACGAACTGCACTCCGTCTGCAGACAACACGCCCACTGGTACTACACGCACAGTGCGTGTATCTGAGTGGCACTCAGTCCTCGCCAGGTGACGAAGCTATCACCTGGACGGGTTTATATCGATAGTAGGTCGCTGGTCATATGTTCTAGCTGAAAAGTGCACTTTATTTAAGATGGCTGTCGTCAGTAACGAGTAGTGTAAAACATATTGTTCGTAAGCGAAACTACACTCCTGGAAATTGAAATAAGAACACCGTGAATTCATTGTCGCAGGAAGGGGAAACTTTATTGACACATTCCTGGGGTCAGATACATCACATGATCACACTGACAGAACCACAGGCACATAGACACAGGCAACAGAGCATGCACAATGTCGGCACTAGTACAGTTTATATCCACCTTTCGCAGCAATGCAGGCTGCTATTCTCCCATGGAGACGATCGTAGAGATGCTGGATGTAGTCCTGTGGAACGGCTTGCCATGCCGTTTCCACCTGGCGCCTCAGTTGGACCAGCGTTCGTGCTGGACGTGCAGACCGCGTGAGACGACGCTTCAACCAGTCCCAAACATGCTCAATGGGGGACATATCCGGAGATCTTGCTGGCCAGGGTAGTTGACTTACACCTTCTAGAGCACGTTGGGTGGCACGGGATACATGCGGACGTGCATTGTCCTGTTGGAACAGCAAGTTCCCTTGCCGGTCTAGGAATGGTAGAACGATGGGTTCGATGACGGTTTGGATGTACCGTGCACTATTCAGTGTCCCCTCGACGATCACCAGTGGTGTACGGCCAGTGTAGGAGATCGCTCCCCACACCATGATGCCGGGTGTTGGCCCTGTGTGCCTCGGTCGTATGCAGTCCTGATTGTGGCGCTCACCTGCACGGCGCCAAACACGCATACGACCATCATTGGCACCAAGGCAGAAGCGACTCTCATCGCTGAAGACGACACGTCTCCATTCGTCCCTCCATTCACGCCTGTCGCGACGCCACTGGAGGCGGGCTGCACGATGTTGGGGCGTGAGCGGAAGACAGCCTAACGGTGTGCGGGACCGTAGCCCAGCTTCATGGAGACGGTTGCGAATGGTCCTCGCCGATACCCCAGGAGCAACAGTGTCCCTAATTTGCTGGGAAGTGGCGGTGCGGTCCCCTACGGCACTGCGTAGGATCCTACGGTCTTGGCGTGCATCCGTGCGTCGCTGCGGTCCGGTCCCAGGTCGACGGGCACGTGCACCTTCCACCGACCACTGGCGACAACATCGATGTACTGTGGAGACCTCATGCCACCGTGTTGAGCAATTCGGCGGTACGTCCACCCGGCCTCCCGCATGCCCACTATACGCCCTCGCTCAAAGTCCGTCAACTGCACATACGGTTCACGTCCACGCTGTCGCGGCATGCTACCAGTGTTAAAGACTGCGATGGAGCTCCGTGTGCCACGGCAAACTGGCTGACACTGACGGCGGCGGTGCACAAATGCTGCGCAGCTAGCGCCATTCGACGGCCAACACCGCAGTTCCTGGTGTGTCCGCTGTGCCGTGCGTGTGATCATTGCTTGTACAGCCCTCTCGCAGTGTCCGGAGCAAGTATGGTGGGTCTGACACACCGGTGTCAATGTGTTCTTTTTTCCATTTCCAGGAGTGTATGTACAGATCTAGCACATCTGAAGTCAGGCAGTCTGCGGCTGAGAGTAAAGGGAGCAGCACTGATGTGTCTTGTCGTGAGCAATGTGCGGTAGTAACATTCTGAAATATACGCATGATTAGAGGAACATATAGATTATTGACTCCTACAAACAATGACTGGTTAGCAGGGCCGCGTTGACGGTCTTAATGATTAGTTTCGAAAATTATGTTAATTGGTTCGAGTTCCTTACAGGTGTATGAGGTCAGTGATATGGTGAACTGATAAGTAAAATTTTTGTCACATGTGAATCGTTTTGAACCACTGGACTGTGCTGTACGATTACTACACCAGGGCAATTTAACAATCTATGAACTAGTGCAGTAGGTAACAATCTGCTTTCCTTTAATTCGAACTATATGTGAGAACCGAAACTGCCCATACCAGTGAATACTTTACACCAACAGTGTAATTAAAGTGCTTTAAATGGACTTCTGGTGTCAACCACAATATTGCTGTGTACGCTATTAGTAGAACTAACATCTTTCAGCCAGTCTTGGAGCCAGCGCAGCTACCGGGAAAAAGGTTATCAGGTTTGTTCCAGGCTCATTGAAGTCATTCTAAGTGGCCAAAAAATTTATTCTTAAGTCCCCAGATGCACCGCAGTAAACACGAGGATGGTTTTCCATATTACATTAATCTAAAAAGTGCACTATGTGATCAAAAGTATCCGGACACCCCCAAAAACATACCTTTTTCATATTAGGTGCACTGTGCTGCCACCTACTGCCAGGTACTCCATATCAGAGACTTTAGTAGTCATTAGACATCGTGAGAGAGCAGAACTCAACGGACTTCGAAGGTGGCCAGGTGATTGGGTGTCACTCGTGTCATACGTCTGTACGCGAGATCTACACACTCCTAAACGTAAAGGGACATGTACAGCACAAAAGCGTACAGGCCGACCTCGTCTGTTGACTGACAGAGACCTCTGACAGTTGAATTTGTAATAGGCATACATTATCCAGACCGTTACACGCGAATTTCAAACTGCATCAGGATCCACTGCAAGTACTATGATAGTTAGGCTGGATGTGAGGAAACGTGCATTTCATGGTCGAGCGGCTGCTCATAAGCCACACATCACGCCGGTAAATGTGAAACGACGCCTCGCTTAGTGTAAGGAGGGTAAGCATGACAATAACATCCCTGTAATGGACTGGCCTGCACAGAGTCCTCACCTAAATCCTATATAACACCTTTGGGATGTTTTGGTACGCCGACTTCGTGCCAAGCCTCACCGACCGACATCGATACCTCTCTTCAGTGCAGCACTCCGTGAAGAATGGTCTGCAGCCGGCCGAAGCGGCCGGCGGTTCTAGGCGCTGCAGTCTGGAACCGCGAGACCGCTACGGTCGTAGGTTCGAATCCTGCCTCGGGATTGGATGTGTGTGATGTCCTTAGGTTAGTTAGGTTTAACTAGTTTTAAATTCTAGGGGACTAATGACCTCAGAAGTTGAGTCCCATAGTGCTCAGAGCCATTTTTGAGGAATGGTCTTCCATTTCCCAGGAAACCTTCCAATACCTGGTTGAACGTATACCTGCGAGACTGGAAGCCGTCATCAAGGCTAATGGTGGGCCAACACCATATTGAATTCTAGCATTACCGATGGAGGGCGCCACGAACTTGTAAGACATTTTCAGCCAGGTGTCCGGATACAAAAAAATGTTCAAATGTGTGTGAAATCTTATGGGACTTAACTGCTAAGGTCATCAGTCCCTAAGATTACACACTACTTAACCTACATTATCCTAAGGACAAACACACACACCCATACTCGAGGGAGAACTCGAACCTCCGCCAGGACCAACCGTACTGTCCGGATACTTTTGATCACATAGCGTGCGAGGTGCCGGGGCTAGCAGTGTATTTAACACTAAATTCTTCTATAATCTACATATGTAAATGATGCTCTAAGCCCCCCCCCCCCCTATTCTAACTCCGACTTTTGCTGTTGCACATGGATTAAAAAGAATTGTGAACTGACTGTAATCGACCCTGCAAGTGGAGTAGAAAAGAGTTTGGCACCTGCAATAATTTAATTTGATAAATAAGTTAAATAAAGGAAAGTTTCATTAACGTAGTGAGAAATGATAGGGCTGCTCTACCGATTAACAGAATGAAAGTTCTGTCCAAAATAACAATATGATTTATTATGACTAAACTCAAAGTAATAAACAAAACACATGAAACATTTACAATACATCAAATTCGTTCAAACTGGATACTCAAATAAATTCTGTGAAGGTGGAGTTGTCCCTTAACTAGATTGTGACATTTGTGACGAAGCGGTATGTGGAGCCAATTCCTTCCAACCCAAATCTTAAGAGAAACACACAGCCAACCCAACATTAATTGCTGCCACAGTAGTGAGAACTCAGACAATGAACAAACAAGACAGAACAAAGTTAGAAAAGACGAACAGGCGCGCTCTGCTGAGCTCTGATTATCACCTAGCAAAATTGCCTGCTTTGCTGGTGCTGCAGACGTACATTACCAAGCTGTCTTCTTAACTGCAAGGACACGATCTGGCGTACCGGAGGCGATGGCTGGTTGCTTCGACGTCCGGTCTGGTTGTTCCAGACTAAAGACTTCCTAGCAATACAAATGCGCCTCTGAGGGAGACGAAGAAGGCTCGCCACACAATCACTGACAGTACAGTGATTGATTTTAACAAGCGAAGTCACACAGTAACTCCGATACAGTCAACTTTAGCCAAAACTGCTCAAGACAGACAACATAGACCGCTTGTACGCAGAACGCTCAATTGCCAACTGTACTCGGAAAGTTACGTTGAAGTCGAAACTTCAGCCACTTCGTCAAACAGTTACAATTAAATAAGAGTATATTAGACAGCCAACGGAAGGCAGGCTGTCCAGAGCAGCGAGAGCTCAGTCTTGTAACCTACCCCGACCGAAAGGCGAGAGCCGACTACCACAAGAGCACCCGTACAAACTGAACACGGAACATTCCCGCCCCCTCGACAGTGGCAGTGGTCAAACGTTCCAATCAGCAACTCGAAAACCGGCGGAAAATTCCACTCTATTGCCGAAGCACTACCATTCCACCAATGGAGATTCTTGGCGCCAATTTCAGCGCCGATTTTGCTACGTCACGGAACTATGTCCTGAGCAAGCCAATCACAGTTACGATTTGGCAGAAAACGCGGGAATTTGCCCGCCAAGACTGCCTGGGGACACAAGTCATTCCCACGCCTCGCTGGTAGCCCGCCAGAAAGTGTTTTCGCCAAGTTTCTCCGAAGTAACGGAATCTCTAGCCCAGCCGCTCCTTCAGGCCCCTGCGGACGTGTCTCCGCCGTTCTACTGACAATGTCGGCGTCTGGAAAGCATTCACTCGACTCCCTCACACCCGTTGACTGCGAAGTGACCTCAAGCCCTTAAGCACACATTTCTATACACCTGTCATCCACTAAATCAGCAGAGCCCGCCTGTCACTGGACCACCCGGGTGACGAGAGACTGTGGTGTCACCGCCAGACACCACACTTGCTAGGTGGTAGCCTTTAAATCGGCCGCGGTCCGTTAGTATACGTCGGACCACTATCAGTGATTGCAGACCGAGCGCCGCCACACGGCAGGCCTAGAGAGACTTCCTAGCACTCGCCCCAGTTGTACAGCCGACTTTGCTAGCGATGGTTCACTGACAAAATTCGCTCTCATTTGCCGAGACGATAGTTAGCATAGCCTTCAGCTACGTCATTTGCTACGACCTAGCAAGGCGCCATTACCAATTACTATTGATGCTGTAAAACATGTACCGTCAAAAGCGATGTTCACCAATTATGGATTAAAGTTAAGTATTCCAGCAGCTACATACGTTTTTTGTTAGTCTCATTTCCTTGACCTGTTCCAGACCTCAAGCCAACCTGCGTGAGCTAAAACGCGTGCCTTTCGGCTTCCTCTCATAGCGGGTTGGCTGTCTTGCCAAACCACAACAGAGACGCTGCGTGGGAAGTCCATGTGTGAAGGAATAGCAACTTTTCACCGCATGCAATTAGAGAGGAAAATCGAATTACTCAGAGTAAGATAGAAATATGAGAGGGGGCTTCTGCCACCTCTCTAGCGTATGTGTCTTATTTAAGAAGGTTTTCTTTACTGTCGAGTTTTCTTCGCACTACGTTATATGCCATCAGAATGTGGTTTTTAATATCCACTGAGCCATATTTTTTTCCTGTTTCGATCAGTGTTTGCCCTAAATTTGGAAAGCCTATACAGGGTGAACATTAATAAAACCGACAACCTGCAGGGACGAATTCCTGACTGGAAATGAAAGAAAAAATGTCCTATGAACATTTGCCCAAAAATGGGCAGTGTGCATGAAATGACAACAAATCGCCCCAGAACACAGTACAAAGGTGCATGCAATCCACGTCACAACAGCTGTTCAAAGTGGCCTCCATGGGATTGCAGGCAATAGGGATAGTAACGGTTGTCATGCGGGGTACACATAATCCTACTTAGGCTTACACCACGCTGGCAGGTCACTTGCCTGGAGCTTGTACTAGGGTTCGTCTCACTATCCTGTAGAACCTGGTCCTCCAGATCTGGTGTACGCACAGTCCGTCGCCTTCCAGCACGTTCATTTGTCTGAAAGGACCCATGATTACACAACCGCCCAAAAAGAGCTTGAAATGATGTGTAGGTTAATTGGTGTCTGTGAGTGTACTTGTTTTGGCCTCTCGACCGTTTCCATCTGCTTGGCCGTACACAAACACCATCTCGGCTTGTTTTCGACATGAATACCGGCCCATTCTGCTGCTTACAGTACGCTGCGTTAATCACACAGCCTGGAACACGCAAGAAACACATGGCACTTGGTCAGAGGAACAGCCATTCGTCAGAACTGTCTACCGTGGCAACGATTTATTTTCGGACACATGTTCATAGGACCTTTTGTCGTCCATTTCCAGTCAGAAATCCATCCCTGCAGTTTTTCGGTTTTATTAATGCTCAATCTGCATGCTGCGAAGTGACCTCAAGCCCTTAAGCACACATTTCCTTACACCTGTCATCCACTAAACCTTAGTCCTCGTTCCCGCTGCGGTCACAGGTTCGAATCCGGCCTCGGGCATGGGTGTTTATGATGTCCTTAGGTTAGTTAGGTTTAAGTAGTTCTAAGTTCTAGGGGACTGATGACCTCAGAAGTTAAATCCCATAGTGCTCAGAGCCATTTGAACCATTTTGTCCTTGGTGGTTAACACTTCAACGATGACGAACTGAAAGAACATGTTACCACATGGTTGAATACACAGGCGGCAACCTTCTATGAAGATGGCATACAAAAACTTGTGCCACGCTGTGACAAGTGCCTACAAAATTTCGGAAGCTATGTAGAAAAGTAGTTTAACAGTTGTAGATTTTTGTACAATAAATAATTTTTCTGTATCTGCGCGCGTTTGTTTTACATAACCAAACGGAACTTACTTTGTGGACGACCCTCGTATACAAAAATTTGTAGCTGTCTTCGTAGTCTTTCAGGACTTATAGAGGTCCTAACTTACCAAGACGACACATTTATGCCCCTTACCTTTTCCCCTAATTTTTAATTTATCCTTTCTCTCCTTCAAGTTTGGTTTATTCATTTTTCTGCTTCCACCGTTACGATAAAGGAACTCCAGTGAAACTATCTTCGCAAACATATACGTAGCTAGTGATGTTGGACTGAGAGCGCAACCCGTTGTCAGGTGCAGCAACGTGAACGGGTACCGTGTAGCTCGCCAGGCTTGCGGAAACCCTAACTGGCCTGCTTTAACCACTGCGCTTCAGTACACAATATGTACTCTTGTGTCTCTTTGTGGCAGGCAGGGCTACTTTAATGGTTACGGCCGAGATAGGAGCAGGCAGGCTGTAAGGCGAATTTGCACGCCGCTGGCCCGGGCGGAGCTGCGCTCGCGCCGGCCACCGCGGCACCTCCTCGCGCCGGCTGTTGCCCTGGCCTCGGCAGCAGCAGGAGGAGGCTACGGTAACGGTCCCGCTTGCCCGCTTCCAACGACGACCGTCGCCCCCCACGGGAAAGGGTAAAAATAGTTTGTAACTGAGATCACTCAAAGCCAGTGACTGAGTGAAAATATGTATATAACTGACGTTACCGACACATAGTACCAGCGTCAGCCGGCTGTCTCACAATGAGTGAAACCACTCGAACCTTGAGAGTGACATGGCCGCAGATTAGTTTCATTTGGTTGATTTAATGATCACCGTGCTGACAGTCCGTTCTGGTCAATGTAAGTAAATATCCATGTGGCTACTTACCTCGCTACAGGGGCCGTTTAACTAGTAATGCCGCACTTTTTTTTTTTCCTCAGAACATATTTATTGTTAAGAGTCAGAATTTGGTGACAATATACCGGGTGATCAAAAAGTCAGTATAAATTTGAAAACTTAATAAACCACGGAATAAAGTACATAGAGACGTAAAAATTGACACACATGCTTGGAATGACATAGGGTTTTATTAGAATAAAAAAAAAAAAAAACAACAAAGTATTGCTAGACGTGTGAGAGATCTCTTGCGCGCGTCGTTTGGTGATGATTGTGTGCTCAGCCGCCACTTTCGTCACGCTTGGCCTCCCAGGACCCCAGACCTCAGTCCGTGCGATTATTGGCTTTGGGGTTACCTGAAGTCCCAAATGTATCGTGATCGACTGACATCTCTAGGGATGCTGAAAGAACCCATCCGACGCCAATGCCTCACCATAACTCCGGATATGCTTTACAGTGCTGTTCACAATATTATTCCTCGACTACAGCTATTGCTGAGGAATGATGGTGGACATATTGAGCATTTCCTGTAAAGAACATAATTTTTGCTTTGTCTTACTTTGTTATGCTAATTATTGCTATTCTGATCAGATGAAGCGCCATCTGTCGGACATTTTTTGAACGTTTGTATTTTTTTTTATTCCAGTAAAACCCCATGTCATTCCAAGCATGTGTGTCAATTTGTACCTCTCTATCTACATTATTCTGTGATTTATTCAGTTTTCGAATTTATACTGACTTTTTGATCACCCTTTACATCAACATGTTTTGCCCATCTCCTATTTTTCTACGTAGTCTCTATCACGTTCTGTGGCCGTACGCCAGCGTTGTGAAAGAGCATGTATTTCCTGCTGGTAAAAGCCGTTGTCCTGTAGGCGTAGCCATGTTTGCACTACATGACTGACACTCTCGTCATCTTCGAAGTGTGTTCCCCGTAGAGAATCTTTAACCTGCCCAAACAGATGGAAGTCCGAGGGTGCCAGGTCTGGACTGTAACGTAAGGTGGATGAAGCAATGATGTCTAACCCAATTTGGCGATGGGTTCTCAGACTTGTGTGTGGGTGTGCATTATCGTGTTGGAGTAAGATTTGCACTGGATTCTTGTTCGATCGAACACGTCGGAAACGGTTCTTGAGTTTATTCAGAGTCTTCAAGTATGCCTCTGAATTGATGGTTGACCCTCTTGGGACCAAATCCACGAGAATGGCGCCATCACAATCCAGAAGACTGTCACCATGACTTTTCTGGCAGAAGGGATTGTCTTGAATGTCTTCTTTTGTGGTGAATGAGGATGATGCCACTCCATGCACTGGAGAGGTGCACCCAGCTTTCGTCCCCCGTAACGATCCGTGACAGAATGGCCTCTCCGTCGGTCTCAAAACGCTCCAACAGTTCAGATGAAATGGCCTTTCTGTGAAACTTGTGGTCCGCTGTGAGCATTCGTGTAACCAACCATGAGCACCTTTTTGCATATCCGTGAGTCTCGATCATTGGATACGAGCTTCCAATGCTGACCGACAGCTGCAGAGCCAAATGTTGAGTTTTGATGCGCCGGTCGGCACAAATAATGGCATCCGCACGATTCTGTATGTCTGGAGCAGTGGCTGTGACAGGACGTCACTAGCGTGGCTGATCATGGAGCTCTGTTTCTGCATTTCCTGAGGCTGTAATTTTCTTTATCTATCGCTCAACTTTATTCCTATCAACTGCAGCATCGCTACACACAAACGTTTGTGGATGTACACCACGGTTTCTTTCTCTACATTCAAGAATTCAATGACAGCACGCTGCTCATAAAGTGAGTCGTCTGTAGACGCCATTTTGACGCTGTACTACTACTCTGGCATCTGCCAGAACGCTTCGAAACTTCACAGAACAAACATAAATTGTGAAGCACCAAAAATGACGTCTGTCTATGTATATTAATGGCCTTTTAAAAAATGTGGGGCATTACTTATGGAACGACCCTCGTACTAACAAGCCCGTTTCCTGACTTCCGGTGCTTGAAGTGGCTATAACGATCCAGCCCGATCATTTATCCCGTCGGGAGTTAGTTGTGTGGGACGGCTGAGATCCTGCATAGCGTTGAGTGTGGCTCTCCTGAACCAAAAAATGGTTCAAATGGCTCTGAGCACTATGGAACTCAACTGCTGAGGTCATAACTCCGATAGAACTTAGAACTACTTAAACCTAACCAACCTAAGGACAACACACACATCCACGCCCGAGGCAGGATTCGAAACTGCGACCGTAGCGATCTCGCGGTTCGAGACTGTAGCGCCTAGAACCGCTCGGCCACTGCGGCCGGTCTCCTGAACCCATAGATTCTATATTCGTATCGTAGACGTGGGATTACTAGGAACCTGAGGAACGGTATCGGTGAACGATATGTACTGATAAACGTTTCTCTTTGTTACACGAGGCACGACACGAACTTTTCGTAAACGATCAACATGCAGATGTGATATCTGAGTGAAAAACCAACTGCGTAATCTTTATTTCTTTACAGACTGTAGACGACCTTTACTTACTTTGTGTAATGTCCCTGAAATTTATTCCGCATCAAAGCATGGAGTACACTTCACACAAATTTAATGTTTGTGGCATTTTTAATGGCCAGTAACGTATTTACAAATTAAAAGAAACCAGTATGAGACTATGATCTTATTATAAAACCTGGACGAAAGCAATTGACGTAATAACCTATGCCGCTTTGTGATTGCGAATTCGAATCACTCTGTCTCATCTAGACGACCTAGCGTCTGTAATGATGACGTCATCAGTTTTGCATTCTTAAAAAATATCTGCAAACCCACACTGAGAGACTGAGCTTTGATCGAACAAACTGATTTCCTCAACAGACGAGTGCCCCAGTCAGACAATAGCATCGGCGATAAAACCGAGGTAACGGCTGCAGTATATAAGTGCCGTAAAAGAGCAATAAACAGTTATGAAGAAGCTCGGAAAACTAGAACGCACGACTCATAGAACCAAGGAGAGAATAAAAACAAGAGCGTAAGAAAATGGAATTTAAGAAGCAGCACTGCTCCAGAAAAATCTTTGCAGGTCACTATGATACAGCGCTCTACATGACAAATGTAAGAACACAGCTATCCATCATAACTGAATGTACTGTGACCTCGATAAAATGGGATATGCTAGTAAGCTCTGCAACACTTCCGAATTCGACAGTAGGAAGTAGCAGTAGTCTGGCGGGCTACGTTAGAGGATGTTCTTTGGGCCTTTAGACTTTCCTGAAGAGATGCGAAATCCATTTGCCCAGCCTCACTAAAGTAAAACAAATTTTATTTTCTATATGGAACTTGCGGTTTTTCAGTGAGCTAAAAAGACGAAAAGATGCCGTAGTCGGGAGCTGCTATATTAACGGCATCACTCACAAGGGGAGGCCACGACGTTTGGAACGCGGATTTACTGCAAACTTCGTATACTCGTAGTACCCCATGAGGACAACAAAATGTGTAAGCAGTAACGCGTACTTCTCAAGCGTTACTAAGAAAATCGCAAGATAATTTCGGTCGTCAAATATATGCGTGGCCACTTTTACCTTGAAGCGGCGGCAGCCGAGAGGAGCCGGCACGGAAGCCCAGAGTGTTAAGTAGAGGGTTAACTGCCCTCTGTAATAAAGAACTGAGTCAACGGCTCAGCACTGAACTTGAACGGGTGTCATGGGACATCCACGCATAACAAATGCAACTAATAACATCGAACAAAATGAGAACAATTTTTAAAAAAGTGGTTAGCGTTCAAGCCCCGTAATCGCTGGACCGAGACCCGTTCGTGAGGTTTTTTTAAAATTTCAACACAGTCATTTCCTTTACTATTTATATTACAATTGATATAATGGACAAATAAGTGTAAACGGATGAACTTATATTACATTTACAATGTTATTTGACAGTCTAAAAGTTTTTACTATCGCAAATAACATAATATTCATAACTATCGACTAGTAAACGACCAAACGCATAAAGTGATACTGAAAGTGTATATTTGTCCGTGATTTGAGAAATCCCTTATACCTGGAAGGAGCCCGAAACGATTTGTTACCTCCAAGTTTTGAACGGCACAGACGGCTTTCGAAAGATGTAATTTAATAGTCGCTTTCGACATTACGAGCAAAAGTTGCAAGATGGTATTTTTCGTAAAAACATGGAAAACATAAAGTTAAACGGCACTAGCTGCATTGAATAAATGCTATGTTTCCGCATACGCAAGGCCTTTTGAGATTTTTCGTGGAAAAACAAACCTCGTTAACATTTTCAAAAACCTCTCTTTCGATAATTTGGAAGCAAACCGTGCATAACGCAGTATTTCCTTAAATATCGGCGCTGATGATTGGTCATGCAGTATCGAGTGTATTTTAATAGCGTCTTCACGAGAAGCAATTTCTCGTTCTCTTTCGATTACATACCGACAATTTTGAAGACACGGAGAAGCATACATTTTCAGTATCACTTTATGCGTTCGGTCGTCTACTAGTCGATTGTTATGAATATTATATTATTTGTGATAATAAAAATTTGTAGATTGCCAAATAACATTCTAAATTTAATAAAACTTCATCCGATTACACGTATTTTTCCCATTATATCAATTGTAATATAAATAGTAAAGAAAATGACTGTGTTGAAAATAAAAAAAAATGACGAACGGGACTCGATCCAGCGATCCATCGATTACGGTGCTTGAACGCTAACCATTTTTTTAAATCTCAATTTGTTCTACATTGTTCGTTGATTCGTTCGTTGTGGACGTCCGATGACAGCCGTTTAGTGTGTTCGTTGATCCGTTCACTCCGTATTTTTATTACAGAGGGTAGCTTACCCTCTAACCGAACACGGTGAGCTACTGTGCCGGCTGACCGAAACTATCTTGCGATTTTCTCAATAACGCTCGAGAAGTACGCGCTACTGCTTACACATTTTGTTGTCCTCACGGAGTGCTACGAGTGTACGAAGTTTGCTGTAAATCCGCGTTCCAAACGTTGTGGCCTCCCCTTGTCAGTGCAAGCCCATGGGTGAGCTATACTGCTGTTCAGCAACTATTTCCTCTTTCCAGCAACCAACACCAATCAGTTAATGGATACATGGCCTTACTTCGGGACAACCTCGGTGGTTGATATGAAATTCTTTTGGGACCTAGGCACAGCCAATACCGAACTCAAACAGCTGCTTCGCTACTCTGTAGCACAACCTTCAGCTATAGAGTAACTTCATTCCAGATGCCAAATCCTGTTTAGTACAGGGAACTTACACCATTCCTTCCACGATAAGCAAACTCTTAGGATTTTCCCTTATTCGAGGTAATGTGCCTGTGCTTGTACAGAGATGTCAGGGTGACCGGTACATGCCGAATGGTCTCAAACAAGTCCACAGACTATACAATGTTTGCATGCCGGCCGGAGTGGCCGTGCGGTTCTAGGCACTACAGACTGGATCCGAGCGACCGCTCTGGTCGCAGGTTCGAATCCTGCCTCGGGAATGGATGTGTGTGATGTCCTTAGGTTAGTTAGGTTTAATTAGTTCTAAGTTCTAGGCGACTGATGACCTCAGAAGTTAAGTCGCGTAGTGCTCAGAGCCATATGAACCGATGTTTGCATGTGGCATGTGCATTAACAACTTTATCGACCTAGTTGTTGTATGTGGGTATAGTACTACCAGGAAATACACCTAGTCTATTATGTACTTACTCCATGCACCCATTGCTACATACAGTGTTGGCTTTTAAATTCGTTTCGCACACGATAACGCCAGGGCGCTTGTAACATTAGATGGCCGTAGGATCCGAGAAGAGAAACTGAGCGCGAAACTGCGGAATTCCGTCACGGGGTAGTACGAAGCCCCGTAGCGTTTTCCAGGTCCCTACGTAGGGCGGGGCGACGGAAATGCTACGAGATGAAAATCCCAGTCTTCAACTGTCAGCCGAACTTGCAGTGAGAGCATTTATTCCCACAGTATACTAGATAGTCACAAGTAGTCTGAAAAGCTTGTAAGGGTGTTTCAGGGGAGCCTGTGAGAGAAATAACTATTCAGAAAATAATTTGATACGTTGCGCCGTTTCTGAGTTGTCTAGCAATGAAATTAGATAATCAGGTCGTCGCGCGCGCAAATTCAAGCTGCCTGCTAGATGCAGTGTAGCCACACTTTTTCTTCGTTTTCTTTCCTCAAACCAAACAAACGTAGCTTTTCCTCACCTAGGTTAAATTTATCACTCCCGAAAAAGGTATATTTTAATTGGTAATGAGCAACTACTCAGGGACCTACAGCCCGCATCTCGTGGTCGTGCGGTAGCGTTCTCGCTTCCCACGCCCGGGTTCCCGGGTTCGATTCCCGGCGGGGTCAGGGATTTTCTCTGCCTCGTGATGGCTGGGTGTTGTGTGATGTCCTTAGGTTAGTTAGGTTTAAGTAGTTCTAAGTTCTAGGGGACTGATGACCATAGATGTTAAGTCCCATTGTGCTCAGAGCCATCAGGGACCCACAGATGATTGTGCATTACCGCATTTTACCGCCTGCAAGAGCTTGAATTTGCGCTCAACGACATAACTGGATAACTTCAATGCTAAATAAATGGGAAACGGCACAACGTATGGAATTTTTTTCTTGGCAACTGTTTCTCAGCACAGCGTACCCTGCGACACCCTTACAAGCTTTTCAGACTGTTTCTGACCAACCTGTAAATTAAGATGCTACACCTTTGTGAGAAGGAATCGTTGGATTCAGGAAGCAGATATACCATTCGGAAGCTCTTTTGAAGACTATTATCGTGCTATAAACAACTTATCTGTACTGCTTGTACTTTTGGATATTACACGCACGCAAAGTTTTGCTAAGCTTGCAAAACTTTGAAAATTAATAAAAATTTATGAAACAGTGCTACAGGAAAAACACGAGAGAAAAACTGAAAGAAATTTGGGAGTGCTTTCATATTACTTTAGCACAAATACAATGTAAAACCACACAAAGACTTTTGGCGCCGATTATTACATTTTTCGTCATGAACAATTTAGCACATGACTTCATGAAGACCATGGAACAGGTTTAGGATTGGTTTAGAATAAGGTTAGAGATATTCATTGTTTTTCAGTAGTTTGAATACATTTCATTTCTCACCGTTGTAAATTTACTGGTTAAATAATTACCCATGGTTTAAAAATGGTACCTGATACACAAAAACTAACTAAACATGTGAGGTGAACAGGAAAAAATAGTATAGAGCAATGTGGCACACTCGCTCTTGATGTTATTAAGGAACAATTTTCTATGCTTTCATTAAAAAAGCAAAAGTTGTTATCAGCTCAAAGGTTGGTTTGAAGAGTATAGTATTTTACTAGACATAGTGCTATTGTACGTAGTACCGTGTATTTCCTCCGATCTTTGAACTGACTTATCCAGTGAGTTATACAGGCAACTACAGTTCATCCTCTACTCCGAATCATTCCGCAGATCGACGTTTTTCACGTCAAACATGGGCAAAGGTGAAAGAATCTGACAGATAAAAATCCAAAGACTCTATTATAATTACCTGCGACATATGTAAACCAATTTAGGCAAGGGAAATAAATATCTCTGTAACTCTATACAGTACGCTCACAACTTCTCGAGTTTTAGCTGCTTGTTTGAAGGCACTGCCAGAGAGAGAGAAAAATTTCTGAGTCCTACAGCTCCTGTGGTGTTCATCACTTTCCTGAAACGGTGAGCTGGCTTAGTTATATATTTGCTGCTGCTGGAGTCAGGAACGCTAATTTCCTAACTTCTCGAAGCACACACTGTGTCTAGGTACAGACGAAAAAATCAGAACAATTACACAAACAGAATACGAAGCACTGTCCTGTGGACGAGAAAATGGCTGGAATTTTCGGTGAATTTTCGTTGTCCCACAGCTGCTGGTCTCGAGATGCTGTAAAGCCACAACGGGGGATGAGAGACAGCATATCATCATAGGTGGATGGTCTTCTTGGGCGTGTGTCTGAACACTCGAACAAAGGAGACATCACGTTACTCTCAGACGTCACAGAACTTTCTGTAGATACCTTTCCCTCGTCTTGTTTGAACCAGTCTGTAGAGGCTCTTATGCCACGCACAAAGGATGTCTTGTAAATGGAACATTCTGATTGGCTCTTACTGAACTTAGCCGCGAAACTGCTGCAACTTCCGGTGTGGGGGAAAGTCCGCAATTTTTTCTGCAGTCGTGCAAATTATGAGACTTTCAGCGGCAAAACTACACATATCAAAAAACGTTTAGCATCACCCCGGTTCCCAGAACTCCTGAAAACAGACGTTGTCTGCGGATATTGTATCACAGACACAGTCCCTCTGACTGTTCAGAGATGTCACTAAACCCGCCCAAAGATGTAAACAACCATGCATGAGTAGCACCTATTTCGGAGGGAGTCCGACAGCCGAGCGGTTCCAGTCATTCCACCAGGAAGGAGGTACACGGCTCGTGTTGTCTGTAGGTTGTGACGGTACAAACCCCGTCACTAGATGAATAGGTCTAGTATGCAAGGAATGCTTTGTGGAGAGCGAGTGCGCGACAGAGTGGCGATTCACGGAATCGCGTGGTGAGCGCGCGCGAGATTTGCAACGGTCGGTGTGATGTCTCTGCCGCCGGTCGGCCACGTGGCCTGCAGCTTGGGGCATTATTTGGTTTTTTGTGCATTATGCGAAAACTATGTAACTTATGGTGAAGAGCGATGCGGCAGTGGATTTCGCTCAGCAATATGCACCTTCTGAAAGATCGATCTTTATTTCAAGTCACGAGACGCAAAAGTTATAGTAACTTCAAAATCGGTTAATATCACGAATACTGAAAGATTAATAAAAATAGTAAATAACAACTTACAGCGATGAGCGAGCACTCATTAAAAACATCCCGTCATAGCGGATCGAGTGCCGTAGTCATATGTCAAGATTCATAAGTAATTAAGCCCGTAAAGAGCAATAAACAAAGTTTGAGGGAAAATTTCTTATGAAATTCGATAGAAAATTCATGAAGTAAAGAACAGCAGTATATAATATTTTGGGTGGCATCAAACGTATTTTAAACTAGTTAAGTTATACTATACACTTAACATGCAGTAGTTTTCATTGTTTGCAAATCATTATTAACATTTATCGCCCATAATTAATTAATTATTATAGATATGAAGATTTTGAGCTGCGCAGTGTGTAGATCGCTATAGATTACGTCTAAAAACGGTGCTATATGCTGTTCTGTGTTAAAACTTTGCAGCACAGATATCGACAAACAAATCTGCGCTAAGTGGCGAAATTTTGCAAAAACTAAAACTTGATTTACGGGCCGGGTACAGTGAAGTCTTTCTGCTGAGGGGAATGAGCTCAACCTTTGTACAACAGTTTGGAGAGTGACCGCTGTCTGTGAAGGGCGCACTAATCGCACGTCGAGCCAGCGTGAGTGTGTGGTCAGTTGACTCATGACCAGTCCGCCCCCGGTAGCTGAGTGGTGCCGGCATGGTAGCTCAGTGTGTTCGGTCAGAGGGTTAGCTGCCCTCTGTAATAAAAAAAACTGAGTTAATCGATCAACAACGAACTTAAAAAAAAGGATGTCTTACGTCGTCCGCCCTGACCAGATGTAACGAACAAAAGAGGACAAAATGAGATAAAAAAAAAGTGGTCAGCGCGACAGACTGTCAGTCCTAAGGGCCTGGGTTCGATTTCCGGCTGGGTCGGAGATTTTTCTCCGCTCAGGGACTGGGTGTTGTGTTTTCCCTAATCATCATAATTTCATCCCCATCGACGCGCAAGTCGCCGAAGTGGGGTCAAATCGAAAGACTTGCACCTGGCGAGCGGTCTACCTGACGGGAGGCCCTCGTCACATGACATTATTATATACCGTCGGCCGACTTCGCGGGAAATACCTAGTGATGCGAGGACTATATACGGGCCATGTGCTTATGTTTTTTTTTTTTTTTTTTTTTTTTTGGGATCTGTTTGTCTTCGCGGTGTATGTACGAGTGTCTGGTGGTCGACAAGTATATGCAGGACGCAGAAGTGATGATTTTGCATGTTGCATGATACGAATTGTGTTTACTACATAGATTTGGTATGTGGTGATACGGCCCAGTTGGAGATCGGTTTCACACTGAAATATTCAAGCCTTCCTCGACAGTAGCAGAGCAGTGTAAATGAGGAAGTGTCTTTGGCGATAGTTTCCGTTTTTCATGCTCTATACACTAGTTTTGCAGGGTTTAACCATAAGTGCAATATGTCTGTAGTAGTTTTTTTATCTTTACAAAATAGTTTTGACCCTGAAAGTCTCATAATTTGTCCGACTGCAGAAAAAAGATGGCGGGCAGTGCTCCCACTCTGGCAGCAGCAATAGTTTGGCGGGTAAATTCAGTAACAACCAATCTGAATTCTCCAGTTGCACGACACCTCTTCTGTGGGCCATAGGAACCTCTACTAACTGGTTCAAACAAGACTGGGGAAATGTATCTGCAGAAAGTTTTGTGATGTCTGGGAGTAACGTGATGTCTTCTTCGTTCGAGTTTTCAGATACACGTCCAAGAAGACCATCCACCTCTGGCAGGACGCCCACTGTGGATCTAGACAGCAGCTGTAGGCACCCGAAAATTCACCTAAAATTCCAGCCATTTTTCTCATCTCAAGACAGTGCTTCGTATTCTGTTTGTGTAATTGTTTTGATTTTCTGGTCTGTGCTTGGACACCAGCGTGTACTTCAAGAAGTGAGGAAAATAACGTCCCTCACTCCAGCAGCAGCAAGTATAAAACTAAGCCAGCTTACTGTTGTAGAAAACTGATCAACACCACAGCAACTGTAGGACTCAGAAATTTTTCTCTCTCTCTTTGGCAGTGCCTTCAAACAAGCAGTTAAAGCCCGAAAAGAGGTGAGCGTCCTGTTTAGAGCTACAGAGATATTTACTTCGACTTCCAAATGTCGTTGTTTTGGTATGTAAAATCAGATACTGCAGCTCATATCGGTTTCGGGATCTATTTCCCACAAAAGCGTGTCAGGTGTCTCGGGGAGGTTTCACAAGTGTGCAGCGATCATTTTTTAGAGTCCATCTTCGAGTGTGGCGGTATACATAACAAAATTGGCGCAAAGTACTGTGCAGCGATCGTTTTTGAAAGTGCATTTAGAGACGTATTCAGTTGGATTTAGCAATTCCTGAAGCAGCTCGTGCTAAGACAAGGGTATTCCCTGCATCAACGGGCGAAATGTTTCTGGGATGGTTTCACAAGTGTGCCGCGATCTTTTTAGAGTCCGTGTTCAAGTGTGGCGGTGTTGGTATTCCTCGGAATAAAACGTGTAACTGTCTAAATATTCTCGCGTCATCTGCAAAGCTCTCTCTCTCTCTCTCTCTCTCTCTCTCTCTCTATCTCTCTCTGTTTGCGCAGTAGTACATTTAGTTCCTCTGACATCTTCAGGTTATGTGTGTGTCAACATTCTGCAGCATCATATGTAGTAACTCCCGAAGCAGTTCATGTTCAACGACAAAGAGTATCCGTGCACGGGGGTTGGGAAGAAGGAGGAAGGCCGTGGATGTTTCCAACGCCACAGAAAGTACGTGGCCACTCCTGCAGCTACCGCGTAGCCCTGCCGTAAGCCGGCGCGTGGTCTTTTATTCAAGCGGAGCGCACGTACCCGAGTGAATGTCTTGCCTCTTGCGCTTCAGAAGACTTACTGGACTTTTGTCGAATGATCTATAGTTACTGCACTAGCATTTATCAGCATGAGCTGCAAAGTGTAACATAGCCCCATGCTGCTGTGTCTTCATTATTTCATGAAGCATATTCAGCTTCACCAAATATCATTGCAATCGACACAGTCTTCAGATGGATGGTTACAGCTAATGTACTCCTCCTCCTCCTCCTCCAGCACAGACATCTCATGCACTGAACACGGTAAACAATTATGTCCATCCTCCAAGGCCAGCAGCTAGACACAGACTGAGTTCTTTTTTCGCCATTTTTTCTGCAGACCGACATCTTGGATTACATCACAGAAGGGTCGAGGGGGAGGGCCGACAGTGCTCTTTGATGGTGGTGTTGTGAACTAGGTCAGTTTGACTCCGGTCCTCATGGTGAACACACCAGATGGAGCTGCTGCCTGTGACAACTCAAATTGTTTAAAGAAACAATGCCTAGAAAGTAAAGACTTACACGTGTCCTAACTGGCAGCGCAGCCCAGACTGATGCCTTTTCCCGCCAATTTCCAGATTGGGGAGGGGGCAGGGAGAGGGGGAAGGGGATGGGGGTTAGGTTATTGGAGGTAGCCCAATTTATCTATTTCCCCACAAAAATTTGAGATTCCGACCATGACGTCACTGCAATGTTGCCATATCTATGGCCACCATCTTGAACAAATTTTGCAACAATGCAAAGGGGGGTGGCGTCCTTGTTTCCCTACTACTACTGTAACACCATTTCCTCTGTAATTCACTGTTTTCACCACATGTGATAGTAGGTACCGTTCTCCAGGCATTCAGCTAACTCAAACACTTCCATCTCAATGCCACAGGGCATGACTAGTAAATCCAAATCTATGGTACCAGTCATCCACTGCCCAATGGAGCTCTTTACGTTTACACCACCTGAAGTGTCACTCAGAATTGACTACCGAAATGTGTGGTTTATAACGAGCTTCTCGACCATTGTACCCAATTCTTTTTTTACTCCCTATGCACAGTCATCACGCTAACTCAACTGCTAGTAGCACTCTGGAACTCACGAGTGATTCCTTTCACTATTTCACGCGATATTTTAGAACCATCCTCTTCAATGCTGGACTCTCCCTTTCGGTTGGTTAATGAGGTCTGCCAGTCTTCGGTTACTTATAGTTGTTCCTTCGCGTTTCCGATTCACAATCTCATTACCAACAGTCGACTTGGGTAGCTATAGAAGGGTTGAAATGTCCTTGATGGATTTGCTACTCAGGTGACACCCAAGTACCATTCCTCGTTCCAAGTCACCGATTCTGCTGTTACTGCTTCTCTACTGACAACACAATAGTCCCCCACCTCCTGTTATACTGGCCAGTCCGTTCTCGTCACAGATAGAGCTCTACTCCGCATTACATTTGAGTCTTCCGACAGTTTTGATAAGATGGTGTACAGATAATTGTGAACGTGCATCAGTTATTTCAATGTTAATAATTTATTAATTTTTCAATGAAAGAATAAACTGAAATTGTATTTAACTGAGCTGCTCTTGCATCACTGAGTACTGATGAACGGTGCCACTCCATTTAAAGCTATTTGGAATTGAATAAAGGGGATAAAACATTGTTTTATTTCAGTGAAAATAATTTACAGCTCATCACTGATTGCAAAAACTTTCTGTTTCAGCCATTTCAAGTTTTAAGTATTAGCACTAGTAGCATAGGAACAAAATATTACACACTTGTGTGATCAACTTTATGAGCCGGCCTAAGTGGCCGTGCGGTTCTAGGCGCTACAGTCTGGAGCCGAGCGACCGCTACGGTAGCAGGTTCGAATCCTGCCTCGGGCATGGATGTGTGTGATGTCCTTAGGTTAGTTAGGTTTAATTAGTGCTAAGTTCTAGGCGACTGATGACCTCAGAAGTTAAGTCGCATAGTGCTCAGAGCCATTTGATCAACTTTACGACAGAGAGTGGGCTAAAGTTTCCGTAACAAATCATTCATTGTGACAATGCCAGTTGCTCAAAGTTTGTACGGTCGGCAAATCGGAGGCAACGAAGCGGTTGGCCTCGGTTGCGGTTCCGACTGCCGGCGGTAACAACAAACCTTTTGGCTGTAGGCTGGGGTTGGAACCACTCTCCTTGTGCGGACGCAGGGTTGAATGTTCGTTGGTTCAGTAGTTGTTTGCAGTGTCTGTTGAACGTGTATCTATTTATTGTGTTCAAAGGTATTAGAGTATTGAGTGGAATACGGAGACGACATTAAAACTGATTGTTTTATCGTGAACGTGATGTTTCCGGGTCCCTACGAACTGCAACTGTAAAAGCAAATCGGAAAGATTGGGCTCTTGGAGGGAAATAAGTGTACTGTTAAAAAAAAATGTGAAAAAGAAAACTGACCCTTTATTGACATCATTTTTCGGCAGCCACAGCTCTCTCTGCAAATTTTAGGGCCTACACTACTCAATAACAACCTGTAATCTATAGCTTTCGCTGGGAAAAAAATTATGAAATAGCTAACATTCCAATTCAGCTTTAAGGTTAGACATTAATTTTGTCCCACGACACTGTTCCCTACTTTTTAAAAGAGGGGTCGTCCACCAGTCTCGCTTCTTCTTTTTCTTTTTCTGATAATCAGCTTCTTACAGTAAAATAAAGCTGCAAATGCGACGACTGCTAAATTCTCTTCTTCCCTGATAATATCGGCAGATGAAATTGTCATTTAAACGTTAAATGGTAACAATAACAAAATGGGAGCAACCTGGACAAGTTGTCAGGGCCAACTGTGACTCCAAGTGGCTGAATCTGTTCGTCCCAACCCCTTTTCTTGGTGAGGAGGAGAGACCAAACGACAATAATTTGGCCACGAACGTTCTGTGCAGTCCACTGACTGTCGTTCTTTAGCTTTCATTGGCCTAGCGTGCATGCCCTTTACTTGAATGGCCAGTGGTCGTAGCATTTGTTTTATTGCAAGAAGCTGATCATCAGGAAAAGAAGAAGAAGAAATAACGCTGGTGGACGACCTCTCGTTCAAAAAGTAGGGAGCAGTGTGATGGAACAAAATTAATGTGTCACCTATAAGTTCAACTGTTCCATATATTTTCCCATCGAAAACTATAGATTTCGAGTTGTTATTGAGTTGTGTAGGCCCTAAAATTTCCAGCGATGACGCTGCTATATCTGCTGCAAAACGATGTCAATAAAAACTCAGTTTTCTTTTCCACATAGTGCCATTATTTTCTAACCGTTCACTTGTTTCCCTCGAAGGGCGTAATCTTTTCAATTTGCTTTAAGAATCGCAGTACGGGTGTCCAATAAACATTCCTGTTCAACAAAAAACTATCAGCTTTAATGTCATCTCCGTATCTCAGTATTCCAATATAAATAGAATAAGAAGACACTCGTTGGCGTGACACTGCAAATCGCTACTGAGCCAACGAACATTCGATCCGGCGTCCACAGTACGAGAGGGGTCCCAATCTCAACCCTTCGCCAGCGCTTTGATGTTACAGCCGACAGCGGAGCAGCAACCGAGGGCAACCGCTTCGTTGCCTCCGATTTGCCGCCCGTACACGCTAAGCAAATATCATCCAACGAAGCCATTGTGTGTCGTTCGTTGGCCTTTGCTGGTCTAGTGTGTGAGTGCCTTAAACGAAATAAACAGCGGAAAATTTGAGAGATGTGTTTATCGCTGCCCTGCTACTTTACGGAATTACATAGGCTCTCATTGAACCTTGCTAAAGGGTGCTCTTGAATGACCTTCGTTGGCTATCTGGAGTCTTTCAGGTAGGCGTTATTCTCAGAAAAACACTCAAGTAGGGTACATACAGTATAGAATCTCTCGAACTCTGATGAAAGCCACCACGGATGACCAGTTAAACGACTATTCCGACATGGATTGAGACTTTTTCTGTTGAGAAAATGGACGAGGTTTGAAGGTAATTTGTATACTTTAACTGTAAGTAGCAAATGTATACTGGGTAGCGTACTTAGTTGTAAACTATAATTCTTTGCAATACGGCATACTTTGCAACCAATATTACTCGAATTCTTTTGAAAAGTGTATATTCTGCATCTCTTCTGTGTAAACCACAGTGAAGTGCGTGGCGGAGGGTACTTCCCACTGTAACAGTTATTAGCGCTTCTTCCTAATCGAATCACATTCGCAGCGAGAGATGAACGATTTCTTAAAAGACTCTGTGCACCCTGTAATTAGTATAATTTTGTCTTCGCGATCTTTATAGGAGCGGCGCATAGTGGCCTGTAGCATATTCCTCGATTCCTAACTTAAAGCTGGTCCCCAGAAGTCTGTTAGTGGGTTTTCACGGGATGGTCTACGTCCGTTTGCAAGTGTCTGCCAGCTGAGTTTTTTTCAGCATCTCCACGATGTTCTCCCATCAGTCTAACAAACCTGTTACCACTCGTGCTGCCAATCTTTGTACACGTCCAGTATCCCTTGTTATTCCTATCTGGCACAAGTGCCACACACAGTATAATATTCTAGGATGGGTAGCACGAATATTTTGGAAACAGTATCCTTTGTAATCCCTTTGAATTTTCCTAGCATTCAAGGTCACCTGCAACGGGGGTAGGTAGGAACACTGGGTCCGGGATTCCACTGCGATGTGGGCAGCAGTCCAGAAATGCTTTACTGACGTCGACTACAGCCGCAGAGCCCACGATGACGGGAGGATGCAGGCATCGGCTCGGGGTTGGTGACCGCGGCGCTGCGACTGCGGCAGCGGCAGCGGCAGCGGCGTCTCGCGGGCCCGCCAGATCGATGCTCAGACGCTGCAGCCTCGTCGGTCAAGGTCGGCTTTGTTGATAGCACGTGCTGCCGCTCGATAGCCAGCAGCCAGCAGCCAGCACCAACCTACTGTCGTCATGCGCCACCCACACCAATGACAGCCATCTCTATCTGTGGCTGACAGCTCGCTCCATGTCCGCCAGCGACCGAATCGACAAGGGTCTGTAAACGAGAGACAGGAATTGAGTAAACGACGTGTTTTGCACAATTAAAATATAAATTGGTTATAATTCATTCTTTTCATTTCTCGTGTGAAAGATAAAATGGTAAAATACGTGACTTACCCATGGAGGAAAAAATTTTGAGAAAACAAAAAATGAGATACTAAGTACACAGATAGTCATGTTTCTGGCATCTGCATAGACACTGGGAAAACAGTTATAGGAGCATTCAAGATGCACCAGTAAGTCCTAAGAAGGACTTTGCGTTGCTGACAAAGGGTTATTTTTAACAACAGTGAAGATCACAGAAAATGCAGAGAGCGCAGTTGACTCTTGTACGAGGGCCGTTCAAGAAGTAATGCAACACTTTTTTTGTTGGTCACTTTTGATTTAAAAAATGCCAAATTTGTTGCGGGACATTGCTGAATAGTGCCGCTTAAGCACATATAGCTTCACGAAGTTTCGATAGGTGGCGGCGCTACCCGTAGCCTTCAAAATGGCGTCTGTGTTGGAGATGCGTTGTAAGCAGGGACCTGTCGTCAATTTTCTTTTGGCGGAAAACCAGAGCATCGCAGATATTCACAGGCACTTGTAGAACGACTGCGAAGACCTGGAAGTGAACAAAACCACGGTGAGTCGTTGCGGGAGGCGTTTGTTAACACTGCAACAAGGTTGCGCTCACCTGCCCGATCTCCCGCGTGGCGGCCGCCCGCACTCAGCTGTGATTCCTGCAATGCTAGAACGTGCGGACACTCTCGTTCGACTTGATCGGTTGGTCGGTTGATCTGTGGGAGGGGATCAAACAGCGAGGACATCGGCCCCATCGGATTAGGGAAGGAAGTCGGCCTAGTCCTTTCAAAGGAACTATCCCAGTATTTGCCTGAAGAGACTTAGGGAAATCAATGGGAAACCTAAATCAGGATGACTGGACGCGGGTCTGAACCATCGTCCTCCTGAATGTGAGTCCAGTGTGCTAACAGCTGCGCCACCTCACTCGGTCGAGATGATCGACGGATCACAAAACAAACGCCTCGCTGCACAACTGGACGTCTTTGCTGGTAGTCCTAACACACCTGTCCAGCAGCTGGGGTACTCGGAGGTGTGTGCTCATTGGATTGGTCAACGGCTGTCCGAAGACCATGAAGAGCAACGAAGGGCCATCTGTGAGAATTACTTGCGTCTTAGGGGACTGACAGTAGTTTTGTCGAACAGCATCACAGGCGATGAAACACGAGTTCATCGCTTCGAACCAGAAACAAAATGGCAATCCATGGCAGTTCATGGAATTGCGCCACACCACCTCTCCTGCGAAAGAAATTTCAAAGCTGCAACCTCAGCAGGTAAGGTCTTAGCGACGGTCTTCTGGGACTCTGAAGGGATTACTCTGTTTGAGTCCTCCATCTTGGCGCAACAGTCAGTTCTGAAGTGCGTTGTGCTACCCTCAGGAAACTGAAGAAACGACTTCTCAATCTTCGTCGCCACAATAAAGCAAACGAACTTCTCCTTTTCCATGGCAACGCAATGCCTCACGCAAGTCTGTGCACCCGACAGCAGCTCACAAACTTCATCGAATTGTTCTTCCTCATCCACCCCACAGCCCTGATCTCGCACCCTGCGACTTCCATCAGTTTGGACCAGTGAAGCATGCACTCCACACGAGGCAATGTGTGGATGATAGGGAGCTTATTGATGCAGCAGGACTTTGGATCCGACGTCGACCAGGAGAGTGGTACAATGCGGGCATACAGGTCCTCCCATTAAGGTGACGTAAGGCCGTCGCATTGAAGGGAGATTATGTTGAAAAATAGGGTTTCCTAGCCAGAAGAGTGGGGAATAATATGGTGTACTGAATTCCTGAATAAAAGTAAATTGCTTTCCGGTAAAAGTGTTGCGGCACTTAGTGAACCCCGCTCGCGTATAAGATGTATAACAGAATTGTTCCCCAATATTAAGGATCAATATCCTTAACGTCCATTCGGTGCAAAACTCTTGAGCATATTCTGATTTCGAATATAGTAAATTTCCGTGAGATGGAAAAGCTTCTGTTCACAAATCTGCAAGGATTTAGGCAGCATCTCTGGTGCAAAACTCAGCGTACCCTTTCCTCGCTCGATATCATTTGATGTTTGGAAGCAGGAAGGTTCCATGCTTGATATAGTGCAAACTGTTAACGCAGATCTGACCATACAGAATAGTTTCTCTCGTATGTGACTCGAAGGCTTCTTAAATAACAGAACACGGTGCGTTGCCCGGGGTTGTGAGTGTTCATCAGAGATTAGGATATCGTCAGAAGTGCCCCAGGGAAGTGTGACAGAACCGCTCTTGTTCTCTGTATACATAAAGAATATTACGGATATGGTGTACGGAAGTCAGTGACTACTTCCTGATGAGACTGTAATATGTGGGAATGTATAGTCGTTGAGTGACTGTAGGAGGATGTAGGACGACACAGGCAGGATTCTTATCCGATATAATAATTGGTAGCTTGCTCTGAATGTAAAAAAAGTTAAAGCAGATGAGTGGGAAAAACAGTGCTTTAATGTTTGAATACTGTATCAGTGGTGTACATCTTGGGACAGCCACACCGTTTAAATGTCAATTCGTGAAGGTTGCAACGTCGGTGGTAGGGAAGGCAAATGGTCGACTTCGGTATATTTGGAGAATGCATTAGGGAAACAGCGTGCAGAACACAAGTGCGACCCATTCCTGGGTAGTTTTTCGGATTCCCACTAGGTCGGATTAATGAAATATATCAAAGCAATTCCACGGTGTGCCGCTGGATTTATAACCGATAGGGTCGATCAACAGGCGAGTGTTACGGGAAGGGAAATGCTCCGTAAACTGAAACGAAAATCCCTGAATGGAAGATAACGTTCCTTTTGCGAAACATTATTCAGGAAATTTAGAGAATCGGCATTTTTGGATGACTGCAGAACGATTCTACTGCCGCCAAAGTACATTGCGTGAAAGGAGCGCGAAAACAATATAGACTAAGAGAAATTACTGGTCGTACATAAGCATATGGATAGTCGTTTTTACCCCGCTTCATTTGCGAGTGAAACAGGAAAGGGAATTTCTAGTAGTGGTACACTGTAGTAGTAGGGTACTGGGCCTCTGAGCCCACTTTTGATATCAAATTGATTTGCAAATTAATTAAATTGATCAATTAATTACCCTAAACCACGCCCACACCCCACGCCCAGATGATATCGTGTGTTTTTTTCAGCCCCCCTCCTCCTCTTCCACCACCTACCCTATTGATAGGAATTCCGCATTTTGGCGGGAATTTCGAATTTGATGGTAATTTCTTTGTCCCAGGACTGTACTGACGTCCCACCCCACTACATACACTCCAATTTTCGGTAATTAAAAATGGCAGTGCCCTTTATAGGACTCAACCACTACTCCTCCTGGACGAGAAACCCAAATGCACCCCCCCTAACACATTTATACCACCAGAGGAGCTTCCAAATGGTGGGAAATTGAAAATGGCGGTGCCATTTCTGGGAATGAAACACTAGCCCTTCTGTACAGAAAGTCCAAGTGCACCTCTCAAGACGTGCAAACTGCCAAGATGCAGGAGAGGAAGGTTAGGTTAGTGTACTTTATTTAATTTGGTTGGGAAACTGAAGTAAAGATCGGTTCTAATTACGTAATTAATCACACAGATCGGTCCTACTAATACAACTATAAGCATAGCGCTACACAAGGACTGCCTAAAATCGCAATACAGTCGCGATGCCATACAACTGGTGTTATCCTGCTGGGAAAAAATGTCACAGTACCACTCGAAACTAGTGGCAGCCGCACTCAAACTCTACCCTTCACCTACAAGCTGGCGGGAAAAGGGCTGGGTGTAAGTTACTATCATTTTTTTTTAATTTTTGGCTGGAAATATATTCAACTGATGAGATGCTGGTGTTGGACAGAGAGGAGTTGAATAAGTGTATTATCTGCAAGCATACAGTTGAGGACTGTATCTATCGCTGGTTGATGTCGGAGTTCGCTACAGACGACTGCTTGACAATCACCCTGCAGCACAAGTAATCAAAGCCAATACACGGTACCGCAACTGATGGAACAAGTGCATCACTGTTCTAATTACACTTCTAAATCGTTGTGAAAACTAGCACTCGTAATGAATGGGTCATAATGCAACACATGTCCTGGGGATTGGGAAAAAATCATCGTAATAACACAACTACAGCAAAAACCGACACTAGGAGACTGCGGAAGGGCAGCAGTTGTAGCTGTGTCCTCCTCGATGGGCTCCCACAAACTAACCAAATTGGAGGAAGTCTTAACCCTCCCCCTCCACCCCTCATCCCTCCCTCCCTCCCACCCTCTTCGCACCGTAGGAAAGATAGAGGCCTGTTCTATCTGGCCACTGGTGGTCCACAAAGAGATCCTTCTGGTGGCATTGTATACTATCTCCAGTCTGTGGAAATCAGTCACAGATAGACAAAGGACAAGAACAAGACACTTCTTGCAATCTGTTGAACGTATTTCTCGGAAATTTCCACATGGAACAACAATGTTATCATCAAGCATATTTTAAAAAGGAAAACACAATCGCGTCGATAATAAATGTCCCCTCCTCATGAAAATAGACGCAATCCATTTCCTTTTAGTTTTATGATAAATGTCGGTATACTTTTTACGTTCAACTACAGGACAGAAGTCGCATTTCATTATTTTGCGACATCCAACGAAGTGCACCATTGCCTGTTACATTCAGATGTCGAGTTGTATACCCTCTGTAAATGTCCACCCTGCGTAAAGATGAGGAAAAAACTTGCTGAGAAAATCACCGGTCACCATAGAATGTCCTCATTATTTCTAAACTGTCATTGGAGTAAAGAAAAAGCGAGAATTTAAACCCGAAGAAAAAAGCCATCTATTGTAAGCAATTTCTTTCCGCTTGATGGACGAATTGTATGACCTCAGAGAGTCTCTCGCGTTCAAATAAATGTCTGTAATTAAACTGTCATGCACGTGTGTATTACAAACATTTCAGACACGTGAAATGACATTAGAGAATACAGTCTTTCGCACCATTAGCTCAAATGTCGGGAAAAAACCACAACCATTTTTATGTTCGCCAACAACATGCTATAATTCAAGAGGACGTTGCAGTTTTGTACAATATGTCAATTCCAGTTTCACCAATACATTTATAGAACAAATCGTGAAATATTGTCTTGAAATAGAACGCCCTACAAGATTTACCGCATCTCTCTCTCTCTCTCTCTCTCTCTCTCTCTCTCTTCCGTTACATCGAAAAAAATTACCGTCTTCGTGCTTACATTTCACAAATGGTTCAAATGGCTCTGAGCACTATGGGACTTAACATCTGAGGTCATCAGTCCCCTAGAACTTAGAACTACTTAAACCTAACCAACCTAAGGACATCACACACATGCATGCCCGAGGCAGGATTCGAACCTGCGACCGTAGCAGTCGCGCGGTTCCGGACTGCAGCGCCTACGACCGCGTGGCCACAGCGGTCGGTTACATTTGACATTTTTGATCCATAATTCCCCTCTACCGACATGTCTGTAAGCTTTCTATCGCATAGTAGAGTCTTGTGTTCTAATTTAGCAAGCAATTAGATCGTCACAGCCTGATTCACGCAGTCTACTCACATGTCCGAAAAAAACACTATCTATTCTAGGTTCCACAACGAGCTACAACTCAAGAGCTGTCCAATTTATAGTCAGAGGTTATGAAGTATGAAACAGCACAGGACTTGCCGTAACATCTACTTTTTAAACATGCAATCGTCATGATAATAATAAAAAGTCATGATTTCACGAGAATAGATACATCGGATTTCTATTGGTTTTATGAGCAAAATCGGTGAAGTTTTGAGAGAATTATCTGCATCCAAACTTTAACCAGTTGTACCACTCCTTCGAGTAGAACCCCCTACAAGATTTTACCTCATCTCTCTCTTCTGATATATCGAAAAAACAATGTATGGCCCTAATGGAGCACATGGTCACTGCTCAAAGTCGCTTGCACAGATCTGCATAAAGTTTTGTCGACTGTACTAGAGGAAGACCATATCCAGCAGACTATCAATTACAGGAGAGGGTTCCTATATTGGTTCTTCATATCCAGTTTTATACATTGTTTCCTCGGCTGTAACACATAAAGCAGGGTACGACTACAGTTTTGTACACCGCTATATACTTTCTTTTTCTATCATGACTTCTAGGACTACGTCAGGTGCTAAGCCGATATTAACACTTTTCGATCCTTTGGCTCTCACAGAAAGCTGAATATCCCATGGCGTAAACTATTTTGCTCCCACAACACACAGGTCGGTAGAAATGAAGCACAAAGGCGATGTTTCTCATTGACAAAAATGGGGAAGACGTCGCAACATGTGGAAACTGGAACAGTTTGCGGCATTATAGAGCCTTTCCAACAGCTATCCGAAGGTGATGACCTATATAGTTAATCTCACCTTCCACATCGAAGGGGTAGCGGATGTCGCAGTGCTCCGCTTCGACAAGTTTGTTTCCTCATTTTGCAGTCATGTACATGACTACTGTTCCGTTGTTGACCATCGCCGGACGATGCCGTTCACAACATGCTCGAGGTAGTAGAAATAAAAAGAGGTGTGGTTATCTTATTGGTGAAAAAACTAAAATAAAAACATGTGGAGGGCATCGCAGCATATGGAAACTGGACGAGTCTGCAGCATTGAGGAATGCTTCAAAACAACAGTCTGAAGGTGATGACCATTACATTTAATCCTATGCACCACAATGGCAAGTATCAGATATCCCTCCATCTCAACCAAGTGGTGTCAGTCATTATGCAGTAATCAGCAGCATATCAGTGGACGGATGGGATGGGAAAGACACTGTTGATGCCGGCCGGAGTAGACGTGCGGTTCTAGGCGCTACAGTTTGGAACCGCGAGACCGCTACGGTCGCAGGTTCGAATCCTGCCTCGGGCATGGATGTGTGTGATGTCCTTAGGTTAGTTAGGTTTAAGTAGTTCTAAGTTCTAGGGGACTGATGACCTCAGAAGTTGAGTCCCATAGTGCTCAGAGCCATTTGAACCATTTTTGAACATTGTTGATATTGGACGATGTACTGTAGCACGCACCGCATTTGACAGCGCAATTCATTTTTGCAATTTTACCAGTTTCTCCGCAATTTCAACGCCAGCCAATGACACTGCAGAATGCTTCCCAATTTCAGCATTATCGCTAAATCACCTCTCCATTCGTTTGCCGCTACAATATACTAGCCTCCTATACCGATGCAATCAGGTTCTCTACATATTTCCAGCGCATCGATCATAGTGCAGAATTTACGATTATGATAGGCCATCTTTTCCTGTGTGGATGGGCACAACAGACCATTCCCGAATTCATAGAATAAAGCCTGAGATTGGCAGTTTTCTCCCACATTGTCCTTGACCAATCCTCCCTGCAGTATCGGTGTTGACGGATACAGCTACGTCTCACTGGGAAGTAGAGTGAGGAATAACCAACATGAATATTTGTGATATATGATACATAGAGGTACCACCCACAACCTGCTGCACAAAATACACACGAAGAAGGAGCAACTTTTTAAGAGGAAGTAAGCACCAAGATCAGTAGGCAAATGATATGTAATGAATGTAGTAATTTCGTCTTAACACCACATCTCTCAAATACACCCCCCGCCTTCCCTCCCCCCCCCCCCCCCCCACACACACACACATTATTAAAGGTGATAGATGCGAATCGGTCCACTCTCGCACAGAATAGTTTAGGGAAATGCTTATGTCCGATAAATGCAAAATGCATTGATTCTTCTCCTTAATACTTAAGGAATAACGTTGTTTGTGAGAAACAGCCGTAATTTGGTAATATATATAGGGCCTCTGCGTAATACTTACGTCGCTTTTGTTGAAGCATATGTTACGAAAACCCACGTAGTTTACAGGGGAAGCGGGAGGGTTAAAACTGAATGCAGCCAGAGTATAGTTTTTAAGCTTTTCTTGGTCTTGAGTGTCCGGGAACCTCCAATCCACCTCAATTCCCCGCATTTAGTGGTACGTTTTCTCTAATTTTATGTATTCTCAATCAATTTACGTAATTTTGCAACATTTTTTTGCGGTTTTACACATTTCATCGTATTTTCCTTAATTTTACGAATTTCCCCCCATTTCCCCCAATTAATTGTACCAGGTTTTCCTCTATTTTTATCAATTATATGTCATTTTTCAAATTTTTTGGGTATTTTGCCTTATGTACATGGTCATATTGCTGGCGTACACACGCATAGTTCGATTTTATACGTGGATACTTGCGTGTCCTGTACACCAGCCTACTAAAAAATCCTAAGAATTTCCCTCTTCCCGATGATCTACATGCACGCATTTTGGATAGGGAGATCATGAAAAGTTTAGTAACACTCGTCTCGTACCAAGATGAGACTCAACGAGTGGTGCAGATTGGAAACTCGTATTCTGGAAACAAATCCGTGTACTATGCGGCACATCATAGAGCTTGTGTGCAGACTCGTGTAGTAATGCACCTGATTCAAACTCAAAGCCTGGCATAGTTCTACAACTTCATCTGACTTCCTCTCTACCGTGTAGATATCTGCAACAGGTAATTGACATGTGTACAAAGACATGACTTCCTCTCGGCTTCTGAACGTCTAATCTTGACTCTCGCCACACGATCATCCAGTCGATTTGCTACGGATACTATCGTCACTTACCGGAAATACAACGTACAGGCCGCTCCTAATCTGCGTTCTGCTTTGTTCTCCAAGAAACTCACTTCCGTGGTGACCATTCTCCCAAGTTTCGTGGTTATGCCTTGCCGACCCCGGCATAGCATCTGTTGCGGTCTGCACTTTGGTTTGCTCCGATTTCGTTAGTGACTGAATCCCCATTCGTACCATCCTGGAAGCAATAGTGGTTAGAGCGCTAACGACTCCGGTAATCACCGGTTGCAATGTCTACCTCCTTCCAGGTAGCCCCCTTCCGTATGTTGAACTCTCTACCTTAATACAGCAAATCCCGCCCTCGCTTCTCCTCCTCTGGGAATTTAATACCCACCACGCACTGTGGGGCAGTGCCACTTCAATGGGCAGGGGTCTCCTAATTGACCAACTTATTAGAGACTTCGATTTGTGTCTCCCCAATGAGGGTTCCCCTACCCACTTCAGTGCCGCTCATGGCACCTTTACTGCTCTCGATCTCACTATCTCCTCCTCTGCTCTCGTGCCTTCCCTACGTTGCTCAACCCACGATGATCTTTGTAGCAGTGCCCACTTTCCAGTGATCCTATCACTCCCCTGATGCCCCCAGGCGTCCAGACCCCACGTTGGGCTTTCTGCACGGAAAATTGGCCTTTATATACGCCTGCCGTGCACATTGACACCTCCCTCTCGAATTCCATTGACGCAAGAACGGAGGCCTACAGGTTGCTTTGAGTCCACTAACGCATGCCCACACTCTATTTGTATTGCAGTTACGCGTTAAAATCTAGCTTCTTCATTGTGGGAGAGCGACAGTTTGATTTCTGCAGGGGTCACGGCCTTGTGCGGTGTATGCAGTAATTTGTTCACACGTTCAAATAGCACTTTCGATTGCGAGGGCTGATTGTGGAACGGAGGGAGCCCTGCGACAATAGTTATAAAATGGATATTATACCGCACTTCACTTTACGTGAGCAACAGACAGTGGTAATGTAGCAGTCGATTACGCACGTACACTGCTGCGACAAACCATGGAATAGTGTATAGAGACGGCGGTAGTATCACATACACAAGGAATAAAAGGGCAGAGCATTGGTGGACCTGTTTTTTGTATTCAGGTGATTCACGTTAAAGGATTTCTGACGTGATTATGGCCCCTCGACCGGAATTAACTTTCCTTGAACTCGGAATGGCCGTTGGAGCTAGACCCTTGGGACATTAGATTTCGGGAATTGTTAGGAAATTCAGTATTCTGAGATCCACAGCGGCAATAGTGTGCCGAGAATATCACATTTCGGGCATTTCTTCTTACCACAGTCGAAGTAGTGGCGAGGGCCTTTACTTAACGACGGAAAGCACCGGTACTTGCGTTGAAATGTCAGTGATAACACAAAAGCAACACTGCTAGAAAGAACCGCTGAAATCAATGTGGGACGAAAGACAGACGTATCCGTTTGGAAAGTGCGGCGTAATTTGGCGTTAACAAGCTATGGCAGCAGACGACCGACGAGAGTGTCTTTGCTAAAAGCACGACATCACCTACAGCGCCCTTCCTGGGCTCACGACCATATCGGTTGGATCCTAGACGACTCGAACACCAACGCTTGGTTACATGAGACCCGTTTTTAGTTGGTAAAAGCTGATGTTAGGGTTTATGTGTGGCGCAGACCCCACGAATCCATGGACCCAAGTTGTCAACAAGGCGCTGAACAAGCTGGTGGTGGGCGCATAATGCTGTGGGCTGTGTCTGCGCGGAATAGACTGGGTTCACTGGTACAACTGAACCGATCACTGACTGGAAATGATCATGTTCAGCTACTTGCAGACCATTTGCAGCCATTCATTGACTTCATTCCTATGAATGACAAGCGCCCTGCCACCGGACCATAATTGTTCGCGATTGGTTTGTAGAACATTCTGGAGAATTCGAGTGAATGGTTTAGCCACCCAGATCGCCTGGCATGAATCTCATCCAACATTTATGTGACATAATAGAGACGTCAGATCGTGAACAAAATCCTGCATCAGCAACACTTTCGCAATTACGACACCTAAAGAGGCAGGCATTGCTCAGTATTACTGTGGGAGATTTCAAACGACTTGTTGAGTCCATGCCACGACGAGTTCCTGCGCTATGCGGGAAAAAAGAGGTCGGATACGACATTAGGAGGTATCCTATAACTTTCGTCACCTGAGTGTAAGCCCACTAACATACTGTGCTGTCACGACGATGACTCCGTCCTAGAATTGTAAATTTGGGTCTTCTAGGGAGTCCCTAGAAGACCCAAATTTACAATTCTAGGACGGAGTTGAAAATGTATATCACTTAGACTGATCACAAGAACGCTCTGAGTAAGTACCTATGTTTGGTATCAGATGTGATGACGATTCGTGTCTTGCAGGAAGAAAGTGGCATCGACATGCAGGCGATGACTCATCGCTGGCACTGGGCCCTCGAAAGTTTAACAACGAAGTTTTCACCTCACAGGTATTGTTAGTTAGGTATTGCTCACGAGTGTAGCCTCATGGATTTTTCTGTGAACTGGCGGCTGTAATAAGACTCTTGTCGCCCACAAGGCCAATCTAAGGCATTAGCAACAAATTCCGGCTCTCGCATAAACCAGAATCCCCATTACAATCCTTGATACTTACGGGGTGGATTTCAATTCGCAATGTTACTGGCTGACATTTAAGACAAAATGACAATTACCACATATCTGACTGGGCGTTAAGCTAACCGATTCGTCACTCGGCATAGGGCTAGGCCAGACTAGGAATTTTGTCCGTGGAGAGAAGGTACAGGTAATGGAAAGGCATTTACATCCCAATAAGGCTGTAATAAGGCATTTACATCCCAACCATAGCTTTACAGTCAGTCTAAGTATTGTATACCATGTGAGACTGCCGCATCGGCTCTGGATTAAAGATAACTGTTAGATCGGGGTGTTCATGGTTTCTTTACGGGCCGATCTGAGACCCGATAGTTTAACAATTGGTAATCTAACAAAGCGTAGAACCATAAATCAGAATCAACCTCAACAACCCTTAAAATTATTACAGGGACAGGTGCATGGATAGGCAACTGAAAACGTAGTCTTAAAAAAAGTACATAAACTTACGAGGGTTATTTAGAAAACAGAGAACGTTTTGGCATTAAAAAAAACTAAGTACAAGGAATACATTTTATTATATAAATCTGAAAGAGCGACTGACTAACTAGTTTTTTACATAGTCACTAAACACATTGAGGCGCCTATCATAGTGGTGGACAAGCTTTGAAAGACCTTCGTCGTAAAATTCTACCGCCTGAGACTTCATACAGTGAGTCACGCCCGCCTGGAGTTCCGTGTCATCATCAAAGTGCTGCAAGCTAGTTCTTCATCTTGGGAAACAAGTGCAAGTCGCTTGATGCAAGATTGGGGCTGTGGGGCGGATGAGGGAAAACTTCCCATTTGAATGAATTAAGGAGCTCTTTAGTGCGGTTTGCCGTGTGAGGTCGGGTACTGTCGTGCAAAAACAAAATTTTGGACGTCAGCTTTCCTCGGTGTTTGTTTTGAACTGCTGTTCTAAGGCTGTGCAAAGTTTGACAGTACCGGGCAGGATTCATGGTTGCTCCACGTTCGAGAAAATCAATAAGAAGCACACTTTACCTATCCCAAAACACTGTCGCCATCAACTTCCTCGCTGACAAAGTTTGCAAACATTTTCATGATTTTTGGGGGGACCTTGTGTGCCCTCACTCCATATACTGTAATTTTGTCTCGCAATTGACGTGTTTCACCCAAGTCTCGTCACCGGTTACGATTCGATCCATTAACGAATCACCTTGTTTGTGGTAGGCCTCCAGAAATGTCAACGTTGCCCCCATTCGCAGTTCTTTATGGCGTTCTGTAAGCATTTTTGGCACCCATCGTGCACAAAATTTATGGTAGCCCAGCTTTTGAGTGACAATTTCAAACAAAAAAGTTCGAGAAACTTGTGTAAAAGAAAGTTAAAGCTCCGTTATTGTGAAGCGACTGTTTTCACGAACCGTTTCACCAACTTTAGCGATAAGATCGTCAGTCACAGTGCTCGGGCGTCCACTCTCCTCTTCATCATGAACGTTCGTTCGGCCATTTTTAAACCGAATGCCCCATTTCCGGACGGAACATTCACTCGTTACGTTGTTTCCGTAAACTTCGCACAGTTCACGATAAATTTCTATAGGTTTTAGGATTTTTGTCAACAAAAACCATATCACAGACTACACTTCACAACTGGCGGGCTTTTCGATTGCAGCGCACATTTAAAATTCGAATATCGAAATAAAAAATGGAAATGTCGTGTGGCTAGGGCCTCCCGTCGTGTAGACCGTTCGCCTGGTGCAGGTCTTTCGATTTGACGCCACTTCGGCGACCTGCGCGTCGATGGGGATGAAATGATGAGAGATGGCTATTGTGATAGAATGTTGGCAACTAACAGCCTTTTGCAGTTTGGAAAGAATTTAATTTCTCTGATTTTTGAGGAATATTGTTCCAAAGTCGTTTTCCCGGTACAGAAAATGATTTACAGAACGTGGCAGTTTTATGCACTTGTATGGAAAGGATTTTTGCTTTGTTCAGAACGAGTATTTCTGAGGTGCTGTTCAGATAGTAGCGTAAGAACTGAAGATAAATAAGAGGAAGTAGAATGACTGAGAAGATGATTACAGCTGTTCGGGAGGTGTGCAAGTGTTTAATAACGAGGCACCAACCTGAATGAAACGCTGGAAGCGAGATGTATTTGGTCATTACGAAGATTCAGTGGATGTCTTTCCTAATTCCGAAACAGCTATTTTGTCGGAAATCTGGGGATGTTCAATAGTTACCTACGCGATCATCTCGAGAAAGATGCTCTTCAATGTCAGTGAGCGGTACCACGTCATAATTGTTTATTATTTGTCTCTTAAGATGGAAAGACTGGGAAGTTTATTGCAGTAGGTTACTGCCGTGGAGGGAGTGGGGATATATTGTTATCTATTGCTACTTACAACTCCACACAGTCATGACTTCGATCAAAAGAATGCAAGACAGACAAGAAATTGACAAACTGCAGCCAGCAGCACGCTTACCCCATTTGAAGAATGTTACTGACCAGACTGGTAAACAGGATGTGCTTGACTCCACCAAGGACAAGATAGATGCTTTACACACTGCAGGTGTGTACAAGATGGAATGTCAATGTGAAATAAACATACTCTGAGGTGACAAATGTCATGGGATGTCTCCTAATATCGTATCGAGCCATCTTTTGCCCGGCGCTGTGCAAACAACACAGCTTGGTATGGCCCAAACAAGTCAGTGGAAGTCCTCTGCAGAAATATTGAACCATGCTGCCCCTATAGCCGCCCATAATTGCGAAAGTGTTCCCGACGCAGGATTCTGTGCACGAACTGACCTCTTAGATTATGTCCCATAAATGTTCGATTGTATTCAGGTCCGGCGATCGGTGTGGCCAAATCATTCTCCCGAATTGTCCAGAAAATTCTTTAAACCAGTCGCGAACAACTGTGGCCGGTGAAATGGCGCATTGTCATCAATAAAAATTCCATCGTTGCTTGAGAACATGAAGTCCATGAATGGCTGCAAATGGTCTCCAAGTAGCAGTTGAACCAGAGGACCCACTCCATTCCATGTAAACATAGCTCACTTCAGTGTGGACCCACCACCAGCTTACAGAATGTCTTGCTGACAACTTGGGTCCATGGCTTCATGGGATCTGCGCCACAGTCCAACAGTATCGTCAGCTATTATCAACCGGAATCGGGACTCATGTGACCATGGCGTGGCTTTCCAGTCTTCTAGGGTCTAACAGACATCGTGACGAGAACAGGAGAGGCGCTGCAGGCGATGTAGTACTGTTAGCAAGGCACTCTCACCAAAAAAAGGAAATGAGCGTATGACATCGCCGGCCAGGAGATTCCATCTGGGGAAGTTCGGCCGCCAAGTGCAAGTCTTATTTCAGTCGACGCCACATCGGGTGACTTGCGCGCCAGTGATGAGGATGAAATGATGAGGAGGCCAACACAACACCCAGTCCCCGAGCGGAGACAATCTCCAAGCTGACCGGGAATGGAATCCGGGCCCGCTTGCATGGGAGGCGAGCACGTCACCACTCAGCTAAGCAGGCGGACACTCTCGTCGGTAGTCTGCTTCCATAGCCCATTAACGCCAAATTTCACAGCACTTTCCTAAAGGATACGTCCTACATTGACTGCTGTAGTTATTTCACGCTGTGTTACTTGTCTGTTAGCACTCCGCAAATGCCACTTCTCTCGATCGTTAAGTGAATCGCGCCTTTTTATCCTATGGCGAATTGCTCTTCAAACCTTGAGCCCCCAATATAAAACATTTAATGGCATCACACTGACCCATTTCTGCAAAAAAGAAAAAAAATTCAGCGTCTGGCCTGGGAAGCCAAGACCCGGCTGCGCAATAAGCTAAGACAGCCACACCAGGCGAACTTTGAGCCGAGGGTGGAAGTTTCTGAGCCCCTCTCGGCTCCTTCCGCCTCGTACTGCCCTGTGCAGCTGACGCACGGAGACAAAATTACGATGGAAGCACTCTGCAGACTTCTGCATTTACTCAGTCGTAGTAGGACAACTTTCCATCATGTAACAGATTAGTTATTCTATAACTATCCAGTGATGACTTAGGTTGCAAATAGTTTCCAAAAGTTTGTTGACAATTTCACTTGGTTTTCCTGCAAACAGTGAAATGAGAAAAACCGTCGATAAAACTACCTGTGGTACCATAGACGTCGTGAACCAAGTGTCTACAACCTGCACTCGTACATCCATTATGTATATTCCCGTGCATTGAAACCATCTTAATTGAAAGTCTCTATCCCGGTGTCGGCGGATAAATACGATATTGCGGTGCCTGTGTTATTCAGAAATATGATGCAATGTTCCTTCGAACATGCAACTATGTGCGACAGAACTTTGTATTGTATTTCTGAAGGACACAGGAGCTGCAAAATCGTATCGTCTTTATGGTATGTCCTTCAGTACAGGGGCCAAGCAAAGTGATGTAAGCCATAGTGAATAAAGAAGGAAGATTGCTCCATGGTATTCTTGCAGGATGTGGGTAATATAATGTGACAGCACTGTATTGCGTAGAGAATACACAAGGCTGAACGGGTTGAATGTTAATCTTGTACGACGCAAAACAACTCAGAAGATCCCTCGGAAGTACATTAAAAAACACTCTGTTCACACTTTGGAAATGGAAGTGAGCATAGTGTATGTAGTGGGAGGTGGCTGTTAGGCGTGCGAAGTTTTTACGCCAAGATATTTGGTTCAGTGGAAAAAAATATGAAGTATACGTGTCCCACAAACTAGGGCGAGGGTCCCACAACGAGTAGAGCCCCGGAGTGGTGGATATACACTGAGGAGACAAAAGTCATGGGATATCTCCTAATACTGTGCCGGACCTCCTTTCTCCCGGAGTTGTGCAGCAAGTCGACGTGGCATGGATACAGCAAGTCGTTAGAGGTCCACTGAAGAAATAAAGAGCCACGCTGCCTCTATAGCCGTCCATAATTGTGAAAGTGTTGGCGGTGCAGGATTTTGTGCATGACTGACTTCACCATTATATACGGCTAATGGTGGATGGGATTCCATGTCGGGCGATCTGGGTGGCGAAATCATTATCTCGAATTGTCCAGAATGTTCTTCAAACCAATCGCGAATAACAGCTCCTGGTGGTGCATTGTCGTCCATAAAATTTCCATCATTCTTTGTAAACATGAAGCCCATGAATGACTGCAAACGGTGTCAGCTGGTTCACTTGGATCAGAGGACCTAATCCATTCCATGTAAGCACAGCCCACACCGTTATGGAGCCACCACCAGCTTGCACATTGCCTTGACAACTTGGGCCCCATGGCTTCGTGGGGTCTGTGCCAGACTCGAACGCCACCATCATCGTTTACCAACAGAAATCAGGACTCATCTGCCCAGGGCACGGTTTTTCAGTTGTCTACTGCACAATCGATATGGTCACTGACCCGGAAGACGCTCTGCAGGCATGCCGTACTGATAGCAAAGGCACTCATGTCGGTCGTCTGCTAGCATGGTCCATTAACGCCAAATTTCTCCACACTGTCCTAACGGATATTTTCGTCGCACGTCCCACATTGATTTCTGCGGTTATTTCACTCAGAGTTGCACTGATAACTCTATGCATTGGCGGTGTTCTGTGTCGTTAAGCATAGACCGCCAGCCACAGCGTTGTCTGTGGTGAGGAGGGATGTCTGAAATATGGTATTCTCGGCCACTCTTGGCTCTGTGAATCTCGGAGTACTGAATTCCCGAATTATTTACGAATTGGAAATCACACGTTCACGGTCTGTTAATTAAAGTCGTGCGGCCGTAATCACGTTGTATATCTTCTCATATGAATCACCTGAGTATAAGTGAAAGCGTACGCGATGCTACCGCTGTCTGTATTTGTGTATATCACTATTCCATGACCTCAGTGTACATTAAGTCTTAACACCTCGTCGAGTTTAATTAAACATTCCTGCCGACATAATACGTGGCTGTTTGGGCCAACAGTAGGGCATCAGTAATGCGGGTTTAGGAGGTCAACTAAGATAACTAGCAGCTCAGATGTGACGTGAGTCGTGCTCGGATAGCCTAATAGTAAGGCGACCACTCCCGATAAGTGAGAAATCCAGGTTCGAGTCCCAGTCCGACACAAATTTTCATTGTCGTCATACCGTTATACAACTGATGGTTGTCCGTATTCACAACCGCGAATACATTTCATGCATTTCATAACGGCTGTAGTCGCCGCAGTGCCCATGTCTTCGGAAATACATGAATCTACGAAGGAACGGCATTATCGCATTTATCAGACGAAACCGGGCAAATGAGTTTCAAATAAAATGCCTCATCTGTAAGGGAATATGCATAATGTATGTACGAGTGCTGCATGCAGACACATGGTTGACGACATATGGAAGTCTGCATCTGTCCTTGAGTCGTGCTGGGGTAGCGTAATAGTAAGGCGACTTATCGCGATAAGTGGGAAATCCGGGTTTGAGTCCCGGTCCGGCACAAGTTTTCACTGTCGCCGTTCCATTACTTACTTGATAGTCGTCCATATTCGCAACTGTGAATACATTTCATGTATATCGTAAAGAAGTCCACAGTAAGAAGCTGCGGAACTAGTTCACAGGATTTTATATTACCTGTTTTGGGAATGGGCAGTCAGAGAGGTAATATCACACCCACAAAAGATAGACACTAGTTCCAACGTGTTTTGGTTTGCTCAGTTCCTTATGCTGCCAAAGAGGAATGATAGCAGCCATCCAGTCTGCCGATCTGCGTCCTGAATTAATATTGGTGGGCGCCTGCCATCGGTAGCTATTTGCTTTGTTCACCCTGTTTAATTCTTACTCTTCTGCTGAGCGGCCCTCGCTATTCTTTGTTTATTCTTTTGCTGACGGAGAGTAGTCTCTGGCTACACTCTCCCAGCAGTACCGGTTTACTATCTCGTCTTCCCCAGCCAAGAACATTGAGACATAGAGTCTCCCTTCCTACCGCATCGATTAGCTTCTCTCTTCCAAAATCGGTCGTGAGGGATAAACTTTTCCGAATACTCCCATCCGGTATACAGAAAATGCTATTGACCATGTGGCCAACTTTGTATCCAAGCCCAAGCTGACCTCAAAGTAAAGCTCCTCCGTGTTTCCGTTCAGTGTCACTCAAGAACATCTTTGCCAAGATGATCACGTAGGTAACAACTGAACACCTGCAGATGTCCGATCAGATAGCTATTTCGGAGGTAGGAGTAACCTCCACTGAATCTTCATAACGACTAAAGTGATCTCGCTTCCAACTCGCATTCATGTTGCTCCCTTATTATTAAACACTTACAGACCTCCGTAAAAGCTAGAATCATCTTCGTAATCATTGCACTCCCTCTTACTTATCTCCAACGCTTACACAACTGTCTGAGCAGCATACCAGAAATAAACGTTTTACAAAGTAAAATCCTCTTAGTACTATCTCATAACACTGTCACGTTCTGTAAATCATTTTGTGTATCACGAACCTTGGAACAATCTTCCTAAAAATCGGAGAAATTAAATTGCTTCGAAACTTCAAAAGGCAGTTGATTGCCAACATCCTATCACAATAGCCATCTCTCCTATATAATAATGTGCAGCTCACTCTCGTCAGCCCCCTCCCCCACAACTATTCCCTCATGCATGTTGTCAGAGTAATTAAATTCCGTTCTTTCCTAACATCCACTTAGTCTGTCATTTCAAACTTCTCCTGTTTCTTCCACTTCTGTAACACCAAATATTTATGTGCTTTCTTTATAATTATTATTAGTGTCAACTGTTATTACCATTATTATTATTATTGTCAATTATTATAATCATTATTAGTGTCAGTTATTATTATTACCATTATACTCCTTAGAAAGTCTTCGTAATATCTTTGGTATTTGTTGTTCCTGGTGAAGCAGGCCGCTGTGGCCGAGCGGTACTAGGCTCTTCAGTCCGGAAAGGCGCTGCTGCTGCGGTCGCAGGTTCAAATCCTGCCTCAGGCATGAATGTGTGTGATGTCCTTAGGTTAGTTAGGTTTAAGTAGTTCTAAGTCTAGGGGTCTGATTACCTCAGATGTTAAGTCCCATAGTGCTTAGAGCCATTTGAACCATTTGTTCCTGGACAGGCGTAAGAGAGGGCCTTAAGGCCCTAATCTGGACAGGCTAAATAAGTAATAAATAAATTAATAAAATATACGGGCTCTTGTTTCGCTTCATACGCTTAAGTCGTCATTATAAGTTTATGTACTTGTTTTTAAGATTACGTTTCCAGCTGCCAATCTATGCACTTGTCCCTGTAAAAATATTAAGGACTGTTATTGTTGCTTGTCATTTACGATGCGTAAGCTTTGATAGTTTACCAACTGTCCAACTATCGGGTCTCAGGCCCGGCCCGTAGAGAAACCATCAATACCTCGCTCTAAAAGGTATCCTGTGCACACCTATCTTCAGTCCAGACCCGATGCGGCAATCTCACATATTGCACAATACGTAAACCGATTGGGAAGCTATGGTTTGGATGGAAATCCCTTATCCCCACCTTATTCAATCATGACATTTCCATTACGTGTACCTTCTCTCCACGGACAAAATTCCTAGTCTGGCCTAGTCTTAAGCCCAGCGACGAACAGGTTAGGTTAACGCCCACTCAAATATATGGTAATTGTTATTTTGTAACTTATTGTCTTCCAAGCCAGCCAGTAACATTGCGAACTGAACTCCACCCCGTAAGCATCAAGGATGATAATGGTGAGTCTGGTTCCATGCGAGATACTGAATGTATTGCCGGTGTCTTAGTTTGGCTTTCTGGGGGATAAGTGCGTTCTTACAGCCCTCAGTCCACAGAAATACCCACGACGCAACACTCGTGAGCAATACCTGACTAACAAGTCCTGTGAGTTGAAACTTCGTTGTTAAACTTTTGAGGGCCCAGTACCAGTGACGGGTCATCGCCTGCATCTCGATGCCACTTTCATTCTGCAAGATACGATTTGTCCACACCTCTAATACCAGAGAGAAGGAATTACTTAGAGCGTTCTCGTGATTAGACAAAATGATCTGCATTTTTAACTCCATCTTGGAATTGTAAATTTGGATCCTCTATTCAGCTGACTCTACCGTTAACGTCGTGACTGCGGGTGCTGTTACGTCCTGAGTCGACTGATACATTACCGCTATCTGTTGCGTGAATCTCTGCATTCTACACAGTGCGTCACACGAGGTCTGGTAACATATAAACTTTTCTAACGATCGTCGCTGGGCTGCCGCTGTTCCACATCCACCCCCTCGATCGAATGTGCTCTTTGTACGTATGAACAGCCTTCTGCATACACCGTACCAGGCAATGACTCTCGCTGAAATCCAACTGTTACTTTTCCACTGTGAAGAAGCAAGATTGCAACGCGTAACTGAAAAGGTGACAGAGTGTGGGCACACTTTAGTTAACCCGAAAAATCCTGAAGGCCTCCGTTCTTTTCGAGATGTAATCGAAGTGATTTATAATAGCTGTGAACAGTTAGTCTCGGATTATAGTGCAGCGGCGCAACGGAGCCGAGCTGAGCTGCGCGTGGGGCCCAGCTGCAGTGCTGCTAGGCGTCCCGCTGCAGTCGGGCTAGAGAGCGGCATGGCAGCAGGCTTACAATGATATCTACCGGGTGGTTATAATTAAACTTTCCCTATTTAACACGTTATAACACGGAAACTAATTACCATACAAGGACCAAACTTGGTAGCATTAATGTAAAGACGTGGGAAAGAGAAATAATGCACAATCAATTCAATTGAAACACTTTTAATGTGCTGCTACAGTACATCATACCATTACATATCGGTACCATTACTGCTACAAAAGGTGCTCAATATGGCCCCCATCAGTGGCCAGAAGAGTCTGAAAGTGAAGGATTGTATTCTGCACAGCAGAACGAAGCGCGTCCGTGGGTAATCTGGCAACATCTCTAGACATGCTGCACTTCAGACCAGCACATGTGTGAATGTTCCCGCGGTAAACTCTGTCCTTCAGGTAGCACCACAACCAGAAATCACAGGGAGTGAGATCAGGTGACCATACCGGCCAAGCATTTGGAAACGCTCGGTTGATAATTCGATGGTTTCCAACAGTGTTTTGGAGAAGCAAGTGAGCCTCACGAGCGATATGCGGTGGGGCCCAATCTTGCATGAAAACTTGTAATTTTTCCTCCTTCTTTTTTTTTTCTACGTAATTCTGTAGCTCTCCATTCGTTCGAGCAATCAATCATTCATGATAGGAAACACAGTCATAGCTCAGTCGCTCACAATGACTCTGAAATCAGGCGATGATTCTTCTTCTCTGCAGGCTCGTGTCTTGCGGCAGTCTGCTAATCTGTACAAATAAAATGCCTCGTAATTTTGGGAGCGTTGTATAATCAGTCGGGAAACCTCATATCAAGCGGATATTTGGCTTTGATGAAGTTTAACCTTCCGAAGAAGTAATGGAGCTCTTGGATTATTAAATGCAGGTTCGTATCCATTTTTTCGGAAGTTCCCTTCTGATTAACAACTACGCAATACATCGATAAATATCATTAATTCTCAAATTTCCACTACACACCTTTTATTTGAAGGAGCAATATATATATATTTTCCTTTTGAATCGTACAATTCGTATCAGTTATCTTCTGTGATAAATCTCAATAATCAGATTACAGTTCATCCAAACCAAGCTCAGGCTAATCGGCACGAAGACAATCTCGGAAACTCCCTTTCTTTTTTTCTAACAACCACCAGAGACAGTACTACAAAGAATACTTATGTGCTCATGGCATAGCAATTGTATGAGCTACTTTTCGCATGGATTCCGCGAGTATGAAGATAGAAAATTAGTAAACGGCATTCAAGGGTAGAATTGTATCTGAATAATTCATCGAATATAAAGAGATATTACAAACTGTCGAGTTCAATGCATCACTTGGGAAAGGTGACTCGTTTCGAGATATGGGAGAGCTAGAAATATGATTGAGTAGTGGTTGTAATCATTAAAGGAACTGTCAATAGGGTCCAATGCAGGTATGTGCTTGAATGGAAAGACCTGTTCCCTAATCCCAGACATCATTTCTAGCGGATACCGTAACACTAGAGATCTGAGAAGCTAGTGTACATTTTCTTACAACCTCAACTCAGCACATCGTCTACTGCTACTGTTTGTGATCCTTCTCAATCAGTCATCGCCTATAACTCGGTGAATATATCGCGGAACCTCTGATATGGTATCGAGACAGAATGCACTACAAATACTATAGAATTATCTAGCTGGGGCGGTGTGAGGGAGCCGCACATACCGCTTACATACAACGTTCCTTAGCCCAATCACTTACAAAATGCGGTAATTTTATCACGAGGTTGCATCGTGGGCTACGTGTTGGTCTGATAATACACGTTCCTATGATCACCGTCACAGTATTTGTCCGGAAAAAAACTACCTCATTCAGAGGTAATGTTGTACCTCGATTTGTAAAGTGGGTATAGCTTTTAACATGGATACTTGTGTGCACCTATAGAGCCAAGACCGCTTGTGACAGTAACACACAGTAGTTGTTGCGATCTGGTTTTTTTTAACATCTGGCTGATTACATCTCTCTTTCTAAGAGACAGTGGTAGTACTCGCAAGAAATACCTAAGAGACATACCCACCCATCGTTGATTTTCGATCAGTATTATTTTGCATCACGTGGAATCATTTATTGGTCAAGTATTATACTTAGTTGTAGTGGGAGGTGTGTGATATGTTCACATTTGAACATCAGGCTTATAATGTAAGTTTTTGTGTTTTGACATGTGTAAACTGGCCGAGCAGTTCTAGGCGCTACAGTCTGGAGCCGCGCGACCGCTACGGTTACAGGTTCGAATCCTGCCTCGGGCATGGATGTGTGTGATGTCCTTAGGTTAGTTAGGTTTAAGTAGTTCAAAGTTCTAGGGGACTGATGACCTCAGACGTTAAGTTCCACAGTGCTCAGAGCCATTTGAACCATCTGACATGTGTAAAGGAAATGACTATGTCCACTCATAAGGAAGGTACAGATATTGCCTTTTCCAAAGCCACAGCCTGCAGCAGGGTGTATTTCCGATACTTCGTTCATTGTCGATTGCCGTTCAATTGAGACCGTGATCGTAACATTCCATTATAAGTACAATGATAAAACATACATGTGACCGATTTCTTAGGATGATTGATTGTACCTGTGCGTGCTGGGCCTGCAGCGCCGGTGACCTGTGCGGGAATAATTCACATCTCCCATTAACGGCAGCAGCCGTCCGAATGCATAGGCCTGTTGGAGTCTAGGAATGTATCTGAGTTAACTTTGCCGTCCTCTAGACGACCGAATAGCGAACTAATACTTAGTATGTGTTGGGCGGCTTTCGTGATCAAGTGAAAATTTGAGAAGATTGTGTATGGAGGTGCGTTTGCGTTGGACCGTTATTCCCTCCCATGTTCAGTTGACTGCTTCTGCACATTTCGCGCCTTTATTTAATTGAGGGAAGATCGACTGTGGGGTGTGCATCTAGCATGTGGAAGACACGTTTCCATTTCTATAGACATGAGAAACACCTTAGCTGACCTTGTAAATTATAGGGATGATTTCGAATCTGATACATCACTGAGATCGGTATTTGCGGGTGGAAATATCATTTTTCGTCTGTTTGTTTCTAGTTACTCAGCAGTGTAGAGCACGCTCCACGTAGCTAAAGTCTCGGGTTTCTATAGAAATAACTCCCAGTCTATATCTTCGGAATTGTATTGTGTGAGCGATTGACAGGATGCTGCCTAGTGCTTAATATCGAGAAGTACCGCAAAAATGGTATAATATTATTGCAAACCATGCGAAAATACGTGTTCTTGTAATCCCCGAGTCTGGAGATGTGTGTAGAAAAGCGAGCAAACAAGGAAGCAGGTTCGGAGCAGAAACACTAATGTGTTTGTGCCGAGGGGAAAGGAGCCTGAGTTTGTAGGACAGTTCTGAGAGCGACTTCACTCCGCTGAGGGTGCTTTGGTCGCGTGTTGGGGGGTGGATGACTTGTGAACGTCAGCTGTGGGAAAATACGTAGTGCTGTGAGGAGTATATACGCTACTGTCCATCTTCGCAATATATGTACGAATGATGTAAAAGGGATGATTTTGTTTGGTGCAGGATACGAATTGTATGTTTACTACATCGACACTGTACACGGTGATATATTGATAGGTTGGAGATCGGTTTTGCACATTAATATTCAGGCTCCTGTTCTCGGTGGGTGAGCAATGTAAATGAGTAAGAGTCTTCCTGTATTTGACGATATGTATGGCAGTTTATAAGATTTACTTACTAGTGCAATATGGCGATCTGTGTAAAATAACCGCTGAAAGTCTCGTCTGCAGAAGGAAACAAGGCGGACGTTGCTTCGATATTGGCGGCGCCAGTAATTCGGCGGGTAAATTCGATAAGAGCCAATCATAATGCTCGATTCATTCACCTCCTTTGTGCTGATATATAGGAGCCTCTACATAGCGGAGGGAACGTTTATGTGTGTTGAAAGCAGGAAGGGTAACACGGAATGGACTGGGTACCATGTTAGGTCCGTGAGGAAGACTGCAAACGACGTTATTCTGCCTTATTTTCGTAAACATGTTCTGTTAGGGGAATAATTTTCGTGCATACTAGCTGAGACATCAAGAAAGTGAGCATTAACTATTTCTCGGACACTATACGATTTCTGTGAGGTCGACTGGGTTCTTATTATTTTACATAGTCACGTGACATCAGTATAAGATTGAGAACCTTGTTAGATGCGCTTGCGAAGGTTTGTAGCTGAGCGTGTGCACTTCGCGGCTTTGCGTCAGTCATGCTGGCCAGTTAAGCAGGGTTAGACGTGTGTCTCATGTCGCACCTGTGCTACTCTGGGAAGCATTGGAACATGTCTCTCGTTGCTGGACCATACCACAGCTATTTGTCATCACGTATGGGACCAGAGTGAGTGTGCCTTGGAGTTCTGTGACGTCAGTATAACACTTGAAGAATTCTAACTGTATATATGACAATAGACCGAACTTTCACATGCAGCTGTGTGAGAGCGACTGCTCGCTCTGGCTTGCGTCTGGTGGTGGCTGGAGGCGGCGGCGGCGGCGGCGGCTGCGGTGGGGGCGGCAGTGGCATCGGGCGTCTCGTGGTGGGATGTGTTTTTTTTTACTAGCAATCTTTTGTTTAAATTATATTCTATCGATTTCACCAACCAATAGGATGCTAAGAATTAAGAAAAACAACCTATACATGTTAACAATACCAGTTTAATTAATTTGCATAAATTTTTTATATCAATGTGGTGTTAGCAGTACAGTAGTTAATGGGAGGGAGTGCGTGAGTGGGTGAGACGGAACAGAACAGCAGGTTAAGTGCATAACACTAAGTTAATTTGCATAATTTTAAGCAAAATGCAGTACAAAGAAGAATGCATCAGAAATGGCGTTCAAAAGCATGTGAAAGTCGAAAAGCGTACCAGAAAATGGTGGGAGGACATAACTAATTACGTAATTTGGTATCAATGACGGTAGAATATTTTAAGGAAATGGTGGTGACATGGAAAACCACTTAACAGAACAACAGGTTAAGTGCCGACAAAGACCCAAACAACAGGTTAAGACACCCAGACTACAGTGCCAAACATTAGGTTATGCATCATGTTTTCTCCATGTAATTACTTCTTACAAGACTTACGTGTTTCCAGACAGCAGGGAATGATGAGCAAAAGAAATCCAACCGCCACAAACAGATTTTTTTATATGAATAAACAATATACCCTTCAATTTCCTGTTATGAGATCCTTCCTCTCCACCAATTTCCATATATTCCATACAATGCCTTGAATCCCCTAAATTGTTTAAATGAACAATATTCCATGCAGTTTCTAAAGTGTTTAAACAATATTCCATACACTACAATCGATTAGCCTCCGATGATCGATCAACTGAGTCTTTTTTCCACCAATTCCTAGGAAGAGGTGGCAGTCCGATGCTTTAGGTTAGTGGAGGTGCGCTTTTTTCCCCGCCATTTTCTTAGGTTAGTAGAGGTTGCATTGTCCTGATGGAATTTGAACTTCCCACCAGGAGGGTGTGGTACTTTCCCACCAGAGAGGTTAATTAATTGATCAATTTAATTAAGTAGGCAATGTGACCTAACTTATCATCCCACCAGTTCCTTAGGTTAGTAGAGGTTGCATTGTCCTGGTGGAATTTGAACTTCCCGCAAGGGGGGTACAGCAGGAGGAATGGTACTTACCCACCAGAGAGGTTAACTAATTGATCAATTTAATTAAGTAGTCAATCAAATTGATAAGAGCGAGAGGGGGCCTATTCAAATAAATCAGACCTGAAAGCGTCCTTGTAGCAGTGAGGGGGGAGGGGGTTGGGGATGGTGGGGGTAGGGAGGGACAGTAGGTTAAGTGCCTGTCAATCAAAAGGAAATGGGGGTGACATGGAAAAACACTTAATAGAACAATAGGTTAACTCAGACCTGAAAGTACAGCTGTAGCAGCGAGGAATGGGGGTTTCCTGAGGAGGGAGGCGAGTGAGAGGGGGTGCAGGGACAATAGGTTAAGTGCAGCGACATGGAAAGCCACTTACGAGAACAATATGCTAAGGACCTGTCAATCAAACTAGAACAATAGATTAAGTACCTGTCAGTCAAAGGCGAAAAATAGGTTTGCCCCTGAGTGCAGCCGGCCGAAGTGGTAGTTAGGTTTAACTAGTTATAAGTTCTAGGGGACTAATGACCTCAGCAGTTGAGTCCCATAGTGCTCAGAGCCAACCCTGAGTGCATACCTGCCCTTAATGTAGGCAACTCGCACCAACAAAATGCACCACAATCTCTCTTGCACCTCTACTACTGCTGTTGTCCACGGACACATGTGGATCATGCTTTTAAAGACGCTGAGATATTAACCAAAAAATTCGAACATTTACAACTGAAATGACTCAACATTACATTAGCCACTTCCTTCAAACTTTCGTGGTTTGCAGGGTTGAATGACCTTACTGGGGAGTTGAGTTAGTTGGCTGGGACTGCACCCTTATTGTTTCCCCGATTAAAGAGGACCACAACGACCATGGGTCGATCAGTTACGATTCCATGGCATTTCATTCCTAGGTCTCCAAAATCACAGCAATTGCAGCAGTAAGGAGCCGCACATTTGTTGGTCATGTGGCAGGTTAACCTACTGCATCGTTCACATAATGATCCAATGATAAAAATGTGGTGTGCATAGTTTTTACGCCAAGGATGGCAACAAAACGCCCTCTTCGTTTTAGACTTCGGGCATCCGCAGCCAAAGTAGCACATGGTGAATAACATGTTCCGCAGTGGCTGTTAAAATATTGTTATTAAAAAGTCACGAGCGCTTTGTCATCACTGGAGATGCATGTTCATGTGATAAGTTTCTTTATTTTTTTAAACAGTCGGGGCGCGACAGAGTAATTGCCACGCGCCAGTTCCCACCGTTCACCGTTCGGTGTACTCCCTTGGATGATACCGATCGTAGAAATATTCGAAACATAGTAATTCGGAACACCGTGAGCACTGTGCGAAGGAAGGTTTGGAACAGTGACATTTCTTCGTATGAACCTCACTCGGGAAAGAAACGTCATGACTTCAAGCATTCACAATAATTCCGCGGCAAATTACGCATGACGGGTCACTTTAGTGAAAACTGATGACTGCAGTTGATTGTGAATCAAGATACATGGTAAGAATTTCACGAAAATAGCTTCAAATAATTTTAACATTCATTTATTGTTTTTTCTTTCTTTTTAACTCATTCACCAGACATACAGTTAATAGACGAATAAAGACAACATTATTTCAATATACAACTGACAACTGTGTTATAGTAATCTTCTACGGTGATGGGTTGAGAAATAAAAAATAAAAATAATAGTAGTAATCGGGTTTAGAAAACGGAATGCTAGAGTGTGAAGCCGCAACGCTAGTCCCAGTGCCAACGCTTCGACTGATCAGTATCCTCGCTAAAAGCCACATAAAGTGCGTTGTTTTCTCAGAAACGGTCGAGTGTCTAGGGAGAAGTTGAACATGTGTTCGCGTATTCTGACCCGTCTTCCACTAAGCAAAGTTTCTGGGAAAGCCGCTTGGGGTATACGCGGTATCTGGGGTGCCTTACCATGGTTCTCGCGGCTACCCCCGTCGGAAGTTCCAATCCTCTCTCGGGGATGGGTGTGTGTGTTGTCCTTGGCGTTAAGTTAGATTAAGTAATGTGTAAGCCTAGGGACCGATGACCTCTGCAGTTTGGTCCCTTAGGAACTTACCACAAATTTCCAAAAATTTCTAGGAAATCGTGTTACGGCAGTTGCCGTGTTCTTCTCATGAGACGGGCAAAAGAGGCAGGAAATGACAAACATATTCCACTCACTGTAGTCTATAGTGCGACTGTGGCACATCTCAGTTCAAATTCATAGAAATGGCGAGGCAGTCCTCACTCGCCTTAGTGTTTCAGAACACCCTGTGACACGCTCCACCTTCCCAGAAATGAAGGCCCACAGGATGGAATATTTGTGGCGTAGCGCTCGTAATCCACTACCTTTGAACTCCATATATTTTATACGCTGCAGAGCGAGAAGCCTTTGGCCTGTCAAGGGAGTTTGGCATTAATTTAAAACGGTAATGGGACAAGAAAGATGACTGTTAAATTTTTATGTAGCATCAGAGCTCCACTCTAACATCACTGGGTACAGATTTCAACGATATTCAGAGTGGCTGAGTCGTTCCACAAATTGCGTGATCAACCAGCCAAGTATATCTGCAAAAGCAATTATTGAGAATTTTTATATGGTCGAGTCCATACTGATAATACGATTCGAGAGATTAGTAGTTATATATTTACTAAGTTATTTGGGTGTTACGCGGATCATAATTGTATCCTCTCGCTATGACGGTGAACGATTCAGTTGTACAATTATTACAGTCCACTTCCTCAGTGAGAAATATGCCGACATGCTGATCATTTTAATATATTTTGTAAGTTATTTTTCTTTTTCATGTTCAGTATTTTACACTTAACTATTTCCAGCCTCTGTCTGTCTGTCTCTCTCGATCTATCTATCTATCTCACCCTACCTATTTGCCTCCCTCTCGTAAAAGAAAAGGACACACACACACACACACACACACACACACACCACACAACTACACGTTCCGAAATTCTCTTGTAAAGTAGTAGGAGTTGTCAAGTAGTTATGATTTCTACATCTACATCTACATCTACATGATTACTCCGCAATTCACATTTAAGTGCTTGGCAGAGGGTTCATCGAACCACAATCATACTATCTCTCTACCATTCCACTCCCGAACAGCGCGAGGGAAAAACGAACACCTAAACCTTTCTGTTCGAGCTCTGATTACTCTTATTTTATTTTGATGATCATTCCTACCTATGTAGGTTGGGCTCAACAAAATATTTTCGCATTCGGAAGAGAAAGCTGGTGACTGAAATTTCGTAAATAGATCTCGCCGCGACGAAAAACGTCTTTGCTTTAATGACTTCCATCCCAACTCGCGTATCATATCTGCCTCACTCTCTTCCCTATTACGTGATAATACAAACCAAGCTGCCCTTTTTTTGTACTCTTTCGATGTCCACCGTCAATCCCACCTGGTAAGGATCCCACACCGCTCAGCAATATTCTAACAGAGAACGAACGAGTGTAGTGTAAGCTGTCTTTTTAGTGGACTTATTGCATCTTCTAAGTGTCCTGCCAATGAAACGCAACCTTTGGCTCGCCTTCCCCACAATATTATCTATGTGGTCTTTCCAACTGAAGTTGTTCGTAATTTTAACACCCAGGTACTTAGTTGAATTGACAGCCTTGAGAATTGTACTATTTGTCGAGTAATCAAATTCCAACGGATTTCTTTTGGAACTCATGTGGATCACCTCACACTTTTCGTTATTTAGCGTCAACTGCCACCTGCCACACCATACAGCAATCTTTTCTAAATCGCTTTGCAACTGATACTGGTCTTCGGATGACCTTGCTAGACGGTAAATTACAGCATCATCTGCGAACAACCTAAGAGAACTGCTCAGATTGTCACCCAGATCATTTACATAGATCAGGAACAGCAGAGGTCCCATGACGCTTCCCAGGGGAACACCTGATATCACTTCAGTTTTACTCGATGATTTATCGTCTATTACTACGAACTGCGACCCTTCTGACAGGACATCACGAATCCAGTCGCACAACTGAGACGATACCCCATAGGCCCGCAGCTTGATTAGAAGTCGCTTGTGAGGAACGGTGTCAAAAGCTTTCCGGAAATCTAAAAATACGGAATCAACTTGAGATCCCCTGTCGATAGCGGCCATTACTTCATGCGAATAAAGAGCTAGTTGCGTTGCACAAGAGCGATGTTTTCTGAAACCATGCTGATTACGTATCAATAGATCGTTCCCTTCGAGGTGATTCATAATGTTTGAATACAGTATATGCTCCAAAACCCTACTGCAAACCGACGTCGATGATATAGGTCTGTAGTTCGATGGATTACTCCTACTATCTTTCTTAAACATTGGTGCGACCTGCGCAATTTTCCAATCTGTAGGTACAGATCTATCGGTGAGCGAGCGGTTGTATATGATTGCTAAGTAGGGAGCTATTGTATCAGCGTAATCTGAAAGGAACCTAATCGGTATACAATCTGGACCTGAAGACTTGCCCGTATCAAGCGATTTGAGTCGCTTCGCAATCCCTAAGGTTTCTACTTCTAAGAAACTCATGCTAGCAGCTGTTCGTATTTCAAATTCTGGAATATTCCAGACGTTCCCTGGTGAAGGAATTTCGGAAAACTGCGTTTAATAACTCCGCTTTAGCGGCACAGTCGTCGGTAACAGTACCATCGGCACTGCGCAGCGAAGGTATTGACTGCGTCTTGCCGCTTGTGTACTTTACATACGACCAGAATTTCTTCGGATTTTCTACCAAATTTCGAGACAATGTTTCGTTGTGGAACCTATTAAAGGCATCTCGCATTGAAGTCCGTGCCAAATTTCGCGCGTCTGTAAATTTTAGCCAATCTTCGTGATTTCGCGTTCTTCAGAACTTCGCACGCTTTTTCCGTTGCCTCTGCAACAGCATTCGGAGTTGTTTTGTGTACCATGGGGGATCAGTTCCATCTCTTACCAATTTATGAGGTATGAATCTCTCAATTGCTGTTGCTACTATATATTTGAATTTGAGTCACATCTCGTCTACATTTGCATAGTCAGTTCGGAAGGAATGGAGATTGTCTCTTAGGAAGGCTTCTAGTGACACTTTATCCGCTTTTTTAAATAAAATTATTTTGCGTTTGTTTCTGGTGGGTTTGGAAGAAACGGTATTGAGCCTAGCTATAACGACCTTGTGATCACTAATCCCTGTATCAGTCATGGACCCAAATTTTCTCTGAACTGTTCAGCAACCTCATCATCGGAGTCTGGGGGTCGGTAGAAGGAGCCAATTATTAACTTAGTTCGGCTGTTAAGTATAACCTCCACCCATACCAATTCGCACGGAGTATCCACTTCGACTTCACTACAAGATAAACCACTACCGACAGACACAAACACTCCACCACCAATTCTGCCTAATCTATCTTTCCTGAACACCGTCTGAGACTTCGTAAAAATTTAAGTTTGTGCCACCGTCAGGTGGTTTCCGTAGTATGGATGTAGATGTAGATCTACTAAATTCCTTACACACACTGGCTGAGTGAAGCACAGTGTAAATGATTCCTCCTTCTATTCCTATAACTGTTGTTTTCAAACTACGATTAATTGCTGACAACGAACATCGTAAGAGAGTAAATGAGTGTGTTACATTTTAATGTTATTCACTTTCTAAAAGAAATTGGCTCTGATGACCTGACTGAGTCTAAAATGAAATTTATTCATCCAGTCATCCTTGCTTAACTTAATGACGTTTATCACGATAAATATTATGGGAAAGCCTAGTAACAATAAAAAATAATATTTAGCTTCGTACGTGACACAACCATCAACTAGAGACAGGCCGCGGGACAGGACTAAGGGTTATTTTTACGGAAACACAAACTCATTGGTAACTGAATAGAGGAGCTAGAATTACATGAAATAAAATTATTCAACCATGTTCCTGTGCATTCCAGATCCTACACTATAAGTTGAATAATTTTGTTCGACGAAAATTACCAAAACGATTTTTGATACCAAATGTTGGCCCTCTACGACCAACTCATGGTCCTATGCAGGATCGTTCCTAGAAACATTAACAACACTCAGTACTTATAGCAGGTTGGCTCGTGACTGCGTCATTAGACTCACGATTGTTTCATCTGGTCTTGTTCTTAAAGCCGTCTTATTCCCAGATACTCTCCACGACCAATCATCGGTCTTATTCCCTAATCTAATCTATAGTCTTCTGCAACTTAGATATTATTATGATGATTCAACTGAGAAATGGGGACAGCCAAGTTACGCTTTCACCGTTACTGCGGCTGCTCAGAGTCATCAAATTCGGAATCAATATTGGACAGACGCTAGACGACTCATTATGGTGTGAAATATCTTTCGAAGTACTTGTCTAATAAAATAGTCTTAAAATTGTTCTGAAGCTTCAAATGTCACCAGTTCGCATAATGATTAGCTCGTCGTGTATCAATTGAATATATAAAGTCTGAAAATAAGTGTCATCATATTGTGGCATCTTATTTCACAGCTCCGTCTTAATCAAAGATGCTTTTACGCTTCACTATTGCCGATTTCGGCTACTGCCATTTTCAGATCTGTTAAAAAACGAAAACAGGGTGTAACCAACTAAGTTTAATTTGCTGATGCTAAATCTATAAGAGACTGGTGCTACGTAAGAAAAATAAAAAGTATTTACACGATTAATAGTCATGTATACCAGACATACATACCATAAAATATTCTGATGTAGGTATTACCGTCGAATTATACATGTAGGTACAGAGTAAGTGCTGGTGACGATAAGGATGCGTCTGGTGTTTATACAAATAACTGAGGTCAGCAGAAGGCGCTACAGCTAGGGCAGATGAGGAACCAGTGCTGCAAATTTAACAGTTAAAATGCAGTAAGCGTAGTCATTAATTAAAATTGCTTCACGTGGCAAAATGAGCGTCTGACAATAAAACATGTACTGACATGCAATACCTGGAATTAGATCCATACTTAAAATCCACATAAAAAGTGGAAATACACTACTGGCCATTAAAATTGCTACACCAAGAAGAAATGCAGATGAGAAATTGGCATTCATTGTACAAATATACACTACAGGTCATTAAAATTGCTACACCAAGTAGAAATCCAGATGATAAACGGGTATTCATTGGACAAATATATTATACTAGAACTGATATGTGATTATATTTTCACGCAATTTGGATGCATAGATCCTGAGAAATCAGCACCCAGAACAACCACCTCTGGCCGTAATAACGGCCTTGATACGCCTGGACATTGAGTCAAATAGAGGTTGGATGGCGTGTACAGGTACAGCTGCCCATGCAACTTCGACACGATACCACAGTTCGTCAAGAGTAGTGACTGGCGTATTGTGACGAGCCAGTTGCTCGGACACCATTGACCGGACGTTTTCAATTGGTGAGAGATCTGGAGAATGTGCTGGCCAGGGCAGCAGTCGAACATTTTCTGTATCCAGAAAGGCCCGTACAGGACCTGCAACATACGGTCGTGCATTATCCTGCTGAAATGTATGGTTTCGCAGGGATCGAATGAAGGGTAGAGACACGGGTCGTAACACATCTGAAATGTAACGTCCACTGTTCAATGTGCCGTCAATGCGAACAAGAGGTGACCGAGACATGTAACCAATGACACCCCATACCATCACGCCGGGTGATACGCCAGTATGGCGAATACGAATACACGCTTCCAATGTGCGTTCACCGCGATGTCGCCAAACATCATGATGCTGTAAATACAACCTGGATTCATCCGAAAATATGACGTTTTGCCATTCGTGCACCCAGGTTCGTCGTTGAGTACATCATCGCAGGCGCTCCTGTCTGTGATGCAGCGTCAAGGGTAACCGCAGCCATGGTCTCCGAACTGATAGTCCATGCTGCTGCAAACGTCGTCGAACTGTTCATGCAGATGGTTGTTATCTTGCAAACGTCCCCGCCTGTTGACTCAGGGATCGAGACGTGGCTGCACGATCCGTTAAAGCCATGCGGATAAGATGCCTGTCATCTCGACTGCTAGTGATACGAAGCCGTTGGGATCCAGCACGGCGTCCCGTATTACCCTCCTGAACCCACCGATTCTATATTCTGCTAACAGTCATTGGATCTCGATCAACGCGAGCAGCAATGTCGCGATACCATAAACCGCAATCGCGATAGGCTACAATCCGACCTTTATCAAAGTTGGAAACGTGATGGTACCCATTTCTCCTCCTTACACGAGGCATCACAACAATGTTTCACCTGGCAACGCTGGTGAACTGCCGTTTGTGTATGAGAAATTGGTTGGAAACTTTCCTCATGTCAGCACGTTGTAGGTGTCGCCACAGGCGCCAACGTTGTGTGAATGCTGTGAAAAGCTAATCATTTGCATATCACAGCATCTTCTTCCTGTCGGTTAAATCTCGCGTCTGTAGCACATCATATTCGTGGTGTAGCAGTTTTAATGGCCAGTAGTGGAATTTTATTTTTAAACTTTTTATACTGTCTTTTACACAATTGTATGTTTTACTTTGCCAGGCAAGAAGCTCCCCATTATTACTACCGTAAATCTATAAAACGAAATCTTCGAGCATGACAAAACAATTAATCCGCAACCGTAAGTGTAAGCTAATATACGAAAAAGTGACTATTAATTAATAAGTCGACAGTCGATAATACACCCGGAGTGGCTTCTCTGTATTACGTTCTTGTTTTACTGCGGAGGAAGGCCCTGACGCCTCGTCGCTGGCGGCTGGCGCGCAGACCGCACGCCAAGCTCCAGCGGCGCTCAAACTTGTAGATTTCTGAATGCATCAAATTAATCGTTCAGGTTAAACTCATTGTGTTCATTCAGCAGTAATTCCGGTTGCCGTTTTCTGTGTACATAAAACTCTATTTCCTCGAGTAGCCATCTGGAGATGGCAGTAGCCGAAATCGGTAATAGTGAAGCGTAAAAGTTTGTGTGAGCAGGACGGACCTGTAAAATGAAGTAGCTCGTCGGATTTCTGTTTGGGAGAAATCTCCGTTCGGATTTCCGTAGTTAAGGCTCTTGAGCCAAATTCCACTGCGGCTACTCATGCATGGCCATGGTAGATTTCTACCCCATACGTATCTTTCCTGAATTTGCGCTATGTTCATATTAATCGATCGTTGACTAGATAAAAAACTCTAACATTCCTTCATTTCCAAGTGAGTTCCTGAGGCTATCGTACAGGGTCGATTTCTTACACTACATAAACGGCAAATCTTTCCAATGGGCTGGAGTACCCGTAATCAGGGTACTTCTAGAAGGAAGGCCGAAAAGAAGACTTAAAGTTTAACGTACTGTCGGCAACAATGGCATTATAAATAGAGTATACACTCGCATTGTTTCTTCCTCAAGGGCGCCATCGTAACATTCGTCTTAAGTGATTCAGGAAAATCACAGAATACCTAAATCCTAGAAACCATGAAGCGACATGAACTTCGTTCAAACCAAACGCGAGTCCAATGTCTTGCGCCGCCTCGCTTTATTATCTGTTGATTTTTTGTCGTGTGTTATTAGTTGGCCAACAAAACAGTCTATGTCATCCCCTTTAAATGGAGACGCGCAATGAGATGGAGGACATGATGAAATATTTCTACTGTTAGGGAGTACAGTAGGTCAAAGCTACAAAAAAAATGGTTCAAATGGCTCTGAGCACTATGGGACTCAACTGCTGAGGTCATTAGTCCCCTAGAACTTAGAACTAGTTAAACCTAACTAACCTAAGGACATCACAAACATCCTTGCCCGAGGCAGGATTCGAACCTGCGACCGTAGCGGTCTTGCGGTTCCAGACTGCAGCGCCTTTAACCGCACGGCCACTTCGGCCGGCGTCAAAGCTACAAAAAGGATGGTAACGTCCCAGAATTCTTCTGGATGACGTCAATGCCAATGAAGCACATTTTTGGTAATGTTTCGTTAAAGGGTCCGCTGAACACCCCTCTTCATCTCTTCGCCTTCATTTTTTTTTCCACGAGTACAGTATTGCGAGAGTCTAAACTTCTGTTCCATGTCGGAAAGTACAACATTTTCCAGACTTGCTTGTACAGATTTTGCAGCGGAGGGGAGTGGGGCGCTCTATGATCTAACAGAATGGCCTCCATAACCACCTGGCCTACCTCTTAGCATTCCATTGTTGGTAATGTTATTATTGTAACATATCAGGTAAAACCTCTGTTACGTTCTGTTCATACCTTACAATAAAGATCATTACAGGGTGGTCCATTGATCGTGACCGGGCCAAATATCTCACGAAATAAGTACCAAACGAAAAAACTACAAAGAACGAAACTTGTGTAGCTTGAAGGGGGAAACCAGATGACGCTATGGTTGGCCCGCTAGATGGGGCTGCCATAGGTCAAACGAATGTCAACTGCGTTTTTTTAAATAGTAAACCCCATTTTTATTACATATTCGTGTAGTACTTAAAGAAATACGAATGTTTTAGTTGGACCACTTTTTTCGCTTTGTGATAGATGGCGCTGTAATAGTCACAAACATGTGGCTCGCAATTTTAGACGAACTGTTGGTAACAGGTATGTTTTTTAAATTAAAATACATAACGTAGGTACGTTTGAACATTTTATTTCGGTTGTTCCAATGTGATACATGTACCTTGGTGAACTTACCATTTCTGAGAACGCATGCTGTTACATCGTGATTACCTGTAAATACCACATTAATGCAATAAATGCTCAAAATGATATTCGCCAACCTAAATGCATTTGGCAATACGTGTAACGACATTCCTCTCAACAGCGAGTAGTACGCCTTCCGTAATGTTCGTACATGCATTGACAATGCGCTGCCGCATGTTGTCAGGCGTTGTCGGTGGATCACGATAGCAAATATCCTTCAACTTTCCCCACAGAAAGATATCCGGGGACGTCAGATCTCGTGAACGTGCGGGTCATGGTATGGTGCTTTGACGACCAATGCACCTGTCATGCAATATGCTAGTCAATACCGTTTCAACCGCACGCGAGTTATATGCCGCACATCCATCATGATGGAAGTACATCGTCATTCTGTCATGCAGTGAAACATATTGTAGTAACAACGGTAGAACATTACGTAGGAAATCAGCATACAGTGCACGATTTAGATTGCCATCGATAAAATGGAGGCCAATTATCCTTCCTCCCATAATGCCGCACCATACATTAACACGCCAAGGTCGCTGATGTTCCACTTGTCGCAGCCATCGTGGATTTTCCGTTGCCCATTGCCCGTTGCCGTTGCCCATTGTGCGTATTATGCCGGTTTACGTTACCGCTGTTGGTGAATGACGCTTCGTCGCTAAATAGAACGCGTGCAAAAAATCTGTCATCGTCCCGTAATTTTCTTGTGGCCAGTGGCAGAATTGTGCACGACGTTCAAAGTCTTCGCCATGCAATTCCTGGTGCATAGAAATATTGTACGTGTGCAATCGATGTTGATGTAGCATTCTCAACACCGACGTTTCTGGGATTCCCGATTCTCGCGCAATTTGTCTGCTATTAATGTGCGAATTAGCCGCGACAGCCGTTAAAACACCTGCATGGGCATCATCATTTGTTGCAGGTCGTGGCTGACGTTTCACATGTGGCTGAACACTTCCTGTTTCCTTAAATAACGTAACTATCCGGCGAACGGTCCGGACACTTGGATGGTGTCGTCCAGGATACCGAGCAGCATACATAGCACACGCCCGTTGGGCATTTTGATCACAATAGCCATATATCAACACGATATCGACCTTTACCGCAATTGGTAAACGGTCCATTTTAACACGGGTAATGCATCACGAAGCAAATACCGTCTGCACTGGCGGAATATTACGTGATACCACGTACTTATACGTTTGTGACTATTTCAGCGCCATCTATCACAAAGTGGAAAAAGTGGTCCAACTAAAACATTCATATTTCTTTACGTACTACACGAAAATGTAATAAAAATGGGGGTTCCTATTTAAAAAAAACTGTGCTGATATCCGTTTAACCAATGGCAGCGCCATCTAGCGGGCCAACCATAGCGCCATCTGGTTCCCCCCTTCAAGCTAGAAAAGTTTCGTTAGTTGTAGTTTTTTCGTTTGACGCTTATTTCGTGAGATAGTTGGCCCGGTCACTATCAATGGTCCACCCTGTATATATAAACATACAGACACTTTGTAATTTTATTCTGTGAAATATCACAAATAATTCATTGACTTATGTTATAACAACTTTTTCCAAAATGTAAGGCTGATATTAATAACGTTAATTTGCAAAAGTATAACCTAACAAGTGTAACATCAGTAGCGAAAGGAGTAGCAAGTTAAAACAGTGACGAAAATATACGTATGGCAGCACGAAAGATGTGTGATGAAAGATAAACTGTCTAGAAAAAAAGAAGAAACTGAAACACAAGGAATACAAGTTAGGAGAAGAAGAGTAAAATGCGAGGAGAAACTGAGAATCGGGTCGCACGAAATTGCCCAACAGCCTTCCATGTAATAAACGATATCTCACAGTGACATTTTCCGTATCTAAAGCTCCAATGCGTAAATAACACAATCGCTCTTTCAGCTGCGAGAAAGCTTGGTAGCTGCTTCGTGTAGCGTGCAGGTCACTTACCCAACACTCTCTGATTGCTGTTTTTAATAGGTAGAGTAATATTATGATGAAATCAGAAATGTTCCATTTCCCTTTTTCGCACAGTGTGTTAAACTGAAATTAATTATACGTTCATATGCAAACAAATGTGAGCTCCCGGTTACAACTAAGGAGACTGCTCGATAGAGGAGAAAGGTTCAAATGGTTCAAATGGCTCTGAGCACTATGGGACTTAACATCTTAGGTCATCAGTCCCCTAGAACTTAGAACTACTTAAACCTAACTATTCTAAGGACATCACACACATCCATGCCCGAGGAAGGATTCGAACCTGCGGTTCCGGACTGCAGCTCCTAGAACCGCACGGCCACCACGGCCGGCCGAGGAAAAAGGAAGAAATGAAGAAGAGATCAGTGAACGTGGCAGACAGGCAGAGGCAGTCCTGTGAAGTGTTAGGAGCCCGGTTTGGAACGAAGACTTCCTACCGAAAAAAGCAAATGAGTAATATATACAAGTTAAAACATCCCAGTTCTGACCTATGCATCTGAAACTTAGGTAATGAAGAAAAGAGATGTAAGCAGATTGCAGGCATGGGAAATGAAGTTCATCAGACGTAGGAAAGGAGTAACAAGAAGAAACAGGATGAGGAACGAAAGGATAAGGGAAATGATAAACGAGGGAGCCTCGCAGAGAAGGATAGAAACATCAAGACTAAGATGGTGTGGGCACTTAAAAATAATGGAACACAAGAGGATTTCCGAGAAGACACACGAAATGGAGATGCGAAAGAAACGCCCAAGAGGAAGGCCGAGGGATAGATGGCTGAAAGGCGCGCAGTAGTGTGTTGAAACAAGAGACCTAGACCAGGGGCAACACAGAAAGGTGATGGATAAACAGGAGTAGATGGTGACACTTCTATTCCAAACAGAGACAGTCTGGATCTGGAAAGGCGATATTTATGAAGATGATGATCGTTTAAAAACAGAGCAGCAGTTTAGATGAACTGTCTCAACTGTTTTTCTTATTTCGAATATCACTGAGGAGTTTCTTGTCGTCGTTTCCGGTACAACGAAACATTTTAATTATGATGTTACCGTTCGTTTCCTGAAAGTAACAACAACAGTAGATAGAAGAAACGGACTGCAATGTACTTCTGTTTTGAGTTTCGTTTCTATTTTGTAGTCCAATCAATGTGTCACGCCCATGTCCTTAGTTTCTGAAAACTAAGCCAGCAGTTAAATACCAGTTACGAAACTGCTGAAAATTTTAGTTCCGATCTTCTTTCATAGCTGACAAAGACATTCAACTAGAGATTTCTATTTCTCATTAATTATTCTCAGCGCGGAGCGCAGCTGTTTGTAGAAGCCATTAGTGAAGTAAGAAAGACACTCTTTTAATGGACGTTAACGGACCTCAAGCAGACCATACATTCCTATATGTTTCTCTGAAAGACATTTTACGTTTCAAAATATTCGTGATCGTAATAAGAATACCTTCGTGAACGGTAACTGTCGAGTGCTGGTTTCATACTCTGCAAATTTCGTGCGCTTTTAATACAGTGTCTCCTACGTGACTATTTAATATCTAATGCGCCGGTGAGAGAACGCTTCGATGGGGTGTTAAACTGCAATATGTTGCACCGTGACGTTGCTCATGCGCCAGGAATTTTTTAATAGGTAATTAACAGCCTCATTTACTGCTCAGCCTCGGAAAGGAACATTGCAACGCTTGCAGTATTTGCGTTTCATTGTGCAATACAGTTTGTTTAATAATATACATCACTGGCAACAAATCATTTCCTTAACCTTCGTTGAGATGAGTGATCAAGTGTTGGTTCGATAGTTCCCTTTTCAAGCTAAAGGTTTTTCAGTAAGGGTGGAATTAGTAACAGCTGCCACATATATCCTTCTCACCTTCTATTCTCAGGATATTGTCCTGAAATCGCTACCACATTCAGCTGCAGGTTTTACATTTGTCAAGCAATAGACTAGGTAATATTAACGAGAGTTACTTCTTTTGCTCTTTGTACCCATTTCTGAATAATATCTCTGTAAAATACATAGAGCTACAGATCACGTATAAAACATTTCAGAACAGTCCAAGTGTATGTTGAGTATTACATATTTTCTCACAGAACGACATAGATACACACGATTTTGGTTTCGGAGATCTTGGAACACATTAGCTTACAACAATTTTCTTTTACAGATTTTCCGTCACACATCCGCATTTCCTCCCTTACTCCCTCCCCGCCCCATCTCTCTCTCTCTCTCTCTCTCTCTCTCTCTCCTTCATATACACACACACACAATCACACACACACACACACACACACTCACACCCCTACAATGCAGCTACCCTCTTTAAACAGGCCAAGTGACACAGAGAGACATTACACCAATGGATACGTATTCGAGGGGAGTTAATACCAGCCCAGCATTCTTATTTTAGGTTGGTTGGTTGGTTTGTGGGATTAAAGGGACCAGACTGCTACGGTCATCGGTCCCTTAGGTTTTCTGTGGCATCCAATAACCAAAGGTGACCGTCTGGATGGTTTTTTAAACACGTCTGCAGTTAATTCTTGACTTCATCCCTACACAGCTGAACTTTCATTAATGTCTAATGACATAGAGAAGGAAGTGTTAGCAGTATCACCATCACTTATGAAAAGTGAGAGAAAACTGAACAAAACGTCGGTTCAAAGTAATCAAAGGAATATTATTTAACGCACAAACGTGTATTATATCTTTCTAAATTCAATCTCTTCCACAGTATCTCCAGATTCACGGGATGTGGAAAATTCTTTTATTCTGCAATTGAAAATGTGTTATACTTACATAATAGCATTAGAAGTAGTTAGATATGTAAACAGTTTTGGAGCTAGCTGTAATGCAGCTGATACCACAGAATTCACTCGTCAACACAACGCAGAGCGTTATCCGTTACTGAACACATGCCAGTGAAGCTCATAATGCTACAGGCATTCCACGAAAAAAATACAGGGTGTAACGGACATAAGAGCAGATATTTTTATATGTGTGTTACCCAAAAATGTACATACATCAGTGTATTGGTTGATTTTTCCCTGCTTAGAACAGTCTTCCCGCAAAAACGTCACAGACCTTACGACCTGATGTTTGCTTCATGGCTGTAATTGGACCAGAACATGGACAACTTCTGTCAGTACAGGCTTACTATTTTGCGTCCTTGTGTCCACACTTCAACACCTGACTGCTGCCCAGGGGAAAATAAGCATTAATGGCGTTCCTTTACCACTAACCAACCTAAAAACATACTACTCCTAACAGCTTTAATTATTAGTCTGTAATTGAAGGAAATGCTGATGTAATGTTGTTCAGTACATCGTCCTCTGTCACCAACAGAAATATTTACACTTGTACCTGTTACACCCAGTACATTTGTCATTACAAAATGCTAAAACTTTCTAAATGGAACAGTTTATGTTTTGAAAAACAGTGGTAGACTTACAATGTAAATAGCACAGACAAGTTTTGAGCTTGAAATTTAGACATATCGGTGGACCAAAACCGAACATGATATCAAAGTATAACAAAAAGGATAATCTCAGGATCGCATCGATGTAACACAAACTGTAGAACAATAAACTGAAAGTACGAATTTGTGAAGCTGTTGGGTAGTTTAGCCACAGTGCAGTCGAACTAACTTACGGGTGCTAACTGTGGCAATATCAGCAAAACTTGGATCCGATTGGTGCAACACGAACTCCATAGCAGTGACTGCTTGTCATTACCAAACACTACCACAAATCCAGAAATATACACTAATATGAACCACGAAATGATCATTGATCAGTTTGTAAATATAATACTATAAACTGTGAAACAAAAATAAGTTGATATATATTTGTCGAGTATATCAGGTGAATTACCTAAAACTTGCACCGTAGATGTTGCGAAATGGAAAAGTGCTTTTGACGTGCGGTTTTCACAGAATGGACTGGTAGTCAGAGGCTCATATTGTTAGCCAATCGCCGATCGCGGTGGTCGAACGATTCTAGGCGCTACAGTCTGGAACCGCGCGGCCGCTACGTTCGCAGGTTCGAACCCTGCCTCGAGCATGGATGTGTGTGATGTCCTTGGGTTAGTTATGTTTAAGTAGTTCTAAGTTCTAGGGGACTGATGACCTTAGAAGTTAAGTCCCATAGTGCTCAGAGCCATTTGAACCATTTTGTCAGGCAATCAACAAAGTACAATAATACTTAGACAATATATTTTTGTGCAAACAACCCATTTTTTAAAAGGAACAACGTCTATTCACATAAACGAACGAAGTGCATGGTATATTAGAATGTACGTCGTGTTTGTTGCAGGAAGCTAGTGTGAGTCATTTACGAAATACTGCATTTTGAAAAGTTCCCATACTGACACTCGTACAGGAATAACACAAGTGCATACATTAAAAAAATGGTTCAAATGGCTCTCAGCACTATGGGACTTAACATCTGAGGTCATCAGTCCCCTAGAACTTAGAACTACTTAAACCTAACTAACCTACGGACATCACACACATCCATGCCCGAGGCAGGATTCGAACCTGCGACGTAGCGGTCGCGCGGTTCCAAACTGTAGCTCCTAGAACCGCCGGCCACACCGGCCGGCCGCATACATTAGCTATGTGGATTCTGAAAAGTAAAGAGACAATTGACCATCACAGAGTGTGTTCAAAATTACCACCGGCAGCGACAATAAATGCTTCCAGTCTGGTAAGGAACGGCTGCTGCACACGTGCTAGCATTTCAGCGGAGATGTCCGAGCAGGCTGCAGTAATACGTCGTTGCATATCATCGAGTGTTGTTGGTACGTGCTTGTAGACATCGTCTTCCAGCTTTCCCCACAGAAAAAAGTCTACAGGCGTCAAATCCGGGGAATCGGCCAGCCAAGGTACAGGTCCTCTGCGTCCAATCCAAGGATTTGGAAACAATGAGTGAAGACATGCTGTAGTACTTAGTGCGTCATGGGATGGACAACCATTATGTTCGTACTATAGATTCCCCTAGTCTTCACAGGAACGTGGTGTAGTTTCCGTGGAAGATGGTCTGCTGGAAGGCTGCTATACTTGCGCGCGTTCAGTGTTCCATTTACAAAAATGGTGCCTATGCGCAGATGGTTCACTATGCCACGCCACACGTTTACACCCCATGGATGCTGACGCTCCACCTGTGGAAGCCAACAGGGATTGTCAATAGACCAACAGTGCATGTTTCGGCGGTTTACCAGGCCATGAGTGGTAAATGTGTATTCATCACTAAGCCAGATACATAGATACATGATAAGTCTGGAGCATCCTGTCTTAGTGCCCATGCACAGAGTTAACGCGATACTCATTATCGGTTCCACGCAGCTCATGATGGAGAGAGATGTGATAGGGAAGCAATATATGTCGATGGAGAATGCGTAGGACATTTGCCTAACTCATGCAACTTCCTCGCGCGATTGCGCGGGAGCTAATGTGCGGATCTACCGCAACAGCAGCAAGAACATTAATTTTCCCATCCTCTTTCGTCACTTGTTTACTACTGTTATTTTGTCTAGGTCTTCCACTACCGCTTTCGTATATCTCGTAGAAGAGGTTGATATATTATTGCCGAGATGGTTCTTGTCTATTGGGATATCTTGCTGCATACACTGTAGAAGAACGAACTGCATTCTGATTTTTCTCCATAGGTAAATCCCACCGTCCACTCAAGATCTACTTCTTTTACTGTCACACACTAACTGACTAGCAAGTCGCGAACACACAAACACAATGTGAGCAAACATAGTATCGTACCTAGCAACTGCCCAGGTTAAATGGCACAAGCAAGTGTCGGTGTGGAAGCTTTTCAAAATACAATATCTCGTAAACGACTCGCACTAGAATCCTGCAACAAACACCACTGTACTTTTAGTTTAGTAATGTCAATAGGCACTGTTCCATTCAAAAAATGTATGTTTGCACAAGAAATGCACTTTGTAAACATTATTACAATCTGTTTATTGGCTAACAATACGAGCCCTTTACTACCAACCCATTCTGTGAAAACTGCACATCAATAGCATTTCCCATTTCCGCAATAATTGCGGTGCAAGTTTTAGGTGATTCACCCCATATAATGCGTGTTAAAAGATGTAATGATTTTCAGAAATTGTCGGCAGTAATATTAAGTGGAATGACAGATGGATGTACTCCACGGAAGAAACAGAATTGCTTCAGAATTAACAATAGCGCTAAAAAACTTGGCTGAACCTGAATTAAATGTTTCTTCTCGAAAATGAAATCTCATAAGAAAAGTTCGGAATGATGGAAGAGATGGTGTCAGTCTTTTGACAGGTTGACGACTTTTATTTCGTAGAGTCCTTCTGCATCTCCTGGCGACCGGGATCTACGTTGTTACTGGTGTAGCAGAGACAGGGACGCCAGAATTTTTCATTCTGCTGATCTTCTCGAACAAAAATAAGCATATGGTTATGGGTAAATGTTTTGAAGCAGTCGTCACTTCCATAATTACTGAGTGGAGATTTGTACTCTCGTCTACATGCGTTGGAGTATGATGTGAATGATACGTAATAAAACGCGACTGTTAGAATCTGTAGTTGATAAGAGTGAAAAAAATACTGAATAGCGGATCGCCAACAGTATCGGCAACGCCACTAAAGAGAACAGCCATTGATATTACTCTGCGCTTCCCTTTTGCCGGCTTAACGGATACGCTCGGCTCAGATCATTTTATAGCTGATATAAAACTCAACTTGTAGAGGGAAAATATGAGACAACATCGGTACAGAGACAAATGGGAAAAAGTATCGGGGAAACATTTTAGGTTTAGTATACGTCAGCCATGAGAAAATTATTTAACCAAATAAAATTTATGTCGTCCCATATCACTGTTAGCCGTTATCGAATATAAGAAATATCTCTACAACATTTTCATTTTCATAGAACATAGAAAATTAACGACATTTCCCAACTACGGGGCACAACGAGGGATTTTCCAGGGCTGTGGCACGACAACATTCGAGAATTACTTGAAATACGATGCTTAAATGCCAAAGTTGAAATGGCTTTCGTTAAGGGAAGGAAGGTACGTTGTATAGTTCATTTTTCACCTCGTGATAACGAAATCAATATGACAGGAAGTGTAGACGAAACTAAAAAAATTTGGGTTTAAAAGTGAAGTGTAGCAATGAAACAAATGATCTTTCATGGCTGTAAACTTACGTAGGTAAAATGTTGTGAACGACAGTACCACGTAATTTGAGCTCAGTGCTACACCATGATGTAGACAGATTTAAGTTTCTCGTCATGCTATTCACAGAGAGGAGATGATAAATGCTATAGCCATCTTCCCCAGGAAACTAGTCTATTCTTATTAATTTAGATATGATGCCAGAAGAAGTTGAATTAAGAATGGCCACCACAGATTGTTAGTCCTGTATTCCAGACAAATAATAATCCCTCATCACCCGAATCTTATAGGCCGTAGCACTGCCATCTAGAATAGGAAGACATCTAGACAGATCGATAAAGTCGAGATCGGAATGGTCACTGAAGTCAATACATGCTCTCTGAGAGTTTCGTATCACTTTAAGAAAGTGAAACTAAGAACAGGTATCTTAACTCTATTGTGTGCTGATCTACTCAAAGCTTTTAAACAACAAGAAAACCAAGGAGAAACTCTGAAACGTTGAAGTTCAGGAAGAAGAAATAAAAACTTTGTGGTTTGTCGATGACACTGTAACACTGTCAGGAACAGCTAAGGACTTCAAAGATCAGCTGAATGGAATGGATAATTTCCTGAAAAGAGAATATAAAAGGAACATCGATAGAAGCTAAACAAGGGTGATGGGTGTAGTCTACTTAAATCAGGCGATTCTGAAGGAATTAAATTAGGAAGTAAGACGCTAAAAGTAGTAGATTACTTGGGAAACTAAATAACTGATGATGGCCGAAGTAGGGAAGATTTAAAATGCACATTGACAATAACGAAAAAAAATAATTTTTGAAAAAAGAGGAATTTGTTAACATCAAATATAAATTTAAGCGTCAGGAAGTCTTTTCTGAAGGTATTTGTTTGGAGTGTGAGGTAATACGAAAGTAAAACATGGACGATAATCAGTTCAGACAAGAAGAGAATAGATGTGGTGCTATTGAATAATGCTGAAGATTAAACGCGAAAACTAAACAACAAATGTGGAGGTACTGAACTAAATTGGAAAAAAAAAATTTTTTTGGTACAACTTGACTAAAGAAAGGCACATCCTAGGGCAGCAAGGCATTCTCAGTTTGGTAATGGAGGGAATTGTGGGAAGTAAAATTTGTTGAGGGAGACCAAGAGATGAATACAGTAAGCAGGTTACAATGACGTAGTTTGCGTTAGTTATGCAGAGGTCAACAGGCTTCCACAGGGCAGACTAGTATGGAGAGCTGCATCAAAGCAATCTTCAAACTGAAACCACAACAACAATATCTTAACGGAGAAAATACTTGTCATCTCAGACACTGGATCGGCTTGGTATGGCAATAAATTTCTTGCAAGGAATCTGCAGTTTCCTAGCAGAGAGAATGAGATTAGTCAGATTAAAATACAGAATCTTTGGTCCGGGAGTATTCCTGTAGGATACAGGATGTCACACGTGCGAGGACCTCGATAGGATTATTCTCCCGCAATGAGTTGCGGACATCGTGTCAAAGTCGATAGTAGTGGTGTCCACATGGTGACACATTAATTACAGACCAGCAAAACATGATTTAGATTCTCTGCTTAGCGACATTAAGTAATAAACTAAATTTTCAGAACAATTGATGGATCCCCTTTTATCATGGACTTCTCACGTAAATGATTCAACTCTTCCAGAAAGTTGTAAATAAATTTTGAACAGCATCCCACGTACAGTGGGGAGTTTGTTCTAGAATATTAGTGCTATTCATTATCTATGGAGCACGTACAGTCAACTACAGCTTCTTTTCAGTGGATAGATTTTTCTGGTCACAAAGCTATGCAGTGATGTTTGTCTGGGTCATTCGCTAGTGAGTCTCCTGACCTTTCCTCCGTTTGATTGGTTGTTGGGTACCAGACCAAACCAGTCAACCAAGGAGGATCAAATTACACTGAGGTGGCAAAAAGCATGGGACACTTCCTATTACCGTGTCAGCCCTCCTTCTGCCCGGCATAGGGCAGCAATTGGACGTGACATGGACTCAACAAGTCGTTGGAAGTACCGTGCAGAAATATTGAGCCATGTTGTCTCTATAGCCGTCCATAATAGCGAAAGTGTTGCCGGTGCACGATTTTGGCCACACTCGTTTCTAAATTCGCTCGAATTGTCCAGAATGTTCTTCAAACGAATTGTGAACATTTGTGGCACGATGACATGTCGCATCGTTGTTGGGAACATAAAGTCCACGAATGGCTGAAAATGATCTCCTTGCAGCCGTACATAACTATTTCCTCTCCATGACCAGTTCAGTTGTACCAGAGGACCCAGTCCATTCCGTGTAAACACAGCCCACAGCATTAAGGAGCCACTACCTGCTTGCACAGTACGTTTTGACAACTTAGGTCCATGGCTCCGTAGGTTCTGCGCCACACTTGCGCCCAAGCATCAGCTCTTAACAGCTGAAATCGGGACTCATTTGATCAGGCGGGGGTTTTCCAATTGTCTAGAGTCCATCCGATATGGTTACGAACCCTGGAGGGGGCGCTGCAATTGATATCGTGCTGTTTAGCAAAGGCACTCGCGTCGGTCGTCTGTTGTCATAGCCCATTAACGCCAATTTTCACCGCACTGTCCTAACAAATACGTTCGTCGTACCTCCCACATTGATTTCTGTTGTTACTTCACACAGCGTTGCTTGTCTGTTGGCATTGGCAACTGTACACAAAAGCCGCTGCTCTCGGTCGTTAAGTGAAGGCCGTCGGCCACTACGTTATCCGTGATGAGAGGTAATGCCTGAAGTGGAATGTACCATATTCCTAGCTCGAAACACCATTCCTCGTTCAAAGACTGTTAATTCTCGTCGTGCGCCCATAACTACGCCGGAAAACTTTTTACATGAATCACCAAATAACAGTTCCGCCAATGCACTGCCCTTATACCTTGTGCACGAGATACTACCGCCCTCTGTATATTTACATATTCCTATGTCATGACTTTCGCCACCATGTGATGTAATCGATAGGTGTATTGCTGGCACCTGCTATCGACACCTCAAAGATGCTCCTTGCTATTGGAGCATTCCTGGCCACACCAGTGGGACGGAAGTAGCAAGACACGCCCACAGACGTTCTCCGCGCCCCCATCGGCAACCTGTCCTACACGCCGACACGAGGTCAGTTCTATGCCAGGCTACGTTCCAGTCGACGCATAGTAGGGAGAAGAGTACCGTGTCCAGCGACAACAGAGTTAGAGACAATCAGTTAGACTCTTCGAATTAATCTGCAAGTCCTTGCAGATGATCGTGAACTTTGTCTTTGAACACTGCTATGAAAAAATGATTCAAATGGCTCTAAGCACAATGGGACTTAACTTCTGAGGTCATCAGTCCCCTAGACTTAGAACTACTTAAACCTAACTAACCTAAGGACATCATACACATCCATGCCGGAGGCAGGATTCGAGCCTGCGACCGTAGCGATCGCGCGGTTCCAGACTGAAGCGCTCAGAACCGCTGGGCCACACCGGCCGGCACGTGTTAGACTGGTCCTATCTACAGGGTAACAATTATTGAAATATATGAAATGAAATCGGCATAACTTCTGAACGGTTAGCGTTAGGGCGTTCAATCTGCACGGTTCACCGCAGGGCATCATGGGAATTATTATGCGGTTGTTGTTTGGTTTAACGATGAAGCCCACTTTTATTTGGATTGGTTCAATAAGCAAAATTGGCGCATTTGGGGGACTGAGAATCCGCATTTCCCGATAGAGAAGTCTCTTCACCCTCGACAGGTTACTGTGTGGTGTGCAATGTCCAGTCACGGAATAATCGGTGCAATACCCTTGATGGCACGGTGACTACCGTACTGTACGTGAAGGTTTTGGAAGATAATTTGATTCCTGTTATCCATTGTGACCCTGATTCCGACAAGATGCTGTACAAGCAAGACGGAGCTCGACCCCATCGAAGCAGTAGAGAACTTGATGTTGTGGAGGAGCACTTTGGGGACCGCATTCTGGTTCTGGGGTAGCAAGAGGCCACTGGCATGGACCTCGATTGGTCGCCATATTCTCCGGATCTGAACACATGCGACTCCTTTATGTGGGGCTATATTAAAGACCAACTGTACAGCAATAACCTCAGAACCATTGCTGAGCTGAAAACAGCCATTCAGGAGGTCATCGACAGCATCGATGTTCCGACACTTCAATGGGTCATGCAGAATTCCGCTATACGTCTGGGCCACATCATTTCCAATGATGGCAGGCATATCGTACATGTCATAAGCGGTTCAAATGGCTCTAAACACTATGGGACTTAACATTTGAGGTCATCAATTCCCCCCCCCTCCCCCCTCTAGACTTAGAACTACTTAAACCTAGCTAACCTAAGGAAATCACGCAAAGCCATGCCCGAGGCAGGATTCGAACCTGCGACTGTAGCAGCAGCGCGGGTCTGGACTGAAGCACCTAGAACCGCTCGGCCACACCGGCCGGCGTACATGTCATAACCAAAATCCGAATATTTGAAGTGACGTTTACGTGTTGAATAAAGTGTGTGCGCGCCATCTGTAGTTTGTAGCTGATTTAGGTTTTTTCCATATAGTTCAATAATTGTCAACGTGTATGTATATACATGTTCATGTATACTGTGACGCACAGTCACAGCAAAGAAGAAGTCATTTAACAAAGGTTTGGTGTTTGAGTGTATATATATTTCATTTCTTACATTTTACATGTGCAATAATCATGCCATTTATCACCTTTTCAGAACCCAAATCATCTGCTTCACTGCCATGACTAACGTCAGTGGTCGAGGATCACTTAATCAGCTGGTACCTGTTCTACACCATCAAGAGCGCCCAAAAGTCATCAATTTTTTTTTTTTAAATTAGTGTATAACATTTTGCCGGTGATATTGTATGGGCATAATGGTGTGTTGTTGGAGCCGATAGGGACTGTCGATGTTGAATCCGTTGGAATAAATTTCTCCTTATAATTGTAAGGGTACCAAGCGTGAGTTTATAGATTCTTGGCTAAAGTGATGATTGTATGAAAGACATTGTTGACAACGTTACACTTGGGTTTAGACTCAGGAAAGTTCTACATGGCATCTGTGTTGTTTAATGAGGACGCCATGAGTATTGAGGTTGTCTATCATTCGCGTAGATTCTGAAAATTCATGTACAAAGAATGTAGAACCAGAGTTGTTGTGAACGAGGGGTCCCTTTCAGGTCCAGGGTTTAGGGCTAGAGTTACAGCACCTCTCATTCTCCTCGGCTATGATCGCCCCTTGATCACGCCAGCGAGAATGGTTGGTGTTGTGAGAGATGAGGATGTCTGGAATGTAAGAGGCCAAGTGAAAGCAAGAATGCACGTTGTTGAAATTTTTGGAGGAGAGTTTACGCAGTAGGATGGAATGGAAGTAATGAACTGACGACGTCAATACGTGGCATGAGTTGCGTAATGTTGAGGTTAGGGAGATACATTCCTGGAAATTGAAATAAGAACACCGTGAATTCATTGTCCCAGGAAGGGGAAACTTTGTTGACACATTCCTGGGGTCAGATACATCACATGATCACACTGACAGAACCACAGGCACATAGACACAGGCAACAGAGCATGCACAATGTCGGCACTAGTACAGTGTATATCCACCTTTCGCAGCAATGCAGGCTGCTATTCTCCCATGGAGACGAACGTAGGGATGCTGGATGTAGTCCTGTGGAACGGCTTGCCATGCCATTTCCACCTGGCGCCTCAGTTGGACCAGCGTTCGTGCTGGACGTGCAGACCGCGTGAGACGACGCTTCATCCAGTCCCAAACATGCTCAATGGGGGACTGATCCGGAGATCTTGCTGGCCAGGGTAGTTGACTTACACCTTCTAGAGCACGTTGGGTGGCACGGGATACATGCGGACGTGCATTGTCCTGTTGGAACAGTAAGTTCCCTTGCCGGTCTAGGAATGGTAGAACGATGGGTTCGATGACGGTTTGGATGTACCGTGCACTATTCAGTGTCCCCTCGACGATCACCAGTGGTGTACGGCCAGTGTAGGAGATCGCTCCCCACACCATGATGCCGGGTGTTGGCCCTGTGTGCCTCGGTCGTATGCAGTCCTGATTGTGGCGCTCACCTGCACGGCGCCAAACACACATACGACCATCATTGGCACCAAGGCAGAAGCGACTCTCATTGCTGAAGACGACACGTCTCCATTCGTCCCTCCATTCACGCCTGTCGCGACACCACTGGAGGCGGGCTGCACGATGTTGGGGCGTGAGCGGAAGACGGCCTAACGGTGTGCGGGACCGTAGCCCAGCTTCATGGAGACGGTTGCGAATGGTCCTCGCCGATACCCCAGGAGCAACAGTGTCCCTAATTTGCTGGGAAGTGGCGGTGCGGTCCCCTACGGCACTGCATAGGATCCTACGGTCTTGGCGTGCATCCGTGCGTCGCTGCGGTCCGGTCCCAGGTCGACGGGCACGTGCACCTTCCGCCGACCACTGGCGACAACATCGATGTACTGTGGAGACCTCACGCCCCACGTGTTGAGCAATTCGGCGGTACGTCCACCCGGCCTCCCGCATGCCCACTATACGCCCTCGCTCAAAGTCCGTCAACTGCACATACGGTTCACGTCCACGCTGTCGCGGCATGCTACCAGTGTTAAAGACTGCGATGGAGCTCCGTATGCCACGGCAAACTGGCTGACACTGACGGCGGCGGTGCACAAATGCTGCGCAGCTAGCGCCATTCGACGGCCAACACCGCGGTTCCTGGTGTGTCCGCTGTGCCGTGCGTGTGATCATTGCTTGTACAGCCCTCTCGCAGTGTCCGGATCAAGTATGGTGGGTCTGACACACCGGTGTCAATGTGTTCTTTTTTCCATTTCCAGGAGTGTATGTTCTCATTCGCCGGATGAAATAGGTGATTGAAATTTCGTGAAATGTTCCCGCTGCAACGAGAAACGTCTTGTTTCTTGCTCGGATTGCTGTGTTTGTGAGAGATGTTGAGTTCAGCTCGATGGAGAAACTCAGTGATTAAGTGCCAACGTACTATACAGCTGCGGTCAGCTTAGGAAATATTGTTGACAAATGTCATCTGTTGGGAAAAACTTTCGCTGATTGCAACAGATGGAGCTACTACAATGATTGATCAAATGTCTTGTGTCGTTGCTTTGATAAGGCACAAGCTGAAAATAGAACTAAACACTTCCCATTAAAATTAAATGTATTAAGTCAGTAGTTGTTTCATAAAAAAGCACTTGCTGTTTGCTTATTACTTTATGTCTGTGTTGTATTTGCTACTAGAAAATTTCATATTGTATTCTCTTTTCTTCATCACTGTACCTCCCCACCCCCTCCCCCGCCGGTCCACTGTCCCGTTCTCTGCTCAACTTGACAGAATTTGGAAGGTTTAACACTGTTTGTAATTGCTGTCAAACTATCCAATGTATGCGGCGCTGCAGTACTCATAAGAACATTATGCACTAAAGAGATTATTCTTCATGAACAGCACAGTCCACAGACGACTGAACATACATGGTTTATTCTCCCGGAGACCTGCAAAGTGCATTCCATTGACCCCTGGTCACAGGAGAGCCCGTAAAGCCTCGTATCAAGAGCACAGTACATGGTCATTGGAACAGTGGTCCCAGGTTATGTTCACGGACGAGTCCAGGTATAGTCTGAACAGTGAATCTCGCCGGGTTTTCATCTGGCGTGAACCAGGAACCAGATACTAACCCCTTAATGTCCTCGGAAGGGACCTGTACGGAGGTCGGTGGGGTGGGATTATAATTGGTGCACGTACACCCCTGCATATATATATATATATATATATATATATATATATATATATATATATATATATATATATAGAGAGAGAGAGAGAGAGAGAGAGAGAGAGAGAGAGAGAGAGAGAGAAAGAGCACACATTTACTTCTACATGAAAACTGTAAAATCTTGACGACAGTGCAAACACGCATATAAAGAGAGACAATAATCAGGAGTCTTGTAGATGTGCATTGCACTGAACGCACAATTTCCGTCTTCTCTTACAGTAACCTGCAACTCATGTTCGTCAACAGATTTATCGCCACAAAGTTCAGATGCTGATTCGCGATAAATTGGAATAACATTTCCGATGGTAATATTGCCCTTGGGTTAACCAGCTTGTTCTGAACTGTCAGCACCATAGTCTCCAATCCATCTCCATCTCAGTAGACATTCCTCAAAGTTACGATCTGTAGCTCGTGAAACGTCTGAACATAGGATCGACAAAAGAAAGATGTGGAAGAGCCAACCCAGGCTGAGCACATCGTTTTTCCCTACGTAATTACAAATTTATTTCAAAATATGCCGACAATCAGAATGATAATTAAAACCACAATCTTCACTTGCACCTAACATATGATAATGAACAGGAAGTTTCTCTTACATAATCAATCTTAAAGATGAGAGAAATACAGCAAGCTACACTTACACAAGCAAATTTAAAACGGAAAAACAATAATTAAAGTAACTACTGATACCACAATAAGTAACCCGACGCCACCCTTACTCGAAGAGGGTCCGCTCTTAAAACTTTGTAGAAAAATTAAAGTAACCCAAAATTTTAAACGGCCGTAAGAGCCTTAAGTAAAACCAACACAAGTATAACAGTGTTCTTAAGTTAAATTACACAACAACCGAGGACAAGAATCAATCACCGAGCGAGGTGGCGCAGTGGTTAGCACACTGGTCAAGCATTCGGGAGGACGACAGTTCAATGCCGCGTCCGGCCATCCTGATTTAGGTTTTGCGTGATTTCCCTAAATCGCTTCAGGCAAATGCCGTGATCGTTCATTTGGAAGGGCACGGCCGACTTCCTTCCCCATCCTTTCCTAAGCCGATGAGACCGATGACCTCGCAGTTTGGTCTCCTCACCCCCAAATCATCCCATCTCGAATACAAGAATCAGTCCTCCCAGAAAGAGGGTAATCTTCAAATGAGTTACAAGAAGTATGCAACCAAATTAGGTAAAACAATTAATTACAGACGTAATTTAAACGTTCAAAACTTAAATACAGTAAATGTTCGTAAATTCAAGTACAGAAAATAGATTCTTTGGTTCGTTATGTCAGACAACAAGGCAGGGCAAGTTCGAAAAGGTAGTTACTTAAAACCACCCATCAAATAGAATATCCGGAAAACTTAACTTGTTTAGCAGCTGCAGCTGCAGCTGCAGCTCTCCTGGGAGAGCTAACTGCCTTCGGAGAAACCGTTCGGGTACATGCACAGGCCGAAATGCAGGAGTACGTAGGCGCGGGCAAGCGCCGCATCAATTACAATGTCATGACTCAGAAGCCAAGCCGGTCAAGAAACAGCATACACATTACGGCAAGAGCTCCCACAATAAGGTCTTCAGGTCTTTTAAGTCTTAATAAATCCCTTAAAGTAACGCTAAGATGGTTCAAATGGCTCTGAGCACTATGGGACTTAACATCTGTGGTCATCAGTCCCCTAGAACTTAGAACTACTTAAACCTAACTAACCTAAGGACATCACACACATCCATGCCCGAGACAGGATTCGAACCTGCGACCAGAGCGGTCTCGCGGTTCCAGGCTGAAGCGCCTAGAACCGCACGGCCACACCGGCCGGCCAAACGCTAAGACTTAAACCTTTTAATCATAAGCATAAATTTCAATTACTGTAACAAAACTGCCATTATAAAAGGATAAGACACTTGTGATAACCAATAGCGGATTTACCAACAGACATCTAATGTTCTTTTGAAACTACAGAATAGTAGATACATGATTACCCGCGTGGTACCAACTTTAGGCTTAACATTTACAGATAAGATTGAGGTTGCACAATCTCAAGATTTAAGCCCATCTTAAGGAAATTTAAAAGAACATTAATTTAAAAGATCAAAAGTTAATTCAACATTGGTTGCTTTTGGGGCAGGGGATCAAAGAGCGAGGTCATCGGTCTAAACATTGATCAATACTTACAACAAATAAGGAATGACTTAAAGCTGCGGAACAACAAATGGAAACACCAGTTCACAGTAAGTACCGCCGGCAAAATCGGAGCAGAACAGTACAAAGATAATTTTACCTTTTCAGTCAGTGGCCCATCTAAGTAAACATTCATGTAACTCGAGACCAACTTGGAGATTCTAACAGACCAGCTGGGTGTACAACACTTCTTATACACACATAAATAGAAATCACTAAGCAAATCAGCAAGGTTACACTCGTGGCTTCATGTAGGTTACAGCAATTGCAAGAAAACCTCATATTTCAAACATCGCAGGCGACGTTCACTGAGGAAATAAACACAATACGCACCGTAACTTCTTTAGTACTCCATATGCCATCATTAAATGCACTATTCCTGCCGGTAACATTCAAACTGCACACGGTAAGAACATCCCAGAATGCAAATTGCTGATGCACGCTCTCTCCAAAACCCAGATATCAGCCACAGTTGTTGCTATCGTGCATACGGCTTCGAACACACCAAAGGTCCCAACAGCCACAGTGCCAACAGACTGGCCCATCAGTCCGTAACTACTGCCACCTCGTACCAACACCAAATCGCCAGCCGCGGCGCGGGTCCCACCCTTTCCTCACTCACAAACAGTGATAAACCGTGCGAATCAATGCGGCATTCGCGCCTCCTACCGGGACGCCAGCCAATCAGAGGATCCAAAGATAGCATAATGCCGCCTCGGCACAGCTTTAACTTTTTTTTTTAATTCGCTGACATATTCCGTAAATCAAAATATTACTCAACTCCACCGCGGAGGTCCTGGGACTCTGTGTTCATTGCTTACCGGTCTTGTCTTGATAAAAAACTGCGGTTCCCTGAGCACGCGACTTGTCTCTCCAACATTTATATAAATGATGTGCCCTCTAGTATTACGAGTAACTCTAAAATATTTCTATTTCTATATTAGTAAATGATGTCTTGTGCAACATTGGCTCGGTTTCAAATAGTGCAGTTCATGACATAAGTTCATGGCTTGTAGAAAGTAAACTAACGCTAAATCACAGTAAGACTAAGTTTTTACAGTTTCTAACACACAATTCAACAAAAACTGACGTTTTAATTTCAGGGAATGGGCATAAGATTAGTGAAACTGAACAGTTCAAATTTCTAGTTGTTCAAATAGATAGTAAACTGTCGTGGAAAGCCCACTTCCAGGATCTTGTTCAAAGACTTAAAGCTGCCATTTTTACTATTCGAACGGTATCTGAAGTGAGTGATTGTGCGACACGAAAATTAGTCTACTTTGCTTATTTTCATTCGCTTGTGTCCTATGATATTATATTTTGGGGTAATTCTTCCCATTCTAAAAGGATATTTTTGGCTCAGAAACGAGCGGGTAGGGCAATAAGTAGTGTATGTTCGCGAACCTCTTGTCGACTCCTGTTCACGAGTCTTGATATTTTGACATTGGCCTCTCAATATATATATGCCTTACTGTCATTTCTTGTTAACAATATTAGCTTATTCCCAAGAATAAACAGCTTTCACTCAGTTAATACTCAGCAGAAATCAAACATGCATTTGGATCGGACTTCCTTAACTCTTGTTCAGAAAGGTGTGCGGTATACTGCTGCATCCATTTCCAGTAAGTTACCACTATAATTCAAAAATATTAGCAGTAATGCACCCGCTTTCAAATGGAAACTGAAGAGTTTCCTCATGGGTCACTCCCTCTATTCTGTCGAGGAATTCCTTGAAAAATTAAGCTGATTCTTATTGTATTGTTGATTGCGTTTACTTAAAGTTATGGCTTGACATTTTTCGGGTTCATAAACATTTTATTTTTACCTGTTATTACTTTTATGTTGTAATTTCATGTACTGACACGTTCCACGAACTTGGAGATTTTCTCCTCAATTTGGTCCTACGGAACTTGACGTGTAAATAAATAAAAACATAGGCAGGTACAGAAAATGGTATGCTCCCTAATCAACACATACGAAAGTTACTACACTTCATACTTCCCTGGAGTCAGAGAGACTCTGCAACGCCAGTTAAGGGTTAATAGCGTTTTGTTCCACCTTTGGAACGCAATACAGCAACATTTTCTAAGTGACATGGATTTGATAAGTCTTTGATAGGTCTCCAGAAGCATGTGGCACCAAATATCTAAGTACAGGCCGCTAGTTTGTGGGCACACAACTGGCACCCGGTAGCGTACCAGATGTGTCCCATCTCATTCGGATCGGACGAATTTGGTGCCCAACACATCAGTATTCGTTCACTGCCATGCTCCTTAAACGACAGTACTACGGTTCTGGCTTTGTGATGTTGACAGTGACCATCAAACCATTGTAACAAGAAACGTGATTCATCTCAGCAAGCGACACGTTTCCACTTATCCGAGGTCTAACATTGAGGATCCCGTGGCCACTGAAATGTAATTGACTATGTCGTTGGATCGACTTTGGAATACGTAAGGGTCATCCTCTGAAGTTGGTTGGTTGCTTTATTTGGGGGGAGGGGACCAAACAGCGAGCTCATCGGTCCTATCGGATTAGGGAAGGATGGCGAAGGCAGTCGGCCGCACTCTTTTAAAGAAACAATCCCTGCATTTGTCTGAAGCGATTTAGGGAAATCAAGGAAAACATAAATCAGGTTGGGTTGGCGCGGATCCGAACCGTCGTCGTCCAGAAAGCGAGTCCAGTGTGTTAGCCACTGCGCCACCTCGCTCGGTGGCCGTCTTCTGTGGAGCCCCATGTTCTCCAAGCTCCGCTAAATGGAGTGCTCCAAGACACTACTCTGCAGTCAGATTTACTACAGATCACCGCCTTTCCTCCTCTACAGAGGGGCACCGTCCACCAACCACATTCCGTAGACACTCATGACAGGAGCACGCGAAGGGCCGACCAGCTTCATTGCTTCCGAGATGCTCTTCCCCAGGCGACGGGCCATAAAAATATGACCTTTGGCTTGTCGAAGAAACAACTGCAAGAACCGGCCACTGTGGCCGAGCCGTTCTAGGCGCTTCAGTCCGGAACCGCGCTGCTTCTGTGGTCGCACGCTCGAATCCTGCCTCGGGCATGGATGTGTGTGATGTCCTTAGGCTAGTTAGATTTAAGTAGTTCTAAGTTCTAGGCGACTGATGACCTCAAATGTTGTCCCATAGTGCTTCAAGGCATTTGAACCAATTGCAAGAGCTGAAAACAAATCAGTCGCAAGGTCCGGATGGAATCCCTTTTCGATGTTGCAAAATATACTTTACGGCAATGGCTACTTACTCAGCTTGCATTTATCGTCAATCTTTTTCCCAGTGCAAAGTCCCAACGGACTGCAAAAAAGCGCAGGTGACTCCTGTAATGAATGGTAAAAGAACGGACCCACAGAATTACAGACCAATATCCTTAGCATCGGTTTGATACAGTATTATTGAACATATTTTCAGTACGAATATAATATATTTCCTAGAGACCGAAAAGCTTATTTCCACGAATCAGGCCTAACTCGGGCGATACTTGGATTGTCCTTTTCTCACATGATATACTGGAAATTATGGATAAATAGCAAATAGGCATATTTCATACTTCTAGATTTCCGAAAAACAGTTGACACGGTGCCCCACTGCAGACTGTTAACGAAGGTAGAGCATATGGATTAGGTTCTCAGATATGTCAGCGGTTCGAAGGCTTCTTAAGTAACAGAAACCAGTATGTTGTCTTCGATAACAAGTGTTCATCAAAGACAAAGGTATCGTCAGAAGTGTCCCAGTGGAAGTGTGATGAGACCATTATTATCCTCTATACACATAAATGATCTGGCGGACAAGATAAGCATCAATCTGATGTTGGTTGCCAATGCTGTGGTTTACGAAGAGGTATCGAGGTTAAGTGACTGTAGGAGAATACAAGATGATTTAGACAAAGTTTCTAGTTGGTATTATGAATGGCAGTGTAGAAAAATGTAAGTTAATGCGGATGAGTAGGAAAAACAAACCCGTAACGTTCGGATACAGTATCATTAGTGTCCTGCGTGACACAGCCACGTCGTTTAAATGTCTGGACATAACGTTGCAAAGCGATATGAAACGGAGCGAGCATATGAGGACTGTGGTAGGGAAGGTGAGTGGTCGACGTCGGATTATTTGGAGAATTTAGGGAATGTTTGGCTCGTCTGTGAAAGAGACGCATGTAGGAAGCTGCTGCGACCTATTCTCGAGTATTGCTCACCTGTTTGGGATCCGCACCGCGTCGGATTGAAGGAAGACGTCAAAGCAGTTCAGAGCAGGTCTACTAGATTTGTTACTGGTAGTTTAATGGTTCAAATGGCTCTGAGCACTATGGGACTTAACATCTATGGTAATCAGTCGCCTAGAACTTAGAACTACTTAAACCTAACTAACCTAAGGACAGTACACAACACCCAGTCATCACGAGGCAGAGAAAATCCCTGACCCCGCCGGGAATCGAACCCGGGAACCCGGGCGTGGGAAGCGAGAACGCTACCGCACGACCACGAGCTGCAGACTACTGGTAGTTTAGAACAACATGCAAGTGTTACGGAGATGCTTCGGGAACTGAAATGGGAATCCTTGGAGGGAAGGCGACGTTCTTCCCGTGGAACATGAACAGGCACTTTAAGCTGATTACAGAAAGTTTCTAATGCCGCCAACATATATTTCGCCTAAAGACTGCGAAGACACGAGAAATATGGGCTCTTATGGAGGCATATAGTCAATCGTTTTTCCCTCGATCTATTTACGAGTGCGACAGGAAAGGAAATGACTAGTAGTGGTACAGGGTACCCTCCGCTACGCACCGTACGGTGGCTTGCCGAGTATTTTTGTAGATGTGTATGTAAATACTGTTTTATCGTTTTATATGGATTTGCTGTGAAATTATAGCTCCGGCGCAATATGTGTGCTGAGCTTTACGGGGAACCAGATATGTGGGGTTATTCGAAGAATCCTATTAAAACTTTCACGAGTCGCTATCAAATATTAAATAACTGTTATTTATCAGAGAAGTGTTTTGTATTTAGTTACCTTTGCAGGTATTATGACGTAAATCTGCCACTCCAGAGAGATTAGTTACTCCATATTCAAAATGTTCCAACGCGAATTACTTGCTCGTTTAACGTATAATCATGCGTTAAGTATTTATTTAATGAATGCTCAAATCTCTACGAAAACAATAGCGATTATACCAGTGAAATGTTAATTTTTTGATCATTGCTAGTTCATTCTCTATATTGAAAGAATTGGATATCTTCTTCTTTTGCTACGTATCACATTTCTTTGCAAACTTTTACGGGATACGACTGGCATCACAGCATATCATCTGTAACACGGGCGCTTCTAGTGACTGATATATACTGATCTAATTAAATTAGCTTCAAAGTAAAAAAAATGTAGTAGGATGTTTAGAGTAACATTACTGAAAAATACGATTGATTACTCTCGCAATTTTTTTATTTTTTGTGTCTTTGACAAATACGAAAGACTTAACCCCAAATTCGGTTGTGTGTTTTGAACAACTGTGGACTAGCAATTGCCAGTTAGAAACTTACAGCGACGTGCTATCTGTATGAAATTTATTAAAACTGTTAAAGGTATTAAAACGTATCTGTCTTGTGTTTCGCTAGTGAATACACGGACACACAATGCTTGTTTTGGCTGACACGTTCACAGACGTAAGTTATCGATCTCTAATTGTTATACCATTTTCTTCCCGGATATTAATCGTGAAATACGAAAAACAAGGCGGCATTCTCACGTGACTCTGATCAGCGGAGAGGAATAAAAGGTGATAACTCTCTTTTCCTTTTTTTTACCAAGGAAAACCTAAAACTGCTACACTGTTTCTTGCAGATGCAGTTAAGTCAGCAGAAGAACATGAAGTGTAATGTTAAAAGATAATAAAGTCTGATCTCCCGTCGACAAAGACTTCTTTAGAAATGAAGCACTAGCTAAATTTCAGAAGGGTGGACGAAGAATGCGCCTGTGGTCCTTTCGAGAAACCATCTGACAGTTCAGACGTACTGATTTATGACAACCATGGAAAATATAATTCAGGGTGCCCAGACGTTCACTTCCACCCTGATCCTCCCGAACACGAGTTCCAGTGTCGTAACCATTGCGCCAAGGCTCCCAACACTAATTTAAGTGACTCAGCGATAGAGGTAATGGCTTACAAAAGTGTTGTATTTGTATGCATAATATTTCATAAATGGTTCAAGATACTGAAAAACTTGGTGTACTTCTATAGATTTTGAAATGAGTAGAGGAGGATAATAACCCTAACTAGCTTCCACTGTCTCGAGGTAGCGTCGTTGTCTCTTATGACGTACCTCGGAGATTCCGGACACCCACGAGAAAGACAGGCCGTGGCGCGTGCGTCACAGCATGTGACACTACAGGTCTTACGAATGCCAGCGGCCGTCCCCGACGGGGTGTGAGTAACTGTTTCTGACGATTTTATTAATTCTGGAGTGCGTGTTTAAATGGTGCAAAATTGAGACCTTTAGTGGGTACCTTTTCAATTAAATATTGATTTTCAGTGGGCCCTCCAAGGAGCCGACCTTTCGCGAAGTGTGGCGGAAAAGGTGACTAGCGTGACGTCAGATTTTCGTTACGGGGGCAGTATATCTCGTTGGCCCCAGGGATTCCACTATCACCTCAGGCATGAGTGTAGGCTTCCAACGCGTCATTACTCCACGTATCCTTGACAAGATGTCAATAGCAATGTTAAGCGATAAGTACAGAAATGAAAAGTAATAAGCAAATTTAGGAAATTAGAAATGAACAAGTTTGAAACCCAACAGCTGCTGTTCAATGATATGTACATAAGAAACTGCTAAGTTGCCACAAGTGAGTACACTACTGGTCATTAAAACAACGCCAAGAGAAAAGAATAAAATTTTACTTATTGAAGTGCACAGTAAAGTAAGACGAATATATGATTAAATTAGTAGGTGATTTGAGGGTATACAGAGGGCGAAATTTAGTAGATTGAGCTGCCTCCTCTAGCAGCTACAATGCGTCTAACCAGGTTGGGCCTCTAGTCGAACTGACTCGGATGACACATATGAGACCGATACTATACTGTGGTACCTGTTTTGTTATGAAGAATGATGTAATGTTTCTTCGGACATGCATGCATGTCCATAAGATCAGGCACTGCGTTATGAAACACATGAAACGTATTCGTAGTTGCGGATACGAAAAACCGTGAGTTTTATAAGGGAATGACGACAGTAAAAATCTGTGGACTCGAACCCGGATTTGTCGCTTTACGCTAGCAGTCGCCTTAACAGCTTTGAGTATCCGCAGATGACTGACTTCCATGTCTCGTCGTTCCTACGTCACAACTTGCACCTTTACACACATTACGTAGTTCCTGTACAGGCGAAAATATTCTAATTGAAAATCGACGCCTGATATCGGCAGATAAATACGATACTCCAGTGCCTATGTTGTTAAGAAAACCGATGCAATATTTCTCAAGACACGCACGCACATTCGAAGGAATAATCACTGCAGCGACTATAGCCGTTATGAAATACATGAAACGCATTCCCAGTTGCGGCCGGCCGCGGTGGTCTAGCGGTTCTAGGCGCTCAGTCCGGAGCCGCGCGACTGCTACGGTCGCAGGTTCGAATCCTGCCTCGGGCATGGATGTGTGTGATGTCCTTAGGTTAGTTAGGTTTAAGTAGTTCTAAGTTCTAGGGGACTGATGACCACAGATGTTAAGTCCCATAGTGCTCAGAGCCATTTGAACCATTTAAACCCAGTTGCGAATACGATCAATCATCAGCTGTAAAAGAGAACGACAACAATGAAAGATTGTGCCGGATCGGGACTCAAACACGGATTTCTCGGTTTGAGGCCAGCGGGCGCCTTAACCGCTTTGACTACCTGCTCACGATTCACGGACCCACCCAGTCTTCCATATCCTGTTGATCCTACGACACAACCTGCACTCGTAAACATATTATGTAATTCTAATACGAGGGAGAACATTTTAATTGAATGTCACTGCCTGGAATAGGCGGATATATACGACATTGTATTGCCTGTGTTGTTAACAAGAACTATGAAAAATCAGGTTTCGAGTCCTGGCCCGGAATAAATTTTCATTATCGTCGTTCACTGATACAGCTGATGGTTTCTCGTATTCACAAGTGCGGATACATTTCATGTATTTCATTACGAGTGGAGCCACCTGTTTCTTTGGACTTGCATGCATGTCCGAAGGAACATTGCTTCGTTCTTATTAACATAACGATACGAGCATGAAATATCGTATTTATCCACCGATACCAGGCAGCGATTTTCAGTTGAAATGACGTCCGGTGTAAGGGAATTACATAACGTATGTACAACTACATATGATAGTTTGGTTCTGGTCGTGAGTTTTGCACGGATAGCCAAAGCTTTTAAGGGAACCGCCCCTGTAAAGCGGGAAATCCTGGTTCGAGTACCAGTCCGGCACAAATTTTCATAGTCGCTATTCCCTTGTACAGCTGATAGTTGATGGTACTCGCAACTGCATATACATTTCGTGTACATATGTGGACAGCATTAAATGCTGCTTAAACTGGGCAGCAGAGTTCACGAATAGTAGTGGCTCATAAGGGTAGCCTGCTAGTTTATCGGCAACCCATGGCAAATTGTTTTCAGGGGTTGAGAGCGTGCTTGCCAGGGCAACAGCCGAATAGCCTCGGTGTAGAGGATGGGATGACAGCGTAGGCAACATAAGTCTTGCGTTATCTTGTTGGAAGACAACGTTAGTGGCACACCGACGACAGGATACAGTCACCAGCGTGAACAAGTTGGAAACCCAACAGCTTCTGTTCAAATTACCAGCTATGCGTACCAGAGGTGACGGTGTTGTGAATAGTACCATGACGCCAGGTGCTGGACCCGTATGACAATGACGAATACAGTCTCGCAACGTAACTACATTTTTTTATTATTATCAAGATTTTTGCCATCATAATTGAATATAGATTATACGATGGACATTCAGTAAGTGTTGCAACACATTTTTTTTAATAAACAGGTTGCTTATATTCAGAATTCCAGTACGTCATATTATTCCCTACTCTTTGCGCTACAAAACTATTTTTCAACATAATCTCCGTGCAATGTGACGGCCTTAGGCCACTTTACTGGGAGGGCCTGTACACCCGTGTGGTACCACTCGATTGGTCGACGTCGGAGCCAACGTCTTCCTGCATCAGTAACCTTCCAGTCATCCACGTACTGCTACCCTCAGACCGCATCATTCATTGGGCCAAACAAGTGGAATTCGGAAGGTTGGAGATCCGGGCTGTAAGGTGGATTAGGAAGAACAGTCCATTGAAGTTTACTGAGCTCCTCTCGGGTGCGCAGGATTGTGTGAGGCCTTGCGTTGTCACGGAGAAGTTCGTTTGCATTTTTGAGCAAGCTGAAGTCCAACATTGCAGGAGCCACAGCTCTGTGTGTTAGGTCGGCAAGCGGAAGATGAGACAGATTTACGTGACCTTGTTCTCTTCTTGGAACGCACGACCGTTACAGATGCCATTCTGAAGTCTCTGTATGGCGACGCCACCTATCTAAACTTCATGAAACTATAGGGGCTGGAGCGGGAACATTCCACGATGTCACTCAAAAAATTCCGCACTTTTTCAGCCGAAACTGGCCGAGAAAGAAAAATGTGTTGCATTACCTATTGAAACTCGCTCATATTAACATGATCACCTATAACGTACGTTAGTATTACTTGAAAGCTTATTATTTCCGTTCTCCAATGTCATTATCAAAACAGATTATTAATTAGAAAGTATTTACATGCAGTACAATTGTTTGGACAGTAATGCTAACGTGACTTAGCAGAAATATTAGTGAAATGCCTTCAAGATACAGGAAAAATGGTTTGTTAATTTCTTATTGCAAATTGCTAATTTTTTTAAATTTTGAATTGAGACAGAAATAGTCACAGTTTGAAGATAAACCAAAGTTTTACCTAGGTCCTGGTTTACTCGCGATGCCAAACTGGATGGTTAATCTGACAATTAAGAACTTGAAAGATTAACGTGAAACAACAAAATCAACTGACATAATTTCTGTTCAAATAAGGTCAGTAATATTCGTGGAAAAACTAGCGAAGTAAATTTGTACTTTATTCACTAAACTCAGGCAAAAATCCAAGAAAATTATGTTAATGATTTTTGAGTGCGGATAGAGAAACAATTTTCAGTTTTGCTCATTGCAGGCTGGCGACCGAATTGCTCGGGAAATAAAACTTTTTTTTTTATATTGAAAAGACACAAGTCAATATTTTTATGATTCTCATCCCACTATGAAATACAGGCACTGTAGTTTAGTGGATGTCTCAAAGTCCTTTTAATAATGACTAAGATAAGTGGAGCAGTGTGTGTTACTATAGAGTTTTATAGGACGACCAAACCAAGCATCTTCTAAATTGTTCAGGATAGCCGGTCAGTGTGGCCGAGCGGTTCTAGGCGCTTCAATCTGGAACCGCGCGATCGCTACGGTCGCAGGTTCGAATCCTGCCTCGGGCATTGATGTGTGTGATGTCCTTAGGTTAGTTAGGTTTAAGTAATTCTAAGTTCTAGGGGACTGATGACTTCAGATGTTAAGTCCCATAGTACTCAGAGCCATTCGGACCATTTTGTTCAGAATAGTACGACTGCCTTAATAATAACAGTGTAGTTAATTGTAGGTCATGGTTAAACAATTTTTAAATGCAAAGACATTAAAATCTTTGGTTTAGACTGACCGCTGCAGTGTGTAGTTGTAGCGTTATTAACCTATTCCTAATGCAGAGATTACGCGTATGTAGTTCAAATGGTTCAAATGGCTCTGAGCACTATGGGACTTAACATCTGAAGTCATCAGTCCCCTAGAACTTAGACCTTCTTAAACCTAACTAACCTAAGGACATCACACACATCCATGCCCGAGGCAGGATTCGAATCTGCGACCGTAGCAGTCAATCGGTTCCAGACTGAATCGCCTAGAACCGCTCGGTCACTCCGGCCGGCGCGTATGTAGTATTCACGTTAGTGTAGGTAGATCACCCGAGTGCAAAACCGTAACACGACACCCGGAAGTTTAAATGTCGTTTAAAATTCAATACCGTTTATATAGATAAAACTAAATTAAAAATAAATACATTATGATTTCAAGAAAGCGTGTAACATTTGGTTTCCTGATGAAACATGAAGTTTAAATTTCCTTCAAAACTCAAAGGCTCGTGTTACACATCTCCTCGGAGCACGGATATGGCCATCATAAGGCTGTGTCCATAATGGGAACCGGCCTTATAAGACGACGTGTGCCGCAGACGTCGACGCATTGCACGTGTGAATACTTAGCTTGCTGCAAACAAGCTCATTTACTGCATGGCGTTATTATGGTCTAGGGATGCCGGTTATCGCTGAAACAACCGTTTTTCCTTCAGCGCCAGTTAAACCTGAGTGTTAACACCGCTCAAATTAACCTGTTCCTAAAATAGCCCATTTTCGATTTTTATTCTCTTATTTATGCTTTTCTCAAAAGCAACTAGTATCCGAATGCAATTTTTGAATGATATACCCGTTACGTAACATTTTTTACATACATAAAATAGATGCGGTTATTCGCGCTTAATTTATGAGGTAAAGTCGAAATGCTAATCATTTACATATCCAAGCACATAGTACATGTGGTGTCACCGCCAGACACCACACTTGCTAGGTGGTAGCCTTTGAATCGGCCGCGGTCCGTTAGTATACGTCGGACCCGCGTGTCGCCACTATCAGTGATTGCAGACCGAGCGCCGCCACACGGCAGATCTAGAGAGACTTCCTAGCACTCGCCCCCAGTTGTACAACCGACTTTGCTAGTGATGGTTCACTGACAGAGTGCGCTCTCATTTGCCGAGACGATGGTTGGCATGGCCTTCGGCTGCGTCATTTGCTGCGACCTGGCAGGGCGCCATTGCCAGTTGCTGTTGATGCTGAGTCGTGTGCAGTCGGGAGCGACGCTCATCGTTTGTGGATTGAAGTTGAGTATTCCACCAGCTACGTCCGTTTTTCTGGAGTCTAATTTCCTTGTCCTGTTCCGGACCTCGCGCCGGCCTGCGTGAGCTGAGGCGCGTGCCTTTCGGCTTCCTCTGGTACCCGGTGTTGGCTCTCCTGCCAACCCACAACAGTACATGTCATGCTAATTTCACGTATTTTGGGAAAAGTGCTAAACCTGAGGTCGAAGCCGCTCCTCTATGTGACATTCACTCTGAGGTGACAAAACCCATGGGATACCGCATAATACCGTGCCGGCCTCCTTTTGTCCGGCGTAGTGCAGCAGTTAAACATGGTATAGACTCAACAAGTCGTTGGAAGGCCCCTGCATAAATACTGAGCCATGCTGTCTTTTTAGCCGTCCATAAGTGCGAAAGTCTCTGTCTGCTTAGCTGAGTTCCAGTCTGCCTTTGGCAGGGCAACAGTGTAGACGCGTCAGTGTTTTCCATGTGCAGATCGCGAGCTCGCCTTCCTTACATTATGACGGCCGTTGCTTAAGTGCCGGTTTACCGTATACAATACATGGCGAACCGTTATCGTAAGTCTACAATGCGATTTACTTCCTGCGACGATTATTCCTGACCCAACGCACTAGGGGTGGAGCGTTTCCTGCGAGAGCAAGTGAAGATCCCGGTGACCGATATTATCGTCATACATTTGCCGATCGTGAGCAGCACGGTCTATGTTAAAATCATTAACGACGCGGCGGGCGAACGCATCCTACGTGAGACCTAACAGGGCTCCGCATCCGTCATGCTGACGGCAATGTGGGGTCGGTAACCGTCGACCACGTGGGCTTAGGCATGCGTACGATACGCATTTTCGACCTGCCATTCGAACTTCCTGCAGAGGAAGTTGTCGCGGCACTCCGACCATATGGCACAGTCCACGACCATACTGCGGAGAAGTGTACACAGTTTCGGACATATTCTGTCCTAAGCGGCGTCCGACAGGTCACAATTGATCTGTCCCGTCCTACTTACAGATCGGCCGATGCCGTGCAATAATTATATACGACGGCCAGCCTCGGACCTGTTGCGGGTAAGGCAAAGAAGGCCACCTTAGGTCGGAATGCCTACAACGGCGTATTACGCAGCTTCCATTGCCGAAGGACCACGCACGTCGCAACCTACGGTTCTACCGGTGACCTACGCCGCTGCTCTTGCTTTTCCTATCGCTTCGCAGCGCCAGCCAGACGTCACAAAAGATGCCGCAAACGAGCCCGACCAGACCCCGACGGAGAGCGCCTCGGTCGGCGCCGCCTCGTCCGGCCATCGACGCCGCTCCGACGATGCCAACGCGACCGGCCGCTGACCCAACCCGCCGCAACACGATGGAGATCGACTCGCTCATCGTCCCTACAGCATCCTTCTTGCAGAGCGACGCGACTCCCTACCGTCGTCGGACACGAAGGGTCGCATAAGGAAATAACGTTCTCCGAAACGTCGCAAGAGAAGGCGCCGCGTCGTTTCTGGCCAAGAGGAGACGTCGCAAGTCGAAGACGATGCAACCGTCGACCAGCACGACGCCCCAGAATCCGCTACTGCCGACGAAGACGTCATGAGTGCGGAGACATCCACCGGTGTGTCTGCGCTCGTCCCCCCGACACCCCATGGGGACGCTGAACTATTTAATGGACATATCACAGCCTACACCACACCACGAACCATTACATCATCTTTTGCAGACCAAATGGACGAGACACCGGTACCCGCCTCCATGGAGTGGCACGAGGAGGAGGCCGAGGAGCAGGACCCGTAACAGGGCCCTGTGCCGTCGGGGCCGATAAATTAATCATACTCTCCCCAGAATCCCCTGCAGGCGAGCGGAATAACGTTGTACCGCGACCCCCACGCCCTCGCGCTGACGCCAGAGTGGACCAGCCTCCAGCAGTCAGCCATCAGGCCTACCGGATAGCAACCAGAACACCAACAACATCCGTTCTAGGGTGAAAATACGCCTTATGCAAGAGATGTTCTGGGCTTCTGATATTGATTTCGCCTTTCTGCAGGAAGTTCACTTGGCCAGTCTCCTGCATATCAATGGCTACACCGCCCACGCCTCTACGAGTAATCCTACGGGCCGTGGAGTGGCCACCTACGTTCGTCACGGGATTTCTTCCACCGACGTCGCCTTCCTTCCATCAGTTCTGGGCATGGCACTCACCGCCATAGAGACACGCATCATTAACGTCTACACTCCTTCAGGCAACAACCAACGACATGAATGGGCCCAGTTTCATTCAGAGGAAATCGCCCACCTGTTTTTAGGGCGATATGACCACTTTTTTGTGGTTTTAGGACTCACAACTTCAATGATCATTAGCGCCCAGACTACGTTAGGAATGCACCGCGAGGCACAAGTTTAAAACAGCAACTAAAAGGGAAAACACGATAAAAGACAGATTGATAGGCATAGGATTAAAAAAACAGCATAATCAAATGTCCTTAGAGAGGTTTGTCAAGTTGATAAAACGAAGAACGCGAGCAGCTGCTCCTGGGTCATCCGCTAAAATGGCATCTAGAGTACATGGCAGGCCAAGATCAAGACGCAGTGTATTAAAATCCGGACAGGACGTTAAAATGTGGCGGACCGTCAGCAATTGCCCACATGGGCAGAACGTCGCCGGCGCAGCCGTCAGCAGATGGCGATGGCTGAACCGGCAGTGTCCAATTCGTAACCGGGCCAAAACGACCTCCTCCCGCCGACAAGGGCATGAGGAGGACGTCCAAGCCGCGGGAAGAGGTTTCAAGGCCCGAAGCTTGTTGTCCGTAAGTGCAGCCCAATCGGCATGCCACAGCGACAAAATGCGCCGACAAATGACCCTGCTACAATCTGATAAAGGGACACAACAAGAAGCTGTTCGAGGCTGGAGGACCGCAGCCTTGGCCGCGGCATCTGCAGCTTCGTTCCCAGGGATACCGACATGGCCAGGAACCCACATAAAGCTAACCGGAGAACCGTCGTCCACCAGCTGCTGAAGAGAGCGTTGGATCCGGTGCACGAAAGGGTGAACCGGATACGGATCACTGAGGCTCTGGATGGCGCTCAGGGAATCGGAGCGGATGACATATGCAGAATGTCGGTGGCGGCAGATGTAAAGAACAGCCTGGTAGAGGGCAAAGAGCTCAGCTGTGAAGACCGAACAATGGCCATGGAGCCGGTATTTGAAACTTTGTGCCCCGACAATAAAGGAACACCCGACCCCGTTATTGGTCTTAGAGCCATCTGTATAAATGAAGGTCATATTAATGAACTTCGAACGAAGTTCGACAAAACTGGAGTGGTATACCGAACCTAGGGTAACCTCCTTCGGGAGCGAGCTGAGGTCAAGGTGAACGCGAACCTGAGACTGGAGCCAAGGTGGCGTTTGGCTCTCGCCCACTCGAAAGGCTGCAGGAAGTGAAAAATCAAGGTGTTGAAGGAGGCGACGAAAGCGAACTCCAGGGGGTAGCAGGGCAGAGATATACAACCCGTATTGACGGTCGAGAGAGTCGTCAAAAAAGGAACAATAAGACGGGTGGTCGGGCATTGACAGTAGCCGACAGGCATGCCGACAAAGCAGTATTTCGCGCCGGTAGGTGAGTGGCAATTCACCGGCTTCAGCATGAAGACTCTCGACGGGACTAGTACAAAACGCTCCGATCGCAAGACGTAAACCCCGATGTTGTATGGAGTTGAGGCGGCGTAAGATGGACGGCCGTGCAGAGGAGTATACGAAGCTCCCATAATCCAGCTTGGAGCGGACGATGGACCGATATAGGCGAAGTAGGACGGTTCGATCCGCTCCCCACGACATACCACTGAGAACACGGAGGACATTTAGAGAACGGGTACAACGGGCAGCCAAATACGACACATGTGGAGACCAGCTAAGTTTCCTGTCAAATGTAAGACCTAAAAATTTGGTTGTTTCCACGAATGGGAAAATTTGGTTGTTTCCACGAATGGGAGAGCAACGGGACCGAGTCGTAAGGACGGTGGGAGAAACTCTTTGTAGCGCCAGAAGTTAATACAGACCGTCTTCTCGGCAGAAAAACGGAAGCCATTGGCGACACTCCAGGAGTAAAGACTGTTAAGAGAACGCTGAAGACAGCGCTCCAGGAAACATGTACGCTGCGCGCAGCAATAGATGGTAAAATCGTCCACGAAAAGGGAGCCTGATACATCAGCCGGGAGGCAACCCATTATTGGATTGATCGCTATGGCGAAGAGAGCGACGCTCAAAATTGAGCCCTGTGGCACCCCATTCTCCTGGCGAAAGGTGTCTGACAGGACAGAACCCACACGTACCCTGAACTGATCCATTAAAAAGGAACGAATAAAAAGAGGGAGGCGACCGCGAAGGCCCAATGTATCTATGGTGCGGAGAATGCCCGCCCTCAAACAGGTGTTGTAAGCCTTCTCCAAATCAAAGAACACAGCCGGGGTCGGGCGCTTCCGCAAGAAGTTATTCATAATGAAGGTCGACAAGGTAACCAGATGGTCAACAGCAGAGCGGCGCCTACGAAATCCACATTGTACATTGGTAAGTAGGCGTCGAGATTCGAGCAGCCAAACCAAACGAGAGTTAACCATTCGCTCCATCACCTTACAGACGCAGCTGGTAAGCGAGATGGGTCGATAACTGGAGGGCAAGTGCTTGTCCTTCCCCGGCTTAGGAATCGGTACAACAATAGAATCGCGCCAGCATGGGGGAACATGTCCCTCAATCCAGATGCGATTATAAGTACGAAGAAGGAAACCTTTACCAGCAGGAGAAAGGTTCTTCAGTATCTGAATATGAATAGAATCAGGCCCTGGAGCGGAGGACCGTGACCGGGCAAGTGCGTTTTCGAGGAGCTTTCACGATTAGAGGAGCGGAAGTTAGGTGGCCTAGCCTCCTCTGCCTGTTTTCGGGGGAGGAAGGCAGGGTGGTAATGAGCGGAGCTCGAAACCTCTGCGAAAAAGCGGCCGAAGGCATTGGAGACATCCTCAGGGGCCACAAGGACGTCATTCGCGACCGTCAAGCCAGAAACTGGTGAGTGGACCTTAGTGCCAGATAGCCGGCGCAGGCTACCCCAGACAACAGAAGACGGAGTAAAACTGTTGAAGGTGCTTGTGAAAGCAGCCCAGCTGGCTTTCTTGCTTTCTTTAATAATACGAAGACACAGCGCACGTAATCGTTTATAATTGATACAATTCGCCACTGTAGGGTGGCGTTTAAAGGTGCGTAAAGCACGTCGACGAGCACGTAAAGCGTCTCTACATGCTGCGGTCCACCAGGGGACCGGTACGCGACGTGGAGAAGAAGTAGTGTGAGGGATGGAATATTCAGCAGCAGTGAGAATGACTTCCGTGAGGTGTGCGACCTGACTATCGCAGCTTGTGAATGTTTGATCCTGAAAGGTCGCCCTGGAAGAGAAGAGCCCCCAGTCTGCTTTGGAGATGTTCCAACTAGTTGAGCACGGAGAGGGGGTATGATGCAGGAGATGGATAACACACGGGAAGTGGTCGCTCGAATATGTATCAGAAAGTGCATACCACTCAAACCGGCGTGCAGGTTGGGTAGTACATATAGAGAGGTCTAAATGGGAATAGGTGTGAGATGTGTCCGAAAGAAAAGTAGGGGCGCCAGTATTGAGGCAGACAAGATTGAGCTGGTTGAAAAGGTCTGCCAACAGGGAGCCCCTCGGGCAGGATGCTGGAGAGCCCCAAAGGGGATGGTGGGCATTGAAGTCTCCAGTTAACAAAAATGGTGCAGGTAGCTGAGCAATAATTTGCATCATGTCTGCCCTGGTAACGGCAGACGACGATGGAGTGTAAACGGTACAAATGGAAAACGAAAAGTGGGGAGAGTAATTCGGATGGCAACTGCCTGCAGGCCGGTGTGCAATGTGATGGGATCATAGTAAATATCATCCCGGACCAGCAACATAATCCCGCCATGAGCCGGAATACCTACCACAGGGGGTACGTCAAAACCCACAGAGGTGTAGTGTGCCAAGGCAATTTGATCGCATGGGCTTCGTTTCCTGGAGGGCTACGACGAGCGGACGGTGCAAGCGGAGAGCCAACTTCAAGTCCTCTCGGTTGGAGCGAATGCTGCGAATATTCCAGTGAATAAGTGCCATCGTGAGAAGAAAAGGAAGATGAAAGAAGGGGTCACCTCGAAGGCCGCTGAGGGCCTGGCTTCGAGCGAGCACTGCCGCCGCTATCAGTAGGAGGACAGTCATCGTCCATTGGTTCTATAGGTTCATCGGCCATCTTGTTAAGATGGCCGGGAGGGGGAGCTTCCTCTGCAGGTGAACGGCCAGATGTTCGGCTACCAGCGGTGCGTCCAGGCGAAACGGATGACGGCATGGGGCGGCAACCGCTGGGTGGCGCAGGAGAAGAAACGCGCCGTGGCGGAGAAGGAGAACCGTGCTTCCTATGAGCCTTCTTGGAATGTCGTTTTGTGGAAGTACTGGTCGATGGCTGGGAGTTCGAGGTACGTTGGAAGTCTGCACGGGACGGGTCCTTCTTGTAGGCCCGTGCATCTGACTTCTGGGTCTTCGTCTTGGCAGAAGCTGATGGGAGTGCTTGTGTCTGAGGGGTGACGGGAGGAAGAGGAGACGTCGACCGCGCGATCTTAGCACTGGCCGAACGGACGACCGTGGTGCTGAAGGTCAGATCGCATGTCTGTGTCGCCACCTCCCTGGTAGTCCGAGGAGAGGCGAGGACAGTACTGTATTTCCCCACTGGGAGCAGCGTGGGCTTCCTACTAGCCAATAGCCTGCGAGCAGGCGAGGCGGACACTTTCTTTTTTACCCGAATTTCTTGGATACAGCGTTCTTTCTTATAGATGGGACAGTCGCGGGAGGACGCTGCATGGTCACCCTGACAGTTCACACAACGAGGAGACGGAGGTGGACAGTCACCCTCATGGACATCCCTGCCACAAGTGACACATTTAGCCGCATTGGAACAAGACTGGCGAGTGTGATTAAAACGCTGACACTGGTAGCAGCGCGTAGGTGTCGGGACATAGGGGCGAACATAAATAACCTCATAGCCCGCTTTGATGCGCGACGGCAGTTGAACACTGTCAAAGGTCAAGAAAAGTGTCCGGGTCGGTACAAGGTCATTGTTGACCTTTTTCATGACCCTACGGACAGCCGTCACGCCCTGCTCAGCGAGGAAAGACTGAATCTCCTCGTCAGTCAATCCGTCGAGTGATCTAGTATATACCACACCACGAGACGAATTCAAAGTACGGTGAGCCTCCACCCGGACAGGGAACGTGTACAGGAGTGTGGCCCGAAGCAGTTTTTGTGCCTGAAAGGCGCTCTCAGTTTCTATTAACAAGGTACCATTACGTAACCTGGTACAAGACTTAACAGTTCCGGCTATGGCATCCACGCCCTTCTGGATAACGAAAGGGTTGACAGAGGAAAAATCCTTTCCGTCCTCAGATCGAGAAACGACGAGGAACTGTGGGGCAGGCGGTAGTACTTTTGTCACTGGTGGCTGGTCAAGTTTCAGTTTGTGGGCAGAAGTCGAGAGAGAAGAAGAAGAGAAATCCATTGCAGAGGAATCCCCTATGATTACCAGCGTCTCCGATGGCGCGCTCCTTCCTTGTGGGTACCCTCTCAGAGGGCACTCCCGCCTTAGGTGAATGTTTACACCTCAGGTCACACCTCCAGAGAAACAGACGGAGGGACCAATCGGCATGGTCAGAAGGTATCAGCTCAGTCAATCACCCCTCCCTGGGCCTGGCCTTTACCAGAGGGTACGCGCGTGCCTTACTTGTCTACCCAGGGCGGGGAATTACGCGTTATCACCGGCTACGCGTGCGAACGCGTGGGTCGGCCTTCAGGAGCGCACAGGGAAGAAGGAAGAAGAGGAAAAAGAAGAGAGAGGACATACTGTCTCAAACGCCGAGGTGGAGACCAGAGAAGGCAAGGAGAAGAAGGCAAGGAGAAGAAGGCAAGGAGAAGAAGGCAAGGGAAAGAGTAAGGAAGACAGTGAGATGGAGAAGAACAAAGAAAGGAACCAACCAAAGGAAGGAAGAAACGAGAAGAAGTGAAAAACCAAAATGACCGCAAATATAGGTCGTGGAACCGTCCGTCTCCAAACTCAGGCGCTAACTACCCCCTTGAGGGGGAGGGACTCCTTTTAGTCGCCTCTTACGACAGGCAGGAATACATCTACATCTACATCTACATTGACACTCCGCAAGCCACCCAACGGTGTGCGGCGGAGGGCACTTTACGTGCCACTGTCATTACCTCCCTTTCCTGTTCCAGTCGCTTATGGTTCGCGGGAAGAACGACTGTCTGAAAGCCTCCGTGCGCGCTCTAATCTCTCTAATTTTACATTCGTGATCTCCTCGGGAGGTATAAGTAGGGGGAAGCAATATATTCGATACCTCATCCAGAAACGCACCCTCTCGAAACCTGGCGAGCAAGCTACACCGCGATGCAGAGCGCCTCTCTTGCAGAGTCTGCCACTTGAGTTTATTAAACATCTCCGTAACGCTATCACGGTTACCAAATAACCCTGTGACGAAACGCGCCGCTCTTCTTTGGATCTTCTCTATCTCCTCCGTCAGACCGATCTGGTACGGATCCCACACTGATGAGCAATACTCAAGTATAGGTCGAACGAGTGTTTTGTAAGCCACCTCCTTTGTTGATGGACTACATTTTCTAAGCACTCTCCCAATGAATCTCAACCTGGTACCCGCCTTACCAACAATTAATTTTATATGATCATTCCACTTCAAATCGTTCCGCACGCATACTCCCAGATATTTTACAGAAGTAACTGCTACCAGTGTTTGTTCCGCTATCATATAATCATACAATACAGGATCCTTCTTTCTATGTATTCGCAATACATTACATTTGTCTATGTTAAGGGTCAGTTGCCAGTCCCTGCACCAAGTGCCTATCCGCTGCAGATCTTCCTGCATTTCGCTACAATTTTCTAATGCTGCAACTTCTCTGTATACTACAGCATCATCTGCGAAAAGCCGCATGGAACTTCCGACACTATCTACTAGGTCATTTATATATATTGTGAAAAGCAATGGTCCCATAACACTCCCCTGTGGCACGCCAGAGGTTACTTTAACGTCTGTAGACGTCTCTCCATTGATAACAACACGCTGTGTTCTGTTTGCTAAAAACTCTTCAATCCAGCCACACAGCTGGTCTGATTTCCGTAGGCTCTTACTTTGTTTATCAGGCGACAGTGCGGAACTGTATCGAACGCCTTCCGGAAGTCAAGAAAAATAGCATCTACCTGGGAGCCTGTATCTAACATTTTCTGGGTCTCATGAACAAATAAAGCGAGTTGGGTCTCACACGATCGCTGTTTCCGGAATCCATGTTGATTCCTACATAGTAGATTCTGGGTTTCCAGAAATGACATGATACGCGAGCAAAAAACATGTTCTAAAATTCTACAAGAGATCGACGTCAGAGATATAGGTCTATAGTTTTGCGCATCTGCTCGACGACCCTTCTTGAAGACTGGGACTATCTGTGCTCTTTTCCAATCATTTGGAACCCTCCGTTCCTCTAGAGACTTGCGGTACACGGCTGTTAGAAGGGGGGCAAGTTCTTTCGCGTACTCTGTGTAGAATCGAATTGGTATCCCGTCAGGTCCAGTGGACTTTCCTCTATTGAGTGATTCCAGTTGCTTTTCTATTCCTTGGACACTTATTTCGATGTCAGCCATTTTTTAGTTTGTGCGAGGATTTAGAGAAGGAACTGCAGTGCGGTCTTCCTCTGTGAAACAGCTTTGGAAACAGGTGTTTAGTATTTCAGCTTTACGCGTGTCATCCTCTTTTTCAATGCCATCATCATCCCATAGTGTCTGGATACGCTGTTTCGAGCCACTTACTGATTTAACGTAAGACCAGAACTTCCTAGGATTTTCTGTTAAGTCGGTACATAGAATTTTACTTTCGAATTCAATTAACGCTTCACGCATAGCCCTCCTTACGCTAACTTTGACATCGTTTAGCTTCTGTTTGTCTGAGAGATTTTGGCTTATTCTAACCCCTGGACCCGCAGGGGGTGATATGACCACTGCCTACTAGGAGGTGATTTTAACTGCGTTCTGCACCCCAAAAATCAGGTTTCACGCTAGACTACATGCCAGGAACTACGTATAGCGGTTCGGAACCTCCTGCTTCACAATACCTTAGAAGTTCAACAAGGAGACTGTCCTGGCCATACCTTTCTTACCAGTCATTCCGCAAGCAGTCTGGTCAGGACATATGCCTCCCAAACTCATAGATCTGAGATATGGGAAGCCAAACGCTGGCCACTGGCCTTTTCCGACCACTGCACTGTACGGTCCTCCTTCCACCACAATCTCTATGGCGCAGCTGTGCGCTATGGAAACTAAATACTTCTCATCTGCATAACCTGACTTATCGCCAACAAGTTACTGAGACATGGACAGCCTGCAAATGACGCCTTTCCTGCTACCGACATGGTGGATGGACTACACCAAACCAGCGATCCGTGGCACACTGATGAGCTATGGGAAGTACTTGGCCGACTGGCATTGCAACACTGTTGACTTCTATTATGCGATTCTCTGAGATCTGGACATTCAGCTGCCAACCCCAGACATGCAGTTGTAATAGAAAAGAACTGACGCCAGGATAATTACGCTGACATGCCGAAATCTGCAAGGGGTGGTGATACGGACGCGGCGCCACGACCTTGCTGGTTAAGAAATTCCATCCATGTATCATATAGTGTCCGACGAACGACGGCGTCGTCGGCAGATCATTAACACTCTGACCACGCCTAATGGCACGCAGATGACCAATCAAAATGACATCGTCCACTCATTCATCGAACACTACCGTCATATTTATAAGGAAGAACATGCTGATACTGAAGCAGACGACTCCATTTTGCATTACGTCACGCGCACCCTCCTCCACACGGAGCGGGATGCGTTGACAGTGGTGGTCACACGAGACGAAGTCGACAACGCAATCGACAAGGGTGCAGTCAACGGATCGCCTGACATTGACGGCTTACCGATTGACTTCTACCGTGCCTTCTGGGACCTCATGGCACCATGGTGGACGACTATGTATCAAGAACTAATGATATCTGACCAAGCAATCCGACCCGCATTTGTTGACGACATCATCGATCTGGTCCACAAACCAGCCCGTGGTTTGACGGTCACGAGTTACAGACCGCTCTCCCTACCCAATGTGTATTACAGGATTTTCGCTCACATACTTGCAATGCATCTTCGAAAAATACTCCCTCATATCCTCTCCTAAGAGCAAACGACGCCTGAGGAGCAGGTTAGCGTACAGATAGCCAAGACTTAATTGCGATGGCGGCAGCCTGCAGACTCTGTGAAGCTGTCATTGCTACAGACTTTGATACCGCCTTCGATAAAGTGCACCATCGTTTCCTGTTTTCGGTGGTGATCCGAATGGGCATCCCCCCTCCGTTCCTCGACGTCCTCCGGCGTCCTTACAACAGTACCAGTTCACGTGTCCAAGTCAATGGGCATTCAGAAGGACCGGTACCCTTCTGCCGTTCCATATGGCAAGGGTGCCCCTCTCTACCCTCCAGTATACCATTGCCCTTGAGCCCCTCGTTGGGAGTTTGACAACCACGCTCTCTGAGCTCACCTTTCGCAAACACGCTTTTCGCTATGGGTCATACGCTGATGACCTCCTCCTCTTCACTCGCTCCGACTCTGAGATTCGAGCAGTCTTCGAATTGATCACACAGTAGGAGTCTGCCTCCGGCAGTGTCACAAATGTCACGAAATCATCTGCAATGTACATTGGACGAGGCCTCCAGGAAGGTGAAGTGCCATCCCTACCACTTTTACAGACTTTCTGGTACCTGGGTATTACCTTTACCCCCATGGTATCACGCACAGCTGCAACGAGTTTCCGTCGCATTTTACATGTCATCTTCAACGATGTCCGCCAGAACCTCTTGCGGCGCCAGGACACACTTCAATGCGTTCAGTATCTTAATCGTTATGTAGCATCAAAATTAGGCCCCATAGCGCAAGTTCTCCCTCTGTCTGGCGTAGGGTCGAATGAGTTGAGCACGGGTGCAAGCCTGCAGTTTCTCAGTCACTTGACGGTGCGCTTGGTGTGGGCCAGCCCGCCGCCGGCGCGCTGTAAGGCACGGAATCTCCCACCAGGGAGTATCGCTTCTGGTCGGGCATGCCCGCGACAGGCCTCACATGGGGAAGTGATGCGCCATACATAACCCCTCTTTCCGCCTTTCCGTGGTGCCAGACGTCAAGCTCAGCATTTCTTGGACCCACCCGGATGTTGCCTTGCGTCAAAAGGGAGAGCTGGGACCCAACTGGATGCGAAAGAGAAGGGTACATGGCACAGAGGGAGCTGCGTCAAGGGACGGAAGGTCAGTCCCTTGGTGGGGAGGGTTTAGTGGGGCTGATAGGCTGCGGGAGGTGTTGCTCACTCTGTGTGCGACCTGTCTGCACTGGGTGGTTGTTGCTCCTCTCCCTCTCTTTGTACAGAGCACAGAACACCAGGTCCTCTGCATGCCGGCGACCTCGTTTGTCGGCGTGGGATCTTGGCGCGAGTCTGCAAGGACGCTTAGCCGCGCCCGTGGGTAACTGGGTTGTGTTCTGCCAAACTCAGGAGGTGGTGGCATCGCCTGGGCCATGTTTACTGGGTCCACACCGCCGAACGACTGGGTGACCGGCCCACCCACTACCTGAGTAGGAGTGGGTCCCTGGCTGAGAGATGGGAGCTCGGGCCAGTAGGCGGCGAAGGACGAGGAGTGCATCCGTTTCTCCAGAGTGCGGGGTGTACTTGCCGAGGAGCGCCAGGTGAAATCACCAATGATGGGGCCACCGAGGGGACTAGTGCGTTGGCGATGGCGCGTTGAACCCAGCAGCTCAGGAGTGCCCTTAGCCTAGGTTGGCGAGGTCGGTGGGCGAGCTGCATCTGTCCCCCCCACCCCCTTATGCCAGAGAAGCTGATCCGGGGTAAGAGACAGGCTCCCAACCTTTTTATCACTCGTAATCAAGGTGGCTGAAACTGAAACGCCGGCCGCGGTGGCCGTGCGGTTCTAGGCACTACAGTCCGGCACCGCCAGACTGCTACGGTCGCAGGTTCGAATCCTGCCTCAGGCATGGATGTGTGTGATATCCTTAGGTTAGTTAGGTTTAAGTAGTTCTAAGTTCTAGGGGACTGATGACCTAAGCTGTTAAGTGCTCAGAGAGCCATTTGAACCAATTTTTTTAAACTGAAACGAGTAACGTGAGTGCGCCTACACGGTCATCTATGATGTCTGATCCCTCTCCACACGATGAGCTGGGACAGGCAAATGATGAAAACGTTACGCAGAGGCCTGCTAGAATTACGCTGCTGTAGGAGCAGAATATTAAGAATGGTAAGATTAGTCATGCACCTTGTCGAGTATCAAAAACGAGTTGGCTGCATGGGCTATTGCCAATGCTAAACTCAAAGGCCGCATTGAGGAGTTGGAAAAAGAAAACGAGAAATTGAGAAGGTACTAACTAGGACCTTGGCTGGAGTGGTCGAGCAAGTGCTACCTAAGCTGCAGACTACCAAAGACACAATAGCAAGAGTAACCAAGCGGCCGGACACGGCGGTCTTCCTTAGGCCCCCGCCTGGCCAAGACATCAAAAAGGTCCAAGAACTTTTTACAACAACTGTCAATCCTGTCAAAGATAAAATTAAGATAAATAAGGTTAAACCAGGCAAAAATGTGGTAATTGTAGATGTAGCTACTGAAGAAGATAAAGAAAAACTGTTAAATAATCAAAAGCTGAATACGGTGGTCAAGTGTGAGCCACCCAAAAAGAGAAACCTTTTAGTCATTTTATACGATGTACCTACTATAATGACAAACCAACAACTGTATGAGACAATAAGAGGACAAAATTTGAAGAGATGAGTGATGAAGAATTCTAAAAGAGTTTCAAGTTAAGATTTATAACGTGGACTCGGGAGCGTGATGTCATCCATCATGTTGCTGAGCCCACATCAATGTGGAAGAAAATCATGACAATGAGCAAACTATATATAGAATTTCATGCGGTCAGTATAAGAGATTACCTCGTGGTACCTCGCTGCCACAATTGTGGTGACCTGGGCAGTGCACCAGGGGGTCGGCGTACTCCAAGTATGGTGAGGATGGTCATACCCGGAAAGATTGCAGGGCAGCGAGCGTTTGTATCCCATGTAAAAGACGAGGCAAAAGATCATGCAGAGCTACTGGACGGAACTGCCCTACCTACAGAATGCTCGAGCAAAGACTTATCTCAAGAATAGATTACGGCTGAATACGGTAAAGGAAACAGGATGCCAAAGCAAAAATCCCCGAGTAAAAGGAGGAAGGATGCTGCAAGGGCAAGTAAAGTTAAAGAATTTTGAGGTCGCTCTCGGGCACCCTCAAAATTGAAATGGTTGATATAGGGATATAAACAGAGCTTCCCATGATGATCACAGCTCCCAAATGAGATCGACAAGAGACCAACAGCGGCAAGGGCATACTGTGATAGTGGCCCCACCGGTGGCAGTTCAGAAAAACGAACTGCGCAGAGCAGAACAACAACCACTCCCACACAGTACAACAACCATTACAAGTGCACATCTAACTGCAAAAGACACCCCTTTAGTGAGCTTACCGCCTGCTGACCCAGTCAGGGTGTAACCTAACATTGAGTGTGCCATCCAATTGGCGAGGTTGGAGCAGCCGACTACTCTGACCACTGCCTTGCGACATGTTGTCCGAGTGGGACATGTAAACGGTAGAAAGGTCACCTTCTCGGTAATGGAGGCTGTAGACAGAATACAGCTAAAGACAATGAATCTCCCCACCATCTTCGGAGCCCTGCGGGACTTGCTAAAGAAAGTTTTCGAATGATGAGGCGAAAAATTCGACCTTGATGACATTTACAATCAGTCTTGGCAAATGGACGTATCGCGTTCGACTGAAAAAGAACTAGCCAGACGATCATATTCACACATATTTTCCGTAATGACTAAAATAACCATTGGTCAACTTAACACTCATAACAATAGACTAGTGATGCAGGAGCTGCGTAAGGAGGTGGAGGCGAAGAAAATGGACGTGCTCTGCCTGCAGGAGCTGTACTCTCAAGCTGGGAAAATAGCTTTTGCAGCCGCAACATGGCAGATTGTCAGCACAGGGGATGACGTATAAAGTTTTGCGGTTAACAACTCTCTCGCAGTACACTAACAGTCACTGCAACTTCGTGGAATTGCAATCTCCCGTTGGAATAATTACTCTCGTAAATACGTACTTTCAATATGGAGATAACATCGAGCAACATCTGGACCATCTGACAAGAGTAATTACGGCGTTGCGGGGGCGAAAAGTGATCATAACTGCCGACATTAATGCAAAATCCCCACTACGATACAGTGGCACAAGATATGCAAATGTAGAAAAAGTAGAAGTGTCAATTATGACTTACCAACTTGTGGTGGCCAACAAGCCTGGCAACCCTCCTACCTATAGAGCGGGAGGGGGACAAGGCATAAATACAGACGTGACCTTAGTCACACCAAACGCCGTCATCATCATACAAAATTGGAATGTTGAAGATAATTCCACCACAAGTGACCATAATCTCATAACTTTCACATTAGGTGATAAGGAGTGCCACTGGACCATGGGGTGGGAGGTACAGATGAATTATAAAAGAGCTGGTTGCGTGCGCCTAGCGAGGGAGTGCGACATTCCTGCATTGCCAGAAGGTGACACACCAGGACATAGATGTGGACGAGAGAGCCGATGAACTGGTGAGTGCGATAACCAGAGCGGTGAAGGCAGCCATACCAACTAGGACGAAGGCCATAGCGGCCTCTCTGTCACCATGGTCAGCCGAACTGGAGGATATGCGTCAGACTGTTAGAAGGCTAACGATGCACAACCAGCGCAGTGTCGTCTGGTGGGAACGGCAAAGATGGTTGGTGCAATATCGGGAGGCAAAGCAGAGGATCCAAAAGGAACTACAGGCGGTTAAGGGTATGGAGCTGGGAAAGCTATGTTTTGAATCAGCAAGCTATAGACCCATGGGGAGTACCTTATAAGTTAGTTAGGGAAAAAATCCGCTCTCCTATGGAGCTGTCAACAGTCAGGCATGGGGACAAGATGACAGAATCTTGGCAGGAGACTGCTGAGGTCCTCCTCCAGTCCCCGCTGTCTGATGACAGTGCGGATGGGGAGACTGAAGGACAGCGCCAATTAGGAAATGAAGACCTTGATAGATACATCAATGATACGGCAGTCTACCCCTTTTCTGAAGAGGAGGTGATTGCCCACATAAAATCGTTGAAGTGAGGGAAAGCGCTTGGGCCAGACGGCAATTGTGGCGGAAGTGGTGCAATTCTTGGCCCCCTGGCTAGTAGCACCACTCACTCATCTGTTCAATGAGTGCCTCAGACAGAAAAAATTCCCATAGATCTGGAAAATTGCAAATGTCGTGATCATTAAGAAGGGACCCAACAAAGGCCGAGCTGAACCAAAATATTACACGCCCATCTGCTTATTGGACTTATTTGGGAAGATACTAGGCTGGCTGACAGACTGGCAGCACACATAGTGCTGTGTGGGATGAGTAGCAGCCAGCGGCTTCAGGCCTGGGTGGTCGGCATCTGATGCAATCGCCCTGGGGGCTGAGGTCTGTGGCTCAATCACATACAAATACACTCCTGGAAATGGAAAAAAGAACACTTTGATACCGGTGTGTCAGACCCACCATACTTGCTCCGGACACTGCGAGAGGGCTGTACAAGCAATGATCACACGCACGGCACAGCGGACACACCAGGAACCGCGGTGTTGGCAGTCGAATGGCGCTAGCTGCGCAGCATTTGTGCACCGCCGCCGTCAGTGTCAGCCAGTTTGCCGTGGCATACGGAGCTCCATCGCAGTCTTTAACACTGGTAGCATGCCGCGACAGCGTGGACGTGAACCGTATGTGCAGTTGACGGACTTTGAGCGAGGGCGTATAGTGGGCATGCGGGAGGCCGGGTAGACGTACCGCCGAATTGCTCAACACGTGGGGCGTGAGGTCTCCACAGTACATCGATGTTGTCGCCAGTGGTCGGCGGAAGGTGCACATGCCCGTCGACCTGGGACCGGACCGCAGCGACGCACGGATGCACGCCAAGACCGTAGGATCCTACGCAGTGCCGTAGGGGACCGCACCGCCACTTCCCAGCAAATTAGGGACACTGTTGCTGCTGGGGTATCGGCGAGGACCATTCGCAACCGTCTCCATGAAGCTTGGCTACGGTCCCGCACACCGTTAGGCCGTTTTCCGCTCACGCCCCAACATCGTGCAGCCCGCCTCCAGTGGTGTCGCGACAGGCGTGAATGGAGGGACGAATGGAGACGTGTCGTCTTCAGCGATGAGAGTCGCTTCTGCCTTGGTGCCAATGATGGTCGCATGCGTGTTTGGCGCCGTGCAGGTGAGCGCCACAATCAGGACTGCATACGACCGAGGCACTCAGGGCCAACACCCGGCATCATGGTGTGGGGAGCGATCTCCTACACTGGCCGTACACCACTGGTGATCGTCGAGGGGACACTGAATAGTGCACGGTACATCCAAACCGTCATCGAACCCATCGTTCTACCATTCCTAGACCGGCAAGGGAACTTGCTGTTCCAACAGGACAATGCACGTCCGCATGTATCCCGTGCCACCCAACGTGCTCTAGAAGGTGTAAGTCAACTACCCTGGCCAGCAAGATCTCCGGATCTGTCCCCCATTGAGCATGTTTGGGACTGGATGAAGCGTCGTCGCACGCGGTCTGCATGTCCAGCACGAACGCTGGTCCAACTGAGGCGCCAGGTGGAAATGGCATGGCAAGCCGTTCCACAGGACTACATCCAGCATCTCTCGATCGTCTCCATGGGAGAATAGCAGCCTGCATTGCTGCGAAAGGTGGATATACACTGTACTAGTGCCGACATTGTGCATGCTCTGTTGCCTGTGTCTATGTGCCTGTGGTTCTGTCAGTGTGATCATGTGATGTATCTGACCCCAGGAATGTGTCAATAAAGTTTCCCCTTCCTGGGACAATGAATTCATGGTGTTCTTATTTCAATTTCCAGGAGTGTACATAGTTGACATCATGGTGGACATCAGTGGCGCCTTCGACCACCTGTGGTGGTCATCGCTCTTCTCCTGTTTGCGGGAGAAAGAGTGTCCACAGCCACTATACGGTTGTCTGAGATGCTATTGCGAGGATCGGGAGTCCGGCTATCATCCCCTAGTGGAAGTGTGGGAAAAACAATAGCAAAGGGATGCTCTCAGGGTTCCGTATTAGGCCCCCTATTCTTGCACATCCACATGGAGCCACTGTTGTACAACCTACAACAAAGTGAACAAGTGCTGGAGGGTATAGCCTATGCGGATGACCTCCTCCTGTTGGTTGGCGGCCGAAGCCGAGAAGACATAGAGCCAAAAATAGAAAGTGCTATAGCAACATTACAACTAAGATGCCAAAATACAAAGGTGACAATTTCACTGGGCAAGTCTACAAATCTTTTTCTGAAAGGACAGCTGATAAAGAATACCACTGTGAGAATTGAGGGCTCACCAGTTCTTTGGTGACACGAGACACGCTACCTGGGAATCATCATTGGCGAAAGGTGGAATTTTGGAAAACACACTGAAATCATAACCCAGAGAGCCCTGCAAGTGCTTAACAATTTTATCTCCATAGGTCATAAAAGATTTCATTCATCTTCCAGCTCATCTGATAAAGCTATATCATAACAGCATCTCAACATCAATAGTAGGTGGGGGCCTACAGGACATCTTCAGTGGGGCCCTATTAGTTACAATGGGGCTCTGTCCTCTGGACATTAAAATTAGAGAACAAGTAGCATGGTACTGGGCCAAAAAATGGGATATCATGAAAACAGGGGACATACTGGGCGTTATGGTTGAGGACAAGGGTGCAATAAGGAGAAGAGGTGAAGAGTTGTGGCAGGAATCGTGGGAAGCGGATGAAACTGGCCAAAGAACATTTGAATTTTTAACAGATGTGAAGAAACCCGGGGATTGTCCCATTTTCTCACTGGTCATGGGCCCTACCCGACATATCTGTGTCAGTTTGGGAAGAGGGCTACACCCACGCATGACTGTGGAGCACGGAGGGTACTCCTGACCAAGTGGTTTACAAGCGCTCCCTTTTCAATGATGTAGCAACCACACTACGAGACCAGTTACCTAACAATGACACTTACCACTTACTGAGACGTGAAGATATTTTTAAAACTCTGAACAGTTTGGCAAACGAGGTATCATGGAAAGTGTTCACAGATTATCTGAGGGACATTAATTAATTATTAACCTGTGATTAATAACAAACACCAAATGTGCCCAGTACCCTAATCCTATACCGCCTGTGCATGGACAGTCCGACTTACATTATGGTTGGAATCCGCCACATGCAGGACTAGGGGGGCAATAACAACAAATCAGGATATGCACCGAACTTGACACAGAATAGAACTTTAGTTAGTAGGACTTAGAAATAGGAAATTAAAATAGGAACCTGCTACGATAGACATCCTTGGCCTGCCTAGTGTCAGGGGCACGCTCATCGGGGTCAGCTCGGTGAGCAAGGCTGCATAGTAGGTTTATATGCTTGCTGACACACTTGTGACGCTGCAGGCAATAGAGATTAGACATAAGTAGCCATTACAAAGTAGAGTATTAATAGTAATAAAGCAGCCCATTATAATTCTGTACTGGCTGTAGTTCACTTGTAACAACTGTAAATTAGCTACAATTGTAATGATATGTAACATTTAAGGACCCACTAATCATGTAAGGTGGTGGGTTGCATATGTATAATTATAAAGATTTGTGAATAAACAATTTTTTTAAACAAAAAAAAAAGGTTCTCCATCTGCCGACGGCGATTGGGCGCAACCTTAAGGCGGCCTTTGGCTGTTATCTCACGGCTGGTTCCATGTCTAAAGTCCGTTATAAGACACTTACTCTGCCCCCAAGGGATGGTGACCTCGGGCTCGTCGTATCCGTATGCGAGCTGCGGCCTTGTATATGAGTACCATGAGAAGACAGAGGACCAGATAGGGCACATCTCTAACGTGCAGCTTGCCTGAGGGCCTCCTGCCTGCTTCCACCTCACCACCAGTGTCTGTCGGCCACATCGTGCATCATTTGTCGCACATTTCGACCTTTTTCATCGACTACAGTTACACACATACCAGTCTCCCAGATATGCACCCACCCTGGACTAAGGATTTTTACAGCCTATTATTGCGCCGTGTTCCCCAGCATGTGATGGAGACCAAACATACCTCCATCCAATGGCCCATAGTGTGGACTACCATCCACTAGCCCTCCCTCCCTACGGATGTCCTGGCACTTTGGTATCATATAGTCAACAGGAAATTTGCCACGAAACAGCGACTGCACAACATTGGCTTGTCAGATTCCACTCTTTGTCTCTTTTGCCAGCAACTGGACACTGATGACCACCATCTGGCATGCGCTTCTTCACAAGGTGGCTGGCGCTTCGTGCAGCAAATCATTGCCTGCTATCTCCGAGTGCCACCAGACACAATCGAACGCTAATGTTTCTATACCCGGAGGACAAACATTTTCCCTCCGCCAAATGTCATGCAGTTACATGGGACAAGGGGTGAGCGGTCGCTTGTCTCTTTCATGAGGGACCTAAATCCCACCTCGACTTCTGGACCTATTTACTGACAGCCCATGCACCTCTCGAAAACACGCCACGGTACCGAAAATAATTTGCTAACTATCTTCAAGCCGGCCTGAGTGGCCGAGCGGTTCTAGGTGCTACAGTCTGGAACCGCGTGACTGCTACGGTCGCAGGTTCGAATCCTGCCTCGGGCATGGATGTGTGTGATGTCCTTAGGTTAGTTATGTTTAAGTAGTTCTAAGTTCTAGGGGACTGATGACCTGAGAAGTTAATTAAGTCCCATAGTGCTCAGAGCCATTTGAATCATTTTGAACTATCTTCGAGGGGTCTTTGTTAGGCCTCCACTAAATGGGAGGGGGGGCGCCTGGAGCTGAGGGCACTTACCCCTCCCCCTTGGCCCCCACCCCGGCGAGTCTGAGTATAAGCCGCCTGTGATCGATTCTACCTCTGATCTCCACGGATGAGAGAGCGCGTCGTGGATTGCGAGGATTTGATTTCTTTTTTCTTTTCCTTTTCTCTTTTCTTTTTCTTTACCCAGCATTTATATTTTTTTCTCTGTCGCTGATGTGTGTTCCACATAATTTCATAATAACAGTGAATATTACGAAACAAAGTGCAAATAAATAAACAATAACAACTCCTTCTACTTCTGTTGATTCCTGTATCTTTCACTTCCTTGTACCCCACAGGCTCGGTGGTGGTGAGGGAGACACTGTGGCCTGGCCTCGTGTTTCGACTCCTGCACACTTTGCCCCTGGAGCCCCCAACGGTCCACTATCCCTATATATAAAAAAAAAAAAAAAATTAAAAAAAAAATAAAAAAAAAAGGTGGTAGCATGTTATGCTAACCACACTGCAGATCCGGGTTCGAATCCCGTCCCGGTTGGAGAGTTTTCTCCACTAGTGGACTGGATGTTGTGCTGTCCTCATCATCATCTCATCATCACCGACGCGCAAGCCGCCAATTGTGACGTCACCTGAAACAAGACTTGCACCTGGCAGCCAAACTCCTCCAGATGGGGTCTCCCGGCCATCAATGCCAGACTACCATTTAATTTTTTCATTGCAAAAGTGTTGTCATTGTGCACGAACTAACCTGTCAAATATGTCCCGCCGGCCGGAGTGGCCGGGCGGTTCTAGGCGCTACAGTCTGGAAACGAGCGACCGCTACGGTCGCAGGTTCGAATCCTGCCTCGGGCATGGATGTGTGTGATGTCCTTAGGTTAGCTAGGTTTAATTAGTTCTAAGTTCTAGGCGACTGATGACATCAGAAGTCGTATAGCGCTCAGAGCCATTTGATTATGTCCCATAAATATTCGATGGGATTCACTTCGGGCGATCTGGGTGGCGAAATAATTTGCTCGAATTACCCAGAATGTTCTTCAAACGAATCATGAGCAATTGTGGCAGAGTAACATGGCACATCATGGTTTGGGAACATGAAGTCCATGAAGGCTGTAAATGGTCTCTGGGTAGCCAAGCTTAACCATCTCCAGTGAATGATCGGTTCAGCTGGGCCAGAGGACCCAGTTCATTCACCGTAAACACAGCCCACCCCATTTTGGGGCCACCACCAGCTTGCGCAGTGCTTTGTTGACATCTTTGATCCATGGCTACATGGCGTCTGCGCCACATTCGAACCGTACCATCACCTCTTACCAACTGAAATCGGGATTCATCTGACCAGGTCAGTGTTTCCCAGTCGTCTAGGATCCAACCGATTTGGTCACGAGCCAGAAGAGGCGATGCTGCAGGCGACGTCATGGTATTAGCAAGGCCACTCACGTCGGTCGTCTGCTGCAATAGTCCATTAACGAAAAATTTTGCCGCACTGTCCTCACGGATACATTCGTCATGCGTCCCACTTTGATGTCTGTGGTTATTTCACGCGGTGTTGCTTGTCTGTTAGCATTGACGACTTTATGCAAATTCCTCTGATCTCAGTCGTTAAAAAAGTCAATCGGCCATTGCGTAGGCCCGTAGAAAGAGGTAATGCCTGAAATTTGGTATTATCGACACACTCTTGACACTGTGGATCTCTTAATATTGAATTCCCTGACCACTTCCTCAACGGAATGTCCCATGCTTCTAGCTCCAACCACCATCCCACGTTAAGAGTCTGTTAATCCCCGCGTGCGGCCGCGATCACGTCGGCAAACTTTTCACATGAATCACCCGAGTACGAATGACAGCTCCGCCAATGCACTGCCCTTTTATACCATGTGTATGCGATACTACCGCCATCTATTTATGTACGTATCGCTATCCCATGACTTTTGTAACCTAGGTGTACTTGACAGTTGAGATGAGACTGTTCTATCCTGGCCGCCTTCGTCTTCACATTTTGAATATTATCCTTATATTTTTTGTTTCTTCCGATCATGTACCCGGTTTATAACACTGTTCTTCTTGTGTCAAAGGATATAGAATCTTATAACACGTTTTAAAGATTTAAAAAATTCTATACCTTGTACCAGGTTTTGCTTTTAAAAGAGCCATAGTTGCTTCTGTTGGCCAGTGGATAAAAGAGTAGCGGTTGTGATTCATATAGATAAATAATCGCCACATTGTGTACTACCATACGTGAGAACTTCGATTCTGCATCGTAAACTGCTCGTAAAATAGAAAAGAGTCATTGATGCACGTGACTCCATTTATACATACCGGAAAGTAGACGCAGAGATGAAAACGTTAAAAAAGTCCTCACGTGGCCGGCCTTTGTGATCGTAAGCCGACCGGCCAAGTCCCATGTGCAGTACTAGCCCGATAAAAAGGGAGCTTTGATCCCCGGCTTAAGGAAAGTACGTCGCTACCGTCAAAAAACAAGCGGCTCAGAACGGACGTTTAGGTGTCCTTTGCGGCTGGCACGCTCACCTGCCCCGGCTGCCGCGTGTTCCATGTGACGGAGCCAAACCCCTCAAAGTGATGCGAAAGCCATCGGAAAGGCGCAGCCGCGCCGGTAGCCGCTCACACCGTTCCTAGTAAGTTTTCATAGCCGTTCTTGTGAATGTGGGAGTTTTTTTCACACTTCCGTTTCGCATACGTGACTCCCTTTACTGAGAGATCCAAAACCGACCGAACAAGAGGGAATTAGCAGGGAAGATATTTCCTTCAGTGCGATTTTCACACAGTCTAACAGAAGATGTGATAACTTTTTTAATACTGGCAATAAGCGTTCCCAGTTAGGTTTTGTTTTCATGTAGATATTAAACGGACTGGCTATGGAAACGACAACAACAACCTTAATCTTCATGGGAGTGAACTCTGGTTTTTTTCTGTATCTCCACATAAATTACCGACGTATCTGAGATGCCTCTTGGCTGTGCTAAATATAACTTTTCTGTCAATAAAACGTTCGATATTAAATTTCGACTCCAGTTTTTGCTTGTGATTGAGTTTTAGTTACTAAGTTTTCGATATTTTCTGTTACTTTTTTATTATTTCGCATTTTCGAGCGTTGCTCCTTTTAGCAATGGGTACACTCCCGCTAGCAATATCATCTACACTGATGATCCAAAACATTATGACTACTGCCCACCGTGACAATGGCTGTCACCTGGAGGCGTTGCGGGCATGTGATGCGGTAACAGAAGTATGTATGAAGAGAAGGAAGGACGGGGGACCACCCTAGCGAAGATATGGGCTGCAAATGGGGAAATCCGCTCAGACAAGCGATTTCGAGCAAGGGCAGATTATTATCACGTAGAACCTGTGAAAGAGGATCTCGGAAACGGCAAATCTGGTCCAATGTTCACGTCGCAAATTAGCGACCCATTATTTACGTGAATTACATGACCTGTGCGTAGACATCTAATGCCTTACACGAAGCAGTAAAAGCAGGGTACATATTCCAAAGTGTAATAATATAGGTTGAATCAATGTCTTGTGTTCAAGTATTGTAACTATAGATATTGTTGAAGTTGAATCAAACGTCTTATCAAGATCTATGACAGAATGGTATATCATACTCATTGTACCGTTACACTTTAAGTTGACGACCTGCAAGTCATCTATCATGCTAATCCATCTCTAGAAGAAACCTGTCCCTTTGTCTGGTAAAAATATGATTTTTTTTCCCGAAATGATACTTTTAATGAGTGTCTCGCACATAGTAGAGAGGAGGCTGACAGGTCTATATTTCATGTCTTGTCTGCCCCCGAAAAGTCAAGTCTCGAAGGGGTCTTAGTGTCTATTTAACAGTCTCGTCGTTTTTTGTTTCTTGCCTCAACGTTGCCTGTGTCAGCTGTGGTAAAATCTTCAACGTAACTATTAGCCGCGGATTGACTGTTAGGAAATGGAACAGTATCCTCCGTTCCAGATCGTTCTGATTCTCTCCACATACGTCCAAAGACAGAAATGCACGTTCGTTTAAAACGTTTGCAACATCACTACTGTGTTTAGGCTCATTGTTTACATTCTATCATTAACTGGAACTGAATTAGTTTCAGCTGATGTTTATTACCAGTTCTCTACTTATTCGTGCTACGAAGTCAGAAACCAAAGGTTTCCGTTTAGTTAGGTTGAGCTCAAGAAGGAATTTCCGTCTGGGACAGTCCTGTTTAAAGTCGTCTGTTTCATTACGTATGAAGAATGCTGGTGGTTGTCCTATGTATGTGATGAATGCTTCATACGCTCCAATAATCATTACGGACGGAAGCCAACTTCCATCTTGCTAGGTGTTATTCCATTTGGGACGGGGAACACATAAAAAATCTACGCAGACCTCGTTCCGAATTTCCGAATGTTTCCATTTATTTTTTCGTTGGGATCTTCCACCGGGATGTTAAAGACACGCACATTTGTCAAGCTACCTTCGACTGGACTAACGGTAAACTTACAGACAGAACTTGTTGCTAATGTTAACTCGCGAATTATTCGCTCTAACACTAAATCAGAGCAAAGCTGAAAAATTAAACTGACTGGTTATCAATCTCTTGTTAGTTCGTAGGCAGTTACGCAATTCTGAATTTCGAGAGCTCGTTGTTCTTCCTTGCCGATTTTCAGTTTCACAGTGTTCTTCCGGGGTTAGGTTTCCATTATTGTTTATACTGTTCACACATTTGAGTAGATGTAAAGACTATCATTTATCGCGTGACGATGCTGTGTAACAGACGGTACGCCAGACGGTACGAATAGCACTTAACTTGTAAACTCTGGCCGTAGTGCACTGAGTGATCGACCGCTGAGACCACTGAACTGTGACAATGCCACTTGACTTCCATGTGAGTTGTAGAATTTAGGCAAGCATATTGGTTTCAGGAGTTTTAGCCAGCTTTTTACATTACTGTTTCTCTTTCCAGATAGTGTGTTCTGTGACTGAGCAGCTTGTAGCTCCCATTATCGTCATGAGATGTCATTCCAAATGCCAATTAAGTATGTAACAAATAACAACAATACGTATGTTACACACTCATCATTACTTAGCAGTAGTACATTCCTTGTGACTCAGTCTCTCAGTTAGTGAAGACCGAACAAAGCCTAAAGCAGTTTCTAAACCACGAGGGGGGGGGGGGGGGGGGCGGACGACTTCAGTTTATATTATGTGCAGACGTAGATACAGAAGAAGAATATATGAGAAAAAAGCAACAGTAAGATATATTATGTTGAAACCTATATACCAGACAATCCCGCATTGTCATCAAGGACGGATTAAACGGGGACGGGGGTAGGCGGGGGGAGCGGAAGGTTCAAAATGGTTCAAATGGCTCTGAGCACTATGGGACTCAACTGCTGAGGTCATTAGTCCCCTAGAATTTAGAACTAGTTAAACCTAACTAACCTAAGGACATCACAAACATCCATGCCCGAGGCAGGATTCGAACCTGCGACCGTAGCGGTCTTGCGGCTCCAGACTGCCGCGACTTTAACCGCACGGCCACTTCGGCCGGCGGAGCGGAAGGGGTGATAGTCCCCTCCTAAGGTTTGAAAGGGTAAGCCTAGTGGGAGTATAGAAATTAATTGAGAATGTTGGCATTATTTTAGTGTTTTAACAACATTTATTCCTTCTTTAAAACAGGCATAAATTACGCTAAACAAGTTATTCATTGAATGCTGTAAACAACTAAAAGGTGTCCGTCTCCGGTAGCTGAGTGGACAGTGCGAAAGAATGACAATTCTAAGGGCCCCTGTTCGATTCCCGGCTGGGTCGCAGATTTTCTCCTCTCAGGGACTGAGTGTTGTGTTGTCCTAATCATCATCATTTCATCCCCATCGACGCGCAAGTCGCCGAAGTGGTGTCAAATCGAAAGACTTGCACCTGGCGAACGGTCTCACCAATGGGAGGCCCTAGTCACATAACATTTATTTTCTAACAGGTAATTGAAGACTACACTGGACAAGGCTCCTAGGTGGCACAGACTTTAAATGATCAAATATGCTGTAGTTTCTCTACGTAGGTGCAGCTTAGAGCAAGTGGCGATTGAGATCTGTACGCACTGACAATGCAGGAGCGTCAGTGCGTTAAGGCCGGTTCCCACTGCAGCGCGGCGTGTGGTAACGGCAGCGGCAAGCGTTTTCCGCTTTGACGCGGCGGCTCGTGGAATTGGCGTTCCCATCTGGAAGCGGCAGACGTTAGCGGTAGCCAATGACGGAGAGCCACTGAGGTACGGGGCGGGACCCACTGAAACGCCCGGTGCGTTTGATTAACTATATCTTACACCTACATGAAGGAAAGACGAAGTTGGGTGAAACCATACCAATTTTTCATTTTCTGTACAATGTACTCTTTCACATATTTCATTATTCATGTTTCCTCATTTCATCATAAACAGGTTTCATGGCTACCGTCATGATTGTTCGCTATCTCATAACACACTGAAACAATGTACGACAAAAGAGATTATTCAGATAGTTAAGCGAGACAAAAATTTAAAATGTGATACGGTAGCAGGTAACGAAAACAGTAAGAACACAAAGGCTAGGGGGAAGGGATGAAAGTGGAAGCTACCTGATATAATTTCCCACAGAGCATAATGTAATCATCGCCAGCACCTTGCTTAAGAATCATGAAAGGTCTAAGGCGCTGCAGTCATGGACTGTGCGGCTGGTCCCGGCGGAGGTTCGAGTCCTCCCTCGGGCATGGCTGTGTGTGTTTGTCCTTAGGATAATTTAGGTTGAGTAGTGTGTAAGCTTAGGGACTGATGACCTTAGCAGTTACGTCCCATAAGATTTCACACGCATTTGAACATTTGAACCACGAAAGAATAATATATATCTGGAACAGAGTTTTCGAAACCAGATTTTGAATTATAAGACATTTCCCGGTGCAGACGCAAACCTACAATAATTTATTGCTTACGAGCTGCTGTTTACAACTAAAGAGACAGTAAACGGTAGCAAATTAAGGAGATGGAAATTGAATAAGTCAAGACCGACAGTTTTTCGATAATCTTAAAGTTACAATAATGCAACGACTGACTGAAACAGAGGAAGGAACCCGATAGAATACGAATGGATATCTTTGAGAGAAGAAGTGGTGAATGCAGCAGAGTATCTGAATGGGAAAAAGGTACAGTAGAAATCGTCAGATAAAACATGATATATTATATTTGACAAGAGGGAAAAATATAAAAATGCAGCAAATAAAGTAGGCCATGGGAAATAGAAATGTCTAAACATGACGTTGACAGAAAGTCCAAAATCGCAACGCGATATTGCACTTGGAAAACACAAGAGAATGAAAATGAGAAAGAAGAAAGAAAACTTTGCTCAGAGGGGAAGCAACTGTCAAGAACTCATTTGGCAAGCCAGAACTAAGCAAATAAGAGAAGGCTAGAAACTGGAATATGTAGAGAGCAGAGGGGAGGGGTTGTACATACTAACATAAGCACAATGTTAGAGTCCTGTGAAATGTCTGAACACGCAAGGCAATACTGATCCTACCATTTAGCTAAGTAGACAGACTGAAAAACTGCGAAACTGTGTTTATTGCATTTGCATGTTTAGAGAAAGGTTTTGACAATCTTAATTAAAACATTCTTTGAAGCTCTGGAGATGTAATCGATGAAACACAGGGAGACAAGATTATCTACAACTTGTACAGAAACCAAACTGCATTTCTAAGACTTCAATGACTTGAAAGGGAAGCAGTAATTGAGAAGGCAGAAGTAGAGAGGATATAAAATGAAGACTGTCAATACCAAGAAAGCGTTCTGAGAAAGAAAATTTGTTCACATCGAATATAAATTCTAATGGTTGGGTACTATTTTACAAAGGTATTTGTGTTGAGTGCAGCTTTGTATGTAAGTGAAACGTGGACGATGAACACTACCGTCAAGAAGACAATGGACGCTTTCAAAACGTGGTGATCAATAAGAATGCTGAAGATTAGATACGAGGATCGAGTAACTAAAGAAGAGGTACGGAATTAAGTACGGGCTTAAGATGAAATTACGACACAACTTTGACTACAAGAGGGGTTAGTTGACAGGACATATTATGAGGCGTCAAAGAGTGAGAACAAAGGGGCTGTGTGATAGTATTCTGATAATAATCATCTGTTGAAATGCTATTCTACTATTTTATCTGTTAATGTAAGCAGTGAATTTACTCTTCCTTGCACTCCTCCACAAAACATTTAAACCAAAACTGAAATCATCTGAACACCAAATGTTTCAACCACTGTCTGACAAGTACTGCATTTACTTTCAACTTTCTGTAACTGTCACTGGCTTGCCACGTACACATACAGATAATAGACAAACCAAACAGGAAGGGACATGAGGTAAACACACTGTAGTTACTACTTCAAATCAGAGTTTTCGGTAAAATGTCTACAGCTAGTGACAGAAGAAAAACGAGCGAACATGAAAATGTGCTTATGTTCCACAATCTAAGTTTTAATTCAACCTCCAGCATGTGACCATGCGAGGGGAAACGCAGATGTCCGCCAAAAACTCGATTCACTGTAAGTAATCAGTTATTCACGTAAAAAAAGATGTGAACTGTTTTATAATCTGCAAGTATCACATATCAAAACAAAACTGAATCATTCTAGATTCCACCGAAGATGCCTTAAAGAAAAAGGCGAAACGCGTCTTGAACCAATAAAGTACACTGGATCAAGGAAAAAACGTTTGTTACTTACCAAAGGAAATAATCAATAGCTGTAGGTACTTAGCAAATTACATCTTATGACATACCAGCAAATTAGTTTCGGTTTAACTTCTCATTCCACATGCTATTAAATGCCGTTTAAAAAAGTTCATCTATCCCTTCTGAAAAACAGGTTTCGATTTCTTGAACCGCTTACGAAATATGCAGTTGATACAACCACATGGCTTACGAGAAGCAGGACAAAGTATCGGTCGCATCGCGAGCGACCCGCGAGCGGTCATTCAATATCTCGAGAACGGTGATAGCTATCGTTCTGCTCTCAGCTTTAAAAACAATTTCGATATGTTGACTGAATTTCATACGCAATAATGTATTACCTAAAGTGAACTGTACGCAAAGTCCACGCGATGCGTTTCTACCTCTGCACACTCATTAAAATTTCGTGTAAAGGTTTACGTAAATGTGATACAGCAAGTAACCAAGACGAATAATGAAAAGAAATTCGGTCTTTTATCGAGAGAAGATATCAGGCTGTAACATGCACAAGAATCAAATGTTTCTACCGAATAGTTCCCTCGGAATCGGATGAAAAGTATTTCATAGCTGCCGCCGCGTCCGCGCCAGCGGTTCGGCGAAAGTTCGTGTGGCCCGGGTATCCGTACCCGACGTCACGTTCAGCGCGTTCTGTGATTGGCGGGGCGGACCTGGACCGCGGCACGCAGCAGCGGCAGCGGTTCGTCATGGGCAAACCGCGACGCAGACCCCGCCGCGCCGCTGGCGGCGTTTCCATGGCAACTACGCCGCTGCCGCGCGGTTTTGACGCGCGGCAGTCCTAGTGGGAGCTGGCCTTATTACTCTGTTTGCTTCAGGCGGCGATGTAACTTGCAGCTGGCGAGATGTGTGCGGCGGAGGTTAGGCGTGGAGGCGGAACCTGTGAATCGATCGCGGCCACGAAAGAAATGCAAAAATCTCACGGTCTAGCGTTCAGGCGAACGGATCGCAATTTACTCTCTACCAGAGCCCTGAAATCACGGTAGATTTCAGTTTGTGACACACCCATTCGCTGGTGGTACCGAGACCAATTTGGGACTCTTATACGACAGAGCACACAAGGATACCAAACATCAGGACAGGTAGACCAAAAACGAATAAGTGTGCCCTTGGCAAATGAGTAGTCCGAGATGTTTTAAGTCACACTGTCGGTACAGTAAGAAGTTCACCACAGGCTCCCCAGTCTAAACTACTCGCAAATGAAGTCAGTCTCAGGACAGGTCCCAAGTACCAACCACACATGCCAGAGCTTCGGCCAACAAAGCTTACCAGACCAATGTCCTGCACCTGGGTGTCTTACATCATTCCCAGAAAAAAATCCGTTTTCCCACAAAGTGCACAAAAGACACCGCCTTCACCCCATGTTGAGCCAACCACAGGGCTCTAGAGGCGCTAAACATCCCCTCCCACATGACAGGACAAACTCATGTCAAACTAGGACAAGAGTTAAGAAACCTGTGTCTATGGAAAAAAAATGGAACTGCTAGTTACTCGCTTTTTATAGGCTTTCGCAGAGGGGGAAGAGATGATTTTCTCCGTAGTTGTGTTGCTTCCCACGGCAACAAGTGAGTAGATACAATCTTACAGATCTTTATCTAAATCGCCTATGCCTTGGACCTTGTTAGTCCTAGCTATGAGATGTAATAAAGATTCTATCTCCAAACATTTCTCAGATGCCGGATTTTTTGTTATACAACCGAGGCGGCTGGGAAGTGGTTCACTGGCCTATTTGCACTATCAGCAGGTATCACAGCATTGTTCTGCTGGAAACCTGTCTCGACGAGGGGCTGCCCTGTCTGCCCTGTCTGCTCTGTATGGCTGTGGACCCGTCCGGCAAGATTTACTAAGGGATGGGCTCATCGCCAATTGCTTTCAGCTCCCAACATGCCATTTCTATGAGGAAAGATTCACAAAAATGCCTCATACTTTTAGCGATCTACCAGGTTTGATGAACATCTGCTTAAGCCATTAACTTTCTGGAGTCTCGCTCAAGGAGCATCAGGTTGTAATGAAATGTTTTATAATTTTTCGTATGTGAAAAATAGGTGAGAGAGTAACATGTCCTCTCTCAAGTTGAAACTGTATTATTATCAAATGGTAATTTTTGTAATCTGCACAAAAATTAAGTTCGAGAATTTAGAGTCTTGGTCGGGGGATTTAGTCATTTAATTCAGTATTGCCCAAGCTATCTCACTTTGTGTGCCCAAGAGAATGTACTACCTGTACTAGCGACTTGTGCTCCCGCTCCTGTTCGAATTGTGGACGCCAGATATTAGCAGGGATTCCTGCAGCCCACTTTACAATTATAATTTTCGATATATATTTATATAAATAAATGGGCAAAAATACAACTGTCAACAAATTGAAAGTATTTTATTCTAATTTCAGTGTTTTCCTTTTAATTTGATAATCAAGCTCAAGGCTTGTGAGCTTGTAGCTGTGTGTTAACAATTACATGAGAAAAGTTACACAGAAAAAGTTTGTGAATGCTACACATTTCAAGAAATTAAAAATTTTTTTGTCTAGAATAAAACACATTTTTGCTATTGTTCGATATTTTTAAGCATCGAAACAGCACAAAACATTAGTTTTTCAAGGTTTTTTCCTTAACTTTCAAAGAGAGTACTCCTAGGTCTTCTTCCTCTTCTAGGCAACCACCCCCAGCCGCAAAACTTCAGTAATCCGCCCCTGATTGTCATCAGGCTCAGTACTGAGTGTGAAGAAGTCACCTTTATAGTCTCGTAGGCTTCCACAGCCGTCGTCAGTAGACATAAAAGTTTTGAAAATACGGTACCGCGTCTCAACGTAGAAAAAACTGTACTGGAGAAACCAATGTTTCAGCCACGGTTAGAGTGACCTTGTTCTGGGTCAACTGGTGTGTTTTTGCTGTGCATAGTCACTTATATATTGTTATTATTAGTCATTGAGCATGTCAATACGTCACGACTGGTCTCTTGAGGCGGAAGGAGAGTGAACTTTATTGTAACTGGTTACTACGGTGGAAGGACTGGAGATCTGCTATATTTATTGCTTCTTGCATTGTGTATCATGATTGGTGGTCATCGCTGAATGAGACGTGTGCTCCTGTTTTCCCTCTGCTGGCCGCAGACCGTGTGGCGGCGTGCGCGCCCACTGTTGTGGCCGGTAGCCAAGATGGACACGACTGTGTCCGTCATCTCTGTTCATGGTGTTAGGGTCAGCGATCTTTTAAATAGTGACATCCTGACATGTCCAGTAAGCAGCCCAGTAGATCCAACTGAAGGCCTAGTAACTATTACCAAAATGTTGGTCTCTTCAGTACAGATTTTTTTATATTATGAAACGGTGCCATACTCAGAAAACTTTTATGTCAAATCAGCGTTAGGGTCCTTAAATATATCTGAGAAAAAGCCGGTTATTAAGAAAGGTCGCTGACGATCATTTCGTTCGTTCTTTCTGCAATGATCTCGATGTTGGTGAACCTAAAAAGAAAACATGGTTCTCCATTTTCTTGCGGAAACATTTAATACTGTTTCCTGTTTTATACCACACTGCCGACGGTAATTATAACACAGGAATACAGACAGAAACACTCTGTAATAGAAGATACTTACAGTTTTCATTCAAAACCGTAAAAAGTTTCAATACTCGTCAATATTTATGACAAGACATTTCGTTCAGTATCTTCAGGCACGTGCTAAAATATATAACACGCATACTTGCTATTTCTTCACGAGAGTTAGAAGAATACCACACCGTCTTTTATTACTCCATGGAACATCCTGCAGTCTTAGTAAGTCATTCAACTGATGTCCTCTCCTGGGTTTATGTTAGACGTTTCTGCTGTTGCCCATCTCACATTCTATGTCTACTTTATTTGTTTGTTTGAAGTTGTTAGTAAGTCATTTAGTTGCCAGTCAGTATAAAATGAAAGATTAATACGTTGAAGCAGATTTCCCAAATTAATGCACTTTAATTCACATAGATGAAAGATTGTATATCGTACAAGATATCAACTACGCTCAAGATATCTCGGATAAAAATGTCAATATCTTGTGTAACCTACTTTGGTTAATGTACAGGTCCTCAGTAGCTCGTACCGATGATCATAGATGTACCAGATGTCAAATTTGGAGATACTGCTCCACGCGAGCACCATCTGTTCTCTCAGTGGGCCAAGAAGCATCGTCTATAACGCAGACCTTGAAACCTCCCCTTAGAAAAATTTAAGAATTACTGTGCCTGGATACCCCTTACGTTCTTTGATTTTCAAACAGCTGAGCAAAACTGAACGTACTCAGACATTTCGCTCTTTACTTATCCTGATCAACACTAAACTGACACACAATATTTTTAGCGCAACGCAGTCTGACTTTCAATAACCCCTACAAAAGAATGGCCCTGACTAACGATAACCTATACCTTTCATGAATCACTTACCTCACAAAAATCTTCGTTACTCCAACTACTGCAATACAGCGAGCGCCAATACTGCCAGCTAAATAAAAGATTCTAACTACTGAAGGCACTAACTGCTGATAGGCATACTTAGCAAATGAAAGATTTTGATAGAGAACAAAAAATGTATTTACCTTAATAGTGTTCAAAAGTCATAAAATATATATATATCAGCTCATGACATCCAGTCTTACAAATTTACTGTCTCTGATGGACACACGTCCAGATCATCCGCTCTCAAAACTCCGCCATCTCTCTCCCCACATCCACCACTGCTGGCGGCTCACCTCCAACTGCGCAACGCTACGCGCTGTTCACATCCAACTGTCCAACACTACAATAGCGAATATTCCAACAAGGCCAACCAGCTACAGACTGCACACAACAACCTAAACAGCCTACTTACAACCTGAGCGTGCTGGAGAACTGCTGAGTAGAGACAAGGCTGAAAATAATGCCGGCAGTTTGGTAACAAGAGAAATGTGTCCACAAGCGATGTTGCTGAAAAAGCAGCTCTCACTGATGTTCCAGTATCAGTAGCTGATAGGGGTACGTAATGTTCTGGATCTATCTTACGCTATTCAGTGTCCACTCAAGAAACCACCAGACCTGTACGGTTACTGTTCCAACGACTGCTCTCGTTTTGATTTCCAGAGATGGTCCTGTATGGCACTGTGTGATGCACTCCACAAGTTAGACGCAACTGGTCTACGTCGCAGTCATAAATGGCCACCACTAATGCCATTATAGAATCTACTCTACAATAATTACTATGTGTTATTTGCCTGCTTACTGAATGGTAACGTGCTTACCTCCCGTGCAGCTGTCCCGGGTTCGATTCCCGGCTGGGTTGGAGATTTCCTCCGCTCGTGGACTGGGTGTTATCTTGTCTTCATCATCATTTCACTGTCATCACCGGCACGCACTTCGCTCAATGTGCCATCTACTGATTTAAGACTTGGCGGCCGAACTTCCCCGAATGGGGCCTCTCGGCCAACAATGCCACATGCTCATTTCATTTTTTCACTTTGTGTCGTTCATGCTCCTGGCTACGTCTCCCTCTGCTCAGTCAGAGACGGGCCGCACGGTGACGTGGTATGAGAGGAAGCCTGTCGTGTTGCGATATTTCTCACAGTAAATGGCGGCAATGATCCTACCGTGTGCTTAGTTGCCGAGAGATCAGAAATTGTTGACGACTCAGGTGTACGTCCATGTCAAGTCGACAGTCATCTGCACGTTTCTTGCATCGATACTGGCACACAGCTGCCGCGTCACTTAGAACTTGTGGCACAGTCCTTAGAAGAATCGTTCACTATCCAGAAGGCCCTCACAAAAACTCTTCTCTGAAACACGTAATTGCACGAAATTCGACCGTCAGTACCTTCCTTGTATGTTTAGAATGTTCACCACACTAAGCCATTCAAGAGTAGTCTCTCGTTCAAGCAGAAACAATTTACTTAACACATTAGAGTTTGGAGACCAGTAGAGTTGACCTACTGAGAACGCTATTTGTACGTTCACTTGTCAAATATTACACAGCCTTAATGAAACAGTCCCACTTGGTATTTTTAATGATCACTGCAAGGCGTCTCATTGCGTAGATCATTCTACTCTCTTAGAAAAACTTAAATTTTATGGAACTTCTGCCTTTATACACAGCTCATCTGAATCATACTTTACAAACCGAATGCAAAACTTTATGTAGAATAATTCAAGTGCTGTTAGAAGGGGAGGAAATTTTAGTGCCTGTGTAGAAATAACAAAGGGAGTCCCACAGGCCTCAGTTTCAGGCCCACTCTTATTCCTTAACATGTCAATGCCCTTCCACTTAACTTTGTGTCATTTATACCCGAGGTTACATCTTTCTTTGCTCTGTGAGAGACGGGCTGCACAGTGAAGAATTGGTACTTTTGCAGACGATAGCAGTATTGCAATAAATCCCATTGGAGAGAAAACAATAGAACAAATTGTTACAATCTCTTACAACAAATTATTAACTGGTTTTCTGAAAATGGACTCGCTCTAAATTTTGGGATAGTGCACGATGTTCAGTTCTCTAGAACAAGCAGTCATACCAACAATTGATGCGGCACATAAACAGAAGTCAGTAAGTAAGGTACAATGCTCCAAATTTTTGGGTGCATATATCAGTGAAAAGCTGAATTGGTAGAAGCGTATTGCTTAGCTGCCCAAACAATTCAGTTCAGCTGCGTTTACTTTCAATATAACTGGTATCCTTGGAAACAAACTGTAAGACGACACTGGTCTTGCGGTTTGACTTGATAGGCTACAGGTGACTGTTAGTTTATTCCCTGACAGCAATCGCTTTAACTTGTTAGCATTCTACTTGTCTACTTGGCCATGCATCTGCTAAACTGATTTTGTCCTCTATCAGTGGTTGTTGTTGCTAGCCTGCATTGGAGGTCATCACATTTATCAGAATCTTAAATAAAACTTGTATTCTGAAATGATAGTTAAATGGTGGCCCTGTCATTATTGTAGTCAATTATTGACAGTTGATTAATATATCAATACAGGATTAATCTTTCATACAAAATTATAGCAAAAGTATAATGACCATAAAATAGGATAAACAACACAAGTTAAGCAACATGACAAAGATATCATGAACTGTAAGCAAGACAAACAGATGCAACAAATAATCATCATTCTACTGGGTGGTGATTGGTTGGCAGAGACAAAGGTTTATCTGTTTAATCTGTTTACTCTCTCTCAAAACTAGAATAAAGAAATCTGAAATTATCTGACGCTCAATACACTTTGATGGATTTATTCTACACAGAAGTTGTACAACTTCGTTGCAGCTGAGAACAAGTGGCAAGACTGTGATTCTGTTCGTCCTAACATGCCAGAGCAACAGTACTACACTCCTTTCTCGATGCATAGCGCCGTCTCAGGTGATGGTCATAGTGCAAGCATCTGCAGTGCAGCGACTTGCGGGACATGTAATTCATTATCATGGGCACGAAATAAGCAAAGCCGAGGGCTGGCAATCTGTTAGATGGATTGCAGTTACTCTCTGATGGCGCCCTGAAATCTCGGCAGATTCCAGCGTGTGATACTCCAATTCACCAGTCGCACCATGAACCAATTTGACTCACTTATATGGCAATGCATACAAGGAGATAAAATATCAAGGCGACAGACCTGATACGGATAAGTTTGCCCTCAGCACTGGGCTAAACTTCTGGTGCAGCTAAGACTTCTCCGCCATTTCCATAAAACCTTGGTAAAAGCACTCACGCAACCACGTCCACAAGGTTTTCGTGCCAATCACAGGATTTCACGCGCTCCAAGTCTCCACTGTAACTCGTCTGCGCTACCCTTTGGCCCATGCTAAGCAAAGCGAATAATATTGTTTTCCCTGCTGGAGATATAGCCAATCCGTGACTCGTAATTTCCCGTGCATGGAGGCAAAGATGTTACGCTCTGGAACTATTTTCCCCACAGCCACCTTAGGCAAATTTTTCCATTTAGTTCTAAGGTGAACAACACATTTATCACAGAGATCATTATGTCGACGGGCCTCGGCTAAAATAAGAGAAGTGCTTTTGTGTCCCAACATAGACCATTTCAGAGCTGCCACAGATGTCGCATGCCATTCTAAAATACTTCTGCAGGCCTGAGGCTTTCCAAAACACTCGGCAGGCACAGGGACGGCACCTCCTGATGGTTCCATCGATAGTGTCCGGTCCACAGTGAAACGACGGGAACCAGTGTTACCACTGCAGCAAGGCCGTTGGCCTCAAGTATACACCGAGGTAACAAAGCTCATGGGATAGCTCCTATTATACTGTCGGACCTTGTTTGGCCGAGCGTAGTACAGAAGTTGTGGCATGGATCAACAAGACGCTGGAAGAAATACTGAGCCGCGCTGCCTCTATAACCGCCCACAATTGCGAAAGTGTGCGGTGTAGGATTTTATGCATGAACTATCCTCTCGATCAGGCTCCATAAATCTTCGAAGGGATTCATGTTGGCCATCTGGGTGGCCAAATCATTTGCTCTAACTGTACAGAAACCAATCACGTACAGTTGTGGCACAGTGACATGATGCATGTCAAATTTCGTATTCATTTGGGGACATGGTCTCCAAGAAGCCTAAAATAGCTATTTCCATTCAATTATCGATTCAGTTGGACCGGAGGACCCAGTCCATTCTATCTAAACACAACCCACACCATTACGGAGCCACCACCAGCTTGCACAGTGCCTTGCTGACAACTTGGGTCCATGGCTTGTGGAGTCTGAGCCACACTCGAACACCACCATCAGCTCTTACCTAGGGAAATCGGGTCTCATTTGGCCAGGCCGCGGTTTTCCAGTTGTCCAGGGTCCAATCGGCATGGCCACAATCCCAGGAGAGTCACTGCAGGCGACATCGTGCTGTTAGGTAAGGCACTGGTGTCGCTCTTTTGCTGCCATAGCGCATTAGTGCCAAATTTCGCTGCACTTTCCTGACGGATACGTTTGTCGTACGTCCCACATTGATTTCTGCGGTTATTTCATGCAGTGTTCCTTGTCTGTTACCACTGAAAACTGTACGCAAACGCCACTGTTCTCAGTCATTAAGTGATGATCGTCGGCCATTGTGTAGTCCATGGTGAGAGGTAATGCCTGAAATGTGGCATTCTCGGCACACTCCTGACACTGTGGATCTCGGAATATTGACTTTCTTAATGATTTCCAAAACAGAATTCCCATGCTTCTAGCGCCAACACCATCCCGAGTTCAAAATCTGTTAATTCCTATTTTGCGGCCATAATCATGTCAGAAAGCTTTTCCCACTAATCTCCTGAGTATATACGATAGCTCTGTCAATGCAATGCCCTTTCGCTCCTTCCGTACGCGGTACTACCGCCATCTATATATTTGCATATCGCTAGCCCATGTCTTCAGTCCGCTCAGTATGCAGTGGAAGTGTTACCCCACACGTTAAAGAGTCTGTTACCCCATGGAACCTCATTTCTGTCCACAGAACAGATTGTCTCGTATCTCGCTAGTTACAAGATCGATACACAATTGAGTCATGTGAGGAAGTCGCAACCGCTGAGGCAAATGTTTCGGCTGGTAACAGTGTACCATTAATGTCTTGCTAGTGCAAGCCGCACAGCTACCGCCACTTCCGTACTCTTACTTTGCCATAACCTGAGACAATCACTTCTGAGAGTCGGCATTCGAAAGTAGAGATTAGAAGATTTATACAAAATATGCGGTATGGTTCATGAATGCTCACGGGCAGGGAGCAATAGAGATGATGAAGAAATGGAAAGTTCGTAACACTTGCACGGAATAACATTTGTAAGAAGAGGGAATATGTTGATATTTGTACGGCGCTCAGGACACTGTAGGCAGCGTAAGGGTGTTCCAGAAGTAGGATACAGCTACCTGTCTACTGCTACATGCAGCAAAGAGGCGGGCAAACGAAACAGACGCTACAGTTTCAGCAGTTTTCTTTGAAGAAGCAGGGTAGATCTTTAATCGAAGCTATGAATTAGTAACGTAGTTACCACCTCACAGAAGAGCGAAACAATCGCTACATCGAATTAAAAAAAAAATGGGAACTACACAAGATCCCACCGATTCTGGGGGAATATTTTTATAGAAAATAATTTACTGATTAATAACAGTAGTAATCTTTTACTTGTATATGATATCAGGGGACCCAATGACAGAATACTGCTGTTTGCCAGCGAAAAAGGAAAAGCATGTATAACAGACTGCGAATCATTCTTTGTGCCTGGAACGTTCAAGAGTTCGAGCAAGCAGTTTGGAGGTTGTTTATACTCCACGCCAACCTTAATAGGGTTCGGGAGCAAATAAACACCACTCCAGATATTTACGCTTTGATATCAAATAAAAAGCGAGAAACATATTGATGTGTCGACAGAAGTGCCGACACAGTGTGATTTGATGGGACCGCAATGCACGCTATAAACACACAAAGGATGGCGTGAGGTCTGAAACAGGATACGTAATGAATGCTATAAAGAAAAGTACGTAGCTTTTGGAATACTTAACTTTAATCCATCCTTGTTGTATACATCGTTCTTGATGAGACATGCTTTATACGATAAGTATCAATTGCTATGTAAGGCTAATGGCGCCTTGCTAGGTCGTAGCCATGGACTTAGCTGCAGGCTATTCTAACTATCTGCTCGGCAAAGGAGCGAGGCTTCGTCAGTGTGCATCGCTAGCTACGTCGTCCGTACAACTGGGGCGAGTGCTATTCCGTATCTCGAGACCTGCCTTGTGGTGGCGCTCGGTCTGCGATCACACAGTGGCGACACGCGGGTCCGACATGTACTAATGGACCGCGGCCGTTTTAAAACTACCACCTAGCAAGTGTGGTGTCTGGCGGTGACACCACATTCCTCCCCCACAAATCGGCGAACGGTCGTGTTATAAGGCTTCCGCCCACCGTGGGGAGGACCCCATGTTGACGTATGCAATGAGGTGGGGAGGCGAGGCGGTGCCACCCGCACCCGGCCATTCGGTCCGAGGGGAGCTAGGAAACGCCTGAAAACCTAGTCCAGGGCGCACGTCAACATGTGGTGTATGCGCCCGTAAAGAGACAGGAGGGGCCGAAGGGTCGACCTCCATTGCGTCGGGGTACCCGACGCGCGAAGACACCATGTGGTCCGGAACGGGCAAGAGTTCCATGGCGGAGGACAGCTGGTCACGGGAAGCGATCGTCGGCGCGTGACCCAGGGAGGCCCTTGGCGGTTGCAGCGAAGCGTCCACTGCGGGCGGCGCCGGCGGGAGACCAAGCGGCGGCGGCGGCGGCGGCGGCGGCGGCGGCGACGCGTCGCCATTGGGGCAAAATGAAAGGCAGCGTTGGTAACACCTGGGGATGAGGGGAGCCAGTAGGTGGATCCTCAGGGCGCTGACCGGACGGCACCGTCGCTGAAAGCAGACGGGGAGCGGCAGAACCCAGGCGACGACAGAGGCGCAGCTGATTGAGATGCCGACGCACCTCACCAGAGGCCCCCAAAACCAAATACATCGCGCGGCCGAGGCAGCGAAGAATGCGCCCTGCGAGCCAACGCCGTGAACCTCGATAGTAGCGATAGAATACAACGCCGCCTGGAGCAAAAGCAGGAGTCCCCCACTGCACAGGAACCTGATGCAGCGGATGCAGCAAAGACATCAAGGTTCGATGAGGACGACCGTGGAGCAACTCAGCTGGCGAGCGACCATCTCGGGGCTGAGAGCGATACGAAGACAAAAAGAGCAACAATGCTTCCTCCCGAGAATGAGACTCTTTCAACTTCAACATCTGTGACTTGAAAGTCCGGACCAATTGTTCAGTGGCACCATTTGACTGAGGCGAAAACGGCGCGGATGTCAGATGTTGAATACCATTGGCCTTGCAGAAAGACTGAAATTCTGCAGACATGAATTCTGGGCCATTGTCGGAAACAATAGTCCGCGGAAGACCTTCAATGCAAAAGATAGTAGACAACGCTTGGATGGTGGCAGATGATGTCGTGGAAGACATCCGGACAACAAAAGGAAAGTGACTGAAGGCATCTACCACAACCAACCATCTAGCATTCCAGAATGGACCAGCAAAATCGATGTGCAAGCGTTGCCAAGGGGAAGTGGCTTTTGGCCATGCAAAGAATTTCCGCAGTGGTGCGGATTGTTGTTCGGCACACGCCATGCAAGAAGAGCACATATTCGTAATCGCAACATCGATTCCGAACCAAGTACAGTGCTGACGAGCAAGTTGTTTCGTTCGCACTATACCCCAATGTCCTTGGTGAAGAGGCCGTAAGACAGAGGACTGGAACGAACGTGGGACCACGACTCTGGACTGATCATTATCAGAACGCAACAACAAAACACCACGTAGTACAAAAAGTCTCTCCTTGTGAGCAAAAAATCGGCGAACCAGCGGATCCTCAATCCGCGACTTCGACAAGGGCCATTGAGTAGGAACAAAACGCAAAACGGTAGCAAGGACAGGGTCAGCAGCTGTGGCTTTAGCTACACGACGAAAATCAATCGGAAACGATTCGACCACGTCATCGGTTTCCGAATCAATGAACATGCAAGCAAGTTTGGAAGAATCGAATGCTCTATCCTCAGCAACAGGCAAACGGGACAACGCATCGGCGTTTCCGTTCTTAGCAGTGGACCGATACAAGATATCGTAGCGGTACTGCGAGAGGAAAATAGACCAGCGAATGAATTTCTGCACTGTACGCGGAGGTACAGGCTCGTTCGGATGAAAAAGCGACGTCAAAGTTTTGTGGTCTGTGATGATGGTAAAGTGACGACCATACAAGAAATCATGGAACTTAGTAACACCAAATACTAGAGCCAATGCTTCTTTCTCGATCTGTGAATAATTTCGTTGCGCAGACGAGTGCAATTTGGACGCAAAGGCAATAGGGCGATCATGCGATCCTTCTTTGTGCGCAAGCACAGCACCGATCCCGAAATCCGATGCATCTACCATCAACAAAAGGGGTGTCTGGGGATCGAATGGTGTAAGGCAAGTATTAGAAAGCAGCGCCGATTTCAACTGGCGAAAGGCGTGTTCGCATTCCGTCGTCCAGACGAACGGAACACCTGTACGGCGTAAGCGATGAAGCGGAGCTGAAATGGAAGAGGCATGCGGGATAAAGTTATGATAATAGTTAATTTTTCCCAACACACTCTGCAGCTGCTTCAAATTCTGCGGCGATGGCAAGTCGTGTATGGCACGGATGTGCTCTGGACTGGGATGTATGCCTTGTGCATTTATGACATGTCTCAGATATGGTAAGTCACGAGCAAAAAAAAAACGCATTTGTCCTTCCGCAAGCGAAGACCATTTTGTCGTAAAACCTGAAATAATGTTCGAAGATTTGCTAAATGTTCATCTGCAGTCTTTCCGGAGATCACAATATCGTCCAGATAGTTCGCAGCAGTAGGGACCGACGCACAAACAGTTAGTAAATATTGCTGAAACAATGCAGGGGCGGATGCACACCCGAATGGCAGTTTTCTCAATCGGTACAAACCAAGATGCGTGTTAACCACCAAGACGTGCTGGGATTCCTCGTCCACTGGTATTTGCAAGTACGCATCTGCTAGGTCCAACTTTGAAAAATATTGACCCGGGCACAGTTTATCAAAAAGATCTTCCGGGCGGGGTAAAGGATAAGTTGCAATCACTAATTGTAGATTGACTATTGCCTTGAAGTCCACACAAAGTCTCAATTTTCCGGAAGGTTGCGCAAAATTACTAAGGGTGAGGCCCAGAGAGAAGCTTGCACACGTTCAATTACACCTTGTGACTCTAAATTGTGTAATGTTCTTGCGACCTCATCACGCAATGCGTGAGAAACATTGCGCACTCTGAAAAATTTCGGTTGCGCGTTTACTTTCAGTTCCAAATGTGCTTCATAGTTCTGAGCGCAACCTAAGCCCGGTGCAAAAATGTCTGCAAATCCTTCACACAGACGAGAAACACTGTCTGAAGGCACAGTCTGATTCACTGATAGGACCTGATTTACTATAGACATGTTAAACAACTGAAATAAATCTAAACCAAACAAGTTCACTGCAGTAGAAGAACGAAGGACGTAAAATGACACAAGTTTTGTTTGTCCCTTGAATGTTGCAAGAAGAGTGCACTGTCCTAACACAGGGATATGCTGTCCTGAATAACTAGTGAGCTGAACATTTGCGGCACGCAACGGAGGTTTGCCCAGCTGTTTGTATGTGTCGTGATTGATCAATGAAACTGTAGCTCCGGTATCCAGCTGGAATGGTATCACCGTGCCATTAAAGTCCAAATCTACAAAAAGTTTATTGCCCTGCTGACGACAAGAGCGACTGTCTCGTGCAATTTGAACTCATACCGGTACAGCATCACTTGCTAATGGACGTGATTTCCGGCGACGTCGACGCACACTTTTTGCGGGACGAACACAGTCACTGTGAGAGAAAGTGGCACTGGACGGAGTGGAAGTAACTACATGAATGTCCATGGGCGAAGGTTCACGAGCCTGATTATTCTTGGTTCGATTCCGGCGCGAAGCAAAGGGCCTGGAATGATTAAGAGTGTCTGATCTGAGCTTTTTCTGGCAAACACTTTGAACATGTCCTTTCTTATTACAGTAAAAACAAATAGCTTGGCGTGACGGGCAATTGTCACGCGAATGTCTAGTTGCACACTGCGGGCATGATTTCACTGCATTTGTATGCTTGCACAGCACACGTGGAGAGCTAGGCGTGCGCGAGGGCTGTTTACAGTTCCGTGCAGTTCGCCCGGCGGGCCGGTTAATGTGACACACAGCTGGCGAAGGTTCAAACGATTCCTGAGCAAAGTCAAGTGTGTCTTGCCCATCTAATATATCTATCACTTGTTGAAGGGAAGGATTAACTAGTTTCAGAATCTGTTCCCGTATACGAACATCAGAAATGTTCTGTGCAATTGCATCATGCACCATTGTATCTGAATAAGGGAGTCCACATTCACACTCAAAAGCACAATCCCTAGTAAGGCCTTGCAATGTTGCAACCCACTCCCTATTAGTCTGGCCGGCCATATGTTTTGTACGAAAGAACATATACCTTTTTGCAACGACATTTACTGTTTCTTTGAAATAGGCATCTAACGCCGACAAAATTTCTTCATAGGACAGAGTCGCTACGTCGCGTCGGGGAAACAATTTCACTATCACACGGTAGGTGGACACACCTACACAGGCCAATAAAAAAGGCTGCCGCTCGTTACCTTGAATTCTGTAGGCGGCGAGATCGAATCCAAATTGGCGTCACCACTCCGTCCATGTTTCCACGTCCGCTTGAAAATGACGGAATGGGGGTGCAACTGCATGTTGTGGCTGCGGTAGCGATGAAGCGGCGGCTGCCGCATCGTTTTGCATTGCACGTTGACCCCGGACGAGCTGTCCAAGGGCATCCAATAACGCCTGCGTCTGCTGATTCTGCAAGCGATAAAAATCGGACAGTACATCTGGAGATTGTGGCGAAGCCATGACAAGTAAATTAGAGCAATACGAACGCGAAATCCTCGTTTAAGCCTCGTCGCCAACTGTCGTGGCGTAGCAAGACAGCCACGCCATGGATGTAGCCGAAAGGCACGCGTTTAGTTCACGCAGGCAAGAGATAGGTCTGTAACAGGATACGTAATGAATGCTATAAAGAAAAGTACGTAGCTTTTGGAATACTTAACTTTAATCCATCCTTGTTGTATACATCGTTCTTGATGAGACATGCTTTATACGATAAGTATCAATTGCTATGTAAGGCTAATGGCGCCTTTCTAGGTCGTAGCCATGGACTTAGCTGAAGGCTATTCTCTACTATCTGCTCGGCAAAGGAGCGAGGCTTCGTCAGTGTGCATCGCTAGCTACGTCGTCCGTACAACTGGGGCGAGTGCTATTCCGTATCTCGAGACCTGCCTTGTGGTGGCGCTCGGTCTGCGATCACACAGTGGCGACACGCGGGTCCGACATGTACTAATGGACCGCGGCCGATTTAAAACTACCACCTAGCAAGTGTGGTGTCTGGCGGTGATACAACACATATTAACGTTTTTTAAAGTTATTAAAGCGAACGTTCTGCGCCGGCCGGTGTGGCCGAGCGGTTCTAGGCGCTTCAGTCAGGAACTGCGCGACCGCTACCATCGCAGGTTCGAATCCTGCCTCGGGCATGGATGTGTGTTATGTCCTTAGGTTAGTTAGGTTTAAGTAGTTCTAAGTCTGAGGGGACTAATGACCTCAGATGTTAAGTCCCATAGTGCTCAGAGCCATTTTTCGAACGTTCTGCATCTAACCTTGCATCTCTGATGATGAACCTCAAAATTGCCATCGTCCAAGCAGCTAACTGTTTGTTCCATGGAACAGAGATTACTGGCTGCAACTATCATTTTATCCAATGACTGTAGAAACTCGTTCAGTGTCGCAACCTCGTTCCAGCCCATAAGAAAAAGAAGGAAATACGCTGTGGTGTCACCGCCAGACACCACACTTGCTAGGTGGTAGCTTAAATCTGCCGCGGTCCATTTAGTACATGTCGGACCCGCGTGTCGCCACTGTGTGATCGCAGACCGAGCGCCACCACAAGGCAGGTCTCGAGACACGGAATAGCACTCGCCCCAGTTGTACGACGACTTTGCTAGCGACTACACTGACGAAACCTTTCTCTCACTTGCCGAGAGATAGTTAGAATAGCCTTCAGCTAAGTCCATGGCTACGACCTAGCAAGGCGCCATTAGCCTTACATAGTTTGATAGTTATCGTATGAAATGTCTCATCCAGAAGATGTATACACCAAAGGACGCTATAAAAGTTAAGTATTCGAGGAGCTGCATACTTTTCTTGCTACCATTCACTACTAATTCTGTTCCAGAATTCACGCCCGTCTGCGTTAGATAGCGTGCATTTCGGCCTCCTCTATCTACAAGGTGTTGGCACATTTGCCAACACATCATACGCTGTCAGATAAAAATGTGTTCTGCTTCAGCACATCTTCCCCTGGACATGTCGGATGATGGTTGGCTGTGTATTCAGGACTGCGTGCTTGAAAACTAAAAAAAAAAAAAATGGTTCAAATGGCTCTGAGCACTATGGGACTTAACATCTGTGGTCATCAGTCCCCTAGAACTTAGAACTACTTAAACCTACCTAACCTAAGGACATCACACACATCCATGCCCGAGGCAGGATTCGAACCTGCGACCGTAGCAGTCGCGCGGTTCCGGACTGAGCGCCTAGAACCGTGAAAACTAAAAGCTTTAGGGCTTTTATGACTATTTTGTAGTTCAGTAGATTCATAACGAACATATTCCAAGAGGTATGTGGAACTGCGGTGGAAGGCGCCATCGCACTTACTCGTCTTAGAAGGATGGAACCGAAGAATAAATGCGTTAATATAAAAAGTTCATCTGAATGTTTACTTATTAGTGAAAAATCTTCGAGAAGAAACAGATTACCATGGCAACCAGTTTGACCTACTAATTTTAAACTTTGATGGAAAAAGAAGAAAAAGTCAACACTGAAGACTGACGAAACGATTGCAAATACATTAAAGAAACTCCAAACTGATATGAACTTAAAATCATTTCTGACTTTTTTGGCTTACACCGAGAAGCTATAATGACGAAGAAAAGATCAGAATCATTGACAAATTTGTAAACTACGAAAAGTAATTCAATGTAATCATTGGCAATCATATAAATACTGTAAATAAATTAAATTTGAGACGAAAAGAAACCACCTTCTCGTGGTGTTCTCTGGAAACTACATGAAATTGACTAAATGTCTCTTGAACTATGTAAAATATCCCGTGCTGAAGATTATCTCAAAGCACAAGATTTTTCTAGGGTCTAATCGCAGCATTCGCCTTGAGATGTTAGAATCAAAATGTGTATGGGTGGACACCGAATACGAAATCTTTGCACCGAAAACTCAGGCAAATGAAATGCAATTAAAACAATACTTTCTCCCTCTGTTCTAAGGCGCTGCAGTCATGGACTGTGCGGCTGATCCCGGTGGAGGTTCGAGTCCTCCCACGGGCATTGGTGTGTGTGTTTGTCCTTAGGATAATTTAGGTTAAGTAGTGTGTAAGCTTAGGGACTGATGACTTTAGCAGTTAAGTCCCACAAGATTTCACACACATTTGAACATTTGAATCTCCCTCTGTTAGAATATGAGCAAACCATCATAAAACTGGTATATGCAAAATAAATTGTCATAAAAAAGTGACTGGTCGTAGTTTTGCAACCTTTCAACATATGTTAAAACTAATTTTTAGTAACACACGTCGTAGACTACAGCAGGCCTGGTGAGGATGCTGCTAGGCGAGCGAGAACGTTCAAGCTCGCTCGCTGCCTGGGTTGTGAGCGCTTGCGGTAAAATGTGACGATCAGTCGTCGTTACTTACCGCAGCACGCCGACTGGTAGCGCAGGAGAAGTGCAAAAAATGTGCTGCCTTCACAGCAATGACCACAATTAGATTCGGCGCGGCCTCACGTACGAACATTCAGTATACAGGGTGGTGCATCGATCGTGACCGGGTCAAATATCTCACGAAATAAGCGTCAAACGAAAAACTACAAAGAACGAAACTTGTTTAGCTTGAAGGGGGAAACTAGATGGCGCTATGGTTGGCCCGCTAGATGGCGCTGCCATAGCTCAAACGGATATAAACTGCGTTTCTTTTAAGATAGGAATCCCCATTTTTTATTACATATTCGTGTAATCCGCAAAGAAATATGAATGCTTTAGTTGGACCACTTTTTCGCTTTGTTATAGATGGCGCTGTAATAGTCACAAACATATGGCTCACAATTTTAGACGAACAGTTGGTAATAGGTAGGTTTTTTAAATTAAAATACAGAACGTAGGTACGTTTGAACATTTTATTTCTGTTGTTCCAATGTGATACATGTATCTTTCTGAACTTATCATTTCTGAGAACGCATGCTGTTACAGCGTGACTACTTGTAAATACCACATTAATGCAATAAATGCTCAAAATGATGTCCGTCAACCTCAGTGCATTTGGCAATACGTGTAACGACATTCCTCTCAACAGCGAGTAGTTCGCCTTCCGTAATGTTTGCACATGCATTGACAATGTGCTGACGCATGTTGTCCGGCGTTCTCAGTGGATCACGATAGCAAATATCCTTCAACTTTCCTGACAGAAAGAAATCCGGGGACGTCAGATCCAGTGTACGTGTGGGCCATGGTATGGTGCTTCGACGACCAATCCATCTGTCATGAAATATGCTATTCATATACCGCTTCAACCGCACGTGAGCTACGTGCTGGACATCCATCATGCTGGAAGTACATCACCATTTTGTCATCTTGTAGAAACATTGGCAGAACATTACGTAGGAAATCAGCATACATTGCACCATTTAGATTGCCATCGATAAAATGGGGGCCAATTATCCTTCCTCCCATAACGCCGCACCATACATTAACCCGCCAAGGTCGCTGATGTTCCACTTGTCGCAGCCATCGTGGATTTTCCGTTGTCCAATAGTGCATATTGTTGTGTATTGGCAAGAGAGCCAACCCATTTTCGAGAGGAAGCCGACAGGCACGCGTTTTAGCTCACGCAGGCTGGCGTGAGGTCTGGAACAGGTCAAGGAAACTAGACTAGCAAAAAAGGACGTAGCTGTGGAATACTTAACTTTAATCCATAAATGGTGAACATCGCTCTTGACGGTACGTTATGCATAATCTCAATAGTAACAGGCAATGGCGCCTTGCTAGGTCGTAGCAAATGATGTAGCTGAAGGCTATGCTAACTATCGTCTCGGCAAATGAGAGCGTATTTTGTCAGTGAACCATCGCTAGCGAAGTCGGCTGTACAACTGGGTCGAGTGCTAGTAAGCCTCTCTAGACCTGCCGTGTGGCGGCGCTCGGTCTGCAATCACTGATAGTGGCGACATGTGGGTCCGACGAATACTAACGGACCGCGGCCGATTTAATGGCTACCACCTAGCAAGTGTGGTGTCTGGCGGTGACACCACATTCCTCCCCCGCAAATCGGCGGACGGTTGTGGCATAAGGCTTCCGCCCGCCGTGAGGAGGACCCCATGTTGACGTATGCGATGAGGTGGGGAGCCTAACAACAGGCGAGGCTGTGCCACCCGCACCCTGCCATTCGGACCGAGGGGAGCTAGGAAACGCCTGAAATCCTGCTCCAGGGTGCACGCCAACATGCGGTGTATGCGCCCGCAGAGAGACAGGAGGGGCCGAAGGGTCGACCTCCATTGGGCCGGAGCACCCGACGGGCGAAGACGACATAGGTCCGGAGCGGGCAAGAGTTCCATGGCGGAGGACAACCGGTCACGGGAAGCGATCGGCGGCGGGTGACCCAGGGAGGCCCCCGGCGGTTGCAGCGACACATCCACTGCGGGCGTCGCTGGCGGGAGAACAGGCAGCGACGGCGCGTCGCCATGGGACAAAATGGTAGGCAGTGTCGGTACCACCTGGGGCTGAGGCGAGCCAGTAGATGGGTCCCCAGCGCGCTGACCGGACGGCACCGTCGCTGAAAGCAGACGGGGAGCGGCAGATCCCGTGCGACGACAGAGGCGCAACTGATTGAGCTGCCGACACACCTCACCAGAGGCCCCCAAAACCATATACATAGCGCGGCCGAGGCAGCGAAGAATGCCACTTCGAGCCAACGCCATGAACCACGATAGTTGCAGTAGTAGACAACGTCGCCTGGGGCAAAAGCAGGTGTCTGTCGCTGCACAGGAACCTGATGCGGCGGATGTAGCAAAGACATGAAGATTCGATGAGGGCGACCGTGGAGCAACTCAGCCGGCGAGCGGCCATCTCGGGGCTGAGAGCGATACGAGGACAAAAGGAGCAATAACGCGTCCTCCCGAGAATGAGACTCTTTCAACTTCAACATCTGTGACTTGAAAGTCCTGACCAAACGTTCAGCGGCACAGTTTGACTGTGGCGAAAACGGCGCGGATGTCAGATGTTGAATACCATTGGCCTTGCAGAATGACTGAAATTCTGCGGACATGAATTGTGGGCCATTGTCGGAAACAATAGTCTGTGGAAGACCTTCAATGCAAAATATAGCGAATAACACTTGGATGGTGGCAGATGACGTCGTGGAAGACATCCGGACAACAAAAGGAAAATTACTGAATGAATCTACCACAACCAACCATCGAGCATTCCGGAATGGACCAGCAAAATCGATGTGTAAGCATTGCCAAAGCGTAGTGGCTTTTGACCATGCAAAGAATTTCCGCGGTGGTGCTGATTGTTGCTTGGCACACACTATGCTAGAAGAGCACATATTCGTAATCGCGGCATCGATTTCAAACCAAGTACAGTGCTGACGAGCAAGTTGTTTCGTTCTCACTATACCCCAATGTCCTTGGTGGAGAAGCTGTAAGACAGAGGACTGTAAGGAACGTGGGACCAAAACCCTGGACTGATCATTATCAGAACGCAACAGTAAAACACCACGTCGTACAAAAAGTCTCTCCTTGTGAGCAAAAATCGGCGAACCAACGGAACCCTGACCCGTGACTTTGACGAAGGCCATTGAGTAGCAACGAAACGCAGAACGGTAGCAAGGACAGGGTCGGCAGCTGTGGCTGTAGCTACACGACGAAAATCAATCGGAAACGATTCGACCACGTCATCGGTTTCCGAATCAATGAACATGCAAGCAAGTTCGGAGGAATCGAATGCTCTATCCTCAGCAACAGGCAAACGGGACAACGCATTGGCGTTTCCGTGCTTAGCAGTGGACCGATATAAGATATCGTAGCGGTACTGCGAGAGGGAAATAGACCAGCGAATGAATTTCTGCGCTGTACATGGAGGTACAGGCTTGGTCGGATGAAAAAGCGATGTCAAAGGTTTGTGGTCTGTGATGATGGTAAAGTGACGACCATACAAGAAATCATGAAACTTTGTAACACCAAATACGAGAGCCAATGCTTCTTTCTCGATCTGTGAATAATTTCGTTGCGCAGACGAGTGCAATTTGGACGCAAAGGCAATAGGGCGATCGTGTCATCCATCTTTGTGCGCAAGCACAGCACCGATCCCGAAATCCGATGCATCCACCACCAACAAAAGGGGCTTCTGGGGATCGAATGGCGTAAGGCAAGTATTGGAAAGCAACGCCGATTTCAACTGGCGAAAGGCGCGTTCGCATTCCGTCGTCCAGACGAACGGAACACCTTTACGGCGTAAGCGATGAAGCGGAGCTGAAATGGAAGAGGCGTGTGGGATATAACGGTTATAATAATTAGTTTTTCCCAGCACACTCTGTAGCTGCTTCAAATTCTGCGGCGAAGGCAAGTCTTGTATGGCACGGAGGTGCTCTGGACTGGGATGTATGCCAGACCATTTTGTCGCAAGACCTGAAATAACGTTCTGAGATTGGCTAAATGTTCTTCTTCCGTCTTTCCAGAGATCACAATATCGTCCAGATAGTTTGCTGCAGCAGGGACCGACGCACAAACAGTTTGTAGATACTGCTGAAACAATGCAGGGGCGGATGCACACCCGAATAACAGTCGTTTGAATCGATACCAACCAAGATGCGTGTTAACCACCAAAATGCGCTGGGATTCTTCGTCCACCGGTATTTGCAAGTACGCATCTGCTACGTCCAACTTCGAAAAATATTTACCCAGGCACAGTTTGTCAAAAAGATCTTCCTGGCGGGGTAAAGGAAAAGTTGCAGTCACTAGTTGTGGATTCACTGTTGGCTTGAAGTCCACACAAAGTCTCAATTTTCCAGATGGTTTTTTGCAAAATTACTAAGTGTGATACCCAGAGAGAAGCCTGCACACGTTCAATTACACCTTGTGATTCCAAATCGTGTAATGTTTTTGCGACCTCATCACGCAATGCGTGGGGAACATTGCGCGCTCTGAAAAATTTCGGTTGCGTGTTTACTTTCAGTTCCAAATGTGCTTTACAGTTCTTAGCGCAACCGAGACCCGGTGCAAAAATGTCTGCAAATTCGGCACATAGACGAGAAACACTGTCTCAAGGCACACCCTGGTTCACTGATAGGACCTGATTTACTATAGAGAAGTTAAACAACTGAAATAAATCGAAACCAAACAAGTTGACTGCAGAAGAACGAAGGACGGAAAATGACACAAGTTTTGTTTGTCCCTTGTATGTTGCAAGAAGGCTGCACCGTCCTAACACAGGGATCACTTTACCTAAATAGGTACTTAACGTAACATTTGCGGCACACAGCGGAGGTGTGCCCAGCAGTTTGTAAGTGTCTTGATTGATCAATGAAATTGCAGCCCTGGTATCGAGCTGGAATGGTATCACTTTGCCGTTAATGTCCAAGTCTACAAAAAGTTTATTGTCCTGTTGATGACAAGAGCGACTGTCTCGTGCAGCGTGAACTCACACTGGTACAAAATCACTTGCGACTTGACTAGAGTTCCGGCGATGTCGACGCACACTATTTGTGGGACAAACACAGTCACTGTTAGAGAGAGTGGCACAGGGCGGAGTGGCATGAACTATATGAATTCCCATGGGCGAAGTGTCGCGAGCCTGAGTATCCTTGGTTCAATTCCGATTCCGGCGTGAAGCAAAGGGCCTGGAATGGTTTTGAGCTTCCGATCGGAGCTTTTTCTGGCAAACACTTTGAACATGTCCTTTTTTATTACAGAAAAAGCAAATAGCTTGGCGTGACGGGCAATTCTCACGCGAATGTCTAGTAGCATACCGAGGGCATGATTTTAGCACTGCATTTGCTTGCCGGCGCGGTACACGTGGCTGAGGGCCTGGCGGCTTTGGCGCGGCCAGGCGCGAGGGCTGCTTACTGTTCCGTGCAGCTCGTCCGGCGGCCCGGTTAACCTGACACACGGGTGGCGAAGTTTCAAATGATTCCTGAGCAAAGTCAAGTGTGTCCTGCCGATCCAATATGTCCATCACTTGTTGAAGGGAGGGATTGACTAGTTTCAAAATCTGTTCCCTTACATGAATATCAGAAACGTTCTGTGCAATTGCATCATGCACCATAGTATCTGAATAAGGGAGTCCACATTGACACTCAAAAGCACAATCCCTAGTAAGGCCTTGCACGGTTGCAACCCACTCCCTATTAGTCTGACCGGCCGTACATTTTGTACAAAAGAATGTATACCGTTTGGCAACTACATTGACTGATTCTTTGAATTATGCATCTAATGCAGACAAAATTTCGTCATAGGACAGAGTTGCTACGTCGCGTCGGGGAAATAATTTGACTATCACACAGTACGTGGGCACCCCGATGGAAGATAATAAGAAAGGCTGCCGCTCATTACCTTGAATTCTGTAGGCGGCGAGATGGAATCCAAATTGGCGTGACCACTCCGTCCAGCTTTCCAGTGCAGCATCAAAAGGACGAAAAGTTGGTGCAACTGCGTGTTGTGGCTGCGTTAGCGGTGGAGCGGCGGCTGCCGCATCGTTTTGCATTTCACGTTGACCCTGGACGAGCTGTCCAATGGCATCCAGTAAGGCTGCTTCTGCTGATTCTGCTAGCGATAAAATTAGGATAGTACATCTGGAGATTGTGGCGAAGCCATTACTCAAGTAAATCAGGGCAATATCGATACGAACGCGCATTCCATCCTCGTCGCCAAATGATGTGGATTGGCAAGAGAGCCAACCCGTTTTTGAGAGGAAGCCGAAAGGCACGCGTTTTAGCTCACGCAGGCTGGCGTGAGGTCTGGAACAGGTCAAGGAAATTAGACTAGGAAAAAAGGACGTAGCTGTGGAATACTTAACTTTAATCCATAAATGGTGAACATCGCTCTTGACGGTACGTTATTCATAATCTCAATAGTAACAGGCAATGTCGCCTTGCTAGGTCGTAGCAAATGACGTAGCTGATGGCTATGCTAACTATCGTCTCGGCAAATGAGAGCGTATTTTGTCAGTGAACCATCGCTAGCAAAGTCGACTGTACAACTGGGGCGAGTGCTAGTAAGTCTCTCTAGACCTGCCGTGTGGCGGCGCTCGGTCTGCAATCACTGATAGTGGCGACATGTGGGTCCGACGAATACTAACGGACCGCGGCCGATTCAAAGGCTACCACCTAGCAAGTGTGGTGTCTGGCGGTGACACCACACATATTATGCCGGTTTACGTTACCGCTGTTGGTGAATGACGCTTCGTCGGTAAATAGAACGCATGCAAAAAATCTGTCGTCGTCCCGTAATTTCTCTTGTGCCCAGTGGCAGAACTGTACACGACGTTCAAAGTCGTCGCCATGCAATTCCTGGTGCATAGATATATGGTACGGGTACAATCTATGTCGATGTAGCATTCTCAACACCGACGCTTTTGAGATTCCCGATTCTCGCGCAATTTGTCTACTACTGATGTGCGAATTAGCCGCGACAGCAGCTAAAACACCTACTTGAGCATCATCATTTGTTGCAAGTCGAGGTTGACGTTTCACATGTGGATGAACACTTCCTGTTTCCTTAAATAAAGTTACTATCCGGCGAACGGTCCGGACACTTGGATGATGTCGTCCAAGATACCGAGTAGCATACATAGCACACGCACGTTGGGCATTTTGATCACAATAGCCATACATCAACACGATATCGACCTCTTCCGCAATTGGTAAACGGCCCATTTTAACAGGGGTAATGTATCACGAAGCAAATACCGTCCGCACTGGCGGAATGTTACGTGATACCACGTACTTATACGTTTGTGACTATTACAGCGCCATCTATCACAAAGCGAAAAAACTTGTCCAACTAATACATTCATATTTCTTTACGTACTACACGAATATGTAATGGGGGTTCCCATTTTAAAAAACGCAGTTGATATCCGTTTGACCTATGGCAGCGCCATCTAGCGCGCCAATCATAGCGCCATCTGGTTTTCCCATTCAAGCTAGACGAGTTTCGTTCTTTGTAATTTTCTCGTTTGATGCTTATTTCGTGAGATATTTGGCCCAGTCACTGTCAATGGACCACCCTGTATATGGCGCAATGCTCAATGGAAGATTCCATCCAAAATTTAAGTTTTCTTCTACATTGCTAATAGCAACGAAAATTTAAAATTGTGCCTATTATATTAAGATATAACAATACGCAAGTTTTCAGCTCCGTAAGTTCATTGTTTTTCGAGTTTTGAATTTTTTATATGATTTTAATGGTACTCTTGAAAACCAACTCTTGGCACTCACACCACAATTTTGACATGCCAGGTTTTGTAGGTACATTCACAAGTCATAGCTCAACGGTTCTGTGTATTCATTTTGTGAGAAATATTAATAATTTGTTCTCAGTGTTTATTTTAAATTTCAACATTAAATTGTCTTTAAGTACCAATATACAAATGTAATGACAACATAAAATTACATTTTCGATAACATTATTGCACACAAGTATGCAAATACATCAATATTACTTCCTTCAAAAATTTCATTGAAATTGGTTAATATTTATGGTAAAACAGTTGGCACTGAGCTTAGAAAAACAAATATATGGTAAATGGGTTTCAACATTTTATCAAAAAATTAATGTCACTACAAGACAAATAGCCATTAAAATTCACCAGCACCATAACGTTTACCCTTTCAGTTGATATGAGGTTTCTTCTTGTAATTTCAGAATCAAGATAGTCTTTTTCTTGAATATTTACTCATGGTATTCTTGAGGAGTTGCAATGATAGGGATATCTTATTGTAAGCGAATGCGTATTTCCTTGGATCTTCTTGATTGTACTGAATAGGACTTCAGTGCATTCCCTAAATTTATATTTACACAGTCAGCTATTCGCGCAGACTAAATTGACAGACGGCGCGGTAGCTGATGGAAGCGACCGTAAAGACATTTCCCATTTACAGTCGCTCCCATTATCCACCGCGTCGGGTGTCAACTTAGATTGCGGGAATAATAATTAATTTCCAACGTCTGGCTACCTTCAGTTTTCCTGGAAATCTTGCAACTGGTTTTTCCCAGTTTGAGTTTGTACCAAATTCGGGGTAAAGATGGTTCTGTTTGATGGTGACAGAAATCATAAACTATCTTTAGCATCTTTCGGAGTGCCACGGCACATTACGCAGTCCGTATTTCAAACATTTGTTAAGATCTGAGAGTAAACGCTCCAAAGATGTGAAATAGCCACTAACTTTTTTTTTGAAAAAATTGAAGTTTTAGGGTTGAGTTTCCCCGTAAAAATAGAGAGTAGCTGTTTCTAAAGGGATGAAAAGTAGCATGATGGTCGGGTTAGGAACTCCAAAGCGGTCAGACACATCAGCGTCTACGTATGAGTGCAGGATGCCTAGTCTATATGTCTATTGTATGTGATGGTGTCTTGACACTTTGAATACAACGAGAAAATTCAGGTTACAACAACATTACAATAGATTACACACAAAAGATTATGGACACTTGGAAGGCGAACAGCGAGAAGCCGATGTGAAAAAAAAAGTTTTTAAGCGATATGACTGAAGAAAGTATTATTACATGGGAGCAGAGAAATAAACGTCGCAATAATTTGCTCAACATGTTCCTTATGAAAATATATTTTTGTTTTTGGAGGAACACTCAAGGAATGAATGTGCAGTTAGATCAAATTACCATGCTGCTTTTCAGCTTGCAAAGGGTTGAGCAGTTTCAATGATTTTTCGAGTTATGTTGACAATGTGGAACTCGGCTACAACTGAAACTTATACACCTACAGTGCGACCTTTGCATGGTTAGTTTCATAGCAAAATTAGTCACGTGGACTTTTGTTTCCTCACTGTAAATTTTCACGGCTTTACAAGTGTGCAGCTACGATTATGTCGATGTTTAAACAAACATGTGCATACTGCATTTTTACGCAATGAAGAGCACGAAATACACCCTCAGAAGCTCCCTGGCAGACTTCAACTTAGAAGCTTGCCTTCCAATTAGCGTTACTCGAAAAGTGAAAAGCAAAATAAATAATATTCATCGACATTCTGTGTTTTTATGTTTAATGTTTAAATAAAAGGGTAACCAAATATAAATTGGTCAATTTAAATTTCGTCCGATAACGACAGTCAGCATAAGGCTGCAACAGTCGTAAGAAATATTGTGTCGGTGCCTCTGTTCATTGCATCATTAAAATATTAAAAGAGATGTTAAATTTCGCTGGCAGTTCTCTTCATGCAGAATTTAATTGTCCTCGCTCATTAATACAACTGTTTCAAAAACAAATTTGCTACGAAACGAGTTAATGAAACCACTCTGAAGTGAAACACGTTGCTCACTGCTGTGGTGGCAGCTGTGCTGAACTGCTAGAATTCTTAATGTGCCTGTACCTGCGAAAAGCCGGTTAGTCCGGCAACAGCCCCAAACTGCGTGCAAGTGTCACTCCGTGAAAGTGTTCTAGCCCCGATATCTGTGCCAATAAGAAACTCATTGGGGCAGGTGAGACTTGGAAAAGACTAATCCGTTTCCTTCGAACAATGCCCACTGCCGACGAGCAGCGGAACACCGATGACGAGGAGACTAACACACAGTACCAAAACTAGACACACCTGCAGACTGCAGCAGTACAACCACCGAACAGACTTACAAGCTTTCTGGCTCCACTGGGTAGTGCGTACTCGATTTTCTCCCCCCAGGGCAGATAACGTCAAGGAAAGACATTACTCCACCGATCTGCATTTTAAAAAGGTACTTTATTCATTATTCAGCATTACCAGTTTCCGTGAACAACTGTTTTTTTTTTTTTTTTTTTTTTTTTTTTTTTTGCATTTACGCATCACGAGAACACGCTTTTTGACTACGTTCTACGCACTATTACGCATGGCATACGATTTTTGTATGATGAGACGAGGACGATGTATCCACATATGTTATGGATACAGCCCAATGACCTCGGATACATCGAGGCTGCGGTGCCCACCAAGAAAAAAATGAAGATAACGTTGAAACTTCCTGGCAGATTAAAACTGTGTGCCGGACCGAAACTCGAACTCAAGACCTTTGCCTTTCTCCTGCAGGAGAACTTCTGTGAAGTTTGGAACGTCGGAGACGAGGGACTGGCGGAATTAAAGCTGTGAGGAGGGACCGTGAGTCGTGCTTGGGTAGCTCAGTTTGTAGAGCACTTTCCCGCGAAATCCAAAGGTCCCTAGTTCGAGTCTCGGCCCGGCACACAGTTTTAATCTGCCAGGAAGTTTCATATCAGCGCACACTCTGCTGTAGAGTGAAAATTTCATTCTAGGATGATAACGTTGTTTTGTGTCCTTAGTTTCGCTGTTAGGAGGGTGACCATTATTGAAGTGTATGAAATAAAATCGTCATGACTTCTGAACACTTTGAGTTAGGACGTTGGTTGCCGCGCATTATGGGAATTAGAATGTGAATATGCTTTGGTTTAGCGAAGAAGCCCATTTTCATTTGGATGCGTTCGTCAGTAAGCAATACTGCGGCATTTGGGGGACTGACAATCCGCATTTCGCGACCGAGAAGTCTCTTCACCCTCAACAGGTTACTGCGTTGTGTGCAATGTCCAGTCACAGAATAATCGGTGCAATATTCCATTATTTCGTGACTACCAAACGGTACGTGAAAGTTTTGGAAGATGTTTCATCCCCATTATCCAAAGTGACAATGATTCTGACAAGATGTGGATCGTACAAGACGGAGTTCGAACCCCATCGAAGCAGATGAGTGTTTGATGTCTTGGAGACCGCATTCTGGCTCTGGGGTACCAAGAGGTCACTGTCATGGGCCTCGACTGGCCACCGTATTCTCCGGATCTGAACACATGCGACTCCTTTTTGTGGGGCTATATTAAAGACAATTGGTGAGCTGAAAACAGCCATTCAGGAGGTCATCGACAGCATCGATGTTCCGACACTTCATCGGGTCACGCAGAATTTTGCTATTCGTCTGTGCCACATCAGCACCAATGATAGCAGGCATATTGAACATGTCATAACCTAAATCTGAATATCTGCAATGACGTTTACGTGTTGGATACAGTGTGTGCCCTTCGTAGTTTGTAACTAATTTGCATTTTTTCATATAGTTCAATAATTGTAATCCTGTCTATCTGTCTTCTTAAGTAAACCAGTCGTGTCTAGTTCCACTTCTCATATTGAGTCTTCTGCTGTGAGTAGTATAGATATCTGTTCACCCCGTAGTCGTCAGTGCATGACGGAAGAAATGAATTTCAAACCCCAAGTCTTCCTGTCACTACCCGCTCCCTATGCTTTCATGCACAGCAGTTAATGACTTCGCCGTAGACGGGAAGTTTAATTCTGCCCAAGCCTCTCTATTTCGCCTTGACAAAAGTCTGCCTAGAACTGAGAGTGTACTAACTTCCCACAGCTGTGTTTTTATTTACTACGAAGGTTTAACATACCGTGCAGTATTCAAAAGTGAAGACTTTTTCAAAAACTCGGTAAAAAAGATTCTCAAAAGCAGTATATGGCATATAGTACATATAAAGCGGCATATAGTACGCCTCATTGTCTGTAAGGCTATCCATGCATCAGAAGGATTGCTGTGTGCTTATTACCTTTCACGACAAGTCTGGTAAACATAGGCCAAAAAGGAAGCCTAACCTAATGTTCCATAAAGAAACTGAAATTTTGGCTGTGCACTGGCTGGACATTTCACAACACAAGTTACCTGGTAAGCAGGACCCGATCACCTGCTTTGTTGAATCCATCGCTTGCTAAACGTCCTTGACAGTCTATTATTCGCACTCCTGCTTTTAATTTCCAGTGATACATGCGTCCCACGTAACGTTTCAGGAGTAAGTTTCAAGTTTTCATACAATTGTTTCACTTTAAATGTTTCCAGCAAAAAAAGTAACGCTGAAAGTAATCCTTTCCTTTTAACTGTGCTTACGGACGATCGTTTGGATCATGCCAGTATGGACAGGTTCATTGTGTTTATAACAAAGAAACTATCAAACAAATCGAACTATAGTCGTTTTCTCAGCCGGTTTTACAACAGTAAGGGTAGCACAGTTATGCAAGGTGGAGTGTTATGATAAATCATTTTAAATATATTATCTTCAACCCTTATGACATCAGATGTATTCAATGTTTGTTAGCATTTAACTCACCAATAACTATCAGCTCATTGTTGATGAATGTGCAGCTTGTTTTTAGCCTGCTCGGTCATCACGGCACGCCAAGTATTTGTTACTGTTTCTACTAATTTCACGTCTTAAACGTACGTTCAACAAGCTCAGTATGTACTCTGATAGGTACTTCTGATTTCTAATTACTTTTGTTAATTGAATTAAAGTCTCTACGCTGTTTTGGAATGTCATTGTTACACAAGTCATAAATTACAGTATTGTGCTGTATAAAGCTATCCACTTTATTGTTTCATCGTAACTTTGTTTGTGCTCCATTTTCCCTACGCAGTGCACTTCAGACCTACCACAGGCAGGGAAAGGGTGGGCACGCGTCACCCAGATTTCTTTGTCTGAGGCCTCATCTCTTCTGCCCGTCGTAAACTTGGGACCGTGACCTCGATTTCGCCAGACCTCGGGGAAGAATGTCGCCAGTATACACTCCGGCCTATCGCCCCGACAGCCAACGCTCGATTCGTTGAGGCGGCGCTGAAAGAGCACTCCCAGTTTACTGCCAGAAGCGAGAGCTATCTCCTCTCAATCTCACTGGAGCAGTTCCACGTTTCCACAAAAGCAGCTCCTGCGTCTCCTCGCCTCTTTGTCCTCACCACCTCGCAGCGTCACGCTTTTCTCACTTCCGCTGACTTCACATTTACATTTGAGTTCCGCAAGTTGAGGTTACGCGTAACAAAAGTACTTTCCGCCTTCTCTATTGAATTCTCAGAATGTACACGACAATTGGTACACATCATATTACCACGAATACTTTTAATTCTATCGTCGTGGTCATTACGTGAGATATATGTGACGTCCATAGCTCATGAAATTCAAGTGCATGTTTGGTCATTCTGCACTAATTCCACTTGTAAGTGCTGTTATTCTAGCTTTTTCACGGCATAAAAGTTTCATGTCCAGATATGGTATATAACCGCTGTAGGAGTAGGATTGTCAACACTGTTGAGCATGGAGGGAAGCAGTCTTTTGTTCAGAACACAGTGGGAACATGTCCGTTGTCACAGTTTGCATGGTTTGTTCTGTCAGTGTGTGGGATGTAATTAAAGCGGACTGATCATTATGAGTGATTTTTCTGAAGATATGGAAGATAACACGTAGTAATACCAGCGTCTAGCACAGGAAAGCTAATAATTACTTTGTATATTTAATGAATGAGAATTAACTAACGAGTCAATAACTAATAACAATATTATATGGTACTTTCGCCGGCCGCGCTGGCCGAGCGGTTCTAGGCGCTTCAGTCCGGAACCGCGTGACTGCTACGGTCGCAGGTTCAAATCCTGCCTCGGGCATGGATGTGTTGATGTCTGTAGGTTAGTTAGGTTTAAGTAGTTCTCAGTTCTAGGGGACTGATGACCTCCGATGTTAAGTCCCATAGTGCTCAGAACCATTTGAACCATTTTTTGGTGCTTTCGCAATCATTGCGTGCTGTATTGGCACATTTTTAGTTTAACGCAGAAGTAGAATAGGAAAATTATTGTTTATTATTGTAATGTGCTTGCATATTTGATTAATTATGGTCAATTACTGCTTGTACACTCTTGCTTTTAGTATTTTGTTTCCTTTTCCGCCAACGTAGTTGTAGACCTGATGAGGATGATTTAATATTCGCGTAAACAAAGTTGACATTCGGCGCGGTGGCTGGTGAGAGCGACTGTAAATGGGAAATACCTCTGCGGTCGCTCCGATCAGCCACCACGCCGAGTGTAAACTTTGTTTGCGCGTGGAGTATTCATTACATGGTCATCATTTTTATAATGTTTTAAAATTTTGTTCTTACACATTTAACATGCAACCAACTATTTAATCCTACTGATATACACAGACTACATTAGCGATGTTTTTTATTGGTTTTATTATAAGAAAAATTTCCTCCTTCCTAATTATTTATGAAAAACTTAAGAAAACCAGTTCTTGTGTGAATTCCTCCCAGGAAATAGTGTAATGAAAGCGACACATCTTTTCGTCAAGTTAAAGGTTGCGAATGTCGTCAGTTGTTGTTGCCTCTACTTCGTAGCTGAAGTTGTACAGATACTTGGGAAACGGACACAATGGAGCGGTTCTGCTCTATTTCGTTTGAGATCAGCAACCCCTTACTTTGTCGCTTACCACACCTGGAATGTCTGTCGGTAAAATATGGATGCATGGGTGAGTGTTTGTCGGATACATACAGCAAGGTAGATCGCAGAAGTTTCCTTGGTTCGGAGCGTAGTAATACCAACCCGAACATTTCCGTTCCATAGATGCTTGCTGCAAATCTGGAGTCTTCACGCTTTTTCGTGTCCATTCTATTGGCTAGCCAAATTCTGCCGTCCCATCCTTGCAAAAAGCGAGGCTCGTCGTCAACGGATGCTGGAAGATTGGTTTTTTGAGTCACTCTTGCGGCCGTCTTCCTGGTGTGTAAGTATGTCTGTTGCATGTTGCTTTGTGCAGGCTAGGATGTAGGTAGATGTGAGTAAATCAATGTTTTCATTTCGAGCTAGTAATCATTAATGCTTTTTGTGAGGCTCGCGCTTTCATTCTAATTAAATTCGTGTATTAGTGCGAGTTTGCGTATATGCTTTGTCCCTTGTCCGTTACCGACCACGTGGGCTTAGTATGTTCACTGTTGCTAAGAACTAATATTTCATGTTCCTTATCTATATAAATGACTTAGGAGATAATCTGAGCAGCCGTCTTAGGTTGTTTCCAGATGATGCTGTCCCTTATCGTCAAGTAAGCTCATCAAAAGATCAAAACAAATTGCAAAACGATCTAGAAAAGATATGTGTCTACTGCGTAAATTTAGCAACTGACCCTGAAAAATGAAAAGGTCATACACGCGAGTGCTAAAAGGAATCCGTTAAATTTCTTTTACACAATAAATCAGTTGAATCTAAAGACCGTAAATTCAACTAAATACCTACGAATTACAGTTACGAAAAATTTAAATTATAAAGAACACGTAGAAAATATTGTGGGAAAGGCAATCCAAGGACTGCGTTTTATTGGCAGAACACTTATAAAACGTAACAGATCTATTAAAGAGACTGCCTACACTACGCTTGTCCGTCCTCTTTTGGAGTACTGCTGCGCGGTCTAGGATCCTTACCAGATAGGATTAACGGAGAACACCGAGAACGTTCAAACAAGGGCAGCACGTTTTGTACTACCGCGAAATAGGGGAGAGAGTGTCACTGATATGATACAGGATTCGGGGTGGACACTACGGAAACAAAGGCGTATTTCGCTGCATCAGAATCTTCTCATGATATTTCAATCACCAACATTCTCCTCCGAATGCGAAAATATTTTGTTGACGCCGACCTACATAGGAAGAAACGATCATCATAATAAAATAAGGGAAATCAGAGCTCGCACAGAAAAATTTAGGTTTTCGTTCGAATAGTCCACGGGTGTACTGCCGGTCCATAACGTCCAACGGGCACAATATTTCGGCGATCAGACATCTCGCCATCGTGACGATGTTGACATGTCTGATCGCCGAAATATTGTGCCCGTTGGACTCTATGGACCGGCAGTCCACCCGTGGAATGTTCGAGCAAGAAATACGCCGGGGGAAACTGAAGAATCACATAGGTGTTCGTTTTTTCCGCGCGGTGTTCGGGAATAATAGAGAATTTTAGTGAAGGTGGTTCGATGAACCCTGTGCCAGGCACTTACGTGTGATTTGCAGAGTATCGATGTAGATGTAGATGTAGATGTAGATGTTACGATATAATTGTTCAATGCCAGGGTCTTTGCGAAGAGTTAATTTGTTGCGTGCAATATGAATGAATTTATTCCGATGAAGGTGGATATTTTTGTGAGCATTATGAGTGATGGTTCACCATACTGTTCTCTTGAAGATTTTTTTGTGAACTTCATGAGTGATGGTTCACCATACTGTTCTCTTGAAGTCCAAATTTCCTTTTGTTATTCTTTCGTCTAATCGCCTTCAATGATCTTCTCTCACAATATTCTAGCTTGGTCTTTTGGTTTCTTGTTTACATATTTTACACCTGCTAGTGTGAATCCATTCTTTGTGTAGCACCATCCACCACATGTTTGCGAATGTACGTTTTACATTTAAAGAGCACAGAGTGTAACGGTGCTAGTTGAATGTTACAAAGAGTAGAAGCCAATGTTTACGGTCCTCAAGGTATGTTTAAGCAAGTAGTAGTAAATGGGAAACTTTTCTCCGTCGCAGTCATCAACGACATAGCCTACGAAAAGTAACAGACCTCCTTTCGTGTATATTGACAGTTCCTGGGTCACTACGTCTCACAAATAACATGGTTCTGTTTCATTCTGCAATAGTAACGCAAACGTTCAGGAGACTGTCTCCTTCCTTTTCTTCCTCGTGAATGGGTTATTCAACTGAGTATGGTGGCAAGAGTTTCAAGAAGTTATCGCTGATTACTTCGGAAGCGTTGTTCCAAGCTCTACGTATACACTTAGTTCGTTGACAGATGGTTGGGCTGGGTACATCTTTTTTAAGATTGTTACAGAAGTTTATCCATGTAGTTTTTTCCTTGTTTTTGAATAGTTACTTTACTTTCGCCTTTATTCTACTGAAATTATGTGATTTTCTTCCGAAGCGTGCTTTCTGTACAGCTTTAGAGCATTTCTTCGCTACAGTTATGTATCATTGCAGTTCCCATCCCTTCACACTGATATGACTTAGTTTCCAGAACATAGATTTTATTTTGTGGGATAGATGCCGTAGCGGTTTCTTCTATAATAGTGTAACACCCCACCCGTCACTTAGCTGGTTTTGGCGTGTGTTCACCCCAGGTAACTGACTAACAGATCAACAGAGAGTGCAAAACTGCCGCAATATCGGATAACGCAAAAAAGTAATATGGCCCTGTGACTCCTGATTGCACTGAGGTGGCAGTGTTGACATTAATTTATTCAGAATTGATCACTTTTAATTAAAAAGGGGTGCACATTGCTGTTATATTCAGCTATTGAACACCACATGCAAATGTTGGACATAAAATTAATTAAGAAAGTGACTTGGGATTTCAACTACTTGATTGAAAACAGATGCAGTCGATTAGCACAAATTTATTTTAACTCCCGACTTTCAATCATCACATTACAAGACTCTCCTATCAGGTAGTGGTAATAAATTGCGTTTGCGTGGAGTGAAGCGCGATAACTCAAAAGTAATTCGTAACGACTGACCCAGGCATAATGCGAAGTGCGAGAATAATTCTACAATACACGGCCCATGAAACCCTCGTGGAAACTTTGCCGACGTGATCCAACAAATTAATCAGTGGCCAGAGCGGGTGCAATATCACTGAATACAGTGTGGCAGAGCCGCATCGTTGTGTGGACGTCGGCCGACCTTGTGGTGGTGCAAGGCTGCGCTCGTCTATTCACTCCTAGCTGTCTTGCTCAGTACATAGCTGAACCAAAACTTCCTATCTCCAAGCTCAATCATTCCATTTGCTAAGTCCTAAGCTGCAGAGATGCTCACTCTTTCTCAGGCAAGCTGAGTAAAGAACGCCACGTCCACACTCTAGGCAAGCTGGGAATAGAAGACCACTACGGAGACTTCTGCCAGTCTGCTCTTTGCCTCGGTTTCCCCTTCAGCAAAATCACTTACTCCAATTGCAGCGCAAGTCATGTTAATTATGCGTTGCTTGCCAGCGCCGAGCAATGCCTGCTCTTGGAAGTGAACAAATTCCCACAAAATTTCCCTACCTCTCAACTTCTGCTATTTATCTCCTCCCAGGCCACCCATCAAGGTTAGTGTCTGCACAAACATAAATTGTTCCGAAACTCTAACTCCCAGGAGAGTACTTCAAATTCCATGGTCCTACGATCCCATCGGAGGCCGGCGTATTTCATTCTGTCGCTCTTCACCTGATTTACTTCAGGCTCTGCGGACAGTGAATTCAGCGTGAAGTTGCTATAGTCACAAACACGCATATTTTGACCTATGTTGACCGCTCCACTGTAGCTTTGCGTGGCTTTCTCGCATGTTTCACGGAAAACGGGACGGCGGACATTTATCAACAGGCGTACAAGTTCTCCGTCTGCTTCCCGGTACACCAGCATGGGGTCAACCACCGACTCACTGTCACTCATCTTAAGGCAGCTGGAGGCTGCGCCCAGTTACCGCTTTCTCAGAGCTTGAGCCGCCCTAAGCTGCCTATTGTTGCTTCCCTTCACCGCTCCCCGCCGGCTGGCCACGGTCACTCTGTATACTACCCTGGGATAAACTAGCCTCCAGTAAATCGACGCCTTTTGACAAAGTTTTTCATGTCATGTGAATTACTTTAAAACTATCACCCGACATTAATTATTTCAATAAGTCCATACTATACCCTCTACAAGATGCATTCTGCCTTATCAGTCATTTTTTGTTCAGCCCTACTGTTCGCTCAATGTGAGTTAACTGATCTTTAATGACTTCATGTAAGGGGCATTGTTCTTGCCATCTTACATAGCCCCTCTCTTCAAATCAATTTTGTAGTACAGGTGATGGCTCCTATGGTGTTACCACCTGTTGTACAAAATTAATATCTCCATAGCTGGTATTTTTAATCCATTCACGTGATTAGTTTCGGGCGATTGATTACCACTGCCTCCTCTCTGATGCATACTCCCACTCATTCCTAGGGTACCTGCCTTCAATGACTGAATTTACTGGTAAAGACGTGGTCATTATTTAGTCTTAATTTTACTTTAATCTCTGCCGATTCCTGAGACAATTATTGGTCAGAGTACTCAAAAGAAAACTACAATTATATTACAAGGACACACGTCGCAAAGGGCAAATACACATGTTTAAGCACCTCTGTGCTTGTCATTTGAATGGCAAGATCCACAATTATAACTTAAGGTCCATTCAGTCTCAGTTATCCATCCATACTCGACTTAAATTACTAAATTACTAAAAACATACATGAACAATATTCGTTTAACATTTTGTGAAGTTGATAGTGGTTGCTCTGATTCAATTATATGTGAACGCCTGTTTGACATTTTATAAATAAAGGTCTTTTTTGTGTCTCACTGCCTCTGGACGTTTATATTGTGCATGGTGTAAGTGTCATCTTTACACAATTCAACAAGGTCTGGCCCAGTCCAGTGTCTGGGATTGTGTACACACATGTACCTTTTTTTATATATATACATATCTATAAAACACAACCAAAATAACAAGAATCATTGCGCATTGAGCAACCACTGTTGTGTATTTGTAACAAGGTATAAGTATGAAATCTTATTCTAACACAAAGAGACATGGCATGACAAATATATGACGTTTTAACAAATGGCACATTTATAAAATCACAACCTTCTTATAACATAATTCATAAACAGAACAAATGAGTACTTTACGTTCGTTGAGGTGCATGTTATTCATTTGAATCCACACTGACACACTCACACACATGGCACAAGTTTCTTGCAGGAACAGAAGTGACATTAGTTCTGACTAGCAAGTTGAGGGATGGCTAACAGCTTAGAAGAGAGCAACGTCGATTACGGAGATGGCGCCACAGGCACCCGCATCATCTTGAGGCAGGATGGCTCTCACTTAGGAGCTCGTTGACATCTCGTCCGACAGGCACAAGACCCCATCGGTGCATCTATTACCGGTGACCTCTCGCGGCTCACCCACAGCTCGTTGCTCGTTCTATAGACGTTTTAGGGCAAAGGAGGGACTGTGATCAGACAAGAGTCTATTTTTGCTCAGGCCTTCAAAGTTGGTGTCATTAGGCACAAAAGATCAGATGGGCTGTCGCTCCACCTGACGTGGCGAGCAACAAATATACAAACCTTCTTGGACCTCTTCATTGCTGCTCCCGATCTGTACCGTGTACAGAGACCAGGAACGACCTCTTTGTCGTACAGAGAGGTGCTGGATGTCACCTCTCCTTGGCTGCCGAGTTGACCACCGTCACCATCGATTCAGGGCGTGGTTTGCATGCCATCACCACCGTCAGCTGTGTGCTCCCTTCATTGCTGTCGTCCTCGTTCCTTGTCAGCTCGTGTGTGGTGTGCCAGGTGCCGTAGCTTCAACTCCCTCTTGCTCAGTTACGCCACCTTAACACACTAAGACAACTAATTTTAGTACATAGAAAGTGCTCGAGTTTAACCATCAGTGCCATACATTTATTTTTTTTAAGACAATGAACTTGTTTCATTACAAAAGGAATAATTTTACTTGTTTGTAAATCAACTTCAGGATCAATTAAAATAGAAGTGTAACAGAACTTTTTTATACATAAACATAAAAATGTACAAGACAACTTGCTTCACAGTCGTTCACACACACACACAACCAAGGGATAGGGAATCAAGATTATCTGGCCAGGATCCCATCACCATTTATAACTACCAATTCCTAGGACTAACACGGTGTTGGCCAACCCGACTACATATCTTCTATTTACTACTTGTTATCTCTAATCTTGTTTTTTCTTCTGAATTCCCTATGTGGCAGACGTCCCTCTTATTGTGCCTGCGAACATGTATAAAACACAACAAACTTAGACATGTGTCAGTCTTACCAAGGTTTTTGTTGAAAGTTTGGATAGCGTCCTTTATCATGTTTTATTGCGATACTTCTTCTCCCCTCTATTTTCCTTCCGTTTTCTCATTTTGTCACGAATGGTTTTATAAGGCCTGTGAACATGTTTCGGATTAGCAACGTCACAATGGCACAACACAAATATAGCTCACTGCTCACACTCGCAGTTGTTACACTATCTTGGTATCAACAAGTATTTCTGGCGTATTAATGCTCCTGTTTGCTCTGTAGATGATTACATCCGGTTCTTTTTAACATGCACTGGGTGCGCTAATTCACGCAACTGCATATAGCTGTCCACCTCTTACGTATTCAGGGGCACACGAGATGCGTCGGTGCGTCCTAGTAACGACCTACGGGACTGGCCGCCTGAAATATGTTCTCCAATGACGGAGATACAATTACGGAGAACTTTTCTGTAATTTACAGAGTTCCTAATCTATCTTTTTCTAGGGGTACGCCCGGAAATACTTGTTTTCCATTTTTTAATCATGTGTTTTTACAAAATACTCAGGTGCACTTCACTTTCACAACATCGAGAGGCGAGATATCATTATTAATAATAAAAAACGCAAAATATCGGCACATACAAACGAGACATTCTACCACTAAGATCAGTACATACACAAACAAACAAGACACTTTAGAAAAAATTCTTATTCTAAGCCTACATTTACTACGTCCGCGCTCTGATCTAGTCATTCGTAATCCTGCCGTTAAGGTGGGATGGACCAGGCTTCGGAGGGCGGACTTCGACCTCTTCCTGGTTGTTATTTTGGTAACCATTATTCCTGTTCCTTCCCGATTGCTGGTTACCGCCCCAAGTCCTTTGTAATTTATTATGTTCCAACGGAGAGTGTCGCTCTTCTTCCGTGTACCTTCTTTTCGAGTTTCCATTACTGTTATCTTGATTGTGGCCGTTGTAGTTCAGCACTGGCCTACTATCCCACTGAGGTCCATTGTTGCGACGGTTGTTATTTTGTTCACGCTGTCGGCGTTTCTCCCGCGTCTGTTCCTCTTGAAATGCGAATTCCATTTCGCGCAAAATGCCCTTAAATACCTCAGTATCGCTACCACAACGACCGGCAAGTGATTGTTGATACGAGATGGGAAGTTTCAGGTAGCATAATCTGATGATTTCCGCACCGCTACATCGGTTGTCTAGGTACTAGTTCCTTTTTGTCATATTTTCAAAAAAATTGACCGGACTCTGGTACCCTGCCCCTTCCATATCTCTGTACATCATAATTTCTTGTTTGATCCTTTCTTGGGTTTCTTTAGAGCAATACTTGCCCAAGAAGTCATTTTTGAATTCTTCGAACGAGACGCTCGTCTTCGCTACATTTCTCATGTACTCAGCGGTCGCGCCCTCCATATGAGAGCACACAAAATCCAACTGGTACATCAATGGCCAGTGTGGGGGCAAAGATAACTTGAATTGTCCCATAAAAGTTTTTGGATGCAAGCTATTAGCTTCGTCTTTGTAGTGATGGAACTTTTGGACTGATACAAAATGCTTGTAGTCAAACCGGGCATCATTCCAGTTACCATTTCGCCCGTATGAACTTCGGAAAGTGGACTAATTCGTTCCGACACGCTATCGTCATCTCTCCCCTTCTGTATGTTCGATAGTTGTTCGGTACATCTAATCAGCCGACAGCAATTGTGCTCACTGGACAGCTGCGCGCTGTCCGTATTTACCTCGATCGTTGCCTCAGAGCTGTGAATCAAGGCGTGGCTCCCGTTGCTTATGGTGTCAACTTTGTCACACCGTGAAGCGGTTATCTGTGTTCCGGCAAGTGACGGTTCAGTCGACACACTAATTACATCCTTCTTCTTTCCTAATGTCTCTATAATGAGACGTTTTACCTCGTTTTCTAAATTTCTTTTTAATATCGCCACCTCCTCTTTCAACAACTCGTTAGGCCCTATGTCCGGTTGCTCTTGTTGCTTTTCTTCGACACGTTTTACCCGGCTTTGTAGCCTTGATAACATGACCTTTCCTACTTTTGCCGTGCTTTGCGTGGAGTCCCGAGTTTCTCTCGCTATTTTCCTTGCACCTTTCGCAATTAATTTGGCTTCAATTGCCGTTCGTTTGATGATGGCAATCTCTTTCTCTATTTTGACGCCGAGATAGTTTACCTCCTCTTTTACTTCCATATGAACTTCTGTGAGCCTATAGTTCAGCTCCGAATTCGCCTTTTTAATTTCGGAATTAAGGTTGGCGCTCTGCTCTAAGTTCACGGTTTGCATCTGTTGCAACAGGTCCGTAATGTTTGTGAGAGTAGCCGCATTTTGATCCTCGTCCTTTTGTGGTTGAAAATGCGAATCTTCTACTCTGTTCCGAGAAACCCTTCGATACCTAGACAAGTACCGTCTCCGCGCCCCCGTCGGATCACTTCTGAATGAATCGTTTGATAATGGTCGGACACCGTTTTGTTCCAACACACTCTGGCTTCTTAGGCTGGATCTTCCATACTTAAGGATTAATCCTGTACTCTCTGCGTCCCCCGATCCCTCAGTATCACTGCCTGAATCAACGTCCTTGCAATTCAGCGGACTAAACCAGTCGTGAGACGCAGTTTCAGGAAGTTGCAACTCGCGTTCGTCATGCTCATCGGTAGAGCTTTCCCTACTATCACCCATGTTCTCCCGAGTAAGAGCCTGATTATATTCTGCCGTTGTCTTGGCTTTTCCCCACGTTATCATTTGCACTTTTATGTTACACGAAAACTCAAAACCCAAGTACCCCTTACACTCAATAATTAGATAACGCAAATCATATATCAGGACACAAATTGATACACAGGGTGTGACCAGTGACCCGACAAATAGTTCATGAAGCATTCCCCCAAAAGGGATAGTACCAATGATTGTGTTCTGTGTGCTCAGCATCGGCTGATTACGGCACTGCCCATCATAAGTACTCTAGCAAATCACAAATATAATGCATAGGCACCTATAAATGTCAATTTGAAAGGACAGCACATGAAGAAGACAATGTAACTTATTGTAACTAATGCTACCCATTTTTCAATTAACAGTGGCTAAGCAAGGCAAAAAGGCTAGTACCAATGATTGTGTTCTGTGTGCTCAGCATTGGCTGATTATGGCAACGGCCCATCATAAGTACTCCAACAAATCACAAATATAATGCATAGGCACCTATAAACGTCAATTTGAAAGGACAGCACATGAAGAAGACAGTGTAACTTATTGTAACTAATGCCACCCTTTTTTTTTAATTGAAAATGGCTAACCAATGGATCACATGGAAAAATTTCCTTTTTCAACACTACTTCCCAGCAAATCCCGAAGTATCGTATCCTGGCATGGGTCAGCCATATGTAACACCCCACCTGTCACTTAGCTGGTTTTGGCGTGTGTTCACCCCAGGTAACTGACTAACAGATCAACAGAGAGTGCAAAACTGCCGCAATATCGGATAACGCAAAAAAATAATATGGCCCTGTGACTCCTGATTGAACTGAGGTGGCAGTGTTGACATTAATTTATTCATAATTGATCACTTTTAATTAAAAAGGGGTGCACATTGCTGTTATATTCAGCTATTGAACACCACATGCAAATGTTGGTCATAAAATTAACTAAGAAAGTGACTTGGGATTTCAACTACTTGATTGAAAACAGATGCAGTCGATTAGCACAAATTTATTTTATTTATCATCACATTACAAGACTCTCCTATCAGGTAGTGGTAATAAATTGCGTTTGCGTGGAGTAAAGCGCGATAACTCAAAAGTAATTCGTATCGACTGACCCAGGCATAATGCGAAGTGCGAGAATAATTCTACAATACACGGTCCATGAAACCCTCGTGGAAACTTTGCTGACGTGACCCAACAAATTAATCAGTGGCCAGAGCGGGCGCAATATCACTGAATACAGTGTGGCAGAGCGGCATCGTTGTGTGGACGTCGGCCGACCTTGTGGTGGTGCAAGGCTGCGCTCGTCTATTCACTCCTAGCTGTCTTGCTCAGTACATAGCTGAACCAAAACTTCCTATCTCCAAGCTCAATCGTTCCATTTGCTAAGTCCTAAACTGCAGAGATGCTCACTCTTTCTCAGGCAAGCTTAGTAAAGAATGCCATGTCCACACTCTAGGCAAGCTGGGAACAGAAGACCACTACGGAGACTTCTGCCAGTCTGCTCTTTGCCTCGGTTTCCCCTTCAGCAAAATCACTTACGTCAATTGCAGCGCAAGTCACGTTAATCATGCGTCGCTTCCCAGCGCTGACCAATGCCTGCTCTGGGAAGTGAACAAATTCCCACAAAATTTCCCTTCCTCTCAACTTCTGCTATTTATCTCCTCCCAGGCCACCCATCAAGGTTAGTGTCTGCACAAACATAAATTGTTCCGGAATTCTAACTCCCAGGAGAGTACTTCAAATTCCTTGGTCCTACGTTCCCATCGGAGGCCGGCGTATTTCATTCTGTCGCTCTTCACCTGATTTACTTCAGGCTCTACAGACCGTGAATTCAGTGTGAAGTCGCTATAGTCACGAACACTCATATTTTGACCTTTGTTGACCGCTCCACTGTAGCTTTGCGTGACTTTCTCGCATGTTTCACTGAAAACGGGACGGCGGACATTTGTCAACAGGCATACAAGTTCTCCGTCTGCTTCCCGGTACACCAGCATGGGGTCAACCACCGACTCACTGTCACTCATCTTAAGGCAGCTGGAGGCCACACCCTGTTACCGCTTTCTCAGAGCTTGAGCCGCCCTAAGCTGCCTATTGTCGCTTCCCTTCACCACTCCCCCGCCGGCCGGCCACGGTCACTGTGTATACTTCACTGGGATAAACTAACCTCCAGTAAATCGACGCCTTTTGACAAAGTTTTTCATGTATTGTAAATTACTTTAAAACCATCACCCGACGTTAATTATTTCAATAAGTCCATACTATACCCTCTACAAGATGCATTGTGCCTTGTCAGTCATTTTTTGTTCAGCGTTACTGTTCGCTAAACGTGAGTTAGGTGATCTTTAATGACTTCATGTAAGGGGCATAGTTCTTGCCATCTTACAATAGCAATGAAGTTTTCTTAGCCTGTTCTTGTCGCTCTGCATTCTACAAACTTCTGTATCTTTTCCGAAAGCGTAGTTGTGTACTTATTCCAGTCTTTGTTCTGTATGTTCCACTTGTAGGCTTGCCATATGACTCCACGTATAGCTCCTGCGTCACGTTTGAGAACGATGGATGTATGATCAGCTCTACCTTCCATGTGAAGTCAAATGTTAAACTAGATGACACCAAACACTTATCTACAGCGCTCAGTCGCTGGTGTGATGCATTTATCCTCGTTGGGGAACCGTAATTTAAAACTATTCCCTTATCATTGTCGACACTTTTCCTCTAGTAATTCGCCGACACTGTTTTCTCGGTCTAAGTCCCAAGCAGGGTGATGAACATTGAAATTATGTAATATTATCTTTGGATGCACTACCAAATTAACCAATATATTAAGTGTTTTTTTCCTTAAAGTCTCCCTTTTTATATCATTCTTATTCATAAACAACCTAGCTGTAGAAGCTTGAAGTGATATCTCTCGTGTATCGCCTCTTTCAATTTTATATGTAAGTCGTTTTCTTATGAGGAGTGCGCTACGATCGTCTCTGTCGGCTCAAATTGCATTAAACCCAGCAAACAAGAATATCGCATATACTGATGTTTGGTTGGAAAATAAAAAAATAGCATGCTCTGTTTATTACATTTAATGGAACTAGCTTCCCAGTGCAGTTCTTAACGTATCCCCCCATTGTTGAGACCCATACTCAGTAGCAACTGTACTATGCATTCTTTTACGTTACTATAGAAATTCTTCCAATCCACATGTGGCATACAGCAAATCAGTGCTTAACAGTATTGTTTAAAAAAACAGTCTTGGTTGTAATTTTAGTTTTTTTATTTTTCAACGACACGTTTCGCCTTATTTAGGCATCTTCAGGTTATCTTTTCTAGATGGACGCGAGAAGCACAAAGATCTGCCTAACGCGTTCCCGTTCACAGGAGCGAGTAGCAGAGTAAGGTGGGGCTCAGGTAGTAAGCATAATCTTATATAATATAATATAATAATACTATAATAATGATGCTTACTACTTGAGGCCCCATCTTACTCTGTTACTCGCTCCTGTAAACGGGAACGCGTTACGCAGATCTTGGTGCCTCTCGTGTCCAACTAGAAAAGATAACCTGAAGATGCCTAAATAAGGCGAAACGCGTCGTTGAAAAATAAAAAACTAAAATTGCAACCAAGACTGTTTTTAACCAATACTTTTACGTTACTGCTGTTCGACCTTGCATGTGGGCTACACGTCAGCTGTCTTCGTAACGGACATTCATTACTATATTATAAATTGCCTCGATTAAACCGTCCTGAACAATTTGGCCCTGCTGAACCCTGTAGGGTTGCAGTGGATACGAGTCGTTTCGTACCGCAGTTGTGTGAACAGTCTTTGGCATCCATAAGCTTTTGTACGTATTATCTGGCACCGAATGTGCTCTTTCTTGTACCATTCCCTGTTGTACTACTACTATCTCCTTTATATGAATGCGTGGTGTTTGTTGTTACCATGAATTCATGTAATTGATACCTCTAGCTGGGCAATGGCTCCACCTTCTTCAGCGCGGATGCACAAATACGTCCGATCTCCTGTCGGAATCTGAGAGTAGCAAACGCGGAGTCAGTGGGCAGGGACTGCGGATGGGTGGCTATCGGTGGGAATGTGGGTCGTCTGTGAGGGGTGCCGAGATAGTCCGCGCAGTTTCGATAACGAAGTGTCCCGGATGGCACAGTGGTTAACGCACCTGCCTAGTAAGCAGGAGATCTCAGGTTCGAATCCCGGTCCGCTACACATTTTCCATCGTCACCGCTGATTCCGAGTAATGTCCCGCTGCAGCTGACAGCAGTGGTCCCCTTCAATTTACGTACTACCGTCTCCGCCTGAGCCCTATTTTTTCATAATTGTCTCTTTAATTGTTAGATCGAGCGAGGTGGCGCGATAGTTATCACATTGGACTCGCATTCTGTAGGACGACGGTTCAATCCCGCATCCAGCGATCCTTATTTAGGTTTTCCGTGATTTCCCTAAATCGCTCCAGGCAAATGCCGGGATGGTTCCTTTGAAAGGGCACGGCCGACTTCCTTCCCCGTCCTCCCCTAATCTAATGAGACCGATGACCTCGCTGTTTGGTCTCCATATGTTAGAAATGTGATGTCGTTGACTGGTATATGCAGGCGGTATTGGTAAATCACGTGATGTCTGTTGAAGCGACTGACTTGCGGAAGAACTGTGTCTTCCATTCTGTAGTTTCGTGTTGTCCGGATGTATTAGACGACTGTCTGTACTAGACTGAGAGCGTACATTTTTCTGGGAAGGCGCCAAGTTCCTTCTGACTACGTCTACGTACATCATGAAATTTACTTGTGAAGATCCTCGCCAGTGTGTTATGCCATCTAATAAAGAGCTTCACAGCAAATGTGCTCCGCGAGCAGATCTGAGCAGCGAGTACTGTATCCTTTCCATTGTGACAGGGAGTAGGGTGGGGAGACGTGTGGAAACTTGCCTAAACGACAAGATCGAACCTGAGGGAAATTCCGTATAAAGTTAGAATGTCTTTATATTCCCTGCTGCATTGCAGATCAATTAATTCACGCTGCAGATCATCACGTATTTGGTACTGGAAGGTTTTTAATTTCCCCACTCGGTTTTACTACGAATCCTGATTTATTTCCCAAAATGAATGGCGCTCCGCCTACAAACATACAAACTAATAAATTCCACGACAAACTTACATTTACTACAAAATGTACAACTTTGCTTCCGCCGTTTTTCCCACAAAATTTGAGGCTTTAATGAAACAAATTGGTTACACATGTATCATTCAAAGTATTTTCCATCGCTGGCCACTACTTTCTCTCATCTTTCGGGCGGTATACGAATCCCGCGTCGAAAAAATTTGAAGCGATCCACGAATCGATCGAATTTGTGACTTCTTCATGAGATCGGAAGTGTTGGTCAGCCAGGCCATGCACCATTGATCTAAACAGGTTATAGTCAAAGGGAGCAATGTCTGGAGAATACGACGGGTTGGGTAGGACTTCCCATTTTATCGTTTCCAAGTACGTTTTGACCTCTTTTGCAACGAGGGGTCGATCGTTGTCGTGCTGCAAAATCACTTCATCGTGCCTCTCGCTGTACTGCAGCCGTTTGTCTTTTTAATGCTCTGCTGAAACGCATTCGATAACGTGCACCTGTGATTGTTTCACTTGGTTTTAACGCCTCATAGTACACGACGCCGAGCTGGTCCCACCAAATGCAGAGCATGATCTTGGAGCCGTGAATATTCGGTTTGGCTGTCGACATGGAAGCATGGCCGGGATACCTCCATGATTTTTTGCGTTTACGGTTATCGTAATGAACCCATTTTTCGTCCCCGGTCACAATGAGATGCAGAAACCCCTTCCGTTTTTGCTTCTGAAGCAACTGTTCACAAACACACAAACTCAGTTCAACGTCTGTCGGTTTCAGCTCACACGGGACCCAAGTTCCTTCTTTCTGAATCACGTCCATAGCCTTGAGACGTTTTGAAATGGCTTGCTGTGTCTTCACTCAGCAATGTCTCCAGTTCTGCAATTTCGAAAACATTCTCTCTTCCACCAATATGCCGGTCTACGACGTTAAAATCACCGTTCTTGAAGTGTTGAAACCACTCACGACACGTTCTTCCACTAATAGCGTTCTTGCCATACGTACTTGTGAGCATTCGATGAGACTCAGCCGCTGTTTTCTTCATATTGAAACAAAACAGTAACACCTCCGGCAAATGACGAGAATTAGGCTCGTAAACTGACTTTTCAATCAAGAATAACGTTACGATGCAGACACAAATCGACTAATGTTTGAATAAGGTTATGTTGACCGAGGTCCAAGATAACTGCCTGACGTCTGCGATCTGTTTCTTTCGACCGCAACTTACCGTTGTCGCCAACTATCGGCAAACTGCGGAAGTAAAGTTATACACCTTGTATACTTTTTTTTCAATGCTTGCTAAGAATGTCACACATAACTGAGTCCCTGTGATATCTAAACTTTTACAGAGCGTTAAAGAATATGCGAAAAGTTCTTTAGAAAGATTTTGATAGCTAGGACTGAACGTCGTCTGCCACAAGTTACGTGGGTCACATGACTGTCATGTTTCATAGCGGCACCACGCGAAACTGTGCTACCAGAAATAGACAAATGCTCAAATGCGATTATCAGGTATTCTTTTATTAAACCACCATCCGTGAAAGGAAGCTCGGACTGTGCTAAAAGTGGTGGAATTTGTGGCTGATCCGAATGGCACACTCTCTTGATTTTTTTCTCATCTTCTTCCTCCTCTTCAGAAAATTCCTTTTAAGGTTGAAAACCTCTTGCAGACGCTCAGACCCTTCACATTTTCCGTTTCCGTGTTCCTTGACGAGGTAACACATGTAATGTCTTTTCAAACTTCTTGAAAGTATTCACTGTTTCGTAATACACCAAATACACCGAAGAACCAAGAAACTGGTACACCTGCCTAATATTGTGTAGGGGCCCCGCGAGCACACAGAGGGGCCGCAACACGACATGGCATGGACTCCACTAATATCTAAAGTAGTGCTGCAGGAAGTTGACACCATAGATCCTGTAGGGTTGGCCGACTACTGTGGCCGAGCGGTTCTTGGCGCCTCAGTCCGGAACCGCGCTGCTACTACAGTCGCAAGTTCGAATCCTGCCTCGGGAATGGACGTGTGTGACATCCTTAGGTTAAGTTAGGTTGAAGTAGTTTTAAGTCTAGGGGACTGATGACCTAAAACGTTAAGTCCCATAGTGCTTACAGCCATTTGAACAATTTTTTTTCTTTTTTTTCTGCGGGGCTGTTCATAAATCCATCAGAGTACGAGAGGGTGGAGATCTCTTCTGAAAATCACGTTGCAAGGCATCCCAGATATGCTCAATAGCCGGCCGGGGTGGTCGAGCGGTTCTAGGCGCTACAGTCTGGAACGGCGCGACCGCGACGGTCGCAGGTTCGAATACTGCCTCGGGCATGGACGTGTGTGATGTCCTTAGGTTAGTTAGGGTTTAAGTAGTTCTAAGTTCAAGGGGACTGATGACCTTAGAAGTTAAGTCCCATAGTGCTCAGAGCCATTTGAACCGTATGCTCAATAATGTTGATGTCTGGGGAGTTTGGTGGACAGCAGAAGTGTTTAAACTCAGAAGAGTGCGGCTGGAGCCACTCTGTAGCAATGCTGGACGTGTGGGGTGTCACATTGCCTTGCTATAATTTCTCAACTCCATCGAAATGCTCAATGAACATAAATGGATGCAGCTGATCAGACAGGATGCTTACGTACGTGTCACCTGTCAGAGTCGTATCTAGACGTATCTGGGCTTCTATATCACTCCAACTGCACACGCAACGCACCATTACAAAGCTTCCACCAGCTTCAACAGACCCTGCTGACATGCATGGTCCATGGATTCATGAGGCTGTGTCCACAATCGTACAAGTCCATCGACGCGATACAATTTGAAACGAGACTCGTCCGACCAGCCTACGTGTTTCCAGTCATCAACAGCACAATGTCAATGTTGACAGGCCCAGGCGAGGTGTAAATCTGTGTGCAATGTAGTCATCAAGGGTACACAAATAGGCCTTCGGCTCCAAAAGCCCATATTGATGATGTTTCGTTGAATGGTTTACATGCTGACACTTGTTGACGTTAGAATTAGAAGGAAGGTCAGCGGTGACGGTAATTTTGATGATTTATTAACATCAAAATCGATTTTCGATCACATAATGATCATCTTCAGTGCTTTAGCTTACAAATTAAAGCTCATAGGCACTGGTGTCTAGTTATTATCAGAAGCAGAAGCTATGAAATGATCACAATAACAATAACTTGTTGATGTGTAAGGTTGCAACTTGAATGAATGTTAATTTCTCACCTTACATGAGGTTTTATATGTCGCAACAAGTATATGGACATGCCACCTGATATACTTCAGTGGCAGTGAGCAAATTTGCCTATCAAAATGTACAGTTTTTAATGCCAGTCCGCCACTCGTGCTTTCGTGGTAGCGTTCTCGCTTCCCGAGCATGGGGTCCCGGGTTTGATTCCTGGCGGGGTCAGGGGTTTTCACCAGCCCCAAGATGACTGTGTATTGTTGTGTCGTCTTCATCATCATAATTCATCCCCATTATGGTCGGAGGAAGGCAACGGCAAACCACCTCCATTAGGACCTTGCCTGGTATGGCAGTGCGGGTCTCCTGCATCGTTCCTCTACACTTTGTCCGTAAGCATGGGACTTCATTTCCATTCCATGTAATACCAAAAGGGATGACACTCGATTCGACGGTATTAAAAGTGTTGTGGGTTGGCAGGAGAGCCAACACCATGTTATTAGAGGAAGCTGAAAGGCACGCGTTTTAGCTCACGCAGACTGGAGTGAGGTCTGGAACAGGACAAGGAAATTAGAATTTAGAAAAACAGACGTAGCTGGTGGAATACTTAACTTTAATCAATTAATGATGAGCGTCGCTCTTGACTGTACATTATTCACAATATCAATAGTAACCGAACAGGGCGCCTTGCTAGGTCGTAGCAAATGACGTAGCTGAAGGCTATGCTAAACTATCGTCTCGGCAAATGAGAGCGTATTTTGTCAGTGAACCATCGCTAGCAAAGTCGATTGTACAACTGGGCGAGTGCTAGGAAGTCTCTCTAGACTTGCCATGTGGCGGCGCTCGGTCTGCAATCACTGACAGTGGCGACACGCGGGTCCGACGTATACTAACAGACCGCGGCCGATTTAAAGGTTACCACCTAGCAAGTGTGGTGTCTGGCGGTGACACCACATTCCTCCCCCGCAAATCGGCGTACGGTTGTGGCATAAGGCTTCCGCCCGCCGTGGGGAGGACCCCATGTTGACGAATGCGACGAGGTTGGGAACCTAACAACAGGTGAGGCTGTGCCACCCGCACACTGCCATTCGGACCGCGGAGAGCTAGGAAACGCCTGAAAACCTGCTCCAGGGTGCACGCCAACATGCGGTGTATGCGCCCGCAGAGAGAAAGGAGGGGCCGAAGGGTCGACCTCCATCGGGTCGGGGCACCCGACGGGCGAAGACGACATACGGTCCGGAGCGGGCAAGAGTTCCACGTCGGAGGACAACTGGTCACGGGAAGCGATCAGCGGCGCGTGACCCAGGGAGGCGCCCGGCGGTTGCAGCGATGCGTCCACTGCGGGCGTCGCCGGCGGGGGAACAGGCGGCGGCGGCGGCAGCGCGTCGCCATGGGGCTGACCGGACGGCACCGTCGCTGAAAGCAGACGGGGAGCGACAGATCCCGTGCGACGACAGAGGCGCAGCTGATTGAGATGCCGTCGCACCTCACCAGAGGCCCCCAAAACCAGATACATAGCGCGGCCGAGGCAGCGAAGAATGCACCCTTCGAGCCAACGCCGTGAACCTCGATAGTGGCGGTAGTAGACAACGTCACCTGCGGCAAAAGCAGGTGTCTGCCGCTGCACAGGAACCTGATGCGGCGGATGTAGCAAAGACATCAAGGTTCGATGAGGGCGACCGTGAAGCAACGCAGCCGGCAAGCGACCATCTCGGGGCTGAGAGCGACACGAGGACAGAAAGAGCAATAACGCCTCCTCCCGAGAATGCGACTCTTTCAACTTCAACATCTGGGACTTGAAAGTCCGGACCAATCGTTCAGCGGCACCGTTTGACTCTGGCGAAAATGGCGCGGACGTCAGACGTTGAATACCATTGGCCTTGCAGAATGACTGAAATCCTGCAGATATGAATTGTGAGCCATTGTCGGAAACAATAATCTGTGGAAGACCTTCAATGAAAAATATAGCAGATAATGCTTGGATGGTGGCAGATGACGTCATGGAAGACATCCGGACAACAAATGAATGAATCTACCACAACCAACCATCGAGCATTCCAGAATGGACCAGCAAAATCTATGTGTAAGCGTTGCCAAGGGGAAGTGGCTTATGGCCATGCAAAGAACTTCCGCGGTGGTGCTGATTGTTGTTCGGCACACACCATGCAAGAAGAGCACATATTCGTAATCGCGGCATCGATTCCGAAGCAAGTACAGTGCTGACGAGCAAGTTGTTTCGTTCGCACTATACCCCAATGTCCTTGGTGGAGAAGCTGTAAGACAGAGGACTGTAAGGAACGTGGGACCAAAACCCTGGACTGATCATTATCAGAACGCAACAGCAAAACACCACGTCGTACAAAAAGCGATGTGAGCAAAAAATCGGCGAACCAGCGGATCCCCGATTCGTGACTTTGACAAGGGCCATTGCGTAGCAACAAAACGCAGAACGGTAGCAAGGACAGGGTCAGCAGCTGTGGCTGTAGCTACACGACGAAAATCAATCGGAAACGATTCGACCACGTCATCGGTTTCCGAATCAATGAACATGCAAGCAAGTTCGGAGGAATCGAATGCTCTATCCTCAGCAACAGCCAAACGGGACAACGCATCGGCGTTTCCGTGCTTAGCAGTGGACCGATATAAGATATCGTAGCGGTACTGCGAGAGGGAAATAGACCAGCGAATGAATTTCTGCGCTGTACATGGAGGTACAGGCTTGGTCGGATGAAGAAGCGATGTCAAAGGTTTGTGGTCTGTGAAGATGGTAAAGTGACGACCATACAAGAAATCATGAAACTTTGTAACACCAAATACGAGAGCCAATGCTTCTTTCTCGATCTGTGAATAATTTCGTTGCGCAGACGAGAGCAATTTGGACGCAAAGGCAATAGGGCGATCGTGCCATCCATCTTTGTGCGCAAGCACAGCACCGATCCCGAAATCCGATGCATCCACCATCAACAAAAGGGGCTTCTGGGAATCGAATGGCGTAAGGCAAGTATTGGAAAGCAACGCCGATTTCAACTGGCGAAAGGCGCGTTTGCATTCCGTCGTCCAGACGAACGGAACACCTTTACGGCGTAAGCGATGAAGCGGAGCTGAAATGAAGGAGGCATGGGGAACATAGCGATGATAATAGTTAATTTTGCCCAGCACACTCTGTAGCTGCTTCAAATTCTGCGGCGAAGGCAAGTCTTGTATGGCACGGAGGTGCTCGGGACTGGGATGTACGCCTTGGGCATTGAGTACATGTCCCAGGTAAGGTAAGTCACGAGCAAAAAACACACATTTGTCCTTCCACAAGCGAAGACCATTTTGTCGCAAGACCTGAAATAATATTCTGAGATTGGCTAAATGTTCTTCTTCCGTCTTTCCGGAGATCACAATATCGTCGAGATAGTTTGCTGCAGTAGGGACCGACGCACAAACAGTTTGTAGACATTGCTGAAACAATGCAGGGGCGGATGTACACCCGAATGGCAGTCGTTTGAATCGATACAAACCAAGATGCGTGTTAACCACCAAAACACGCTGGGATTCTTCTTCCACCAGTATTTGCAAGTACGCATCTGCTAGGTCCAACTTCGAAAAATGTTTACCCGGGCACAGTTTGTCAAAAAGATCTTCCTGGCGGGGTAAAGGAAAAGTTGCAGTCACTAGTTGTGGATTCACTGTTGCCTTGAAGTCCACACAAAGTCTCAATTTTCCGGAAGGTTTTGGCAAAACTACTAAGAGTGATGAGCAGAGAGAAGCCTGCACACGTTCAATCACACCTTGTGATTGCAGATCGTGTAATGTTTTTGCGACCTCATCACGCAATGCGTGGGGAACATTGCGCGCTCTGAAAAATTTCGGTTGTGCGTTTACTTTCAGTTCCAAATGTGCTTTATAGATCTTAGCGCAACCGAGACCCGGTGCAAAAATGTCTGCAAATTCTTGACATAGACGAGAAACACTGTCGGAAGGCACAGTCTGGTTCACTGATAGGACCTGATTTACTATAGACAAGTTAAACAACTGAAATAAATCGAAACCAAACAAGTTCACTGCAGAAGAAGAACGAAGGACGTAAAATGACACAAGTTTTGTTTGTCCCTTGTATGTTGCAAGAAGGCTGCACTGTCCTAACACAGGGATCTCGTGACCTGAATAGGTACTTAACAGTTGCGGCACGCAACGGAGGTGTGCCCAGCAGTTTGTAAGTGTCTTGATCGATCAGTGAAACTGCAGCCCCGGTATCGAGCTGGAATGGTATCACTTTGCCGTTAATGTCCAAGTCCACAAAAAGTTTATTGCCCTGCTGACGACAAGAGCGACTATCTCGTGCAACGTGAACTGACACTGGTACAAAATCACTTGCGACTTGACGGGAGTTCCGGCGATGTCGACGCACACTATTTGTGGGACGAACACAGTCACTGTTAGAGAGAGTGTCACTGGGCGGAGTGGAATGGACTATATGAATTTCCATGGGCGAAGTTTCTCGAGCCTGAGTATCCGTGGTTCGATTCCGATTCCGGCGCGAAGCAAAGGGCCTGGAATGGGTGCGAGTTGCCGTTCTGAGCTTTTTCTGGCAAACACTTTGAACATGTCCTTTTTTATTACAGTAAAAGCAAATAGCTTGGAGTGACCAGCTTCTTTGGCGCTTCAGTATATTTTGCGGTTAAATCTTTCAGTGTCAAGGAATAAGTTCTTGGCACTGAAGATTGAAATTAGAAGGCATTGTTGGAGTCACACAATGCTGAGTCACCATTGCTGCCGTTAGATGGCGCCGCTGTCAATACTGATCTTCCCCTACTTCACATTCGACTCTCCTCCGGTGTTGTCGCTATCACATAGTGCGCGCTCATTTCCCTCACTCCCCACCACGCGAGCAAGCCCTTGAGCAGACGCAAGTGCTCGCTCAAAATCAGCTAATATCATGAACTGGTTAATTTTCATCTGTCGAACGTACTTCCGGTACTCTCTACAATTAGCCGGATGCCCTCCTGAGCAGTGAACACAAAAGGGAACTGTGTGTTTGTCACATTTGTTAATGTTGTTGGCCTAGAGCAATGTGGGCAGCATTTCAGACTACGACATTGTTTACTAGGGCGACGGTACTGTGGACAATTAAAGCATTGCGTAACAACTCTCACGTGCGGTTCAACAGAACGACGCACATCCTGTATACATAAAAAGTCAGGCCGTTTCTGCACTTTAAATGTTACAAGGTATATAGGCCACGGTGTTTCCCTAATTCGTCAATTTCCCTAGACTTTCTTAGCATACGGTTTGAGTTGGAGTACGGGATATTGAGAGTCAGTGACAGCCATTATTTCTTCTTCCGATAACACAGTCATTACATCTTTTATTATTCCCTGTTGTCCGGTGTGGAAAGCTGGTATATACGGGGTGATTCTTATCAACGTTTAAAAAACCAGAAGCGGAGTAGATGACTCTGAGGCAAGTAATTTAATATACGATACATGGAGTCGCAAGCGTCGGAAAATACCCTAAAAGTGGATAAGTGGATGAAAAATGTCAAACATGTGACGTCACCAGATGACGAACATCACCTCACATGCAGCGATCGGGCTTTTCGATCCCGCCCCCCGCGCTTGAGGCAGTGCTACACATCACTCTGCTGGGCTGGGCTGTTTTCCGACACTTTTGTAAATCTGATCTGTTGTAAACGTAGAAGTTACTAAATTATTGTCTTCGTTGTGACATAGTAAAATCTACTCTAATTCACTGACTCTTCAGTCGGTTCTTCGTAGAACATTATAATACGCGAAAAGCGCTAGTTTGCTTTTGTTCTACGATATTGCTTTTAACGGTTTTCAGCTTACAAGGCCATCTTCAAACATTTACTGACTATAGTCGACAAACAAGTTAGAATGTTTGTAAACAACGCTGCAAAAGAAGTAACACATCTAGATTGAAGTAGAAATGTAGAGAAAAGAACATCTTTTACAGTGTGGTGGTAATCCAATGTAAAAAGTTGGACAGTAAATAAATAGAAACGGAGTAAACAGAAGAAAACTGGAACAGCAAGCCCACATAGCAGTTTTTGTTAAACAACAAAACCGATAATCGAAATAAAATTAGTACTTGACGAGGCTACTTCAGAAGGTATAAAACGTGGAGAGCGATACACAAACCAATCAACTAACTGAAGAAAGAATTATCAATGTAACTGCAGGATATATAAGGAACTTAATTGGCTTGTGTATCACTCTCAATGTCTTATATCTCCTGAAGTAGCCTTGTCAAGCACTGATTTTATTTTATTTACTGATTTTGTTTATTAATATAAACTATTATGTAGGCTTACTGTTCTTGTTTTTTCCTGTTTAATCTGTTTATATTTATTTATTGTCCAACTTTTTAGTTTTTACATTACATTACCACCACACTGTCAAAGATGCTCTTTACTGTATGTTTCTGCTTCAGTCTAGTTGTGTAACTTCTTTTCCAGTGTCGTTTACAAACATTGTAACCTCTTTCGCGGCAATAGTCAGTAAATGTCTGAAGATGGCCTTGTAAGCCGAAAACCGGTTAAGTGGTTCAAGTGGCTCTGAGCACTATGGGACTTAACATCTCAGGTCATCAGTCCCCTAGAACTTAGAACTACTTAAACCTAACCAACCTAAGGACATCACACAACACCCAGTCATCACGAGGCAGAGAAAAACCGGTTAACACAATAAAAGTAATACTGTAGAGCAAAACAGACTAGTGCTTTTCATCTATTCAAATGTTCTAATTTTGTGTTCCTTTTCTCTTTTTATACAGACTTTATGTAATAAAGAACTCACAGGTCATTTATTGCCAACGATGCAGTTCGGATAGTTATACTTATTTACTCGTGACGCAATACCATGGGTTTCAAATGGCTCTGAGCACTATGGGACTTAACATCTCAGGTCATCAGTCCCCTAGAACTTAGAACTACTTAAACCTAACTAACCTAAGGACATCACACACATCCATGCCCGAGGCAGGATTCGAACCTGCGACCGTAGCGGTCGCGCGGTTCCAGACTGAAGCGCCTAGAACTGCTCGGCGACCAACGGCCGGCTACCATGGGTTTCTGAGGTTTTTGTTGTACTGTACTTTTCAGTTAACCAGCGGAGCGAGATTTTGGGGTATTTCCCGACATTTGCGGCCCATGTGTCTTACATTAAATTATTTGTCTTAGCGTCATCTACGTCGCTTCGGGGATTTTTAAACGTTAATAAGAATCCCCCTCTATAATACAAGACCCTCATGCGTGGAAACAGTACTTTGAACCATATAATTAGCAGCCGCTGCTGTCTTCATTTCGCTTCTAAAACGGTTAACAAACTGTTCACACAGATTATCAGCAGTGCTTCCTACCTTTTGCGGGGGATGTTTCTGATTTTCAGTGAGGCATGTAGCCGTCGCTGTGATCGCTGCTTGTTATGAAACTCCCTCAGGACCATTTGACGGTTTTATGATTTTGTGACTGCTAATTCGGCCATCTCCACGAACCCTTGCAAATTTCAGCGTTAATGCTTTTGATGTAACTGTTTCGACGATATCCATACCTCACTGGAGACTTTGTCTTCTTCTACCATTTCGATGTTACCTTATTTCTGATATATTACATCGCTTAATGGTGAAGTATAATATTTATAAAACTAAAATACTCAAACATTAACTCCTGGGTCGATTAGCATACGCGAACACAAAACTAAAAAGTTCAATGTGCGCGATCTATCATAATCATAGGGAACCGGGACATCCCATTACTATGTATCCCCTCACAGTACGATCAAGACACCTCAGAGTGCACCCGCCTCATTATTATGCTGTTTTTTTTTTTTTTAAATAACCATCTCAGATTTTTCTCGGCAACGCTGCATGAGGAAGAGAGTGAGAGACCGAGGGGAGAGAGAGGAGAGGGGAAGGGGTGGGGGACGATGAAACTATTTAATTGGGAACGCAGATACCATGCTCTGGACTATATTTCGGTATGCAAAAATAATTACATTGGTGGCATAAGTGATCTTGCAAAAATAATTTTATTAAGAAGTAGTTGGTAGGAGGAGCCCAGACCTGAATTAATCAGCATAGTGAGTAGTTTATAAATTTTAGCAGTGTTCAAGCCATATTCCTGAGTAAAGACAAAGAGTACGTCGAAATTTTTCATTAGGATAGGCTACTTAGAGAGTTGGGAATGTTGACGGAAATTCCAGTCTGAAAAGAAAACTTCCAAAGTCATCGTAGTGGGATCGTATTAACTGTCCCAAAGACTGAGTAGTCCACCGCCTTAGCTGACTGCCGTGCAATGAAACCGCGTTTGATTCCCGGTACTACCAGGGATTTCTCCACGGTGGGGGAACTAGTATAGGGAGCATTCGGCCTCATAAGGCCAATTGAGGACCTATTCGATCCATTAGTGATGTTTCCAAAGACAAGAAGTCCGAAAAAAACGGGTAGAGTGGTGTGCTGACTACATGCCCCTCCATACCACATTCGATGTCGTCACTGGCTGAGGATTACAAGGCGGTCTGACGTGCTCGTTGCCCGTCTAGCCCCAGAACCCAGAAATTTTAACTTTAATGTCTCAGTAGAAGAATTTCTGAATTTAGTGGACAATATCGATTGAGCCCAACGTTTCAATCCAAGGTCGGCAGGACATGATGATGATACTAGTGCAAATACGATGTCCAGTCCCATTAATATGGCCACCAGTCAGTAGCCTTAACAGCCACCTTTTGTAGAGCGGACCGCTGCGAGACGTGAAGGAACAGAGTCAATGAAGTTCAGAAAGGTACCGACAGGGATGTGAGGTCATGCCTACTCGAGTGCCATGGCCAGATGCCCTACGGTTCTTGGCCAAGGATCCACGGCGAAAACAGCCCGATTGGGTTTTAATCCGGGGAGTTTATGGCCAGGGGAGTACGAAAAATCATGCTGGTAGTCTTATAACCACACATGTAGTACACTGCGAGCTGTGTGAGACGTTGCATTGTCCTGCTGATGGATGGCATCCTGCCGAGGAAAAACAAGTGCACATAGGGGTGGACAAGGTACACAATGATAGATCCGTACTTCTGTTGATTTTTTGTAACTTCCAGACTGACAAGTTCAACCAGGGAGTCACGAAAACATTTCCCAGAGTGTTTCCTTTCAGGCGTTTCACGCCGTACACACCAACGGCCATCTGTCTGATGGAGCATCTAAAAAATTCCACCTATGGCCATTCAGTGGACGTCGAGTTACGGTACAGGCGTGCAAATTCCAGGCTCCTTCGCCAATGAACAGCAGTCAGCATGCGTGTACGAACCAGACTCCTGCGAAAACACAGCAACGTTTGCTTAACTGTCATTGGAGAGACACCATCCGTTGACCCTCGGTTCATTTGGGCAGCAGTTACTCAGCAGATGCACTTTTATTCTCTCGTGCACAACTCTCCAGCTGACATTCACTCTTGTCATCTCCGGCCTCTAGCGCAGCACAGTTGCCTCGGCGCCTGTTTTGGATAGCGTCATTTTGCCATGCAGGATGTAATTTAATCATGGTGGCACCCGAACAGTTGACAAACTTAGCCGATCTGAGCAATGAGAAATTGTGGGGTAGTTGGGATATGTGTGACAGGTTGTGTGGAAACGATATTCATTTCAACATTCTTGGTGGCCCTTTCTTCTAGAGTTTCACGATGAGTATGCTCTGAAGACACCTTTTTTCCCAGATTAAAATAATTGTGTTTCGAGGCTGCAAGCATACACTCTTGGTTAGACGAATAGCACATATCCCACCTCAACTGGCCCGCTAAAGCAACCGATCTCAACCCAATAGTAATTGTCTGTGGCTATTTGAAACAACGTACCAATCAACGCCTGAGAAATTTGGTAGCTCTACGTGAAGCAGTCATCAGCAAGTGCCTTGAGTGGATATGGCACACCTGTATAAACTTGTGGACTCTCTTGCATGTCGAATTGAGACCATTATCCGGGCTAAAGGTGGACTGAACTTTATTAGCGTGATGTGTTTTTTTCTGTCCAGTATCCTTAAGAGCATAAAACACACTGAGGTGACAAAAGTCATGGTATACTTCCTAATATCGTGTCGGACCTCCTGCTGCCCGGAGTAGCGCAGCAGCTCGACGTGGCATGGACTAAATTCGTTGAAAGTCCCCTGCAGAAATAGTGAGCCATTCTGACTCTATAGCCATCCACAGCTGCGAAAGTGATGCCGGTGCAGGATGTTGTGTACGATGAGCGACGGGATTCATGTCGGGCGATCTGGGTTGCCAAGTCATTCCCTCGAATTATCCACAATATTCTTGAAACCAATCGCGAACACAGTTGTGGCCCTGTGACATGGCGGTTTGTCATCCACAAGAATTCCATCGTTGAGTGGCGGCAAATGGCCTCCAAGAAGCCGAACATAAGCACTGCCAGTTAATCGTCGATTCAGTTGGACCAGAGGACCCCAGTCGTCTAGGGTCCAACCGATATGGTCATGAGCACATAAAAGGCGCTGCAATCGATGTCGTTCTCTTAGCAAAGGCAGTCGCATCGGTAGTCTGCTAGCATAGCCCATTAACTCCATATTTCACCCTGCTGCCCTAACGCACACGTTCGCCATACATCCCACATTGATTTCTGCGGTTATTTCATGGGATGCTGCATGTCTGTTATGCTAACAACTCTATGCAAACGTCGCTGCTTCCGCTCGTTAAGTGAAGGTCATCGGCCACTACATGGTCCAAAATGAGAGATAATGCCTGAAATTTGGTATCCTCGGCACACTCTTGACATTACGGCTCTCGGAATACTGAATTTCCTAACAATTTTCGAAACGAAACGTTCCTTGTGTCTAGCTCGAAATACTTCTGCGTTCAAAGTCTCTTAATTGCCGTCGTGCGGTTATAATTACATCGGAAATCTTTTCACATGAATAACCTGAGTACAAATGACAGCTCCGCCAGCGCATTAGCATTTGATACCTTGTGTACGCAATATTATCGCCATCTGAATATGTGCATATCGCCATCGTAAGACTTTTGTCACCTCAATGTATGTCACAGTTTTCCTTGAAATCCAGTTAGTTACACTAATAATTTGTTATATCTGATGAGCCAAAACATTATTTCTACCTATTTAAAAATGTGTTGGTCCACTTTTGGAACGCAGTCAGGCAGGGATTCCGCATCCCGTGGATCCGGCAAGTACTTGATAGGTTTCCAGAGGTTTGTGGCACCAGATGCCTACGTACAGATCACACACTTCCAGTAATTTACGAGCAATTGGTTGGTGGGTGCGGAACAGGCGCGCGATAGCGTCCCAGATGGGTTTCATCGGATACAGACAAATCAAATTTTATGGCCAAGACATCAATGTGAGTTCACTATCATGCTCTTCAAACCATTGAGCACGTTTTCTGCTTTGTGACACGGGCAGTTATCTTGTTGGAAGATGTCATCGCTGTGGAATACATCAAGCATAAGGGATTTCAAGTGGTCACTAATAACGTGACGTGGTCAACAGTTGTCATTATGGCTTACATTACTACCGCAGGTCCCATGGAAGCCGAGAGAATGTCCCCCATAACATAATACTGCTGCCACCGACCTGCCTCCGTGGCGCGCTGGCTGTTTCTAGCAGCCTTTCGCCTGGATGACGCGACCAGCGACCTGGTTTAACAATAAACGGGATTAATCCGACCAGACGACACGGTTCCACTGATCCGTGGTTCAATCTCTATGATCCCCCGCCCCTTATAACCATGATTGAAAGTGTTGTTGGGTCAACGTGGGAAACGTACAGGTCGGAAAACCACGTTCAACACTGTGCGCTGAACGGTGTTCTCCAGAACACTTGTGCCTGCGCCAGCACTGTGCTCTGTCGTCAGATCTGCCACAGATCGCCGCCTATGACGCTTTAGAGGGTGGGCAAGCTTCCGACCCCTATGTTCTATGATGAGGTGCGGACGTCCAACTTCTTGTCGCCTACTCGTGCTTGCAGCATTCTTCAACCACGTTCCACAGATGCTCACGACAGTAGCACACGAATAGCCGACCAGCTTCGCCGTTTCCGAGATGCTCGCTCCCAGGCACTAGGCCACAACAATCTGGCTTTTGTCAAAGTCACTAAAGTTGCCAGATTACCGCACTTGCGCCACTTACTGTCGCAAGAATCGTACCCCATTCGTCTCTGCTCCGCTCATATTCTTCTCTTACCGCTTCACGTGCCCTCAGCGCCACCAGGCAGCATACAACTTCGCGGTGGCAGTGGTCATCATGTTTTGGCTTATCACTGTATAATCTCCGTAAGTATACTTCATACCAGTGTTAAAAACTATTTGTTATACTCCAGTTGAGTAGGGAGCGAATAAAAAATTGTGGTTATATATATACGATCGAGACAGTATGATTGTCCTCTCAAATTGTGGTTTCCTAAATTTGTTCTGCAACGTTTCGCGCGGAGAAAATTGCTTTTATCCCACAGATACCCATTTACGTTCACCGCGAAGCTGTGATTAACTTTCGTGTGTGCTACGCAGCCCTGATAAGGTAATACCAATTCGTTTCTGAATTCTTTCATTGTCTGCTGTCAGGCATACTTTATAAAATCCCCAAATCTGAGCAGTTCTCTATAACTGGTTACATCTATGTCTTAGATGCAGATCCCTCATCAGATTTTCAACACATACCCAGAATTGACATAATAAATCTGTTTCCTATTTACCTTCCAAACTTATAATTTCATGTGTTCTTTCCATTACATATCGCTCCACGGTCTTATTCACTGGTGTTTAAACGACAGAACATATTCCAAAAGTACAAACGGACACTGCTAAGTTATTTCTACATCTACATCTACATCCATACTCCGCAAGCCGGTGTGTGGCGGAGGGTACCTTGAGTACCTCTATCGGTTCTCCCTTCTATTCCAGTCTCGTATTGTTCGTGGAAAGAAGGATTGTCGGTATGCCTCTGTGTGGGCTCTAATCTCTCTGATTTTATCCTCATGGTCTCTTCGCGAGATATACGTAGGAGGGCGCAATGTACTGCTAGACTCCTCGGTGAAGGTATGTTCTCGAAACTTCAACAAAAGCCCGTACCGAGCTACTCAGCGTCTCTCCTGCAGAGTCTTCCACTGGAGTTTATCTATCATCTCCGTAACGCTTTCGCGATGACTAAATGATCCTGTAACGAAGCGCGCTGCTCTCCGTTGGATCTTCTCTATCTCTTCTATCAAACCGATCTGGTAAGGATCCCACACTGCTGAGCGGTATTCAAGCAGTTGGCGAACAAGCGTACTGTAACCTACTTCCTTTGTTTTCGGATTGCATTTCCTTAGGACTCTTCCAATGAATCTCAGTCTGGCATCTGCTTTACCGACGATCATTCCATTTTAAATCACTCCTAATGCGTACTCCCAAATAATTTATGGAATTAACTGCTTCAAGTTGCTGACCTGCTATATTGTAGCTAAATGATAAGGGATCTTTCTTTTTATGTATTCGCAGCACATTACACTTGTTTCCATTGAGATCCAATTGCCATTCCCTGCACCATGCGTCAATTCGCTGCAGATCTTCCTGCATTTCAGTACAATTTTCCATTGTTACAACCTCTCGATATACCACAACATCATATGCAAAAAGCCTCTGTGAACTTCCGATGTCATACACAAGGTCATTTATGTATATTGTGAATAGCAACGGTCCTACGACACTCCCATGCGGCACACCTGAAATCACTCTTACTTCGGAAGACTTCTCTCCATTGAGAATGACATACTGCGTTCTGTTATCTAGGAACTCTTCAATCCAATCATACAATTGGTCTGATAGTCCATATGCTCTTACTTTGTTCATTGAACGACTGTGGGGAACTGTATCGAACGCCTTGCGGAAGTCAAGAAACACGGCATCTACCTGGGAACCCGTGTCCATGGCCCTCTGAGTCTCATGGACGAATAGCGCGAGCTGGGTTTCACACGATCGTCTTTTTCGAAGCCCATACTGATTCCTACAGAGTAGATTTCTGGTCTCCAGAAAAGTATTGTTTCTGAACACTATCTTCCTTCTATATACAATATAATTAAAAATGTCCTTCAGTGTGCCCTGTATAACTGGCGTCTATGCTGTTGTACATTTCCTTTCAATTATCGAGCGATGATACCTTCAAGCAGAACGTATTATTGCCAGCAATAAATCTAAGACTGCTGCCCCTATCAGAAAAATGTCTTATGTGCACTGAAAATACGGTTCTTTTACACTTCCGTTCACTACTCCAAATTTTACTTTCACTTCTGCTGAGCATTTGTCACAAGCCAAAAATTCTTTAAACTGATTAAGTTTCTAACAAGACACTTTTCATCACCGTTTTTTGGTTATCAGACAATAGTATCGCACAGTGTCGACTACCGTACAGATGTCTAGAAACATGGGAACTTTCCTGCGTCTACAATTTGCAAGATGTCTTGTGTGTGAAAAGCAAGCTGTATTCCAAACGAGAGGCCTTTTTTTCCTGGCGTATGATAATTCACCCACAAAAGTTTATCTCCCTGCAGGAATGTCGTTAGACTGAGAATTAGAGTATCCTTTGAGAAACGAGTAGCGACGAGCAGAATTTTTCTGTTATGTCGGAAAAGTTTTCGTCTAGTGTCGCAGACTGGCTTAGCCTCTAACAAAAGCACTGCCGATTCCATTATCGGAGCCCGTAAAGCCGACGAATTACTCCGCTTCCGCTGCGTACGTGACGAGAAAACAGAAGGCTACTGCGGCGCCACGTTGCCGCCTGCGGCTGTCCTCGCCTCCGAAGTCTCAGCAGTCTCCTGACTCACCAGTTTCTTTCCAAATGATACAAGCGTGTTTTAAACTACTTGTACTGCTTAAAAGCTTAAGCACACAAAAAGCTTTTGTATGGCTACGATATTTTGAAAATTCAAATGCGTTCACACTCTTCGTCAACAGATTGTCCTTGGACGACATTGTTCTTCTTCCAGTAACACAACGTGAAAATGAAAAGTTCTCGGCATTATAAACGTGGCGTTGAAGCCAGTGACAGATTGTTTTCCTCGTCCCATTACGTGTTTCGTAATAACAAAGTGGACTATCAGCTCAATTGGTGAAATATTTTCAGCATTTGGCTTTTTAAAGTAGTAGTGGTTTAAATTTTTCAATCAAATCTGTTAAGTGGAATATCACATCATACGAAATAATTTGTTGTGGAAGATACACTGCCAATGGTAATTTATCCATAGTGGGTGAAGGTTTATGTGTGTACTTTCTTCATTTTCACCCATTTAAAAGACGAACGTCTGATTTCCTTTATGGAATGCCACTCTTGAATGTAATCCACATTAAGCAATTCTCAATGCAAACACAGATGAAAATGTCCGATCTTTACACTACGGTATGGGACGACTGACGATTATAAAGGTCCGATCTTGCTAATGTCAGCTGGCCGGAGTGGCCGTGCGGTTCTAGGCGCTACAATCTGGAACTGAGCGACCGCTACGGTTGCAGGTTCGAATCCTGCCTCGGGGATGGATGTGTGTGATGTCCTTAGGTTAGTTAAGTTTAAGTAGTTCTAAGTTCTAGGTGACTGATAACCTCAGAAGTTAAGTCGCATAGTGCTCAGAGCCATTTAAACCATTTTTGCAAATGTCATATGGATGTGAGAAAGAGAGTAGTTCATTTTATACAAAGAATTAACAATGAAAAGCTATGTATAAGATTAATACAGCACGTTTGGGTGCTTAGCGACGTTTGGTGCAAATGTGAACTGTTCAGAAAAGTTTGGGCACTTTTGAAAAGAATACAACTCATTTTTAACACCGATTTCTTAATCTGACTAAGACATGGGTCCACCAATTCCTATCAGAAACGAAACACAAATGAAGCCATTACTTTAGTCTTACCTCAGAGTAAAAGCAGGTTATCAATAATATTGCTTGAACACATTTATTGTCTATTGCAAGAAGTACCGTTTTGAGTCTAGTTTAATTTATGTTACCAAATATTGCAGAACAATTGTAGACAGAGCTGAACAGTTTGACGACACATTTGGGAATCATACGACATTAGGCTAAAAGAAGAGCCCGAAGAGTTTCAGAGACGCGTAGTTAGAGCTATTCTGTAGGTACATATATGCTGTGGAAATTTAAAAGAAACACCGTTGGGAGAGACAAAATGTTTCTTTCACCGATCAAACCTAGAAATAAGCATGATATTGAAGTGCCTGTGTAATTTTGACTTGCGATGCATGCACGTCCAAAGGAACTTTGCATCGTAATTCAGAATACATGGGTGTTCGAAGGAAATATGGATTGTAATTCAGAATAACACAGACACTGGAATATTTTTCGCCGACATCGGGCAAGCTACTTTCAAGTAAAATGTCTCATCTGTACGGGAATATACATAATAGACATACAAATACAGGTTGTAGGCGCATAGTTGATGACATGAGGAAGTTTGATACTGGCCGTGGGTCGTGCACGGATAACCAAATGGTATTGCGACCGCTGGCGATAACCGGGAAATCCGCGTCTGAGTTCCGGTCCGGCACGAATTTTCATTCTCGTCATTCCATTCTACAGGTGATGGTTGTCCATATTTGCAGTTGCAGATACATTTAAACTAGAAACAAGTATTCAAAACAGCAAGTCGACCAGCTATATTCAATATCATGATCCGCGGAAATCCTGGGCACATTCCCACCGAAAGTTGTTTGGCGAACATTTTCAAAAGTTCTTACTGTTGTGGATTGGCAAGACAGCCAACCCACTATGAGAGGAAGCCGAAAGGCACGCGTTTTAGCTCACGCAGGCTGGCGTGAGGTCTGGAACAGGACAAGGAAGTTAGACTTTAGCAAAAAAGGACATAGCTGTTGGAATACTTAACTTTAATCCGTAAATGGTGAACATCGCTCTTGACGGTACATGTTTTACAGCATCAATAGTAACTGGTAATGGCGCCTTGCTAGGTCGTAGCAAATGACGTAGCTGAAGGATATGCTAACTATCGTCTCGGCAAATGAGAGAGTAATTTGTCAGTGAACCATCGCTAGCAAAGTCGGCTGTACAACTGGGGCGAGTGCTAGGAAGTCTCGCTAGACCTGCCGTGTGGCGGCGCTCGGTCTGCAATCACTGATAGTGGCGACATGCGGGTCCGACGTATACTAACGGACCGCGGCCGATTTAAAGGCTACCACCTAGCAAGTGTGGTGTCTGGCGGTGACACCACACTTACCATAAATCTTGATTGTACTTTGTCACTATACAAAAATGCAGTAAAATATCTCTGAACTGAAAGGTACAAAATGTCACAACTCGTGAAAAATCTGTTTAATACACATACGGTATTCAGAAATTTAGGAAAATATTTCCACCTAAATTAAACCAAATACCAGTCCAGCTATTAGATCCAGCTAATAAATAATACTGCGTTGTAGTTCAACATGGCACAAATAGTGAAAACTCCATGCTGCTTGAGCTAGCCAATAACTCCTGCGTAAGATATGCATGTAACAGTCAGTTACTTGATCACGTGAACCCTCTTACGCTCGGTAAGAGAAGATGTGACTGGATAGAACACGAAATTTTCTCACGCTCTGTTATCTTTATCAACTGCGTAGTTACCGGTGCCCTCAAAACGTCTCCTCGCGTGCCAAACACCTGTAACTGCAAGACAAGATCTGTCCCTACGCATAGCTCACGATCAGACGTCTCTTCAACAAATTCCTTAATCACCTTCGTCTGATCGCAAACCACGTTACCTTCAAGAGGAGGTTAAACCTTTTCCTTTAATGATCGGTGTAGCTTCCCTCTCAGCAAATCCCAGCTGTCTTCCTCCTCCCTCTAAAGTGCACAAGTATGTCTGTCACACTGTCAATTTTCTCGCTCCTGGCTTCTTCTCTTTTTTCCAATTACATCTAATGTTATCCTATTATTCCTAGACCAGTTAGCTTCGTCTCTGGTTTCATTCCTTCTGCATAGTTTCACTGCACTTGTTAGTATTTCATTTCCAGGGTTCCGGGCCTCAGTCTGTACAAACAAAACCCTTTTATGATTGCTTTGCTGTCCGCCCATCTGCCTGTCTGTCTATTAAGACACGTTTTTTAGAGGAACGAATAGACGTATCAAGTTTAAATTTATGTCACAGAGTAAGGCTTACGGTTTCTTGGCGGTGTAAGAAACTGAGGCTTCTAAGTCAATGCAGTCAAACGATACGGCCATTTAGTCTCACCAAAACCTATAGGGTACTTCCCGATGACGAAGAATCATGAAATATGGCAAGGACCAAAGTTTCACAGCACAAGTAAAAAAAATTAGAAAATTGTTAATTTGTAGTTATATTACATGAAAAAATAATTTCTTTTGTCCTTTGTTATCCGATGTCAAACATGAGATTAAAACGTTCTCGATAGTCTTGGAATCCCTGGGATCGATATTTTGCAAGGATAACAGGCAAAAATTGTCGAGATTCTCTATTCTCAGAATAGATGAACTGTCTATATACATAATTAAGTTTGTACGGAACCCATAGACCGCAAGTCCTATTAACACCTGGCCAATTTGTCCACCATAATTTACTTAACACAATGCGAATACCAGTCACATTACTGTATTCATCACTAAAACTATATTTATTACTAACATTAATATTATCAGCCCATTTACTCTACATATGCAGCCATTTACTCTACATAAGTAGATTCTCTGACTATGTTTGATGTGATTATTGTCTTGTCCCGTAACAATGATGCATAAATATATCAAAAAATTGGGGAATGCATTTGTGGCTACGGTCGCAGGTTCGGATCCTGTCTCGGGCATGGACGTGTGTGATGTCCTTAGGTTAGTTAGGTTTAAGTAGTTCTAAGGTCTAGGGGACTGATGACCTCAAATGTTAAGTCCCATAGTGCTCAGAGCTATTTGAACCTTTTGAATGCATTTGTGAAATCGTTAGATCGGCAGCGACACTGAATGAAGAATCTTGTGCTGAAGAAACATAGCATTTCAGAAGAAAACGAAAATTTTTACTACCCTTACGATTGTTAAGGTTTCACTGAGCTGTTTTGTCTAAGTGACAAAAACTTAGTCTCTTACTCAAAATGCTTCAAGTCTCCCTCTACTCACGCAGATTCAAACTTTCCATTTTTTCTAAATTCAAGAATGGGCATTTGTATACTACTATGCTAAATACATTCTGTCGTCTTTGTTAAAAGTGAGGTAGTGCTACAGCCTTAATTTTGAGGATCTCACTGCCTGAGGAATGTTAAACACTTTACAACAACTTATTGTCTCATCGCCAACTTTCCTCCAATGATGAGAAAATAGTATTGTCTTAATAGCTACATTCGTCACTGCTGGTGGCACTGTAGCTGTCTCTGGCCTGTTATTTAAAATTATTCTGTGAAAGGAAAGGGATTGTTAGGGTTTAGCGTGCTTTCGGTAATGTGGTAGTGAGACATGGAGCATAACCTCAGATAGGACGAGGATGCGAAAGGAAATCGCCGAAATCTATAACAAATGAATCATCCAAGCATTCGGCTTAATCGATTTAGAGAAAACTTAAACTAGGGGGCTTTATCCAAGGAAAGCGTGTTCAGTTGGCTAACCACTGAGCTGCTTCGCTAGGAAACCCTAGTTTTCCAGCCGATGTTCCTCGTAATATACGAGTTCTACATGAGATGGTAGCGTGTTTTATGGATAAGACTAATAAACCGAAACGAGTGAACTGAATAAAAGGCTTACGAATCCCTTAAATAATACATATTTAGGCCTACGTGACTACTTGGGGGTAGTTTACAGGATTTTATTGACTATTTATTTCTGTCTTTTTTTCCTTTGCTATTGTTTCACCCCCTAGGCCCATAGAGGTGGGGTTGGGGGGGGGGGGGCGAAACAATATTCCGCTCTTCGGCCAAGAGCATTTTTAGAAATATAACAAAGAGGAGGCAAAAAATAAATTGGTACTGTTTTCTTTCTTAAATTAAAAATAAGAGATGGGCAGCTAAAAAAGAAAAAAATATATATTTTAAAGACACGTTACAGAATGGTAGAATTCTTCTATGAAAAAGCATTGAAGCACTGCACTTTCACATAAAATCTGAAGGACCTGCGCTGGGAGAGAAGTGTTCCAGGAGGACAGAATTTGTTCCGTAGGGTTGAGGGTTGTGGATAGGAAAAGGAGGGGTCTGCTGGGTAGGACAATTATGGAGACGAAGGTGGGTGTTGAGGTGGATAGTACGAAGACAGAAGGTGTAAGAGACATAGGTTGAGGAGGAGTTAGGTGTGTGGGTAGGGCAGTGGTAACAATAGGAAAGGGACAGGGATGGCTGCAGAGGGAAAGAGGGAGAGGAGCCCAGATCTGTAGGTGGATAGGTGAGGAAGAGTTAAGGTTGATGGGAGGGATAAATATCGTGGCAGATCTCATTATCTGGGAGACAGAGTTGGTTGTGGTTACATTCGGGAAGGGTACGCAGTGTGTGGTGTTGAAGCGATGGTGGGACATTTTTGTAAAGGTGTAGCAATATGCTAGGGTTGGTGATCAAAGGAGATAGTGATGTCAAGGGTTGCAAGAGTGACTAGTAAGGAGTGGGGGCATTCTTTGAGATGTTACTAGGTAATACAGACGAGACTGGGGGGATTTTGTGTTGTTTGTCGGGTACTTGTTTAAGTCGTATGCTGTGATTCGTGTATTTAATACTGTTTGTGATATGTTTTCCACGTTCTGGAAGCTCGGAGCTAGGGCGAGACATCGGTTTTTGCGTATTCATGGATGGCAAGGAAGAGGAAGTAATCCGTGGTGTCACCGCCAGACACCACACTTGCTAGCTGGTAGCCTTTAAATCGGCCGCGGTCCGTTAGTATACGTCGGACCCGCGTGTCGCCACTGTCAGTGATTGCAGACCGAGCGCCGCCACACGGTAGGCCTAGAGAGACGGCCTAGAACTCGCCCCAGTTGTACAGCCGACGTTGCTAGGAATGGTTCACTGACAAATACGCTCTCATTTGCCGAGACGATAGTTAGCATAGCCTTCAGCTACGTCATTTGCTACGACCTAGCAAGGCGCCATTACCAGTTAATATTGAGACTGTCAAACATGTACCGTCAAGAGCGATGTACACCAATTACGGATTAAACTTAAGTATTCTAGCAGCAACGTACCTTATTGGCTATATTAATTACATTGTCCTGTTCCAGACCTCACGCCAGTTTGCGTGAGCTTAAAAGCGTGCATTTCGGCCTCCTCTAGGAACATGGTGTTGGCTCTTCTGCCAACACATCACATGGCGACGAGTATAAAAACGGTCTTCTTCTTTATATTGCACTAATTTACTTGTGTCATGGCTTCGCCACAATCTCCAGATGTACTGTCCGAATGTTATCGCTTGCAGAATCAGCAGACGCAGGCCTAATTGGATGCCCTTGGACAGCTCGTCCAGGGTCAACGAACGATGCAAAACGATGCGGCAGCCGCCGCTCCATCGCTCCCGCAGCCACAACACGCAGTTGCACCACCTTTTCGTCCTTTTGATGCTGCACTGGAAAGCTGGACGGAGTGGTCACGCCAATTTGGATTCCATCTCGCCGCCTACAGAATTCAAGGTACTGAGCGGCAGCCTTTTTTGCTTTCTTGTGTAGGAGTGTCCACCTACCGTGTGATAATTAAATTGTTTCCCCGACGCGACGTAGCAACTCTGTCCTACGACGAAATTTTGTCGGCATTAGATGCATATTTCAAAGAATCAGTCAATGTCGTTGCAAAAAGGTATACATTCTTTCGTAGAAAACGTACGGCCGGTCAAACTAATCGGGAGTGGGTTGCAACTTTGCAAGGCCTCACAAGGGATTGTGCTTTTGAGTGGGAATGTGGACTCCCTTATTCCGATACTATGGTGCGTGATGCAATTGCACAGAACGTTTCTGATGTTCGTATAAGGGAACAGATTTTGATACCAGTCAATCCCTCCCTTCGACAAGTGATGGACACACTTGACTTTGCTCAGGAATCGTTTGAAACTTCGCCAGCTGTGTGTCACGTTAACCGGCCCGCCGGGCGAGCTGCACGGAACAGCAAAACAGTCCTCGCGCTCGTCCGCGCAGCTGCCGCCAAGCTCTCCGCTAGGTGTGCCGCGCAAGCAAGCAAATGCAGTGCTAAAATCATGCCCGCGGTGTGCTACTAGACATTCGCGTGAGAATTGCCCGTCACGCCAAGCTATTTGCTTTTTCTGTAATAAAAAAGGACATGTTCAAAGTGTTTGCCAGAAAAAGCTCAGAACGGCAACTCGCACCCATTCAAGGCCCTTTGCTTCGCGCCAGAATCGAACCAAGAATACTCAGGCTCGTGAACCTTCGCCCGTGGACATTCATGTAGTTCATTCCACTCCACCCAGTGCCACTCTCTCTAACAGTGAATGTGTTCGTCCCGCAAATAGTGTGCGTCGACATCGACGGAAATCCCATCAAGTCGCAAGTGATTCTATACCGGTGTCAGTTCTCGTTGCACAGGACAGTCGCTCTTGTCGTCAGCAGGACATTAAACTTTTTGCAGATTTGGACATTCATGGCAACGTGATACCATTCCAGTTCGATAACGGAGCTGCAGTTTCTCTGATCAATCACGACATGTACAAACAGCTGGGCACACCTCCGTTGCGTGCCGAAAATGTTAAGTTAAATAGTTATTCAGGACAGGCTATCCCTGTGTTAGGACAGTGCAGCCTTCTTGCAACATACAAGGGACAAACAAAACTTGTGTCATTTTACGTCCTTAGTTCTTCTTCTGCAGTGAACTTGTTTGGGTTGGATTTATTTCAGTTGTTTAACTTGTCTATAGTACATCAGGTCCTCTCAGTGAACCAGACTGTGCCTTCAGCCAGTGTTTCTCGTCTATGTGAAGAGTTTGCAGACATTTTTGCATCGGGCCTTAGTTGGGCTAAGAACTATAGAGCACATTTGGAACTGAAAGTAAACGCACAACCAAAATTTTTCAGAGCGCGCAATGTTCCCCACGCATTGCGTGACGAGGTCGCAAGAACATTACACGATTTGGAATCACAAGGTGTGCTTGAACGTGTGCAGGCTTCTCTCTGGGCATCACCCTTAGTAATTTTGCCAAAACCTTCCGGAAAATTGAGACTTTGTGTGGACTTCAAAGCTACAGTGAATCCACAACTAGTGATTGCAACTTTTCCTTTACCCCGCCCGGAAGATCTTTTTGACACACTGTGCCCGGGAAAATATTTTTCGAAGTTAGACCTCGCGGATGCGTACTTGCAAATACCAGTGGACGAAGAATCCCAGCGCGTTTTGGTGGTTAACACGCATATTGGTTTGTATCGATTCAAAAGACTGCCATTCGGGTGTGCATCCGACCCTGCATTGTTTCAGCAATATCTGCAAACCGTTTGGCCCTCGGTCCCTACTGCAACAAACTATCTGGACGATATAGTGATCTCCGGAAAGACAGAAAAAGAACATTTAGCCAATCTCCGAACGTTAATTCAGGTCTTGTGACAAAATGGTCTTCGCTTGCGGAAGGACAAATGTGTGTTGTTTGCTCGTGACGTACCCTATCTGGGACGTGTAATCAATGCCCAAGGCATACATCCCAGTCCCGAGCACCTCCGTGCCATACAGGACTTGCCTTCGCCGCAGAATTTGAAGCAGCTACAGAGAGTGCTGGGAAAAATCAGTTACTATAACAGATATGTGCGCCACGCCTCTTCCATTTCAGCACCGCTTCATCGCTTACGCCGTAAAGGTGTTCCGTTCGTCTGGACGACGGAATGCGTACGCGCCTTTCGCCAGTTGAAATCGGCGTTGCTTTCTAATGCTTGCCTTACGCCATTCGATCCCCAGAAACCCCTTTTGTTGATGGTAGATGCATCGGATTTCGGGATCGGTGCTGTGCTTGCGCACAATGATGGATCACATGATCGCCCTATTGCCTTTGCGTCCAAATTGCTCTCGTCTGCGCAAAGAAATTATTCACAGATCGAGAAAGAAGCTTTGGCTCTCGTGTTTGGTGTTACAAAGTTTCATGATTTCTTGTATGGTCGTCACTTTACCATCATCACAGACCACAAACCTTTGACGTCGCTTTTTCATCCGAACAAGCCTGTACCTCCACGTACAGCGCAGAAATTTATTCGCTGGTCAATTTTCCTCTCGCAGTACCGCTACGAGGTCTTGTATCGGTCCACGGCTAAGCACGGACACGCTGATGCGTTGTCCCGTTTGCCTGTTTCTGAGGATAGAGCATTCGATTCTTCTGATGGTTCAAATGGCTCTGAGCACTATGGGACTCAACTGCTGAGGTCATTAGTCCCCTAGAACTTAGAACTAGTTAAACCTAACTAACCTAAGGACATCACAAACATCCATGCCCGATCCAGGATTCGAACCTGCGACCGTAGCGGTCTTCCAGTTCCAGACCGCAGCGCCTGTAACCGGACGGACACTTCGGCCTGCGATTCTTCCGAACTTGCTTGCATGTTCATTGATGCGGAAACTGAAGCCGTGGTCGAATCGTCTCCGATTGATTTTCGTCGTGTAGCTACGGCCACAGCTGCTGACCCTGTCCTTGCTCCAGTTTTGCGTTTTTTTGCTACGCAATGGCCCTTGTCAAAGTCACGGATCGTGGATCCGTTGGTTCGCCAATTTTTTTTCTCACAAGGAGAGACATTTTGTTCGTCGTGGTGTTTTGCTGTTGCGTTCTGATAATGATCAGTCCAGGGTCGTTGTCCCACGTTCGTTACAGCTGTCTTACGGCTTCTCCACCAAGGACATTGGGGTATCGTGCGAACGAAACAACTTGCTCGTCAGCACTGTACTTGCTTCGGAATCGATGCTGCGATTACGAATATGTCCTCTTCTTGCGTGGCGTGTGCCGAACAATAATCCGCACCGCCGCGGAAATTCTTTGCATCGCCGAAAGCCACTTCCCCTTGGCAATGCTTACACATCGGTTTTGCTGGTCCATTCTGGAATGCTCGATGGTTGGTTGTGGTAGATTCATTCAGTAATTTTCCTTTTGTTGTCCGGATGTCTTCGACGACGTCATCTGCCACCAACCAAGCGTTATCTGCTATCTTTTGCATAGAAGGTCTTCCACAGACTATTGTTTCCGACAATGGCCCACAATTCATGTCCGCAGAATTTCAGTCATTCTGCAAGGCCAATGGTATTGAACATCTGACATCCGCGCCGTTTTCGCCTCAGTCAAACGGTGCCGCTAAACGATTGGTCCGGACTTTCAAGTCCCAGATGTTGAAGTTGAAAGAGTCGCATTCTCGGGAGGACGCGTTATTGCTCTTTTTGTCCTCGTATCGCTCTCAGCCCCGGGATGGTCGCTCGCCGGCTGAGATGCTCTACGGTCGTCCTCATCGAACCTTGATATCTTTGATGCATCCGCCGCATCAAGTTCCTGTGCAGCGGCAGACACCTGCTTTTGCCTCAGGCGACGTTGTATACTATCGCAACTATCGAGGTTCACGGCGTTGGCTCGAAGGGCGCATTCTTCGCTACCTCGGCCGCGCTATGTATCTGGTTTTGGGGGCCACTGGTGAGGTGCGTCGGCATCTCAATCAGCTACGCCTCTGTCGTCACACGGGTTCTGCCGCTCCCCGTCTGCTTTCAGCGACGGTGCCGTCCGGTCGGCGCCCTGGGGACCCATCTACTGGCTCGCCTCATCCCCAGGTGTTACCGACGATGCCTTCCATTTTGCCCCATGGCGACGCGCCGCCGCCGCCGCCGCCGCCGCCGCCGGTCCTCCCGCCGGCGCCGCCCGCAGTGGACGCGTCGCTGCAGCCGCCGGCCGCCTCCCTGGGTCACGCGCCGCCGATCGCTTCCCGTGACCAGCTGTCCTCCGAAATGGACCTCTTGCCCACTCCGGACCACATGGCGTCTTCGCCCGTCGGGTGCCCAGCCCCGATGGAGATCGACTCTTCAGCCCCTCCTGTCTCTCTACGGGCGCATACACCGCATGTTGGCGTGCACCCTGGACTAGGTTTTCAGGCGTTTCCTAGCTCCCCTCGGACCGAATGGCAGGGTGCGGGTGGCACAGCCTCGCCTGTTGTTAGGCTCCCCACCTCGTCGCATACGTCAACATGGGGTCCTCCCCACGGCGGGCGGAAGCCTTATAACACAACCGTATGCCGATTTGCGGAGGAGGAATGTGGTGTCACCGCCAGACACCACACCTGCTAGGTGGTGGTAGCCTTTAAATCGGCCGCGGTCCGTTAGTATACGTCGGACCCGCGTGTCGCCACTGTCAGTGATTGCAGACCGAGCGCCTCCACATGGCAGGTCTAGAGAGACGTCCTAGCACTCGCCCCAGTTGTACAGCCGACGTTGCTAGGAATGGTTCACTGACAAATATGCTCTCATTTGCCGAGACGATAGTTAGCATAGCCTTCAGCTACGTCATTTGCTACGACCTAGCAAGGCGCCATTACCATTTAATATTGAGATTGTAAAACATGTACCGTCAACAGCGATGTACACCAATTATGGATTAAAGTTAAGTATTCCAGCAGCAACGTACCTTATTGGCTATATTAATTACATTGTCCTGTTCCAGACCTCACGCCAGTTTGCGTGAGCTTAAACGCGTGCATTTCGGCCTCCTCTAGCAACACGGTGTTGGCTCTTCTGCCAACACATCATAATCAAAATGTGGGTCTTCAGGGATTGAGGAGATGTTGTAGAAATAGGATACAAAGTGGTCAGCTTATCTCTGGTTGTCAGATGGTTGTGGAGGATCAGGTAGTCAGGGATGGGGTAATTACCAGTAAGCCGATGGAAAACTTTCCAATACTTGGAACAGTTAATGGTGAGTGTAGCATTGGGTCTCTAGCATGTCTGGCGCCAGTCCCGACGGTTTTTGCATTTAATAAATTCCTGATACGTCTTTGTGTTTGTAGGTGGCGTTTGTGTGCATCCCGGTCACGAATCCACAAGAAGGAGCACTACAAGTGATGATATTATTGCAGAAGGAGTAGGGCTTGTGGAAGGAGGGTGGGGTGATGAGGATATATGGTCTTGGTAGGAAGGTGGGTGGATATAGCGGCTGACAAGGTCTGCTGCAGGAATGACGTGGCATGAGGGAAATCGTCAGGTTTCTGTAAGGTCAGGGGCTGGTTTTTAGTCTGGGTTTCTGTAGATTTCTAGTAGACATCCCATTTAGCATTGGGGTGGTCCTGGATAACTCTTGGACAGAGACTGGGATGGGGTGGATGAGGATGAGGTAGTGTGGAAGAGATGGTGAGGAAAACAGGTATGTGGTCACTTCCAATTGGATCAAGGCTTTTTGCAGTGAAGTGTCCAAGATTGAGAGATTATAGGATTGTTGTGACTTAGCAAGACAGCCAAGTCACAACGAGAGGAAGCCGAAAGGCACGCGTTAAGCTCACGCAGATTGGCGTGAGGTCTGGAACAGTTAAAAGGAAATGAGAACTTAGAAAATGGACGCAGTTGCTGTAATACTTAACTTTAATCCCCATTTGAAGAACATCGCTCTTGATGATACATTAATAGAATCTCAATATCAATTGAATACGGCGCCTTGCTAGGTCGTAGCAAATGTAGCTGAAGGCTATGCTAACTATCGTCTCGGCAAATGAGAGCGTATTTGTCAGTGAACCTTTCCTTGAAAAGTCGGCTGTACAACTGGGGCGAGTGCCAGTACGTCTCTCTAGACCTGCCGTGTGGTGGCGCTCGGTCTGCTATCACTGACTGTGGCGACACGCGGGTCCGGCGTATACTAATGGACCGCGGCCGATTTAAAGGCTACCACCTAGCAAGTGTGGTGTCTGGCGGTGACACCACAAGGATGACATCTGGAGTGGTGTTTCCATCAAGACGTGTGGTATGGGACGGAGACTGTGTCACCATGTAAACTGACACCACCACTGGAGTTCTGCAGAGCATCTACTATAGATGTTGAGATCAGCGGCAATAGTATAGGTGGAAAAGGTATGATATGTATGGGTGAGAAGTCATAGGCGACAGGGTGATTAGGTCAGATGTAAATAGTGGCACAGACACAGTAATATTTACGGTGTTGAAGAATAGGATAAGGATATTCAGTAGGAGTACTGTATAAGCGTTGTGGCTGAACACGGATGTTCTTGTGATGGCTAGTTGCAACTCTACCTCTGTCCAGTGGAATGGGATTATCTGTATTATGGAGGATCCAGGAAGAGGTTGGATGGTGTGACTGACTTGGAGGAATGTTTCATTAAGGATAACGTTATAGGCATTGGCTTAGGACAGGGCATGAATTAAAAGATGTTTGTTGGTAGATCGGGAGTAGATGTTGTGGTACAGGTAAGGGATAAGCGTAGTGTGTGTGTGTTTGTTAGGACAGAAGGTGGTTTAGACTGGGGAGTCGAGGTAGGTGAAGAGGAAGTGGACCTAGTTGTGAGAGTAGGTGGCTTGGTTGTTGGGACAGAAGATAGAGTGGGCAGTGAGGGAGATTTAATGGAGTGTATGTGGATGTTGGAATGGATGAATGGTTTGCTAGACGACTTTCATGAATTTCATGCTGTTTTCAGCAGTAGGGGTTGGGTGGAGTGAATTTTGGGAACGAATGAGAGTATGAGTGGGGCGGATTGGAACAGTGAGTTCATGATTTGTTTGCTGCGGCTTGGCTTTGTAATCACAGAAAAGGTGGGGTGCAGATGTTGCAGCTGGGAGGGGAAACAAGGTTAGGGCACTGTTTAAGAAATTGGAAGCCTTTGCAGTGTGGAAAAGTGAGTGTGATTTTACGATCTGCAGTTAGGTGATCTTTGTAGCGAAGACACTTTCGACAGCATTAGGACGAAGGATGGGATTTGGAAGGTTTGACCTTGTGGCAATGGTGGTATATCAGGGCTTTCTCTTCAGAGAGAAGGCCTATGGTGCAGGCAGATTTAGTAAAAACACAGACGAGGTGAGTGGGACCATGATCACTGTTGATCCGAATGGCTCTTTGAACTTCTAAATTCAGGCAGTTCTTCAGCTCGATTTTGCTGATCACTCCAGTGAGGGTAAGAGGATGGCAAGGAGAGTGAGGTTGTTTGGCACACGGTATTGTGGTAAGAGGTGTTGAGGAGGCTTTGGTATCAAAGGTATCATGAGTAATTTCGGAGAGGATGTCAGTATGGCAGTTGAGGTGCAGGGTCGGCAGTAATACAGAGTCTTCTCATGGGATGGTTTGTTAAATGTGGAGGCTAGGTAGGGGTTTTGTTTTGTAGAGTGAGGAATTTGAGTTTGAGGAATTTTGTGTCTGAGTTGGAGAGGATGATGGTGCGGATGTTAGGAGAAGACGTAGGAAGGGGAGGAGTTGTTTCCATATCCCGAGTGACGTCAGTTTCAGTTTGCAGTTTCTTTGTGTGGAGATGGGAGAGATGTCAGTGTTTTATTGATTTTTGATGGCTGGTTGAGGAAAGGATGGTTGTGGGATGGGGATGGCGTGATGTGACATTGTCGAGGATTACCGATGAGTTGTGCACGTCCTTCATTGCAGCATCTGTTGGTTGGTGCGGTGAGGCTTGAGGAAGTGATGCTTTAGATATCATGTGTGGGAACTGTTGCTTGGCGGGCTGTTATGGGTGCGGCAGTGGTGGATGTTGCGGGTGGTGAGTTGTGGCTGAAAGAGAAAAATTGGGGGGAGCTGGGGTTGAAAAGAGATGCGTGTGTTTCTGTCATGGTGGAAGAGGATACTGTAGGTAATGGAGGATAGATGTAGGAGGGTGGACTAGAGATCACGCTCTATGTGTGACAGTGAGAGCAGGGAAAGGGGAAGTATAGATGATAGAGGTTGTGAGATGAACCGCGATGGTGGACAGTGACGAGCGGCATTGATTGGTGTGAGCGGCTGCCGAAGCACTGCTGGGACTGCGTTGACGAACTATGGCGGAGTTGAGGACGATGAGAATGTCTCTGATGTGACAGTGATGGAAGCAGCTATGTCAGGGGTGGCAGCGATAAACAGATGAAGGTGGTGGCGGCATGGACGGCGGCGGCGCTAGTTAATGCGTGATGGATGGTTGACGTCGTCGTCGGCAGCGGCGGCGGAGGCTGCAGTGGCGGCGAGATGGAGACGGTGTTAGTGACGATGACGCACAAAATAACGTGACGAACGCACCACACGCACACACGAACGCAGATACCACGCTGAAGAAAGTCTCGACGGCACAAAGTAAATAGACGAACAAGTACGGACGAAAAGAGTAGGGGAGTGCCTCCACCAGGCTACACGATAAAGAGAGCAGCAATAAGCGAAATTATGTCAGAAAGTACCCTAGTCCATCCAGCTGGTTGGAGCTGGGGAAGAATGGTTATTTCTGCCCACGGTCCTGTTCGTATAGTGTAAAGGGCAACGCACTTGCTTGCGGAGACGGAGAAGTGAGCGAGACCCCGATTAAATTCTCACCGCAGATTAATGAAATTGCGCTGGTAGAACGCCCAGCCTTAATGTGGTTTCAGACCATTTCTCACGCTTCTATTAGGTTTCTCTGACGACTGTGGGGTCTGGATGCGCATCCGACTACGAAATTAAATAATGAAATAAAATTTCATAAACAGCGGACACCATACGAGACGGGTTAAACACTAGGGAAAAGATGACTTACTCCTGTACGTGAATATCTTTGTCGAATAGAAGCTGTTACGACGTAGAAAGAAATTATGATTTATTCTGTCAGTAAGGTCAGTTATTTTGGCACGAAACACTTAAGCAAGCTTACTCTATGATATTTTCTGTGTATATTCTCATCTGTTTATACACCTTAGAACATTTTACCCTGCTTGTCACAACCAGTTAATAAATTTCATAAACACTTCTGTTATTATTTTCTTAGCGAATGCTTCTTTCCTCTATTTTACAAAAATACTTTTAATATCTGCAGAAGTTAGTGATTCTGCTACCTAATTCAGATATAATGGTAGACAAAAAACATAGCGTAAGAACAACAAAAGACGCATGATCTATCCTTCTGGAGTGTACAAGTAAAATCTCCCCATGCAGATGATGTGGTGTCCCCCATGTGAGTTCGAACACTAGACTCATACACAACAGACGATTCTCACACGTATCCCTACAAAATTCAACTTGTAGAACAGAAACCAACAGGTTTTGTGTAACAGCAAGAATTTGCTGACTACGTTTTCTAAAAATGAAACCAAAATTTAATTCTTTCTTAAAGGTAAAATTATGAAAACTTCTCCTCATTAGAAGGTGTGTGAGTAAGGAGGAGGGGTGCTCCGTTTCACTGACTCTTTGAGACTTAGTTACATTTCATTTGGAGATAGCCGTATTCGTAAGATTCTGGAAGCATGCTCAGATAGCTTGCCTGACTTAGAAGACTTTTTCGGATAGGCAGCAGATTCGAATTCCAATCAAAATTTTCGTATCGTGGTATGACACAAACTGTAAATTGTCATGGTAGATGAAGTAAGTCCAGGTAACTCCATTTGTGAACTCATTTCATTGATTTCTTTGATTTCAAAGTGACCTCGTACTATAAACTCTCGTTTCCATTACATGTTCTAAAAATTTGCTTATAATGGTCCTTCAAATGTACCATAGATATTCTGTTTCACTGAACATCGTTTACAAATGTTTCTGATACATGCATACATAGAGACTGACTTCCTATCTCTCTCCCAGGATCCTCAGTGGAAAGCAGAGGCTCCCGAAGTAGTCTATATCGCTTCCAGGGGTCGACTGCAATTCTCCACCACAAAAGAAAGCAATTGGAGGTGCATTAGATGTTAACGGCACGAGAGGTGATCCCATTTAGTCAGGTCCCAACAAAAATTCTGAATTCTCACAGATCTGAAGCTTCCTCTTTGTGCATCACTGTTCATCTCATCGGGTAACGGGAAGGATGGAGCAACTACTAATTTTTGCTCTTCTTGGTGCAACATTGAGCGTAGTGGAATAGACGGTTCATGTCCAGAGGTAAGATAACACTGTAACTGATAAGTAGTAATTTTACTTTGCGGCTACGAGGACGATCGTATCTCAAGGTCATTCATAAGGATTTAAGCACCTGAGCGACGTACATTCAAGATCAGACCCACTCCGCTCCTTCCCCCTCCGCCCCCCCCCTCCCCCCTCCCGGGGAATTGATCATTGTCATCCAAGCGAACGCCTGTCCTACACATCTTACACAAGTGTGCGAGTTATATTGAAGGTCACGAAGGATAGCCCCCACACTAACCATGCTCCTTAAACAAGTGGACTATGTCATGATATACACTCCTGGAAATGGAAAAAAGAACACATTGACACCGGTGTGTCAGACCCACCATACTTGCTCCGGGCACTGCAAGAGGGCTGTACAAGCAATGATCACACGCACGGCACAGCGGACACACCAGGAACCGCGGTGTTGGCCGTCGAATGGCGCTAGCTGCGCAGCATTTGTGCACCGCCGTCGTCAGTGTCAGCCAGTTTGCCGTGGCATACGGAGCTCCATCGCAGCCTTTAACACTGGTAGCATGCCGCGACAGCGTGGACGTGAACCGTATGTGCAGTTGACGGACTTTGAGCGAGGGCGTATAGTGGGCATGCGGGAGGCCGGGTGGACGTACCGCCGAATTGTTCAACACGTGGGGCGTGAGGTCTCCACAGTACATCGATGTTGTCGCCAGTGGTCGGCGGAAGGTGCACGTGCCCGTCGACCTGGGACCGGACCGCAGCGACGCACGGATGCACGCCAAGACCGTAGGATCCTACGCAGTGCCGTAGGGGACCGCACCGCCACTCCCCAGCAAATTAGGGACACTGTTGCTCCTGGGGTATCGGCGAGGACCATTCGCAACCGTCTCCATGAAGCTGGGCTACGGTCCCGCACACCGTTAGGCCGTCTTCCGCTCACGCCCCAACATCGTGCAGCCCGCCTCCAGTGGTGTCGCGACAGGCGTGAATGGAGGGACGAATGGAGACGTGTCGTCTTCAGCGATGAGAGTCGCTTCTGCCTTGGTGCCAATGATGGTCGTATGCGTGTTTGGCGCCGTGCAGGTGAGCGCCACAATCAGGACTGCATACGACCGAGGCACACAGGGCCAACACCCGGCATCATGGTGTGGGGAGCGATCTCTTACACTGGCCGTACACCACTGGTGATCGTCGAGGGGACACTGAATAGTGCACGGTACATCCAAACCGTCATCGAACCCATCGTTCTACCATTCCTAGACCGGCAAGGGAACTTGCTGTTCCAACAGGACAATGCACGTCCGCATGTATCCCGTGCCACCCAACGTGCTCTAGAAGGTGTAAGTCAAATAGCCTGGCCAGCAAGATCTCCGGATCTGTCCCCCATTGAGAAGCTCCTTGGATGAATGGGAGCACATTAAACTGACGCAACCCCCCTTTCTTCATGCATCAATAAGATTTGAGCCTAGCTCCCAATCCACTCCTTCATCACCCTATGTAACTAGCTCAATTACATAGGCCTCTGTATTCGAGGTCTGTGCATCATGGTAACACATTCAGATTCGTAATACAAAATTATTATTAACAATAATTCTATAGTGGAGGGATCTGGAGGTAACAACAATGATATAACAATTTATTTAATTTTTTTACAATCGTATTGACCAGCTAGGATCACGTTAACAACTTCAGTTCCTCTTCTTCCTTTGTTGTTGTTTCCTATTTTTCCAGTATTCCCTCATTTTCTCCCCATGAAGTCTCTTCCTTTCTTCCGTCCATGTTGTTCCAGATTTTTTATTTCTTCTCCTTTGAAAGTCTTCCAAATTTAGTATTTTGTTTTTAAAACGTTTTTTTTCTGCTATTTCTGATTCTTTGATGTTGTTTCTTTCAAGATCTTTTCTTACTTCTGTAATCCATGCTATTGTCGATTTCTTCTTCCAGAAATATAGAAGTATTTGTTTTGTTAGTCTGTTTCCATCCATTCGGTAGAGATGTCCAAAAAACGTTAATCTTTGTTTGGCCATTACTTCAGATATTTTCTCTGTATTTTTGTAGATCTCCTCATTACTTCTTATTTTCCAACCGTCTGCAGTTCTCATTGCACCCATTATTTTTCTAGTAATCCTTCTTTCCAGTACCTCTAGTTTGTCCATCTTATAGTTCATCGTTATGCATTCAGATACATATAAACATTCTGGTCGTGCCACTGTGGTGTAGTGTTTTAGTTTTGTTTTTCTAGATATAAATTTCTTGTTGTAAATATTTTTGGTCAAACCATATGCTCTTTCCATTTTGTTAATTCTTACATCTATTGCAGATTTTTCTAGTCCATTTTGTGGTATAGTTTCTCCAAGATATTTAAATTTATTTACTCGCTCCATTTTTCCTATTTGTGTTTCTATGTATTTTGGTGCATATTTTATGTTTGTCATGAATTTTGTTTTTTCAGCTGAAATTTTGAGACCAGTTCTGTTTGCTAATTTTTCCAGAATGCTTATTTAAGTAACTGCTTCTGTCAGGTTTTCTGAAAGTATTGCGAAATCATCCGCAAAAGCCAATCAGTTTACCTTATTTCCATTTGTTTTCCTTCCCAGAGTTATTGGTTCAATTTTATGATTTTTTTAGCTCCAAATTCCAGATCCTTACAATTTTTTTCTAGAACACAGTTAAATAGTAAAGGTGATAAACCATCACCTTGTCTAACACCAGTTTTTATTTCAAAAGGTTGAGATACTTCTCCCATAAATTTGACTTTAGATACTGTACCTGTTAGTGTTTCACGAATTATGTTTGCTAGTTTTGATTTAACACCAAATTCTCTAATGACCTTATCTATCGTTTCTCTGTCTATACAATCAATTGCTTTCTTGAAATCTATAAATGACATTAGTATTGGTTTGCTGGTTAACATTCTATGGTGAATTATTGACTTTAAGATAAAAATTTGTTGTGCACAGGATCTTCCCTTTCGAAAACCACCCTGATATTCTCCTAGTTGTTTGTCTAAAGTATCTACCACTCTGTTGAGGAGAATTTTTGATAATATTTTGTATGCCACTGGCAGAAGTGACACTCCTCTGTAATTACTAACATTTTGTTTGTCTCCCTTTTTATGTAGCTGGTGGATTAATGCTGTTTTCCATTCAACTGGAATCTTTTCAGTTTTCCAAATATTCTCAAAAAGCAGCTGTAGATCCTTTATGATTTTTGGTTCTGACCACTTCAATAATTCTGCTGTAATGGAGTCTTCACCACTTGCTTTATTGTTTTTGAGTGTTTTGATGGCTTCATGAATTTCTAGCTCTGTTGGCGGGAAATCTTCCTCTAGATTTTGAGGCGTCACTGGAAATTCTAATTTATCTGTTGGAACTGGACATTTTTTCAACTTTTCAAAAATATTTGCTAAAATTTCACAATTTTCTTTATTATTTAATCCTATTTTGCCATTTTCATCTTTGAAACAAATACTTGGTGCCTTTAAGTATGTGTTTAAAGGTTTGGTAAAAAATTCTAGAATTATTTTTGGTGAAATTTTCTTCTATTTCAATCAGCTGACAATTTTCAAAGTTCCTTTTGATTTTCCGGATTATTTTTGATTTTTCTTTTTTGTTGTCTGAATTGCTCAAGGTCTTCTTGTTTTTTCGAACATCTCCATTTTCTCCATTTTTGAGCTCTTTATGTTAGTGCTTCTTCACACTCCTCATTCCACCATGTCTTCTTTTTATTCTTGGCTAATCCTAAAGTTTTCTCTGCTGCTTGGGTTATTTTAATCTGGAGTTCACGCCAATCACCTTCTTTACTTGTCTCAATTTCTTCTCTAAATTTTTCTATATTTTCTTTCGTAATATTAGCTGTAGTGGTGTTGTATCTGATCACTTTCTTGGTCGCCATTTTTGGTTTAGGTGGGAGAAATTTTATTTTAATCTTAGAGAGGTAATGATCTGAATCGAATTCCCCATTTCCGACTATTTTAACATTCATAATTTCCGTGATGTACCTTTTAGATATGGCTACGTGATCCAGTTGAAATTCGCCTAGGTTTGGATTTGGATGTCTCCAGGTTTTGGCTTTTCTTGGCAGTTTGCAGAAATGTGTGGACACGAGTTTTAACTGGAACATTTTACATTCAGCCTGGAACCGCGTGACCGCTACGGTCGCAGGTTCGAATACTGCCTCGGGCATGGATGTGTGTGATGTTCTTAGGTTGGCTAGGTTTAAGTAGTTCTAAGTTCTAGGGGACTGATGACCACTGATGTTAAGTCCCATAGTGCTCAGAGCCATTTGAAGCACAATGGAGCCTGCGCACCAGGAATCAACCTGAGTTTTTCAGTGCTGGCAGTAGGCCTGCCGCCACAATGTTCTCCTGGCAGCCCTGCCAAACTAGCACCTCTGACAGTTGGAAACACAGCGTCTTATGGCCATTCCCACACTAGTGACAGAGCTGCCATGCCCTGCGTGTTGCTCACCCAATGCAGTTTTTTCTCGATTCTGTGTGGGCTATGGGTTGTTTAAATACAAAGCTTTGTCGAAATTTTTGGAGATAAAGAATCAACTCTGGAAGTCAAGAAATACTTGTGTAATTGTTTGACAAACATTTTACTGTTCTTCACCACAATTTAGTGAACATAAGTACTGTGCCACTTATAGGGACAATATTTAACAAAATACTTTGCAAATCTGTCTCTCATAGCAAGTGGAAATTGTTGTGTATGACTTCGGACACAATAGTAAGGAGAGATGAGCTACATAGTAGTGCAGCAACTGTCGTTGTACGAAATGTGGACAGGAGTAGAAATGATTAGCGAAGAAGTTAGTGCAATAAACCGAAGATTTACTTAACCTTTGTTTTTCCAGCTCTATAAAGACTCATTACAAATAAGGCAGCACGACCAGCGTTTTGCGCATGTGTTGGAGGCGTTGGATATTATCAGGTTGTCTCCAGATTCAGTGCCTATGATTATCAGAATACAGACACATCAGAGTTGAATCCATAAACAACACCTAGCAGCCATCCTGAAACGTCCATTCTGCTTGATTCCTTGCCCCTCTGTAACAGAGTCTATGGTGTTGTGGTATATGACGTGGTGTTCGCCATGATCGTCGGGAATGGAAATTCACACCATGCAGTCGTCACTGACAGTCTGATCCGATACATGACGTCCTGTAGCCTCTTCGAACGCCAAATTCACTTCAGCAGCTCTCAGCCCACGGTTCCTTTGACTCAAGAGTCGTATAGATCGATTTTCGTGTACACCTGTCGAACGTGGACGGGCTGCATTGTGTTAGTCCTCAACGATACCTGTCAATAGGAACTGATTCCATGTCGGCGCCACATTCTTTGACTGTAGTGCACACGTCGAGCAACTTTGTTGGACAAGTCGTCTGCGCATAACGTGATGACGCGCACCCAATTGATGGTCGCGATTGACCTTCGTGACATAACGGATGTTCATTCTAATGTTCCACAGACGTCTCGAATGCGTCTCTGCTTGTGCTTTACTGCCAACTGAAATGCTGCAATCCATTTTGGTCTGGCGTTCTATCCACACGTAGCGCTCATGGTAACTGGGCGTACGTTTACGAACGGTACAGGAACAGTCACAGTAGCAACACACCTGTACGACATATCATGGTGATGCAGCACTTCTGTTGACGTGTATAGATAGGAACTATACAAGTTAAAGTGAATCAGTCTCATATTATTTGGGAGTCCCAGAGAAAGGTAGGTAATTGATTTTTTTTTTTTCAAATTTTCTTTTTGTAGTTCCTTCCACTGTGTAAAGTTGTGTCCTCATGATAAGAGGTTGAGAGGCTTAATTCTGAATGCAATGTCTTCTCATATTTACCTAAATACCTTTTCTCCACCGATAAATGATACTAAGCATGACCGACTTTAAATAGAAATGTAGGAGGTACAGTGTTGATTATTTGGAGTTTGGCTTCATTCGATAATTGTCGGACAAACGACTACCTGTGTGCCATTTTATGCAACACAGTCTTAAGCAATGACGCTATGAAACCATCCAAGCCGGAGGATCATCTTCGAAGGTATTATCCTGACAAAACAGGTACAGATTTGAAATACTTTCGAACAACACTTCAAGAAAACTTCTAGATATTCCCACGGTTGACAGTATGTTCACTTCTACGTCACAAAGAGATGATGATAGTTTCTGATCTTGTTGCAATATTTCTTTACCTATAGCAAAAACTGGAAAACTGCATACCACCGGGCAGCAGTAAATTTTGCCAGCCACTGAAGGGGTTCTAGAAATAGTTCTCCATAAACCTGCTTATGATATATTCAAAAGAATTACTTTGAGCAATAACGCAGTTAAAGACATGTTGCTAAAATGAGTAATGATACTGAAAGCATGTTGTGTAATTATCTGCAAACGACCAATTTCTCCATACAACTGGATGAGTCTACTTTACCTGGCAGTAAAGCTTTATTATTTCCATATGTTCGTTTTAGTACTGGCCAAGCAGTCCATGGAGGACCACTCTTTGCGAGAAGCGTAACAGACACTAACACGAATCAAACATTATTTCGTGGAAAAACGATCCCTCTATCAAATACAATATCAGTGACTATCGTGGATTTATAAGTAATTTAAAAGAAAATTCCTCCCAGGGGGAGGGGGGGGGTTGTGAAGGGACGGGGTGAGGGGATTTACAATACACTGCGTCACCCATCGACAACATGTACTTGCCAAAAACCTGAGCAAAGCATTGAATTTTAGGTTATCTGCGGAGTTATGTAGAAAAAATCACGTGAACTATGATCGATTTCGTGATTTTTCCACATAACTGCGCAAATAACGTAGAGAACTATGATCGATTATCTCTCCCCCCCCCACCTCCCCCTTATGAACCATGGACCTTGCCCTTGGTGGGGAGGCTTGCGTGCCTCAGTGACACAGATAGCCGTACCGTAGGTGCAACCACAACGGAGGGGTATCTGTTGAGAGGCCAGACAAACGTGTCGTTCCGGAAGAGGGGCAGGAGCCTTTTCAGTAGTTGCAGGGGCAACAGTCTGGATGATTGACTGATCTGGCCTTGTAACATTAACCAAAACTGCCTTGCTGTGCTGTTACTGCGAACGGCTGAAAGCAAGGGGAAATTACAGCCGTAATTTTTCCCGAGGGCATGCAGCTTTGGTGTATGGTTAAATGATGATGGCGTCCCCTTGTGTAAAATATTCGGCAGGTAAAATAGTCACCCATTCGGATATCCGGGCGCGTCTATTCAGGAGGACGTCGTTATCAGGAGAAACAAAACTGGCGTTCTACGGATCGGAGCGTGGAATGTCAGATCCCTTAATCGGGCAAGTAGGTTAGAAAATTTAAAAAGAGAAATGGATAGGTTAAATTTAGATATAGTGAGAATTAGTGAAGTTCGGTGGCAGGAGGAACAAGACTTCTGGTCAGGTGAATACAGGGCTATAAATACAAAATCAAATAGGGATACTTCAGGAGTAGATTTAAAATGAATAAAAACAAATAAGAGCACGGGCAAGCTACTAAAAACAGCATAGTTAACGCAGTATTGTAGCCAAGATAGACACGAAGCCCACGCGTACCACAGTGGTACAAGTTTATATGCCAACTAGCTCCGCAGATGACGAAGGGACTGAAGAAATGTATGATGAGGTAAAAGAAATCATGCAGATAGTGAGGGGAGACGAAAATTTAATAGTCACAGGGGACTGGAATTCGGAATATAGAATGGGGGTAAGGAATGAAAGAGGAAGCCGACTGGTAAAATTTTGCACTGAGTGTAACTTAATCATAGCTAACACTTGGTTTAAGAATCATGAAAGAAGGTTGTATACGTGGAAGGGGCCTGGAGACACTGGACGGTTTCAGGTAGCTTATATAATGGGAAGACAGATTTAGGAACCAGGTTTTAAATTGTAAGACATTTCTAGGGGCAGATGTGGAGTCTGAGAGCAATTTATTGTTTATGAACTGTAGATTAAAACTGAAGGAACTGCAAAAAGGCAGGAATTTAACGAGATGGAACCTGGATAAACTGAAAGAACCAAAGGTTGTAGAGAGTTTCAGAGAGTTCATTGGCGAACGATTGACAAGAACGGAGGAAAGAAATACAGTAGAAGAAGACTGGGAAGCTTTGAGAGATGAAATAGTGGAGGCAGCCGAGGATGAAGTTGGTAGGAAGACGAGGGCTAGTAGAAATCCTTGGCTAACAGAAGAGATACTGAATTTAATTAATGAAAGAAGAAAATACAAAAATGCAGTAAGTGAAGCAGGTAAAAAGGAATACAAACGTCTCAAACATGAGATCGACAGGAAGTGCAAAATGGCTAAACAGGGATGGCTAGAGGACAAATGTAAGGATGTAGAGGCTTATCTCACGAGGGGTAAGATAGATACTGTCTACAGGAAAATTAAAGAGACCTTTGGAGAAAAGAGAACCACTTGCATGAATATCAAACGCTCAGGTGGAAAACTAGTTCTAAGCAAAGAAGGCAAAGCAGAAAGGTGGAAGGAGTACGTAGAGAGTCTATACAAGGGTGATGTACTAGAGGATAATATTATGGAAATGGAAGGGGATATAGATGAATATGAAATGGGAGATATCAAACTGCGTGAAGAGTTTGACAGAGCACTGAAAGACCTGAGTCGAAACAAGGCCCCGGGAGTAGACAACATTCCACTAGAACTGCTGATAGCCTTGGGGGAACCAGCCCTGAAAAAACTCTACCATCTGGTGAGCAAGATGTATGAGACAGGCGAAATACCCTCAGACTTCAAGAAGAATATAATAATTCCAATCGCAAAGAAAGCATGTGTTGACAGGTGTGAAAGTTACCGAACTATCAGTTTAATAAGTCACGGCTGCAAAATACTGACATGAATTCTTAAAGACGAATGGAAAAACTGGTAGAAGCCAACCTTGGGGAAGATCAGTTTGGATTCCGTACAGAAGGTGGGACACGTGAGGCAATACTGACCCTACGACATGTCTTAAAAGATAGATTAAGGAAAGGCAAACCCCCGTTTTTAGCATTTGTAGACTTCGAGAAAGCTTTTGAATATGTTGACTGGAATATTCTCTCTCAAATTCTGAAGGTGGTTGGGGTCTAATACAGGGAACGAGAGGGTATTTACAGCTTGTACAGAAACCAGATCGCAGTTATGAGTCGATGGGCATGAAAGGGAAGCAGTGGTTGAGAAGCGAATGAGGCATGGTTGTAGCCTATCCCCGATGTTATTCAATCTTTATATTGAGCAAGCAGTAAAGGAAACAAAAGAGAAATTTGGAGTAGGAATTAAAATCCATGGAGAAGAAATAAAAACTTTGAGGTTTGCCGATGACATTGTAATTCTGTTAGAGACAGCAAAGGACCTGGAAGAGCAGTTGAACGGAATGGACAATGTCTTGAAAGGAGAATATAAGATGAACATAAAAAAAACCAAACGAGGATAATGGAATATAGTCGGATTAAATCAAGTGATGCCGAGGGAATTAGATTAGGAAATGAGACGCTTAAAGTAGTAGATGACTTTTGCTATTTGGGAAGCAAAATAACTGATGATGGTCGAAGTAGAGAGGCTATAACATATCGACTGGCAATGGCAAGGAAAGTGTTCCTGAAGATGAGAAATTTGTTAACATCGAGTATAGATTTATGTGTCAGGGAGTCTTTTCTGAAAGTGATACATGGACGATAAATAATTTAGAAAAGGAGAGAATAGAGGCTTTCGAAATGTAGTGCTACAGAAGAGTGCTGAAGATTAAATGGATAGATCACTTAACTAATGAGGAGGTACTGAATAGGACTGGGGAGAAGAGGAATTTGTGGCACAACGTGACTAGAAGAAGAGATCGGTTTGTAGGACATGTTCTGAGGCATCAAGGGATCACCAGCTTAGTATTGGAGGGCAGCGTGGAGGGTAAAAATCGTAGAGGGAGACCAAGAAATAAATACACTAAGCCACTAAGCAGATTCAGAAGGATGTAGGTTGCAGTAGGTACTGCATCAAACCAGTCTCTGGACTGAATACCGCAACAGCAATGCATGATCGATTTCTTCTTCACACTGAAGTACGCCGGTTGTCAAAATTCTCCTGTCTGAAAAGACGTTTTTCGCTTTTTAAGAATGGTTTGGAGTTTTTGGATTCTAAATATTCAGTTTCAAAAGAAAATTTAATCAAGAGAAAACCAGATGTTGCTGATTTAACAGATTTGTATATTAGATTTAATTAGATTAGTTTTCAGTTACAAGGTAACAGTCTAAATTTGATAAAAACAAACACCATTGCTTCAGCTTTTCTTGCCAGAATTAAACCAGTGAGGCAAAACACTGGATGGTGTGAATTTTCCCAGTTTCTCCATTTGTCACAGACAAACTGCCAGGATCATTACGTTTCGACCTACGTCCAACATCTAAATGTCTGTCACACAGACTTTGAAACTAGGTTTGGGGATGTTTTGACTATGGAAATATCACAGTGATTTATCATCCAGGCCGGCCGGGGTGGCCGAGCGGTTCTAGGCGCTTCAGTCGCAGGTTCGAATTCCTGCCTCGGGCATGGATGTGTGTGATGTCCTTAGGTGAGTTAGGTTTAAGTAGTTCTAAGTTCTAGGGGACTGATGACCTTAGAAGTTAAGTCTCATAGTACTCAGAGCCAATTGAACCATTTTTTTTATCATCCAGTATGGCGATATTATTACAAGAAAAACTGCTCGGAATAAACAGTAACGAAGATCTTCAGAGAGACAGACCTGTTAATTGTTTTGTATTATGGACTATCGTGAGAGAGTTTTTGAAATCTTTTCCACCTCTATTCTTCGTCCAACGCCGTTGCCGGTCTTCTTAAAAAAACTGAATCCAACTATTTAAAAACTGCTAATAAAGCTTCTGCTTCATCTCTCCCATTGTGTATTAGTTTTAATAGATTTGCATTTTGTGTAGTTGATAATAATAAATGTAGAAAACTTAAAATGATTTTTTTTCTAAATTTTTCACTCTGCGCTTAAAGTTAAAAGTATCAATGTGTGTGGCAGCGTATCAGTTATCAAAAATACATTTGGAGTTCATGAATTTGTATAATATCGATATATGAAAGGAAAATGACCCGTCCAAAACTGAAGAAAGTGGCACCTGGTGTACGAGAAAAAGAAGTTTGGAAGCCTTTGGTGTTGAGGCATTATAGTAGGTATTTATAGTATCTACGCATTTACAATAACATGTGTATCACTCAAAAAACTCCAATATTTTCGTGTCAAAAGGCGTCCCATTCCTTTTGGATCCAAATGATTTTCGTTTTTTTATGATGTTTCTGACTCTTTAGACCGTTTCTCGCAACCTAGTATCCAAGATTCTCGATCCTTCTACAAAAAGTCTTTCAAATTTCTTCGTGGCATATTCTCGTCCACTCGATTTTTCCATTCTAGACAGAGTCACCCTCTTTTTCCTCTTGTATTGAGGTGGGCAACATTGTATTTTTCTCAGCCATCGTTCATCCCCTAACCTCATCACATGCCCATTCAATTTGAAACGCCGTTTTCTCATCTCTTCGGTTATATACATGGGATTTTTGATTCGCTTCCTGATTTTTTTTATGTAGTATGTTCTCTCACCTTGTAACTCTACGGCTTTTTATCAGAAAATCCATTACCAAAGACTCAAATCTTCTTCCATTTTAGTTTTTCATTTCCCACGATTCCGCTCTACATAAACAAATTCTTTGTTTTATTGATTTGTATAGCCTTTTTTGTATTTTTAATAATTTTATATGCCCATAGCAAGGAATTCAGATTATCGATTGCTCGTTTCGTTCATGTTGCGTTATTTCTCCTTTACTGGAACCCTGATCTGAGATTATAACTCCCAGATACGTATACTTTTGACATGTCTCGATGGTTTCTCCTGCCACGATAATGTCACGTTTGCTTGCTATAGAGATATTTGTTTCAGAAAAATTTATTCCTACCTCGGCCTTATTTTGTGTGTCTACAATTTTCTTCATCACGTGCTATATATCATAGTTATCTACATGTAATATTATTTGATCATCGGTGAATAGTAAACCAGACAGATAATTCCCTCACGTTTTAACCATTCTTTAAGAACTTCGTTCAGATAATATTTAAACATAGTAGGTGCTATACACCATCGGTATTTAATGCCTTTGATTGTTCATCTTACTCGGGAGATTTCTTTTATTACTTTGATTTTCATGTCTACTCCCTCGTAACTTTTTTTTTACTTCCAGTAACATATATCTGATTTATTGTGATATTGATGTGCACTTGTGTGCAGAACGTAAGGACGAAAGTAAATTTCACATGATGCGTCACAGCCAAGTAACGCAGCTCAATGACACTTGGACCATACACAGAAAGAACTGCTACAATATAGTACACAAACCAGCTGAAAGAAATACGCAGTGAGACGAACAGAAATGACACTTTTATTCTAATACAGGAATCACACTGAAGTCACAACGGTCCCCTGGACATTACAAAAAGTAGGACGTGCTCCCATGCTGGTCCATTCCTCCAACAGCGCAGTTGATAACAGCTGGATGGTCGTTAGTGCATGTGGACACCGTCTCCCCAACGCATCCCACACGTGTTCCATTGAATTTAAGTCGAGGGAACGAGTAAGTCAGTCCATTCGCCGAATAGCCTCTACTGTGAAATGTGGTCGCACTCTGTTGGCGATAAAAGTGCAAAAAGTTTTTGACACTGCTGAGCCCCAGTCACGCAGTATTTTTTAAAGAATAAACCACCATTGGATTGTGTATTACTATATTTATCTTCTGTACTATCTAGATTTCCGCTGTTATACCGTTATCGAGTGCAGTGCGAAAAGTAAGTGAGTGAATATCTCGCAATTTTATATCAGTGAGCACCCAATACTGTTTTAAAATCTACTGTTTTCTTTTTCCTACGTGCCTTACTATTTGTACGTTCCAGCTTTTAGCATTGTCCTCGATAATGGCATAAAAGCCGAAATCTAGATAGTACATAAGGGAAATACAGTAATTCACAGTCAAATGACGGTTTATTCTTTCAAAAAAAAAGATAAAAATGTAATCAGGGCTGAATGCACCCGTGAAAAGACTGACTTGGAGAAGGAGTAGAGTGTTACATTGACATTGACCGGTGAGTGTACCGTGTTGTAAGAAAACAAGGCACCTCTGTGTAGACCTATTGGAATGCAATTTGGTCGGGCGCGGCGATCGAATCACACACTCGCGTGGCATGCGAGGGAAGGGGGCACCTGCGCTGCCTCTGGCCGCTGGCAGAGGGCGTTTTCTGCTCTGCCGGAAGCCACTATGAATGCGAGGCCGCATTGAAGCCACGGTTACGTAGTATAAACATATTGTTCGCATTTGCAAACCGTTTTATGTACAGAGACTCAAGAGGTGTCACGTGATAGAGGGTTTAAATACACCTCTAATGTTATAAAGACATCATACTTTATATAAAAGAGGTTAAGGAGGCAAATAGATTTACTTATAACGTATGCACTTGATAACTTACAACTTTTAATGTAATCAAGCCACTAAAGAGGTTGGGCAATCAAAGTACTGCTTTTGATGAGCTGCATTGAGTGTGATATTGATATGATCCGTAACTCTAATAACATTAGAGAATCAATTTAATTGGATGTCAATTAAATTCAACATAACTTATATGCGAAGGCAGATACGTTGATAGCGTGGCAGTATGTTCAAAAATGGTTCAAATGACTCTGAGCACTATGGGACTTAACAGCTGTGGTCATCAGTCCCCTAGAACTTAGAACTACTTAAACCTAACTAACCTAAGGACATCACACACATCCATGCCCGGGGAAGGATTCAAACCTGCGACCGTAGCAGTCGCACGGTTCCGGACTGCGCTCCTAGAACCGCGAGACCACCGCGGCCGGCGTGGCAGTATGTGTCGGCAGCGAATACTATTAACTACATACACCATTTAGATTAAAAGATTATTAATTTATTAACCATTTTGACTGTTTAATGTTAAATTTACCTAGTTTTGCCAATAGTTTGAATTTCATCAAAGATATATAAATTCTGAGTACAGAAATGAAAAGGGGAGACAAAATCTGATGCAAATGATATGCCATTCGTAATTTTAAACGGAATAACAAAGACACCACAGGCATGGAAGCTCAAATTGTGAATAATTAAACTCTAATTTCTAGGCAAAGTATCGTACTTATAAATTATTATGATATATTTTCTGAAGCAGAATTTTAGAGCTCATCTAATGGCGCAATATGAAATTTAGTTAAACGTATGTATAAGACTGTAAATTTATACTGGTGATCACATGAGGAACTTTTTTGACATCACTGGGTGCATTTTTGGCGGATGGGAGACGCCGAGAGTTAGAAAAGCAGTTCGTTTTTAGGGGGGCTGATACGTGTTTGAAAATATTTCGATTTCCGTGTGGACTCCGACAAATTTTGTGCAATATCTCGACTTAATTTCTGGCACAATCCCAGTACATAGAATTATTTGGGCTCAGTTTGGACTCTGATAATTTTGCTGAGGGCCACAGCAGCTTCTAGAAAACGTCTTTTGAATTCCATATCTAATAGACCTATAGAACAATAGGTTGTTGTGTCTCTTAGATAGCTTTGAGTCAGGACATTTCTTTGTAATTTGTAGATGTGAACACAGTCTGGTGTTTTCCAGCTAGTTTATTAATTTATTAAAATTATGTTGCGTTGTTATCCACCACTGAGCGCTCGAGTCATATCACTTACCGCTACACAGTACTTTCTGTTGATCATCAAAAAACTATAACGTGTGTTGAGTGGACAATAAATTTGATCTGTGAAAACTTAAATCACTTGTAGTTGCGTTAGTAGCTTAAAACCCGTGTCTATGTTTCGGTCTAGCAGTTACTGGAATTCTGACCACTTGTCAGTATCCATTCGACAGTTTTATTTTAAACTGAAGTTACGCAATTTAGGTAATAAATCCTGCCCATAGACGAAAAGAAAAAGAGCCGAGGTTTAAATTAAATTAGCGTAATTAATTTTTACCACGATAGCGTCGCAGTATTCAAAGATTTGTTGGTAAGTACGCCCATGCAACATTATGGGTCTTCACACCATAGAACCTGGACCACCGAAACGATTCATATTCGGCAACTTTCCTGGTGCATTAAGTGTTCCCACCCCTCTATTCAGACCGAATCTGCTCTCATCCGAGAAGAGCTCCTCGCTGGTCCAAATCCTATCCTCCTGGCACCATCAGAAATGGTGCCGCCGCTGTGCAGGTATCAACGGAACACAACACAGCATTAGTCGTCGGTCAAAGAGACAACCCCATGCAGACGCCGTGTCATTGTGGATCGTGAGAATTGCGTGTGTTGCAGTTCTGTTAAATGTGGTTGCAACTGCACCTGTCGTTTGACATGGGTCCCTTCTTGCCTGTTGCATACTGTAGCGGTCATCTGTTTTTGCAGAGGTGGGACAGTGGTTAGCACATTGGACTCGCATTCGGGAGGACGATGGTTCAAACCCACGTCCGGCCATCCTGATTTAGGTTTTCCGTGATTTCCCTAAATCGCTTCAGGCAAATGCCGGGATGGTTTCTTTGAAAGGGTACGGCCGACTTCCTTCCCGAATGCATTGTGACTGACTACCTCGCTGTTTAGTCCCCTGCCCCGAAGCAACCAATCTGCATTCGTAGCTGGCTGTGGTCGACCACCTCCTGTCCTCCGGGCAGCAGTGCCTGCGATTCGGAACGCTTCCCTCCACGTAAGATAATGCTGTGAGCAATTCTAAACGCCTGATCTACTCTCGTCACACTTCGTCCTTCTTCCACTTTTCCCACGGTCCTTCCCCGTTTGAAGTCATCCAAATGTTGTCTCCGCGTCATATTGTAATGCAGATCACCGCCACCGTGCATCGTATCTGCTCGCTGATTGACATAAACTGTTTTTTCCCGTACCTTCGGCTGGCCGCTGCGGTTCTAGGCGCTTTAGTCTGGAACCGCGCGACCGCTACGGTCGCAGGTTCGAATCCTGCCTCGAGCATGGATGTGTGTAATGTCCTTAGGTTAGTTAGGTTTAAGTAGTTCTAAGTTCTAGGGGACTGATGATCTCAGATGTTAAGTCCCATAGTGCTCAGAGCCATTTTTGAATCCGTTCCTTCAGCTGCCTCGTATAAGCCACAACTGGCGCTTCGGTCATGCTGTCCATCTACATCTACATCTACATCTACATCTACATCATACTCCGCAAGCCACCTAATGGTGTTTGGCGAAGGGTTCTTTCGGTACCACTACCTGGTCCCTCCAACCCTGTTCCACTCGCGAATAGTGCGTGGGAAGAATGATTGTCGGTAAGCCTCTGTATTGGCTCTAATTTCTCGAATTTTCTCCTTGTGGTCAATACACGAGATGTATGTGAGAGAAGTAATATGTTGTCCAACTCCTCCTGAAAAGTGCTGTCCCGAAATGTCAGTAGTAAATCTCTCCGTGATGCACAACGCCTCCCTTGTAAAGTCTGCCAGTGGAGTTTGTTTAACATCTCTGTGACGCTCTCTCGCCAGCTAAACGAAAGCGTGACGAAACGAGCCCCTCTTCGTTGGATCTTCTCTATCTCCTCTATCGGTCCTACCTGGTAGGGATCCAAGATAGATGAACAATACTCAAGAATCGGGCAAACAAGCGCCTTATAAGCCACTTCTTTCGTTGATGTGTTACATTTCCTTAAGATTCTTTCGATGAATCTGAGTCTGGTATCTGCTTATCCCACTATCTGATTTATGTAGACATTTACAGAAGTGGATTTCTTTTCCTATGTATGCGCAGTATGCTACATTTATTTACGTTCGAGGTCAACTGCCAGAGCCTGCACCATTCATCAATTCTGTGCACGTCGTTCTGAAAATTCTTACTATCCTCTGGCGTTGCTACATTGGTATAGACAACTGCATCATCTGCGAATAGTTTTACAGAGCATCCGACGATTTCTACCAGATCATTTATATACGAGTGTTAGAACTTAAATAGTGGCAACTATTTATTCACAACCGATACAAAAGACTTGTAAATAATAGATTTCAGCTATCAGTCATCATTTTGAAATTTCATAGGCAGATCTAGATTTCAGCTAAAATCTAGCCATTCTCAATGGACTATCATTTTTGATCAATGCATGTAATGGCTGTTTGTCGGGCTTCATTTACAGTTCATTGAATACTGAATTGAATTGAATACTGAATTGAATTGAGTACTCAATGAACTGTGAATGAAGGCCGACCAACAGCCATTAGATGCATTGATAAAAAATTATAGCGCATTGAGAATGGCTAGTTTCTGGCTGAAACCTAGATCTGCCAATAAAATTTCAAAAGGATGACTGATAGCTGAAATCTATTATTTACAAGTCAATAACAGTCGCTGCGTGCAACAGCCTCTGAATGGAGGGCAGCCTGACGATACAAAAGAGTTACATGTTTCCACCTATTACTCTCCTTCAAAGTAGTCACCAGCGCTGTGTAGGACCCGTTGCCAGCGATGTAGAAGGCGTAGTATACCGTTAGCAGAGCCTGTTCTCTTGATGGTGCGAATGGAGTGGCCTAAAGCTATGGCGATTCTCGTGTACGACTGTGATGGTGTTATCCTAACACATTACGTTCCTCCACGGCAAATCGTCAATGCACAGTATTACTGTTCGTTTTTGGAGCATCACCTGCGACCAGCTTTGCGAAAGAAGCCGCGACATTTTCTGCGCAACCCACCCATCATTTTGCACGACAACGCGCGGGCGCTTACAGCGCAGGCTGTGGCTGCTCTGTCCGGTCGATGGGACTGGGAAGTATTGTACCGTCCACGATACTCTCCGGACTTAAGTCCTTGTGACTTTAATTTGATTCCGAAGATGAAGGAATCACTTCGTGGCATTCGCTTCTGAACTGTTCCAGAGATTCGACAGGCAGTAGACCGCTCCATTCGCACCATCAACAGAATAAGCTCTGCTAACGGCATATTACGCCTTCCACATCGCTGGCAACGGGGTCTACGGAACGCTGGCGACTACTTTGAAGTACAGTAACAGGTGAAAACATGTAACTCTTTTGTGTTGGTTGTGAATAAATAGTTGCCACTGTTTAAGTTCTAACCCTCGTATATTATAAACAGGAACAGTCCTATCATACTTCCCTGTGGTGCTCCGGATATTACCTTTGCATCTGTCGATTTTGTTCCGTTAAGAGCGACGTGTTGAGTTCTATCTGCAAGAAAGTCTTGAATCCAATAGCAAGTCTGCTCCGATACTCCGTAAGCTCGTATTTTTTTCATTAAACGGCAATGCGGAACGGTAGCAAATGCCTTTCTGAAATCAGGGAACACGGCATCAACCTGAGCGCCGTTGTCCACTGCGCTGTGGATCTCGTGGAGGAACAGAGCGAGCTGAGTTTCGCAGGATCTCTGTTTGCGAAATCCATGTCGATTTTTGTAGAGGAGATGTTCATTTTCCAAAATCGTCATAATTCTTGAGCATGAAACATGTTCCATAATTCTACAACAGATTGACGTCAATGATATAGGTCTATAACTGTGTGAATCTGTCTTTCTTATACCGAGCGAGGTGGCGCAGTGGCTAGCACACTGGACTCGCATTCGGGAGGACGACGGTTCAATCGCGCGTCCGCCCATCCTGATTTAGGTTTACCGTGATTTCCCTAAATCGCTCCAGGCAAATGCCGCGATGGTTCCTTTGAAAGAGCACGGCTGACTTCCTTCCCCGTCCTTCCCTAATCCGATGAGACCGATGACCACGCTGTCTGGTCTTCCGCAAACAACCCAACCCCCCCTGTCTTTCTTATAAACGGGAATGACCTGCTCTTTTTTCCAGTCGTTAGGTACCTTTCGTTGCTCAAACGGTCTACGATAGATTACTGCTGGAAGAAGAGCAAGTTCTTTCACATAATCTTTATAGAATCTTATATGTATCTCATCTGGTCCTGACGCCTTTTCACTACTAAGCGATTGTAGGTGCTTTTCAGTTCCGCAATCGGTGATCTCAATATCTGCCATTTCGACGTTCGTATTATGTTGATTGAAAGGAGATACAGTGTTACGATCTTCCGCGGTGATGCAACTGCGTAAGACCTAATTCAGAATTTCGGCCTTCCCTCTGTTATCTTCCGTTTCGGTGCCGTTGTGGCCGCTGAGAGAATGAATATATGATTTTGAACCACTTACTGATTTTACATACGACCAAACTCTCTTAGGGGTTTTATTCAGGTCGGTTGACAGCGTCTTACTTTCAAAATCATTGAACGCTTCTCTCATTGCTCTTCCTACGCCAGTTCAGCTTTTGTTGGTCAGCTAGGGTTTTACTAGTCTTGAATCTGGGATGACGTGCTCTGTGTTTACGTAGCGCTTTTCTAGTACGGTGGATCTTTCCCATCGCTTAAAACCTTACTCGAAACATACTTGTCTAGGGCATATTGAACGATGCCTTTGAATTTTTCCGTTTGTTCTCCATATCTTCGTCTTCATTATCGAATATTTGATGCTGACTGCTGAGATACTGTGAAATTTGTATCCTGTCACCCTTGCTGAGCAAATATATCTTCCTGCCTTTCTTAACATTCCTTGTAGGACTCGTCGTCATAGATGCTGTCACAGCCTTATAATCACTGTTACCTTCCTCTATGTTAACTGATTCGACAAGTTCAGGTCTGTTTGTTGCCAGGAGGTCTAAGACGTTACCCTCACGAATTTGTTCTCTAACTATCTGCTCAATGTAATTTTCGGACAAGACATCCAGAACAATGTTACACGAATCCCTGTTGCTAGCACCAATTTTGATGGCATAACACTCACAATCTAAGTTGAAGTCCCCCCCCTATTACTCCAGCATGATAAGGAAAATTACTAATGATATTCTGCAAGTTCTGTCTGAAGCGCTCTACAACTACAGATCCTGACTCCGGTGGCCTATAAAAGCATCCGATCATCATTTTTGACCGTTCCTTGATACTCAGTTTCACCCTGATTAATTCACATTCGGAATCCGTTACAACCTCGTTAGATTTTATCGAATTTTTACTGCAGTAAACACGCCACCACCATTGGTGGCTAACCTGTCCTCACGATAAACATCCCAATTTGAACTTAGGATTTCGATTTCAATGACGTCTGATTTCAACCAGCTTTCTGTTCCCAATACTATCTGTGCATTATAACCTTCAGTAAGCGATACTAATTCTGGGACTTTTCCTTGGATGCTCCTCCAGTTTACTAAAATCATATTAATCTTTTCTATCTCTGATCTAAGAGCACCAAGATTCTCTGAGGTCACTGTGGCTGATTTAATAGGCAAATCGTTTTTTATCCAAAGGGAGGGGTTCTCTAACCTAAAAAAGCCCCATGTGCACGCCACACGTACTCCGCTACCCTAGTAGCCGCATCCTGCGGGTAGTGCACGCCTGACCTATTAAGGGGAACCCTATAATTTTGCACCCGATAGCGGAGGACGAGAAGTTCGCATCCAGTACCGTCGCACAGTCGTCTGAGCCTCTGGTTTACACATTCCACTGTGCTCCAAACCGGAGAACCGCGATCAACTCTGCATATGATGCTACAAATAGACGGGTTAGCCTGCGCCCCGAGTGCAGTGCTAGTTGCCTTCACCAGATCAGTCATCCGCCGAAACGAGCAGAGGATTCACTCTGGATTCAAGCGGCGGGCGTCATTCTTGGCGACATGTGCCACTATATGCTGTCAGTTGCACACAGTACCCTCGATAGCAGCCGGCAGGGCCTCCTCCACATCACGGATGAGAACTCCCTGCAAACATACCGAATGCACACTGGAATTCTTTCCCGCCTTGCCTGCTATCTCCGTGAGGGGCTCCATCACCCGCCTAACATTGGACCTCCAAGCATACTCACCCTCTGTACTTGTCCGGACTGGGCAGGAAAATCGACCGCTGGCCTAACAGGAGAGACATCCCGTGCTGCCTCAGAGTTACCATCAACACTGGGTAACCCCTTGCACTTGCTAAGACGTAGGGAGGCAGCCGCACGGCCTGCTCCCTCTTTCGCCTTCCGCCGAGTGACACGCGAACCCACCATTGTCTGCCAACCACTCTGGAGTGAGGATGGACCGGTCAGTTATTGCATATCAGAAGTCGCAGCGATGTCCGGGTCACCAGGGGATTCTAGTGGCACCAAACGTGTCGCAGGTCTCGTCGCTAGCGCCCCGACGTCACCGAAACTTTGAGCATTAGCTAGAAGCTTGTCGACGGTAGCCAACGCAGCTTCCAGCTGTTTACGGAAAGCAGCCAACTCTCCTTGTCCACATGCCATGTGACGTCTAACTTGCCGTGCAAGACTGGTAGATTTTCGACAACACGCTTCCGCACTATCATTCATCTGCAGCTAGCAATTAACATGTTACGTAACTTTATCTATCTCGTACTACGTTTTGCACAGCAGTGTAGATCATTTATCGATACGGTGTCATATGCTTTTTGTAAGTCTATAGTAATCATTGTCTCCTCCCTGGTTCTTCTTTTCTCAATCGCCTTTTTTATAGTAAATTTATCTACATAGGAAGGGCCTGCGGTGTAGCCACTCTCGTCTTCGCCTGTCATAGTTTCATTCCCCAGACATTCGACCGTACAGCCTTCCCGCTGATGCAGTAATGCTAACGGCCTTATACTTGTTGCAATTGCTTTTAGCCTTTCTTATGAAATGGGATGAAGTATACTTTTTCTTATTGCAGAGATCAGTTTCACGTCGTAGTTAGTAAAATTCTTTTCAGGGCTAATTGTCTAGTTCCACTAGGTTCAGACAGGGCGGCTACGGGTATTGTACGACGACGGCGCCTGCTGCTGAGTAACTGGCCGCGGCCACGCTGCTCTTGGCATCCGCCGCGGGCTGTAGGCGTGATCCCACAATAGCGAGGCTACACGTGCATCGCTGCTCCGCCGCGGTCTCGCAATGGACGCGTAACTCAAACGCCGAGCAATAATCCAGCGTAGCAGGCAATTACGGATCGTTAAATACATTACCCATATCACATGGGTCTCCAGGAAGTGGAATGTAGTCAAGACGAAAATTTTCATTAAGTGGAATACAATGAAATTAAACATATTACTCTAAATTATTGCATTACAAAAAAATGGTTCAAATGGATCTGAGCACCATGCGACTTAACTTCTGAGGTTATCAGTCGCCTAGAACTTAAAACTAATTAAACCTAACTAACCTAAGGACGTCACACACATCCATCCCCGAGGCAGGATTCGAACCTGCGACCGTAGCGGTCCCTCGGCTCCAGACTGTAGCGCCGAGAACTGCACGGCCACTTCGGCCGGCCATTGCATTACAGTGATAGTGTTAAAATTAAAATAACCTAAGACATTAATTTTAAGAATGTCTCTGAATATACTTCCAATGAAGTAGAAAGAGGTGTCCACTGAAGGATCAGAAAGTTCACAAAGCTCTCAGAAGCATCCTCACAAATGAACTCCCTAATTCGAGCCGTGCTTTTAACAAATACTATTCGTATCTCCGAAGAAATTTCGGAATTTATGTGTAGCGCTTACTAATCTGTGGTTGGCAGTTGTTTGGAAACCACAATAATCCGAGACAAATTAATCTTCGAACGAAACTTGCGTTTCAATCTATGGCGGCGAAAATTTTATTTGCCAGAGCATAAATATTGTATCTTTGTGAGTCGAATGTGAAACGTAAATGTATCGTCGGCATCGAAACCTTCAGAGATGAAGTGTTAGATTAACGAAGTAAAATGACGCTACCAAATTACGTACAGATTATAACTACACAAAAGGTAAAAAAAAGCTCTTAATGTGAAAACTGTTTGTCAGTTAATTGAAATGAACACAAGAAAACACTAGCAAAGAGTATGTCACCACTGAAATGCACATTCTTACACTGTCATCGCAGGAGTTGTATCGTCAGTGTATAATAACCGGTGCCTCCCAGCTACATTCTACTCCTACAAACAGGCTGATTCAGCTACACAGTTCACCTCAATTGTTTCCTAGACTGTTTAAGATATCGTAAATCTGTTTCGACTCAAATTAATTGTGAAAAAGTCACCAGTAAATGACGTATAATCTTTTCTCATAACTATAGTAATTACTGAAATATCGGTTTTTTCAAATAGGAGTATAGTAATTTGCACTGTTGCTACCGTGGTTATGATAAATTCGAATACAATACCGTTTCACTCTTCAAGATCTGGCAAGTAATTCAGGAGTAATTACAGTATTTAGAACTTATGATTTATCTGTTCTGAAAATGAAACAGATTGCTGTCTGATGCAGAAGTTTGTGCTGTTACACGAAACTGGGCTGACGGGGCCGATGAGGCGCTCCAGTTTGACACTGCTGGGTCTAGTTTCAAAAAGGGAATACTAAAGAAAACTTTAATTTAAAACTGATTTAATCAAATTTGATTACTCGGATGGACACACCAAATTGTATAATCCAAGAATCCAAGGATAATTCACCAGTTAAGTAGAGTAACAGGTTTGTTCCTGATTCTGCCAGAGCCTTGAAAGAAAGTTTCACGTTAGAACCAATAAGCAATTTTATCGGGGCAATAAGTGTAGCGAATGTAACGACTATCGCTGGCTACAGACAGTTACGTGAATCTGTACGTACCGATGGGAGGGATTATCACACGGGTCCACCAAGTATTTGAGAGAGCCTTGTAGAAGATAGGCATCCCAATGTTCATGCATTTATTATTTCCCTGTACATTATGAGGAATGTATAAGGTGACAATTATTGAACTGTATGAAAAAACGTAAATTAGTTGCAAACAACGGAGTGGACACAGTTTATTCAACATGTAAACGTCACTACAGAAATGCAGATAGTTCAGATTTAGGTTATGACATGTTCGGTGTGCTTGTGGCGCAGGCGAATAGCGAAATTCTTCGAGACCTGCTGAAGCGCCGGAACATCGAAGCTGTCGATGACCTCCTGAAGGACTGTTTTCACCTCAGCAATGGTTTTGCGGTTATTGTTGTACACCTTGTCTTTAATATAGGAGTCACATGTGTTCAGATCTGGAGAATATGGCGGCCAATCGAGGCCTATGCCACTGGCCTTTTGGTGCCCCAGAGCCAGAATGGGGTCCCCAAAGTGCTCCTCCTGAACATCAAACACTCTTCTGCAGGGACTGGGTCGAGCTCCGTCTTGCATGTACCAAATCTTGTCGAAATCAGAGTCAGTTTGGATAATGGCGATGAAATCATCTTCCAAAACCTTCACGTACCATTCAGTAGTCACTGTGCCATAAAGGAATATCGCACCGATTATTCCGTGACTGGACGCTCCAAAGTCACCCGTCGAGGATGAAGATACTTCTCAATCGCGAAACACGGATTCTCAGTCCCCCAAATGCGTCAATTTTGCTTATTGACGAACCCATACGAATGAAAGTGGGCTTCGTCGCTCAAACAATACAATTCCCATTATGCCTCGCGGCCAACCGAGCAGTTTGAAAGTCCTAACGCAAACTGTACAGACGTTACGGCGATTTTATTTCATATAGTTCAGTAACTGTCACCCTGTATACTACCTTTTTACCTACGACTACTGTGATTCCTTCGTACCCATTTCCGCTATTTTATCTAATAAAATTGTAACGGTTGACCCCTTGATGATTATTTTCACTCAGTCAGGTTTCAGATCTCATTGCTCTTCACTGGTGTGCAAAACGTTAGGACGAATGTATATTTTGCATGATATGTCACTGTCAAGTAACATGGCTCTATGAAACTTGGACCATGCGTACAAATGCTGCGGTATGTACAGAAAGTAAAAATGAAGAATTTCTGGAGCTGGCACTTTCCTTTCATTTTTTTAGTGTTTAATTGCACCGTACACCTGCCTGTTCAGGATTTGGTTTGTTTCCGAAAACAACCGTTGGTTGAAAATCACGTGCTTTACTGTAAGAGATATGTCGATGACGCAATAATTTTAATTCATGGAAGTAAGGAAAACATCAAGCAGTTAGCTAAGGAAATGTGTACCATGCATCATAAATTCAATTTACTATAGAAACAGCGAAACATAGTATCCTCTATTCCTTTACTTAACCATTTCAGAAGCTAATGGTAGCAGTCGTGCACTGATACTATTAACCATGCGAAATCATGGCCTCCTAAACGATACAAGAAAGTATGTTTTCACTCACTATCGTGTAGAAGTGACGCGACTGCATTTATTACGAGACGAAATAGATAACGAAATTGAAAGCTTTAAGCAAACTTCAGAAGCAAAATGGCTATCGCAGCTCTACCGTTGCACGTGTACGCATTAAAGCGCAAACAACACGGACCTTAATTAAGAAAGAAATGTGTTTTTCTCAGCATGACGTACCGTGGCGAACCTCTTATAAAACAGGAAATTCCCTGTGTAAACGTAACCTAAAAGTTGCCTTAAGAAACGAAATACGCTGGGACATAAGGGTTCGTCATAACACTGGTGTTTATAATATAACATGTGGTGACTGCCAAAAGGACTATATTGGACGTAAGGGCCGAACATTTGGAATTTGCTTCAATGAACACACGCTTACCCAAAGTAAAACTGCACTATGTGCACATTTAACAACACATAACCATCAAATCTCTAGTGCTGACAATAGCATGGAGACTGCATAAAGCAAACAGCGGTCTGTATCTTGACGTGCTTGAAGAATTTGAAATTTTTACTGCCAAAGGAAGGAACCTGTCGACAATTTTAACGAACAGAATGAATTTTTCTGTAACGCTTACTTTAATGCTTACGATGACGTGTTCCTCTGGAGTACAATGGTTGAAGTCCCTCCTCGTTCCGCGAACATGAATGTGTATATCATGTTCGTTGGCCGTGGTGGAAGCTGGTTGGCTCAGACTGCAGCCTGTGACTTGCCTAAACCCACTAATGCATCCCTCTTCACTCACTCAAGTGGCCACTCTATTTTTCTAACTTTTGTCACCTAACATCGTCGTTAATACGTATTGCTGTTTTTGTAGCTACACTCCTGGAAATTGAAATAAGAACACCGTGAATTCATTGTCCCAGGAAGGGGAAACTTTATTGACACATTCCTGGGGTCAGATACATCACATGATCACACTGACAGAACCACAGGCACATAGACACAGGCAACAGAGCATGCACAATGTCGGCACCAGTACAGTGTATATCCACCTTTCGCAGCAATGCAGGCTGCTATTCTCCCATGGAGACGATCGTAGAGATGCTGCTTGTAGTCCTGTGGAACGGCTTGCCATGCCATTTCCACCTGGCGCCTCAGTTGGACCAGCGTTCGTGCTGGACGTGCAGACCGCGTGAGACGACGCTTCATCCAGTCCCAAACATGCTCAATGGGGGACAGATCCGGAGATCTTGCTGGCCAGGGTAGTTGACTTACACCTTCTAGAGCACGTTGGGTGGCACGGGATACATGCGGACGTGCATTGTCCTGTTGGAACTGCAAGTTCCCTTGCCGGTCTAGGAATGGTAGAACGATGGGTTCGATGACGGTTTGGATGTACCGTGCACTATTCAGTGTCCCCTCGACGATCACCAGTGGTGTACGGCCAGTGTAGGAGATCGCTCCCCACACCATGATGCCGGGTGTTGGCCCTGTGTGCCTCGGTCGTATGCAGTCCTGATTGTGGCGCTCACCTGCACGGCGCCAAACACGCATACGACCATCATTGGCACCAAGGCAGAAGCGACTCTCATCGCTGAAGACGACACGTCTCCATTCGTCCCTCCATTCACGCCTGTCGCGACACCACTGGAGGCGGGCTGCACGATGTTGGGGCGTGAGCGGAAGACGGCCTAACGGTGTGCGGGACCGTAGCCCAGCTTCATGGAGACGGTTGCGAATGGTCCTCGCCGATACCCCAGGAGCAACAGTGTCCCTAATTTGCTGGGAAGTGGCGGTGCGGTCACCTACGGCACTGCGTAGGATCCTACGGTCTTGGCGTGCATCCGTGCGTCGCTGCGGTCCGGTCCCAGGTCGACGGGCTCGTGCACCTTCCGCCGACCACTGTCGACAACATCGATGTACTGTGGAGACCTCACGCCCCACGTGTTGAGCAATTCGGCGGTACGTCCACCCGGCCTCCCGCATGCCCACTATACGCCCTCGCTCAAAGCCCGTCAACTGCACATACGGTTCACGTCCACGATGTCGCGGCATGCTACCAGTGTTAAAGACTGCGATGGAGCTCCGTATGCCACGGCAAACTGGCTGACACTGACGGCGGCGGTGCACAAATGCTGCGCAGCTAGCGCCATTCGACGGCCAACACCGCGGTTCCTGGTGTGTCCGCTGTGCCGTGCGTGTGATCATTGCTTGTACAGCCCCCTCGCAGTGTCCGGAGCAAGTATGGTGGGTCTGACACACCGGTGTCAATGTGTTCTTTTTTCCATTTCCAGGAGTGTATATTCCTTTTTCTTTTCTCCCTTTTTCTCCCATTGTTTACGCGACTGTAAGAATTCTAAGTGTACTTTTATTTTCACTTATTGAAATTCAATCAAATTCTTAAAGTTTTAGTTTAACAGATGGAGGAGCCAAGCTATGCAAATGAGACGTGTCTATTAATTTTTCATTGTCTTCTAAAATACATAATCAAGAACGAAAAACTATGATTCACAATTTACTGTGAGCCTGCTTATAACATTTTTTTTCTTTTTTTTATATTGTTTGACGCATCATACACTCTAAAATGTATTACATTAACGTGTCTTCCAATTTTTAATTTTTATTAATTATTTGATTTTGTTTTATGATGGAAGATTCTCTTTTATGCAGTTTTAATGTACTCATCTGTGACTTATGCACATTTCCAGTGACTATACGAAATCTTTTCCTCGTCACAGTCATGAACTTTACGTTATTTTTACACAACTATGCACGAACTGCACTTTGCGGTGCCAGATATGTGTTGGTCTACAACACTTTTTGTTGATAATTATTACTTTGGGACGTCTAACAAAAGTTGAAGATGACATGTTTTGTTATTTGTACAGCCTTTGAGTGTAGTGTACGTAATGCCACTCTTTTGTAATTTTTTTTAATTTTTGTTGCATTTTTTCTGTTCAAATCTTAATCAGACTGAAACCGGTAGTCGGTAATACCAAGTTGTAATCCAGACGGTGTTCAGTTTTTTATGATATCATATTTGTAGCTCTGTACTGTATGTGTATTTCAGCACGTGTTTTATGAACATTAAACCTAGATTTATGATATTCATAAGATAAATTGGTGTCAGTACAAGTACATAAATGCATCGATAGAAGAACTTTAAATATAGATAATATAGCATATTGACTTTGAAATATTCTACATTTATTTAGTATTTCTACATTAATCATACGTTTATTTATCGATTCTGTACATTTAGAAGTGAGTGTAACATGTCAAAAGTGCCAAGGAAGGCCGGCCGCTGTGGCCGAGCGGTTCTAGGCACTTCAGTCCGGAACCGCGCTGCTGCTGCGGTCGCAGGTTCGAATCCTGCCTCGGGCATGGATGTATGTGATGTCCTTAGGTTAGTTAGGTTTAAGTAGTCCTAGGTTACGGGACTGAGACCTCAGATGTTAAGTCCCATAGTCCTTAGGGCCATTTGAACCATTTTGCCAAGGAAGTTACTGTTGGATACCTTGTAACTGGCTTGTGTAAGTCAGTCTACAGGTCAGAACAGGGCGAGGGTATACTATACCACTTCCAATAGCATTAGAGTTTTAAAGCAATGTGGGCTTTGAACTAATCTCCGAGTTGAGGTCAGTTTTATCTTTCAATGTATTGTGAAAATGTAAAGCATTAAAAAGGAAAGAATTCGAACAGAGTGAATTTCAAATAAAAACCAAATACTACCAGCAACAGAGCTACATATGGCTCTGTGATAAAGCCCAATAGAAGAGTCGGCGCAGTGGCATTTCGAATGAAATAAAGGCATGTAGCAGCGGGACTGGCTGTGTAATTGGCTAGGCACAATATCAGTTCGTATATGTCAGCTGTTCACTTTGAGATCTGTGAAGTTTCAGTAAGACAAAGTATTTAGAAATACGGAAAGGATAACCAGTTTCCAGAAACATGCCGAGGGAAAGAGGATAGACATCATACTGAATAGGAGAAACACCAGAATAAAAGACAACAGGTCGTCATGTGATTTATTGTCACTCAAATCATCGTTTTGGAGGGAGTATAGAACGAACTATTCCATCCAGAAGGAGTGACAGAATTATCATCTTGTGGCAACCTAACTGAAGGATTATCATGCTAAAGGGGCTAAGTAACACACCTTACTTCATAGGTTGTTCAGAGTAAACTTTAATAACAAGAACATAAATATTCACTGACTCCAGATTAACATTTGGTTATTGACTTTAAGAAAACAAGTTATCACTTGGCATGATCCCAAAGGAACAAATAAATACTGAGTTTTCAAAATAAATTTGCACTGAAATGATGAATAGACTAAGTCCACCAATGAAGATTTGTAATATTTCTACATCTAGCAATATTTGTACTGTTCAGTCTTGGCACGCTTCATAGTAAGACTGTTTTTGCAACCCAGGTAGGTAGTCCATCAAACTTTTGAGCTCTCTTTCTGCTATGAACACAATCCTTGTGCTCCAGCGACCTCACCGAATGCTATGTCCGCCCCGATAGCTGAGTGGTTAGCGTGACGGATTGCCATCCTAAGGGCCCGGGTTCGCTTCCCGACTGGGTCGGGGATTTTCTCGGCTCAGGGACTGGGTGTTGTGCTGTCTTGCAACGTACAGTTATCGATATATTGAAAAATATCTACTGGTAGTCTTAGTCGACCTTGAGCTGCTAGCTGACTTAACTTGGCTCTGTTTAAACGCGCGGTTATGCCCCAGTATTGTTTGCATCGAAATTATCATTACACTCTAATTATTAAACAAAACTATGGTGATTGCTAGCTACGAAATCAATAATACGGTGATTAGCATATGATACCAAATTAAGATTTATTCAGAAAGCAGGATGAGCAATATTTCTAGCATAACATGACAATTCAATACCCTCGCTAATCTAACTAGCCTATCATTGGCACAATGTATGCCCTTTCCCTAACTCCTTAAGTCAACACTGAGCCCGCAAGTGACTCTAGTGAAGTTCTGCCTGAACGGACACAGAATCAGAGAGCGCCAGTCAAAGAGCTAGTGGAATACGAACTCATTTAGAATTACAGTGCCCTACTTCGGCTGCTAATATCACTGTAATTCTCCGTGATGATTACGACGGTCGGCCCAGCCAGAATCGTGATGCCGCCTTTCCCGTGAGCGAGCTTGGCTTTAATCTCAAAGGCAGACGTGATTTGCGTCCGTAAACTCCTGTACGTAAGTGTTCAATTGCGGAGTTCGTCACGAGTCAATACTCAAGCTACTTGCACATATGCCAAGAGTAGTTGGTCGACTCAAGTGCGCGGCAGCAAAGGTACACTTCAAATTGCATATGAACACCACAAGTTAGTACAAACCTGTTTCTCTTCTCAGAGGAACAGATAATGCTACGTGTGTGGCGTCATATGCTCTACACTATTCTGACTTGGAGAGTAATCACTGGACTCAGTGCCGGTAATTTCTCCAACCTACTTCTCTCCACGCTCTCCAAGCAGGGCAGGCAGACACCGCGACTGTTCCGGTCCAGTGCTGATCCCAGAGTCCTCATTCAGATTTTTGCAAACCTAGCCGTTCTTCGCCGCATGGATCTGTGCGCGTTGGTAGCCAATCACGACACAGACTTCCATGTATCAGTGCGCGTTTGTACCCAACCACGACACAGAATTCTGCCGCGGTTACTTTTGCCGCCAAACTCTACGCGATCTGCGCCGATCCCGTCACAGTCTTATATTAACCTTAGTCGTGTTAATGATCATATCAGCTGCTTGCTGAAGGTGTATAAAATAACTGTCTCTTATCTGAACAACTTTAAATGGTTGCTTACTGCGAGCTGTTGCTATAGTGTTCATTAAAAGTGTGTGTGAAATCCTATGGGACTTAACTGCTAAGGTCATCAGTCCCTAATCTTACACACTACTTAACCTATATTATCCTTAGAACAAACACACACACACCCATGGTTGAGGGAGGACTCGAACCTCCGCCGGGACCAGCCGAACAGTCCATGATTGCGAGCGCTAATCGCGCGCGGCAAGTGTTCATTACAATGTAACTGTTTTGCTTGTTTTGTTTTGTATACTGTTCTCCCATTCTTTACTTTCGTGTGTGTATGTATTGCACTGACAACGTTCTATTAACTGCAGAATGCAAGTCGTATGCTTACATAAACGCTATCTGATGAAACGAGTCGCCAAATCCAACGATAACTTTGTAGCTGTATCCCAATTATGTCTTACCAAAATTAATTATAAAACTTTAAACTACATACTAAAGGAGATCTCACGTGAAGTTCTGTACTGTGCAGTGCAGTACCAGTGCTACAATGTCTTAACCCACAGTACCTGTCTTGCACTTCCGACTCACGAAAATGCCAGAGTAAAAATCCTCCATAAAATTCAAAACCGAATTTCGAAAGAATAAATTACCAAAATACTTATGTTAAAACGCCATTCAAATTTACACATCCAAACTGACTAGTATCCAAACTGACTAAGTAAAACTCCAAGTTTTGAATGATCCACGCTCCAAATGTAACACTGCACTGTAACAGTAAGAATGGTGGACAAAAGAAGTGTATTGATCCACGCGATAATTTTGAAATCCAGTACTTGACTGTAAATGATCTTATGTCCTAACAGTGATGTTAAACTGGCTCAAACAAACTTTCGTGATTTACCTTGTGGCAACGAAAACTCGGTACTGCTCGAAAGTGGTTAAAATGCAGCACAGCAGGAAACTTCGCCCAACGGCAACGCAAGGAATAGCAGCTAATTTAAGCACATCATACTTCATGCTTCGAACAACTATGTTCCACTATGTACAACGCAGTAACACACGATTACAAAATAAAATTTTAGTATCTAAACCGTGGGAGAAACTGAACTTACTGAATGATATAGAAGAGACTAACCATTAAAATCTGTTTCATGAAACTGACTTTTATCAATTACGACAGTCTTTACAAAATTCACTTCATATATAAAAAAATATAATTCTTTCATGCAATTTGCTAACGAAATGGTAAAGGCGTGGTGGATCTACAACTCTGCGTCCAAGCCATGTGAGCAGATAATTTTGTCTGATCTCGTCTCAACAATCAAACTAACCGACCGGAACCAATAAAGGAAAAAATCACACTGAACATATACATTTCTCAAAGTCGTCACAAATTACGTGCGAGCAAGCAATGCAGCGACAACACTACTTGAATATCTGAACACTTCTAAAATCAGTCTAATAACACCATATTTCCAAAAATAAACATCTTCCGCGTTTGCATCTCTGTGTTCTGCTTATTATCCCCAGACCGCTCAGCAGTGTGACCATCTCCAAGCCCTCTTAAATGCTAAGGCCTCTAATGCTACACAGGCAACGCTAGTACTACCGACAACCAAAGGTCACACTGCTTGGACTCAGAACCTCTATGGTGTAACAGACCGGAGGTGTCTCGCGCCAGTAAAACGCCTGGGTGCGTTGACGTTTCGGACCAGAGACCGGCATCGCGTGACTAGCTGCTGTAAAAGCCTGGTTGCAACGACAGATCAACAGCTGACGTCGAGCCCCATGCTCGAGCGGAATATGGCTGTATATTGGTAGCCATAAAATGCGTTTTTTTTCTTTATTTTTGTCTCTCAGGTATCCGTATGCACTAAACAAATTGGTGAGTATACTAACAAGGGAAACTCCTCATCGCACCCCCGTCCCTCCGATTTAGTGGTATGACAGCCCAGTGGATAGTCCGCAGCTGTACACAGAACAAGCATGAAAACAAGAAGGTGAGCTGAACTGTGAAAAAAAGAAGCAAAATAAAAACAGTGAACGGTCCAAGCTCGACAAGTGCAACATCGAGCGATCCACTGTAGCCGTGGCTTCGTGGTTACGTGGTCACGTTGTTGGACTGCGAGAAAGGGGATCCCTGTTCGAACTTTCTTCGTGCACCACATATATTCACAAAATTATGAACTTTCTTTCCGGGCACTAACGTGTCCGTTCGCTGTATTCAAATTTGTGTCTGTGTGGTGATAGTGTAACGTCCGTTTGCAACAGCGAGGTATAACGAAGAGACCTCCAGACGCACGTACCTTCTATTTCTTCTACACAAATATTACATCTTAAGACTCTTCTGCTCCGTCTTTTAAGTTTTAATTCTTGAATTCCTTTGTTGTAACGTAGTTCAGGCCCGATTATTTATTGTTTTCATTTCTGTGAGAGGTCTATGCGGCATCTCTCCTGCTCTCACTATTCACCACACTTACTTGCGACGGTAATATATTATCATCACACCGCATCGTCACACCAATATTCAACAAAGGTAGTATGAGTAATCCACTAAATTACAGACCCATATTGTTAACGTGATATGTAGCAGGATTTTAGAACATATATTGTGTTCGAACATTATGAATTACCTCGAAGAAAACTGTCTATCGACACACAGTCAACATGGTTTTAGAAAACGTCGTTCCTGTGAAACACAACTAGCTCTTTATTCACATGAAGTGTTGAGTGCTATTGACAAGGGATTTCAGATCGATTCCGTATTTCTAGATTTCCGGAAGGCTTTTGACACTGTATCACACAAGCGACTCGAAGTGAAATTGCGTGCTTATGGAATATCGTCTCAGTTATGTGACTGGATTTGTGATTTCCTGTCAGAGAGGTCACAGTTCTCGTAGTAACTGACAGAAAGTCATCGAGTAAAACAGAAGTGATTTCTGGCGTTCCCCAAGGTAGTGTTATAGGCCCTTTGCTGTTCCTTATCTATATAAACGATTTGGGAGACAATCTCAGCAGCCGTCTTCGGTTGTTTGCAGATGACGCTGTCGTTTATCGACTTACAAAGTCGTCAGAAGATCAAAACAAACTGCAAAGCGATTTAGAAAAAAATATCTGAATGGTGCGAAAAGTGGCAGTTGACCGTAAATAACGAAAAGTGTGAGGTTATCCACATGAGTGCTAAAAGGAACTCGTTAAACTTCGGTTACTCGATAAATCAGTCTAATCTAAAAGCCGTAAATTCAACTAAATACCTAAGTATTACAATTACGAACAACTTGCATTGGAAGTAACACATAGAAAATGTTGTGGAGAAGGCTAACCAAAGACTGCATTTTTTTGGCAGGATACTTAGAAAATGTAACAGACCTACTAAGGAGACTGCCTACACTACGGTTGTCCGTCCTATTTTAGAATACTGCTGCGCGTTGTGGGATCCTTACCAGATAGGACTGACGGAGTACATCGAAAAAGTTCAAAGAAAGGCAGCACGTTTTGTATTATTGCGAAATATGGGAGAGGGTGTCACAGAAATGATACAGGATTTGGACTGGAAATCGTTAAAAGAAAGGCGTTTTTCGTTGCGACGGAATCTTCTCACGAAATTCCAATCACCAACTTTCTCCTCCGAATGCGAAAATATTTTGTTGACACCGACCTACATAGGGAGGAACGATCACCACGATAAAATAACGGAAATCAGAGCTCGCACGGGAAGATATAGATGTTCATTCTTTCCGCGTGCTATACGAGATTGGAATAATTGAGAATTGTGAAGGTGGTTCGATGAACGCTCTGTCAGGCACTTAAATGTGATTTGCAGAGTATCCATGTAGATGTAGATGTAGATTCATTCCATAATCAGTGCAGAGCATGACAATAGACAAAACTAGAGAATGAGGACAGACACGTCAATGACCGGACGGAAATTTCATAATTTTCTGAAAAAAACACAGTTTCTCTTTTGCTTATTTTGTAGCAGTTTATTACACCTTCTTCCTGTTTTCATGTTTGATTTGTGTTGAGTTTTTGACGGGCTATACTGGACCATTTTACCACTAAATATAAGAGGGGTACACCGGGGGGTGCCGGCCGTGGTGGCCGAGCGGTTCTAGGCGCTACAGTCTGGAACCGCGTGACCGCTACGGTCGCAGGTTCTAATCCTGCCTCGGGAGTGGATGTGTGTGGTGTCCTTAGGTTAGTTAGGTTTAAGTATTTCTAAGTTCTAGGGGATTGATGACCTCAGAAGTTAAGTCGCATAGAGCTCAGAGCCATTTTGCAACGGGGAGTTTCCCGTGTAAGATGGTTGGCTGCTATTAAAGCGAAAAATATGGTGCTAATTACAGTTCAGTTGTGCTTAAGAACTTTCACCTGGTAGAAAGAAAGAGTGTGATTGCCAGTCTTGTAACAGAAGCTTGCGACCCCATCGTAGAAGCAGATGCAAGTTTAAACCGTTGTCAACATTTGTTGTAACGTGCGGGCAAGTTAATCGTTATTGGTTACTGTGCACTGAATACTGAGAAGTGTATTACGCTACTGAAGCTTCTCGCAAAATTAATTCAACACCATAAGAACGCTGCTGGCTCTCCAGGGGATTACTTTAATTACTTTATTAGAGATAATGAGGACGTGCACTTCATTCACCATTCAGTGCTCGTATTTCATTTTTCTAATCCCATCATTCTGGTATTCGGTAATATAACAATTCAGGCCCTGTTAATAATTTCTATGGGTTGCCTAATTTATTTGACGATGTTTACAGTTTGTCTCACACTGATCTGTGAGAGGAGCTTGGCACTAACAATTTTCTTTATTTATGGGCGAGGGCAGCAGTCTTCCTAGCAGCCTTGATGGCTTCCAGTTTCCCATCCGTTTTCCGATCGCCAATATAGCACGTGGTGTCGTTTGAACGTTCAGTAGTGGCCAAAGTTTCTCCTGTTCTCAGTTCTCCAGCTTGGCTTACCAACCTTGTAACTGCTATTTCTGCTCGATTTTAACGTCGCGAGGTCGCCTCCCTGTGAGATTCCGGCCCTCTGATTGGCCAGTTCGGGTGCGCGCCCACCGCAGGTGGATAGTGGACAAAAGGGCAGTGGGCAGTTCTGGTGTGACCGTGTCTGAGGCTGGAGGTGCTGCTTCCAGGAGATGAAGTTTCGGCAAGCATGAGCGCCGACGTGCACTGTAGCTTCGCGCCCTGCGGCCCAGAGGGAACCTTGCAGGTCATTTAACTGATGTGCGTTCCTTAAATTATGGTTTACACAATTTTTCCGGATTATAAGCCTGTAGATTTTCCGTGTACAGTTGGGCATAACGTGCACGATGTGCTGGTTAGTGACAGTAGCTTGCAGTTCGGCACTAAAGTGTATACTTTCATGCTTACTTTTCCGCTTCGTCTGGCAGTAGCTGTTTCAGTTCTCCCGTGCAAAATTTGACTCAGAATTTAGGTCTAGCTTGAAAACTTGTGCCCTTTTTCCTATGCCACGTGGTGAGTGTCTGGCGCCCCTTCATGTTTCGTTAACGTAGTCGGACCGCGAGCCAAAGTTATTTAGTATCGCCTGTACGAATAGTTTCGTGTCTTGTTGGTTTTATTCCTTTAGTACAGGAGGCTACCTAGCGATTCAGCCCCAGTAGCAACTTTCTTAGTCTTTGGCTGATTCATGGTGGTGGTCGTTGCATGCCGGCAACCCCTTCCTTTAGTAAATTGAACTCCATTTGATAATACGGCGATCGTTCCTAAAATTCCTTTTCTACTGCCATCGTAGCTTATTATGAACGTACGTTGGGGCAGGCTGCTGAACTCAATTCTTTCTTCCCCCACCCCCATTGGATTGTATAACTGTTCAATATGCAACTGTTAAATAAATCTTTAATCTTTACATTCTCCCTTTCATTACGTGAAACCACCCTTAGTGTCACAGTAGAATAATGCAGAAGTATTCTCACGATAACGGTTGCTATAAGGTCGTACAGATCTCTCGCCTTCAATGATAGGATAAAGATTCAACATCGCGCCTGGCACGACCATTGCACGCATTGTACCGATAATAGTAATAATAAGAAGTAGTGGCCTCTGTTTTACCTTGCTGGTTTAGAAAAAAATATCAAAATCACAGCCCCTACAGCAAGGGATAGTAACCTGCAAAAAAATGAGCCACCGCTTTTAATATTTTAAGGGTAATTATTACTCTATGCCGATACATTACGTTAATGTTGTATAATTGTTTATCTAAACCAAGTAAACATTCTTCACACTTCATAAACCCTTTTCTGTCAGCGCTTGCTGTGTGAACGAAACTCCCATATTTTTCTATGTGTCTGTATCACTGGTAAAGGTAGTTAATTGACATCTTCGTCCCAACTAAGTTAAAACTGTTAAATCCTGCCTAGTCGTCGAATGTGGGATGTCTAGGAAACCTGCTTTCTCGGATCACTAGACAAAATTCAGACAAATCCTATTAATGAGTTTTATTACAAAAAACTGAACGACAATACTTAACTCGGACTAGTACACAGAAGTGTCGCAAGCAAAGGGCGACATACAAAATAATGAAGCTTCTTCAGTATAAGCGATTCCTGAGTCGCTGCTATACAAGTGCCTGATCTTGAAGTTGCTCTTCAATTCGCTAGTCTTCAAGCTGCTGTTCGACTGGGCTGTGATCAGTCTCTTCGCGTAGAGGCCGCTGCTGTCGCGTTGTCGTCCTGGAGAGAGGTCGGTCAGAGTGCAATTGGCAGACGTCTTCTTCTGAGCCCTCTCTGCTCTATCGTTCCCGACTGGCGTGCCGGCGCATCACTTTACGCCATAACAAGAGCTATTATGAGTTATTCAGGCTAAAAGCGAAGTCTATCGTATGTGACACATGTCTATATTGATCACGTCTTTGCGATAATGAGTCACCTAACTTTTGTTTTCTGTTGGAATAAGGCATCTTTTTAGCGTACAACGATAATACAATTAAAAGAGTGGCCTGTATGATTTAGTCACGTATTCAGTATTCCTTTGATAATACTGGAAATTATTAATCGTAGAGAGTATTTCACCGCAACGGTTTCTTTTAACTGTCGATTTTCTCGACAACGGCTGAGAAGTGCATCTTGGTGCTTTGCCACATTACACCTCTGGCCATGAGCTTTTATTATGCGCAGTATGAATCGAATCTGAATTTCACAATTGGCGGCCTCCCCTTGTAAGTGTTCAAGTGGCATTTCTATCGTCTGACCTAACGGCAGAAGATAAACACGCCATGATAAGACCACGAGACATATTTCTGACACTCGCCTACTTCGCTAGAGCGACAAGTCAAATAATGTGATGGTGTGTGTACCAAAGGTCTTACAGTACGCACATCACAGAATGAAAAGAGGACTCACATCACTCTCATCGAACACCAAAAATAAGTTAAAAACCTTGCAACACAATCAGGAACAAAATGCCTCCTCACCTTTGCTCACACGACGTTTTAGAGTTATCAGTTTTTTTCACTGTCCATTGTACCGCCAATGAAGCCCACAAGAGACAGTCTACAAAGAGGCAAGAGCAAGTGAAAGTGTGTCATCTCTATTTCCAGTACAGTTAGCTCCTGGAACATCTTCTGTACTGACCTCATTTAGCTTGAACAAGTTGTAGGATGATTATTACAGAGAAGATAACAGCAACCAGCCACGTTTTATAATGCTATTTCTTTATTTAAATAGCGCCGTTACCGGATCGAACCGACAGGTTCACCATCAGACGGCTTGTTCACGATAAGAAACATTTTACATTAGGTTTCACTTTTTATTTTCCCAAATGATGAAGTTTCCTTGGGGAAGTGGTGTTCTACAACCAATTGCTTGTACGGCGCCACCACCCCAAGGAAATTTCATCATTTGGAAAAACAAAAAGTGAAATCTACAGTAAAATATATCTTAACGTGAACTATCCGTCTCACAATGAACCTATCGGTTCAAAACCGGTAACGGCGCTATTTAAATAAATAAATAGCATTATAAAATGTGGCTGGTTGGTGTTATCTTCTCTGTAAGAGTCAACCGATATTTTGTACACAGTCACTGGCTCAGAATATCAGTTTTCGACAAAACAGCATACAAGAGTTATCTCTCACACTATCTACTGGCATTCGTAGCACCTACATCAGCCTTCCTTGGGGATAGTCCTTTCAGTATGTAAAAGCCCTGTTCACATACCACCTAACGAAGTGGAAAATACAGTTTACGCAAAACTGGCGCTTAACCCCATTAGAATGATAACCCGTCAGTTGTAGACACGGTGTTGAACCGCAGCGGTAGCGAAAACAAAAGAATTGAAACGCAAGCGGACGTAGAAGGTCAGTACCCAGTTGCTTCCCACGAAGTCGTTAACGAGGTAGCTTCGCTCAGGCCGAGCGAACACGGCAGGAAACGCGTAGCGCGACTGTCTGGAAAACTGCAGCACAGCGTGGGCGCCACTAACAAGCATCCTGTTTCACAAAGGGAACTACAGTTTCTCGACACGACATTATGGATGACCTCGCATCTGTCACTAGTTCTGTTGTATATAAACTGGGTGAAGCAGATGTTACAAAACTATTAATTCCTTGCTCTAGTATTCATGACTGTTATTATTAAAACTTCTTGGCGGATTGAAACTATGTGGCGGACTGGGAATCGATTCCGGGAGCTTGGCTTTCACAGGCAGTGCTTTTACTGCCTTATATCCAGGCACTTCCAAGGACAGTAACTATGACAGTAACTCTCTCGTACCTCCTAGTTCCTAGTAGAAAGGATACTGCGGAGAAATTATTAGAGCAGTATCAGCATTAGTAATCGTTGTTGTTGTTTTGCTGTTATTGTACATTCCACATACCTGCTTTTAACAAACAGTTTATATTTAGAGTCAAGACATCAGAGGAATTGGGAACTCAGAATTGTATACCAATTAATTCAGAAAAACGAAAGAAACACGAACAAACGTATTTTTAGAGATACGGACAATTTCGTTATCGAAGGAAGAAATGAAGATTAGAGTTTGTATCGTCGATCTCGAGGTCCTTGGAGACGGAAAACAAGCACATGTTGGGGAAGAACAGGGACGGGAATCGGCAGTTTAGGGACATCGAAGAAAAACTAAACGTAAGTGAAAATAAACAGAAAAACAGGGAGTTCAACTACCATCATTTTCAATGCCAAAACAGTGTTTTACCACTGAGCCACCTCCCGCGTTTACTTTATAGTGTATACAGAAGATATCTCATTGTTAAGAAAGACAAAACACACAGATGCGCCAATAACAATAAAAACTAGGAGGGGACTTCGTTTATTCAAATTTAAAATGGTTGCAATCGAGAAAAATCTTGTCAGTACTGTATCCAATAGTCTATTATTACTCTACTACACACCAATAATAAGTATGTGAAATCTAATTAAGAAGGAGTATTATCAAAAGCCTGTTACAATTTACAAATATTTTGAAATAGAAACTATTGACAACTAACACAAATTTACATTTTTAAGACAGGGAAAATTGTTTAGATATTAAAGAAACTCAGTTCATTTGTAGACATAATCTGTTCCATGTTAGAAAAAATCTTTCTGTTTGAAGGTACAAGACTATGCAAGACTGATGAAGTACAGCTTTGACAACCTTCCACCCGCTATGCAACTACTGTTAAAATATATAGAATTTTACTCAAGAGAAAACTCTTTAACAGAAGAATTATCAATATCTTGCTTTAATGTTTTATCCAGCACTTTAATATGTAGAACTCGTAACATATTCGAACGCTGGACAAAACACATCATATCTCACAACATCAAAAACAGTAAAAAATGTCGGAAACTGCTTATGGCTGTATGTAGGGCACAGTACTTCTCGTGATCCTAAAATCAGGCAGTGGATTAAAACGCCGACCAGGAAACATCACGTGTTCTTAGGTACACTTTTTTTAAAAAAAAATTACACAGCTGTATGTGGTGGTGACAGGTGTCTGAGACTATTGATTCCTTATCAGCATGGCGTTCTTAATTCTGTTTTGGCACCATTTATTTCAAATTGGTTGGCTCTGTGCAAAAGCTATACCTATCGGCCCTTCCACGAAGCCACCCAATTTGAAATAAACAGTGCCAAAACCTACAAGATACAACACTTTAGTAGTGGAGCAGAGCCGTTTGTGGTGCAATTTGTTAGTGCAGATTGCTACATCAGGGCAAGATATGCACTCAGGAGCAAACCTATAGTTCTCCTTTGACTGACAGGTACTTAACATACTGTTCTCCTTTGATTGACAGGTATGTAACCTATTGTTTTGCTAAAAGGATCCTTCCTTTTGATTGACAGGCACTTAACCTATTGCTCCCCCACCCCCACCCCCCACTCCACTGCAAATCTTCCCCCTCGCTGCTACAGGTAGACTTTCAGCTCTGAGTTATTAGAATAACCGCTCTCACTCTTATCAGTTTGGTTGATTAATTAATTAAATTGATCAATTAATTAATCTCTCCTCTCTGGTAAACTCCCTAGCTTCCCAACCTCCCTCCCTGAAATTGGCAGGAAAAAGGGTCAGTGGGGCAGTCATTTGAAGGGAATTCGGTTGCTGTGTGTGGAATATTGTTTAAACACTTTAGACGATGTATAGAATATTATTTAATTATTTATGGCAGTGTATGGACTATAGTTTATTTAGTTAGGTAAAGAGATTGTCCAGAAATCGATTTTTGTGTTTGGAATATTGCTTAAACAATTTAGACAATGTGTGGAATATTGTTTATTTAAACAGTTTAGGAGATTCAAGGCAGTGTATGGCATATACAGAAACTGGTCGCTCTTTGGTGGAGAGGAAGGAACTCATAACAAGAAATTCAAGGGTATATTGTTTATTTATAAAAAAAGCTGTTTGTGTGGATTGAATTTTTCTCGCTCATCATTGTCTGCTGTTTGGAAACATGTAGGTCTTGTAAGAAGTAATTACATGGGGCAAATATGTAGCATAACCTAATGTTTGCCACTGTACTTTGGGTGCCTTAACCTAATGTTCGGCCCTTTGGTGGCACTCAACCTATTGTTCTGTTAATTGGTTTTCCATGTCACCCCATTTCCTTAAACTATTGTACCGCCTTTGATACCAAATTAAGTAATTAGTTAAGTCCTCCCACCATTATCTGGTACATTTTTCAAATGTAACATGCTTTTGAACGCCATTTCCGGCGCATTTCTCTTTGTCACTTATCCCCTTAAAATATTGTACTGTATTTTACATAAAAATTATGGAAAGTAACGTAGTGTTCTGCATTTAACCTCATGTTCTGCTCCGTATCACCCACTCATGCACACCCTCCCCTTAACTATTGTACCACTAACACCACATTGATATAAAAAATTCATGCAAATTAATGAAATCGATATTCTTCAGATGTATGGGGTAGTATTCTTTAATTCACAGCACCCTATTGGTAGGTGAAATCGACAGAATATAGTTTAAACAAAATATTGCTAATAAAAAACACATCTCACCAATGGGCGCCCAACGCCGACGCCGCCGACTCCGCACGCACACCCAGAAGTCGGGTTGCACCGTCGACGCCCGCAAAGTGACGATTCGGCTGTCAGCTGCTGAACCATGCACAGTTGTCCATTCGGGTCCCGCAAGCATGAGGCGGCAGTATCCCTTTCATATCTGACTCCTGAGAAATTCCTGTCCAAATATACGTTCACAGGCAGAGCATGTCGGTGAAGAAACCGCAAAACTGTTGTAGTCTAAGCGCAGTTTTAAGTTCATGTTGCAAAGCACACTACCTGTTTAACACTTTGGAGCAGGATTAGGATCACCGCGAGATGGATCTGTTGTTTCAGGTGGCAAAACTGAGTCTGTTACGAGAAAATAAACGAGGCTGTTAGAGCCTCATGTCTAGAGAACCAGCAAACGTGTCTTCCACTCATCTTTCCCCTGCTAGATGTAGACAACACAATCGATGTTCCCTCAACTAAACGGAGGCGCGAAATGTGCAGACACAACCAACCAGACAATTTACATGGGAAGGAATAATGGTCCAGTGCAAACACACGTCCATATTGAACCTTCTCAAATTTCCACGCAATCACGAAAGCTATCCAACGTGTACTAAGTTTCAGTTCGCTATTCGGCCGTCTAGAGGACGACACTGTTAAATCAGCTACATTCCTGCGTCTCACCTGTCCTCTCCATTCGGACAGCTCTTACCGTTAGCCGGTAACATGAATAATTTCCGCCACAGGCCGCCGTCGCGCACTAAGCATTCATAGACAGAATCGTCCTAGCAAACTGCCCACACATATATATATATATATATATATATATATATATATATATATATATATATATATATATATATATATATATATATATATATATATATTATCTCTGTACTTACAATTAAATATTACGATCGCCGTCTCAATAGGACGACATTCTACAGTGAGTGAAGTATCAGAAATACAGAAATGCCTGTACCATTCTTGTGACCTGACGTACTCTTCTCTTTCTATTCCACGTGAAATCCATACCTTCCTTAGGACTTGACATAGTCATTTCCTTTGCACATGTCAGAACACACGCACATACACACATCCAAACACTTTATAAGTCTGATGCTCAAGGCGAACCTACCACGTATCCCCTACTACGAAGTATACTAAGTATTATACTTCACCAATAACTGATTTCTGCTGATTAGAAAAAATATCGACTGAAAATCAGCGATGGATGGACATGTCTCATAAGATTTATCTGCAAGTACTACCACTGTGTCTTAGAAAGAGAGGCGTAATCGCCTTACAAACCGCTATATATGTTTAAAAAAAGAACACGATCGCCACGGCCATATTACTATCACAGTCGGTCTTGATTCTACAGTTGCACACAAGTACTCTTGTTAAAAGCTGTACTGGCTTTATAAACCAACGTATGGTATTACCTCCGAATGAATTGGTTTCTCCAGACAAATACTACGACACAATATTGACAGTGATCGTAGGAGTGTATATAATCAGACCAGCAGTACGGTTACACGTAGCCCACGATGCAACCTCTTGACAAAATCGCTGAATTTTGAAAGTGATTCGGCTAAGGCGCATGGTATGAAATCAGTACTTGCAAGTCCCTCATGCCACCGGTAGATATTTATCCAGTATTTGTTATGTATTCTGCTTCGCTGCCATGTCAGAGGTTCTGTGACATATCCACTGGATATGCATCTTGCAACTGCCCCTCAGACTCTGCACTACAATCCCTGCAGCTTTCCACATGTGATCGTTCCAATTTAAGTTGGAACTGAGCAGAAGTCGGAGAAAGCTATGTCTACAGCCTTCTGAAACCCGTGTAGAAACAGGCTAAGCTGAATTAGTGTGACAGGACTGTGTTTTGACCATTCGATGGAAACGGGAACGTGTTGTTGTAGCTCTGCGAACAATGTACAATATGTAAGGTCACCGCCAAACGAAGCCTGCTCCTGTCACACAAGGTAGTTTAAAAGACAGTACAGGAACTGGGAGAAGGACGAGGATTTTGCTACTGCACTGTGCTGTGTCACCAAACTTCATACAGATACTGCAGTCCAAAGCAAGTTTGCGTCCCTCAGGGCCCATTCACGCCTCTCACCCCAACATGCTATCATCGTTATTCTGTACCATCCAACAGAGAAAAATTACGAACTATAAAAGCTACACTAACTTCACGAGACAGAGAACTCCACAAGATTTGTACTGCATCTCTCTCCCCCCGCATATCGATATCAAATACCATCTGCATGCCAGCATTGAGAACATGTCACGATCCTATTTAATATACAGGTATTGATCCATTGTACAGACCAGTGTAAAGGTGCATCGCCTGTGATGTAGGAGGATGACTGTATCCCACAAGCTATACAATAAGTCGCAAGACACGCTCCCTTTGACCCTGTGCTGTTGTTTGAAACTTTGCTTTTCTGCTGTAACACTCTTTGTACACTGCCATAGATTTTGGTTTTCCTTCACGACTTTTGGTCTGTGTCAGGTTCTAAACTGATATTAATATATTCTGATATATTGCTTCTCACTGAAAACTAGACGTTGCGGAGTGTAAATGTTCTTGTTACTGCTGCTGCCACAACATACCACACACACTGGATGATTTTAAATAAATGACAGTTACAACATGAGGAAACTGTAGGAGTTTGGCTGCGTTTTCAAACTACTCTCTGAAGGTGATTGACGACCTCTATATTTAAACTCATCTGCCACAGTGACAGAATAGTTTATGGCTCTGCGTCCCGTTTCGACTGATTCCTCATATTGCAATCATTTTCGCGATCACTGTTTCGGTGCTAGCCATTGTCAGAAGGTGTTGCCCCTCCACCAAACCTCTTTCTCCATCTCAAACATGCGATGTCAGTCAATCATACACAGTTGGCGGAGCTATGACAACATGTTCCTGTTACCATCGAATGGTCAAAACACAGTCCTGTCGCACTAACTTAGCTTAGCCTGTTTCTACATGGATTGCAGAAGGTGGTGGACATAGCTTTCTCCAACGTCAACTCAGTTCCGACTTAAATTGGAACGATCACATGCGCAAAGCTGCAGGGATGGTAGCGCAGAGTCTGAGGAGCAGTTGCAAGATGCATAGGGACTACCTAAAACCACAATGCAATTTTACTGTAGCAGACAGTTTCCAGAAAGGTGATTCGTTTCGAGATATGAGAGTGCATGAAATATGATTCACCAGTGGCTGTAATCATTAAAGGAATTCTCCACAGGATCCAATGCAGGTATGTGATTGAATGGAAAGACTTGGTTCCAAATCCCAGGCAGCATTTCTAGTGGACAGAGTAACACTAGAGATCTGTGAAGCCTGTGTACATTTCTTATGACCTCAATCAACACACCAGCTACCTTCGCCTACAATCCAGTGGATATATTGCGGAACCTCTGTCTTGGTATTGAGACAGAATACATTGCAAATACTGGAGAAATATCTAGCAGTGACATGAGGGAGTTTCAAATATTGTTTTCATACCATGTTCCTTAGCCGAATCACTTCCAAAATTCAGCGATTTTATCACGAGGTTGCATCGTGGGCTACGTGTAACCGCACTGCTGGTCTGATAATATACACTCCTACGATCACCATCAATATTCACGGTATTTGTCTGGAAAAATCAATTCATTCAGAGGTAATACCATACGTAAATTAATTAAGCCACTATAGCTTTTAACATGAATACTTGTGTGGACCTGTAGAACCAAGACCGAGTGTGATAGTAATATGGTGGTTGTGATCGTGTTTTTTTTAACATATATAGCGGTTTGTTAGACGATTACACCTCTCTATCAGACACAGTGGTAGTACTCGCAGGAAAAACTTATGAGATATGTCCACCCATAGCTGATTTTTGGTCAGTATTGTTTTGTATCACGAGCAATCAGTTATTGGTGGAGTATAATACTTAGTAGTAGGGGATGCATGATAGGCTCACCTTGAGCATGAGGCTTATAATGTGTGTGTGTTTATGTGTGTGTGTGTGTGTGTGTGTGTGTTGTGTGTGTGTGTTCTGACATGTTCAAAGGAAATGATTATGTCCACTAGTAAGGAAGGTATGGATTTGACGTGTAATACTGTGACAGCAAGACGAAGAGTATGTCAAGTAGTAAGAATGGTATAGATATTTCTGTTTCCAGGGCCACAGCCGTCAGCAGGGTGTATTTCCCATACTTCATTCATTGTCAAATGTCATTCAGCTAAGACTGCAATTGTAACATTTAATTGTAAGCATAGTAATCAAATATATATGTGACCAATTTCCTAGCATGATGATTCTGCCTATGCATGCTTGACATGCAGCACTAGTGCCCTGTGGTGGGAATGATTCTCGTTTCCCATTAACGGCAGGAGCCATCCGAATCGAGAGGCCTGTTGGGATACAGGAATGTAGCTGTCTTAAACGTCTCATCCTCTAGACGGCTGAATAGCGAACTAGTTCTTAGTATGTGTTGGGCAGCTTTCGTCTTCATGTGGAAATCTGGGAAGATTCAATATGGACATGTGTTTGCGCTGGGCCGTTATTCCCTCAAACGTAAATTGTTTAATTGACTGCTTCTGCACGTTTAACACCTTTATTTAGTTGATGGAACATCGATTGTGGTGTGTGCATCTAGCAGGTGAAAGACAGGTGGAAGAAACGGTTCCTGGTTCTCTAGACATTAGATACACCTTACTTGTCTTTGTAAATAATAAGGATGATTTGGAATCCGTTACATCACCGACATCGGTATTTGCAAGTGGATATATCAGTTTCCTCAAATTCTTTTTTACGAGTTTTTATGTAAAGGTCTTCGCAGACAGGATAAGTTTCTAGTTACTCAGTGGTTTACAACACGATGCACCTCGTTAAAGTTGCGGGTTTCTAGATAAATAATCTCCCCTCTGTATCTTCAGAATTATGTTGCTCGAGAAATACTGCTGTGCAAGCGATATTGCTATGTGCTTCATATCGAGAAGTATCGCGAAACTGCTATGATATTCTGGCGAACCATGTGAAATTACATATGTTCTTGTAATCCCAGAGTCTAGACATGGACGTAGAAAAGCAAGCAACCAAGCAAGGTCGGGGTCGGAAGCAGTAACGCTTTTGTGCCGAGGGGCGCCGACCCCGAATTTGTAGAACAGTTCTCAGAGTGACTTCAGTCCACTGAGGGCGCTCTGGTCACGTATCGGGAGTGGATGACTGCCCTACCTCGTGGGAAATATCTACTGCAGCAAGGGGTACACTTATGGTGCATGTGTTTATGCTGTCTGTCTTCTTGGTATATGTACGAGTGTCTGGCAGCCGATGGCTATACGAATGGGCGATTTTGTATGGCGCCAGATACGAATTGTATGTTTACTACATTGACGCGATATGCAGTGATATATTGCTGGCTGTCCTCAGTGGCAGAGCAGTGTAATTGAGTAAGAGTCTTCGCATGTTTGACGATATGTAGGTCACTTTGCAGGGTTTAATTGTCGGTGCAATATGGTGATCTGCACAAAATAGATTTTTTGCCACTGAATGCCTCATCTGCAGAAAGAAAAAGAAAGGCGAACAGTGCATCCACATCGGCGGCATCAGTAACTCGGCAGCTAAATTTAATAAGAGCGAATCATAATGCTCCATTCATTCACAAGACATCCTTTGTGCCGGGATGTAGGAACCTCTACATTGCGGTGAGAGCTTTTGCGTTTTGGAGATGTTTGTTGAAGGCAAGACTTAACGATTTCCAGGAAGAGTAACATGTGATAAATGGTGTGCCACATTAGAACCATCAGGAGGAATGCATTCACCGTTATTCTGCGCTGTTTTCGTAAACATGTTCTGTTAGAACAAGTATTTCTATGTAGACAAGTTGAGAGATCACAAAAGCTCCTACAAAATCGACCATTAACTATTTCTGGGACACTATACAATTTCCGAGAGGTCGACTTGGCTCTTTTTTAACATAGCCATGTGACACCAGTATAACACTGAGAACCTTTTCGATGGTGAGTCGCCACACGTGCATTTCATGGTGATGCGTCAGCCATGCTGGGCGGGTAAGCATGCGTGCACAGCTAGATGCACCTCGCATGTCCCGTGAGGATTGCTAGGGAGAAAGCAGTCGATGTTATTATGGAACATATTTCTATAGTGCGACCTGTGGCGTCAGTAACCATAGGTAGAATGGTATCGTGCCAGCAATAGTAAAAACATATGCCTTGAGGCGTGTCGTGTATAGTGCTGAAATGAGCGCGCCGCCCAGTGTGTGCGTCTTGGAGTTCTGTAGCAGAGCAGTTTGCTGATACATCGTGGTTGACTATAGTTCGAAAGCGTTTTTTTACGTGCCCTGAATGTTTGTGCAGTGTATTATTTTCGGCTGTTTAAGCGTTGTGAGCATGTTGGTAGAGTGTTATATATGCATTATTTCGGTGATTCACGAGTTGTCTTCGTGTCTGTCGCATTACTTTGTGAACATGTCGGTAGGCTGCATGATTTCGACAGTTGACAAGTAGCAATCGTGTTTGCAGAGCCTTTCACATGCATTATTTTGACAGTTTACGAGCTGTTTCCGTCTCTGCACATCAATGTACTGCATTATTTCGGTGATTTACGAGTAGTTTGCAGGTCTGTAGACTATTTAGTGCTACCTCAAGCACGCCAGGGAGAGTGTTTTCTATCAATGTAAAAAATAAAGTAGGTGAAATCCACCCCTAAATAAATTGTATGCATTATTTAGACAGTTTATAATTAGTGAATGTGTCTACACATCAGTGAACTGCATTATTTCGGTGATTTACGAGTAGTTTGCAGTTCTGTAGGCTGTTCAGTGCATTATTTCGACAGTTTACAATTAGGAAGCGCGTTTGCAGAGAATTATATATCCATTATTTTGACAATTTTCGAGTTCTTTGTGTGCTTGTACATCTGTGTACTATATTATTTCGATGATTTACGAGTAGATTGCAGGTGTGTAGGCTGTGAATTGCGACCTGAAGCACATTAGAGCATGTGTTTTGTATCAGAGTAATAAATTACGTGAAATCCGTCCATAAATAAACTGTTCCAAAATAAATACACTCCTTCCTCTCTCCAGCAGCCCAGCACAGGTTGGGTTGAGTCTTTTTCCCGCCATTTTTCTCCCAGACCGCCATGGGATGAAAGTGCACTCTGGTAGCAGTACTGTGTACTCGGTCAGTTGGACTCCGAACCTCATGGTGGACACACTGGATGGAGGTACGGCCTCAAATTGTTTAAATAAAGACTGAAAATAAAGACCCATGTCCATCCTATCCAGCACAGGCTGAGTCCTTCCCAGCCAATTCCTAGGAAGAGGTGGCGGTAGGATGACTTAGGTTAGTGGAGGTAGCCCAAGTGACCTATTTTCCCACCATTTTCTTAGGTTAATGGAGGTAGCCGTCTTTTTCCCACCAATTTCTGGGAGGGAGAGTGGGATGAGAGGGGGTTTACCAGAGGGGGAAAGGTTAATTAATTGATTAATTTAATTAAGTTGTTGTTGTTGTGGTCTACAGTCCAGAGACCGGTGTGATGCAGCTCTCCATGCTACTCTATCTTGTGCAAGCTTCTTCATTTCCCAGTACTTACTGCAACCTACATCCTTCTGAATCTGTTTAGTGTATTCATCTCTTTGTCTCCCTCTTCGATTTTTACCCTCCACGCTGCCCTCCAATACTAAATTGGTGATCCCTTGATGCCTCAGAATATGTCCTACCAACCGATCCCTTCTTCCTGTCAAGTTGTGCCACAAACTCCTCTTCTCCCCAATTCTATTCAATACCTCCTCTTTAGTTATGTGATCTATCCATCTAATTTGCAGCATTCTTCTGTAGCACCACATTTCGAAAGCTTCTATTCTCTTTTTGTCGAAACTATTTATGGTCCACGTTTCACTTCCATACATGGCTACACTCCATACAAGTACTTTCAGAAAAGACTTCCTGACACTTAAATCTATACTCGATGTTAACAAATTTCTCTTCTTCAGAAAGGCTTTCCTTGCCATTGCCAGTCTACATTTTATATCGTCTCTACTTCGACCATCATCAGTTATTTTGCTCCCCAAATAGCAAAACTCATTTACTACTTTTAGCGTCTCATTTCCTAATATAATACCCTCAGAATCACCCGATTTAATTCGACTACATTCCATTATCATGGTTTTGCTTTTGTTGATGTTCAGCTTATATCCTCCTTTCAAGACACTATCCATTCCGTTCAGCTGCTCTTCCAGGTCCTTTGCTGTCTCTCTTATCCATGGATTTTAATTTCTACTCCGAATTTTTCTTTTGTTTCCTTCACTGCATGCTCAATATAAAGATTGAATAACAACGGGGATAGGCTACAGCCTTGTCTCACTCCCTTCCCAACCACTGCTTCCCTTCCATGCCCCTCGACTCTTATAACTGCCATCTGGTTTCTGTACAAATTGTAAATAGCCTTTCGCTCCCTGTATTTTACCCATGCCACTTTCAGAATTTGAAAGTAGTCACTCAAATTGATAAGAGTGAGAGGGCTATTTCAATATCTCAAACCTGAAAGTGTACCTGTAGCAGCATGGAGAGAGGTTTCCTGAGGGGGGAGGAGGTGAAGGGGGTGTGGTAACAATAGATTATGGACCTGTCAATGAAAAGGAAGGATCCTTTTAACAGAACAATAGGTTAAGGACCTGTCAATCAAAGAAGAACAATAGGTTAATGACCTGTCAATCAAAGGAGAACACTAGGTTTGCCCCTGATGTATGCAAACTGCACTAACAGAATGCGCTGAAACGATGTTGCCCTATTACTCTGACAGCCTTCACATAACGACACAGAGCAGCAGCGGCGGCGTGGACAAGCCAGTTGTAACAGATAAGAAACACTGAGTGAAATAACTGCAGAATTTAATGTGGGACGTATGACGAACGTATCCGTTAAGGCAATGCAGCGAAATACGGTGTTAATTTGCAGACGACCGACGCAAGTGTCTTTACTAACAACACGACATTGCCTGCAGCGCCTCTCCCGGGCTCGTGACCATATCGATTGGACCCTAGGTTGTTGGAAAACCATGAGCTGGTCTGATGAATCCCGATTTCAATTGGTAAGAGCTTATAGTATGGTTCGAATGTGGCGCAGAGCCCACGACGCCATAAAACCAAGTTGTCAACGAGACAGTGTGCAAGCTGATAGTGGTTTCATAGTTGTGTGGGCTGTGCTTACGTGGAATGGGCTGAGTCGTCTGGGCCAACTGAACGGATCATTGGCTGGAAATGCTTGTATTCCGCTACTTGGAGATTATCTGCAGCTTTTCAACGATGGAATATTTGTGGATGACAATGCGCCATGTCACCTAGCCACTATTTATCGCGATTGGTTCGAAGAACATTCTGGACAATTTGAGAAGATGATTTGGCCACCTACATCGCCCACCGTGAATCTCATCGAACATTCATCAGACATGATCGAGAAATCAGTTCATGCACAAATTTTGCACCGGCAATACTTTTGCTGTAATGGACAGGTATAGAGGCAGAATGGCTCAATATTTGTGCAGGGGACTTCCAACGACTTGTTGAGTCCATGCCACGTCAAGTGGGTGCACTACGCCATGCAAAAGGATGTGCAACACGATATCAGTAGGTATCCCACGATTTTTACTACCTCAGTCCTGAATAAAACAAACCTGCTTTCAGAAGGCGAATGTATTGCATTACTCATTGAACGCCCCTCGTAATTCTGTCAGAGACAGCAAAGTTCTTGGAAGAGTAGCTGAATGGAACTGACAGTGTCTTGAAAAGAATTTATAACATTAACATATTAATAACGGAATATCAGACCAGCTGTGTGGCTGGATTGAAGAGTTTTTAGCAAACAGAACACAGCATGTTGTTATCAATGGAGAGACGTCTACAGACGTGAAAGTAACCTCTGGCGTGCCACAGGGGAGTGTTATGGGACCATTGCTTTTCACAATATATATAAATGACCTAGTAGATAGTGTCGGAAGTTCCATGCGGCTTTTCGCGGATGATGCTGTAGTATACAGAGAAGTTGCAGCATTAGAAAATTGTAGCGAAATGCAGGAAGATCTGTAGCGGATAGGCACTTGGTGCAGGGAGTGGCAACTGACCCTTAACATAGACAAATGTAATGTATTGCGAATACATAGAAAGAAGGATCCTTTATTGTATGATTATATGATAGCGGAACAAACACTGGTAGCAGTTACTTCTGTAAAATATCTGGGAGTATGCGTGCGGAACGATTTGAAGTGGAATGATCACATAAAATTAATTGTTGGTAAGGCGGGTACCAGATTGAGATTCATTGGGAGAGTGCTTAGAAAATGTAGTCCATCAACAAAGGAGGTGGCTTACAAAACACTCGTTCGACCTATACTTGAGTATTGCTCATCAGTGTGGGATCTGTTCCAGATCGGGTTGACGGAGGAGATAGAGAAGATCCAAAGAAGAGCGGCGCGTTTCGTCACAGGGTTGTTTGGTAACCGTGATAGCGTTGCGGAGATGTTTAATGAGCTCAAGTGGCAGACTCTGCAAGAGAGGCGCTCTGCATCGCGGTGTAGCTTGCTCGCCAGGTTTCGAGAGGGTGCGTTTCTGGATGAGGTATCGAATATATTGCTTCCCCCTTCTTATACCTCCCGAGGAGATCACGATTGTAAAATTAGAGAGATTAGAGCGCGCACGGAGGCTTTCAGACAGTCGTTCTTCCCGCGAACCATACGCGACTGGAACAGGAAAGGGAGGAAATGACAGTGGCACGTAAAGTGCCCTCCGCCACACACCGTTGGGTGGCTTGCGGAGTATAAATGTAGATGTAGAATGTAGATGTAGATGAACGAAAATAAAATGCAGACGAGTTACATTGGGTGAACTGATAAAATTAGATTAGAAACCGACGCTCTAGAAGTAGTAGATCAGTTTTGATATTTTGGCAGCAAAACAACTGATGATGGCTGAAGTAGAGGGGCAATAAATGCAAACTGGCAATACGAGGAAAGAGTTTCTCAAAAAGATTACTTTTTTAACATCGAATATACATATAAATCTCAGGAAGGATATGTATATGGGGTGTAACCTTATACTGAAGTGAATTGCAGATGACAGACAGCGTGTACAAGAAGAGAAATATGGTGCTACAGGAGAGTGCTGAACATTACACGGGTTAATCGAGTAACTGCTGAGGAGGTACTGAATCGAAATGACTAAAAACAATTGCAACAAAGCTTGACTAAAAGAAGGGATCGGTTGGCAGGACATATTCTGAGGCGTCAGGAAATCTTAAGTTTGGTAGTGTAAGGAACTGTAAGTGCTAATAATTGTAGAGGGAGAAAAGGTAGGTTCAAGTGCATGTGTGTTGCTGTAGTCATGCAAAGATGAAGGGGCCTGCACAGAACAGACTAGCGTGCAGAACTGCATCAAACCATCTTCGGACTGAAGACCACAACAACGACAAAATGAGCTACAGGTGCAAGACATTCGAACGAGCATTGTTGTATTCCTCCTGATTCATTACGTGACATTTTTCAAAAGTGTATTGTATGGCTCTGAGCGCTATGGGACTTAACATCTGTGGTCATCAGTCCCCTAGAACTTAGAACTACTTAAACCTAACTAACCTAAGGACATCACACACATTCTTGCCCGAGGCAGGATTCGAACCTGCGACCGTAGCAGTCGCGCGGTTTTGGACTGCGCGCCTAGAACCACTAGACCACCGCGGCCGGCGTCTATTGTATACGACTGAGCGTATGATCGGAGAATTCCATCAACAGGCAGCTCTAGAGAAATTTTGTCTTAAATATCAAGTTTGGAAATTTCATGAGTGCCACACTAAGGGCGTGATCTGGGTCCACAGCCTTCATGTAATTGTTAAACATGTCGTTTCCGCTTACGACTGACATACTTATTTTATGTTTTATTACAACGATTAAAAATTATGATAATTTTTGACTGCCCGTAACGGCAACGACTATGCTTTGCATCTTTTTCTTGACCCAGACAGCACTGTTATAAAGAAGCAAAGTTTCCAATTTTTCGTTCATGGTTATGAGATCTGGTTAACTGAGTTAATGGCCCTGTGCGTTAAGACTGCTCGATCAGTAAGTATCGGGAATCCACAGTTAGGAAGTATGTAGTCAGCTTTCTTCAGGCCAAGCCGCTTTGTATGAATTTTTCATGGTTTGCAGATGGGATGTGTACAGCATTTAATATACCGTGTTAATCAACCGTTCCTAAAAGTAGATCAAGAAATCTCACCGTCATTGAATCGTGATGATAACTACAGCCTTTCCTGATGGAAATTTCATTGCGATTGATGCAGGATATCCGGAAAGAAACAGTGACGTGCAATTTTCTAAGCTTCTAACTGAATCGCAGCAAACAACTAGGAACTCTCGACTTGCCTGAACCTTATGCATTAACTCACGACATTACAAGATCAAGGTTCACATTTAATTTTGTTGCTGATGAAGCATTTACTCTTAAGAAAAACCTCATGTAACCATATCCTCAAAAAAGATTGAACGACGCAACGTGGATTTTCAACCATAGACTGAGCAGGGATCGTGTGCATTCAGCATGATAACGGAAACGTTCCAAATTTTACATAATGCTGTAGCTTGAGAAAAACGTCGACAGTGACCAGAATCGTGAAAGCTGTGCGCGTGCTGCAAAACTTCATCAGAAACGGAGATGAAAAAGCATATTTAGTAACTGATTATGGCTTTCACTGGGATCGTATCAGACACATAATGGAAGTAGCTGACCTCACTCCCGTTGATGACACACATAATGCCCAACAATTATAGGAGGTGATCAAAAAGTTTCCATCTGAGAGCGTTGCTGCAGCGTATACGCAACGTAGCGCAACTCCGATGCGGATGACATTCGTGACTTTCCAACGTGCGTGCGGTAAATCCGCAAATGTGAACTATGGCGACGTTATTACCAAATGCGTCCAAACAGGACAACGTGCTGTTACTGTTTTCTTGCCTGCCGAAGGACGAACATCGGTAGACATCCATCGGATAATGAAAAATGTGTAAAAATGTCTGTCGAAAGCCACGGTTATGGAAGGGTGCTGGTCACGATTCTACATAAGACGCCGGTCGATCTGAGAGGACAGCCTCATCCATTATGGACAACTCAAGTGAAAGACACTCCAACAGCGCTATAGTCCTGATCTCTTACCATGCTATTATCTCGCCTTTGGTCTCTTAAAAAAGGCCTTGAACGATAGACGATTCCTGACGAACAAGAATGTGCAGCAGGCAGTTACGGACTTCTTCACGTATCAGGATATGGTGTTTTACCAAACGAATTTCTTCAACCTGGTGCGTCGATGGTGTGATTGCCTCAATGCTCCTGACATTTTGCCTGATTGGCATACCGATTCTGAACTGTACGGCCTTAGAACCGATACTTTTTGATTGCTTCGTATACAAAAACATTTATCACAGCATTTCTTGACACCGAATGTTAATTTACTTTGGCACTGGAGCTACTGTGTTAGTGATAATTAAATGAAAATATAAACAGTTATTCACTGCGCAGGCACTTGATAGGGTTCTGAGCGGCGTGGGTGCTATTCTGTCATTCTGCGCAACGGATTAATCTGATATGTACCCTTTACCCTGTGGCTCCTGCAAGATGCAATTTCCACCCCCACAATACTACAGAAGTCAGACAGACGCTCCTAACGTTCAAAAGAGAAATGCTTGTAAAACTTTCAGCAATAAATATCTTCTGGAGTCGTCCGCTGTAAGGAAATGACACAAAAATTCACAGAATTTCTTACGTAACTAGTGGGATACTTGTGTATTGGAGTAGTGCTAGGTAGTGTAAGAAAAACATTAAACTAACGAAAATTATTATTTATTTTGGAAAAATTCTGAGAAATCACAATGGCACTTTTAGTTATGAACTGAACAAATTATTTCCGGGTTCTTTTCGGAATGTGAAGTTCCCTCTCAAGGATAGGATTCGCTAATGAAATTTCTATACAAAGTTGAAGATTGTTATTGACTTGGCCGAATGGCTGAGGGCCACTCCTACTCAACTTGAATAATTATCTATTAGAATGTTGTTAGGTACGGTCGAGGCTGTCGCGTGTGAAATGCAGTGAAGTGTACTGTTGTGGAGGAAATAGGGGCTCGCAATAGCTGTAGCGCACAATACCGTAAGCTGCGGTGACTGCTGTCTGCGCCGCATGCCGCTGACAAATAAGATAACTCTCGTTCTATCTGGATTGACACGTATTCTGTCCCTGAATATGTGGCAAACAAACGCGTTTCCTGTGCTCGTTTCGCTTCAAATCTTTGCCATTTCCTACGTGGGCTATCTATTTCTGGCTCAGAATGTGCCTTAACTGGGATTTCATATTCTGGAAATTCGATATTCTCGTCCCTTCGATTCCCATCTATCTGATCTGTCTTAATTTTATCCCAGTCTATCTGAGCCTGCTGATTCGGCAGGTCCCCGACTGTCCTATTCTCTGATTCACCGTCTGTCCTGTTCTCAGGTTCACCTTCTGTCCTATTCTCAATAAGCTTGTTTACTTGCTGTCTATCTGGTTGATTCTCTCCCATCTTGTCTACTTGCTGTTTCTCACATAACCTTTTGGCTTGTGCTCTCGTTAACATGGAAATTCTTTCAACACACCACAACCCTATCTACAAAACTTTACGACCACTTACCAGTTGTTTGAACCAACAACAACGTCGTGACGTCTTGGCTAATGTTCTGTCTGCTCTGCTACAGTCTCTGTGAGCTTGCAAAGGGATAAAAATGTTATTTCTTAATTCTAACTTATATGATGCTGCGTCACACTGCGTCTCTGCGTCACTCTGCGTCTGTGCCTATTACCTGAAAATCCTATGCCCTAACAGCTACCCAAAAATTGTAAAAAAATGCAAAATTTTCCAGTACAATAATACACGCCCTTTTTCCTACAATTCTGCTTTCTTCATTACCTGTATCTATTCTGATCCCAATCTTTGCAAATAGCTATTTAATACATGAAAGAAAATTCTTCAAAGTGCTACTGATACACCTAACTATCCTGACACTTTCCTATCCTGGTAGCTTACCTATTTTACCTATCCTGGCAGGGTCGCCATTTTCTGTGAGTGGCGTGAGTGCTATTCTGTCATTCTGCACAACGGATTAATCTGAGATGTACCCTTTACCCTGTGGCTCCTGCAAGATGCAATTTCCACCCCCACACTACTGCAGAAGTCAGACAGACGCTCCTAATGTTCTAAAGAGAAATGCTTGTAAAACTTTCAGCAATAAATATCTTCTGGAGTCGTCCGCTGTACGGAAATGACACAAAAATTCACGAAATTTCTTATGTAACTAGTGGGATACTTGGGTACTGGAGTAGTGCTAGTTAGTGTAAGAAACACATGTAACTAACGAAAATTATTATTTATTTTGGAAAAATTCTGAGAAATTACTATGGCACTTTCAGTTATGAACTGAACAAATTATTTCTGGGTTCCTTTCGGAATGTGAAGTTACCTCTCAAGGATAGGATTCGCTAATGAAGTTTCTATATAAAGTTTAAGATTGTTATTGACTTGGCAGAATGGCTGAGAGCTGCGCCTACTCAACTTGAATAACCATCCATTAGAATGTTGCTAGGTATGGTCGAGGCTGTTGCGTGTGAAATGCAGTGAAGTGTACTGTTGTGGAGGAAATATGGGACTCACAATAGCTGTAGCACACAATACCGTGAGCTGGGATGAATGCTGTCTGCACCGCTCGCTGCTGACAAATAAGATAAGTCTCGTTCTATCTGGATTGACCTTCGCCAATCAAACTCTCCCTACGCCTTGAAGTCAAGGACTCCTATTCGCCCCTAGTCTAACTATTCGCGTGGTACACCGGTAAGATAACCAGTCCACCGTGATGCAACCCAAAATTCGCTCGCAGGCGTTTAACTATAACTCTGTCCGTTCACACCGCACAATAAGTGTGGCGGCCAACAAAGGGTTGTTGTCGTTCTAATAAAGATCAGTTCATAGTGAACAATATTGTATCTAGAGATAAGTGAAAGCTGCTGTACATTTTCCAGGATTTCACATGAACAGTGACACTAATGAGATGACAATACACTTACTTTCCATTCATATCCGTTTCCTTACCTACAGCTTCCTATGCCTTTCCCTCAGCAATTTTGTTTGAATACTCTCTATACAACCACAAACCGTGGTTGTATAGACAGTGATGCTCCACTGCTTCAGTCAACTTTGCACAAACTGCTGGTCTGAATCTGACTTTATTAACTATGAACCAACACTCAGAGCGAGGTAAATCGCATCAGAGTCGCTTAAGAGCCGCAATGCAGCTACCATCCCAGGTGCATTGGAGTGTTTGTTTCACTTGTCCGGCGTCTGGCTGGAATTTTGAGCAGTTTCTAGTCGAAAGATGACATTGTCAGAAGACATTTTCAGAAAGATGTAGTGATCGTTAGAAAATCAAGTGTCAACTACGATAGTAGAAACGAGTAATTGGTTACTAGGCGCAATTGCAACTCGCTATGGCAACGTGGCTACACCAGTTACAGTCAAAGAGTATACAACATAGAACGAGGGATGCGACAACACAGCATTTGCACTCTGCAGCAAAGCAAATCGATGCTTTATTCTCACTCTTCCATTTGCATTTTGGCTGTTGAAGAATAAGGAAGTGGAAAGTTAACAGTTAATTAGCAGTGCCGAAACGGAAATGAAAGCTCAGTGATGCATTGCCGTTAAAATACGTTTTCAAGGCAAGAAGAAGGGCACACGAAGCACAATGCCTTATTTGTTATCCAGAAATAGTCTCTGTTACACACAAATGTATGGTTATATAATAGGTTATTTTTCTTCTTAATCATTTGTGTTTGACTTGGACCGGCATATTGCTATGTTTATTATTTAAAGAGTTTCAGTTTATACTGGATGCTTTTGGTTGATTAGCATTATGTTCATAAGAGGAACTTTTCTCTTGTGGTGCGCAAGATTTGGAAGTACACCTGTCTTCTAAGAAACATAAAACTTCCCAAAATTCTGCCGATGCTTCACATATTAAAGATTCCTTTGCTCAATCCACACAGTCAGAATATCGAGTTAGCGCTGCAGAATCATCGCTTACACTTTTTAGTTCTCTCCATGCATCATAGAAATCCATGGACTGTATGTCTAAACTAAATAGAAAAGTATACAACGATTTTGATATTGCGAAGAACGTTTCGTGCTGGAGAACAAAGATCGAATTCATCGTTAACAATGTGCTTCCACTACATCCTGCTGACGTGACGATACAATGTCTTGAAGAAATTTCTAGTTTTGAGGTTAGTACGGACAGCAATAATCATGGTAACCAAAAAGTCATTCCTATTTTAATACAATATTTTCACCTTAGAGGTGGCAGTATGCAGACAAAGGCAGTCGAAATTGAAACTATTTCAGAAGGAAGTGATGAAACAGTATCATATCATGTTCGAGATACGTACTTTAATAGGGTTAGGAGTACGAACACAAATTTTTGCAGCATAAGTCGACCAGAGGCTAAAAATGTATTCATCAAATTGAAATTGTATATTAATGAAATTTTAGTTGGAGTGGGTTGCCCAGTTCACATTCTTAACAATGCCATTAAGCATGGGCAGATAGTTTAATTTCGAATTTATAGTGTGTTGTTTTAGGGGTGCACAATCACTTTTCTACGTATACAGTAAGGACTAAAGAAATCAAGCATTAGTGTGAATTTGTAGAAATTATTGTCAAACACCTTCTTAATCACAGCAAACCCCGATGGTTATATCTGCTCCCTATACTTGACGGAATAAATGAAGTGTACAATGCAGTCTAGCTTTTTGACAATATCCTAATTTTATTTGAAAACGTTTGAGTAGGGCTTATTTATATCATGAACATTCAATGACGTCTGTTGTTTGATCATGGCATTAAAAAGCTTGAAAGTGAACAAATATCCATTGTAGAGATGACTGCAATATTAACTGATGTGTGTTCTTTCCTTAAGAACAGATTGGAGATTAAATTCCTGTCACTAAAGATGAAGAAACATTGAAAAATTCTAGGGAGGAGGGCCTTGGTACAGGAGTTCAGTTTTACACAGGAGGCTGTATCGTTGCATGGTGAATATCTGGATTATTTAGATAAATGGTGTGTCCCATTTTCAGAACTCAAATGTCTTAGCTAGTTAAACTTAAATAATAAAGTATACATGGATTATGTGCAAAAGTAAGTACAGTTCTTGGGTGATAAAGGAGTTCTAATAGGTTATGTTAAGTGCTATGACGAAGAATGTACGAGTAAATGTGAACAAGTTTTTGCAGAAGCATAGCTCTGAACTAGAGAAAGTGCCCTGTAATGATAGGTGGGTAAGATATTTTAGTGGTAGAAAGTAAGGGGACTGCCATTCTGAACTTCTGAAACTAGTTCAATATTTCTTTCCTGTTCCTGGATACAGTACTAATAAGAAAGAGTATTTTCACTAATAAGAGTGCAGTGGACAGACGAAAGGAATAGATTATTTATTGATTCAGTCAAAGATGTTGTCTTTGTATAGAAACATTTCAAAAACTTGAGCTGTGTGGAATTTCTTGATTATATTTCAGACAAATTAAATGTTTTGTGGAAGGTTAGTTCTTCAGAGAAATAATACTGACTACTGTTGATGATCACACTTAACATCGTGTGTGTCACGATTTTAAGAAAATATAAATGTATGTGCCTGTGGGTATACAACGAAATCATACCTAACAGTGCGCAGTTAGGAATAACCGTAAATATCTGGGTTATTATCAATAGGAAAACAAAATTATTTTACGTTTATGATTATTAACACCAAATCTACATGTTCAGAAAACTACAGCAACACTTTTATCGAACTCAAAAATAGAAAATAAAACGGAAATGCACACACTTTCTGCGGTTAAGAGTACGCAAAACATGCCCAAAGAGTACGTACACTCCTGGAAATGGAAAAAAGAACACATTGACACCGGTGTGTCAGACCCACCATACTTGCTCCGGACACTGCGAGAGGGCTGTACAAGCAATGATCACACGCACGGCACAGCGGACACACCAGGAACCGCGGTGTTGGCCGTCGAATGGCGCTAGCTGCGCAGAATTTGTGCACCGCCGCCGTCAGTGTCAGCCAGTTTGCCGTGGCATACGGAGCTCCATCGCAGTCTTTAACACTGGTAGCATGCCGCGACAGCGTGGACGTGAACCGTATGTGCAGTTGACGGACTTTGAGCGAGGGCGTATAGTGGGCATGCGGGAGGCCGGGTGGACGAACCGCCGAATTGCTCAACACGTGGGGCGTGAGGTCTCCACAGTACATCGATGTTGTCGCCAGTGGTCGGCGGAAGGTGCACGTGCCCGTCGACCTGGGACCGGACCGCAGCAACGCACGGATGCACGCCAAGACCGTAGGATCCTACGTAGTGCCGTAGGGGACCGCACCGCCACTTCCCAGCAAATTAGGGACACTGTTGCTCTTGGGGTATCGGCGAGGACCATTCGCAACCGTCTCCATGAAGCTGGGCTACGGTCCCGCACACCGTTAGGCCGTCTTCCACTCACGCCCCAACATCGTGCAGCCCGCCTCCAGTGGTGTCGCGACAGGCGTGAATGGAGGGACGAATGGAGACGTGTCGTCTTCAGCGATGAGAGTCGCTTCTGCCTTGGTGCCAATGATGGTCGTATGCGTGTTTGGCGCCGTGCAGGTGAGCGCCACAATCAGGACTGCATACAACCGAGGCACACACGGCCAACACCCGGCATCATGGTGTGGGGAGCGATCTCCTACACTGGCCGTACACCACTGGTGATCGTCGAGGGGACACTGAATAGTGCACGGTACATCCAAACCGTCATCGAACCCATCGTTCTACCATTCCTAGACCGGCAGGGGAACTTGTTGTTCCAACAGGACAATGCACGTCCGCATGTATCCCGTGCCACCCAACGTGCTCTAGAAGGTGTAAGTCAACTACCCTGGCCAGCAAGATCTCCGGATCTGTCCCCCATTGAGCATGTTTGGGACTGGATGAAGCGTCGTCTCACACGGTCAGCACGTCCAGCACGAACGCTGGTCCAACTGAGGCGCCAGGTGGAAATGGCATGGCAAGCCGTTCCACAGGACTACATCCAGCATCTCTACGATCGTCTCCATGGGAGAATAGCAGCCTGCATTGCTGCGAAAGGTGGATATACACTGTACTAGTGCCGACATTGTGCATGCTCTGTTGCCTGTGTCTATGTGCCTGTGGTTCTGTCAGTGTGATCATGTGATGTATCTGACCCCAGGAATGTGTCAATAAAGTTTCCCCTTCCTGGGACAATGAATTCACGGTGTTCTTATTTCAATTTCCAGGAGTGTATTTAGCAAATATCACAAATGAACGCAGTAACACCTTCAAAAGAAGAACACTATTCGTGCCACCATCTCTCACACTTAATGCACTGGATCCAGTCCTCTGGAAACGCCAAAATCTATGTTTTCTGCTCACAGCTTTCAGTCTTTTCCTTAAAGCAGACTCCTTCGAATCCAAAGCAGCGGCAACTTTTACTTGCTTTATCCATTTTCAGTTCGTTGTCTGCCTCACTGAACAGCTCCTAAGTTTAGGTGAGCGTCCTGTACGGTTTTCGTATTTAGTTTGAAGTCATTCAGGAACAAAACCTGTCTTTTGGACTCCACAACGCACTCAAGAAGTACAAATTTTCAGCTGTGCCTTAAAGAGAGACCGAGCGAGGTGGCGCAGTGGTTAGCACACTGGACTCCCAATCAGTAGCACAACAGTTCAAACCCACGTCCGGCCATCTCATTTCGATTTCCCGTGATCTCCCTAAATCACTTCAGGCAAATGCCGGGATGGTTCCTTTGAAAGGGCAAAGCCAACTTCCTTCCCCATTCATCCCTAATCCGATGTGACTGATAACCTCGCTGTTTAGTCCCCTCCTCCAAATCAACGCAGCAACCCTAAGGAGACCGCACGTACTCTTTGGGGACGTTATATGCAGGTTCTTTCGTACAGAAACAATGATTCCAAGTGAAGTCAACAGATGACAGCGCACATCACATTTGCAAAATATCTGGATGCTGTATGGTACATTGCAAGCCTGCCTTTCAAAATCCAATGAAGAATTAAAGGCTATTGCTCGTGTATTCTGTGCATAATTTATGCAACAGAGTACCAGAACAACATCAAGAAAGCTGTAAAGGATTATTACCTGTTTCACTTCGGAAACACAGGATTTCTTCACACAACTTCTGCGAGGCGTTTCTGGTACCACTCTGAACACAGCTACGTCACTGGCAAGCAGTTCAATTTAGTCAGCTGTTAGGGACACAAGCTGCGCTCTCTCTGGGACTCTGCAAACCTTTGGTACATTTACACTGAAGCGCCAAAGAAACTGGTGTAGGCATGCGTATTCAAATACAGAGATATGTTAACAGACAGACTACGGCGCTGCAGTCGGCAACGCCTTTGTAAGACAACAAGAATTCAAATGGTTCAAATGGCTCAGAGCACTATGAGACTCAACTTTTGAGGTCATCAGTCCCCTAGAACTTAGAACTACTTAAAACTAACCTATGGATATCACACACATCCATGCCCGATGCAGGATTCGAACCGGCGACCGTAGCGGTCACGCGGTTCCAGACTTTAGCGCCTAGAACCGCTCGGCCACCCCAGCCGGTAAGACAACAACAGTCTGGCGCAGTTGTTAGATCGGTTACTGCTGCTACAATCGCAGGTTATCAAGATTTAGGTAAGTTTGAACGCTGTGTTATAGTCGGAGCACGAGCATGGGACACAGCATCTCTGAGGTAGCCATGAAATGGGGATTTTCCCGTACGACCATTTCACGAATATACCACGATTATTAGTAGTCCGGTAAAACATCAGATCTCCGACATCGCTGCGGCCGGAAAAAGATCCTGCAAGAACGGGACCTACGACGATTGAAGAGAATTGTTCAATGTGACAGAAGTTATCCCTTCCGCAAAATGCTGCAGATTTCAATGCTGGCCCATCAACAAGTGTCAGCGTGCGAACCCTTCTACGAAACATCATCGATACGGGCTTTCGGAGCCGAAGGCTCATTCGTGTACCCTTGATGACTGCACGTCTCAAAGCTTTACCCGACGTCGACAGTGGACTGTTGATGACTGGAAACATGTTGCGTGGTCGGACAGTCTCGTTTCAAATTGTATCGAACGGATGGACGTGTACGAGTATGGAGACAACCTCGTGAATCCATGGACTCTGCCCGTCAGAAGGGAACTGTTCAAGGTGGTAGAGGCTCTGTCTCCTGCAGCAGGAGTGATATGCGACCTCTCACACGTCTAGATACGACTGTGAGAGATGACACGTACGTAAGCATCTGTCTGATCATCTGCATTCATTCATGTCCATTGTTCAAATGGCTCTGAGTACTATGGGACTTAACATCTGAGGTCATGAGTCCCCTAGAACTTAGAACTACTTAAACCTGACTAACTTAAGGACATCACACACATCCATGCCCGAGGCAGGATTCGAACCTGCGACCGTAGCGGTCGCGCGGTTCCATGGGCTACAACACAGGCAATTTAAAAGCTTTCTTGAGTATGTAGAAAGCCAGTATGGTAGCCTGCCTTATTACAGCGAGGTCCGCTGACTTAGTCGTGGCGAATTATTAAATCGATTTTTTTCCCTAACAGATGAGATAAATATGTTCATGGAAATAAATAACATGTGTGTTCCTGAATTGAAAGAGCCTTCATGGAACTGTGATCTCGCGTCCTTAGCAGATTTAACTAGCCATCTGAATGCTTTGAACATTTCATTACAAGGTAAAGATCTGCTAATTAATCATTTCATAGATCGAGTACGAGCTTTTAAAATGAAATTGACACTTTGGGTGAGTTAGCTGGAAACAGGAAATCTAGCTCATTTTCCTAAATTATCATCCATGCAAGATGTTCACAAAGACTGTGAACGTTATTCACATAGTTTAGTTGCCTGTAAGGAAGGATTTGATCAACGCTTTCAAGATCTGACAGCACTAGACAGTGATTTTGATCTGTTCTCCTCTCCATATTCAGCGAATATTGAAGAGATTCGTCCTGAGCTGCAACTAGAAATTATTGACCTGCAGTGTGATAGAGAATACAGAGACAATTTTCAGAACAAGAAAAACATTTTGGAATTCTACAGACACTTCCCTCAGGATAGATTTCCTCGTTTGCACAAACTGGCGGCTACAATAATATCAATGTTCGGTTCCACGTATGTTTGTGAACAACTGTTCTCTGCAATGAAATGTAACAAGACGCGCCTGAGAAACGCATTGTCTGATCAAAATTTAAACTGCACACTGCGCCTACAATGCGCAAAAACATTACTTCGAACATAGACGCAATTGTAAAGGGCAAAAAGCACAAAATAACCGAGAATCTCACACTTCAGTGACACCTTTTATTGTGTAACAATTCACAAATTAATACGAATGTAGATGCATACACTAAGCTAATAAAATTATGTGGCACGTGTACATTCTCCTTTATTTGTTTCATTTGTTGCAGTAATAATTCGTGAGTGATATCCCTGCGGGTGGCCGCGGATTTACATTGACTGGCGGCAGCCGTTGTGTGCCCCAAGTGACTCTCCCCACTCGCTGCTCTAGTCCGGTAGTGGGGGTAGCGTGCTCGCGCTGCTCCATGCTCGCGCCTTGCTGCTCACAGCTTGCTCCGCGAGCACGTATTTTGTGAAGCCCTGACTTAAACCTAAGTAACCTAAGGACATCACACACCTCCATGCCCGAGGCAGGATTCGAACCTGCGACCGTAGCAGTCGCGCGGTTCCGGACTGAAGCGACTGGAACCGCTCGGCCACCGCGGCCGGCCATGTCCATTGTGCATTGGGCAATTCCAGTTGGACAATGCGACATCCCACACGTCCAGAATTGCTAGAGAGTAGCTCCAGGAACAGTCTTCTGAGATTAAACACTTCTGCTGGCTACCAAACTCCACAAACACGAAAATTATTGAGCATATCTGGGGTGCCTTGCTGTTCAGAATAGATCTCCACCCCGTCGTACTCTTACGGATTTGCGGACAGCCCTGTAGGATTCATGATGTCAGTTCCCTCCAGCAGTACTTCAGACATAAGTCGAGTCCATGCCACGTCGTGTTGCGATGGGCCCTACACGATATGAGGCAGTTGTATCAGTTTCTTTGGCTCTTCAATGTATAAATTTACATTATTTCTGCACTGATCGGTAATGTCCTACATTTTTGTCAAATGTCCTCCACTTTTTACCATTATGTCGTACATTTCGATAAGATATCTTGATAAGCTACTTGCAAGCGACTAGGACGACATTGCGTTGCGCCAGTGGAGGAGCGCGTGGCCCTGTGCCCGTGTGAGCGGCGGCCAGCTGCCAACACGGCAGAGGAGCAGCGATCGACCCGCACGGGCCGGCCCGCGCCCGTCTGGGACGACCAAATCCCGGCGCCGCCTCACTCCACACAGCCCTGCCGCACTCAACTGCTGCGCCTCTAGAGGATTCACGGAACGCCCATTAATTACATGAGGCCTTTTTTTAAATCTGATCCCTGCGTCTCCCCTTACTGAGATTTGGTGAGATGCTGTGGGACCTCTCCCTACAATTTCTAAATAATTGCGCATATTCGATACGTTCGTGATTTTGCTCCGTACCACTCAAAAATCCTATTTGGTTACTCGGAATTAATTTTATAAAACAAAACGTTATGCGTTCTACTAATGGATATTCTCTCAATATTCACTGCCATGTGGCAGCAATCGAGCCAATTAATTTGGTTAAATTCATTATAGTACACCTTAAAGTGGTTGTCATTTCACTTACAGTTTTACAGAAGAAATGCACCTAGATGTAGAAAGTGTATTAAACAGTGCTTTTAAATTCGTGATTAAAACAGTGTTTTACATGCCCATCCTAAGTAGCATTTGGACAGACAGAGAGACACAGGCAACCAGGCAGACAAAAAGGCTTCGCAAAAATAATACGAGCCTTTTCTACAGGTTCCTAAGAAATTGAGCTTATGTGGATATATTACATACGAGGAGCGTTCAATAAGTAATGCAACACTTTTTTCCTAGGTCAATTTTGTGGTGTCACCGCCAGACACCACACTTGCTAGGTGGTAGATTAAATCGGCCGCGGTCCATTTAGTACATGTCGGACCCGCGTGTCGCCACTGTGTGATCGCAGGCCTAGCGCCACCACAAGGCAGGTCTCGTGATACGAACAAGCACTCGTCCCAGTTGGACGGACGACCTAGCTAGCGACTAGATGTACGAAGCCTTTCTCTCTCATTAGCCGAGAGACAGAATAGCCTTCAGCTAAGTTAATGGCTACGAACTAGCAAGGCGCCATTAGCCTTACAGTGATTGTAATTAAAGTCTCCTGTGTATAGTCAAGAGTGATGTACCAAAATGATTGATTAAAGATAAGTATTAATCCAGCTACGTACTTTTCTTCATAGCATTAATTATGTAGCCTGTTCCAGTACTTCACGCCCGTCTGCGTTAGTCTAGCGTGCATTTTCAGCCATCTCGAACTACAAGGTGTCGGCCCAGCTGCCGACACATCAAATTTCGCTTGAGAAAATCGGAATAAATTGTGGGATATCATGCAGTATTCCCCCTTCAGCTCTTGTAATTTCATAAAATTCCGATACGTGGCCGACCGATACATACCCTTGAAAAGGACGTCTGCAACGAAGGTGCGTTCCAAGCAGAGATCTGTCATTGAGTTTCTTTTGGTGGAAAACTAGAGCATAACAGATATTCGTAGGCGTTTACGGAATGTCTACGGAGACCTGCCAGTGAACAAAAGCACAGCGAGTCGGGTGAGGCGTCTGTCATCGCGCAAACCAATCGAATTTCTCACGCGCCAACAGCCTGCACACAGCTGTGACTCCTGCAGTGTTGGAAAGTGCAGACACTTTCATTTGAGATTATCGACGGATCACAATCAAACACCTCGTTGCTCAACTGAAAGTATCTATTGCTAATGTTAACACACAAGTCTGCGCACCAGAGACGAGCTCACAAACCTTCATTGGACTGTTCCTCCTCATCCACCCTACAGCCCGGATCTCTCACCTTTTGAAGTCCATTTGCTTGACCAAATGAAGGATGCACTCCACTGGAAGCAGTACGTGGAGGTTGTTGATGCAGCAAGACATTGGCTCCGACATCGCCCAGTAGAATGTAACAACGCGGGCATACGGGCCCTCCCAACCTCGTGGCGTGAGCTCGTTGCATTGAACGGAGATAAAATAGGGTTCTGCAGCCAAAAGAGTGGGAAATAATGTGCTGCACTGGAATCCTGAATAAAACCAACCAGCTGTTGGAAAAATAATGTGTTGTATTACTTGTTGGAAGCCCCTAGTACATTAAAGGCAAAGTGTACCAATCTCGATTAAAAGTCAACTGCGGTTAGGCCGGCATTTAACGCTGCTCAACGCAAAATTATGGTGCAGTGACTTCGATCAGAGTTAGATGAGGGAACTGACCGCAGTCGAGTTTGACTGTGGCTCACGCCCGGTTCTTCTCGAGATGATTACAGTTTTACAAGTGTGCGGTTGAGAGGTGGCATGAGCCCCCTCTCATATTTCTATCTTACGATTTTCGTCTCTAATTGCATGCGGTGAAAAGTTGCTATTCCTTCACACGCGGACTTCCCACGCAGCGTCTCTCGTCACCCAGGTGGTCCGGTGACAGGCGGGCTCTGCGGATCTCGAGAGGGTTAAGCTGACGAGTGTGAGGGAGTCGAGTGAATGCTTTCCAGACGCCGACATTGTCAAGAGACACGCCCGCAGGAGCCTGAAGTAGCGGCTGGGCTAGAGCTTCCGTTACTTCGCAGAAACTTAGCGAAAGCACTTTCTGGCGGGCTACCAGCGAGGCGTGGGAATGACTTGTGTACCCAGGCAGTTGTGGCGGGAAAATTCCCGCGCTTTCTGAAAAATAGTAACTGTGATTGGCTTGCTCAGGGCATAGCTCCGTGAAGTAGCAAAATCAGCGCAGAAATTGGCGCCAAGAATCTCCATTGGTGGAATGGTAGTGCTCCGGCAATAGAGTGGAATTTTCCGCCGGTTTTCGAGTTGCTGATTGGAACGTTTAACCACAGCCACTGTCGTGGGGGCGGGAATGTTGTGTGTTCGGCCTGTACGGGTGCTCTTGTGTAGAGTCGGCTCACGCCTTTCGGTCGAGGACGTCGAAGCAACCAGCCATCGCCTCCGGTACGCCAGATCGTGTTCTGGCAGTTAAGAAGACAGTTTGGTAATGTATGTCCGCAGCACCGGCAGATAGGGATTTTCCTAGGTGATAATCAGAGCTCAGCAGAGCGCGCCTGTTCGTCTTTTTCTAACATTGTTCTGTCTTGAGTAGCAGCAATTAATGTTGGGTTAGCTGTGTGTCTCTCTTAAGATTTGAGTGGCAAGGAATTGGCTCCACATACCACTTCGTCATAAACCTCACAATCTAGTTTAGGGACAACTTCACCTTCACAGCGTTTGTTTGAGTATCCAGTTTGAGCCAATTTGATGTATTATAAATGTTTCATGTGTTTTTGTTTATTATTTTGTGTTTAGTCTTAATAAATCATATTGTTATTTTGGACAGAGCTTTCATTCTGTTAATCGGTAGAGCAACCCATCATTTCTCACTACGTTAATGAAACCTTCCTTTATTTAACTTATTTATCAAATTAAATTATTGCAGGTGCCAAACTCTTTTCCACACCACTTGCAGGCTTGATTACAGTCAGTTCGCGTATATTTTTTAATCCATGTGCAACAGCAAAAGTCGGAGTTAGAATAGGGGGGGGGGGGGTTAGAGCATCATTTACATATGTAGATTCTAGAATTTAGTGTTAAATACACTGCTTGCCCCGGCACCTCGCTGAACGGAGACAAAATAGGGTTCTGCAGCCAAAAGAGTGGGAAATAATGTGCTGCACTGGAATCCTGAATAAAACCAACCAGCTGTTGGAAAAATAATGTGTTGTATTACTTGTTGGAAGCCCCTAGTACATTAAAGGCAAAGTGTACCAACCTCGATTAAAAGTTAACTGCGGTTAGGCCGGCATTTAACGCTGCTCAACGCAAAATTATGGTGCAGTGACTTCGATCAGAGTTAGATGAGGGAACTGACCGCAGTCGAATTTGACTGTGGCTCACGCCCGGTTCTTCTCGAGATGATTACAGTTTTACAAGTGTGCGGTATTAAGATGGCAATGCGTTTGATGTTATGGATGACACTGAGAAAGAATGTTATCACTTCACCATTTAATTTGTGACCGCAAACATACTAGAGCGATTGCGGAAAGGGAGATCGCTTTTGAAGATTATGGTGACGGAAAGTGTGAAGAGAAAGAAACAGTGTGGTGGTTGTTAAACCAAATTAATGATAGGCTAGAATTTCCTACTAATCGAAATAACCCTATTTCGACGATGACTTGACTTTTGAATACTTACAATTAACAGCCCCTCATGTCTACAGGAATAATTACCACTGCTAGACATAAGGTAAGGAGAACTTTTACATACAGAAAACACGAAAAACAACTTTGTGATTCTGTACTGTAAATAATGGTAACAAACAACTGTTGACACTTGACCCAGCTATCCAGAAATATCACACATTTTACACACAGCGAATTGTACCGGTGACAAAGAAACATCAACGAAACCATCTTTACAGTTACAAAGATAAATAAATAAAATAAAAGAGCATTTGAAGCAGTCTTATAAAATGTGGTGTTCTGGGATTATGTCGTCCTCATTTACTAGATAAAAGAAAAGTTTACAATATTGCGGTTAAATAACAAGACTGTTGAAGTTTTCGGCCAGCCGGAGTGGCCGAGCGGTTAAAGGCGCTACAGTCTGGAACCGCACGACCGCTACGGTCGCAGGTTCGAATCCTGCCTCGGGCATGGATGTCAGTGATGTCCTTAGGTTAGTTAGGTTTAAGTAGTACTAAGTTCTAGGGGACTTATGACCACAGCAGTTGAGTCCCATAGTGCTCAGAGCCATTTGAACTGTTGAAGTTTCTGCTTTTATGAGTTTCACTACTAAACCACTCGTTTGTGGTTGGCGAAATGAAAAACAAAACAGGAATACCAATTTTTTCGACGGACGGGATAGTCATAGTGGGACCAGCTCTTGAAAATAAAAGAACTGTAGTATAAAATAAGAACTATATACAGGCTCATTATTTGTTTGCGTTTTCTTCATTAAATTCGAATGCCTGTATCATTTAAACATAAAATTAATATAATATGTACTAATGATAACATCTGTTAGTAATTTTCATGAAAATGCACGTTTCCTTGTTTCTAGTGCACAAAATATCCAGTTTTCATTGCAAACAAAAATTCTTAATCATCGATCTTTCACAAAAAATTGTTAATCAGGATTGTATAATTAAACAACTACAAAATAATTTTTCTGATTTTTTTGTATTTTACTTTTCGTGTAAATATTCATAGAACATTTACCTTTGTTTAAAAATTTTAATCCACCAGGAATTGAAACCAGGTCCCCCATGCAGCGAGCAAGCATATTACCAGACAGCCACACTGTTACTCGAAAAAAAATGTATGATGCCTTGAGTACGCCTCATTAGATCGAAATGTGAATCCATCTACTGAACACTGTACCCTGGTCACCTCGTGAAAACTGGGCGTGAGCCACAGCCAAATTTAACCGCAGTCAACTCCCTGGTTTAACTTCGATCGAGTTTGGTGCACCAGAATTTTGCGTTGAACAGACTTAAATGCCGACTTCTTCGCGATTAACTTCCAATGGATGCTGGTGCACTCAGCCATAAGAGAATTCTTGTCGGCGAACTTCATCTTAGCTATCTTCGACAAGCGAGTAACATCTTGCTGGTGCGTTTCCTTCGATTTGTCGGCATGCTGCTTAAGATACGCACTGTAAAAGTTCTGCTAGAAATTCGCTTTGAACACAATAACATCGGCTTTACAAGCTCCGCAGAATGTCACGACTGATTCACTGACTGATACGCAGTGAAAAGAAAATGAAATGATCGTGTGGTATTGTTGGCCGGAAGCCCCCATCCGGCGTAGTTCTAATTGCAGGTGGAGCCACACTGGGCGACTCGGGCGTCGGTGATCAGGAAATGATGATGAGGACAACACAACACCCAGTTCACGAGCGGAGAAAATCTCCAACCCGGCCGGGTATCAAACCTGGGCTCGCTACACGGCAGGCAAACACGTTACCACTCAGCTAAGCAGGCGGACACTGATACGGAATGATTCCTACCAGCGCGGCAGAGAACTACCCGTATGAACTGTGCAGCACTTCTTTCAACTCGGAGGCATCCCGGGCGTACACACTAGTGAAGCACACAGTTTAGAGAGACCATCAAGCTAGGTGGTCACTTTGTCAATGAAAATCTTTTAATTATAATAATTTATATTCTCTGAATAAAAACGTTGACGTGATATTTTCATTGCCCCGCTCCCTCTCCTCTTAAATGAGATTTGGTGAGATTTTGTCGGATCCCTCTCCCCTCCCAACATTTGAGCTCAAGTAATTAACGGACATCCCCTAGTGAAATGTAGAAGTATTTGTATAGATACGGTCACCCGCCACCGGAAGACGTTGCGGTGACATGTGTGGTGCAGGGGACGCATAGCACGCGATAATAAAATGGGCCATCTGGCGGATATATGTACACTACTGGCCATTAAAATTGCTACACCAAGAAGTAATGCAGATGATAAAAGGGTATTCATTGGACCAATATGTTATACTAGAACTGACATGTAATTAATTACATTTTCACGCAATTTGGGTGCAAAGATCCTGAGAAATCAGTACCCAGAACAACCACCTCTGGTCGTAATAACGGCCTTGATACGCCTGGGCATTGAGTCAAACAGAGCTTGGATGGCGTGTACAGCTGCAGCTGCCCATGCAGCTTCAACACGGTACCACAGTTCATCAAGAGTAGTGATTGGCGTGTTGTGACGAGCCAGTTGCTCGGCCACCATTGACCAGACGTTTTCAATTGGTGAGACATCTGGAGAATGTGCTGGCCAGGGCAGCACTCGAAAATTTTCTGTATCCAGAAAGGCCCGCACAGGACCTGCAACACGCGGTCGTGCATTATCCTGCTGAAATGTAGGGTTTCGCAAGGATCGAATGAAGGGTAGAGCCACGGGTCGTAACACATCTGAAATTTAACGTCCACTGTTCAAAGTGCCCTCAATGCGAGGAAGAGGTGACCGAGACGCGTAATCAATGGCACCCCATACCATCACGCCGGGTGATACGCCAGTATGGCGACGACGAATACACGCTTCCGATGTGCGTTCACCGCGATGTCGCCAAACACGGATGCGACCATCATGATGCTGTAAACACAACCTGGATTCATCCGAAAAAATGACGTTTTGCAATTCGTGCACCCAGGTTCATCGTTGAGTTCACCATCACAGGCGCTCCTGTCTGTGATGCAGCGTCAAGGGTAACCGCAGCCATAGTCTTCGAGCTGATAGTCAATGCTTAACAAACGTCGTCGAACTGTTCGTGCAGGTGGCTGTTGTCTTGTAAACGTCCCCATCTGTTGATTCAGGGATCGAGACGTGGCTGCACGATCCGTTACAGCCATGCGGATACGATGCATGTCATCTCGACTGCTAGTAATGCGAGGCCGTTGGGATCCAGCACGGCGTTCCGTATTCCCCTCCTGAACCCACCGATTCCATATTTTGCTAACAGTCATTGGATCTCGACCAACGCGAGCAGCAATATCGCGATACGATAAACCGCAATCGCGATAGGCTACAATCCGACCTCTATCAAAGTCGGAAACGTGATGCTACGCATTTGTCCTCCTTACACGAGGCATCACAACAACGCTTCACCAGGCAACTCCGGTCAACTGTTGTTTGTGTATGAGAAATCGGTTCGAAAAATTCCTCATGTCAGCACGTTGTAGGTGTCGCCACCGGCGCCAACCTTGTGTGAATGCTCTGAAAAGTTAATCATTTGCATATCACAGCATGTACTTCCTATCGGTTAAATTTCGCGTCTGTAGCACGTCATCTTCGTGGTGTAGCAATTTTAATGGCCAGTAGTGTATATTGATGAGGCAAAATATTACGACCACATGCTTAATATGGTATTTATCCACCTTAGAACGCAATATAGCCGTGGTTCTCCATTGCATGAATACGACAGTTCCTCCGTAGGTTTCCAGAGGCACATAGCACGAAATACCTATATACAGATCACCCAGTTCCCGTGTAGCACAGACCGATGGTTTGTTCGATGGCGTCCCAGATGTGTTCTGTCTGGTTCAGATTAGGCGAATTTGTTGGACAAGTCATCAACGTGATTTCATTATCATGTTTCTCATAGCCTTGTAGCACGGTTCTGGTCTTGTGACACAGCTGTTCTATAGGAAGATGTCATCGCCGCTGTGGTGGATTTCAATTATGGAGGGATGGAGGTGGTACACAATAACGCTCACAATGCCCGCAACTGTCATGGTGCTTTCGATTAGTACCACAGGTCCCATGGAACGGCCTCTGTCCGTGGCGCAGTGCATTTTTCAATCAGCCATCCGCTTACATGACGACGTACTAGACACGACCATTGACCTAGTGTAATAAGAAACGTGATTTATCCGACCAGGCAATTGATCTACTGTCCCAGTCTCGATGATCCAGTGCCCACTGCAAGTGCGACTGTTGATGGCGTTCAATCAACACGGGAACACGAAGGTGTCGTCTGGTACGGAGCCCTTCGTGCGCTGAACGGTGTGCTCGAAATACTTTTACCTGCACCAGCATTCAGCCATGTCGTCATATGTCACAGATCTTGTCTTATCATGCTTTGCAGAATGAGAACTCCTCCGACAACTAAGTTTAGAATTACTTTCCAATCGTCTCAGCTCTTTTTATGTACGAGGTGTGGTAAAAAAGTAACAGATTTTTTTTAAATTTCACGGGTTTTATACATCTGATTTTCAAAAAAAATTTTAAGTTGTTGATACACATGTTCCTGATATATGTTGGCGTTTTCAGCAGGTTTGAATATTGAGTTTATTGTTGGCAGTCGAAAAGATTATAGGTGTTTTCGAGTGCTCGGCGAATTATTACTTTCGAAACAGATGGATCAAAGAAACTGCATTAAATTTTGCTTAAAAAATAAAATAAAGTGCAACACCGCATTCTAAACTGGGGATTTTGGCGAACCTACTATGAGTAAGACAAGCGTTTATGTATGAGTGGTATAAACTTTCAGAGAGGGTCGAGGTGTTGAAGACGACGACCTCCCTGGATACCCTAGGACACCAGTTACTGACTACGATGTGGGACACGTAAAGAAAATAGTTCTAGAAAATCGTCGAATCATCATCAGAGAGATTGCTGATGATGTTGGCATATACTTTGACTCATGGCAAGCAAGTTTTTCGATTGTTTGGGTATAAAACTGTAGCAGCAAAGTCCGTTCCTAAATTGTTAATTTCGGCCAAAATGACGTCACGTAGACATCGCCCCGGAATTGCTCAGTGAATTAGACAGGGATCTACAACTTTTAAGGAAGGTATACAGGTGACGAAACATGGGTATACGGGTATGAGGTCGAAACCAAGACCCAGTCGTCCCAATGGAAACTGCCTCAAGAGCCAAGACAGAAAAATTTCGACAAGTTCGGTCACATGTGTATGTTTTTCTCACTGTTTTCTACCATTATAATCAGGTACTATGTCATTAGTTGCTGCCTTATGATCGTACGGTTAATATGGAATACTATCTGGAAATTAGGCGCTTTTTGCGTGAAGCAGTCCGAAGAAAACGACCAGAATTGTGGCAGAACCACTCGGGAATTTCCATCAAGATAATGCTCCCGGTCACACCTCAATGCCTGTTCGTGATTCTGGCAAAAAACACAACAATTATTTCAACATAATGCTCCAACTCACACCTCAATGCTTGTTCGTGATTTTTTGAAAAAAAAAACACATACATTATGTTGCCACAGCCATCGTATTCGCTAGACATGGTCCCCTGTGACTTCTTTCTATTCCCGAGGCTGAAGACAACCATGAAAGGCCATCGTTTTGCCACCATTGGTGAGATAAAACGAGAATCGTTGAAGGAGCTGAACACCATAATGAAAAGTGAGTTCCAGAAGTGCTTGCAAGATTAGAAAAATCCATGGCACAAGTGTATTATATCTGACAGTGGAAACTCCCCATCGCACCCACCCTCAGATTTAGTGGTACAATAGCTCAGTGGATAGCTCGTCAGAAACTGAACACAGTCGAGCATGGAAACAAGAAGAATGTGTAATAAACTGAGAAAAAAGAAGCAAAATATAAACAGTGAACGGTCCAAGTTCAAGATGTGCAACGTCGAGCAACTCGCAAGAACCACGGCGTCGTGGTTCTTCGGTGACGGTGATGGACTGCAAAGCGGAAGATCCTTGTTCAAACCTCCCTCGTGCCCCCTTTTTCCCCTCACTAATTTATTAATTTCCTTCCGGTTATTGACGTGTCTGTTCTCCTTCTGTTGCCTTGGCTGTTGTTAAACTATACATTGGTTATAGAATATGAGTCACGTGGTAAGAATATATTATCGGGACAAGTAAACGTGATGAGTAGTCGGAGCAGGCGAGATACTACATAGACCTCTCAAAGAAATAAAAACAACAAATAAACAGGTGTGAACTATGTTACAACAAAGGAATTCAAAACGAAAAGGAAGAGTCATAACATGTGGTATCTGGGTAGAACAAATAGAAAGTACGTACGTTTTGAGTTCCCTTCGTTACACGTCGCTGTTGCAAACGGACGTTGCACCACGATGCAGACAAATTTGAATACAGGGAACACACACGTCTATGACAGGACGGAAAACTCAGAACTTTGTGACAAAAAAGTGGGACATGAAAAAATTTGAACCATAACGCCACCGTGATTCAAAGTCGCTAAGTGCTGTACATGTTGATGTTGGACCGTTCAATGGTTCTATTTTGCTTCTGCTTTTCACAGTTCAGAACACCTTCTTCCTGTTTTCGTACTTTATCTGTGTTGAGGTTTTGACGAGCTATCCAATGGGCCATCTAACCACTAAATCTGAGGGTGGTGTGATGGGGAGTTTCCCTTGTGAGGGAGATTACTTTGAAGGGAACAAAGTTGATGTTGATGAACTCGCTATGACAACTTGAACTCTGCTATGAACACTTTTATTGTGATACCTGTCTGTTGAGGAGTGGAACCCCATTTTTCCTGAAGAGCTGAAACCAGAGAAGGTTGTAATGTTGGACGTTTCGGTCTGGAACAAAGTCTACGTTCGAATTCATTCCAGACGTGTTTCGTTTGGTTCAGGTCGGGACTCCGAGCAGGCTAGTCCGTTTCAGGAATGTTACTGCCCACAGACCATTATCTCACAGATGCTGCTTCATGCAGGGTGCACTTCATGCAGATACGAATAATCATCGTCTCAGAGCTGTTCCTCTGTTGTACGCAGTACGCAAGACAGTGAAATGTTTTTTTAACCTTCCTTGGTTGGTTGATTTGGGGGAGGGGACCAAATATCGAGGTCATCGGTTCATTAGGGAAGGTTGGGGAAGGAAGTCACCTGTGCCCTTTCTAAGGAACCATCTGACCATTTGGCTGAAGCGTTTAAGGGAAATCATGGAAAACCTAAATCAGCATGGCCGGACGTGGGGTTTGAAGCGTCGTCCTCCCGCACCACCTCGCTCGGTCTTCCGCATTTAGCGCTTCCTTAAGCGCAGTGGGAGGGTCACACCCTCACATGCAACACCACCACCTCCTCCAAACGTCACGTTACCTGCCAAACTACACGTGATGGCAGGTAACCTTCGCCAGGCATTCGCCAAACCCAACCATTCCATGGATTTGCCACAGGGTACAGCGTGACTCATCACCCCAAAACACTTACTTACAGTCATATCTACCAAAGATGTTCGAATGTGTGTGAAATCTTATGGGACTTAACTGCTAAGGTCATCAGCCCCTAAGCTTACACACTACTTAACTTAAATTATCCTAAGGACAAACACACACACGCATGCCCGAGGGAGGACTCGAACCTCCGCTGGGACCAGCCGCACAGTAAATGACTGCAGCGCCTAAGACCGCTCGGCTAATCCCTCGCGGCTCATCTCTATCCAACGGCATCGCTCCTTGCGTTACCGCAAGCATCGTTTAGGACTGTTTACAGAAATGTGTGGCTTATGAGGAACTACTCGACCATCGTAACCCCTTCTTCTTAACTCGTTCTAGCTAGAGTGCAGGCAGCTGTTGTGGTGGACGAAAAACCGACTTGAGACAGCCTCGTTGGCATTTGTTGGGTGTCGCAGCAAGCCTAGATTTACTTCAGGAGAAGGTCTAGCGGTTACTACAACACACGTGAAATATTAGTTCATTTTACTATAAGTCTTTAATATAGGTCATGTAACTTAGATGCATTCCATGTCCACTTGAATGATAGTATATAGCATTTATGCCTGTCGCTGGGTACAGAAAAACTGTTTATACTTGAATAGTAGTGAAAGACAGTCACGTATCAATGTACTCGTACTCTGGTACACACTTCTGACAAATAATACTAGCGCTGCTGGATCTGAACTATGTTGATGCTGCTCTCATAATCGGCGATCACAGGGTGGGGCTATCGGCGCTGCACTCTGACGTAAGTACAGGATGTCCGAAAAGACTTTCCCTGATTACATAAATTGATAACTCAGGCTAGAAGTAAGATACAAATATGAAACTTGTGTCGAATTGTTTACAACTATCAAAGTTTTTTTCTGTTTTAGTTTCGCAGTACGTAAATAGTGGATGAGGTGCAGTGCCCAAGAAACCATGTTAACCAATCAGGAGAAGGCACAATGTGTAGTATGGTACCATGAGACACGATCACCAACCACAGTGCAGAGACACTTCCAGACAACATTTGGGAGGAATCCACCTGATGTCAAGAGCAATAAAGCCTGGTATGAGAAGTTCAAGAACACAGGATCGGTTGCTGATCTTCTGAGGTCTGGTCGACCAAGAACCTCAGCAGAACCTCAGCAGGGTGGAAGCTGTAAGGCAGTCTTTTCTGCGAAGTCCGAAGAAATCGGTGTTACAGATGCCAAAAAGCCCTCTCCATGACATTTTACACAAACTTTTATTGTTTCGTGCATACAAAGTGCAAATCGTTCAGGCCTTGTTGTCCAATGACAGTACACGTCGATATGACTTTGCGGTCGAAATGCTATCACGTATTGAGGGCGACGATGGTTATCTCAGACGAATTGCCTTTTCCGAAGAAGCGACCTTTTTTGTCAGTGGAGTAGTGAATCGCCATAATGTGCGCATTTGGGGTTCACAACCCCCTGGCGAGGTCATGGAGTGCATCAGAGGCAGTCCAAAGGTGAATGTTTGGTGCGCGCTATTGCACGATCGAATTATCGGGCCATTCTTCTTCGCTGAGGCTACCATCACATCTGCAGTGTATCTGGACATGTTGCAACTGTATGCTGTTCCTCAGCTGCTTCAGTATCACCCCGATGTCTTGTTTCAGCAAGACGGTGCACCACCTCATTGGGGTTTGGACGTCCATGCCTATCTCGATATGACCTTTCGTGGGCGATGGACTGGTCGTGATGGGCCAACAGTTTGGCCTCCACGCTCTCCTGACATAACCCCACTAGACTTCTTTTTATGGGGTTATGTCAAGGACGAGGTCTACCGAACACGTGTACCAGATCTTGAAACCCTCCAGCAACGGATAACCACAGTCGAAGGACGAGGTCTACCGAACACGTGTACCAGATCTTGAAACCCTCCGGCAACGGATAACCACAGTCGTTGAATCGATCCCTCCAGTGATGTTGGCTAATGTGCGGACGGAAATTGAATATCGCCTAGATGTGATACGTGCTACCAAGGCTGCTCATATGGAAGTTTACTGATGTGTGAAAAAACTTTGATAGTTTGTAAACAATTAGACACCAGTTTCATATTTGTATCTTACTTCTAGCCTGAGTTATCAATTTATGTAATCAGGGAAAGACTTTTCTGACACCCTGTAGATATCCAGCAGCTGTGGCGTGTGGAACGTCTTGAGGTCGTGTCTTCACCGATGTTTCTTACCAGTGACTGCGTCTGGCAGCGACTGTCTTTAGCTTGTGACATTGTAGTGAGGTACCCACTGTAACCTGGGACTCACTCTACGGACGACACCACAGTAGCACTTTGGAACGCACGAGAGAGTCCTTCCGCTGATTTCATACGACACTTTATAAAGCACTCTACGCTGTCCATGACGGTATCTGTCCTTCAGTAGGCTACATGAGGTCTGTCTGGTCTGGGTGTAGCTGTGGTTGTTCCATCGCGTTTAGTTTCACTGTGACATAACCACCAGTCGACTTGGCCAGCTTTAGAATGTTTGAAATGTCCCTGATGGATTTGTTTCTCAGGTGACATCCAATGACTAGTCCACGTCCAAAGTCAGTGAGCGCTCCTGACTGACCCATACTGCTTCTCTGCTGACAACGTAATACTATCCACCTCCTCTTATACTAGTGGTTCCGCCTTTCCTCACATATAGTGATCATTTTTGCATTGCATAGGGCTGTTTGGATTCTTTTCTGCGGATAGTGTACCTGACGTGCTCATATAGATAGGATATTACCGTGACATGTACAGGGTGTGGTAGATAAGTAATGAGACTGGCCGCCGCGCGGCGCCCCAGTCGCTCGCAGGGCGGTCTCCACCTGTACGTCACGTGGTAGGGGATCTGAGCTAATAATAGAACCAGTTCGCAGTCGCGTTGGAGCTCTGGTGCAGTGAGGGTCGAGCTTCGCATATTACGTTGTTTGTGTGCCCGTGACACTTGTGAAAACGCTGAAGATGGATCGCTCGATAGAACAGCGGTATGCAATCAAATTTTGCTTTCGCTTGGGCAAAACTGCTTCAGAAACTTTTGCTATGATTACGGAGGCCTACAAAGAAGACTCCCTATCAAGAGCTCAAGTGTTCCGGTGGTTTAATGAATTTAAAAACGGGAGGGAATCCGTTGAAGACATGGAACGATCTGGACGCCCTTCAACGAGTCGTGTGGATGAAACGGTGGCCAAAGTGAAAGAGCTACTGGACTCTGACCGTCGTTTAAGTCTCAAAATGATCGCCATGAATAAATTTACGGTTCACCAAATTGTTACGCAAGATTTGATGATGAGGAAAGTTTGCGCAAAATTGGTTCCCCGAGTGCTCACCGCCGAACAAAAGCAACAACGAGTGGACGTTTGCCGTGAGATGTTGAATGATTTGGAAAATAATCCACACTTTTTAGACAACGTAGTAACAGGCGACGAATCGTAGACATTCCAGTACGACCCGGAGACGAAAGCCCAGAGCTCGGAGTGGCACACACCGGCATCCCCGCGGCCGAAGAAAGCAAGAATGTCAAAGTCCCGCATCAAGACAATGCTGATTGTGTTTTTCGACAAGCGGGGGTTAATTCACAAAGAGTTTGTCCCTCAGGGGAAGACTGTCAATGCCGAATTCTACAAAGAAGTCCTTCAGCGATTGCACAGAGCCGTCAAACGGTAGTGACAGGACCTTGCTCAACACTGGCGTCTCCACCACGACAACGCTCCGGCGCACACAGCGTTCCTCGTGACCTCCTACTTGACCCGAATTGGAGTTGAAGTTTTGCCACAGCCACCATACAGCCCTGACTTGAGTCCTCCTGATTTCTTCCTATTTCCGAAGGTCAAAAGATGCCTGAAGGGTCATCGTTTCGACGATATTCCGAACATCCAACGTGCTGTCACAAAGGCACTAACTGGGATAACTCAAACGGACTACAGTGGGGCCTATGAAGCTTGGAAAATGCGCTGGCAACGTTGTGTCGACGCCCAAGGCGAGTACTTTGAAGAATATTAACATTTTGTACAAATTGGATCAATAAATTTGTTTTTCTAGACTGAGTCTCATTACTTATCTACCACACCCTGTATTAAATAGACGCAAGATAAGCACTGCTCACCCAACATAAGCTAGAAACAAGTGCTAAACTAATGAAAACATTTAGGTTTAAAAACCATTCCTTACATGGCTTGACGAATATAATATTATACAATATTTCTCATGACTGTCAGCCAATTTAGTAAGTTCACGTTCACTATGCATTACATTGCAGGCAAATATCGACGTTCTCTGAAAGGCCTGTATAGTGTCGGCTGGAGCTCTGGGAAGCATGACTACCTGCTACCCTCCACCGTCATGTCACGCAGTAACACGACTATGGGTCACGGTGCGAAGTTAGAAGAACTAAAAGCTGAATTTCTATTTGCCGCTATGTAAAATGTAGTCATGGTTGAAGCAAATAATTAAGTCACATGTTAATTATAGCTTCATGTTTAACGTAATAAACAGCCTTAATAGTTCATATTTGTAAGATACAGGGTGATTCCATGATGATGTTACAAACTTTCAGGCATGATGAAGTAAGGCAAACATGTAAATTTAAGGTAGGCAACCCTGGCACAAAAACAACCGAGAGGAAAGTTATAAGCGAAAATCGTTCTGATACCTCTAACAGTGTGCGATGTAGTGGGGAAATATTTTTGAATGTAAAATGAAAATGAATATTCACACTGCTCTTCCTGCTGCTTGCTATCGGAAACATAAACAACTACTGGTAACGTTAACCACTGTTGCTTCCACCAGAGGTCGACTTGTAAGCCCCCACATGCATCAGCACGAATAAAAGTTAAATAAAGCAAGAAAAACAGTGTTCGTAGGGTCTTCTAATGCGTGATTGAATTTCATAATATTGGCTACGTCACTGATCGTGGGACAACCAAGCCATCCATTATTTAATAAATGCGCACACAGGAATGTGTGCTGAAATAATGCTCATTTCTCACGTTGATTTACTCTCTACACAAAGTGAGTTTAATGCAGAAAAAACAAAAGAAACATCTTTTCACACTTTTCACAATAGGTTATCATTAACATAATATTGTCAGTAGAAGAACCTTCTGAAAATGCACGAAAATTATTTAAAGTGTTTCAGTGCACTTCTAAATTGACTTTCTATGATCGCGAACTAACGATATTTTGACTGAAGATCACGATCACAGCTAACTGCAGAACAATTCATAGAGGTTTAGACTATTTCGCCTAACCTGAAACTGTTCAGAGTGCTCAAGTTGAAAAATGTTACCAAGTCTTTGCGGCTGACACATTCGAAATATTTACAAGTCCCTATCAACCAGCTCACGTGACGCGAATTTTTTAAGTACATACAAGCTAAAATCATTTAAGAGTGCCTCGGCATTGTCACATGCGAAATTTTTAAAAGTCCACGGACAAATATCACCCCCCCCCCCCCCCACATGAACCATGGACCTTGCCGTTGGTGGGGAGGCTTGCGTGCCTCAGCGATACAGATAGCCGTACCGTAGGTGCAACCACAACGGAGGGGTATCTGTTGAGAGGCCAGACAAACGTGTGGTTCCTGAAGAGGGGCAGCAACCTTCTCAGTAGTTGCATGGGCAACAGTCTGGATGATTGACTAATCTGGCCCTGTAACACTAACCGAAACGGCCATGCTGTTGTGGTACTGCGAGCGACTGAAAGCAAGGGGAAACTGCAGCCGTAATTTTTCCCGAGGGCATGCAGCTTTACTGTATGATTAAACGATAAAATAAATAATGGCGTGTGACGAGGGCCTCCCGTCGGGTAGACCGCTCGTCTGGTGCAAGTCTTTCGATTTGACGCCACTTCGGCGACTTGCGCGTCGATGGGGATGAAATGTTGATGATTAGGACAACACAACACCCAGTCCCTGAGCGGAGAAAATCTCCGACCCAGCTGGGAATCAAACCCGGGCCCTTAGGATTGACAGTCCGTCGCGCTGACCACTCAGCTACCGGGGGCGGACGATTAAATGATGATGGCGTCCTCTTGGGTAAAATATTCCGAAGGTAAAATAGTTCCCCATTCGGATCTCCGGGCGGGGGCTACTTAAGAGGAGGTCGTTATTAGGAGAAAGAAAACTGGCGTTCTACGGATAGGAGCGTGGAATGTCAGATCCCTTAATCGGGCAGGTGGGTTAGAAAGTTTAAAAAGGGAAATGGATAGGTAAGTTAGATATAGTGGGAATTAGTGAAGTTCGGTGGTAGGAGGAACAAGACTTCTGATCAGGTGAATACAGGGTTATAAATACAAAATCAAATAGAGGTAATGCAGGAGTAGGTTTAATAATGAATAAAAAATAGAACTGCGGGTAAGCTACTACAAACAGCATAGTGAACGCATTATTGTGGCCAAGATAGACACGAAGCCCACGCCTACTACAGTAGTACACGTTTATATGCCCACTAGCTCTGCAGATGATGAAGAAATTGATGAAATGTATGATGAGATAAAAGAAATTATTCAGGTAGTGAAGGGAGACGAAAACTTAATAGTCACGGGTGACTGGAATTCGACAGAAGGAAAAGGAAGAGAAGGAAACGTAGTAGGTGAATATGGATTGGGGCTAAGAAATGAAAGAGGATGCCGCCTGGTAGAATTTTGCACAGAGCGTAACTTAATCATAGCTAACACTTGGTTCAAGAATCATAAAAGAAGGTTGTATACATGGAAGAACCCTGGAGATACTAGAACGTCTCAGATAGATTATAGAATGGTAAGCCAGAGATTTAGGAAGCAGGTTTTAAATTGTAAGATATTTCCAGGGGCAGATGTGGACTCCCTCTATTGGTTATGAACTGTAGATTAAAACTGAAGAAACTGCAAAAAGATGGGAATTTTAGGAGATGGGACCTGGATAAACTGAAAGAACCAGAGGTTGTACAGAACTTCAGGGAGAGCATAAGGGAACAATTGACAGGAATGGGAGAAAGAAATACAGTAGAAGAAGAATGGGTAACTTTGAGGAATGAAATAGTGAAGGCAGCAGAGGATCAAGTAGGTAAAAAGACGAGGGCTAGTAGAAATCCTTGGCTAACAGAAGAGATACTGAATTTAATTAATGAAAGAAGAAAATACAAAAATGCAGTAAGTGAAGCAGGTAAAAAGGAATACAAACGTCTCAAACATGAGATCGACAGGAAGTGCAAAATGGCTAAACAGGGATGGCTAGAGGACAAATGTAAGGATGTAGAGGCTTATCTCACAAGGGGTAAGATAGATACTGCCTACAGGAAAATTAAAGAGACCTTTGGAGAAAAGAGAACCATTTTTATGAATATCAACAGCTCAGATGGAAACCGAGTTCTAAGCAAAGAAGGGAAAGCAGAAAGGTGGAAGGAGTATATAGAGGGTCTATACAGGGGCGATGTTCTTGAGGACAATATTATGGAAATGCAAGAGAATGTAGATGAAGATGAAATGGGAGATATGATACTGCTTGAAAAGTTTGACAGAACACTGAAAGACCTAAGTCGAAACAAGGCCCAGGGAGTAGACAACATTCCATTAGAGCTACTGACAGCCTTGGGAGAGCCAGTCCTGACAAAACTCTACCATCTGGTGAGCGAGATGTATGAGACAGGCGAAATTCCCTCAGACTTCAAGAAGAATATAATAATTCCAATCCCAAAGAAAGCAGGTGTTGACAGATGTGAAAACTACCGAACTATCAGTTTAATAAGTCACAGCTGCAAAATACTAACGCGAATTCTTTACAGAGGAATGGAAAAACTGGTAGAGCCCGACCTCGTGGAAGATCAGTTTGGATTCCGTAGAAATGTTGGAAAACGTGAGGCAATACTGACCCTACGACTTATCTTAGAAGAAAGATTAAGGAAAGGCAAACCTACGTTTCTAGCATTTGTAGACTTAGAGAAAGCTTTTGACAATATTGACTGGAATACTCTCTTTAAAATTCTGAAGGTGGCAGGGGTAAAACACAGGGAGCGAAAGGCTATTTACAATTTGTACAGAAACCAGATGGCAGTTATAAGAGTCGAGGGACAAGAAAGGGAAGCAGTCGTTTGGAAGGGAGTGAGACAGGGTGGTAGCCTCTCTCCGATGTTATTTAATCTGTATATTGAGCAAACAGCAAAGGAAACAAAAGAAAAATTGGGAGTAAGTATTAAAATCCATGGAGAAGAAATAAAAACTTTGAGGTTCGCCGATGACATTGTAATTCTGTCAGAGACGGCAAAGGACTTGGAAGAGCAGTTGAACGGAATGGACAGTGTCTTGAAAGGAGGATATAAGATGAACATTAACAAAAGCAAAACGAGGATAATGGAAAGTAGTCGAATTAAGTCGGGTGATGCTGAGGGATTTAGATTAGGAAATGAGACACTTAAAATAGTAAAGGAGTTTTGGTATTTGGGGAGCAAAATAACTGATGATGTTCGAAGTAGAGAGGATATAAAATGTAGACTGGCAATGGCAAGGAAAGCCTTTCTGAAGAAGTGAAATTTGTTAACATCGAGTATTGATTTAAGTGTCAGGAAGTCGTTTCTGAAAGTATTTGTATGGTGTGTAGCCATGTATGGAAGTGAAACATGGACGATAAATAGTTTAGACAAGAAGAGAATAGAAGCTTTCGAAATGTGGTGCTACAGAAGAATGCTGAAGATTAGATGGGTAGATCACATAACTAATGAGGAGGTCTTGAATAGAATTGGGGAGAAGAGGAGTTTGTGGCACAACTTGACTAGAAAAAGGGATCGGCTGGTAGGACATGTTCTGAGGCATCAAGGGATCACCAATTTAGTACTGGAGGACAGCGTGGAGGGTAAAAATCGTAGAGGGAGACCAAGAGATGAATACACTAAGCAGATTCAGAAGGATGTAGGCTGCAGTAGGTACTGGGAGATGAAGAATCTTGCACAGGATAGAGTAGCATGGAGAGCTGCATCAAACCAGTCTCAGGACTGAAGACCACAACAACAACAACGACCAAATACTTAGAAAATGTTTCTGATGCAGACGCGAGGTGATGTCCAACCACTCACGCGTCCTATCGGTCTATGAACGCTCCAGCTGCTGCTGAAATTCAAGTTCCCACGTGAAAATGGCTGCCGTTATTTATGCCCTCGCCCTGACGTGATCAAGCCAAGACTTCTAAAAGCATTCATAACATATATATATATATATATATATATATATATATATGGGGATTTAGCTGCCCCCATCGATGTCGTTTTAAGAAGCCCCCAATGTTACTTACCGCTTTCAGAAACTACGCATGAGATTTTCATATTCTCTTGCTCGCTACAAATGAACAATTAGCCCATAGACAAAAATAAGCAGGACATTATTTGCAGGAAATGTAATGTAATTAAATTTTGTATTGGGATACGTTTTCGCTGGAGGCCATAGTTTTCGAGTTATTCAAGAAAAGCATACAAAAGCGACTTTTAATCGTATCCCCACTACCACTCTCAGTCACCACCTGTCAGCTTTTCTAGTAGGCTCCTCGTGGCACTCCTTCCTACCTCTGTACAGATATTTGCTATTTCACGAATTATTTCGCCCATTCGACTTTTTTTGGTCTTCATTGACTGGACGTATTACACTACCGGCTTAGTCAAGTCAAACTGACGTTTGTGAAACTTTCATCTAACAATTCCGTGACTTTAGCAACAAAAAATAAGTAATTATATCATCTCATTCGTAAAGCCGTCTGACTATGATACTTCTGTGCTTGTAAGGATTAAATTCTTATCGAACTGTCAACGTAATTAGTTTTAGCGTAACATTTACGAAAGTCGTTTTTCTTTCATTACCCTCATGTGCACGTTTAAATGAATAATTTTTACAAAAAAGCCAACTGTGATGTTGTGCAAATCAATAGGGATCCAAAGAGTTCGAATATAGGGAATAGTTCGTGTAGTCGGAAATTTTTGTTCAGTAGTAGGAACGAGTGCCAAGTACAACATACTAGAAATCCTGACAGGTGAAGGATGAATGTGGAGGTGGTGACGCGTTTCAAGGTCACTTCAACCTTTTTTTTCTTGAGTAATTCGAAAATCTTCGCCTTCAGTGAAAACGTATCCCAGCACAAAATTTAACAGAAGGCTATCCACCGGCCGCATCAGTCGGCCGCCGCCGCGCCCTACTCTCGGACATTAGTCTGCCGGTGGTCGGCTGGGCGCGCGCATAAACAACGTTGTCATCTGATTAACTTAAGCTTACCTTTATTTGTAGTAGGAGCTCAAAATGAAGTCCCTCTGTGGTAAGAGCAGCCTCACAACTCCTAAACACATTAGCAAACACTCGACGAATTTTTCTGCCGAAATCTGGGAAATGACTAGCCGAACCATGTCTTCCAACTCCTCGAGCGTGTAGGGATTGGTTACCTACACCTCGTCTTTTAACATTCCCCTAAGATAAAAATTACACGGATTTAGATCTGGAAAACGAGGAGGCCAGTCAACCGTTCTCTCATCAAAAACGCTTCGTACTGCTGTCATACACTGAAGCGCTTAAAGAAACTGGTATAGGCATGCGTATTAAAATAGAGAAATACGTAAACAAGCAGAATACGGAGCTGTGGTCGGCAACGCCTATGTAAGACGAAATGTGTCGGGCGCACTTGTTAGATCGGTTACTGCTGCTACAATGGCAGGTTATCAAGATTTAAGTGAGTTTGAACATGGTGTTATAGTCGGCGCCCGAGCAATGGGACACAGCATCTCCGAAGTAGCGATGAAGTGGGGATTTTCCCGTACGACCATTCCACGAGAGTACCGTGAATATCAGGAATCCTGTAAAACATCAAATCTCAGACATCGGTGCGGCCGGAAAAAGGTCCTGCAAGAACGGGACCAACGATGACTGAAGAGACTCTTTCAACGTGACAGAAGTGCAACACTTCCGCAAATTGCCGCAAATTTGAATGCTGGGCCATCAACGAGTGTCTGCGTGCGAACCATTCAACAAAACATTGTCGATATGGGCTTCCGGAGCCGAAGGCCCACTCGTGTACCCTTGATGACAGCACGACAAAAAGCCTTACGCCTCGCCTTGGCTCGTCAACTACAACATTGCACTGTTGATGACTGGAAACATGTTGTCCGGTCGGACGAGTCTAGTTTCAAATTGTATCGAGCGGATGGACGTGTACGTTTATCGAGACAACATCATGAATCCATTGACTCTGCAAGTCAGCAGAGAACTGTACAAGCTAGTGGAGGCTCTGTAATGGTGTGGGGCGCGTGCGGTTGGAGTGATATGAGACCCCTAATACGTCTACATACGACTCTGACAGGTGATACGTGCGTAAGCATCCTGTCTGACCACCTGCATCCATTCGTGTGCATTGTGAATTCCGACGGACTTGGACAATTGCAACAGGACAATGTGATACCCCACACGTCCAGAATTGCTACAGATCGGCTCCGGGAGTACTCTTCTGAGTTTTTTTTTTTTCCCCCAAGGGACCAAACTGCTGAGGTCATCGGTCCCTAGACTTACGCACTGCTTAAACTAACTTAAATTCACTTATGCCAAGGACAACACACACACCCATGCCCGAGGGAGGACTCGAACCTCCGGCGGGAGGGGCCGTACAGTCCGTGACATGACTCCTCAAACTGCGCGGCCACTCCGCGCGGCTCTTCTGAATTTAAACACTTCCGCTGGCCACCAGACATAAACGTTATTGAGCATATGTGGAACGCTTTGCAGAGTGCTGTTTAGAAGAGGTCTCCACGCCCCCGTTTTCTTACGGACTAATTAACAGCCCTGCTAGATTCAGTCGTCCGCGGTGGCCGAGCGGTTCTGGGCGCTTCAGTCCGGAACCGCGCGACTGCTACTGTCGCAGGTTGGAATCCTCTCTCGGGCATGGATGTGTATGATGTCCTTAGGTTAGTTAGGTTTAAATGGTTCAAATGGCTCTGAGCGCTATGCGACTTAACTGCTGAGGTCAACAGTCGCCTAGAGCCTAGAACTAATTAAACCTAACTAACCTAAGGACATCACACACATCCATGACCGAGGCAGGATTCGAACCTGCGACCGTATCGGTCGCTCGGCTCCAGACTGTAGCGCCTAGAACCGCACGGCCACTCCGGCCGGCAGTTAGATTTAAGTAGTTCTAAGTTCTAGGGTACTGATGACCTCAGATGTTAAGTCCCATAACGCTCAGAGCCATTTGAACCATTTTTTTTGCAAGCTTCATGGCTTCAATTCCGTCCAGCACTACTTCAGACATTAGTCGAGTCCCTGCCACGTCGTGTTGCGGCACTTCTGCGTGCTCGAGGGGACTAAACGATATTAGGCAGGTGCACCAGTTTCTTTGGCTCTACGGTGTAGAAGCATTGGCGATGTGTGGTCTTGCATTGTCCTGCATGAAGTAACTGTACATCTTTTCGCTAAGTGTTAGTTCTCGAAACAAAAGGACGCAGTATATTGTTCACATACTTGTCAGAACGTATTGCCTCGTGGAAAAAGATTGATCCAATAATTCGTCTTGCAGGAATTGCACACCACACTGCTGCTTTCAAATCATGCTGAGGTTGTTGATGTAATTAATGAGGATTTTTGGAGTTCCAACGTTGATTGTTTTGAAAATTTATGTACCCTGACAAGTGCAGCCATGCTTCATCAGAAAAAAAAGCATCTCAGGATCTACTTCCCCATCGTGCACAGAATGTAACAGCCAGTTTCAATAGCGACGTCGAGCAGTAGGATTTGAGTTCCTCAGTTGTAGCTCTACCTTTATTTTATATGGTTTCAATTTCAGTTTGTTCACAGATCTGTGAGCAGATACTCTTAACACAATAGTCTGAAGTGCCAAATGGCGCAGGCATTTCCGCGGACGTCTTTCCGAGACTTCCCCCGTCTCGCCTAATTTATTTTCGGTTAAAACAATAGGTTCTCTCGGACTTCGTTTGTGTAACACAGATCCAATCTCTTGAAATTTCTTCACTAATCTGCGTATTGTCGAATCATTGGGAATATACACACCGGTAAATTTTCGTACGAATTCAAGCTTTTTTTTGCGCAGTTCAGCACAAGAAACACTCACTGATCCTTCGTTTATACCATACCGAATGGAAACTGAACAGGAAACTCAAAACAAAACAACCGAACACTCCGTCGCACAGTATAGAAGACACGCGCACGGTGTTTCTGTCTGAGGACCAGGCCCAGCAACGTGCGGGCAGGTCAAGTCCCGGACTCAGCGCAGTTGCAATAATGACGCCTAGCAACAATATTTGTAGCGATTAAACTTGACAAAAAACTCAGAAGAAAAAAACAGTACACCCAGTTGCACAGTCTAGGGGGCACGCAGAAAATGTTGGTGTTTCAGAACGACGCCTAGCGACAAGCAGCAGACGCAGCGGCAACAGCCAGCAAACGCGCTGCACGACCCGCGGACCCCTGCGTGGGACACCCGGACACCCTGTATATATTACACACGCATTTGAACGCAAATTTCATCAGGTTTTCAATTCTTCTCGTTATTTCCGTGTATCCATAATTGTTTTCTCACAAACAGTGTATTTTTTTATATTTTTCATTCATTTCATTTATTCAGTATGCCCCATTACAATGTGTGTAACACTACATGTTTAGGTACATAAAGAAGAAGTTTAATTATAACGAGCGACAACACTATGGATGAACAGTATTCACAATAGAAAACTTCTGTATGATCTATAGGTTTCCAATTAGAACATGATAAAATGTATACTAATAATTATATTCACAACAGCAAACTTCTATATGATCGATATAAGGTTTTCAGGTAGAACATGATTTTTTTAAACTTTCAGTAACATCAATATTCATATGCTGGGAAACGCTATTAAACTGCAAAATTTGTGAAATTCATTCATGTATTTTTTAGTTCATGCGCAGCAGTTTCTGCATGTGCTTTCGTCCATTCGAAATAATACGGCATTTCCTCTGATGCAATTCCCTAATCTTTTTCTCTAATGTCTTCTGATGATATTGAATAGATTATGTCGTGACTTTTGGTCTCTCTAGTTGCAACATAATCGCTATCTACAATAAAACAGGATCCGCCTGTGCATAAAACGGATGTTCCAACTCATAATTAATGACCTATACAGTTAGCCTGTGCAAGTGTTACACAAACTACGGACTTCTGATGATATTGAATAGATTATGTCGTGACTTTTGGTCTCTCTAGTTGCAACATAATCGCTATCTACAATAAAACAGGATCCGCCTGTGCATAAAACGGATGTTCCAACTCATAATTAATGACCTATACAGTTAGCCTGTGCAAGTGTTACACAAACTACGGACTTCTGATGATATTGAATAGATTATGTCGTGACTTTTGGTCTCTCTAGTTGCAACATAATCGCTATCTACAATAAAACAGGATCCGCCTGTGCATAAAACGGATGTTCCAACTCATAATTAATGACCTATACAGTTAGCCTGTGCAAGTGTTACACAAACTACGGACTTCGGACCACTTTTGAATCTCTGAATACAGTGATATAAATAGCAACCTGAGTGCGTGTGTACAGTTAGCTGAATGGGATGCATCAAACAGGCCGGTGCAGTGGTGGGATACTGAACTTGTATTTGGGAGAGCAGTGGTTCAAATCCCCGTTTGGTTGTCCAGATTTAGGTTGCCCCTAGATTCCCTAAATCGTTTAAGGCAAATGGTGGGGTTGCTTCTTTGCAAACTACAGAGTCGATTTCCTATTCTATCCTTCCCCAGTCGTCGACAGGGCTTTAAATCCTAACCACCCTTTCTTCTTAATGTGATACAGCAGTTTCTTCCATTGACAGACAGACTAGCCGATCTGGTGACACTGATAAAACGTACAGATAGCATTTACATATGCTGAGAGACCCAGAGATAAAAGAAAATGAGATAAATTTAATAACTTAAAAAGTACGGTCAAAAGTAGTGTGGCACCCATACAAACGCATAGGAAGAACTAAATTCTTTCATGATGAACAAAAATCCTACATTGGTAAGTTGTATATTTCATCGACACGGGATACTACAGCAGTTCTAAATTTACTCCTCCTCGTAATTTAAATAGATTTCCTGTGTGACAAAAGTAAGGATATTGCGGGCTGGTGATTAAAAGTCTAATGGGCGAACGAGTTACATTTTTCATGTAAAGCACACACATGGGACTATACTACACCGCTATAAAACTACCGACTCAACTCATCCCCTTTTTTTTAATTAATTTAGCGTAATTCGACTGTTGTGCATATTACAGCTGCCATTCTAACATTTTTTTCTTATAAGTTCTCTAGTTTCTCTAAGGCTCACAAGACTACTAATTGTTCTGCTTCGTTAATGGTGTCATTCTTGCTTTAAATGATAGGCAGGTGTGCCATTAATAATTATTACCACTCCTGAACCTGTTTCATTCTCTGAATAACTCCCATCAGTATTAACCTCTATAGGATATTCCTTAAATTTGTAGTCTTCTTCTACAATTACTGCACTTGCTGGATGGGGCTGCTGTTTGTAATCTATAGAATACGCCACGTGTTAAAATTTTGTGATTCTGTGATTTTATTGGCGTAGGGCCTGTCAGAATTCACAATGCTAGTAGTGGGACTACAGGGTTATGGCCCCACTCTGCATTGTTGCCAAATTTATTAAAATGGGGCATCCAAGATGGCCGTGATAGATGTGGCAATGCCGCAATGACGTCATGGTGAGAAGTTCAAATTTTGGCGGGAAAATAGATCAATTGGCCTACCTCCACTAACATAACCTCCTTCCCTTCCCCCCCCCCCCCCCTACAATTCCCCTCCTCCTGAAAATGGTGGAAAGTTGAAATTTTGGCGGGGAAAAAAGGGCGCTAGGGCCACCTCCACTAACCTGAACATCACCTCTTCCTTGGACTTGATGGGGAAAGGAGTCAACCTGTGCTAGCTGCTGGATAGGATCAACATAAGTCGTTATTTTGCTTACAGTGTTTATTTAAACAATTTGAGTTGTCATAGGCAGTAGCTCCATCCAGTGTGTTCACCATGAGGTCTGGAGTCCAACTCACCTAGTACACAGTACTGCCACCAGAGGGCGCTATCATCCCATGACAGTCTGGGGAAAATGGCAGGAAAAGGACTCAGCCTATACTGGGCTACTGGAGAGGGGAAGGGGTGTACTTCATTCATTTTGGAACAGTTTATTTAGGGACGGATTTCATGCAGTTTATTTATTACACTGATAGAAAACACTCGCTCTGACGTGTTTGGGGTCACAATGCACAGCCTACAGACCTGCAAACTACTCGTTTGTCACTGAAATAATGCAGTACACTGATGTACAGACACGGAAACAACTGGTAAATTGTCAAAGTAAAGCATGTATAATGCTCTGCAAACACGCTCACTAATTGCAAACTTTTGAAATAATGCATTGCACAACCTACAGACCTGCAAACTACTCTTAACTTAGCGAAATAATGCAGTACACTGATCTACAGACACGCAAACAACTCGCAAATTACCGAAATAATGCATAGCACAGCCTACAGACCTGTTCAATAAATAATGCAACAGACACAAATTGTCAAAGTAATGCGTATATAACAATCTGAGCCGGCCGGAGTGGCCGAGCGGTTCTAGGCGCTACAGTCTGGAGCCGAGCGACCGCTACGCTCGCAGGTTCGAATCCTGCCTCGGGCATGGATGTGTGTGATGTCCTTAGGTTAATTAGGTTTAAGTAGTTCTAAGTTCTAGGGGACTGATGACCTCAGCAGTTAAGTCCCATAGTGCTCAGAGCCATTTGAGCCCATCATAACAATCTGACAACACACCCCCAATGCTTAAACAGCTGAAACGTAAAATCGGTTTCGAACTATCGTTATGAAATGCGACCACGACGTATCAGCGAACTGTTCCCTACAGAGGCTCCAATGCGCGCACGCGCCGACACCGCCGTCTCCGCACACAAGCTTTGCAGGGCCAGTTGGACAAGAGCCAGCGCCGGCAAGACGAACGCTGGGGCGCAAGCTATCGCTATGACGCCGATGCCGCCTGCAGCAAGCAGGTGAAAGTCGCCTCTATACAGTTAGAATTCTTCAAGTGTTATACTGACGTCACATGTCTATGTAAATAAGAGCCAAGTCTCCCCCTGGATGCGCACGTGTTCACCTAGCCACCATGGCTGATGCACAACTGCAGGTCCAGCACCGAGAGAAATGTTTGTATAATAGCTCACCATCGCAGACGCACATAGAAAGTTCTCAAAGTTATACTGACATCACATGTCTATGTAAATAACAGCCAAGTCTCACCCGAAATTTTGCATAATATTGTCAAATAATTTCTTTATTTCAATGTCTTGTTATCTGAAAATACTTTAATATATATATTTAAAAAATCTCATAAAAACTGGGCCAATATAAAAGAGGAAGAAGAAAGAGAAGAAGGGGAAGTCACCATAAGAAATAGGGATGTGAGAAGGGAAGTGTTATTGGTCTGCCACGCACTGCTTGCTGATGAACTACAGTAGATACGGTATAAACTGTACATGGAAATAAGAACATTGAAACTGCGTTGAAGAGATCAAGGGTGGCTTTTTCATTCATTATGGCTTTTTTTAGTTGAGTTGACACGCAGTACAAAACAAAAGGGCCATCACGCTACAGCAGTGCTACAGGTGCTACATCAATGAGATCGCCAGCACTTGTGAGTGCAGTCGACGGGAAGCGCACGTAGCGGTGTAAAGAGCGCAGTACGGTATTAATGAAGGATAAGGAAAGATGCGGTGAGAGACAGCAGTGCTGACACCTTCACCCATCATACCGATGTATTCCTATAATATATCCGCCCCGCTCAAAGTTTGCACTTGACAGAACCTGATACATAGCTTTTCGCTGGCGATATGACAGGTTCCGTTATACAATAGCTGAGAGATTTCCATTACCACTGGAAAGTTCCGATTCGGTTAGCAAGGCCTAAATTTACAACTTGCTATCGTTAGTCTTTTTTGACAATTATATGCATTTATATTGAAGCTCTTTTAGAAGCACCGAAAGTTTCAATTCGGTTCTGATTCACGAACACAATGGAGGCACTTCCTCATAAATCGCCACAAAAGCAAGTTGTTTATACTCTCGGTAGACAGCAACACAGTAATTGTAACGCCAATGCCAGCTGATTTTGCTATGCTGTATTTATTTTGGTTCAGACGGTGTTGGGGTTCGCGTTCGTTTCTTATATGTTAGTCTGGTATCGTAAAACTCTTAAGTGAAAACTATGGGTGCGGAAGTAACAAAGTTTTGAGAAAGAGCGTTATAGATGGTGGTGGTGGTGGTGGTTGTTGGGATGTTTAAGGGGGACTAAACAGCTAAGGTCATCAGTCCCCCAAACGTTATAGAGACATCTAGGTTCAAATGTGTAGCTAATTTATAGTAATGAATAAGAAAATGTATTAAGCCTGTTGTAACGCAATTATTCAATGATTTGTTACGGCTGGCGGTGTCCGTAAACAGAACACAAATGACACGACGGCTTCAGATTTCTATCGACAAGAGGAGTGAGGGGGAGTGGGGGCGGGGAGGGGAGGAGTGAAACTGGCAAGAAATACCTTACAGGTCACGCTGACTTGATTTACACTGACATGTACCGATCACAAGAATGAAACGAAACTGAGCATGACATTGACGAGTTAAAGAAAGAAACTTTTAATAAGGATGAAACTAATTCTTCGTGTATAATAAAGTGGCAAGTCAATGGCAGTATACCTTCATTCACGTTATTCTTCCATATGACGTTTGTAACACCAAAAAAAAAAAAAAATACATTTTGTAAGAGCTTCCCCTGATTTATTTTTTGTGTCTTCTTATAGTTTTCAGATCAGTAAACGTTTAAGTGTGGTTTATCTGGCAACTCATATCTGCTGTCTAAGGCATAAACAAATTTTTTCAAACCTTAATGGTCGGAAGTTCTGAACCGCAGCATATCGATAGCAATTATTTGTGCATGAAGAGAATCAAGCACTTTTTTTTACTTTTGAAATGGAATCGTACAACTGACTTCTCTTAAAATAATTTTTATAGAGCTTCTCAGTTCTTTTGGTTGCACCTCTTGCACTTGATCTAGCTCACAAGTTGATGTCTCACATTTCAATTCTATTACTAATTCGTGGTTGTTCCTAGTTTTTCACCGTGCTTTCCTTTAGTGGTCTCTTAAGTTAGTCCTGTACTCTATTCATGTTTATAATCTTTAATGTCGATGGTACACTTTAAAGATTGACTTTCTTGAAAAAATTCACACAGATGATTGATTTTTACGGTTCATTTTTAAAACAATACCAAAAAAACTATTTACGCACCTCTTACATAAATCAACAAATCTTGGAGGCGCGGAATTTCCTCAGCCAACAGAGACTATTGGTGGCGTGTGGAAAGTACTGATAGTTTCATGTCGGCAGCACTCGGAACACTTCTTCGCTACACTGCTCTTTGTCTCACTGTTGCCAACGACAGCGATTCAACAGTTGTTGCTCTACAGTTGCGTGTTGAAGAATAATCCTGCTGTTATGTGGCGTTTAAATAAACAAATTAGTGACGAAGAAGCCATTGTTTTCTCATTGAGGTCACATTCTACGATACCCCATAGTGCCAGAAGCTGTAGGGGCGGGATTCTTCCTCGTGACGTTCCAAAAATTATTGATCAGGTTGCAGAATGATGCAAACGCGAAAAAATGGAAAAAAATGAAAATGGTAAGCTTATTCACTAGCTGCACAAGTTTCAAACGAGGAGTTCCAGCATTAATGGCAAGAGCTTAAAAAATATGTACAGGATTTGGAGTTTTGCAAAAATACTCCTGGACATTCATAGTCAACTCTTGGCAAGAAGAGATTAGTTTTGTTTCACATCTACTGAATCGTTCACATCTCGCCCGACTTACTTATGAGTATACACTGCAATTCTGTGAAAGCAGATAGCATGTAAATATAGCTGTATATTTTGATGATTTTGTCCATCCGCCATACAAATAAAAAAACTTGACACTCGACGGGTTGTGCTTTTACTATATTCAGTTTTGCAGGAGCTGATGTGTCCTTGAAGGAACAAGCTCCGCTAATTGACCGCAACATGGGCAACCAACATATTAGTGATATTTGTGCTTCTGCAAAAGCAGAAGTGGCGCAGGGGCATTAGGACTGCGTCAGTGATTTGTGGTTTCGAATCACTTCCCACATTAACATGTACAACTGAAAACACTTGTAAGTACCAGGTTTGGAACTGTAATAGTGGCAACTATTTATTTACAGCTAGTACAAAATAGATACGTGTTTCAAAGTTTTACTAACCTTCAAAGTAATCACCAGAATTGTGTATAAAGCGTTGGCAGCGATGTGGAAGTCGTAGGATACTCTTAGCAGTGCCACTTGTGTTGACAGTTCGAGCGGCGCGGTCTAAGTTCTAGGGGACTAATGACCTCAGCAGTTGAGTCCCATAGTGCTCAGAGCCAACCAATCGTGCCGTTGGATCGTAGTGTTAGAGATATGTGTATGATATTCCGCGTCTGAAGTCTGATAGTTCTCAGGCATAAAATATTTGAGCTTATTGGAGGGAATTTCGATTAAATCCGTAATTGTCGTGTTATCACTTTTCCTTAGCGCTGTCATTTCTGATTTCCCTGACGCATTTCGATAGACTGCAGTTGAGTCCCATAGTGCTCAGAGCCAACCAATCGTGCCGTTGGATCGTAGTGTTAGAGATATGTGTATGATATTCCGCGTCTGAAGTCTGATAGTTCTCAGGCATAAAATATTTGAGCTTATTGGAGGGAATTTCGATTAAATCCGTAATTGTCGTGTTATCACTTTTCCTTAGCGTTGTCATTTCTGATTTCCCTGACGCATTTCGATAGACTGCGTTCCAGGAGTTATTTGTTTGGGTCAAACTGCAGTATTGCTCCCGAGACTGTGTTTTTGCTTCGTGTATTGCTGTGCTATATTCCTACTTCTCTTTACAATGTTGTTGCCTTCGTAGATCCCCTAGTTGTTCACTGCCGTTGGCCTTTGATAAATTCACATTAATGCGTTTTTTTCCGCATTGCGTTTAATTCAGATGTTCACCAGCGGACAGGTTTTCTTCCAGTTCTGTACTTCAGCAGGTTTAGTATCTTGAACATTTTATTGCATGAGGTATCTAGAACTTCTTCAAATTCTGTGATAAGAATTTCAGTACTTGTTTATGCTTGAACTTTTACTGCGAAATTCTGGTCTATTTGTTTTAAGTCCCTGTTTGGTAAATATTTGTGCTGAAGTTCTTCCAACAAGTACCCATCAAAGTCTCTCAGGTCTCATCTCTAACAACAAATTTTTTAGTTTGAATTATACTTCCAGTATATACCGTTGGGCGTACTCCTTTGCTAAAAGTAATAATCTTGTGATCAGAGCACCTCTCTTCTTCACCACACGTCCATTGGCTTAGCATCAGCAGTAGGTGAGAGGCAGCCATAGTTATATCATCATTGCTCTTTCCTTTACGTAGACCACAATTCCCCTCGTTCAGTAGGTTCAGATTAGTGGAAGCCAGAAATTCTTCCATTTGCTTTTTTCTGGTGTTTGTTACTATATCATGCCACATGCTAGTTCTTGCATTACTATCCATAGAAATTAGTAAACCAACTCTTTTATTGTAGGTTATCATTTCGTCAATTTTTCTCAGGTCATCTTTGATGGATTTTGTGATATCTAATTACACACCAGATAAGAAAAATCGCAAATTTTCTTTTACTATTTCTACAAATACTGGATCTTCGTTGGACAAGAGGTCGATCCAATTGGTTTTCTGTATTGCTGCCCTTTTCCTTATGTGTCTTGTAGCCTGTAGTGACTCCACCTATGTTTTGATGGTAACAATATGGTTCTCATATGAAAGCAATTTCGATCTAATACTGCACAATTAGGTTAGCCTGCATTAGATCAGCTGTTACAGGTCAGGAGCACTGTAAATTGTTTAGTTTGCACTTGATTTGTATTTGGAGAGACCAAGTTGGTTGGCTTGTATTTGGAAAATTGAATTTCGTTGTAAGCTTCTATGGGACCAAACAGCCAAGGTCATCAGTCCCTTGACTTAAACACTTCTTAATCTAACTTAAACTAACTTACGCTTAGGACAACACAAACACTCATGCCCGAGGGAGGACTCGAACCTCGGACGGAGGGAGCCGCGCGAACCGTGCAAGACGCCTGAGACCGCGCGGCTACCCCGCGCAGCGGCTTCTATTTGGTGTTGCCATTAATCAATGTACTGTTTGAGTTGTGTACTATTTACTTTGGCCGTATCCACGCTACTTCATTGTTATTGCCCGAACACAGAGGTAACGAACACCTGTTTTACTTAGTGGCGGTTTCTTTTTTAATCCCACTTAACAATCGCTATAAGTGACGGCGCTCGTCCATTTCTTTGTTTTTGTAGGTTGTTTAATACTTAATCGTTGCAAAGCTACAAAATCTTTAGTGTACTGTTTTGAAGGGCAGAAGTATTATTTCCTGATGCCTTGTTGCTTTCAAAAATGCTTGAATTTTTTGAAGACATGAGGTAATCTTTATGGATATCTTTCGGCAGTGGCGCACATCTGATTGAGGATCTGTTACTCACGAACCACATTCGGATCCCATGTCTATATTGTCATTGTTTTGTTGTGTGTAGCACCAGGGGCCCTATTCTGTACCGTTTATATCGATCGGTGCTGTAAATTAGCCTCGGCAGTGACGTCATTTTCCGTTCTTTATCCGAAGTTGCTATTCTTCAAGCATCTAGGGCCTGGTACCGATCCATACTGCCCCCGATTTTCCGACAACTGTACCGGGCAGTGGCTAGGTTTCAGTATTGCCACTCGTTGGATTCGGTGTGATTTATTTGCAGTTAAAATTTGTTATTTTGAAATTACTGAGTGGTTTTAGCTTCGGATTTAGTGGTTATGTTTTACTGAAGTATCACCAGGATGCGTCTGAGTAGAAAGTGAGTTCATAATAGACTGTTTCCCTTTGTTAGAATATGGCTTGTATTGTTGTTCAATATGTAACTATACAATAGCAACGAGTGGCAGTTCCGATGACTTAATATGCAAAAGCTAAACTCAGTTATGTTGAACTTGTACTTCTTCTCAGCGTCTATGTAAGTAGACTGTATAGGTTTTTTATTGGTAACGCCACACAGCGCTCTGTATGAAAATCACTAGCTGTGCTGTGTGCAGTCTGTGACTGGCTTGCATTATTGTTGGCTATTCTAGTGTTGGGCAGTTGGCTGTTGTGGATGTGGGGAGAGAAATGGCGGAGTTTTGAAATTTGTAAGACTGGATGTCATGAACTGCTATATATATTATGACCTTTGAACACTATTAAGGTAAATACATTGTTTCTTCTCTATCAAAATCTTTCATTTGCTAACTATGCCTATCAGTAGTTAGTGCCTTCTGTAGTTTGAATCTTTTATTTAGCTGACAGTAGTGGCACTCGCTGTATTGCAGTAGCTTCAGTAACGAAGATTTTTGTGAGGTAAGTGATTTGTGAAAGGTATAGTTTAATGTTAGTCAGGGCCATTCTTTTGTAGGGATTTCTGAAAGTCAGATTGCGTTGCGCTAAAAAAATATTGTGTGTCAGTTTAAGCACAGTCATGTATAATTTTTCTAAGGGGACGTTTCATATGTCGACCCTTAGCCGAGGATACCTCACTGGAATCTTCTGATTTTTTTCTTGTAGTTTGTGTAATTAGTGTAGCCTTTGTTTATTGCTAGCGCGTAATCGTAGAGAGAATTTCCTTTGTAATTGTAGTTTTTCATTGTTGTACAGTAAAACAGTTGTGACATGCATGTAGATTTGCACCAAGTATTTCGCAGCTGCGCTTGCAATTAAGTAGACATTATTTCCATTGCTATGTTATCTTATTTTGCTCTTCAAATTGTGCTTTTCTGTGTTATCGTGTGAAATATTGTGACAATTATGGCGTGTGAAAAACGTAATACTAGGCTCCAAAGTAAACTGAGAAATGACAGTGAAGACGAAAGCAGTGAGTTAGCGCCACCGTGTAATGAATTAACTAATGTTCAACATAGTAATTTGGTAATTGTGCATAGGGAAATGGAGCGGGCGGCAAACAATGGCGTAGGCAATGAAACAATTAGTGAACAGGGAAGCATTATCGATCGATCGCTCGGCAGCAGCTCGCCTCAGGAATCCGGAATGACAGGACACAATTTTGCAAATACTGTAGATTCAGGTTTTGCGTCCTCACCGTTTTCTCAAATAAGTCAAGACACATTTTCTGCTTGTCAAAATGTGAATGTTGCCGGTGCAAATGCACTGCCGAAAAGCGTAGAGGAACAGATTCCAGACACTAATGCATTGTTACTATAGCTAATGCAACAAATGGAACAAAATCAGAGGCAAACACAGCAAAAGCTTCAAAAGTTGGACACAATGGAACAACACCAGAGACAAACACAGCAAAAGCTTCAAAAGTTAGACACAATGGAACAAAATCAGAGACAAACACAGCAAAGCTTCAGAAGCTAGACACCACACTTGAACAAACGCGTGAAGATTTAACTACTGAGTTACATAACATTGAATCGAAATGTCAAAAAGTCTGTAATGAAGTAAAAACACAAATTTGTGAGCATTTTCAACCTATTTTTTCGCGGCATGAAAATGCGTTACAGAATCACGAAGCAGCCATAAAAGAACTGCAAACCATTGTTCATGAAAATCACGACACCTTGCAAGCTAAAATTGACTCAGTTGCATCTACCGACTCGGTTACGCAACTTGCAAAAACTCAGGAAAACTTAAAGGACACAGTAGATACTCTGAAACTTGGTTCAGAAAAACACACTGAGGAAATAAGTACCCTATCGGAGAAAGTAGCCGAACTTTCGGATCAGTTCACTAACTTATCTACAAAGGTAGATGATGATCTGAATGACACAAGACCTGTAGCCATCACTGACACAGAAGAGTATGAACAAATTAAGAAATTCAAAGAAAATCAGAATCAAATTAATACGCAACACAAAAGAGAAATCCGGGAAGTACAAGATCAGTTGGCACAAGTAATACAAAAATTACATATTTCAGAGGACACTCGCGCTCCAACACGGGAAGAGGGACTTAGAAATACGGAACAACCACAAAATAATAACACAGGACACTTCGGAAATTATGAAAGAAATTGGCAAGGCACACCGAATTTTGAGATGGAACCGCCGAAACGACGTAACAATGACCGACATGCGACTCGCCGACATGATGATTTTGACTACAAGCTGTTCATTACTACACGTAAATTCAAAACATTTAAGAATTCTGGCAACGACATTCATCCACAAGCGTGGCTTCATCAATTCTCTCATTGTTTTCCTCCCAACTGGTCATTGCAGTACAGATTAGAATTTATGTGTGGCTACTTAGAGAATGAACCAGCTGTAAGAATGCGATCCGTTATTCACGATTGTCACAGTGAAGGAGAATTTTATCATGCCTTCCTCTCAGCATATTGGTCTCAAGCTACACAAGACCGAGTAAAACATAGCATCATAATGATGAAACATTTCGAACAATCTGAATTTTCCAGTCTTATGAAATATTTTGAAGACATGTTGCACAAGAATCAGTACCTGTCAAACCCATACAGCCCCTCAGAACTCATCCACATTTGCTTAATCAAATTACCTGAACATTTACGACATATTATTTTGGCAGGACGTTGCAAAGACGACATTGAAGTTTTTCAACGACTCTTACAAGAATTAGAAATTGACACTGACAATCGCGGAACGCGAAAACAGGAACACAACAATTACAGGTCACATCCGTCGCAATTCCGCGATGAAAGAAATAATAACTGGACACGACAAGGCTATTCTCACAACAAAAATCGTGACCAAAACAGACACCACCCTTATGACAACCGTTGGCAGATTAATAGGTACAGAGAAAGATCGCACTTCCGTAGTAATGAATATGACAGAGATAACCATAGAAACAGACAATATGGGAACCAAAACCATCATTATCAAGGGAGACAGAATAACTTCAGACGCAATGGTCCACCGTGCAGTTACGATTCTGGGAGAAATTCTCCACCACGTGACCAACAAGAAAGAAATTATGGAATCTACCGATATGACGACAGACGATATAATCGTAACGACAGACCTGAATTCCATCAGAATTGGCGGGATTCAAACATGGCAGGGCCCTCTCGACAAGGTGAATTTGTAGAAGTTAGGTCTCCTAATCCCAATAACGATGCTCGCCAACAAAGAGAGAGACAGTGACTCGCACCGCAGGCAGCCACGTGCGCTGGCTGGCTAAGAGAAAAATAACATAGAGGCGAACCTTGAGAAAAATTCCAGTATTCTTTACCGACGTATACCGCATGATAATTGCATTGTGTTGAAACTCTGCGTACTAGGAAGAGTAAAGGATTGCACCACATTTCACACGTAAAACCGTTTATTGAAAGATAATCTGCTTTATAACTTAGTCCTTGCCATAAAATTTTTCACTTCACGTTACTAGTATGCTTGTCAGACTTAGAATCTGTTAACATGCAACAATGTTTGAAGTTAAATATCCAGTCAAGAACCAAGACAACTTATTGAAACAGAAATTACGAATGCATTGTTATAGTGAACAGACGTCACAGTGTTATTGTGTGTGTACATTCTTGCTTGCTAGTTGCACGATTATGTAACGACTATAAGGCTTACATACTTAGAACATATACTGGTACTGCTAATGAGATTTTAATGCAACATTTTGGTTTACTTGAAAATACATTCTGGATTTAAAGTACTTTCTGTGAGATACCAGACGACACAGTGGTTAGTTTTTGTGACAACTACACGGTTTTATCACGATGCTACTAATGAGTGACAATTTACAATGTTGCTTTTGCGGTGTTTCTGTTTTATATCTGCACAGTTTTCTGCATTATTCTAGAAAGTAAAACATGTTTTAGTAGTAACTTTTGTGGTATAGCAACAATGAGACAGCCTTTTTCGTGGCACAACAATACGTTACTGTACAGTACTTTCTTCATCACGCCAATAAGCATAATAACTACGATATCTATACGCAAAGCATTTCACTTTTGTTTATCATGAGGTAAGTATATTGACTTCTGCAGAACTTAGCTTTTGGAGGACGATAACTATCACACTTTCACAGAGATTATGTTGCAAGAAGACGCACAGTTTAGCGCTACAGTACACGTATTTGAGTGATTAATTTTATACTTAAAACATTTATTTTTAAAGATTTTTGAATTACAAAGAAAGTTTTCCGTGATACATTTCATTCCATTGTTGTAATCTGTAACACCTGAGGGTATAATTACATTAATCCTCAGGGGGGTACACGTTTACTTTGTGTACCATGTGTTTGGCAAGCACAAGGAGCCCTAGCTAATATGGTATTTGCTTATACAACTTTACACATCAGTACCATATTTCTCTAATAAACAAATTACACAGCTATCTGATCATTTAACTGAGAGATAAACATTTTTTTTACTACATCAGTGACACATGTTTACACAATTACACAGTTGGGTAACTTCACACTTATGAAATTGTATTTTGTCTGTACTTTGTGAACTGTTCATATTTTTTGGAACCATTGTGATACTATGAGAGCTTTGAATCATGTATTTGGTAAGGGAGCATGATTTTTAAAGTACGTTTGAGGTAGATGACACTATTGAAATGGGCAGAGAATTTTTTTTAGGTTTTGACATTGTTGCAGAAAGCTACGCCTTTTTTGAGATTTAGCTGAGGTTTTATGATGTTATGATGACGATGTGTATTACGCTGTTGCGGTATGTTTATGATCAATAAGCTGTTGCTGAATGAGGAATTTGATTATGCTACGCATTTATTATGATGAAATATTGAAGAAGTGTCGACGAATATGTATATGTGTAATAAGGTAAGGAATAATGAGCAGTGGTTAGGGACTCTGACTTGTGAAAAAGTATGTTGGAAACCAAGAATCGTACTTTAAGAGTTACGAAATGTGTCTAAATGCGTGAATGTATCACAATGCTGATGAATATTTTTTGGACACTGTTATATTTATAGGATTTTGTTTCTACACATTTGTAACGCAAATTCTCAACCTGTGAATTTTTTTATATGAGACTGCCACTGTAGCAGAAACTGCTGTCGTAAATATTTCAGTAAGAAAGGTAAGTGACCTAATGCGTTTTGGTCGCCCAGCTGAGAGGTAGTCGTCTGACAAAAGAAAGCCATTAGGTGGAGAAGAAAAAGGAGGCCATTATCCTTGCTATTGACATTCCTTTGTAGAAAGCATCACAAATACGACACGCTCATTACTTGGAAAGGTACTTACATCTGCACACCTGATTATGACAAGCGTCTATCCACGAGAATTGAGAGAATTTCTACTAACTTATGAAATGCCACATAGCTATTGAATGATGTTCTTATGCTTTGGTCTACGTAATTGCTTATTTCATTTGATATCTGTTTTCCAGCTGTGTTGCAGCATTGGGTTTATAAAATAAACTTAAATGCATCTGCTAATGTGAACACTTTCTGTCAACAGATCTATTAAATAATTATTTTCTGATCCACATTATTCGAAAAAGGAGCTCTTGGAATGGAAAGAACTTTAAGAAGGGACTAATAACAGTAACTGCATATATAATTTTCTTTTCAAGTACTTGGCAATTTTTTGTAGAATTAGTTTTTGTGGTGCACCACTTTAATTACATAGACATTAAGATGTGAATAGACATTTCCCTTATCTGCATTGTTGTCTTTAGTGTACTATTTTTACTGCTTGAGCTTTCTCATGTTTAGATATAAGTTATTGCATTTGCTGCTGCTGTTTGCCAGGCATAGTGCTACTAAATTTCACTTTGTATTATTCTATTGAGCTAGTTTTACTACTGATTTATTTTTCTTGTTGCTGCACATTGGTTTGTATTAGTTGTAATTTTGCATTTTATTTGTTAATTTAGATTTACTGCTGCTTGCTTTGCACTCTGCATTTTTTGTCATTGCTATTTGTGTTAATTTTTTTGTGCTGCTACATTGCCTCGTCCCTTGGTTTAGCATCTGAGCTTAGTAGATTTAAGTTAGCTTAAGATGGGGTAGGCTATATGTGACAACGAGTTGTGGTGAATTGGAATAAATGCATTGAGAAGCTATAAGAAAATGGTTTGGCCAAAAAAGAATTTTGAAAGAGGATGTGAACAGAATATAGAAGGCATGCTTGGATAGGATTTTTTTGGTGGAAACAAATGCTGAAATAAGAGGAAAGATCTACAGAACGACGTTTTGGGTTGGACTGCAGTACTAAATGTCACACTGAAAACGAACCCTGTCTTTCCTTTTGTATTATTTCGCTATGTTTCTGTGTACCCTTGTGTATTTGTGTTCTTCCTGTCTTTATGTGTTTAGCTAATAAGATTTATGCTGTAGAATTTCTCTAATACTCAGCTACATTCACTCTGATGAGGAATACTGTTATCCTCAAATATAATTTGCATTTATAATATCTTATTTTCCTTGTAAAGATGTTTAGACATTATTAATTCTGTTCTGTATCAATCATCATGTGTGAAATTAATGTTTCGAAAACTATTCTCATTATTTTATTTATTTACTTATTTCATAATTCCTGTAACACTGATGTATATGTTTATTTCTATTCTTTTGTAAAGTCTGTGTTACTACAAATGTTATCTGTACTGTTATGTTCTTTAATGATGTATTTTGTACCTTTGTAATTGTATTCTTATGTTGTAATTGTATGGATACCAGTTCTTCAAATTAAGTTACATTTCACTGCACACGTTTCTGTTGGTCATAGTAATGCACAATATGTGAGAAGTAGGGACTGTTAGTGTTTGCACGTGTGTTACTAATTCAGCAAGGGACTGAATAACAGCATTGCTGGTTCTAAGGACAATTCCAAAAACTTTGTGAGTGCACAAGTGGTGGTTATGGACTTGCTATGTTATCCGCAAGACTCTTCAGTGGTGATTGTGCACCTACACAGTCACAACAGATGGTTGCTGGCCATCTCTACAAGGACTACAGTGGGCCTGCATCTTTGATGACCCACTAATACCATTATTTCTACAAGGACTACAGTGGGTCTACACCTTTGCTGACTCTCCAGTACCAATTTTTTCTACAAGGACTGCAGTGGGTCTGCACCTCTGGTGACCCACCAATATCACAATCTCTACCAGGACTACAGTGGGTCTGCACCTCTGGTGGCCCACCAATACCATAATCTCTACCAGGACTATAGTGGGTTTGCTCTGTGATGACCTACCTACCAATAGTCTTCAAAACTTCGAATGACTCTGTTGTGGGTTTGCTCTGTTGTGGCCCATTACCTGTCTGCATGTCAAGAGTCAGCACTGTCTTTCCATTGGAAGGACAACAGTACGTCTTCAAGACTGCATGGAAATCCACTACTTCCGTGTGCATTTTCTTTTACTGCTCAGACTTTGAGAAAAACACTGCAATTTTACTGTGATGAACGATCAGGACTGTCTTTATGGACTGTGAGAAAATTTTAGCTTTTGACCAACATTGTATCAATAAGTGTGTGCATTTGATTTCTTTGATATCATAATTCTGAAAAAAATTTTCAAATCTGTATTGGCCACTGCCCAAAACAATTTGTAAAATTTTTTGTGGGGAGCATGGGGGCTATGTAAGTAGACTGTATAGATTTTTTTTATTGGTAACGCCACATAGCGCTCTGTATGAAAATCACTGGCTGTGCTGTGTGCAGTCTGTGGCTGTTTTGCATTGTTGTTGGCTATTGTAGTGTTGGGCAGTTGGCTGTTAACAGCGCGTAGCGTTGCGCAGTTGGAGGTGAGCCGCCAGCAGTGGTGGATGTGGGGAGAGAAATGGCGGAGTTTTGAAATTTGTAACACTGGATGTCATGAACTGCTATATATATTATGACCTTTGAACACTATTAAGGTAAATACATTGTTTCTTCTCTATCAAAATCTTTCATTTGCTAACTATGCCTATCAGTAGTTAGCTTGAGTAACGAAGATTTTTGTGAGGTAAGTGATTTGTGAAAGGTATAGGTTAATGTTAGTCAGGGCCATTCTTTTGTAGGATTTCTTAAAGTCAGATTGCGTTGCGCTAAAAAAATATTGTGTGTCAGTTTAAGCACAGTCATGTATAATTTTTCTAAGGGGACGTTTCATCTAAAATCCGAAACATCATTTACAGCATACTTCTGTGTTTACAGGAGTGTCAAATCTACTAGAAAAAGGACCTTATTGCTTTTTTTTTATCATGATCACGAAGCAAATAATGATGGAAATAAGTGGAGCGAATCTTTTCTCAGTTGTCATTGATGAAGCAACCGACGATTGTCATTTCTCGCAGGCCTCCTTAGTACCTCACTATGTTGCAACTGTTGGTGAAATCCACAAAAGGCTAAGAAGTCTTTCGTGAGGGAGTCCTCGATTAAAAAGTTCTCAGTTACTTGCCGCGCTATTTTTGGAAACAAATTCCAACCCTTCGACGCTTATGTGGCGTCATTCGCTATCGATACCACACCAAGCCAGTCCACGTTTCGAAGTTCGCAGCAACGATGTAACTGCACCGCCAATCTGTGGCCGGCTCCGAGAGACACACTCCACAACCCGCGCGGCCTTCGCCACCACAGATCTGAGTTACAGGATGCCGCACGTCACATCTGTCAGTTCAATTCAGTCAGTTCATTTCTGTTCGTCTAGTCTAATCGTTGTGCGTCGACACAAAGCCTCTGTGACTATTGTCGATGTACGGACTCGGTCTGCTTCGTGCTCTTCCATAATTGCGAAAGTGTTGCCAGTGCAGGATTTTGTGCACAAACTGACCTCTTGATTGTGTCCCATAAATTTTCGATGGGATTCATGTCGGGCGATCTTGGTATCTAAACCATTCACTCGAATTGTCCAGAATGTTCTTCAAACAAATTGCAAACAATTGTGGCCCAGTGACATGGCGCATTGTCATACATAAAAATTCCATCATAGTTTGAGAACATGAAGTCCATGAATGGTGCCAAATGGTCCCCAAGTAGCCGAACACAACTATTTCCACTCAATGATCGGTTCAGTTTGACCGGAGTACCCAGTCCACCCCGTTTAAACACAGTCCACACCGTTATGGAGTCACCACCATCTTGCACAGTGCCTTGTTGACAACTTGGCTCCATGGCTTCGTGGGGTCTGCGTCACAATCCAACCCTACCATCAGCTCATACCAATTGAAATCGGGACTCATCTGACAGGCCAAGGTTTTCCAGTCGTCTAGGATCCAACAGATATGGTCATTAGACCAGGAGAGGAGCTGCAGGCGATGTCACGCTGTTAACAAAGGCACTCGCGTCGATCGTCTGTGCCATAACCCATTAACGCCGAAATTCGACACACTGTCGTAACGGATACGTTCGTCGTACGTCCCACATTGGTTTCTACTGTTATTTCACGCAATGTCGCCTGTCTGTTAGCACGGGAAACTACGCAAAAGCCGCTCCTCTCTGTCGTCAAGTGCAGGCCGTCGGCTACTGGGTCGAGTAGATTTTTGACATAGCAATCCCTTTGATCATCATTTTCCGACTCAAGCTGCAAGTGATGATTGAAGGGATTCCTGTGACAAAAATCTGCGGATACCAGTCATTGAATGCTGGCCCCTATTTTTACTGGACCACAGATGGAAATGTTGCTGCACATCGGTCAGGGGGCCTGAAGATGGCGTAATATATGGCCGAAAGTGGTTGCTCAATAAAATATCGATTTGGAAATTAAGACGTGTGAAAAGTGTTTTTATTCGACGTTCTGTACCGAACGGCTGAGGTCCCGCAACGATCTATATAAAGATGGACATACTGAGATTTCTGCTTACGGTGGACATAACATTCCTGTACTGGGTACTTGTAGCCTACCTTCCACATTTCGTATCGTTACAGAAAAGGTGGCTTTGTCGATTTTGTGCTCACGTAAAAGTGAAAAGATTTTTAGAATTGGTTCTTTTCATCTGTTTGGTTTACACATTCAAGGCAATGTCCTCTCTGTGAACTCTGCTGTGCCTACAGAAAGCGTAGCTCAACTATGTCCTGAATTTAGTAGCACTTTTCAATATATTGTAGGCAAAGCTAAAAATTTCGAGCCTCACATTATCATGAAAGTAAATGTGCAACCAGGATTGTCCCAAGTACAGCCCATCCCTCACTGTATCTAAGATCGTATGGCACAGGACAATGGTGTGTTTTCCCTGGTAACAGCGAGTCACTGGGTGTCCCCTTCGGATATTACAAACAAACCTTTACGAAAATTACGCTTTTTTGCAGATTTCAAGACAGTGGTAAATCCATAGACTGCAACTGTCTCTTTTCCTTTGCCATAGCCTGAGGAATTTATGGACAAGCTTGATGCAGGTCGCTTCCATACCAAGACTGATGTCTGCGACGCCTATTTGCAGAGTTCCTTAGATGAACAGCCCGAATGAGTTTTGTGATCAACACTCACACGCATTTATTTAAGTTTTGCAGTTTCCCTTTGGTAATGTGTCCGCACCTGAAACTTTTCAATGTTACTGAGAACAGTTAGCTGTTATCGTTTTTCCTTGCACGATCTACTTGGACAACGGTGTACCTTTGGGTCGTACTCCTGACAAACGTCTTTCTAATCTCAGGTATTTTATTGAAGTTGGTTGGTTGGTTTGGGGAAGGAGACCAGACAGCGTGGTCATCGGTCTCATCGGATTAGGGAAGGATTGGGAAGGAAGTCGGCCGTGCCCTTTCAGAGGAACCATCCCGGCATTTGCCTGGAGTGATTTAGGGAAATCACGGAAAACCTAAATCAGGATGGCCGGACGCGGGATTGAACCGTCGTCCTCCCGAATGCGAGTCCAGTATCTAACCACTGCGCCACCCCGCTCGGTCAATTTATTGAAGTGCTCTCAGATGCAAAGTTAGAGTGCAATAAAGCCACATGCTCGTTCTTCCAGACTGTGACGAATATTTGAGAAGCGTTATGAACAGCCAGGTATCCACCCTTTGCAATCACACTGCCATCTGAGACCTCCCAGATCCTCAGAATGTCAGTGAGTGACCTTCAGGCTGTGTTTGGTAAGCTCACTTATTACATTTCGTTCATCCCACATGCTGTGCAGATTGTCATTGTAGGTTCAAGGGTTTGTTCCAGCTTCAAAGACTACCATTCAGAAATGCCCCACTCCTTCTAATTTTGAACATTTCTTGGAACAATTAATATCCAAAGTCCATTCCTGTACAAACTATTTGAAAGATATTGTTGTCGTTGATCATAAGCCTGTCGAACGTTAGGCAAATATGGAGAGGTTATTTAATGTGTTCACTGAACTTGGCTTAAAGTGTAACAAATGTCCTTGCACAAAGAACTTGAATATTTAAGACATGTCGTAAATGCACAGAGTATTCATCGTGCTAATTCGCACTTGTTACCTACTAAAAATTTGCTGGTGCCCTTAACATCAAGGAGTTACAGGCTGTCACATGAAAATTAACAGATTACATTAAGTTTATTGCAACACTGCGCAAATTGTTGCTACCATGAACCACCTGTGCCAGGAAGGTGTTCCTCTTGTGTGGTCTCAGGAATGGTCTAGATGCATTTCAGTGGTTAAAGGATACACTGTTAATTCATTGTCGTCTGATTCATTTTCATACAGCTAAGACTGTTATGTTAGCTGTGGCTGCATCTTCGTACAGAACTGGAGCTGTGCTCTCCCACATAATTAGTTTGTCTGATTGACCTAACGCTTTTGCTTAGGAAACTATCAACAAAACACCATCACAAAAATCAGCTTGAAACAGAGGCTCTCGCAATTACCTATGGGGTTACCAAGTTCCACCAATAATTGTATAGGCGTAAGTGCTATTTGCTTACAGATCATCAGCCCTTAATGACTTTGTTCAACGTTTACAAGTCTGTCCCATCATGGGCAGAACAAAAACTGTTCTGTTGGGCTCTTCTGTTGCCTAATTATCAATATGAGAGATTGTACAGGCCCACTGGACAACATTCGGTACCAAAAGAGTGTTTAATTTGTTTTAGAGATCATGTTATCAAAATAATACTCAGGATTTTGAAACTCTTTTAAATTTTCCTCCCAATTTCTGCAGTATTGTTGGAACAACTGCTTCAGACCCAGCTCTGTGGGTAATTTTGCAAAATGTGCGCCATGAGTGAGCACGTGCTTTGGAAGAAATTCCCCACCCAGTAGCACATCGCTATTTTTCGCTAAGTAATTCGCTATCCGCAGTCACGTGTTCTGCTGTTGCTTTCAGAGAATGACAATGCGCAGGTTGTGATTCCTCACTCTCTCCAGTGTGAAGAATCGTCGTTGTCGCATCAAGGTCACTGGAGCTTTGTTCGCACAAAGCAACTCACCTGACGTCATTGTACTTGGCGGGGAATGGACACTCAGGTTCAGCAAATGATCTCTCATCGTAATGTGCGTGCCGAGCATCATGTTCACTCCGCCACAACGGTTTTTTCAGTTGTCAAACCATCTGGATCTTGGCAACGAATCTATATTAATTTTGCGGGTCCATTCTGGCACATGATATGGTTGTTGGTGGAAGACACATACAGTAAGTTTAATTTTATAGTCCACATGACGTCCACAACTACTGCTCACACTGATTTGGCTTTGTCTTGTAGTTTCCATCTCGAAGGTCTTCCTGAGGTCCTTGTCTTAGACAATGGAACGCGTTTCATGTCAGCCCATTTTCAATAGCTTTGTGCGAGCAACGGCATACACATGTAACCACTGCACCTTTTCACCCTCAGTCTAATGGTGAAGCTGAACCCTTTGTATGAATGTTTGAAAGTCACATGAAGAAACTCCGTTCCTCTCACACACGGGGTCGATTCTTAAAGATTTTTCTTTCACCCTACTGGTCCTTGCCATGTGATGGGATGTCACCAGCAGAATTATTAGAGGGCCATAATCACCGTATCCGACTACATCTTCTACAGGTGCCACAGGAACAGTTCGTTCCACCTGGTCAGACAAAGTGTCAGCTTTAGGATTAAGTTTCCTTTAAAGTTTCTGGCGTGAAACAGATATGGGAGCACGGAGTCATCATACGAGATTGGAACGTCAATGAAGGTTCCTCTGGGTGCTGGGTGCATGTCGTCACCAGAACCAGCTGTGGTCCTCTTATATCAGTGATCCTGCTTCAGAAATTTTATCTATATACCCAGCACGACGCTGGGCTCCACAACAGCAGACATCTCCACTCTGGTGACATCCAGAGTGGTGCTGATGGAGACAGACGTCGCGCCTCTATGGCCATCGCTGCCACCGCTGTCGGTCTGACTGGCAGAGCGGATGTCTGTTGAGGCGCTGCCCCTGGACAACTGTCACGAAACCCCTGAAGTACCAGCAGGAGTCACTCTGATCACAGTGTCTGCGTCACAAGATGCAGGCGTGCACGCTGACGCTGGTTTTTTGCCCATAGTTACTGTGGTGTCACCGCCAGACACCACACTTGCTAGGTGGTAGCTTAAATCGGCCGCGGTCCATGTAGTACATGTCGGACCCGCGTGTCGCCACTGTGATCGCAGACCTAGCGCCACCACCAAGGCAGGTCTCGTGATACGAGAGAGCACTCGCCCCAGTTGGACGAGAACCTAGCTACAGCCCAGTTGTACGAGAACCTAGCTACCGCCCAGTTGTACGAGAACCTAGCTACCGACCAGTTGTACGAAGCCTTTCTCTCTCATTAGCCGAGAGACAGAATAGCCATCAGCTAAGTTAATGGCTACGAACTAGCAAGGCGCCATTTGTATCAGTGCCTATAGCTTACGAGTATTCAAGAGAGATGTATTCCAAGGACTAATAAAAAGATAAGTAATAAGCATCTACATACTTTTCTTCTTATTCATTTATAAGTTCTCATGTTCCAGACTTCACGCCCGTCTGTTTCAGCCGTGCGTGCCCTATCGGCTACAGCGTTAGTGTAGCTTACATTTTCAGCCATCTAAACTTCACGGTGTCGGCCCAGCTACCGACACAACAGTTACCAGTCACTCGCAAGGTGTATACCGAGGTGTGGACAAGGAAATACCATCTACTGTCGCTACTGTCCCTGTCTCCTCATCTACGTCCAATTTAGACCTCCCGCTCCCCAGCCAATGTCACATTTCATAGCGCTACACGATTGGTGTGCGCAGGTTTGGGGAGGAGAAATGTGATGTCGCCACAGAACTAGGTCCCATGTCAAAATTGCTACCTTACAACGAAACCACAGCTAAGGACAATCGTTGCCTGACGCAGAAACGAATGGAGGACGTCAACGTATACGCCTCTCAAGACGTTCCACATGCCACTGCTGCTGGGCTCTTATTAATGTCAGAGCACAGTGCCACTCACCGCAATCATTAATCATCGTTTACAAATGCAGCATCATCTTACTTCAAATCCAGCAGTGTGAGCTGTACTAGAAGCCAGAACTGTCTCTCAAAGTTTATAGTCAATTGTACATCGAGATATGACTACAATTATGTATCAAACAAAGTGATAAATTTTACTGTTCAGCTGTAGTAACATGTATCTAACGAGTTTGCTGTGGACATGGATTGTTTCGAAGTTAAGTACTCTATCTTGTTCAAGTTTTAATAAAGAGATATAATATTTTGTGTGTGTTGCAACATCTGCTTGGCCTCCACCAGAAGTAAATCTAGAATTACTGCAACGCCACCACACTTTGTTGGCGAAGCCACAACCTCACCTCTGCTTTCACCGTTACATCACTATCAAGGTGAGATGTCCGAAGGCGTTATTTAAGTTTTAGAAATAGATGGAAGTCGGATGTGGCCAAATCGGGAGAGTATGGAGGATTATCTATGACAGTGAACTCAAGGCATCAGACAGTTGCTGATGTCACAGCACTTTTGTATGGTCTGGCATCATACACTCCTGGAAATTGAAATAAGAACACCGTGAATTCATTGTCCCAGGAAGGGGAAACTTTATTGACACATTCCTGGGGTCAGATACATCACATGATCACACTGACAGAACCACAGGCACATAGACACAGGCAACAGAGCATGCACAATGTCGGCACTAGTACAGTGTATATCCATCTTTCGCAGCAATGCAGGCTGCTATTCTCCCATGGAGACGATCGTAGAGATGCTGGATGTAGTCCTGTGGAACGGCTTGCCATGCCATTTCCACCTGGCGCCTCAGTTGGACCAGCGTTCGTGCTGGACGTGCAGACCGCGTGAGACGACGCTTCATCCAGTCCCAAACATGCTCAATGGGGGACAGATCCGGATATCTTGCTGGCCAGGGTAGTTGACTTACACCTTCTAGAGCACGTTGGGTGGCACGGGATACATGCAGACGTGCATTGTCCTGTTGGAACAGCAAGTTCCCTTGCCGGTCTAGGAATGGTAGAACGATGGGTTCGAAGACGGTTTGGATGTACCGTGCACTATTCAGTGTCCCCTCGACGATCACCAGTGGTGTACGGCCAATGTAGGAGATCACTCCCCACACCATGATGCCGGGTGTTGGCCCTGTGTGCCTCGGTCGTGTGCAGTCCTGATTGTGGCGCTCACCTGCACGGCGCCAAACACGCATACGACCATCATTAGCACCAAGGCAAAAGCGACTCTCATCGCTGAAGACGACACGTCTCCATTCGTCCCTCCATTCACGCCTGTTGCGACACCACTGGAGGCGGGCTGCACGATGTTGGGGCGTGAGCGGATGACGGCCTAACGGTGTGCGGGACCGTAGCCCAGCTTCATGGAGACGGCTGCGAATGGTCCTCGCCGATACCCCAGGAGCAACAGTGTCCCTAATTTGCTGGGAAGTGGCGGTGCGGTCCCCTACGGCACTGCGTAGGATCCTACGGTCTTGGCGTGCATCCGTGCGTCGCTGGGGTCCGGTCCCAGGTCGACGGGCACGTGCACCTTCCACCGACCACTGGCGACAACATCGATGTACTGTGGAGACCTCACACCCCACGTGTTGAGCAATTCGACGGTACGTCCACCCGGCCTCCCGCATGCCGACTATACGCCCTCGCTCAAAGTCCGTCAACTGCACATACGGTTCACGTCCACGCTGTCGCGGCATGCTACCAGTGTTAAAGACTGCGATGGAGCTCCGTATGCCACGGCAAACTGGCTGACACTGACGGCGGCGGTGCACAAATGCTGCGCAGCTAGCGCCATTCGACGGCCAACACCGCGGTTCCTGGTGTGTCCGCTGTGCCGTGCGTGTGATCATTGCTTGTACAGCCCTCTCGCAGTGTCCGGAGCAAGTATAGTGGGTCTGACACACCGGTGTCAATGTGTTCTTTTTTACATTTCCAGGAGTGTAGTTCTGAAGGAGAGAGTGCTCCATGTGTGGACGAACACTTCGAATTCGAAGCTTGATTACACAAGCTGTTTCTCATGAATCATAGTTACACATCGTCATGCTACATGCTACAATTCGGAGCTGTCTTGGGGCAGGGGGCTGTAAATATTTGGACATGAATAAAGACGTTTCACACACATCAAAAAAAGTTTTTCATCACACCAGTTCCCAGAACTGCTGAAGATAGACCTTGACTGTGGATATTGTATTACAGACACAATCCTTTTGACTGTTCAGATGTGTCACTAAACCCGTCCAAAGATGTAAACACCCATGTAAGAGCAGCGCCTATTAGACGGACGGGGTCCGACAGCCGATCGGCTCCAGTCATTCCACCAGGAATGAGGTACACGGCTCGTGTTGTCTGTGGTTCAACCATGCCTAGACGGTCAATACCGCGGTTCGATCGCTTCCGCATTGTTACTTGGTGCCAGGAAGGGCTCTCAACAAGGGAAGTGTCCGGGCGATCTCAGAGTGAACCAAAGCGATGTTGTTCACACATGGAGCAGATACAGAGAGACTGGAACTGTCGATGACATGCCTCGCTCAGGCCGCCCAAGGGCTACTACTGCAGTGGATGACCGCTACCTACGGATTATGGCTCGGAGGAACAGTGACAGCAACGCCACCATCTTGCATAATGCTTTTCGTGGAGACACAGGGCATCGTGTTACGACTCAAACCGTGCGCAATTGACTGCATGATGGGAAACTTCACTTCCGATTTCCATGGCGAGGTCCATCTCTGCAACCACGACACCATTCAGCGCGGTACAGACGGGCTCAACAACATGCCGAATCGACCGCTCAATATTGGTATCAAGGTCTCTTCACCAATGAGTGTCGCATGTGCCTTCAACTAGACAATCGTCGCTGACGTGTTTGGAGGTAACCCAGACAGGCTGAACGCCTTAGACACACTGACCGGAGAGTACAGCAAGGTGGAGGTTCGCTGATGTTTTGGGGCGGCATTATATGGGGCCAACGTACGCCGCTGCTGGTCAAGGAAGGCCCCATAACAGCTGTACGATACGTGAACGCCATCCTCCGACCAACAATGCAAACATATCGGCAGCATATTGGCGATGCATTCGTCTTCATGGACAACAATTCGCGCATCCATCGTGCACAGCTTGTGAATGACTTCAGGCTAACGACATCGCTCGACTAGAGTGGCCAGCTTGGTCTCCAGACATTAACCCTATCGAACATCCCTGGGATAGATTGAAAAGGGCTGTTTATGGACGACGTAACCCACCGACCATTCTGGGGGATGTACGCTGAATCGCTGTTGAGTAGTGGGACAATCTGGACCAACAGTGCATTGATGAACTGGTGGATAGTATACCACGACGAATACAGGCATGCATCAATGCAAGAGGGCGTGCTACTGTCTATTAGGGGTACCGGTGTGTGCAGCAATCTGGACTACCATCTCTGAAGGTCTCGCTGTATGGTGGTACAACATGCAATGTGTGGTTTTCATTAACAATAAAAAGGGTGTAAATGATGTTCATGTTGATATCTGTTCCAATTTTCTCTACAGATTCCGGAACTCTCGGAACCAAAATGATAAAAAAATTATTTTGGTTTGCGCATTTAAATAGTTTTGGGAGTTTTTCCACTAAAAATGTATTACTTTTCGAAAAGTCCTCGTATTGGTGAGAAACCGCAAGCGTCTCACCCTCCTGTTCACCCCTAGATAGCCATCGCTCCACATACAGTGCAAAAGTTGCAGCTTTGGTCTCTGCTCCTCTCCAACTATCAGAATGAAATTGCGTACAGGTCAATGGCTAAGCATTAGAAAATGAACACTCTCTCTCGCCTACCAGTCAGAACTGATTCGGTATTCTCAACTCAGAAGGTTCTTGCTTTCGTATTGATGTCCAAGACAATGAAACACTTTATGGTTTTCGCACTGACCACCGATGGATTGCTCAGGCGACAGCTGCGGATCCAAATCTCAAGATCGTGTTGTAGTTCCTTCGCACCAGTTGGCCACATACAGTTAAGCAGATTAGCTATCCAGTCGTACGCCATTAACTGGCGCTTCAGCACAGCTTATCGGTCCAGCAGGATTTTATCCTCTTACATACAGATAATAATCAGTACCATGTGGTCGTGCTATGGTTGATTCAGAAGAAAGTTCCTTGCCTTCTCAATAAAGGCCACTTAGGAAGAGTATGCGCTAAGCAGCTCGCTGTACGTCATTGCGCTTGGGTCAGCATGGACAATTAACATCATAACGTACGGGATGTGTGGTTGCTCCCCCACAAAGATTTTTCGATCGGTCCAAGCGCAACACCTCTTGACAAATACTGCATATTGACATTCTGGGTGCCTGCTGTTACTTCCGTTGGCTCAATGTTGTCAGTGCCTTTAGCAAGTTTCTCTTCGTGTGTCCATGCACTCCGCCACAATGGCTAGCGCTTTCAAAATCTAACGTTGCGTAGATGGTTTGCCAGAAGTACTGCTTTTGAACAATGGAGCTGAGATCACATCTGTGGAATTTCAGCGGTTTTGTGACGCCTATGGAGTGAAGCCTGTTACAACCACACTGTTCTATCATAAATCCAATAGCAAGCAGAACGCTTCATCAAAATTTTCAGGCTACAGATGAACAAATTACGTTCCTCCCTTGGGACCAACTTTATTGATCTTTATCTCATTCTGTCGTTGCCAACTACGTAATGGCAAATCACCGCCAGAGCTCTTGCACAGACACTGCCACATGAACTGCTTCAGCTGGTGCATTCTCCACAGTGATCGGCCCTTCCTCCACAGTGCTCTGTGTTTAGTGTGCATCATTTGGCTCTAAGTTTAGTGTGCATGATTTGGTATTTTTCAGAGTTCTTGGCAGAGACAGGTGCTGGGAATGGAGCGTTATCACCAGGGTCTTTGTTTGTTCACTGCATGTTGTGGAGGGCACCAGTGGGCTGCTAAATTGCAATCAAAATCAGCTTCATTTTTGTGGTGCCAATGAGGACCCCCAGCCTTAGCTGCCTTCAGCTCCCTCAGGTCTCACGCTGTTGGAGCTGGACATGGAGCCTATGGACATCAATGTAGTACCATCGCTGTCACTACAGCACCAGCAGCCCCTGACGTTGCACTTGGTCCCCTTTCGCCATACTGCCTTCCAGTGCGCTGTCATATAACAAACCCCAACCCCCTCTCCCAGGGTCGCCATTTTGCCTCCGCCAGTGGAAAAAGATGCTCCATCCACAGGCTTAGGTGCACTCACTATGGCTGGTTTTTCAGCTGATGTTTGCAGCCATTCGCAAGATGATTGTCGAGTTGTGGGCAGGAGCTTGTCATCAACTGAAATTTCGAGCTCCTGCCTCCTCAGCCGTACCTGCACCCAGATCTCTACGCCCCCCCCCCCCAACCTTCCCCCTGCTGTCGTTTCCATCAGCACCACTCATGGTGAGGAGGTTTATGTGGAAGGTTGTGGGATCGTTAGTGATCGACACTGCGCCATGCCAGTCCATGTTTAGTAGTTGACAGCAACCATGTAACTGCACCGTCAATTTGCGGCTGGATGTGAGGCACACCCTCCTCAGCCTGCGTGGTCAGCGCCACCACAGAGCTGAATTTAAGGACACCGCACGTCCCATCTGTGAGTTCATTTCAGTCAGTTCAGTTCTGTCTGTCTAGTCTAATCACTGTGTCTCGACACACAGCCTCCGTTACTGTTGTGTTTCTCTCTGTCTAGTCTAATCACTGTGTGTCGACACACAGCCTCCGTTACTGTTGTGGATTCGGTCTGTCTCACGGACTTGCAATGCTTATTGATCTGGGTTTAGCCACTGGAATTCAAATTTAGCAAACGATATTTATTAAACACTACGTGTGCATCTTTTTATTTTTCTCTCTTTCACAGAACTCACCAACTGCTTGTTATCCACCAGTGGTGTGACCAAACAGTATACACCCACAATAAATATATGACAGTCATTATTTTATATACTAGTTTTGTATGTGTTATTGACTGCACTTGCATGACGGAAATTTGTTGTTATGTTTACACTATGATATGTATCTGTTTTTTTCTTTCTTCTTATATACAGTGACTTATTTCTTGCGAGTTCATGTAGATTTTTTGAATTTTGATTACTACTTCATTTGCTCTTTTATGCAGTCTTTATTTTATCCACTAATCTTTTTGTTTAACGTTGAAGAAATATATACTGTTACACTGTGATATATGGTTTCGACTTCTTTCCATGTACATTAGTGAATTATATTTACCATTGTATTGTTGTGGATTCTGTTCACTTTTGCTTTCATGAGTTCAAATTTTCTTCTATGCTTCATGCACTACAATTCATTACAGTAGTATCTAGTAACTTATATGTTTTTGATTCCATTAATTCATTTCATGATTCATTTCATGAATAAGTATAGCGATTTTCTTGAGCATCAAGGTGCTGTTCCGATAATTTTCAATTCATTTCGTTGTACCTGGTGAAAGAATGTCATTTTCTGGAAATTTTTCATTTAAAATTTGTTTCAGATGACATGTGTTTATGCATTTTTTATGTTGTTGATCATTTTCAATGTATGAAATGTTCTTTTTATGTGTCTTATATTTTGTGTATTTTATGTATAACTGATGTAAAAGAGTTAACAGTTGGAGCCTACATTCACAGCTCTATTTGATATACTTCTAAGATCGGTAACATTTGCATTATTTTAGAGGCACTGTGAAAGAAACATAAATATTTTTTTCTAAAATGTTTGAAACAAACCTTTCACTGCAGAGCTGGTTCCAGCATGTTTTCTTTTCTCCAGTGTGGTGTGATGAGGTGGATCTGTCAGATCTATCTGATGCATTTTTCTGCTATTTGAAATCATTTCCGGCTTTTATTACCAATCGCTATTTGTTTATGAACGTAGCTTGCCTCTCAAAGCGAAGTCAGTCAATTTTATCTCACTATTAACTTCGGTATTTGCACACCTGTGTCTTTCCCATATTCTTGTCCAATTATTTAGTCCACCGTAAATGACTGGAGTGAGTAAATAAGCATTTTTCTAAGAGTTTGTGGTGCAGTTGTGCCAATAGTGGTAGCTTCTGCAGATAGCCGTAGAGGTTTAGCGTTACTATAGGTCAGGTAGGTGAGCAGGTACACATATGAGTTCTTAAGGAGGAACATGGTCATCTCTGGCTACCGCGTTGAAACTGGAAAGCGGAAAGAGGTTATTGTTCGCTGGTATAGTACTCTGCCACTGGGAATAGTTTCACTTAAGAATCTTTATTCCAGCATTTTGAATATTAGGGAAAATCATATTAGTTATGGTAGAAGAATTTTGGATGTGGATTTATCATTATTTTTGTGGTTTTGGTATTGAATTCTTAATGTGTGTGTGTGTGTGTGTGTGTGTGTGTGTGTGTGTGTGTGTGTGTGTGTGTGCGTGTGTGTGTGTGTGTGTGTGTGAGTTTTTCCTAATTTAAGCTGATTTTCTCTGGACATAGATCAGTTTCCTTTGTATGTGCTCAATCACGAGTCACTCAAAGTACAACAAAACTCAGTTCTTGGTTGATCATTGTGTAGATATAAATTAACAGAGTAGAGTAAATACTTACATTGGTGGATTATTTTTCATTATTTTGGAGCTGTGTAATTTCATGCTTTTTTGTGGTTTGTGGACTTGTTCAGCTTATGTGCAATCCTTCACTAGTTCTTTTAGTTCTTTGGTAAAGTGCATGCACCTTCAGTGCTCATGTGATATATGTACGGTTTTCTAATCTGAAGTTGAATTTTCTTGTGGAAGACACGATGTCCCTTTGTATGTATACCAGTGAGTTCCACCCTCAGAGAACATCTAAATTCAGTTCTTGCTAGTCATTTGATAGATCTAATTTCACAGTTTAGAATGAATATCTACATCCAGGGATTATTTTTCACTATTTTTGGAGTGTTGAATTTAATAGATACGCCATTGTTTGGCACTTGCTCAGGGTTGAGCTTAGACTCCTCTGTTTATTACTCCGTAGGTTTTTTAGTGGCTATTGGGAGTGGTAAAATACTTTCATCTCCATTTCTTGATACATGACCGAGTGTGTGATTATGAGATTCTATCCTTTTATGAACATACCCAGGCTACCCCCTATCACTACTCAGTGACAATATGCTAATAAATTTAATTCAACTTTACTGTGAAGTAGTATCATGCTTGTATAGTGTGTTTATGAGTGCACTCTCATTGTGCATATTTGGTCCGTATTTAACTTGTTTCATCAATAAGTCATTGAGATAGAATGTTTAAAAGAGCTTATATATTACAGTCCAGTGTCATCCTTAATGTATTCATGAAGTAATAATTTCTACAAGTAAAATTTGGTGTGATATTCCAATCTTTGATTGTACATACGAGTCAAACGAAATAAGGTTATCTGTTGCATTTTATGAGAACCATTACCAGAGTCAAGTCTTATGTGAGCCAGTAAATTAAATAAGTCGTTAAAGAATTAGCCAAAGAAATTAAAGTTACCGTTAGGTGTATAACGTGACTGCAAAGTACATATATTTCGTATTGTCACCCATGCCAAAATCATACAAATTCTTACATAACGATCCAATCTAGAATAGTGAGGACAGTAACAGCAATCTCGTATTTTCTGACGCTCTCAGGATACATTATTTTATTCACAGTTGTTATCTCTTTCAGTGTTGGATGTCCTGAAAGTTGCACCTTAAATCAAGTGGTAAAACTACAAGACATGGAGCACAATGTCGTCAGCTCCAGAAAACATGGGGCTGGATAGGTAACGAAGAAGGATTATTTGCAGACAATGATTTTATTATAGCTGTCTTTTCGAAGACAGGTATCATGCTGTCTAGTCAGTCTAAAATTCGCTGGCGCTTCCTTCAACAATTGTACAGGCGATTCTACCCACTGCCTCTGAAATAACTGTGTGAATGCCTTTCGCGACTGGAACAGACGTGTGGTAATCTTCCTGAGACGAGATATTATAAGATCACATTATCTGTTATTAACTCTTTCCCAGACAACTGTGAGAAATCATCAGAAATGAAGACAGTGAACTTGGCAGTACGTTGACACAGTGTTGGTTTTTATACCTTCACGATTATTACTCTTCACGCTTCATCTTAAAAAAAAACCACCTCTAATTTCAGTGCATTTTGCGAATTATATAGACAGATGGCGTGCTCCTAATCGAAGCTGGTGTCTTCATTCTTCCTCAGTCTCCTCACAGACATTTAAAACCTGAACATATTAGACCAAAGAAGAGTTTATGTTCACGTTGCCGTAGCTGCCCATCTTGTTTACTTGTTTCCAATATTGAAATTGTTTTACAGTCATTAACAGTTTACTGATGCACTTTCTACATCGAAAGAAACGAAAATTTCCATCTGCCATTCATACCAAAGAAGCATTCAGCTTTGCGTGTCATACTTCAAATATAAGGTGGAATAACGCTGTCAGTTTCGGGATTTGAAATTGTTTCAGATGACAATGAAAAACCAGAAAAGTTCGAGTAAGACACGCGCTATGAGGGTCCAGACAAACTTAATTGTATATAGGTAGTTCATCTATAGGTTCTGATGAGTAAGTTTGCGAGTTTAAATATATGGGAGATAAATGGCCGTATCTTGTGATTGCTTTGACTGAGAAGCTTCAATTTTTTACGCTACCGAGGAACCTTAGACCTCAGTATTTGGCCTAAATATCAACTTGATTCCTCTACCCGTTCCTAAGAAAAACTGGTCTTAGCAGACGTACAGACTGACAGGCGGACAACAAATAGCAAAAATCTACTTTTATGTGGTAATTACAAACTGACAATTTTAGGATTTTTTGCTTTACTTGTTCTGCGAAACCTTGCTTCTTGCCACATCTCATGATTCTAGGTCAACAGGAAGTACCCTTTAATTTTTTATGTGTGAGTTTGTGAGTATCAAAACATATGACATCAATGGCCATATGTCAGTATCTTTTTACTGCATTGATTTAGAAGCTCAACTTTTCACATCGCCAGTGGACCGTGGATTTGATATAAATTTCAATTTGATACCTGTACCCATTCCTGAGAAAATGGTGTCTTCACAGACGGCAGCAACGTGATTCTATAAGGACCCCGATTTACTGACTGAGGTACGGAACCATAAAAAGGGAAGCAGATGCAGGAATCATCACCTTCCACTGAACGTCGCAGTATAACTGTTCCTCCGGCATAAAAAACAGGGGCTCTAAAATGTATTTCAGCCTGTGGTGTTTAAATTTAGTTTCTTCAGATTTCTTCTTCCACAAAATAGCTTGAAGAACGGCGTCTACTAGAGCGATTCCCCAATCAGTTGTTTTCAGAAACCCAAATACAATGAAAGTATAATGAGATACTGTTTTCGTAAAGGGCAGTGTAGACGAGCTAGAAAAAGCTGACACGCTAATGATCCTATACTGAAATAATACACAAAGGAACCTGCGTCTTTCGAGAAGCGCTCTCTCATTAACTGTTATTTGTTCCTCCTCTGCAGCATCCACAAAAGCCGCGCGCTGAACAGCGCGTACGTCATTACTTTCCAAGAGCTGTAACGATAGACAATATTCGACGAAACTCCTGTTATCCTTTTATCAGCCTATCAATTAACACTGTCCTTGTTTTGTTTGCTATACTCAACGCACATATACTCTCCTACCGATTACTGTAATTTTAGGAATGTTCTCTCTTCGTCTGTTTTCTCGTCTTCACTCTGTGCTCCTCCTTCGGCAGTACTGATTGTGAATTGGGTTTAGACCAGGCAGCAGGTGTAAAATCCATGTAGGTATACGCAGGAGCCAAATTGCTTGTCTCTTTTGACACATTGAAACGCAGCGTTTCATAAGGCATTTCCATTATTTTTATATCTACTACTCTGCAGCAAAGGTCGTATGATGGCTTGTCGAGGACATATTGAGAGGTAGATGGCACTGGCTTTGTTAATAACCACAATGAATATTACCATTCATATTGTTGATAATTTATTTTATGCAACAACTCGAGAAATACGTTATGTTCAAAGTTTAGACGGTAAGAAAATAAACATGCAAAAGCCCCTTTCCTGTTTTATCATCAAAGAAAGACAAAACGTTTCTGTGTTTGCAGCAAAACACGAAAATTCTTATTCAGTTATGAAGCTGAAAATGTTTCTGCTATTCCTATATAATCTATTTTAAATTCATAAATACTACTAAACAAACTGGAGAAGGCTATTAAAATCCTTTCGTAAAATAGAAGTGAGCTAAATGCGTTCACGATGATACAGTACTGAGTTCAACTACGTGCCATCTATATTTGTTACCTAAAACCTGATCTCTTTGTTTTGGAGCTACGGGTGAAAGTAATAAAGATTCACAATGCCTTGTATGTTACTAACCATTCACTTAACTTCAGAAAGTTATCTTCTCGTTTAATACATGATATAGAGCCCTTGAATAATGAAGTCAATTTTGTGTGTAGTAGACACCATACGACAACAAAATGCCTTATGATGCAACTAAAATGAAACATGACGTTATCCGTTATTTGTATTTAGCTTATGGATGAGAATTTCTGTTGTCTGACGAGTAGTATGGTTAACCAAACTGTAAGGCTAAGCCACAGCGAACATGTGTCGCCATCACAGCTACATGTGTTCTGTTGAAGTAACAGGATCTGTGAATGTAAAGCCAGACGTGGTGGCCGAGCGGTTCTGGGCGCTTCAGTCCGGAACCGCGCGACTGCTACGGTCGCAAGTTCGAATTCTGCCTCGGGCATGGATGTCTGTGTTGTCCTCAGGTTAGTTAGCTTTAAGTAGTTCTAAGTTCTAGGGTACTGATGACCTCAGATATTAAGTCCCATAGTGCTCAGAGCCATTTGAACATTTTTTGTGAATGTAACCCAATGCCGTTTGACTGGCGACTGGTCCGAGGTGTCTGCTGAAGTATGCTGTGAAGGCAGAAGCACAAAAAGTGATGGTGAATAAAGGCCTGTGGTAGAACAGTCATGAATCAGTCGCGAATCAAATGCGACAGTTTGCGGAAGTGAGTTTTTTTTTCCAAAATTCATGCATCCAGAGAGCAGGTTAACAACAGTTTTTTCTCTATGTAAGTCGAGCTCTACAGTTCTCTTAGGTCAGCTTTGGTTATGTGGACATTATTATAAAGATTTCATTTTGACATCTTAGAGAAAACTATTCCTAATGCCAATGGTTACCATGGGTTACTCAGCTCCAAAACGTGAGTGACTCTCGTCAAAGGACGTTTTCATTTCTTCCGTCTCCCCGCGAACACTGAGCAACCTGCTTTATACAAGACTTCTAGAAGTGTTGGCTTAATGCAAGCTGTTATGCCTCTATGTAAGTAATTCACACCAACGTCCACTTCCTGCATGTGGACTGATATTTTCCAAAAGCACATTCTTAAACCCCATAACAATGTCTGTATGGTGATATGAGTGCTGTTTTGTTAGAATATTCAATAGTGTAGCCGGCGTACTGTAAATTAAAAGTTGTGTGGTGTGATTAAAAGTTAGTTAGTGCCTAACCGTAGCACGACAAGAGGTTTATATCCTTCACTCACTGTTCGATGGTTGACATGGTGCCATCACTGTCCGCAGTGCAGCAGATCATAGCTGAAAATGCTACCTACATAAGCAGCTGGGCGAATTTTAGAATAAGGTTTACAGGTTCTGAAATAATTTGAATGTATTCTGACAGTTCTTCAGAGAGATTAGCCAACTGCACAGCGCATATAGGGTGATTTTTTCCTCCGTGTATCAACTCTTGGAATTGATCGATGGGAGGATATGGAATAAAAAAGGTTTAATGAACTTATGCCCAGGACTACATGGATTTGATGCTAGAGACAGTTTATTCAATCATACAGTGTTACAGAGGTTGCTGTTTAATACGCGCTGCACCATGCAGCCACAGTTACAGTATGTGATGAAAATGGTTGCCACGGGCGTGTACGCGCCGTAGCATGTTCTGTCTCACACGTTTATATCGGCCAGGCTGCATCCGAACTGTGTCAAGAGCATCATGAATATACTACTCCAGTGTCTCCACATCTGGAATGGGCTCTGCATACACGATGCTTTTGAGATGACCTCATAACCCGAAATCGCACGAGTTGGGAACCGGTGAACGAGCAGGCCATGCAGCTGGACCCCGTCGTCCGATTCATTGACGAGGAGAGACACGATGGAGATGCTTCCGGACGTTAACGGCGAAATGGGCTGGAACACCATCATGTAGCAGCTACGAAGCCCTTCGAATCATCAGGCACTTCTTCCAGCAGGGGATGCCAAGCCAACAGCAAGAAACGCCGATAGTTCCGGCCTGTTAGGCGACGTGGAATGAAGACTGGTCAAAAAATACGGTCGCCAATCATCCCGGCCCACACATTCCGGCTGCACCGATGATAATAATTGGCTGTCATCATACAATGTGGGTTTTGCATCCTATCCCACAGGTGACTGTTATGAAAGTTGGAGATACCACTCCGCGTAAAGGTGGGCTCATCTGTGAATAGGATGGATGATACAAATCGTGGTTGCCTTGTGACGAAACCAGTGACAAAACTTCTCCCAATATGAAAAGTCTGTCACTAGAAAGCACTGCACACGCTGTAAGTAATAAGGGTAGCATCAATTGTCATGGAGAATCTTCCACACGGTCATTTGGCTTACCCTGTACTGGCGGGCCAATTGCCCGGTATTGACACGGCAGTCACTTTCCACAGTGTTCATCACATTTTCCTCCAAGTCTGGTGTCCGAATACTTCGGGTACGTCCTTCATGGTTTCCTTGTTCCTGAAACGACCCTGTCTCAGACAAACGGCGAAACACTGTTGCGAATATTGAATGCTGTGGTCGTTGTCGGCGGGGATAAGTCTCTTTATACAACCTTGCTGCCTACCGCCCGTTACCATTTGCCTTTCCGTAAGTACACTCCATATCGGTAAGCTCTTGATTGGAATACGGAACTATTGTGTACAATGCTTTATCACATCCACTACAAGGTGAGTCAGCAAGGAAGTGAGTCGGTGAGTCGGGACACAACATTACCAATTACTATGGCAAGAGAGGGTACTAGGACACGCCGTACGAGGAACAGTACCACCCTCTAGGAGGAAACCATGCATATTGTAACCGTGACTGCATGGTACAGCGCGTACTAGACCGCAGTCTCGTAACAAAGTGTGATTGAATAAATGGTCCGCACCATGGAAACCATACATTTCCGGACATAAGTTCATGAGACCTTTTTTGTTTCGTACCCTCTCATTGATCTATCCCTAGAGTTTGTAAGGTGGAAAAAATCATTCTGTATAGAAACGATAATGATGATGAAGCCCATACTCCTCGACAGAGCGTAGGGGACTATGCGGAAGACCCGCACCGCCTACTACGCAAGGTCCCAGCTGAGGTGGTTTGCTATTGCCTTCCTCCGTCCGTAATGTGGAGGAATGATGACAATGAGGACGACACAACAACACCCAGTCATCTCGAGGCAGTTGAAAATCCCTGCCCCCGCCGGGAATCGAACGCGGGATCCCGTGCTCGGGAAGCGAGAACGCTACCGCGAGAACACGACCTGCGGGCATAGAAATGATAAAAGTTCCATTAAACAGTTAGTAACACATGTGTGGCTAGGATATATTATACAGGATTTTCAAAAGAAGGTGTCGAATTCTTTAAGAGGTGGTAGTACTCATCGAAACAAGAAAAATAAGTGCTAATCACTCCTGTAAGGGATTTCTATTTACTTTTCTGTTTAGAAGTTGTCTCCTCTAACATTAAGTACAAAATCTTCTTAGCATTTTTCTTTTCTTTTTACAATCAAATACATTGTGCAGCACAATTACAGCGTCACTTCTTTGAAACCCTATAACTGTCTCCCTTTGCAACGAGAAAGTTTGAAATTTGGTTCAAAGGTGCCTACAGCCTTCCTCTGTAACGGAGAAAAATCACGGCGCTCTGCGATATCACCCCTCTTGCACATATTTCATCCCTTCTTTTGACGCCTCTGTGACCAAGGTCAGAACCGCGACGCTCTCCACTGAAACGACGCTGTTTTGTTATGGGTGGCCGAGGAAAATTTCAGACACACCACCTCACAGAATCGAACGAAAGGTCTCAGGAGTTGGCGTAAAGGTCGTCGATGAAACTGCAGGTGTGCAATGTGGGTAAGAGGGATTGTGACGATCTTTCCCTTTGTGTGACATGTCCACTGTGCATGGGCAGAATTGTGGTGAAATTTGGTGCCAATGTGACATCGTTAACCGAACTCATGCAGGAACTTTTGAATTCAACCTTCTTTTGCATGTGTGAACACCTTGCTGGTTGAAGTGTCGCTGAGCCTGAGGGTGACGTTACAGGGAGCTATGCTCTTGCACCATTACAGAGTAAAGGTGTAGGCACCTTTGAGTCAAACTTCAAACTTGTGCATCGCAGTGGGAGACAATTATGGGGCTTCATAAAAGTGACCCTTTAATAGTGTTGCGCAGTGTACAGCTGGTGTCTTAAGATTTCTCTAGGGAAAATGAGTTTGAGTTAACTGTTGCAAATTTCTCCCAGCCACATGTAAATGCTAAATCGTTGCAGCAAAGAATACGATGTACAGTTTTATTCATGCGAGTGACAAAACAAATAGATGTGAAATAGAATGAGTTCTCGAACTTACTCCTTTCAGGGGTATGTTTCAGTTTGTCATGTATGCCGAATTAAGGTACTTGGGAATCTAAGAAAGTGGAACACTTATTCGTACAAAGTTTCTTGTGTATTTTCCATTAGTGATGCAAAATCAGCACATTAAGAATAATTGTGTATACTATACTAACATTTGCGAAAATTGCAACATACGGGATGGTCGACAGAAGTGAATTCAAACTCAAGCTATATGTAGAACAGCACGCCAGCAATAAGCGATTAAGATTCCAGAGAGATGGCATATACACTGTGACCACAGTGACCACTGGACCACACAGTGCAGGGTGGCCGACTTCCACTCCCCATGGCCTTAACGGCCTGCATACACTGCCTGACCAAACGTGTGAAGCACTCAGGAGAGAAGGAGGAAACGAAATCAAACTTAACGAGTTGATAGGATACGTAATATTATTTCAGTGCTTACAAAATCGTTCCAACTTTACAAAAATCTTTGCAGTACGAGTCTGCTCATCAGTATGATTTTGCACTCCCTCTGACCTGGCCCAAATTTCGTTGAGGAGGCTGTCGTAAAGCCTTTTTATCCTCTCTTGAGGCAAACTGGTCCACAACTGGTGTAACTGCTCTTTGATATTCACGATAGTAGCACTGGGACGGAGTTAACGTCTGAGCCGAACACACACTTACTGTCAGGGACACATTTGAATACCTAGGTGGCAACAGGAGTGCCGCGACATCACATAGACAGTTCATAGAGAAAGGTTCCGTGTGTGGACGAGCATTGTCCTGTTTAAAAAAATCACCACGATACTGTGTAATGACAGGAAACATACACTGAAGAGCCAAAGAAACTGGTACACCTGCCTAAATCATGTTGGGCCCCCGCGAGCACACGGAAATGCCGCAACACGACGTGACATGCACTCGAATAATGTCTGAAGCAGTGCTGGAGGGAATTCACACCATGAATCCTGAAGGGCTGTCCATAAATCCGTAAGAGTACGAGGGGGTGGAGATCTCTTAGAAATAGCACGTTACAAGGAATCCCAGATATGCTCAATAATGTTCATGTCTGGGAGCTTTGTGGCCAACGGAAGTGTTTAAACACGGAAGAGTGGTCCTAGAGCCACTCTGTAGCAATTCCGGACGTCTGGGGTGTCGTATTGTCCAACTGGAATTGCCCGATGCACAATGGACATGAATGGACGCAGGTGATCAGACAGGATGTTTACGTATGTCACCTGTCAGAGTCGTATCTAGACTTATCAGGGGTCCAATATCACACCAACTGCACACGCCCCACACCATTACAGAGCATCCACCAGCTTCAACAGTCCCCTGCTAACATGCAGGGTCCATGGATTCATGAGGCTGTCTCCATACCCGCACACATCCATCCTCTCGATACAATTTGAAACGAGACTCGTTCGACCAGGCAACATGTTTCCAGTCATCAACAGTCCAATGTTGGTGTTGACAGACCCATGCGTGGCGTAAAGCTTTGTGTCGTGCAGTCATCAAGGGTACAGGAGTGGGTTTTCGGCTCCGAAAGCCCATATCGATGACGTTTCGTTGAATGGTTCGCACGCTGACTCTTGTTGATGGCCGAGCATTGAAATCTGCAGAAATTTGCTGAATGGTTGCACTTCTGTCACGTTGAACGATTTTCTTCACTTGTCGTTGGTCCCGTTCTTGCAGGATCTTTTTCCGGCCGCAGCGATGTCAGAGATCTGATGTTTTACCGAATGCCTGATATTGATGATAAACTCATGAAATGGTCGTACGGCAAAATTCCCTCTACATCGCTATCTCGGAGATGCTGTGTCCCATCGCTTATGCGACGACTGTAACACCATGTTCAAACACATCTTGATAACCTGCTACTGCAGCAGCAGTAACCGATCTAACAACTGCGCCAGACACTTGTCTTTTATAGGCGCCGCCGATTCCAGTGCCATATTCTGTTTGATTACATATCTCTGCGTTTGAATACGTATGCCTACACCAGTTTCTTTGGTGCTTCAGTGTCTTATGAGGATTCAGGATGTTCGTGACGTACCGTTTTGCTGTCATAGTTGCCTCAGTCACTATCAATGTTTATCGATGGCCACCCGCACCATGACGCGGAGAGTAACACCGCTGTGCTTCTCCACAGCACTGGAAGGATGCAACCTCTCCCCAGGTCACTGCTATACTCGCTCATCTGGTGTATAGCAGAACCGCTAAACACAATGCGACGCCATTCGTGCTTTGCGATGACGGCACCACTCCAAACGCAGTCGCTTATGTTGCGGTGCTAAAGGCAACCTATGCGTGGGACGGTAATTCCCTAGTCCAACTGCTGCTAGTCCACGACCAATGATGCAGGATGAGACAGATTTTTTCGAGGAGTCCATTACTTGTTCTCGGATGGCAGGCGCATATTTGAAGGGGTACAATGTGCTTCGGCACAATACGACAGACCTCCCTTGTGGTGGTCAGACGTGGCAGGCTCGTAAGTGACACATATGCCACTGCGTCGGCATTTTTATCCAGAAATTATAAATACGTAATACTAACTTTTCAGCTGATTGCGCCTTAATCCGTAATTGCTATATTACAGTATTTCCCTGGTATTATGGGTCGCGAAACCAGTGTCATACCTATGCAAAATTTAACAAACCCTTTCACCTACCGTCAACAGCGCTATCACTTGACAGCTGGCACTAGTTCTGTTTAAACAGAAAGAGGAAAGAATTCGAGTCTGGCCTCTGACAAATTAATCATCTTGCAGTTCTTTTTTAGTGCCTTCACGACTTGAATAATGCTCCCTTGTAACAGCGGGGTCAGCGACTCTTCATTTCATGGCTCACTGTGCATCCAGGGAGGCTGCGGAGTAGTTATTTATTTATTTATTTAACCTGATCTGATTAGGGCCTTCAGAATCTCTCTTACGTCGGACCGGAGTTCACACAAACAGTGTCTATTACATCATAGGTACCTAAGAAATAACAATTTTAATATGATAACAAATATTAAAATGATATGAGTGTCTGAAGAGACAGTGTGAGCGAATTTCTGGCTAAGAATTAACAAAGTCCATACTGGTATTACCTGTACTGCTGCAGCTGCTGCCACTAATGGTGGTAATGATAATAACGACAGTACTTGTGACATTAATACCAATAAGATATAAGAAGAATTTATACGTCTACAAAATAGATGTTCTCCAATGCAATGAGTCAGAATTCTGAAATACCTACCTGAGAGAGCTGACTACAAATACCCATCCGTTCTTCCTAACGGAGCTCTCATGTAGTATCCCTACATCACTTGGGCGATTTTTTTCACGTGCTTCTGCAAAGAAGTGAACCATAGCTGTGTATTTTACTGTGTAGAATAGTGGTTAGCAAATTACTCTAAGTTTTGTTTTTACGTACGTCTTGGTGCAGAGCCGCACGGAGTGGCCGAGCGGTTAGAGGCACCATGTCACTGACTGTGCGGCCCCTCCCGCCGGAGGTTTGAGTCCTCCCTCGGGCATGGGTGTGTGTGTTATTCTTAGCATAATTTAGTTTAAGTAGTGTGTAAGTATAGGGACCGATGACCTAAGCAGTTTGGTCCCTTAGAAATTCATACACATTTGAACATTTTTCTTGGTGCATATCGTTGTGTAAGGCGGCTTACAGGTGCAATTTTCCCGCCGCCAGAAGCTCCACGTCACGCCTCTAAGTTTAAATCTCGTACTGAACGAAGCATATACTTCAGATCAGTGCATTCTAGTTTTCACACTCATCTCGTGCAGTAGCTTTTGGGTAAGCGGAGTTTATAGTGACAGGTAACTGTAGATGCATCCACATCGGTAGAGAAATTTATTTCTGTTTAGTAGTTTGCCGTCTCAGCGTACAGTGAGAAATCTGCAGAGCAGTTTTTAGTGTTTCTTTATTCTCTTCATTATACACTCCTGGAAATGGAAAAAAGAACACATTGACACCGGTGTGTCAGACCCACCATACTTGCTCCGGACACTGCGAGAGGGCTGTACAAGCAATGATCACACGCACGGCACAGCGGACACACCAGGAACCGCGGTGTTGGCCGTCGAATGGCACTAGCTGCGCAGCATTTGTGCACCGCCGCCGTCAGTGTCAGCCAGTTTGCCGTGGCATACGGAGCTCCATCGCAGTCTTTAACACTGGTAGCATGCCGCGACAGCGTGGACGTGAACCGTATGTGCAGTTGACGGACTTTGAGCGAGGGCGTATAGTGGGCATGCGGGAGGCCGGGTGGACGTACCGCCGAATTGCTCAACACGTGGGGCGTGAGGTCTCCACAGTACATCGATGTTGTCGCCAGTGGTCGGCGGAAGGTGCACGTGCCCGTCGACCTGGGACCGGACCCCAGCGACGCACGGATGCACGCCAAGACCGTAGGATCCTACGCAGTGCCGTAGGGGACCGCACCGCCACTTCCCAGCAAATTAGGGACACTGTTGCTCCTGGGGTATCGGCGAGGACCATTCGCAACCGTCTCCATGCAGCTGGGCTACGGTCCCGCACACCGTTAGGCCGTCTTCCGCTCACGCCCCAACATCGTGCAGCCCGCCTCTAGTGGTGTCGCAACAGGCGTGAATGGAGGGACGAATGGAGACGTGTCGTCTTCAGCGATGAGAGTAGCTTCTGCCTTGGTGCCAATGATGGTCGTATGCGTGTTTGGCGCCGTGCAGGTGAGCGCCACAATCAGGACTGCATACGACCGAGGCACACAGGGCCAACACCCGGCATCATGGTGTGGAGAGCGATCTCCTACACTGGCCGTACACCACTGGTGATCGTCGAGGGGACACTGAATAGTGCACGGTACATCCAAACCGTCATCGAACCCATCGTTCTACCATTCCTAGACCGGCAAGGGAACTTGCTGTTCCAACAGGACAATGCACGTCCGCATGTATCCCGTGCCACCTAACGTGCTCTAGAAGGTGTAAGTCAACTACCCTGGCCAGCAAGATCTCCGGATTTGTCCCCCATTGAGCATGTTTGGGACTGGATGAAGCGTCGTCTCACGCGGTCTGCACGTCCACCACGAACGCTGGTCCAACTGAGGCGCCAGGTGGAAATGGCATGGCAAGCCGTTCCACAGGACTACATCCAGCATCTCTACGATCGTCTCCATGGGAGAATAGCAGCCTGCATTGCTGCGAAAGGTGGATATACACTGTACTAGTGCCGTCATTGTGCATGCTCTGTTGCCTGTGTCTATGTGCCTGTGGTTCTGTCAGTGTGATCATGTGATGTATCTGACCCCAGGAATGTGTCAATAAAGTTTCCCCTTCCTGGGACAATGAATTCACGGTGTTCTTATTTCAATTTCCAGGAGTGTATTCTGCGTACATTCCGAATTCAGTAGCGACATTTGATATTTTACATCTATTTTTACACACTAAGACATGGCTAGGGACTGTGCTTGTGAGCGGACACAAGGAGAATTGGCTGAAGTCCGTAAAGAACTCGAAGCTCCATTGGCTACCGTCGACATGCTTCTGGCTAATGCTCAAAGTTGAGGCGTCATCGGGGCGCTGGTGACGAGACCTGCGACACCTTTGGTACTGTTGGAATCCTCTAGTGACCCGGGTGTCGCTGCGCCTTCTCAAATGCAACATCTGACCGTTCCGTCCTCTCTCTCTAGAGTGGGTGGCAGACAGTGGTGGGTTCGCGTGTCGCTGGGAGGAAGCTGGGAGGAAGACGAAAGAGGGAGAGGTCGTGGGGCTGGCTCCATACGCCTCAGCAATAGGTACGAGGTGCTTCCCAATGTTGATGGTAACTCTGAGCCAGTACGGGTATATTTTTGCCTTGGGGGAGGGGGGGGGGGGCTTCCGTGATGTGGAGGAGGCCCTGCCGGCGGCTATCGAGGGTATTGGGTGTAACTGGTTGCATATAGTGGCACTTGTCGCCACGAATGACGCCCGCCGCTTGAGTCCTGAGTGCGTCCTCGGCTCCTTTCGGTGGATGGCTAATCTGGTGAATGCAACTAGCACTGCACGCAGGGTGCAGGCTAACCTGTCTATTTGTAGCATCATACGCTGAGTTGATCGCGGTCCTCCGGTTTGGAGCACAGTGGAATGTCTAAACCAGAGGCTCAGACGACTCTGCGACGGTATTGGATGCGAATTTCACGACCTCCACTATCGGGTGCATAATTGTGGTGTTCTCCTTAATAGGCCAGGCGTGCACTACCAGCAGGAAGCGGCTACTAGGGTAGCGGAGTACGTGTGGCGTGCATATGGGGCTTTTTTTAGGTTAGAAATCCTCCCTTCGGAGCAAAGACGATTTACCTATTAAATCAGCCACAGTGACCTCAGAGAATCTTGGTCCTTGCAGACCATAGATACAAAAGATTAATATGATCTTAGTAAACTGCAGGAGCATCCAAGAAAAAGTTCCAGAATTAGTATCACTTACTGAAGGTTATAATGTACAGATAGTATTGGGAACATAAAGCTGGTTGGAACCAGACGCCGATGACAACGAAATCCTAAGTTTAGATTGGAATGTTTATCGTGAGGATAGGTTACTCAGTAACGATGGCAGCGTGTTTATTGCAGTAAAGGATTCTACAACATCTAGCGACGTTATCACGGTTTCCGAGTGTGAATTAATCTGGTTGACGTTAAATATCAAAGATCGGTCATAAATGGTAATCGGAAGTTTTTATAGACCACCTGAGTCATGAATTTTAGCGGCAGAGCGCTTCCGACAGCACTTGCAGAATATCTTTAGTAATTTTCCTGCTCATACAGTTGTAATAGGGGTGACTTCAACTTGTCAAGTATAGATTGGGAGTGCCGTACTATCAAAACTAGTGCCAGAGAAAGGGACAATGATTTGGATATCTCGTCTGAAAATTACTTTGAGCGGATGGTTAGAGAACCAACGTCTTAAACCTACTGGCAACAAACAGACATGAACTTATGGAATCAGTTAACGCAGAGGAAGCTATCAGTGATCATAAGGCTGTGATAGCATCTATGAGAAAGGGTCTTACAAAGAATGTTAAGAAAGTAGGAAGACGTTTCTGCTTAACAAGAGGATACGAATTTCAGAGTATCTGAGTGGTCAGTATTCAGTATTCCGTGATGAGGACGAAGATGTGGTGAACAAATGGAAAAAAATTCAAAGGCATCGTGCAATATGCCCTAGACAAGTACAGGGTGACAATTATTGAACTATATGAAATAAAATCGCCATAACTTCTGAACGGTTTGTGTTTGGGCGTTCAAAATGCAGTGTTGGCCGCAGGGCATCATGGGAATTAGTATGTGCATGTGTATAGCGCATAGCGACGAAGCCCACTTTCATCTGGATGGGTTCGTCAATAAGCAAAATTGGTGCATTTGGGGGACCGAGAATTCGCATTTCGCGATCGAGAAGTCCCTTCACGCTCCATGGGTGACTATGTGGTGTGCAATGTCCAGTCACGGAATAATCGGTGCGATATTCTTGATGGCACGGTGACTACCGAACGGTACGTGAAGGTTTTGGAAGTTGATTTCAACCCCATTACCCACAGTGACCCTGCTTTCGACAAGATGTGTAAATTGGAACTCAACCCATCGAAGCAGGAGAGTGCTTGATGTCCTGGAGGAGACCTTTAGGGACCGAATTCTGGCTCTGGGGTACCCAAAGGCCACTGGCATGGGCCAGATCTCCGGATCTGAACACATGCGACTCCTTTTTGTGGGGCTATATTAAAGACAATGTATACAGCAATAACACCAGAACAATTGCTGAGCTGAAAACAGCCATTTACGAGGTCATCAACAGCATCGATGTTCCGACACTTCAGCGGGTGATGCAGAATTTCGATATTCGTCTGCGCCACATCATCGCCAATGGTGGCAGGCATATCGAACATGTCATAACCTATATCTGGATATCTGTAGTGACTTTTACATTTTGAATAGAATGTGTGCACGCCGTAGTTTGTAACTAATTTACATTTTTTCATATTATCTAATAATTATCACTTTGAATGTTCCGAGCAAGGTCCTAAGCAATGGGAAAGACACTATAGTTTAATAGCCATGTTAGAATACTGCTGCGTAGACAAAGAGAACTTCGTCGCAGATTCAAGAGAAGAAAACACCTATCTGACAAACAAAAGCTGAACGAAGGGAAAATGAGCGTAAGGAGAGCAATGAGAAAAGCGTTCAATGACTTTGAAAGCAAGACTTTGTCAGCCAAGCTGAGTAAAAACCCTAAGAGCTTTTGGTCGTATGTAAAATCAATAAGTGGGTCAAAATCATCTATTTATTCAGTCAGTGACCATACTGGCACCGAAACAGAAGACCATAGAGGGAAGGCCGAAATACTGAATTCGGTCTTCCGATATTATGTCACCGCGGAAGACTGTAACATGGTCCCTCCTTTCAATCATCGAACGAATGTCGAAATGGCAGATCGTGAAATAGAAGAACAACTACAGTTGCTTAGTAGTGGAAAGGCGTCAGGACCAGATGGGATACCTATAAGATTCTACAAAGAACGTGCTCCCATTCTAGAATTAATTTATCGTAGATCGCTTGAGCAACGAAATGTATCTTGCGAGTGGAAGAAAGTGCAGGTCATTCCCGTTTTTAAGAAGGGACGTAGGACAGAGGCACACGATGATAGACCTATATCGTTGACGTCAATCTGTTGTAGAATTGGGGAACATCTTTTATGCTTAATAATTATAAAGTTTTTGGAGAAATAAATAAACATGGATTCTGCATTACAGAGATCCTGCGAAACTCAGCTCGTTCTTTTCCTCCATAATATCCACAGCGCCGTAGACAATGGCGCCTAGATGGCTGCCGTGTTCCTGGACTTCAGGAAGGCATTTTACACCGTCCCGCACTACTGTTTAGTGAAGAAATGAGCTTATCAAGCTTCTGAGGAGATTTGCACCTGGGTTCATGACTTCCTTGCAGACAGAACTCAGTACGCCGCTCTTAACGTAAAAATCGACAGAAGTAAGGATAATTTCCAGAGTACCCCAAGGAAGTGTGATAAGACCGTTACTGTTTACAATATATATAAACAAAGTCGTAGAAAGTGTCGGATGCTCTTTAAGCTGTTCGCATATGATTTGTCTACAACAAAGTAACAACGGCATAAGATAGTGGCGATTTGCAGAATGATCTCCAGAGTTCAGGTCTGGCAGTTGACTCTGAACATAAATAAATGTAACATACTGTACATACATAGAAAAAGAAATCCACTGCTGTACAGTACACTATTGATACCAAACAGCTGGAAACAGTAACTGCAGTAAAATACCTAGGATTAACTATCCAGAGCGACTTCAGTGGAATGGCCACATAAAACAAATTGTGGGAAAAGCAGATGCCAGATTCAGATTCATGGGAAGAATCTCAAGGAAATGTAACTCATCCACTAAGGAAGTGACTTACAAGGCGCTTGTTCGATCCATTCTTGAGTATTCATCATCTATCTGCGATCCCTATCAGGCAGGGCTGATAGAAGAGGTAGAGAAGATCCAACGAAAAGCGGCGCGTTTCATCACGGGATCGTTTAGCCGGGGAGAGAGCGTTACTGAGATGCTCAGCAAGCTCCATTGGCAGACGTTATAAGAGAGGCGTTGTGAATCACGTAGAGATTTGCTATTAAAATTTCGAGAGAGAACTTCCCGGGAAGAGTCGGACAACATATTGCTTCCCCCCACATAGTCTCGCGTAGTGACCCCGAGAGAAAATTCGAGAAATTAGAGCCAATACAGAGGCTTACCGACAGTCATTCTTCCCACGCGCTATTCTCAAGTGGAGCAGGGGTGGAGGGCTCAGTTAGCGGTTCAAAAAGTACCCTCCACCAGATACCATTATGTGGCTTTCGGAGTGTGATGTAAATGTATATTGCTGGGGTGGTTCCTATGAACAGGTCACTGCCTCCTTCCTACCAGTTATTTGTACTTACGGGACTGTATTCCGTCTCTAATAGTTTCACTGTCGGTAGGATCTCGAACTCTAATATTCCTTCCCTCTCTGCGAAGGCATCCTCCTTATTCGATGGTAAAAATTATAACACAGTAGAAATACGACACCACTGAATATTAGATGTGTCGGGAGATCTAATTTAACGTAACAATATGCTTCATACAGATGTGTTCGTGCATAACTACTCGACAGTTGACACGTACAGGCACGGCAGACGGCTCGTTGAACCACTTTCAGACCATTTCTCTGCCGTTCCGCTCTCGGATAACATGTATCCATGCGAGCTGTGATTTCTCTTTTTTATGATTGTGGTATTTCTTATCTATATATGACGAAGTCGATAAAATGTTCTTGCATTCGGAGGAGAAAATTGTTGGTGAAATTTTTTGAAAAGATCTCGCCTCAACGAAAAATGCCTTTGTAAAATGATTACCACTCCAACTATCTTATCGTACCCATGACTCTCTCCCCCCAGTTTCACGATAATACAAAACGAGACGTCTTTCTACACTCCTGGAAATTGAAATAAGAACACCGTGAATTCATTGTCCCAGGAAGGGGAAACTTTATTGACACATTCCTGGGGTCAGATACATCTCATGATCACACTGACAGAACCACAGGCACATAGACACAGGCAACAGAGCATGCACAATGTCGGCACTAGTACAGTGTATATCCACCTTTCGCAGCAATGCAGGCTGCTATTCTCCCATGGAGACGATCGTAGAGATGCTGGATGTAGTCCTGTGGAACGGCTTGCCATGCCATTTCCACTTGGCGCCTCAGTTGGACCAGCGTTCGTGCTGGACGTGCAGACCGCGTGAGACGACGCTTCATCCAGTCCCAAACATGCTCAATGGGGGACAGATCCGGAGATCTTGCTGGCCAAGGTAGTTGACTTACACCTTCTAGAGCACGTTGGGTGGCACGGGATACATGCGGACGTGCATTGTCCTGTTGGAACAGCAAGTTCCCTTGCCGATCTAGGAATGGTAGAACGATGGGTTCGATGACGGTTTGGATGTACCGTGCACTATTCAGTGTCCCCTCGACGATCACCAGTGGTGTACGGCCAGTGTAGGAGATCGCTCCCCACACCATGATGCCGGGTGTTGGCCCTGTGTGCCTCGGTCGTATGCAGTCCTGATTGTGGCGCTCACCTGCACGGCGCCAAACACACATACGACCATCATTGGCACCAAGGCAGAAGCGACTCTCATCGCTGAAGACGACACGTCTCCATTCGTCCCTCCATTCACGCCTGTCGCGACACCACTGGAGGCGGGCTGCACGATGTTGGGGCGTGAGCGGAAGACGGCCTAACGGTGTGCGGGACCGTAGCCCAGCTTCATGGAGACGGTTGCGAATGGTCCTCGCCGATACCCCAGGAGCAACAGTGTCCCTAATTTGCTGGGAAGTGGCGGTGCGGTCCCCTACGGCACTGCGTAGGATCCTACGGTCTTGGCGTGCATCCGTGCGTCGCTGCGGTCCGGTCCCAGGTCGACGGGCACGTGCACCTTCCGCCGACCACTGGCGACAACATCGATGTACTGTGGAGACCTCACGCCCCACGTGTTGAGCAATTCGGCGGTACGTCCACCCGGCCTCCCGCATGCCCACTATACGCCCTCGCTCAAAGTCCGTCAACTGCACATACGGGTCACGTCCACGCTGTCGCGGCATGCTACCAGTGTTAAAGACTGTGATGGAGCTCCGTATGCCACGGCAAACTGGCTGACACTGACGGCGGCGGTGCACAAATGCTGCGCAGCTAGCGCCATTCGACGGCCAACACCGCGGTTCCTGGTGTGTCCGCTGTGCCGTGCGTGTGATCATTGCTTGTACAGCCCTCTCGCAGTGTCCGGAGCAAGTATGGTGGGTCTGACACACCGGTGTCAGTGTGTTCTTTTTTCCATTTCCAGGAGTGTATTAACTTTTTCGGTGGCCTCCTTCAATCCTAACCGTTGCAGAGTACTCCACAAGAGGCCGCACAAACTTAGTGCAGGCCGACTATTTAATACTTTTTGTTGCATCTTCTAAGTGTTCTGCCGATAAAATGTAGTCTTTGATTCGCCTTCCCCACTAAAATTTCTATGCGACGGTTCCAATTTCAGTTGTTCGTAATTATAATCCCTAGATATTTAGTTGTATCTACAACTTGAAATTTGTGTGATTTATCGTGTAATAGAAATTTAACGGAGTCTTTTTAGTGCTCATGTCGAGGATGTCACTCTTTTTATTGCTTAGTGTCAGGTACCACTTTTTACAGAATACAAATATCTTTTCTAAATCATATCGCAGTTGGTTTTGATCTTTCTAATGTCTTTACTAGAGGGTAAACGACAGCTTCATATGCAGACAATCTAAGAGGGCTGCTCAGATTGTCTCCCAAAGCGTTTATATAGTTTACGACAGTGAAAGAAAAGTGTACTGCAGTCAAACACTCGCGTAAAATCTTGGCCGGCTAACAGGTTTGGAATGGGTCATTTCCGATAGACCATTCTTGGCGTATGCCGAGACACGGCATTTCTTCCAGTATCCTATCAGAAATGATAGAATGCGGATGGTTGGCGTATTTTGAAGCAGTCTTAGGTTAAGTATTATCGATAGACTATTGGGAATGACTTATTAGTTCAAACTGGTTAAGCCACTATAAATTTTATGCAGTTATTTGACTGCAAAAAATATTGTTGCTAAAAGAAATTAGCTCGCTACTGCCTGCTCTCTGCTAATAACAAATGGTTCAAATGGCTCTGAGCACTATGGGATTTAACTTCTAAGGCCATCGGTCCCTTAGAACTTAGAACTACTTCAACCTAGCTAACCAAAGGACATCACACACATCCATGCCCGAGGTAGGATTCGAACCTGCGACCGTAGCGTCATGCTGCTAATAACATCTCTAACACAGAAAAACTACCTAGCTGTCCAACTAAGACAGTTTACCCCTATAACGAGATCGAAGAATGTTGCAGAATGCCATGAAATCTTTATAAGGCTGAGTCCTCTGACACAGCCACTGGGAGTTGTAGCCAGGGGAAAGTAAAATGATAAATCTGCTGTTGATCCCTGGTCACTCAGGAATCAGTGGGGAACGAACAAACTGATAGGCTGGCCAGGTGACGGACGATGACTACATTTGTTAGACCGGAAACGAAGACAGCACGTATAACGCTCGACCAAAACCCAATAAATAAAAATATTGTGCGCTAGTGATGCCAAAACCATGACTAAAGAGAAATTCCGTAACATTGGGGTTGAAAAGGAGGCAGGATAAACTCTAGGTAGATTTAATGATCGGAAATGGAGACCTCAAGAAACACCCGCACATGATGAGGATAGCGACACAAGCAAAAGCGCAGACCATGTGGTAGGAAGATGAAATTGCACCACATTTAGTGTTACAGTGCTTCGCACTGGAGCCCAAAAGACACAAAATATTTTCGTTATTCATTCCTGATGAAACTGTGGCCAACGGAGATGTAGTAAATGGACTTCCACTACTTTTTACGAGTATTGGTCGTCTTCTCAAGAATGGGACGGAGAGATACCGTGCAAAAAACTTTCGGTGTGGACCACAGGGTGCTAAGTCACTGCTGTTTTGTCTGCTTGGTTAAATCAAATCAAATCACACCAAGACGGTTGATGTGATTCACGGCTTCAATCCGAAGCAACGTCATGCTTCATTGTATCATTGCACTGGTGCGGTCAATACGACTATTGTATACATGATTGTGCAATTTGCCACGAATGATATTTGTGATGTGTTATTGGTGTCCTAACGAATAGGTGTAGTAAAACACTTTAATAATGATACTGTGTAGAATTCCGCATACATGCCTAGATTGAAATGTGGAGCCCTCCTGTTATACTCGATCGGAAAAGCGCAGCTGAGTGGTATCAGACACGGGCCACGGGGAGCTGTATCTCGCTGCTGCAGCCACATTAGCATTTCACAGTAGCAGTGAGAGACATTTACGACCGACCGTAAAACGCAAGTATGTGGAAACGTGTCGGGATCTGTGGTACAGAGGATACAGAAGTTTCCTCTCAACAGCTTGGTATGGCAACTTAACGAGCGAGGAAGTGTATCAGAATGAGAGTAATACCGATTGGGGGGAACCGAAATAATTTCCAGCACATTTCACTGCCTTCCCATCCTGGAAACGGTCGTAATACACGTTTTTATTCCTCTTATTTTGTTTTCTGAATCATTCCACATCATTTAGAGACATTTACATACCAAAAGTGAGTACGGGCGAGCGTGAGTGATTGTTAATGCGAAATTCGTATTTGGGATGAACTAAGTTCAAATTCGTAGGCTTCCAATAAGGTTTAGATTTTACTCATTCGCTTCAGACAACGCTGGGAAACCTTTGAAAAAGCCACAGGATATTCTTTTCTCAACCTACTACAACTCAGCTACACCGTCTAGTCACAGTAATGTGACCACCTGTTAAAAGCCTGAATCATCAGCTTTTGCAGTTCAGACCGCTACGAAACGGGCAGGAAGAGAATCAGTGAGGTTCTGGCAGGTACCGACAGAAATTTGGAGGCATGGCAACTCCTGTGCCGTGGTCAGTTGCGCTACGTTGCTCGCTTGTGGATCCACGGCGCAAACAGATCAATAGAGATGGTCCCGCAGATTCTCGACTGGGTTTAAATCCCGCAATTTGGTAGCCAGGGGAGTATGGTAAACTCAACCTGGTGCTATTCGAAACACGCGCGTACGCTGCGACCTGTGTGACACGTTGCATTGTCGCACTGATAGATGCCATCATGCCGTGGAAAAACAAACTGCATGTAGGGGTGGACATCATCCGCAAGGATAGATGAATACTTGTGCTGGTCCATTGCGACTTCCGGAATGACAAGAGCAGCCAAAGAATGCCTCCTAGCCTGGACCCTTCCGACGATTGTTGCAGGGTGTTTGACTTCAGACGTCTCACCCCGCACAAGCCAACAGTCATCTGTCCAATGAAGCACAAAACGTGGTTCATCTAAAAAGCCCACCTGTCGCCACTCAGCAGACGTCCAGTTGCAGTAATGGCGTGAAAACTGTAGCCTTCGACGACGATGAATAGCAGTCAGTATGGGTTCAAATGGTTCAAATGGCTCTGAGCACTACGGGAGTTAACATCTGAGGTCATCAGTCCCCTAGAACTTAGAACTACTTAAACCTGACTAACCCAAGGACACCACACACATCCATTCCCGAGGCAGGATTCGAACCTGCGACCGTAGCAGTCGCACGGTTCCAGACGAAGCGCCTAGAACCGCTCGACCACAGCGGCCGGCTTCAGTATAGGTGTATGAACCAGTCACCTGCTGCGGCGGCCCATTCGTAGCAACATCCGTTGAACTGTTGTCGAGGACACACTCTTAATAGGCCTTGGTTCATGTCGGTGGTCAATTTCTCGACAACTGCACATCTATTCCCCCAAACACATCTACGTATCTGTCGTTCACCTCTGTCGTCTGTGGTCCATGGTGCACCACAGTTGCTACGATGCCGGTTTTAGACAGTGCCATTTCAACATGAACGGTATAGTTTAACCACCGCGGCAAGTGAAGAGTTTATAAACTTAGTCGTTTCGGAAACGCTTCCACCCTTGGCCAGAAAGTCAACAACAATACCTTTTGGATTTCAGATAAATCACTCTGTTTCCGCACTACGGAAACGACTGCACTATTATCCTCGTCCCCCTCACACTGATCAGCCAAACCACTATGACCACTGTACACAGCGACGTCGGATGCCGCCTGGTTGTGTTGCGGGCACGTGACTCTCTGGTAAAAGTATGTAAGTGGAGCAGACATGGACGGGGGATCACCCTAAAGAAGGTATGGGCTGCAAATGGGGAATTCCATTGAGATAAGCGACTTTGACAAAGGACAAATTATTATTACGCAAAGCTTGTGAACGCATATATCGAAAACGGTGAAGGTGGTAGAATGCTCACGAGCTACTGTCGTGAACACCTATGGAAAGAGGTAGAAGGACAGTGAAACTATCACTGGGCGGTAAATGATTGGACGTCCATGACTCTTCACAGAACGTGTGGTTTCTGCTCTGTAAAATAGGATAGATGGTGATCAGTGGCATCTCTGGCGAAAGAACACAGTGCTGGTGCACGCACATGTGTTTCGCAGCACTCCGTTCATCGTACGACGATGAATATGGAGCTCTGTAGCAGACCCTCCCTACGTGTTCACATGTTGACCCAATGACATGATCAGTTACGATTGTAGTGGGCACAGCACCATAGGGATTCGACCGTCGATCAATGGAAACGTGTCGGCTCTCCGGTGAACCACATTTTTGTTACACTAGGGTCTCCATAAACGCCACTGTAAGGTGGCAACGGCCTTGCCCCTTACATGCGACCATTTAACGTGACACTTTAGGTTTTGTTGGAGTAATACTCTAAATTACGGTGTAGGAAATCTATGTGAAAATTTTGTAATTATAAGATTTTGCGGAATGGCAGTACGCGAGACAGAGCTCGGCTACCTCGCAGCCTAGCCGCCGAAGGCCACAGCCTAACGGTATGAATGGTGAACTGGGGGATTTCTGTAATCCGTTTAGAGAGGCCACAGTGGTCGCCAACCTCTGAAGGACGTGCGGCTGCAGGTGTTCAAGTGTTTACCAAAACAGAGCAGTGGATAGCTGGATGGGCTTTCCTGTGCGTGCTCTCGCCTATGTCCCATTAATTTTATGCCTTCGAGTAACTCAAGTGAGGCAGACCAGGAGTTCCGAATAACAAATTTTCAATGCAAGAATCTGTGTTCGCTACGACGGGGAATCTTGCCGGGAAAATCTCGAGTGGTCTCTTGGGAGAAAACGTCCAGTAAACGTGTTATTGCCCACAGCTGTGGTTCTTCCTAGCAGGCGAGGGCGGAGTTTACTTGCGAAATTTTGTAGAAATAAAAGAATGGTGGAAAAGAGTTCTGTTCCCAGGCCGTACATTGGTCGGCACTGGCAAACTGGGTATTTTGAGAGCTTCTAGTGATGTGATTCGCTCGGTAAAATTTGAGGGGAGAAAACAAAGGTGAAGAGCGATCTTGCTTGACTCTCGGTAATAGGTCTTCCGTTCTGGGCTCTCGTGCTGAGAGGACGTTACACAAGTCGTCTCCCGTCTTGGTTTTTCGTTCTGAGTGGACGTTAGCCGCTCCAGCTCTTTGCTACCGGGAAGATCGTTGCAAATAGAGAAGTTTATGGACGTCGTCGCCGTCAGAGACCGCCGCTGCAACAGGAACATTACGGTGAGATCGCTCCCGCTTTGGCTTGTGTTAGGGGTAACGTTAAATAGTTGGATTACGTGCAATTGCTGTTTCCACAGAGGTTTCACGGTACTTTGGCGTGTAGCGGTTCTTCGTATTTTACGTTTTGTGTCGATGTCAGTCGGTCAGCCAAGTTATAAGAGATCGCGTTTTGGACCAATTTCAACACAGTTCACTGCCAATGCCAGTCAGGAGGATAATTTGTAAATTGTTCATTGTGTTTTATTCAGCATTGATCTGAAGGTTATAATAAAATTATTGTGATTCAGTAGAGCCTTTACTTTCAGTAGTTGATCCTGAATTCACCCTTTTGCGTTATTTTATTTTTTTGTATGTGCTTGATGTCATTGAACACTCTAAGTGTTCATGGTCATTCATGTTTGGAAGTAAAAACAGGTGTGATTCATCGTCAACGCTACCACCGCAGATTAATTAGGGGTGACAGGGCCACATTTAAATCTAGCGTTATCCATTTTTGCGTACAGTTCCACTCTCAATTTCTCTGTAAGTTGTTTGTCAGGGGTGAACACACGCAAAAACCGAACAAGCAACGGGTGGGGTGTTACACCGCCATCGAGGTGAAAGGCGATTTGAAACGTGCCGCGTGCCATGGACGCAGGCTGATGAGAGCGGTATTATGCTATGGGAGACATTCTCCTGCGCTTGCATGGGACCTGTGGTAGTAATCGAAGGCACGCTGACGGCTGCGAACCACGTGCATCGCTTCGTGCTTGCTGTCTTCCCCGGCGGTGATGTAGTACAATTATTCGTGTCTCACAGCCAGAACCGTGCTATAGCGGTTTGAGGAGCATTATAGTGAACTCAACATTGATGTCTCGGTGACCAGATTCGCCTGATGTAAATCCTACGGAACCCACTTGGGTCGCTATTGGGCGCCATTACCGCGAAAGGAAATCAGCGGCCCGTTATTTACGCGATTACATTGCATGTACGAAGACATCTACCGCTACATACCTCCACAAATCTACCAACAAACTGTCGGATCCCTGATAAGCAGAATTAGTGATTTATTTCGTTCCAAAGACGGCCAAACAAGCTATTAAACAGTTGGGCATAATGTTTTGGCTCATCAGTGGATATCTTCCAGTACTAGTGCTGCCACCTGCCCTCTGTGAATAGATATTGCACGTTGACGTCGAACATATGCGGCGGTCACATTAATGTGACTGCACCTTGTAGTATTCCGCTTCTATTGACCTCGACGTTAGCGAGACTTTGAACTGCAGTATGACGCTTTTACATTAGTGACAGCAAATTCGCACAAACTTAAATTTCAGATATAACTGAAATTATATAGGCTTACTATTCCTCTTCTGGTAAACCTTCCGGGATGTCGTGAAAGCCTTCATACCACTACTATTCCTCTGCCTCGAAATTACCGATCCCAATTATTCGCTCTGCTCTTGTGAGATAATTGCACACGATACTGTTGTCTATAGGAAGATTGTAGGGACTGGCAAGTTAACCCTAGGTATGATGTACTGCGCGTAAATAGGCGAAGAGATCCTTTACTGTTCGCTTATGCTGTTGGTCAAAACTCAACGAAAGCAGCAAAAAGCGTAAAATACAGAGGAGTAAATGTCCAGAGTGTCATAAAGTAGAATTGACCACATAAAATGAACTGTAGGAAAAGTAGATGGTAGGCTGGGAGTTAGTGGAAGAATCTTAAGCAAATGTAATTCATCCACGAAAGAAGTGGCTCACAAAACACGTGTTCGACCGATTTTTGAGTACTATTCATCAGTATAGGATTCCTATCTACTATAATTAATAGAAGACATAGAGAAGATCCAACGAAGAGCGGCGCGTTTCGTCACGGGATCATTTAGTCAGTGCGAGAACTTTGTGGAAATGCTGGATGAACATCGGTAGCAGATGCTACAAGAGGGGTGTTGTGTATCAAAGAGAGGGTAACTTCTCTAGTCCCGAAAGCGTACATTCGAAGAAGATTTAGGCAACACATTACTTTCCTGCACATTTGTCTCGCGAAATGATCACCACCGGAAAATCTGATAAATTATAGGTCATACGGAAGTTTATGAACTTTCGTTCTTCCCACGTAAGTAGAACAAAGAAGGGGAAAATGATAGTAATACCAGTGGTATCCTCTATCACACAACGTAAGTGACATGAGGAGTATAGATGTAGATAGTGAAATGATAATGAGTAAATTATAACTTATATCCCACATGTGATAAATAATCATATAAATAGATGTTGTTGTTGTGGTCTTCAGTCCAGACACTGGTTTGATGCAGCTCTCCATGCTACCCTATCCTGCGCAAGCTGCTTCATCTAGAAGTACCTACTGCAACCTACATCATTCTGAATCTGTTTAGTGTATTCATCCCTTGGTCTCCCTCTACGATTTTTACCCTCCACCTGTCCTCCAATACTAAATTGGTGATCCCTTGATACCTCAGAACATGTCCTACCAACCGATCCCTTCTTCTTGTCAAGTTGTGCCACAAATTCCTCTTCTCCCCAATTCTATTCAGTACCTCCTCATTACTTACATGATCTACCCATCTAATCTTCAGCATTCTCCTGTAGCAGCACATTTCGAAGGCCTCTATTCTCTTCTTGTCTAAACGATTTATCGTCCATGTTTCACTTCCATACATGGCTACACTCCAAACAAGTACTTTCAGAAATGACTTCCTGATACTTAAATCTATACTCGATGTTAACAAATTTCTATTCTTCAGAAACGCTGTCCTTGCCATTCCCAGTCTACATTTTATATCCTCTCTACTTTGACCATCATCAGTTATTTTGCTCCTCAAATATCAAAACTCATCTACTACTTTAAGTGTCTCATTTCCTAATGTAATTGCCTCAGCATCACATGATTTAATTCGACTACATTCCATTGTCCTCGTTTTGCTTTTGCTGATGTTCACCTTATATCCTCCTTTGAAGACACTGTCCATTCCGTTCAACTGCTTTTTCATGTAATTTACTGTCTCTGACAGAATCACAATGTCATCGGCAAACCTCAAAGTTTTTATTTCTTCTCCATAGATTTTAATTCCTACTCCAAATTTTTCTTTTGTTTCGTTTACTGCTTGCTCAATATACACATTGAATAACATCGGGGATAGGCTACAACCCTGTCTCACACCCTTCCCAACCAATGCTTCCCTTTCATGCCCATTGACTATTATAACTGCCATCTGGTTTCTGTACAAATTGTAAATATCTTTTCGTTCCCTGTATTTGACGCCTGCCACCTTCAGAATTTGAAATAGAATGTTCCAGTCAACATTGTCAAAAGCTTTCTCTAAGTCTACAAATTCTAGAAACGCAGGTTTGCTTTTCCTTAATCTATCTTCTAAGATAAGTCGTAGGGTCAGTATTTCCTGACGTGTTCCAACATTTCTACGGAATCCAAGCAAATCTTCGCCAAAGTCGGCTTCTGCCAGTTTTTCCATTCCTCTGTAAAGAATTCGTGTTACTATTTTGCAGCCGTGACTTATTAAACTGATAGTTCGATAATTTTCGCACCTGTCAACACCTGCTTTCTTTGGGATTGGAATTATTACGTTCTTCTTGAAGTATGAGGGTATTTCGCATGTCTCATACATCTTGCTCACCAGATGGTGGAGTTTCCTCAGGGCAGGCCCTCCCAAGGCTATCAGTAGTTCTCATGGAATTTTGTTTACTTCCGGGGCCTTGTTTCGACTCAGGTCTTTCAGTGCTCTGTGAAACTCGTCACGCAGTATCATACCTACCATTTCATCTTCATCTACGGCTTCTTCCATTTCCATAATATTGCTCTCCAGTACATCGCCCTTGTATACATCCTCTATGTACTCCTTCCACCTTTCTGCTTTCCCTTCTTTGCTTAGAACCGGTTTCCCATCTGAGCACTTGATATTCATACAAGTGCTTCTCTTTCCTCCAAAGTTCTCTTTCATTTTCCTGTAGGCAGTATCTATCTTACCCCTAGTGATACATGCCCCTACATCCTTACATTTGCCCTCTAGCCACCACTTTTAGCCATTTTGCACTTCCTGTCGATCTCATTTTTGAGGCGTTTTTATTCATTTTTGCCTGCTTCATTTACTGTATTTTTATTTTGTCTCCTTTCATAAATTAAATTCAATATCTCTTCTGTTACCCAAGGATTTCTACTAGCCCTCGTCCCATTCTTCTTCTACTGTATTTCTTTCCCCCGTTCTTGTCAATAGTTCCCTAATGCCCTCTCTTAAGCTCTCTACAACCTCTGGTTCTTTCAGTTTATATAAGTCCCATCTCGTTAAATTCCTACCTTTTTGCAGCTTCTTCAGTTTTGGTCTACAGTTCATAACCAATAAATTATGGTCACAGTCTACATCTGTCCCTGGAAATGTTTTACAGTTTAAAACCTGGTTCCTAAATCTCTGTCTGAAACCTTCCAGTGTCTCGAGGCCTCTTCCACGTATACAGCCTTCTTTCATGATTCTTAAACGATGTGTTAGCTATGATAAGTTATGCTCGGTGCAAAATTCTACCAGGCGGCTTCCTCTCTCATTACTTACCCCCAGTCCATATTCACCTACTACTTTTCGTTCTCTTCCTTTTCCTACTGTCGAATTCCAGTCTCCCTGACTATTAAATTTTCGTCTCTCCTCACTATCCGAATGATTTCTTTTGTCTCATCATACATTTCTTCAGTCCCTTCGTCATCTGCGGAGCTAGTTGGCATATAAACTTGTACCACTGTGGTACGCGTGGGCTTCGTGTCTATCTTGGCTACAATACTGCGTTCACTATGTTGTTCGTAGTAGCTTAAACGACTCCTATTTTTTTATTCATTACTAAACCTACTCTTCCATTACCACTATTTGATTTTGTATTTATAACCCTGTATTAACCTCACCAGAAGTCTTGTTCCTCCTGCCACCGAACCTCACTAATTCCCGCTACATCTAACTTTAACCTATCCATTTCCTTTTTTGATTTTTCTAACCTACCTGCCCGATTAAGGGATCTGACATTCCACGCTCCCATACGTAGAACGCCAGTTTTCTTTCTCCTCACAACGACGTCCTCCTGAGGAGTCCCCGCCCGGATATCCGGATGGGGGACTATTTTACCTCCGGAATATTTTACCCAAGAGGACACCATCATCATTTAAGCATACAGCAAAGCTGGATGCCCTCGGAAAAAATTACGGCTGTAGTTTCCCCTTGCTTTCAGCCGTTCGAAGTACCAGCACAGAAGGCGGTTTTGGTTAATGTTACAAGACCAGATCAGTCAAACATCCAGACTGTTGCCCCTGCAACTACAGGAAAGGCTGCTGCCCCTCTTCGGGAACTACAAATTTGTCTGGCCTCTCAACAGATACCCCTCCGTTGTGGTTGCACCTACGATAAGGCTATCTGTATCGCTGAGGCACGCAAGCCTCCCCACCGACAGCAAGGTCGACGGTTCGTTTCAAAAATTAAAAAAAAGTACCCCACTGGTACAAAACCTATGTGTTGTTGCACTATCAGCTGTTATACGTGGTTTTGATGCACTGGCATCGAAAGACAAAGACGCTATAAATGTTTTTCGTGTGTAACCTGCCTGGCTACTTCATATCGTTATAAAGGCATCTGGACGAATAAAGACACGTACTGCTATGATTGTAATTGGACGATAAACCACATGCAAAAGAGTGTAGAGATACTTAAAGGTACTTAATGTGAATTGTTCTGTATGGTGGCCTGTGGAAGATGTATGTAAACGTAGATATATTGCAAAATCAAATTTGCAGTTAACAATTTAATGATAGACTCTGGTACACGTATTAAATGGGGAATACGCCTTGTTAAGGGATGAGATAGAAAAGAAATACTATATGCCATATCTTTGTGAAAAAAGCTAGGACATTCTCCACAATGGGAGATCGTACTTCGTTCTACTAGGATCAAGTCATATGTAGGTAAGTCTACTGCGTATAACATCTCTAAAGTGCTAATTCTTGTTCAGCATGCCCGCAGTTCAGGGAAATTGTGGCACAGACGATTCGCAGTATCCACCGATATCCAACAGCCAGGTATGAAATCTTCAACTTTTGTAGGTCTCTCGTCCTCAGTTGCGTATATGTTACGGTATGCTGATAATTATAGCTTTGGGACCGTCTAATCACAACTGAGTAAAACACAATTTTTGTGCCACACGCGTTTCGTCATTATTACTTGCAAGGCATCTTCAAATGCACATTTCATGGATATTGATCTATTTGTTTTCTTTCTCCTTTGTTATAGCCTTTCTTCGTCTGCCATTTTAAATTTTGTTTGCACAGCACGAGAAACTGAACTCTTGTTTAGATGTTACGTTTTGGATAACGAGTGTTCAATTCCTAGTGCTGTGAAAAGAAAAGTTGAAATGGCAGTAAGTAGACGAAGAACGGCAAATCAAAGGAAGAACACACATAGAACAGCATCCACGTGACGTGCATCTGAAGATGCCTTGCAAATAATGAAGGCGAAACACGTATGACACAACATTTGTGTTTTATTCAGTAGTGATTGGACGCTGTGAAACTAATAATAAGTATCAGCATATCGTAACCCACGTACGATTTTGTACCCTCATTGACGATTTTGTACCCTCATTGGCGAAGATAAACCCACATAAAACGGCATGCGTTTGAGTGCATCGGTCTGACACACGATGCTTACTGACATGAGAGATAGAAAAGCCACTGCTCACACATGTAAACCCCTTCCCGGCGTCTGACCAAAGCTGGTGCCACTCCGGAACACACGCATCGTCTATAGCAGTGGTCGCCAAACTTCTTATCTCAAGAGCCAATACTGACATTGTAGAGCAGCACCTCGGGCCGCATACAGGGTGTTTCCCCAAGAGCGTGCAATAAAGTAACAGGACATAGAGAATGCTCCACTGAATGATTTGATGTAGGGAACCTGCGGTAGGAGAAGCCAGGTTGTGGAGGTATGGAAGTTTGTCTACCGCTTTGTCCAGCATTCCTGCTTTCCAGCTTATTTACAACTAATATATGTACAAGTTTACACCTACTGTGCTGTTTATTTACTTTTACATTCTTTATTTCCTGCAAGAAAACAAGGAGGACGTGGCTGGTTACTACGAAGCCATGATGGAGGTTTCGTTTACATTACTTGTCCATAAGGTAGCTCTGTTGTATCATATTTACATTATCCCATGACAGAATGTGCTATGAATCAACGACAGACCCATTCATTACACAGTGCTATTCAAAGACATGCAGTATAATACGGTGGAGCGGTGCCGGCACAGTTGTACAGAACTTACTGACATGCACCTTGTGTATGGGGAAGTACGTTGCAGTGACCTCGCTGACGAAAGGCTGTACGGGAACGATTTCCTAACAGACATCATCCGTCACGAGGAGTATTTATTTCTCTTGATCGATAAATGCGGGAGACTGGTTCATTGGAAAGAAGAAACCAATTACACCCGTATCACCCACAATGAATTCATGCAATGCTTGTGACTAACTTTGCACCAGTGGGCGCATTGAGTCAGTGGTCGCTCCAACAATGGATTGCACATTTCCTCCAAGTCGTGCTGTTTACTGACGAGGCCTCATATGATTGTGATGATATTTCGAACAGCAGGAATATCCATGTGTGGGATGAGGAAAATCCTCAAGCTGTAATAGAGTCACACCATCAAGTACGTTTTGCTGTGAATATCTGGGCCCTCATTGTAGGCGACAGTCCACCTGGCCGTCTGAATGGCCACCTATATTTGAGGTTCGTGCAAAGAGTTCTACCCGAGTTGTTGGAGAACGTACGCTTGGGTGTTCGTGAGAGGATGTGGATACAACATGACGGTGCACCGCCTCACTTCAGTTTGGATGTCTGCAACCATCTCAGTGCTGTATTTCCTGGTAGCTGGACTGGAAGGGGAGATCCTATTCCAAGGCTCGCGAGGTCACAGACTTGAATCCCCTTGATTATTTCCTATGGGTGTATCTAAAGTCACTTATGTAAGAGACCCCAGTGGACATGGAAATGGAATTTGTTCCCAGAATTGTAGCTGTCTGTGATATTTGTCAGGGAGCGTCAGAAACTTGTTCGCCGATTTCATGCTTGTATTGAGGTTGACAGCCGTCAGTTTCAGCACATTTTGTAAGATACAGTACAAATGGTACGTTCATTGCGTCAGTGATGGTATTTGCAGTTAACTAATGTAAATAAAAAAGTACACATTAATGTGATTTTATTCCTATTATCTCCATCAGCTGGCTTCTCCGATCCCAGGTTACCTACCTCAAATTGTTCATTGCAGCATCCTTTATGTCCTATTAAATTTTTGCACGCACTTACGGAAACACCCTGCGTGTACCGATCTTATTATTAACAGATAACCTAGGGAGATTAACATGTTATAAACCGCCGGCCGGTGTGGCCGTGCGGTTCTAGGCGCTTCAGTCTGGAACCGCGTGACCGCTGCGGTCGCAGATTCGAATCCCGCCTCGGGCATGGATGTGTGTGATGTCCTTAGGTTAGTTAGGTTTAAGTAGTTCTAAGTTCTAGGGGACTGATGACCACAGATGTTAAGTCCGATAGTGCTCAGAGCCATTCGAACCATTCATGTTATGAGCCGCAGCGTACTAGCTGTAGTAACGGAGCGACAGGTTTGCCACTGACCTCAGAGTACTAATCGTTTAAAGTCGACACCTATCGGAAGACTTCGTGTTGACTGTTCTCTGTTTTTCTTGCAGATTTCTGCCACCATCACTAACCACAAAATTGTGACATAATAACTGACTGACGATGTATTCTTGTGTTGTCTTTGTGAGCGGGTGATTAACTGATTAATAACAGTAATAGTGTAATTATATTTAAAGGCATTAAACAACATGAGACACGATCGCAAATGATTAATAAATGTTCTGAATGTTATTTTTCATCTACTCATTATATTGTACTACAAAATCCTTAATTTTATTTCATATTCCTTGCTACAAATATGTGCCACATTTGAAGCAGACTGTTTCTGTAATGTACATTCACCAATCCGTGTTGCTTCTGTTTGAAATTTAGACAATAGCAGGTGACTGGTATGAGGCTCACACGCCCATGAGTTGCCAACACTGGAAGACAAACGAGCAAACATACCCCATATCACGGCCCCTCATCACGCAATGAGATATCTATCTGCCTCTGCAGAGAACTTCGCCCCTGAGGTGATCGGCCAATTTTTCGCGCGTCTACTACTATTCTCATTTTTGAGCTGACCAAGGAGTCAGGTACAGCCAACAGCTACAAATGGTAAGTATTTATTCTTGACCGGATTGGGAGTCCGCCCTGGTAGCTGAGTGGTCAGCGCGACGGAATGTCATACCTAACGGCCCGGGTTCGATTCCCGACTGGGTCGCAGATTTTCTCCGCTCAGGAACTGGGTATTGTGTTGTCCTTATCATCATCATTTCATCCTCATCGACAAGCAAGTCGTCGAAGTGGGATCAACTCGAAAGACTTGCACCAGCCGAACGGTCCACCCGACGGGAGGCCCTAGCCACACGGCACCGGATTGGGATATAAGTCACTTAACCTTCTGCAGAAGATATCCAACGTTAACACTTGTAACAAATGGATATGTATTTTCGAAACTGATAAAGAATAAATACTTACCATTCGTAATAGTTGCCTTGTAACTGCGAGTGATCATGTGCTAGTATGCTGTAACACGCTGTAAATATCGCACTTAAAATATGCCATTCCTCTTCGAATTCGAGCCGGAAATTGCTTTAAAAGTATGTCATTTCCCTTAGAATTCAAGCCGGAAATCGCATTAAGAGACGCCATTTCTCCTCGAATGCTTGCTGGTAAGCAAATAAAACGGACGAAAATATATTTTGTAGCGCTCTTTCCGCGATGTCGTTTGCTGAAATAGTGGTCAACACAGAGAAGGAGCGCAGCTGTCTGTTTCCGACTGTACATGCTCTGATGCGACGTCATCCTTCCCGGCACTATGAGTGCTACGTTGATCACAGCACCAGGTCACTATTTTTCTTTGAAAGTGCGTCTAAACAATCGTGCAAGCAACGCGACGAATTCCGTAGATGATCTGCTAAAAAGGCACTTTTCCAGATCTTTGGAGGAGAAAGTGAGTAGCAGCAGGTAGATGGTCCTTTGAAGTTGGTAGAATATTTCGCCTGAGTGGTCCGTAGGAAAAGGTAAAACGTTCTCTAAAGATTTAGGGGTGGAATATGAGGGAGGTTTGAGAAGTAGTTCACGTATGGGTGCTGCGGCCCAATAGTCAAGTGCACCGCGTGTCAATTCTTTCGCTCGCTCACGATTCCACCAGCTACCATAATTTTTTCTTCATTTTATTTTATTCCTCGTAACGTTAAACTATTAGTTATAAATTTGCTGTAGCCCTTTTGTAAAATTTTGCACGAGTCGCTACTTCAGTTGGCTGTACCTGATTTCTTCGTTGAATAAAATTACTGTCCAGTTCCAGTCAAAATTCAGCTGTGTTTACAATATTAAAATCCTACAACACAGGGAATAAGAATTTTAAATCGCCGCCCCCGATCGATAACAATAAGATTTTGAGGGAGGTATTCATAGGAGTCGATAGTTCGCATGTGTCATTTTGACAACAATTACTTTTTTTCGTAATTATTCATGAGAGTGATAGGCGTCGAGTGTTGGCGCCGATTGGAATAGTCGTTGTGGGAGCATGAGTCAGTGATGTGACTTGCCATTGATAGAATTTCACAAAAAGAGCGCCACCATATTTGCAAGTGTAGGAAATAACTTAAAGTGCTGCTGATCAGTTTCCAGTAAACTACAAGAAAGAATATAGTGAGTCAGTGTAAAAATGTCCAGCCTATTTTATCCCTGTAAAAATAAGGATCACCTGACTTGCGTAGTCTTATATCCGTCACGTCACTTAATACGTGTGTATGCATTGTGCAGAAAAGAAAGGGACACATCAGTAATTAGATCATTTTAAGTCACTGTCAAAAACGATTCTATTTTGTTCCTGATGTTGATTTCAAAGTACTTTTATGCAAGATCATCCAAAATTATGTTACATTATTCAAATGGCCACATAAAGTTTATTCTAATGTTATTAACCTCAAACTTCCAAAATGACAAAAAGCCGATGAGCTCCTTCATTTCTGACGCCCTTCACATGACAAAGGCTATATAAGAAAGCTACAGTCTTGTTCCAGAATCTGGAATTTTGTTCTAATTCCAAAAAGTCTTAAGTACAGGAGTGAAATCTATAATTAATGTTAATTTTGATGACTTTTTCGGATAACTCGTGTCATGCAATCCTCATTACATCTTCTAAATGACTGGACAACCGATTATGTTATTTAGTTTTCAAGTAATTCATTTTTTGAAAACGAAGTTTCACAAAGGTAAGTGAAGGAAATAGTGTTAAAATAAACTATGCACAGTCTCGTAAAATTTAATAATTGCTGAGCACACATCCCAAATTCAATGTATGCCTATAGTTCAAGATATTCTACTTGTATAAATGGAGCTTTAAGCTGTGTATCATGTTGAAGTTCGAGTGTTTCATTTATCAATGGAGTTACATGAATGTCAAATTAGCAGAATAATTTGAGATGATGTTGTTCAACATGCCAAGGGTTCTCTTCGAGAATGAAAGAGAGCTTTAAGCTGTGCGTCATGTTAAAGTTCGAATATTTCAGTTATAATATGAGTTCCATGAAATTCAAATTGGTAGAATAATTTGAGATCACCACATTCAACACGTCAAGGGTTCTCTATGAGAATGAAGCATCATCGAATATTTCTAACGTCTGCAAATCTGTTTTTTCATTTCTTCCAAATATACTTACAAATAGTACGCTATGTCTTGGGAAATACTTTCGCCGATAGTTAAGTCTAATGAAAGCACAGAAACAGTTGGAAAATCAGACAGATATTTTACTTCAATTTCATTTATATACAGTTGCAGTTAGGCTTCAACTTCAAATATTTTATTAGTCATTTGTCCACTTAAATTGTTTGGTCCTTGCAATTCCAAATTAAGTTTGTTGGATTTCTCTATAATATCAGACAAAAAACCTGTAAGTGCCCACCATTCATCATTATCAAGTTCAACATAGTTTTTACTACTTTGTTGTATGAATAAAACAATTTCATATTTCAAATTGACATTCCTTCCCAGCACTTACCCTGTGCTTAGCCACAGATGACACCAGTATGTTTGCAACGTCACCATAAGAAGCTTGTAATTCCTCCAGTGCTTCTTTAAATTTTCGGTGATGAATTTCACATGCACGAATGAAATTTGTAACGGTTATGACGGCCTTCATAACATCCTCCTATCTGTTATTTGAAATTTGACATGCCAAACCTTCTTGATGCAGTAAGCAGTGAATGGAGAGTTAATTTGGTACATTCCATTCTCGCTTAATCAGCGCTGTCAGGCCATTGTTTATGCCCGTCATTGACGGGCAACAGTCTGTAGACACTAATAGTATATTGCTTGTAGACAAGCCATTGTTCCTTCAAAATCTTCAGCTGTATCTATAAAATCACAACCTTTCGTGTGACCTCTCATGTTTATAATTTCCAGAAAATCTTCTTCTACTACTCCATCATTTGTGTAGTAACGCACAAATAATGAGAAACGGGCCATCGAAGCTACATCTGTACTGGAATCGTATGCAAGACTGTAGCATTTGAGTATTTTTACATTATTAATTACTCTGTCAAATAAATATTTTGAAATGTCTTCTATGCGGCGGCGACAAGTAGATTCTGAAAGCGCAAGCTTATTTATTTCGGCCAGCATTTGTTTAATGTTTGAGAAACGTTGAGACAAAGTTTAAGAAACAGTTATCACAGACTGTTTCAATAATTCAACATTAGTGAAAGTTTTCATGTTTTCTCAAAGAATATTACATACTTCGTATAATACTTGCGTGGCAACCTCATTTTGCCCAACTGTTGCTAACATAACTTTTCGTTGAAGCTGAGTTGTTGATCTTAGATGATGATTTTTTCCCTCTTTTTCATTTGAATCTAAAGGAAAAGTTACCGTAAGTGAACAATGCTTACTCGTGCAGTGGCATAATAAACTGTATCTCTTCATTCCCACAATCGTTTCTTGGCGTATTAAGCAAATGACAATACCTTCTTTGTGTCCAATTATAAAGCATAATTTTTCTTCCCATATTTCTCGGAAACTTGTTCTCTTCAAAAATGGTTCAAATGGCTCTGAGCACTATGGGACCTAACATCTGTGGTCATCAGTCCCCTAGAACTTAGAACTAATTAAACCTAACTAACCTAAGGACATCGCACACATCCATGCCCGTGGCAGGATTCTAACCTGCGACCGTAGCAGTCGCGAGGTTCCGGACTGAGCGCCTAGAACCGCTAGACGACCGCGGCCGGTTGTTCTCTTCACTTATCTTCCTCTTAGATATTACATTTGACGGTATACCAGACATTATTTATTCCAGTAAAGATAATCAGACCAAGAACGAGTACAAACACACTTTCAACGCGACGAACGCTCAGGAGCACCGAGATTTAACGTAAGATTGATTCTGGGTGACACGAAAAACCTGCGGGGGACGGGGCGGGTACAGCCCGTCCTTGGCCTTTCCCTCGCGCGCTTCTCCGCAGGTACGCCTGTAATGTGAACAAGTTTTTGTTTTTGTAAGCTATTTAGTTCTTCGTAAAAATGATAATAGGTTCTGACGAGGAGAACACGGCAACTGCCATAACTCTATCTCCCAGAAACTTCGATCATTGGAAGAGGGGTCAAAATACGCGAACGACGCGTGTCTCGGCTTATCCGTAGATACTCGACTGTTGCTGAAAAACGTCGGTCAAAGTTATCGAGCTATTTGTGCCTTTAATGGGCCTTACCCTCAGCGCAGTGGTTCGCGCTGTAGATTCTTAACTGTGCGTCCTGTGTTCGAAACCTAATTGATACCCTATTTTGTTTTTCTTTTGTATACCGCAGGAATGTTTTCCATTGTATATTGATATAATGTTGTCAGATGAATGAATTTAAAAAAAGAATGAGAAAATTATTTGATACTGTTTTCGGTAAAATTCCTGTACTTTGTCTTGACTCATAATCATTCGCATGCCAGTTTTCGTAAAAATGACCCATTATGTATGGTTTGCCGTGAAATTATTACCAGTGCGTTTCTTTCCCGAGTGAGATCCATCCGAGGAACGTCACTGTGGCAAACCTGCCTTCACGCTAAGCTTGTGGTGTTATGAATATCTGTGTTTCGAATGTTTCTACGATCGGTGTCATCCAAATGAATACACCAAATTTTCCTGAAGAATAAAAAATATGAATAAAACATAAGAATTAATATAAGAATTGATATGAGAATGAAATAATCAGTATGTGAGAATTCAAAGATTGTAGCCCCTCGACATAGCATACACACATATGTTATATAATAAATATACGACACTTATTGTGAAATTCATTTGTAATAATGCAATTAATATAACGCCCTTGTATCCCCACATTCGTGTAGTAACCTCCTCCGGACATGGATAGATTAAAGAAAACAATAAAAAAAATCAATAAAATGAAAAGTCGGGTTTCTGACATTAAACTGTAATTTAGATAAACTAGAAGTACTAGAAAGGCGAAATATAAGGAAAATGTTAGGACCACAAAACACAGCAGAAAGTTGCAAATTACAAAGTAATGCTGAAATATACCAAAATGTACACACATTAAAAAAAGTTTCGCATCACCCCAGTTCCCAGAACTCTTGAAGATAGACGTTGACTGTGGATATTGTATCACAGACACAGTCCCTTTGCCTGTTCAGAGACGTCAATAAACCCGCCCAAAGATGTAAACAACCACGCATGAGCAGCGCCTATTCGACGGAAGGGGTCCGACAGCCGATCAGTCCCAGTCATTCAACCAGTATGGAGGTACACGGCTAGTGTCTTCTGTAGTTCAACCATGCCTAGACGGTCAATACCGCGGTTCGATCGCGTTCCCGTTGTTACTTTGTTCCAGGAAGGGTTTTCAGCAACGGAAGTGTCCAGGCGTCACGGAGTGAACCAGAACGACGTTGTTCGGACATTGAGGAGGTACAAAGAGACAGGAACTGTCGATGACATGCTTCGCTCAGGCCGCCCAAGAGCTACTACTCCAGTGGATGACCGCTACCTACGGATTATGACTCGGAGGAACCCTGAGAGCAACGCCACCACCTTGCATAATGCTTCTCGTGCAGCCACAGGGCGTCGTGCTAAGACTCAAGATGTGCGCAATAGGCTGCATGATGCGCAACTTCTCTCCCGATTTCCATGGCGAGGTCCATCTCTGCAACCACGACACCATACTGCGCGGTACAGATGGGCGCAACAACATGCCGAATGGACCGCTCAGGATTGGCATCACGTTCTCTTCACCGATGAGTGTCGCATATGCCTACCAGACAACCGTCGGAGACGTGTTTGGAGGCAACCCGGTCAGGCTGAACGCCTTAGACACACTGTCCAGCGAGTGCAGCAAGGTGGAGGTTCCCTGCTGTTTTGGGGTGGCATTACGTGGGGCCGGCGTACACCGCTGGTGGTCACGTAAGCGCCGTAACGGCTGTGCGATACATGAATGTCATCCTCCGACCGATAGTGCAACCATATCGGTAGCATATTGGCGAGGCATTCGTCTTCATGGACGATAATTCGCGCCCCCATCGTGCACATCTTGTGTATGACTTCCTTCAGTATAACGACATCGCTCGACAAGAGTGGTCAACATGTTCTCCAGACATGAACGCCATCGAACATCCCTGGGATAGATTGAAAAGGGCTGTTTATGGGCGACGTGACCCACCAAGCACTTTGAAGGATCTACGCCGAATCTCCATTGAGTAGTGGGACAATCTGGACCAACAGTGCCTTGATGAACTTGTAGATAGTATGCCGCGACGAATACAGGTGTGCAACAATGCAAGAGGACGCGCTACATGGTATTAGAGGTACCGGTGTGTACAGCAATCTCGATCACCACCTCTGAAGGTCTCGCTGTACGGTGGTACAACATGTAATGTGTAGTTTTCATGAGCAATGAAAAGGGCGTCTAACAACCCTACCACAACAAAGGTCAAAAATTAATTATGATTGTAGTGTTGCTCACGCTGCTAAATATTGCATTTTCGGGCAACAACAAAGTTATATTATGTGGCAGGTGTCATTAGAGTACAGTTAATAAAGTCATTTCATGAAATAATGGATAAACTAGGCACGCATCTTATCGTACTTCCCACACTGGTCTCGTTGTGAATTCATGGCTCAATCGTCGAAAATCTAGGTAGTGATGATTCCAAGCTCGGATGTAAAGAGGCCTAGGTGTTATTCTGCGATATTCAAAAGTTTTATAGATGTATTTCATAAACCATTCTTGAAGATTAAACTTTTGCAAGTAATCAGCACTCCGAATTTAAGTTACACTTCTTTTTTATTACTTTTGTTGCAACATCACTTCACAATATAAAACATACTTGAAAATATCTTCCTCACTGTTAAAGTTCACATTTCATAAACTGACTACAATTTGCGTCTTTTCAACATGACGACCAAGACTTGACTCTCTAATAACCGCTTACGCGCCCAAAAATCAGAGTTACAAGTATGACAAAGATCATAGTGACAAAAGAAAGAATACACATAAGAATAATACCATTCCAATATAAACATATCGATGTATCAAAGTACCTCTACATTAATGAAATCAAATCTGAATGTTGTCACAGAAATATGTTAACTATTTTATAGAAACACAGTAGAATATTGCTGGTATCGATAGGTTGAGGTGAGGTGCTGTAATGGTTACGTAATTCGAGTACCATTGCAGGCGGAAGTGACGTTTATGTTGATTTCTATTCCAATTTTCTGTACATGTTCTGGAACAATCGGAACCGAGGTGATTCAAAACTTTTTCGATGTGTGTAGAAGATACTTCAAACGTAATGAGAAAAAGGAGACTCATGTTTTTTAGACATCTATTTCGAACGCAAGACAGTAACTTAACTAATAAGATTTTCAAATATTTGTGGGGTAAGAAGTCCACAACAAGCTGGGTCAACGAAGTAAAAGTGATTTAGAAAGAAACAATATAAAAATAGAAGATATAAACAACAGAGAAGCCTTTTGGGAAAAAGGATCGAAAATGGAAGGATTACAAGGCAGGGTAGCTAAAAAGATTGGTTCAAAATGGTCTGAAGACAGAAAGAAGAAAGGAAGAAACATATTGAACAGATGAATCCATACTGGGAGAAAAGAAAAAACAATCCGCCAGAGGTTGAAAATACTGTTTCAGCAGTAAATTTCTTTTATTATCACGAACGATTTTCGGCTGTCATAAGCCCATCCTCAGGTGTCGCAACTGTGCTGTGGCCCCCTAGCAGCTAGGTGGACATGTAATAGGCGCATGAGAACTCCCTGTTCTGCGGTCATAGGTAGCACACCGCGCACGAGAACTCCCTGTTCTGCATTCATAGGTAGCACACCGCGCATGAGAACTCCCTGTTCTGCGCTCATAGGTAGCACACCGCACATGAGAACTCCCTGTTCTGTGCTCATAGGTAGCACACCGCGCATGAGAACTCCCTGTTCTGTGCTCATAGGTAGCACACCGTGCATGAGAACTCCCTGTTCTGCGCTCATAGATAGCACACCTCGCACGAGAACTCCCTGTTGTGTGCTCATAGGTAGCACACCGTGCATGAGAACTCCCTGTTGTGTGCTCATAGGTAGCACACCGCACATGAGAACTCCCTGTTCTGCGCTCATAGGTAGCACACTGCGCATGAGAACTCCCTCTTCTGTGCTCATAGGTAGCACACCGTGCATGAGAACTCCCTGTTCTGTGCTCATAGGTAGCACACCGCGCATGAGAACTCCCTGTTCTGCGCTCATAGATAGCACACCGCACACGAGAACTCCCTGTTGTGTGCTCATAGGTAGCACACCGCGCATGAGAACTCCCTGTTCTGCGCTCATAGGTAGCACACCGCGCATGAGAACTCCCTGTTCTGCGCTCGTAGATAGCACACCGCGCATGAGAACTCCCTGTTCTGCGCTCATAGATATCACACCGCGCACGAGAACTCCCTATTGTGTGCTCATAGGTAGCACACCACACATGATAACTCCCTGTTCTGCGCTCATAGGTAGCACACTGCGCATGAGAACTCCCTGTTCTGCGCTCATAGATAGCACACTGCACACGAGAACTCCCTGTTGTGTGCTCATAGGTAGCACACCGCGCATGAGAACTCCCTGTTCTGCGCTCATAGGTAGCACACCGCGCATGAGAACTCCCTGTTCTGCGCTCATAGGTAGCACACCGCGCATGAGAACTCCCTGTTCTGCACTCATAGATACCACACTGCGCATGAGAACTCCCTGTTCTGTGCTCATAGGTAGCACACTGCGCCTAGTGCACATCCACCGTGGCGCTAGGGGGCCACAGCACAGTTGCGACACCTGAGGATGGGCTTATGAGAACCCGAAATCCGTCGTGATAATAAGAGAAATTTACAACTGAAGCGGTATTTTCATCCTCTGGTATAATGCTCAGTTGCGGATGTTCTTCCAACAGGACTGTCTGTGGAAAAAAATCAGGTTGCGAACACAGGATGCAGCACTAATAAGCCACTATGTTGATCACTGCGCAACCATTTCGTCTGAGGATCTCATCCGTGAAAGGCACATAAAATACGTAGAAAAATCTCAGAAACTTTGACAGTTGTTTTTTCAGAAACGGTCGAGTATCTACAGATAAGCTGGGACACGAGTCCGTTTACTTTGACACCTCTTCCAGTGAGCGAAGTTCCTAGGAAATCGGGTGATGGCACTTGATGTGTTCTCCTCAACAGTTATATAATGGTAAAGCTAGGATACAGACTCTAAGATTCGAATTAGATATTTCAGATGAACAGTTAGCGAAAGAAACGAAAACAGCAAGAATAAAGGACAGTCACAATTCATAGATTTTTAGCATTGTTTTAAATACATTTAAAAAACTAGCTAACTACGTTTCACAATGGCTGAATGAATTTTATTTGAAATAAAAGCAGAAACGAAGGAAAAGAGGTACATGCAGAAAGGCTGAATTTACATTTGGCAGTGCAGCACTGGTCAGTTATGGATGGAGCTCATAACATGTTTGGTATTGAATATGGATCAGTATTTTCGAAAATTACAATATATATATATATATAGACCTTGTGATGTACTTTTTGGTATCTCTTTCGTATTTGCGCCTATTCAGTTGCATGCAGTCCTCACTGCGTCTTCTAATTGTGGAAACTTTTGGCTATCTTATGAGACAGCATTCTCATTATAGTGAGATTACGATTACTTTGCGCATTGCAGCTGTCTGTTTCAGATTACTGCCAACCTCAGTGATCTAACAGGTGTGACACTACAGTGCACTTTGAAGTGCTGCTGGTTGTATTATGTGTGAAATAACAGAATACATAATATTTAAACGCACTGCTGATTATGAGACACTATTGCAGAAGTTTGATAAATGATTTAAATGCCAGTTTTCTTCTGCTCGCTGTGTGGTATTACAACAGCCTCGTCCTACTCGACCTACTTATAAGCACCGCCGATTTAAAGACAGTCTGCGTAATGGGCACTCACGTATCCATATCAGATCCGTGTCAACATTTATACCACAGCATCTGATCTGCACGAGTCGCGCATGTCCTAAGTTGTCAGTACTGGAAGGCAAGCAATACAATATATCCCCTCTCACACCCTCTAACCGCTCAACGGCCACACAAATTACCCGTACGGTTCGCGCGACTTCCCCCCGTCGGAGATTCGATTCCTCCCTAGGGCATGGGTGCTTGTGTTGTCCTTAGTGAAAGTTAATTTAATTTAGATTAAGTAATGTGTAAACCTAGGGACCGATGACCTCAGCAGTTTGATCCCATAGGATCTTACCATGCAATTCAATCCCCGGTCGCAAATTTATGAAACTTTAAAATAAAATAAACTTAAAAAGAATTTTGACTGCCACGTCAAGCTGTTGTTCTGTGATGTCACGTGTCATCTCGCAAACTGAGATTGAAGGAGGCAATACACTGTGGTAGAAAAAATCTTGTTATCAACACTTCATCGACTATCGTGGCACGACGACATGACATTCAGTTTCGCTCCTGCGATACTATCTGTTGTGATAGTAGAGGACACTTCGAGTATTCCCAAAGATCAATCAAATTTAGGGAAAACTACCTGGATGAACTTCCATTTCTACGAGAAGACAGAACTGTATATGAGGCAGTGTGTTTGATCATCTTGAGGCTGAAGCTCTTTTGTCTGTGTTTGCTTCAACAATAACATATGTTTTTGAGTGGGGTTCGCCTTTAGCAAAACACAGTTTTGTTTTTTGTCTCAGACACGTTTCTCTGCAGTTGCAGCATCGTCAGTGGTTTTTTTTTATTACTATGGCTTCTTACCACATGGTGTGGTTTTCTTGCTGTATTACATTTTTACAATGTCTGACAAACTGTAAAGAAAAACTGACACTGTAAAAACGTAATACAGCACGAAAACCACATTATGTGGTAAGAAGCCATAATAATACAAAAAACAATGATGATGGTGCAACTGCAGTGAAACATGTCTGGGACAAAAAACAAAACTGTGTTTTGCTAAAGGCGGACCCCACCCAAAAACATATGTTACTGGGTTTGTTCTACAGGTAAGCCTGAAATATAAATAAATATAGTTATGTGGCAGACAAAATTCGTGCACACCCTGCAGCTTTGCGTCCTGTCCATGCGTGACTGATATCTTATACACTGAAGAGCCAAAGGAACTGGTACACCCGTCTAATATCGTGTAGACCCCCACGATCAAGCAGAAGTGCTGCAACATGACGTGGGATGGATTCGACTTATGTGTGAAGTGGTGCTGGAGGGAGCTGACACCATGAATCCAGCAGGGCTGTCCATAAATCGGTAAGTGTATGAAGGATGGGCATCTCTTCTCAACAGCACTTTGCAAGGCATCCCAGATATGCTCAATAATGTTCATGTCTGGGAGTCTGATGGCCAGCGGAAGTGTTTAAACTCAGAAGAGTCTTTCTGGAGCCATTATGTAGCAATTCTGGACGTCTGTGGTGTAGTATTTTCGAACTGTAATTACCCAATGGACAATGGACATGAATGGATACAGGTGACCAGACAGGATGCTTACGTACGTGTCACCTTTCAGAGTCGTATTAAACGTAGCAGGGCTCCCATATCACACCAACTGCACACTCTCCACACCATTACGGAACCTCCACCAGCTTGAACAGTCCCCCTCTAACATGTAGGATCCAAAGAGTCATGAGATTGTCTCCATACGCGTGCACGTCCATCCTCTCTATACAATTTGAAACGAGAGTCGTCATTCCAGGCAACATGTTTCAAGTCATCAACAGTCCAATGTCGTTGTTGACGAGCCCAGGCGAGGCATAAAGCTTTGTGTCGTGCAGTCATCAACGGTACACGAGTGGGCCTTCGGCTCCAAAAGCCCATATTGATGATGTTTCGTTGAATGATTCGCACGCTTACACTTCTTGATGGCCCAGCATTGAAACCTGCAGCAATTTGCCGAAGAGTTACACTTCTGTCACGTTGAACGATTCTCTTCAGTTGTCGTCGGTCCCGTTCTTGCAGGATGTTTTTCCGGCCGCAGCGATGTCGGAGCGCTGCCATAGGTCAAGCAGATATCAACTGCGTTTTTTCAAATAGGAACCCCCGTTTTTTATCATATATTCGTGTAGTACGTAAAGAAATATGAATTTTGTAGTTGGAGCACTTTATTACCTTTGTGATAGATGGCGCTGTAATAGTCACAAACGTATAAGTACGTGATATCACGTAACATTTAGACAGTGCGAACGGTATTTGCTTCGTGATACATTACCCATGTTAAAATGGACCGTTTACCAATTGCGGAAATGGTCGATATCGTGTTGATGTATGTCTATTGTGATCAAAATGCCCACCGGACGTGTGCTATGTATGCTGTTCGGTGCCCTGGACGACATTATCCAAGTGTCCGGACCGTTCGCCTGATAGTTACGTTATTTAAGGGAACAGGAAGTGTTCAGTCACATGTGAAACGTCAACCACGACCTGCAACATATGATGATGCCCATGTAGGTGTTTTAGCTGCTGTCGCGGCTAATCCATACATCAGTAGCAGACAAACTGCGCGAGAATCGGGAATCTCAAAAACGTCGGTGTTGAGAATGCTAATCAACATCGATTGCACCCGTACAATATTTCTATGCACCAGGAATTGCATGGCGACGACTTTGGACGTCATGTACAGTTCTGCCACTGGGCACAAGAGAAATTACGGGACGATGACAGATTTTTTGCATGTGTTCTATTTAGCGACGAATCGTCATTCACCAACAGCGGTAAAGTAAACCGGCTCAAATGGCTCTGAGCACTATGGGACTTAACATCTGAGGTCATCAATCCCCTAGAACTTAGAACTACTTAAACCTAACTAACCTAAGGACATCACACACATCCATGCCCGAGGCAGGATTCGAACCTGCGACCGTAGCAGTCGCGCGGTTCCGGACTGCGCGCCTAAAAAAATAACCGCTAGACCACCGCGGCCGGCCTAAACCGACATAATATACACTATTGGGCAACGGAAGATCCACGATGGCTGCGACAAGTGGAACATCAATGACCTTGGCGGTTTAATGTATGGTGCGGCATTATGGAAGGAAGGATAATTGGCCTCCATTTTATCTAAATGGTGCAATGTTTGCTGATTTCCTACGTAATGTTCTATCGATGTTACTACAAGATGTTTCACTGCATGACAGAATGGCGATGTACTTCCAACATGATGGATATCCGGCACGTTGCTCGCGTGCGGTTGAGGCGGTATTGAATAGCATATTTCATGACAGGTGAATTGGTCGTCGAAAAACCATACCATAGCCCGCACGTCCACCGGATCTGACGTCCCCGGATTTCTTTCTGTGAGGAAAGTTGAATTATATTTGCTGTCGTGATCCACCGACAACGCCTGACAACACGCGTCAGCGCATTGTCAGTACATGGGCGAACATTACGGAAGGCGAACTACTCGCTGTTGAGAGGAATGTCATTACACATACTGCCAAATGCATCGAGGTTGACGGACATCATTTTGAGCATTTATTGCATTAATGTGGTATTTACAGGTAATCACACTGTAACAGCATGCTTCTCAGAAATGATAAGTTCACAAAGGTACATGTATCACATTGGAACAACCGAAATAAAATGTTCAAACGTACCTACGTTCTGTATTTTAATTTGAAAAACCTACCTGTTACCAACTGTTCGTCTAAAATTGTGAGCCATATGTTTGTGACTATTACAGCGCCATCTATCACAAAGCTAATAAAATGGTCCAACTAAATCTTCATATTTCTTTACGTACTGCATGAATATGTAATAAAAATGGGGGTTCCTATTAAAAAGAAAACGCAGTTGATATCCGTTTGACTATAGCTGCGCCATCTAGCAGACCAACCATAGCGCCATCTGGTTTCCCCCTTCAAGCTAGACAACTTTCGTTCTTTGTAGTTTTTTCGTTTGACGCTTATTTCGTGAGATATTTGGCTTGGTCACGGTCAGTGGACCATCCTGTAGTTGCTGACCACAACATCGTATTCCGCCTGCATTTCAATACGCATACCTATATCAGTTTCTTTGGCCCTTCAATGTAATATTCGATAGTTACGTAGAGAATAATAACGAGTCACGGTTGATTACATAGCTGTTACACACAAACACTTGCAACAACAGGAATGTGTGGACGCGGAATCAAAGCACTGCTTGGGGAGTTTTCCCTTTGAAGCGGGACAAACGACCGGCAGACACTTAACACGTACGGCGAGCAGTGGCCGACTGGCGCTCGAAGCGCGTTCAGCGAGCAAATGCACGGTAATCGCCAGATGGCGCTCGTGTGGTGCGGCGTTCCGGGAAGTACTGCGGACTGGCGCGACCGCTCCGCAGAGTGATTGGCGGGGGAAGCGCGGCGCCTTTGACGCACGGCTCGCATTGTTAGCGGGCTGCGGTCGGGCAGTCCACTCTTGCATCTGGGGTACGGACAGTCGAGCGGAATATTTGCGGACCGTCAACTGCTCGGTAAATGGACGCTCTGCTGTGGCGCACGGGGTTGAACGTCTGCGGCTGCGGAATTTCGCAGCTTACTAGCCCGTAACGAGGCGGAAATCGCGCGGAGCGGAGGGGCTGCTGACAGACAGCGTGCAGTCCTGCGTTCTCCGTGGATACAAAGAGTGTGTTCTGTACTTATTGAGAAAATCGACAGTCAGATTTTGATAATGGAGGACTAGAAGAGACATTGTATTTTGGACGTATGTATCGATGAATACGAGAGCAGAACCAAAAAAGGTATGACATGGTGTGATATTTGCTGTCAACAACTTCCAGTTTTCGCAGAGCCAAGATGAGACAGAGAACCCGTTGTTATTCCTTTTCACATCTTCGTTGTTATAAAAATACTCTGGGTTACACGATTAGTCGGAATTACAACAGAATTACCGACATACTTTCCCAAAATGGATTATCCATTTTATTTTGAAATTCGTCACTGTAACAAGTTTTGAGAAAACCGATTTCTCTTATTGTTAGCATGGTACATCTTGCTTCTTCTGACACAATCTTGCATAAATACTAATTCATTTCCAATCACGAGGTTAAAAAAATGAATGGAACTAAGGAAAAGGCAGATAAAATATTTACGAAAATTCACAGTGATTTGATTTCTGAGGTACTGATCTGTGGTATCGGCCGTTAATCCAGTCGGCGGCACAGATAATGTATTCAACGGAAAACAAAATACATTTACAATTTAACGATAATGTGGTTTGAACAATAATGTTTACAATAACTATTTAATGTTCAAGAAAATAAGAAACAACACAGTAAATAACCAAGATACTGATCATAATACAAAAATTTAAAAAAAATACTAGACAAATTTAACCTTCCTGGTTTTTGCTTGTGCAAACTCTTTCACACGATCTGTGTAATTTAAGTCCTCTGCAAGCTCGTGCTCAATCGATATTATTCCAAGATCATTCAAACGAGTTTGGCTCATCGTTGATCGGAGGTATGTCTTCATCAATTTCAGTTTTGAGAAACTCCTCTCTCCACTCGCAACTGTCACTGCGAGTGTTAGGAGAGTTATCAGAGCAATGTTAACATTAGGGCAAAAATTATGTCTTCCTATAAACTTCAGAGTCTCTTTTGGACCTATTCCAGGTTTCAACAATGGTGAAAGCACTTTTAGTTCTTCCCTCAACTCCAGTGCATCAATGTCGCTTGACTCATGATCTTGCGAAATCGCTGCGAGGTTTCTACACTTTGTGTCCAGGCCGTCAGGAGGTGCATTCTTCAGCTCACCGATGTCCAAGAGAAAATCAAAATAATTACAATAAGATTTCAGTTGACTGAATCTCTCATCCAAACATGTGGTTACTATATCTAAAAGATAATAGTAGAATTCAGTCTTGTAACGTTTTGCTGGGTCATCTATTGTCTCATCCCTTCCTTCATAGGTAAAGTGTTTTGGCTTCTTACTTCGTCGCCGGGAAACACTTATCTGTGGTAACGTTACATCTTCTAGCTCTAATTCTGTAGCCAATTCTTTGAAATCTGTCAAGAAAGACACAAACTTTACTTCTGTTCTGCAAGTCTCAAAATATGCTTTCGTTTTTTCAAGCATTTATGCCAGTGGTCTGGAGGGTCTTACTGACTACACTGATGTGAAGCAGAACGTCGTACCAGATTACCAGAGAAGTGAGAAAGGTGTAATTTTGAATTTGATTCGCAAGTGACGTAGCTTCGTGAGCGGCCATTCCATAGAATTCTTCTGATATCTGAACTAGTGCATCATAAACGCCTCCAATTTGAAACCTCAGGGGATTAAGTGCATCGATGCGACTTTCCCACCTAGTATCGCTCAGTGGCTTCAGCGGCAGGTTAGGCAGATGCTTCTTCAAGACATCCCAACGTCGAACGGAGGACAAGAAGAAGTCATAAGCGCTTTTCACTGTCAAAAACATGGAAACAGCATATTTAGAAGACATAGCGGCATCGTTTACAACAAGATTCAATGAGTGACTGCTACATGGTACATAAAATGCTCTCTTGTTCATATCTGAAATTCTTTTCTGGAGACCAGACTTCATGTTTGCTCCATTGTTGTATTCTTGCCTTCTCATATGACACAATAGGATTTTTTTATCTTCCAAGAACTTGAGTACGACCTGTGTCAAAGTGGAGCTTGAAGAATCGGGCACTGGAAGAAATCCCAGGAAATGCTTCCGAATTCGGACATCGTATACCCTGTCGAGCCTTGTCTCCTGGATGAAACGTACCACAACTGTCATTGCTCAACTTTTGAAATATCTGGTGTGCAGTCCAGAATTATACTGTAATACTTTGCAGATTTCATCATTAATAGAATGTTGTTGGTTATAGATGATCCAACAACATGAATTATTTCAATCTGTGTTTCTTTTCCAAGATAATGATGACCCGTGTTCTCACCTTGTTTTGTTCTGTGCAGGTGCTCCATTATCACAGTGTCGAACTTTCCGAATAATTCAACGAGTTTCAAGAAGTTTCCGTTGTCAGGCTGAAAGAGTGTATCTGTACTTCCTCTCAAAGGCAGACATTGCCGACCCAGGAGATGAATTATTGCTATTAAGCGCTCAAGAACATTTTTCCAATGTTCGCTTTCAGTATTCAGAAGCCTTTGATGATGGGTGTCGACAGTTCGTGACTTTTTCAGTCCCTCGGAGAAAACGATCCACTTTTTATGTGAATTCAAATGCTCGGTAGACTTCCCGTGACTTTCGAGATACGAAGCAAAGTGCCGCCAGTCGCTTATACCGTGCTGTAGATGACGAAAAAAGCCTGCAACAAATGCAGAATACAGCATCCTTGCTCTTTGAGTACACCAACCAATGTCTGTCTGCTTCTTCTAAATTCTTCAAAGAATAGCTGTAGTGCACAGGGCTGAAACGCCGGTTGTCTGCGTTTTTAGGACATTCTTCAGCTTTCTTAATGCGCTCGGGAGGACCTCGCGTCACCAAAGTCGTTGGAATGCAGTCGGTAATAATTTCCGGTCATCTACCGGGATCTGCGTCAATTGTGTCTTCTAGTTCAGGCTCGCCTTCAATCCCTTCTCCGGTGGTGAGTACCTCGGCTGAGGTTCCTCTGGTATTTTCCGAATCGGGTCGCCTAATTTCAGTTCTGCCTGATGTTCCAGTCTCGGAGCTTTCGTCACAAAGCAGGTCTTGAGTGCAGATGAGCCCTGTTGAACATGTGGATGGCCCACCGTCATCACTGCTACTGTATGCGGTGGTCGCAGTACTGCGTTCGTCAACTTTCTGGTCGTGTCCTGAAGATAAAGATCTAGCTGCAGTAGCTCCACCAGTTTCTGTACTTTCAGGATCTATTTTTCCACCCTCGCAGCTGCTACGTCGTTCTCTCTTTGGCTTGAAATGTCGTTGTAGTGCATCCTTTTGCTTCTTATTGTCATCTTTCTTCAGCGCCCGTCTTTTCCTATATTCACTGCCAGACAGTCTTTTCTAAAGTCGGACATGTTTCGATTCAGCCTGTAAAGAACGATTACGTGAAACTAAATGTTGATGTCAGTGTACTAACTTTATTTGTAACACACTTCCCTGACAATTTCCTGATATTCCACTGCATGTAAAAGGAAAATTATATTACTGTAGGATACAATGTTCAAGAGATGAAGTCATATGAATTGATCCGCGTGAAATTGAATTTGAGGCCGAATTTCACCACAGACGCAGGTGAAACGGTCATAGAGTGGGGCGGAAGACAATGGAGAGGAATAATGAGATGGAGTAACATAATAATGCAAAAAATACACACCTCGGCATCGTCGGGTACTAATGCTAGTCGAAATATATTAACTCACTGCACTGCGGGTGTTCATTTCAAAGAACTGACATTCGACACCTGTCGTAATTTCCATGTCACTCTTTCGTGTCTGATTATGGAATAAGGGGTAACAAATTAGCCGTATCACTTCACTTTGAGACTTGGCGTGCTTATTTGCCGACTTGCCAATTTTTGAAGTAACAGATCATAAGAAAAATAAATTTTCCTATTCTGCAATCTTGAAGGAGAAAAATTCTAACTTATGAGTAACGTGCATGCGCAATACTAATTCTACGTTATATGAAAAGCACATACCTATTACATCCCAAGTTGCAAGAAATTCGGACGCACTAATTCTTCTGTTCTTACGAAACGCAGCGAAAGTACTTCTGACCAATCTTGACTCCCTCTGTAGTAACAGCGACCAGGACGGTAGCAGGATAGCACTGACGAAAGGCGCGGCGGGACCCGCGGAGAGGCCCGCGAACAACACAACGAAAAAGGACGGACACTACCAACGTAGGGCAGAACGAACACGACAAGACCGAACAACAGAGTCACAAGGAAACAAACTCGTACACGAACCAGAAACAAAGTAGCCTAGCGCAAGCGAGGTGCAAACCGACGTAAGCGAGATAAGACTGACTTGATGTGCTTTTTTTTCCTTTATTGTTATTTTAATACCTGAACAATCAGGTAGGCTGTCAGCGGCATGCTACGCCGCTCTTCAGCCATAGTGTTGACAATAGCAGTACAAGAATGGAGAATTAGAATGAACAAAGTGACGGGCAAAAAATAGTGGTCACAGATACACAAAAAACACGGAGCCGTTCACACTCGACGATAACGACACTGAAAACACATCGACACGGCGCACATAACACTGATGAATCCGACGGCACAACTGAACGTAGAAGAGTGACGGCGGACACTAAAAACACAAAACGACGTCACACACACGAGACACTGATGGTGATGATCTCCGATGGTGATGATCTCTGGCGCGCGGAAGTCCTGCGAGTCCGGGGACCTGCCAAGAGTGGAAGAAGGGTGAGGGGGGGATGGAGAGGGTGGAGAGGGGAGAACAAAGATGCCAATGGCTGAGGAGATGGGAGGAGGAGTAGAGGCACAGGGGAGGGGGGGCCCGATGGAGGAGTGGGGAGAAAGGGAGGAGAGAGGGAGGGTGCCCAAAGGAACAGACACAGGAAGAGGGAGGGAGGATCAAAGTTGGTAGGAGGGATAGATGGAGGGTAGGAGGACATCATCAGGGAGGGGGAGCTGGCGGAAGCCACCGTGGGAGAGGGTAAGGAGGGTGGAGAGATGGAGACCGAGTGGGACGTGGGAATACAGGCGCGGCAGGGGGTGGGGGTGGGAGAGGATGGGTGAGATACGCGGATGAGGAGGATCGAGTTTGCGGGAGGTGTACAGGATCCGTATCCTTTCAAGGAAAAGGAGGAGGTGGGGGTAGGGGATGAGATCGTACAGGATCCGCGTGAGGGAGGGGAGACGGATGCGATAGGCCAGGCAGAGAGCATGGCGTTCAAGGATTTGGAGGGATTTATAAAAGGTAGCGGGGGGGGGGGGGGGCGGAGATCCAGGCCGGATGGGCGTCACAAAGGATAGGGCGGATGAGGGATTTATAGGTGTGGAGGATGGTGTAGGGGTCCAGACCCCACGTACGGCCGGAAAGGAGCTTGAGGAGGCGGAGTCGGGAGTCTGCCTTGGCTTGGATTGTCCGGAGATGGGGAGTCCAGGAGAGGCGACGGTCGAGGGTGACGCCAAGGTTTTGATGTGCGAGTGGCCGGCGCTTAACTACGCCCTCGGGGGCGCCGCTATTGGCCGCTGGGACCACGTGTTCCACTGTGGCGCCCCCACACTAAAAGCGGGCCAGGAGGCGCGCGCCTCCACAGATTACGGTGCAGCGACCTCTATGGGTCTTCGACGTCCATGACGTCTGGCGCGGATTGAAATTCCGCGGCGCGCGGTACCAGACCCTCGGCCAACTACCGAAGAGAATTCCGTAGTTTTCGTTGTAGAAAAGCAACAATACCTATTTGCTGGAAAGGCGAAGTGGTGACGCGGCAATGCCAGGAGCTAGGTCATTTGACGAGGTACTGCGAGGCTACGGTTAAACAAGCGCCCAAGAAGAAGAAGAAGAAGAAGCAAGAAGCTCACAATAAGTATGTGACCGATGATATGGATAAATGTATTATCAGGCAGCAATTTCCATGGCATTACGGATAATAGAAAGAAATACGAAGTTGGCGAAATACTGCACAACTTTTGTCAAACAGAAATGAGCTTCAAAGCTAGCAAGGAAACCCTTAGAAGCAATGTTCTGTCTATGAGTTTTCATTTTAGAAGGTATCAAAATTAACTTTTTCTTTATGCGGACGAGAGGACATTGTTGCTACAAGACCATAATTTCTCAGTTTTTCATCAGAATCAAAGCGACCAGTAGTTTACTAAGGTGAAACATGGATTCACACGCATTATACGGTAAATAAATGTTGGCAAGGGGATAGTGTGCGAGTAGTATTGTCAAACAAAAGTGGCGGTCAGAGTTTAATTGTTGTTCATGCAAACGGAGACAGGTGTTTCATGGCTCAAAAACCAAAACGTCCTAATATCACTCAGAAACGGATAGCAAAATTCTCAAAAATACGTCGAAACCCAACGTATGCCAGGATTATTAGCAATGTCTTTATCCCTTGTAATCACTCGCAACGTATTTACTCATTCGGAATGCTTCCAGCCATTGTAGGTGCTGGACATGTTTGACTGTAGTAATGTTCAACAATTTTTTCCATAATGCGGGAAGAGTAAAACACTCGGAAACTGCCATTGAAGGGCTTAGCCAAATTGCTTCAGGCTTAACATGTAACCGCAGTATCGAACATTGCATTCGAATTTCCAAATTGGATTTCGTCTTCTGCAAAATTAGTTGCGAGTAAACGCACGGCGCGTAACAGGCTGGCAGCGCTCCACTCATAAGAATACTGGCGTGTACACCAGACTGCTTCTCCCTTTCTGTTCCTCCGGAGTAAACACGACGGTGCTGCCACAGTGGCGAGCGAGAAATTAGTCCTCCTCCCTCCCCTTGTTGAACAGGGGCGGCCGACATGTAGTCGAGGCGCCATGCCACAGTTCCCGAAGCCGCTCCCTCCGACTTTTGGTTTAGAATCCCCTCTTGGGGTTGAATGTTGAGTTTGTCCAAAAAAGAAAAAAAGGGGGGGGGGCGGGCGGCAGATTTGCCGCCCCTCGGAAAGCGACGCCCCGTGCTGCCGCACGTTTCGCACATGCCTTGCGCCGGCCCTGAAATCGGTCGCTTCAGCAAAACATGGACCATAGATACCACAGTGGGAACAATGTACAGTGGAAGAACTGTGGCAGAAAATATAGGCAACAAAATGAACACAGATGGGAGCCACAAAATAATGGCGCATCATAAGGCGACAATAGAGAAACTCGTCAACTGTCTTACCAAGGATGGGTTGGAATGAATAACAACAGGAATCGGAAACAGTCAATTGAAATTAGACTATTAACCTTGGGAGAGTACGCCAAAAATCTTTGGAAGAATTAAAGTGAGCTTGTATGGCGAAAGTAAAGTATATTGTATATAGTTAGCACGTAAGTTAAGTTACTGCACTGAAGCGATATGTAGATTTATCAATATTTTCTGTGCTATTATCATATTAAAAGAGGTACTACAGTGCTTAAAAGGGCAGAATGTCGAGAGTGAGAATATTAGGGTATGTTTCTTTGTGTAGGCTATAACTATGTGCACAGCAAGCTGAGCGTACAATTTAAAATTTGTCTGGAGTTTAAGGTGTGCTGTCTGTCCATGGAGGAATAAAGCAAAAATGCGAAATGTCTGGTACTGCAAAAAAAATGTTGTAAAGATGTGTGAATAGGTAAGTTTGTTATTCAATAGATGTGGAACGTATTACCAGAGAATGTCAGCAGTTTGAAAAGATTTTAGAACTACTTCATGAAATGAGTGTCTCTTTTCCATGTTTAGCAATGGGATCACAAATGAGTGACTTGCTAGTAGTGGTTTACGGTGACACGCAGGTGTTTTGTCCAAGTATGATTTGTCTCTATTCAGAGAAACGACAGTTCACTAGGTGGCCAGCTCCACGTGGCTACGTGAGAGTGCACCGTCATTTGTACATGGAAGTGTTGTATCTATGCTGTTCAGAAAGATGGAAGAATTGTGCACATGTGGCCAGTTCTGCGGAATACCATACGAGCGCATCGATATATTGTTTGAGTGTTGCAGCATCATGAAATGGACGTGTAATAAGGAGTTACTGACACGTAAAAATAAATAAAGGAAAGTACAAAATGCTATACATTCAAAACACATGACATCATGAGGCAAGGGCATGGCAGTCATGTTCATGGACAGTGATTTTATATAATGTACTAAAAATCTATATATCTGCAGGTACCACTAGTAAAATAAAATGTAACTTTACTAACATAACTCCCGGCAGCTGGAGTTTGAATATGGCAAATCACTGTGCATGCGCAGTTTACGAGCATTCTTCGCGGGCGTGTTCTAAAAACGGGTCGTCGATGTGCTGATACCGTCAGTCATACCCAGCCACGAGCAAGGTTGAACCACCTGAAGATGTCGGACAGTTGCTCCTAGGAAATATTGTGGAATTTGCACAATGTGATCCAGCGGCAAACCCGTGAAGACTATTTACAGTTTAACACGTAGTGTAACAAGTAGTATTTGCAATTATTAACATTGGGATCTGGTGATGATCATAATTCTACTGTTATGTGGATAACTAATGAACATGTAATTTTATAGAAATACAGGTGCCGACAGACATTTAATAATTAAATTACACAGGTTGAAGAATATGTTCTTTTATAATTAACAATAACATGAAATTTTGATCAGAATAATAAGTGTAAATAAGTGAGCATCTTCGCTGAAGTGTGCAACTAGAACCATAATAAATATAAACGACCTCACTGATAAGTGCTGCTTGAAAGAAAAACTGTTTCATAAGAGAAACATGTCAATGATTTTGTGTTATTTATTGTATAGTATTTGTGTAAATCGGAAACTAATTCTATGTATTAGTGGGTACAGGTTTCACAAAAAAACTTTTGCAAGACACACTGGAAGCAACAACATGATGTGCAGATGGAATGGGAGGCTAACGGCACAGCTGCAGAGAAAATCAGAAGCAAGGGACGCCATTGGTAAGCCAATGCCATGTCGCGGACGTGGGCAAACAGCAGGACTATTCAAATGCGGCTGCCTGAAGACCTGAGGCGGCAGAACAGGCAGTAAGCGGCAATCCCCAGCAGCCCTGCTGGGCCAGGTCAAGATGGGTGATCAAACGGCCACTAATGAATTGTCTCCACTGTTGTATTACATGATGGAGACGAGATAAGCAAATTGCATACATGACAGAGTCAGTTAATCCTACAGCTCAACTACTAATAGCTGTAAGGAACTGTGAACTCTATTTGCATTTCCTTCCGCTGTTCTCTGCCAGACAGAGACTGATAAAAATCATAATCAATCAGTCACCTGGCACTGACTTCTGAGGAATATGAGTAACACACGACGACTCAAGTTCCATGTATGATATCACCAAACAGATAACCTACCCGTCCACAATTACCGATATCCTTATCCAAAATACAATATTTATATTAAGAGAAAGAAGCGACATGAAGAACAGAAGAGTAGGAACACAAACATAGTAAAAAATAAGAAACACAAAGAACTGAAGTCTAGATACCATTACAGTTCTCTTAGCTGACACAGAAGAATTTTAGGTGACCTGTAAAGATCCTATCTAACCGTACCTCCCTCATACTGTGTGCAAATTCGACGAAAACTTGGCTGTTTCAAAAGATACACCCACATAGTTTGCTGTATATTCCGAGGATCCTTCCACATCATCAACTCTGTGAGAGACTTGTTACCTGACAGGATCAGCAATGGGCTGAGGGTCCAAAGACTGATTTGCAAACCCACAATGACCGATCTCAAACAAGTTTTTGAACCAATCATCGCTTCCTAAACTTCACAAAAACTGTAGCTTCCATCCCTGTACACAAATGAAGATGAAAGTGTCTTGTGAATTCCGAATCACTGTGTGACTCTCGATAAAAAAAGGCATACAATTGATGAATACTGAATAGTTACACCCACAAACTAACAGATTCCGATATATTTATCATTTTTGTAAACATCATGTACTCATTTTTTAGGGCAGTCTTAAGAAAATATGTATGTATTATTCATGTAAAATTATTGTTTGTCATTCTCTTTGATAATGATGCTATGGGTTTTAACATTTCAATGTATTACATTTTTATACACTGTGAACAAGAAAGTTGGTTAAAAATGGTGGTCGATCCGAACTCTTATTACAAATATTAGTTGTCACAGTAAATGTAAATGCACTCTGTCAAAAAACACTTTAGAACATAAGAGTGGTGAAATGTTTAGAGAGTATATACGTTAGGGAAACACTATACTTGGACAATCAGTTTGTTAAATGATGTTTCTTTCTTTCTTTAAAAAAAAGTGCAAGCCAAGAGTATGAATATGACAAAGTAAAATTACGCAAGATGCTTCACAGAATTTTATATAGTTTTATAATGACCAATAGATAACGTCTAGAATAGATGACATAGCTGCTTGTTTTTCATCTTAACGGCTAAATGGAGTACATGTGCTTTATTGGACGACCACTTTGAAAAGATGAGGATACTTTAAAATTTCTTGCCTCAACCTATGTCTTAGGGATGGATGGATGACAGAGAGCATGGGCCCTAAGTCTAAAGAAAGGTGGGAACTGCCATTTTTGAAAGAGCATAAAAATCATTTGCAATGTTAGTTACATTTCTTTTGATAACATGGGTTATTTTGTGTGTTATTGTATATTCCCATTGTCATGTCTCAAAAAATGTTCCAAACATAAGGATCAGACAGATTAAGTAATAAACATGTAGTAAATAAATTAATGGCAGCAACCCCATGAATGAACGCAGAATGACTGTAGAAGAACATATCATGATTCAATTGTTCCCCTGCCATCGTATTCTTATTAGTTCGGCTGTACAGACAATTGATGGTTATATTATTTTGTACTGCATGAGAATAATACTATAAGAATTACCCCATCCTAGTTCAAAATAGTTCATTAGGTGGGGGTATTGTAAGGTGACTATAATTTCGCACCCTATAAGACTCATCTACATACTTCACCGTGATTCACAACCAGATTAGGTATCATTTGATAGGTTGTACATAGTATATACGAATATTTAAAGAAGACCGACATTGTCAGGTACACCTTGTAAATAGTTGTTAATGCTTATTGCATGAAAGGTGATTGATTGTCTTTATTATCAAAACGGCGTAATGAATGCCTATACTAGCAGAGGTTGGAACGCCAGTGGAAATGAAACGGCAGGTGTAACTCAGGGCCTGGGTGGAAAAGCCCGCACAGGTGTGTTGGTCCTGCTTAACACAGGAAGTAGTCCAAGACAGACGGTCGGGGCACCGGAGCGCTGAAGCACAATACAGCGGTGGTTGGCTGGTATTATAGTGAGGCCGGATGGATAACCGGAAACTCTGAAAATCCTGGCCGCAGCATAGAGGAACAAAGAAGCGTTACCTCAGAAATCACGCAGGCTGGGTTATTTCCGAGGATTTTTACTCTGAGAAGCGTACCATTGTATGAATTCCTAATTAACGGGGATAGGTATTTCCTCAAAATCTTTCCACGCTGTACGATAAAAGACTAAAATATGGTTGGTCAGTGTTAGCAAGAATCTTTAGAGAGGGAGAATATTCCATGGTTTCGAGAATATGATTCGCCTTCTGCGGTTACGGCGGAGGGGAGCAGAGCTTTGCTGGAACGGTGGAGAGAAAGAGGTCTTCCGTTTTGAGCGCCCATGTTTGACGGTCGCTGAGTATCACCTTTTGTTGGTAGAGACGGACTTACTGTCTTTGCTGTCAGGAGATTTTATAGTTAGAGCGGTTAGTCACTGTACTGTTGTGAACTTAAACGATTCTGGACTTCGCCTCCGGGTAGGGAGTCGTTGAGCACGCAGCGTTCAGTGATTGAGAGCACTTCTTCTGTCTATACTCACGTTGATACGTAATCTGAATTCCATCCTTGTGGCTGGAAGTTAGCGTTTCTTGTTTGTAGAACACAAAGAGGAGAAGACAGTATTAGATTAAACTAGTCAGAGGACCGCCTTCTGCCGTCCTAGTGTTTGAATGAGTTTTTTATTTTGTGGCTGGAGTATTTCCATCGTCGCAGACATGTACGAGAACCATCACTCCGACACACCGGTCGTAGTACATACGGTGATATTGCTAATTGCTTGGGCTTGTTGGGGCTATAAAGCTAAACAGCTGTGACCACGTAAGTTTTATTTCCACTGAGGTTGCATACCACTGTAGATCATCTTTGAAAGTAGTCTTCCAGTTTTTGGTACGTAGGTGATGTCAGTCATCTCGCGTTATTTATATTAGATCGCGTAGCCATAAAAGGGGCAGATTTGTGCAGTTGATCAGTAATATAAGTTAGAAAATTCATTTGTATCTCTTCATGTCCATTGTAAATTGATATGTGTATATATATATATATATATATATATATATATATATATATATATATATATATATATATATATATAAGCATTTGTAATATGTAAAGGGGTTTTGATCTACAATAAATGTATAAGCAGAGACAAGATTTATCCGTTTTAGTTACTAGTTCCCTTAATCATTCATTTATCTTTATGCTGTAATTCATATGTTAAAGAGAAAGAAGGAGGAAGTAATATCACCATTAAGAGATCCTAAGTTCTGCTTCAGGGGGGTAGTCAGACAGAGCCAAATTTTCATTGTCGCGTTCAGTATTTTCCGTTGCGCACATTCATTTTTACACCCGCCGGGGGTAGCACCTTGGAATATTCACTACATGTTACTTTATACACACCTGACATGTTATACTGATCAGTCAGAACTTTATGACCACCTGCCTACTTCTCGGTACGGGTAACAGCGGTGACGTGTCGTCGCATGGAAGTAGTGAGGCTTCGGTAGGTCGTTGGAGAGAGCTGGCACCACATCTGCACACACAGTCACCTAATATCCGTAAACTCCAGGTAGGGGGTCGATGAGCTCTGACGCCACATTCAACATCACAAATGTGTTCGATCGGGTTCAGATCTAGCGAGTTGGGGGACCAGAACATCAACCTCCTTTCACACCTCCGTCAAACTGTCATGTGACGCCACGTGACAAAATTCAACAGATCTGTTTCCATAGCTTCAAATGGTGTAACTCACACCGACCTCGCACAGCCTCACAGACGCCACAGACGTCGACAAACGAATCTGCAGTATCACCTCGAGACCGAGCTTTTCAAAACATCTATTGACGTCTGTGGCCTCGCACAATTGCAGTAGTAACCCAACCATTACCATGTTGAGGTGTATCATTCTTCGTAAATGTTAAGTACAGAAAACATCCGCGAAACACCGACGGCCCTTACAGGACAACTTGTGCTCCAACATTACCAGCCGTCGTAACTTCCATATTATCGATGTTCTGGCGAGAACGTCTGAGTCTCCTCTTGTAGCGTGGCATCTGTTCGCCGTCCAATGCTGTTGCACGCCCAGCTGCACGACGAATGACGCCGCCTTTCCAGATTCGTTCGGCAGGCTCTTATATTGACAAATTATGTGCGAAATTTTTTCTAAGTTACGGAAAGGATGGTGTATTTGATCTCCAAGAAATTAGATTACCTTCAAATCGATTGAAGTACCGGGTGATCAAAAAGTCAGTATAAATTTGAAAACTGAATAAATCACGGAATAATGTAGATAGAGAGGTACAAATTGACACACATGCTTGGAATGACACGGGGTTTTATTAGAACCGAAAAAATACAAAATTTCAAAAATGTCCGACAGATGGCGCTTCATCTAATTAGAATAGCAATAATTAGCATAACAAAGTAAGAAAAAGCAAAGGTGATGTTCTTTACAGGAAATGCTCAACATGTCCACCATCATTCCTCAACAATAGCTGTAGTCGAGGAATAACGTTGTGAACAGCACTGTAAAGCACGTCCGGAGTGATGGTGAGGCATTGGCGTCGGATGTTGTCTTTCAGCATCGCTAGAGATGTCGATCGATCACGATGCACTTGCGACTTCAGGTAAACCCAAAGCCAATAATCGCACGGACTGAGGTCTGGGGACCTGGGAGGCCAAGCATAACAAAAGTGGCGGCTGAGCACACGATCATCACCAAACGACGCGCGCAAGAGACCTTTCACGCGTCTAGCAAAATGGGGTGGAGCGCCATCCTGCATAAACATCGTACGTTCCAGCAGGTGTTTATCAGCCAGGCTGGGGATGATGCGATTCTGTAACATATCGGCGTACCTCTCACCCGTCACGGTAGTAGTTACAAAAACAGAATCACGCATTTTCTCGAAGAAAAAAGGCCCTATAACGGTAGATGTGGTAAATCCAACCCATACCATGACTTTATCGTCGTGCAATGGAGTTTCCACGACAGTTCTAGGATTTTCGGTAGCCCAAATTCTGCAGTTGTGGGCATTTTGCTGTCCAGCGCCATCTGTCGGACATTTTGTGAACTTTTTTTTTTGTTCTAATAAAACCTCATGTCATTCCAAGCATGTGTGTCAATTTTTACCTCTCTATCTACATTATTACGTGGTTTATTAAGTTTTCAAATTTATACTGACTCCTTGATCACCCGGTATATTACAAAAGAAGATGGTTATGCAAATATAAATCTTCCCGCTAGTCAATTAAATTTCTGTTACCAGCTGCACAAGTTTGCTGAGGGATGTACATCTGTGGTTCACTACGCGCAACCTTTCATGTGTAGGTTATCGCATAGAGAGAAAATTATAGAATTGTTTTTGCGTGATTTTCAGGCAAAGAGGAAATTAAGGTACCTTCTATACCAGTGTCGGAATCCATTTATTTGGTGATTCTTGAGCGTGGCAAGCAGTTCGTTGGTACAATGCGAGATACCTTAAGAATGAGGTAAGGAAAAAGCAGTTGTATTTATATGGAGATACAAATATTGGTAAATATTCACTAATTGAGATGCTAATAGGAAAAACTAATGTATGTATGTCAACACCAGACCAGCTGGGTTTTAAAAGTTACGATCCGGAAGTCATAAAAGTGCTAGTTTTTTTCTGTTATTTCTTGAAGCCTCAGAACCGTTCCACAGCTGTGGAAAACAGATTTTGAGGAGTACAGAGACACTAACTTAAAGGACATAGCATGGGGTGAAGTAGAAGAGCAACTGGGGCACAATAGTAAGTTGTTCTTAATTTACTAGTTTAAGCTAAAAAAACTTCCATAATAGTCCTCCATAATAGTCTGTAGTTTAAAAATTTTAGTAATAATGTTAACACCATAACTGTATCCTCAAACCCCCAACAAATTGTGCAGTTTCCGATATGCTCGTGCCGAACCTCATCATAATTTGCCCTATGTCAAACTCAGATCGATCGCGCGCCTTGCCCATTCTACACAGGGACAAAAAAATGGTTCAAATGGCTCTGAGCACTATGGGACTTAACTTCTGAGTTCATCAGTCCCCTAGAACTTAGAACTACTTAAACCTAACTAACCTAAGGACATCACACACATCCATGCCCGAGGCAGTATTCGAACCAGCGACCGTAGCGGTCGCGCGGTTCCAGACTGTAGCGCCTATAACCGCTTGGCCACCCCGGCCGGCACACGCGGACAGAACGCTCACTAATACTACATGCATCGTGCGTGTCTCTGACTAGCAGTCATGTCTCTCCGAGTGACACTGGTATCGCGTGGACGGGTTTATATCGATAGCAGGTCGACAGTCATAAGGTTGTGGCTGCTCAGTGTATACGTTCGGCTCTTATCTGTATTGTGTACCTGACGCGCTCTTACATTGTTCTCTGCTCTGAAGCCAATCTGCAGCCTAGTTTTTCGAAACAAACGACATATATTGTAGGAAATGACCCCATTATGTAAGGTTATAAACTAATCTTTTTCTGTTTGCTTGGTCTTTTATAATGTGATGTGATTTCTATTGATTTCTATTCTTACTATGTTCTGTTTCGTGTGCGTGTGCTGTGCAAGTGTGTGTGTGTGTGTGTGTGTGTGTGTGTGTGTGTGTGTGACAGAGAGAGAGAGACTAGGTTTGGTTCACAGTCATTGTGAAATGCTACCTTTTCCAGTGTATGTAATTCAGCATTAGTATTCGCCTCTTTTAAAGGATATTTGACTAACGTGTCAATCTCTGAGCGGAAATATGTGTCTTTATGGGATCGCGGACGGCACGAACTGCTGTGAGTTACGCAGTGAGTTGTAGTGGGTGTCTGGAATATGCTGTGTGTTCTACAATGTGTTACTACCGAGCGCATGCCCTAGCAGGAAACTCGAGAACTGTAGTTACTGTCCGCATGCTTGCGCTTGGTAATTTCTGCTGCTTCTGTCCGAAGCGCTTTGCTTCCCCTCCATTGTTTTCCCACCTGCGGCATTTACAACTCCACTCGCTACAGTTCTGCGTACTTAGGGGCTGCGAAGTTCCAGGCGGTCTATACGCACGGGACAATTCATGCTCCAGATGAGTGAGCCAGTCAGCTGTCTCATTGTGCAGTGGTTAGGTTAGCCGCGTGCACAATACGTGTGCGGGCGCCAGAGGGCCTACTGGAAGCATAAAGTTACCTGTAATTCCACATTCAGATGCAAATCCCAAAGATTTATACTTATCATGAGCTAAGGAATTCTAATTATTTTGTGTTCGTATCTTTATCACTATAAATGAAGCATTTTTAGGTGCCTTATTTGACATGGCTACAGAAGAAGCCAAGAAGTGCGGAAGACGAAAACCGTTATACTAAAATTCGATGGACCCAGACTTCCGCTTTCGTTCGAAGTTAAACGGTATTCCGACCTGTCTTACTTACAAGTAGAAACTGGCTCATAACAAAATCAAAGTTGGGGAGACGCTTTGCAGCTAAACACGTGCCATTTAATCCACAGTATCCTGTCAGTGGTGCAATGATGCAAGGAAGAATGCAGTTGAGGAACTTAAGTAGGGTAAAAAAAAATTATGTTCTGTATTTAGTTAGTGTATGTAACTTCCAGCAATGTTAATATGGTAAGTTTGACTATTCGTCAAGCGATTGCTAAGAAAGGAAAATCATTCACTGAAAACGAATATATTCGAGGGGGTTCAAAAAGTATCGTCACACGCCAAGGCCATTGCGCATCAAGAATTGCGCTTTGTCGGGACAGAGAGAGAGAGAGAGAGAGAGAGAGAGAGAGAGAGAAAGAGAGAGCATGTCCTGGGTTCCCTACAGACAGACTTCTGCTGCATTACGGATAATAAGTGCATCAAAGTACAGGAGCGGAACTGCGTGGCAACTGGAAATATACTCCAGAGACGAAGTACGCGAGACAGTACGATTATGGTGGCAAAATGTCTAAATTGCACAGATATTCAACGTAAAATTCTGGTGCTATATGGACTAAATGTAATGCCGCGATCAGCCGTAATGGAATGGTGTCAATAGTTTGACCAAGGCCGCACAGGCGTGGGTGGTACGTCGACATCGACCACAGACAAGTTCCAGCGAATCGAGGGACTGATCTGTAGCATTCGCAGATTTTCCGACGATAAGGACGTTGGCACAGTGGTTCTCTGACGACTCTGTGACGTAGGATCGTATTTCCGTCGTCAAGAAATTGGACAATTTGTAGATCGTTCTGACCGTTGTTTACAGAGGCTTGGTGAGTAGGTCAAAAGATAGTGTCATGTATCTGTGTCACTTTCTAGTGTAGTCACGCATTCAATAAAAGTTGCTTCTCCCCCACAATAATTTCTTACTTACTTTTTGAAGTCCCTCGAGAAAATTTGTCTTATAAATGCATCCGAAGAGCTATTTCGGGATTTTAACAACAAAAAAGATCTGCTACAGAAATTAAATAGTCAACACTGACTGCTAAAATAGTGGGAGATGGAACAGGCAGAATACGCTGACGGGAAAAAAATTGCCACATCAAGGGGGAGTTGCGCGACATAAACGAAAGTTGTTAGGCGTGTGTCTACATGTGACAGATGATGTCTATTCAAATTTCGCGCCAGTCGCAAAGAGTGGCGTCAGTAGCGCCACCGTGAGGATGCAAATCAGGTTTGATTTAAATACGGACTGTAACAGTCGTGAGCGTTAGTTGCCTTTGCAACTGGACATGGTTAATTTATTTTAGTCAAGAATGCATTTGAGTTGACAAATACGCCAATATCAACACCTCATTGAGCTTGAACGATGTCGTGTAATAGGGCGACGAGAAGCTGGATATTCTTTCTGCGATACTGCAAAAAGACTTGGTAGGAATGTAGCCACTGTACACGATTACTAGAAGCAGTGATCACGAGAATGTACGGTCGTAAGAAGATCAGGCTCCTGGCAGCCATGTAGCACTACTGACAAGGGGAGGTCGCCAATTGTGAAATTCAGATCCGATTCATACTGCGCATAATAAAAACTCATGGCCAGAGGTGTAATGTGGCAAAGCACCAAGATGCACTTCTCAGCCGTTGTCGAGAAAATCGACAGTTAAAAGAAACCGTTGCTGTGAAATACTCTCTACGATTAAAACTTTTCTACAGCCTCGTGGCGTAGCGGTAAGCGCTCGGGTTCATAATCCGAAGGTTGCCGGATCGAATCTCGCGCCATGCATTTTTTTATTATTATTTTTTTGTAATTCAAATATAATCTATTAATGAATTGCTTATGCATGTTGGTGAAGGCGGGTCGCTCTCCAATTGTAACGCCTCCATTTTTCCGTTTGTTTAACAGGTTGTACCAAAGCTCTCACGTCTGCACTGATTTTCGACGATGTTATAACTTGCGCTAGGGGCCGCATCTACCTTCTTTCGAAGTTAGCAGGCAACTACGCTGCTATAAGGCGGCTCGTTTCGGCGCATTCAGCATCTGTCCTTAAAGTGTAACGAACGAGTAACCGAGTTTATATTTCATACCTGCCACAGCAACTTTGTGTTCGTGGGGGTCTCTATTCTAATTCGAACGTTTGACTTACGCTATACTTATTCGTTTCGGAATATCGTTTCTATGTCTTCCGTTAACTATACATGGTTAACATTATGAAGACAATTAACAACATTTGCGGAAAACATAATGATGTTCGAAGTCGCCAGTTTTTCCAAGACAAACGACTTTCAAACTTGTTATATGCATAATTGTTGCAACTGATTGCCGGGAATTTAATATTATATATATATATATATATATATATATATATATATATATGTGTGTGTGTGTGTGTGTGTGTGTGTGTGTGTGTGTGTTTATACACACATTTGAATTACAAAAAACAAATACTAAAAAAAAAATTGCATGGCGCGAGATTCGATTCGGCGACCTCCGTATTACGAACCCGAGCGCTTACCGCTGCGCCACGACGCTGTAGAAAGCTGTTTATCGTAGACAGTATTTCGCCGCAACGGTTTCTTTTAACTGTCGATTTTCTCGACAACGGCTGAGAAGTGCATCTTGGTGCTTTGCCGCATTACACCCTTGGCCATGAGCTTTTATTATGCGCAGTATGAATCGAATCTGAATTTCACAATTGGCGGCCTCCCCTTGTGAGAGGGAAGACCATCGTGTACGGCGTATGGCTCTGGCGCATCGTACTGCATCTGCGGCAGTAATTTTAGCAGCAGTTGGCACCACAGTGACACAACGAACTGTCTGTTCTAAACACACTGGACCTAAACCTGCAGTTATGGTCCGGGGTGCGATTTCGTATGACAGCAAGAGCGGTCTCGTGGTTAGCCCACGCACCATGAACTCAAATTTGTACGTCAATCTGGTAATTCGATCTGATGTGCTGTCGTTCTTTAACAACATTCCAGGAGGTGTTCTTCAACAGGATACCGCTGCTGTAACCCGACATGCTTTACAGATTGACGGCGCGTTGCCTTGGCCTGCTCGATCGCCAGATCTGTCCCCAGTCGAGCACATATAGAATATCAGCAGACGGCAACTCCAGCGACATCCACAACCAGCATTAATCATTTCCTGTACTGACCGATCTAGAGCAACAGGCATAGAACTGTATCCCATAAACTGACACCCGTCACCTGTACAACACAATTCATGCACGTTTGCACGCTTGAATTCAACGTTCCGGCAGTTACACCGCTTATTATTGTGGCAACCTTTCACATTGCAGTGGCTTATCTAGTGATTACATTAACCTGTGACCTTGCAAGTTTAACCACTTAAATTTGTTACCTAGACAAATGTATTTGATGTTGTAGGTTTCTTTCCGTCAATGTATCATCAGATGTCACCTACCAGGAAGTCAAAGATCTTTTCAGCTCTAACGCGATAGCAACGGCCGAGTGTTGTGGCATAGATGCATCGGAAATTTCACTTTTTGTACTGTTTACATCATCTGCATGTGCTAAAGAAGAACTTTTAAGATTATTGCCACTCAATAGTCAAACACGTGGAGAGGATATAGCAAATGCTGCAATTCAGTGCATTGAAAAGTATCATATTCCACTCAATAAAATCATCTTCGTTTCACCAGATGGGACAGAAAGTATGACGGTGTAGGATAGGTGTTAATTTCTATTCTGTAGGGATAAATTAATCACGAGATACGTACTTACCATTGAATTTTTCATCATGAAGCGCTTTCTGCACAAACATTTTCGAAAGAAATTTGTGAAGTTAAGAAATTCGTGAAAATTATTATTAACTCCATTATAGCTAAAGCTGTTAACCATCACCAATTTAAAGAATTCTTAATTGAGGCAGAGAGCGAGTACACAGATCTTCTTCTGCATAACAAGGTACTTTGGTTCCCAAGAGGAAACGTTTAGAAAAAATTCCCTACCTTAGTAACAGGAATTAAAGCTTACTCGTTCACTATCCAGAAGTAATGAACGAATTGTGGATTCAGAAATTTTATTTCGCGGTAGATACTACGCTTCCTCAAAATCATCTCAGTCGGAAACTACAGGGGAACGGAGATTTTAATTTGCCGGATATAGACTGGGAGACTCAAACGTTCATAACGGGTGGCAGAGACAAAGAATCCAGTGAAATTTTTTTAAGTGCTTTATCTGAAAACTCGTACAGTACAGATAGTGTTGAGGATCAGTGGACAAAGTTCAAAACCATCGTACAATATGCGTTAGATGAGTATGTGCCAAGCAAGATCGTAAGAGATGGAAAAGAGCCACCGTGGTACAACAACAGAGTTAGAAAACTGCTGCGGAAGCAAAAGGAACTTCACAGAAAAACATAAACATAGCCAAAGCCTTGCAGACAAACAAAAATTACGAGAAGCGAAATGTAGTGTGAGGAGGGCTATGCGAGAGGCGTTCAATGAATTCGAAAGTAAAGTTCTATGTACTGACTTGGCAGAAAATCCTAAGAAATTTTGGTCTTATGTCAAAGCGGTAGGTGGATCAAAACAAAATGTCTAGGCACTCTGTGACCAAAATGGTACTGAAACAGACGATGACAGATTAAAGGCCGAAATACTAAATGTCTTTTTTCAAAGCTGTTTCACAGAGGAAGACTGCACTGTAGTTCCTTCTCTAGATTGTCGTACAGATGACAAAATGGTAGATATCGAAATAGACGACAGAGGGATAGAGAAACAATTAAAATCGCTCAAAAGAAGAAAGGCCGCTGGACCTGATGGGATACCAGTTCGATTTTACACAGAGTGCACGAAGGAACTTGCCCCCTTCTTGCAGAGGTGTACCGTAGGTCTCTAGAAGAGCGTAGCGTTCCAAAGGATTGGAAAAGGGCACAGGTCATCCCCGTTTTCAAGAAGGGACGTCGAACAGATGTGCAGGAGTATAGACCTATATCTCTAACGTCGATCAGTTGTAAAATTTTGGAACACGTATTATGTTCGAGTATAATGACTTTTCTGGAGACTAGAAATCTACTCTGTAGCAATCAGCATGGGTTTCGAAAAAGACGGTCGTGTGAAACCCAGCTCGCGCTATTCGTCCACGAGACTCAGAGGGCCATAGACACGGGTTTACAGGTAGATGCCGTGTTTCCTGACTTCCGCAAGGCGTTCGAAACAGTTCCCCATAGTCGTTTAATGAACAAAGTAAGAGCATATGGGCTATCAGACCAATTGTGTGATTGGATTGAAGAGTTCCTAGATAACAGAGTGCAGCATGTCATTCTCAATGGAGAGAAGTCTTCCGAAGTAAGAGTGATTTCAGGTGTGCCGCAGGGGAGTGTCATAGGACCGTTGCTATTCACAATATACATAAATGACCTTGTGGATGACATCGGAAGTTCACTGGCGCTTTTTGCAGATGATGCTGTGGTGTATCGAGAGGTTGTAAAAATGGAAAATTGTACTGAAATGCAGGAGGATCTGCAGCGAATCGACGCATGGTGCAGGGAATAGCAATTGAATCTCAATGTAGACAAGTGTAATGTGCTGCGAATACATAGAAAGATAGATCCCTTATCATTTAGCTACAAAACAGCAGGTCAGAAACTGGAAGCAGTTAATTCCATAAATTATCTGGGAGTACGCATTAGGAGGGATTTAAAATAGAATGATCATATAAAGTTGATCGTCGGTAAAGCAGATGCCAGACTGAGATTCATTGGGAGAATCCTAGGGAAATGCAATCCGAAAACAAAGGAAGTAGGTTACAGTACGCTTGCTCGCCCACTGCTTGAATACTGCTCAGCAGTGTGGGATCCGTACCAGATAGGGTTGATAGAAGAGATAGAGAAGATCCAACGGAGAGCAGCGCGCTTCGTTACAGGATCATTTAGTAATCGCGAAAGCGTTACGGAGATAATAGATAAACTGCAATGGAAGACTCTGCAGGAGAGACGCTCAGTAGCTCGGTACGGGCTTTTGTTAAAGTTTCGAGAACATACCTTCACCGAAGAATCAAGCAGTATATTGCTCCCTCTTACGTATATCTCGTGAAGAGACCATGAGGATAAAATCAGAGAGATTAGAGCCCACACAGAAACATACCGACAATCCTTCTTTCCACGAACAATACGAGACTGGAATAGAAGGCAGAACCGATAGAGGTACTCAAGGTACCCTCCGCCACACACCGTCAGGTGGCTTGCGGAGTATGGATGTAGATGTAGATGTAGAAACTGTTTTATCGATGCTAGAGGAAGTTATTTAATTCAAAAACGAATTATCTCTTTTTGTTGAATATCTTGAAGAAAAAACTTTTATTGCAAAAACAAAAAAAGGATACTGACATTTGCGATTTCAAAACAGCAGTTTTAAATGTGAGGGAAGATTTTTTAATGAGTTTTAGCAATTCAGGAATAGTGAAGTGCCGTTAGTCTTTGCTGGAACAACTTCTTCATGCTACTGTAACAGAATTCAATTTTCATCGGTTTAATGTTAACAATGGCAAATTTGTAATGCAATTGCTGGATTAAAAAAAAAGAATTATGGTGCAAGACATTGAAAGGTATTATGCTGTTATGGAAATCTTGGAGAAAATCAGAAGTGAACTTAGTTCCCTGTACAAGTGGTTTGCTTTAAATTACATAGAGAAGGAAGATGTGTAGATTTCTAACACCTCTAATAATATTACTGACTCATAGAATCAGCTGAAAAACCTAGCGTTTGCTGTTCTCTCTTTGTTCAGGTCTATATATTCGTGTGTACAATCATGATCTTTTGAACTTCAACGAGAGTAAATTGAAAAGTCGACTTTACGAAGAGAACCTGTGGACGTGCTTAAAATTAAAAACATAAGAACTTACTTACCAAAGCATTCGAAGGAGATGTAAGGTCACTATTCAGATTTGTGTTTGACAGTCATTATAATGATTTAATTTTATGGATACTTGACAAATTAATTTTAGCAAATAAATTACACCGTTATTAAGTAAGATGTCATCATTTATTCAACGTACCTATAGTTTAAGTGGGACTTAAAATTTTGATCAAAATTTATTAAGTTTATTTTAGAGAGCAATATGGACTGAATGAAGATGTAGTAAGTATTGGGGCTAGAGTGATTCCATCTCACTCTGCACTTTTGCCAGATGTGTCCAAATTGATATGATGATGTCATCCAAGATGGCGATGGGTAGACTTGGCAACAGCACATGACGTCATCCAAGATGGCGACCATGACGTCAACAAATACGGCGGAGTTTGATGGGAAGATAGGTAAACTGGGCCACCTCCACTAACCTTAACCCCCCCCTCCCCAGAAAAAGGCGGGAAGTTCAAATTCCATCAGGACAATGCAGCCTCTACTAACCTAAGAAAATCGCAGGAAGATACGTCATTTGGGCTACCTCCACTAACCTAAGTCATCCTACCTCCACCGCTTCCTAGGAACTGGTGAACAGTTTGAATTTTGGTTTTAAAGAAAGGTCAATTGAGCTATCTCCACTAACCTAAGAAAATGGTGGGAAAGAAAGGGCAGTTCCACTAACCTAAGTCACCTGACCGCCACCTGTTCCTAGGTATTGGTCGGAAAAGGATCCAGCCTGGGCTGGGCTGCTGGAGAGAGGAAGGAGTGTACTTCATTTATTTTGGAACAGTTCATTTAGGGGCGGATTTCGAGAGATAGTATATATATTACACTGATACAAAACACACGCTCTGACATGCTTGGGGTCATGCCACACAGCATACAGACCTGCAAACCACTAAAGAACTCTGCAAACATGCTTGCTAATCATCAACTGTCAAAATAGTGCACCAGTCTTTATTTAAACAATTTGAGGCACTACAGACATCTAGTGTGTTTGCCATGAGGCCCAGAGCCCAACTGACCAAGTACACAGTACCACCACCAGAGGGCACTGTCGCATGTTCCGGGATGTAATCCAATTTGGTGGCCATGACGTCAGCTGATGACAAGTACCATTAACCAGGATGGCGGATTTTCGCGGGAAGCAGTGTGTTCAAAGATGGTGAGGAGAAATGTAGGGAAACAGTGTGGTTGCCATGGCGTCCAGAGTCCAACTAACCTAGTACACAGTACTGCCACCAGAGGGTGCTGTCATCCATTCCGTGACATAACCCAAAATTGTGGTCTGGAGTGGGGGAAAATGGTGGGGAAAGGCTGTACTGGACATAAGTCTTTATTTTGCAGGCAGTGTCTCCACCACGAGATCTAGAGTTCAACTGACCTAGAACACAGTACTGCCACCAGAAGGCGCCTGCATTGCCCCTGTGACATAATCCAAGATGGTGGTCTGGAGGGGGAAAATGACACGAAAATGACTGAGCCTGCGCTGGGTTGCTGGAGAGAGTAAGGAAGGAGTGTACTTTATTTATTTTCGAACAATTTATTTAAGAATGGAGTCTATTTAACACACTGATACAGAACACATACTCTGACATGCTTGGACTCATGCCACACATCCCACAGACCTGTAAACTACTCCTAACTAATGCTCTGCAGACACGCAAAAAATTCCTAAATTACCGAAATAATTTCAGTACAGACATGCAGTCTTATCCTAAATAATGCAGTACTCAGATGTGCAGACATGAAATCGACTCATAAACTGTCCAAATAGTGCAAAGCACAGCCTACAGACCTGCTTGCAAAATAATGCAACAGACACACAATCGACATGCACAAGCACCGTACGCCACCCCCTGGCCAGTAGACTGCACAGGGGGCTACCTGTAGCCTCACGAAGTGACACGGCCATCAGCTGTCAAACCATACGCAAGTGCCCTCAAGCATGAGGCAGCGACATTCTTTTCATACTTGGTACGTAATAAATTCCCACGAAATACATGTTCACCTGGGCACCGTTGCTGACGCAACTGAACAGGAGCAAAACTTTTTTTGCAGAGCGTGCTGACACAGCCGTGAGCGACTGCCTGTTGCCAGCCAATGCGACCCATTGCTCTCACACCACTGCTGGTGAATGTTGGGTCTATTTTCAAGTATACAGTCAGTGTTATACTGACATCAGGGAACCATAAGGCGCACTCACTCTGCTTCCATATGTGAGACACATATGGGCAGCATGTGTGTTTTCCATTGATGACAGAGCAGCATAGTGAGCATTGTTTCTAGCTGGACATGCAAGCTGCGTCTAACCATGCATAACTGCCAGCGTGAGAGACGCAACATCATGAAGTGCGTGCGCATAGCTACAAACCATAACAAGCATATCTAACAAGGTTCTCAATCATACACTGATGTCAGATGGCTATGCAAAATCAGAACCAAGTCGACCTCTCGGAAATTGTATAGCGTCTCAGAAATACTTAATGCTCGCTTTCTTGATGTCTCAGCTTGTATGCACGGAAATTCTTGCCCTAACAGAAACTGTTTACGAAAATAGCGCAGAATAACATCGAATGCAGTCTTACTAGCGGTCCTAAGGTGCCCTCCCCTCCATCACGTGTTACCCTTCCTGCCTTCAACACATACACAAACGTTCCCTCCACTATGTAGAGACACCTGTATCCCAGCACAAAAGAATGCCTTGTGAATGAATCGGGCATTATGATTCGCACTTACCAAATTTACCTGCCGAATTACTGATGGTGTCAGTGTGGAAACAGAGTCTACCTTTTCTTGTTCTTTCTGTAGTCTAGACTTTCAGCGGTAAAAATCTATTTGCCATATTGCATCGAGAATTAAAACCTGTAAAGTGTTCTACATATCGTCAAATACAAAAAGACTCGTACTCAGTTACAGTGCTCTCCCACCAAGGACAGAAAGTTGAATATTAGAATGTGAATCCGATTCCTGATCCGTCAATATATCACCACATACAGTGTCGATGTAGTAAACATACAATTCCTATCCTGTGAAACACATAGGGGAAACTGATATTTACACTCACAAACACTGATGTCCGTGATGTAACACATTCCAAATCGTCCCTATAACTTACAAAGTCAAATAAGGTGTTTCTCATGTGCAGAGAACCAGCAAACAGATGAACGCTGCCTCACTTCACAGGGATGCAGGTAGCCCCCTGTGTAGTCTACTGGACAGGGGGTGGCGGATGGTGCTTGTGCATGTTGATTGCGTGTCTGCTGCATTGTTTTGTGGGCAGGTCTGTAGGCTGTGCTTTGCACTATTTGGACAGTTTATGAGTTGATTTCGTGTCTCCACATCTGTGTACTGCATTATTTAGGAGGAGATTGCATGTCTGTACTGAAATTATTTCGGTGATTTAGGAGATTTTTACGTGTCTGCAGAGCGTTATTTAGGAGTAGTTTACTGGTCTGTTAGCTGTGTGGCATGAGTCCAAGCATGTAGAGTATGTGTTCTGTGTCAGTATGGTAAATATGCTCCATCCTTAAATAAATTGTTCAAAAATAAATAAAGTACACTCCTTCCTTACTCTCTCCAGCAACCCAGCGCAGGCTCAGTCATTTTCATGCCATTTTCACCCTCCAGACCACCATCTTGGATTATATCACAGGAGTGATGCAGGCACCCTCTGGTGGCAGTACTGTGTGCTAGGTCAGTTGGACTCTAGATCTTGTGTTGGAGACACTGCCTGCAAAATAAAGACTTATGTCCAGTACAGGCAGAGGCCTTTTCCCGCCATTTTCTCCCATCCCAGACCGCCATTTTTGGTTACATCACAGAATGGATGACAGCAACCTCTGGTGGCAGTACTGTGTACTAGGTTAGTTGGACTCCAGACCCCATGGCAACCACACTGTTTCCTGCCATTTGCCCTCACCATCTTAGATTATGTCATGGAATGGACGACAGTGGTCTCTGGTGTCAGTACTGTGTACTAGGTCCTGACCTCGTAGTGAACACACTGTTTCCCGCGAAAATCCGTCATCTTGGATAATGGTACTTGTGTCATCAGCTGACAACATGGCCGCTAACTTGGATTATGTCACAGAATGGATGACAGCGCCCTTTGGTGGTGATACTGTGTACTAGATCAGTTGGGCTCTGGGCCTTATGGGGAACACACTGGATGGCTGTAGTGCCTCAAATTGTTTAAATAAAGTTTGGTACATGGTTTTGACAGTTGATGATTAGCAAGCATGTTTGCAGAGTCCTTTAGTGGTTTGCAGGTCTGCAGGATGTGTGGCGTGACCCCAAGCATGTCAGAGCGTGTGTTTTGTATCAGTGTAATCTTTCGAAATCTGTCCCTAAATAAATTGTTCCAAAATAAATAATGTACACTCCTTCCTTTCTCCAGCAGCCCAGCCCAGACTGGGTCCTTTTCCCGCCAACCCCTAGGAAGAGGTGGAGGTCAGGTGACTTAGGTTAGTGAAACTGCCATTTCTTTCCCACTATTTTGTTAGGTTAGTAGAGACAGCCCAATTGACCTTTCTTTACCGCCAAAATTCAAATTTGACGCCAGTTCCTAGGAAGAGGTGGCGGTCGGATGACCTCGGTTAGTGGAGGCAGTCCACGTGACCCATCTTATGGCAAAATTCAAACTTTTCGCCAAACTCCGCCATCTTGGATGACGTCATGGCCGCCATCTTGGATGATGTCATACACTGTTGCCAAGTATACACACTGACATATTGGATGACGTTATCGCCACAATCTTGGACGCATGTGGCAACAATGCAGTGTGTGACCGAATCACCCTTGCCCCAATACTGTCGTATCGTGGGTTCAGAAAGATATGTAGACATCGTCTGGACATATAGAGAGGATGAACGAAAAGAGATATACGAAACTAATGTCTCTTTATCTTATTTATTTATCATACACCATTATGGCATGTGACCTGGGAAACTAACATAGTCAATACAAGTAACATTTTCATGGATAATAAAAAATGTATATATTATTTATTGCTGGCACCTACCAACATTACAGAAAAAACTAGTATATGAGCGTGAATGGGAGAGTTGGAAGGGCTCAACCTCAGTGAAATTAGCTCACTCAGAATGAGGGCGTTTTCACCGAAAAGCTAGCTTATGACTGTGTTAATTAAGTTAATAACAATGTAGCTACCTACGCAGTTTAAAATTAAAAGAGTTGGCTCTCAAAAAATTTCTGTCGTTTCCTGGAAGGGGGGGGGGGGGGGAAGGGGGGGGAGCTGTGGTGCAAACTTATAAACATAGCAAACATAGGTGCATGGTCTATGTGCATTTCTGTGAAGTATAGAACACATAAAGAGGGGCAAAAATAATAGCACTGAAGACTGATAATCGAGGGTTCGCTGTTTTGAGTCTCATTTCGATCATTTTTTTCTTTTTTTCCATTCAGTTCTAATACCTACCTCATTTAAAAATAAAATTCGTCGAATGTATGCTAATTAACACACACCCAGTTGTTATTTTTGTGAAAATGGACGTTTTCTTAGTTCTAATTACATATTGCACACATAAATAAAATTTTTATTGCAGATATAAGTTTTTATTATCGATCTTTTGTCAAAGATTGTTTATAGCGACTGTTATCATTAAAAACATTGCAAATTAATTCTTTTAATCTTTACATGCTTTTCACCCCTTGTAAATCTTCGTAGAATGTACACCTTTGTTTAATAATTTGTATTGGTCGGGACTCAAACCCATGCCCCAGTGTGGGTAGGCGAGTGTTCTACCATACAGCCACGCTGCCTGTCGAAAAACTGACCTTAACTTAGGGGATTAAAGACACTTGGAAAACTTCAAAGCCGATGTGCTTGAGAATTTTTGAGTCTTGCATCATTCAGCTTTGGTTGTCAGATATTATGGTTCTGAACTTAATGTACCATAAACATTAAAAAAGATACGAGAAATAGATTTCTGTGTAGTCTCCCTGTGAGTACTCAGTATTTAAATATCAGTCCTTAAGAACTTTCCAATCAGCTCTCAAAAATTCTCAAGAACACCGACTTCAAAGTTTTCTGAGCGTCTTTAATACCATAAAGTAAGGTTGAAATTTCTATAGGCTGTGTCGCTCTGTGTGTGGCTCTGTCCTTGTGCTACCTCCCGTCCTCCAGACACAAGACAAGTCTTATGACGTTCATGACGCTTTCTCATGCATCAATGTTTGTAGCAAGAAAACAGTATACATATCCGTATATATAAGATAATCATGTTGGTGCTGGAAGTTCCTGTTGCCTACACAGTACATGCATTGTCCAGACACATTAAGGAGACCTGTCAAAAGCCCGAAGCACGAACCACTGCGAGATGGACAAGAAGATAGTCAATGAGGCTCTGGAAGGTGTCTACAGGGATGTGGAGCCATGCCAACACCAGTCTGTGGCCAGCTGCGCTGAGTTTCCTGGGTGAGGATCCATGGTGCGAGCGACTGGGTTCAAATTTGAGGATTTTGGTTGCCAGGGGAGTATGGTAAACTCAAGTTTTCTTCGAACCACGCACGCACACAACGTGCTGTGTGACATGTTGCATTGTCCTGCTGGTAGATGCAATCGCACTCACGAAAAACAGATAGCATGTAGGGATACAAATGGTCTGCAAGCATAGATGAATATTTGTGTTGACCCACAGTGACTTCCAAAGTGACGAGATCCCCTAGGGAATGCTCTGCAGCCTTGACCCTTCCGACAGTTGTTGCAGGTTGTGTCCTTTCCGACGTTTCACGCCGTACACGCCAATACATATCTGTCTGATGGAGCACAAAACGTGATTCATCTGAAAAGGCCACCTGTCGCCATACACTGGACGTCCAGTTGTGGTACTAGCGTGTAAATTCCATCATTTCTTGCACCTGCTACAGAGGCCCGTATCCAGCTACGTTCGATCATAGGTCGTTTAGGCGACACTGTTGGCAGCCCCACAGTTCATCAGTGTGGTCAATTGCTCACCAGCTGCACGTCTATTCGCCCGTATACATCTCTGTGTCAGTCATTCACCCCTGACATCTATGGCCAGCCGTGCACCACACTTGCCTCGGCACCCTGTTTGGATAGTGTCATTTTGCCATGCACAGTATTCCTTAACTGTGGCAGCACTCGAACAATTTGCAAGCTTAGCCATGTCGGAAATGCTTTCACCATTGGCCCGAAATCCAGAAAACATTTCCTTTTGGCTGTCAGAAAAATCGCTCCGTTTCCAGTATACGACAACGACTGTACTGTTTTGAGCATCCCCCCGACATACTTTATATACTCCCCACAGCTGGTGCTGCCAACTGTCGCCTGCGAGTGGCTACTGCCCGTTGACATCGAACATAGGCGGTGGTCACATTAATATGACTGGACTGTGCAGTAACATACAGCAACAAAACTATTCATTGAGTGGGGAACACTCTGAAGAAAGATGGATTACAAATATCATACTGCACAAAGAACACAGTACAGAAAAATTCCAACAACAACACCTCCACAGACAAAATCAACAAAGCTGTAATCTATCAGACCTTGCAAACCTCCCTACATAAGTCAAACATGCAGGAACTTTTTAAAGCTAGGCATTTAAACATCTCTGAGCCTTGAAAAGCGACAGCAGACAGTTCACTTTAGGGATGGTCCCACAGAGGTAAATCACCACCCAAATAATGTTGAAAGAGATCTGAAGATCCTTAGAGAAAGCAATAATCTCCACCAAGTAGTACGGAATCAGGTCACCACCACGGAGGTACAACTACTCCCTTGGTGTCTCGCAGCTCCATGCAGTAGTCTCCAGATGGCGCTCACAAACACGGATCTTGTAACACCCCACCCGTCACTTAACTGGTTTTTGTGCGTGTTCACCCCAGGTAATTGACTAACAGATCAACAGAGAGTGCAAAACTGCCACAATGTCAGATAACGCAGAGAAAGTAATAAGGCCCTGTGACTCCTGATTGAACTGTGGTGGCAGTGTTGACATTAATTGGTTCAGAATTGATCCCTTTTAATTAAAAAGGGGTGCACATTGATGTTATATTCAGCTATTGAACACCAGATGCAAATGTTGAACATAAAGTTAATTAAGAAAGTGACATGGGATTTCAACTACTTGATTGAAAACAGATGCAGTCGATTAGCACAAATTTATTTTAACTCATGACTTTCAATCATCACATTACATGACTCTCCGAACAGGCAGTGGTAATAAATTGTGTTTGCTTGGAGTAAAGCGCGATAAATCAAAAGTAATTCCTATCGACTGACCCAGGCGTAATGCGAAGTGCAAGAAGAATTCCACAATACACAGCCCATGAAACCCTCATGGAAACTTTGCCGACGTGATCCAGCAAATTAATCAGTGGCCGGAGCGGGCGCAATATCACCAAATTCAGCGTGACGGAGCGGTGTCGTTGTGTGGACGTCAGCCAACCTCATGGTGCTGCAAGGCTGCACTCGCCTATTCACTCCTAGCTATCTTGCTCAGTACATAGCTGAACCAAAACTTCCTATCTCCAAGCTCAATCGTTCCATTTGCTAAGTCCTAAACTGCAGAGATGCTCACTCTTTCTCAGGCAAGCTGAGTAAAGAACGCCACGTCCGCACTCTAGGCAAGCTGGGAAAGGAAGACCTCTATGGAGACTTCTCCCAGTCCACTCTTCGCCTTGGTTTCCCCTCCAGCAAAATCACTTACGCCAATTGCAGCGCAAGTCGCATTATTTAAGCGTTGCTTCCCAGCGCCAACCAATGCCTGCTCTGGGAAGTGAACAAATTCCCACAAAATTTCCCTTCCTCTGAACGACTGCTATTTTGCTCCTCCCAGGCAACCCATCAAGGTTAGTGTCTCCACAAACACCAAGTTCTGACTCCCAGGAGAGTACTTCAAATTCCTTGGTCCTACGTTCCCATCGGAGGCCAGCATATTTCATTCTGTCGCTCTTCACCTGATTTACTTCAGGCTCTGCGGACCGTGAATTCAGCATGAAGTTGCTATAGTCACGAACACGCATATTTTGACCTCTGTTGACCGCTCAACTGTAGCTTTGCGCAGCTTTCTCACATGTTTCACTGAAAACAGGATGACGGACATTGAAAGGTGCTTACACTGAGTCACAGCGCCAGAGATTGCACCAAAGAGTTTTATTCCGCCATCTCCACTGGCAGTGCTTGTTGGGAAGTTCCCATGGGCAGTGCTTGCGGAGAGGATGTTGATAGCTGTACTATTTGAGGCCATGTCATGTGCGGTTGTTTTGATGGGCTAGACAGCAGATATTGTTCGAATGGGGATGTTGTAATGATCAGAGTGTATTTTTCGTCATTATATGAAGGTAAAAAACATTTTTTTTATTTTTTTAAATTTCCTAACTAACAATGTCTCTTGGTCACAGGTTCAGTCAACAAAGCATCTGGCTTGTGTTAATGTATTAGACTGTAATTCGGGTTTCTATGTGCAATTTTAATATTTCAGTTTTTTTAATTAATTCAGTGTAAATGGTATTTAAAATATCTTGTCTTATTGAGGAAGAACTGTGCCAGATGTGTACGTTGAATCACACTTCCACACACAGAACAGTTACACTTGTGCTTTGTTGTTTCGTAGCCTTTATAGTTGCTGGGGACTTAATTCATTAATTGTGTTAACGGAAGTTTCCTTTCATTCTTTGTTGTTATTCTATGCAGTCAGATTGCGTACTAATACTAGTCAGAGCCAACCATTTATGAGACCTTGTAGCCGGACATACAGTTACTAAAATTAAAATTATTTGCATAATATTTAATTAAGCCCCCATGCACGTGGCGACCGCTGCTTCGGATCGTCCCTTGGAATTCTTTTGATAGTGAAAGTAGCAGACAGTAGTATTGTTGTAGTAATTTGTAGTAATAGAATATTGCATGTGTAGATTTGCTAACTGAACATTTGTAGTTGTCTTGTCATTCTTCTAACGGTATTTTTGCAGAATTTAATTTTTGATGTCTTGTATACGGGTTTGACAATTTTGTGCAATTATGAAGATTTCAATTGTTCGTTAATTGTGTTTGTCGGGAAGCATTTCGTGTGTATGGTATTATTGGTGATAGTGTCATATTGTGTGTAATTTTCGTATAGTGGCGAGTTTTGTATGTTTTGTAAATGATTACGCGATCGATGAAAAAGGCAAAAATGATCGGTAGTGAGAATGACGAAATTGTTAACATAGCGAACTCGCCAACACAGAAGAACAGTATGATGAATAATGAGGTAGAAAACAATTTTATAAGTCGGGAAAATAGTCCGGAAGCAGTTCAAAATTTTTCTCAATCAAAAAGTTCACAAAATACGAGATTAACTCTAGAAGATTCTGAAGTAGTATCGAACACAGATAGCTTTACTGCTGTGACCAAGGAAGTTAGTTTTACGGGAAATGTTAGGGGCGAAAAGAATTTCGAACAAGTTAATATGGAGCAGTTGATGAGTGCAATATTAAATTTGGGATCTGAATTAAAAACTGGTATGGGAACAATGGAAACACGGTTAGACTCACTGGGATCACAGTTAAGATCTGAATTAAAAACAGTGGCAACACGGTTAGAAACTGATATGGAAACAATGGAAACACGGTTAGACTCCCGAATAGGGACATGTTTCAAAAACATGAAAGATGAATTAAAGAAAGAAATTAGAGAAGGAGTACAACCGATTTTGAATGCTCACAATAATAGATTAATTTCAATAGAAATCAGACAAGAGGAACAGGATAGAGAACAGGAAGAAAGAGATCGCGTGATAGTACAAAAATTTTCAGAGTTGAATTTACAACGTGTACACGATAATGAAGAAGTATTTGAAAGAATCGAGGAATCCGTACCAAATGACAGAATAAATAACCTAACACAACAGTATGAACAGATAACTACTAAATGTGTCAATACCGAAACCCGAGTCGCGACACATACTGAAGACGTAAATAAACAGAAAGAACAAATAGGTGACTTATCGGAAAGAGTTGAGGAGATTTCAGGTAAATTAACGAGTCTTAGTTTAAATGGGGACAGAGATTCAGATGATACAGCTCCATTGCCATTTGCAGAAACCGAAGAGTACCAGAACATAAATAATGAACGCGTTAAAAGGGAATTTGAGGCGTTACGAAAGCAAGTCAAACAAATTGAAAGTGAAATCGTAGGAAAAGACAGTAGAAGAAATTTAGAATAACAAATAGCAGCGGGTTTTGAAGAAAATAATTTATTTCATTTACGAGATGCAACAAGAGAGCGCCAGGCGCGCGAACTTGACAATAATCGACATTCGGACTGGGACAGACGCAGTAGGTCTTTGTCGCCACGAGGCGAAAACTTTGCCTATAAACACTTTTAACCGTTCGGAAATTTAAGATCTTTCGCAATTCTAAGAATGACATACATCCATGTTCATGGTTAGATCAATTTATGTACGCACTTCCACGAAACTGGCCACTAAGTCACAAACTAGAATTTATGTGTGGCTATTTAAGTCCTCAGGGGATTCACTACGCTAAGTGTATATGTGCCGTAGCGTGCACAGGGCCCCGAGATAGTAGTGCTATTTCCCTTTTAGTTTTCTGCACTGCTGCCTACTCTTTTACTATTCTTTGTATCTATCAAAACAAATCTTCAACTATCAATCTATCTAGAGAGTCGGTAAAGAATAACCGAACATCACTATTTTACCCAAAAGTGATTTCGGAACTTACCATTTGGACTTACTGTATCTTTAGCAGCATTCATTCATAGTTTAAATGAAATTTTACCTGTTTATCTTCGTGACAATATTACTTCACATGTTGACGATATTCTTATTGCTAAACGTTCTTGGAGTGAGCACAACAAAATTTTGGATTCATTATTACGTATTTTTGCAAGAGTTGGCATTACAGTGAACTTGGAAAAATCTGAATTTGGTCGTTCTCAGGTGAAATTTCTCGGTCATATTATTTCTACAGAAGGTATTCTTCCTGATCCAGAGAAACTAGACGCTATTCGTAATTATGCTGTTCCTACCACAAAACGTGATGTTCGTAGTTTCCTTGGCGTCTGTAATTATCTTAGACGCTTTGTTAGATTGGACGATTTGGCCATACCTCGTTTATGTTAACTATCTGGAAAGAATTCTAATTGGTGTTGGGATCAGGAAGCTCAATCAGAATTTGAACAATTTCGTGATGCTTTAGTTGCTGCTCCACTTCTTTCACATGCGGATTTATCTAAAGATTTTTGTTTGGCGACGGACTCATCATACAAAGGCCTAGGTGCACATTTATTTCAAGAGATAGAAGAAAACAGCGTTGTAGTACAGAAAACTATTGCATTTGGAAGTCGTGTTCTCTCTAAATCAGACAAGAATTATTCGATTACGGAACTTGAAGCTTTGGCTGTTGTATGGGCTTTCACAAAATTTCGCATATTTTTGTATGGCAGCCATACTAAGGTTTACACCAATCATCGAGCTCTGGAATTCTTATGTCAACAAAATTAACACATGGAAGATTGTCACGATGGGCGCTGTATCTACAGGAATTTGATTTTAGTATTGTTTACATACAGGGTTCTTCAAATATTATTGCTGATGCTTTATCACGTGCACCTATGGGTTTAAAACAAAGTGCTGAGGAGGACTGCAAAGAAAACAATTATTGTTTGATGTACATTCAAGGTGTTGCGTTTGAAAATTTTATTTCGTCTTCGCTCCAGGACATCGCTAAGGAGCGAAATAAGGATCCAATCTGGAAGGACATTAAGGAGAAGTGGAGGAGAAAGGAAAGCGTAGCGATTAGACAGTATTATTTAGTTCGCAATGATATTCTTTTTAAACGAAAATCGGTCGACAACTCTGTTTGGTTAGTTTGTATTCCTGATGAGTGGGTTAATAAATTGATTTGTTATACACATTTCAGTTATGCACGCTTTGGTCCCAGAAAATGCTTTCATAAATTACGAGAAAATTGCTACTTCAGTAATATGGAAAAACGTATTCGATCTGTTCTTGCCAAATGCAAATTATGTCAAAAGGCTAAGCCGCCAACTATTTCTCACAGAGCACCGTTGTTTCCTATCATTCCAGCGAAATTAAAGGAGATGGCTGCAGTCGATTTGTTCGGTCCAGTGGTTCGTTCTACAAATGGTCTTGTGTACATTTTGGTAGCAGTGGAATCGACATCAAAATATGTGTGTTTTACACCTTTATGCAAAGCAACAGCTCGTTCAGTATCTAATGCCGTCATCAAACATTTTCTTAAAGAAGTGGGTCATGTTGATAAGGTTATATCAGATAATGGATCACAGTTTCGCTCTAAAATTTGGCTTCGTACTCTACGGCGTCGTAAGATTAAACCAATTTTCATTTCACTTTTTCACCCTCAATCTAATGCTTCAGAGAGATGGACGAAGGAAATCAATAAATTGTGTCGACTTTATTGTCATCAGAATCACAGAGCGTGGGATCAGTATCTTCATATTTTTCAAAACATTCTGAATGAACTCCCTAATGATTCAACTTCTTTACCGCCTATATTGATATTAAAAAATAAGGCACCGACAAATCGCATTTCTGAAATCGTACCTTTTCCGCCTTCACGGAAACTGCGGCATTCTGAAGTTGTGAACCTGGCTCTGTAAAATATTGCATCTGCGGCTCCTAGAAGAGAGAAATCAGCTAAACGTCCTGGTCGTTTAAAAACCTTGTCAGTCGGTCAAAAGGTTTTAATTAAGTCTCATCGTTTGTCTCACAAAGGAAAAGGCTTGTGTCGCAAATTTTTTCTGCTTTATAACGGTCCATATAGAGTTCGTAAAATTATTCATGATAACACTGTCGAAGTAGAAACTCTCAAATCTCGGCGCTCTAAGGGAATACATCATATATCGAACGTTAAAATTTTTGTGGAATGACACACTTTTGAGAAACTAACAGTTATACGTAAATACACGGAGAGTACAAGGATACCGCGCCGTGTTCCGGCGGCGGCACATACTCCAGTCAAGTCTGCGCGGCGCACAAGGCAGTCGTTGACCGCAAACAATTACTTCCTACGTCACGCGTACCAACAGCTGATCGAGCGTTCAGTGCGAATGCACTGACAGCCGTAAACAAATACACAGTCTAATTTCTCTGATTAAATTCAGTATACAGCTATAGTGACTTGATTAATTATGTGATTAACGTTCAGTGTTTTTCAGGATACAGTTGTATAAAATATTTAAGAACTTCAGGTAAATTCTGTGTGTGTCCGACGTTAAGAGGACTTGCTATCGAGAAAATTTCAGGAAGAATGTAATTTCGAAGAAGAAAGTAATACACTAAAAAGGTAACTATTAATTGAGTTTATTTTTCAGGTAACATATTTCCACTCGGTACGTACTTTAGACGTATTTTTGCTGCTCGCGATTACGTGATTCATACTTCGTGTTAACTGATATTGACAATAATTGATTAATGAACAGGGTTGTTACTTGTGTATATTATGCATCGCTTGGCTGCACTGCTTTTTCACTGATGTCATATTTTTCTATTATGTGCCTGCTATGATTGTTTATTTAAATTATAATTGTCACCTGATTAATTGTGCTGATGTGGTTATGTATGTAGGTTACACTTTGTGATTTATCTGCTTGCGCCTTCATGTTTACTTATTAAGATTACATATGAACATTTATTTGCTTACGCTGATATGATGCTAATGACCTGTTTATTATGTAAGATACATATTTGCTGCTTTGCGTATGGATTGCATATTTACACATTTCTGTTTTGTTGTCATAACTACTCTTTAATTTGGTATATAGAAATGCTGATATACTGTGTACGAACATATAGTTTAGGTTACACTATGGTATTAATAATAGATTGTTTGCTTGGCAGAGCCTCGTTGTAGGGATTGTGCTACATCCATTTGTTGACATTCTGTTCTCTACTGGTATATTTTCTCGCTATTGCATGTTTTGCTTACGCTCAGTGCTTTATATTTTAAGATAAGAAAATGAACTATTATAATGCTACGAACGACATTAGTACAAGAAACTTCATTGTAGTCACATGAGCTGGAGGTTTTATGGAAGCTGTATAAATTAATGCTAATAGGAAGGAAGCTAACGACATGACATACCAACACTCGGTTTAGACCATTGACAGTTATTACATTGCTTTCTTCGTGAGCAATTGAAACAGCAAGTGACACTTGACACAAGAAATACTCCACATGTTTGCTTCTGTTTTGCTATGATTCTTGAAGTGGTGTACACACTGTGAAATATTATGATCATTCACACTCCGTACTCGTACTTACTTACTGGAAGTTATTCAAACTAAAGGCTGTTAGAGGTCATGTATGCATTTCTCTTATTTAATGATGGACAAGGTAACCAAAATGTATTTTATAATTGATAATGAGTAGTAGATTTGGGTCAGATGGATTACACAGAGGTTGTGTGTGGACTTTATGTCTTCGGATTGTATGGGATGATGAATTGAAGTTTGCACTAGGATTTTATCTGTACTTGTTCGAGGAGACTGACTAGAGGAAAGAGTTGTTATGGAAGTGAAATGATATTGGCGATAAGGTTTATATGTATCGACGTATTGAAGAGATATTATCGAGGTATTGAGATTGTGTGAAGTTGATGATTATTGGAGTTTTGGTGTATAAGAGGTAAGGTAAATGATATTGATGATAAGGTTTATATGTATCGATGTAAGAGGTATTATTGAGGTATTAAGATTATGTGATGCTGATGATTATTGGAGTTTTGGTGGATAAGAGGTAAAGTAAGTGAGGAGCATATTTTTTTTGTTGGTTTATATGGAACTAGGAGGATGAAGATGGCAGACTAGAACACTCAAGTGGAAGGAAGATTGTCTACACACACACTTTGTTAAATCAGTAAGCAGTATATACTTTTTTTTTTTGGAGAGAGGAAGCATTTGCATATCTTGGCACACTTACAGTTGTTCAGAAACCGTACATTTTCATTTGGCTTGGCAAACATTGGTCTTGACATGATGACTATGACGTTGACTAACTATTATTGACTGTTATACACTGCTGCCACTACTACTTGATACACATGTTGAACATCAAATTTTGACAGAATTGCATTTACACAGTTAACACTATTCAATTACACAGTAGTACTTAATGTGGATGAAAGATGAGTGAGTGTGTTTTGTGTGTTTTCCTTTCCTAATCCCAAATAATTGGTACCGACCTATCTCCTAAATATTATTTTACTTGTTTGTTGTGGCTTGCACTGACACCATAAATATTATAGGTTTACTGTTATTTGTGTATTGTAGTAGTTAATATGACAATTATCTGATATCATTTGTGTGTTTGTTATAATTTGTATGTTTAGTGTAAGAGCATTGAGAATAATTTTGTAAAAGCAATTGTGTGTGCATTCAAACTGTTGTTCATGCCTGCACCTGTTCAACATTAATGGGTGCCACTTAGAAATGTTTAATTTCTGCTGATGAACTCTGATGAACTGTCCGATTTGTGATAGTGAATATTATGGACTGTTACCTGCACCTGTTCAACATTGCTGGGTGCCACTGATGGAACTGTTTCTACTGAAATAATGTCACTTGTTGCTGTCTGCACCTGTTCAACATTGCTGGGTGCCACTGATCGAACTGCTTCTACTGAAATGATGTCACTTGTTGGTGTCTGCACCTGTTCAACATTGCTGGATGCCACTGATGGAACTGCTTCTACTGACATAATGTCACTTGTTGGTGTATGCACCTGTTCAACATTGCTGGGTGCCACTGATGGAACTTCTACTACTGATGATGTCACTTGTTGGTGTCTGCACCTGTTCAACATTGCTGAGTGCCACTGTTGTAACTGCTTCTGCTGAGATAATGTTACTTCTTGCTGTCTGCACCTGTCCAACATTGCTGGGTGCCACTGTTGGAACTGCTTCTACTGAAATGATGTTACTTCTTGCTGTCTGCACCTGTTCAACATTGCTGGGTGCCACTGATGGAACTGCTTCTACTGAGATGATGTCACTTGTTGGTGTCTGCGCCTGCTTGCCATTTCTGGGTGCCACTGTTGGAGCTGTTTAATTACTGCTGATGAAATGTTATGAGACTGCTATTTGCACCTGTTGACCACTGCTGGGTGCTACTGCTGGAACTGTCAACTACTCTGAGAAGTGCTACCTGTTTATTGAACTATTGAAAAGATTTTATGTGAATATTCGTATAAACTGATTTTTTTGTGTATTTACTGTTTATGAAATGTTATGAGACTCTTACCTACACCTATTCGTCATTGCTGGTGCCATTGATTGAATGATACTTGTGTAAACTATTCTGAAAAATCACATGTATGAAAGCATTTGTATTCCCTACTGTATTTTATATTAGGTTACTGAAGGGTCAGTGCAAAGCCAAAATTTATCTAGTTATGTGATATTTACTTATTAATATTATCTTTTATTTTTGTCTGTATTTTTTTTGACGAATTTGGTGGTATTTTCACCACCAATGCTGGCAAAAATACCATCAAATTCTAGCCCGTGGAGGAGGGGCATATGAAAGGTGGCTACACTGAGTCACAGCGCCAGAGATTGCGCCAAAGAGTTTTATTCCGCCGCCTCCATTGGCAGTGCTTGTTGGGAAGTACCCGTGGGCAGTGCTTGCGGAGAGGATGTTGATAGCTGTACTATTTGAGGCCATGTCGTGTGCAGTTGTTTTGATGGGCTAGACAGCAGATGTTGTTCGAATGGGGATGTTGTAATGATCAGAGTGTATTTTTCGTCAATATATGAAGGTAAAAAACATTTTTTTTATTTTTTTAAATTTCCTAACTAACAATGTCTCTTGGTCACAGGTTCAGTCAACAAAGCATCTGGCTTGTGTTAATGTATTAGACTGTAATTCGGGTTTCTATGTGCAATTTTAATATTCCAGTTTTTTTTAATTAATTCAGTGTAAATGGTATTTAAAATATCTTGTCTTATTGAGGAAGAACCGTGCCAGATGTGTACGTTGAATCACACTTCCACACACAGAACAGTTACACTTGTGCTTTGTTGTTTCGTAGCTTTTATAGTTGCTGGGGATTTAATTCATTAATTGTGTTAACGGAAGTTTCCTTTCATTCTTTGTTGTTATTCTATGAGTCAGATTGCGTACCAATACTAGTCAGGGCCAACCGTTTACGAGACCTCGTAGCCGGACATACAGCTACTAAAATTAAAATTATTTGCCTAATATTTAATTAAGCCCCCATGCAACATTTATCAACAGGCATACAAGTTCTCCATCTGCTTCCCGGTACTCCAGCATGGGGTCAACCACCGACTCACTGTCACTCATCCGCCCCGTTACCGCTTTCTCAGAGCTTGAGCTGCCCTAAGCTGCCTATTGTCGCTTCCCTTCGCCACTCCCCCGCCGGCCTCCCACGGTCATTCTGTATACTTCCCTGGGTTAAACTAGCCTCTAGTAAGTCGACGCATTTCCACAAAGTTTTTCGTGTCGTGTGAATTACTTTAAAACCATCACCCGACATTAATTATTCCAATACGGCCATAAGATTCATTGTGCCTTGTCAGTCAATTTTGTTCATCAACACCAAACGAATTACACCAAGACACTTTCTCAAAGAAATCATTGTACATCAAATAACTTCTTTTATCCAAAAACACTTGTTTCTCAGCCTCTCCATCCTCTCCTCCTCCCGCCTCCTCTCATTTCTCTTTCTGTCTCTCATACACGCACACACACACACACACACACACACACACACACACACACACATACACACAACATAATAATAAGTTTTTCTCCTACCAGATGCACCATGAAAACTTGCACCAAATATTCAAAATCAGCTCCACACTGGACGGGTCCGAGAAACAAGTGAGCGGCAACAATAAGATGGCGTCTGTCGATGAGTATAGCGCCGTAAGTTTTCTCTCCCGTCTACTTCTGTGTATGAAAACGTGCGATACCAGAAGATGGTGAAGCGTTAAAGGTGTGAAAAAATTTGAATGTAATTGCGACCAAACAACAAAACACGCCAATGATACAACACAGGATACAAAATTTAAGTACAGGACATTACTACTCTCGGAAAAGTGTTTTCAGTATGCTTAACTCTCTCAGAAAATTATTCCGAGTAGTTTGCAGATCTTGTGCCATAAAACCATATAAATGCGTAAATGCAAATAAACCTGTAGAGATCCACTGCCCCAATTAATGAAGTTTCGCGCGAAAAATCAAAAAAATTAAAAAAATCAATTTTACATATTTAGGTCTGAAATAGAAAAACAACCACTAACTTTGTGCAGTACATTTAGAGCAATAAATCGAGATCCATAGAACATCACCCATAGGTGTCGAAACATGACTGGGGAAACAGAAAAAGGAAATACATCGTGTTTTTCCAAGTACGGAGTCTGAAAACCCATATTCCAGCTGTATACAATCGAATGAAGAAAATTATCGGTCTGACAGTGAAAGAGTGTATTTCTTACGTCAAAAATATCATTGTTTTTAGTGCAGCCTCCTTTGAGATCAACGCACACTGTCCACCTTTTTTTGCAGTGAGCACATCCTCATCATCATCGTTCTCACCACTGTAATCCATCTGACACCCACTGCTGGATAAACACCTTCTATTGATGTCATCATCTGTTACGTTCTTCAGTGACACGCATCTACATTACATCGAAATCTGTATCTACATCTGTACTCTGCAAACCACTGTGAATTGCACTGTAGAGAGTACTTGCTAGTGTGCTACATATTATGGAGTCTTCCCGTTGCGTTCAGCGATGGAGCTCGGGAAAATGACTGCACACGCCATGTAAAGTTGCAACCTGATACTGACTGTTTACGAAGATTTAACCGTGTCAGTACATTTTACTGTTGACTGTTTAATGTACACTCCTGGAAATTGAAATAAGAACACCGTGAATTCATTGTCCCAGGAAGGGGAAACTTTATTGACACATTCCTGGGGTCAGATACATCACATGATCGCACTGACAGAACCACAGGCACATAGACACAGGCAACAGAGCATGCACAATGTCGGCACTAGTACAGTGTATATCCACCTTTCGCAGCAATGCAGGCTGCTATTCTCCCATGGAGACGATCGTAGAAATGCTGGATGTAGTCCTGTGGAACAGCTTACCATGCCATTTCCATCTGGCGCCTCAGTTGGACCAGCGTTCGTGCTGGACGTGCAGACCGCGTGAGACGACGCTTCATCCAGTCCCAAACATGCTCAATGGGGGACAGATCCGGAGATCTTGCTGGCCAGGGTAGTTGACTTACACCTTCTAGAGCACGTTGGGTGGCACGGGATACATGCGGACGTGCATTGTCCTGTTGGAACAGCGAGTTCCCTTGCCGGTCTAGGAATGGTAGAACGATGGGTTCGATGACGGTTTGGATGTACCGTGCACTATTCAGTGTCCCCTCGACGATCACCAGCGGTGTACGGCCAGTGTAGGAGATCGCTCCCCACACCATGATGCCGGGTGTTGGCCCTGTGTGCCTCGGTCGTATGCAGTCCTGATTGTGGCGCTCACCTGCACGGCGCCAAACACGCATACGACCATCATTGGCACCAAGGCAGAAGCGACTCTCATCGCTGAAGACTACACGTCTCCATTCGTCCCTCCATTCACGCCTGTCGCGACACCACTGGAGGCGGGCTGCACGATGTTGGGGCGTGAGCGGAAGATGGTCTAACGGTGTGCGGGACCGTAGCCCAGCTTCATGGAGACGGTTGCGAATGGTCCTCGCCGATATCCCAGGAGCAACAGTGTCCCTAATTTGCTGGGAAGTGGCGGTGCGGTCCCCTACGGCACTGCGTCGGATCCTACGGTCTTGGCGTGCATCCGTGCGTCGCTGCGGTCCGGTCCCAGGTCGACGGGCACGTGCACCTTCCGCCGACCACTGGCGACAACATCGATGTACTGTGGAGACCTCACGCCCCACGTGTTGAGCAATTCGGCGGTACGTCCACCCGGCCTCCCGCATGCCCACTATACGCCCTCGCTCAAAGTCCGTCAACTGCACATACGGTTCACGTCCACGCTGTCGCGGCATGCTACCAGTGTTAAAGACTGCGATGGAGCTCCGTATGCCACGGCAAACTGGCTGACACTGACGGCGGCGGTGCACAAATGCTGCGCAGCTAGCGCCATTCGACGGCCAACACCGCGGTTCCTGGTGTGTCCGCTGTGCCGTGCGTGTGATCATTGCTTGTACAGCCCTCTCGCAGTGTCCGGAGCAAGTATGGTGGGTCTGACACACCGGTGTCAATGTGTTCTTTTTTCCATTTCCAGGAGTGTATTTCGCTGTTGACAGAAGTGACGCAAGGTGACTTTTATTTTATTTCACACCACAGTAAGAACATAGTCAGGTATGCTGTTAATAATTTTGTGATACCTGAAGATGCTTATACAGGGTGTTAAACACTTCTAGAAGTTGTAGAGGGGACTTAGTAGATTAAGTTTTGCATAGGAACGCATGTCCGGAAACGTCATCCAGCTACGCTACAGAGCGATAAAGTTATAGGCGCTCCTCCAATAGAGATGTGTTTCACAGCAGTGAAGGCGAACAAGTGCTCATAGCTCCTCAGGTATGGATTTTAGAGCTCGTGTTTGCACGAAATTTTTCTCGTTTCGGTCCATACTGCCACCTCAGAGAGTTACAGACCCTAAAATCTTAGCAACAACAGTATTAGTACATGTATTCAACTGTCAGTGGTATCATAACGGTTTTCGCTTATAACTTTCGACTCGTTCGTTTCCTGTACAGGGAACCCTACACAAATCGATACATTTATCCTCCTCCATGATCCCAGAAACTTTGTAACATCTTCACTGAGTCACCCCGTATACACATAAATTTACAGTTGCGGGCGCCTATAACTTTGACGCGGTGCAGCATTATTTGGATGACGTTTCTGAACATGGGTTCCTAAGTAAAACTTGATCTACTTAGCCACTTTTACAACTTCCAGAAATGTGTAACATGAATTTTAAAACACCCTGTATAATCGACACCGGTAGTAAAGAAATAATTATTTTCTGAAATACGAACTAATTTCAAATAGTTGTGTACTGTGCGCCATCACCAGCACAAAATGTATCAAGAAAAAAATGACCATTCAGATCAACGTCAGCTGTACGCTAGGCCAAAAAATTGTCTGCTCGCTCTTTTAGAGCTGTAATGGCACAGAACTCACACGAGACGTTAACACCTGTTCAAGGCCACCTACAAGATTGTGTGAGGACTGCGGTCACCACAGCACGAGCCATATTGAGGACCGCCAGGGGGCGAGAACAACCGTCGCACGCCGTTCGGCAGCGCATCTGCTCGTGACGGAAGCACAATAGGGCCCCCACAAAGGCCACTCTCATCGACCTCCTGCGAGCCGAAACTCACTGAGCCACCTAAACAATATTCGCTGGAACCTCGCCTAAAACAACGGGCACCAACTTTTTGAGCAGTACCATTTAAAATCTGAAACTATAGTCAAAGGAAGCAGCTACTACGTACTCTTTCTTCGATAATACAATAACAGCTGGATACAAGGAGAGCAGATGGAAAAAGTAGTTGAGAAAAGACTAAGACAGGGCTTCCTATCCCTCATTCTATTCAGTCTTTACATTAAGCAAGCAGGAAAGAATGTTCAGTAATAAATTTAGAAAACGAACTGAAGTTCAGGGAAAAGAAATAAAAATTATGAGATTTTGACGGTGACATTGTTATTTTGTCAGAGACAGAAAAGGTCTTGGAAGATCAGTTTGACGCAATAGTGTCTTGAAAAGAAGTTACGAGATTAATATAAAAAAAAGTAAATCAAGGCTAATGGATTGCAGTCAACCAAATCAGGTGACGCCGAGGGAATTAGGTTAGGAAAGATTGTTTTTAATATTTGTGCAGCAAAATAACTGACGATGTTGATGCAGAAATTGTAGATATAAAAGGCAGATTGGCAGTTGCAAAAGATGCTTTTCTGTTTAAGGGATATTTGTCAATAACAAATATAAAGTTACATATTAAGAAGTATTTTCTGAAGGTATCTTTTATAGAGTGTAATCTTGTATGGAAGTGAAATTTAGGAGATAAATAGTTCATACAGGAAGAGAATACAAGTTTTTGAAATGTGCTGCTACAGAACAACGCGGAAGATTGGATGGGTAGATCGGAAAACTAATAAGATGGTTCTGAATAGAATTGGAGAGAAGAGAAATGTATGGCACAATTTGAATAAACAAGGGCTCGGTTGATAGGATCAGTTGGAGGCATCAGTGAATTGTCATTTTGGTAATGGAGGGAAATTTGGGTAGGCGGATGGGGAGGTAAAAATTGTGGAGGGAGACCACGACTTGTTTATTGTAAGCAGGTTCACATGGATGTAGACTGCAGTAGTTATTCGGAAATAAAGAGACTGCACAGGATATAGCGTAGGAATTGCATTACACCAGTTTTCGGACTGCAAGCTGCAGCAACATCAAAACGCTGGATAACACTATACAGGTTATAGAGCGAAAACGGTCCACAAGTAAAATCTCAACAACCCGAGCTTAACAATTTGAGCTCATCATTTCGAAAGTTGTTCAGTACTGCTCGTACAACACTGTAATGTTGCAATTGAGTGTGCAAGGTTTCAAGCGGCTAATCATCTTCTGGCTTTTGCGTAAGGGAGCTACACTCAAATAACGCACTAGAATATCTACACGTTTAATTCCAAGGAATATGGATGCCATAAGGAGCAATGACAAGAAACAACAGAATATTGCAATAGACACCGTAATTTCTTGACAAAAATAAATGTTCAAATGTGTGTGAAATCTTATGGGACTTAACTGCTAAGGTCATCAGTCCCTAAGCTTACACATTACTTAAATTAAATTATCCTAAGGACAAACACATACACCCATGCCCGATGGAGGACTCGAACCTCCGCCGGCATCAGCCGCACAGTCCATGACTGCAGCGCCAAGACCGCTCGGCTAATCCCGCGCCGCTCTTGACAACACAGTGGACAAGGTACAACGGTGGCTTTTGGCAGAAGTGATATTTTCGTATACTGATTCGTGCAAACTTTCTTATTTTAGTATATGAATTGCTTTCATCTATAGAGAATACGAGCTAAGAGAGGACGACTTGGCAGGTCGGCTCTTCGCCATTTAATACACTGTCTAGTCACATTAACGTGACCACGTGTCAAAAGCCTGAATAACCACCATCTGCAACGCCGACCGCTGTGATACGTGCGGGAGAGAGCTCAGCCCACTTCATGACTGCATCTGAAAGAGTCAACATCTTGATGTAAGACCAACGAGTTGTTTAAGTTTCGGATGAACTTGTACTTCAGAAAATGCTGAATATGTTACCTCAAGAGAACAGTTTGTTAATTACTGTATCAAGTGATGTTTTGCTGGTCTATAACAGTTGTGTATTAGCCATCACTCCTGTGGCAAAGAAGGGTGTCAAAGTTAAGTAAATCTTTTATTGATTCATGTAATGAACTCATATTTTATGTTGAGCCATACAGCCTCCATTGCGCTATGTTTCTCGGTTGAAGTACATGGCGGGTACAGCTCGGTTTAGGTGGTCCCACTGATTCTCGACTGTGTTTAAATCTGGGGAGTTTGCTGGCTAGGGGAGTAACGTAAACTCATTCTGCTGCTGTTCGAACCACTCAGGTATACTGTGAGCTGTGTGACATGTTGCATTGTCCTGCTGGTACATGCCATCGTGGCGAGAGGAAACAAACCGCATGTAGGGATGGACATGGTGTCCAAGGACAGATGCATACTTGTGCGTTGCAGAAGGCGAGATCACCTAAGAAATGCCGTCCAGCCGGGACCCATCCGACGATTGTTGCAGGGTGTTCGCTTTAATTCCAGCCTTCGACGCCGATGAACAGCAGTTAGCATTGGTGCACGACAGAGGAAGATGTAGAAAGTTAGTCTTAGTTTCCTCCACTTTCTTTAAAGTGGACTCGGCCTGGACCAGCCTGGTCAGGTTGCTTTCTACCACTTTTGAAACCCTCCCCTGCTGTTCATCCACTGCATTCAATCGCCCATCGAATTCTCTTCATACGCAGCCAACTCTTCCCTAACCCACCTTTGTCCTCCCACACTTCAGTCCTGTCTACTTCTGCTTTTATCCTATCTTCTTCAGCTTTCCTGTCTCTCTCGTGTGCTTCTTTCCTGTCTGCCTCTGCTTGTTTTCTATCCGCCTTTGCTTGTTCTCTACCTTCTCCCATTTCCCTATCTCCGAAATTTCAGCTGCTCTGCGCTATAGTCGACTGCATTTTGAAAGTCGCGGTAGGTTAGCCCTGTTCTGTCGTAGGTGCGTTTTTTGGATTTCAGGCAAAGCAACTGCTGTTGACGCCTCCACCTCAGAGAATGGCGACATGCTTTCCTGTGATTCCACTGAATATTCCTTGTTAAAAACTTTCCATTCCGCTCTAGATCACGACCAGCTCTATCCATGTATAAAAGAAATGAAAAAGTCTGTTACACAGTGAACTATCCTTATCATAGATTTAAAATATGTGAATGATACCTAGCACAAAAATATCTTCACACATAATACAAAGAATCTTCACACGTGATGCAAAATTTACCAATAAAATCCTCTAAAATACAGGTACATATATAAGAAACAAAAAATTTACAACACGTAGTTCCCACGCATCATGATAGCGTATGCTGCAGCTGCAGATGAATGCACAAGCTACAACATGAAACAAAAATAGATGCTACAACTTTTTGCATCCCCAACCTTTGACTGGCTGTGCACTTCTAATTGCAAGATATCATATGGAACCAAAGTAGGATCCTGGATAAGAGTCGATATGAAATTTTACTAATGATTGACATTTGTATGCAATGTTTCTAAGTATTATGTATGAGTACTACATGCTTGTAAGCCAAATAGTCATGAAACAACTATAATCCTAAGGGAAATCGACACAGCTTTCCCTAGTCAATAAACGCATTTATAATCAAACAAGACAAGTGAGTTCAATGTTCGTTAGCTCCACTGAATAATGATCGTTGGTTTGGCCAACGGGCACAACGATAGTCTCGTCAGTGCCAGGATAACAACCCTTGGTTTGCATCAGGTTATATTTATTATTAGTGGTCACCTAATCATGGAAAGTAGTAGACAAGTTAAAGAATCTTGAAATCTAAGTAAAGATTGAGATGAACAGATGTTTTTCCTTTAATCAGCGAAAAATTACCAGAGAACAAAGTACCTTATAACTTAAATCAAATTACGTAATGACGCTAACACTTTAGGGAGGTACCAAAAAGTGAGGAAGACTGCATGGAGAAAGTGCAACAAGATCTCCTCATCTGGGCAGCTAGTGGAATCAGAGATTATGATACAACAATAGCGACAAATTATAACGAAACTGAGCATCACAAGTTGTGTTGCGAAGTAAGCAAGTAGCGAGTTGTTCAGAAAGTGATTCATGCTACTGCAATATCGATACTTTCCACAACAACAATTACCATGCACCAGTCAGCAACAGATGGTGGACCACAGATGAAACAGCAAAACCTTCTCACTCTTGACGTACAAAACACACATTAACAAACTGGAAGTTGGTACCAGACAGTACCTCAATGAGTCAGCTTCTTCATGCCATACGTTAGGGTGGGGCAACTAAGATCCACTGGATGACTAAACTTTTGGAGCAGCAGCAGCAGTTTTTCTCACGCTGACCAGGTGGCACCTTTGATGTTCGTGCAGAAAAGGCAAAAGTGACACACCCAATTATTCTCTGGGGATGGCAGTGGCGGCACGATGTCCCTGTCCTCATCTAGGTCAGACGCCAGCTCTGCTCATAAACCAGTGAAGTAGTCCACAGCCTCACATTCATAAAAAAACTGATCATCTCCCTAGGGAGGTCCGCCTCTCATAATGAAACTTACTGACTGCCCTCTGCCGACAACAGGACCCTGAGATCCCATCGAGAGTACACCTTCTCAGCGCAAAAAAACGCGAAGTCTTCCTCTCAAGCCCACATGTTCAGTACTCGCAGTCAAATAACCACCAAATAGTGGCTAAAAACGAATGAATATCGCCAGATGTGGCATCAGTGTCACAAACTACCCAGAAAACGCTACTCAGCAGAGTCGACGTTTATTAGGCAACATCTTACTAATTTCCAGTTGTTTGCTTCATAGCAACGACTCTCAAATATGTCTGAACAAGAATATCAATGGACCATGCTAACACAACAGTGTATCCCACCTACACTGCATTCAGAAATTGATTTATCATTAACTAGTTACTGTTTCATAGCCAAAGGCGTTGTACCAAGCAAGACAGTGTAGTGGTAAAAAAACGAACTCGCATTCCGGAAGACTCAAATCCGTTTCCGGCCATTCGGGTTTATATTTTCCATTGTACTGCTCAATCCCTAAGTTCTAGGGGACTGATGACCATAGATGCTAAGTCCCATAGTGCTCAGAGCCAAAAGTACAGAAATTTTAAAACAGTTAACTAAAGTCAACAAAATTCACTGAGCAGTTTTTTAAGTAAATGATCTTTAAAGAGCTGCCATTAATTATGAAACCACTGTCACTCAGTAGACAGTGAAGGGAAAGAATTTTAAAAACAAGTAACAGTCACTGTGACAACGACCAACCATACCGGTATTTCTGGGGCGGGGTGATACCCAGTTCAACACGTGATTACCAGTATCGAGCAGAAATTCCCTATGGTCTATGTACATTGCAGCACCAAAGAAACTGGTATAGGCATGCGTATTCAAACACAGAGATTGTAAACAGGCAGAATACAGCGCTGTGGTCCACAACACATATATGAGACAACAAGTGTCTGACGCAGTCGTTAGATCGGTTACTGCTGCTACAATGACAGGTAATCAACATTTAAGTGAGTTTAAACATGGTGTTATAGTCGGTGCACGATGATGGTACACAACATCTGTGAGGTAGCGATGAAGTGGGGATTTTCGCGTACGATCATATCACGAGTTTACCGTGAATATCATAAATCCGGTAAAACATCAAATCTCCAACATCGCTGCTGCCAGGAGAAGATCCTGTAAGAAAGGGACTAATGTCGACAGAAGAGAATCGTTCAACGTGACAGTAGTGCAACCCTTCCACAAATTGATGCAGATTTCAATGCTGGCCGATCAACTATTGTCAGCGTGAGAAACCATTCAACGAAACATCATCGATATGGGCTCTCGGAGCTGAAGGTCCACTCGTGTACCCTAGATGACACAAAGCTATACACCTAGCCTGAGCTCGTCAACATCAACATTGGACTGTTGATGAGTGGAAACATGTTGCCTGGTCAGACGTGTCTTGCTTCAAATTGTATTGAATAGATGGATCGAAGAAATAGGGCAAAGTTCATACGAGCCCATTTTGTTAGTGCGGGTTGCATTCATCAGGGGCAAACCTTTTGTTCTCCTTTCATTGACAGGTAGTTAACCTATTGTTCTCCTCTGATTGACAGGTCCTTAACCTATTTTTCTCCTTTAATTGACAGGTCCTTAAGCTATTGTACTGCTAAAAGGATCCTTCCTTTTGATTGACAGGGACTTAACCTATTGCTCCCCTGCCCCCTCCCACTCTCCTACCCCTCAGGAGATCTCACCCCTCGCTGCTACATGTACAATTTCAGGTCTGAGTTACTGGATAGCTCCTCTCACTCTTATCAGTTTGATTGACTACTTAATTAAATTGATTAATTAATTAACCTCTCCCCCCCTATGATAAGCCCCCCTCCCTTTCCACCCTCCCTCCCAGAAATTAGCGGAAAAGTGATATGCCCCCCAGCCAGCCCCGCTGGTGGGAAGTTCAGATTCCATCAGGACAATGCAACACACAATGGCTAGCTCCACTAACATAAGAAAACGGCGGGAAAGAAGGGCGCTTGGGGTACCTCCACTAACCTAAGTCATCCGACCGCCACCTCTTCCTAGGAACTGGTGGGAAAAGGATATGGCCTGTGCTGAACATGTCTTTTTTTCAGTCTTTATTTGAACAATTAGAGTCAGTACCACCATCAAGTGTGTTCGCCACGGGGTCCGGAGGCCAACTGACCTAGTACACATTACTGCCAGGAGAGGGCACCATTGCCCCTCCCGTGACGTAATCCAAGATGGCGGCAGAGAGTGGGGGGGGGGGGTTGGATGGCGGGAAAAGGAACTCAGCTTCTGCTGGACATAATTCTTTATTTTGCATGCACCCTTTATTTAAACAATTAGAGAGAGTGCCAGCATCAAGTGTGTTCACCACAAGATCCAGAGTCCAACTGACTTCGTACAACGTACTGCCACCAGAGGGCGCTGTAGTCCCTTCTGTGACATAATCCAAGATGGCAGTCTGGGGCACGGGACAGTGGAGGAAAAAGGACTCAGCCTGTTCTCGTCTGCTGGAGAAAGGTAGGAGTGTACTTTATTTATTTTTGGAACAATTTATTTAGGGACAGATTTGACATGGTATATTTATTACACTGATACAAAACACTCGCTCTGATGTGCATGGGGTCACAATACAGAGTCTGACGACCTGCAAACTACTTGTAAATAATGTACTACACTGATGTGCAGACATGCAAACAACTCATAAATTACCAAGATAATGCATCACACAGCATACAGATCTGTCATCAACTACTCATAAATCACCGTGCACAGTGCACTGAAGTACAGACACGGAAACAACTCCTAAATTGTAAAAATAACACATGTAAAATGCTCTGCAGACGCATTCACTACTCGTAAATTATCCAAATAACGCATAGCAGCAAAATAATGCAACAGACACAAGAACAACTCGTAATAAAAAGGCCCCAGCGTACACACGCACTGCCTTCCCCCCCCCCCCCCCCCCCACCCATCCATTGGACCGCACAGGACACTACCGCCAACGCTCCCAGAAGTCGGGATGCTCCAGCAGCCCCCGCAAAGAGACAACATGGCCGTCAGCTGCCCAGCCATGCACAGGTCTCTGTTCAGGTCCCACATGATGCACCAGCATCCCTTTCATACTTGACACGTGAGAAATTCCTGTCAAAATACGTGTTCACATAGGCCCCGTTGCTGACGCGATGATGCGTAGCTGTGGTGTGGGTCCAGTGCAGAGAGAGATGTTTGCATAGTAGCTAAAAGGTTCGCAATGTTATACTGATGTCACAGGTTGCACTATAGAAATATGTTCGACTGCAATCCTACTGGGACCGTCCATTCATCACTGAATTTACCCATCAAACTGCAGCCAGTGTGGGAGCACTGTCCATCATTGTTTTCTGCAGACAAGAGTTTCAGCACCAAAACTATTATTTACTGATCGCCATATTGCACTGACGTTAAACCCTGCAGAAGAGCCCTACATATCCTCAAATACAGAAAGACTCTTACTCAATTACACTGTTCTGTCACTGAGAATGGGAGCGAAGACCTAATTGCAGAGTAGAATCACCCTTGCAGAAACTGCAAAAATCTGTTCCATTGCTTCCCAGAAAAGCACAGGCTGCTTTCTCTTCCTCACAATCCTAATGAGACATTTGATCTGCGTCTAGCCGTGCATGCATGGTTACCTGCCCAGCGTGGCTGACTCATCGCCGCAAAATGCGTGCGCGTAGCTACTCACCATCACAAATGCATCTAAAAAGGTTCTCAATGTTATACTGATATCACATGGCTATGTAAAATAAAAACCAAGTCGACCTCTCATAAATTGTATAGTGTCCCAGAAATAGTTAACGCTCGCTTTTGTAGGAGCTTTCATGATCTCTCAACTTGGCTGCATGGAAATTCTTGCCCTAACAGAGCCTGTTTGCGAAAACAGCACGGAATAACGTCGAAAGCATTCTTCACGATCCTAACGTGGAACCCCATCTATCGCGTGTTACCATTCCTGCTTTCAACATATGCAAACGTTCTCACTGCTATGTAGAGACTCTATATCCCAGCACAAAGGATGTCTTGTGAATGAATGGAGCATTATGATTGATTCTTATCGAATTTACCCACCGAATTACTGATGCCACCAATGTGGAAGCACCGTCTGTCTTTTCTTTCTTTCTGAAGACTTTCAGTGGCATAAAACTATTTCACACAGATCGCCATATTGCACTGACAATTAAACCCTGCAAAGTGCCCCTATGTAACGTGAAATACAGAAACACTCTTAGTCAATTACAGTGCTCTCCCACTGAGGACGGGAACTTGAATATTAGAGCGTGAAACCGATCTCCAACCCAGCAGTATATCACCTCATACTGTGTCGATGTAGTAAACATACCATTCGTATCCTGCACCATAAAAAATCGTCCCTTTTGCTTCATTCGTACATGTACCATGAAGACAGACAGCATAAGCACATGCACCATAGGTATACTCGCGGCACTAGATATTTCCCAGGAGGTCGGGTAGTCACCAATTCCCAACGTGTGACCAGAGTGTCCTCAGTGGACACTGTTGCTGCAATGTTGACACCCATATCTTATCTAGCTTAATGCCTTCATCTTTTCTATTAAAATTATTCCAGTGTTTAGCAATCTCAATGGTCTCTCTGTACATTCACGCATAATAATGCGACGTCTTTGCTATGACGGTCGTCTCACTAAACTTTATTTCATGATCACCTTCCTGAAACACTGTCTGAGGCGACAGTTCCTTTTATGTTCACCCAGACAGGTGTTGATGCTTCTTTTTGTTGTGCCTATATAGACCTTTCCACAACTCCACGGAATTTTATAGAGCGCTGCTGTAACTAGAGGATGTCGTTTATCCTTTGAGGATCTTAAACATTCTTTTATTTTCGTTGTGGGTCTGGAAACAGTTTCCTCATCGTACTTGCTTAAAATTTTTCCAATGCGATCAGTGACCTTACTGATAAATGGTAAGAACACTTTCCCCTTGGGTTGGTGTATGGACCACGGCATCTCAGCCCGGAAATGTTAAGTGATGACAACACCTACCGTGAGAGTCTTAATTCTATGATCAACACTGAATCAGTTATGTGGGGCCCCAGTCCTTCCATTAGGGTGACCCGCTTCCAGATCTTCCCACCAGAATTGCTAGCTATCAACTGGTAGCCCAGAGCATGCTTATTTTCCCTTTTCGGATACACTCAGAAGTGGGGAGTGGCCATCATTTCCCTTCTTCCAACAATGTTCTGTTACTACCTTTCCTGCGTTAATTATAAACTGTATTTCTTTAAGTACACAGTGTTTCCCAGGTAACAATCGTCAGCGTGGAAGCCAGGCCATGCCCAGGGATAGGCTGCCTTAAGAAAGACCACCTTTTGTACAAATTAGGCAGGAAATGGGCGAGGGCGCAGTGCCTGCATTGGCTGCTTGTCTGTACGGACCTTAGCCTCTGCTTAGCTAGTGAGGTAGGTGCTGTGCTCAGTAATGGTTCAGTTGCCTTGGCGGGATCATCTTGCGGGATAGAAAGCTCACGCTCAAACTAGTGTATAAGATTCAAGTGCGGGCAACACAGTGAGTGAATCTCCTTGGCGATTTAAAGCAGGCATCCCTGAAAACCTCGGAAAGTGCTGCCGTTGATAGCTTAATTAGTCAATTTATGGAGCTACAGATGGTGTAGGTGATAATCCGAGCTGTCAGGAGAATAAGCAGGAAACCAAGCTAGCAGTAAATGTGATCACCTCTAATGCTTTTTCTGGGTTACCGAATTCCATTTTGCATGTTCTACAAGGGATTAACGAGCTTTGTATCGAGCAGGTTGAGTTTGCGTTGTGATTAGCGGTTCGGTTTGAAATTCACGCTGATGCACTGTGCATTTCACACTGTTCTTCAGCTTCTTTATGTGGTAAACCGTGGGGTTTCAAGCAGAATTTTCTCTAAATTATGAGGAGTGAAGGATCCCATTGTGATTTGAGACAGTGCATTATTCAAATGAAATTGTCACCCAGGATTACGCTTGAGTTGGAATGCAAGCATTTTTGGTGTGTGCAGTACCGGTCACGAGACCTTGCTTAAATACACTGATGAAATCCGCACTGCTGTGCTAGCTCTGGGGTTGCAAGTAGCTGAAGGTGATGTGGTTAAAATCATATTAGGAGGCATGAAGCCTGAGGGCGTTACATGTAGCTCTTTCTAGGAAACCTACCACCTTTGTGAAATTAGATATTTTGGTTGCTGAGATGGAAGACTGGGAGGTGAGTAACTGCCTAGTCACTCCATCTCAGGGCAACCAGCAGGAGGCTGTAGGCTTTGCAGTCAGTAAGGTTAAACCTAAGATCTGTTTCAGGTATGATGGTAGTAGACATTTTGTGTGGCCATATCTGACGCCATAGGATACCGGTGGGAAGAGTTTCCTGTCTTTCTGTTAACAATTGCTCCCACATTAGAGCTGTGGGAAATCTAATGCATTCTTATGTGTATGCCCACGTGAATAATGAGCCCGTATGTGCTCTGTTGAATTCTGGGAGTTCTGTTTCACTACCTGATTATAATTGATACCCCGAATTTGGGAATGTATGTAGAATGTCTCCTCTATGCCTGCCCTCCCAGACATGTCGTGTGGTTAATGGAAAAGAATTACCTCTAGTAGGGGAGTTGGGGGCAAGTTAGGCATACTGGATATTATATAGTCTGTCAACTTTGTAATTACTAAGAATTTCTCAGTTATAGGCTATGATTTTATCGAGTGTACCGATCTGGTTCTTGATTCTCAAAGTCGCGCCTTTAACTTCAGATTTTATCTTAATGAAAGGATAGCATTGTGTTCAATGTCGGCTCTCTCAAACGATAAGTAATGTGCAGTCGGGGTCTTCTCAGTTTGCCGTTGATCATTTGGAACATGGCGAGGCTAGGCAACTGTTGAGTGTGTTTTCTCAACGTCCTCACCAATAAATTAGGCATCACTCGTAAGATTAGATATAAGATTTGCTTGGTAGATCGTATTCCTGCTCGTCAGGCGCCATACACGTTGTCCCCATCCAAGATGCAGATTTTGCACATGCTAATTTATAACAAGTTCCAGGATGGCGTCATTAGGCCGTCGAGTTCTTCCTATGCTTCACACATTTTTCTCGTTCCTACAGGATAGAGTGGCGATTACCGACCAGTTGTCAGTCATAGGGCACTCAACCAGAATGTTGTTTTGGAATCAGTTCCATTGCCCAAACTTCAAAAGTGCTTCGTCTGGTTGGTGGGTGCCTGTTGGTTCTCTGTACTGGACCTCAATGAAGTCTGTTATCATGTAACCTTGACCAAAGATTCCAAACCAGAAAACTTTAAAAGTTCTATCAGGTTCCTCTTGGACTGTTTATGGGCGCGGCCGTGTTGTACCGTTTTTTGAACCATGTTTTGATAGGTCTTGTGTTCAAATCCGTTTATAACTATCTTGATGCCGTGGTGGTTTATAGTGCAACGTTCGCAGAGCATTTGGACAACTTCAAAGACGTTTTGTTACTTAGGGAAGCCAGGCTTACTGTCAAGCTTTCTAAGATTATGTTGGCTTGCTCTTCTATACCCTTGTTTTGTCACTTGGTTACGGCTCAAAAGGTGAGCATCGACCAGGAGCAGACACGTTCCTTGTATGACTCCCGCGCCCCCAAGAGCAAGAAGGGAGTGGGAGTGGCCAGTTTTATTCGAATGATGAATTTCTTTCGGACGTTTGTTCCTAATTTCGCCCAATTAGCGGCTCATTTGAATAACTTGTGCAAGAAAGGCCAGCTCTTTCTTTGGGGAGAGAGTCATCAAGTTTCTGTCACGTCGAACGATTCTCTTCAGAACATCTGGGGGTGCAGCGTCTCGTCGCCTACACATTGCCCTATGTAGTTTGGGGGCACATCACAGTGTACTAGCAAAATCCTCGTCCTTCTCCCAATTCCCGTTTCAATGGAATGGTTAAAACACTGTCCTGTCCCAGTAACTCAGCTTAGCCTGTTTCTACATGGGTTGCAAAAGGTGGTAGATTCTTCTCCGACTTCTACTCAGTTCCAACTTACATTGGAAAGATCACATGCACTAAGTTGCAGGGATGGTAGTGCAGAGTCTGAGGGGCAGTTGCGAGATGCATAGGGACTACCTATAACCAAGTTGGAATTTTACTGTAGCAGATAGGTTCGAGAAAGGTGACTCGTTTCGAGATATGAGAGTGCCAGGAATATGATTCACTAGTGGCTGTAATTATTAAAGGGCATCTCCATAGGATCCAACGCAGGTATATGGTTGAATGGAAAGACTTGATTCCAAATCCCAGACGGCATTTCTACCGAAAGCGTAGCATTAGAGATCTGAGAAGCTGGTATACATTTCTTACGACCTCAATCAGCAGACCATCTACTACTGTTTGTGATCCTTCTCAATCAACCATCGCCTACAAACCAGTCAATATATCACTGAACCTCTGACATGGCATCGAGAGAGAATGCGTTACAAATACAGCAGAAATATCTAGCGGCGGATGTGTTAGGGAGTTGCAATTATCAGTTTTATACCACACTACTTATACGAATCACTTTCAAAATTCGGTAATTTTTTACGATGTTGCACCGTCGGCGACGTGTAACTGCACTGGTGGTCTGATACTATACACTCTGGCGATCACCGTCTATATTCATTGTCACGGTATTATTCTGGAAAAAATCAGTTCATTCAGAGGTAATGCCATACGTAAATTTATAAAGCCATTATAGATTTTAACATGGATATTTGTATGCACCTGTAGAACCAAGACCGCTTGTGGTGGTAATATGGTTGTGTTTTTTAATATCTGTTGGTTTCTAAGACGATTACGCCTCTCTTTCTAAGACACGGTGGTACCACTCGCAAGAAAAAATTATAAGACATATCCACCCATCCTTGATTCTCGGTCAGTACTATTTTGTATTGCCGGCGAAGTGTTATACTTGGTAGTAGGGAGTGCGTGATAGGTTCGCCTTTAACATCAGGCTTGTAAAGTATGTGTTTGTGTTCTGACATGTGGAAAGGAGATGACTATGTCCAGTCGTAAGGAAGGTATGGATTTGACGTGGAATACTGTGATAGCAAAGGGAAGAGAATGTCAAGTCATAAGAATCGTACAGATATTTCTATTTCCAGAGCCACAACCGTCAACAGACTGTATTTCCGATACTTCGCTCATTGTCGAATGTTGTTCAGTTGAGACCGCGATCATAACATTGAATTGTAAGTATAGCGATAAAATATATATGTGACCGGCTGCCTAGGATAAATCTGTCTAGGGGTGTTTGGCGTGCAGAGCCGGTGTCCTGTGGCAGTAATGATTCACGTTTCCCGTTAACGGCAAGAGCTGTCCGAATGGAGAAGTCTGATGGGAGTGTAGGAATGTAGCTGACTTAAACATGTTGTCCTCTAGACGGCCAAATAGCGAGCCAATACTTAATATGTGTTGGGTAGCTTTCATGATCGCGTGGAAATCCGAGAAGATTCAGCATGGACATGTGTTTGCACTGGGCCATTATCCCCTCCCATGTAAATTGGTCGGTTGACTGCTTCTTCATATTTCACGTCTTCATTTAGTTGAGAGAACATCGATCGTGGGTGTGCATCTAGCAGGTGAAAGACAGATGGAAGACACGTTTGCTGGTTCTCTAGACATGAGAAACACCTTATTTGACTTTGTAAATTATAGGGATGATTTGGAATCTGTTACATCACCGACATCATTATTCAAGAGTGGAAATATCAGTTTTCATTATTTTTTTCGAGTTCTCACGTAAAAGCCTCCGTAGACGGGGTGAGTTTCTAGTTACTCAGTTGTTTATAGCATGCTCCACTTCGCTAAAGTTCCGGGTTAGTAGAGATATAATTTCCAGTCCATATCTTCGAAGTTACGTTGTGTGAGTGATCGGTAGGATACCGCTGTGTGCTTGATATCGAGATGTATAGCGTAAATGGTATAATATTATGGAAAACCATGTGAAAATCATGTGTCCTTGTAATCCTAGAGTCTGGTGATGTGTGTAGAAAAGCAAGCAAGCAGGTCAGGTCGAGAAACGGTAACACGTTTGTGCCGAGGGGAAATGAGCCCATCTTTGTATAACAGTTCTGTTATATATACGGCGCTCACTCGCGCTCTCGTTGCAGTTCGCCAGTTGTCCTCGGAGGATGCCTTCCGCAGTCGAAGGCGAAACGTCAGGGGAGAGTTTTATGTATGGACCACGGCATTTCAGATCGGAAAAGTTAAGTGATGATTCAGTGTTCATCGTCTTTAACACATAAATTGCCTTTATTAAGTCAAACGAGTTTTTAAAAAAGTCAACAATAAAATTGAGTGAACAGACTTTGGAAAAAAGACTTTCAAACAGCTGCCACTAATTATGAGCCAACAGCCATTAATTATACACGAAAAGTAAACTACAGTTAGCAAAATTAACGGGGCAATTTTTTTAAAACTAAATGACCTTTAAACAGTTGCCATTAATTATAAAGCCACTGTCACTCAGTAAACAGCTAAGGTACAGAATTTTGAAAAAAAGTAACAGTCACTGAAACTCACAACAAGTCACTGAATAGTTAGCTACAGTTAATCAAAGTTCACTGATCAGATATTCAGCAAATGATTTTTAAACAGCTGCCATTTATTATGAATCCACTTTTAATTAGTACTCACACAAAGCTCAGAATTTTAAAAACAATTAACAGTCACTGAAAAAGCAGCTACAGGTAGCCAGAATCCACTGATCAGATTTTAAGCAAATGACTTATAAATAGCTGCTATTAATTATGAGTGATGGCTGCATAAACCCCACCTGGGAGGGGGGGGGGGGGAGAATGGGAAGAACGAGAGGGAAGTACATACGTGTAGGTTACTTAACTTGCACGGGATGGCTGTCGTCCTTCTACTCCTTAAGCGTGCGAGAGACCGGACCACCTTCACTAGTGTCGAACTGGCCAAATAATCTCCTAGACGCCCCTGGTATATGAGTGGTCTTAGATATCCTCCGACCAGCTTCTCTCGGTCCACCGATCAACGTGGCACCTATTTCTCCAGTATTGCACCATGTCGCCAATTGTTTCATATAACTCAGCTACGTTAGGGCCGATCTTCCAGTCACCCGTCCTCCCCGTACAAAAGACTATTATCGTTTATTTATGATGTCCAACCCTTGCGACCCCATGGTGCTTCAGCACACTGACATTAACTGGCGAACCGTTTGGGGGTGTGTGCATGCACCCTTTTTACCGTCGTCTGTGTCTGCACTCTGGTATGTTTCAGTCTATGGCAAATTCCCGGCTAATAGTCGACGTTATCGCATAGGACTGGCCACCTCCCCACTCTGCCCTGAGTGTCAGCTCGGATACACCGACGAGCACCGTCTTACGTTCCCCCTAAAACGAAAAGTTTGGCTCCTCATCCAACGAATCGTGGGCTTTTACCTCCGTGCCCCGCCAAAGATGGTTACCCCAGATCTCTTGTTGTTGCCCCAAACATTTCACTATCCTCTTGCTAACAATGGAACCTCCCCATCGCACCCCCCTCAGATTTAGTTATAAGTTGGCACAGTGGTTAGGCCTTGATAAACTGAACACAGATCAATTGAGAAAACAGGAAGAAGTTGTGTGGAACTGTGAAAAAATAAGCTAAATATGCAAACTGAGTAGTCCACGGGTCAGATAGGCAACATAATGGACATAGTGAGCTAAGGGGCGTCGTGGTCCCGTGGTAGTGTGAGCAGCTGCTGAGTGAGAGGTCCTTGGTTCAAGTCTTCCCTGGAGTGAAAATTTTATCTTCTTTATTTTTGCATAGTTATTATCTGTCCGTTCGTTCATTGACGTCTTTGTTCACTGTAATAAGTTTAGTGTGTGCTTTGCGACCGCATCGCAAAACCGTGCGATTAGTAGACGAAAGGACGTGCCTCTCCAATGGGAACCGAAAACATTTGATCGCAAGGTCATAGGTCAACCGATTCCTCCACAGGAAAACACATCTGATATATTCTATGTTGAAGGGAGGGATTGACTAGTTTCAAAATTTGCTCCCGTATACGAACATCAGAAATGTTCTGTGCAATTGCATCACGTACCATAGTATCTGAATAAGGGAGTCCACATTCACACTCAAAAGCACAATCCCTAGTAAGGCCTTGCAAAGTTGCAACCCACTCCCGATTAGTTTGACCGGCCGTAGGTTTTGTACGAAAGAACGTATACCGTTTTGCAACTACATTAACTGATTCCTTGAAATAGGCATCTAAAGCAGACAAAATTTCTTCGTAGGACAGAGTTGCTACGTCGCGTCGGGGAAATAATTTCACTATCACACGGTACGTTTGCACCCCTACGCACGCCAATAAATGAGGCTGCCGCTCGTTACCTTAAATTCTGTAGGCGGCGAGATGAAATCCAAACTGGCGTGACCACTCCGTCCAGGTTTCCACCTCCGCATCTTAATGCCGAAACGGGGGTGCAACAGCATGTTGTGGCTGCGGTAGCGGTGAAGCGGCGGCTGCGGTAGCGGTGAAGCGGCGGCTGCCGCATCGGTTTGCATTGCACGTTGACGCTGGACGAGCTGTCCAAGGGCATCCAATAACGCCTGCGTCTGCTGATTCTGCAAGCGATAAAATTTGGACAGTACATCCGGAGATTGTGGCGAAGCCATGACACAAGTAAATTAGAGCAATACGAACGCGAAATCCTCTTTTAAGCCTCGTCGCCTCTTGTTATATTGCTAGCTAAGTCGTCCGTACAACTGGGGCGAGTGCTAGTAAGTCTCTCGAGACCTGCCGTGTGGTGGCGCTCGGTCTGCGATCACTGACAGTGGCGACACGCGGGTCCAACATGTACAAATGGACCGCGGCCGATTTAAAGTTACCACCTAGCAAGTGTGGTGTCTGGCGGTGACACCACATTCCTCCCCCGCAAATCGGCGAACGGTTGTGTTATAAGGCTTTCGCTCGCCGGCTGAGTTGCTCCACGCTCGTCCTCATCGAACCTTGAGGTCTTTGCTGCATCCGCCGCATCAGGTTCCTGTGCAGCGGCAGACTCCCGCTTTTGCTCCAGGCGACGTTGTATTCTATCGCAACTATCGCGGTTCACGGCGTTGGCTCGCAGGGCGCATTCTTCGCTGCCTCGGCCGCGCGATGTATTTGGTTTTGGGGGCCTCTGGTGAGGTGCGTCGGCATCTCAATCAGCTGCGCCTCTGTCGTCGCCTGGGTTCTGCCGCTCCCCGTCTGCTTTCAGCGACGGTGCCGTCCGGTCAGCGCCCTGGGGACCCATCTACTGGCTCGCCTCATCCCCAGGTGTTACCGACGCTGCCTTCCATTTTGCCCCATGGCGACGCGCCGCCGCTGCTGCCGCCGCCGCCTGTTCTCCCGCCGACGCCGCCCGCAGTGGACGCGTCGCTGCAGCCGCCGGGCGCCTCCCTGGGTCACGCGCCGCCGATCGCTTCCCGTGACCAGCAGTCCTCCGCCATGGAACTCTTGCCCGCTCCGGACCACATGGCGTCTTCGCGCGTCGGGTATCCCGACGCAATGGAGGTCGACCCTTCGGCCCCTCCTGTCTCTTTACGGGCGCATACACCACATGTTGACGTGCGCCCTGGACTAGGTTTTCAGGCGTTTCCTAGCTCCCCTCGGACCGAATGGCAGGGTGCGGGTGGCACAGCCTCGCCTGTTGTTAGGCTTCCCACCTCATCGCATACATCAACATGGGGTCCTCCCCACGGCGGGCGGAAGCCTTATAACACAACCGTTCGCCGATTTGCGGGGGAAGAATGTGGTGTCACCGCCAGACACCACACTTGCTAGGTGGTAGCTTTAAATCGGCCTCGGTTCATTAGTACATGTCGGACCCGCGTGTCGCCACTGTCAGTGATCGCAGACCGAGCGCCACCACACGGCAGGTCTAGAGAGACTTACTAGCATTCACCCCAGTTGTACGGACGACTTAGCTAGCGATGCAACACTGACGAAGCCTCGTTTATTTGCAGAGAAGATAGTTAGAATAGCCTTCAGCTAAATCAGTGGCTACGACCTAGCAAGGCGGCATAGCAATTGATAGTTATCGTATGAAGCATGTCTGATCAAGAACGATGTATACAAACGATGGATTAAAGTTAAGTATTCCAGAAGCTACGTACTTTTCTTTATAGCATTCATTACGTATCCTGTTTCAGACCTCACGCCATCCTGCGTGAGCTTATAGCGTGCATTTCGGCTTCCTCTCATTGTGTCTAGGCTGTCTTGTCTAGACACAACATTCTATACGACACTGGTGCCGGCATGTGCATCACATGACAGGAATATGTTGTCGACCCACCTAACTTGTACACTTGGCGAAGAGGTAAAAAGATTCTTCTACCTTGTCCGATTTAGGTTTTCTTGTGGATGTGATAATCACTCCCAAAAAAGTGATGAAAACATAAGAGTTTGTCACATAAACTGGAAATAAAAAATTAAACTTTACGTACGATGGTAGATTTGAACCAAGGACCTTTCGTTCCGCAGCTGCTCACGTTACCACGAGACCACGGCGCTCGTGCGTTGTCAGTGTCCTTGACATTGCATATCTTCCCATGAACTACTCAGTTTGTATATTTTGCTTATTTTTTCACAGTTCCACACAACTTCTTCTTGTTTTCTCAATTGATCTGTTTTCAGTTTTTCAAGGCCTATCCACTGTGCCAACTTATAACTAAATCTGAGGGGGGTGCGATGGGGAGGTTCCCTTGTAAGCACAAAAAAAGATATGTTATATTTTGTTGTATTTAATGTTTTTCTAATATTTTTGTTAAACTAACAATCATTTGTATATGTTTAAATTGTACCTAGAAGAACTGTTGCATTGTATATATATATATACTGTTAGTTTGTTCGACAAAGATTATTGCATGTAAAAAAAAAAGTGGTCAGCTCGACAGACTGTCAATTCTAAGGGCCCGGGTTCGATCCCCGGCTGGGTCGGAGATTTTCTCCGCTCAGGGATTGGGTGTTGTGTTGTCCTAATCACTATCATTTCATCCCCATCGACGCGCAAGTCGCCGAAGTGGCGTCAAATCGAAAGACTTGCACCCGGCGAGCGTTCTACCCGACGGAAGGCCCCTGTCACACGACATTTACATTTACCTCCAAGTCGCTGGTGTGTTTCCCACTTGCGGAAACCGCTTCGCAGGGCAGGTGATAACCGACAGTCAAAACCACCCTCGGCGCCCTCACAGGAGCCGATTCGTTTTCTCGTGTACCATTCAGAACTCCAAACTTCTCGCGCTCCTGGTCGATTCACTCCACGCACCACACCAAAACCTTGCTTCGCGGCTTTTGTACCCATCGATGGCGCCACCGACATACCTGCAAAATTATCCAGACAAAGATCCTCAACGAGGGCCGAGATCGATAGTTCTCTGAGCTCAATCCTTATTTTTCGATTTGCAGTGTGGCATAACAGCTCATACTGGATTCACCAAATCCTTAGTACCATTTTATCGATTGTCGATCAGCTCCCTCAGGAACATGATATCTCCTCAAGTTCCTTCATATTCTGTAAAATTCATTTCCTCCAAATCAGCAATGATGCGGTCATTAACAGTTTGTTGGTGATGGAACGCGGCACATGAACGCAGCAGCTGCACTCAAAAGCGAGTTGCTACACGTGTCTATATTCCACAAGCTACCTTATAGTGTGTGGCGGAGGGTACTTTCAGTACCACTGCCTTTTTCCGTACCCTTCTCCCCTTCTCCTGCTCCAGCCGCGAATGTTCACGGGTAGAACTATTGTTGGTAAGCCTCCGAGTGAGCTCAAATCTCTCTCATCTTACTTTCATGATGTTTTCACAAGATATACGAAGGAGGAAGTAACATATTGGTTGACTCTTGCGGGAACGTATGCTCTTGTAGCATCTGCCGTCGCTCTTGGCTGATCATTTCTGTGATGCTTTCGCACTAACTAAATGAACCTGTAACGAAACGCGCTGCTCTTTTTTGGATCTTTTCTATTTCCTCTGTCATTCCCACTTCGTACTGTTATATCTCTGGCATCCTTCAGCTACGTCGATACCTTGCGACGTCCACTATCTACGACTCCTCCAGTAGCCAGTAAAAGCCTGGACAGGCAAAACGCGGCCTGCCGGTGGAGTTCATGTTGCGGCGGGTAGCCGATGCGTACAGTTGCAAGGGAAGCCACACAGGCAAGAGCGGCTGGCCGCAGAGGCTACTGTTGCGTCAGCTATCAGACTGCGGAAGCCGCCGAAACCTCATTAGCAACTTGGATATGTAGCGCGCTATGACAGAGCTGCCGCCCGCCGCTGCTGCCACGCGGCAGTCAAATGCGCTAGCAAGTGAGCACAGCCGCTTCGGCCGCAGCGAATTTGTACTCCGCAGACAACTCTGAGTTGGCAGGCGCGGCTGACCTGCTGCAGCTGCGTCACAGCCGCACTCTGTGACCCGCACGATACAATTTCAACGGTGCGGCCCGGTGGCTGCGGAGCAACTCCGTTGGCCGTACCGGCAGGCCGCGTAGTGTCTGGCCAGTAGTCTTGTGTAGTTCGCGAACGAACTAGTTCGCAATAGCACTCCGACAGGCGTACTACGCGAACTACTTCACGAATAACCTCGCTACTTAGTTCATTCGCTATTTTCCAAAGACCAACGGAGAATAGCGAGACGGAGCGAGAGCCCGCAGTAGGCTTTAAAAAAATCACGTGCTCCCTCCCCCCCCCCCCCCCCCCCCTCCGCGGCACCCTCCAATGAGCGTCATATCGTGCTGAGCGTCTGCCAGCTGCAGTTACATACTTCAGTGCTGCGAATTTTCTGTTTTACGGTATTCTGCACTGCAGTGTCTGACGTATAACCATAGTGTCAAGAAGTAAAATCGTACACAGTGTTAGGTATGTACAGTACCTAAAATGTGTAATGTAAAATGATTATCATCACATAACAATGGACTTCTACAATGCGATGATGTAGAGTACGGTAATGCGTATCGGTTGATTATAGTGTTACTATGTTTTGTTTTAGGCTGTTTATTACGATGTCATCAAAAAGGAAACATAGTTCCTTGTAGACACATTTCACTGAAGAAAAATGGTTCAAATGGCTCTGAGCACTATGGGACTTAACATCTGTGGTCATCAGTCCCCTAGAACTTAGAACTACTTAAGCCTAACTAACCTAAGGACATCACACACATCCATGCCCGAGGCAGGATTCGAACCTGCGACCGTAGCAGTCGCGCGGTTCCGAACTGAGCGCCTGAACCGCGAGACCACCGCGGCCGGCATTTCACTGAAGACACAGATAAAAGAAAAGCAAAATGTAACCACTGTTGAACATTAATAAGTATTGAAGGAGGCTCAAACGAAAATTTAACCCGGCATAAGAAAACAAAAAACGCTTTAATCCCAATAACGATGGAAAGACAACCACCGATAATGTCTAGTTTAAACTCACTGCGCGCGACTGCTACTGTCGCAGGTTCGAATCCTGCCTCGGGCATGGATGTGTGTATGTCCATAGGTTAGTTAGGTTTAAGTAGTTCTAAGTTCTAGGGGACTGATGACCATAGATGTTAAGTCCCATAGTGCTCAGAGCCATTTGAACCATTTAAACTCACTGCAAGCAAATCAATCTAGTAAACAATCAATCTACATCCTTATCGCAGAACGTTATTTCGGTGTCAGCCTCCCAACAATCAATGAAACAATATATTCGAAGAGCAAAAGGGCATCACGCTCTACGAATTGTGGAACAAAAAGATTTTCGAAAACTGATAGAACTAGTTTCTCATTGCCCAAACTACAAACTTCCATCAAGAAAAACGTTATCGGAAAATTTAATATCAAGGGTTCACAATGACATAATGGATGAAGTACAAAAGAAGGTGCAAGCTGTAACTGCTTTATCTCTCATTACTGATGGTTGGACGTCGAGGAATAATGAAAGCTATATAGCCATTGTAGCCCACTTTATAGATGAAGAGACTAAACTTCAGTCGGCATTACTTGGTTGTATTAATTATAAAGAGCGGCATACCAGCCAAAACTTGTGCAATTTCATGAAAGACGTTATGACAGACTGGCATATTTTCCGCAAAGTTGTTGCTATTGTAGGCAATAATGCTGCAAATATCTTATCTGCTGTCAGAATGGGTGAGTGGCGATCAGTCTCATGTTTCGCCCACTCTCTAAATCTCGTTGTACAAGACGCTACTAAAGAAATATCTGACGTTTTGGCGCAAGTTAAAAATATTGTCGAGTTTTTCAATCGTAGTACACAAGGCCAAAAAAAAAAAAAACTGATTGCTACAAAACAGAAAATCAATCTGCCTGTCCTCAAGCTCAAACAGGACGTCCAGATCCGCTGGAATTCTACTTTTGACATGCTTCAGCGAATAATGAGGATGCAGTGATTGCTAAGTTAGCACTTCTGCGCTCTGACCTAACAATAAAAGAAAGTGACTGGCAAATAATAGAAGGAGTTTTGCCCTTACTTAGTCCATTCTATGAAATTACGGTAGAAATAAGTGCCGAAAGACACGTGACTTTGTCAATAGTTATTGTGTTTTGTAACCTGCTCAACAGTTTTCTGCAGAAGCATGCTTCTAACAATAAAAAAATTGTCGCTGTGCAATCAGTGCTCAAGAAAGGCATGGAAGACCGTTTTAAAGCTTTAGAGAATAACTTTCTATACGCTGAGTGTACTATTCTGGACCCCCGATTAAGACAGAGAGGTTTTAGAAATCAAAAAGCTTGTGAAGTTGCAATACAACGCCTCAAAAATAGAGTTGGAAGAGTGCAGTTACTTCAGAGGGAGAATCGAGATATTTTAGTGGCTTATCCTACTGCTAGCGACCCTTCGGCGTCTTGTTCTAGTAGCAGCAGTAACGAAAATAAAAAAGACTCTATATGGGACGAGTATGACCAAGAAATAAGAAAAATCACTAGACCAGATAACCAACTTGCTGCTGGTATTCGGGAACTCGATAAATACCTCAATGAAGAGTATTTAGATCTGAAAAAAGATCCGCTTGAGTGGTGGCACGAGCGTTGTCAATTATATCCTCATGTATATGCATATGTGTTAAGGACATTTTGCATAGTAGCAACATCAGTACCCTGCGAACGCGTTTTTTCGGCGACGGGACAAATCCTTAATGAACAAAAAAACACTGTTATCAACGAGCAAGAGCCGGCCAGAGTGGCCGAGCGGTTCTAGGCGCTACAGTCTGGAACCGCGCGACCGCTACGGCGCAGGTTCGAATCCTGCCTCGGGTATGGATGTGTGTGATGTCCTTAGGTTAGTTAGGTTTAAGTAGTTCTAAGAATAGGGGACTGATGATCTCGGATGTTAAGTTCCATAGTGCTCAGAGCCATTTTTGACTACCCCATTTTACCCATTTGTGTAAATAACTGGTTTATTTGCCCTTTCGAAGTCTAATTACTCGACATAAAACTGTAACAATACAGGCATTGGCAACACTGGTCATTATTTAAAAGACTAGCATAACGAATAAAAGAGCGTGTGCAGTAGCGGTAGCAAAGCGAGCGAACTGTCTTTCTGGAAATCGAGATGGGAGCTATCGAACTAAGAGAGCGACCTAGTTCGCGACGGAACCGCGAACTAAACTGAACGTTCCCAGTGTCGAACTATTATGTGCAAGACTACTGGCCAGGCCTGAAGAGGCTCCAGCGGGCTGTCACAAGGGATTGTCCGCTGACGTGAAGCTGGAAATAAAATCTGGCCACCGGGCCGCTGAAATACGCTTGGAATCGTGCTGTACTGGAGTCTCTACCTTGCTTATTCCGTACTTTTATGACCTGGCAGTTTACTAGATTGAAACCGGACTACGTTTTGGAATTCTGTCCTATGGATCACTGGCGGGTGTGGTTGAACTATGACTTTCTGAATTATTCTCTTGGCATGCTCTAAAATTTGCAATGACGCAGCATAGATTGATAATGTGAACTATCAATTGATTACAGTGTATCCATATTTTTTGTGTAATAAGGAGTGCCTTGCACCATAGCAGGTGTACGAGTTACGGGTCCCAGACTGACGAGCAACATTTAAGTACTGATCGAAAGACAGTTTTGTAAGCTACCTCCTTTATGGGTGGACTAGAATTCCTGAGAATCTTCCAAAGAATCTCTGTCTGGCATATGCCTTACCTGCGACTGGTGTTATGTGGCCGTTCCCTATAAATCGCCCCCAGATATGTAATGGATGTCACTGCTTCCACTGATTAAGTTCTGCAGTCGTGTAAGATACAGTAATAGGTCTTTCTGCCTGTTTATGCACAGCACGTTAAATTTGTGTACATTGAGTGTCAACTGCCCATTCCTGCAACAAGCGTCGAACTACTGCAGGAATTCCTGCATTTCACTACAGTTTCGTAGCTTAGCGATTTCAATGTTTACAACAGCATAATCTACAAAATGCCGCACATGTAACTCAACTACTACGCGTTTGTATATACTGTGAAGATCAAAAGTCATATAAAACCTCCTTAGGAAGTCAAGGAACACAGTATCAACCTGGGAGCTGCTATTTACTCCCTTCTGTTTGTCGTGGACGAGGAAACTTTGAATGAAGCACTATCACTGACTGACGTTGGGAGCCTCCACGAAGAGTATGTGAATGCAATACACATACTCGGGCGTCCCCTGGGCGGTTGTATACCGGCTGATCCTTTCACTCCAGAAGCAACATGACAATCCTACAGAAAAGGACCTTATCAGGCCCAGCACTGACGATTATCTCTCTAAATATTGAAGGCCTGCCTGCATGCAAAGAACGTCTACTACAAGACCTCCGTCAGAAAGAGAAATGTGACGTCCTGTGTCTACAAGAAACTCACAGAGATAGTACACTCAAAAGACCCAAGATAAACGGCATGCGACTAATAGCTGAAAGGCCACACCGACAGTATGGCAGCGCAATCTTTACCAGGCCAAACATACAGATCCTTTCAAGCAGTATAAACGACATCAATGATACTGAAGTGCTAACCGTTGAACTTAGTGACTGCACTGTTACATCAGTGTACAAACCACCAACTGTGGACTTTTCCAGCTCCAACGTAAACAATTTTAATAAAGACAGAATTAATTTTGTAATCGGTGATTTCAACAGCCACAGTACGCAGTGGGGCTACCAAGAAGACGACGACAATGGCACGGCTGTGATCTGCTGGGCCGAGCTAAACAACCTAAAACTGATACATGACAATAAACTGTCTGCTTCCTACGACAGTGGCAGATGGGGGATAGGTTATAACCCGGACCTCATCTTCGTTAGCCATCAAGTAACGTCCCAATGCTCAAAAGGAGTTTGCTCACCAATACCAAACACCCAGCACCGTCCAATAATGTGCCAGATCACATCTGTTGTTAAACCCCATAGCATACCTTTTCGCCGTAGGTACAATTTTAAGAAAGCAGAATGGTCAACCTTTCAAAACCTCAGGGAAGATTCTGTAAACAACCTACCACCTGAACCAAGATTCTATGACAATTTCGTGAAGGCTGTGCAATGGTGTTCCAAGCAATCGATCCCTAGAGGATGCAAAAGCAATTATGTTGAAGGCCTTACGCCAGAATTAGAGAATCAGTTGCAGCAATACCTGACACTGTTTGACGCAAACCCTCTATCCGCGGAAACTATCACTGCGGGCGAGCAGCTAACCGAGTCACTAGGTAAAACCAGGAGAGAGAAATTGCTGAGGACAATAGAGGAACTGGACATGAAAAGGAGCAGTCAGAAAGCCTGGACACTCCTTAAACGTCTCAACAATGACCCGACTTTCTCTCCAGGACATGCTCCCGTCACAGCCGACCAAATAGCCCACCAGCTTCTCAAGAATGGGAAACCCGACACCAAAATCAGGAAGTCGGAGACCAAAATAGACAGGATTGAACACCAAGAAAATTCAACTCTGGCCACCCCTCTCACAATGGCAAATCTGGACAAAGCCATAGCGAAATGCAAGCTAAGGAAGGCCCCGGGCCTGGACGCGATTTTTGTTGAACAGATTAAACACTTTGGTCCCAACGTTAAACAATGTCTACTGAAACTGTTTAACAATTGCATGGAAACAGGTCAGATTCCCACAATCTGGAGGAAGGCTAAAGTTATTGCCATTTTAAAACCAGGCAAAAGTGCTGATGACCCCAGAAATTTCCGACCCGTATCACTTCTCTGCCATATCTTTAAAATCTTTGAAAGAATACTCCAGGATCGCCTCTCCAGTGCCATAGAACCCTACCTAATCCCCCAACAAGCAGGTTTCCGCCCAGGGAAAAGCACTACATCTCAGGTAATTAACCTCACGCAGCTGATTGAAGACGGCTATGAGAACCGGAAAATAACCGGTGTCGCCTTTATAGACTTGACAGCCGCATATGACACCGTCAACTTACGTCTGCTAATGAAGAAGCTGTATGCCATTACCAGGGACTTTAAATTCACATCCACAGTTAGAAGTCTGTTAGAGAACCGTAAGTTCTCTGTGAAATTCCAAGGGATGCATAGCAGGTGGCGGGCCCAGAAGAATGGTCTCCCTCAGGGCAGCGTACTGGCACCCTTACTTTTTAACATATACACCAACGATCAACCACTGCCAGCTGGTACGGAAAACTATATCTACGCCGATGACCGTGCTATGGCCGTACAGGGTGACTCCTTTGAGGATGTTGAGACAAAGCTCACGGATGCGCTAGACATGCTCTGTCAGTACTACGCCGACAATCAACTCAAGCCGAACCCTAGCAAAACACAAGTTTGCGCCTTCCATCTCCGTAACAAGGAGGCATCCCGTAAGCTGCGTGTCTTCTGGAAGGACACACTCCTCGAACACTGCGTTAACCCCAAATACCTAGGAGTAACCCTAGACAGGGCTCTGACGTATAAACAGCACTGTATTAACACCAGAATGAAGGTGAGCGGCAGAAATAATATTCTTCGGGAAATAACGAACTCCTTCTGGGGCGCAAAGCCAGAGATAGTGAGGACCACAGCACTAGCAGTTTGCTTTCCAGCAGGCGAATATGCAAGCAGTGTCTGGTACAACTCTACCCACGCTAAACAGGTCGACATTGCTCTGAACGAGACCTGCAGGCTCGTCACTGGATGTCTGAAACCGACGCCAACAGACAAGCTCTACCATCTTGCTGGGATTGCACCTCCTGCAGTGCGAAGAGAAGCGGCAGCCTATAGTGAAAGAGCGAGGGCTGAGATGGCAGAGAGCCACCCCCTCCACAAAACTCAGCCAGCCACCAAACTCTTGAAATCTACACGCAGTTTTCTCAGAGCAACCGAAGATTTTAGCGACCAACCTGGATCTAGGGTGGAGAGATGGAAGCGGTCGGGAGAAGGGCACTGGATGGAACCAAAGGAAGAATTGGCACCAGGTTACGATGAGGATTGGGTGGTCTGGAGATCACTAAACAGGCTACGCACTAACACTGCACGGTCAAGAGATAACCTTCTGAAGTGGGGATATTCTACTACATCTAATCTCTGCGACTGTGGAGAGGTGCAGACGACCCAGCACATGTATAACTGCCCTGAATGTCCTTCACACTGCGCTTTAGAGGATCTGATGTTGGCAACCCCAAACGCTGTCGACGTAGCCCGCTTATGGGCCAAATGCCTATAACATTTTGTTTCTGTGCACACATATTTGTATATATATTTTATATATATTTTCATATGCCTGTAATTAATTTTTTTTCTGTGTGCTATTCATTTATTTTCTTTATATTCCTGTATCCATGGTGCTTCTGACACGAATAAAAAAAAACTGACTGACGTTCACAGATCTATGCACATAAACTTATAATGATGAATGAAATTCAAATCTGACATTCTATCTAGCTGTGAATTATCACCACACGATGAATTACACTACTGGCCATTAAAATTGCTACACCACGAACATGTGCTACAGACGCGAAATTTAACCGACAGAAATATGATGCTGTGATATGCAAATGATCAGCTTTTCAGAGCATTCTCACAAGGTTGGCGCCGATGGCGACACCTACAACGTGCTGACATGAGGAAAGTTTCCAACCGATTTCTCATACACAAACAACAGTTTACCGGCGTTGCCTGGTGAAACGTTGTTGTGATGCCTCGTATAAGGAGGAGAAATGTGTACCATCACGTCTCCGACTTTGATAAAGGTCGGATTGTAGCATATCGCGATCGTGGTTTATCGTAACGCGACATTGTTGCTCGCGTTGGTCGAGATCCAATGACTGTTAGCAGAATATGGAATCGGTGGGTTCAGGAGGGTAATATGGAACGCCGTGCTGGATCCCAACGGCCTCGTATCACTAGATGTCGAGATGACACGCATCTTATCCGCATGGCTCGATCCCTGAGTCAACAGATGGGGACGTTAGCAAGACAACAACCACCAGCACGAACAGTTCGACGACGTTTGCAGCAGCATGGACTATCAGCTCGGAGATCATGGCTGCGGTTACCCTTGACGCTGCATCACAGAGAGGAGCGCCTGCGATGGTGTACTCAACGACGAACGTGGGTCCACGAATGGCAAAACGTCATTTTTTCGGACGAATCCAGGTTCTGTTTACAGCAGCGTGATGGTCGCATCCGTGTTTGGCGACATATTGGCGTATCACCTGGCGTGATGGTATGGGGTGCCATTGGTTACACGTCTCGGACACCTCTTGTTCGCATTGACGGCACTTTGAACAGTGGACGTTACATTTCAGATGTGTTACGACCCGTTGCTCTACCCTTCGTTCGATCCCTGCAAAACCCTACATTTCAGCAGGATAATGTACGACCGCATGTTGCAGATCCTGCACGGGCCTTTCTGGATACAGATACAATTGAAAATATCTGGTCAATGGTGGCTGACCAACTGACTCGTCACAATACCCCAGTCACTACTCTTGATGAACTGTGGTATCGTATTGAAGCTGCATGGGCAGCTGTACCTGTACACGCCATTCAAGCTCTGTTTGACTCAATGCCCATCTGTATCAAGGCCGTTATTAACGCCAGAGGTGGTTGTTCTGCGTACTGATATCTCATGCTCTATGCACCCAAATTGCCTGAAAATGTAATCACATGTCAGTTCTAGTATAATGTATTTGTCCAATGAATACCCGTTTTTCATCTGCATTTCTTCTTGGTGTAGCAATTTTCATGGCCAGTAATGTATATGTAAGTACCACATTATTCTGAAGAGTGATCTGTCTAGACTGGTTCCATTGTACCACTGAAGTGCAGCTACTCGTTAAAAAAATCAAACACAGTCCTCGCTGATCCGTAAAGACATCTTTTACGGGTCGTAAAATGCCAAATACAGTTACCTAACACTCCACGCAGACCTTTCTGTACAGGAGGCTAAGGCTAGGTAGTTGTGTAGCCGAAATATAAAGAGTAGCGATGCCAAGATTTGTATTTCTAGCTTTTCTCTTGATTCTATAGTGAAATCACATTTTGACATCCTTTTGGATCAACGTTAAGCTGTCTATATGTCTTATATTCTACGCTGAGTCCTATTGCAACATCTTACTTTTTCTACAAGATGAAACAGAACATAAGACTCCAAAAACACTTCGCTATTAATCAAGACAGCTGTCTTGATTAATTTTTACTACTCTCATTACTATAAACAGCATGAAACGAGAATAAGGAGTACCCAAGTCATCAATAATGAGGTGTAGAATGTGATGCGAAGCTCACGAGATCCACGTTAAAGCCATCCACACGACTGAACTAAACGTAGAAGTAGCTGAATGAGTTACTAGGTTGTAGCCAGTGATAGCGTGGGTGTTCATGAATCGTCTCTCTTCGGTTTCTAGCTGAAGCCTCTTCACACCCGCAGTACAGCATCGAAGAGGATTCATGTTTCTCGCTGTATAGTGCAGACATAGGTAGTGACGTACCATTACTCAACTGTTGAGTCAAATTGATACGATTCTTACAGCAAAAGGAACCTCACTCCACCGGAAATTGGGCACCGAAACCTCTGCATGGGAGTACCAAAGCATAGTTGCTCACATACACTCACTACCTCTTATTCTATTACTAGTGTTGTTGTGTACTGTTTCGTATACAATCGTAAGGAGATGTGGGCTAGAGTGTGGTGCAGCATCTGTCGTTGTAGGAAAGCTGGACAGGAAATCCTCAGAATGAGACGTCTTTCAAAATCTACCACAGCTGGGCAACCATGAACAAATTTACAGGGGTCGGAATATAGCCTAATGGTTATACTGATTCATAAAACAAGACGAGAAACCACAGTTCTGTCGTCGGTAAAGCGACGTCCATTAATTAAGTGAGCTCAATATGGGAGGTGGGGTTTGGTAAACTCGCCAAATCTCATTTATAGCGGGGGGAGGCGGGCGGGGCGACGGAAACCTCACGTCAACTTTTCAGTAAAGGAAATATCCATTCTTATCACGGATGTCATTTTATTTTATTAAATTTGAAGCAAGTGCCGCACAAGTGGAAGATTTCTTTCTGGTAGTGCCGCACAAGTATCAGATTTCATTCTGGTAGTTCCCTGAAGCACCGGTTAAAATCACAGCGCGTCAGTCAGAGTCAGTCGTGATACTGTGTTCAAAATGAATTTATAGCAGACCTTTCCAATGCGTAAGTTAACCAGCGTGCCGACAAGCCGGAGCAAACGCGCCAGCAACAAGTTAATCGTCTGTGGGAGGAAGCTAAGCTGAAGTTCACCGATGAGAATTCTCTTACTGATCATACAAATCGAGAGAGTAATCATCTACGTAATCATGCAGTTCGAAGAAAGGTAGAAACAATGTAGTTTTTCATCTGCAAAGTAAGCAAAGGTTCATTGAGATTTAATGCATTTAATATACAAATAAAACATCAGGTTTCTGGGGATCTGTCCAAATGTTAGGCGCTTCAGTCCGGAACCGCACGCCTGCTACGGTCGCAGGTTCGAATCCTGTCTCGGGCATGGATGTGTGTGATGTCCTTAGGTTAGTTAGGTTTAAGTAGTTCTAAGAATAGGGGACTGATGACCTCAGATGTTAAGTCCCATAGTGCTTAGAGCCATTTGAACCATTTGGACAAATGGTTAATGACATTTTCGCGAATCCTTTTTGTCCTTCTGTCTCTATCTGCGTGTCCGAATATTACTCGGAGTTGGTTTTATTAAAGTGTTTTAATCGATTCATGTAGGTATGTTCCATCTATGCAACTAAATGATAAGAAGTTGTTTTTTGCCATACGCGTTTCGCTTCTTTTATTTGTGAAGCATCTTCAGTGGCCTGTAATACACGTTTCGTTTGATACGTATAATAAATGTATTATGTAGCAGTTACAATATGTTGCTATGTTACATTTTGTCATGATTTTCAAATTAGAAACAACTTTTGTAACACAAATTTCGTGAGTTTAAATTGTCATTTGGTGCTACGATTTCCAGTGTAGTCATTCCATATATCCGGTCCTGGAGATGTGCTCATTTGGTCCCCATGCCCTAGCTGGCCTATTTTTGGCGTGTTTTCATTCACATTTATTACAACACATCACCTACACTTTCCCTTTTATGATCAACATTTGTGTGTGTACAGTGTGTAATGCTGCCAAGTGTCGTTGAGTGTTTGTATTTCGGCTTTTGTTTGTGTTGTGTATTTGGTCTCATATTTCTCAATCGTTTTGTGTGAGTGTATTTTGGTATGTGTGAATGTATCGTTCACTGTGAGAGCGTTTTTTCTTTTTTTTATTGTTTTTATCGCAACAAAAACTCCTGACATTACTTTGACGTACAAAGAGCCCTTGCAGTGAAACAGAACGTAATTAATGGCCAAATCAATATAAGCAACAACTCACTGACCATGTTAGCCACTGAAACAACAACAAACGGAAGTCTGAAAAACAAGCATAGCTCTCGCCCTCTCTCACTCTCTCTCTCTCTCTCTCTCTCTCTCTCTCTCCCACCGAGCGCGAGGTGGCGCAGTGGTTAGCACACTGGACTCGCATTCGGGAGGACGACGGTCCAATCCCGTCTCCGGCCATCCTGATTTAGGTTTTCCGTGATTTCCCTAAATCGCTTCCGGCAAATGCCGGGATGGTTCCTTTGAAAGGGCACGGCCGATTTCCTTCCCCATCCTTCCCTCACCCGAGCTTGCGCTCCGTCTCTAATGACCTCGTTGTCGACGGGACGTTAAACACTAATATCCTCCTCCTCCTCTCTCTCCCCCTCCTCTCTCTCTCTCTCTCTCTCTCTCTCTCTCTCTCACACACACACACACACACACACACAAATATCCACTTAAAAAGACCTCTAACGGCAACTGTTACCTGCAGTTTAAACACACGACATCCCAGTAACCAATACGTGATGAAGACGTTTCCTATTGGGTGTCCTGGAGATCGAGTTCTGTGTTCTGCATCGCTCGTTGCAACGCGGCTCGCCCTATCCCTTGCTTTCCAGCTCCCGCCTCTGAGGTAAGCGATATGGTCTAGAGTGGGAGCGGGACGTCTTTTCTCTCATCTCACTCTGCGCCAGAGCTCAGATGCTAGGACTAGTGCGGTAGAACGTAATGCAGTAAACGCATCCCGGATGAAACCAGTACGAAATGAAATAAAATAGCGAGATCTTGTCATTAGAAACTGCCACAGACCGCATGTGCTTACGACGTAGCTGAGAGGTATACGAAATTTAGATTTAACTTTATCTTCGAGAAATGTCATGAGTTTGTGATAAATTTTTCAGTAGGAAGTTTTGCGCGTAATGTGTGCTGTTGCCTACGTGAAACGGGAGTACAATATGTGGTGAACTCATAAATCCGCCTGATGATGGAGGTTTAAGCCTTTGAAACGCGTTTTGGATACAAATAAATAGTGACTGGTGACTGTAAAGCTGATGTTGCATTCGAAATCAGTAACAGTCACATTAAAGGCTAACTGAAAATGTTCACTAATGTTTCTTATACGACAGAAATGTGAAACTATTCCAGAAATCCTCGCTGTCGTCAGACGATAGGCCTAGGACTGAAACTAGTTCCGGTGTAATAAACAATTCATTTAAAAAGTGTGGCTGATTGCAGTTCTGCTTTATAGTGGTCTTTTCAAAAGTAGCGGCGGTGCTCTCGAGGCATCATGAATGAAGTAATTTTCTTCTTTGAAATTTTTGTTTTGTGACTCTATTCTCAATGACTCTGTAAAGACGTCCCATGAAGTTTGATCTTCGTTCTGGTGTTAGCTTTTATTTTTTCTTTGCATAATTCTCCCTGTAATGAAAAAATTCCATCTCACTTCCCTCGTTTTGAGAGCTGAGAGTTTTTGTAATTATTCTGAAGTTTGCAGCAGTAACTGTAAGAAAAATGGTTCTTATGTTTCAATTATGCTTCTTTTGGACAAATTGAAAACAAAAGAATTACTTTTACGTTGACGCATAGAAAGTTTCAGTTAAGCATTTATTAAAAAATGAATTACTTCCTGAGCATCCGAATTCCTCAGCCCGATTACGGAGTAACTGGAACGCAAAGTTTCGGAAACTGCGACGTGAAGGGTAAGGCGAACGTCGAGCAAAGTCAGGAAACTTCTGCGCAGCAGCTCGTAGCGGAACGCGCTAATTGGGGTGACGAAGCCGGAGAGAGGGAGATGCATTTAACACGCATACAGAACGGAGTGCCATTTCTCTCTGTCTCTCTCTCTCTCTCTCTCTCTCTATCAGAATACGCGTTTCAACAAACTTTACAGAAAGCAAATTATTCCTCAGAAGTATGCGTGGAAGTTGAAACGGAGACATTATTAAGGCTTCTTCCAGTGAGATGATTTCCCTGAAGGAAGAGGAAGTATTTTACATGAGGAGAAAAAGCCCAATGCATAGCTAGTTGGTAACAAAGACACAGCTACTTCAACAGAGTGAACGTATTTATAAAAACAAATTCACAGGGCGCATATACTTATTTAAATATTTTATTCTTCCACTGTTTCCACTGTGCACACGTGAAATTATTCCAATGGTGAGAGCACTATTTTCTACTTTTGACGTCACAATTTTTGCCACTCGCACGATGTCGCAACAGTGGTAACATTCTGACAAGCATTCAGGTCCTTTCCCGATCATTATAGTTCATGTAGCACCTTGTAACAAAATCCAAAAGAATTAGTTGCACTGCAGCTGTTCATTTCGGCTTTCGGATGAGACCACATGACAGAGTGAAGGAGGTTATCCTTTATAAATGAGATCTTATAGTTTTTTTCCTGATACAGTTGCGACAGAGCCTATGTGAGTGCTGTCTACCGCTTACTTTATGCGAATAAATCGTTATAAAACAACGGCTGAGGTGCTAATATTTTTTTCTCTAACAACTGTCGAGCAGCTGTATTTGTCTCCCATATTCTCATATTCGCTGGAATACCAGACGTTATAATAATAATGACTTTTTCAACACATCTGCTTCAGATTTTTCTTTGAAGACCGTAGACATTCTTCTCCATATTACCTGTACTTATACACTACGTAAACAGTGGATACCGAGCGAGGTGGCACAGTGGTTAGCACACTGGACTCGCATTCGAGAGGACGACGGTTCAAACCCGCGTCCGGCCATCCTGATTTAGGTTTTCCGTGATTTCCCTAAATCGCTTCAGGTAAATGCCACGATGGTTCGTTAGAAAATGAACGACCGACTTCCTTCTCCATCCTTCCCTAATCCGATGTGACCCCTCCCCCAAAATCAACCAGTGGATATTAATTTTGGACGTATCCAACCCTCGCCTTTGTGACGGTTTGAACTTTGCTGTGAACACTTTCAGTGAGGTGTCTGGAATGTCTGTGGATGAACAGCAGCTCATTCTTCCTCAACGGCCCAAACTACAGAAGTTGTGGAAGCTGTGGTCTGGAGCGAAGTCGATGTTCTGACTCATCCCAAAGGCGTTCCATTGGGTTCAATCCATTTCAGGAATACTGTTGTTCACACAGAATTGTCTCAAAGATGCTGCTTCATGAGAAGCTGACACAAACAATCATTGTCTGTGAACTGTTAATCAACTGTACGCAGTACTTAGAGCTGTCAAATATTGTCACATCCTTCCGCATTTAGCGTTGTCTCGAGCGCAGTACGGGGATCACACTCTAGCCATGAAAACATCGCTAGACCATAACACCACCTCATCTATACTTCAGTGATGGCACAACACATGATGTACGTAACACTCTCCAGGCATTTGCCAAACACAAACCATTTTATCGGACTGACAAAGGTTATAGTGCGACCCACCACTCCAAATCACTCTTCCTACTCAGCCTTTCTTTACATCACGTCGTGTCTCTTAGCACTGACTACAGAAATGTGTGGCTTATGAGGAGCTGCTCGACCATCATATCGCATTGCTTTTAACTCCCTGCGGACGGCCGTTTTACCGGCTAGACTACTGGTAGTACTTTGAAACTTATGAGTGATTTCTTCCGCTGTTGTCATGCGATTTTTTTAACCATCGTCCGTAACACTCGACGGTCCCTGTCCATCAGTACAATGAGGTCTGCCTGATCTTGGTTTCGGGGCTGCCCGGATGGTTCTGAACAGATGGTGTAATTCCACACATACTTCTTTCCAAGGTCACTTTCATAGTCCTATTAAATCTGTTCAGTTCTTGCCATTCCATTTTTTGATCCACATCTAGACATATACTGGGCTAACCATGATATGATATGTGTGGGAGGGTACTTGCTACCAATATTATCGATTATCTGTCCCACCAAATTCGCGTGCTGCTGTCTGTACACCTCTGAACACGCTATAATCTTTCTCATTTTATTCTAATGATCCCTACGCAATATACATAAATGTTGCAGCAGTATTCTTCTCCAGTCTTCCTCGGTTACCAGTCTCTGTTACATTTTCTTGCTGACTATGTCGACTTGCTACACTGCTTGTGGCACGTCTTTGAAATCGTTCGATACTTGCAGCCTTTCCCATTTAACGCGCGCTCCAAATGCCCGAAGAGTACTATAGAACTGGCCGCAGCTAGTCTTGTGCACTTTAAAGAACGGAAAGTGGGATGAGGGCAGTATGGAGCAGGTGCATTTTCAAGTAATAAATACTCTGAGGATAATGTCTGCACTTATCGAATTTTCGGTTTCTAATTGGAACCCTATAAGAAGGGTGTAGTTATACCATACGCCAGTCACATGGATGACAAAAAGTTAAAAATATTTTCTAAAGGAACAGTAACATTTAAGTTTCGAAAGCTGAATAATGGATAGAGGGACAGGCGCAAGTTATAAGAGAGAGAGTGGCATTCGCCTAAGTCCTGGAGAAGAGGTTATAAAAAATCTAAACTAAACTAAACTCTGCCAGAATACGCCACTAAGACCCAACGGTACTGACCGGCCGCCGTGTCATCCTCGGTCCACAAGTGTCGCTGGATGCGGGCGTGCGGTCGGCACACCGCTCTTCCGGCCGTATTTCAGTTTACGAGACCGGAGCCGCTACTTCTCAATCAAGTAGCTCCTCAGTTTGCCTCACAAGGGCTCAGTGCACCCCACTTGCCAACAGTGCTCAGCAGACCGGACGGTAACCCATCCAAGTGCTAGCCCAACCCAGTAGCGCTTAGCTTCGGTGATCTTTCGGGAACCGATGTTACCACTACGGCAAGGTCGTTGGCGAGGAGAGGTTATGAAAAATGTAATTCACGTGTCTGTCTGTAAGAAGTAACATAGACTCTCTGCCCCGCATGTTGATCATCCTGGTTGCTTGTTAAAAGAATGTTACGCTCCCTCCTAGCACGGGTATCTAAGTTCGAGACCTGTACTGGCCTTGAAATTTGGTCGATCCATTCGGCACTCATGTAGCGGCACATATAGGACAACTAGGTAATAAATGCAACATCTTAATGACATCAAGTCAATGAAACTCAATAATTTGTAGTGCTACAGACTAACAGACCAGAAGAAATATTGAATTTAATTGATGAAAGGAGAAAATATAAAAACACAGTAAATGAAGCAGGCAAAAGGGAATACAAACGTCTCAAAAATGAGATCGACAGGAAGTGCAAAATGGCTAAGCAGGGATGGGTAGAGGACAAATGTAAGGATGTAGAGGCTTATCTCACTAGGGGTAAGATAGATACTGCCTACAGGAAAATTAAAGAGACCTTTGGAGAAAAGAGAGCCACTTGTATGAGTATCAAGAGCTCAGATGGAAACCCAGTTCGAAGCAAAGAAGGGAAAGCAGAAAGGTGGAAGGAGTATATAGAGGGTCTATACAAGGGCGATGTACTTGAGGACAATATTATCGAAATAGAAGAGGATGTAGATGAAGATGAAATGGGAGATACGATACTGCGTGAAGAGTTTGACAGAGCACTGAAAGACCTGAGTCGAAACAAGGCCCTGGGAGTAGACAACATTCCATTGGAACTACTGACGGCCTTGGGAGAGCCAGTCTTCACAAAACTCTACCATCTGGTGAGCAAGGTGTATGAGACAGGCGAAATACCCTCAGACTTCAAGAAGAATATAATAATTCCAATCCCAAAGAAAGCAGGTGTTGACAGATGTGAAAATTACCGAACTATCAGTTTAATAAGTCACATCTACAAAATACTAACGCGAATTCTTTACAGACGAATGGAAAAACTGGTAAAAGCCGACCTCGGCGAAGATCAGTTTGGATTCCGCAGAAATGTTGGAACACGTGAGGCAATACTGACCCTACGACTTATCTTAGAAAATAGATTAAGGAAAGGCAAACCTACATGTCTAGCATTTGTAGTCTTAGAGAAAGCTTTTGACAATGTTGACTGGAATACTCTCTTTCAAACTCTAAAGGTGGCAGGGGTAAAATACAGGGAGCGAAAGGCTATATACAATTTGTACACAAAGCAGATGGCAGTTATAAGAGTCGAGGGGCATGAAAGGGAAGCAGCGGTTGGGAAGGGAGTGAGACAGGGCTGTAGCCTCTCCCCGATGTTATTCAATCTGTATATTGAGCAAGCAGTAAAGGAAACAAAAGAAAAATTCGGAGTAGGTATTAAAGTCCATGGAGAAGAAATAAAAACGTTGAGGTTCGCCGATGACATTGTAATTCTGTCAGAGACAGCAAAGGACTTGGAAGAGCAGTTGAACGGAATGGATAGTGTCTTGAAAGGAGGATATAAGATGAACATCAACAAAAGCAAAACGAGGATAATGGAATGTAGTCGAATTAAGTCGGGTGATGCTGAGGGAATTAGATTAGGAAATGAGACACTTAAAGTAGTAAAGGAGTTTTGCTATTTAGGGAGCAAAATAACTGATGATGGTCGAAGTAGAGAGGATATAAAATGTAGACTGGCAATGGCAAGGAAAGCGTTTCTGAAGAAGAGAAATTTGTTAACATCAAGTATAGATTGGAGTGTCAGGAAGTCGTTTCTGAAAGTATTTGTATGGAGCGTAGCCATGTATGGAAGTGAAACATGGGAGATAACTAGTTTGGACAAGAAGAGAATAGAAGCTTTCGCAATGTGGTGCTACAGAAGAATGCTGAAGATTAGATGGGTAGATCACCTAACTAATGAGGAGGTATTGAATAGAATTGGGGAGAAGAGGAGTTTGTGGCACAACTTGACAAGAAGAAGGGACCGGTTGGTAGGACATGTTCTGAGGCATCAAGGGCTCGCAAATTTAGCATTGGAGGGCAGCGTGGAGGGTAAAAATCGTAGAGGGAGACCAAGAGATGAATACACTAAGCAGATTCAGAAGGATGTAGGTTGCAGTAAGTACTGGGAGATGAAGAAGCTTGCACAGGATAGAGTAGCATGGAGAGCTGCATCAAACCAGTCTCAGGACTGAAGACAACAACAACAGACTACTGTGATTGTATATTGCAGTTATTTTCCTTACAGATGCATTACAATTTCCCAGAATCCTACAACTAAGCTAAGTCTTCCATCAGACTTCCCTACTACTGATTTTAAGTGTTCGTCGCATTTCATATCGCATTTGATATTACCGCTACGTAGTTAAAAATAGAATGTTAACTAGTTGTTTTTCCTTTTAATCGGCATTATATTGTATTTATTCACGTTTAAAGAACGCTGTCATGCATTATGCCGAGCGAAAATATTGCCCAAGTCCTTCTGACGATGATACTTTTGTATTGACAGTAGAATTGTCAACGAAGAATTTGGTACTGCTGCAGATCCTATTTGATAAATCTTTCATACACACTGAGAAAATTAGAGGCCCTATTGTGCTTGCATGGGGCCTACCTGATGGTACCTTCGCTTTAGTTGAACATTCGCTGTGTATCGGGTTGGAGTTGTCAGAAATTCACGTAGCGAATGGCTAGGTATTAGCTACTGAATTCACCAAACTTGTTTCTATGGCCAAGAAATTTTCTTAAACTACCAAACTTAATACGTTCATACGTTTATAGAGATTTTATATCTGACAATAGAGACCTACACTGACCGACCTACTATCGATAGAAACCCGTCCACACGATAGCAGCGTCACCTGGCCAGGAATGACTGCTAGTCGGACACACGCAAGGTGTATGTAATATCAGTGAGCTTGCTGTCCTTGCGTAGAATAGGGAAGTCGCGTGATCTATCCGAGTTTTACCGAGGACTTTTTGTGATGTCCCGGAGGCCTGACACCAGCATTTCGGAAACTGCACGACTTGTCGGGTGTTCATGCAGTGCTGTGGTGAGTGTCTTCAACACGTGGCGAAACCAACGTAAAACCGCAACCAGACTTCGTGGGGCTGGCCAGCCACCCCTCATTATAGACGTCTAACGTCATGGGCTGGGCAGACAGGTAAAACAGAACAGGCGGTAAACTGTGGTGGAACTAACATCAGCCTTTAATGCTGAGTCGAGTACAAGTGTGTCTGAACACGCAGTACACCAAACACATGTAAGGATGGGCATCAACAGCCGACGACCCATGCATGTACCAATAATAACACCACAACATCAGCATTTACGACTGAAATGGGCACGTGTGCATCGGCACTGGACGGTGGAGCAGTGGCAGAGTGTTGAATGGTCTGATGAACACTGATACTTTCTTTATCATGCCGATGGGAGGACGCGAATCCGTCGCTTCCAGGGGAACAGATCTTTGACGCCTGTACTGTGGGATGGAGAAAAGCTGGCGGCGGCTCCATTATGCTCTGCGCATCATTCACGTGCGCATCCATAGATCTAGTGGAGCTCGTGCAAGGCACCATGACGATCAAAGAGTATCATACACTGGTTGCAGAATACGTACAACGCTTCATGAGAATCATGTTTCCCGATGGCAGCGGAATTTTTCAACAAGATAATTAGCGATGTCACAAGGCCAGGAGTGTGATGGAGTGGTTCGAGGAACACAGTGGCGAGATCCAATTGGTGTTCTGGCACCCTGTCTCGCCAGATCTGAAACCAATTGAACTCATCCGGGATGTGATTGCACATGGCGTCAGAGCTCTTTGCCCCACTTCCCGGGATGTACGGGAATTAGGTGACTTTGTAAGATGGCAAGAACTATGCCCCTTACATGAAGTCATGAAAGATCACCTAACTCACGTTGAGCAAACAGTAGGGCTGAACAAAAATTGACTGACAAGGCACAATGCATCTTGTAGAGGGTGTAGTATGGACGTATGGGAATAATTAATGTTGGGTGATGGTTTTAAAGTAATTCACATGACATGAAAACTTTGTGGAAACGAGAGGATTTACTGGACGCTAGTTTACCCCAGGGAAGCATTTAGAGTGACCGTGGCTGGCTGGGGATTGGCGAAGGGAAGCGACAGTAGGCAGCTTAGGGCGACTCAAGCTCTGAGAAAGCGGTAACACGGCGCGGCCTCCAGCCGCTTTAAGATGAGTGACAGTGAGTGGGTGGTTCACCCCGACTCTATGCTGGTGTACCGGGAAACAGATGGAGAACTTGTATGCCTGTTGACAAATGTCCGTTGTCCCGTTTTCTGTGAAACATGCGACAAAGCCGCTCAAAGCTATGGTGGAGTGGTCAACAGAGGTCAAAATATGCGTGTTCGTGACTATAGCAACTTCACGCTGAATTCACTGTTCGCAGAGCCTGAAGTAAATCAGGTGAAGAGCGACAACATGAAATACGCCGGCCTCCGACGGGAACGTAGGACAAAGGGATTTGAAGTAATCTCCTGGGAGCCAGAATTCTGGAAAACTTGGTATTTGTGCAGATGCTAACCTTGATGGGTGGCCTGGGGGGAGCTAAATAGAAGAAGTTGCGAGGAAGGGAAATTTTGTGGGAATTTGTTCACTTCCCAGAGCAGGCATTGGTCGGCGCTGGGAAGCGCCGCATAATTAACGAGACTTGCACTGCAATTGGCGTAAGTGATTTTGCTGGAGGGGAAACTGAGGTGAAGAACGGACTGGCAGAAGTCTCAGTAGAGGTCTTCCGTTCCCAGCTTGCCTAGAGTGCGGACGTGGCGTTCTTTACTCAGCTTGCCTGAGAAAGAGTGAGCATCTCTGCAGTTTATGACTTAGCAAATGGGACGATTGAGCTTGGAGATAGAAAGTTTTGGTTCAGCTATGTACTGAGCAAGATAGAGTGAACAGATGAGCGCAGCCTTGCAGCACCAGGAGGTCGGCCGACGTCCACACAACGACGCCGCTCCGCCACGCTGTATTTGGTGATATTGCGCCCGCTCCGGCCACTGATTAATTTGTTGGATCACGTCGGCAAAGTTTCCACCAGGGTTTCATGGGTCGTGTACTGTAGAATTCTTCTCGCACTTCGTATTACGCCTCGGTCAGTCGATAGGAATTACTTTTGAGTTATCGAGCTTTACTCCACGCAATTTATTACCACTCCCTGTTAGGAGAGTCATGTAATGTGATGATTGAAGGTCGTGAGTTAAAATAAATTTGTGATAATCGACTGCATCTGTTTTCAATCAAGTAGTTGAAATCCTAAGTCACTTTCTTAATTTATTTTTTGTTCAACGTTTGCATCTGGTGTTCAATAGCTGCATATAACATCAATGTGCACCCCTTTTTAATTAAAAGTGATCAATTCTGAATCAATTAATGTCAACACTGCCACCGCAGTTGAATCAGGAGTCACAGGGCCTTATTACTTTCTTTGCGTTATCCGATATTACGGCAGTTTTGTACTCTCTGTTTATCTGTTAGTCAATTAGCTGGGGTGAACACACGCCAAAACCGGATAAGTGATGGGTGGGTGTTACAACTGGTCTGTACACATGTAGCGACAACTCCCTACCGATCTACCAAGACCTCATTGCCTCCATGCCACGACGCGTCGCCGCTGTTATCAGTGTCCAAGGTGGACATACCGGCTATTAGGCATGTGCTCATAATGTTCTGCCTGATCAGCGTACTATCGTCGTTGGGTTCGCCACATATTGTACTCTCATTCCACATAGGTAGCTGCATACATTGCTTACGAAACTCCCTACAGGCAAATTTACCACAAACTTGGGGTATTTCTGCCACACTTAGTAAACAAAGGTTGTTTACAAAATGTGACAGTTTATATATGATGTATAAAGACGGAGAATGGAGTCTGTGACCATTGGAGAGTGCCGCAGCTTACTCCAAAGCTGTAACACAACATACATACGTAATACTGAGACATATAAATCCATCTGATGATGGAGATTTAAGCGTTCCAAACGCGTTTGGGATATAAATGTACTGCGACTGGTGACAGTCACTATTTCATTCGAGAATATTACTGATTTTGTGGTTTACAAAAGGTTTCCCATTATATGCAAGGGACTATTACTAATCGAGGAGAAGTTTTATTTTATATATTAATACATAGAAGTTTGCTTCGTTGGTATGTAGGATGCTGAAAAATGAGTTAGACCAAAACAGTATGTCGAACACATATGACGTTTACTTCCAACTTCAAGTTGGGTCTATCAGAGGTCAAAATGGTGCAGTGATGGAGTACGTTTACAGCTATCAAGTCCTTCACTGCAATGATTCATATTCATAGGATACATCGTAATTAATTTTTAAAGTTTGGAATCTACAATCCAGAATTTCCGTTTTTCTTCTGTATTGGGCTAATGTTTTGGTAACTGTGGCCGCATACAAAGTTTCTCTACCAAAACAAAATTATGGAACAAATTTTATAGCGAAATTTGGTTTCTAAACTCGAGCTGGCCATTGAAGATACAGTCAAGATTCTTGTGACTGTATATTGTCATTCCGAAAGAACAATCAAGTCCAAACACGTAGGCAAGGTCGGAAATGAAGTACAAAACGTAGCACTGAAAGCCCGTTTATCACTGACACCAGAACGAAGCTGACCCTCTGGCTCAGAGAGTGCAGCTATTCATACAAACATGAAATATTCCAGAATGCTGGTATTCATACAAACACCGAATATTCCAGAATATACAAGCAATGCAAACGTAAGGTACTGGAAGAACCTTTCAGAAATGACAATTACTAAACAAGAAGTTATTGCTGATAGTCGCGTGAACTGGCGACCCATAGTACGTTAGCCAGCGACACTAATCACTTCTTTCATGTGTATTATTACCTCCGCTCGCCAGTGGGTGCCTTCTCAGCGTGCCGTCTGTGACATTATTTTTCCATTAAAAAACAAAAATGAAGACTGTAAGTAGGCTGTTTAGGTTTTTATGTTGGTAACGTCACGTAGCCTTCTGTATGAAAATCACTGGCTGTGCGGTGTACAGTCTGTGGCTGGTTGGCATTATCGGAATATTCGCTATTGTAGTGTTGGGCAGTTGGATGTGAACAGCGTGTAGCGTTGCGCAGTTGGAGGTGAGCCGCTAGCAGTGGTGGATGTGCGGAGAGTGATGGCAGAATTTTGAGAACGGACGAACTGGACGAGTGTCCACCAGAAAGAGTAATTTTTTAATACTGGATATCATTATGATTTTTGAACATTATTAAGGTAAATAAATTGTTTGTTCTCTATCAAAATCTTTCATTTGCTAACTATGCCAACCAGTAGTTAGTGCCTTCAGTAGTTAGAATCTTTTATTTAGCTGGCAGTAGTGGCGCTCGCTGTATTGCAGTAGTTCGAGTAACGAAGATTTTTGTGAGGTAAGTGATTCCTGAAAGGTATAGGTTATTGTTAGCCAGGGCCATTCTTTTGTAGGGATTATAGAAAGTCAGGTTGCGTTGCGCTAAAAATATTGTGTGTCAGTTTAGTGTTGATCAGAATAAGTAAAGAAGAAATGTCTGAGTACGTTCTGTTCTGCTCATCTGTTTGAAAATCAAATAACGTAAGGGGTTTATCAGCACAGTCATTCATAAATTTTTCTAAGGGGAGGTTTCATATGTCGACCCTTAGCCGAGGATACCTCACTGGAATCTTCTGATTTTTTCTTGTAGTTTGTGTGATTAGTGTAGCTATTGATCATTGCTAGCGCGTAATTGTAGAAAGAATCTTCTTTGTAGTTGTAGTTTTTCATTGTTGTACAGTAAAACAGGTGTGGCATGCATGTAGATTTGCACCAAGTATTTCGCAGCTCTGCTTGCAATTAATTAGATATTACTCTCAGTGCTATGTAAATGTGTTTTCTTATTTTGCTCTTCAAATTGTGCTTTCCTGTGTTATCGTGTGAAATATTGTGACAATAATTCCGTTTGAAAAACGTAATACTAGGCTCCAAAGTAAACTGAGAAAAGACAGTGGAGACGAGAGTAGTGTGTTAGCGCCACTGTGTAATGAATTAACTAATATTGAACATAGTAATTTGGTAATTGTTCATAGGGAAATGGACCAGGCGACAAATAATGGTGTAGACAGTGTAACAATTAGTGAACATGGAAGCATTATCGATCGATCGGTCGGCATCATCTCGCCCCAGGAATCCGAAATGACAGGATACAATCTTGCAAATACTGTAGATTCAGGTTTTGCGTTCGCACTGCTTTCTCAAATAAGTCAAGACACATTTTCTGCTTTTCAAAATGCGAATATTGCCGGTTCAAATGTACTGCCGAATAGCACTGAGGAACATGTTTCAGACGCCAGTGCATTGTTATCACTATTAATGCAACAAATGGGACAACAGCTTCAAAAGTTAGACACAATGGAACAAACACTTGAACAAAAATGTGAAGGTTTAACTGCTGAGTTACTTAAAATCGAATCGAAATGTCAAAAAGTCTGTAATCACGTAAAAACACAAATTTGTGAGCATTTTCAACCAATTTTTTGGCATCATGAAGAAGCATTACAGAATCACGAAGCAGCCATAAAGGTAGTACAAAGTATTGTTCATGAAAATCACGACACCTTGCAAGCTAAAATTGACTAAGTTGCATCTACCGATTCGGTTACGCAACTTGCAAAAACTCAGGAAAACTTAAAAGACACAGTAGATACTCTGAAAATTGGTTCAGAAAGACACATGGAGGAAATTAGTTCATTATCAGAGAAAGTAGTCGAACTTTCGGATTAGCTAAATAATTTATCTATGAAGGTAGATGATAATCTGAATGACACAAGACCGGTAGTCTTTAATGACGCAGAAGAGTACGATCAAATTAGGAAATTCAAACAAAATCATAATCAAATTAATACGCAACACAAAAGAGAAATCCGGGAAGTACAAGATCAGTTGGCACAAGTAATACAAGAATTACATATTTCAGAGGAGACTCACGCTCCAACACGGGAAGAGGGACTTAGAAATACGGAAAAGCCACAAGACAATAACACAGGGCATTTCGGAAATTATGAAACAAATTGGCAAGGCGCACCGAATTTTGAGATGGAACCGCCGAAACGACGTAACAGTGACCGATATGCGACTCGCCGACACGATGACTTTGACTATAAGCTGTTCATTACTACTCGTAAATTCAAAACATTTGAGAATTCTGGCAACGACAGTCATCCACAATCGTGGCTTCATCAATTCTCTCATTGTTTTCCTCCCAACTGGTCATTGGAGCACAGATTAGAATTTATGTGTGGCTACTTAGAGAATGAACCAGCTGTAAGAATGCGATCGGTCATTCACGATTGTCACAGTGAAGAAAAATTTTATCATGCCTTCCTCTGAGCATATTGGTCTCAAGCTACACAAGACCGAGTGAAACATAGCATCATAATGATGAAACATTTCGAACAATCTAAATTTTCCAGTCTTGTGAAATATTTTGAAGACATGTTGCATAAGAATCAGTATCTGTCAAACCCATACAGCCCCTCAGAACTCATCCGCATTTGCTTAATCAAATTGCATGAACATTTATGAGGTATTATTTTGGCAGGACGTTGCAAAGACGATACTGAAGCTTTTCAGGGACTGTTACAAGAATTGGAAATTGACACTGACGAGCGCGGGACACGAAAACAGGAAAACAATCATTACAGGTCACATCCGTCATAATTCCGCAATGAAAGGAATAATAACTGGGCACGACAAGGCTATTCTTACAACGCAAATCGTGACCAAAACAGACACCACCCATATGACAACCGTTGGCAGAATAATAGTTACCGAGAAAGATCGCATTTCCGTAGTAATGAATATGACAGAGATAACCATAGAAACAGACAATATGGGAACCAAAACAATTATTATCAAGGGAGACAGAATAACTTCAGATGCAATCGTTCAGCGCGCAGTTACGATTCAGGGAGAAATTCTCCACAACGTCCCCGACAAGAAAGAAACTATGGAATCTACCGACATGACGACAGACGATATAAACATAACGATAGACCTGAATTTCATCAGAACTGGCGAGGTTCAAACAGGGAAGAGCCCTCTCGACAAGGTGAATTTGTGGAAGTTAGGTCTCCTAATCCTATCAACGACGCGCGCCAACAAAGAGACAGACAATGACTCGCACCGCAGGCAGCCACGTGCGCCGGCTGGCTCAGAGAAAAATAACATAGACGCTAACCATGAGAAAAACTTTAGCATTCCTTACCGACGTATACAGTATGATTATTGCTTTCAAGTTGAAACTCTGTGCACTAGAAAGGGTAAAAGATTGTACATTTCACATGTAAACCGTTTATTGAGAGATAATCTGCTTTTCAACTTAGTCTTTGCTATAAAATTCTTCACTTCACGTTACTAGTACGCTATGTCACACTTAGAAACTGTCAACATGCAACAATGTTTCAAAGATAACTACCCAGTCTACAATCTAGGGAACATATTTAGACAGTAATTACGAATGCATTGTTATAGCGAACAGAGGACACAATGTTATTGTGTTTGCACATTCTTGCTTGTAAGTTGCACGATTATGTAGTGCCTATAAGGCTCACATACTGAGAACATATACCACTACCGCTAATGAGATTTTAATGCCACATTTTGGTTTACTTGAAAATACATTCTGGATTTAAAGCACTTTCTGAGAGGTAGCAGATGACACTGTGGTTAGTTTATTTGGCAGCTACATGATTATATTGCGACGCTACTAATGAGTGACACAAATTATATTATTGCTTTTGCGCTGTATCTGTTATACACTCCTGGAAATTGAAATAAGAACACCGTGAATTCATTGTCCCAGGAAGGGGAAACTTTATTGACACATTCCTGGGGTCAGATACATCACATGATCACACTGACAGAACCACAGGCACATAGACACAGGCAACAGAGCATGCACAATGTCGGCACTAGTACAGTGTATATCCACCTTTCGCAGCAATGCAGGCTGCTATTCTCCCATGGAGACGATGGTAGGGATGCTGGATGTAGTCCTGTGGAACGGCTTGCCATGCCATTTCCACCTGGCGCCTCAGTTGGACCAGCGTTCGTGCTGGACGTGCAGACCGCGTGAGACGACGCTTCATCCAGTCCCAAACATGCTCAATGGGGGACAGATCCGGAGATCTTGCTGGCCAGGGTAGTTGACTTACACCTTCTAGAGCACGTTGGGTGGCACGGGATACATGCGGACGTGCATTGTCCTGTTGGAACAGCAAGTTCCCTTGCCGGTCTAGGAATGGTAGAACGATGGGTTCGATGACAGTTTGTATGTACCGTGCACTATTCAGTGTGTCCCCTCGACGATCACCAGTGGTGTATGGCCAGTGTAGGAGATCGCTCCCCACACCATGATGCCGGGTGTTGGCCCTGTGTGCCTCGGTCGTATGCAGTCCTGATTGTGGCGCTCACCTGCACGGCGCCAAACACGCATACGACCATCGTTGGCACCAAGGCAGAAGCGACTCTCATCGCTGAAGACGACACGTCTCCATTCGTCCCTCCATTCACGCCTGTCGCGAAACCACTGGAGGCGGGCTGCACGATGTTGGGGCGTGAGCGGAAGACGGCCTAACGGTGTGCGGGACCGTAGCCCAGCTTCATGGAGACGGCTGCGAATGGTCCTCGCCGATTCCCCAGGAGCAACAGTGTCCCTAATTTGCTGGGAAGTGGCGGTGCGGTCCCCTACGGCACTGCGTAGGATCCTACGGTCTTGGCGTGCATCCGTGCGTCGCTGCGGTCCGGTCCCAGGTCGACGGGCACGTGCACCTTCCGCCGACCACTGGCGACAACATCGATGTACTGTGGAGACCTCACGCCCCACGTGTTGAGCAATTCGGCGGTACGTCCACCCGGCCTCCCGCATGCCCACTATACGCCCTCGCTCAAAGTCCGTCAACTGCACATACGGTTCACGTCCACGCTGTCGCGGCATGCTACCAGTGTTAAAGACTGCGATGGAGCTCCGTATGCCACGGCAAACTGGCTGACACCGACGGCGGCGGTGCACAAATGCTGCGCAGCTAGCGCCATTCGACGGCCAACACCGCGGTTCCTGGTGTGTCCGCTGTGCCGTGCGTGTGATCATTGCTTGTACAGCCCTCTCGCAGTGTCCAGAGCAAGTATGGTGGGTCTGACACACCGGTGTCAATGTGTTCTTTTTTCCATTTCCAGGAGTGTATATCTGCACAGTTTTTCTGAATTCTTCTGGGAAGTAAAACACGTTTTAGTAGTAACTTTTGTGGTATAGCTACAATGAGACAGCCTTTTCTGTAGCACAACAATACGTTACAGAACTGTTCTTTCTTCATCACGGTAATAAGCGTAATAACTACGTTATCTATACGCAAAGCATTTCACTTTTGTTTATGATGAGGTATGTACATTGACTTCTGCAGAATTTTGCTTACGGAGGACGATAACTACGACACTTCCACAGAATTATCTTACAGCAAGACGCACATTTAGCGCTACAGGACACGCATTTGAGTGATTAATTTTTGTACTTAAAATACTTATTTTTAAAGATTTTTGTATTACAAGGATACAAAGAAAGTTTTCGGTGATACATTTCATTCGATTGCTGTAATCTGTAACACCTGAGGGTATAATTACATTAATCTTCATGGGGTTCACGCCTACTTTGTCTTATATTTACTGAAATGCCTAATGAAGTGATGAGCAACATTTTACGTCAATTGTCTTGTTAGATGAGAGATTTTTTACTGCCTTAGGAGATGCCATATGGCTAGTGAATGACGTTTCATGCCTTGCTTTATGTATATATTTGCCTATTTTGTTTAATATCTAGTTTCTAGTTGCACTGCAGCATTGGTTAAAATAAAATGTAATAGATGTACTAATATGACTATTTTACACCTGCAGATCCATTAAATAATTATTATATGATCTACTTTCTTAAAAAAAAAGAGGGAGGAGCACAAATAGACATTTCCCTTCACAGGAATTGCATACACAATTTTTCAACGATTTGGTAACATTTTTGTCAGAGTAAGTTTTTGTGATACATCACTCTAGTGTTAAGATCTGACATAGATTTTAGACATTTCCTATCTTTACTGAAATATTCTTTCTACTTGAGCTTTATCATGTTTAAGTATAAGTTACTGCATTTGTTGCTGCTGTTTGCCAGGCATTGTCCTACTGAATTTTACCTTTTGTTAAGCCAGTTTTTCTACTGATTTATTTTTCTTGTTGCTGCACATTGGCTCATATTAGTTGTAATGATGTATTTGCTTTGCCAGTTTAGATATACTGCTGCTTGCTTTTTTCAATTTGCATTTTTTTGTCATTGCTGTTTGTGTTAATTTGTTATGTGTTGCTGCATTGCCTCATCCCTTAGTATATATATCTGAGCTCAGTAGATTTAAGCTAGCTTAAGAGGGGGTAGACTATATAAGAAACTAACTATGAAGAATAGGGAAAGAATGAATTGAGAAGTTATATAAAAAGAGTTGGGCAAAAATGAATATTGTACAATGAGAAATATTTATTTTGAAAGAGGATATGAACAAAACAGTAGGGTTTAGGGACAACAGGCTTAGATAGGATTTTTTTTTGTTTTTGTTTTTTGCAGGAGCAAATGTTGAAATAAGAGGAGAGATCTATGGAATGAAGTTTTGGGTTGGACTGCAATACCAGATGTCTCACTGAAAACAAACCCTGTCCTTTGCTTTTGTGTTATTCCACCATGGCCGGCCGCGGTGGCCGTGCGGTTCAAGGCGCCTCAGTCCGGAACCGCGTGACTGCTACGGTCGCAGGTTCGAATCCTGCCTCGGGCATGGGTGTGTGTGATGTCCTTAGGTTAGTTAGGTTTAAGTAGTTCTCAGTTCTAGGGGACTGATGACCTCAGATGTTAAGTCCCATAGTGCTCAGAGCCATTTGAACCAGCCATTCCACCATGTGTTTGTGTACCCTTGTGTATTTGTGTTCTTCCTGTCTTTATATGTTTATCTGATAAGAGTTATGTTGTAGAATTTTTCTAATACTATGTTATTTACTTTGTAAAGATGTTTAGACATTATTAATTCTCTTTTGTTTCAGTGCTCATGTGTGAAATTAAGGTTTCAAAAACTATTCTTATTATTTTATTTATTTACTTATGTCATAATTTATGTAACATTGATGTATATGTTTATTTCTATTCTTTTCTAAAGCTACTACTACAAATGTTATCTGTATTCTTATGTTCTTTAATGATGTATTTTGTATCTTTGTAATTGTTTTCTTATGTTGTAAATTTATAATTGTGTGGACATCCGTTCTTTAAATTAAGTTTCATTTCACTGCACACGTTTCTGTTGGTCATAGTATATGCACAATATGTGAAAAAAAGGGACTCTTAGTGCTCACACATGTGTTGACAATTCAGCAAGGGACTGGTTAACAGCATTGCTGGTTCTAAGGACATTCCAAAAAGTTTGTGAGTGCACAAGCGGTGGTTTATGGACTTGCTAAAATGTCCGCAAGACTCTTCAATGATGATTGTGCATCCGCACAGTCGCAACAGATGGCTGCTGGCCATCTCTACAAGGACTACAGTAGGCCTATACCTTTGATGGCCCACTAATACACATTATTTCTACAAGGACTGCAGTGGGTCTGCACCTCTGGTGGTCTGCCAATACCATAATCTCTACCAGGACTACAGTGGGTCTGCTCTGTGATGACCTACCTACCAATATTCTTCAAAACTTCGGCTGACTGCTGTGAGTTTGCTCTGTTGTGGCCAATTACCTGTCTGCATGTCAAGAGTCAGCACTGTCTCTCCGTTGGAAGGACAACACTACTTCTTCAAGACTGCATGGAAATCCACAACTTCCGTGTGCAATTTCTTTTATTGTTCAGACTTTGAAAAGTACACTGCAATTACTACTGTGATGAATGATTAGGACTGTCTTTATGGACTGTGAGAAAATCTTTGCTTTTACCAACAGTGTATCAGTAAGTGCGTGCATTTGATATCTTTGTTATTGTAATTATGAAAAAATTTTTCAAATCTTTATTGGCCACTGCCCAAAACAATTTGTAAAATTTTTGTGGGGAGCATGGGGGCTATGTAAGTAGACTGTTTAGGTTTTTATGTTGGTAACGCCACGTAGCGCTCTGTATGAAAATCACTGGCTGTGCTGTGTGCGGTCTGTGGCTGGTTGGCATTGTTGGAATATTCGCTATTGTAGTGTTGGGCAGCTGGATGTGAACAGCACGTAGCGTTGCGCAGCTGGAGGTGAGCCGCCAGCAGTGGTGGATGTGGGGAGAGAGATGACAGAATTTTGAAAACGGACGATCTGGACGTGTGTCCCTCAGAAATAGTAAATTTTTAATACTGGATATCATTAATTTATATATATATATATATATATATATATATATATATATATATGTGTGTGTGTGTGTGTGTGTGTGTGTGTGTGTGGTGATTTTTGAACATTATTAAGGCAAACACATTATTTGATCTCTATCAAAATCTTTCATTTGCTAACTATGCCTATCAGTAGTTAGTGCCTTCAGTAGTTAGAATCTTTTATTTAGCTGGCAGTATTGGCGCTCGCTGTATTGTAGTAGTTCGAATAACGAAGATTTATGTGAGGTAAGTGATTCCTGAAAGGTATAGGTTATTGTTAGTCGAGGCCATTCTTTTGTAGGGATTTTTGAAAGTCAGATTGCGTTGCGCTAAAAATATTGTGTGTCAGTTTAGTGTTGATCAGAATAAGTAAAGAAGAAATGTCTGAGTACGTTCTGTTCTGGTCAGCTGTTTGAAAATCAAATAACGTAAGAGGTTTATCAGCACAGTAATTCATTAATTTTTCAAAGGGCATGTTTCAAGACTTCTGCTTTTCTAAAATTAATTCAACATCTTCTTTTGCAAAACATAATGGTTATTAGTCGTAAATTAATATATTCTCTCTCCTTAACATAATTATTTATACATTTTATGAAATTAATACAGTTCCCTTTTAGATGTAAATCGTCCTCCATAAGACATGAAACAAGTATTTAACATTTCTACAAAATAAAATAAAGTAAAAAGTTAATATCAGTTCAAAGTTTTAAAGGTTAAAAAGCTTCCTTTTGTCTCCTTCTCTTCCCTTCCCATCTTTCTGTAACTTTTTATATTTAAATGTAGAATTTTTTACTTTATCGTATTATTTAAAAAGTTTGTGTAATTTTCCTTTTTCTTCTTCTCTAATTTTTAATTTTTCCTTTTAAGAGCTATCCATTAATCTTCCTCAGTTTTGTCCTTCTCTTTTAAAGTGTCTGTCCTTCTATCCAGATGACGGCTTTTTTCTTGATTTTAAGGTACTGTATTTCGTACGGGTTTAGGAAACACGACAGTTTTATAGAGTTTGATCCTGGAGCCTCAGTGGCAGTTGCTGGACGACCCCAGAAGATGTCTCTCGCAGATGGAGACGAAACGTTAGGTGTAAATGTTATACATCGACCACGGCGTCTCAGCCCGTAAGTTTCAACTGAAGACAACACCGGCCGTGAAAGCCTACATTGCATGATTAAACTCCTCTACGGGGAGGAAATGTCAGTTTTGGTTCGGCGACTGGAGCGACTGCGCAAGAAGAAAGCACAGCAACTGTGTATGCTTACTTTCCTGCTACACCTGCCGGGACACCGCTACAGCGCCGAAGTTTCTGAAGGCGAGGAGAATGTTTCACTAGGCTCAAGCGAACCGTACTTACAACCGCATGGATCTAGCGATGATACGGGAACGACTTCACCAGACGCGAAGAGAACTAGCGGCAACTTGCAGTAAGCTGTTATATCTCCATTTATATATCAGTAACGTAATGCAGTGTTATGACTGGAATAAGGTGGACTGTCTAACGTTCAGGACCATGGAGCTCAGTGCAGAAATAGGAACTAATAGGCAGAAGAGGAAATTCGATATCCTACGGAGAGGTAGAAGTGAAACATCAGTCGCTGGCAACTCTCAAACTGTGATTAACATATCAGGTTGAGAATTAACAAAAGAGGAACATTCAGTTCTATCGAAAGTAGGCAACTTTGCAGTCACGCCACTAAAGGTTCCTACGGAGGACATTATAGCGAATGTGGAGGCAGGAATCCATTTGTTATCATCGCATTCCGCTGATGACAGGACTGAAACAGCCAGAATATTACGCCAAGCGAAACCACCTACCAGCAATTTGTCTCAAGCGGAAAGGAGGGCACTGAGGGAGCTCAGTGTGGATAAGAGCATTATTGTACTTGTAGCTGAAAAAGGAAACGCTAAGGTTTTTCTAAACACCACAGATTATCGCAAGAAGATTAGTGACATTTTGGATCCCACTACGTATAAAAACCTTCAGAAGGATCCTACAACCAAAATTTTGAGAAATACCAATCAACTGGTAAAACAACCTTCTCTTTCTTCGGATAATAAAAAACAACTCTGACAAACGGAAGCTTCTCCACCCAGACTATATGGACTCCCAAAAATACATAAACCACAGGTCCCGATGAGACCGATTGTGAGTGCTATAGGATCTCCAACACAAGAGGTGGCCAGATATCTCGCCTGCTTGCTGCAACCATACATCGGCAGAACGAACAGTTACATTAAAAACTCGGCGCATTTTATTGAAACACTGAGGCAGATTATCGTCAGCCCAAGTGATATTCTTGTGAACTTCGATGTAATGTCATTGTTTACCATGGTGCCTGTGAACGAAGCTATTTCATATATAGCAGATATTTTTCCGACTGACATAGTGGCTTTATTTAAACACTGCCTGACGATAACTTATTTCCAGTACAACAACGAGTTTTATGACCAGATCGACGGGGTGGCGATGGGAAGCCCTCTCATCCCAGCTGTTGCCAATTTATTGCAGACTGCCAGTAAAAATCCAGCTAAATGGTACCGCTATGTTGATGACACATTTGTAGTGTGGACTCATGGTGAAGAAGAGCTGGATGTCTTCTTGGTGCATCTGAACAGTATTAACCCGAAGATACAGTTTACGATGGAGAAAGAGAGCAATGGTCAACTCAATTTCCTTGATGTGTCAGTAATTAAACGGGTGGATGGGACGCTGGGCCAAAAGGTATATAGAATGAACACTCACACGGATCGATATCTCCACAAAGAATCAAACCATCGTCTTAGGCAAAAAAGAGGTGTCATGAAAACGTTGGTAGACAGAGCCAACAAAATCTGCGAGCCGGCTTACTTGCAAGATGAATTAAGTCACTTACGGTCAGCCTTCATGAAAAACGGATATACCAGCAAGGAAAGTGATCGAATCCTCCATCAAAGAAGAAAAGAAGCCAGAAGTCAATAGCAACAACGGTCACCAACTGGAAAATTTTTCCTACCGTTCATTAATAGGCACGGACCGTATCGGGAAAGTTCTGGCCAAGTATGGGATCGAAACAATCTTCAGACCCACCAAGAAGATGAAGGAATATTTAAGAACTGCAAAAGACGCCCGACACCCCCTAGCAACACCTGGGGTATACAAAATTCCATGCAGTTGTGGACAAGTATACATATATTGAAACAACGAATAGAAGTCTAAACAACCGCTTAGCCGAACATAAAAGAAACTGGCGCTTAGGAAACATCGATAAATCGGCCGTAGCTGAGCATGTTTTTCGTGATGGGAACCATGAAATTAAATTTAATGAGACAAGGGTTCTAGCACGAACATCCCATTACCATGCGCGCATGTAATGAGACACAATAGAGATTCATAAACATCATGATAATTTTACTAGAAAAGAGGAAGTTTTAAAGTTCTACAAAATATGGATGTCGACGTTGCGCCAGCAGAATGACAATCGATTACTCTTAATCGAGAATGATGACGCCTTCCAAAGATAGGCATACCGTCAGAATCACTTGACGAATGGTGGTGCCCTCTATGCGCTCTATAAATGCGAAAGTACCTGGAGCCTCAGTGGCAGTACTCGGTCGACCTCAGAAGATGTCTCTCGCAGACAGAGACGAACTGTTAGGTGGAAATTTAATACATCGACCACGGCCTCTCAGCCCGGAAGTTTAAACTGATGAATACTCCAAATGTTTTCCACATTTTTACACACGATTCTGTGTTCCTTATTATCGCTTAACTAGCGGGAGAAACGTCTTGGTGAATCTGTTGGCTTTATTTTGTGGAGCTTCGAGTTTGTAGGTATTCCTCTGTTGACTGCTGTGTACCATGACGATCTCATTAGCAGTGGGAGGTCTTGATTATGCATATTGGTCCAGATTGCTAGCTGTTCGTTATGTGGGAGTTTTAATTCAATATCGCTCCTGTTCTTACTTTCCACTAACTCTCTATATACTTCTCTAGCGTTGGTCATTTTCTTTTTCCTTATTCTAAGTTGACTGCAGCTGCATCTGATTACCAACTTTTCTAATGGGAGAGTTCGTTTAGCATGCGCTGGAAATTTATTTGAGGACCAAACTAGTCTCGAACTATTTCATTCAACAAATGTGCCGTTACACTATTTGGTGTCATTTTTCGCTGTCCGTATATGTTGCACACACAGAGAGCTTTTTGTTTATAAGGTTTAGTCCTCCATTGGTGGTAGCAAGCGTTAATGCATGATATATGATTCTGAATATGTGACCTCGATACATGAAGTATCCTATCGCAGACACGATTCGTTTCGCCATTGTTAGGCGTTGTAGCAGAATTTGTACAACAAAATTAGTTTTGCTTATTATATAGGTACTGACAAGAATCGCTTTCTGGATCTCACCTAATTGTCTGTGACAGTTATTCTAAAATTGCCCGTATGTTTGTAGGTAGTTTTTTGTAGTTTGCGGTAGTTACTTCTAAAGGCGATCCCAAGGTATTTCATTTTTTATGACGTGCTACATGCCTCTCATTCTTATTTCGTTTCCTTTCCCTATATTCAGTATCACAGATTTTCTTAAATTTATTTTAGTTCCAGGCGCTCACCCATATTTGTATAAGATCTGTAGGACTTCATCGGCTTCCTTTCCACTTTTTATCAAACGCCCTATATCGTTTACATATGCACTACATACTACATTTTTACCATTAATGTCAAAATTTATAGATTTTCTTCACAGTGGCGAGTAAGAGTTCGATCGAAGCAGTGAAAAGTGTCATTGACACTGGACAACCTCGTATCTCAGAGCTTCTGCATTTTGAGTTCTCTTGTTCGTTATCTGTTAACCACTATTTTTGTTACATCATTGCAAAACATACACTCCTGGAAATGGAAAAAAGAACACATTGACACCGGTGTGTCAGACCCACCATACTTGCTCTGGACACTGCGAGAGGGCTGTACAAGCAATGATCACACGCACGGCACAGCGGACACACCAGGAACCGCGGTGTTGGCCGTCGAATGGCGCTAGCTGCGCAGCATTTGTGCACCGCCGCCGTCGGTGTCAGCCAGTTTGCCGTGGCATGCGGAGCTCCATCGCAGTCTTTAACACTGGTAGCATACCGCGACAGCGTGGACGTGAACCGTATGTGCAGTTGACGGACTTTGAGCTAGGGCGTATAGTGGGCATGCGGGAGGCCGGGTGGACGTACCGCCGAATTGCTCAACACGTGGGGCGTGAGGTCTCCACAGTACATCGATGTTGTCGCCAGTGGTCGGCGGAAGGTGCACGTGCCCGTCGACCTGGGACCGGACCGCAGCGACGCACGGATGCACGCCAAGACCGTAGGATCCTACGCAGTGCCGTAGGGGACCGCACCGCCACTTCCCAGCAAATTAGGGACACTGTTGCTCCTGGGGTATCGGCGAGGACCATTCGCAACCGTCTCCATGAAGCTGGGCTACGGTCCCGCACACCGTTAGGCCGTCTTCCGCTCACGCCCCAACATCGTGCAGCCCGCCTCCAGTGGTGTCGCGACAGGCGTGAATGGAGGGACGAATGGCGACGTGTCGTCTTCAGCGATGAGAGTCGCTTCTGCCTTGGTGCCAATGATGGTCGTATGCGTGTTTGGCGCCGTGCAGGTGAGCGCCACAATCAGGACTGCATACGACCGAGGCACACAGGGCCAACACCCGGCATCATGGTGTGGGGAGCGATCTCCTACACTGGTCGTACACCACTGGTGATCGTCGAGGGGATACTGAATAGTGCACGGTACATCCAAACCGTCATCGAACCCATCGTTCTACCATTCCTAGACCGGCAAGGGAACTTGCTGTTCCAACAGGACAATGCACGTCCGCATGTATCCCGTGCCACCCAACGTGCTCTAGAAGGTGTAAGTCAACTACCCTGGCCAGCAAGATCTCCGGATCTGTCCCCCATTGAGCATGTTTGGGACTGGATGAAGCGTCGTCTCACGCGGTCTGCACGTCCAGCACGAACACTGGTCCAACTGAGGCGCCAGGTGGAAATGGCATGGCAAGCCGTTCCACAGGACTACATCCAGCATCTCTACGATCGTCTCCATGGGAGAATAGCAGCCTGCACTGCTGCGAAAGGTGGATATACACTGTACTAGTGCCGACATTGTGCATGCTCTGTTGCCTGTGTCTATGTGCCTGTGGTTCTGTCAGTGTGATCATGTGATGTATCCTACCCCAGGAATGTGTCAATAAGGTTTTCCCTTCCTGGGAGAATGAATTCACGGTGTTCTTATTTCAATTTCCAGGAGTGTATTTTATTTAAGTTGATAAAGTGAGGTGGAAAGTCCATTTCCTCTGTGAACTTGTATAGGTACTGATGGTTAATTTTATCAAATGGTGTTTCAAAGTCCAAAGAAGCAACTTCAGGTTGAATTTTACTGGCTTCGGAGTTGCTATTATATTTCTATATTTGCTAATGTTTTGCAGAAATTTCTCAGCATTGCCGACACTTTATTGGAAAGACCCTGTTAATATTTCTGTTATTGATAAATCAGATATATATACAGTATTTAACAATCATTTTCTGAGCATTGCTGGTGAATTAAATAAAACTGTAGTTTCTGCAGGAAACCATATAACTTTCTAGGCAAATGCCTTTTCGAAATTGATGTCTGAAATACTCCTCTGTGATATTGAAAAGAGGGAGATTGAGTCAATAATTAAATCACAGAAGACTAAGGACTCTCATGGTTGCGATGGAGTGTCTAGCAGAATATTAATGTACTGTTCTGCACATGTTAGCCTTGTATTTAGCCATATTTGTAATTTTTCCATTAGGAATGGTCAGTTTCCTGAACGATTGAAGTACTCAGTAGTAAAGCCGCTTTATAAAAAGGGAGAAAGGCATAATGTAGATAATTTTAGACCCATTTCTATGCCATCGGCGTTTGCAAAAGTTGTTGAAATGGCTGTGTATGTAAGGCTAATTCATAATTTTATATCACACAATTTGCTATCAAATGTACAGTTCGGCTTTAGAAATCGTTTAACAAATGGAAATGCTATATTCTCTTTCCTCTGTGAGGTACTAGATAGGCTAAAGAAAAGGTTTCGAATGCTTGGCATGTTTTTTGATTTAACTAAGGCATTTGATTGTGTTGATCACAAAATATGGTTCCAGAAGTTGGACCATTACGGAATATGCCACTCCTCTTCCTTATTTATGTAAAAGATGTGCCCTCTAGTATTACAGGTAACTCTTAAGCATTTCTGCTTGGTGAAGACACTAGATTGGTAGTAAATGATGTTGTGTGCAACATTGGCTCGGTTTCAAATAGTGCAGTACATGACCTAAGTTCATGGCTGGTACAAAGTAAACTAACGGTATATCGCAGTAAGGCTCAGTTTTTACAGTTTCTAACACACAATTCAACAAAACCTGACGTTTTAATTTCAAAGAACGGGCATATGATTAGTGAAACTGAACAGTTCAAATTTCTAGGTGTTCAGATAGATAGTAAGCTGTCGTGGAAAGCCCACGTTCAGGATCTTGTTCAAAGACTTAATACTGCCATTTTTACTATTCGAACGGTATCAGAAGTGAGTGATAGTCCGACACGAAAATTAGTCTACTTTGCTTATTTTCTTTCGGTTATGCGTATGATATTATATTTTGTTGTAACTATTCCCATTCTAAAAGGATATTTTTGGCTCAGAAACTGGCGGTTCGGGCAATAAGTGGTGTAAGTTCACGAACCTCTTGTCGACTCCTCTTCACGAGTCTGGGTATTTTGAGATTGGACTCTCAATATATACACTACTGGCCATTAAAATTGCTACACCAAGAAGAACTGCAGATGATAAAAACGTGTTCATTGGACAAATATATTATACTACAACTGACATGTGATTACATTTTCACGCGGTTTGGGTGCATAGATCCTGAGAAATCAGTGCCCTGAACAGCCACCTCTGGCCGTCATAACGGCCTTGATACGCCTGGGCATTGAGTCAAACAGGGTTTGGACGGCGTGTACAGATACAGCCGCCCATGCAGCTTCAACACGATACCACAGTTCATCAAGAGTAGTGATTGGCGTATTGTGACGAGCCAGTCGCTCGGCCACCATTGACCAGACGTTTTCAATTGGTGAGAAATCTGGGGAATATGCTCGCCAGGGCAGCAGTCGAGCATTTTCTGTATCCAGAAAGGCTCGTACAGGACCTGCAACATGCGGTCGTGCATTATCCAGCTGAAATGTAGGTTTTCGCAGGGATCGAATGAAGGGTAGAGCCACGGGTCGTAACACATCTGAAATGTAACGTCCTCAAAGTGCCGTCAGTGCGAACAAGAGGTGACCGAGGCGTGTAACCAATGGCACCCCATACCCTCACGCCGGGTGATATGCCAGTATGGCGATGACGAATACACGCTTCCAATGTGCGTTCACCACTATGTCGCCAAACACGGATGCGACCATCATGATGCTGTAAACAGCATCCGAAAAAATGACGTTTTGCCATTCGTGGACCCAGGTTCGTCGTTGAGTACACCATCGCAGACGCTCCTGTCTGTGAAGCAGCGTCAAGGGTAACCGCAGCCATGGTCTCCGAGCTGATAGTCCATGCTGCTGCAAACGTCGTCGAACTGTTCGTGCAGATGATTATTGTGTTGCAAATGTCCCCACCTGTTGACTCAGGGATCGAGACGTCGCTGCATGATCCGATACAGTCATGCGGATAAGATGCCTTTCATCTCGAGTGCTAGTGATATGAGGCCGTTGGGATCCAGCACGGCATTCCGTATTACCCTCCTGAACCCACCGATTCCATATTCTGCTAACAGTCATTGGATCTCGACCAACGCGAACAGCAATGTCGCGATACGATAAATCGCAATCGCGGTAGGCTACAATCCGACCTTTATCAAAGACGGAAACGTGATGGTACGCATTTCTCCTCCTTACACGAGGCATTACAACAGCGTTTCACCAGGCAACGCAATTCAAATGCTGTTTGTGTATGAGAAATCGGTTGGAAACTTTCCTCATGTCAGCACGTTGTAGGTGTCGCCACCGGCGCCAACCTTGTGTGAATGCTCTGAAGAGCTAATCATTTACATATCACAGCATCTTCTTCTTGTCGGTTAAATTTCGCGTCTGTAGCACGTCATCTGCGTGGTGTAGCAATTTTAATGCCCAGTAGTGTATAAAAACTAATCAAAATCTGTACTGATTTTATCAGCAGATAGTGTCCTATATTTCTCGTTAGGTGATAAAACATGCACTCATCCCTAGTCTGCAAATATGGCGATATACACATGCATAGATGGAGCAGCATGCATACTACAATGCCCTCTCAGGTCTTGGAAGAACAGTTAACTACGTGGCTGTTTCGTTTCTCCGCTGTCAGAGCTCATCGGCTCTTCAGCTAATTTCTAGCTGAATGTCAGCTGAGGTGAACGCAGTGCTCACACAAAATTCCTCTTTTGGAGTCATACAGAGCGTGATGCGTCCTGTTCTATACTTGATGCTGGTTCAGAGGAGAGTCGCTGAAGTTTTCGGTCTTCTGTCTCTCCTAGCAAACTGGGACCAATAGGAACATTCCTTTCATCTTGTGGAAACTACCTCTGCCAATCGCAAAGGGCCTACCTTCAAACTGCATCAAAATTTTGGCACTCTACTCCTTCCAATTCATTTCAGGCAATCGGACATTTTGTGCCCTATCCAGACAACTAAAAGTTACACACATACATCACGAGTGTACCACGAGCATTTTACATGATCAACTTTGTCGCTGGTCTGTTTGTATCCACCTGGAAATACCGCAATGCAGTTTTCTAAAGCGATTCTCCGTAGCATGCAGCGCTGGCCCACTACCTGCTCTCCTCGAGGTGTTCCTGGCGCGTTCGTTGTTCCTGTCGCCATTGCTCCCCAGTTCCTTTTTTAAAAGCGTTCCGTTGTACTCGGGCCGTGATGGCGTAACTCATGTCTGCCCCCAAACTAAAACGTTTCCTCCAGCAGAATTTTTCACCTTTTGCTCATTGACATGCAGGATTTGGGTTCTGTGTGTTAATACCATCAAACTGAGTGTCATCCCTTTGCTTTGCATACTGTACATTTTAATAGGCAGATCTGCTCATTTTCGCCAAAGTATGTTGGGTGACATATTCACCTTCTTGTTAAGACACATAAAATCTCCCATGTGAGGTGCGAAATTGACATTCATTCAACCTGCCACCTTATAATGTTACTCCATGTTATCCTGACTTTCGTTGTCTGTATCTGCCTTACTGTCCCTTTTGTAAATCAATTCCTTACTAATCGATGAAACACCTGCTGTAAGAAACGAAGTCTGACGTTTGGGACAGAAGACCTGTAGGTTAGTTATCTGCTAGAGAACAGTGTTAGTCGTTGGTTCTTTGCTAATCTGCTACAGTTACATCCACCAACACCCAATGGCTACAGTGCTTTACAGTTTTCTATTAGTCACTAAGTGCATGAATTGCCAGTTCATTGCACTATTCCGCGAAAATGGCTGTCGATAAATAAAGACACATTATGGCAGCTTTTGCTGGTTTCACGATACCATAAATATATCAAGATATTATTCATACTGCCAAAATACGCCACAAATAAGCAGGAGTCGGATAAGAATATTAAAATTACGGATGACAAGTTAAAAAATTTTAGAAATTTAATGATAAATGGTACATATTTATACCTATCGCATTATTTGCGAGTGTCAGCAATAAGGCGAATACATCAAAATGCCATGGTTCTAAAAAAATATAGGAGCAATAAGTAACACAACACAGAATTCATTAATACAGTATTGAGTATTGTATTACTTATTGCTCCTATATCTTTTTAGGACCATGGAATTTTCCTGTATGCATCTTATTGTTGACACTCTCAAATAATGCGATAGGTATAAGTATGCACCACTTTTTATATTTAAATTTTTAAAATTTTTAAATTTGTTGTCCTTAATTTTAAGCTTCTTATCTGACTTCTACTTATTTGTGGTGTATTTTCAATTGCAGCCTTCTGAAGAAGGGCACTAAGTGCCCAAAATCGAAAAGAAATTAATATTCTTTTATGCAACTGGCTGCTAATTATTTCGTTATATACAACTATTGTTTCTGAAGATGAATAAAATACTAAAAACTAACTTGTTCCATCCGCTCTCGGTCTCGCTGTTATACACGATCTGATCAATAGTATCTGGACAGCATTATCTAACTTGAAATTCACCACTAGGTGCCTCAAGGATGGTGCCCCAGTACAAAAGGTGGCAGGAATTATTGTGTTGTCAGTACAGTAGCAAAATGGATCAAATGGCTCTGAGCACTATGCGACTTAACTTCTGAGGTCATCAGTCGCCTAGAACTTAGAACTAATTAAACCTAACTAACCTAAGGACGTCACACACATCCATGCCCGAGGCAGGATTCGAACCTGCGACTGTTGCGAGTACAGTAGCAGTAACAGCAGAATGGGTGTCAGGAGAGTTCAGTGACTTCGAGCGTGGACTAATCATTGGTTGTCATATGAGTAACAGATCCATGAGCGACATTTCAACCCGTCTAAATCTACCCAAGTGGACTGTTAGTCACGTGATTGTGAAGTGGAAACACGAAGGAAAAACCATAACTAATGCAAAACCAGGCAGACCTCATGTACTGACATACAAGGACCGCTGCTGGTTGTAAGAAAATCACCTGAAATCAGCGGCAGGAATTACTTGCCATTTCCAAAGTACTGCCTGCAGGTCGGCTAGCATAGTGACTGTGCAAAGGGAGTTGAAAACAGTGCTGTGCAATGGTGGAACAGCTCCTTGTAAGCCACACATTTCTGTATTCAGACGTAAGCGAAGCTTGACGTGGTGCCAAGAGCGATGCCACTGGACAGTGGATGATTGGAAAGAGTGATTTGGAGTGACGAATGACGCTTTACCCTGTGGGAATCAGGTGGGAGGGTTTGGATTTGGCGAATGCCTGGAGAACATTACCTGTTATCATGTGTAGAGCCAGCAATGAAGTATGACTTGATGTTACGGTATGGGGGTGTTTTTCGTAATAAGGGTGTGGTCCCGTTATTCTTCTTCTTTTTCTTATGTCTTTGTCTCGCAATTGCGCAGGGTGGCTGTGTTCATTTAAGGATCCACCATGGTTATTTCAAGTGATGGCCGTTTGCCCTTCTCGTTTCAACTCCGTTACCTTCCCCCCCCCCCCCCCCCCCCCCCACACACACACACACACACCACTCGCCGGACGGGATGTGTGTACTAGGACTGTTGATGTTTTTAAAAATATCGGGTACCCGATAAACCGATATTTAAAGAAATATCATTATCGACCCTCGATACATCGAGAAACGTACAACATACATCGAAGAAAATAAAAATATCGGCAGCACATTGTAAATATAACGCCTGTTTTAGAGCTGTATATTTAAGTATTGGTTATTCTGTACATCAACAAGCTAGCTGCCCGCCTATCCCCCTTAAAGCAAGAATTGAAAGGAGAACGATTCGCGTTCCCACTTGGGATAACCACTTTGCTAACAATGGTAACAGCATGTAAGTGGCACAATAAAAAGTGTCAGTCGTTCAGTTTCGTCACCTTAAAAGAGGTGCCTTGTCCATTAAAAGAGATTGGGAATGGCAGGGCCTACCCTTTCACCACATAACGTGGTTTTTGCTCACAACTGCTCTGTCAGTGTGACTTTCCCTTATCTAGAACGGAGGACTGGGGTTGAATTTCGTACAGATAACCACATACAAGAGTCGTCGGCGCATCAGAAAGGATTAGGGCCTGGCGCAAGGATCGTCTATCTGGGGCCTTGCATTTCCTTGATATCTCTATAAATGGGGTTAACACTTCTCATTGAAAGTCGGATTGAAAGCACCACAATTCATTATAAATCGAAATTACACTTGCACAAACGAAGTATAATTAATGAGTATACATATCTTGTTAACTATGGACGTTAATACAAGACTAGGGGGAGGGGGCGGGGGCGTAGGGGGATATGGCCTAAATTCAGCAGTCACCCACAATACTAGCGTTCGAAATGGACAAGGAAAGGTGGGAACTGGCCATTCAGAAAAGAATTTACTCTAATAATTAGCGAAAGGGAAGATACGGGATCCAATAGCCAATCGTAAGTATATTGAAAAAGCAAACTATGAACTATTTGTGGATACACGTTATTAAAGCGGCCTCCCGTCCGTAAACTAATAAAATTCATAAAACTCATTCTGAAGCACCTTTGATTTACGAATATGAATAACAAGAAAGGGATGGAAGAATAACCAACGACATTAATAGGAGGTTACAGAAGGGGGGCAGTTTCTACGAAACAATAAAACACCTGATTTGGAATAAGGAAGTTTCAGAAAAAGCAAAACTCCTGATGTATAAGAATTATTACTTCCATATTGTCACCTATGGTGGAGAAACATGGACAATGACAGAAAGGGACTGGAGCAGACTGCAAGCAGGGGAAATGAAATTTCTCAGAGCAGTTAAGTGAAAAACAAGAATGGCCAGAGTAAGGTTCAAATGGTTCAAATGGCTCTGAGCGCTATGGGACTTAACATCTGTGGTCATCAGTCCCCTAGAACTTAGAACTACTTAAACCTAACTAACCTAAGGACATCACACACATCCATGCCCGAGGCAGGATTCTAACCTGCGACCGTAGCGGTCACGCGGTTCCAGACTGAAGCGCCTAGAACCACTCGGCCACCATGGCCAGCCAGAGTAAGGAATGTAGAGATTACAAAGGACTTTAAACAAGAAAGTATGAGAGAAGAACTTTAAAAAAAAAGAGATTAAGATGGTATGGGCATGTTAAGAAGATGCATGGGCAGAGACTCCCCAAAATTACGGAAGAACTAAAGATGGATTGGAAAAGACCCAGAGGGCACCCAAGAACACGGTGGAAAATGGGAGTGAGAATATCTGTGGAAAGGAGAGGTGTGACCTGGAAGCAAGTGGAGGAAGAAAAGTGGTGGGAGGACCGAGCCAAATAGAGATGACTCATCAGCACCCACACCCGGCAGTAGCTGGAGCGGGATCCGGATATAGATAGATAGAATTACAAGAAACGTGGGCCATGCTACTTCTCGTTCAATTTAGATATGGCGTGCAGAACTACTCGCCACGTGTTCACATGTGGGTGACAAAGAAGGGAAAAACTAACACACAAAGGCCGTTATGAAATGTTCACTAATATCACGGAGTATTGGAGAAGGAAAGACGTTCGCTGAAGGCGAAGTAGTTGCGAGGGTGGTTGAATTATACCGAACGTGGTGACTGAGCGTGTTGTGGGTTGGCAGGAGAGCCAACACCGTGTTACTAGAGGAAGCCGAAAGGCCCGCGTTTTAGCTCACGCAGGCTGGCGTGAGGTCTGGAACAGGACAAGGAAATCAGAATTTAGAAAAAAAAATGGACGTAGCTGGTGGAATACTTAACTTTAATCCATTAATGGTGAACGTCGCTCTTGACGGTACATGATTCAGTATCAATAGTAACTGGTAATGGCGCCTTGCTAGGTCGTAGCAAATGACGTAGCTGAAGGCTATGCTAACTATCGTCTCGGCAAATGAGAGCGTATTTTGTCAGTGAACCATCGCTAGCAAAGTCGGTTGTACAACTGGGGCGAGTGCTAGGAAGTCTCTCTAGACCTGCCGTGTGGCGGCGATCGGTCTGCAATCACTGATAGTGGCGACACGCGGGTCCGACGTATACTAACGGACCGCAGCCGATTTAAAGGCTACCACCTAGCAAGTGTGGTGTCTGGCGGTGACATCACAGAGAGTCCCACGCATGTTTTGCATACTGCAACCGACTAGGCTCTGACGCCAAGTCCAAAAACAAAATAGCAAAATGAGGACGAAATAAAAGCAATGAGGTACAAATCCTCCCGAAATTAAAGATCACGGAACACTTTAATATGTATTCGCGACTCAGTCCACTTCTGAACCTAGTAAGAGCACGCATGCTTACCAGCTTGCAACCGTCGTCTTCTGGATCTCGCCACCGACTTCTCACGACTGCTAACCGCCTACCGGCCGTTGCTCCAGCGGAGCCGGGCCTTGTGGGGGTGGGAATTGGCGCATTTTTCGCCAGCCAATCGGGGGTTACGGATCTGTCGCCGAACTAGCTGCCGTTTAAGCAGACATTCCTGACTTGGCGGAATGACTCGTAATTGGATAGAATTTAGTCAGGGAGTCGTTAGGGAGGCCTCTTTACAGAGCCAAACGTGCAGGAGAAACTGAGTTTCATGTCGGTACTACTGTTTACAAGAATAAGAAGAAACAATACTTCGGCTTCTCCAAGTCGTTCAAACTACCGGCCCATGCTTCCAAGCTCAAAGGTCAGCGCGGGAAAAGGAAAACCATCATGGCTAGCTGATGGAGACTGCTAAATATGGAAATAAAATAAATGTACCTTGCTCCAATCCTCTCTCCCGTTACATTATGCTGTCAAAAAATCAGCAGAATAGCAGGTATGCTATTGCCGTATTACTAATGATAATAATATGACTACAATATCGTAAATCGTAAACAAGTGAAAGAAGTGCAGGGTAGATGCACGTCTTTCAACCTGACGGATTTTCCCGGAACACTACGTGTCGACGTCCCTATTTTTTCATTTCTGCCAATGCCAGCGACCTAGCAGTTGTAGTGTCGAAATTACTTGGTGAAGTTAAAAGCTGCAGATTCTGTTGGTAGCGTCGAGCGCCGAGTACATCAGTATTTTCCCTAACACGTCTCCACCTACCGCAAAGACCAATTTTTCATTTAGATTTTTGCTCATCATTTTCAGAAATTGTTTTTGAAGAATGTGATGTGAAGAAATAGCACGGAAGTTATGTTAAAAATTGGTTTTTAACACAACTGTGTGCTGTTTCTTCACATCGGGGACCTCGATTTCAGTTACACGGCCACCACCTCGTTCATTCGTATTTCTTCCATGTGCCACCTATACTTGTTTCACACAGTCAAAAAGAAAGACCGGACACAATGAAAGCTCAAAAAGTAGTAAGACTCGTTCCCATAGTTTTGTAAACACTCGTCACCAGTTTTATAAAGGCCTCGTTGCTACTGCTGTGGAGGCCGAGTTTGTGAGTTCGTGAAACGGCTTCTGGTGTACTATATCGCTAAGACAATTTCTCCCTGCAACTATTTGACAACTGTGCCCCAGGTTCAGGTAACAGGATAGGAGAATGAAGGTTCTATAACACTCCAACAAATTAACAACAAAGTCACACAAATGAGTTAAAATGTTTATTTGTCTTTGTGACTTGTTGAATAATTAAGTCTGCAACACTGCGTGTTATATAACAAAAAGAAAAAAATGCCCTCAATGGCTAAATCGAAATAATGGTGGGCAAACTTCACAGTAGATAGCAAATGCAATTACGACAACTGTCTGTTTTAAGAATTCACCATACGATGTTCCCTGTCTAAGTTAGCCCTGGACGACGATCTATAACTAAGTGGGCGAGAGCTGCTCTTCTATCTTCTGAGTAGGCTAGAGTCCGTTGTCGTCTGGTCATTGGCGGATTGTACTCGGCAGGCAACTGGCCGAGGCGAAGTCGATATCTTCATCCACAGCGTCGCCAGTGGCGCTGGTGGAACTCGCGAAAGTGGCGGGTCTCTATGGCACTCGCACCAGCTCACATCTTTGCGCCACTGGTGCTTTTGCCCTGGCTGTGTCTAGTTCGGACGACACAGCACATAGTGTCCGCCTGCTTAGCTGAGTGGCCGGCACGATAGCTCAGCGTGTTTGGTCAGAGAGCTGGCTGGCCTCTAATAAAAAACTGAGTTAAAAGATCAACAACGAACTTCAACGGATGTCATGTGACGTCCGCTACCACCATACAACCAAATACAACGAACAAGAACCCGGGTTCGATTCCCTACCGGGTTGGAGATTTTCTCCGCTCGTGGACTGGGTGTTGTGTTGTCCTCATCATCATTTCATTCTCATCACCGGCGCGCAAGTCGCCAATGTGGCGTCGAATGAAATAAGACTTGCACTCGGCGGCCGAACTTCCCCGGATGAGGCCTCCCGCCACAGTTCATTTTTTACAGCAAACAGTGATAGTAAAATTATGTTCTACTATAATTTCAAAAGAACAACTTGAAATATTTACCGAAAACTGCGAAAAAAATAATATAAAATTAAAATATCGAACCTCGATTTGCCATTTCGATATCGATATATTGATTTGTCGTGGAAAGAAATGCCGCCCATATGACTAGTGACATTTATTGGAAGAGGTATTGATGCATCGATATATCGATAGTTTATCAACAGCCCGAGTTGTCTTCGTGAAGTGTTATTTGTATGAAAGGGTGCGGAAGTTTTTCTAAATGTTTGTGACTCTTGTAAGGGAGGAGGGGTGCGCTTAGCAGCCCGGTATTAACCTAGATGGGTGTTGGAAACAGCCAAAAACACCACATCTGAGCTGGCCGGCACTCCGTCCCTCGTCGTTAATACGGTGGGCGGATTCGATTCGGCGCCGGCGCACATCCCTTCCCGGAATTGGCGCTTGAACACGCACGGCTAGCAGGCCGAATGTTAGGTTTCGTTATTGCGCTAAAGAAAATGCTAATGCGGAAGGATGTGAAGACATTTTACAGCACTGTGTACTGCGCGCAGTAGAGTAACAGTTGGGAGACGATGAGTGTTTATATCAGCATATCAATGCACCCTGTTACGACGCAATAAAGCAGTATCTGCGAAGAATGTTTTGTGGACAATAACATTACCTAAACGGACTAATCAGCCCAGAGTTCTGACCGGAGCACAACTGAACATCTTCCGGATGAGTTAGAATGTCGACTTCGTTGCAGACCCCAGCGTACAGCTTAATTACCTCTTTTGACTTCATCTCTTGAAGAAGAAATGGATGCCATTCTGCCACAGACATTCAGAAAGCTCATAGAAGGTATCCCCAGCAGAGTTTAAAGGCGAAGGGTGGACACAGGCCATATTAATGTCCACTAATAGGTGTTTGGATACTCCTGATATTGTATGCGCTTTACTTTTCACCCAGCAATTTGCATTCAGTACTGCTCACTTGTGTCTCGGATATGTCTCTCCGGCGGTGTTAGCTGCACGTTAAGAGTGATACACAGGAATATGCATAAGTTTACTGATGAAAAGATGGACGATGTGCACGTCATGTACGGGTTCACTGAGTACAATGAAAGAGTGGCGCAAAGAGACTATGCTTCACTGTTACCTCATTGACGGCAACCACATCACAATACTATTTCATTTTTATAGGGGTTGCTGTATTATTCTGTGTTTTGAGTTGTCGCTTTGGTGATTGGGTGATTGCATATTACAGGCATTTTCAATGCAGTGACAGTATTTCCACAGAAACAGTGGTAGTTGGGGTAAAAAACTGAATAAATTATAGTTACATTTTCACTCACTCTTGAACTAACGGAGACCGTGGGCCTCTTGTACAAAATACTCAGAAAAAATCCCTGAACAAACCTCTGAAATTTTATCGGAGGCGTTGGGGTTCACACTGCATACTCTGCTGGTTTAGTCTTTGGAAACTGTGGTGAGTAAGACTGGGGGGGGGGGGGGGGGAGGTGAATGGCGTAGGAGAAAGCTTGCCAGACTGTAGAGTTCTAATGTGGTATGCTGTAGTCTTGATTTGTTACGAAAGCTGTTTGTACTGTGTAGCAGAGGGAGAGGTGTCCTCAGATGCCAGCAGCGTCATCGCATGAGCTACCTGCTACCACCAGTGCTGGACTTGGCATTGAAGTGATGTTGTCTTGATAGCGGTGGAAATTTCTTTGGCCTTCGCTGTATATTTGTGGCAGAAGTAACTACACACGTGTAAATTCCGTATTCATCCGACGCTACTGCTTCTTCTGTGCTAAGATTGTTAGGAGAGTATCTTTCGTTAATTTACTTGTGTTTGACGCACGATGGCAGATTCGGGATGTGAGACTGTGATTACCAATGCGCAAATTTGTTGCTTGTCCCACCCACGAATGTTGCTTTTGTGAGGCCTCCCAAAATATGCACATGTGGTGTTTTACTTCTTCACTGTTTGCTGTTATATCGATACATCATCCACATATAGTATTGTAAAATAGAATCTACGTAAACATCCACTGCCCAACAAAACCAATGAATACAAAAAATATGTGGAAGCTGCTGTTCCCAGAATGTCAAAACACAGACTAATGACAGCTGTCTTATCTTTGGACCATTTAGTTTTATGATTTTACTAAATCATCAAACTGCAATAATTCCGCAGTCGAAAGCGGCCGCTTTATTGAAGTTTCTGCACCAGCTGTAATCCCTTGATACATTCTGTCAGATTAAAAGTGTGTGCCGGACCGAGACTCGAACTCGGCAGCTTGGCCTTTGGTGGACAAATGCTCTACCGACAGAGCTCCCCAAGCAAGACTCACAACACCTCACAGGTTTACTTCCGCCAGTACCTCGTCTCCTACCTTCCAAACTTCACAGAAGCTGTCCTACGAAACTTGCAAGAGAAGCACTCCTGGAAGAAAGGATATTGCGGAGACGTCCATTATCCTGTTTGAAAACACTCCCGGGAATGCTGTTCATGAATGGCAACATAACAGGTTAAATCACCAGACTGATGTACAAATTTTCACTCAGTGTGCTTGGGGTAACCACGAGAGTCAGGTCTGACGACGCATTTGACCTTCACCTAAGTTCGCCTTATTCTCTCTTTCACTGTCTGTCTGTCTGTCTCTCTCTCTCTCTCTCTCTCTCTCGCTTTTCCTCGTACGAGCTTCTCGTCTCCTCGGAAATCGGTGTGGCCGTTAAATTCGAGAGTACCTGAGCTGCTTCGGAAATGTCTAACGTAGAAAATTTTTGTACATTTTGCTCCAAAAAAGTGAAAAATTGAAGTGTATATGTTAAACAAATGAAGTGTATACGTTAAACAAATTCCTAGATGTGTTAAAAATTCGGAACGATATTAATTTGCATTCGGCGATCGCTATACTGGCGACAAAGATTAATATTTATCGAAAGTACCACAATCAGTTTCACAGCTTTGCAGAGGAAACAGAGCGTACATGATCCGAAGAAGCAAGATTCTTCGTCTTCGAAAAGAGAGTAAGTATTTATTTAAATGTGTCTGTAAACTGATTTTATTTTCAAACCATGTTACTTTATCCCTCATTATGCGCACGAAGTAGTTAGCAAAATTTCGAAAGAAAGATCATTTTAATATTTATAGTGGTGCTCATTTTAACACCATGTATCATACAGTATTTAAATATCAATATCATGTATTATAACTAATTGTAAATTATTTTTCAGACAGAATGACAGTGCTCCAGAAAACGGGTTGCTGTTCAAAATGGTTCAAATGGCTCTGAGCACTATGGGACTTAACATCTATGGTCATCAGTCCCCTGGAACTTAGAACTACTTAAACCTAACTAACCTAAGGACATCACACACATCCATGCCCGAGGCAGGATTCGAACCTGCGACCGTAGCAGTCGCGCGGCTCCGGACTGAGCGCCTAGAACCGCTAGACCACCGCGGCCGGCGGTAGATTGGGGTGATGATGCTGCTGGTGTCGTCGGAGTAAACAACCAGTCCTTATTTGTCATTTTCGATTATTGTGTTTAATTTTAAAAAACTTAAGGACTTCAAAAAAACGTCTCGTTGTAAGTTATACGCCTCTCATAAGTAATATTCTAACTTATTTAATATTATTCTCGCGCATTACAGGATATATCGAAAAGAATCATCCGATTTAAAAAATCATAACTATTATGTTATTTGAGATATGTGCATGAACGACGTACTGTTGGAGAGAGCAAACTCTGTAGTTTTACATGGTTCCAGCAAGGTAGCAGCATTATGCGCCCACTTCAATTCTTGTAAAAATGATGTCGTGACAACAGAAAGTGTTTTGTGTTCTACGTTTTGCACAGTGCGTGCCAGTAACAACTTTTCAGCGTGACTTTCGTACTAGGTATGATGTGGATCCTCCTACAGCACAGAGCATTAGACGATGGCATGAACAACTCCGAGAAACAGGTGGCTTGCGCAAAGGCAAATCGCCGGGCCGTCCCCGAGTGTCTGACACAGACGTCGAAGACATCCACCATATTTTCACAAAGAGTCCGCAGAAATCCGTTCGCTGTGCAGCTCTACTACTCAACATCCCTCCGATGTCCGTCTTGTGTGTGTTGCGTCGACGTTTACACATGAAACCATACAACATTCAGCTACTGCAAGCTCTTCGTGAAGGTGACAAACAACAGCCTGGATAGTTCTGTAATTTCGTTCTTGGCAACATGGAGGATGACTGTTTTCTTCCACGCTTAGTGTTTAGGGGCGAGGCAACGTTCCATTTAAATGGAAAGGTGAACCGTCATAACGTGAGAATATGAGGTACGAAACAACCACATGAAGATGTACAACATGAGAGGGACTCTCCAAATTTAATGTCTGTTGTGTAGTTTCACGAGAAAATGTGTATGGCCATTTTCCTTTGCCAAGAACACTGTCACAGAAAGCACATATCTCGATATGCTTGAGAACTTTCTTTTCCCACAGTTGGAGGCTGATTTGAATTTCATTTACCAACAGGATGGCGCAAAACACACTGGCATCTGGAAGTGCGGGAATTTTTAAATCAAAGGATTACTGAACTATGGATCGGCCGCACTGGACCAAATGATACAGTCTTACATTACCGGACCTCACTGTACGTGATTATTTCTAGTAGGGGTTTATAAAAGACTGTTTATGTACCTCCGTTACCAAAAACAATGAATGAACTTAGCATTGCATAACAGTAGCTGTGGAAACTGTTACTCAAGACATGCTCGCTACAGTGTGGGAACGATTTGAATACCACATTGACATATGCCGTGCATCTCTAGGGATGCATGCTGAACACCTATGAAAAGGTATGAATTTTTTTTTGAGTTTCCCGTTCAACAAAAAAGAAAATTCATTGCATATTTTTATTAGTTTCAGAAATACAGACGTGTCAAATCGGATGAATCTTTTTTATACAACCTGTACTACTCATTGAAAGTACACTCGCGGTTAGAAAGAACGGAACACCTTGAATGTCTGGAGAGAGGACGTTCGCATTCACAGGGCATGTACATTAGTATATTTTGCAGAAATGATGAGCATTTTAACCAAGTCGGCCTGCGGGTTCAAGGTCAACATCGATATCGCGGCGCAATACCACCTACCCGTAAAATGTGCCTGTGGCTCTCATTGTCGCTAAAAACTGAAAGTAATGGGTCAGTGTGACTGGACCAGACGTGCAGGACGCCTCGCAGACATATGGGCGAACGGTACCGTCTAATCAATGAGTTTGAAACCGGCGCATTATTGGCACGAGAGATATGACGCATCCATCCGGTAAATTGCTGCTCGTGTGGGACGAAGTTTTCGGCAGTGCAACGGATGTGTGCAGAATGGTTCACGGAAGGCCGTAGAACACAACGAGATGGGTCAGACCACATCACCCTTACCACCCCTCCCCTCCTCCCGAGAAGATCGCCGGCCGCGTTGGTCTAGCGGTTCTAGGCGCTCAGTCCGGAACCGCACGACTGCTACGGTCGCAGGTTCGAATCCTGCCTCGGGCATGGATGTGTGTGATGTCCTTAAGCTAGTTAGGTTTAAGTAGTTCTAAGTTCTAGGGGACTGATGACCACAGATGTTAAGTCCCATAGTGCTCAGAGCCATTTGAACCATTTGAACCGAGAAGATCGGCATCTTATCAGAATGACATTACGTGACAGATCTGCGTCCTCCTCGACTCTGGTTGAACAGTGGAACACATCGTACAGTGTCAGGGGTGACAGTCCTTCGCCATTTACTACGGCATGAGTTACGTGCGCGTCGTCCTCTTCACCGTCTACCTTTAAGTATGTGCAGAAACATGCTAGACGGCAATGGTGTATGGAACGATGTCAATGGGTACGGGAATGGCATCAGATATCGGATGAATGCAGGTACTGTTTGTTTGAAAATTATGGCCGTATTTTGGGGCGCCTCAGACAGGGGGAGCGGCATCTCAGCGACTGTATTCGCACAAGACATACAGCGGCAACTCAAAGCCTTATGGTGTGGGTGCTGCTGGGTACAACCACAGATCACTGCTGGTGCATGTCTAGGGTATTCTGATCAGTGTGACCTACGTGAATGAAATCCTGCGACCCATAGCCATATCCCTTCTGCACAACACTCAAGGCGCCATTTTTCACCAAGACAACGCACGACCACATATTGCTCCACGAACACGTGCCTTCTAGTTGCCACAGGATGTCAGCCTTTTACCCTGGTCCGCCAGGTCACCAGACTTGTAACCAGTCAAAACTGTGTGGGATATGGTGAAACGACGAAACGATGGATGCTGCACTGTGACCCACTGCCAATCACCACAGATGAATTTTGGAACCAGGTGAATGCACCGCAGATGCCTGTACCACAGAACGCCATTCGCACCCTACACACTCCTATGCCATCACACAGGTACAAAGTTGTGGTGTGCGTGCTGTAAGACCTTCGGTACACACACCATCAGATTATTTGACTTGTCGCTCTAACGAAGTAGGCGAGTGTCAGCAATATGTCTCGTGGTCTTATGGTGGCGTGTTTATCTTCTGCGGTTAGGTCAGACGATATAAATGCCACTTGCACGCTTAGAGTAGCAGATTGACGGTGACCAACTTTAAACAGAACTGGATTAATTTTCACACACATTTATTAAAATAATAAAAAGGCATAGATATTACGTAACTTGATTCTGGATGCTGTTTACAATTGACAATCTGAAGTTCCTTTGGTCTTCGTACGTTAATCTTATTCTCACATATCTCTGATACTTGACAAAGTGTCTATTCATTTATCTTCATGGCTATGTACAGGAATATGATAATCTTATTAGGCGCAGATTGAAACTTAACTATAGACTGGTACAGACAAATACAAACTAATGCATTCTAATGCAGACAGACTAATCGGAGGTCTGTACACTCGTTATAATACCTCGCGCGTTCAGGTATCACTGCGCGAGTATGATCCGCGAGGAGAAAAGGTTCTACGTTAGCAGCGATTTTTTTTTCTTTATTGTGATTTTAATACCAGTATAACAGGTAGGCTGGCAGCAGCAAAATACGCCGCTCTTCACCCAAAGATAGTACAATGATAAACCAGAGAAGACACATGGGTTGGAACAATATGGCGGGGAAAAAACAGTAGAAAAATGAACATAAAAAACATAAAGCCGTTCACACTCGATGACAATCCACACTACAAACTGTTGACACGAAGCACAAACACTGAAGATGTCGATGGCACTGGTGAACGATGGAGTGTGACGGTGAACACTGAACACTAAACACGACGGCACACACGAGACACTGATGGCGATGATCTCCGGGGCGTGAATGTCCGCTCAGCGTGTGCAAGTCCGGGGACCTGCCAAGAGTTGAAGAAGGCTGAGGCGGGGGAGAGGGGAGAACAAGGATGCCAATGGCTCAGGAGATGGGGGAGGAGGAGAGGGACAGGGGAGGGGAAGCCCGGGGGAGGAGTGGGGAGAAATGGAGGAGGGAGGGAAGAGGGAGAGAAGGGTGGGAGGGTGCCCAAATGAGCAAACACAGGAAGAGGGAGGGAGGATCAAAATTGGTAGGAGGCGTAGATGGAGGGGAGGAGGGCATCATCAGGGAGAGGAAGCTGGTGGAAGCCACCTTGGGAGAGGGTAAGGAGGGTGGAGAGATGGAGACCGTGTGGGACTGGGGAATACCGGCACGGCAGTGGGCGTGGGCGGGAGAGGATGGGCGAGACAAGCGGGTGAGGAGAATCGAGTTTGCAGGAGGTGTACAAGATCCGTATCCTTTCAAGGGAAAGGAGGAGGTGGGGGAACGGAATGAGATCGTACAGGATCCACGTGGGGGAGAGGAGGTGGATGTGATAGGCGAGGCGGAGAGCATGGCGTTCAAGGATTTGAAGGGATTTATAAAAGGTAGAGGGGGTGGAGATCCAAGCCGGATGGGCATAACAAAGGATAGGGCGGATGAGGGATTTATAGGTGTGGAGGATGGTGGAGGGGTCCAGACCCCACCTACAGTCGGAAAGGAGCTTGAGGAGACAGAGTCGGGAGCATGCCTTGGCTTGGATTGTCCGGAGGTGGGGGGTCCAGGAGAGGCGACGGTCGAGGGTGACGCCAAGGCACCTAAGGGTGGGGGGTGAGGGCGATAGGACGGCCATAGATGGTGAGATAGAAATCAAGGAGGCGGAAGGAAGGGGTGGTTTTGCCTGCAATGATCGCTTCGGTTTTGGAGGGATTGACCTTGAGCAACCACTGGTTGCACCAAGTGGTGAACCGGTCAAGATGGGATTGGAGAAGGTGTTGCGAGCGCTGCAGGGTGGGGGCAAGGGCAAGGAAGGCGGTGTCATCGGCAAACTGGAGAAGGTGGACGGGGGGTGACGGTGGCGGCATGTCCGCCATATATAAAAGGTACAGAAGGGGAGAGAGGATGGAGCCTTGGGGCACACCGGCGGAGGGAAAAAAGGTGTAGGAATCCGTGTTATGGATGGGAACATAGGAAGGACGGTGGGAGAGAAAGGAGCCGATCAGACGGACGTAGTTAATTGGAAAGGCGAAGGTTTGGAGCTTGAAGAGGAGACTGGAATGCCATATGCGGTCATAAGCACGTTCGAGGTCCAGGGTGAGGAAGATTGCAGAGCGACGGGAATTAAGCTGATCGGAAAGGAGATGAGTGAGGTGAAGGAGAAGGTCGTCGGAAGAGAAGGACGGCCGAAAGCCACACTGGGTAGTGGGAAGGAGGCAGTGCTGGCAGAGATGCTGGTGGATGTGGCGGGTGAGGATAGATTCCAGGACCTTGCTGAAGACCGAGGTAAGGCTGATGGGACGGTAGGAGGAGACAGCAGATGGTGGTTTACCAGGTTTAAGGAACATCAGGATACGGGAGGTTTTCCACAGGTCGGGGTAGTAACCGGTGGACAGGACTACATTGTATAGCCTGGCCAGGGTGGAGAGGAAAGAGACAGGAGCTTCACGAAGGTGACGGTAGGTGACACGATTGTGACCAGGAGCGGTGTTGCGTTTCGTGCAGAGTGTAGCAATGAGATCCTGTGTAGTGATAGGGGCATTGAGTTCCGTGTGTGCAATGTTGTCCAAGTACTGGAAACCAGGTGCGAGGGGAGGGACAGAGGTGTCAGTTCGATCGCGGACATCCAAGAAGAGGGAGTAATCGAACTGGGGTTCATCAGGGATGGAAAAGACATCAGAGAGGTAAGAGGCAAAGTGATTGGCCTTACTAAGGGTGTCAGGGAAGGGGTGATCATCATGGAGAAGAGAATAGTAGGGGGAGGGTTTAGTTCCGGTAAGGCGATGGAAGGCTGAACAGAACTTGGTCGAGTGTATAGGTAGGGTAGCATTTAAACGGGCGCATGTCTGTCGCCAGTCCCGGCGTTTCTGAGCTGCGAGCATATTTCGAATGTGTCGCTGGAGTTGCCGGTGGCGTCGGAGTGTGTCCGTGTCACGCATGTGGAGGAAGGCATGGTAGAGATGGTGAGATTCACAGAGGAGGAGGACGGCCTGTGGGGGTAAGGTAGGACGGTGGGGGTGGATGGCAACAGTAGGGATGTGGGCCTCCACGGCCTCAGACAAGGTCTGCTGGAGAAAGGAGGCGGTATGGGTTACATCGTCAGGGTGGTGGTAGGTGAAGGGGTGGCTATCGACCTGGGTGGAGAGGCTATCCCGGTAGGCATTCCAGGTGGCAGAACGATTATGGATGTTGAGGTCGGCGGCGATCACGTAGGAGGAGAAGGTACGGTCAATGTGGGAGAGGAAGTCGAAGGGAATAGGGGCGTTAGGGCGGACATAGATGGTGGCACAGGTGACGGTAAGGCCGGAGAAGAAGAGACTAAGGATCAGGTGTTCGGTGGGGTCGGGAAGGAGAGGTTGGAGCCAAACTGGGATCTGGCGGTGGTGACCAATGGCACCTCCGCCATGTGCAATCGGGAGGGGGTTATTGGAGCGGTGAAGGAGGTAGGGCGACGTGTGGATGGTGTGGTGGGGTTGGAGGAAGGTTTCATTGAGGAGGAAGGCATCCACGCGGTGGGTGGCAAGGGTGTGCAGGAAGAGGTTCTTGTTGGCGGGAAGGGAGCAGATGTTGAAAAGGATACGGTTCTGTCGCGCCATGACAGGGATTTAGACAGTGGTGTCAAGACGGGAGAGGGTGAAATGGGCCTGGTTGTTGGAGTAGGTGGCATACATTTTTAAGTGGAAAATGGAACGGGCGGCGAGGGAGACCTGTTGGAGGGTGTGAGGGCGCTGGAAAGGGTGGACATTTTGTAGGACAATGGTGAGGAACCTGATGATGTTCTCAGCGGTGGGGGGGGACGAAGGGAATTACCAGGAGGGGTGGGGGCGTCCAGAGGATGGACAGGAAGTTTAGGAGTGGTCGGAGGGGGTTGGGCTTTACACTTTTGGGAGTAGGTGGGATGGGGAAGATTGCAGGTATTACAGGAGGGAGGGGATTGAAGGTTAGGGCACTGCCAGAGGAAGTGCGCTTGCCTACAATGCGGGCAGATGGGGGTCTCGTGGCACTCGGCTGTTGGGTGTGCGTTATAGTGCATACAACTCTGGCAGTGCAGGGATTGAGGAGGGGAACAGGAGGGGTCGACCTTATAGCACTGGTTGAAGAGGAGAGCACCCTCCTTCAGGAGGGTCAATGGAGGGGGCATCCTCGGAGAAAACCCCCATAAGGCGGGTGGGGCCGGACGAGTAGAAAATGCGGCGGACCGCCTGCACCTCTAGTGTGGGATGCACCTTGAGCTCCGCCAACACCTCCTCCTCCATGATCGTCGGACTGAGCTGAGTGATCACGGCGGTGAGGGTCAGCGGGTGACGCGCGGGTTGGGGTTGGTGGGTAGGAGATGGAGAAGGAGCAGGGGTGAGGGAGGCGTTGGGGCCAAAACGGGTGATGGAGAGGCAGGAGAGGATGTCAGTATGGAGGTTGGGACTGGGGGAGGAGATGAGAACGGAATCCCGTCTAGGAGTGAGGAGTGAGATGAGGGCATCAGGGAAGTGTTGGCAGAGGAGGAGGGAGAGATTCCGGGCGTCGAGAAAGGAAGGATTGGGACAGGAGAGGAGGTATTTGTATAAAGAGAGGGGGGAGGAGGAGGAGGAGGAGGCGGAGGGAGCAGGGCCAGGTGGGGAGACATCCATGGCATCCTGGGGGAAAAGGAGGACGGGGCGAGGCCGTTTTGGGAGCGGAGAAGGTGGTGGTGCCACTAGGGCGTTTAACGGCGGCAGAAGGGTGGGTGGTGACATGAGGGACAGGAGCTATAGGGAGGTGACGGGAAGGGGCAGGTCCCGGCGTGGACGCAGCAGTCGCTGCTGGCGACGGCGACGGCGACGGCGACGGCGAGGGCGACGGCGACGGCGACGGCGACGGTGGTGGCGGTGAAGGCGAAGGCCACCACCCTAGCTGGAGCTGCATTGACAGGCTGGGGGAGTGGGGGAAAAGGATCAGAGGGAGAGGAGCGGGAGGAAGAAGCTGGAGAGGGGGCGACAAAGAGCGAGGGCAAAGGGAGAGTGAGAAGAGGAGGGATGAAAAGAGGGGCGGTGTGACTGGGCACACCATGTAATGGTGGTGGTGGCAGCGGAGGGCGACGTGTACAAAATGGCAGTGGTGGTAGTAGTGGCAGTGGTGGTGGGGGCTGACATGACGACCGGGATAAACATAAAAGCACAGGACGAAGATGGACAAAGACGAAGATGAAGACGGATGAAGACCAGAGTCCCACGCTGCTGGCGCTGGCGACGGCTGGCAGGAATGCCGCGGCTGCTGCTGCTGCCGCGGACAGGGCCGGGGCCACTGCTGCTGCTGCTGCTGCCGCTGGAGGGCTGGCTGGCTGGACTGCTCCTGCTGGAGGGCTGGCTGGCTGGACCGCTGCTGCTGGCCGGGATCGCTGCTGTTGGCCGGGACCGCTGCTGCTGCTGCTGCTCGGCTGGACCGCTGCTGCTCGACTGGCTGGCTGGCTGGCTGCTGGTACCTGAAAACCTAGCACTTCGATTAGTGCTGGAATGGCACAATCGAAGGGCGGTATCCTTTCGGAGTACCGCCGAAGATCTTAGCAGCGATCTCATTGGCTGCGTTACATATTAATACGCGGATCGGCGGAAGCAGAATTTGGTCCGTCTTTATGGCAGCACCATCTCGTAGTGCGGAGATGGACGAGCGCTGTGACTGCGCTGTTGTGCTTAGCAGGGCGCGCTCTAGTGGGAAAGTTATTACGTGCTGACTACGCGGAACTACGTACACAACAGAAGTTATCAGGGTCCATGGCGGACGTTGTGCCTACTAGGCAACAGGGCACATGCTTAACCGAGTTGACTAATATGCTAATCATTTCTGCAGAACATGCTGATGTATATGTCCTGTGAATATGAACGACCTATGTCTAGTTGTTTAAGGTGTTCTGTTTTTTTCTGAACATGAACGTACAAAACGTTTTACGCAAAAAATTTTATGTAGTAATATATTATTATTATATTTCGTTACAGATGATGAGGAACAAATAATCGACTTTGATGGCAGGTATCAAGAAAATGACCGTGAGTTTGGGAGCGATGATGGGGAATATTAAATTATGTCTTTCATTCGTCATATGTATTTTTAAATAAGTGTTTTTTAATAATTGCATTAAATGTATTATCGTAGTTTAGCGTAATCAATAATATAATTTAGCCTGAGAGAGAAATAGCTGATGCAGTGACGGATACAATGAAACGTCCCCTTTGAACAATTATACATGACTGTGCTTAAACTGACACACAATATTTTGTTAGCGCAACGCAATCTGACTTTCAAAATTCCCTAAAAAAGAATGGCCCTGACTAACATTAAACTATACCTTTCACAAATCACTTACCTCACAAAAATCTTCGCTGCTCAAGCTACTGCAATACAGCGAGCGCCACTACTGCCAGCTAAATAAAAGATTCAAACTATGGAAGGCACTAACTAGTGATAGGGATAGTTAGCAAATGAAAGATATTAATAGAGAACAAACAATGTATTTACCTTGATATCATCATATATAAATATAGCAGTTCATGACAAATTTCAAAACTCCGCCATCTCTCTCCCCACATCCACCACTGCTGGCGGCTCACCTCCAACTGCGCAACGCTACGCGCTGTTCACATCCAGCTGCCGCTGCCCAACACTACAAAGGCGAGTATTACAACAATGCAAAGCAGCCACAGACTGCACACAGCACAGCCAGTGATTTTCATACAGAGGTGGCGTTACCAATAAAAAAACCTAAACAGCCTACTTACATAGCCCCCATGCTCCCCACAAAAAATTTTACAAATTGGATTGGGCAGTGGCCAATACAGATTTGAAAAAATTTTTCATAATTACAATAACAAAGAAATCAAATGCACACACTTATTGATACAATGTTGGTCAAAAGCTAAAAATTTCTCACAGTCCATAAAGACAGTCCTGATTCATCACAGTAAAATTGCAGTGTTTTTCTCAAGGTCTGAGCAGTAAAAGAAACTGCACACAGAAGTAGTGGATTACCATGCAGTCTTGAAGAAGTAGTGTTGTCCTTCCAACGGAAAGACAGTGCTGACTCTTGACATGCTGACAGGTAATGGGCCACAACAGAGCAAACCCACAGCAGAGTTCATTCGACGTTTTGAAGAATATTGTAGGTAGGTCATCACAGAGCAGACCCACTGTAGTCCTGGTAGAGATTACAGGTTTGGTGGGCCATCAGAGGTGCAGACCCACTGCAGTCCTTGTAGAAATAATGATATTGATGGATCATCAAAGATGTAGACCCACTGTAGTCCTTATAGAGATAACCAACAGCCATCTGTTGTGACTGTGCAGGTGCACAATCACCATTGAAGAGTCTTGCGGATAATATAGCAAGTCCATAACCACCACTTGTGCGCTCACAAAGTTTCTGGAATTGTCCTTAGAACCAGCAATGCTGTTATCCAGTCCCTTGCTGAATTATTAACACACGTGAAAACACTAACAGTCCCTACTTCTCACATATTGTCCACATACTATGACCAACAGAAACGTGTGCAGTGAAATGTAACTAACAAGTTAATAATATCATGAACTGGTGACAATTACAATTTTATAACATAAGAATACAATAACAAAGGTACAAAATACATCATTAAAAACATAACAATACAGATAACATTTGTAGTACAGGCTTTACAAAAGAATCGAACTAACATATACATCAGTGGAATTATGACATGAGTGCATACATAAAAGATCACAATAACTTTTGAAACATCAACTTCACACATGAGCATTAAACAGAATAAATAATGTGTAAGCATATTTATAAGGTAAATGACATATTATTAATGCCAATTATATTTGAGGATAACAGTATTCCTCATCATAGTGAATGTAGCTTAATATTAAAAGAAGAAAAAATTCTATGAAACTACACAGAGACAGGAAGAAAACAAATACACAAGGGTACACAAACATATAGTGGGATAACACCAATAGGAAAGGACAGGGTTCGTTTTCAGTGTAACATGTGGTACTGCAGTCCAACCAAAAACTTCATAAATCTTTCCTCTTATTTCATCCTTTGTTTCCATCAAAAAAATTCTATCTAAGCATACTTTCTGTATTTATATGTTCACACATTTCTTACCTCAACATTTATTTCCAAGAAAATCCTACCTAAACCTGTTTTCTGTACTTTTTTTCGTATAACTTCTCAATGCATTTCTTCCAATTCATCGCAACTCATTCTCTTAGAGGCTACCCCCTCTTAAGCTAACTTAAATCTACTGAGCTCAGATGCTAAACTAAGGGACGAGGCAATGCAGCAGCACAAAAAACAATTAATATAAACAGCAATAAAAAAAATGGAAATTTGCAAAGCAAGCTATAGTAAATCTAAATTATGAAGCAATGCAACATTACAACTAATACGAGCCAATGTGCAGCAACAATAAAAATAAATGAGTAGTAAAACTGGCTTAGCAGAGTAACACAAAGTCAAATTCAGTAACACTATGCCTGGCAAACAGCAGTAACTTATACCTAAACATGACATAGCTCAAGCAGAAAAAATAGTACACTAAAGATAACAATGCAGATAAGGGAAATGTATAATCACATCTTAATGTCTAACTAATTGAAGTGGTGCACCACAACAACTTATTGTAAAAGAAATATTACCATGTACTTGAAAAGAAAATTATGTGTCCAGTTACTGTTACTAGTCCCTTCTTATTGTTCTTTCCTTTCCAAGTGCTCCTTTTTTTAAAGAATGTGGATTACAAAATTATCATTTAATAGATCTGTTGACAGAAAGTGTTCACATTAGCAAATGCATCTAAGTTTATTTTATAAAACTAATGCTGTAACACAGCTGAAAAACAGGTATCAAATGAAATAAGCAATTACGCAAACCAAAGCATAAAAACATCATTCAATAGCTATGTGGCATTTCGTAAGTCAGTAGCTCTCAACTCTCGTAGAAAGACGCTTGTCGTAATCAGGTGTGCAGATGTAAAAATATTTCTCGTCATTTCATTAGGCATTTCAGTAAATATCATAAATTACGAGCTCCACAATACCCGAGGATAATGGCCTCCCCTTTTTTTTTCTACCTGTGCTTCCGGAAAGGCACACCCTAATGGCTTGTTCTCCAGGTGTCTGACACAGCGGTGTGCCGACGACGCACGTGCAGGTGGTCACTTAACTTTCTTACGGAAATATTTACGACAGCAATTTTCGCTACAGTGACAGTCTCACATAAAAATATTTCACAGGTCAAGAATTAGCGTTGCAGATCTGTAGAAACAAAATCCTATAAATATAAGTGTCCAAATAAAATATTCGTCAGCATTGTGATACAGTCACGCATTTACGCACATTTCATAACTTTTAAAGTACGATTCTTGGTTTCCAACATACTTCTTATTCCTCATATACGGTAGCATCATCTTATTGATCATAAACATATCTCAACAGCATAGTACACATCGTCGTCGTAATAATAACATCATAACACCTCAGTCAAATCTCAAAATCGTCGTAGCTTCCTCCAATAATTTCAAAACCTAAAAAAATTCTCTGCTCATGTCAAAAGTGTCATCTGCCTCAAACGCACTTTAAAAATCATGATCCCATACCAAATATCTCAAAGCTCTCATAGTATCACAATGGTTCCGAAAAATGTGAGCATTTCTCAAAGTACAGACAAAATACAATTTCGTAAGTGTGAAGTTATCCAACTGTGTAATTACGTAAACATCTGTCACTGATGTAGTAAAAACGTTTGTCTGTCTCAGTTAAATGATCAGATAGCTGTGTAATTATGTGTTGGAGAAATATGGTACCGATGTGTAAAGTTGTATAAGCAAATACCATATTAGCTAGGGTTCCTTGTGGTTGCCACACACATGGTACACAAAGTAAGCATGTACCCCCCTGAGGATTAATGTAATTATACCCTCAGGTGTTGCAGATTACAGCAATGAAATGAAATGTATCACTGAAAACCTTTGTATCATTGTACTACAAATATCTTTAAAAATAAATGTTTTAAGTACAAAATTAATCACTCAAATGCGTGTCCTGTAGCGCTAAATGTGCGTCTTGCTGTAAGATAATTCTGTGGAAGAGTCGTACTTATCTTCCTCCGAAAGCTAAGTTCTGCAGAAGTCAATGTACTTACCTCATGATAAACAAAAGTGAAATGCTTTATATATAGATATCTTAGTTATTACGCTTATTGCCATAATGAAGAAAGTACTGTGCTGTAACGTATTGTTGTGCTACGGAAAAGGCAATCTCATTGTAGCTATACCACAAAAGTTACTACTAAAACATGTTTTACTTTGCAGAATAAAACAGAAAAACTGTGCAGAAATAAAACAGAAACACTACAAAAGCAACATTGTAAATTGTCACTCATTAGTAGCGTCGTGATAAAACCGTGTAGTTGTCACTTAAACTAACCACTGTGTCGTCTGGTATCTCACAGAAAGTACATTAAACCCAGAATGTATTTTCAAGTAAACCAAAATGTTGCATTAAAATCTCATTAGCACTACCAGTATGTGTCCTAAGTATGTAAGCCTGATAGTCGTTACGTAATCGTGCAACTAACAAGCAAGAATGTACAAATACAACACTGTGTCGTCTGTTCACTATAACAATGCATTCGTAATTTCTGTTTAAAAATGTTCCCTAGGTTCTAGACTGGATATTTAACTTCAAACATTGTTGCATGTTAACAGTTTCTTAAGTCTGACAAAGCATACTAGAAATGTGAAGTGAAAAGTTTTATGGCAAAGACGAAGTTAAAAAGCAGATTATCTTTCAATAAATGGTTTTACATGTGAAATGTGGTGTAAACCTTTACTCTTCCTAGTGCACAGAGTTTCAACTTCAAAGAATTATCATGTTGTATACATCGGTAAAGAATGCTAAAATTTTTCTCAAGGCTAGCGTCTTATGTTATTTTTCTCGGAGCCAGCGGGCGCACGCGGCTCCCTGCTGTGCGAGTCATTGCCTATTGTCTCTTTGTTGGCGCAAGTCGTTATTGGGATTTGGAGACCTAACTTCTACAAATTCACCGTGACGAGAGGGCCCTGCTCTGTTTGAATCCCGCCAGTTCTGATGCAATTCAGGTCTGTCGTTACGATCATATCGGTTGTCGTCATGTCGGTAGTTCCTGTAGTTTCTTTCTTGTCGGTTAAGTGGTGGAGAATTTCTCCCTGAATCGTAACTGCGCGCTGAACTGTTGCGTCTGAAGTTATTCTGTCTCCCTTGATAATAATTATTTTGGTTCCCATATTGTCTGTTTCTCTGATTGTCTCTGTGATGGTCACTACCGCGGAGAGGTGATCTTTCCCTGTAATTATTACTACTCTGCCAACGGTTGTCGTACGGGTGGTGTCTATTTTGGTCACGATTTGCGTTGTAAGAATAGACCAGTCGTGTCCGGCTATTGTTTCTGTCGTCACAGATTTGTGACGGATGTGACCTGTAATTGTTGTGTCCTTGTTTTCGCATTCCGCGATTATCAGTGTCAATTTCTAGTTCTTGTAACAGTCCCTGAAAAGCTTCAATGTCGTCTTTGGAACGTCCTGCTAAAATAATATGTCGTAAATGTTCAGGTAATTTGATTAAGCAAATGCGGATGAGTTCTGAGGGGCTGTATGGGTTTGACAGGTACTGATTCTTGTGCAACATGTCTTCAAAATATTTCACAAGACTGGAGAATTCAGATTGTTCGAAATATTTCATCATTATGATACCATGTTTTACTCGCTCTTGTGTGGCTTGAGACCAATATGCTGAGAGGAAGGCATGGTAAAATTCTCCTTCACTGTGGCAATCGTGAATGACCGATCGCATTCTTACAGCTGGTTCATTCTCTAAGTAGCCACACATAAATTCTAATCTGTGTTCTAACGACCATTTGGGAGGAAAACAATGAGAGAATTGATGGAGCCATGCTTGTGGATGAATGTCGTTGCCAGAATTCTTAAATGTTTTGAATTTACGTGTAGTAATGAACAGCTTATAGTCAAAATCATCGTGTCGGCGAGTCGCATATCGGTCATTGTTAGGTCGTGTCGGCCGTTCCATCTCAAAATTCGGTGCCATTGCCAATTTCTTTCATGACTTCCGAAATGCCCTGTGTTATTATTTTGTGGCTGTTCCGTACTTCTATGTCCCTCTTCCCGTGTTGGAGCGCGAGTGTGCTCTGAAATATGTAATTCTTGTATTACCTGTGTCAGCTGATCTTGTACTTCCCGGATTTCTCTTTGGTGTTGCGTATTAATTTGATTCAGATTTTGTTTCAGTTTCCTAATTTGTTCGCACTCTTCTGTGTCATTAAAGACTACCGGTTTTGTGTCATTGAGATTATCCTCTACCTTCGTAGATACATTAGTGAACTGATCCGAAAGTTCGGCTACTTTCTCCGATAGTGTACTTATTTCCTCTGTGTGTTTCTCTGAACCAAGTTTCAGAGTTTCCATTTGTGTTGAAATCGTATCTACTGTGTCCTTTAAGTTTTCCTGAGTTTTTGCAAGTTGCGTGACCGAATCGGTAGATGCAACTGAGTCAAATTTAGCTTGCAAGGTCTCATGATTTTCATGAACAATAATTTGCAGTTCTTTTATGGCTGCTTCGTGATTCTGTAATGCATTTTCATGCCGCGAAAAAATAGGTTGAAAATGCTCACAAATTTGTGTTTTTACGTCATTACAGACTTTTTGACATTTCGATTCAATGTTATGTAACTCAGTAGTTAAATCTTCACGTGTTTGTTCAAGCGTATGTTCCACTGAGTCTAACTTTTGAAGCTTTTCTTCCATTGCGTCTAACTTTTGAAGATTTTGTTCCATTGTGTCTAACTGTTGCTGTGTTTGTCTCTGGTGTTGTTCCATTGTGTCTAACTTTTGAAGCTTTTGTCCCATTTGTCTCTGATTTTGTTCCATTTGTTGCATTAATTGTAATAACAATGCACTGGTGTCTGAAACTTGTTCCTCAGTGCTTTTCGGCAGTGAATTTGCACCAGCAACATTCACATTTTGACAAGCGGAAAATGTGTCTTGACTCATTTGAGAAAACGGTGAGAACCCAAAACCTGAGTCTACAGTATTTGCAAAATTGTGTCCTGTCATTCCCGATTCCTGAGGCGAGCTGTTGCCGACCGATCGATCGATAATGCGTCCCTCTTCACTAATTGTTTCACTGTCCACGCCATTGTTTGCCGCCCGCTCCATTTCCCTATGCACAGTTACCAAATTACTACTTTGAATGTCTGTTAATTCTTTACTCTGCGGCGCTAACACACTGCTTTCGTCTTCACTGTCATTTCTCAGTTTACTTTGGAGCCTAGTATTACGTTTTTCACACGCCATTATTGTCACAATATTTCACACGACAACACAGAAAAGCACAATTTGAAGAGCAAAAATAAGAGAACACATTAACATAACACTGAAAAAATATCTAGTTAATTGCACGCGCTGCTGAGAAATACTTGGTGTAAAACTGCATGCATGCTACAACTGTTTTACTGTACCACAATGAAAGACTGCAACTACAAAGGAGATTCTCTCTACAATTACGCGCTAGCAATAAACAAAGGCTACACTAATTACACAAACTACAAGAAAAAAAATCAGAAGACTCCAGTGAGGTATCCTAGGCCAAGGGTCGACATATGAAACGTCCCCTTTGAACAATTATACATGACTGTGCTTAAACTGACACACAATATTTTGTTAGCGCAACGCAATCTGACTTTCAAAATTCCCTAAAAAAGAATGGCCCTGACTAACATTAAACTATACCTTTCACAAATCACTTACCTCACAAAAATCTTCGCTGCTCAAGCTACTGCAATACAGCGAGCGCCACTACTGCCAGCTAAATAAAAGATTCAAACTATGGAAGGCACTAACTAGTGATAGGGATAGTTAGCAAATGAAAGATATTAATAGAGAACAAACAATGTATTTACCTTGATATCATCATATATAAATATAGCAGTTCATGACAAATTTCAAAACTCCGCCATCTCTCTCCCCACATCCACCACTGCCGGCGGCTCACCTCCAACTGCGCAACGCTACGCGCTGTTCACATCCAGCTGCCGCTGCCCAACACTACAAAGGCGAGTATTACAACAATGCAAAGCAGCCACAGACTGCACACAGCACAGCCAGTGATTTTCATACAGAGGTGGCGTTACCAATAAAAAAACCTAAACAGCCTACTTACAACAATGCGTCCGCGTGTGTAGACATACTTGTCTTAGTAATCAAATTGAACAGATATCAGAAACCAAGAAAGCTGAAACTTCGTAAAATAATAGTTATCTATAACAGTTACATGAAAGAGATTTTCCGCTGAGTTTTTCATAGTGGAAAGGTGCTCAGCTGATGCAGTAAAAAATAACACGCACTCGTGTGCATAGCGATGCGCCATATCATTGAGTCATCAACGTGCGAGGTGCCAGGGTTAATAGGTGGCCATGTCTCCCCAGAGTCATTAAAGAAATCCGTATTAGTTAGGCTAATACACTCAATTCCCCCTCCCCCTTTAACTACTACAGTTCCTATAGCGCAACGGATACTTTATGGAGTAAATTACGATATGACCGGGCGTGTGGGGTCAGTTTAAGGGTTGCACCTTCAATATAATTCCATTTATGATAGTTTAATAGCTGATCACTAGTATCTCGCAAAGGGCTCTGACAATAAAGGTGAAATTCAACCACTAAATAATAAAAAATGTTGGTACCAAAAAGTGCCCCCTGTGGAGTGACGAGCGGGTCACATTCTGCTTTTGTCGCTTAGGTAGCCGTGACGCCACAAATTGTCCCACGGCTAATAAAGAGTGACAGTCCCGTCACCTAGTTACTATGTAGAGAAAATCACAGCCTGGGGGATGTTTCCAGAATGAGATTTTCACTCTGCAGCGGAGTGTGCGCTGATATGAAACTTCCTGGCAGATTCAAACTGTGTGCCAGACCGAGACTCGAACTTGGGACCTTTGCCTTTCGCAGGCAAGTGCTCTATAATCTTTTTTGTTTTTTTTTGTAACTTCCTGGCAGTTTTTTTACGTACCCCTTATTTTTTAAAATATAATTTTTGACCCCATTTTTTCCGCCCCTGGACAGGAAAGAGAAAACTACAAAAAAAAAAAAAACAATCTACTTGCCATCGCCACTTGAGTCCTAACAAAAATAAATAAATAAATAAATAAATAAATATAAAATAAAGTGCATCTCGTCAGGCGTTGTCGCCTATCCCAAACCAACAAACCTATTACTATAAGGGTATAGGAACGGAAGAAACTAGGGGGCAAAAACATAGAGAGCAGCGATGAAAATTAAAGTAGTTGTGTCTGGGCTCCTGTTTTTCTAGTTTATTTTGTTGCATTTTTTGTTTTGTTTTTTCGTTTTTGGACGTATATTTTTATTTTCCTTTATTTATTTATTTACTTATTTTTCAATTTTTTTAATTTTTTAAAAATTAAGTTAGTCTATGTACCAGAATTCCAGGAGTCGATAGCGCCTTCCGATTGGCGGAACATCCAAACGTGTCTTCTCGAAAATTTAATGGAGATTCCGTTTGTAGGGCGTTCAGAACATTATGTCGGCAAAAAAGTATCAGCATCTCATGGCTTGGACGTTCCAGCTGGAAGGTGGGTCATGAAAAGTGCTCCGTAGAAAATTGGGATAGAACTACTCGTATCTTGGGTTGCGAACAAGTGCACAATGCCAATCGTTAAGGTACATCCAATAACGTAGTTCTAATTTCTCGACGGGGCCAACAAGGTAACGGTCCGTATGACCGCGTATCCAATTCACAGCGTTAGTTTTTATTGCGGGGTAATGAATCACATCTGGGAATAAAAGCGTCAGGAAAGTGATCTGAGCAGGTTTCTGTCGGGTAAGGAAAGCCAAGATACGCTGCGCGAGTCTCCAGGCGTCAGACAACGGACCACATGAGACTCGATGAGAGTGTCTCCTCTACACCACAGCGAACACAGAGGGTTGTGTCAGCGAGGCGGATGCGGTGCAAACGAAACTGGTTGACCTGATTGCCATTGACGGTGATATACCAGGTGGACTGGACGCTGGTGTCGAGATAACCAGCATGCACCACTTTCCACACACAACGCCATATGATCTGGGGAAACTGTTCGCTGGGGTTGGGGGTTCGACACGTTTGTAATGTGTCATGTACAGTCTTTGTCCAAAGTATACGTGAAAGGGATAAGGAGTGCAGGAAGTAACTTAATTCAAGGAAGAAATGCCAAAAGTGATAAAAGCGGGGGTCGAATGTCTGATAACATGACTGCGGCTGACATTGAGGCTGGTGCATATTCATGCAAAAAGTAGTCCAGTCAGGATCGTCGGGCAGCGACGCCAGACTTTCAGTTGGGAGCTAACAAAAAATGCCGTAACTCTGTCTTGCACATGGAATAAGCCCACTCCACCACGCTCCTGTGGGAGGGCAAGGGAGGAATATTGAAGTTTAAATATCGTCCCGGTACAGACAAAGGATCCCATCGCCATCAACATAAGACATGTGAGGGTAATTGGGACCGGGAACGCTTTTTACACATGGGGGATGTGTGAGGCGTGGTAAACATTCACGTATTGCACATGCTGTACAGTGTCGAGGGATCTAAGCCAGTGGTCCACAAGGCCAGCCTTCATCGTTTGGAGGAGATGTCTACTGTTGGTTGCCGCTGAACGACAGAGGTCATTCATAAAATCAATGCCCAAACAGCGGACGCTGGTGGCCACACTTAGATGAGCGACATATCTCTCAGGTAGAACCTCACCAATGAGCAGAACCTTCGATTTGGAAATGTTAAGAGAACTGCCCGATGCCTCCCCATATGTCGCCACCCAAGTCAGAGCCGCGTGAACATCGTTGTCATTGCAGAGGTAGAGGACTAGATCGTCAGCATAGGCTGTATAACAAGCGGTGCCCATGCAATGTCAGGTCCACCAGGGTTTGGCGAAGGCCCTGGAGTAGCGGCTCTAATGCCGAAGCATACAGTATCGTGGAAAGTGGGCAACCCCGTCGGACAGAGCGCTCGATCGTACTATAAGAGCCGGAAAACCCATGTGTTGGAGGACCGATTTCAGAAAAGTATGGTCGACAACGTAGAATGCCATACTGAAGTCAAGCGATGTTAATGCGCCAGGTAAATGTTGCGACCGCGCGAGCGTGATCATGTCTCTGTAACGGGAAAGGGTCGTATGGATGTTGATGTCAGCGCCTAGTGAGGTGATGTATCTTGCTGCCTTCTTGAGTCATGAGGCCAACAAACAGGTAAAAATTTTCACCTCACTGTTGAGCAGAGTGATGGGCTGGCAATCACAGATCTGTGATCACCCATGTGGCTTAGGGACCAGGATGATGATCCCATCAAGGAAGGTGGCTGGGATCGTCGTTGTGGATGGTACCAGTTCGCGACAGATGGACGTCCAAGTAGATATCAAAAGATAGCAAAAACTCTTGTGAAATTCGAGCGGGAGGCCGTCAGGTCCAGGGGTCTTGTTGGCAGCTCCCTCGTTGATAGAATCTAGGACTTCATTGGAGGTTACTTGTTCCATTAGTTCTTGACGTACATCCTCTGGCATGGTGTTGACAATCACTGCTGCTACCGCCTCAATTAGGATCGGAGGATGTGGGACGGCAGCGTACAGCCGGCGGAAATGGGAACAGAAAGCATGACCAATGGCACATTGCGTAGTGTATCGACGTCCTTCCGCATCGGTGAAGTCGTGGATGACAGCTCGACAACGATGTCGGCGTTGTGTGAGGTGACGGTACATCGATGGAGTTTCATGAGTCATATGGTCTCGATGCAGGATCTGACAAGGGCCCCTTCGAAGCATCGTCGCATGAGTGAAGTAATCTGCGCTTTAGCACGATGCACTATCGTCTGATGGACAGGAGAGAATGCGATCGAAGTGTAGTCACGAAGCACCGCGTAATAAAAGTCCATGGTGTACGCTTGCCAAGCTTTGAAGTCTTTGCCATATCCCATCAGTGCCCTGCTGAGGATAGCCACCAGGATAAGGTGGATGTGTATGCGGGGCAACGTCGACGACAGAGCGCCCACGCATCCTCAACGGTCCGTCGGGGACAGTCAGGTAGGAAACGTTTAACTTCCACAGGCTGTGGCTATGCCACACCTGTTGGCGGGCGAGGACGACATCGCAGATGTAGGCATCGTGTTCAGAGAAAGCCGGAGGCCATACTTCGGCATGTCTAGTGTCGGCAGCAAGTGAACGTGTGAGGTATATACGGTCGAGGCGAGTGAACGAATGCGCCGTAGAATATGTGAAACCTGCGCTGGTGCTATGAACCTTTGTCCACGTGTCAACTAGCTGAAGTATGTCGATGATGACAGAGAGGGCCGCACACGAGGAATGAAGTGGAAGTTGGTCATCAGGCCCTTCTGTGGATTTGAAATCGCCACCGAGGACCATTTCTTCCAAAGGACCCTCAAAAAGTGGCTTTACCTCGTCAGCAAAGAAGGTGTGTCGGTCACGACGTCGACTGGAGACGGGCGGCGCATATACATCGAGGATGCGGACGCCAAACAGCGTGAGAGCTATTCGTCTAGCATTAGGAAGGTACACTACAACTTCGGCAGGGAGTCCAGAATGGAGGAGGATGGCGACTCCACTACTATTGTCAGAAGCATGGGAGGCGTGTGCCGTGTAGCCAGTGGGGGCGTAGAAATCAGCGATGGTCACTTCTTGGAGGAGGGCAATGTCGACATCAGCAGCATAAATGGGCTCTCGAAACACTGTCAGTTTGTGGGAAGCCCGAATGGTGGCCAGATTCATCATCGCGATGCGGTAGTGTTGTGGGCGTGCTCCCACCATTGTCACAGATGTTCCGGCAGAGATGTCAGGCTGGCATGTAACATCCGGTGCAGTCACTGTAGCCACAATCACTGGGTGGAAGGCGGATCAGGCACCTCCAAGGGGCAGTGCCTAATGGGAGGGCCACCATCTCGATCTGCTCCATTGTTGATATCATCATCCCAGGAGACTGGAACAGGTGGCAAGCGTTTGTCACACTCATCGAGGACCAGATGTGGTGACGCTGTTGTAACGGGGTTCAGGGACTCTCCCTCCATGGGAGTCGATTATAATAAATTCTCTTGAGACTTTGAAGTTTATGTCCACAGATCAGCACAGTGTTTGAAAGAATCTCTCATGCGTAGCTCAGCTGGCCCTTTTCCCGCATGACATACTGAAAACTATGGAAGAAGGGAAACAGGCAGAATCTGTATTTCTAGATTTCTGGAAAGCATTTCACACGGTGCTCAATTGCAGGCTGTTAAATAAGGCACGAGCATGCAGAGTAGGTTCACCGATAAGTGAGTGGCTCGAAGACTTCTTAAGTTATTGAACCCAGTATGTTGTCCTTGGCGGCGAGTGTTCATTGGCGACATGGGTATCGTCAGGAATGCTCCAGGGAAGTGTGATTGCACTTCTTTTATTCTCTATATACATAAATGATTTGGTGGACATGGTGGGCAGCAATCTGCGGTTGTTTGTTGATGATGTTGTGTTCTACGGTGAGGTATCGAAGTTGAGTGACTTTAGGAGGATACTAGATGACTTAGACACAATTTATAGCTGGTGTGATGAATGGCAGCTAGCTCTAAATGAAGAAAAGTGTAAGTTAACGCAAATGAGTAAGAAAACAAACCCGTAATGTTCAGATACAAAAAAAAAATGGTTCAAATGGCTCAAGCACTATGGGACTTAACATCTGAGGTCATCAGTCCCCTAGACTTAGAACTACTTAAACCTAACTAACCTAAGGACATCACACACATCCATGCCCGAGGCAGGATTCGAACCTGCGACCGTAGCAGCAGCGCGGTTCCGGACTGAAGCGCCTAGAACCGCTCAGCCACAACGGCCGGCTTGTTCAGATACAGCATTAGTAGTGACCTACTTGGAACAGTCACGTCGTTTAAATATCTGGGCACAGCGTTGCAAAGCGATATGAAATGGAACAAGCATGTGAGGATTGTGGTAGGAAAGGCGATTGGTCGGCTTCGGTTTATTGGGTGAATTGTAGGTAAGTGTGGTTCATCTGTAAAGGAGACCGCATATAGACTGCTAGTGCGACCTATTCTTGAGTATTCCTCGAGAGTTTGGGATCTGCACCAGGTCGGATTAATGTAAGACATGGCAGCAATTCAGAGGCGGTCTGCTAGATTTGCTGGACATGTCCGAAAGAACAGACACCACACATTCATATAACTGATTCGCCTAGATGGACAACGGATCCACCTCCTTCAGTGCGGATGCACACGTACGTCCGACCTGCTGCGGGAATCTCAGAGTAGCGAGCATAGAGGAAATGGAACAGGGACTGCGGACAGCTGACGCTCGGTGGAAATGTGGGTAGACCGCGAGGTGTGCCGAGATAGCCCACGCGGTGGCGATAACGATGTGTCCCGGATGGCGCCGTGGTTAACGCATCTTCCCAGTATGCACGAGGTTCCGGGATCGAATCGCATTGCGGTATATAGTATCACTCGTCGCAGCTGATTCCACGTAATGCCCTGATACAGCTGAAATCAGTGATCCCTACCCTTTCCTCTCCTTTCTTTCTCCTCCACATTCAATTTACTGTTCAGAAAATTTAGAGAACCGGCGTTTGAAGCTGATAGCAGAACGATTCTGTTGTCTCCAGCATACATTGCGGGTAAGGTCCACGAAGGAAAGATACAATAAATTAGGGCTCATTCGGAGGCATACAAATAGTCGTTTTTCTATTTGTGAGTGGAACAGGAAAGGAAATTACTAGTATGGGGTACTATCCACCACGCTGTGTACGGTGTTCTGTTGTCTCCAGCATACATTGCGGGTAAGGTCCACGAAGGAAAGATACAATAAATTAGGGCTCATTCGGAGGCATACAAATAGTCGTTTTTCTATTTGTGAGTGGAACAGGAAAGGAAATTACTAGTATGGGGTACTATCCACCACGCACAGTACGGTGGACTGCGCAGTATCGATGTAAACCTAGATACTATAGACGCCCAAGTAGCATGGTTAACATATTACGCTAAATGTAGGCCGAGAACGTAAAACTAAACTACTTGTTTTCTAGAACCTAGTGGAGTCGACACGATGGTGTGCTGATATCGGATCAGTTTCCAGCAGTATCAAAATACTATGTTGCTCTTTTGTTTTATATTTGACTGATGTCCCAGAGTTATCTATGTAAAACGAATCAATGCACACATTACATTTGTTCAGAGCAGAGTAATTGAGAATAATTTTTACCTAACCACTTCTTTCAAGTAGTTAGTGACAGAATTTTCTCGCCACCAAGATGTGATGTTGGTTGTAACGATTCACCGTTGTGATACACAAGCCGTAATGGATCGTTTCTTAACAAGTATGTTGGGCACTGTTAGTGGGTACAATAGTATATTTGATTTCCTTAAGTTTTCATTATTAGTCTCTTTTAATTACGATGCACTGACACCCACTTATAAAAGTGAAGTTTTGCAACGATATTTGACGTAGTATTGTAGAATTAGAATGTTAGTGACGTCTAAAATATTCCGATGACCTGTAGTGGCGAAACAAATACGACAAAAACCGTGACTTCTCCTTAAACGGTTGATAATAACCATCACAATATCATGAAGAACTTAAGACAGTAGATACGAAAGTGAACTAGATGTAAAATACGTTTCCATTGAGTAAAGAAATGTAGGGAGAAAGGAAGGGAGATAGAAGAGTTTAACGTACCGTCAACGACGTGCTGATTAGACATGGGGAAAGGAAATCTCGGAAGAATTGTTCAGCCGCTGAAGTGGAAGATCCATGAGAGACATGAATATACACTCCTGGAAATTGAAATAAGAACACCGTGAATTCATTGTCCCAGGAAGGGGAAACTTTATTGACACATTCCTGGGGTCAGATACATCACATGATCACACTGACAGAACCACAGGCACATAGACACAGGCAACAGAGCATGCACAATGTCGGCACTAGTACAGTGTATATCCACCTTTCGCAGCAATGCAGGCTGCTATTCTCCCATGGAGACGATCGTAGAGATGCTGGATGTAGTCCTGTGGAACGGCTTGCCATGCCATTTCCACCTGGCGCTTCAGTTGGACCAGCGTTCGTGCTGGACGTGCAGACCGCGTGAGACGACGCTTCATCCAGTCCCAAACATGCTCAATGGGGGACAGATCCGGAGATCTTGCTGGCCAGGGTAGTTGACTTACACCTTCTAGAGCACGTTGGGTGGCACGGGATACATGCGGACGTGCATTGTCCTGTTGGAACAGCAAGTTCCCTTGCCGGTCTAGGAATGGTAGAACGATGGGTTTGATGACGGTTTGGATGTACCGTGCACTATTCAGTTTCCCCTCGACGATCACCAGTGGTGTACGGCCAGTGTAGGAGATCGCTCCCCACACCATGATGCCGGGTGTTGGCCCTGTGTGCCTCGGTCGCATGCAGTCCTGATTGTGGCGCTCACCTGCACGGCGCCAAACACGCATACGACCATCATTGGCACCAAGGCAGAAGCGACTCTCATCGCTGAAGACGACACGTCTCCATTCGTCCCTCCATTCACGCCTGTCGCGACACCACTGGAGGCGGGCTGCACGATGTTGGGGCATGAGCGGAAGACGGCCTAACGGTGTGAGGGACCGTAGCCCAGCTTCATGGAGACGGTTGCGAATGGTCCTCGCCGATACCCCAGGAGCAACAGTGTCCCTAATTTGCTGGGAAGTGGCGGTGCGGTCCCCTACGGCACTGCGTAGGATCCTACGGTCTTGGCGTGCATCCGTGCGTCGCTGCGGTCCGGTCCCAGGTCGACGGGCACGTGCACCTTCCGCCGACCACTGGCGACAACATCGATGTACTGTGGAGACCTCACGCCCCACGTGTTGAGCAATTCGGCGGTACGTCCACCCGCATGCCCACTATATGCCCTCGCTCAAAGTCCGTCAACTGCACATACGGTTCACGTCCACGCTGTCGCGGCATGCTACCAGTGTTAAAGACTGCGATGGAGCTCCGTATGCCACGGCAAACTGGCTGACACTGACGGCGGCGGTGCACAAATGCTGCGCAGCTAGCGCCATTCGACGGCCAACACCGCGGTTCCTGGTGTGTCCGCTGTGCCGTGCGTGTGATCATTGCTTGTACAGCCCTCTCGCAGTGTCCGGAGCAAGTATGGTGGGTCTGACACACCGGTGTCAATGTGTTCTTTTTTCCATTTCCAGGAGTGTAGTTGTAGCTAGGACAAAAATTCAGTAATTTTTATTGCCTTCTATCCCTCAGTTAATGTTTCATTGACTGCTTAAAATTCAGTTGGACATTTATTTAAAGTAAATTCCGCAGTTATCCTCTGCTAATTACTTCATATATTAAAAATTACGACGTTGCCGGTTTCGGAGAGACGTATTCATCTTCGGGTGGCCGTACACTCCGTGGTGAGTTTCTGACAGTGGTGGTGCTGTCGAAAATCCTGCATAACTCAGAAACGTATTACAAAGTGGAGGATGTTCAGTGATGTCCTACGCAAGTGCGAACACACACACACACACACACACACACACACACACACACACACACACACGCACACACAGAGAGAGAGAGAGAGAGAGAGAGAGAGAGAGAGAGAAACAGCACATGTAAGGTCTCTAAATTATCAGTTTAAAAACCGGAGAAATTTCAATTCATTTGTTAGACATTCTTTGCTGCTACGAATAAATGCTGAGCCATATCACTCACGTTTTTATGTTTTTTCCGTTCTTTTGTAGCGAGCACGGATTAGTTTCTTCAGCGATGTACTTAACGTGAAACGGATTAGCACAGCTCTAGAGGTAATCTGATTACGCCAGTAGATCGTATATTTCACAGTTTCTCTTTAAATCCGGCAAATGGAGTGCATCATTATATTGGATTTTAAAACTGCCACAAATTAATTTTTCTCAAGGGCATTTCATCCTGAAAGTTGATACTCATAAAAAGAAAACTCTTAATAAATTACCCAGCATTTCTCACCAAAGTAATTCACATAAATTAAGCGACAAAGAAAAATTAAAACATAAAAACATTGTAATGCTTTACGTTTAAATACTAAACTTAAAGATTCGAAACGCTGTAGAAAGAGAACCACTGCTCAGAATGACGTCAAATTTGAATAGCATATTGTTGAGGCAGGGGGAAATGATATGCAATAAAAAAAATTAAAAAAGAATTTACCAATAGATGGCGCCGTAAGCGTCTTAACGTAAATAAGCTTGACTAAAAATTACAGATGAATCACATGGTTTGAGTTGCACATTTGGTACTGGTCGATGTGCGTGACTGTAGAAGTTCGGCAGATGTGGCACTGTTAGCCAGGTTCGCTCATCCACCAGGGCAAAGTCGTATCACAAAGGATGGGGTTGGGGTTGTGTTGTTTGGGGCGAGAGACCAAACAGCTAGGTCATCGGTCTCATTGGATTAGGGAAGGACTGGGAAGGAAGTCGGCCGTACCCTTTCAAGGGAACCATCCCGGCATTAGCCTGGAGAGATTTACGGAAATCACGGAAAACCTAAATCAGGACGGCCGGACGCAGGATTGAACCGTCGTCCTCCCGAATGCGAGTGCAGTGTGCTAACCACTGCGCCACCTCGCTCGGTAAAGGATGGGGAGAAACCGGTTTTTAATTCTTCTGAGGGCAAAAACAGCATAAAAAGCAAACCAACATCAGTTTCCAACTGTACTGGGGCCAAAAACCGGATAAAAAACAAAATGACATCGGTTTCATATTGTTGTGAGATTGGCGCAGGACATGTTCAACATGCCGTCCACGGTTTTCCGCCACAAATTAAAATCGAGAAACAGTTTGTTCCACAACAGATCGCAGTGTCTCGGGAGTCACTCCATAACGCGTTGCGCAATGCTTGCCTTCAGTTCAGCTACGTTCGTAATTGGAGCATTGAACACAATATATTTCAGATGAGCTCACAATCAGCAGTCATACGGATTAAGACCAGGTGATGTGGACGGCCAGGCTGTAGGGAAATGAAGGCTGATAATTCTAGCATTTCCGAAATGCCTCTACAGCAGCCACTTCACTGCGGAAGAGCGCTATTTGCATAAAAATGATCCTACGCACACATCCACGCAGCTGAAAAGTTGGATGATGTTGGTGTGCAAAAGACTCTCACAGCGTTTACCTCTGGCAGTACAGGTAACAGGATCCGCAGGTCTCATCTCTTTGAAAAAATACGGCCCTACCATAAACGATCGGGAGGACGATGGTTCAGTCCCGCGTCCGGCCATCTTGATTTAGGTTTTCCGTGATTTCCCTAAATTGCTTCAGGCAAATTCCAGGATGGTTCCGCCGGCCGGAGTGGCCGAGCGGTTCTAGGCGCTACAGTCTGTAACCGTGCGACCGCTACGATCGCAGGTTCGAATCCTGCCTCGGGCATGGATGTGTGTGATGTCCTTAGGTTAGTCAGGTTTAAGTAGTTCTGACTTCTAGGGGGCTGAAGACCTCAGAAGTTAAGTCCCATAGTGCTCAGAGCCATTTGAACCAAGGATGGTTCCACTGAAAGGGCACGGCCGACTTCCTTCCCCATCCTTCCCTAATCCGATGAGACCGATGACCTTGCTGTTTGGTCTTCTCCTCCAAATCAACCCAACCCCAACGATAAACGATGCCGTCAACCTGAACTACATAGTCCGCTTTGTAGAATGAAGTGGTACCGGTCGATTTGCGTGTGCATTTTCCGTCGTCCATTTTCTGCAATTCTGCATTTTGACATGTTCTTGGAGATGGAAATGGACTTCTTCTATCCACAGAATGTTCCATGCCTATTCACTGTCCACTACCGTGCGAGCAACAAATTCGAGAGCGGACGTTTGTCTTCCTGGCGGGTCAGCAGAAAGCAACTCCTGAACATGGGCAATTTCGTACGGATAGCAATGCAGGATGCTTTGGAGGATTTTATACACCGTGCTCGCAGGCATGTCCCAGCGTTCGGGAAATTCGCCGTGCACTGTATGTTTGCACACCACCGCTGGACATGTCCTGCTATGCTATGGCCACATGTTCGACAAAAGTCTGATCAACGGCTTTCCCCTCTCTACCGCGCTGCACTTCAAAAGAACCTGTATTTTCAAAATTTTTAATCATACACTCCAGAAACGTAGCAGACATCGGTCCAATGCCTTTTTTCCTACTCTTGAGTGTCCAGAACCTCTGCAGGACTACTGGCGCATACTCACTGTTCTTGTACAAGAGCTTTACTAGCAGCTCGTGATCCTTCACGTAGGCAGTCATGTCGGGCGTCTCGGACGCGAACAGAGCAACAGCCGTGTGCCGTTTGTCTGTTTGTGTGCATACTCTGACGCTTACAGCGCCGTCTATTGGTCTTTTTTTCCCATGACGTTTCAGTAATATGCTGTTGAAATATGAACAGCGGTTCTCTGTCTACAACGTTTTGAAACTGGAATTTTAGCTATGGACAACCTGTATCATGAGCTGTATGAACACCACAGTGACAGTATTAAGTGCTATCGGAGGTTGATGACTGTGCAGATAGCAAAGCGTGTTGGATAACCGTGTAAATTACATAAATTAAACACATATTCGAGCTGTATGGAACATTAACATAATACGGCAGTTTAGCCCCTGGCTCTGAAAAAATAGTTTTATCTGTTTTCTACCATTGTAACTATTTCACCTATTCTGTACTGAGACAAAGGCGCATGAGCATGCTGCACGAGAAGTGGATAAGATTGTTGATTCTATATTTAATGTAATCTGCGGTGCACTTGGTCGCCAATGAGTTGTGTAGCCTTAGAGCATTCTTATTGGAGGCATAGTAGCGAGCAGTTGAGTTTTACAGGAGATCTGATATTTGTGAATCTGGGAGAAGCTGACTGGAATACTTTATTATGGAGATGAAAACTTGTTTGCAAAGACTTTTTCTTGGCTCTATGGATGGAGAAGATTTTTGGAGGAATATTTCGAGGTAACTAGTGTACGTGTTAGAATGAAATGTTTGTCAGAATTATTAATTGAAGGAAATATTTGTCCCTTAGATAACTAATAATATTCGTAGTTAGTGTTAATTTGATTTCTATGTTTTCATTACGTCACAGATAATGCAACTGGTTTAAATGTCTGTGATTTTTGTAATAAGTGAATTTCGTAATTGTTAGAGACTTCTTATGTTCTACAGTCTTTATTTGACAATAATCAGAGTTTAATTTTTCAAATACGCTTTTCTTTAAACTAAAACCCATCTCCATAATTATTAGCAAAGTTTAAAATAAAACGTCGTGTGTGCATTGCACCTTACGCCACATGCATCCGAGGTTTGTTTCTGACAAGCAAAGACAAATTTAGTAGCGAGTTCGTTACTTTTCTTTAGCTATTGTATTTACTTTCGAGCACGACAGTACACCAGAAACAAAATAGCATGCTGAGCATGAGGTAAGTTACTTTTCTTTCGGGACAGATTTCACTTGGTATTCTAGTCAGCAAACAGTACAGAGACAGAATCTTAAGGTGATGTGGTAAGTAAGTATATCAATTTGCAGCGAACAGTGTAGGTAATTTTAAATAGGACATTTCTTCCGAGTTGAGCAGTAGGCCTACTTCATTTTTCGGTTATTTCAAGTCAGACATTACACTTCGTGTACGTAACTTTCATAACGTACTTCATTATTGAGTTTCATTTAAATAATTTGCACTGAGTACGGAATTAGTTTGTTTTGTGATTTAATTAGATTCATTTTCACTATTCCAGATTCAGCATTTCCTAAGGCCAAAGTTTTCTTTCACGACGCTGTTCACAAGCGCAACACAGAGCCAACCAAGAGTTAGTATTGCTCAGAAGTTGAAAACCATATTTGAAGGACACTTTAAACGAGTAAAAAGGTTTCTGAAAATGAATATTGAGTATTTTATATTCAAATATATTACATAGGAAGCTTACAGCTGCAGGAAGCGGTTTCAGATTCAGCGTGCCTTTCGACCATATTCATAGTAGATCATGGCAGCCAGAACTGTGAAAAATACGAGTGTAACATATTCTAGTTCTATTAATGTATACTGAACAAAGCAAGGTCTGATTCTTCCAGACTTAAAATCCATGAAATCACGAACCAACAACCAATGATTCAGAACTAAATGGTAACTGCTAGCTGGCTGTATCCCACATCCTTGCTTCAGCCAGCACTTATTCGTTGATTCCTCCTGTCAAAGCGAATGCTACAGCCTAGTCTCACGTTACCAGCGTTTGTAGATTGAACAAGACTGAATAGCATCTCTCACTCGGAAATTGGGATAGCAGACATTCCTTTTCAGCTAACTTAGTATAACAAAGAACTGGCTCACTCAGTCACTATGTAGCCTCTCATTGCTAATCTAATGAAGCATTTCCATCATTAACCGAGTCCACCAAAAAAGTGGAAAAGATGGAAGAATATGTTTTAGCGTTCCATTGGCTACGAAGTTGTTAGGAGCTCGGACGGAAGTTTAGGGTTTAAGGTCCCGTCGACTTTGAGGTCAGAGACGGAGCACATGCTGAAATTGAAAAAGGATAGGAAAGGACATCGGCTGTGCTTTTTCTAAGGAACCCTACCGACAATCGCCATGGGCACTTTAAGAAAATCACGGAAAATCCTAATCTGAGCGGTCGGACGAGAAATTCAACGGCTGTCTTCCCGAATATGAGTCCAGTGTTTTACCACAGCGCTACCTCGTTCAGTCGTCACAGTCTGTTCATATGAACAACAAAACCCACAATATATCATGAACTAGTCCCTAAAGAGGTCCGTATCGAAACTGACGCAAAATGATTTATCCAGACACTAGTAAGGCATCCCAGACACAATCCCCACGGAGACGTTACATGATTGGTAACATGATACACCACTTACTTTAGTGATTTGATGTATAAGGGGCAGTCAAACGAAGACGACACCGATGGATAAAGATAATTTAACTGTTTATTATTAGAAAAGTAATCGCCATAACTTTCAGACGAGACGATCAATGCCTTCATGAAAAAATGTTTGCGGTTGCCTACTGAATCATGATTGTACCCACGCATGCACCTCACCGTTCGAAGCAAATCGACGGCCAGGAATGTCTTTCTTCAGGACTCCAAAAGATGAAAATCACATTGGGAGAGATCGGGACTGTATGGAGGATGTATAAGGGGTTCCTAGCGAAACTTATGCTCCTTATTCAAAACAACGTTGACAATATGCGGGCGGGTATTATCCTACAACACAATGATGCCGTCCGTCAAAATTCCTGGGCGTTTGGACTTGATGACAGGCTTCAATTTTTGCGAATTGTCCATGTCCACGTATCTGAGTGCGTTAATTGTGGCGCTGTGTTGCAGAAAGTCAATGACAAGTGGGCCCTTGCAGTCAAAGAAAAAGGTTTGCAATCGCAAACTTTTTCCGTAAAGGCACTGACAGTCTTGTCTCAAAATCGGATAAATGTATTAATAGTTATGCCGATTACTTTTGAAATAATTAACGGTTTACATTTGCCCCATATGTCTCGTATTCATTTGACTGCCCTGTATATATGCCGCCGCCTCTGAATCCTTACAGGTCACATCTTCCAGCACCCCAATTCGAACAATATGCCTGCGGGTCGACCACCATTACACTATCTAGTGAAGGACAGTAGCTACTACTCTCTGTACAGCAATATCATTAAGTGGTCTATTTCAACACTAATGTTCCATAAGGTGGAGGTATTGTTTTGGAAGGACGTCACCCTGTATACAGCTACAATTTCGTGACCGCCATGTCTATTGAAGTTTTCTCTGTCGAACGTTATACTACCCCCTCCCTGCCCGAGCAAAGACAAAGCATAGTTGAATCGCTTCCGCCGCGAAGAAACACAGCCGTGAGGAAGCTCAGCTGCTGGAAATACGCGGGAGTCCATCTAACGGCAGCTGTGTGGCTTCCTCTGGGGACAGGTGTAATTCCGTTTGTGCTTATGTAAGCGCTCGAGGCGAGTAGGTAGGCTTCACGTCGACTGGTCTCACTGTTTCGGATAAAGATTTCTAGAACTTCGTTTATGGGAAGTCTTACCGGCACTGTTGTTTTGCAACACCGTTGTTACTGAATCGTAGTAGTGTGTGTGTGTGTGTGTGTTGGGGGAGGGGGGGGGGGGAGGACAGGGTAGATACGGAACCGTAATTCTATAATTATAACAAACAGCTACTACTCTACACGTAGGACAAAATAACAAAATGTTTCAGATGATGTTTTCATTTTTGACTCTGGTATCTCAAATGTCAATAAGTGTTCTAGCTATCGATATGACCAGTTACATTTCAGTCATTAATACGATGACGAGGAATCTTTACACTGTAACGCTTGAGAATTTAGGTGCACAGAACAAATTGTAACGTAACCTTCGTACTGTTGGTGGTATAGTTAAGGTCATAACTCGACCTGGTACGAAGATTACCGTCGCTTGTGTCCTACAGCTCCTGCAAGCTACCCTCTGTAGTAATGGTTTAACAAATTCGTGTGGTCCACGAAATTACAGGCCCCTACGAGTTATTTCCGGGTATTAATAATTTCTAGCGGAAGGCTTTAACCAACCGGTAAAAATTTGATGCAACGGATAATGCAATATCTTTTTAGAACCACAGCAGAAGGCACCTATTCCGGGCTTAATGGGGAGCATAGAGCCATTATTTACTTTTATGACCCAGCATTCAACTGTGGTACTGGCTTTCACCTATTCTTTATGATGAATGGAGGAAATAAGCAGTCGAGGGTATAGGTTAATTGATATTTATTCAATATCGATGGTATTTTAATAACTAGCCGTGTGTCTGTTGGAATATACATCATCACAACTTGTCTCCCTAGTTAACATGATTCAGTTTCGCCACGTAATTATGGAAACGGAGAGGGGGGCGGAGACCTGGCTTCAATGTAATTTTATGCAGGCACACTATTATACCTAAACTCAGGCTTACGATCAATCACTGTAGGTCACACAGAACAAGTTTAGCAAAGACGCTACAAGCGAACTCGGTCAGGCCGCAAGAGTATTTGCCTATTTCAATTTTCGTCAAAATGTACGCTGAAAAAATGGTAGCAAGTGGTGCACTTAACTATGAATGAATCTTGCTTTCAGAAACACCACCAGAGGGGCAGGCGGCTTCTTACCGCACGAGATAATTGTACGCAAAATCTATGAACGCTACTAATAATTCAAAGTACGGGTAATGTAACGGAAGATGATAAACAGAAGGCCGAAATTCTAAGCCTAGCTTTCAAAAACTCGTTTACGGTAGAGGACTGCAACACCATTCCCCCTTTCAATTGAGGAGCGCCGGAATAAAAACCGATAAATCCGCATTTGCTGTTAATACAGAAAGTAACAAATAGTGATCTCTAAGTGGCTCCACAAGCTACAAAAAGAAGAAACACACCGTAAAACGCTTCATGTCGCGTTGTGCTGAAAATTATTTTGTGGCAGCAATTATTATTACTCCAGTATCTCCCCCCTATAGCTCAAACACGCGAATACAGGAAAAGTAGTTATATCGGGTTTTGTTCCGGCGCTCCTCAATTATCGAACATACGCAAGGATGGCTGACATAGCGTTTAGTGTATCTCGGATTGTAAAACAGTTAAGATCCGTAGACGCCAGGAATGCATCTGACCCAGACGGTATCCCCGTAAGATTATATGTTGACTATGCGACAAATATAGCACTATTCTTATGCATAATCTATAAGAGACATTGGAACAGCGGAAATTTCCACGGGCGTGGAAGAAAGCCCAGGCCATAGCAATCTATTAAAAGGTAGAAAATCGGACGCACATAATTACCGGCCAATTTCACTGACATCGATTTGTTCTAGAATCATGGAACATATTTTGTGTTCAGACATAATTACCTTTCTAGACTCTGAGAAGCTCATCTCCAGAAACCATCACGGTTTTGGAAACAACGGTCATGCGAGACACAGGTGGCCCTCTTTGAGCATGATATACAACAGGCTCTAGATATTGGTTCCCAGGTTGATGCCATATTTCTCGACTTTCGAAAGGCGTTCGACTCAGTTCCGCACTGTCGCTTGCTCCAAAAAGTGCACGCTTACGGTCCATCCGATGATATATGCGGTTGGATAGGAAGTTTTCTAACAGACAGAGAGCAGTATGTCGTCCTGAATGGGGTGACTTCAACAGAAACAAGCGTAACTTCAGGTGTGCCCCTGGGCAGCGTAATAGATCCGCTGCTTTTTACGATTTACATAAACAATCTGGTTGATGGTATTGATAACGGCATCAGACTGTTTGCCGATTATGCTGTAGTCTACAGGAAAGTAGTATCACACGAAAGTTGTGAACAAATCAATGAGGATTTGCAGAAAATAAATGCTTGGTGGAATTACTGGCAGTTATCTCTCAATTTTAGTAAGTGTAACCTACTGTGTATAACAAGGCGAAAATCCCCATTAATGTACGAGTACAAAATAAATGCCCAGTCTTTGGAAGCAGTAACATCCGTCAAGTATCTGGGTGTGACTGTTCGAAATGTCTCAAATGGAATGATCAGATTACACAAGCAAAGGGCAAGGGGAACTCTAGACTGCGGTTTATTGGTAGAATCCTGAATCGATGCAGTCCTTCAACAAAGGAAATTGCTTGCAATACGTTAGTTCGTCCAGTCTTATTGTTCGTCTGTATGGGACCCTTACTAGCTGGGTCTCATTCAGTAGATTGTGAAGGTCCACAGAAGAGCAGAAAGATTCGTGGCTGGTACATTTAGCCATCGCGAGAGCGTTACAAATCTCATAGAAAGTTTTAAGTGGCATACACTTGCAAATAGACGACGCGCTAAACGGAAGGGGCTGCTCACTAAATTCCGAAATCGGATCTTCGCTGAGGATGTAGAGCATATATTATTACCACCAACTTTCAAATCGCCCAATGATCACCACTAAAAGATAAGGGAAATTAGAACTCGTACTGAGGCGTTCAGACAGTCGTTTTTCCTTTGTGCGATCCGCGAGTGGAGCAGAGTGGGGAAATATGGCTGGCGCGAAGGTTGGTTGGTTGTTTGGGGAAGGAGACCAGACAGCGTGGTCATCGGTCTCATCGGTTTAGGGAAGGATGTGGAAGGAAGGCGGCCGTGCCCTTTCAGAGGAACCATCCCGGCATTTGCCTGGAGTGATTTAGGGAAATCACGGAAAACCTAAATCAGGATGGCCGGACGCGGGATTGAACCGTCGTCCTCCCGAATGCGAGTCCAGTGTCTAACCACTGCTCCACCTCGCTCGGTGCTGGCGCGAACTGTTCCCTCCGCCACACACCGCTTAGTGGCTAGCAGAGTATATATGTAGATGTAGATGTATAGTTATTCACTCGACTACTATACATTTTTAGACTGAAACTGCAGTTTACCAATGTGGCGGTTACTCCGACCGACCACGTGGCGGGAAAGCAAGTACACAAAGGAAACATATGAAAAATAAATAAAAATGCCCCAAAATATTACTGTAAAAAAGGACCACATTAAAATACATTAAATGAGTGGACTTCGTTAAATACAAAGCAATAATGCGACCGCGAGCTTAAGGCCCATGGTGGGTGGCCTGACCAAGGCACAAACGCAAAATTTCTACTGAAATTTGACTAAAGTATGAAAATAAGCTCCGTTATGGGGGTTTCGTGGTAATATCACACCTGATTTCAACATCTGGATCATATTAACGAGCTCCCCATAAGGGAGCTTATTTTCATAATTTAATCAAATTTCAGTAGAAATTTGCGTTTGTGCCTTGGTCAGGCCACGCACCACGGGCCTTAAGACATTCTGATACCTTTGTTAACATTACCAAAATCAAGAGTTGCGTCTCCATGTCTGTCCAGTGCCGCTACCCAGGAACAAGTGGACCTGCGGACACCTCGCCTAACTGTCGTTCGTTCAAAAGGTGGTGGATGGGGTGGTTCGCCAACCTGACAGAGCCAATAATCCTGCCTTCGCGACCTCTCTGACCTGACTTGCACACTATCTTTGCTAAACTTGTTCGCGTTTAGGGAGTTGGTACTATCCTACCACACAACCACTCTACTCATGCAATGCTACGACCTCTGACGAAAGCTTTCTGCTACTTCACATAATATCTCAGTCATACAGTTCAATGTCGCATAAGGGAAAAGATGCAAGGAAATGTGGAACACACGAAATAAAAAATCAATGAATAGATAAATAAACACCGCTTGGTCCAGTCTCTCCTGCTTGTTACCCACGGATTTACTTCTGCAGAGTAAAAACACTCTCGCTATAATTATCCTGTAGCGGAATTTATTGAGAAAAATATGGAACGGGAGACCAAGTTCCGTTTCAAAATCATTGGTGGTTGTCAACAAAACAAATCATTGGCGGTTGTTAACGAACATTTTATACAGTAATTAGAGTCAATTGGCAGGATTTTATTCTATGAATGATACATCTGTTTCTGAAGTATAATAAGTCGCTCCCGCCAAAACAAATCAGTTATAATTTGCTGAAAGTGGATTCTTCTGTTCTTTTCCTGAAAAAGAATGATAACGTACGTCGACGCACAACTAACTGAGAATGTGTGTCTTAATTTAGCTGCTTAATAAATACTCGATTGCTTAATAATGGACATTAGGACGTTAAAAATTTCCTGCTGTTCTGTTTGATTTCCGTTGCGTTATTGTCTACTTACTCGAAATTTCTACGAAAAATTATAGATATTCTTTTAAACGACCACCGGTTAAATTCAACATTTGCCAAAACCGATATATCCCCCCCCCCTCATCCCCCCCCCCCCCACATACACACACAGCTGAGCCAGAACATTGTCTCCTCTCTTTTCACCACACCCTCCAATCAATCAAATGAACGTGAATTGGTCTTCCGGATAAGCTGTTGGTGAAGGTATAAAATCTTCATAACGTAAATGGAGCTATGCCATAAATTAATCCCTCAATATGCCATTATTGCCTCACAGACATCATCAGCTCCGTTCACAGTAGGTGTGGGAATATATTCGTTGCGCTATGAAACACTGAAAAGATGTTGTCTGGTCACATTAGAAATCTTACCTGTTACACCAGGTCTACTGTCTTGTCACAACACTCGTTCTCCCAAGAGAACGCTTGCTCGACGTACGCACCATAGTGCGTGCATAGATTAGTGACAGGGTATCTATGCTCTAGAGACCTCATCTGAGCTTCCTTAGCACATAGGGTTGCTACAGACGGCGTTATAAAATCTGTAGATCGATTCAATACCATTGTTGTTTCATGAGTGAAGCATCCATAGTCCGCAGTGCATTTTTCAAGGAGACAAGTGTTCATATTTCAGTTCCAGAATCATAACGTAATATGGACGAGAGATGACCGTCATTTCGCTGCAGTACAATAAAATACAAGGCTGTTAGTGAGTCTTTGTTTAAAAAAAAATAAAGGAAACACTGCTTTAATTGTGGTGCTGGCAGCTGGTTCTAGGCGCTTCAGTCTTGTACCACGCGACCGCTACGGTCGCAGGTTCGGATCCTGTCTCCGGCACGGATGTGTATGATGTCCTTAGGTTGGTTAGGTTTAAGTAGTTCTAAGTTTCAGGGAAAGTCTTGAGTACATAGGAAGTAAATATCCAAATTATCCATTAGTTATAGGTGCAGACTTTAATCTAGCATCCATTGACTGGGAAAATTACACGTTCATCACAGGGGGCAGAGGCAAAGATTCGTGTGAAGTTATTGTAGAAGCGTTCTCAACATACAACCTTGAACAATTGCTCATAAAACCAACTCGAGATGGGAACATACTAGATATCTTGGCGACAAACAGACCTGATCTTTTTGAGGAAGTTAATTTAGAAGAAGGTCCTAGTGACCATAAAGTCGTTGTGGCTTCTATGTCAGTGGAAGTTGCAAAAAAAAAAAAAAAAAAAAAAAAAAAAAGCAGCATAGAGTTTTCTTGTTTGGGAAAGCAAATAAAAGTGTCATTAATGAATATCTTCATAGTCAGCTCCAAGCATTCACCGCGGGACACAAAGATATTGAGCATCTTTGGTCGGAATTTAAAGGTATTGTCCACCATGTGCTAGAGAAGTATGTGCCTCGCAAAAGTATAGGGGAGGGAAAGGATCCATCTAGGTACAACAAACGTATTAGGAAGTTGCTGAGAAACCAGAGAATTATGCACAGTCGTTTTAAACGTAGTCACTGCCCCGCTGACAAACAGAAATTATGAAAAATGAAAGCAGCTGTCAGAAGGACAATAAGAGACTCTTTTAACGAATTTGAAAGCAATATTTTATTTGCATATTCCAAAAATAGCCCCAAAAAAATTTAGTCGTACGTAAAATCTATGAACGCTACAAATAATTCAATAGCTTCTCTTGCTGACAGTACAGGTAATGTAACTGATGATGATAAACAGAAGGCCGAAATTCTAAACCTAGCTTTCAAAAACTCTTTTACGATAGAGGACTGCAACACCATTCCCCTTTCAATTATCGAACAAAAGAAAGGACGGCTGACATAGTGTTTAGCGTATCTCGGATAGTATATCAATTAAGATCCTTAGACGCCAGGAAGGCATCTGGCCCAGACGGTGTCCCCGTAAGATTTTATGTTGACTATGCTGCAAATATAGCACCATTCGTATCTGTCATCTATCACAGATCACTGGAACGGCGGGAAGTTCCACGGGACTGGAAGAAGGCCCAAGTCATAGCAATCTATAAAAAGGATAGAAAATCGGATGCACATAATTACCGGCCAATTTCACTGGCATCGATTTGTTCTAGAATCGTGGAACATACTTTGTGTTCAGACATAATTACCTTTCTAGACTCTGAGAAGCTCATCTGCAGAAACCAGCACGGTTTTAGGAAACAGCGGCCATGCGAGACACAGTTGGCCCTCTTTGAGCTTGATATACAGCATGCTCTAGATACCGGCTCCCAGGTTGATGCCATATTTCTCGACTTTCGAAAGGCGTTCGACTCAGTTCCGCACTGTCGCTTGCTAAAAAAAGTGCGCGCTCACGGTCTACCCAGTGACATATGCTGTTGGATAGAAAGTTTTATAACAGACACGGAGCAGTATGTCGTCCTGAATGGGGTAACTTCAACAGAAACAAGAGTAACTTCAGGTGTGCCCCAGGGCAGCGTAATAGGTCTCTGCTTTTTAAGATTTACATAAACGTTCTGGTTGATGGTATTGACAGCGGCCTTAGACTGTTTGCTGATGATGCTGTAGTCTACAGGAAAGTAGTATCACACGAAAGTTGTGAACAAATCAATGAGGATTTGCAGAAAATAAATGCGTGGTGTAATGACTGGCAGTTATCTCTCAATATTAGTAACTGTAACCTACTGGGAATAACAAGGCGAAAATCCCCATTAATGTATGAGTACAAAATAAATGATCAGTCTTTGGAAGCGGTAACATCAGTGAAGTATCTGGGTGTGACTATTAGAAATGATCTCAAATGGAATGATCAGATTACACAAGTAACGGGTAAGGCGAACTCTAGACTGCGGTTTATTGGTAGATTTCGATGCAGTCCTTCAACAAAGGAAATTGCTTGCAATACGTTAGTTCGTCCAGTCTTATTGTTCGTCTGTATGGGACCCTTACTAGCTGGGTCTCATTCAGTAGATTGTGAAGGTCCACAGAAGAGCAGAAAGATTCGTGGCTGGTACATTTAGCCATCGCGAGAGCGTTACAAATCTCATAGAAAGTTTTAAGGGGCATACACTTGCAAATAGACGACGCGCTAAACGGAAGGGGCTGCTCACTAAATTCCGAAATCGGATCTTCGCTGAGGATGTAGAGCATATATTATTACCACCAACTTTCAAATCGCCCAATGATCACCACTAAAAGATAAGGGAAATTAGAACTCGTACTGAGGCGTTCAGACAGTCGTTTTTCCCTCGCGCGATCCGCGAGTGGAACAGAGAGGGGTTGAGGGGGGGTGGGGTGGGGGGGGGGGCGAGTTGTGCCCTCCGCCACACACCGCTTGGTGGCTAGCGGAGTGTATATGTAGATGTACAATTGGATTCTCCTCATGCGCATTGTGTCTGTTATTTTGGAGATATTTTTATATATTTCTGCATTGGGTTTTGGATAATGTACATCATCTTTAGTTCTTGGTCCTAGGATTTTCCACATTGTTTTACGTTCTTTCACTTCTAATTCCCCTTTTAGTGTTCTGTGTTGCAGGTTTTGTGCCTCAGATGCGTAGAGAGCTTCGGGTTTAATTACTGTTGTGTAGTGCCGTATTTTGCAGTTCCACGAGAGACTCTTTTTGTTGTAAGGGTTTTTTTGTTAACCGAAACGCCGTCACCATTTTCTGGACTCTTGACCTGATAGATTTCTTTTCATTACAATTTTCTGCAATCCATTCACCTAAATATTTTAATTCTTTTACTCGAGAGATGTAGTTATTGCCAATATTGAGATCAGAAGGTGCATCTTTGATGTCAGTCATAAATTTTTATGTTTCAAATGTATTTTGTAATCCAATCAATAATTGTTAGTCTAAATACATTTATATAACTATAAACATTAATTAAACTGCAGAGCTTCAGCGTTGTAATTACAGTAAATATTTTGCTTTTTATGTGACCAATAATAGCTTCGGCGTTTTATCACATCTGTAATTTTAAAGTATGTTTCTCTAAATGCTGTCATATTAGCATCCATATATGAAATGAAGAGCGAAATGAACTGGTACACCTGCCTAATATAGTGTAGGGCCCTTCACGAGCACGCAGAAGTGCAGTAACACGACGTGGTATAGACTCCACTAATGTCTGAAATAGTGCTGGAGGGAATTGACACAATGAATCTTGCAGGGCTTTCCATAAATCCTTAGGATTACGAGGAGGTGAAGATCTTTTCTGAACAGTTCGTTGCAAGGCATCCCATATGTGGTCAATAATGTTTATGTCTGGGGAGTTTGGTGGCTAGTTGAAGTGTTTAAACTCGGAGGAGTGTTCCTGGTGCCATTCTGTAGCAGTTCTGGAGGCGTGTGGTGTTGCATTGTCCTGCTGGAACTGCCCAAGTCCGTCGTAATGCACAGGGGACATGAATGGGCGTAGGTGATCAGACAGGGTGTTTACGTACATGTCACCTGTCAGAGTCGTATCTAGACGTATCAGGGGTCCCATATCACTCAACCTGCACACACCCCACGCCGTTACAGAGTCCCCACCAGCTTGAACAGTCCCCTGCAGACACCCTGGGTCCATAGATTCATGAGATTGTCTCCATACCCGTGCACATCCAACCGCTCGATAAAATTTGAAACGGGACTCGTCCGACCGCGCAACATGTTTCCAATCATCAACTGTCCAATGTCTGTGTTGACGGGCCCAGACGAGGCGTAAAGCCTTGTGTCATGCAGTCATCAAGGGCCTTTGGCTCTGAAAGCCCATATCGCTGATTTTTCGTTGAATGATTCGCACGCAGACACTTGTTGATGGCCAAGCACTGAAACCTGCAGCAATTTGCGGAAGGGTTGCTCTTCTGCCACGTTGAACGATTCTCTTCAGTCTTCGTTGGTCCCATTCTCGCAGCATCTTTCTCCGGCCACAGCGATGTCGGAGATTTGATGTTTTACCCGATTCATGATATTCACAGTACACTCGTGACATGGTCGCACAGAAAAATAACACCACGTTAAAATTCAATTCAATGTTGATAACCTGCCATTGTAGCAGCAATGACCGATCTAACAACTGCACAGTATTTTGCCTGTTTACATATCTCTGTATTTGAATACGCATGCCTATACCAGTTTCTTTGGCGCTTCAATGTACAACATTGGGAACGCTACTGTAAGCCTAAAACGATTCTTGAGCTAAATAAATAGCCGAGAGACATTCAACGCTTTAACTTTTCATTTTTAATACGAAAGTTTTCTCTGAAGAAAAAATAGAACATCCATTTAGCATTGCACATGTCTCTTGATGCCACCTACATTTGCACCAGCAGCCTCGCTGAATACACCGGTACACGTCAGATCACCAGAGCTAAAGGGTGACGTCAGTAATTGCATGGGTAACCGCACAGGTATATCATCAAAATGGTTCAAATGGCTCTGAGCACTATGGGACTCAACTGCTGAGGTCATTAGTCCCCTAGAACTTAGAACTAGTTAAACCTAACTAACCTAAGGACATCACAAACATCCATGCCCGAGGCAGGATTCGAACCTGCGACCGTAGCGGTCTTGCGGTTCCAGACTGCAGCGCCATTAACCGCACGGCCACTTCGGCCGGCAGGTATATCATCCGCTGTTACAAATTTTCGATTTGCCTTTAAGTCAAAGAGGAAGAGGGGTGGTAGCGTAATGTTCCTGATGACCACACTTTGTGCCAATGTCCAGAATTAAATTCCAATCCTGTCCGCAGTGTCTCATGGAGTGAGGGCAAGTGATACTGTTGATGGTGATACGTCTCTCGGATGGTGGCCCCCTTGATGCTATTCGAGAGGATTAGGCTACGTGCCGGCAGCGGGTTTCACGCCCTCCTTTCCCTCATCTCCACACAACACAAACACGACGCCACACTACACACAGTCATCTACATGTATCGGACACAGTTAACACACAAATATCGCACTTCGCAAAGGAAAGTTGCCAGTGTGCACGGAGAATAGGGAAAACCTTCCCAATCAGGCTGCTCCCAGCCAACTATGCCATACAAATGTACTTTTTCCTACATGTGTCACAGAAACGTGCTTATGTGACTTACCCCTCCCCGCAACCCAAGACCATCTTTTAGTCCAAATGAAGAAATTTTGTAGTTTATCTTAAGAGAAGCATCTTTCTCTCCTGAATAACGTGACAGTTCGCTCATTGGTCGAAACGCGTTTCTCTACTCTTTTCTACTGTAAAATTCCGAAACCTTTCATAATCACGTAACAAATGGAACGTACGAGCAAACGCGGACACAGATAGTAAAGTTTCCTGAAGAAAAATTACCTCAAGATAAATAATTGTAACTGATTTAATCTCCATGTTCGACATTATTCTGAGGGTGAAGCTGCTAGACACTAAAAGTAAGAATCAGTCGCGGTGTAAATTTTCACTGTGACGACATCGGCTCTGTTACACACATTGTTAGCTATTACCAGGTGATATATATTCCACTGCTATTTACACTGGCCTGAAAGGTCTCTAAAATTTAAAACAGAAACGTCAGGTTGTAGAACTTGTAATCAATTTTTAACGAATACCGCCTATACTGGTGCATGCAGCGAAGGAAGTGTGTGACGGGAACTATTTATTGAGTTCAAATGCTAAATTTAACTCTCGCAGCTCAAAGAAACACTACAGTGCATCATGTCGACATACGTCAACTCTATTACGCTACTTTTTCTCAGAAAATTCAGAAAATAAATGCACACAATAGAAAATATATAATGGTATCACTAAGCTGTTTCTACAAACTTGCAATTCCACCATTTCAAGGTTCCTGACTTTCGTGTTCATATATAATTTCCCTACCTGAGTTCATAAGCATCACTGGGGTTGTTACATAAAGAAGTGAGTCTATCAGGCTTCAGCCTAAGTAGCTATTGATTGTTAATCTTTGTCTGGTGTCGATATAACACTGGATTACATGTACATCACCGTATTAAATATTATGACATTGGTGAGGACGAGATTATGAAGTCTGAAAAAAAGAAAGAATGCGATAACAGAAGGGCAAATACAGTATATATATTAATAATCAGCACTTACTGATTGTGATTATGTCGAGGGTAAAAAAATCACAAACAAGACTTATAAATCGTCATATTATAGAAAACTGTGGTTGCTTCAGTATCTCGATATCGAAAGCTGTTACAGTCTTTGCCCATGCAGTGAAACACCACCCAGGTGAGACAAATCCAGTCGATACAGCAACTAGAAGAAAATTAGGGTTTAACGTCCCGCTGACGCGAGGTGATAAGAGAGGGAGTACATGCTTCGACTGGGGAAGGAAATCAGCTTAGCCCTTTCACAAGGAAACATCCCGGCAATCTCTTTAAGCCACAAAGAAGTCACAGGAAATATAAATCTGTGTGGCCGGAAGGTACTTTGAATCAGCTTCCTCTCCAGTTCAGCGTCATTCCGCTGCTCCTGTTTGGAACTCGCAATTACCAGCTCACATGTTCACCACATGACCATTTTGATGCTACGTCCTCTGCCACAGAGGAGTGCATCAGTACTTTCGTCCTACACACGGTCGCTATGATTGGACTACAAAGTCGTTGGGCGTCCAAGGATTCCACATGTAAGCAACATAGGAAGTGACTCGTCCACCAGGCATCCAGACACGAAGCAGTTGTATGACGACCTCTGATTCAGCAGTCGTCGCCTCTTACATGTTCCGGTGCACATCCACTTCTGTAATGAACAATCCGCTGCCCTCTTGTAGTTCGGCCCTCATTCGTGGGTGCAAGTCCCCCGTTCAGACATAAACGCAAAACATTACGACCACTGTCCACCGAGAGATTTAATGCCGCATGGTTTGCAGGCACGTGACATGATAAGGACTGGACACTGACGAAAAAAGTAGGGTACCCAGAAGTGGAGGACGAAACGAAATAAAACTTCACGAGTGGAGAGAGTATGTTATGTTACTCGTATTTCAGAGATTACGGAATCGAATCAAATTTACAAAGAACTTACCAGTAACACATAGCACCTCTTCTGACCTGGATGCATCCATTGATTCTGTTGGATAGGGTATCGCAAACCGCTTGAATCTTCTCCTGAGGTAAGCTGTCCAATAATTCGAGTAACTGGACCTATATATTATTGATACTGGGACATAGTTAACATTCGAGCTGCCACCACCGATGTTCTATCGGGGACCTTCCTTACCAAAGGTATAACTCAAAATCACGCAGACAGTTCATAGATACTCGTGGCACGAGCGGACGAGCACTGTCCTGTTGAAAAATGGCGCTATGATACTGTCACGTGAGAGGTAACACCTGTGGAGGCAGAATGTCCCTGACGTACCATAATTCCCTCAGCTGCTACCAAACTTGACCTGAAATCATATGCAATGACTCCCCACACCATGGTTCCATGAGTAACACCGCTTCCCACTTACGGTACGACTCCAAATGCAGCCGTTTGTGTTGGGGCGTTAACGGCAGCCCATGCACTAGTCTGGCTGCTGCCAGTGTCAGACCAGTGGTGCAGGATAGCACAGGATGTTGTGGGAACTCCATTAGTTGTTCTCGGATGGCAGGTGGATATAAACTTCAACTTTTCTTGATTATTCCCTCCCTAAGAGGACTATCAGCTGAGCCTCGGTTTCACAACCAGTCGGGTTTAACCTTTCGATGGCCAACACTTAATGCACACGGTTAATCGTTCAGACTACATCCTTGCAGCTAAAAACAGTATGCTTGGTGTACTATCAGAACCCTTTCTTTCGGGGCAGTAACTGGCAGCGAAATTTAGCAGGCTCGTATATTGACAGAAATCTCATCTTGCGTCTCCACCGAAACGATGATAGCTTGCTCGTGAGTATTCGTTTCCATAGCGGCTACCCTTTCAGTGTGGCTGCTTCTGTGCTTCGTGCCATCGTTACTCAGCTTTACACAACAACTGTACGTGCTTCCATCTGATACCACAGGATTCATGGGCTCCAGGCAAAACGTCAGAAGCTTTCATTGTTTGTCTATTTGCTTTTGATTCGATCGAGTTCCGCGAAGCTTCGGAAAGAGCACACACTGATAACAACGAGTTGGAAGATGCAATCACGCCAGGGGTGATTTTCTGTTTGAGTTAAAGATTTTTTTGTAATTATTATTCTGTGAGGGCATTCAAAGGTTGCTCTGTCTCGTAGCTCCGCAGTTCGGAACTTCCGAGTGCTTGTATTATTGAAAATAATATTGGCTCTGCTATTGTGATTTAAAAAAGGACAGGAGGACATAATTATACTTCTTCTCTTCTTTGATTTGTGCATGTAGTTCTTAACATGATAAGTGAGAACGTAGAGACACATTTCAGTGTGTACAGCAGAGATTACCAGAAACAGCAGATTCATAGTGAGTTAAACACTTTCATGAAGTACCCATTCGCGTCTAAGATGTAACAGGAGCGGAGCTGCTACTTTTAGTTAAGAGCTGAGGTCGAACTGTTAAATTAAAAGATTATCGATCTGCAGTTTCCAAATAAGATAATACAGTAACTAATAGGCAACAGACTGGCCCACATGTAAAAATTAGTATTTTTTCATTTGATAAGAACGTTTTTTTGTCTAAGATTTTTCGAAGTGAAATTACACTGACTGAAAAAATCGCAACACCAATAATAAGTTTGTGGCAAATACACGAAAGTTGGTAAGCGTGTTTCTTCATCTGAAAGATGAGGTCTATTTAAATTTCACGCCGGTCGCATTAGATTGGTACTAGTCAGGTTTGCTTTAAGTACGCGCTGCAACGGTCATGAGCGCGTGCTACAGGCTGGGTCCCTGGAAGTGTTTTCTTGTACGAGTGCGTGTCCGTGTCGTATCGTTGTACTTTTCACTGTATATCAGCGTTGTTTACCTGCCTTGTCGGCGTTGGTATTTCGTAGTTTTTGCCCCAGATTAGCTGGGAAGTTTTCGGTGTACATAGTCCTCTCGTGCTGTGTCCCTAGCTACGTCAGGCAGACCCATGTGTATCATGGAGGAATCCGCGGAGCAATTTTCGCGGCTCTCCGACTCTTCCACCGCCGCCCCTCGGGGTGAACCGTGTCGGAAACGCCACTTAAAACTATTTGGAAATGTGTGGCAAGGTCTTATGGGACCAAACTGCTGACTTCATCGGTACCTTAGCCTACACACTACTTAATCTAACTTATGCTGTGGACGACGCCCACACCCATGCCTGAGGGAGAACTCGAACCTCCGACGGGGGGAGCCACACGGACCGTGACAAGGCGCCTCACACCGTGCGGCTACCCCACGCGGCAAACGCCGCTCACCCCGGCTTCCTGTCGCGCTAGATGTTCTGCCCACCTCGCAACAGGCGAAGGATCGTTTGAATCTCGCCAAGCGCCACAAATCGCCGGTGGATACCACCGCCACTGAAACCGATAACCGTGACGACTGTCCACCGTCCCGTGTCAGGGACCGTTCTTCCGTGTCGTCGTCTCCCGACGACTCACCTGACCGCTTAGTAACTGATCTTTCTCATAGTGAGACGGCGAACGCCTCGGATGTGTCTGACCTCCACAGTGGCGAGCCTGCTGGGCACCCTGACCCAGACGCTCCTCCGCCCACGCAGGCCGTGGTGACAGCGGATCGTGCTCCGATACCTCCTCCTGGGTGACCCTGCACCGGATGGTCCTGTGGTTGAGGAAATGGCTCCTGCTCCCGACCCTCTCTCTCAAGAGACCCTGTCAAGACCTCAGAAGAAAGAGAGGATACCCCCTACTGTGGTATATAATGTCACTAATTATACAAAATTGAACACTGAGCTCCAGCGGCTCATTCTAGGCCCATTGCGAGCTGTTTGCCCATGTGAAATACCTGCTCTACAGTAGGGACGACTATCTTACCACTGAAACTTCCTGGCAGATTAAAACTGTCTGCCCGACCGAGACTCGAACTCGGGACCTTTGCCTTTCGCGGGCAAATGCTCTACCAACTGAGCTACCGAAGCACGACTCACGCCCGATACTCACAGCTTTACTTCTGTCAGTATCTCGTCTCCTACCTTCCAAACTTTACAGAAGCTCTTCTGCGAACCTTGCATTCTGGAAACATCCCCCAGGCTGTGGCTAAGCCATGTCTCCGCTGTATCCTTTCTTTCAGGAGTGTTAGTTGGTTGGTTGGTTGGTTTGGGGAAGGAGACCAGACAGCGAGGTCATCGGTCTCATCGGATTAGGGAAGGACGGGGAAGGAAGTTGGCCGTGCCCTTTGAAAGGAACCATCCCGGCATTTGCCTGGAGCGATTTAGGGAAATCACGGAAAACCTAAATCAGGATGGCCGGACGCGGGATTGAACCGTCGCCCTCCCGAATGCGAGTCCAGTGTCTAACCACTGCGCCACCTCGCTCGGTCAGGAGTGTTAGTTCTGCAAGGTTCGCAGAAGAGCTTCTGTAAAGTTTGGAAGGTAGGAGACGAGATACTGGCAGAAGTAAAGCTGTGAGTACCGGCCGTGAGTCGTGCTTCGGTAGCTCATTTGGTAGAGCACTTGCCCGCGAAAGGCAAAGGTCCCGAGTTCGAGTCTCGGTCGGGCACACAGTTTTAATCTGCCAGGAAGTTTCATATCAGCGCACACTCCGCTGCAGAGTGAAAATCTCATATCTTACCACTGTCTACTTTGTCAGATCAAGGGCGATGCTTTACTTTATCCACCAGATGTCAGGTAATCGCCAAACCAAAATCGTCATCAGGGACTTGCCACCAGAGGTTATGGCACAGGAGGTCAAGAAGGAACTGCTTCGGCTCTGTTTTGAAGATCCTTTGGTCCACCAGTATAGCAAGAGGGATACTGAGACCCGGGTGTTGATCCCCTGCCCTATCCACATAGTCTCCCTTCCCCGGAGGTAGGATAGAGCGGATTTACCAACTGTGGTACCTTTTCTACACGAATGTCCGGATTGAATCGTATGAGGGCCGCAACAGGCCAATAATCTGTTTTGCAAATGCCAACGTTTTCGACATACTGAGAATCATTGCTCCCTGCCATTGTCGTGTGTTAAGTGTGCCAGCCCACGTTTAGTGGAGAACTGCACGGCCCCCACCTTGGAGAAATCTACCTGGACCAGGTGATTGGGCACGACCCGTGATCCACACCACGCTGATCGAAGTGGCCGCGCGGTTCTGGCGCTGCAGTCTGGAACCGCGAGACCGCTACGGTCGCAGGTTCGAATCCTGCCTCGGGCATGGATGTGTGTGATGTCCTTAGGTTAGTTAGGTTTAACTAGTTCTAAGTTCTAGGGGACTAATGGCCTCAGCAGTTGAGTCCCATAGTGCTCAGAGCCATTTGAACCATCCACACCACATGGTATCCTGGAGGAGGTGCCCTGTTTACCAGAAGGCACTGAAGTCTTCCCATTCTCCCAGAATGAAACCAAGAACAAATCGCCGTCCCCCACTGCAGTGGGACACGACCAACTTCCCTGTCTTGCAGGGCCAGCACGGTGCACCGCCCTTGGCAGCTGCTCTGGTACCAGAAACTCAGGCACCAGACAGTTCTGTTGCACCTGTGCCCCCTTCTGCCCAGACCCACGTGACATCCTTTGCTGCTGCAGCCTGATCTCCTCCTCATTGTCCATCTTCCATGATGGCTTCCACTGCACACCGACTACAGGAGCCAGCTGCAGCCCCCTCCAATACACCTGTGACTGGATCCTAGCCCTCTGCCCCTATCCCTACTCTGCCTACTACTACACCCGCCCCTGCCCATTTTTAATGCCAATTGCATCAAACAAATGAAGACGGAGTTGAATTCCTTTCTCCATGACCATTGTGTGGATATTTTACTGGTCACAGAAACTCACCTCAAACAGGCAGACGTTTTCTGCCTTCACAACATGGTGTGTTACCACTCTCACTGCCTCGACCACTGTGGTGAAGGCTTGGCAGTGTTCTCCAACAAAGCTTTTCTCCATACCTAAGAGACTCTCCAGCAAATGGAACACATAGAGGCCACAGCAGTTACTTTCTCCACACACCTTGGTGTCATTACCTTTGCAGCAGTGTATTGGAGCCAAAACAATCCACTGCTGGAAGCAGACCTCCACACATTGACATCCTTTGACAGGCTCATCGTTGGGGTGGTCTCAATGCCAAACACCTGGCTTGGATTCTCAGGTCTCTAGCCCCAAAGGCCAGCTCCTCCTTGACCTGGAGGATACTTTAGCGCTATCGGTTTATGGCCCCACAAACCTACCCATATCCCAGTCCATTCTAACTGCCAGCCAGAATGTTCTGGATGTGGCCATCTTCAAAAACATTGCTGCTCAGTTTTCACAGGAAACTGTCCACAATTTGGCCTCCGACCATGACCCAGTACTCCTGCACCTCACCGATGCTGCCCTTTCATTTGACGTTCATTCCACTGTGACCCTCACCGATTGAGACAAGTTTGCCAGGGTACTTAATAACACGACTCAACACGACCTCGACTTGACAACACCAGCCAATATAGACCGTGCCGTGGATTACGTTACTGCCAAAATACAGAAAGCTGTGAAACTTTCAAACACCACTGTATCTCGGGCGTTAACCCCCCTGAACGATTAGCTTCCCCTGTTAGAGGAGCTGAAGGTGCAAAAGAACCGCTACCGCCGGCGGTGGAAGCAGTTTCGCGATCCTCGAGGCAAACGTCAAATGAGACGCCTCCAGAGCTAATTCTGCCACCAGCTCGCTGACTGGAGGTCTGAACAATGGGAGGACAGAATGTCCGCTTTCCTCCTTCACCATAAGTGTGACTGGACTGTCATTCGTGCCCTCTGATGTTCTATGCCAGCTACTGCCCATCCTATTCTCATGGCAATGGGCTTGTTGTATGATACCCTCCAAATTGTGGAAATGCTTGTGGATGCGTTCGAGGCCCAAAACTGCCCCTCTGTCCAAGACCTTTCTCTGGACGAACTACAGGACAAACATGAACACCATTGTCAACACCTCACGAGAAACTCGATGGTTCCTTTTGCAATACTGCCGGAAGCCATGGCAGGAATGTAGCCTCTGTACATGACTGCTGGCAGTGGTGGTCAAGGGGAGGTACAGTATGAAGAAGACCGGGCATCAGACAGCCACGTGGCGTTACCGAGAGGGAAGACTATAGTGTTCGGCGTATGCCGTTGGCACATCGTACTGCATCTGCAGCAGCAATTTGAGGAGCAGTTGGCACCACAGTGACACAACGAACTGTTACAAATCGGTTACTTCAAGGATAGCACCGAGCCAGACGCCCTGTAGCGTGCATTCCGCTGACCCCAATCCACCGTCGCTAGCGACTTCAGTAGTGTCAAGCGACAGCTCACTGGAGGGCTGGGTGGAGGTCAGTAGTTTTACTGACGCAAGCTGGTTCTGCCTCAGTGCCAGTGATAGCCGTGTGTTGGTTAGAAGAATGCCAGCTGACGGCCTCAACCGAACTGACTGCGTGCTAGAGAAACTGGATGTACCTGGAGTTGTGGTCTGGGGTGCAATTTCTTTTGACAACAGAAGTGCTCTCGTTGTTATCCGACTGACTGCAGATTTTTACGTCAATCTGATGATTCGACCTGTTGTACTGCCATTCATGAACATCACTGCAGGGGGTGTTTTCCAACTGGATAATGCTCGCCCACATACCGCTGTTATAACCCAACATGTTCTACAGAGAGTCGACATATTGCCTTGGGCTGCTACATTAACAGATCTGTGTCCAGTCGAGCACATGTGGAACATCATCGGACGACAACTCCAGCGTCATCCACAACCAGCATTATCCTTCCCTGTATTGACCGACCAAATGCAACAGGTATGGAACTCCATCGCACAAAATGACATCTGGTACCTGTATAACACAATCATGCACGTTTGTATGCTTGGATTCAACACTCTGGCGGCTACAATGGTTATTAATATACCAGAATTTCACATTTGCGATAGCTTACCTCGCGCTTACATTAACCTGTAATCCTGCAACGCTAATCACTTAAATATGTTACCCAGAGAGCTGTATTCGTGATATTTCATTACTCTTTACTAATTATTTCTTGGAGTGCAGAAATTATTTTCGTCAGTGTATAATTACTTAATTTGATGGGTAACGACCCTTCTGTATGAAATAGGATTTGAAGAAAAATCGCTATCACTTTGCAGCGCAATTGCATTGCCTCTCTCTTAAAAGACTTAAAATAATTCGAATACAGTGCGTTAGTGAAACAGAGGATAGCTTACGTCATTTGTGCTCAAAATTCAGGCCCTTAGGCACTGAAGTTACAAAGGTGACGCTGCTAAAAACTGGGACAAGCTTTTCACAACTTCTTGGTGAGGATTAAGGGTACCGGACAGGGCAGCAAAAGCCAAACGTTCATATGGTACAGATATTAGTAACCATAAGAAAGCCTTCTTGATGTATAACTTTGTGGAGAATCAAAATGGATGGGATGGTCACCTACATGCACTGCAGACTGCTAAATGAGAATATTGATTGGCTACTTGACGGGTCAGCCGATTCGTCATCAGCATGCGAACTGTTCTTGTTGATCTCTTGCTCTGGGACTTAACAGCAGTCTGGCTTGGACTGGAAATACTGTGAGTATACTTCCGCCAAGGTTTAACACTGTTCACTTGCCTCGCAAATCCGTTTGGACCCCGTCAGACTTGTGGATCATGAATGGGTTTGTGGAAGATCTTGCTGCCACATATGAGTTTCTGAAACGTTGGTTGAAAAAGCGTTGAGACTACTGAACTCAGGTACCGGTAATGGTTCTAAGGCCAAGAGGCACACTCAGCTACTTACTAGCCCTCAATTTTCTACATGAAGTATGGCTAAACGCACAATAACATGAGACCTATAAATCCAACTGCATAATTTTTAATTTCGTATGAATAGATTTCAAAACTTCAGGAAAAAACGTAAACCAAATGGAATTAAATCCTGCAAATACATTTTATTTCAGAAGTAACAGAGCAGAAAATAGTTCTCGTGCATGCGCAAACATGCTTATGGCTGATGAGGAGGTTGAAGAACTCTATGAAGATAAATGTCAGAAAAAGATGATAACAGGGAAGTTCAGTTAATGCAAAAATAAGACAAAAAATAAAGAATGATTCTCCAAAGTGAAGCTTTGAGTATAGTAGCAGGAACGTCAGAGATAATTTATTATTAGAATTTGCCAAGCTTAGCAATATGTTTATCCTTAATAAATTCTTCAAAATGAAGGCAAATAGATAATGGACTTGGCGACGAATAAACTGAGTAAAAATTGAAATTAACTATATTTTAACAAACGATAACGAAATTGGAGCTCTACGTAAGACTCTTAAACTACTTTAGAAGTTAAAGTAATCATAGACTAGTAACATTCAGACTGACACATGTGAGACGGATCCATCCCATATATGTTTCTGCTATTGCAGGTCTGTCCCGCTTTGCATTAAGACTCGCTATCTGTTTCTGAAATTAGCATGTCTCTCGAAAGGGAGTTAGTGATTTTATTCTCGATATTTCTTACATCCTTTTGCTATTACTTCATCGTGTATGTCTAATTAAGATGAGTAAGTGTGAGTTTTCTAAGGGTAGCCGGTAACTGTTGTCTCCTAGTGCAATTTTTCCAATAGTGGTAGCTTAGGTGGAAAGGCATAACGGTTTAACTTGACCATCAGGACAGGTTCTGAGCAGATGGTAGTTAGGTTGACAAGTGGGTGTCTTGGTTATCTCTGCTGGTTATCCCCATTACGTGTAATCTAGGGGCCGGCCGAAGTGGCCGTGCGGTTACAGGCGCTGCAGTCTGGAACCGCAAGACCGCTACGGTCGCGGGTTCGAATCCTGCCTCGGGCATGGATGTTTGTGATGTCCTTAGGTTAGTTAGGTTTAACTAGTTCTAAGTTCTAGGGGACTAATGACCTCAGCAGTTGAGTCCCATAGTGCTCAGAGCCATTTGAACCATTTTTGTAATCTAGGGACAATTTCCACTCACCTGGTACGAACACACATTGTTGTTGAGACGTGGTGAGAATGGACATGTATTCGGAAATTTTGCGGATGGAAGTATTTCAATTTACTTAGTGTGTGACGTTCACATTTAACAATCTTTGTTTCAGCATTTTGGATGTTGGGAGGAAATCATGTTAATTATGGTAGGATTAATTTAGGGTATGAATTAACATTTTGGATGGCAGGGGAAAATCATGCTAATTACAGTAAAATTAATTTCGTGTGTGAATTTAAGTTTTTTCTTGTGTTTTTGAGAGGCAGTGCCTTGGCTGTGAGTCTGTTCAGCACCACGTGGTGTTCACTTCAAAGGAAATTTATTTTCTGATGCAGTTAGTAATATGAATGTGCTTCCAAAGTGTGAGTAAATGCGCAGAGCACAGTTGGGCGAAGTGCAGAATCGGATTCTGTATTTGTCTCAGATTTTCTGGCCTTGAAAGATGTTAGCTTTGTTCAGTTAAGGTCACAGGTAGAAATCACGATCTTTCTTCCACTAAATGTTTGCACCTTCAGTGCTTATACAGTATATGTGCAGTTTTCCGACTTCAAGGTAATTTTTCTCGTAAAACGAGTTGGGGCTTCCAAATGGCAGAGTATGAGACGGCGGACCGTTGACATCTCTTGGACCTTCAGGGCCTGAATAAGGAAGTCATTATACTCGTATAGTATGTAACCAATAACGTGACAAAATTTCCTTAAACTGAATTATTTAAACCTTTCATCAACTCTGAAGACTTTTAATCCAACGATTATTTATGTTCTCCGTCTCTCTGAGCATGGTCATAGTGAACCTTGGCGCACTAAGATGTTTGGTGCAACATTACCTTACTGTGGCAAAGTTATCTGTTACCTAGTGGAACACGCGGCTGGTGGCATTTGAATGTTTTCTGGTGGCATCTTCATCCAATATGTAGGATCACGAGATTTTCTGAGTTGATATGTATCGCATAAAATACTAATCTACGCCGTATAATTATTTATTTCCAATGGAATTTGTCGCTTTCCAAAATTTTTTCCCTTAAATTTTCTTAACCTTCAACAAGCCAAACGACCACGCTTTTACATCGACTAAGAAGGTGTCAAATCCATTGTGTAAAAGAGAAAGACACACAGAGAGAGAGCTTGGGGTATGCGATGGGGGTGGGGGGCGAGGGGGTGAGAGAGAGAATGAGTCTATGTGCGTCATTTCTTTTTGGGTCTAATATCTCTTCTGTTCGTAAGTCACTATAAGTACACGTGCAGTTGGCACATTACAGAAATTAAATAACATACACTGAGGTGGCAGAAGTCATGGGGTACCTCCATATGTCGTGTCGGACCTCCTTTTGCCCAGTGTAGTGTAGCAGCTCGACGTGGAATGGACTCAACAAGTCTTTGGAAGTCCCCTGCAGAAATACTCAGCCATGCTGCCTTTATAGTCGTCCATAACTGCGAAAGTGTTGCTGGTGCAGGATGAACTGGTCGCTCGATCATGTCCCACAAATGTCCGATGGGATCCATGTCGGGTGATCTTGTTGGCCATATAATTCTCTCGATTAGTCCAGGAAGTTTTTCAAACCAATCGCGAACAATTGTGGCCCAGCGAGATGACATCGTTTGTTTGGGAACATGAAGTCCTTGAATGACTGTAAATGGTCTCCAAGTAGCCGAACATAACCATTTCCACTCAATGATCAGTTCAGTTGAACCAGAGAACTCTGTCCACTTCATGTAAACACAGCCCACACCATTATGGAGCCACTACCACCTTACACTGTAGTGCCATGTTGACAACTTGGGTACATGGCTTCGTGGGGTTTGCACTCGAATCCTAACATCACTTATTACCAACTGAACTGCGGACTCATCTGACCAGTCGGCGGCTTTCCAGTCGTCTAGGGTCCAACCGATACGGCCACGACCACAGGAGAAGCGTTGCAGGCGATGTCGTGCTGTAAGCGTCGGTCGTATGCTGTCAAAGTCCATTAACGCCAAATTTCGCGTCACTGTCCTAGCGGATACGTCCGTCGTACGTCCCACATTGACTGCAGCGGTTATTTAAACCAGTGTTCCTTGTCTGTTAGCACTGACAACTCTATGCAAACGCCATTGCTCTCGATCGTTAAGTGAAGGTCATTGCGTTGTCCGTGGTGAGAGGTAATATCTGAAATCTGTCTTCTCAGCACGCTCTTGCCACTGTGCATTTCGGAATATTGAATTCCCTAACGATTTCCGAACTGGAATGCCCTATGCGTCTGGCTCCAACTAACATTCCGCGTTGAAAGTCTGTTAATACCCGTCGTGTGGCCATTATGGCGTCGAAAACCTTTTCACATGAATCACCTGAGTACAAATAGCAGTTCCCGCCAATACACTGCCCTTTTATACCTCGTGTACCCGATACTACCGCCATCTAAATATGTGCATATCGCTACCCCATGACTTTTGCGACCTCACTGTAAACTTTACTTTTTAATCTTTGTAGAACAAATCTACAGGCTTTGGGCTGGGCTTAGCTCAGCACCGCTTTAATAATATTATAATTGGTGCTAGCTTTCTTTAATGGACCATGACAGTTCACTCTCATACAGTCCCATACAGCTTTCATAACTCTTCTTTGTTTGATTTTATTGAGAACACGTCACTCCACGATGCATCACACCGTCTTTTCTGCCTTGACTGTTTACTATGCTTCCAGTGCCCCTACCTACCCGTAAGGTAAGTCCTTCTTTCGTAATTCATACTAACTTCCCGCACGTCAGGAAAAACAAGGACCACACAGGCAAGTAAAGAGCCTGTATCAGATGCATAAGGCAAGGGTTTTTCGCATTTCCTTAATTTGTGAAAGCGTTACAATTCCAGAACCACTCAATCTAGTATCTCAGAACAGACCAGCATAAGTACACGGTCCAGTCATATTAATATGACTACCTGTCACAAAACCACAATAATCATCTTTTGCAGCATGATCCCGCAGGAAGAGAGTCAGTGAGGTTCTGGAAGGTACCGACAGGGATATAGAGCCATACCAACTCCAAGCGCTTCGCTAGTTGAGTTACATTTCTCGGTTGAGAATCCGTGGGGCAAACAGGCCGATCGAGGTGGTCCCACAGATTCTCGATTTGATGTTGTGTACATAGTTCCGCGTAGTCAGCGCGTACACAACTTTCCCACTAGAGCGCGCCCCACCAAGCACAATAGCGCAGGCGCAGCGCTCGTCCGTCTCCGTCTACGAGATGGCGCTGTCTTAGAGACGGACCAAATTCTGCTTCCGCCGATCTGCGTATTAATATGTCTCGCAGCCAGTGAGGTTGCTGCTAACGTAGAACCTTTTCTCCTCGCGGATCACACTCGGGCAGTGATACCTGAACGTGTGAGGTATTATAACGAGTGTACAGACCTCCGATTAGTCAGTCTGCATCAGTCTGCATCAGTCTGCATTAGTCTGCATTAGTCTGTACCAGTCTATAGTCAAGTTTCAGTCTGCGCCTAATAAGATTATCATATTCCTGTACATAGCCATGAAGAGAAATGTATAGACACTTTGTCAAATATCAGAGATATGTGAGAATAAGATTTACGTACCAAGACCAAAAGAACTTCAGATTGTCAATTGTCAATAGCATCCAGAATCAAGTTAAGTAACGTTTATGATTGTTATTATTTTAATAAATGTGTTTGAAAATTAATCAAGGTCTGTTTAAAGTTGATCACCGTCAATCTGCTACTCTAAGCGTGCAAGTGGCATTTCTATCGTCTAACCTAACGGCAGAAGATAAACACGCCACCATAAGACCACGAGACATATTGCTGACACTCGCCTACTTCGTTAGAGCGACAGGTCAAATAATCTGATGGTGTGTGTACCGAAGATCTTACAGTATGCACACCACAGATGTAAACCCCGAAAGTCTGGTGACCAGGGGAGTACGGTAAACTCATCCTGTAGCTCTTCGAGTCACGCACGTACACTGCGAGCTATGTGAAGCATTGTGTTGTCCTGCTGGTAGATGCCATTATGCCGAGGAAAAAACAGACTGTAGGTAGGCGTGGACATGATCCCCAAGGAAAGACACATACTTGTGTAGATTCACTGTGCCGTCCAGAATGACGAGATCACCCAGGGAATGTCACAAAACATTCCCAAGACCATAATTCTCCCTCCTCCAGCTTAGACCCTTCCGGCGATTCTGGCAGGGCCGTACACACCAACAGCATAAAATGTGAGTCATATGAAGGGGCCATCTGTCGCCTCTCAGTGGATGTACAGTTGCCATTGGTGTGCAAATTCCATCCATCCATCCATCATGAACTGCAGTCACCCCTGTCATCTATGCCCCCTAGGGGCCGTAGTGAATCGCATTTCCCTCAGCACTGATTTTGGACAACATTTTGCAATGCACAATATACTTTAACTATGACACAAATAAACAGTTCACAAACGTAGCCATTTCTGAAATGCTTACACCCTTGTCCTCAAAGCCGATGATCATAATATATTGGAGGTCAGATAAATCGCTCCATTTTCACACTGCAACGACTGCACTGTATTCTACATCCCCCAACACGCTTTACATATCCTCCAGCAGTGCCACCTACCGCCTCTGAGTGCTTATTGCACATTGAGATCGAACAAAGGTGATGGTCATATTAATGTTACTGGAACATGTAGCAAGAGTAGCAAAATTTTTATTGTTATTTCATTCCCTCAGTCATGAAAGGGAGGATCGTCTGACAGCAATTCATTTCTGCTCCTAAAGGCATGTATAAAAACAAAGACAAGATTTCTATGAAATTACAAATCTAAAAAATATGAGTGGGGAACAAATCCAGCATGAGCACAATTTGTTACTACAGGTTGCCTACATTTAGGGGCAATCATACATTCAGGGTCAAACTCACTGTCCTCTTTTGAGTGAGAGGTCAATAACCTATCGTTCTGCTAAGTGGATTGTGACCCCCTGGGGATAATCTCATTTTGATTGACAGGTCCCTAACCTATAGTTCAGTTTAGTGGCTTTCCATGTTATGCATCCTCCATCTCCTCCGCCTCCCCGATCTCTCTGGAAACTCCCCTCGCCGATACAAGCACACTTTAGATATCAGTTTCATTGCGTAATTAATTAAACTGATCAATCAATTAACCCCCACCCCATCTGGGAAACCCCCAGCGCTATTCCCACTGTGCCCCCCCCCCCCCAAATCAGAAACTGGCATGCAAGAGACTCAGTTGAATGGCCAGTTGGGGACAGATTGACTACAGTCTACGGAATTTTGCTTAAACAGTTTAGACAATATATGGTACATTGTTTATGGATGCAAAAAAATGGTTCAAATGGCTCTGAGCACTATGGGCCTAAACATCTGAGGTTCTCAGTCCCCTGGAACTTAGAACTACTTAAACCTAACAAACCTAAGGACATCACACACATCCATGCCTGATGCAGGATATTGGTGATGTTAATAATTAATTAATTACCAGTACATGATCTTCATGTAGGGAATATAAGGCAGGCACGGCAGCTATTTCACACACACTCAAACTGACGATGTAACAAACCTGGTAGCAGGCAGACTCGAAATAAACTGAAAAGAAATGATATTGCAAACAAAGAGAGAGAGAGAGAGAGAGAGAGAGAGAGAGAGAGAGTTGCAGATTGCTTTGCAGACGAAGGAGCTAGTATGGGATATTTCATTCCGCTATGGGCTCTAAACTGCCCCAGCCTTCCTGACGGGACAGTTTAGAGGTTTGCCGTGCATTTCATGAACTGCCTCAGGAGTTATTAAATCTGGTGCGGAGTATCACATCTTGAAGATGTCACATACGTTGCTTCAGAAGAAGAGCCACAGGAAATATTAATTAAATCGTTAATATAGTGTTTAAAGGATTGGTTTCACATAGTTCAAAACTACTCGAAATAAAAAATATCGACACTGCTCAGTAGTTTTGCGTGCATTAACAACAGTGTTATGTTTCGACGAGAAATTTCATTAAATAATGCAAACCTATTATTATTTGACGTCACGATTGGAAGTGGTGATGTATGAAATGATAGATGGAATTTCAAATTTGGACGTGAATTTACAACATCACGGTTATACAGTTCCCTATCACTACAGCTCTGCTAAGTCTACTTTCATTTTTAAAGGGCTATGGTATTTCTGAATTAACTGGTCCTCTCTGCTACACCAGGACGAAGGAGCAGGAAGAAAAGGGCCTACCACATGATGGGATAGTAGCAACAACAATGAAAAATCCCTATGCAAGACACACGATCCAATCCATAGTAATTAGTTGTCATGGCTAGACGTCAGAGATCGCTATCAATCGGGAATTCGACGTCACGATTAGTTTTTAAAGCACTACAGAATTCCTAAATTGATTCTCTCCACTTCATTCGGAAGGAGGAAGGCCTACTGCATGTTAGGATAGAGACATAAGCACATACCACTGCAAGATAGAGTCCACTGCAATGTATTGAAAAGCACTAAACAAGACACAGTTAAACTACGATCCAGTCCATAGCAGTAGCAGTAATGGCTAGATGTCAGAGATCGCTGAAACACATGCACATCCCACACGCTCATGTGCCGATGTCCACAGGAAGCGTGCCACCAGCGGCAGTGCTCAGAGCTCGATGAAAACTACTGCGGCAGCTGCAGCCGTGGATGCTCGTGTATGTGAGACTGCAATACCTCCGACCATGGAGGCCATCTGGGGATGATTGGAGTGGTACGCATTCGGATGTTATCAATATGTCCAGTGCAAACACATGCCCATGTTGAATCTTCTCTCACACAACACACATGTCCACTTGTGTCGTGCTCACCCAGCACAGTGGTCACACTGCCAGCCGTCGCTGTCATGAGCAAGATCACACAGGTCAGCTCATTCTTTGTACATGTCACAGGCTAGGCTAACCTGCAACCTTCGGTTGTTGAAACCTCGTGACCACCCTTGCAGCCAGCAACGGTACACAGTAAAACGTGAAGCTGAAGCTTGGATTTATAGGCTAATTAATTAATCTTTCTAGCAGTCAGGTTACACTCACCAGGTAGCTCAAATGGATATCCCTGGAGGCAAGACGGTGTTCTTTTTGTGGAACACTAATGAGAACCGACATTTGAAGCTAATCGCAGAGGAATTCTACTGCCGGCAACATGAATTTCATGTAATGACTGTGCTATTAAAAACACGATCACAGTGGTTCTATTACTGACACCCTGCATAAAAAGCTGTGTTGGATCTAAGGCACATGCATGAGTCACAGATAGTGTTACGCTTCCTAGTAGAAATGCTGTCTGTGATTTGAAATCAAGTCTAATACATTCAACCACATACTTCCTTTTGATCATTTACAGATGTCTTTTAATGATTACAGCCACTGTTGGACAATTTCGTGACACACTCATACCTCGAAACGAGTCACCTTTTTTCACTATGCTACAGCAAAGCTCCAGTGTGGCTTTTTAGACAGTCCCTCTGCATCTTGTAACTATTCCTCAGTCTCTGCTCCGTCCTCCCTGCATGTTTGTGCATGTGACTGTTCCAATTTAAGCCGAAAATGAGCAGAAGTCGGAAAGCACTATCTCTACCAAGTTCTGCAACCCGTGGACAGACAGTGTGAGTTGAGTTAATGCGACAGGACCGTGTTTTGATCACTCAGGGGAAATGGAAACATGTTGTCTTAGCTCCACCCACTGTGTACAAAGTTTAAGGCCAGCGCCAAACGAAGCTTTCTCCTGCAGCACGAGGTAGTAGAAAAGACAGTACGAACAGTTGCGGTTGTTTTTCTCATCGGGAACATTAGGAAGACACCACATCATACAGGAATTGGACGACGAACAAAGACTTCGCTACTGCATTGTGATGCATCTTCAAATTACATACAGGTACTACAGTCCAAAGGACATCAGCGTCTCTCTGTGTGCATTCACGTCTGTCACTCAAACATTCTCTCTATCATTGTTATTTTGTACCATCCAACAGACATAAACTACAAATTAGGGAAACGCCGCTAACATCATCTGATAGAGAACTCAATAAGATATTATCGCTTCCCTCTCTTCAGCTATATCGATAACAAATACCATCTTCTGCAGACAGCGAACATATGTGGCGATCCTATTTTTGATCCATTGGAGCAGGTGGCCAGTGACCGAAGTCGCTTCCAGAGGCCAGTGTAAGGTTTTGTCACCTGTGCTGTAGATGGACCATATCCCACAAACTATCAGTCTCAAAAGAGGGTCCCTGTGTGGTAGTTTAATACAGTTTTTTCTGCTGTAACCCATTCAAGCAGTGTATGACTGCCAACTGCACTGCATTTACAAACAGTTTTAGAATACGGAGTGAGGAGTGATCGCATGGGCAGAAGTGATACAAAATCTGTAAAATTACGAAAAATGACTACAGCTACGTACACAACCATCATTTTATTTTTCCACAACGACTTCTACGTCTATGTCAGGTATTAAATCTACATTAACACAGTGTCAGTGTGCTAAACGAGAATTAACGCATTTTGACCCATTGGCTCTCACTGAACACTGGACATTGCACAGTGTAAATTATGCTGCTCCTACTTCTACAATACACAGGATAATTGAAATAAAAAACGGTGATAGTGTTTCTTATTGCCAAAAAGAATGTGGAAGACTTCGCGCCATATGGTAACTGGAAGAGTTTTGCGGCATTGTGGGGAATTTCCAAACAACTGACTGATAGTGATTGATAACATCTATACTGAAACTCATCTTTCACAATGACGTGGTAGGAGATGTCTAGGTGTCCCGTTGCGATTGATTTCCCATATTGCAGTCATGTGTGCGACCACTGTTTCAGTGCAGCCCATCCCCGGTGGTGCTTCTCTCACTAAGACTGTCTCTCCATCTCAAACAAGTGATGTCAATCAATCACTGTGTCGTAATCAACAGCATACCAGTGGATGGATGGAATGGAAAAGACACCATCGATGTACTGTAATAAGTACCACAGCGTGGTCAATTCTAGTAATTTTACCAGTTTTTCCCATAATTTCAGTGCAGACCAATGACACAGCAGCATGCTTCCCAATTTCTCTATCGCCACTAAACCACCCATCCACTACTTTGCAAGCACCATATACGCACATCAAAAAAAGTTTTGCATCACCCTGGTTCCCGGAACTCCTGAAGATAAACGTTGACTGTGGATATTGTCTCACAGACACAGTCCATTTGGCTGTTCAGAAATGTCACGAAACCCTCCCAGAGATGTAAACAACCATGTATGAGTAGCGCCTGTTAGATAAAGGGGGTCCGACAGCCAATCAGTTCCAGTCATTCCACCAGGAAGGAAGTATACAGCTCGTGTTGTCTGTAGTTCAACCATGCCTAGACGGTCAATATCGCGATTCGCTCGCGTCCGCATTGTTACTTTGTGCCAGGAAGGGCTCTCAACAAGGGAAGTGTCCAGGTGGCTCGGAGTGAACCAAAGCGATGTTGTTCGCACATGGAGCAGATACAGAGAGACAGGAACCGTCGATTAGATGCCTCGCTCTGGCCGCCCAAGGGCTACTACTGCAGAGGATGGCCACTACTTACGGATTATGGCTCGGAGGAACCGTGACAGCAACACCACCATGTTGAATGGTTTTCGTGCAGCCACAGGACGTTGTGTTGCCACTCAAACTTGCGCAATAGGCACTCCCGACTTCCATGGCGAGGTCCATCTTTGCAACCACGACACCAAGCAGCGCGGTACAGATGGGCCCAACAACATGCCGAATGGACCGCTCAGGATTGGCATCACGATCTCTTCACCGATGAGTGTCGCATATGCCTTCAACCAGACAGTCGTCGGAGACGTGTTTGGAGGTAACCCAGTGAGGCTGAACGCCTTAGGCACACTGCCCAGCGAGTGCATCAAGGTGAAGGTTCCCCGATGTTTTGGGATGGCATTATGTGGGGCCGACGTACGCCGCTGGTGGTCATGGAAGGCGCCATAACGGCTGTACGATACGTGAATGCCATCCTCCGACAGATACTGCAACCATATCGGCAGTATAATGGCGAGGCATTCGTCTTCATGGGCGACAATTCGCGCCCCCATCGTGTACATCTTGTGAATGGCTTCCTTCAGGATAACGACATCGCTCGACTAGAGTGGCCAGCATGTACTCCAGACATGAACTCTATCGAACTTGCCTGGAATAGATTGAAAAAGGCTGTTTATGGATGACGTGACCCACCAACCACTCTGAAGGATCTACGCCGAATCGCCATTGAGTAGTGGGACAATCTGGACCAACAGTGTTTTGATGAACTTTTGAATAGTATGCCACGACGAACAGGCATGCATCAATGCGAGAGGATGTGCTACTGGGTATTAGAGGTACCGGTGTGTACAGCAATCTGGACCACCACATCTGAAGGTCTCGCTGTATGGTGGTACAACATGCAATGTGTTGTTTTCATGAGCAATAAAAAGGGCGGAAATGATGTTTATGTTGATCTCTATTCCAATTTTATGTGCAGGTTCCGGAACTCTCAGAACCGAGGTGATGCAAAACTTTATTTGATATGTGTACTACACTGCTAATGTAGGTAGATGACTGTGCAGTACATCCATTCACTTTTAATTCTCGAAAACATACGGTATATACCGAAGTATACCAGACAGTGTCCTATACCGATCTACATATTCTAGCTCTTTTGTCATAGTAATTCATGATTATAATTGCACATCTTTCTTTATACGGATGGGAGTCACAGAGCATTCTCACACTCTTCGGAAAAAGTTAAAAAATGAAAAATCTCCTTGCATTGTATTTGACCAACCCTTCCTGTAACACTGTCTCCAATTTAATTTTCGTATGACCAGAAGTAGAGGCTACATTCCACGTCACATGAAGAAACAGAGCGAGTTGAGTCCGTAATGGCTGTTCCGCACCAATGTCACTTGTGGCACCCGAATGTGCACAACATTTCTCCAGATTCGCGAATGTGAAGGAGGTTAGTACACCTTATCGGTGTATAGTAGATCTGAAAGTGTTGTGATGATATAACAGACGGTTAAGAAGAAGAAACTTTTGGCTTTTATGCATGATGGAGATGAAGATGTTCGTAGTTTGAAGCATTTTACATAACTCATCTGAGCTATAGATTCTAAAATATTGTTCTAGTGTCTAGAATCAGTACCAAGAAGGTATTGGTAAGAGAGAAATGATCGTGCAACATAAACATATACATTCCAAGGTTACTCAGTTGTGTGCTTAAAACATGCTATAATGCAAGAGCAGTGTGTCTTCTGACCTATTAGTCGTGAGGAATGCAACGCTGTTAATATTACAGTGTAAGAATTACATTCGTAGCGCAGGTCATACATTCCCCCTTCAAGTTTCTCTACGGTAAACTATGATGACAAACTCTAAAGTGGAACACCAAAGAAAATACCGATTCTTTGTAACTTAACACTATATAGGTTTCCAGCGATGTATGACACCTGCTGTGTGCGATGTTCAAGCACGATAATGGTTCGGAAATTATGATATGTTACCAACAGCCCTATAAAATAATAGATGACAGCCGAAAATGTATACAAAGGAATAGTGACATCACTCTCAGTAGCCAGAGGAGAGGTAACACTCTTACCACAGTTTACCACTGCCTCTGGTAACCTTCCTTTTGCACATAGAGACCATGCCCCGATGTTAGGCTGTATTGCTTATGTGTGGGATAACATTGTCCTTTCGGTTTGAGGCCACGTCTCTAGAATGCCTCCTCTGTCCTCTATGAAGACGAGTATATGTAATATCAGTCTACACTCCTCCCTAAGAACACACTATTTTACTGATTTTGCTCAGTACCGTTAAATGGTATTAGTCTCCAATTTTATATATTCTCTGTCAATTTCCTTAATTTCACTAGGTTTTTGCGATTTTACATATTTCATGGTATTTCCCTCAATTTTTATGTGTCTCACATCAATTTTTCGTGATTGTACCAGGTGTTCCTCGAATTTTACCGATTTTGTGTCTTTTCCATTTTTTCCACAATTTTTTCATATGTATATGGTCATATTGATGACATACTCATGTGCTGTTTGATTTTATACTAGGATGTTTGCGCATATTATACACCAACCTTCTAAAAAATCCTAAGACTTATCCTCTGCTCGACGATCCACTTGCATACATTTAGGATAGGATGAACATGAGAAGTATAGCAACAGTCGCTTTGTACCTATATGGAACTGAAGACTTGTTTTATGTCCAATATGGGCAGAGAACCGGACTATTTCACATACATCTTCGTTCATCGAAAGGAGTGTCCCAAAACAGAATGGACATGTTTAATCATCATCACAGATGAGTTGGAATTCCTCTGATGACTGTGGTTTGGAGAGGTTTGCTGTTAACGATCACAGGCAGATAGTGCTCTCAGTCATACACAGAACACCCAGTTCTATATCAATCGATTGCAGGTTTTACCACACAACTGATAAACCCTGAGAGAACAACAGAAAAAATGGTTAAATGAACGATAATTGGCCTGCAGCAACATATCCCTCTCTGCTTCTCAATCAATCACTCTATTTACTTTCTATACTCTTTAAAGCTGATCCATGTCACTTTATAGGCAGATAGCTTTCTTTTCCCAGAAAGCACCAAAGGCAGTAGTCAACTTGCATGTGTCACTATTACCTCAACATTCATACAGTAGCCATACAGCAACTGTTTGTTAACTGACACCGCAATGTTGTGATTGGTGGAGAGTACAGAGAAGCACATTGTAATACTGTTTGTTAGGGTTCAAAACACCTAAACAGTCCTGCACAGGGTCAGACAAGTGATCCATTCTGCAGAGTATATTTCAGTCACACCAGCTGGCAATACAATACTCTTTAGCTAAGGACACTTTATAAAAATCTATAAGGTGGTTGCTAATAACTTCGGGGTCACACTACAGCTTGTGATCCAACATACGAAAAAAATTTACTCTGCATTTGCTGGTCAACCGCGTTAAACATTCTATTCCAACTTTCTTATCACTGCTGACGAAAAACAAAATGACTGCTTCCCTGGATCCCGGTGCTTGCATGTCAATTTTTCCTCGCATTCCTCTTGCTGTTGCATACTTGCTCCCATGTACAAGAATTGTCCTGCGCCAGTCAGACGATAAACAAGTACTCCCATATTGTCCCTGTGTTTCAGCGTATTCTCAACTAGTTTATACATGTTTTCCGTCACTTTTTGTAATTTTACAGATTTTATATCACTTCTCCCCATGCAATCATGATATCACTCCTCATTATGTATTCTAAAATTGCTTGTAAATGTAGTACAGTTGGTAATCAAACAGTGCTTGGATGCGTTACAGCATAAAAAATATATGGCATCAAACAACAACACAGGAACCCATTCTTGCGGGTGATAGTCTGTGGGATGTTGTCCTCCCACAGTACAGGTGATGAAATCTTACACTGGTCTGTAAAGCAACTTCGATCACTGGCCACCTGCTCCAGTAAACCAATATCTCTATATTTAACAGGATCACCATGTATATGTTTGAGGGACAGACATGAATGCACTCTGTAGGATGCTGTTGTCCTTCAGACTGCACTATCCATATGCATTTTGAAGTTACATCATAATGCAATAGCAAAATCCTCATCCTTCGTCCAGTTCCTGTATGATATGGTGTCTTTCTAATGTTCTTGATAAGAAACACCATCGCAACTGGTTGTACTGTCTTTTCTACAACTTCATGTTACAGGAGAAAGCTTCCTTTGGCACTGCCTTACACACTGTACACAGTTGGTGGAACTACGATGACATGTTCCCGTTTACACCAAGTGGTCAAAACATTAACTCAGCTCACCCTGTTTCTCCACAGATTGCAGAATTTTGTATATACGGATATGGTGTTTTCCAACTTTTGCGCAGTTCCGACTTAAACTGAAACTATCACATACACAAAGATGCAGAGAGGGCAGAGCGGCGACTGAGGAACAGTTACAAGATGCAGAGGGACTGTCAAAATAAAGGGCTGGCGTTTTGCTGTAGCAGATAGATTTGAAAAAAGGTGACTCGTTTCGAGATATGAGTCTGACACGAATATGGTTCACCAGAGGCTGTAATCATAAAACACATCTCCATAGGATCCAACAGGATTATGTGGCTGAATGGATAGACTTGTTTCGAAATCTCAGACAGCATTTCTGTCAGAAAGCGTAACACTGGCAGCGACTCTTGTGTGTGCATGTAGAACCAAGAGCGCTTTTTATGCTGGGCGACAGTAATATAGTCTTTGTGATCGTGTTTTTAATAGTGCGGTCCTTATGTGAAGTGTATGTTCCCAGCCATAGAATCTTCTGTGATCAGCTTCAAATGTCTGTTCTCAATAGTGTTCCTCGAAAAGAACAGCCTCCTCTCTCCAGGTATACCCATTTGAGCTACCTTCTGAGTGTAATCCGACTTGTCATGTAAAGTCACTCTCATGATTAGTTTAATTAATTAGCATATACGTCCAAGCTGCAGCTACTTGTCTCGCCGTGTACTGCGGCTGGCTGCAACGGTTCGTTATGAGGCTTCAACGAACCAAAGTTGCGGATTAGCTCAGCCTGTGACGGGTACCAGTGGTGCGCCAACCTATCTGATCTTGCCCATGGCAGCGAGGGATGGCGAATTGTTAGTGTGCTGGATGAGCGCGCCAGAAGCGGACGTGTGTGTTGTGTGAGAGACGATTCAACATGGACATGCGTTTACACTGGACACATTAATAACATCCAAATTCCTACCACTGCAGTCATCCCCAGATGTCCATGGCTGGGGATATCGCACTCCGGCATACACGAGCATCCAAGTCTGTGGCTTCGGCCGCGGGGGTGGTTCTCATCGACGTCTGAGCGTTGGAGCCGCCAGCACGCTTCATATGAACATCGGGACATGAGCAGGGGAAGTGTGCGAGTGTTTCAGCAATCTCCACCATCTAGCCACGACAGCTACTGCTAAGAAATGGATCGTGCTTGAAATGTGGCGCGTTTAGTGCTTCTCAGTACTTTGCAGTGGAGTCTATCTTGCATGGGTATTTGTTGTTGTCTCTATCCTATCACGCAGGAGACCCTTCCTTCTCTGATTGTAGTGGAGTGAACCAATTTAGGAATTCTATAGCGCTTTAAAAAAGAAAACACACTTGGGAGACTTGTAGTGGTCAGGAACTGTATACCCGTGATGGTATAAATTCACGCCAAAATTTCAAATTCCATCTATCATTTCATGCATTAACGCTTCCAGTAGTGACGTCAAATTGTAATACGTTTGCATTATTTAATGAAATTCCTCGTCAGAAACATAACACTGCTGATTATGCACGCAAACTTCTGTGCAGTGTCGATTTTTTTTATTTCCAGTAGTTTTAAATTGTGTCAAGCAAATCGTTTAGTCGCTATATTAACGATTTTATTAAAATTTCCCGTGGCACCTCATCACACTTGCGACATCTTCAATTGTGATATTCCGCAACAGATTTAATGACTTCTGAAGCAGTTCGTGAAAAGCACTGCAAGGAAATGCGCCAGGAAGGCTGCGGCAGTTTAGAGCCCATGAAGGAATGAAATATCCCACCCTAGCTCCTATGTCATCAGCAAAGCAAACAACAACTCTCTCTCTCTTTCTCTCTCTGTCTCTCTCTCTCTCTGAGTGGAACGATCTTTTCTTTTCAGTTTATTTCGGGTCTGCCTGCTACTAGTTTTGTTACATCGTCAATTTGTGTGTGTGGAATAGCTACTTCGTTTGACTTATATTCCCTAAATCACGACAATGCAGCAGTAATTAATGATTTATTAACACCACCAATATTTCAGGTTCCGTTCCCAGTCAGGTTGCGCTGGTATCCGACAGGTTGGTTCCGCATACAGACCACTTGAGATGGCGGCCGACAGCCGACAGTGGTGTGATAAGCCTGCTGGCGTTTCTGAAATCCATCTGGTACGTCATGACTCCGGGCAGCCTAAGTCCGTGGCGAGACGCGAGAAAGTTTTTCAGATATGTTTAAGCGGTCTGTGACAGTGTAAATACGTGTTTCCTGACGCAGTCGAAGTGAAAAGGAGTCGAAATTGTTTAAATATTCTATACATCCCCTCGTATTGTGTGAACTGTTTAAATAAGCAATAGTCCACACATTGTCTAAATTGTTCGAACAATATTCCATACACTGCAATAGATTTCCCACCAAATTCTTTACAGAAATAAATAAACTATTTCCATACACAGCCTCATATCACATAAATTATTTAAATAACCAATATTAGACACATTGTCTAAATGGTTTAAACAATATTCCACACACTTCAATCAATTTCCTACCAAATTCTTTACATAAATTAATAAACTATTTTCATACACAATCCGGTATCCTACAAATTATTTAAACTAACAATAATACACACATTGTCTAAATTATTTGAAGAACACTCCATACACTGTAATCAATTTTCCGCCAATGGCCAATCAACTAAATCTTTTTCCCGCCAATTTCTGGAGGGGGGGGAGGGGTGCGGCTAAGGGGCTTTCCCAGGTGTCATTCTGATTACAATGCAAATTTCCTTTGGACGTGCACGCATGTCCACACAGAAATACGCCAGGGGACTGTAAATTATAATATCAATCGATATAAGTACGTATGGATTCTGGTCAAGTTTGTTTGCTCTATCGGGTTGCAGTGGCTGTGTACTTTATTGCTTTTCCCGCCAGATACCGATGCTCTTTATCTGGCCAGCTCATATCTTCAATCACCGCCAGGAGACGTCACTCCAATCGACAGTCAAATATGAAACCGGTAACAATGCACTTAAAGGGCGAACTAAAAGTTTCCGTTTGAGGGCGTTGCTGCTGTGTACATGCAACGAAGGATACGTAAGCAGCGACATGTAGGCAGGGGATTAGTGTGGCATTCGTCTCATTCTGATGTGCCTGCGGTACATGCGGAAACGTGAACTATGGCAACGTTATTACCAAATGCATTCAACGCGCTGTTATCCTTTTCTTGGCTGCCGAAGGACAAACACCGGTAGCCATCAATTGGAGAATGTGTTTGTGGCAGCATATCTGTAGAAAACCACCCTTGGGGAATGGTGTGCCAAGCTCTGTGCTGTTCGCGAGTCGATAGAAGACACCAGCCGATCTGGAAGGTCAGCCTCATCAATTACGGACGTGTGGGAGACAAAAAATGGCTCAAATGGCTCTGAGCACTATGGGACTTAACATCTATGGTCATCAGTCCCCTAGAACTTAGAACTACTTAAACCTAACTAACATAAGGACATCACACAACACCCAAACATCACGAGGCTGTGGGAGACACTCGAGCACCCTCCCGTCCAGCACTCTCCCCATGCGATTATCACGCTATTGGTCCATTAAAAAAGGCCTTGAAGGGTCGACGATTCCTATCGGACGAGGCTGTGCAGCAGGCACTTACGGACTTCTTCACGCAGCAGGACACGGTGCTTTATCGAATGTGTATCTTGAAGCTGGTGTGTCGGTGAGATGATTGTTTCAAAGATCACGTCGATTTTGCCTGATTGACATACAGACTCTGGACTGCACGCCCTTCTAACGGAAACTTTGATCTCCCCTTATACATTACAAGCTCATCATCAGTGTAACTACTCCGATGTGCAAAACATAAGGACGAAGGTAAGTCTGCAGCTCGTGGTCTAGTGGCTAGGGTTGCTACCTCCGGATCACGGGGTCACGGGTTCGATTCCCGGCCAGGGTGGGGATTTTCTCTGCCTGGGGACTGGGTGTTTGTGTTGTCCTCATCATTCCATCATCATTCATGAAAGTGGCCAGATTGGACTGTGTACAGATTGGGAATGAATACGGGTGCTGATGACCGCGCTGTTGAGCGGTCCACAAACCAAACGTCATCGTCATCATCACGAAAGTAAGTTTCGCATGATGTATTTCTGCCAGGTAACATAGCTCGATGAATCTTGGACCATGCATAGGAAGAACTACTACAATATAGTATAGTACAGGATAGTACAGTACAGTACAGAAGCTAACTGAAAGAAATACGCAATGGGACGTACAGAAATGACACTTCTCTTCAAAGGCAATGATTACACTGAAATGACTGCGAGTCATTATGGTTCACTGGACATTACGAAGGCTGGACAAGTTCTTAATAAATGTGATCATCACAGACATACTCTACAACGTGCTCCCATGCTGGCCATTAAACTGGTAAGGGCTGGCCGGAGTGGCCGAGCGGTTCTAGGCGCTACAGTCTGGAGCCGCGCGACCGCTGCGGTCGCAGGTTCGAATCCTGCCTCGGGCATGGATGTTTGTGATGTCCTTAGGTTAGTTAGGTTTAAGTAGTTCTAAGTTCTAGGGGACTGATGACCTCAGAAGTTAAGTTGGCAAATGGCTCTGAGCACTATGCGACTTAACTTCTGAGGTCATCAGTCGCCTAGAACTTAGAACTAATTAAACCTAACTAATCTAAGGACATCACACACATCCATGCCCGAGGCAGGATTCGAACCTGCGATCGTAGCGGTCACGCGGTTCCAGACTGAAGCGCCTTTAACCGCACGGCCACACCGGCCGGCAGAAGTTAAGGGGCTCCGGAACGCCCTATACTTGCAATGTTAAAATAACGCTTATAAATTACATCTTTCCTCACAAAGTATTTGAGGTAGGAAGTTGAACTTTTTAAAGATTATTTATTGGAATATGGGCTACAACTTAACACAGGGATTTTACAAAATTTTAGTTCAGTTATTAAAGATGATTTTTTTTCAATTGTAATGAAAATTCACAACATTTTTTTGCAATTTTTTATTTATATATTCAAAAATATACAGTTTTTTGGAAAAAGGCTGTGTTAAATTATGCAGAAGGTACTCTGTAACATTTACTGAAAGTTTGAAACAAATATGTTTGGAAGATCCTTAAAAAACATGTAATTAGTATGAAAAATAAAAGTTTTGGGAATCGAGCGACAAAGATTGGATTAACTTTTTAGTGCATTCCAGGTCCATAGGATGGATTATCTTCATCCTCTGCAAACTCCTCCTCCAGCTTCCTCTTGTTCCTCCTCCTGTTTACTCTTGCTTGTATTTCTAGACTCTTTACAGCCCTGTCTGCAGCCCGAAGGCGTTCCTTGTCTAAAGCAAGCATCGCTCGTTGTTGTGTTCGTAGATTTTGCTACCATTTTCTTCAGTTGCAGTTACTGCAACACTGTTCCAAAAGGTGGTCATGTATGAACACTTATCACATTTCAGTTGTATTTCACTAGCAAGTCCTACGTGCTTTATTATGGAGAGTTCCAGACCAACTTCACTACAATGAATACATCTTACACAGTTTGAAAAAATTCCTTTGAGAACCGACATATCAAATATTTCATTCACATCCGATTGGCCCATAAAACATTCATAGTTTTCACTCATTGAACCAAGCTTCTTCTGTGAAGTATTTTCTTTCCCACTTTGACTGCTATGGGCAGGTGTACTTGAGAGGTTAGGTTCACTCACTTGGTTATCGTCTTTATTGTTTACAGTAATAACACATACCTTTGGCTTTCCAACATTTCTTCTTTTCTTAAAGGCCTTCAGAGGATTTCTAATAACTTTACTTTTACTCATTATTATACTTCAACAAAACAGAGACTCAAGAAACAGAATTAATTACGAATATTTTCGAGATAACGACAGAGTAAATAAACATGAAACAATCGACAATCACACCAGCGATATATATTGAACCATCACAGGTTAGCCACAACACATACTTTATCTCACATCACTAAAATGTACCTGATGAACACGGACGTTAATAATAACACCATTTGACAGCAGTTTAACAGCGCCACAGTGGGTCACGCCCATGTAGAACACATTTCAAAAAAAATTTAAAAATAGTTGCAGTCTTCGGAATTGAATAAATTATATATCTATTAAAAGGTAATAGTCTGCAGATTCAGAAAACGCAAAAAAGTAAAAATTGAACTTTTCATGATTTTGATCCTTTCCGGAGCCCCTTAAGTCCCATAGTGCTCATAGCCATTTTGAAACTGGCAAGGAGTAGTTGTGTTTGGGCGTTCCATTCCTCCCTGAGCTCGGATGACAATTGCTGGATGGTCGTTGGTGCATATGGGCGTACTGCAGTATGTCTCCACACCACAGCCAGCACGTTTCCGATGAATGTAAGTCTGACGAACGTGTAGGTCAGTTCATTCGCCGAATATCTTTTTGTTTCAATAGCTCCCTAGCTTTGCACTCTGTGATGCGGTAGCGCATTGTCATCCATAAAAATGGCTTGAGATCCGAATGCACACCTGAAAAGACGCAAATGGCGAAGGAATAAAGTGTCACAATGACGTTGACCGGAGAGTGAGTACTCCAATGCAACATTATGCTTCCCCACAGCATAACAGTTGGACGACCAAAACGATCATATCTGACAATATTTCTGGGTGCATTATGCGTTCCCACCTCTCTGTATATGAGGGTACTTCCAAAATTGTCGAAAATTATCGTTTTTGTGATCCAGGTGTCCCCGACCGCTGTGGCCAAGCGGTTCTAGGCGCTTCAGTCCGGAACCGCGCTGCTGCTATGGTCGCAGGTTCGAATCCTGCCTCCGGCATGGTTGTGTGTGATGTCCTTACGTTAGTTAGGTTTAATTAGATCTGAGTCTAGGGGACTGATGAACTCAAATGTTAAGTCCCACAGTGCTTAGAGCCATTTGAACGATTTTCATCCAGGTGTTACGGCGTGAGGAGGCATAGTTTTGTGTGGGTGTACTGACCTCCAGATCTTTGAACACAGTCACTCGCCGGTCGGTGTTATTGTGACACTATAATCCTTCCTCATGTACGGTTTTTCAGGGAAGCATTCGGCCCTGACTTCATTTTTATGGATCAGAATACACGAACGTTTCGAACAGGGCAGGGGGTTGGAGCTCCTGGAACAAAAAGATTTTCCGTGAATGGACGTATGGACTGTCTCCCCGTTCCCCCGACTTAAATCCATATGTGAGACAATCATGTATTGCGATGACTTGGGTGCAATTATTGCCCTAGAAAAGAACTGTCATTTCTGCATATCTCATTGCGTATACCTTTCACTTATCTTCTGTACTGTACTGTACTGTACTGTACTGTACTATACTCTAGCAGGTCTTTCTATTTATAGCCCGCATCTCGTGGTCGTGCGGTAGCGTTCTCGCTTCCCACGCCCGGGTTCTCGGGTTCGATTCCCGGCGGGGTCAGGGATTTTCTCTGCCTCGTGATGGCTGGGTGTTGTGTGCTGTCCTCAGGTTAGTTAGGTTTAAGTAGTTCTAAGTTCTAGGGGACTGATGACCATAGATGTTAAGTCCCATAGTGCTCAGAGCCATTTGAACCAATTTTTTTCTATTTATGGTCCAACTTTCACCGAGCTATGTTACTTGGCAGTGACACATCGTGAGAAAATTACTTTCGAGCTTATGTTTTGCACACCAGTTTATAAATTATAGACACAAACCTTCCACTTGACTCAGTCTGTTAGTGAAAACTATATCAACATCTCTATAGTAGTTCCAGTAGTTCACGTACAGACAGAAAAACGGTGTGAGAGTCTTCAATTTGTAATATCTGTAGATACACCGCCGCGTGTTCCCTTCCTTTAATTCAATGTCGGTACTTAAAAAAAAATCCAACATTAGCCTGAAATTACGTAAAGCAGCCAAGCGAACTGACAGAAGAGCTTTGAAACTGATAGCTACCGCATAAGAGCTCAGTGTTCTCAACTGCACATTTCGCCCGGGGAAGTTCGTAGAGAGAGGGAGAAAGAGAGAGAGAGATAGATAGATGGAGAAAGAGGGAGAGGGGGGGCGGAGAGAGAGGGAGTAATCTAGCTTACTCGTGGAAGATTCTGTAGCTGCAGCCAGACGTGAACTTTATCGTGCCCCCGGCCGGAATGAGCTAGCGAGGGTTAGATAAACAAGTGGAAACTTAAATCGAAAGAGCCAGGCCGGAAATGAGAATTTCACCTCCGCGGCGTATCGTGAGAGCCTCATTACGTCTTCAAGTTAAACTTATTTCTGCAAATAAATCTGTTGGTTTACCTGTATTTGTGCTCAGTCAAATTATTACTCTACATCCGCTCTCTATGGTTGCTTTTCCATTACGATTTATGTAGCTTTTCACTGTATAACGAAAAAAAAAATTTAAAGGACATCTGTAACAAAATTACAAATCTCTCTGCAAACAGTTTTATGTAAGCGTTCTTAAAAAATTCTCATAAGATTTACTACACATCCCTAATAGTTCATAATAGCGCAAGCCTTTCTCGTAAATAAATGTTTTAAGGAACCAACATGGCCTATACAAATTATATGCGTACAAATTAAGTACCCTTAGCTAAATACACTCCTGGAAATTGAAATAAGAACACCGTGAATTCATTGTCCCAGGAAGGGGAAACTTTATTGACACATTCCTGGGGTCAGATACATCACATGATCACACTGACAGAACCACAGGCACATAGACACAGGCAACAGAGCATGCACAATGTCGGCACTAGTACAGTGTATATCCACCTTTCGCAGCAATGCAGGCTGCTATTCTCCCATGGAGACGATCGTAGAGATGCTGGATGTAGTCCTGTGGAACGGCTTGCCATGCCATTTCCACCTGGCGCCTCAGTTGGACCAGCGTTCGTGCTGGACGTGCAGACCGCGTGAGACGACGCTTCATCCAGTCCCAAACACGCTCAATGGGGGACAGATCCGGAGATCTTGCTGGCCAGGGTAGTTGACTTACACCTTCTAGAGCACGTTGGGTGGCACGGGATACATGCGGACGTGCATTGTCCTGTTGGAACAGCAAGTTCCCTTGCCGGTCTAGGAATGGTAGAACGATGGGTTCGATGACGGTTTGGATGTACCGTGCACTATTCAGTGTCCCCTCGACGATCACCAGTGGTGTACGGCCAGTGTAGGAGATCGCTCCCCACACCATGATGCCGTGTGTTGGCCCTGTGTGCCTCAGTCGTATGCAGTCCTGATTGTGGCGCTCACCTGCACGGCGCCAAACACGCATACGACCATCATTGGCACCAAGGCAGAAGCGTCTCTCATCGCTGAAGACGACACGTCTCCATTCGTCCCTCCATTCACGCCTGTCGCGACACCACTGGAGGCGGGCTGCAGGATGTTGGGGCGTGAGCGGAAGACGGCCTAACGGTGTGCGGGACCGTATCCCAGCTTCATGGAGACGGTTGCGAATGGTCCTCGCCGATACCCCAGGAGCAACAGTGTCCCTAATTTGCTGGGAAGTGGCGGTGCGGTCCCCTACGGCACTGCGTAGGATCCTACGGTCTTGGCGTGCATCCGTTCGTCGCTGCGGTCCGGTTCCAGGTCGACGGGCACGTGCACCTTCCGCCGACCACTGGCGACAACATCGATGTACTGTGGAGACCTCACGCCCCACGTATTGAGCAATTCAGCGGTACGTCCACCCGGCCTCCCGCATGCCCACTGTACGCCCTCGCTCAAAGTCCGTCAACTGCACATACGGTTCACGTCCACGCTGTCGCGGCATGCTACCAGTGTTAAAGACTGCGATGGAGCTCCGTATGCCACGGCAAACTGGCTGACACTGACGGCGGCGGTGCACAAATGCTGCGCAGCTAGCGCCATTCGACGGCCAACACCGCGGTTCCTGGTGTGTCCGCTGTGCCGTGCGTGTGATCATTGCTTGTACAGCCCTCTCGCAGTGTCCGGAGCAAGTATGGTGGGTCTGACACACCGGTGTCAATGTGTTCTTTTTTCCATTTCCAGGAGTGTATTTATGGAACCAATGAACACGAAACAATATTTTGTAGAATTACCAAAAAAGGGTCAGTGCTCGATACTTTTTTGTACTCGTACCTACAGTGTGACTGACGTAACTATAGCTAAAAAGTTAACTATGTAAATTACCTTACTGCCATAAAACAGAACATTCGACAGAGTTTGCGTTTTATAGATTCTTAGGAATCAGTAATCAGTACTTATAAATGTCTGAAGATGAGCAATACAAGCACTACTTAATTAGAGTATAACAAGAGCGTAATGTCACTTTGTCCATGACCGAATTGGAACAGTGGATTGGCTTACGGAGATAGTTCCCAAGATACGTGTCTCCTTTGGAACAGGCGAAGTTGAGGTGCCAAACGCCGCGGTGTGTGGATGTGAAATCGTACCGGAATGTTCGAACTTCCCAGACTCCGCCACAAACCCCTTAACAAGCGATGTCAAATTTTAACTGCCCATCGGAATCGCTATCTCAAAAATGACCCTAACATGGAATCCTAAGGTGGTGAATGACTATAAAATCCTACTGAATGACTATTCTTACTCAACTGACTAATAATAATAAGGAATTGAAGGAAACTATAAGTTACTTGAAATGAAATACTAACAAAATTTAATTTATGTTTTATTATATTAAAAGCAATTACATAGCATTAGACTGAGTGACATGACTATTATAATAGTGATTGCAGTAAAGGTATGAAGCATTTCGAGGGAGCACTGCCGTACTCTATCAGCATATTCAGTCACTAATGCAACCCACCAAATGTTTAGTTACTCAGTTGGTTGATTGAATGGTGAATGAAAACAATAATATCATGGAGCCGGGATTAACGGTACTGTGGCAACGGTACATACCCTCGGACAACGTCAACGCCCACTTACCGTCGGTGCTGATGCATATTCTCACCAATCTGCTGTGGTGGTAAGTCGGCTGTGCGTAAAAGGAATGAAATGATTGAGTGGCATTATTGGCCGGAAGGCCCTTTTTGGGGGGAATTCGACCGTCCCGTGCAAACCTTATTTCACGTGACGCCACATTGGGCGACTTGCGCGTCGGTGATGATGAGAATAATGCGACACCCAGTCATCGAGCGGAGAAAACTCTTCAACCCAGCCGGGAATCGAACCCGGGTCCACTGCAGGGGAGGCAAGCACACAACCATTTTTTTTTTTTTTACAAAAATTAAATTAAATGATCGTGTGCCATTGATGGTCGGAAGGCCTCATCCGGGAAAGTTCGGCTTGCCGCGAGCAAGTCTTATTTCAGGTGACGCTAGATTGGGCGAATTGCTCGTCGGTGATGATGAGGACGATACAACACCCAGTCGAGGAGCGGAGAAAATCTCCAACCCGGCCGAGAATCGAACACGGTCTCCTGCATGGTAGGCAAACACGTTACCATTTTTTTAATCGAGCGGTCGCCTTACCATTTTTTTGTTGTTGTATTATATCCTTTTTCTGTCAGTCAACTTTTCTTAATTGAAAAAAAGGGAAAGGTTTTGTCTGCTTTATCGCAAAAACTATTACTGCATTTTTTTTCTACCCCATGTATACGGAAACGGAACAATAAATTAAAATCAAATGCACCGCCCGAAAATCTAACCTGGGCTGCCTACCAACTTCTTTTTTTTTACCGCTTAAGAGCACCATCACAATTTTTTTTTATAAGAAGCAACAAAAACAAGGGAGCCATACGCCAAAAATTACGCCGATAATGTGAACTAAAAAAGGCCTATTTCCCGCTGGGATCGCCTTATCGAAGTGGGCGGCCAGTAAGAGGCCGTCGTCATTGCAGTGGACATCACCAGTTGTCAACCTTCGGAGTGTCCGGGGCCGCTGCACACAGTCAGAGACTGTATCTGTAACCGTAGAGGAATCGTGGAAATGTCACATCTGTAAGTCAATTTCTTCGCACACCCTGCACATCCCAACTGGGCGGCGGGTCCATGAATACCACTCAGCTAGACAGGCGTAGTCGGCTATACGTGGTCGCTTGTGAAGAATCAGAATTTCACCCCTCAGGCCCTGTCACCGTGAAGTTCCGTTCACCATTTGAACTCAGAGTCCTCGAAGTCTAAAACCAGCGACCTTTCGCCTTCCACACTCAAAAAAGTGTGTCTTTTTTCACGTGTCACTGCTCCCGACTCTGCTGTTTGCGTTGTTGTGGCCGCAACCGTCAATCGGGAAAAATGTTACTGTTTTTTCGCCAACAGTGTTAAAACTGCCACGTTTCGTGAGTTACCACCACAGAAATATTTCCAGGCGCGGGTCGATCACAGCATATCTTCTTCGCCACTTTTCTCTAGAAATTCTCACCTCACGTTAGTAGGCGTTGTGCGAATCAGAGCGTTGTTATACATTTCTGAATTTCCAGAACACTAACCAATGTGACGGGAACTCCGCATTGTTTCTCCCACAGCTTAGGCCAATACATCACGAAACTTGCGATTTCTCACCATGTGTTATTAGGTGGCAGCCACCATTTGAGACTAGCGACCTGAGCCTTTTACAGAACCAGACCGTCCCAAATACCGCGGACCCTGTATTATCTTGACTGGCAGGGGAGTTCCGTGAGCCCTCTCAGGTGGCTCCTTGACAGGCGTAAGCCGGAACAATGCCTCTGAATGCCGTGTGGTCTCACCTGTCGCTTTCAGAGTTCTCAGTGAACTGAGTGGTTCTCGTGCATTCTTAGAATGTAACTACGAGCCTCGACCGACAACAACTGAAGTTTATAAAATACATTCCGTACCATTGAATAACATCACTAGACTTTTACCACGGTGAAACTAAAGAGTCCTGCCTATCGCCAGTCGTGACAAGGGGCAGACGAATTTAGTGTATAAATGGAAGAAGGCTTCAGCTGGTTAAGATAGCAGCTGAGCTCTTCAGGACCTCAAAGATTTCAATTTGGGTACCGAAACTTCTTAAGGATGCTTCTCCAAAAACTCTGTTCCAGAGAATGTGCGTACAGAACCAGAAGGGAGCATAACTGTCCTAGCCTAAGTCTCCAGTAACTCACTATCCCCACATCCTCCACCCAATAGTTACTCCTTCTTCTGTTCTATCGCTTCCTCCCAGTACACATCTCCATGCCACTTTCATTGTGCACTGCTCCCCACCGGCTGCAGTGGCCATCCATAACATATCCAGCCTGTGCGCCTGCCACCCTCCATAGCCAGTAATGCAGCTGCCCCGAGGCACTAGTCATCTACACCCAAACCCTCTTATCGTCTCTTGCCTCTCTGTATTTCTACCCACCCCACTCGACGCAACACCCATCACATACTTGTCCAACTGTCAAACTGCAGTCCCATCCTTGTGTATTCAGCCTGTACTATGTAGGGGCACAGGCGAGAGTGTGAAGGCTTGTGTGTGTGTGTGTGTGTGTGTGTGTGTGTGTGTGTGTGTGTGTGTGTGTGTGTGTGTATGTGTGTGTCTGTGTGTACTCTGACTCGAGAAAGGATTTATTCCGAAAACTAGCAAGTTTTCTATCTCATGTGTGTGGCTGTAGACGACTAAACGCTTCGATATTCAGTGAGTGATCTCCTTTACTCCTAAATCGTTTGCTACACACTGATCGCTTTATGTTTAATGGAGCGTTGAAGGCAGCTCGAAATATTTTTGCTGTGTGTGGGGCTAGTGGTGGCAGAGAAATCACAGCAGAAAATGAGTTTATCGTTTCACAAAGGATCGTTCTGGCATGAAAGATTTTCTACATTCAGGGAGAGCCAATATTTGACAAATGTGATGAATTTCTATCATTTAACCTTCATGCGACATTTTCATTCAATAGCCAAGGTTCAAAAGTCAGATGCAGGAATACTGCATACTCTGATTCAAAGTAACGAAAATCAAATGAATGGTTATATATATATATATATTTTATTGTACATCATCAGTTCTCTCGTTGAGCATCCCTAAGCAATGTTTCTACTAGTGATGTATGTTAACAGCGTAAGAAGAAACTAATAACTGAGTTCGAACAAAAAAATCCTCTACCCAAGGACAATGTGAACAGAAAATATTTTGCATCTGCTGGCACAAAGAGGGTGTTGTGTACTTCGAACTGTTCCCCAAGGGTGTGTCTATTGCAACATAAATGTTTCAAGCTGCTTCCACTCGCTAACACCACTAATAAACTTAAAGCGAAAAAAATGTCGCAAATGTTAGACGTTTTTCCACCTGAGATTATATTCTATATCTTTAAGCAACATTCGTAACACTCAGGTATGCAAAGTGAGGTGTGTCTGTAAGAGAGATCCCAAAGCTTCAAATAAAAAATTGACAACTATAGTCACAGCAAACTATCCACCTACACACCAAACATATACATAACAACTCATGCACCAACATAATTCTGTTCTAGGTAGCTTTTAACAATGGTGGTACGTTAAACAATACAATATTTCTCACATTGAAAACAGTCTGAGCAATGGCCATGCAATGGTGTTGCTGCACAGTGTTCAGTCAGTTTATCAGAGTTATTGAGTTATCACAGTTATTGACAGTCATAGTGCCATAATAAGTAATCTTATGCTTGCCACAGTAAATAATTTTATGCTTCTCACTGCAAGTGCTGAAACGTGTCCACGTGGCCTGCACTGCACGGGGCTCGCCTGTGTGGACTTCGGATGGCTTCAGGCGCTAATGAGTTAGATTGTAAAGCAAGTTACCTTCCTGCTTCCCTTAGACTGATACCTCTAGCCGACAGGCCAACGGTGCTTCCGAAAATAAACTAATGGGATCGAATTCGTGACTTTCCATCTACATTGCGCAACGTTTACCTGTAGACCACGAGTAGAAATAGCACTACAACAGCTTAAGCTGAAGATAACACTTCCGCATCCTATAGCCTTGCAATTTTGGACATACGGTGGCGATTAGGAGTCTTAGGGACGGTAATTCTTACTGCCGCCTAAGTGAAAGACCCGGTCTCGTAAACTGACATATGGTCGGAGAGCGGTGTGCTGACCGCATGCCCCTCCATATCCGCATCCAGTGACGTTTGTGGACTGAGGATGACACGGCGGCCGGTCTGTACCGTTGGGCCTTCCAAGGCCTGTTCGGACAGAGTTCAGTTTAAGTGAACGACTCAGATAAGTCTCTGCGGCAGCCGGCTCGCGGTCAGATTTTATGTCAAAAAAGTGTGTGTGAAGATGTTCGAGTCGCTGTTCAACACACAGTTACATCTGTAACAAGTATTCAAGACGGCACATATTGTGCTAAGTGAAAGAAGATTTTATTCAGATAACCTACTTTGTCTCCGGTAGGATTCCCTGTTCGTGAAGCTGTGTATCGTAGGCAGTGCCGGGCAACGGCGTGTGCCTCATAGAGGAAGCCGTTAGCGTCCGCCCACGCGCTGGTGGGGACGGTGCGCGCGTCGGATTTCCGGCCAATTCCAGCTAATCAATCACGCCGATTCGATGCTCGCTACCGGCCGATGTGTGCGAGGGGTTCTAGGCGCTTCAGTCTCGAACCGCGCGACCGCTACTGTCGCAGTTTCGAATCCTCCCTCGGGCATGGATGTGTCTGATGTCGTTAGGTTAGTTAGGTTTAAGTAGTTCTAAGTTCTAGGGGACTGATAACCTCAGCTGTTAAGTCCCATAGTGCTCAGAGCCATTTGAACCATTTTTTTCGATGCTCGCTGTCGGTCAGTGGGACCACTGTCGCCCAGAATCTCGCTGTCCACTATACGCTCGACGTCCCACACCGCAATTTACCATATTGTTGTCCGTCATGATTACTGCTACATCTGTTATCGGCTTGCTCCGAAAATCGTCTACCTCAATGTCGCAATATACAACCTCATTGACCCAGAAAATGTTAGATACAGGCTCCCAGGTAGATGCCATTTTCCTTGACTTCCGAAAGGCGTTCGATACAGCTCCACTCTGTGGCCTGATAAACAAAGTAAGAGCCTACGGAATATCAGAGCAGCTGTGTGACTGGATTGAAGAGTTTTTAGCAAACAGAACACAGCATGTTGTTCTCAGTGGAGAGACGTCTACAGACGTTAAAGTAACCTCTGGCGTGCCACAGGGGAGTGTTATGGGACTATTGCTTTTCACAATATATATAAATGACCTAGTAGATAGTGTCGGAAGTTACATGCGGCTTTTCGCGCATGATGCTGTAGTATATGGAGAAGTTGCAGCATTAGAAAATTGCAGCGAAATGCAGGAAGATCTGCATCGGATAGGCACTTGATGCAGGGAGTGGCAACTGACCCTTAACATAGACAAATGTAATGTACTGCGAATACATAGAAAGAAGGATCCTTTATTGTATGATTATATGATAGCGGAACAAACACTGGTAGCAGTTACTTCTGTAAAATATCTGGGAGTATGCGTACGGAACGATTTGAAGTGGAATGATCATATAAAATTAATTGCTGGTGAGGCGGGTGCCAGGTTGAGATTAATTGGGATAGTCCTTAGAAAATGTAGTCCATCAACAAAGGAGATGGCTTACAAAACACTCGTTCGACCTATACTTGAGTTTTGCTCATCAGTGTGTGATCCGTACCAGGTCGAGTTGACAGAGGAGATAGAGAAAATCGAAAGAAGAGCGGCGCGTTTTGTCACAGGGTCATTTGGTAAGCGTGATAGCGTTACGGAGATGTTTAGCAAACTCAAGTGGCAGACTCTGCAAGAGAGACGCTCTGCATCGCGGTGTAGCTTGCTGTCGAATATATTGCTTCCCCCTACTTGTACCTCCCGAGGAGATCACGAATGTAAAATCAGAGAGATTCGAGCGCGCACGGAGGATTTCCGGCAGTCGTTCTTCCCACAAACCATACGCGACTGGAACAGGAAAGGGAGGTAATGACAGTGGCACATAAAGTGCTCTCCGCCACACACCGTTGGGTGGCTTGCGGAGTATAAATGTAGATGTAGATGTACATCCCTCTCATGGAGGCCGTACTGATACATATAATATAGGATTTCCTTTACAGAGTGCTTGAAAATTCCAGTTACAAACTCTTAGAACTTATAGTGTGCCGAGTACACAATATTTTGAATAAGAATAGGCGTCTGGAGCGCCAGCCATTTTAAATCAGGTGTTTAGTTCACCCACGTCGGCTGTGGGAAAGAGTAACGTCTATTATTTGCATGTCGTGGAATGCAACAGCGCAGCAAATGAAAGGTACGAGGTCAGACGCTCACCTAATGTCACATAATGCTTTTATGTGCCCTGTGGCCGCGCGGTCTCAGGCGTCTTGTCACGGTCCGCGTGGGTCCCTCCGTCGTAGGTTCAAGTCCTCCCTCGGGCATGGGTGTGTGTGTCGTCCTTAGCGTAAGTTAGATTAAATAGTGTGTAAGCTTAGGGACGATGACCTCAGCAGTTTGGTCCCATGAGACCTTACCACGAATTTCCAAAAAAAATGTGCCCTGTACACCCGATGCATATTTGTATAAAAAGTTTAATTCATGAGAATTCTGTAGAGCAGAGGAAGATCTGCTGACACGAGTTCTAGTCGGTGGGCAATAGATTGATGAGGCAATAGGTGTGATGGATAGAGTGTATCAGAACATGATACGTGTGTAGAATGCATGTATCAGTGTTGGTGCTCGCCACATCGAGCGGCTATTGTTATGTAACAGTACCGTATGCAAACGAGCTGAACTTGTCTCTGGTTTCCTTTCGAATAATGTAAACAATTTTTAAATATCACTATAGAGAACAATACTAAAGCGATAAATTAATGAGTTTTAATTTATTTTTCGTTTGAAACTGTTGCCTGAGTCTTATAGTTAAAAAGGTAATGTGCTAAGTCATACCTAATTAAATTTCTTAAAGAGAAGTGGAGGAAGAGTTAAACATTGATTCGAAATAACTGTAGAGCGGAAAGGATATGATTCTGTTCCTGGCTTCCTATTCACAATATTGCGATTGCTCTCAGATGGGTGAGAATTTTATTGTATGCTCTGTACTAGTTTTATTCAGTACGAAGCCATGAATTTACACCAGAGCCGGACAAAAGCAAGGAAACACCGCGATAAATGCATACTTCCACATAAATGCAGATTCTAGCCAAACCTTTGGTTACGCTGCTGTATATGACAACGAGCGGCACCTGTGCAACATCCTCAGTACGTTGCAAATATCAGTCGTGGTCAGAACAGTGTTCTATGTAGTTCTGGGTGCATTACGTCGGAGCTAAGTGAATTCGAACGTGAAAACTTGTTGATGCTCATATGGCGGGTGCTTTCATAACTAACGGGACCCAAATATTGGTGTTTCACGAGGCACCACATCTGAGATTTATACTGTATACAGGGAAAACGGAAAAACATCACCCAGTGCGCGTGACGGACACTCATTGACACCGATTGTGACGAAAAATAAAAGTACGACAGATGCAAAAGTTAATGCAGAACTGAATATAGCACTCGTGAAACCTGACAAGTCCAAAACAACACGAAGGGAGCTCCATAAGCAGGGCGAGCTGGAATTCCAGAAGCACTCACCAGTGATGCAAATGACCGCGAATGGAAAAAGTGGTGCCGAAGCCATAAAACCCGGCCGGCCGGAGTGGCCGAGTGGTTCTAGGCGCTACAGTCTGGAGCCGCGCGACCGCTACGGTCGCAGGTTCAAATCGTGCCTCGGGCATGGATGTGTGTGATGTCCTTGGTTAGTTAGGTTTAACTAGTTCTAGAGGACTGATGAACAAAGAAATTAAGTCCCATAGTGCTCAGAGCCATTTGAACCATAAAACCCGGACTATGGAACAGTGGAAGAAAGTCCTTTGGTCGGATGAGTCTTGTTTCACACTGCTCCTACCTCTGGTAGAGATTACGCCCCAAGAGTGAAATATGTTGGAGGTTCGGTGATGATATGGGCAGCTATATCGTGGTATTCCGTCGGCCCCACGGTTACTTTGCAAGGTTGCGTTACTGCTGCTGATTATGTGACCATATTAGTTGATCAGGTTCTTTACATGGTACACTGTTAGACTGTCCACACAGCTCGCATCATCCAAGCCTGGTTTTGTGAGCACCAGGATGAATTGAGGCATCTCCCCTGCCCACCGCAGTCACCAGATCTCAATATGGTTGAGCCTTGGTGATCTTCTTTGGAGAGAAGGTGTGTAATCGTTATCCAGCTCCGTCGTCGTTACCTGAAGTTGCCGCTGTTTGCAGGAAGAATGCTATAAGAGTTCCTTGAAAACCATATTGGACCTGTATTTATCCGTTACAAGCCAAATGGCAGTTGTTTAGAATGTCAACGGGTTTCCTACATGGCATTAGGCGAGGGAATGTGTTCTGTTTTCGGTGTTTCCAAAGTTTTACAATTAGACAAGTGTGTATGGTTTTCTTTTGTCGTGAGGCTTCTTACTCGTTTGGCGAGTCTTTACTAATGTAGTGAGGACACTGGTGTTTACTGGCAAAGAAGTAGCATAGCGATTGAGGAAGGGGAAACTGCAGATTTGTCAAATTAAAAAGAAAATGCTAAGAATGACAGAAAAATCAGAGCACACATCTGAGTGTTGTAAGTCACTAGCTCAAAAATCTAAACGTCTATAGTGTTTACTTGTCTAATAAATAGTCATTCTGAAATAAGTGGCAGCCCTGGTGTGTCAGACTCCCTCTGCCACTCTAACCATGTAGCTGCCCCACTTCTCTTCTTTTTTAAAACCGCGCGGTTTTGGTAGCCACGCTATCAATGGTAAATTTGTATTATCTGAATACACGAACAGCAGAAAAGAGGACAATAATGATGTTAACTTGTTGCAGCTTCAATCAAAATTGAGTCGAAAGGGGTCTGGGATAAGCTAAACCCGCCGTTGTGGACGAGCGGTTCTTAGGCGCTTCAGTCTGGAACCGCGCGACCGCTACGGTCGCACGTTCGAATCCTGCCTCGGGCATGGATGTGTGTGATGTCCTTAGGTTAGTTAGGTTTAAGTAGTTCTAAGTTCTAGAGAACTGATGACCTCAGATGTTGTCCAATAGTGTTCAGAGCCATTTGAAGCATTTGGATAAGCTAAACATGAAAACCAAGAAACACACGGAGGGTCCAGAATAAAGCAGGTGAAACTGACATGTAGCAGCATTTGTGGGCTCCTTACTTAGAGTATTCCCTTCCATTTTTCGACAGTGTTCACTTCAAATCTTAACAAGCGCTAATCCTGTGTACCCCCTTTTTCATGAAATCTAAAATACAGTTAAAATACATCATTCCATTTATATAAAACCGGAGTTGCTTCAGTATTTTGGAAGACAAGCATTAGGAGCATCGATAACACAAAAAATACTCACCACTTGAGGTACTATCACTAATCGAAAATCTTGCTTCAATAGCTGCAGTGGCTTCCTATACACAGAGTGTTCCATATACGACGTAAGCGCTGTCCGGTATTGATCGGAAACCAATACCAGAGAGGCATCAGGCAGGCTCCTACCGCCGCATACATTGTGGCCCGTTCCACAGACAGGTCGGTACTATTCCGGTTTTAGACGAACTAGATGAGTTCGTGGCAGTCTTAAAATGAAGTCCGGAAAAACATTAGCCACATTTAGCTCTTTAGACTGGTATTTCGGTAGCAGCTGTGGACAAACTGAAACGGAAGTGCATCAACAGACCACTACCATGCACGCTGTTGGTGTTGCTGAAAACGAAATTGTTTAAAATTCATTGTTCTCCCTTTACAGAAAATCAGTGTTCTTATAAGAAAAGAACTGATCTGCAAAAAATTAAATTATTCTTCTTTCTTTCTTTCTTCTTTTTCCTGGCCCTATCCCATGGCTGCACAGGGTCAGCATGTTTATCTGGATCTGACTATATTAGTAGTAGACGGTGGCCCGTTGCCTTCCTGTCACCACCCTTCCCCTCCGGGACGGAATTTGCGTACCACATCATCTTACATCTAGTGTTACCACAAGTAAAAGTATGAAGACGTTTTCAGAAAGTTTGCGAGTCGTATAACTGACGAATGACGTGGGTACAAACCCAGTATTCAACTAGTCCGATGTGGGAAACTGCCTAAAATACATATCTAGTTCAGGCAGATTCGATTTGGGACCGGTGCACCCTCTCGAATCCTCGGAGCTAACGTGCATGAATGTCCGAGGGGGTCAAACAAAACTTTGTCTTCCAAATCGAAAATAAAATTGCTTCTTCCAAGAAAACAAACAAATATCCTCTTCGATGTCTATATTCTTTCTCCGAAAGCTAAATACTGTTCCCCTCAATGGCTAAAAAGCAGGCCTCCCCTAAAGGTATAATATCTTTCTTGAGAATATAGACACCATTCTTACAAACTAAATACAGGATTTTTTGTTTTTTCAAGAAACAAAACTGTCTAACACAAGTGTTAAATATTCTTCTTACATCGATTATATTCCGCTTTCGGTAAAATTAAAAGCCCTTATACCAACAAAATATCTAAACTACTGTAACAGAACGAAAGATTTCTAGCCCAAGTATTTAAAAATTATAGAACGAAATGTCCTCCTGACCTAAGTGGATGAATATGTTTAGAATAAATGAGTCAGAGTTTAGAACTTCTGACCTCTAAGATTGTTAACAATGCTGATAATTCATCATCTACAAAAACAAAATAAGAAAAAAAAACTAAAATCTGTTGAAGTAGAGACTGTTGAATCTCAATAAAAGTCAAACCCATAAGTCTTCATGCTTTCAGACTAAGTCTACGTTTCGAGTATTGCCAGGCTATAGAGCTAGAAAAGGATGCCATGCGTCGAGTATGATGATACATTGGGTTCGAAACCGCAACGACATAATGCAAAAAGTGTTTAGTAATCCACGTACTGCTGCTGTCTTCCCTGTGGGAATAAACTCCAATCTGGATGCAGTTCGGCATATGACAGCTGGATGTTTTCGAACCCATTTCTAAAATCTGTTACCATTCGGTTAGAGCTCACTGAGTTTCAGTGTAGCCTTGTGGACAGGAAGAGGTTTCACACTCCATAAAATATAAATAACTTCCCTCGAGAACGATTTCCGCATTTGTTTCACACAGCTGCTTGAAGTGCAGTGAAAGGTGGTAAGTTCCTATGGGACCGAACTGGTGAGGTCATCGGTCCCTAGGCTTACAAATTACTTAATCTAACTTAAACTAACTTACGCTAAGGACAACACACACACACACACATGCCCGAGGGAGGACTCGAACCTCCAAAGGGGGGAGCCCCGCGAACCGTGGCAAGGTGCCTCAAACCGCACAGCTACCCCACGCGGCTAGCTGCTTGAGTATGGAGTATGTTTGGGACCACTTATCTGTGTGAAAATGTGTTCTCAAGAACGAAATTAACTAAATCGAAGATTAGGAGTAGTTTTGTTGACGTCTATCTGACAGAGGGAAATGCATTCGCCGATCAGTAAACTCACTCCAAACATCGAGACATTAGTTAAAAAAACATTTGAAACCAATTGTAGAGTGATGAAAATGCTCATCTTTCTTTTTCATAAGAGTATGGCATCTTCGAGATCCGAAGTTACCCCTTGTCACTAAGACTGTGAGTATTAAGTTAACAATGTTTAATAGAAGAAAGCATGGGTTCTTTGCTTATTGCTTTATGTCTGTGCTGTAGTTGTGACCAGGAAATTAAGTCAACAAGAGTAGTAGTTTATTCTCTTTTTCTTTATCCCTGAACCCCCAGTTCTTCATTGAACAGTGACAGACTCTGGGACGTATTGAACGGCTTGTACCTGCTGTCAACCCATACAGTGTATTACTTTGCAGCGCAGCTCTGCTCATTGCGCCACTTCGTAGTGAAACGTTTGGTGTTACTTAAACATCGATAAACCATCGATTAATCAATAGCATCTGCACTATCGTCAGTACCGGTTGTTGGTTTGACTATTGATAGTCATATCGCTTATAATGTAATTCTTCTTTAATTGGTGGGCGAGAAGTTTTCGGGTCCTGTTAGCTCCATGGCTAGTGGACTGCAGAGGGAACGTAGACTGCATAGAGGTATTTAATCAGCATCAAATATGGTGGTACCTTAGCCAGTATATGCTGTTTATAAACGTATGTTGTTAATAGACTGACGCTGTGGGGGAGGAGCCGAGAGAGAAGGAATTTTCGTTTTTTTCTTCCACTGATGACAACTCACAGTTGTCGAATGTCGTACCGATCAGATGCTTATGGTGAAAATTACACACCTAAATAACATGGATTCATGAAAGCACATTACACAGATTGTCATCTTTAAATGTATGAGCATAATTAATTGTAGCAAGGAATACAAATGTAAAAAACGTTGTTGTAATACAACATAGTTAGGAGAGGAAAAAAGTGACATTCTAATGCTTTGTTTAGCGTTTGTGATTGTACTGCACAATGCATTTTAAAATAAATATGATTATTATTGTTACTAATTAAACACACTCGCTATTGTCCTCTTCTGTTCCTGAGTCCTCATTGTAGCCTAAAAATTGATTTCAAACGTACATGTTAATGTATAAAGTGATTCGAAAACACAAAATATGGACGCAATCCTAACGCCCCTGCGTCACGTTTGCCTGTGTACAATCGCAAACATCATTCATATGTTCGTTATCTGTGTTGTGTTCGACTATCGGAGTTGGTTCCTTCAACGACGCACATTTTCCCGCAAAACTGAATATAGTAAAAACACAACGTGTCGAGTGTCAAGGTAGCTGGACTTAATCACCAAAACAAAACAAAGGGGCCGGCCGGAGTGGCCGAACGGTTCTAGGCGCTACAGTCTGGAACCGCGCGACCGCTACGGTCGCAGGTTCGAATCCTCCCTAGGGCATGGATGTGTGTGATGTCCTTAGGTTAGTTAGGTTTAAGTAGTTCTAAGTTCCAGGGGACTCATGACCACAGCAGTTAAGTTCCATAGTGCTCAGAGCCATTTGAACCAAAACCAAGGTATTTATGTGCTATCTGCATTCACAGTATTGCAATGCAGATTCATAGGTAATTCGGGCGAAATGTGAATATTTCAATGGATTTGAGGTAAAACTAATCTCTTCTTGCCAAGAGTTGACGATGAACGTCTAGCAATGTTTTTGAAAAAACTCCTAATCCTGTAGATATTTCGTAAGCTCTTGCCTGTTGATAATGAAACTCCTTTCTTGAAACTTGTGAAGTGGGTGAATTAGTTCACTTTTTTATTTTTTTTATTTTTTCGAGTTTACAGCATTATGCGACCTGATCAATTATTTTTTTCTGGAGTCACGAAGAAGAATGCTGCCCCTAAGGCTACTAGTTTTTCGGCGGTGTCATAGGAGGTGACCTCAATGTGCCGACAATGGTTTCTTCGTCACTCTTTTCGTTATTTAAACGCTACACAACAACGTGATTATTCTTCGTCACACAACTACAGTGCCACAACTGTTCAATCGCTGTCGTTGGCAGCAGTGAGTCAAAGAGCACTTTCCCCAAGAAGTGTTCCGAATGGTGTCGACATGAAACGACCAGGACTTCACGTGCGCCACCGGTAGTCTCTGTTGGTCGAGGCAATCCCGCACTTCCAAGATTATTTTGTTTATGTGAGAAGTGCATAAATAGAGTTTTTTGTTATTGTTTTGAAAATGAATCGCAAAAATCTATCATCTGTGTGGAATGTTTTTTCAAGAAAGTGGCGGATAACAATCAGTTTGTGAAGTGTACCATCTGCAGTAATGAATATAAACATTGAGGGAATAGACTAATTTAAGAGAGCACTTAAAATGAAAGCATGGTGAAAAAGCAGAGAACCACAGATTAGTAATAGGACTGAAAGGTGAGGAATCAAATTAAGAGCTGGATCAAGTGCAAGTGGTGCAACCAAAAAAAAAAATCTTGTAACTGTTTAAAAAATTATTCTAACACAAGACAGTTGTACCACTTCAAAAGTAAAATCAGAACTTGATCCTCTTTGTGCAGAAATGGTCGCTATCGGTATGCTGCCGTACAGAAATTCCGACAATCAAGGTTTAAAAACATTTGTTCATGCCACAGACAGCAGATACGAGTTGCAAAATAAAACCGTACTTAAATGTTCACTGATCCCAAAAATACACGAGGAGACAAAAATAAAGATTAGAAAAAGTTCTTACAACATGTAATTTGTTGAGTGTTACAACGCACATGTGCATAAGTAACGCAAATGAAGGCATACTGGCGTTGTCTTGCCACTTTATAATGAACGAAAAATTAGTTTCACTCATATTAAAAGTGACAAAAATTGCAGGTCATCACAACGCAGAACCTATGGCACATGTAAGTAATATTTTTTAAAATATTAACTTATTTAATTTGTCAATGACATTCTGAGTTTCGGTCCATTCTCATGAACGGTACATGTCTCTACAATTGAAGTCTGTATAACTTGTAAAATTCCTCTCGGCAGCTTCACCTCCCCCCACACGCGCCCCTCTTGTCGGTAGAAATCTGAAGACATGTCATTTGTGCTCTGTTTACTGACACTGCGAACCTTATGAAATCACTTAATAACTGCGTTACAAAAGGTTTAATTTATTTTCTTGTTCATTACTGCAAATAAACAACACGTACGAACGCCGATGCCTCCATAATACGCTTTCTCAAAACGTTATTACTTCCGCGCGCCATTTATGGCGGACCGCCCACGGTTTACACTTGAGAGATGCATTTCCAGTTTGTATAACAACAGAGTAACAAGTGAGAAACGAACCCGAACCTAACACCGTCTGCACCAAAATTAAAAGAGTGTAGCAAAATTAGCTGGTCCTGTAATCACAATTACTGTGTTACTGTCCTCCGAGTATATACACAACGTGCTCTGGTGTGCGATTTATACAGAATCACTTACATTGTGTTAGCGAATCGGAACAGAATTAAAACTTCCGGTGCTTATAAAATGGCATCAATATTGATGCATATCTTTTGCCAAATAGGCTAACCAAAGCAAGTTGTAAATATAGGCCGTATTAATCGAATCGGAATTTTCCAGCGGTAATGGAAAACTCTCGGCTGTTGTGTAATAGAAGCAGTTGTATTACAACTACAGTGAAGCCGGCGAAACGATATCTATCAGGATCTGTCAAGTACAGACTTCGAGCTGCTCGGGTATATTTTAAGAATGCATCGGTATGATGGGTGAAGCTGCCAGAAATTCTGTCTCTCCCCGCACCTTTACGTACCCTTCATCACTATTGTGCTCTTTATACCGCTCCGTGCCTTCGCTCGGCGAACGACGAAACTCCCAAGAAAATTTCCACAAGCTATACACTTTATATCGACTGCATTAAAATGACGAGTGCTGCCGACCTCAGTGATGTAGCAGGCGTAGCATTACAGTGAAGTGATGGCCCTATTTTTTTGTATTGAGTGTCACCTCAAATGAGAAACACCCCTGGTCTCTTCAATGCGCTTTCACTAAACCTTATTACTCCCGTGTGCAGTTTATACTGTATCTGCTGCAGTTCATCAAGCAAATATGCACACCTAAGGTAGCAGCATTGTATGGCAAATATAGATTATGTTTCCTTTGGAAGTCAGATCTGGAGGCTGCAGAGATCTGGAGAGACTGAATAGGAGTCTCTAACCGTTCTTTCCACCAACCTGTCGTCTTCTAAAGTTGTGTCCGCAGCGCAGAAGACAGCTCGTCGGTCGTGAGATCTTCTTCGGCGGAGGCTGCTGTTTTGTCATCTCGAGCCTGTGATTGTGCTTTCTTTTACGGGATGCCACTTGCCCAGGTTAGTGTCTGTATCTACAAAGGGCAAGATCTGTGGTACTGACAATGATGGTAAGCGACACTTCTCATTAATGTATCCTGTTTGGTTATTACTTAAATGGTTCAAATGGCTCTAAGCACTATGGGACTTAACATCTGAGGTCATCAGTCCCCTAGACTCAGAACTACTTAAACCTAACTAACCTAAGGACATCACACACATCCATGCCCGAGGCAGGATTCGAACCTGCGACCGTAGCAGCAGCGTGGTTCCGGACTAAAGCGCCTAGAACCGCTCGGCCACAACGGCCGGCTTGTTCAGATACAGTGATTGCAATCAATGAAAGTTCTAAAGCACGGCCTTCTCTCACGACAGAAAATTACTAAGCTATACAAGAGATTATAGGTCTTCTTGAATCTGTGGAAGTAGCAACAACAACAGTCTCAGAGAAGTCATATGTCACTGCTTCCTTAATTATACCTCTTGTACGAGATATTTCTGAAAAGTTCTGAGACTTGGAAATCACCTGAACATCTAATGAAGCACGAAATGTTCTGGATTCGTTGATTAAATCAGTCAGTGAAAGACTGAAACCATTTAAAGCACGGACTGCTAATATGCTTGCAACGTTTTTAGATTCTAGGTTTAGAAAACTTGGTTTCAGGACGTTTCAAGAGGCAGACAACGTAGAACAACTACTTCAGAAAGAGTACGCTGCTATCACCGCATCAACACCAAGAACAATACCTGAAACAGCAGCATCCATGAGCAGTATTAATACGTCTACTGATACGTCTACCAGTCTGAAATCGGATGATTTACTTTTTTTTTTGCCCAATCACCAACATCGATGTCGTTCCACCAGTAATCCATAATTGACCTATGTCAGTATTCTGAAAAATCTGTAATAGACCTGCATGCTTGTGGATTAGAATACTGGGCAAAATATAATAGCATGTTGCCTGTAACGGTCACTAAATATTTGTGCTGTCCGGCGACTTCACTTGCAGCCTTCTTATCAAACAAAATTTTCATATCTTGTAACGTTATATTTTAAACAACAGACTAAACAGCAAAACAAAATTTGCGTATCTTGTATTGTCATCTTTAATCAATAAAAATTCTTAGTGAGTGATTTTTCGTTTGAAATAATTGCACAAAATAGTCGATAGTTAACTAATATATCGATATGTTATTAAAATGCTATAGATAATATCATATGTGTCAGCTATCGATGTCTAAGTAACATTATTTTATGCCACTGTGCTGAGCCTGTAACGAACTGCATACGGTCGTGAATCGCTTTTTTGTCGTCTGCTCGTGTCATCTGCTCACTAGCTCGCACTCCGTGTTCCACTTTCCTCTAAGCTGGAATCTACCGTTCTCGCTTACTTGTTCATGACAGAAATTGTTGTAAGTTAATACTACTACTTTTCTTTCGATGATACTTCTGTGTAGTAACTAAAACTCAGTGTGGTGGTGATAATGGAGTCTTTGACGCCTTAGTGGCACTCTTTAATGACATTAACTCGCCACGTCCAATTTCAAAGGTAATTAAAGCTCACGAACGTTACGGGGTGTAATTAAAGCAAATCTGATTTGCATCCTCAAAGTGGCGCTATTAGCGCCACTCTTATGCGACTGGCGCGAAATTAGAATAAAGTCATCTTTCAGACATAGAAACATTCCTACCAACTTTCATTTATGTCACACAACTCGTTCTTTGTGTTGCGATCTTTCTCCATTAGTGTAATTTCAATAACAAGCTAAATTCTAAATAAACACCAACATTAGCCCAGGCTAATGAATTAGATCCTTTATAAATGTAGCAAAAGTGGCCTACAAAGAGTGGGGGAGGAGGAGGGGAGAGGGAAGAGGAAGGAGTGATCTTGAAAGTGACAGATGGGCGAGGGGGGTTATATATGAATGCACTTGAATCAGCTCAGCCCCCTGCCAAAGGCTCCTAAATAAACACCATCATCTGCCCTGTAACCAATAGGATAACAGCCCAGGGTAATAAATTAGATCCTACGTAAACAGAACAAATGGTCTACAAGAAGAGGGTGATAGAAGGGGAGGGGGCAAGGGAGGGGTTACTTTGAAAGTGATAGGTGTGGGAGGAGGTCAAAATCCCTGCAGTCAGATAAGTTCAGTTCCCATACGCGAGGCCTTGATAGCAGTTACTTGGGTGTTTATTATTCTCGATCAATAAACTACCAGATTTTGTGAATGAATATGCTAAGCATATAATGCGAATGAAGGCAGACCACCTATTGTCTATTCTAGTGATTGTGACAAACATCTGTGTAGCTGGGTTATCATCATCTTGGTAAAAGCAGTCTCACGATGGGAACAGTGTGCACTCACCTGCGATACAGCATAATCATTAGCAGTGACCCAACCTTGTAACCTGATGATGCACCCCAGAGATACACCAAATATGGCTGTCCTAAACAGAAAGTCTTCGTACATTCATACTTAAATTGGATGATGGTGGGACATCAGCTGGTATAATTTTATTAAAAATGAAACTCCTGTATGGCTCAGTTATAAAAATCCGCGGTGATAGACCAATACGTACTCCACGTATTGGTCTCACTGCAGACTTCTAGTACTCAGCCACACGCAATTGATATCATCTAAGTGTACGGGCCTGAAGGTGGCGTTGACGCACCGTCGAAACTAGTAGCCAAATAAATGTGAAATTTTAAGTACAGCTGGAGGAGATTCATTTTTAATAAAAAATATAAATAGAAAGTATCCCACGACATGCTCCACCGCTGCTAGAAGAAGTCTGGATCGTAAATATGTGTGGGAAATAGCGCAAGCAACGATTTGATCGTTGTAATTTTTTGCTCTTTCACTATCAAGAAGCCCTTTCAGTTCTTTCTGCATGGTACTGTAATGTCATTTCATAGCAAATTTCCAGCACCCATCGCTTATGCTACTGCACTGTATATATTGAGACTTCTCGTCCCCCTCTTCTGCCATTCCTGTTGATTTTTAAACGCTTGTGACGGTAGGGAACTAGACTGCCACTTTTTATATAAACAGCCACTGATCGTGTGAACGTCCTTCACACTACAAACAAATAGTAGAAGGTAAAGAGCGCTGAGACCACGATTCTGTCGAACTGAAGATAGTTGTGCCGAACGACAAATGCCACATCCCATTATTGGATAAACTTCCCGCTGTTCCGAAGAACAGAGCAAAGCCGAGAGAGGGTGCGCCTTGGCCCCCCCCCCCCCCCCCCCCCCGGCCCGCACACCAAGTTCGGCACGCTGTGGCCAGCGAAGGAGGAAATGAGGAAAAACTGTTACCACTCGAAAAGAAAATGTTGGAATTCTTCGCTTGTAACAGTCGAAAAAGAAATATCAGAAAAATTATTTTTCACCTGTGATCAACGAAGATACTAGAGATTGGAGGATTAGAAGAAGTAACGAGCTACTATATTTGTAAAAACACCATAACCTTGTGATAGCGTTAAAAACGAGAAGGCTGTGTTGGGTTGATCATATAGTAAGAACAACTAACATATCATACTGTAGATAATTAGATGGAACTTAAGGAAATAGATAGTACTTCATCTGGGATGTTGCAGCAAGGATGAACGCCAACACCGAATAGACAGACACTTCTTTAGACATAAAGAAACGTATGAGACTTGGGGAACAGCCAGATGGTCGAGAATCACCTTACCGTTTAAAATAATATAAAATAAGATAGTTGCCTCTGCTTTGTTTACATCAAATGGTTCAAATGGCTCTGAGCATTATGGGACGTAACATCTGTGGTCATCAATCCCCTAGAACTTAGAACTACTTAAACCTAACCAACCTAAGGACATCACACACATCCATGCCCGAGGCAGGATTCGAACCTGGAACCGTAGCGGTCACGCTGTTCCAGACTGAAGCGCCTAGAACCGCACGGCCACACCGGCCGCCTTTGTTTACATCAACACCGTGTTTGAAACACTTAAAATTTCAATCCAAAGGAAGGAAGGAGCAGACTGTACGATTCAGCTAAAAAATTTTGTGTTTGTTCGACACACTTGATATTATATTATGCAATAATATTATGCAGTTTTCTACTTTAGGATCCACAGCTTGGGCCATAAATTCCTCGTATTAGACATTCTGTCCCACACAGTATTTTCATCTTGGGTCTTAAAAGTGTGTCCGCTTAATTAATTTTACAGGTCAACGTAAGCATTTCAAATACAGGCAGGGATGTGCATATATTGGGCGGACCCTGCCTTGATCGCCTCAATATCGGGAACTCTGTAAAGTAGTCAGGTATCATCTTTCGTGTTCATTGGCAATGATAAAGACTTACAACTGCGATACTTTATAGTACTTTGCTGGCATGAATAATTCATATATTTAATTTCATTTTTCAGCTTCAGGTTGATGGTTTTGTGGATTCTGCTCCACATCTCTTTGGTTATTGGCGTGGTAATTGAGCGTTGTTTTGATGTTATCATGATGGGCCATTATGTCAATGACTATGTTCTATTCTTTCATCTTGTACTTGTTCTATATGGCATTTGCACAATTCGCATATCTCACTTGTCTTGCAATCTATTTTGAGCTACCGCATAAACATATGTTTTTTAAGGATCCAGTATCGCGTAACGTTTGATATCTATTTTGCCTTGTTCACATTAGGCTTAGTACACTCACACACAATGCTTTTCACAGACAAACTACTTTAGTAAACTGGAACTTGCTTTCTTGTATGCTATGATTAAAATCACATTTAATAAGAAAATTACACTTCTCCTGTACATGAAAACATATTTAGTACTAAGCACACAAACAGAATCATTTATTTGTTTTGTGTTTATGTCGATGTTGTCTAACTTGCTTTATACATCATTGTGTGCTAACATACTGTTCTTCATATGTGTCTCTTGTTATACTTATCGATGATTCCGTCTGTAGAATGTCCCCGCATTTTGCTAAAGCTGTATTCATACCATAATTTACACATTCATCAGTGGACGCCATATACCCTCTGTACACTTTTGAGTAACTATATAAATATTCTTGTAGGGTGTTTGGTACGAGTGGACCTTCTGTCACTACATGTTATCCTGTTATGTAACGGGTGAACAACGAACCACAGCAGTAACAGACATAAGTTGAAAATGTAATTGACTCTCATCTTGGGAAAGAGAATTTTGTGTTGAGCAGCTGGTAACAGAATCCTTATTTTTAATTGAACATTCAGTAACTGATCTATCTTTTACCATCTGAATTCAAGCCAGGATTAAGTACAGGTTTGGGTGGTTTCCTCGAGAATGTATGTGATTGTCTCTCTCACTTGGTCATTATTTACATGTTATGGTCGACAGCATTACTTATTCTCCCCTACTGACAGTTATTGATGTTGGTTGTCGATTGGACAAACTTAATATTCTCTCTGAATCAGGTACATTGTAGGCAGTAAATTTTGCTTATTGCTGCCCCCTTTACCTACCTTGAAAGGGTCACCTCCGGTACAAAATTTAATTCCTCGGGGATGTTATGAAAAATGACAGGCCATTTGGCATGTCCTTTTTCATTTAATGTGAGAATCACACTCTACTTAGAGGATAATGAGGAGCTGGGATATGATAATAATGTTTTGTAAAAGTGCATTAGACTACAGTGACTTTACCTACTGACTTCTGACTAACTTCGTATCTTAACTACATTTAACATGGTGCAGGTCTTTTTTTTCTTTTTACCTTCTGGGAGTACGTGGGAACAGGGCACACACTGGATCTGGAATAGACAAGGCACTGCCCGACGTGGCGAAAAAAGTGGTACTGAGCAGCCAACATGGCCTCTGCCATTCTCACACACAGGTAGTGTCAGACGTTGTTTTTGTGGAGGTGGTCTCACCAGGCAAGCCCTGACGACCGTTTATGACTCACCCCAGCCAGTGGCTGAACACTGGGAAAGGGAGGAACTCTATCAGTGGGTAGCCAGTGCTCTGAAGACTGCCGTCAGCAGATAACAATGCTAAACGTTCCACACAAAAAAAATCCGAAAAATCAAGGCCTTGCATCAGGTGTAGTTTTTTACTTTCTGAGATCCTCTAGTGCAAGGATAGTTACAGGGCCCGAAAACGCGCGATCAGTAGAAATGGTTGTGATGTCAAAAAGTCGGAGCATAAGCAGTAGTTGTTTGAAAAAGATGGGTGGATCAGGAAGTCATTTGAGTTTTAATGCAAAGCGTTTTTCTTCGCGTGATATTTATAGAAGAAGCTATCATGCTATTGGGCAACTGAGTGTCCCTATTCAGCGACTGGTGACCATGTGTTGTATTCAGCAAGCTGGATTTTACCCTGGAAAAAGCTGCAGAGGACAGTTTCTCAGTGTTACACAGTTCATAGAAGATGGATTTGAAGTCCATAAGGCGACAGGAGTGGATGTCGTGGACTTGACAGTAGTGTACGACACCACAAATTACTATTAAACAAGGTCTACCACCTAACCAAGGATTCCAAGCTCTTCGCCAATCTCCTGCAGAACCGAAGATTCTTCATTAATCTCCAAGGACAGTGCAGCCAATGGAAGCTACAGAAAAATGGCCTTCCCCAGGGAAATGTGTTGGCTCCAGTTGTGGTCAATATACAGGGTGATTCAAAAAGAATACCAGAACTTTAGGAATTTAAAACTCTGCAACGACAAAAGGCAGAGCTAAGCACTATCTGTCGGCGAATTAAGGGAGCTATAAAGTTTCATTTAGTTGTACATTTGTTCGCCATTTCAGCCAATAAAGTTTTTGGTCCCTTTTTCTTCGAAGGTGCTACTGTAACTGGACTACTGTATCTGGAGATGTTAGAGAATTGGCTGTTCCCTCAGCTCGAACAAGAAGCACAACAATTCATATTTCAGCAGGATGGAGCGCCACCACATTGGCACTTATCTGTCCGTAATTACCTGAACGTCAACTACCCGACGCGATGGATCGGCCGCCAGGCAGCCCGTGACAGAGCACTTCAGCACTGGCCTCCAAGAAGCCCTGATCTTACCCCCTGCGATTTTTTCTTATGGGGGAATGTTAAGGATATGGTGTTTCGGCCACCTCTCCCAGCCACCATTGATGATTTGAAACGAGAAATAACAGCAGCTATCCAAACTGTTACGCCTGATATGCTACAGAGAGTGTGGAACGTGTTGGAGTATCGGGTTGATATTGCTCGTGTGTCTGGAGGGGGCCATACTGAACATCTCTGAACTTGTTTTTGAGTGAAAAAAAACCTTTTTAAATACTCTTTGTAATCATTCCATGTAGGCTTCCACGGCCGGCGTCTTTATCAGTAAACTCTTCCGGGCTAAGTTGCCGTGGTCGATCTGTAGAACTTCTTCTCCCTGACGTTTCGTTCTCAACTACGGAGAACATCTTCCGAGGTGAGTCGACGACTCGTCGAAGAAGTTCTACAGATCTACCACGGCAACTTAGCCCGGAAGAGTTTACTCTTTGTAATGATGTATAACAGAAGGTTATATTATGTTTCTTTCATTAAATACACATTTTTAAAGTTGTGGTATTCTTCTTGAATCACCCTTAATATACTAATCATCCACCCATAGTCTCCAACTGCAGGAACTGCAGGAGTTTCTTGTATACTGATGATCTCGCTCTGCAACCCAAAGCACAAACTTCGATTCAATAGATCTCACCCTAAAGAGTCAGCTGTAGAATTTTGGAACACGTATTATGTTCGAGTATAATGACTTTTTTGGAGCCTAGAAATCTAGTCTGTAGGAATCAGCATGGGTTTCGAAAAAGACGGTCGTGTGAAACCCAGCTCGCGCTATTCGTCCACGAGACTCAGAGGGCCACAGACACGGGTTCACAGGTAGATGCCGTGTTTCTCAACTTCCGCAAGGCGTTCGATACAGTTCCCCACAGTCGTTTAATGAACAAAGTAAGAGCATATGGACTATCAGACCAATTGTGTGATTGGATTGAAGAGTTCCTAGATAACAGAACGCAGCATGTCATTCTCAATAGAGAGAAGTCTTCCGAAGTAAGAGTGATTTCAGGTGTGCCGCAGGGAGGTGTCACAGGACCGTTGCTATTCACAATATACATAAATGACCTTGTGGATGGCATTGGAAGTTCACTAAGGCTTTTTGCAGATGATGCTGTGGTGTATCGAGAGGTTGTAACAATGGAAAATTGTACTGAAATGCAGGAGGATCTGCAGCGAATTGACGCATGGTTCCGGGGATGGGAATTGAATCTCCATGCAGACAAGTGTAATGTGCTGCGAATACATAGAAAGATAGATCCCTTATCATTTAACTACAAAATAGAAGGTCAGCAACTGGAAGCAGTTAATTCCATAAATTATCTGGGAGTACGCATTAGGAGTGATTTAAAATGGAATGATCATATAAAGTTGATCGTCGGTAAAGCAGATACCAGACTGAGATTCATTGGAAGAATCCTAAGGAAATGCAATCGGAAAATAAAGGAAGTAGGTTACAGTACGCTTGTTCGCCCACTGCTTGAATACTGCTCAGCAGTGTGGAATCCGTACCAGATAGGGTTGATAGAAGAGATAGAGAAGATCCAACGGAGAGCAGCGCGCTTCGTTACAGGATCACTTAGTAATCGCGAAAGCGTTACGGAGATGATAGATAAACTGCAGTGGAAGACTCTGCAGGAGAGACGCTCAGTAGCTCGGTACGGGCTTTTGTTGAAGTTTCGAGAACATACCTCCACCGAGGAGTCAAGCAGTATATTGTTCCCTCCTACGCATATCTCGCGAAGAGACCATGAGGATAAAATCAGAGAGATTAGAGCCCACACAGAGGCATACCGACAATCCTTCTTTGCACGAACAATACGAGACTGGAATAGAAGGGAGAACTGATAGAGGTACTCAAGGTACCCTCCGCCACACACCGTCAGGTGTCTTGCGGAGTATGTATGTAGATGTAGATGTAGAAGAGTGATCTTGAAGATCTTTCAAAATACTACAGGATAAACCAACTTAAACCAAACCCATCAAAGACACAAGTGTGTGTTTTCCATCTGATAAATAGGGAAACCACCTTAAGATAAAAATAGAATGGTTAGGGGTTAAATTGGGACACCGTGACACTCCAAACTACCTAGGAACAACACTCAACGGATATCTAACTTTCGAAAAACACTGCATGATTTTCAAATCAAAGGTCTCCACCAGGAACAACCTACTGTGAAAACTGGACGGGTCACAGGGTGGCAGCCAAGCTAAATCCATCCGAACGTCTGCAATGGCATTATGCTACTCTGCTGCAGGTTATGCACGTTCTGTTTGGTATAAGTCAACACATACCAAATAGGTGGGTACTGCCGTAAACGACACATGCACGATTATAACAGGCTGCTTGAAGTCAACTCCAGTCGAATGACTCTACCACCTTGCAGGAATTGCACCATCTCCTGTCCGAAAAGAAATATCAGCAGACAGGTACAGAACGAAACTGGAGCAGGAAAAAATGCATTCCATGCATGGGCAACAACCATACCCACAACGGCTAAGGTCAAGGAAAAAATTCCTCAGAACATCAAAGAAACTATCACCTATTGATGAAGAAGCCAGGCTGCTACTACGGAGGGATGAGACATCCCAACCTCGTGGCTGGAAAAGTTTCTCAGAATCTTTACCTGCTGGTCATAATGAGAAGTAGCCAGTCTGGAAGTCCTTGAAGAGACTGCGGTCTGGAGTGGACAAATCACGAGTTAACTTGACAAAATGGGGAGACACTGAAGAAAATAAAACCCATTGCGACTGTAGAGAAGAAGAGACTTATCAGCATATGCTTCAGTGTCGACTGCGTCAAGCCACCTGCACAGAAGTTGACCTTCACCAGGCAACGGAATATGCACTGCAAGTGGCCAAATTCTAGTCAAAGATTATTTAAAATGAGTTGATTCTCTCATTAACTGTATAAACTATGTTTTATGTATGTTTCTGAGACGAGAATAATACTAATAATAATAATTTACTGTACGTCGGAGAGGAAAGAGCAGGCTGTACGATTCAGCTACAAAATTTGGAGTTAGTTGAGAGAGAGAGACGATGATAGATCTAGGTGCTCATCCGGAGATGGAGACGAGAACAAACTGCTGTGAGCTGCGCTCTCCACAGAAACACCTGGTCAGAGTCTAGAGTTCGTATCACAGGAATTACGATCCTCGCCCAGTGCTTCAGACACACAGGCACGTCGGCAGCCTTCTGCATGTCTCACGCTGTTTATTCACAGGGAGCATTATTAGCAACCCTGCATCATAGGACAGACCTTAGTCCAGATTTAGTCAGATCATTGCTGTTGTCCGTCTCAAGTCGAGCATCGCTTTAGTGGATGCGTTTGTTTCTCAATCTAACTGTCACGCCAACAGTCACTACATTCATTGAATTAGAAGCTCGCGAGTCGTTTTTGAACGTCAGTTGTGTCCAAAGGGCATGTTTCCGTTCACCTACAAATAACGTTGGTAACCAGAAGGTTCACTTGTTGTAATTAGTGCAGAGCAGATTTGTAATAACAATTGAAGTTCTTTCCTAGTCAGATGCGTTATATGTTTGTAATCTGTTTCTGTTAACACCTTCACTTAATGTCATATTTGATATGATGAGTTCTCCACTTTAAAATCCGCAGCTAGGGCCATAAATCCTTCATGTTAGTCATTCATTTGGGCACAGTAATTTCAGCATGGGTCTTAAAGGTGTGTCTGGCTCTTAATTATTTTTCTGGGTCAGGGTAACTATTTCAGACAAAAGTGAGGTCTTACAACATTCCTGATGAACTGCTGAAAAATGTAGATAACAACATGAAATACCAGTTATTCAGGGTAATAAATGACTGCTATGAAAGGGGTATAAGCACTGTTCATATTGTTCAATATCGCAACATAGTGAAGCTTCTTCACAATAACTTAAAATTTTTTCAGAATAATTATACAGGTTCTAACAATCAAATTCTCGTTAGTAAAATAAAAGCCTTACATTGCGATCAAAATATAAAGAGATTTTTTTTTATATTACAAATTATTACAGAAAAGTATTTGTGCAAGCAACTTTGGATATTGTAAACAAAAATTAACATATCTTTAAAAAAAGAGGTTTCTTATGAGCATACTATTGACCTTAAGAATTTAATTCAAACTGTAGGTAAACATAATTATTTCCATTTAAATGGGCAGCTGTATCAATAATGAGACAGTCTTGCAGTGGGCAATCCATTAGCTGCTATCCTTGCAGACATATTCATAAATTCCTTTGAAGAAAAATTTTTTTAAAAATTACAGCTGCCACTTTTAGTGTTCTCTCATACCTCAGATATTCAGGCGACATTTTGATTATTTACTGACGGTCTAATAATGGCACTAATCACCTATTCAAAATTTTCAGCCCCCTTCAAGAAAAAGTTACTTTCACACGTGAGTTCAAAAACTAATGCCGTCAGCTAAATTATTTGGCTTTAACATTAACAGTCATCTGGTCACATAGTGTCCTCCTCTTCAACACACTCTCATTCTCACAAAAAGCCGATTCTTCTCATTTGTCTTGTGAAAATCTCTAAGCTGAAACTAATTTCATTAAAAATATTGTGGTCAACAACATCCATAGCAATTATGTAGCAAAATTTTTTTAATGGTACAAAGCTGTTACTCAGAAACGTTTTAAGTTGAGCTCCTTATTTCCTCAGAGTAGACTCTGAGATGTCGTTAACCGCTCTCTTTGTCATTTATTACATTATAATCGTTTCGTACAGAAGTGTACCCAATATTTGCCGTTGTATTGTCCAATATAATTTTTCATTTTGCATAATTCTGGCTATTGGTATTTTTGATGAACTCTTATATGCTATTTAAAAAATTTCAAACATTAGGCACCTGTTAAAAAAAAAACATGTTGCAAATGGCTCTGAGCACTATGGGACTTAACATCTATGGTAATCAATCCCCTAGAACTTAGAACTACTTAAACCTAACTAAGCTAAGGACATCACACACATCCATACCCGAGGCAGGATTCGAACCTGCGACCGTAGTGGTCACGCGGCTACAGACTAGGCACCTGTTATCGTCGATTGTTTCAACATCGCGTGACTTGTTTCGGGTCCACGTAGTGGCAACTTTGGCATATGTGCCTCTTACAAGGAGACCGTCAGACATGTTAATCACGGATTTTGGTCTTAGGTACGTTGTAGACGGACCTGTTCTGAACATCTGGCTAGTGGCCTATCATGTGACGGCCCATAGTTTCCGAGAAAATCGATGTTGCCCCAAGTTATATGCGTACCTGCTATACACTTAACGGTAGTTACGTTTCGACCAGGTGAGCCTAGCGCAGCTGCTACTTTTGAAGATAACGGTTCATATCCTAGCTGGATAACTTTTTTTATCAATTTAATCGTACAGAATATCATTAAATTTTGTATGTCACCCAACATTCTTCATAACAGCCTTTTCCGTCGTAGTAATTTCATTACTAAATTGATGATTACAGTAGTGTTTCTTCAGATGTGTTACAGAATTGTCTTACTCGCTATGGCTTGCATCACTTGCTGTGACAGCACAGAATTCCAGACGGTATTTGTCGTGGAAGTAACCGAAACACACATTCAAAGTGCACCACGCACAGTGAATGACAGCTACTGTCTTGTAGCACACGGATTTTTCGGGAGCGATACCGGAAAAACAGGATGTTTAAATTTTTATACGACAAGTATCATCCAAAATTCTGTGCTAGCACAGCAAGTGGTGCCATTGATAGCCTAAGACAATTCTGTAACAAACGTAGTATGCATCTGCAGAAATGCATTAATTAATGAAGTTACTACTACTTTTTGAATAATTTTCCATGACGTACTATTTAATGACACATTCTGTGCTATGAGTGTGAAAAAAAAGTAGCGTGGTATGTGTGTATTGAACTGGGAACCTAGAAACGACGGAGAGGGTTCGTCCCCGCCGTAGCCCTCAGTGGTACACAACCACCCAACAGGCTACAGCAGTCCACTCACCCCACCGCCGCCCCACACCGAACCCAGGGTTATTGTGCGGTTCGGCCCCCAGTGGACCCCCTCACCCCGGGAATGTCTCATTGCAAACGAGTTTAACCCCAATGTTGGCGTGGTAGAGTAATTATGGTGTACACGTACGCGGAGACAGTTTTTGCGCAGCAATCGCCGACATAGTGTAACTGAGGCGGAATAAGGGGAAACAGTCCACGTTCACCGAGGCAGATGGAAAACCGCCATAAAAACTATCCACAGGCGGGCCGGCACAGCGGACCTCGACACTAATCCGCCGGGCGGATTCGCGCTGGGGACCGCCGCGCCTTCTCGCTAGGGAAGCAGCGCGTTAGACCGCACAGCTAGCCGGATGAGCTGGCTTGGTATAGTGCGCGCAAAATGCCGTGGTCGCTATATGCGCAATCGGCTGGGGAAGTGAGGGGAGAGAGGCAGTGGTGAGGGAAACATCGAGCGCTGGAGAGAAGTGCCGTTCTAAAATGACACCTACGCTCACATTTTCTGTAAATATTAAGCGGGGCCCCTCCACGCCCGCATTTGCGTAGTGACTATGCAGAAAGATCTGTCACCTCTGCTTTCGTCAGTCGAAAATGCAGTGATTTATTTTCGCCTGGTTAGTTGACCATTTATCACTTCCAGAGAAGCATCATGAATGGCGAATTTTGAGTAAAACCTACACATTTCTCTGGTTGCCATGTCAAAATTTGCTTCTTTTGCCAAAGCACAGCAGAGTTTATACAATATCACCTCACTAACATGTTTTGCAGACGCAGTTCCGAGAGAATTGTGAAACAGTGGATTATTAAGTGAGGAACTGAGGAATAGTAAAGTCAGTAGCTCATGAAAAGCACATCCTCACTACAAAAAAACGTGTAATGTCTTCACATATGTTGTTCCAAAACCCATAGCACTTCTTGTTTCACGAGCTATCGATGGCCCTTAAAAATTACATTCTTTCATCGAAAAAGTCTATGGTTAGTAGAACAGCACAGTAGATAATGAAGTTTTACCTAATAACGATATACAGTGCTATCGTTTGCCAAAATCTTATTTCGATATCTGAACCATTTATGAAATATGAGGAATGTTGTGGATATTTCATTCTGGCTTTACCACTGGTGCGACTCAATCGCTCATGAGTGTGCTATATCAGATCGTCAGATCGATTTTCTCTAGACTGGTGACAGACAGGTACCTCCACCCAAGTCTAAAGAAAAATTCAATATGTTACCTAAATTTCATATGCGGTAACAGATTATGTAAAAAGCATCAAACGCGAAATCATAACGACCTCTATTTTTCATTGCATACGTTTCCGAATTTCGCAGTCGGCCGCTGTGACCGAGCGGTTCTAGGCGCTTTAGTCCGGAACCACGCTGCTGCTACGGTCGCAGGTTCGAATCCTGCCTCGGGCATGGATGTGTGTGATGTCCTTAGGTCAGTTGGGCCTAAGTATTCTAAGTCTAGGGGACTGATGACCTCAGATGTTAAGTCCCATAGTGTTTAGAGCCATTCGAACCATTTGAACCGAATTTACTTTCACGTAAATATCACATTAACTATGACTATTAACGAAATGGTGGGTGCATCATCATGAAACTGACATGTAAAGCCATAAATAATTTATGTAAAACCGTTTGAGAAAGACTGCAGGCTCCGCGCTTCGATTCAGCCATCGATGACTAACCGAAAGGTGGAAAACTTACCGTCCTCCCCTTCCGAGCAAATGAATGATCTCGCTCAGAGCTTTGGACGAAAACTGGTCACTGTGCATCGGCCACGGTATCCTCCATGAACTATAGCCGTGAACCTTAGCCGCTGTGGGATGCTGGCTTGCTCGGAACAGCGCTAACGTTACAGGTGTAGGATTACGCATAAAATTTCCATATCGATTTTCTCGGAAATTAGGGGCCGTCGCATGAAAAGCCGCTATGGAGGTACCCAGGACATGTCGCTCTACAACGTACATAACATCCGTGAAAATCCGTAATAAACAGGTCTGATGGTCCCCTTGTTAGTCTGATGCACTCCAGAGACTCTTTATCTCTTGCAGTCCTTACTGACGTGTATCGTGTTTCTCCATGTACTTATGGTTTTACTGGAAATTTCCGTTTAAGTGTCTTTAATTTCTTCATCTACATCTACATCTACATGACTACTCTGCAATTCACATTTAAGTGCTTGGCAGAGGGCTCATCGAACCACAATCATACTATCTCTCTACCATTCCACTCCCGAACAGCGAGCGGGAAAAACGAACACCTAAACCTTTCTGTTCGAGCTCTGATTTCTCTTATTTTATTTTGATGATCATTCCTACCTATGTAGGGTGGGATCAACAAAATATTTTCGCATTCGGAAGAGAAAGTTGGTGACTGAAATTTCGTAAATAGATCTCGCCGCGACGAAAAACGTCTTTGCTGTAATGACTTCCATCCCAATTCGCGTATCATATCTGCCACACTCTCTCCTCTATTACGTGATAATACAAAACGAGCTGCCCTTTTTTGCATCCTTTCGATGTCCTCCGTCAATCCCACCTGGTAAGGATCCCACACCGCGCAGCAATATTCTAACAGAGGACGAACGAGTGTAGTGTAAGCTGTCTCTTTAGTGGACGTGTTGCATCTTCTAAGTGTCCTGCCAATGAAACGCAACCTTTGGCTCGCCTTCCCCACAATATTATCTATGTGGTCTTTCCAACTGAAGTTGTTCGTAATTTTAACACCCAGGTAGTTAGTTGAATTGATAGCCTTGAGAATTGTACTATTTATCGAATAATCGAATTCCAACGGATTTCTTTTGAAACTCATGTGGATCACCTCACACTTTTCGTTATTTAGCGTCAACTGCCACCTGCCACACCATACAGCATTCTTTTCTAAATCACTTTGCAACTGATACTGGTCTTCGGATGACCTTACTAGACGGTAAATTACAGCATCATCTGCGAACAACCTAAGAGAACTGCTCAGATTGTCACTCAGGTCATTTATATACATCAGGAACAGCAGAGGTCCCAGGACGCTTCCCAGGGGAACACCTGATATCACTTCAGTTTTACTCGATGATATGCCGTCTATTACTACGAACTGTGACCTTCCTGACAGGAAATCACGAATCCAGTCGCACAACTGAGACGATACCCCATAGGCCCGCAGCTTGATTAGAAGTCGCTTGTGAGGAACGGTGTCAAAAGCTTTCCAGAAATCTAGAAATACGGAATCAACTTGAGATCCCCTGTCGATAGCGGCCATTACTTCGTGCGAATAAAGAGTATGAAGTATTTTATGTAACAAGAGCATTATTGCTCTTAAATTCGTTTGTCAGTTACTATACGTCAGTGCAGTCTTCTTATAAATCTGTTCAGAACAAAAACTGGTTTTTGTCTCTGTCAGTGTTTATCATTCTGGGTTTAATTACCCGTGAGGGGAAAAATGAAATTTTCTGAGGGTTAAAAACTAAAAGACTCGATACTGTTTATGTCACGAAACTAAATCAATTTCGAAAGAACTACATAAAGGTTACTAGAGTGCTGTACCTAGTTTTATTATTATTATTTTTATTGTTATGATTGCTGTTACTATTAGTGGCTGTGGTCAGACACAAAGCATTAGCAGCCTGATGTCTTCCAGTCTGTGCCTGTTCAGAAGTAAGGAGTGCAGCAATTAAGTGATTTACGAACAGTAAGTATAGTCCATATGTTTTCACTTGGTTGATTTTAAATGAGGTTGCTGTGTGCAGGTCAAGCAAGTGCAACAATACAGAGAAGCAATGCAGGGGAAATGTTTTGTAACAAGTGTCTATTCTCACCGTCGATAGTCAGTTTTCTGATCTGAGAAGGAGTTGTGAGGAGCACTTGCGATGCACTACGAATTCCTTCATCATTCATTCTAACATACACACACACACACACACACACACACACACACACACACACACACACAAAACTAAATATCATTCATCTTTCATCATTTTAAAAGTAAAAGAGTTCCGAGAGAAATCTTTCGTTCTAAAGTTTAGTTATGTGCTAAGGGTGGTGATAATGTGGGGGAATGGGGGCGTGGGGTGAGAGCAGGGGTACTAGTTAATGTCTAATTGCACTCCGAGGTAATGGTTTAAGACAGGTTGGGAACGACTGCTCTACGTTAATATTTATTTATAACTTTTTTAGGTAATAGTGAATTTTCTTATGAAGACACCCACAGTCAGTCTCAAAACCTGGTAAAAGTAAAATTTTGTTGCAACTAATTGGCTGGTTTATACATATCATATCCTTGTACCCAGAGAATCCTTTGCATAATCATTAGTATGGAGTACACTGATCTATGGAAGTGGGTTTTGGACTCTGGATAAATTGGAATGGAATCGACTTGAAGCACCTGAAATGTGGATATGGCGGAAAATGATAAAAATCAGCTGGACAGAAAGCAAAGCCAATCTGGAAGTCTTGAGGGAAGTCAACAAAGAAAAGAGATTATTAAAAGAGGGAGCAGTAAGGTGTGGGACATCGGCAGGGCACAGTACACCTCCACCGCTGCACGCCCAGGTAATTTTCCAGTTCTGTTCTGCTAGGACAGAAGTTACCCTGGCCGTTAAGTTACGTGGGAGTGGACGGTGGGGCGGGTTTGGGGGAAGGGGGGGGGGAGGTGCAGCGTTGGTTACGCCACCTCTCTACAGGTCTTTCAACATTACATTAAGTTTGACACTTCGGTAGGGAACGTGGATCTGAGGAGCCGAGTTGCCACATCCCACGCATATCTCATGCGTAATGTTATATTTCATTGAACTCGCTTAAACTCGGAAACTACTCATTTTATAAATATGGAACTTGCATCAGCGTGTACTGGAAGAGGTGCTCTATATTATCATTACAGTTTTATTTTCGGCAACAAATTATTAAGACCATATAAGAACAGTTTGCGAAAAAAATTTTCTGACGACGTTGTCGAATTCTCGACGTCAGAGGACCTTTTTTGTTGTTGAAGTTATTAAAGTGATGAAATCTTAAGAATACATCAAAGTTTCATCTTCTCCAAACCGGAGATGGTTCAAATGGCTCTTAACATTTGAGGTCATCAGTCTCCTAGACTTAGAACTACTTAAACCTAACTAACCTAAGGACATCACACACATTGATGCCCGAGGCAGGATTCGAACCTGCGACCAATAGCAGCAGTACAGTTCTGGACTGAAGCACCTAGAACCGCTCGGCCACAGCAGCTGGCAAACCGGAGATATATCAGAATTTTCTAACATGTGATAATTTCAGTTAAATATGATGAGCAACGGTCTGCTCACAAGTCAACTACTAAGCAGAAGCATGTATGGTTTCAGTACGTGAAACGGATCCCTAACTTTATACTTAATCTTTTAATAATTTTTTTTATCCACCTAGCAGTTACTAACATAAGAGAATACAAAATTTATAGTGGTGAGAAAACTTATATCAAATAGACCAACCAGCATTGGCAGAAAGAACGAAAGCAATACAGAAAAAATTAATTCAGTATTGCAGAAATTATATCGTAATCAGTAAAGCTTATTTTGTGTGACATAAGGGAGCAGGAGGACAAGGTGGGCATCAGTGCATTTTGTTAGTGCAGGGTGCCTACATCAAGGGCAGGTATGAACTCAGGGGCAAACCTATTGTTCTCCTTTGATTGACAGGTGCTTAAACTATGGTTCTCCTTTGATTGAAGGTAATTAATATATTGTTCTCCATTGATTGACCGGTGCTTAACCTATTGTTCTGGTAACCTATTGTTTCCCCCCACCCACTCCCCTGCCCCTTCAGGAACCCCCTCTCCCCCCCCCATCACACTGCTCCAGGTACACTTTTAGGTCTAAGTTATTGGTATAACCCATCTCACTCTCATCAGTTTGATTGACTATGTAATTAAATTGATCAATTAATTAACCTCTCCCTCTCTGGTAAACCCCCTCCCCTCCCACACACCACTCCCAGAAATTGGTGGGAAGTTCTAATTCTATCAGGACAATGCTACAGTCCACAGCTACCTCCACTAACCTAAGAAGATGGCGGGAAAAAAGAGCAATTGAGCTACCTCCACTAATCTAAGTCACCCGACCGCCACCTCATCCTAGGAACTGGCAGGAAAAGGACTTTGCCTGTGCTGGGTATGTCTTTGTTTCCAGACTTTACTTAAACAATTTGAGGCAGTACCTCCATCCAGTGTGTTCATCATGAGGTCTGGAGTTAAACTGACCTAGTACACAATACTGCCACCAGATGGCACTGTGTACTTTATTTATTTGTGAGCAATTTATTTAGGGACGGATTTCACATAGTTTATTTACTACACTGATAGAAAACACTTGCTCTGACATGCTTGGGGTCACGCCACACAGCCTACAGACCAGCAAACTACTCGTAAATTACCGAAATAACATATGTTAAACGCTCTGAAGAAACGGAAACCACTCCTAAATTACCGAAGTAATGCATTACACAGCACACAGACACGCAAACTACTTGTAAATAATGCAGAACACTGACGTTCAGACACGAAATAAACTCATAAATTGTCAAAATAACACAGTACACAGCATACAGACCTGCAAACTACTTGTAAATCACTGAAATAATCACTGCCAACACGCTCACAACGCTTGATCAGCCGGAAATAACGTAGTGCACAAACACTCATTGCACGTAAAAACGCTATCGAACATTCGTCAACGTATCAGAGGCTCTAGAGGCGCATGCACATCGATGCTGCCATGAGCCACCATTCAATGCAAGCCAACACGGGCCATCACTCTCACGCCACTGCCGCCTATAGTAAGCAGGTGAAAGTCGCTTCTGTTTTCGGGTATACAGTTAGAGTTCTTCAAGTGATGTACTGATGTCACAGTATTGCAAGGTGCACTCACACCGGTCCCATACGCGAAACGCCTCTGGGTAAATGTGTTTAACATTGATGGCATGATACCTGCGGATACTGACATCACAGATCTGTTCCAGAACAGCACAGGCTGCTTTCTCCCTAGCGATCCTAACAGGACATACGAGCTGAGTCTAGCCATGCTTGCCTGCCCAGTGTGTCGTGCACATCGCTGCGAAATGCACGCATGTGGAGACTTACCATCTAAAAGGTTCTCCGTGTTTCACTGACATCACATGGCTATGTAAAATAAGAGCCAAGTCCACCTCTCGGAAATTGTATAGTGTCCCAGAAATAATTAATGGTCTTTTGTAGGAGCTTTCATGATGTCTCAGTTGTCTACGTGGAAATTCTTGCCTTAACAGAACCTGTTTACGAAAATAGCGCAGAATAACGCCAAATGCATTCCTCCTGATGGTCCTAATTTGTCACCCAATCCATTGTGTGTTACCCTTACCAGAAATCGTTAAGTCCTGCTTTCAACATACGCAAATGTTCTCACCACTATGTAGAGAATCTTATATCCCAGCACAAAGAATGTCTTGTGAATGAATGAACGGAGCATTATGATAGACTCTTATCGAATTTATCCGCCGAATTACTGATGCCGCCGGTGTGGAGCCACTGGCCGTTTACATTTTTCTATCTGCATATGAGACTTCCAGCAGCAAAAAATTATTTTGCACCGATCGCCATACTGCACCAACAATTAAACCTTTCAAAGTGGCCTACAGACCGTCAAATACAGAAAGACTCTCACTCAATTACACTGCTCTGCCACTGACGACAGGAGTTGAATATTAGAGCATGAAACCGATCTCCAACTCAGCAATATAGCACCATGGCAAATACGTTGGAATCCATTCGTTCTCGACTATCCACCTGGAAAGATACAGGTTTTTAGGAAATGAATAACTTCATTGGTATTTGGCTTCTAATGGCTCGTATGTCTGGTACGAGAACTTGTGGAAAAATTTGCTACAGAACGGAGAAGAGATAGGAAAGGAAGGCGCTCTGATGATGAGAATCCTCTTTGCTTTAGTAGGATGCTATCATATCATTCCAAGTGACCGGTCCAAGAAACACAGACTATGGCGTAGATGTACAGTCTGCTTGAAACAGAATGTGCACCGAGAAACAAAATATGAATACAAAACATGCAATGCACCTTTGTGCGTTGACCCATGTTTTGAAACACACCACACAAAGAAGAACTTTTAGTCAAGTTGCTACATCTCAGAGATGAAATTAAGCCCTTTTTCCTGAAAAAAATTACTTAAAAATTAAAAACTATAAAAAATTTAAACAAATTTTTAACTTCGCCATTGCTGGTCCAAAGCTCAGATGAGAAAGAAGGATGGAACATACAAATGTGCAAAACAAATCATCATTTAAGACTGATTATGCCTTTCAGCGTTCAGTCTTGAGCATAGCCCCCTTATAAAATCCCTCCATGATCCCCTATTCAGTGCTAACATTGGTGCCTCTTCTGATGTTAAACCTATTACTTCAAAATCATTCTTAACCGAATCCAGGTACCTTCTCCTTGGTCTGCCCTGACTCCTCCTACCACCTACTGCTGAGCCCATGAGTCTCTTGGGTAACCTTCCTTCTCCCATGCGTGTAACATGACCCCACCATCTAAGCCTGTTCGCCCTGACTGCTACATCTATAGACTTCATTTCCAGTTTTTCTTTGATTTCCTCATTTTGGACACCCTCCTGCCATTGTTCCCATCTACTAGTACCTGCAATCATCCTAGCTACTTTCATATCCGTAACCTCAACCTTGTTGATAAGGTAACCTGAATGCACCCAGCTTTCGCTCCCATACAACAAAGTTGGTCGAAAGATTGAACGGTGCACAGATAACTTACTCTTGGTACTGACTTCCTTCTTGCAGAAGAGAGTAGATCGTAGCTGAGCGCTCACTGCATTAGCTTTGCTACACCTCGCTTCCAGTTCTTTCACTATGTTGCCATCCTGTGAGAATATGCATCCTAAGTACTTGAAACCGTCCACCTGTTCTAACTTTGTTCCTCCTATTTGGCACTCAATCCGTTTATATTTCTTTCCCACTGACATTACTTTCGTTTTGGAGATGCTAATCTTCATACCATAGTCCTTACATTTCTGATCTAGCTCTGAAATACTACTTTGCAAACTTTCAATCGAATCTGCCATCACAACTAAGTCATCCTCATATGCAAGACTGCGTATTTTGTGTTCACATATCTTAATCTCACCCAGCCAGTCTATTGTTTTCAACATATAATCCGTAAATGCACTCCTGGAAATTGAAATAAGAACACCGTGAATTCATTGTCCCAGGAAGAGGAAACTTTATTGACACATTCCTGGGGTCAGATACATCACATGATCACACTGACAGAACCACAGGCACATAGACACAGGCAACAGAGCATGCACAATGTCGGCACTAGTACAGTGTATATCCACCTTTCGCAGCAATGCAGGCTGCTATTCTCCCATGGAGACGATCGTAGAGATGCTGGATGTAGTCCTGTGGAACGGCTTGCCATGCCATTTCCACCTGGCGCCTCAGTTGGACCAGCGTTCGTGCTGGATGTGCAGACCGCGTGAGACGACGCTTCATCCAGTCCCAAACATGCTCAATGGGGGACAGATCCGGAGATCTTGCTGGCCAGGGTAGTTGACGTACACCTTCTAGAGCATGTTGGGTGGCACGGGATACATGCGGACGTGCATTGTCCTGTTGGAACAGCAAGTTCCCTTGCCGGTCTAGGAATGGTAGAACGATGGGTTCGATGACGGTTTGGATGTACCGTGCACTATTCAGTGTCCCCTCGACGACCACCAGTGGTGCACGGCCAGTGTAGGAGATCGCTCCCCACACCATGATGCCGGGTGTTGGCCCTGTGTGCCTCGGTCGTATGCAGTCCTGATTGTGGCGCTCACCTGCACGGCGCCAAACACGCATACGACCATCATTGGCACCAAGGCAGAAGCGACTCTCATCGCTGAAGACGACACGTCTCCATTCGTCCCTCCATTCACGCCTGTCGCGACACCACTGGAGGCGGGCTGCACGATGTTGGGGCGTGAGCGGAAGACGGCCTAACGGTGTGCGGGACCGTAGCCCAGCTTCATGGAGACGGTTGCGAATGGTCCTCTCCGATACCCCAGGAGCAACAGTGTCCCTAATTTGCTGGGAAGTGGCGGTGCGGTCCCTTACGGCACTGCGTAGGATCCTACGGTCTTGGCGTGCATCCGTGCGTCGCTGTGGTCCTGTCCCAGGTCGACGGGCACGTGCACCTTCCGCCGACCACTGGCGACAACATCGATGTACTGTGGAGACCTCACGCCCCACGTGTTGAGCAATTCGGCGGTACGTCCACCCGGCCTCCCGCATGCCCACTATACGCCCTCGCTCAAAGTCCGTCAACTGCACATACGGTTCACGTCCACGCTGTCGCGGCATGCTACCAGTGTTAAAGACTGCGATGGAGCTCCGTATGCCACGGCAAACTGGCTGACACTGACGGCGGCGGTGCACAAATGCTGCGCAGCTAGCGCCATTCGACGGCCAACACCGCGGTTCCTGGTGTGTCCGCTGTGCCGTGCGTGTGATCATTGCTTGTACAGCCCTCTCGCAGTGTCCGGAGCAAGTATGGTGGGTCTGACACACCGGTGTCAATGTGTTCTTTTTTCCATTTCCAGGAGTGTAATATGAACAACAGTGGAGACAGGTTGCAGCCTTGTATTACCCCTGAAACTACTCTGAACCACGAACTCAATTTACTGTCAACTCTAACTGCTGCCTGACTATCCATGTAAAGACCTTTAATTCCCTGTTCCACTCATAACACTTCTCCATTATTTGCCGCAAGCCAAAGATCTGGTCCTGACAACTTCTAAGAGGCCTAAACCCACACTGATTTTCATCCAATTGTTCCTCAACCAATACTCGCACTTTCGTGTCAACAATACCTGAGAAGATTTTACCCACAACGCTGATTAAAGAGATACCTCTGTAGTTGTTACAATCTTTTCTGTTTCCATGTTTAAAGATTGGTGTGATTACTGCTTTTGTCCAGTCTGATGGAACCTGTCCCGACTCCTAGGTCATTTCAATTATCCTGTGTAGCCATTTAAGACCTGACATTCCACTGTATTTGATGAGTTCCGACTTAATTTCATCCACCCCAGCTGCTTTATTGCACTGCAATCTATTGACCATTTCCCCACTTCCTCAAATTTGATCCTATTCTCTATCATCATTCCTATCCCATTCTACCTCGAAATCTGAAGCATTGCTGATCGTATTTTCACCTACATTGAGCAACTCTTCAAAATATTCCCTCCATCTGCCCAAGGCATCCACAAGATCCACCAGCAGTTTTCATGACCTGTCCAAAATACTTGTCATTTCCTTCTTACCTCCTTTTCGAAGACTGCTAATTACACTCCAGAATGGTTTTCCAGCAGCTTGACCCATATTCTCCAACATGTTTCCAAAGTCTTCCCAAGATTTCTTCTTGGATGCTGCAATTATCTGTTTGGCTTTGTTTCTATCTTCAACATAACTTTCTCTGTCTACCTGAGTTCTTGTATGTAGCCATTTTTGATACGCCTTCTTTTTCCTTTTACAGGCTGCCTTGACTGTGTCATTCCACCAAGCTATTTGCTTCATCCTACTTTTACACACTACTGTTCCAAGACGTTCTTTAGCCACTTCTAGTACTGTGTCCCTGTACCTTGTCCATTCCTTTTCCAATGACCGTAATTGAATACATTCAACTAACTGGTACCTTTCTGAGATCGCTGTTATGTACTTGTGCCTGGTTTCCTTATCCTGAAGTTTCTCCACTCTTATCCTCCTACATATAGACCTGACCTCCTGCACATTCGGCCTCACAATCTCAAATTCACTGCAGATTAAATAATGATCAGTGTCATCAAAGAATCCCCTGAATACACGTGTGTCCCTCACAGCCTGCCTGAGTTCCTGATCTGTTATTATATAGTCAATGACAGATCTGGTTCCTCTGCCTTCCCAAGTATACCGGTGAATGTTCTTATGTTTAAAAAAGGAGTTTGTGATTACTAAGCCCATACTGGCACAGATATCCAAGAGTTGTGTCCCGTTCGTGTTGGCCTCCATATCCTCTCCAAATTTACCCATAACCTCTTCATACCCTTCTGTTCGATTTCCAATCCTGGCATTAAAATCACACATGAGCAGAACACTGTCCTCGTCCTTTACTCTAACAACTAAAGCACTGTGTGCCTCATAAAAACTATCCATCTTATCTTGATCTGTCCCTTCACAATGCGAATATACTGACACAATCCTAATTTTCTTGCTAGACACTGTCAAATCTATCCACATCAGTCGTTCGTTTACATACCGTATTGCAACTACGCTGGGTTCCACTTCTTTCCTGATGTAAAGCCCTACACCCCATTGTGCTATTCCTGCTTTGACTCCTGACAGGTAGACCTTGTATTCTCCCACTTCCTCTTCTTTCTCACCCCTCACCCGAATGTCAATAACAGCTAAAACGTCCAGCCCCATCTTACTTGCAGCCTCTGCCAGCTCTACCTTCTTCCCAGAGTAGCCCCCATTGATATTAATAGCTCCCCATCTCATTACCATTTGTTTGCCAAGTCGTATCTTAGGAGTCCCTGGTTTGTCAGTGGGACTCCGTCACCTCCAAAGGTCCGAGGCATTTTGCTCTGATTGTTGCCAGCATCATATTTAAAGTACCAGGGAAGCAGGTTGCTAGCCCAACTTGCCCCTAGTCCCATTGAGTTTTACCCGTAACGGTTGAGGGACTAACCGGTGGATTTGGTAGTCTTTGCCGTATGAGCACAAAGGTGACCATGACTCAGAATATGTCAGAGGTGCCCAGCCTTATTCCAAAGTAACTGGTATCCCGACTGTCGGGACCACTTACTTGGCCACTCATACGTTGCCCGTGGTTCATGAACTAGGACATGACTACAGGAACCCATACCATGAACCACGTGCAAAAAAAAAAAAAAAAAAAAAAAAAATCACCGAATTATCTGAGCTTGAAGAGCCTCTCCAGATGAATTACTTTGCTGACAAACACCTTATGTACGAACATGTGAAACATCCAGTTTGTGCTCACAAATACAGACTGGAGATTTCAAGTGTTTGTACAGAAGGTGCAAAAATTAAAACGTAGTAGAAACTTATGGATTCTTCCATAAGTTCTTGGTAGAAGTTAAACCTTAAACTTAGTGCAAATACCATTAATTAAACAAAAAATTCTAGCATTATTATTATTACTACAAAATTATTGCCTGGGTTACGGTAAAAGATATTTATTTAAGTGGCGACTAGTTTCGGGCGAAGCCCAATTTCAAACCACTATGTAAAACAAAGACTGTGTCAACCACATTACAGCTGTTAATAAAACCATAGAAGATGGATAGCTATCAATATTCTATGGTTTTATTAACAGTTTGTCACATTCCTTTTCGACATGGTTGTTTGGAAATGGGCTTCGCCCGAAACTAGTCGCCGCTTAAATAAATATCTCTTACCACAACCCAGGCTACAATTTTCTAGTAATATTCAATAACAGATTGCTGTCCTATTTTTCCAGGACACTGGATTTGTGAAAAAATTCTAGGCCTATACTTGCAAAGGGCGTCTCGGCACATGTTGGCAGTTGCATACACTCGCTCGTTTCTGAAGCACATTAGGAATTAAAGGTGATGTCTAATTAGGTAGTTTAGAAACTTGAGTATTTCCTTATCTAATTCTCAAACAAAAGTTATAAATCATTGTTTATTTCTACAGTACAATAACAGTTGCATCCCATATAAAAAGAATTCAGAAATGTTGAATTTTTGATTTTGAAGTTTCCTTGGTGATAATTTTTTGGGTTAATGCGCTCAAAATATAGTGATTAGCTTCAAAAGTGTGTCTCGGTATCCAAACACTTCGCTTGAAGGCTGTTTGTGGGCGAATTATTGCGCTAGTACAGATGAATGTCAACGTTTGGTCGTTACGGATTCTACAGTGTTCACACCGTAAGTTGCGTACAAAAATCTGACAATTAAGTATCAGTATGACAAATGAAACACAGATGTATACTAAGAGCTTATGACGATTCTCAAGAACTAATTGCAAATGAAAGAAAGCCTTTGATGAGGAGTTACATGTTAGCAGCGTAAGCAGTTTCAGTGTACATTAGGTATGTCGACCAATTCGTCTCCAGATTCAAAACTAGGGAATAAGGATCCAGATGTCCTGCATTTATTTGTAATGTCAGCGATCACACTAACTGCGAGACTGTCACGACTGCTGTGGTTCCAGTGCTACTCAGGCCAGGGCGAGGACAGCCGAGTGGAGGGCTCAGGCACACACAATAGTCCGCGGAAGTGGCTGCCATCGCAGATACACAGATTAGGCAGCCCTAAGGGCAGGCTTGACTTGGACAGTTGCACGCCCCAGTGCAGCAATCAAAGGGTTAATTAATTGATCAATTTAATTAAGTAGTCAATCAAATTGATGAGAGTGAGAGGGGCTATTCCAATAACGTAGACCTGAAAGTGTACCTGTAGCATTAAGGGGGGGTTCCTGAGGGGGGACGGGTTGGGGGGGGGGGGAACAATAGGTTAAGTGCCTGTCAATCAAAAGGAAGGATCCTTTTAGCAGAACAATATGTTAATGACCTGTCAATCAACTGGAAGGATCCATTTAGCAGAACAATAGGTTAAGTACCTGTCAATCAAAAGGAAAGATCATTTTGCTGAACAATAGGTAGAGTACCTGTCAATCAAAGGACAACAATAAGTTTGCCCCTGAGTGCATACCTGCCCATGATGTAGGCAACTCACACTAACAAAATGCACTGATGCCTGTCTTGTCCTCCTACTTAAGGGGTGTTCATAAATAAAGTTCAGTTTGAAAACGCTGCAGAAAGACGACCACTGCTCAGAATGATGTCAAATATGAAAAGAATATTATTGATGCAGAGGGAAACGTCACCGAAGAATAAAATTTAAATGAAAAATTCGTCAATACATGGCACTGTAAGTGTCATAATATTCACAGTAACGGACGAGCGTCACATGGCTGTTCCTCAATTTGCATCCGAGACATCAAACAGGATTGGGCACTGCCATTGAAGTTCTTTTACAAGAAAGAAGACACTGGTCCTATGTCTGTTAAGGGTCTGGAGTGCAATGTGGCAAGGGGAAGAAAGCACCTGATCTGACACCAGCCGGAGATGTGGTCTTAGGATTTCAGGACAGGTCGAGTAGTGGTATGCAAACGTGTAGTGGACAGTGCATGGGGAATCGCCTGAACGTTGGACATACCAGCGAACACGGTGCTTAAAATCCTTCAAAACATCATGCTTTGGTATCTATACAAAATCACTTTGCATTGCTATCTGTGCCAAATTACCTATATTTTAGAATTATTTCCTGCTGTTCTTCCAGCAAGAGAAACATGCACTCTGGAATTTCTTGCCGGCATGAAAGTGGGCAATGAATGGTAATGGAAAATTCTGTGGACAGAGGAAGACCGTTTCCATCTCCAGGATATGTCAATACGCATAACTGCAGAAGATGGACAACGGAAAATCCTCACGCACATCAGCCGGTACCACTTCATTCTGAAAAGGTGCAGTTTGACGCCATCGTTCATCGTTCGGCCGTATTTTTTCGAGGAGATGAGTAATACGGGTCTTCTTAATTGTACTGTCACTGGTAAACGCTATGACAGTATTTCTCATATCAACGTAGTTCCAAACCTTCAACAGCGTGGAAGTGTGTGTAAGATCATTGTTATGCAAGATAGCGCTCTTCCATCCATTGCACAGTGAAACGGCTGCTGCAGGGGCATTTCGGAAATGCTACAATTATCAGCCCTCATTTCCCCAAAGAATGGCAGTCCAGATCACCTGATCTTAATCCGTATGACTTCTGGCTGTGGAATTATCTGAACGATGATGTTTTCAGTGTTCCAGTTACTAACGTAGCAGAGTTGAAGCCACGCATTGCGCAGAGTATTCTGAACATGAGCCACGAGACACTCCGATCTGTTTTGGAACATGCTGTTTCTCGATTTCAATTTCTTGTAGAAAACGGTGGACGGCATTTGAAGTATACGGAGGGTTTAATGTATCCTATTAAAATTAACAGCAGTTTAAAGGTATTATTAAGCACATAAGGGGTGCTAAGCGTAAAGAATTCATGAGGATACGTCTAGTATAATTTTGTTGCACTCAGATACTACACACTGGGTTCCTGAAGATAATGCTGCCCACGGAAAAAAATGTGCCAGGATTTGCAAACACGATGGATTTCAGTAAAGAATGTCCACTCTCACTATGCCTAGCATAACTGGAGGCAACCTACTTACCTCTCGTCTCGTAAAGATGCAGCTGTCGTTCCAGTTGGTTTCTTCTACGCTGGACACGTGCATACAGTAAACAGTGCATAACGAAATGGCAAATGGGAAGGAATTCAGTGCTATTAAAATTGAAATTATGGAGTGTTGGGAGACCACTGGATTTTTATCTTCATTTATAAAAACCAAAAAATCAAGAAAAAGATTCTCACAGCCAGTCTATCGTTAGTATTCATAAAACGATCCCCGGCCATTAATCATTAGTTCCCAAGCTACGCATAAGACACAACAAAACTTCACACGATCTTAGAATCAACATGAGATCGCTCTACCTTGCACAAGAACGTCATCCGAAGCAACTCCAACAAAATATTCCGTCTTAACACGAGATCACATTTTACATGCGGATTCACATATTGCCTCCTCCATAAATGCTCGTACACTTGTAGTATACTATCCTAGCAGTTTGGCAGCTGCCCTCTCAGGATGAACATGTGACTGGTCCATCCTTTCCATAAATTAGCATTATGATAACTACCATTTTAATTAGTATTTACTGGTGAATAGAGTAATATTAAAATTGTTAACAAGTTCTCAGTGCAAGTAATTTCATCAGCATTGTTGGAGTTATATATTAGTATTTAAACAGTAAATACAAATAATAAAAGATTTGTTTCTTGGCGCCTAGCGTCGTAGGTGAATCCCCACTGTCTCTCCACTTCAGTGAGATACTGATCTCGCTCGCCTGGCCATTCTCACGCTAGGTGACCATCTAGTGGGTCGTTTGATGAGTCTGTTTTTTATCCTACCGAACCGCTAGCCACTCGTAACAAAATCTTCCTGTACAGTGAATTAAAAAATAGCAACAAAATTTAATAAATGTGGGTAAATATATAACATAAACGACAATTAGAAACCGATGTCATTTTGCTTTTTATGTGGTTTTTCTCTCCAGGGCAATTAAAAACTGATGCATTTTGGCTTCGCTTAAGATAACTAAAAACAGCTTTAACCCGTCTGGTGTGGTACAACACTGCGTGGTGGAAGGGCTTACCTCACAGTACCATAATTGTTCGATGCCGTACTTCTGCAGTCATACACATTGAAAGGTACGGAGATGTAATGTGCAACTCAAACCATAGCCGTCGAACTGCGATTACGTTAATATGCTAAAATTTCACATATTGGGAATTGTCTTTAATGGTGACAAATAGTTCCATTAACTGCACAGAACCACCCTGTTGCACAATAACACCCACCCCCACACTGCCAATTGGATGCGACTTGGTTGAGAAACACTACAACATCCTTAGTACAGGCCAGATCTTTCGCCGTGTGATTTTCACATCTTCGGGAACTGAAGAAAGTCATCCGTCGACTTGTCGGTTTCAGTCAGACCAAGAAGAGCAAGAGTGGCTGCGGTCACGGTTCCATCAGCGGCCGACCGCATTCTACGAAATAGGTATTGATCGTCTCATCTTCCAGTCGGATAAGTGTCTTAACCTGTGTGGTATTTGCTTTTGAATGGAACCATTTCATGGTCCCGTTGTGGCACGTGTTCGGTTTTCTCTTTTCATTTGACTGTCCCTTATACACTGCAGAGCCAAGGAATCTGGTACAACTGCCTAATATAGTGTAGGGGCCCCGAGAGCATGCAGAAGTGCCGCAACACGACGTGGCATGGACTCGACTAATGTCTGAAGTACTGCTGGAGGGCATTGACACCATGAATCCTGTAGGGATGTCCATGAATCCGTAAGAGTACGAGGGTGTAGAGATCTCTTCTGAACAGCAAGTTGCAAGCCATCCCAGATATGCTCAATAATGTTCATGTCTGGGAAGTGTGGTGGGCAGCGGAAGTGATGAAACTCAGAAGAGTGTTTTTGGAGCCGCTCTGTAGCACTTCTGGACGTGTGGGGTGTCGCATTGTAACGCTGGAATTGCACAAGTCCGTCAGAATGCACATTGGCATGAATAAATGCAGGTAATCAGAAAGGATGCTTGCTTACGTGTCACCTGTCACAGTCGTATCTAGACACATCAGCGATGCCATATAACTCCAACTGTACACGCTCCACACCATTATAGTGCCTCCACCTGCTTGAAAAGTCCCCTGCTGACATGCAGGGTCCATGGATTCATAAGGTCTCCACACCCGCACACGTCGATTCGCTCGATACACTTTGAAACTAGACTCGCCAGGCAGAACACACTGCCATGAATAAGGAAGAAGGGGATGCACTATTTAAAATACTATCTGTTAACTGTGGAAGCGAGGACTGCTTGAAAAAGCTATTGAGGAAAGGTATTTTATCAGTGGGCTGCGACGGAAAGGACTTTCCTTTTAGTTCCTTATAGCTTCGGAAGATAATTCTGAAATAATTTATCTGAATGAACATCAGTATGTACACACAACCTTCACTGTACTAAAGCCACATTCGTTTAAATAACCCGTGATTCAGTATTCAAATAGCTAATTTGAATAGAGCTTGGACTGGTGTATCGCGCATTAGAGTTCAGAGATTATCACCACCCCACACCTGCGGTTTATTCATTGTTAAATTGTTACGACAGTGTTGTGTGGTACAAAATACAGTTACAAAATGGCTCTGAGCACTATGGGACTCAACTGCTGCGGTCATTAGTCCCCTAGAACTTAGAACTAGTTAAACCTAACTAACCTAAGGACATCACAAACATCCATGCCCGAGGCAGGATTCGAACCTGCGACCGTAGCGGTCTTGCAGTTCCAGACTGCAGCGGCTTTAACCGCACGGCCACTTCGGCCGGCAATACAGTTACAAGCACAACGGTGGATTCTTTGGTTTGCTCCAAAATGAGACGGAGTGAAACTATAACAAGTAAAGTAAAGTGTTAGTTCACTTCATCACAATACAGATATGAAGATTTACTTAACTTTGTAGAATTCATTTCCACAGGAATGTTCTGAGTAGTTACAGTTGTCTCTGAATATTGAAGCATCACTTGACACAGACGAATTTACAAGACTCTTCACTTGAAGCACACTTAACATAACGTTCACAATAAGCTCTGCATAAGGCATTTAATACAGCGTTGACTAAGAACTGGGCCGAGAGTTCCTCCGCTCAGTCGTAAGTAGGCTACCGATTGTGGCAGCGTAGGGAAGCCGGCGTTTCCCATTCGTCATTTTTTTCCCTTTATTGTTATTTTAACACCTTTACAGAAGGTGGGCTGGCAGCAGCATCCTACGCCGCTCTTCAGCCACAGGTTGACAATGAAAAAATATAAAGAAGACACAGAAAAGACTGAACAAAGTGGCGGGCAAAAAACAGTAGACACAGAAATCAAAACAAAAAAAAAAAAAAAAACACGAAGCCGTTCACACTCGACGAAAAACACACTAAAAACTGTCGGCACAGTGCACAAACACTGACGACTTCGATGGCACAGGTGAACGTAGGAGCGTGGCGGCGGAGAACACTAAACACAAAGGCACACACAAAACTGATGGCGATGAACTCCGGCGCGCGAATGTCCACATAACGTGTGCGAGTCTGGGGACCTGCCAAGAGGGGAAGAATGGGGGAGGGAGAGGGGAGAACAAAGATGCCAATGGCAGAGGCGATGGTAGGAGGAATGGAGGTATGGGGGTAGGGGAATACCGGGGGAGGAGTTGGGAGAAGGGAGGAGGGGGGGAAAGGGGAGAGAAGGGAGAGAGGGTGCCCATAAGAACAAACACAGGAAGAGGGAGGGAGGATCAGAGTTGGTAGGAGGGGTAGATGGAGGGGAGGAGGGCATCATCAGGGAGGGGGAGCTGGTGGAAGCTACCTTGGGAGAGGGTATGGAAAGTGGAGAGATTGAGAGCAGATGGGATGTGGAAATACAGGTGTGGCAGCAGACGGGGGCGGGAGAGGATGGGAGGGACCAGCAGCTTAGGAGGATCGAGTTTACGGGAGGTGTAGAGGATCCATATCTGTTCAAGGAAAAGGAGGAGGTGGGGGAACGGAATAACGTCGTACAGGATCCGCGTGGGGGAGGGGAGACGGATGTGATAGGTGAGGCGAAGAGCATGGCGTTCTAGGATCTGAGGGAATTTGTAAAAGGTAGGGGGAGTGGAGATCCAGGCGGGGTGGATGAAGCAAAGGAGAGGGCGAATGAGGGATTTACGAGTATGGAGGATGGTGGAGGGGTCCAGACCCCATGAACAGCCAGAAAGGAGCTTGAGGAGACAGAGTCGAGAACATGCCTTGGCTTGGATTGTCCGGAGGTGGGGGATCCAGGAGAGGTGACGCTCGAGGGTGACACCAAGGTACTTAAGGGTGGGGGTGAGGGTGATAGGACGGCCATAGATGGTGATGTAGAAATCGAGGAGGCGGAAGGAAGGGATGGTTTTGCTTACAATGATCTCCTGGGTTTTGGAAGGATTGACCTTAAACAGCCACTGGTTGCACCAAGAGGTGAACCAGTCAAGATGGGATTGGAGAAGGTGTTGGGAGAACTGCAGGGTGGGGGCAAGGGCAAGGAAGGCGGTATCATCGGCGTGCTGGAGATGGTGGGTGGGTGGGGGGGTGAAGGCGGCGGAATATCCGCTGTATACAAAAGGTACAGAAGAGTCGAGAGGACAGAACCTTGGGGCACACTGGCGGAGGGGAAAAAGGTGTAGGAATCCGATTTATGGATGGTGACGTAGTAAGGACGTTGGGAGAGAAAGGAGCCAATCAAACGGATGTAGTTAATAGGAAGGGCGAAGGTTTGGAGTTTGAAGAGGAGACAGGAATGCCACATGTTGTAGGGAAGCAGCCTACTCACGCTGTAGTAAATTCACATCAGTTTCCATTGTGTGCCAGCCAGTCTGCTGTTACTAGTTCTGACATCATAAATGTTGCGCAATACCTTAAAAATCAAGCAAATGACCTAAAACTTTTCTAGCATGTCAGGAATAATACTAAATTAATGTGTGTTAAATATCAGTTCGATAACTTCAGCCATTTTCGAAATTTGGACGTTTTTCTGAAAAATCATTGGCGCAACAGAAAAGAGCTAGAGACTTCAAAATTTATATTTAGATTCATCTTTCATAATGATTTAATAAAAACAGTACTTTGGATTTCACAAATTAAGATTTTAGTGGAAATTCATGATTTACTGGTTTTCGTCTCAAAACTGAAGGAAGCAAGATAGATTAAGTAGGCTAATAAATAAGGCTAGGATGTTTAGATTTAAATAGGTTGGAGGTCCGCTATGACTATGAAGATGTGAAAAGTTTCTTTTGAATACCTATAAAATTATAGTGATAGCGGATCTCAAAAGGGCCAGTTCAGAGCTCATCTACTGCGTGCAGTGTAATTAAATTAATTCTCTCGCCTAAAATATTTAACTTAGCCACGTCAAAATTTTATTATCAATACTTACCTGCGTGCTGAATGCACGTTTAAATTAAGAGCTTCATCGGCCATCAGCAAAAGAAGCTATAAATTATTATGTAACTTGAAGTGGTGCGTTACTAGCCCAGCGGCTAGTCGGGAGAGCCGGTTTGATCAGGCGTTCCCTTAGCCGTCCGCACCGCGGCTTTATATATAAGAACGCTGCGCGAGGAAGCAAGGCCCGAGTTCTCTCCAGACGCTGAATAACACGCCATCTGTGTTGGGAGTCGCGTCGCATCGGTATCACTGCTACAAACAGCCGCGGGTGCCGTATTAAGTTACTAGAGATACGCGGAGCCAGGAAAACATTTCAAGTGAAGTGTTAATTCTGGGATGATTTTCATTAACTAGCTTCAGTTTGCGTATTGTCGTATTTTCACGTGCTGTCGCGGGACAGACATTCTACCAAATATTTAGTGTGGCGTTAGATGAAATATTTTCATCAAATTATGGCGAGCATTCTTATTAACATTTAATTCAGACATTTATAGTTGCATCAGCGTATTAGACTCTGAACTGCTCTGTCAGTTAGGTTGTAGGGATACTTGTGTTTTTTATCAGTGAATTTCAGAATATACTCAACTATTTTGGAAAACCGTTTTTGATTAGAAATACCGGACAATCTCCTAATTCCTCAGAACTATAAGCTGCAGCTATAATGGTATTCTCAGATGAAGTGGGCACTAGGATCTCTAATTACTGGCTCCACGTTTTGTTAAATCACTTTCTGGGTGCTAAAAAGTAAATAGAGAGCCAGTGTTGAGAACGGCGAAAGACAGCATTAACAACATTCTAAAAGTCAGAAACTGATTCAATATGCAAGCATTTATACAGCAATTCATTTTATTTTTACAAACTTAACCGCCGCCCCACATATGATGCATCGGCCGGGAATTCAACTAAGTGAAAGTGATTTTTAACTATTCGGATTCGCGAGTGGAATGCGACACGCAGCTGAGTAATAGAACAGTGAAAGTGTTACGTGTGCATGTGGACAACGCAGTTGGATTAACAACGCATCTGGATTAACGGAGCTGGCACTGAGTCTAGCGGTGCTGCCGGCATCGCGAGAAGCCAGTTTTGCCGTACCGCAGTCGTCCGTTGCAGCAGTCAGAGTGCCGTCTGCAGTTCAACGTGCCACGTCGCATCAGTAATCCCGGTACGCCGCGCCGACTACGTCGTGCCGAAGGAACTAAGTTAAGTGAAAAGCTGTTAAAAATTTTACTAACCTGCACTGAAAGACTGTCGGCGATGGAACCGCCAAAAGAAACTGAGTTTAAACTTAATTTAGAACCTATATCTGTTGAGGGAACTGTAAATTCAGACAACGTTTCAAGTATAAACATGCATGAAAGTAGTAATGTTAAAGTGAAATATGAAGTATTGTCTCCTGACAGTAGTGTGCGAAGGGGCAATGATTCAATAATAGAGACCCCTGTAGTAAAGCAGAAAGTAGAAATTGTAAATTTATTGGATGATAGTTTCTCTGATGAATTAAAAATGAAACAGTCGTCAGAGATGGTAGAGTTTAAGAAGGAGCAGTTAGATATGACTAATCAATCAGAAGTTTCATTTAGTTTTGATGATTCTGGTGTTGGAGCTAGTTTTTCGTCACCTGAGTGTGATAAAAAGCCAGCTAGTGAGCAACTCAAAGATGCTGGGGCTGTTGATTTAAATGTTATATTACAAGCAATAGCTGCCAGTAATGTAAAAATGACAGCTGATTTAAAATCTGATATAATTGAGGCAATGAACAATAAATTAGAATCCAATAATGCTGAATTAAAGTCTGAGATTGTGGCCAGTCAAACTAATTTTAATAAACGATTGGAGGTAATGGACGATACCTTCAAGGCTGGTTGCAATAAGTTGAAAGAGGATCTAGACAGTTTGAATTGTAAAATTGGTTACAATCATGAGGATATTAAGAAAAAGGTTGCTCAACAGTTTTCTGAAATGTATAAAACAGCTAAATCCGAAGTTGCTGAGGTTCGCAGAGACTTCCAAATGGAAGATGCGAAGCTGGAGCACAAGTTAACAGAAAAGATCGAGGCATAATCTGAACTGTGCTCAGATAGATTTAAAGATGTTAATATAAAAGTAAACATATGTCAAGCAGATGTAGATGCAATCAAAACTGACACTACTCATATTGTACAAAGAGTAGATAATGTTGAAATGAAAGTAGAAAATATCAGTACTAACATTGCTAACATTGAGAGTAAAGTAGCTTCAGTAACTTCTGGTAATGGTAGTATACAACAAGTTGTAGCTGCAAACGCCGCTTTTATCGGGTGTCGGCAGTTCTTGCGGTTCGATCCAGATAAAAATATCCACCCGCTAGATTTCGGGAACGATTTTGAAGATGTGATTCCACCAACTTGGTCTGAACGAGAGAAAATCTCATTTATTAGAAGCCATTTAGCAGGTGACGCCATGCGTTGGTCAGCTGATGTTATGTTGAAGTGTAAAACATTAGCGGAATTTAAAACAGCTTTTATTAATGAGTATTGGTCTAGCAATAAGCAAAATGAAGTGTTGAGAGAATTTTGGAGTGGAAAACGCTTCAATGCAGGCAAGGAATCAATTAAAGAGTTTGCTAGGTCATGGATTTCACGTTTGTCACATTTGGCGGAAAAGCTAAAACCAGAAATGATTATACTAGGTCTTGAAGCCAAACTGCCATGGTATTGGCAAACTAGAATTATATCTGCCCCTAGAGACAATCTGGATCGTTTCATTGAGTATCTGGAACGTGTAGAACGTGTTGCGGTCAATGAGGAGCAATCACGTAATAACAGAAATACTAATAACAATAGTAGTAATTTTAGGAACGAGCAAAATGGCAATGTAAACATCAGAACAGTAGGTGTTCATCATCCTAAGAGAGGTAGGAAATGGAGAACTAATTATCAGAACCAACAATGGCATCCAAATGACAGTAATGTTGTGCCAAACAAAATTATGCATGTAAACCACAGTACGGAAAGCAATGCTGTGCCAGTTAACTATAATGAAAATAAAGGAAACAGCAGTAGGCCGAGGCAGGAAAACTAGTTCCCGTCTATGAGGACACTGGCGCTCACCAGGCGGTTACTTTTCCTAAGCCAGTAGTTACGGGAATTGGTAAGACAGATCAGAATACTCAAACTGAAAATGTGGATGAAGAGTCGGTAGCACCTAAGAATACAGCAGAAATACTAGATCACTCACAGTATTTGATAGATGCCGTGGTAGAGACGCTTTCTAAGTGGGAAGAGAAAGAGAAGGCGCAGCAGTGTAACGATAGGGAGGAGCTACAAAATACTGAATTGACAGGTGAAGAAGCAGAAGAAATTCATGCTTATATTTACGATGAAGATGATGTGCTCTTATCTAAAGTGCCTGTGCAGGATGTTGATAATGTACTAATAGATTTAGGACAGGAGATAAGTGAGAGTGTAGAGGGTAGGCTGTTGGGGGTCGATGAACCCAGTAGCTGTGACCAGTTGTCACTTGAGAAGGAAACCGACGATAATGGTGAAAGTTGTTTAGCTGTAACTAGTGTTATGCCCGGTCTGGAGGAGCAGAATCGCTCAGACTACAGTAATTTGGGTTATGTTCAGCAAACTAAATGTAATGAAGTCGTGCGGTGTTTCGATTTGAAATTAATAGACCGACTGGAAAAGGCAGCTGAAAATGTAATTCAGGAAACCCCTACACACTGTGACCTAAATGTAATGAAGACAGATGTCGATCACTTTAGTTGGAGACAAATCCAAAAGGAACTATTGGATGAGTTTGAGGAGCCACCTGTGCAACCTAGAATAAGCCACCCTATAATAATAGTGAATATGTTGGGCATCAATGTACGTTGTCTCTTAGACAGTGGAAGTGAAGTGAGTGCGATATCTCAGTCCTTCTTTGATGCATTACCTGGTAAAGACAAGCTTACAGTAATGAGGGTATCAGGACTAAGAATAATTGGTGCTACTGGTAAGGTGTCAAAAACGATAAAGCAAGAAGCTTTGCTGCCCTTTAACATTAATGGTAATTTAATTGATCATCCATGTTTAATTGTAAACAATCTCAGTATTGAGGTTTTAATTGGCATAGATTTCTTGTCAAAATATCAGAGTGTTGTTGACTTTGAAAGAAGCCAGTTAAAAATGGTCTTGCCAATAACCGGAGTAATTATAGTACCTTTTAGTGATAAACATGTAGTAACTGATGATGAAACTTGGGAGCTGCCTATACGAGTTCTGAAAAATAGGAGGTATTGGGACGAAGGTGTTAATCTTAGTACAAGTAAGCTAAACACAGAAGAAGAAGAAGAAGAAGCAATTATTTTAGACAAAATAGAAGCTAAATTGCAGGAAATCGATAAGATTTCAGACAATCAAAAGGAAGAACTGAGACAGGTTCTAAAAAGGCATCACAAGGTATTTTCAGATCGACCTGGCATAGTCAAAGATTATGAATGTCAATTAAAGGTGAAACCTGGCCAAGTGTTTTTCAGGAAGCCATACCAAATACATGTAGCTAGGAAGGAGGCGGTTCGAAAGGAGATACAGAGAATGCTGGAGTGGGGTGTGATTGAGAAAGCGGTCAGTGAGTACAATAATCCTCTTGTTGTTGTACCAAAAAGAGACGGGAGTGTCAGATTGGTCTTGGACGCTCGTTGGTTGAATGAAATAGTGGTTAGGGAAAGTGATAGACCGCAGAACATGGACGAGTTATTGCAAAAATTCCGGGGAGTAAAATTCTTAACTTCTATGGACATCACGTGTGGATATTGGAATTTGCCACTGGCGGAAAGTTCAAGGAAGTACACAGCTTTCTTGTACGAAGGAGTTTGTTACCAATACCGTGTGGTACCTTTCGGACTTAATATCTCTGTTTGTGCATTCGTACGTGTGATGTGCCATGTTTTAGGACCAGCTTTAAGTAATAAGAACACATAGCTTTATTAGAGGAAGTGTTAGAGGCTATTGAGAGAGGTGGCATGAAACTAAAGATTGAAAAGACAGAGTGCGTTAAAGAGGAAATAGGTTTCTTGGGATATAGGATAAGTGGAAAAGGTATTCTGCCTGACCCAGGCAAGCTAGCAGTCATTGAAAAATTTGAGGCTCCCAGAAACAAGAAGCAGTTGAGATCGATGTTCGGTCTTTTCGGCTTCTATAGGCGTTTTGTTAGTGATCAGGCTTTTAATGCTCCCTGTCTTCACCTCCTGCTGAAAAAGAATACCCCTTGGGTTTGGACAGCAGAATGTCAACTGGCGTTTGAGGTGCTTAAACAATCTTTAATTAATAGTCCTACATCATCCTGATTTTGAAAAACCATTCTGCATGTCTGTTGATGCTAGTGGCTATGGTATAGGTGTGGAGATTTTCCAAATAGAAATAGAGAACGAACAAGAAGTGCACAAGACTATAGCTTTCGCAAGTCGATCTTTACAGGCAGCTGAGAGAAATTATGGCATCTCAGAACTGGAAGCATTAGCAATTGTATTTGGGGTACAAAAGTTTGAACGGTATCTATTAGGTCACAAGATAATTGTTTACAGTGACCATAAGGCATTGACCTTTTTAAAGACCTGTAAATTGAGGAATGCTGGTTTGGTAAGATGGTCATTGTATCTCCAGCAGTTTGACCTTGAGATTAAATATATTCAAGGGAAAGACAATCTGGTAGCTGATGGGTTATCTAGAAGTGCGGAGCTCTGTGATGACGCGGGAATTACAGCAACAGACCTAAATGAAGTTCGAATGTTTGCATTGCACGAAGTAAAGGAAGAAAGTGCATTAAAGAGAGTGATTAAGAACTTGAGACGTGAGCAGAATGCAGATGACCAACTGAAATTAGTGAAGAGCTATTTAGGAAATGCGAGCTATCCTAAGGTTTCGCAATACTATTGTCTACATAAAGGTATTCTGTTTAGGAGGAAAAAGATAGGAGTTTCTGAGTGGAAGCTGTGCTTTCCCTAACAACATGTAGACTTACTAATCGACTATGTACACCTGAGGTATGGGCACTACGGTGCAAAGAAGTGCATTGCAAAATTAAAAGAGAAGGTTGTGTTTGACAACATGTACCGCCGTGTGGCCAAGCGTCTAGCATCTTGTGTAGTGTGCCAGAAAGTCCGTGCTGCTAACACCAGAATACAAGGGGATATGCATTCAGTAGAGCCAACTGAAACCCTAGAATTATTGGCTTGTGATTTGTTTGGCCCTCTTCCTGTTTCGAGAGGTGGTTGTACCCATGTTTTTGTTGTTGTGGATGGATTCAGTAAATATGTTAAGCTGTACCCAATTAAAAGAGCAAATGCAAAAACATTGGTTGAAAAGTTGGAAAAAGATTTCTTCGTGAACGTTGGCGTTCCGAAGAATTTGCTGTCAGACAATGGGCCTCAATTTACTTCTGATAGATTTAAGGAATGTCTAGATAAGGCCGGCGTGAAACATCTGAAAATATCTGCGTATTTCCCCCAAGGAAATATGAGTGAACGTATTATGAGGGAATTGAATAGGCTTTGCAGAACTTATTGTGCTCGGAAACACTCAAGTTGGGCAGAGCACATTAAGTATTTTGAGAATGTAATTAACAACTTAAGACATGATGCAACTGGTTTTGCACCTTGCGAATTGATGTTTGGCCAAGAACCGCACAATGTGATTGCAGATATGGTAGAATTCCCTATTCTAATGCAAATGTCCACAGACGAGAAGAAACTAAAGGCTAGGGCTAATATGAGAAAAAGAGCGTTGGAAAGGAAGAAGCGTCATGACGCAAAAGCTGTACCTACTAGCTTTGAAATAGGTCAATTAGTCCTTGTCAAAACCAAAGAAAAATCAAAGAAAGTAAATGCAGAAACAAAGAAATTCATGTTCGTATACCAAGGACCTTGCAGGATCATAGGAAAACCACATGCCAATGCATATAGGCTAGAGTACCCAAAAAGTAAGAAGCTATTAGGTCTCAGGAACGTGATCGACCTAAAGAAATTCATAGGTAGTGAATGAATGCTGTAGGGAGGAGGTTGTTCTGTAACCTCTACACAGTGTGGCAGCTGTGCAGTCCCAGCTGTGTGAGATCTTCTTTCCCATTTCAGATCTCACTCATTCTTCATCTTTCCTATCCACAAAAATTTCGACCTCTTCTTTCATACATTAAATTTTCCGGTATGGTTATCAATACAGCATTAAGCTAATTAATGCTGTAGGGAGGAGGTTGTTCTGTAACCTCTACACAGTGTGGCAGCTGTGCAGTCCCAGCTGTGTGAGATCTTCTTTCCCATTTCAGATCTCACTCATTCTTCCTCTTTCCTGTCCTCAAAAATTTCGACCTCTTCTTTCATACATTAAATTTTCCGGTATGATTATCAATACAGCATTAAACCAATGAATGCTGTAGGGAGGAGGTTGTTCTGTAACCTCTACACAGTGTGGCAGCTGTGCAGTCCCAGCTGTGTGAGATCTTCTTTCCCTTTCAGGTCTCACTCATTCTTCCTCTTTCCTGTCCTCAAAAATTTCGACCTCTTCTTTCATACATTAAATTTTCCGGTATGGTTATCAATACAGCATTAAACCAATGAATGCTGTAGGGAGGAGGTTGTTCTGTAACCTCTACACAGTGTGGCAGCTGTGCAGTCCCAGCTGTGTGAGATCGTCTATCCATTTCAGATCTCACTCATTCTTCCTCTTTCCTGTCCACAAAAATTTCGACCTCTCCTTTCCAGACATGAAAATTTTCTGTCATGGCTATCAAGCCATGAGTTATGTAACCATTCTATCCACCGATTAGTGAAGAAAATTACCTAATGTGACAAACCTAACAGTGACATAAACAACAGAGAAGTATGATATAATTAAGATAAAAAGTATTTGAGTAACAATTATGTATAGTACCCTGGTAATATAGTAAGTACAAGGTGTTGTTTTATTGGAAATGGTCCACCAACAGTAATTTAAAATGATATATGAATTCATGTACAAGCAGGATCTGAAGTGGTAGTGAAACCTAGTGTATGCATTAGAGCTAACTAATAAATAGTAAGAAAGAGATTGCTTAGTGTTATGAAAAATATGCAGATAAGTTGTAAGATTAAACTCACCTGGTGTAGCAAGGAAAGCCAGTGTAATAGAACTGAGCAGTGTTTGTGGTTGAGACGTGAAGGACACGTCCCTGAAGTATTTATAAGGTTGGAGCTGGCCATTATTTTAGTGTAGTGTGTGACAGGATACACCTACACGTATTGAGGTTATGAGTTGGAGGCGTGAATGCGACCATAGGTACCCTTATGTTAGATGAGACAGAGCAGCTCATGGTGTCCTATAGGTTTAAGGAATTTGGCATTACGCTCGTCCATAATTACTTGATGCACTTTAGTGGTAGGTCGAGAGAGAGACTACCTGAGGTTTCAGCGTCCGATCGAGTGGAAATGGATTGCCACGTGAGCAAACTAATCAGCTGCAATACACTATGAATATGAAATAAATGTGCTATCCTATGCTTTAAATATTAATAGAGTGAGTGTTAAATAAGTACATACACTAGCAAAATAAATAAATAACATACTGACAGATGTGAAACATTATTTTAGCTCAGCCTAAATACACTTCAAAGTAAGTAAGTACCTAATTGCAGATGTGGAACTGACAACAGCAGAGGACCAATAAGTGGATTTAGTAGTCAACTAAACGTAGTGTGTTTTGAACACTCAGAACTGTACTATTACCAAAAGTTACTCACATGTACAAAGAAGCTGAGAAAACAACCACTAATCAAATATACTCATACTATCTCTAAGAATAAGGTAATCAAAGATGAGTCAGTTAAGTAAATAAAATGCAGATTTGTCAGGAATGTACCGAGCATTGGTTCAGTGTTCCGGCCCAGAAATAATAAATTCAGATTAAATATGATTTATGATTGTATGCCTTAGGAGCATAAATTTTCTCTAGTACATGACCAAAGGCGTTTTGAGCCATTTGTTTAACGATTTTATGACAGTTAAGTAACCGTAAGAGTAAAATTGAAAAAGTTCTGTTAACTTTGTTCCAGCAAAATATTGAAGGATAAAATGTATATATCCCCATTTCATTGTGACCCACCCATAGATATTAAGTGAACAGAGTCTGAGGCACTCTTTTTGTTTGTTCTACAGGACAAACCACATAATGGCAGCCTGGTAGCTGCGTGAAAGCGTGGAGTGACTTGGACACAACTCACAGTGACCCCTCCTCTTTCCCCCATGTAATTTAGAGAGAACGTGAAGGACGCACACCATAGCAACTTCCCCTCCTCTACCCTTGTGAATGGAAGTGTAGGACGCCAGCCAAAGTGGCTACAACCACGTGTGTAAAAATTATTTTTGAACTTTTCTTTCAGGTTTAGAAAAGACTGCTAAGAGATAATCATCTGTTTATGTATCATGTTATTTTCTTTGAATTTGTGTATGTAAAAATGTATTTAATGGATCTAAGATTTTCATAATTTTTCAATTTGTATGTGTTTGTTTGTCTAAGGCAATATGTATGCCAAAATATTTCATTGACTTTGCTTAAAATTTTGAGTAATGACATTGTTTAAAAGGCAGTGAACATGCCTACAATTTAAATAATTGATGTAGGTAATCAGTTTTCTTTAATGTTTCTACAGGTTTATATTTCAATTTTGATTTTTCATAGGGAGTTAAACTGTACTCTTGCTTCCCTTTTTGTAATTAAATTTTTTTTCATTCATTAACATTCATAAAAAAAAATTAAGTAGAGGGTGATGTAGGGAAGCAGCCTACTCACGCTGTAGTAAATTCACATCAGTTTCCATTGTGTGCCAGCCAGTCTGCTGTTACTAGTTCTGACGTCATAAATGTTGCGCAATACCTTAAAAATCAAGCAAATGACCTAAAACTTTTCTAGCATGTCAGGAATAATACTAAATTAATGTGTGTTAAATATCAGTTAGATAACTTCAGCCATTTTCGAAATTTGGACGTTTTTCTGAAAAATCATTGGTGCAACAGAAAAGAGCTAGAGACTTCAAAATTTATATTTAGATTCATCTTTCATAATGATTTAAAAAAAACAGTACTTTGGATTTCACAAATTAAGATTTTAGTGGAAATTCATGATTTTCTGGTTTTCGTCTCAAAACTGAAGGAAGCAAGATAGATTAAGTAGGCTAATAAATAAGGCTAGGATGTTTAGATTTAAATAGGTTGGAGGTCCGCTATGACTATGAAGATGTGAAAAGTTTCTTTTGAATACCTATAAAATTATAGTGATAGCGGATCTCAAAAGGGCCAGTTCAGAGCTCATCTACTGCGTGCAGTGTAATTAAATTAATTCTCTCGCCTAAAATATTTAACTTAGCCACGTCAAAATTTTATTATCAATACTTACCAGCGTGCTGAATGCACGTTTAAATTAAGAGCTTCATCGGCCATCAGCAAAAGAAGCTATAAATTATTATGTAACTTGAAGTGGTGCGTTACTAGCCCAGCGGCTAGTCGGGAGAGCCGGTTTGATCAGGCGTTCCCTTAGCCGTCCGCACCGCGGCTTTATATATAAGAACGCTGCGCGAGGAAGCAAGGCCCCAGTTCTCTCCAGACGCTGAATAACATGCCATCTGTGTCGGGAGTCGCGTCGCATCGGTATCACTGCTACAAACAGCCTCGGGTGCCGTATTAAGTTACTAGAGATACGCGGAGCCAGGAAAACATTTCAAGTGAAGTGTTAATTCTGGGATGATTTTCATTAACTAGCTTCAGTTTGCGTATTGTCGTATTTTCACGTGCCGTCGCGGGACAGACATTCTACCAAATATTTAGCGTGGCGTTTGATGAAATATTTTCATCAAATTATGGCGAGCATTCTTATTAACATTTAATTCAGACATTTATAGTTGCATCAGCGTATTAGACTCTGAACTGCTCTGTCAGTTAGGTTGTAGGGATACTTGTGTTTTTTATCAGTGAATTTCAGAATATACTCAACTATTTTGGAAAACCGTTTTTGATTAGAAATACCGGACAATCTCCTAATTCCTCAGAACTATAAGCTGCAGCTATAATGGTATTCTCAGATGAAGTGGGCACTAGGATCTCTAATTACTGGCTCCACGTTTTGTTAAATCACTTTCTGGGTGCTAAAAAGTAAATAGAGAGCCAGTGTTGAGAACGGCGAAAGACAGCATTAACAACATTCTAAAAGCCAGAAACTGATTCAATATGCAAGCATTTATACAGCAATTCATTTTATTTTTACAAACTTAACCGCCGCCCCACATATGATGCATCGGCCGGGAATTCAACTAAGTGAAAGTGATTTTTAACTATTCGGATTCGCGAGTGGAATGTGACACGCAGCTGAGTAATAGAACAGTGAAAGTGTTACGTGTGCATGTGGACAACGCAGTTGGATTAACAACGCATCTGGATTAACGGAGCTGGCACTGAGTCTAGCGGTGCTGCCGGCATCGCGAGAAGCCAGTTTTGCCGTACCGCAGTCGTCCGTTGCAGCAGTCAGAGTGCCGTCTGCAGTTCAACGTGCCACGTCGCATCAGTAATCCCGGTACGTCGCGCCGACAACGTCGTGCAGAAGGAACTTAGTTAAGTGAAAAGCTGTTAAAAATTTTACTAACCTGCACTAAAAGACTGTCGGCGATGGAACCGCCAAAAGAAACTGAGTTTAAACTTAATTTAGAACCTATATCTGTTGAGGGAACTGTAAATTCAGACAACGTTTCAAGTATAAACATGCATGAAAGTAGTAATGTTAAAGTGAAATATGAAGTATTGTCTCCTGACAGTAGTGTGCGAAGGGGCAATGATTCAATAATAGAGACCCCTGTAGTAAAGCAGAAAGTAGAAATTGTAAATTTATTGGATGATAGTTTCTCTGATGAATTAAAAATGAAACAGTCATCAGAGATGGTAGAGTTTAAGAAGGAGCAGTTAGATATGACTAATCAATCAGAAGTTTCATTTAGTTTTGATGATTCTGGTGTTGGAGCTAGTTTTTCGTCACCTGAGTGCGATAAAAAGCCAGCTAGTGAGCAACCCAAAGATGCTGGGGCTGTTGATTTAAATGTTATATTACAAGCAATAGCTGCCAGTAATTTAAAAATGACAGCTGATTAAAAATCTGATATAATTGAGGCAATGAACAATAAATTAGAATCCAATAATGCTGAATTAAAGTCTGAGATTGTGGCCAGTCAAACTAATTTTAATAAACGATTGGAGGTAATGGACGATACCTTCAAGGCTGGTTGCAATAAGTTGAAAGAGGATCTAGACAGTTTGAATTGTAAAATTGGTTACAATCATGAGGATATTAAGAAAAAGGTTGCTCAACAGTTTTCTGAAATGTATAAAACAGCTAAATCCGAAGTTGCTGAGGTTCGCAGAGACTTCCAAATGGAAGATGCGAAGCTGGAGCACAAGTTAACAGAAAAGATCGAGGCATAATCTGAACTGTGCTCAGATAGATTTAAAGATGTTAATATAAAAGTAAACATATGTCAAGCAGATGTAGATGCAATCAAAACTGACACTACTCATATTGTACAAAGAGTAGATAATGTTGAAATGAAAGTAGAAAATATCAGTACTAACATTGCTAACATTGAGAGTAAAGTAGCTTCAGTAACTTCTGGTAATGGTAGTATACAACAAGTTGTAGCTGCAAACGCCGCTTTTATCGGGTGTCGGCAGTTCTTGCGGTTCGATCCAGATAAAAATATTCACCCGCTAGATTTCGGGAACGATTTTGAAGATGTGATTCCACCAACTTGGTCTGAACGAGAGAAAATCTCATTTATTAGAAGCCATTTAGCAGGTGACGCCATGCGTTGGTCAGCTGATGTTATGTTGAAGTGTAAAACATTAGCGGAATTTAAAACAGCTTTTATTAATGAGTATTGGTCTAGCAATAAGCAAAATGAAGTGTTGAGAGAATTTTGGAGTGGAAAACGCTTCAATGCAGGCAAGGAATCAATTAAAGAGTTTGCTAGGTCATGGATTTCACGTTTGTCACATTTGGCGGAAAAGCTAAAACCAGAAATGATTATACTAGGTCTTGAAGCCAAACTGCCATGGTATTGGCAAACTAGAATTATATCTGCCCCTAGAGACAATCTGGATCGTTTCATTGAGTATCTGGAACGTGTAGAACGTGTTGCGGTCAATGAGGAGCAATCACGTAATAACAGAAATACTAATAACAATAGTAGTAATTTTAGGAACGAGCAAAATGGCAATGTAAACATCAGAACAGTAGGTGTTCATCATCCTAAGAGAGGTAGGAAATGGAGAACTAATTATCAGAACCAACAATGGCATCCAAATGACAGTAATGTTGTGCCAAACAAAATTATGCATGTAAACCACAGTACGGAAAGCAATGCTGTGCCAGTTAACTATAATGAAAATAAAGGAAACAGCAGTAGGCCGAGGCAGGAAAACTAGTTCCCGTCTATGAGGACACTGGCGCTCACCAGGCGGTTACTTTTCCTAAGCCAGTAGTTACGGGAATTGGTAAGACAGATCAGAATACTCAAACTGAAAATGTGGATGAAGAGTCGGTAGCACCTAAGAATACAGCAGAAATACTAGATCACTCACAGTATTTGATAGATGCCGTGGTAGAGACGCTTTCTAAGTGGGAAGAGAAAGAGAAGGCGCAGCAGTGTAACGATAGGGAGGAGCTACAAAATACTGAATTGACAGGTGAAGAAGCAGAAGAAATTCATGCTTATATTTACGATGAAGATGATGTGCTCTTATCTAAAGTGCCTGTGCAGGATGTTGATAATGTACTAATAGATTTAGGACAGGAGATAAGTGAGAGTGTAGAGGGTAGGCTGTTGGGGGTCGATGAACCCAGTAGCTGTGACCAGTTGTCACTTGAGAAGGAAACCGACGATAATGGTGAAAGTTGTTTAGCTGTAACTAGTGTTATGCCCGGTCTGGAGGAGCAGAATCGCTCAGACTACAGTAATTTGGGTTATGTTCAGCAAACTAAATGTAATGAAGTCGTGCGGTGTTTCGATTTGAAATTAATAGACCGACTGGAAAAGGCAGCTGAAAATGTAATTCAGGAAACCCCTACACACTGTGACCTAAATGTAATGAAGACAGATGTCGATCACTTTAGTTGGAGACAAATCCAAAAGGAACTATTGGATGAGTTTGAGGAGCCACCTGTGCAACCTAGAATAAGCCACCCTATAATAATAGTGAATATGTTGGGCATCAATGTACGTTGTCTCTTAGACAGTGGAAGTGAAGTGAGTGCGATATCTCAGTCCTTCTTTGATGCATTACCTGGTAAAGACAAGCTTACAGTAATGAGGGTATCAGGACTAAGAATAATTGGTGCTACTGGTAAGGTGTCAAAAACGATAAAGCAAGAAGCTTTGCTGCCCTTTAACATTAATGGTAATTTAATTGATCATCCATGTTTAATTGTAAACAATCTCAGTATTGAGGTTTTAATTGGCATAGATTTCTTGTCAAAATATCAGAGTGTTGTTGACTTTGAAAGAAGCCAGTTAAAAATGGTCTTGCCAATAACCGGAGTAATTATAGTACCTTTTAGTGATAAACATGTAGTAACTGATGATGAAACTTGGGAGCTGCCTATACGAGTTCTGAAAAATAGGAGGTATTGGGACGAAGGTGTTAATCTTAGTACAAGTAAGCTAAACACAGAAGAAGAAGAAGAAGCAATTATTTTAGACAAAATAGAAGCTAAATTGCAGGAAATCGATAAGATTTCAGACAATCAAAAGGAAGAACTGAGACAGGTTCTAAAAAGGCATCACAAGGTATTTTCAGATCGACCTGGCATAGTCAAAGATTATGAATGTCAATTAAAGGTGAAACCTGGCCAAGTGTTTTTCAGGAAGCCATACCAAATACATGTAGCTAGGAAGGAGGCGGTTCGAAAGGAGATACAGAGAATGCTGGAGTGGGGTGTGATTGAGAAAGCGGTCAGTGAGTACAATAATCCTCTTGTTGTTGTACCAAAAAGAGACGGGAGTGTCAGATTGGTCTTGGACGCTCGTTGGTTGAATGAAATAGTGGTTAGGGAAAGTGATAGACCGCAGAACATGGACGAGTTATTGCAAAAATTCCGGGGAGTAAAATTCTTAACTTCTATGGACATCACGTGTGGATATTGGAATTTGCCACTGGCGGAAAGTTCAAGGAAGTACACAGCTTTCTTGTACGAAGGAGTTTGTTACCAATACCGTGTGGTACCTTTCGGACTTAATATCTCTGTTTGTGCATTCGTACGTGTGATGTGCCATGTTTTAGGACCAGCTTTAAGTAATAAGAACACATAGCTTTATTAGAGGAAGTGTTAGAGGCTATTGAGAGAGGTGGCATGAAACTAAAGATTGAAAAGACAGAGTGCGTTAAAGAGGAAATAGGTTTCTTGGGATATAGGATAAGTGGAAAAGGTATTCTGCCTGACCCAGGCAAGCTAGCAGTCATTGAAAAATTTGAGGCTCCCAGAAACAAGAAGCAGTTGAGATCGATGTTCGGTCTTTTCGGCTTCTATAGGCGTTTTGTTAGTGATCAGGCTTTTAATGCTCCCTGTCTTCACCTCCTGCTGAAAAAGAATACCCCTTGGGTTTGGACAGCAGAATGTCAACTGGCGTTTGAGGTGCTTAAACAATCTTTAATTAATAGTCCTACATCATCCTGATTTTGAAAAACCATTCTGCATGTCTGTTGATGCTAGTGGCTATGGTATAGGTGTGGAGATTTTCCAAATAGAAATAGAGAACGAACAAGAAGTGCACAAGACTATAGCTTTCGCAAGTCGATCTTTACAGGCAGCTGAGAGAAATTATGGCATCTCAGAACTGGAAGCATTAGCAATTGTATTTGGGGTACAAAAGTTTGAACGGTATCTATTAGGTCACAAGATAATTGTTTACAGTGACCATAAGGCATTGACCTTTTTAAAGACCTGTAAATTGAGGAATGCTGGTTTGGTAAGATGGTCATTGTATCTCCAGCAGTTTGACCTTGAGATTAAATATATTCAAGGGAAAGACAATCTGGTAGCTGATGGGTTATCTAGAAGTGCGGAGCTCTGTGATGACGCGGGAATTACAGCAACAGACCTAAATGAAGTTCGAATGTTTGCATTGCACGAAGTAAAGGAAGAAAGTGCATTAAAGAGAGTGATTAAGAACTTGAGACGTGAGCAGAATGCAGATGACCAACTGAAATTAGTGAAGAGCTATTTAGGAAATGCGAGCTATCCTAAGGTTTCGCAATACTATTGTCTACATAAAGGTATTCTGTTTAGGAGGAAAAAGATAGGAGTTTCTGAGTGGAAGCTGTGCTTTCCCTAACAACATGTAGACTTACTAATCGACTATGTACACCTGAGGTATGGGCACTACGGTGCAAAGAAGTGCATTGCAAAATTAAAAGAGAAGGTTGTGTTTGACAACATGTACCGCCGTGTGGCCAAGCGTCTAGCATCTTGTGTAGTGTGCCAGAAAGTCCGTGCTGCTAACACCAGAATACAAGGGGATATGCATTCAGTAGAGCCAACTGAAACCCTAGAATTATTGGCTTGTGATTTGTTTGGCCCTCTTCCTGTTTCGAGAGGTGGTTGTACCCATGTTTTTGTTGTTGTGGATGGATTCAGTAAATATGTTAAGCTGTACCCAATTAAAAGAGCAAATGCAAAAACATTGGTTGAAAAGTTGGAAAAAGATTTCTTCGTGAACGTTGGCGTTCCGAAGAATTTGCTGTCAGACAATGGGCCTCAATTTACTTCTGATAGATTTAAGGAATGTCTAGATAAGGCCGGCGTGAAACATCTGAAAATATCTGCGTATTTCCCCCAAGGAAATATGAGTGAACGTATTATGAGGGAATTGAATAGGCTTTGCAGAACTTATTGTGCTCGGAAACACTCAAGTTGGGCAGAGCACATTAAGTATTTTGAGAATGTAATTAACAACTTAAGACATGATGCAACTGGTTTTGCACCTTGCGAATTGATGTTTGGCCAAGAACCGCACAATGTGATTGCAGATATGGTAGAATTCCCTATTCTAATGCAAATGTCCACAGACGAGAAGAAACTAAAGGCTAGGGCTAATATGAGAAAAAGAGCGTTGGAAAGGAAGAAGCGTCATGACGCAAAAGCTGTACCTACTAGCTTTGAAATAGGTCAATTAGTCCTTGTCAAAACCAAAGAAAAATCAAAGAAAGTAAATGCAGAAACAAAGAAATTCATGTTCGTATACCAAGGACCTTGCAGGATCATAGGAAAACCACATGCCAATGCATATAGGCTAGAGTACCCAAAAAGTAAGAAGCTATTAGGTCTCAGGAACGTGATCGACCTAAAGAAATTCATAGGTAGTGAATGAATGCTGTAGGGAGGAGGTTGTTCTGTAACCTCTACACAGTGTGGCAGCTGTGCAGTCCCAGCTGTGTGAGATCTTCTTTCCCATTTCAGATCTCACTCATTCTTCATCTTTCCTATCCACAAAAATTTCGACCTCTTCTTTCATACATTAAATTTTCCGGTATGGTTATCAATACAGCATTAAGCTAATTAATGCTGTAGGGAGGAGGTTGTTCTGTAACCTCTACACAGTGTGGCAGCTGTGCAGTCCCAGCTGTGTGAGATCTTCTTTCCCATTTCAGATCTCACTCATTCTTCCTCTTTCCTGTCCTCAAAAATTTCGACCTCTTCTTTCATACATTAAATTTTCCGGTATGATTATCAATACAGCATTAAACCAATGAATGCTGTAGGGAGGAGGTTGTTCTGTAACCTCTACACAGTGTGGCAGCTGTGCAGTCCCAGCTGTGTGAGATCTTCTTTCCCTTTCAGGTCTCACTCATTCTTCCTCTTTCCTGTCCTCAAAAATTTCGACCTCTTCTTTCATACATTAAATTTTCCGGTATGGTTATCAATACAGCATTAAACCAATGAATGCTGTAGGGAGGAGGTTGTTCTGTAACCTCTACACAGTGTGGCAGCTGTGCAGTCCCAGCTGTGTGAGATCGTCTATCCATTTCAGATCTCACTCATTCTTCCTCTTTCCTGTCCACAAAAATTTCGACCTCTCCTTTCCAGACATGAAAATTTTCTGTCATGGCTATCAAGCCATGAGTTATGTAACCATTCTATCCACCGATTAGTGAAGAAAATTACCTAATGTGACAAACCTAACAGTGACATAAACAACAGAGAAGTATGATATAATTAAGATAAAAAGTATTTGAGTAACAATTATGTATAGTACCCTGGTAATATAGTAAGTACAAGGTGTTGTTTTATTGGAAATGGTCCACCAACAGTAATTTAAAATGATATATGAATTCATGTACAAGCAGGATCTGAAGTGGTAGTGAAACCTAGTGTATGCATTAGAGCTAACTAATAAATAGTAAGAAAGAGATTGCTTAGTGTTATGAAAAATATGCAGATAAGTTGTAAGATTAAACTCACCTGGTGTAGCAAGGAAAGCCAGTGTAATAGAACTGAGCAGTGTTTGTGGTTGAGACGTGAAGGACACGTCCCTGAAGTATTTATAAGGTTGGAGCTGGCCATTATTTTAGTGTAGTGTGTGACAGGATACACCTACACGTATTGAGGTTATGAGTTGGAGGCGTGAATGCGACCATAGGTACCCTTATGTTAGATGAGACAGAGCAGCTCATGGTGTCCTATAGGTTTAAGGAATTTGGCATTACGCTCGTCCATAATTACTTGATGCACTTTAGTGGTAGGTCGAGAGAGAGACTACCTGAGGTTTCAGCGTCCGATCGAGTGGAAATGGATTGCCACGTGAGCAAACTAATCAGCTGCAATACACTATGAATATGAAATAAATGTGCTATCCTATGCTTTAAATATTAATAGAGTGAGTGTTAAATAAGTACATACACTAGCAAAATAAATAAATAACATACTGACAGATGTGAAGCATTATTTTAGCTCAGCCTAAATACACTTCAAAGTAAGTAAGTACCTAATTGCAGATGTGGAACTGACAACAGCAGAGGACCAATAAGTGGATTTAGTAGTCAACTAAACGTAGTGTGTTTTGAACACTCAGAACTGTACTATTACCAAAAGTTACTCACATGTACAAAGAAGCTGAGAAAACAACCACTAATCAAATATACTCATACTATCTCTAAGAATAAGGTAATCAAAGATGAGTCAGTTAAGTAAATAAAATGCAGATTTGTCAGGAATGTACCGAGCATTGGTTCAGTGTTCCGGCCCAGAAATAATAAATTCAGATTAAATATGATTTATGATTGTATGCCTTAGGAGCATAAATTTTCTCTAGTACATGACCAAAGGCGTTTTGAGCCATTTGTTTAACGATTTTATGACAGTTAAGTAACCGTAAGAGTAAAATTGAAAAAGTTCTGTTAACTTTGTTCCAGCAAAATATTGAAGGATAAAATGTATATATCCCCATTTCATTGTGACCCACCCATAGATATTAAGTGAACAGAGTCTGAGGCACTCTTTTTGTTTGTTCTACAGGACAAACCACATAATGGCAGCCTGGTAGCTGCGTGAAAGCGTGGAGTGACTTGGACACAACTCACAGTGACCCCTCCTCTTTCCCCCATGTAATTTAGAGAGAACGTGAAGGACGCACACCATAGCAACTTCCCCTCCTCTACCCTTGTGAATGGAAGTGTAGGACGCCAGCCAAAGTGGCTACAACCACGTGTGTAAAAATTATTTTTGAACTTTTCTTTCAGGTTTAGAAAAGACTGCTAAGAGATAATCATCTGTTTATGTATCATGTTATTTTCTTTGAATTTGTGTATGTAAAAATGTATTTAATGGATCTAAGATTTTCATAATTTTTCAATTTGTATGTGTTTGTTTGTCTAAGGCAATATGTATGCCAAAATATTTCATTGACTTTGCTTAAAATTTTGAGTAATGACATTGTTTAAAAGGCAGTGAACATGCCTACAATTTAAATAATTGATGTAGGTAATCAGTTTTCTTTAATGTTTCTACAGGTTTATATTTCAATTTTGATTTTTCATAGGGAGTTAAACTGTACTCTTGCTTCCCTTTTTGTAATTAAATTTTTTTTCATTCATTAACATTCATAAAAAAAAATTAAGTAGAGGGTGATGTAGGGAAGCAGCCTACTCACGCTGTAGTAAATTCACATCAGTTTCCATTGTGTGCCAGCCAGTCTGCTGTTACTAGTTCTGACGTCATAAATGTTGCGCAATACCTTAAAAATCAAGCAAATGACCTAAAACTTTTCTAGCATGTCAGGAATAATACTAAATTAATGTGTGTTAAATATCAGTTAGATAACTTCAGCCATTTTCGAAATTTGGACGTTTTTCTGAAAAATCATTGGCGCAACAGAAAAGAGCTAGAGACTTCAAAATTTATATTTAGATTCATCTTTTATAATGATTTAAAAAAAACAGTACTTTGGATTTCACAAATTAAGATTTTAGTGGAAATTCATGATTTTCTGGTTTTCGTCTCAAAACTGAAGGAAGCAAGATAGATTAAGTAGGCTAATAAATAAGGCTAGGATGTTTAGATTTAAATAGGTTGGAGGTCCGCTATGACTATGAAGATGTGAAAAGTTTCTTTTGAATACCTATAAAATTATAGTGATAGCGGATCTCAAAAGGGCCAGTTCAGAGCTCATCTACTGCGTGCAGTGTAATTAAATTAATTCTCTCGCCTAAAATATTTAACTTAGCCACGTCAAAATTTTATTATCAATACTTACCTGCGTGCTGAATGCACGTTTAAATTAAGAGCTTCATCGGCCATCAGCAAAAGAAGCTATAAATTATTATGTAACTTGAAGTGGTGCGTTACTAGCCCAGCGGCTAGTCGGGAGAGCCGGTTTGATCAGGCGTTCCCTTAGCCGTCCGCACCGCGGCTTTATATATAAGAACGCTGCGCGAGGAAGCAAGGCCCCAGTTCTCTCCAGACGCTGAATAACATGCCATCTGTGTCGGGAGTCGCGTCGCATCGGTATCACTGCTACAAACAGCCTCGGGTGCCGTATTAAGTTACTAGAGATACGCGGAGCCAGGAAAACATTTCAAGTGAAGTGTTAATTCTGGGATGATTTTCATTAACTAGCTTCAGTTTGCGTATTGTCGTATTTTCACGTGCCGTCGCGGGACAGACATTCTACCAAATATTTAGCGTGGCGTTTGATGAAATATTTTCATCAAATTATGGCGAGCATTCTTATTAACATTTAATTCAGACATTTATAGTTGCATCAGCGTATTAGACTCTGAACTGCTCTGTCAGTTAGGTTGTAGGGATACTTGTGTTTTTTATCAGTGAATTTCAGAATATACTCAACTATTTTGGAAAACCGTTTTTGATTAGAAATACCGGACAATCTCCTAATTCCTCAGAACTATAAGCTGCAGCTATAATGGTATTCTCAGATGAAGTGGGCACTAGGATCTCTAATTACTGGCTCCACGTTTTGTTAAATCACTTTCTGGGTGCTAAAAAGTAAATAGAGAGCCAGTGTTGAGAACGGCGAAAGACAGCATTAACAACATTCTAAAAGCCAGAAACTGATTCAATATGCAAGCATTTATACAGCAATTCATTTTATTTTTACAAACTTAACCGCCGCCCCACATATGATGCATCGGCCGGGAATTCAACTAAGTGAAAGTGATTTTTAACTATTCGGATTCGCGAGTGGAATGCGACACGCAGCTGAGTAATAGAACAGTGAAAGTGTTACGTGTGCATGTGGACAACGCAGTTGGATTAACAACGCATCTGGATTAACGGAGCTGGCACTGAGTCTAGCGGTGCTGCCGGCATCGCGAGAAGCCAGTTTTGCCGTACCGCAGTCGTCCGTTGCAGCAGTCAGAGTGCCGTCTGCAGTTCAACGTGCCACGTCGCATCAGTAATCCCGGTACGTCGCGCCGACAACGTCGTGCAGAAGGAACTTAGTTAAGTGAAAAGCTGTTAAAAATTTTACTAACCTGCACTAAAAGACTGTCGGCGATGGAACCGCCAAAAGAAACTGAGTTTAAACTTAATTTAGAACCTATATCTGTTGAGGGAACTGTAAATTCAGACAACGTTTCAAGTATAAACATGCATGAAAGTAGTAATGTTAAAGTGAAATATGAAGTATTGTCTCCTGACAGTAGTGTGCGAAGGGGCAATGATTCAATAATAGAGACCCCTGTAGTAAAGCAGAAAGTAGAAATTGTAAATTTATTGGATGATAGTTTCTCTGATGAATTAAAAATGAAACAGTCATCAGAGATGGTAGAGTTTAAGAAGGAGCAGTTAGATATGACTAATCAATCAGAAGTTTCATTTAGTTTTGATGATTCTGGTGTTGGAGCTAGTTTTTCGTCACCTGAGTGCGATAAAAAGCCAGCTAGTGAGCAACCCAAAGATGCTGGGGCTGTTGATTTAAATGTTATATTACAAGCAATAGCTGCCAGTAATTTAAAAATGACAGCTGATTAAAAATCTGATATAATTGAGGCAATGAACAATAAATTAGAATCCAATAATGCTGAATTAAAGTCTGAGATTGTGGCCAGTCAAACTAATTTTAATAAACGATTGGAGGTAATGGACGATACCTTCAAGGCTGGTTGCAATAAGTTGAAAGAGGATCTAGACAGTTTGAATTGTAAAATTGGTTACAATCATGAGGATATTAAGAAAAAGGTTGCTCAACAGTTTTCTGAAATGTATAAAACAGCTAAATCCGAAGTTGCTGAGGTTCGCAGAGACTTCCAAATGGAAGATGCGAAGCTGGAGCACAAGTTAACAGAAAAGATCGAGGCATAATCTGAACTGTGCTCAGATAGATTTAAAGATGTTAATATAAAAGTAAACATATGTCAAGCAGATGTAGATGCAATCAAAACTGACACTACTCATATTGTACAAAGAGTAGATAATGTTGAAATGAAAGTAGAAAATATCAGTACTAACATTGCTAACATTGAGAGTAAAGTAGCTTCAGTAACTTCTGGTAATGGTAGTATACAACAAGTTGTAGCTGCAAACGCCGCTTTTATCGGGTGTCGGCAGTTCTTGCGGTTCGATCCAGATAAAAATATTCACCCGCTAGATTTCGGGAACGATTTTGAAGATGTGATTCCACCAACTTGGTCTGAACGAGAGAAAATCTCATTTATTAGAAGCCATTTAGCAGGTGACGCCATGCGTTGGTCAGCTGATGTTATGTTGAAGTGTAAAACATTAGCGGAATTTAAAACAGCTTTTATTAATGAGTATTGGTCTAGCAATAAGCAAAATGAAGTGTTGAGAGAATTTTGGAGTGGAAAACGCTTCAATGCAGGCAAGGAATCAATTAAAGAGTTTGCTAGGTCATGGATTTCACGTTTGTCACATTTGGCGGAAAAGCTAAAACCAGAAATGATTATACTAGGTCTTGAAGCCAAACTGCCATGGTATTGGCAAACTAGAATTATATCTGCCCCTAGAGACAATCTGGATCGTTTCATTGAGTATCTGGAACGTGTAGAACGTGTTGCGGTCAATGAGGAGCAATCACGTAATAACAGAAATACTAATAACAATAGTAGTAATTTTAGGAACGAGCAAAATGGCAATGTAAACATCAGAACAGTAGGTGTTCATCATCCTAAGAGAGGTAGGAAATGGAGAACTAATTATCAGAACCAACAATGGCATCCAAATGACAGTAATGTTGTGCCAAACAAAATTATGCATGTAAACCACAGTACGGAAAGCAATGCTGTGCCAGTTAACTATAATGAAAATAAAGGAAACAGCAGTAGGCCGAGGCAGGAAAACTAGTTCCCGTCTATGAGGACACTGGCGCTCACCAGGCGGTTACTTTTCCTAAGCCAGTAGTTACGGGAATTGGTAAGACAGATCAGAATACTCAAACTGAAAATGTGGATGAAGAGTCGGTAGCACCTAAGAATACAGCAGAAATACTAGATCACTCACAGTATTTGATAGATGCCGTGGTAGAGACGCTTTCTAAGTGGGAAGAGAAAGAGAAGGCGCAGCAGTGTAACGATAGGGAGGAGCTACAAAATACTGAATTGACAGGTGAAGAAGCAGAAGAAATTCATGCTTATATTTACGATGAAGATGATGTGCTCTTATCTAAAGTGCCTGTGCAGGATGTTGATAATGTACTAATAGATTTAGGACAGGAGATAAGTGAGAGTGTAGAGGGTAGGCTGTTGGGGGTCGATGAACCCAGTAGCTGTGACCAGTTGTCACTTGAGAAGGAAACCGACGATAATGGTGAAAGTTGTTTAGCTGTAACTAGTGTTATGCCCGGTCTGGAGGAGCAGAATCGCTCAGACTACAGTAATTTGGGTTATGTTCAGCAAACTAAATGTAATGAAGTCGTGCGGTGTTTCGATTTGAAATTAATAGACCGACTGGAAAAGGCAGCTGAAAATGTAATTCAGGAAACCCCTACACACTGTGACCTAAATGTAATGAAGACAGATGTCGATCACTTTAGTTGGAGACAAATCCAAAAGGAACTATTGGATGAGTTTGAGGAGCCACCTGTGCAACCTAGAATAAGCCACCCTATAATAATAGTGAATATGTTGGGCATCAATGTACGTTGTCTCTTAGACAGTGGAAGTGAAGTGAGTGCGATATCTCAGTCCTTCTTTGATGCATTACCTGGTAAAGACAAGCTTACAGTAATGAGGGTATCAGGACTAAGAATAATTGGTGCTACTGGTAAGGTGTCAAAAACGATAAAGCAAGAAGCTTTGCTGCCCTTTAACATTAATGGTAATTTAATTGATCATCCATGTTTAATTGTAAACAATCTCAGTATTGAGGTTTTAATTGGCATAGATTTCTTGTCAAAATATCAGAGTGTTGTTGACTTTGAAAGAAGCCAGTTAAAAATGGTCTTGCCAATAACCGGAGTAATTATAGTACCTTTTAGTGATAAACATGTAGTAACTGATGATGAAACTTGGGAGCTGCCTATACGAGTTCTGAAAAATAGGAGGTATTGGGACGAAGGTGTTAATCTTAGTACAAGTAAGCTAAACACAGAAGAAGAAGAAGAAGCAATTATTTTAGACAAAATAGAAGCTAAATTGCAGGAAATCGATAAGATTTCAGACAATCAAAAGGAAGAACTGAGACAGGTTCTAAAAAGGCATCACAAGGTATTTTCAGATCGACCTGGCATAGTCAAAGATTATGAATGTCAATTAAAGGTGAAACCCGGCCAAGTGTTTTTCAGGAAGCCATACCAAATACATGTAGCTAGGAAGGAGGCGGTTCGAAAGGAGATACAGAGAATGCTGGAGTGGGGTGTGATTGAGAAAGCGGTCAGTGAGTACAATAATCCTCTTGTTGTTGTACCAAAAAGAGACGGGAGTGTCAGATTGGTCTTGGACGCTCGTTGGTTGAATGAAATAGTGGTTAGGGAAAGTGATAGACCGCAGAACATGGACGAGTTATTGCAAAAATTCCGGGGAGTAAAATTCTTAACTTCTATGGACATCACGTGTGGATATTGGAATTTGCCACTGGCGGAAAGTTCAAGGAAGTACACAGCTTTCTTGTACGAAGGAGTTTGTTACCAATACCGTGTGGTACCTTTCGGACTTAATATCTCTGTTTGTGCATTCGTACGTGTGATGTGCCATGTTTTAGGACCAGCTTTAAGTAATAAGAACACATAGCTTTATTAGAGGAAGTGTTAGAGGCTATTGAGAGAGGTGGCATGAAACTAAAGATTGAAAAGACAGAGTGCGTTAAAGAGGAAATAGGTTTCTTGGGATATAGGATAAGTGGAAAAGGTATTCTGCCTGACCCAGGCAAGCTAGCAGTCATTGAAAAATTTGAGGCTCCCAGAAACAAGAAGCAGTTGAGATCGATGTTCGGTCTTTTCGGCTTCTATAGGCGTTTTGTTAGTGATCAGGCTTTTAATGCTCCCTGTCTTCACCTCCTGCTGAAAAAGAATACCCCTTGGGTTTGGACAGCAGAATGTCAACTGGCGTTTGAGGTGCTTAAACAATCTTTAATTAATAGTCCTACATCATCCTGATTTTGAAAAACCATTCTGCATGTCTGTTGATGCTAGTGGCTATGGTATAGGTGTGGAGATTCTCCAAATAGAAATAGAGAACGAACAAGAAGTGCACAAGACTATAGCTTTCGCAAGTCGATCTTTACAGGCAGCTGAGAGAAATTATGGCATCTCAGAACTGGAAGCATTAGCAATTGTATTTGGGGTACAAAAGTTTGAACGGTATCTATTAGGTCACAAGATAATTGTTTACAGTGACCATAAGGCATTGACCTTTTTAAAGACCTGTAAATTGAGGAATGCTGGTTTGGTAAGATGGTCATTGTATCTCCAGCAGTTTGACCTTGAGATTAAATATATTCAAGGGAAAGACAATCTGGTAGCTGATGGGTTATCTAGAAGTGCGGAGCTCTGTGATGACGCGGAAATTACAGCAACAGACCTAAATGAAGTTCGAATGTTTGCATTGCACGAAGTAAAGGAAGAAAGTGCATTAAAGAGAGTGATCAAGAACTTGAGACGTGAGCAGAATGCAGATGACCAACTGAAATTAGTGAAGAGCTATTTAGGAAATGCGAGCTATCCTAAGGTTTCGCAATACTATTGTCTACATAAAGGTATTCTGTTTAGGAGGAAAAAGATAGGAGTTTCTGAGTGGAAGCTGTGCTTTCCCTAACAACATGTAGACTTACTAATCGACTATGTACACCTGAGGTATGGGCACTACGGTGCAAAGAAGTGCATTGCAAAATTAAAAGAGAAGGTTGTGTTTGACAACATGTACCGCCGTGTGGCCAAGCGTCTAGCATCTTGTGTAGTGTGCCAGAAAGTCCGTGCTGCTAACACCAGAATACAAGGGGATATGCATTCAGTAGAGCCAACTGAAACCCTAGAATTATTGGCTTGTGATTTGTTTGGCCCTCTTCCTGTTTCGAGAGGTGGTTGTACCCATGTTTTTGTTGTTGTGGATGGATTCAGTAAATATGTTAAGCTGTACCCAATTAAAAGAGCAAATGCAAAAACATTGGTTGAAAAGTTGGAAAAAGATTTCTTCGTGAACGTTGGCGTTCCGAAGAATTTGCTGTCAGACAATGGGCCTCAATTTACTTCTGATAGATTTAAGGAATGTCTAGATAAGGCCGGCGTGAAACATCTGAAAATATCTGCGTATTTCCCCCAAGGAAATATGAGTGAACGTATTATGAGGGAATTGAATAGGCTTTGCAGAACTTATTGTGCTCGGAAACACTCAAGTTGGGCAGAGCACATTAAGTATTTTGAGAATGTAATTAACAACTTAAGACATGATGCAACTGGTTTTGCACCTTGCGAATTGATGTTTGGCCAAGAACCGCACAATGTGATTGCAGATATGGTAGAATTCCCTATTCTAATGCAAATGTCCACAGACGAGAAGAAACTAAAGGCTAGGGCTAATATGAGAAAAAGAGCGTTGGAAAGGAAGAAGCGTCATGACGCAAAAGCTGTACCTACTAGCTTTGAAATAGGTCAATTAGTCCTTGTCAAAACCAAAGAAAAATCAAAGAAAGTAAATGCAGAAACAAAGAAATTCATGTTCGTATACCAAGGACCTTGCAGGATCATAGGAAAACCACATGCCAATGCATATAGGCTAGAGTACCCAAAAAGTAAGAAGCTATTAGGTCTCAGGAACGTGATCGACCTAAAGAAATTCATAGGTAGTGAATGAATGCTGTAGGGAGGAGGTTGTTCTGCAACCTCTACACAGTGTGGCAGCTGTGCAGTCCCAGCTGTGTGAGATCTTCTTTCCCATTTCAGATCTCACTCATTCTTCATCTTTCCTATCCACAAAAATTTCGACCTCTTCTTTCATACATTAAATTTTCCGGTATGGTTATCAATACAGCATTAAGCTAATTAATGCTGTAGGGAGGAGGTTGTTCTGTAACCTCTACACAGTGTGGCAGCTGTGCAGTCCCAGCTGTGTGAGATCTTCTTTCCCATTTCAGATCTCACTCATTCTTCCTCTTTCCTGTCCTCAAAAATTTCGACCTCTTCTTTCATACATTAAATTTTCCGGTATGGTTATCAATACAGCATTAAACCAATGAATGCTGTAGGGAGGAGGTTGTTCTGTAACCTCTACACAGTGTGGCAGCTGTGCAGTCCCAGCTGTGTGAGATCTTCTTTCCCTTTCAGGTCTCACTCATTCTTCCTCTTTCCTGTCCTCAAAAATTTCGACCTCTTCTTTCATACATTAAATTTTCCGGTATGGTTATCAATACAGCATTAAACCAATGAATGCTGTAGGGAGGAGGTTGTTCTGTAACCTCTACACAGTGTGGCAGCTGTGCAGTCCCAGCTGTGTGAGATCGTCTATCCATTTCAGATCTCACTCATTCTTCCTCTTTCCTGTCCTCAAAAATTTCGACCTCTTCTTTCATACATTAAATTTTCCGGTATGGTTATCAATACAGCATTAAACCAATGAATGCTGTAGGGAGGAGGTTGTTCTGTAACCTCTACACAGTGTGGCAGCTGTGCAGTCCCAGCTGTGTGAGATCTTCTTTCCCTTTCAGGTCTCACTCATTCTTCCTCTTTCCTGTCCTCAAAAATTTCGACCTCTTCTTTCATACATTAAATTTTCCGGTATGGTTATCAATACAGCATTAAACCAATGAATGCTGTAGGGAGGAGGTTGTTCTGCAACCTCTACACAGTGTGGCAGCTGTGCAGTCCCAGCTGTGTGAGATCGTCTATCCATTTCAGGTCTCACTCATTCTTCATCTTTCCTATCCACAAAATTTCGACCTCTCCTTTCCAGACATGAAAATTTTCTGTCATGGCTATCAAGCCATGAGTTATGTAACCATTCTATCCACCGATTAGTGAAGAAAATTACCTAATGTGACAAACCTAACAGTGACATAAACAACAGAGAAGTATGATATAATTAAGATAAAAAGTATTTGAGTAACAATTATGTATAGTACCCTGGTAATATAGTAAGTACAAGGTGTTGTTTTATTGGAAATGGTCCACCAACAGTAATTTAAAATGATATATGAATTCATGTACAAGCAGGATCTGAAGTGGTAGTGAAACCTAGTGTATGCATTAGAGCTAACTAATAAATAGTAAGAAAGAGATTGCTTAGTGTTATGAAAAATATGCAGATAAGTTGTAAGATTAAACTCACCTGGTGTAGCAAGGAAAGCCAGTGTAATAGAACTGAGCAGTGTTTGTGGTTGAGACGTGAAGGACACGTCCCTGAAGCATTTATAAGGTTGGAGCTGGCCATTATTTTAGTGTAGTGTGTGACAGGATACACCTACACGTATTGAGGTTATGAGTTGGAGGCGTGAATGCGACCATAGGTACCCTTATGTTAGATGAGACAGAGCAGCTCATGGTGTCCTATAGGTTTAAGGAATTTGGCATTACGCTCGTCCATAATTACTTGATGCACTTTAGTGGTAGGTCGAGAGAGAGACTACCTGAGGTTTCAGCGTCCGATCGAGTGGAAATGGATTGCCACGTGAGCAAACTAATCAGCTGCAATACACTATGAATATGAAATAAATGTGCTATCCTATGCTTTAAATATTAATAGAGTGAGTGTTAAATAAGTACATACACTAGCAAAATAAATAAATAACATACTGACAGATGTGAAACATTATTTTAGCTCAGCCTAAATACACTTCAAAGTAAGTAAGTACCTAATTGCAGATGTGGAACTGACAACATCAGAGGACCAATAAGTGGATTTAGTAGTCAACTAAACGTAGTGTGTTTTGAACACTCAGAACTGTACTATTACCAAAAGTTACTCACATGTACAAAGAAGCTGAGAAAACAACCACTAATCAAATATACTCATACTATCTCTAAGAATAAGGTAATCAAAGATGAGTCAGTTAAGTAAATAAAATGCAGATTTGTCAGGAATGTACCGAGCATTGGTTCAGTGTTCCGGCCCAGAAATAATAAATTCAGATTAAATATGATTTATGATTGTATGCCTTAGGAGCATAAATTTTCTCTAGTACATGACCAAAGGCGTTTTGAGCCATTTGTTTAACGATTTTATGACAGTTAAGTAACCGTAAGAGTAAAATTGAAAAAGTTCTGTTAACTTTGTTCCAGCAAAATATTGAAGGATAAAATGTATATATCCCCATTTCATTGTGACCCACCCATAGATATTAAGTGAACAGAGTCTGAGGCACTCTTTTTGTTTGTTCTACAGGACAAACCACATAATGGCAGCCTGGTAGCTGCGTGAAAGCGTGGAGTGACTTGGACACAACTCACAGTGACCCCTCCTCTTTCCCCCATGTAATTTAGAGAGAACGTGAAGGACGCACACCATAGCAACTTCCCCTCCTCTACCCTTGTGAATGGAAGTGTAGGACGCCAGCCAAAGTGGCTACAACCACGTGTGTAAAAATTATTTTTGAACTTTTCTTTCAGGTTTAGAAAAGACTGCTAAGAGATAATCATCTGTTTATGTATCATGTTATTTTCTTTGAATTTGTGTATGTAAAAATGTATTTAATGGATCTAAGATTTTCATAATTTTTCAATTTGTATGTGTTTGTTTGTCTAAGGCAATATGTATGCCAAAATATTTCATTGACTTTGCTTAAAATTTTGAGTAATGACATTGTTTAAAAGGCAGTGAACATGCCTACAATTTAAATAATTGATGTAGGTAATCAGTTTTCTTTAATGTTTCTACAGGTTTATATTTCAATTTTGATTTTTCATAGGGAGTTAAACTGTACTCTTGCTTCCCTTTTTGTAATTAAATTTTTTTCCATTCATTAACATTCATAAAAAAAAATTAAGTAGAGGGTGATGTAGGGAAGCAGCCTACTCACGCTGTAGTAAATTCACATCAGTTTCCATTGTGTGCCAGCCAGTCTGCTGTTACTAGTTCTGACATCATAAATGTTGCGCAATACCTTAAAAATCAAGCAAATGACCTAAAACTTTTCTAGCATGTCAGGAATAATACTAAATTAATGTGTGTTAAATATCAGTTCGATAACTTCAGCCATTTTCGAAATTTGGACGTTTTTCTGAAAAATCATTGGCGCAACAGAAAAGAGCTAGAGACTTCAAAATTTATATTTAGATTCATCTTTCATAATGATTTAATAAAAACAGTACTTTGGATTTCACAAAGTAAGATTTTAGTGGAAATTCATGATTTTCTGGTTTTCGTCTCAAAACTGAAGGAAGCAAGATAGATTAAGTAGGCTAATAAATAAGGCTAGGATGTTTAGATTTAAATAGGTTGGAGGTCCGCTATGACTATGAAGATGTGAAAAGTTTCTTTTGAATACCTATAAAATTATAGTGATAGCGGATCTCAAAAGGGCCAGTTCAGAGCTCATCTACTGCGTGCAGTGTAGTTAAATTAATTCTCTCGCCTAAAATATTTAACTTAGCCACGTCAAAATTTTATTATCAATACTTACCTGCGTGCTGAATGCACGTTTAAATTAAGAGCTTCATCGGCCATCAGCAAAAGAAGCTATAAATTATTATGTAACTTGAAGTGGTGCGTTACTAGCCCAGCGGCTAGTCGGGAGAGCCGGTTTGATCAGGCGTTCCCTTAGCCGTCCGCACCGCGGCTTTATATATAAGAACGCTGCGCGAGGAAGCAAGGCCCGAGTTCTCTCCAGACGCTGAATAACACGCCGTCTGTGTCGGGAGTCGCGTCGCATCGGTATCACTGCTACAAACAGCCTCGGGTGCTGTATTAAGTTACTAGAGATATGCGGAGCCAGGAAAACATTTCAAGTGAAGTGTTAATTCTGGGATGATTTTCATTAACTAGCTTCAGTTTGCGTATTGTCGTATTTTCACGTGCCGTCGCGGGACAGACATTCTACCAAATATTTAGCGTGGCGTTTGATGAAATATTTTCATCAAATTATGGCGAGCATTCTTATTAACATTTAATTCAGACATTTATAGTTGCATCAGCGTATTAGACTCTGAACTGCTCTGTCAGTTAGGTTGTAGGGATACTTGTGTTTTTTATCAGTGAATTTCAGAATATACTCAACTATTTTGGAAAACCGTTTTTGATTAGAAATACCGGACAATCTCCTAATTCCTCAGAACTATAAGCTGCAGCTATAATGGTATTCTCAGATGAAGTGGGCACTAGGATCTCTAATTACTGGCTCCACGTTTTGTTAAATCACTTTCTGGGTGCTAAAAAGTAAATAGAGAGCCAGTGTTGAGAACGGCGAAAGACAGCATTTACAACATTCTAAAAGCCAGAAACTGATTCAATATGCAAGCATTTATACAGCAATTCATTTTACTTTTACAAACTTAACCGCCGCCCCACAATGTGGTCATAGGCTCGTTCAAAGTCAAGGGACAGGAAGATAGCGGAGCAACGGGAATTAAGCTGTTTGGAGAGCAGGTGAGTGAGGTGAAGGAGAAGGCCATTGGAAGAGAAAGACGGCCAAAAGCCACACTTGGTAACGGGAAGAAGGTGGTGCTGGTGGAGATGCTGGTGGATGCGATGGTTTAGTATGGATTCCAGGACCTTGCTGAAGACCGAGGTAAGGCTGATGGGACGGTAGGAGGAGACAGCGGACGGCGGTTTACCAGTCTTAAGGAACATCAGGATACAGGACGTTTTCCACAGGTCGGAGTAGTAGCTGGTGGACAGGACTACATTATAGAGCCTGGCCAGGGTGGAAAGGAAAGAGGCAGGAGCTTCACGAAGGTGGCGATAGGTCACACGATCGTGACCAGGAGCAGTGTTGCGTTTTGTGCGGTGTGTAGTGATGAGATCCTGTGTAGTGATAGGGGCATTGAGTTCGGTGTGTGCAATGTTGTCCAAGTACCGGAAACCAGGTGCGAGGGGAGGGACAGAGGAGTCAGTTTGATCACGGATGTCCGGGAAGAGGAAGTAATCGAACTGAGGATCGCCGGGGATGGTAAAGACATCGGAGAGGTTGGAGGCAAAGTGATCAGCCTTACTAAGGTTGTCAGAGAATGGTTGACTATCATGGAGGAGAGGATAGTAGGGGGGGGGGGGGTTAGATACGGTAAGGCGGCGGAAGGCAGACCAGAACTTGGATGAGTTAATAGGAAGTGTGGCATTTAAACAGGTGCATGTCTGTCGCCAGTCCCAGCGTTTCTTAGCCGAGAGCAAGTTTCGGATGTGTCGCTGGAGTTGCCAGTGGCGTCGTAGTGTGTCCGGGTCACGCGTGTGGAGGAAGGCATGGTAGAGACGGCGGGATTCACAGAAGAGGAGGACGGCCTGTGGGCTAACGTAGGTCGGTGGGGGTGGATGGCGACAGGAGGGACATGGGCCTCCACAGCCTCAGACAAGGTCTGTGCTGGAGAAAGGAGGCAGCATGGGTAATATCATCAGGGTGGCGGTAGGTGAAGGGGTGGCCATCGACCTGGGTAGATAGGGTATCCCAGTAGGCATTCCAGTTGGCATGGGATGTACTTTGGGAGAGGTTCATTACGGGGGTCGGTGCGGGGGCGACGACCATCTGAAACGGTGAGGAGGACAGGGTGATGGTCACTACCAATGGGGTCCAGGACATCCACCGTTATGCAGCCAAGGAGGTTAGGGGAGGAGAGGATGACATCAGGAGTGGAGTTGGATTTGGGGCAGGTGGGCTGGGGAATGGGGACGAGGTCACCTTGGAGGGAGGAGAGGAACAGATGCCACCACCGTAACTGGGTGGCGGAGCAACTATGGATGTTGAAGTCGGCGTCGATCATGTGGGAGGAGCAGTACGGTCAATGTGGGAGAGAAAGTCAAAAGGAATAGGGGCGTTAGGACAGACATAGATGGTGGCGCAGGTGACGGTAAGGCCAGGGAAGAAGAGACTAAGGGTAAGGTGTTGGGTGGGGTCGGGAAGGAGAAGTTGGAGCCGAACTGGGATCTGGCGGTGGTGACTAATGGCAACTCCACCACGCGCTATCGGGAAAGGATTATCGGAGCGGTGAAGGAGGTAGGGCGAGGTGTGTATGGTGTGGTGGGGCTGAAGAAAGGTTTCATTGAGGAGGAAGGCATCCACACAGTGGGTGGCGAGGGTGTGCATGAAGAGGTGCTTGTTGGTGGGAAGGGAATGGATATTGTTGAACAGGACACAGTGCTGTCGCGCCATGACAGGGATTTAGACGAGGGTGTCAAGACGGGAGAAGGTAAAATGGGCCTGGTTGTGGGAGTAGGTGGCATACATTTCGAGGTGGAAAATGGAACGGGCGGCGAGGGATATCTGCTGGAGGGTGTGAGGGCGCTGGAAAGAGTGGACATTTTGGAGAATGATAGTGAGGAACCTGATGATGTCTTCAGCAGTGGGGGGGGGTGGGGGTGGGGGTAGCGAAAGGAATAGCCAGGAGGGGTGAGGGCGTCCAGGGGGCGGACAGGTACAGTGAGTTCAGGAGTGGTTGGAGGGGGTCGGGCTTTACATTTTTGGGAGTATGTGGGATGCGGGAGACAACAGGTATTACAGGAGGGAGGGGACTGGAGGTTGGGGCACTGCCGGAGGAAATTCGCTTGCTTATAGTGCGGGCAGGTGGGGGCCTCGCGGCACTCAGATGTTGTATGTGTGTTGTAGTGCAGACACCTCTGGCAGCAGAGGGATTGAGGAGAGGAACAAGATGGGTCGACTTTGTATCGTTGGTTGAAGAGGAGGGCACCTTCCTTCAGGAGGCAGTCAATGGATGGGTGTCTTCCGAAAAAACCCGCATAAGGTGGGTGGGGCCAGTGGAGTTGAAAATGCGGCAGACTGCCCGGATCTCCAATGAGGGATGCACCCTGAGCTCTGTCAACACCTCCTCCTCTGTGATCGACAGACTAAGCCAATTGATAACGGCGGTGAGCATTGGCGGGCGATGTGGGGGTTGGGGCTGGCAGGTAGGAGATGGGGAAGGAGCAGGGGTGAGGGAGGCATTGGGGCCAAACTGGGTGATGGGAATGCGGGAAAGGATGTCAGTACGAAGGGTGGGCTGGGGGAGGAGATCAGAACGGAGTCTCTTCGGGGAGTGAGGAGGGAGATGGGGGCTCCAGGAAAGTCTCGAGGAGGGAAGGATTGGGACGAGAGAGGAGGTATTTGTAGGAAGAGGGGGGGGGGAGGAGGAGGAGGAGGAGGCGGAGGCAGCAGGGCCAGGTGGGGAGACATGCATGGCATCCTGGGGGGGGGGAGAAGGAGGTTGTGCGGGGCCATTTTGGAAGCTGAGGAGGCAGTGGTGCCACTAGGGCGTTTGAGGGGGACAGAAGGGAGAGAGGAGACATGTGGGACAGGAGCAACAGGGAGGTGGCGGCAAGTGTCAGGTCCCAGCGCGGACACTGGAGCCGGCACCGGAGTTGAGGATGGTGATGGTGAAGGCGCCGGCGATAACGTAGATAACGGCGATGGTGAAGGCGACGCTGGCTGGCTGGCAGGGACGCTGGCTGGCTGGCAGGAACGCTGGCTGGCTGGCAGGAACGCTGGCTGGCAGGAACACCGCAGCTGCTGCTGCTGCGGACTGGACCGCTGCTGCTGCTGCTGCTGGTTCGACCGCTGCTGGCTGCGCCGCTGCTGGCTGGACCGCTGCTACTGGCTGGCAGGCTGGCTGGCTGGCTGGCTGACTGGCTGGCACCTGCAAAACGCTAACGCTTCGATTAATGACAAAAGCCACAATCGAAGGGCGGTATTCTTTCCGAAGTACCGGCGGAGATGTCTCATTCGTCGTTGCAGCAATGGGCAACTAGTTTCGTTGCCAAGTGTCAACCTTGCTTTGGCACTCCGCTCTTCGGACTACACCACACATACATTGGACCATTTACACAAATTTTAACGAAAAGAACTGGTTCCCCGCTTTACAGGGTGGTCCACTGATCGTGACCAGGCCAAATATCTAACGAAATAAGAGTCAAACGAAAAAACTACAAAGAACGAAACTTGTCTAGCTTTAAGGGGGAAACCAGATGGCGCTATGGTTGACCCGCTAGATGGCGCTGCCATAGGTCAAACGGATATCAACTGCGTTTTTTTAAAATAGGAACCCCCATTTTTTATTACATATTCGTGTTGTTCGTAAAGAATTATAAATGTTTTAGTTGGACCACTTTTTTCGCTTTGTGATAGATGGCGCTGTAGTAGTCACAAACGTATGACTCACAATTTTAGACGAACAGTTGGCAACAGATAGGGTTTTTAAATTAAAATACAGAACGTAGGTACGTTTGAACATTTTATTTCGGTTGTTCCAATGTATTACATGTACCTTTGTGAACTTATCATTTTTGAGAACGCATGCTGTTACAGCGTGATTACCTGTAAATACCACATTAATGCAATAAATGCTCGAAATGATGTCCGTCAACATCAATGCGTTTTGCAATACGTGTTACGACATTCCTCTCAACAGCAGGGAGTTCGCCTTCCGTAATATTCGCACATGCATTGACAATGCGCTGACGCATGTTGTCAGGCGTTGTCAGTGGATCACGATAGCAAATATCCTTCAACTTTCCCCACAGAAAGAAATCCGGGGACCTCAGATAAAGAAGCCGTCTGTCATGAAATATGCTATTCAATACCGCTTCAACCGCACGCCAGCTATGTGCCGGACATCCATCATGTTGGAAGTACATCACCATCCTGTCATGCAGTGAAACATCTTGTAGTAACATCGGTTGAACATTACGTAGGAAATCAGAATACGTTGCACCATTTAGATTGGCATCGATAAAATGGGGGCCAGTTATCCTTCCTTCCATAATGCCGTTCCATACATTAACCCTCCAAGGTCGCTGCTGTTCCACTTGTCGCAGCCATCGTGGATTTTCCGTTGCCCAATAGTGCATATTATGCCGGTTTACGTTGGTGAATGACGCTTTGTCGCTAAATAGAACGCGTGCCAAAAATGTGTCATCGTCCCGTAATTTCTCTTGTGCCCAGTGGCAGAACTGTACACGACGTTCAAAGTCGTCGCCATGCAATTCCTGGTGCATAGAAATATGGTATGGGTGCAACCGGTGTTAGATGTAGCATTCTCAACACCGACGTTTTTGAGATTTCCGATTCTCGCGCAATTTATCTGCTACTGATGTACAGATTAGCCGCGACAGCAGCTATAACACCTACTTGGGCATCATCATTTGTTGCAGGTCGTGGTTGACGTTTCACAAGTGGCTGAACACTTCCTGTTTCCTTAAGCAACGTAACTATCCGGCGAAAGGTCCGGACACTTGGATGATGTCGTCCAGGATACCGAGCAGCGTACATAGCACACGCCCGTTGGGCATTTTGATCACAATAGTCATACATCAACACGATATCGACCTTTTCCGCAGTTGGTAAACGGTCCATTTTAACACGGGTAATGTTTCACGAAGCAAATACCGTCCGCACTGGCGGAATGTTACGTGATACCACGTACTTATACGTTTGTGCCTACTACAGCGCCATCTATCAGAAAGTGAAAAAGGTAGTCCAACTAAAACGTTCATATTTCTCAACGTACTACAGGAATATGTAATAAAAAATGGGGGTTCCTACTTAGAAAAACGCAGTTGATATCAGTTTTACCTATGGCAGTGCCATTTAGCGGGTCAACCATAGCGTCATCTGGTTTCCCCCTTCAAGCTAGACGAGTTTCGTTCTTTGTAGTTTAATGTTTTATGTATATTTCGTGAGGTGTTTGGCCCGGTCACTATCAATGGACCACCCTGTATATCTACCATAACACTACAATGAGCATGGAAAAGGAACATCTTATCGTAAAATGATTTCCATACGTCTCTACCATTATCGCTACCATTATCAGAACATTAGGACTGGGAACATTTAGAAAATCGGGCATTCAGACATGTACAACGAATAATTCAGAATAAACTCTCCACTACAGTTACCACTGTTCTACGGCAAAACGAGGACAGAGGCACTATCACGTCAACGTGTGGAAAGTTACAAGTTACCAAAAATAGTTGTGTCTATAAAACGAGTTTAAACATCACTAATTATTCCACAGAACTCATCAATAAATCCGAGAGGGGATCCTATTCTACCACTTGTATTGTTGATGCTGGCAGATTGTTTGAGTGGCTCTGAGCACTATGGGACTTAACATCTGTGGTCATCAGTCCCCTAGAACTTAGAACTACTTAAACCTAACTAACCTAAGGACATCCATGCCCGAGGCAGGATTCGAACCTGCGACCGTAGCAGTCGCGCGGTTCCGGACTGCGCGCCTAGAACCGCTAGACCACCGCGGCCGGCTGTTTGAGTGACACGTGCCGTTCATCACTGCACTTTCACCAAGATATCAACTAAAATTCCGATACAAGATGGACAAACGTTGATACTGTACACGTAACTGGAAGCTCTTCTAATAAACTTATCCTTATTCAATGTAACCCACACTGTGGTACACGGTACCAGAGATCGTACAAAAGCAAAGCTCTGAATTCGAAGACCAGTAACAAAAGAAAGACTTGCGTGAAGCGCATTATTTTGCGTTGATTATTCCTTCAAAGTACAAACTGAAAGATGTTTTACTGTGGTAAGCGTTGCCTAAACGTCTACTTCCTTTGTACAGTCACTACATGTGGCCCAGCGGTCCACTACTATAAGGAATGGTACAAATAAGCCAAGTGTTCTTCTAAATGCGTGATTTGAACACTTCTGAACATTGGAGCCTGTGAGGTAACGGGGAGTTGGCGTGGCCGTGCGGGGGCTCTTGGCGAGCCGCGGCTCGTCGGCAAGAGGGGTGGCACCAGCGCGCGGTCCAGGCCGACTGCGTGGCTGGAAATTCCATGTTGACGCTGTGATGAGGACTGTGGCATGTGTCGATGAATGAGATTTGTATGCCGGGAGTGCCAAAGATTGCGGACTTTGTGAAACCATAATGGTAGACATTTCACAGTTCATGTAGAAATTAATAATGATACTTTAAAAAGAAACATGTACATTAACATTATTGCACGATGATTCTGATGGTGAAATCATATTTTCAATATTTTTCTTACTTTAAAGTTTAGTATCTGACTATAAATTATAAAAGTAACACCCAGCAACGAATTTCCAAAATCTAAACGGTTCCTCCGATTTTGTCAATTGAGGTGTGTTTAGAAAGCTATTAGTGTAAACCTAAATTGGTATGAACTACAGGCATGTAACTTGATAGTACATGAGTTATTGGAGGTCAGAGTGGCCGATTACTATTGATCGCGTCAGGCCATAAGTACGCCACAGTTAAACGAGAAAACGGTAGCTGCATACTTACAAATATATTTATTCGTCTATGTCTTTGTTTAGAACCGATGTATGCTATTTATGAAGAAATTGGTTAAATATTTACTGTGTTTTAGAAAGCACAGAAACATTACACTACTGGCCTACCTTTTGTTTCTATTCCTTTGATATATGTTTATTTGATTTGTTTATGTATTTAATTATGTGTGTTAGAGCATGATTATGGTTCAGCCATAGGAATATTTATTTAATTTCAAGTTATTTAAATGTAAATCCAGTATTTCGTATGTGTTTCTGTATGTCTGTGAATGTGCGTTGGCTAGAAGACATGGCAGGAGCGCTCTAGCCAATCACAGCGCTCGTTAATGAGGAGGGGCATAGGGTTGCAGAGGACACAGTGGAGTGCGGGACGCGAAGGTGCGACAGGCAGTCGCAGGAAAGACTTGGAGAGCGGAGCAGTTTGCGCGTGGTCGTGGGGGATGGAAATATTTCGTAGTGACGACTTGTGCACTTGTGAGACTTCCGTGGCTTCTGCAGTGGAGGCGAAGTATGCGTTTAGAAGTGAATTTCTCATGAGTTATGTTGTTGTTCATAACTAATTACGTGAAGTAGGAATCTACTGTTTCCCTGTTATTCAACATATATTTTATTTAACTGCTAGACCATCGACACCAATACGTGTTTTGCAGTAATAAATAGCATTCTTAAAAGTACTTCTGTTATCGTACTCATCATTTAAAGTCATTAAAAATATTACCAGCTGACTTTATTTAATTGCAATCTTTCATTTATAAATTTCGATGTCACACCCAAAATTCGCAACTGCCAAGTGATGGGAACCTTCAACCATTCGATTCATGTGTATATTCATATTGTATACTGTAGAGTCAGCAGTATTCGGCTTTTATTGCGGCAACTACGTATCCCAGCCCCTAGACAATGAAACCAGCCAAAACTTTTTTTTTTTTTTTTTTTTTTTTTTTGAAAGCCTACAATTGGGGGTTCATCTGGGATTTGTGTCCTGCAAAGTGTTAATTTGTTAATTCCTTTGTTCTCGGTTATTCAGCGTACTATGCAAAGCGTAAAAACCTTTGCAAAACCAGTAGAGATTTCTGTAGAGTGAATCTCTCACACAACAGTGTGAGATCGGCTTTTTTTCGCAAGTAGGTTTCTGGATATAGTGAAATTACGCAGTAATATTCACAACTAACAGATGCTATCAATAGAGGTCCTAATCTCTAACGTTAAAGGCAATTTGCGTGGGGGCTCAAAGTCTAAATAAGTTGAGTGCAGGGAACAGTAGCGGTTAGTGCGTTTAACGGACAGCGGTATCGGAGACGGTTGGAATACGCGGTAACCAGCAGCAACTACAGTTACTTCAGGTGACTTCTCCAGTGGCGGACGCAGATCAAAAGCAGCACGGCGGCAGCGTCTGGGAGCACTCCAGGGCACTCTTCAATGTCGACTTCCACTACAACCGACGGCATCACCATAGCAGAGGAAACCATCTCAGGTCAGAAAAGTGCCTGCACAAATAGTGAGACAGTGTTTGAAGTTCAAGCTCTACTTATAGATCTCGCGAATATAAAACAGTCACTTAGTATGTGTAATTCTGAAAACGGAAGTGAGCCGGTTAGTCTTAAATCAGAGCGCTGAAGTGTAACTAGTAGGAATTCAGACGAGGGGAATGAATGTGGGGGATATGATGTATAACCTAATGCAGATGATCTAGGGATTGGGAAACAATATGAATACAATGGCACATAATATCAGTACAATTCGAACAGTTACGAATACGATTCGGACTGATATGGATACAATGCGAACTGAAATAGGTTCCGCTATGAAAGAGGAAGGTGAAAACAATATGGGTAACCGTGAAAAAGCAATTGATGGTAAATTAAAATGTGTCCGATTGGATATGGGGAAAATTACAGACGAAGTTGTAATAGTAAAATCTAAAGTCGAATCAGTGGAAAAAGATCTTGGGGACTAAATGGAGAAGATACAGATGGAACTTGGGGGCAAGGTAAGTGGCTGTATAAAACCGCAAGATGCTAATAAAAGCAATACAAATTTAGCAATTAGTGACATTGCCAATCGTGTAGGTGAGGAGGAGATGCAACAGATAAAAAGTGATTTAAATTCGTTAGCCTCCAAACAGTCCACGCCAGTTATGAACATCCCTAGGGCAAATACCGGATCTGTGAAATGTTACGCAGATGATGGAAGATATTACCCAGTAAATTTCTTGGCTGCGTGTAGGGGCGCTTTTGTTCACGGCAGGTCGGACGAAGCAAAAATAAAATACGTTAAACGGCCTTTGGAGGGAGACCCACCGAATCGTACGAACAGTTTGGAAAATGTTTCTTGAATAAATTTTGGAGAGAGGCAAAACAGACACGGATCCAAAATGAATTCTTAAACGGGCCGAGTTACAGGTACAGTAATGAGTCGATGAGAGATTTTTGCAAGCTCGAACTTGGCAAGCTACTGCATGTGACACATCCGTTGGGGCTTTTAACGGAAACCACCACGTTTAAAAGACGATTACCGGAAAAAACTTGCAGTGGGATCTTATCCATAGTCCTTGTGATTCCATGGACGAATTTCTAGAATTTGTGCCGGTCGAAGTGGCCGTGCGGTGCTAGGCGCTGCAGTCTGGAACCGCGAGACCGCTACGGTCGCAGGTTCGAATCCTGCCTCGGACATGGATGTGTGTGATGTCCTTACCTTAGTTAGGTTTAACTAGTTCTAAGTTCTAGGGGACTAATGACCTCAGAAGTTGAGTCCCATAGTGCTCAGAGCCATTTGAACCATTTCTAGAATTTCTAGAAAAATTACAGAGAGCTTTGAAGTTCAAACATCAGAGCAAACCGGATGATAGTTATCAAAATGGGAATCCAAATAATCACCACCAAAATGATAATCGTGAGATAAATCAAAGGAATTCTCAGGGAGATAGTAGCTGGAATGAGCAGAATGGTCGAAGAACGAACAGGAATGATAACTTCCGTGAACGGGACCCAAGTAAACAACGCAGACTTTGTGGGGGAAATTCGTTCGAAGTGCAATAGCGTAACAACCGGTCGGGAAATTGTTGTTCGCCACATCTCACGTCTGGGGATGGCGATATGAACAGGCGATGAAAAGAACTGGAGATAATGATAATGGTAGAATGGTTGATAGGTTTGGAGAAAGGCAACAAATATGTAATATGGAGTATGTTAAAGAGGAAGGCTATATAGGTGGCTCTTTCAATAAAAGCAGGCGCGAATGGCGTAAGCATAGGTTTGTGGGAGATTTAAGTAAAAGTAATGGGAATAAATTTGCAGGGCATGATGTAAGTTATGAATGTGTAATGAATGAGTGTGTGAATGGTGAAGAATGGAAAGATTCAGTGGTTCAAAAAGAACTTGAAGAAGAGTTCAATTTTGTGAAAGCAAATTGTGTGGAGAGTTCTGAAGAGGTATTAGTAAACAGTAAGGAAGGTGTTGTAGTTGCAAGTATTTGTGAGTCAGCAATGTTAGTGAAGGCGGCGTAGCTTTGGTCTCGCCAACTGCAAATGAGGGTGATTGTGTTTCGGCGGAAAGCGTCAGTGTTACTAACGGAGGCCTAGCAATGGTCTGGCCAGCAGTTGAAGTTAAAAATGTATCGGCAGAGGTAGATGATATCTGTTTAAAAGAACAGAGTAATGGTAATTTATGTAATGATGTAAAAGCTAATGGTATTGATACTTTGGGCCGGCCGGAGTAGCCGAGCGGTTCTAGACGCTGCAGTCTGGAACCGCGCGACCGCTACGGTCGCAGGTTCGAATCCTGCCTCGGGCATGGATATGTGTGATGTCCTTAGGTTAGTTAGGTTTAAGTAGTTGTAAGTTCTAGGGGACTGATGACCTCAGAAGTTAAGTCCCATAGTGCTCAGAGCCATTTGAACCGGAAGGATTTTACGCGTTTCTAGTCACGTATGAAGGCAAAACGAAACTTATTGATGAATGTGTGGATCTAAAACGTTTGTCATAGTATGAATGTGACAATGTATGTAAAGTATAATCTGGGGTTAATCAGGATGAAGAGTTTGTGGAAATGGCAGTGTGTGCTGATTTGTGTCCGATCACAGCGGAATGTAGCAAGTCTGGAAGTCACAAAATTGTACGACAAGGTAACAACAATTTGTACAATGTAGCGGCGGAGGATAAAGTTGTGTACGATTCACGTACAGTTAATTTGGAGACGGTGGGTAGTGAATCGGCGAAAGGTGTGGAAGAACTAATAGAAAATTTAGAGAGGGTTGAAGTAAATAGTGTGCATGGGGGTAGTTTGGGTAATGTTTCAAATGGTTAAAATGGCTCTGAGCACTACTGGACTTAACATCTGAGGTCATCAGTCCTCTAGAACTTAGAACTACTCAAACCTAACTAACCTAAGGACATCACACACATCCATGCCTGAGGCAGGATTCGAACCTGCGACCGGAGCTGTCGCGCGGTTCCAGACTGAAACGCTTAGAACCGCTCTGCCACAGTTTGGGTAATGAAGTTTGTACGAATTGGTATATGAAGGAGTGCATTTTAGTGTGACTGATTGGCATTGGTATGGTAGAACGTTATGGTCGTTACTGCCGCACATGTGGAAACGAGAGAAGTTTAAAATTGCTAGAGGTTTAGGAAAGGGAAGGTATGAATTTGGGGTGAGAGGATGTGTGTATGCTAGAATTGGAAGAGAAGGGACGAGTCGTAGAGAATGATATATTAAGGGAGAAATATTTAGAACGAAAGGAAATGGTAAATGTACAGCCAATTATTGAAATTAAAGTTAGCAAAGAAATGGTAGAGGCAGTTCTAGATTCAGGTAGCAATGTGTCAGCGGTGTCGGAAAAATTTATGAACATGATCAAAAATAGGAAACTAGTAATCTTCGCAGGCACTGGCTCAAAATGGTTCAGGCACTGGCTCAAAATGGTTCAAATGGCTCTGAGCACTATGGGACTTAACAGCTGTGGTCATCATTCCCCTAGAACTTAGAACTACTTAAACCTAACTAACCTAAAGACATCACACACACCCATGCCCGAGGCAGGATTCGAACCTGCGACCGTAGCAGTCGCGCGGTTCCGGACTGCGCGGCAGGCACTGGCGTTCGGATTAAAACGGCAGTTGGTGGTATGAGTAAGCCAATAAAATCAACAAATAGTTTTAGAATTTAAATGTGGAGAAAATAAATTCGAGATAGAATGTTTTGTAGTGAGTGGTTAAGTAAAGGAGGTAGTTTTAGGTACTGACTTCCTGTGCAAATCCAATACTTCGCTTAATCGTGTAGGGAAATGCCTAGAATTTGAATTTCAGAACCAAAAAAGGCAAGTAAAATTTAAAAGACTTTGAACAGGTGACAAAGAGATTGCTCATACCATAGTTACTGAGGTTTGGAGTGAGGAAGTCGATATGCATAACAGAATTAAGGAAGTGATTGATGCAGTCAAGAGTATATAGAGAGAGGGGAAAAGTGAAAAGCTGTGCTAATTTGTAATTAGTGGTATTAATTTAGAGGGATGATTTTATACGTTTTACTTGGGGATTCATTAGTAATTTGTTAGTTTATTGTGGCACTGTTGGAGTCAAAAGTGGGAAGTTTAGGTGCAAATGGTTCAAAGGGCTCTGAGCACTATGGGACTTAACATCTGAGCTCATCAGTCCCCTAGAACTTAGAACTACTTAAACCTAACTAAGCTAGGGACATCACACACATCCATGCCCGAGGCAGGATTCGAACATGCGACCGTAACGGTTACCTAGAACCGCTCGGCCACAACAGCTGGCTACTCTTGGACTACCTGAGACCGATGTCTTGCTGATATCAGTGTCGATAAGAGGCAAAAATCGTCAAAATCCTCGATTCCCGGGATGGTTGAACTGTCTATATACATAGTTTTGCACAGAACTCTCAGTGTGCGAGTCCAGGGATTTGTGCAAATGTGAATAACAAGTTGTCTACCACTTACTGTGTTGAATAAAATAATTTCTCGTGTTATGCCACGTCATTGTCAAACACTAAAACAACAATGACGCGGCCTAACGCCCGAAATTATACTACTCAAAATTACACGGCTGTGAAAGCCTATGAACTTACACCATTGATTGTGATTTGTAAGGATTCTTTTTAAGTTTTGCTTTGCTGATCTACGCGTAAACAGCTTGTAAAGATTCGTTTGTAGAATGTATTGTTAGCTTGAGATACAGCTAAGGATGGTAATTTCAGTGCGAAATTATAGAATGTATTTTGTCAATCTACAGGAAAGTTATCAGTGCTACTTGATGGATTGCTGTTATGTCGCTCCATAGTACATGTTTCATTCCACTCATTGTGACCTGTTAGCGACCTGTAGGACAAAATTGTATCTATTTCTGCACCACGATACAGAGTCATTTGTTTATACTTTCCAATTAGTGTGTCAGCAGCTCGCCGTCTGGATGTTAGCGTTGCTGACTCCCGGTCACAAAACTCGGCTTTGATTCCCGGTCGGTTCGGAGATTTTCTCCACTAGGGACTGAGTGTGTGCGTTGTTCTTATTGTCATTTCATCATTATCGACGAGCAACTCGCAAAAGTGGGCCTCGAATGGAAATACTACTACGAACACATAATGTCAACGTCTATCTTATCTCAAAACTGAACTTCACTGAAGACCCAAAGGAACTCGTACCCCTGCCTAATATCAGGTAGGTTCCCCTCGAGCACGCAGAAGTGCCGCAACACGACGTGCCATGGACTCGACTAATGTCTGAAGTAGTGCTGGAGGGAATTGACACAATGAATCCTGCAGGGCTGTCCATGAACCCATAAGAATACGAGGGGGTTGAGTTCTGTTCTGAACAGCACGTTACAAGGCATCCCAGATATGCTCAATAATGTTCTGTCTGGGGAGTTTTTTGGCCAGTGGAAGTGTTTAAACGCAGAAGAGTGTTTTTGGAGCCGCTCTGTAGCACTTCTGGACGTGTGGGGTGTCGCATTGTCATGCTGGAATTGCCCAAGTCCGTCAGAATGCACATTGGGCATGAATAGATGCATGTAATCAGACAGGATGATTGCTTACGTGTCACCTGTCAGAGTCCTATCTAGACGCATCAGCAGTCCCATATAACTCCAACTGTACACGCCCCGCACCATTATAGTGCCTCCACCTGCTTGAACAATCCCCTGCTGACATGCAGGGTCCATATATTCATGAGGTTGGCTCCATACACTTACACGTCCATCAGCCCGGTACAATTTGAAACGAGACTCGCCCGACCAGACAACATGTTTCTAGTCATCGATAGTCTAATGTCGGTGTTGACAGGCCCAGGCGAGGCGTAAAGCTTTGTGTCATGCAATCATCAAGTGTACACGAGTGGACCTTCGGCTTCGAAAACCCATATGGATGATATTTCGTTGAGTGGTTCACATGCTCACACTTGTTGATAGCCCCGCATTGAAATCTCCAGTGATTTGCGGAAGGGTTGCACTTCTGTCACGTTGAACGGTTCTCTTCAATCGCCGTTGTTCCCCTTCTTGCAGTATCTTTTTCCGGCCGCAGCGATGTCGGAGATTTGATATTTTACCGGATTCCTGATATTTACGGTACACTCGTGAAATGGTCGTACGGAGAAATCTCCACTTCATCGCTACCTCGGAGATGCTGTGTTCCATCGCTCGTGCGTCGACTATAATACCACGTTGAAACTCACTTAAATCTTTACAATCTGCCACTGTAGGAGCAGTAACCGATCTAACAACTGCGTCAGACGCTTGTCTTATATAGGCGTTGCCGATCGCAGCGCTGTATTCTGCCTGTTTACATATCTCTGTATGTGAATAGTCATGCATGTACCAGCTTCTTTGGCACTTTAGTATGTTTCGCTCACGTCCTTCCCTTGGCGGTTACGAAGGCCGATTAATTTCAAGCAGCGTATGGACATTTCGTGAGCACCGATCTCGTTTTTAAAGTCCTGTACGCCACCCTGACACTGCCGCAGCGGGCGGGCAGTATCGGTGTAATTCGTGTCGATAACCGCGCGCGAGCGCTCTATCTCAGCAGTGTGGGTCTCGCGTGGACCTCTGCCCACGCCAACCTGACAGGCACTCCCGACAGCTGAAGTGGCACCACGCTCTCTACGACCACCGGTATCCGTGGGACACATTTCGCCAGCAGTCGCCGACATCACAGAATTCTCGACTGATTTGTTTGCAGATCTGCTGTAGGCCGGCCGGTGTGGCCGTACGGTTCTAGGCGCTTCAGTCTGGGACCTCGTGATCGCTACGGTCGCAGGTTTGAATCCTGCCTCGGGCAAGGATGTTTGTGATGTCCTTAGGTTAGCTGCGTTTAAGCAGTTCTAGGGGACTGCTGACCACAGATGTTAAGTCCCATAGTGCTCAGAGCCATTTGAACCGTTTAGATCTGCTGTAGATAGGGATGTCCTACGCGAAAGACTATTGTCACCTTTACCTATCAATACGGTGGCACAACGGCACCCCTAAGTTTGCTGGTACACGGTGTGGAGTGCAGTCCACACGCCTTTTCAACCGACACCGGTGCGTTCGTCGCGGTACGTGGCGGTGAACGTATAATTCGCTTCTTCTCAGCGGCTACACTCCAGTTGGTGATTCGGATGAGCACCGCCTGACTTGCGACGCGACCGGCGACTACTTGCTGCTCACGCAACGCGTGCTGGCATTAATGCTGCGGCGATTGCCGGAGTGTGTCTCCCCTGACGATATACTGCGCCCAAACAGAGTACAATACCCAACAGCCAGGACAAGTGCCGTTAACCGGCTAAAAGGCATGGCGGTATACTAGATATGTTATGATGTACACGAAATCACACTCGACTTTTGGTCCCTACTAAAGACGACACATGCGGCTTTCACCTTCCATACGAAGTATAAGACCCCCTTCGTTAATTATTTAGGTTCGTTACTCCTGGATCCTCCCGCTCATTGGGGCGTTACGGGTAAAGACGCGGTTACTGAAGAAGATTGCCCTGGAGCAAACTGATCCACTGTGGATTGAACTGGGTTGGGGGTGGGGTGCTACCAACAGACGAGAAGACGACGAGGACGCCCGTTGCGGCAGTCGCAGCATCTTTAAAAAAATATAACATAATAACAACAACAAAACACAAGAAAAGAAAAAAGACAAAATAGTGGCGTCAAATTAAAAGACTTGCACCAGGAGACTGAACTCCCGGCGACTCCCTGCCAAAAATGCCATACGCGCATTTCATTTCATTTACAGTTAGTGAGTTGAAAATGACGGTGGCGATAGCTTTCCTGAATGGGAGAAGGATTTTTATTGTTTCTTATTGTGGATACATATCCATTTCCATATAGTCTGACATTTTCGCCACGTCGATTGTCGTGTAATCCTTCCCGACGACTTCATCATCACGCTACTATTCTTTCCCGTCAACGTAGTTTATTACGCCGTCGAATTAGGACTCAGAAATACGTTCCATACCGAAACTGCCTCGAAGAAGATTAAAATTGTGTGCCGAGTCAGAAACCGAACCCGGAACTTTGCCTTTCGTAGGCAGCACTCCTAGCTACTTAACTGTCCAGGCACTTGAGTCTTGCCAGTACATCCCTTCTATATGATGGTAACGTTCTATAGCATTCCCATGCCGTTTATTTATACTGAAGAGGCCAGATATCTGTAACGTTTCGCCGACTTCTTTCGTATGATACGATATTGCAGTGTTTGTGTTATTCCGAATTACGATGCAAAGTTCACTCGGACATGCATGCATGCATGTCCAAAGGAACACGCACTGCGACAATTACAGACGTTATGAAATACATTAAATATATTCGCAATTGCGAATATGGACAACCATGAGCTGTAGAATGGAATGACAAGAATGAGAATTTTTGCCGGACTTGGACTCGAACCCGGATTTGCCGCTTATCGCGAGAGGTCACCTTACCATCTGCCTATCTGCGCACGAATCACGGTCAGACACAAACTTCCATACGTCGTCAACCATGCATATACAACCTGTACTAGTACATCCACTACGTATATTTCCACTGCGCGACCGCCGGCCGGTGTGGCCGAGCGGTTCTAGGCGCGTCAGTCTGGAACCGCGTGACCGCTACGGTCGTAGGTTCGAATCTTGCCTCGGGCATGGATGTGTGTGATGTCCTTAGGTTAGTTAGGTTTAAGTAGTTCTAAGTTCTAGGGGACTGACGACCTCAGAAGTTAAGTCCTATAGTGCTCAGAGCCAGCCGTATATTTCCGTACAGGTGAGACGTTTTACTTGAAAGTCGATGCCCCGGTGTCGGCGGATACATACAATTTTGCATAGTAATTAGGAATAACACACACTGCATTAACGTATTTATCCGCCGACACCGGACACGCGACCTTCAAGTAAAATGTCTCTCCTGTACGAGAATATACATAGTGAGTGTAAGAGTATATGTTCTAGTCGCGTGATTGACAACATACGGAAGTTTAGGTGTGGTCGTTAGTCGTGCACGGATAGCCAAACGATAAGGCGACCGCTCGCGATAAGTGGGAAGAGTCCCGGTCCGGCACACATTCTCATTGTCGTCATTCCATTCTAGAACGGATGAATGTCCATATAAGCAATTGCGAATATATTTACTGTATCTCTTTCGTATAACGCGCAGCGTTATTTGGTGCGTTGCTAGCGTATTTCTTCGTCGTTCCCGCAACGGCACTCCCTGCGGCGGGGAAGCGGATATATTCCTCCAGCAGGCAAGTTCCCACGAGAGGTGCTTCCCCGTGCAGCAGCAGACAGCGACGTATCGAATGTGAATGCAGAGAGCCGGCTGGCTTCGATCGGTGGCCGCGAGGTTCCAGCGGTCAGCTCTTGCGTCACGAGCGAAGCCCTGGCCCACCGACATCCGCTGCCGTGCCACGCGTCCCGCAGGACCACCCGACACCCTTCCAATTACGTCGCTGTCGACGAGACGTTAGCAGATGTGAAGGGCGAGCCGACTACCGCACCTCTAGGTATTCCGGAACGCGCTGCGATCGGCTAATTGCTTTTTCTCAGTTAACGGCGCCGTGTTGTTTGCCATCGGACGGGAGATTGCACTGGTATTCTCCAAAATAGGCCAACAGCACAGCAATTAAAGATACTACTAAAAAACATTCGACGAAATTAATTTGAAATCGTACCTCGGAATGAGGTCATAAGGCACAATTTGTTTTTCTTTTCCATAGCGTGATTTCCAATTGATAGAACAGTATTACGAATACCACCTGCATCTCCCGAGTGAGGTGGCGCAAGGCTAGCACACTGGACTCACATCCGGGCGAACGGCGGCTCAAACCCGCGACCAGCCATCCTCATTTAGGTGTTCCGTGATTTCCCTAGATCCCTGGGATGGTTCCTTTGAAAGAGCATGGCCGATTTCATTCTCCACCCTTCCTTAATGCGAGCATCTGCTCCGTCTCTGCTGACCTCGTTGTCAACGGAACCTAAAACACTAATTTCCTCTTCCAGCAACTGCATCTCTGCTCATTCTTGATTTATTTTGGTAAAGTACACTCGGAAATTATAATTACCTGCAAGCGCATAACACTGTTCTAACCATGTGAGTTTTATTTGTAATAGCAGCGTAAGTCAACAGTAACCTGCTCGTACAGCTCATCTTAAGCCGTCGGGACACGGGACGCGTTAGCTAACCTTGATTTCTCGTTCTACGAGTTTTGTGACGTTATTTCCTGCTATTTCACGTTGAGGACCCATTTCGTCACGTGAAACATGAAATAAGTTCTTCGATATTTCGCCAACGTATCACGTGAAGTACAACCGACAGGAAACAAGAACACTCGCCGCGGGGTAGCCGGGTTCAAGTCCTCCCTCTGGGATGGGTGCGTGTGTTATCCATATCGTAAGTTAGTTTAAGTTATATTAAGTGGTGTGTAGGCTTAGGGACCGATGACGTCAGCAGTTTGGTCCCATAGGACCTTACCACAAATTTCCAAGAACGCTACCAGCGTCACAAGTAGAAAATACGAGGCCCACAGAAAGCAAGACACGACAGAAGCCCATATTCAGCGGGTCTTACGTTGTACCTTACATCCTATGAATATATGCTGTTTGTAAGCACCAGCTCATTGAATGTCTCTAGAATGAATTGTTATTGGTACGATTTGTAATAAATTGACGGAAAACGTCATATTGGTGGTTAAAGAATTTTAGTATTTAGCTATTTTTGCGTTGGAACTCACTTTTTGCCGCGCGGTTAGAGGCGCATTTCACTGACTGCGCGGTCCCTTCCGCCGAAGGTTCGAGTCCTCCCTCATGCATGGATGCGTGTGCTGTTCTTAGCATAGGTTAGTTTAAGTAGTGTGCAAGTCTAGGGACCGATGAACTCTGCAGTTTGGTCCCTTAAGAACTCACACTCATCTGAACATCTTTGAACTCACGTGTTAAGAAAGTAAGTTAAACCGTTTTAAGGCAACAGCACATTGTAGACTGATGAAAAACGTGTCGTTCTTGTCAAGATTTATTATAATTAAATGTCAGTTAATAATATTTCAACTAGTAAAGCCGATAGAAGACTGTAACAAAACATACAAGGTCACTAGCTTGAAGGTCGCAGTGTAGCGTAGTGGGTTGAGGCGCCACGTTATGATACAGAAGGTAGAGCTGCTGTATCCAAGGTTTTTTTCCCTTAGCGTTTTCTAAAAGGTTGTGTGACTTTCTTAAGAATACAATAGAATTAATTTCGGTAATACTTGATATTATGTAAATATAAGTGCGCTTTCTATAAGAATCGGGTGTGTTCGATTTGGTGAACTTCTATAAGCTGATGTCCTTACTGACTGAACATGTATCTTTCCTTTTTGTCTTATTACATGTTTACGGACATTGAAGGTTTTATTTATATATACTACTGAGAGAACAGCATAACTATCATAATGACAAAGGAGGAAATGTGTGTTTTAATAGAGGTAACGTAGGAATTTTACACACGTCCATTTTCGTGAACAAACTGTATTGTTCGCGACCCAAATAAAACCGACAACTGCCTCTGGAGAGCGCTGAGAGCGCAAAAACAGTATTACCAGATCGGCGGTTAGCACACTGAACTCGCATTCGGGAGGACGACGGTTCAATCCCGCGTCCGGCCATCCTGATTTAGGTTTTCCGTGATTTCCCTAAATCTCTTCAGGCAAATGCCGGAATGGTTCCTTTGAAAAGGGCACGGCCGACTTCCTTATCCATCCTTCCGTAATACGATGAGACCGATGACCTCCCAGTTTGGTCTCCTCCCCCAAACACATCAACCAGATCGGGACTGTGTGGTCAGCCTCACAAAGTGCGTGCTCTGCCATGACTGATTTCCCCGCCTACCCCAACCCGCAATGCTGCTTATGTTCTGTGATCCTTGTGTTGACTGATCGTCCAAGCATTCCAACATAAACTTTTTCTCATGTGCATGGTACATGGTTTGTGGTATAATCCCGACACTGCAAGTGCTTCCCTAACTGCGCAGCAACGTATCGTTCCGGTTCACAGTTCTTCCTCCGTTATTTAGGTTTCTACCGTGCTTATAATGCCCTGCTTAAGAGTAAGGAGCTTCGGGATATAGTTCTACCAATTTGCTTTTCACTTGGTGTTTCCCTCTTGCCATGATATTGATTATTTGTGCGAAGGAAGGAAGACTATGGTTTAACGTTCAGTCAACATCGAGGTCGTTAGAGACGGAGCACAAGCTCGGAATTTTCCAAGAATGGGGAAGGAAATCGTTCGTACCCTTTCGGAGGTCATTTGCCTTGAGTGATTTAGGAAAATCGCGGAAAACCTAAATCTGGATGCGGAACGCGGATTTGAACCGCCGTGCTCCTCAATGCGAGGCCAGTGAATGAGAACTGGCTTTCCAGCTCAATAAACTTCACAAGAGTCATGAGGTAACTCCTGCCTAAGTTTCCTGCGTTACCTGCGTTTACATTGGCACGGCGAACAGTATCATGTTGTTGAGATAATCATATACTTTCTTTGATGGTGCCGCTGATTAAAAGTTTCTACATTTTACGCCTTCGGCTGGCGGGGCTTTTCTGCGCCGTGCAACCTCGTTGTCGCTTCCGAGATTTGTTTCAGATATTAGTTTCGTCCTGTCTACGTACCGCTGTATTTCTTGCAGTATCTCTCCATAACGTGACCGGCTAATCGCGTTGCCAGTGGCTGCAGTTATTGTTTCATGCGCCATTTCCGTATTCATTGCTACACTGCCACGCTGGACGTGCAGATTTTGTGTAGCGTTGGAACCACAATCGCCGTCGCGCATGCTGGTGATCGCGGCATTACAAAAGCTTTAGTGATTTAGCAAAATATCTTAGCTGTTATAAGTTTGAAAAGGCTGTAGAAAGAGAACCACTGCTCACCATGACGTCGAATTTAAACAGCAAATTATTGACGCAGGGGGAAACGCCATGGAACAAAATAATTTAACGAAAATTTTACCAATAGGTGGCACGGTAAGCGTATTAACGGAAAAGCGACGGTTGAAAATAACAGATGAATCTCAATACTTCGTCTATGTGTTGAGTTGCACATTACACCATCCTTACTGTTCAGTGTGCATAAGTGCAGAAGTTCGGCAGTCAACAGTTGTGGCATTGTTAGTGGTAAGCTCATCCAACACGGCAAAGTCGTATCATATCGGATGGAAAAAAATCTGTTTTCAATTGTCCTGATGCCGAAAACCGCTTTAAATGCAGAATGACATCAGTTTTTAAATGTCCTGTGGCCAAAAACCTAATAAAAAGCAAAGTAACATCGGTTTCTAACTGTGGTGTCACTGGCGCAAGGCATGTTCAATATGCTGTCCACCGTTTACTGCCAGAAGTTGCAATAGAGAAACAGCATGTGCCACAACAGATCGAAGTGTCTCGGGGGTCACGTTCAGAATGCGTTGTGCAACGCATGGCTTCAATTCCGCTACGTTCGTAACTGGAGCACTGAACACAAAATCTTTAAGATAACTCCACAGTCCGAAGTCACACGGATTAAGATCAGTTGATCCGGAAGGCCAGGATGTAGGGAAATGACGCCTGGTAATTCTAGCACTCGAGAAAGTTTTCTGCAGCAGCCGTCTGACTGTGTAATGCGCTGAGCAGCGCCATCTTGGAAAAAAATGATTCTTCCCACGTTGGTGCGCTAAAGACTCTTGTGGCGTTTACAAGTGACGGAGCAGGTAAGTGGACCCGCAGGACTCATCTCCTCGAGAAAAGATGGCCCTGCTATAAACGATGCTGTCAACCCACATCACACAGCCAGATTTGCTGAATGAAGTGGTACCAGTTGATGTGCGCGCGGATTTTTCTTTTTCCATTTTATGTAATTCTGTTCATTGAGATGTCATGGAGATGGAAATTGTCTTCGTCTGTCGGCAGAATGATTTTGTGATATATCAAAATATATGAACAGTAATACAGGGTGGGTAGTGAGACAGTTGCCAAATTTATTCAAGATGGCAGATCCCAGATGGCGACTGTATGTGTAGCAACGTCGCACTAACGTCATGGCGGGAAGTTCAAATTTTGGCAGGAAATATGTCAATTGGGCTACCTCCATTAACCTAACCCCCCCCCCTTACATCCCCTACCCCATCCTCTAATTCCCTCGCACTTCCCCTCCCCTTTCCCATCTGGAAATTGGTGGCAAAACGACTCAGTCCAGACATAATTCTTTATTTCGTATGCCTTCTTTATTTAGATAATTTGATTTGTCATAGACAGTAGCTCCAGCCAGTGTGTTCACCATGAGGTCAGGAGTCCAACTGATCTAGTTCACAACACCAACACCAGAAGGCGCTGTTAGCCCACCCCACCAACCCCTCCCGTGATGAAATCCAAGATGGCAGTCCAGGGAAAAATAGCGAGAAATTCGCTTAGTCTGTGTCTAGCTGTTGGACTGGGAGAACAGATATAATTGTTAGCTGTATGTACTATATGTTCAATGGATGAGATGTCTGTGCAGGAGGTGGAGTTTAACGGGTATATTAGCTATAATCATGCAGCTGGCGACTGTGTCGACATCCACCTTCACGATGCTTGGAAAGCGATGATATTTGGTGAATGTCTGAAGAAGATGAATATGCTTCATCAAATAATAAAGATGCAGCAGCACGGGGCTGTGTTATATTTTGCAACTCATGCTGATAAATGTGTATGCTGTAACTGCAGATCATATGATAAAAGTCCAGTCAGTATTCCAAAGTACATGACGCAAGATGTTCATCCCAGAGCCTCCGCACCCCGCTGGAAGAGAGGCAACATACCAAGCTCAAGACGCCGGCATGCGGTAGCGGCAGATGCGGTGGCGCGCTAAGCAGGAAATACCCACAGGCTTCCTCCTTCCCATCCCTGGTGCAGGGATAACCTTTCTCCTCGCACACGAACTGCTTCGGGAGTTATTAAATCTGGTGTTCAAGCAGTGTGCGGAATATTGTCACATACGTAACTTGAAGATGTCACAGGAATTAAATGTACCACTGCACAAATAGAGTAAGAGAGCTTTGCAGATGACTCAAGAATGTTTAAAAAATTTGCGATGTAACTGCACATTTCATTCTGAGGAATACCACCATCGTACATAAATACAGACTCTAAAAGAAATGATCGGGGCACATTTGTGAAACCATCCCGAGACACTTCAAGCGTTTTTTTGTGGGAAATACCTTTGTCCTTGAGCTTGAACTGATCAGGAGTTACTAAATCCAATTGAATATATTTCTAAATATAATATCAAAAAAGATCACTGGACAGTAGTCTGCTTCAATTTTGCCGTGTAAACCACCACACTCGAACACAGACTCTAAAATGATTGCTGCACACTTGTGAAACCTCCCTGAAACACTTAACACGCTTTTGTGGGAAACAGATCCCAAAACTTATGTCAGCTGCAATAGGCCTATCTGATTTTACACGCCAAAACGACGATATTTGGAATTCGAAATAAATATCTCTGTAACTCTAAGTAGGACGCTCACAACTTTTCGAGTTTCAGCTACTTCTTTGAAGGCACTGCTAGGGAGAGAGAATAATTTCTGTGTCCTACAGTTGCTGCAGTGTTCATCACTTTTCTGAAACCGTGAGTGGGCTTAGTTTATATTTTCTACTGGATTCAGGGACGTTATTTTCCTCACTCCTCGAAGCACACTCTGGTGTCCAAGCACAAACGGGAAAATGAGAACAACTACACAAACAGAATTCGAAGCACTATCCTACGGTCAAGAAAAATGACTGGAATTTTCGGTGAAATTTCGATTTCCTACAGCAGATGCAGGTCTGGAGACGCTCTAAAGCCACAATGATGGGTGAGTGACAGCATCCCACCTGTCCGAACCAGGAGAGGTTGTCTGCTTGGACTTGTCTCTGAACACTCGAACAAAGGAGACATCACGTGACCCTCAGACGTCTCAGAACTTCCCGTAGATACCTTGTCCCCGTCTTGTTCATAATACTCTGTAGTGGCTCCTTTGCTCCGCACAGAGGATGTCTTGTTACTTTCTGATGTCACGAAACTGCTTGGGAATGAAGTATTCTGATTGGTTCTTACTGAATTTTCCTGCCAAACTACTGCTGCTGCCAGTGTGGTAGCACTGTCCGCCATTTTCTGCAGACAGACAAATTACGAGACTTTCAGGGCCAAACCTGTTTTGTATAAATCGAAAAGAAGCATACAGCAGCCATCTTGCATTGACAGTTGAACCCTGCAAAAGAGGTCTACAGATCATGAAAACGGGAAACCACGTACCACTAAAGACACTTTCTCTATTACACTGATCTTCTGCTGTCGAGGAAAGCTTGAGATCTCCAACCGAGCTATATCACCACATATCATATCGCTATAGTCAACACAGTTCGTATACTTCAACATACAAAATCATCATTTCTGCATCCTGCATGTAGCTATCGACCACCAGACACTCGTACAACTGCTGTGAAGACAGACAGACCCCCAAAAAACACAAGTACATGCACCATATATTGTCCTTGCGGAATAGATATGCCGCGCGGGATTAGCCGAGCGGTCTGAGGCGCTGCAGTCACGGACTGTGCGGCTGGTCCCGGCGGAGGTTCGAATCCTCCCTCAGGCATGGGTGTGTGTGTTTGTCCTTACGATAATTTAGGTTAAGTAGTGTGTAAGCTTAGGGGCTGATAACCTTAGCAATTAAGTCCCATAAGATTTCACACATATTTTATTTGGAATAGATATTTCCCACGAGTTCGGTCAGCCATCCACCATGAGGCCACATGTCAACTGCCCCTGCACATGCTTGCCAGATACGCGATCAGAGCGGCCTCAGTAGAGCGCAGTCACTCTCTGAACTGGTGTACACAGGCTGCCCTGGTTCCCCTGGCTCAAAGGCGTGACTGTTTCTGGACCTGACCTGGTTGCTTACTTGCTGCCATGCTTGTTACAGCCATCTCCGAACTCTGGGATTACAAGACCATGAACCATAGACCTTGCCGTTGGTGGGGAGGCTTGCGTGCCTCAGCGATACAGATAGCCGCACCGTAGGTACAACCACAACGGAGGGGTATCTGTTGAGAAGCCAGATAAACGTATGGTTCCTGAAGAGGGGCAGCAGCCTTTTCAGTAGTTGCAGGGGAACAGTCTGGATGATTGACTGATCTGGCCTTGTAACGCTAACCGAAACGGCCTTGCTGTGCTGGTACTGCGAACGGTTGAAAGCAAGGGGAAACTACGGCCGTAATTTTTTCCCGAGGGCGTGCAGCTTTACTGTATGGATAAATGATGATGGCGTCCTCTTGGGTGAAATACTCCGGAGGTAAAATAGTCCCCCATTCGGATCTCCGGGCGGGGACTACTCAGGAGGACGTCGTTATCAGGAGAAAGAAAACTGACGTTCTACGGATCGGAGCGTGGAATGTCAGATCCCTTAATCGGGCAGGTAGGTTAGAAAATTTAAAAAGGTAAATGGATAGGTTAAAGTTGGATATAGTGGGAATCAGTGAAGTTCGGTGGCAGGAGGAACAAGACTTTTGGTCAGGTGAATACAGGGTTATAAATACAAAATCAAATAGGGGTAATGCAGGAGTTGGTTTAATAATGAATAAAGCAACAGGAATGCGGTAAACTACTACAAACAGCACAGCGAACGCATTGTTGTGGCCAAGATAGACACGAAGCCCATGCCTACTACAGTAGTACAAGTCTATATGCCTACTAGATCTGCAGATGACGAAGAAATTGAAGATAAAGGAAATTATTCAGATAGTGAAGGGAGACGAAAATTTAATAGTCATGGGTCGCTGGAATTCGATAGTAGGAAAAGGAAGAGTAGGAAACGTTGTAGGTGAATATGGATTGGGGTTAAGAAATGAAAGAGGAAGTCACCTGGTGGAATTTTGCACAGAGCACAACTCAATCATAGCTAACACTTGGTTCAAGAATCATAAAAGAAGGTTGTATACATGGATGAAGCCTGGAGATACTGACAGGTTTCAGATATATTATATAAGGGTAAGACAGAGATTTAGGAACCAGGTTTTAAACTGTAAGACATTTCCAGGGCAGATGTGGACTCTGACCACAATCTATTGGTTATGAACTGCAGATTAAAACTGAAGAAACTGCAAAAAGGTGGGAATTTAAGGAGATGGGACCTGGATAAACTGACTAAACCAGAGGTTGTACAGAGTTTCAGGGAGAGCTTAAGGGAAAAATTGACAGGAATGGGGGAAAGAAATACAGTAGAAGAAGAATGGGTAGCTTTGAGGGATGAAGTAGTGAAGGCAGCAGAGGATCAAGTAGGTAAAAAGACGAGGGCTAGTAGAAATCCTTGGGTGACAGAAGAAATATTGAATTTAATTGAGAAAGGAGAAAATATAAAAATGCAGTAAATGAAGCAGGCAAAAAGGAATACAAACGTCTCAAAAATGAGATCGACAGGAAGTGCAAAATGGCTAAGCATGCATGGCTAGAGGACAAATGTAAGGATGTAGAGGCTTATCTCACTAGGGGTAAGATAGATACTGCCTACAGGAAAATTAAAGATACCTTTGGAGAAAACAGGACCACTTGTATGAAAATCAAGAGCTGAGATGGAAACACAGTTCTAAGCAAAGAAGGGAAAGCAGAAAGGTGGAAGGAGTATATAGAGGGTCTATACAAGGGCAATGTACTTGAGGACAATGTTACAGAATTGGAAGAGGATGTAGATGAAGATGAAATGGGAGATATGAAGCTGCGTGAAGAGTTTGATAGAGCACTGAAAGACCTTATTCGCAACAAGGCCCCGGGAGTAGACAACATTCCATTAGAACTACTGACAGCCCTGGGAGAGGCAGTCCTGACAAAACTCTACCATCTGGTGAGCAAAATGTATGAGACAGGCGAAATACCCTCAGACTTCAAGAAGAATATAATAATTCCAATCCCAAAGAAATCAGGCGTTGACAGATGTGAAAATTACCGAAATATCAGTTTAATAAGTCACGGCTGCCAAATACTAACGCGAATTCTTTACAGACGAATGGAAAAACTGGTAGAAGCCGACCTCGGGGAAGATCAGTTTGGATTCCGTAGAAATATGGGAACACGTGAGGCAATACTGACCCTACGACTTATTTTAGAAGCAAGATTAAGAAAAGGCAAACCTACGTTTCTAGCATTTGTAGACTTAGAGAAAGCTTTTGACAATGTTGACTAGAATACTCTCTTTCAAATTTTGAAGGTGGCGGGTGTAAAATAAAGGGAGCGAAAGGCTATTTACAATTTGTACAGAAACCAGATGGCTGTTATAAGAGTCGAGGGGCATGAAAGGATAGCAGTGGTTGGGAAGGGAGTGAGACAGGGTTGTAGCCTCTCCCCGATGTTGTTCAATCTGTATATTGAGCAAGCAGTAAAAGAAACAAAAGAAAAATTCGGAGTAGGTATTAAAATCCATGGAGAAGAAATAAAAACTTTAAGGTTCGCAGATGACATTGTAATTCTGTCAGAGACAGCAAAGGACTTGGAAGAGCAGTTGAACGGAATGGATAGTGTCTTGAAAGGAGGATATAAGATGAACATCAACTAAAGCAAAACGAGGATAATGGAATGTAGTCGACCTAAGTCGGGTGATGCTGAGGGAATTAGATTGGGAAATGAGACACTTAAAGTAGTAAAGGAGTTTTGCTAATTGGGGAGCAAAATAACTGATGATGGTAGAAGTAGAGAGGATATAAAATGTAGACTGGCAATGGCAAGGAAAGCGTTTCTGAAGAAGAGAAATTTGTTAACATCAAGTATAGATTGGAGTGTCAAGAAGTCGTTTCTGAAAGTATTTGTATGGAGTGTAGCCATGTATGGAAGTGAAACATGGACGATAAATAGTTTGGACAAGAAGAGAATAGAAGCTTCCGAAATGTGGTGCTACTGAAGAATGCTGAAGATTAGATGGGTAGATCACATAACTAATGAGGAGGTACTGAATAGGATTGGGGAGAAGAGGAGTTTGTGGCACAACTTGACTAGAAGACGGGATCGGTTAGTAGGACATGTTCTGAGGCATCAAGGGATCACCAATTTAGTATTGGAGGGCAGCGTGGAGGGTAAAAATCGTAGAGGGAGACCAAGAGATGAATACACTAAGCAGATTCAGAAGGATGTAGGCTGCAGTACGTACGGGGAGATGAAGAAGCTTGCACAGGATAGAGTAGCATGGAGAGCTGCATCAAACCAGTCTCAGGACTGAAGACCACAACAACAACAACATATATTTTCACATGCTTTGCCAGAATATCATACAATTCACGCGGTATTTCTAGATATCAGCCACATAGGAGTACGCTACCGATCGCTTGCTCAGCATAATTCCAAAGATAATGAGTGGAAATTTTATCTCTAGAAACCCGAAACTTTGGCGAGGTGGGACATGCCGCAGACCAATGAGTAAATAGAAACGTATCTCTTCTGTGAAGATGTTTACGTGAAAACTCGAAAAAATAGAGGAAATTGGTATAGTCCATCTGTAAACGCAAAAGGGAGCAGCGCTTTTGATGAGGGAAGCGGCCCTTACCGGAAGAACCCTACCACTGGCCTTCAGGGACATCCAAAATCAGCTGTCCGTTACCTGTCTAGCGGTGTAGATCGGCGTGCAGTCATATACGTCGTTCCTGTTCGTGGTATCTTATTTGCCAGGGTCAGTCAGTTAACTTTGTATTCTTACTGATATACTTCGGTATCCGAAAGTAATGGTTAATCGCCCTGCATTGCAAGAAAATGTGTAGAATATGAAGAAGAGGAGGTATCTGTGGAGTAAAGAACGTCTGATCGTCTCTAATGTTATTACATCGTGTGTTAAAAAGGTGGCACAAAAGAACTGTCGGCTAATATTACCAATCCTAATCAAAGGGCTGCAATTTATGCAAACGTCAGCCACGCCACAACACAACGCATAAGGAAGGAACGCGAAAATAAACCATCGCCACGATGGAAAATTAATAATTTTGGTAGGAAACTCATCGTTATAGGCAGTCTCACAAAATCGGTCATTCGACAAACGATTGAGAACTTTTACATAAATCAAAAAATATTGCCGAAATTATGGAAATTACTTACTGCTGTGAAAGAAAAAAATTCATTTTCCTTGGCAGAAAGATGTTTTACGCAAGACACTGCGTGAAACAGGATTTATTTGGAAAAGATCTGTAAATAAACAAAAGATTCTCGTAGAGAGAACGGATATAATTCACTGGCGATGTAAGTACTGATCCAAGTGCGAAAATTAGGGGAGTTAGGTACAAAAGTCTTTTATATTGATGAAACTTGGGTGGACAACAACATTATTTATAGAAAATGTTGGCAGGTTCCTGGCGTTGATGGCATTATGGACAATGTGAGCGGGAGAAATAGGATTATAGTGATCAATATTGGATCAAAGGGTGGGTTTTCACCCAACGCACAGTTAATTTATAAAGCGGGATGCGCAACAGGGGACTGCCATGGGCAAATGAGCTACAAAATTTTTTCAAATTGGTTATCGACTAAAGTAATTACGAATCTGCCACCGAACTGTGTTATTGTTGTGGGAACACTTCAAATCACAAGGAGCATAACAAAGCACCAACTAGGTCCTCGAATATTTTGGCAGTGATTGAATGGTTATTAAAAATAAGATGGAAGCTAATTTGTCAATCAGAAAAACAAAATTGTTTGATTTAATTAAACAACATAAGCCGGAAGGCAAAGTATTTGAAAATAATAAAATACTTGAAGCTCGTGGACACACTGTGCTGCGACTTCCACCATACAACTGTGACTTAAAACCAATTGAAATGACTTGGGCAAAACTTATATATTTCGTCAGTGGAAGAAATATTCTTGGAGATATTTGCATCACGAAGTTACTGCAGTTGGTGAAAGAACGTATGTAGCAATTTTCTGAGTTTCCGTCATGTATTTCAAACTAAATTTTGCAGTAACCGAAAAAAAGCAAGTACAAACACCTGTCCCAACTGTTACAGGTTTTGAAACGATACTCAAGATGACTGGAGTGCATACAGCCTCTCCGTGGAAAAACTTGAGAGTACTGGGTTAAGGATGGGATTATTGAAAACATACTGTACAGTTATTAATTTAGAAAGTGACGACGACGACGACGATATTGACAGTGACACTGTTGATGATGACCTCTAAAATGCGATGTATGTTAATAGTTGTGTATGCTTTCAAGCCTGACTATACCAATACACTATAAACTCTTTTTTGGTAGAAATATACTACATAGTAGTAAATGTGTTAAGCAGTTTTCGAAGACCAATACAGTCAATTGTGGTACAAAAAACAAATACCTTTATTACTAGTTGTACAAAATCAGTAACAGTTTAAGAACTTCACGGTAAAATTAATTAATTTTCCCCTAGTAGGATGTGATTCAATCACGTAAAACCTTTGATGCTTATGGAACAGCAGCATTTGATTGTACCCTGTCACTAAATCTCTATCTCGGTTACTACTCACCTGATTCTATAACATATTGCTTAAAACATGTACGCAATAGCTATCCTAAACACAGCTGAAATTTCCTTCAAAACATGTACACTGATTCTATGTAAAAGGCTTGACATACGAAGTGCGGTCACATATTAACTTTTATCTTTTGGCAAGAACTTCGAATTCTGTTTGTGTAATTGTTGTGATTTTCCTGTCTGTGCTAAGACACTAGTGTGTGCTTTGAGAAGTGAGGAAAATGACGTCCCTGAATCCAGCAGCAAATATAAACTAAGCCCACTCACCGTTTCAGAAAACTGATTAACACTACAGCAACTGTAGGACTCAGAAATTTCTTTCTCTCTTTCTCTGGCAGTGCCTTCAAACATGCAGCCAAAACTCGAAAAGAGGTGAGCGTCCTGTTTAGAGTTGCAGAAATATTTATTTCGACTTTCAAATATCGTCGATTTGGCGTGTAAAATCAAATATTGCAACTGATGCCGGTTTAGGGATCTGTTTCCCACAAAAGCGTGTTAAGTGTTTCAGGGAGATTTCACAAGTATGCAGCGATCTTTTTAGTCTGAGTTCAAGTATGGCTTTATACACTGCAAAATTGAAGCAGACTACTGTGCAATGATCTTTCTTGAAACTGCGTTTAGAGACATATTCAATTGGATGTGGTAACTCCTCATGCAGCTCATGCTCAAAGGCAAGGGTGTTTCCTGTAAAGGCACGCGAAGTGTCTCAGGGATGGCCGGCCGTTGTGGCCGTGCGGTTCTAGGCGCTTCAGTCTGGAACCGCGTGACCGCTACGGTCGCAGGTTCGAATCCTGCCTCGGGCATGGATGTGTGTGTTGTCCTTAGGTTAGTTAGGTTTAAGTAGTTCTAAGTTCTAGGGGACTGATGACCACAGATGTTAAGTCCCATAGTGCTCAGAGCCATTTGAACCATTTTTTTGTCTCAGGGATGGTTTCACAAGTCTGACGCGATCATTTCTTTTGGAATCTGCATTCATGTGTGACGGTGGTATTCCTTAGATAAGACGTATAACTACATTGCAAATGGTTTAAATATTCTTGCGTCATCTGCAAAGCTCTCTCACTCTCTTTGTGCAGTGGTACATTTAATTCCTGTGGCATCTTCAGGATATATATGTGAAAATGTTCCGCACATTGCTTAAACACCAGATTTAATAACTGCCAAAGAAGTTCGTGTTCATCAACAATGGGTATCCGTGAACCAGGGATGGGAAGGAGGAAAGTTGGAGTATTTCCAATGTGACAGTGAATACTTAGCGTGCGGCTGCACCTGCGGCTACTGCGTGTCGGCGCCATGAACCAGGGGCATAGCCTCTCCTCCAGTGCATGTGGAGGCTCTGAGATGAACGTCCTGCCTCTTGAGCATTGGAAGACTGACTGGTCTTTAATAAAATGATCTTCAGTTACAGCACACGTATTTATCAGCATGAGTTGCTACGTGTAACTTCGCACCATCCTGCTGCATTTCGTTATTTGATGAAGCGTACTCGTCTTCATCATACAATCACCAAACATCATTGCTTTCCAAGCATCGTGGAGGTGGCCTTCGACACACTCCTCAGCTGCATGATTACAGCTAATACACCCATTGAACTCCTCCTTCTACAGCACAGACATCTCATCCATTGAACACATAGTATGCACAGTAAACACTTATGTCCATCCTCCCAATACACCAGCTAGACATGGACTGAGAGAGGTTCCCACGATTTTTCCCCAGACCGCCATATGGATTACATCACAGGAGAAGAGGGGGAAGGCCAACAGCACCCTCTGGTCTTCATGTTGTGAAGTTTAACTCAGCTGGACTCCCAACCTCATGGTGAACATACTGGAAGGAGCTACTGTCTATGTCAACTCATATTTTTTAAGTAAACAATGCAAGCAAAATAAAGACCTACATCCATCCTATCCAGCAGCCCAGCAGAGACTGATTGCTTTTCCCACCAATGTCCAGATAGGAAAGGGGAGGGGGGAGGTGACTGGGGGTGGGGGAGGGAATGTGGGTTGGGGTTAGGTTAGTGGAGGTAGCCCAGTTATATTATTTTCCAGCCAAAATTTGAAGTTACTGCCATGATGTAACTGCGATATTGCCACATCTATAGCTGCCATCTTCGATCTGCAATGTTAAATACATTTGGCAGCGATGCAGAGTGCAGTGGTGCTGTCTCTGCCCCACTACTAGGGTATCCATAATTACAGTTCTAGTTTCAAAGTGTTGTAGAAAGAGAACCACTACTCTAAATGGCGTCAAATTTAATCAGCAATTTATTGATGAAGGGCGAAACGTCATGGAACAAAGGAATTTAACGAAAAGTAGATGGCGCTGCAGGCGTCTTAATGTAAATAGGAGTGACTACAAATGATAGATAAATAGCTATTCATCGTCTGTAATGTGAGTTGTGCATTACACCGTCTGTACTGTTGAATGCACATGGCAGCAAAAGTTCGGCAGTCAACAACTGTGGCACTGTTAGGTAAGCCCATCCACAATGGAGAGATCGTACAACATTTGATGGGAAAAATCTGTTTCTGTCTCTCCTGAGGTCAATAACCGCATAAAACGCAGAATGACAATGGCATTTAATTGCCTGGTGCCAAATACCGCATAAAACGAAAAATAACATTAGTTTCTAATAGTCATGAGATTGGCACAAGACATGTTCAATATGCTGCTGAAATCAAGAAACAGCACGTTCCACAACAGATTTGTGTGCCTAGGTGATCACATTCGGTATGCATTGAGCAATGCGTTAGATAAAGAAATGGAAGGTTTTTTATCTTATAAAAAAGTGATCGTACTTTTAAAATACTGAGCTCGAACCTACAATTTTCTACTACTATGCCAAATGATCATTTCTAGTTCACTTTTTCATATAAAAATCATAAAAAATAAGTATTATTGTAAAATATTTATGAAATTAAGAGAAACGAAATGAGGAGTAATATTTTGTTCTTATGTACTCTTTTCCAGAAAAAGTCACGTTTAAGAAAATAAGCGAAATGGATTCCATTTATTGTATCTTATATGCTCTGCACTGACCATAGTTTGTTGATTTTTAGCAGACATAAGTGTTGTTCTTACATCTAACTATTATTTTGTGGTAAAAAGAGACATACATGGTGAAGCGAAATCCGCGCACTCGGGCTTCACAGCGCGACTCCTCACATGCCAGCGATAAAAAATGTCTCTCACAAAATTTCGTCCGGCAATTACATTGGCAGAAATACGTTAAAGAGTTGCAATCTGGCAACACTGTAACCAAATTTATAGTAACTATCTCGGTCAACAGGTGGTAGTTGTGCTGTACAGTTGGTGCAGCAGGTAGAGTTTTGGATTAGCATGCAGGAGACCATGGGTTCCATCCTGGGTTCAGGAATATGTTTCTTATTTGGTAAATGTAGTCCAAGTGGTACGGTATATGGTATCTTAATCGTCAACAGCGATTGCAGTGGGTCCTCTGAAAAACATTTACACTTACATGCGACAATCATGGAAGTGGAAGATTAGTCAGCTATGAAAGACGTCCTTTCCACGTCGTGGGCTCGCATTTATTCACACCACTTCCTCTACTAGATACGTAACCTGTTTTCTTTGTACCCTCCTCTAATGGTCACATAGATTAGTACCAACTATTATTCTTGCCTCGCTCAGGTCCTTTACATCTTATTAGGGCCTTATGTTACCAGTAGGACTAGCAACATGCCTTAAGAATAATATCCAAACTCGGTTACTATTTGCATGTCTTATCACCGTGGTCCCATTAATTGTTTCCACTGTCTACTTCTTATTTGTCTAACCAAGTATTTGTTGTGTTCAGCGTTCCAAAATGTTGTAAATTCTATGCATTGCATTGCGCTGACAAATAAAATGTCCTGTAAGAGGTAGTTACCATATGTGTTGTTACAGTGTTGCCAGAGTGCAACTCTTTAACGTCCTTTATCTGCCAGATGTACTCGCCAAACGATACTTTATGAGAGATATTTTTTTAACGCTGGTGTGTGAGGAGTAGCGGTGCGAAACCCGAGTGCACGAATTTCGCTTCACGCTGTGTATTATGATATACATCTTTTCGATCCTACTCTTTAGTCATACATCTACCACACTCCTTTAGCGAAAAGTTGTTGTCCTTTTAACAGGAAAAACTAATTTTTTTAACTACAAATTCTAGGTCATGAAATTCATTATCATTATTTCTAAATTTTTTTCATTCCTTTATATCTTAGCTTAATATTTCCATCCTTAAAAAACTGAAACTCCCAGCCAACTAATTTCAAGTATCTGTGTGGTAAAATCTTAAATTTGCTATCGAGCTCCATACAGATTTTTTCTCCATGACTAGTACTCAAATATTTGCAGCCAGTAATGTAATACAAATTATTTTCTCCCACCTCATTGATCTATTAAACAAATTAGAATTGCTGGAGTTGTTGAGCCCTTTGAATCCTTACAGCCCTCTAAACATATTTCATTTTTAACGACACATTTCTTAGCTCCTTTAGATTGATTCTCTATCGTCTCACCAATCTTGCAGGCATATATTTTTGCTCTTAAACCAAAAAATTTTTCCATTATTAGCCAAATACATTTATCTTTAATTTTTCCTAAAACTTCCTTTTCTACTTTTACTACTTACTCCTTGGCTCTACAGTCCTTGTAGGGCCTTGGCCTCCCAGACAATCTCTGCCCACTCTTGTCTGCTGGCTGCATTGGCTCTCCATCTTCTAACTCCCATCCTTCTGAAGTCCGCCTCCACGTTGTCTAGCCATCTAGTCCTTGGTCCGCCCCTTGTACAACGTCCACCAGGTTGTTCTTTGAAAACTTTCTTGACTGTACTGCTCTCCACCATTCTTTCTACATGTCCCAACCAACGTAGTCTATTACTCTGTATTTCTGTCACGATATGTGGTTTGTTGTACAACTCTCTGATCACCTTATTATTTCTGAGTCTCCAAAACCCCTACCATTCACTGGCCCATAGATTTTCCTAAGTATCTTCCTTTCCCATCTCAGCAACAACTCCTCATCAACTACTGTACAATACACAGTCAGCTTCAGATTCCTACTAACGCTCCTTGCTTTAAACACTTAAATCAGTGTAAAGCAGCTCCTGTTACCAGCTGCAGTCCTTGCCTGTATTTCTTTTCTCATATCATTATTCTCAGTTACCAGTGACCCAAGGTATATAAAGCTTTCATAGTGTTCATATTCTTTTCCCTTCGAAGCCATGCTTCTCTCTCCTTCACTATATCTTGTTCCAGATGTTAACGTCTACTTGGTCTTTGTCTGATTAATGGTCAGCCCCATCTCTGCACCATATCTTTCTACTTTTTCAAGCTTGTCTTCCAGGTCCTGTTTCCTCCTGTATAACAAATCACAATCATCCGTATATGTAAGCTCCTGAGTCACTCTTTTAAACAGTGCTCCCCCAAGGTTGTTGCTGTATTGTCTTTCGCATTACACTCTCCAAGGTGACATTAAACAGAATAGTGGAGAGCACATCACCCTGCCGCAATCCTTGGTTAACTTCAGATGCCTTTGATAAAGTGCCTTCGATCTTTACTTCGGATATTGTTCTTCTAAAACTCATTTGAACCCATCTTATCAGTTCTTTAGGAACTCTTGACTCTTGCATTGCCTTCCAAAGTTGATCCCTTTTGATATTATGATAAGCTTGTTTGAAATTAATGAACAGCTGGTGGAGATCTATGCTATACTCATAACATTTTTCAAGAATTTGTCTGATAGTGAAAATCTGATCTGTAGTGGATCTGTTAGTTTTGAAACCACACTGGTAGTCTCCTAGATACTATTTTACATATGTTCTTAACTTTTCTGAATACTTTATATACTACACAGAGTAGTGCAGTTCCTCTATAATTCCCACAGTCAGCTTGTCACGTTTCTTATGTATAGGGCAGGGTATTGCTGTACTCCACTATTTCGACATGTTTTCTTTCCGCCATATTTCCACTATAATCTCATGCAAAACCCTTACTAGTTTTTCTCCATCATATTTTATCATTTCTGCTGTGATATTTTCCTCCCCAGAGCTTTATCATTTTTAAGAGTCTTCATTCTAACTTTAACTTCTTCCAGTGTGGATTCTCCTACTAATCCCTGGCGCTCTTCATCTCTGATTACTTCCTGCTCCACCTCTTCTGCCATACCACCATCAACCCCATCTTCGTTTTCTGATTCTGCATTCAGTAGTTCACTAAAATCCTCCAATCATCTGTCTAAAATCTGATCTTTTACTCCTATCAGATTTCCCTCCTTATCTTCACAGTAAACGTCTCTGGGTTGGAATCCTTTCCTTACATCTTTAACCCTCATATAGAATTCCCTTGTTTCTTGAGCAGTATTGCTCTCTTCTAACTCATCAGTCCACCATTTTTCATATTCTCTCTTTTTCCTCCTGCATTCCTTATCTGCTTCCCTTCTCTTCTCCTGGTAATCTTCTACAGTACCTCTAATCCTCCTCTGCAGCATTCTTTTTCTTGCCTCATTTCTTTGTTCTGTCTTCCTCCTTCAGTCTTCATCAAACTATCTCGAAGTTCTCGAATGCTTCATTCTGCCCAGTACAGATTCTGCTGTCTCATGTATTATTCCTTCAACCATTTCCATTCTTTCTTCAATATTCTCTACTGCCAGCTATTTTTATTTTCAATGGAGCAATTCACAATTGCCCAACTTTATGATTACTGTAGAAGAAATAATGTAACTGGATTGTAAATAAATTAAAAATTTAAATTTTTTTACCAAACCTATCATATAAAGACAAACTAATGAGTAAATGTTAAAAATGTGCTCAAGAAAATATCACGAATAAGAAATCAGGCACAGCTCAATTTTAAAATTCCTTCACAAAATTTTTTTATATTCCATGGAACAATTCACGGTTGCCCAACTTCATAATTACTGTGGAAGAAATAATTTAACTGCATATAACAAATTAAATAAAGCTAATCTAACTATATTTGTTAACAGATGTCAGGGTACAGATTTTTGGAAACAAGTACATTATTCTGAAATTGTAAATGTTAATGAAATTTTTCAAAATAATGAAAGTAGACCACTGAAAGATAGACTATGTTGTAAAAAAGATATCAAATTATTTAGCATATTTAGATGCAAATAATTTATATGGTTATCCTATGAGTCAATATTTACCATATGGTGGATTTGAATGGGATGAAACAAATAATTGCGATTTTACAAAAATAATTGAGAATTCACATACTTCTAAAAGTGGATATATATTTGAATTAGATCTAGAAAATAGAAAGGAATCACATGATTTACATAAGATTTACTACTTGCTCCTGAAAACAAAATTGTACCAGGAACTAAAGAAGGGACGTTATTGACGGCTCTGGATGATAAGCATAATTATGTAGTTCACTGCAGAGATCTTACATAGTATCTCCCTCTAAGAGTGACGATAACAGAAGCAAACAGAATTTTAAAATTTAAACAATCTGCTTGGTTAAAAAAATATATACTTGAACATAAAAACAAGAACCAAAGCAAAGAATGGTTTTGAGAGAGATTTCTATAAAATAATGAATGATTTGTTGTTTTGGTAAATGATGGAAAATATTGGAAAAAGAGTTGGTGTACAATTAGTTTCAGGTAGATAAAAGTGTGAAAGACTTGTGGCAAAGCCAACTTCAAAAGAGCAACAATACTTAATGAAAATTTTGCTGCTGTCCATATGAGTAAAACAAAAACTGTTTTTAAGAAACCAATTTATATTGGAATGAGTATACTTCATTTATCTAAAGAACTGATGTGTGATTTTCACCATAATCTTATGAAAGCAAAGTATGGAGAAAATACTTAGCTTTCATATATGCATACCAACTCACACACAGACTGAGGACTTCTATGAAGACAAAATCCGTGCTTCATCTCTTGATGCAAGTGATTTTCAAAAAGAAGATAATGTTTATGGCATTCTAAAAGTAAAGCAGAAAGATTTAGTAAAAATGAAAGATCAATGTAATGGGCTAATAATGGAAGAATTTTGTGGTTTAAGAGCAAAAATGTATGCCTACAAGTTTGGTGACAAGATAGAGAGAAAATCTAAAGGATTTAAGAAATGTGTTGTTAAAAATAAAATATGTTTAAAACATTATAAAAATTGTTTGATTAACACTAGAGAACAATACAAGACCATCAATTTAAGACAATGCTTCAAACATGCAATGTAATCACTCAAAGTAATTAAAAATGCACTTAGCTCACATGACAATAAAATATATGTTTTAGAAAATAAAATACATACATTTCGATACTGACATTATTTGATCAAATAGTTTCATCATGAAAAATTAATTTTCAGCATATGGTTTAAATTTTATTAATAAAATTTGTACTACATAAATGAAGGCTCTACTGAAGAATCTCAACAACTCTAACAAATCTACTTTGTTTAAAAAGTTAAGTGAGCTAAGAGTAAATAATTTGTATGAGTATTGCATTACTAGCTGTGAATATTTGTACACTAATCATGGAGACAAATTTTGGAAGGAGCTTGTTGGTAAATTTATAATTATTTTACCAGCCAGGTTCCCGAAATTAAATAGTTGGTTGAAAATTTCAATTTTCTAAAAATTTGAATATTAAGCTAAGATATAAAGGAATGAAATAATTTGGATATAATGATATTGAATTTTATGACCTAGAATTTCTAGTCGGAAAAATTTACTTTTCCTATGATCAAAAATGTTTATTATAAAATATATATCTTTTTACCACAAAATTAAAGGTACATCTAAAAATAAACTTTATAATAATCTTATGTCTGCTAAAAGTAAAGGAATTATGGAAAATGCAGAACATAAAAATATAATAAACGGAATTTGTTTCCATTATTTTCTTAAACTCAGTGTTTTTCTGAGAAAATGAATCTAAGAAAAAATCGTTCGTATTTCTTTTCTCTTAATTTTATACATATTTCATAATGAAATTTATGTTTTTTAAAATTTCTGTATGATAAAAGTGAGCTAGAAATGAAAATTTGGGACAGCAGAAGGAAATTGTAGGTTTGAGCAAAATTATTTAAAGGTAAGCTGACTTTTTTAAAAGATAAAACAATCACAATGAGCAGTGCATGAATATTTATGAGACAGTCCCATCAGGCGCCTCAGACGTAAACTGAGGGACAGATGTCTGCTGCATGTCCGTTGGTGTGCATATTTTGACGCTCCATTGGTAATATAATCCTTAAATTTTTTTGTTCGATCACATTTCCCCAGCGTTAATACCATGCTTTTGAAATTTTGTCATTCTGAGCAGTTTTCTCGTTCCACAGAGTTTTGAAACTGGAAATTCAGTTACGGACACCCTCTGTATTTCAGCATGATAGCGGCGCTGTCACTATTTCCACTACTCGAGCATTCGCATAGCAGGAAGCATCTACAGTAGTGCCGGCCAGAAATTCGGCACACGGTGGCCCTTTGGCACGTGGACCCATATTACCGACGTTATTCTTACAGCTGCGGAACATTCAATACCACGCACCTCCGAATTGCCCCGGCGCCCCCCAGTTCCTTGGTGGAACGAGGCATGCCGTGATGCACTACGTGAGCGGCGACGTGCTCTCCACGTTTTCCGCCACCATCCTACTTTGGCCAACTGTATCCGCTATAAGCAGCTCCGTGCGCGATGCCGTCGTGTCATCCGCGATAGCAAGAAGGCGAGCTGGAAATTCTTTATTAGCTCATTTAACACCTTCACTCCCTCCTCGGAAGTTTGGAGTCGGCTTCGAGGGTTCTCAGGCGCGCCTAGTTTCTCCCCCGTCTCTGGGCTCACTGTCGCGCGTGATACATTCGTGGACCCCGTCGCATTTTCTAACTCGTTGGGTCAGCACTTTGCTGAGATTTCGAGCTCTTCAAATTACCCGCCAGCGTTTCTCCCGAAGAAACGTGCAGCGGAAGTGCGACCTCTTGCTTTCTCCTCTCAAAATCGCGAAAGCTACAATACCGTTTTCTCCATGCGGGAACTCCAACATGCACTCTCTTCTTCTCGCTCCTCCGCCCCAGGACCGGATGGTATCCACGTCCAAATGTTGCTGCATTTATCAACCCATAGTCTGCGTTACCTCCTTCGCCTTTATAATCGAATTTGGACCGACAGTACTTTTCCCAGACGATGGCGGGAAGCTATCGTCGTTCCTGTTCCGAAACCTGGAAAGGACAAACATCTCCCCTCTAGCTATCGCCCCATTTCCCTCACGAGTAGTGTCTGTAAGGTTTTGGAGCGAATGGTGAATTACCGTTTAGCGTGGTGGCTGGAATCCCGCAGTCTTTTAACACCTGCCCAATGCGGATTCCGAAAGCATCGTTCTGCAGTTGACCATCTTGTTGCTCTCTCCACTTATATCATGAACAATTTTCTCCGGAATCGCCAAACAGTAGCAATATCTTTTGATCTGGAGAGAGCATACGATACCTGTTGCAGGACAGGCATCCTCCGCACACTGTTCTCTTGGGGCTTTCGAGGTCGGCTACCCCTTTTTCTTCGCGAATTTATGGCAGAGCGCACATTTAGGGTGCGGGTGAACACTACTCTCTCCCGTACTTTCTCCCAAGAAAACGGGGTACCCCAGGACTCCATGCTGAGTGTTGTACTGTTTGCCATTGCCATCAATCCAATTATGGATTGTCTCCTTCCTGATGTCTCGGGCTCCCTCTTTGTGGACGATTTTGCGATGTACTACAGCTCTCAACGGACCAGCCTTCTTGAACGACGTCTTCAAGGATGTCTCGATCGCCTCCACTCTTGGAGCATAGAAACCGGCTTCCGTTTCTCTCCCAGTAAGACCGTTTGTGTTAATTTTTGGCGACGTAAGGAGTTTCTTCCGCCCTCCTTACATCTAAGTCCTGTCAACCTTCCGTTTTCAGACGTCGCTAAATTCCTGGGTCTTACGTTTGACAGAAAACTGTGCTGGTCCTCCCACGTTTCCTATCTTTCGGCTCGCTGTCTGCGATCCCTTAACACCCTCCGTGTCCTGAATGGTACCTCCTGGGGAGCGGACCGAGTGGTCCTTCTCCGCCTCTATCGCGCCTTAGTGCGCTCGAAATTGGACTATGGAAGCATAGTCTGCTCCTCTGCTCGGCCGTCTGTTCTTCGGCGTCTCGACTCTATCCACCACCGTGGATTACGTTTAGTGTCTGGAGCTTTTTACACTAGCCCTGTGGAAAGCCTTTATGCTGAGACTGCTGAACCTCCGCTGTCCAATCGGCGAGCAGTCCTTCTGATTCGTTATGCTAGCCATCTGTCTTCCATGCCTGCTAATCCAGCCCATGACCTTTTTTTCGACGCCTCCTTTGATGTAGGGTATGCAGGCCGCCCCTCCTCCCTACTACCACCGGGAGTCCGCTTCCGTCAACTGCTCCATTCTCTTTCCTTCCGCTTTCCTAAAACCTTCTTGACAACTTGGGGTACAGCACCGCCTTGGCTCCGTCCCCGGATCTGCCTGCTCCGTGACCTTTGTCGATTTCCCAAGGATGGTACCCCTTCACTTGTTTATCGTCGGGCATTTGCTGCTCTATGTGCACAAATGACGGACGCCACATTTATTTACACCGACGGCTCGAAAACATCGTTAGGTGTAGGGAGTGCCTATATTGTTGGCGACACCCCAAATCACTTTCGGCTTCCCGACCAGTGTTCGGTTTATTCTGCGGAGCTTTACGCTGTTCTCCAGGCTGTCCACTACATCCGCCGCCATCAGCGGATACAATACGTTATCTGCTTAGATTCTCTCTGCTCTCTCCTCAGTCTCCAAGCTCTTTATCCTGTGCACCCTCTGGTCCACCGGATTCAGGACTGTCTGCGCTTGCTCCACCTGGGGGGCGTGTCGGTGGCGTTCCTCTGGCTCCCGGGACACGTTGGTATCTGTGGAAATGAGGCGGCCGATATTGCAGCCAAGGCTGCAGTCTCTCTTCTTCGGCCAGCTATTCAATCGATCCCCTTCGCCGATCTACGGAGCGTTTTATGTCGTCGTGTTGTTCATTTATGCCAGGCGCATTGGTCGACACTTCCCCATAATAAATTGCGGGACGTGAAAGCTCTTCCTTGTGCTTGGACCTCTTCCTCCCGAACGCGTCGTCGGGAGGAGGTAATTTTAACTCGACTCCGTATAGGGCACTGTCTTTTTAGCCATCGACATCTTTTAAGCGGCGATCTTCCCCCACTATGTCCCCACTGCTCTCAGCTGTGGACGGTAAGACACCTTTTAATTGAGTGCCCTTATTTTAATCCGTTACGCTCCCGTCTACAGCTATCGCCTGATATATCGTCGATTTTAGCAGATGACACGCGCTCAGCCGACCGCGTTCTCCAGTTTATTAGTGCTAGTGAAATGACGTCAGTCATTTGAAGCTTTTTTTAGGGACAACCAACCCATTTCTGTAGTGGATTTTTAAGCCTTCCTTCTGCTTTTAGTTTCTCCAATTTTATGACTTTCGTTGCCATTGCTGCTGGTTTTCACTTTCGGTTTTTTACTGTTTCCTAAGTCACGGACCGGGCGCTAATGACCATAGCAGTTTTGCGCCCTAAAACCAAAACAAAAAAAAAAGATTGGATTGATAGAGGAAATAGAGAAGATTCAAAGAATAACACCGCGTTTCGTCACAGGCTCGTTTACTAAATGCAAAAGCGTCGCAGACGTGCTCACCCACCTCCAGTGGCAGACACAGCAAGAGAGGCTTTGTACCTCACCGGGTGATTCACTATTAAAATGCTGAGAGCGTACTTTATCACAAGAGTCAGTCAACATGCTCTTTTGTGGTATCGCGTCGTTAGATGTCGACAGCAGTCGCACGGGATCTGGCGGACTCTATGGTGCGTGCCCGCTGTCTACGCCTCCAACGGTTCCATATAACGAGCGGTCCCTGCAACATAGGATGGCCGGCTGCTGCCACTCCGCCCCACTTGCACGTGGAACCTCATCACTACCATACCATCGTTCGTGGTTAGTTCAAGGAACCTCATGCTTGTTGATAATATGACAGCTGGGCTCTGTTTCTTGCTGTATCATTTGTAACAAGTCCGTGTATGCAGATCTTCTGTTTGTTGTGTTAACGTCTGCTCCTGTCCAGCTTCTGTACGACGACAGTTGCTGCACCACTCTGTAGCCCGCCTCTCCTCACCCTTGTGTACAGAACACCTGTCTCCTACACATATCTCGCGAGAAGACCACGAAGGTGGAGTTAAAGAGATTTGAGCTCATCGGGGTAGTCATATTTCTTTCACCTACATACATAGAAGAGCCAAAGGAACAGGTACACCTCCCTAATATCGTGTAGGGCCCCCGAGAGCACGCTGAAGTGCCGCAACAAGACGTGGCATGGACACGGCTAATGCCTGAAGTAGTGCTGGAGGGAACTGACACCGTGAACCCTGTCCATAAATCGGTAAGACTAGGAGGTGGTGGAGATCTCTTCTGAGCAGCATGTTGCAAAACATCCCGCTCAATAATGGTCAAGTCTGGGGAATCTGGCGACCAGCGGAAGTGTTTGAACTCACATGACTATTCTGGGAGCCACTCTGTAGCAATTCGGGGCGTGTGGGGTGTCGCATTGTTCTGCTTGAATTGCCCAAGTCCGTCGGAAACAATGCACATGAATGGATTCAGGTGATCAGACAGGATGCTTCCGCACGTGTCACCTGTCAGTGGTATCTTGATGTATCAGGAGTCGTATATATCTCCAACTGCACATTCCCCACACCATTACAGAGCCTCCAACAGCCCGAAAATTCCACGGCTTACATGCAGTGTCCATGGATTCATGAGGTTGTCTCCATACTTGTATATGTACATCCGCTCGATACAATTTGAAACGAGACTTGTCCAAACAGAGGACATGTTTCCAGTCATCAACAGTCCATTGTCGGTGTTGACGGGCCCAGGTGAGGTGTAAAGCTTTGTGCTGTGCAGTCATCAAGGGTGCACGAGTGGACCTTCGCCACCTAAAATCCATATCGCTGATGTTTCGTTGAATGGTCCGCACGCTGACACTTGTTGATGGTCCAGCATTGAAATCTGCAGCAATTTGTGGAAGGGTTGCACTTCTGTCACGTTGAACGATTCTCTTCAGTAGTCGTTAGTCCCGTTATTGCAGGATCTTTTTCCAGCCGCACCGATGTCGGAGATTTGATATTCACGGTACAGTCGTGAAATGTTCGCACCGGAAAATGCCCACTTCATCGCTACGTCGGAGATGCTGTGTCCCATCGCACGTGTGCCGACTATAACACCACGATGAAAGTCACATTAATCTTGCTCGAACAGTCCACGGGTATACTGCCGGTTCATAGTGTCCAACGGGCACAATATTTCGGCGATCAGACATGTCGCCATCGCCAGGTGCGCTGACGAACTGAGCTCCGGAAGGTGGGCGGCCCATTTAAATCCCCTCTCCCCGCGGGCCGCTTTCTCCACCGTTCGCGCCCGCGCGCCGGCGGTCGCGAAGTTGTGGGTGTCGGAAACTGTCGTAGCGTCGATGTGCTTGCTACATCCGCCCTGGTCGCCAGTTCGTACTTCTTGCTGAGAGTCTCCTTAATTACATTCAATGCCGGGTCCCAAACCTAGCTGGGATTGTAGCCGCAATCTCGGTTGATAAGATCTTCCCTGGTGCGAAATTCGCGGGCGCGGACGGCGGAGAGAGCGGCCCGCGCGGGGAGGGGATTTAAATCGGCCGCCTGCCCTCAGGAGCTCAGTTCGTCAGCGCACCTGACGATGGCGACATGTCCGATCGTCAAAATATTGTGTCCGTTGGACACTATTAGCCGGCAGTATACCCGTAGACTGTTCGAGCAACAAATACGCTTGGAGAAACTGAAGAATCACTCCACATAAATCTTGATAACCTGCCATTGTAGCAGCAGTAACCGATCTAACATCTGCACCAGACACTTCTTTTCTTATATAGGCGTTGCCGATCGCAGCCCCGTATTCTGCCTGTTTACATATCTCTGTATTTCAATACGAATGCCTATACCAGTTTCTCTGCTGCTTCAGTGTAGATCTGCCGAGAAGGTCATGAAGGTTAAACCAAAAAGATTCGAGGCCGTCGGGGTAGTCACCAACAGTCATTCCTCCCGCATATGACTGAAAGTGGGGAAGTACTGTTACACGACTTATTCTACTCCATACACTGTAAGGTGGCTGGTGGAGTGTAGGGTAGATGTAGCAAGAACTGTAAGCAATTCATATAGTGACATACGCTGTCTCACGCTTTAATTCCGGAGAACGTTTCTGGGTTGCTATCACAAGCTTTGTGGATCCTTTTATTTCTCCTCCACTTGGCACTCTTTGATCAACTTCTGCATATTTCGCATACGCTCCGAACAGCATTATGCGCTGTAGGCCTCTTAAAAGCTCTGAGATACATTGTGTACCAGTCAGAGAAGGGGCGTTAACAGTAAGTACACCCTAATGGGGTGGGTAGTGACGAAAGAGGTGATTTTAATTTGATGGAGGCGGAACCTGTTGTCACCCATGAACCAAACGAAAGTCTTCGGATGATACATTTTCTATGCGTAGGGAAGCTGCACCTTCGAGTAGATACACAGGCTTAGATGTTTTTCCCATTGTAACTATAACTCCACTGGCCTGCACAGATAATATTCTCGAAGCTCTCGTACATCCTTATACCACTGCAATTGTTGATGAATTCGTTCAACACAACGTTAACACAAGGTGTACTGCTACCTCCCAGTCTCCTTGGTGCACTGGCGTAGCCGAGCAGTGTTTTGTTGTCGAATGGTGTGTCGGACTTCGTCCTTATTTCTGGTGGTGATTAATCGAACTTACTGTGTATCTATTAGTGGGTATTATGGAGTGGAGGTGGGGTGGAGAGACCGTCCACAAAATAAAACAGTCATACCTCGATAAGATTTCAAACTGGTGCAAAGATTGGCAACTTGCTTTAAATATTAAGAAATGTAAAACTGTGCCCTTCACAAAATGAAATAACGTAGTTTCCTACAACATCAAGCAGTCACAGTGAGACTCGATCAACTCACACAAGTACCTGGGTGTTACACTTTCTAGGGATATCAAATGGAATGATCACATAGGCTCAGTCGTGGATATAGCAGGTAGCAGACTTCGGTTCATTGGTACAATACTACGGATATGCAGTTAGTCTACAAAGGAGATTGCTGATAAATGACTCATGCGTGCAATCCTAGAATATTGTTGAAGTGCGTGGGACCCGTACCAAACAGGGCTAGCGGGAATACTGAACGTATACAGAGAAGGGCAGCACGACTGGTCACAGGTTTGTTTGACCCATGGAAGAATGTCACAGAGGCATTAGAAGAGTTGATCTGGCACACTCTTGAAGACAGGTGTAAACTATCCCGAAAAAGCCTACCTAAAAAGTTTCAAGAATCGGCTTCAAACGATGACTCTAGGAATGTACTACAACCTCCTACCTATCTCTCCCGTAGGGGTCGTGAGGACAAGATTAAATTAAATACAGCACGCACGGAGGCATTCTTCCCGCTCTCCAAATGTGGACAGAACGGGAAAAATGCCAATAACTGGTACAGTGGGACGTACCCTCTGCCATATACTTGACAGTGGTTTGCAGATAATGGATGTTGCTGCAGATGTACAACATCAATGTTACAGTGAAACCTCAAATGTGAGCAATGGGTTACTTACTACTGTACCACTCTGTGGGCGACAGCAGGATCTCACTGGAAACGTTCCCAAGTGCCAATAAACGATCTTGATCAGACTTCGCGGTTGTGCAGAGGAGGCAAAATAGTGCAATACGTATTTTTTTGTTTGTGCCCAATTTCACTTGTAATGGTTAAAACACGCCCAGAAAGGTAATTTGGCATTTTAGGTTTAGAGGGAATGTCTTCGAAACGATGACATATAAAGAATATTTTAAGGAAGAAATTTCTAAGAATGTACGTTTGGAACATAGCAATGTATGCGAGTGAGACCTATACTATGGGAAGACCGGAACAGAGGTGAATAGAAGCATTTGAGAAGTGGTGCTACAGAAGAATGTTGAAAATTAGGTGGAAAATAAGGTAATTAATGAGGTGGTTCTCTGTAGAATCGGGGACGAAAGGAATATATGGAAAACACTGACAAGAAGAAAGGACAGGACGACAGGACATCTCTTAAGACAAATGGGAATAACCTCCATAGAACCAGAGGGAGCTGTACAGAGTAAAAACTGTAGAAGAAGACAGATTGGAATACATCCAGCAAATTGAGGACGCAGGTTGCAGGTGCTGCCCTGAGATGAAAAGGTTGGAACAGGAGAGGAAAACGTGGCGGGCCTCACCAAACTAGTTGGAAGAATGATGACTCAAATAACAATGTAATTTATATCCTTGAAATATGTGTAATCAACCCCACCACCATAAATTAAATTTGAAAAATGAAAACTTCTGTTACAACATGAATTAAACAAGCTTTCGAGCCACATAGATCAGTGTGTGATTAAGCTGGATCCTGAAATAGCATTTTCACAATGTGCTGTCAAAGTATTATTAACATATCTGATTCAAATATATAAACATTGATTACCAGTCTAGTTGTTTATTTTACTTATATTTGTTTTATGTTTTAAGCTGTTATTTTAAGTTCTACGTTCAATGCTTTTTTTTAGTTTACCCTTTCACATACGTGTATTTTGTTAACTGAAAATAACAAGCAACTCATTATAGTGGTAGAAAATAATCTGTAAGATGTTTACAACATAATGTTCTTTTACACCATGCCCGTAAAATGAACATAATATCTTCACAAAATATGCACTGTGGAGAAGACAATGTAAGGGTAAAACAAGATTCAGTAGGATTTCAAATTTTCATGGATGATCCTCCAAATTTCCTGATTTGTATCGGGCATATTTCAGTACACTGGTAAACCTTGTCGAAGATAATTGATTATGTACTAACGACTACAGCTTGATGATATTGTTTCTCGAGTGGAGATTCACGTCAAATACATTCAACAGAACTATATGTGAAAATCTTCTCACAGAGGTCTTCCAACATCGAAAGCCGTATACGTTCCACGTCTGTACCTGTGTAGTCGAGTCATCTGGGATCACCAGACGTGTTTTGTCCTGCGATACGACGCTCAAAACGGTTTTTTCACACTGACCACCCGCCTTATCATAGTTTTAAAAGAAACTAATGGTGAGTTTGGACCAAGAATTCGAGAATCTCCTTTTGAAGCTCAAAATGTCCTTGACAGAATCGAAATCTGGTAAAAAAGGTCTGACCAGATCAAAAGACATTTGCATGATTCTTCTTCCCAGTGAGGGAGAAATATCTGTATTATCATTAGATTCTTACGGTGGTCAGTGTGAAAGAACAGCTTAGAGCATGACACCTGAGGACAAGGAACTTGTTCATCTGGTGGCTCCAAGGGGCTCGACGGTAGAGATACAACCGTTGGACGTATACACTTTTCGATGTTGGAAGAACTTTGTGAGAAGTCATTCAGATCTAGTTCTGTCGAATGATAATGATCTCAACCTCCACTCGAGAAACAATATACTCAAGTTGCACTCATTAGTACTTAATCAATCAATTCTCTTCGACAAAGCTTACCAGTGTACTGCAATATGCCAGATACAAGTCAGGATATTTAGAGGATCACCAGCTGCAGTTTGAAATCCTGCTGAATTTTGTTTTATATTGTCTTCTCCGTCGTATATATTACCTGAAGAAATTTCGTTCATTTTATGTGCATGGAGTAAAAAATGTTATGTTTTAATCATTTCTTTATAGATAACCGTTACTGTAATTATTTTCTATCATAATAATGAGTTACTTATTGTTTTCAATGAACAAAATACGCTTATGTGAAACTGAAAACTGAAAAACAAAAAAATGAAACACGAATGTAAAACGTGAAACAACAATTTGAAACACAAAACAAATATAAGTAAAATAAAAAATGTGAGTAGTAATGAATGTTTGGGTATTTTAGTTAGGTATGTTGAAAGTACCCCGATGGCAAACTGTGTACAGCTTATTTTCCAGAAATGCTATTTCAGGATGTAATAGAGTATGTAGTTTTCAAGAACATTAATAACATATTAACTTTTATACGAAAAATGTTTATTATATGTCATCGTTTCGAAGATATTCCCTCTAAACCTAAAATTTCAAATTACCTTTCAGGGTGTTTTTACCCCTTATAAATGAAATTGGACACAAACAAAATATACGTATAGCACTGTTTTGCCGCCTTTACACATCCGCCCAGTTTCATCAACGTTGTTTATTGACACATGGGAATGTCCCCTTGTAATCGATGTACTACAAGGAAAATGGAAAAAGAATCTGAGGATCGCAGTGAAGTAAGAGCGAGTTATAAAGTGAATTGTAGTGATGAAGGGGTGCCACGTTTAGCTGACAGAATGAAGGCCCGATGACTGGAACAAAATGAGGATCGCTGAACTGTGGCGAGGTCACACTCGCTGCCAGTGTATTTTGGCGAGCGCATGGCCGCTTGACCAGTATCACACAGCAGGAATGTTGTCGCGTGTTCCAAATATTCCTGCCTTCGATGTGAAATGCAATACTGTTAAACATTCGATGGAAGCAATTGTCTGTAACTATAAAGCCTATTAATAGCCCTCGTTCTCAGGATATAGAAGTATGTGGTCAGACAGTGTAATTCATTTTTCATGGAACACACTTATTAGTATTGTCAGAGACTTGTACATGTGTGTGTATAAATTGTAAATAACAGAAGAATAATATGAAGCTCACTGCAACACCGATATACTATATTTTGTTATTCTTCTGATCCTTCCTCATTGTGTGTCACTAAACTGAGTTAGCATCCGTATTACACATCTGACTAGAGATATTCTGAAATCAATAGGTTTATAATTCTTTGAGGTACGAAAGGAAGACACATTTATTATTGTTTTAAATTTTATAGTGATCTATTCGGATAATTTTTTGTTGATAAGAAAATGTGGAACATTTTTACCATAATGATTTCTTATTTGTTGGTCTCTTTTAGTGGTTTACTGTATAATTTTATTCCCTTATGGAATATATTTATATTCATGTTGTATTCTTGCTTTGTTCGTGTCTTCAGTTGATGTCCCCTGCCATGGGTTCTTTCACCTCAGAGCAGCACTTACATCCAATGCCCTCAATCTTTTGTTGGATATACTCCAGTCTCTGTCTCCCTGTACAGGATTTCCCCTGTAAGGTTCCCTCAAATAACGTGAAAGTTATTCCTTGATATGTTAGTACATGTCCTATCATCATGTCCCTTCTTCCTTTGAGTGTTTTCCATATGTTCCTTTCCTTGCCCATTTTGCAGACAACCTCTTCATATCTTACTATTCCACCCAGTTTTCAACATGCTTCTACAGTACCACATTTAAATGCTTCGATTCCCTTCCTGGTTTTCCCACGGTTATGTCTCACCTCCATTCCATGTTGTACTACAAAAGTACATTCTCAGAAATTTTTGCTACTAGCAGACTTCTTTTCAGCAGGTACATCCTCTTTGCCTGTGGTAGTTTGCGTTTTATGACCTACTTCCTACTTCCGTCGTGTGTTATTTAGCTTCGAAGGTAGCAGAATTCGTTCCTGATCTTGACTACTCGGCCCAAAATTAGTTCTTTTTTGTGCTTCTGACTCTTACGTCTCGCACTGGAAAAGACCGAGATTTACATTCACATTACGTCATTCAAATTTAGGTTTTCTCTTTTTTCCATAAACAATGAAGCTGAATGCCGTGATGGTCCATTTGACAAAAAGACGACCCATTTCCTCCGCTAACCTTGCCCACACTCAGCTTGTGCTCCGTCTCTAATGACCTCGTCATCTACCAAAAGGTTTAATCGTAATTTTGACGGACTCTCCGCTATGGGAACAACATACTGATGGCATTTAATTTCCTGGTATTCACATCTATTCATCGCAGTTCGCAACGAAAAGAACGACTGCATCTCGTCTCCAAGAAGGCGACTGCCAACAGCTGACGTTAATTATTTATCATATGGCGCAAAAAAAATTGAAATAGAGAATTTAAAATGAATATGTAGACAGAAGAGCGGCGCGTTTCGTCACAGGGTTATTTGGTAACCGTGATAGCGTTACGGAGATGTTTAGCAAACTCAAGTGGCAGACTCTGCAAGAGAGGCGCTCTGCATCGCGGTGTAGCTTGCTCGCCAGGTTTCGAGAGGGTGCGTTTCTGGATGAGGTATCGAATATGTTGATTCCTCCTACTTATACCTCCCGAGGAGATCACGAATGTGAAATTAGAGAGATTCGAGCGCGCACGGAGGCTTTCAGACAGTCGTTCTTCCCGCGAACCATACGCGACTGGAACAGAAAAGGGAGGTAATGACAGTGGCACGTAAAGTGCCCTCCGCCACACACCGTTGGGTGGCTTGCGGATTATAAATGTAGATGTAGATGTCAGATGTGAAAGAGAAAATATATGTGCCGTACAAAACCGGAACATGGTAGGCGCATAACAAAGACTAAATAAACTTTCGAACTATTCCTCAGGTGATGTCTAACTGAGGAAAAAAGTTCAAAGCTCTAGAAGTAGTCTTCTAGGACTAGCCTCTAAAAAGTCATTCCATTTCCCTTGATACGCACGAAGTGTACAGTCTCTCAGAATATGGTTGATACTTTTGTGGAACGCGCTGCAGTCATGCAACATGTCTACTACACGAAGCCGGATTTATGAAGAATATCAGCGCATGATCGATGACAATTTGGATTCTGCTCAGCCTAACCCAGTCATTGAAAGGCAACTCCGATCCTCAAGGAACAGCTCCTCAGGGAAATTCACATCGTAGGAATTTTTTCCAACGGTCGCACCTTTGCTCAAATGAGCTGTAGCTTTTTGGCTGACAAGGTAACATTCCCAAGTGTCAATAAACGATCCTAAAGAAAACTGACAGGTGTGTAGAGGGGGAAAAATAGTGCAATACATATCTTTTTGTTTGGCCCAGTGTCACTTGTAAGGTGTAAAACACACCCCAAAAGGCAATTTGCCATTTAGGTTTAGAGGTAATATCTTCGAAACGATAATATATCAACATATTTTTCAGATAAGTCCTGCTGAACTTTGTTTTATATTGCCTTCTCTGTCGTGTCTACTACGTGAAGAAATTTCGTTCCTTGTATGTCCATAGTGTAGAAAAACGTTACATTTTACTTCACTACTTATTTACAGATTATCATTGTTGTAATTATTTTCTATCGTAATAATGAGTTATTTATTATTTCCCATTAAGAAAATACACATATGTGAAACTGTAAACTGAAAAACACCATGAATGTAAAACGAAAACATTTTAATACATAAACAAGTATAAGTAAAACAAATAATTAAAATAGTAATGAATGTTTAGATATTTTAATCAAGTATGTTGAAAATCCACTGACAGCACATTATGTACAGCCTATTTTCCAAAATGGTATTTCAGAAACCAGCTTTTGTGGTCGGATATTTTGCAAAATTTCAAATTATTACAAAAGTTGCTTATACAGTTTTCAAGAACATTCATTACATATCAACTTTTATATGAAAAATATTTTTATAAATGATCGTTCCGAAGATATTCACTCTAAAACTAAAATGCCAAATTAGCTTTTGGGGTGTGTTTTACCCCTTAAAAGTGAAATTGGGTACAAACAAAGAGAGATGAATTGCGCTATTTTGCTCGCTCTACACACCCACTAATTTTCATTAAGATCGGTTATTGACACTTGGGAATGTTCCATTGTGAGTGTTGCTTCTTGCCTAATAGATTATGGTGTAGATTTGAGGCCGTCTATTTTGGAAGGTAATCGTGTTTGGCGGACTGAAAGGTATAGTTTCAGAAAAATTCTTTTGTACATTCTCATGAGGACATCTTTTCTTAGGAGACCCAATTGCGTGATTGCTGATGTTATGGGAAGCCACTGACTCGAAATAGATTTAATCGTTCCCATAATCATCTTCATTGTCTGATTCATCTGAACATTAATCAGTTTTATTTGGTAGCTTTTTAACCAGGCAGGACCATAGTGGCAGGAGGGCTGATTCGTAAAGTAAGCGCCTTGGAAACCCAACGTATTGCGCAGTTTTGTTTAATGTTGATTCTAGTCCTGAGTTTTCAAGCAATATTGGTCAGATATTTCTTGAACAAAAATGTAAGATCTAAGGTAACTCCAAGGAATTTTTGAAAATAGTTGTGCCGCAAGGGCAGATTCGTGAAAGACACAAGGAACTGTAGATGTTATCATTACGTCTTCTATTTGTGTTTGCAAGGTACGCTGCGGATGAACCGAATCGTTACTCAAGTGAAGGGAACTGCTCTCTGCTTCATTTTCATCACCTTGTTTCTGTAATTATTCACTAATTTGCTTGCAGTAGTTTTCTTCTAATGTTTCCGTTTCTTTGCAAGCGAATCAGCAGTTATGAATATAATGTTGCATGAGATCATTTGTTGGGCTAACTCATCAAGGCAAACTAAAGTTTTCAGGTACAAAAACGTAATAAGAATTTTTTGTGGCGTGAACACAGGAACATCCTGCCGAAGTTTGTTTAGTGAACTACGGTTATTAACTACTGCATCCAAGTATATTTATTCCTTAATGAAATTTGTCATTAAATATACATCTCTTCTTCAAACCAACAGCTCATTTTATGGAATCAGTACTAGAAATAAGAATGATCTTCACAAAGATTTAAAGTCACTTACTTTGGTCCAAAAACATGTTCATTATTCAGGGGCACACATTTTCAATACCTTTCCAGCAGCCACAAAATGTTTAACTACCAACAAAGTTCAGTTTTAGAGGAACCTAAAGGATTTATTGGTGGCCAAATCTTTCAACTCCATTTATGGATTTCTTAGTAGAAACAACTGGTTTGTGTGTGTGTGTGTGTGTGTGTGTGTGTGTGTGTGTGTGTGTGTGTTGCTAATAATATAAAATAATGCGAATATTAGTACAATCTGACTTCTGTACAAATTCAGTGCAGTAATGCGATCATTGTGGATAAATGTTGTAAAATGGTTCTTGTATTCAGTGTACATTACCTCACAAATGAAAATATGTTTAAAAATGTGTTGACTCATTCCATATCCATGACTATCATTCCACTTGGCGTCTATGGAAGATACATTAGCATATTTGTTTTTCATTGTAAATATTTATTGTGTATTCTTATTCTTCTGAGACATTCTGCATCCTGGAGGATCTCCTCACTATGGATTGATCGGAACGAAAAATACATCGAATCTAATCTATTCTGCGGCAGTCTCTGTGACTGACGAGCTACTTTCGTTTAGGTTGTTTACCATGTAGCTGGTTTGGCTTTGAGAGGAATTGAAATGAAAGAAAGAAATGAGTTCTGCTTATCACCATCTTCCCTACCATCAGATGAGAACGACCTCGCCTGACGGTCTGCTGCTCTCTGGACCGTGATGGCGTCGGGTGGTTCTTCATGTACTGCAGGGATCTCGATTGACCACTGAAATTAAATGATTAATGAAGAGAATGCGGGCAGACTACAGACCATAGTCAGACAGCTAAAAAAAAAGGTGATACATTCTCGAAAACACATTGAATTGATAGGTAGTCTCGGTACAGACAGATGGTTACTAGCTAGTCCTCAGTTTCGCACTATGCAGGCGATCCGCAGGCTTGCTGTAAACCGACCACAAGTACATTAACAGACATAAAATATCACCATAAACGACGATAACCATACCAGTTTGTAGAGAGTTTAGATGCAGCATAATAAAGACGAACTCCAGGATTCAAATCACAAATGAAGGTAAAGAGCCATTAGCACACTCTACGAACACACGGACAGGGGCGATGCGACGAAACTTACCAATAAAACCGTGAAACTTATCTTCGCGGTACAAATCGAATATTTGCATCTTAAACACGGTCTGTTCCGCTGCGAACGTTGAATCGCATATGACTTGATACAAACTGAGGATAATTGTGCATGATTGTTTTCTAGCAATGAACACACGAATCGCAAAATGGCGGTTACTACAGTGCAGCTGCTGGTCAAGAAATAAAGCCTACCATGTACTGCAACATATGAGCTTAACAGATAGTGTAACGAATGGAGTCTACTAAGTAATGCCACGAACTGATGCAGAGAGCGTGGCTCTCAGCAGTTTTGTAACATTTGATCCACTGCAAATGTATGCTTCCTTGAGGGGCAAATGGTCCTGCTGCCAACGTGGATGAGCACGGGGATGTCGACGGTATCTTAGTTTTTCGGCCGAGGGGCCGTCTGGCCCGAACAATCAAAAGTTAATCGTGTACCACCAGACATATGGCCGCTACGGAGGCCGGTGTCACTCCGCGCAACTGTCGCCTTGGCTTGGATTTTTGAAATCAACGTCACCTGAAACTTATGCAGTTTTACAACATTTTAAGGGATTTATGAATTAACTGACTGGTGATCGCAGAAATTTCTCTGTTCCCACCATTTGATACCCCTCACCGAGGCAAGCTATCTGTGGTTACGGATGGTTTGAGAAAATTAATTTTAAAGCATAATTACAAAAATTAAATCCGTCGACTTTTTAACAAAAGGGTGTACAGCCCGTTCTTACCATCACTAAAGACGTTAGTGTACACTGAGGAGACAAAAGATATAAGACAGCGATATGCACTTCTAGAGATGGCGGTACTATCACGTACACAAGGTATAAAAGGGCAGAGTGTAGGCAGAGCTGTCATTTGTACTCAGGTGATTCCTGTGATAAGGTTTCTGATGTGATTATGGCTGCACGACAGGTATCCACAGATTCTGAACGCTCATGGACATTTTATTTCGGAAATCGTTAGTGAATTCAGTATTCCGAGATCCACAGTGTCAAGAGTGTGCCGAGAATACCAATTTCAGCCATTACCTCTCACCAAGTACGACGCGGTGGCCGGCGGCCTTCATTTAACGACCGATAGCAGCTGTGTTTGCGTAGAGTTGTCAGTGCTAACATACAAGCAACACTGCGTGAAATAATATCCGTTAGGACAGTGTGGCTAAATTTGTGGATAATAGCCTATGGCAACAGACAACCGACGCGGGTGTCTTTGCTAACATCACATCACCTGCAGTGCCTCTCCTGGGCTCGTGACCATCTCGATTGGACACTAGACAACTGGAAAACCGCGGTCTGCTCAGAGGAGTCTCGGTTTCAGTTGGTAAGAGTTGATGGTAGGGTTTGGTTGTGGCGCAGACCTCACGAAGCCATTGACCCAGGTTGTCAACAAGGCATTGTGCAAACTGGTTGTGGCTTTATTATGGCGTGGGCTGTATCTACATGGAATGGACTGTGTCGTCTGGTCGAACTGAACCGATCGTTGAGTGGAAATGGGTATATTAAGGTGCTTGGAAACCATTTGCTCCCAAGCAACAATGGAATTTTTATGGATGATAATACCGATGTCACCGGGCCACAATTGTTGGCGATTGGTTTGAAGAACATTCCGGACAACTCGAGCGAATGACTTGGCCACCCATATTGCTCGACACGAATCCCATCGAACATTTATCGGGTCACGCGGAAGCTGAGTGCTCGCCGGAACAAATGGATCTCGATGGCCGATAGAGGGCAGTGTCGCCGCGGCGCTGCACTTGCCTAGTGAGTGCGGTACCGCCTCGCCACGTGAATATACCGGTCAATAGTGCTCCTGGCAGCGCGCATAAATACCGCAGCACATCGACCGTTCAGTTAGTCGCGTACTTCATCTGATAGCGTCCGTTACCATCTCCACCGTACTACTGACTAAACGCCGACGACTTTGCTTTGATATTGGTTTTGCTCTCCGGTCTCGACTTGGATTGTGGCTCGTGATTGATCTGCTGACAGCGTTGTGTCGAAGGTCTGTCGCACTTCTTCGTAGCCTAGATTCCTATTGCCTTGCAGTGGTTGTGTGGGGCCCGCCGTTCGTCTGCCCTGTTGCTCGACTCCGGCGTGGGTTTGAGTCCCGACCGCAGGTGGTCTTCCCACCTCGCGTCGTCATTGTTTCTCGCCTGTTCTCTGCCGTGTGCATCGGTATCCGAGGGCTCGCGGATTTAGCAATAATCGAGACGTCAGTTCGTGCACAACATCGTTCACTGGCGGAACTATTACAGTTATGAACGGCTACAGCGGCAGCATGGCTCAATATTTCTGCAGGGGACTTCCAACAACTAGTTGTGTCCATGCCACGTCGAGTTGCTGCACTACGTCGTGCTAAAGGAGGTCCGACACGAAACACACATCAAAAAAAGTTTTGCATTATCTCAGTTCCGAGAGTTCCGGAACCCTGTACAGAAAACTGGAATAGAGATCAACATAAACATCATTTCAGCCTTTTTATTGCTTATGAAAACTACACATTGCATGTTGTATCACCATGCAGCGAGACCTTCAGAGGTGGTGGTCCAGATTGCTAAACACACTGGTACTTCTAATACCCAGTAGCACGCCTTCTTGCATTGATGCATCCAAGTATTCGTCGTGGCAAACTATCCAAAAGTTCATCAACGCAGTTTCGGTCCAGATTGCCCATTCCTCAACGGCGATTCGGCTTAGATCCCTCAGAGTGGTGAGCGGGTCACGTCGCCCATAAACAGCCCTTTTCGATCTATCCCAGGCATTCGCTGGACAGTGTGTCTAAGACGTCCAGCCTGACCGGGTTGCCTCCTAACACGTTTCCGACGATTGTCTCGTTGAAGGCAATTGCGACTCTCGTCGGTGAAGAGAACGTGATACTAATCCTGAAAGGTCCATTCGACATGTTGTTGGGCCCATCTTCACCGCGGTGCAAGGTGTCGTGGTTGCAAAGATGGACCTCGTCATGGACGTCGGGAGTGAGGTTGCGCATCGTGCAGCCTACTGCATACAGTTTGAGTCGTAACACGACCTCCTGTGGCTGCACGAAAAGCATTATTCAACATTGATGACGTTGCTGTCAGGGTTCCTCCGAGCCATAATCCGTAGGTAGCGGTCACCCTCTGCAGAAGTAGCCCTTAGGCGGCCTGAGAGAGGCATGTCATCGAAAGTTCCTGTCTCTCTGTATCTCCTCCATGTCCGAACAACATCGCTTTGGTTCACTCCGAGATGCCTGGACACTTCCCTTGTTGAGAGCCCTTCCTGGCACAAATTAACAAAGCGGACGCGTCCGAACTGCGGCATTGACCGTCTGGGCTGTAACCTCCTCCTCACTTATCGACCTTAATGACAGTGAAAAATTAAACCGCATGTACCTAATGGGAATTTGGGAAAAGCAATCGTCACCGAAGTTAATCTGTCGGTAAAGAGGGAGGAAAGGGTTACATCTAAATGAAAGGAAAAATGCAAATGAAACTGGTGGAAATTAATTTTGAAAAGGGGTAAAGTTAATAAAGAAAGTAAATGTGCGGCCGTTACGTTAACAGTTAACTAGCGGTAATTAGATATTTGAGATTTGAGGAAAATTACGGTCGCCTGTCCTATGGACAATTACTATAGTAACTGAAAAAGGAAGGTTATTACACATATAATTAGCACTAGAAGCGTGGCAACTGAAGGTTGACACGTGTAGTGCGAAAACTGAAAGTATCTCAGAAGTAATAAATTTCGCTACACTCTGACTTAATTTAGCAAAGAATTAATAAAACCGGAAAATTGAAAGTTAATTTAGTGACTGAAATTAATAGTGAGTTTTGTTTCTGAAGCACATCGAAATTCAGTAAAATACGGTTAGTCTTGGGCTACCTCAACAATCATTTCAAAAGCTACTTGAATGTACGGAATTCAGAAATAAGAGATTTAACTTTGAACTTGAATTAAATGATTCTGAACAATTAACAGTAGTAAAATTTAGTACGTACCAAGCTGAGCTGCAGTCACAGGTAAGCTAAAATACGGTAACAAAACTCGCACCCTTAATTTGTGCTTGTGTAGTCTAAATATTGTAGCCAGCTATGAATACCTTAACTGAACTTTGAAATTAAAGCAGTGAAATCGAATGATATTACTTTAATGCTGGCGTTTGAATTTCAACGACACTCGGGTTCATTCCGGAATAGGAAGGGACCCTGCTTGGTAATGCAATTGGGACAATGAGCAACAAAGGTTCATGCTACGTTGCTGTAATTTAGTGAGAAAAATTTAACAGTTTGAAAAGCTGAGATCTGCCATACAGTTCTAAAACTTTACGTGCTACCAGTCTTCCTTGTTGGTTGATTGAAGGTTCGAAGTCGTCGATCGAGGAGGTGGCGACAGTCACTCATTGTCGGCCGTCGCTGTTGCAGAAGCTGGATGTTGGCGCGCCTTCTTCTCGACACGGTCTCCAGCCGAAACGGGCTCTTGATGTGTGCCAGCTAATGCTTCCCGTCCGCGACACCATGTCAGAAACTAACATAGCAAGTCGAGCGCAATTACATGCTGCCAAAGCCCGAAAGCGCGGCAACTCGCGGGAGCGTCACACAACACACCTGCTCCACTGCCCTCCTCCAGCCAGACTCTCTCTGCTCTGCCCGCGCTCCACGCGGCAGAGTTAACACCACCAAAGATCCTAAACACTTTGGTTCTCCACACGACCTATCGATGTATTCGTTCGATAACATAGTTTTCCCTAGGCAAGACCCAGCGTAAAAATACAAATAGTATTTACAAAACAAACCAATTATACATCTACATAAATGCATAAATATATATACACAAATAGTAAAACAATTACAATATATGAAGAGACAGAATTGTCATATCTTCAGGTGACAAAATAAGGAAAAAGTTTATAGTACAATTGATGGAAATAGGAGGATATGCATTTCCGGCGTTACACGTGCCCCACATTGTCTGAGGATGTTCATGTAACCTAAACAGACTCAGAAAATGTCCCAAAAAGGAAAAAAGAAAAACCAGCGGAAATGCATATGCTCAAAACATCTAGAAAATGTAGCATTAACCTAATTAACCACAAACCAATTTCTAGACCAAAATAATTGAGTGGAGACACTCCTAATCTTATTCTACTCTGTCATCTTACACAAAAGAAAACATGTTGACAATATGTTAATTCATAGAAAACATAGAAAATGGTTTATCTATTCCAAAATCAACAAAATTTCTAACAGAATAAGAAATGAAATACTATTTACAAAATTAATCAGAGTACATGGTCATAAAACAGGTAGATCAAAATACGCAAATTAATAATTAATTACGTAGAATACACATTTTTATATAACCTCTTCGTAATTAATATTCTTGTCATGAGAGTCCACTTAACGCTAAACAAGAAAATAATACACAGCAGATCGAAAAAAACATAATTATTGACAGCAGAATTCTTTCACATTAGCTGCCCGGAAAGAAAAACAACTCTGCCTTCCGTACCCGCAAGTACAAAGAACGCCGAGAGCGGCACAAGAGCCGACAGTGGCTCCGCCTCGCCAGTATTGTTGCGCCCTCCTGTGCGGCGCGCTTGATCTCACTCGCCTGTGTAACGGCATTTCCAGAACTTCCGTTTCACTGAATTCTTTTGGAAAAACTCACTCCCGAGTAATCTCAAGGAGTCCATTAATAGTATCACAGTGGATAACTCAACACTGTCCATCACACGCATGTACTAGCCTGAAACTTAAAACAGCGTCTAAGTACATCGGCAATGAGTAGTAAAACACACATTCATGAAATCTTACAGCTAGTTACAAAATCATATTTACATTCCTTAATCTACTGTGACTCAGCTGAAAACTTAAACTACCAGCTTGGATTTTTCAATTGGTTACTAATCAGTTACTCTTAAATCATTTAATCAAAATTAATTACTTGTTAATGACAACTTCTTTAACGACCTCTAGGTCAGGCAAAAGCATCGCAACATGGCACATCCTTAAATCTTACACTCTATATTTACATACTGTACAAATTACCCTTTCTGCGGTATTAATCAATCCTTGGTTGGTACAATTTCAGGTCTACAACGTTCCGTATACCTAATAGCTTTCCAGAGCTTGGATACTCTAAGCAATAAGCATTTGTGTGAGGTATACCAATTGACTTTATATGATCCATTATAAACAAACTTAAATTTAGAGATTTCATTGTCTATCTCGCTCGATTTCTCATGAGCTTTTACAAGTACTAAGTCCCCGATTGCAAACTTAGCAAAACGCGCTTTAGCGTCATGACGACGTATGCGAGCATCGGCTTTTATCTTCATTATTTCTCGCATACGATCTTTTTTCACACCAATACTAATGTCAATCCATGAAGGGAATTTGATTATCTCTTCCACAAGTCCCGGTTTGTCTGAAAACACCCTCTTATTCCTCATTATTACTTCATACAGGGCTCGTCTTTGTTCGTGTGTTACGTTTGACACACCGTCTACAATACTTTCCAATTCACATTCTACACTATTGTCAATGCCGAGATTCCTCACATTACAGTAGTTCAAATTCATACCTACGTCAATAGCATCCGGCCAGTTAACAATGTGTATAGGCTGGTATTGCCTATGCAAACCGTCTCCTGCCTCGTCAAAACTAACTACTATTTTTTTATCTTGTGACGTACATGTCAAAGTTTTGCTTTCGCAATTAATCACTGCACGGTACTTTAATAGCCAATCTAACCCGATAATTACTTCCGTAGTTAAGTCTGGCACGACGACAAACTCTTGTTCAAATCGTGCCCCACATATCTCGAAGTGGACAAAAATCTGTTTTGTGGGCGGTTTACTGGCCTTCCCAGTAGCACCGATAATTTTCACTCCTGTTACTGGCATAACTACGATACCAGGTCTGTCTTTCAGTAACTCAAATATTTTCCCACATACAGCACTCAATTCTGCACCGGTGTCAATCAACACGTTTAGTTGTAGGCCGTGCATATCAACAGACACTACTATCTGTCTACACTTATCCTCGACTGTTTCTTTATTTTCCCACAATAAATCCTCGTCTATATCCAGGTCATTCCAGAAAAAACCATGTGGCTTTGATGCTAAATCCGGCTTATCTGGCGGCTTTTTCAGCCTCTGTTCACATACAGTTTTAATTTCAACACGTTTGTCCTGAGGCTTAGTCTGTAGCTCCGCCTCCAATACCGAAACCTTTTCCTGTAACTCGTCAACTAGTGAGTGTTGCTTTGCTATCAATTCACTAATTGTCACCTTTGTTGATTCCTCTTTGGTCAGATTGATCTCATCTGCCAGTCTACCTGGAGGAATGTGCCCAATAGTATCTGCAATTACTTCCTCTGGATCTGCGCAACCCACACTGCTATCGTCCGACCGTATAACGTCCGCTCTAACCTCATACACGCTGCAATCTACGTGCTTTTCTACCAATCGTGTCCGGCTATCACTAAAATTCTCGTAATCTTTCTCCTCAATATTTTCGCAATGTTTAAACTGGAGTTTTGCGTCGGATGGGTCGGCCACTTCTAACACTATAACTTTCGGTAAAGTCTGCCGGTCAGGGCCAGAACTTTCCGTTACTACTTCAACATCCAACTCTTGCGGTATGAAACACGACGAATCTTGTCGTGTTCCCCATTAACATCAACTATTTCTGGTAAAGTCTGCCGGTTAGGGCCAGAACTTTCTATCATTTCACAAACACTATCTTCCTGCGGGACGGCCGGCCGAAGTGGCCGTGCGGTTAAAGGCGCTGCAGTCTGGAACCGCAAGACCGCTGCGGTCGCAGGTTCGAATCCTGCCTCGGGCATGGATGTTTGTGATGTCCTTAGGTTAGTTAGGTTTAACTAGTTCTAAGTTCTAGGGGACTAATGACCTCAGCAGTTGAGTCCCATAGTGCTCAGAGCCATTTGAACCTGCGGGACGAGACGCGGAAAATCCTGCACGCGCTCCCCATAAACACTTCTCCCATACAGGCCCTATAATCTCTTAGTTCGCCGTATAAGCGACCGAACTGCCTTAACCAGACCTCATACCTCTCTGCATCCTCTCGCTCGATGACGGACGTGTTATCCGACATCTGATCTTCTCTCAACAATTGCGAATCATTCTTAAACTCAATCTCCAGTTCCGATGTGGGTGTTACAGCTGCCACTTTATAATCGATTTCCGGAACACTGCTTAAATTGTTCTCACTGGCAGTGAATGTAGTTTCTGCTGCCGTGTCTACAGCTTATCTACTACTTGTGGGCGCACTCCTTTCTCCTAACACTGGCACACTCTCCTGCCGTTGACTATTCCATACGGAATTTTCATAACGACTACACCTCGGTTTTCTACTGTTATTGGGCCGCCAAAATTTCTCCACGCCCGGTCGGCCCCTCACAGGCGCGGCTAATGGTTTCCCTGTCTCGTCCCAGCAGGTACACTCCCCGGATGCTGCTGAGGCGGCTGATCACACCCTCTGGTGTTTTTACTATTCTGCGAAGCTCGTATCACGCTAGTATGATACTGGTTTCCGTCATTCCTGTTATTATTTGCATTGTACCGATTGTCATTACGGTCCGAACCATTATTGTTATTGCTGCTATGGTTGCGGTATGCATTATTCCCATGGTTATCGTTGTTGTGGTTGTTGTGGTACCCGTTGTTGTTACCACGGCCTCTACCACTGTCGCGATTATTGCGCCAATTGTCCTCGTCCTCAACTCTTTCCAGGAAATCATTGATTGTCTTGTAATTGCTTCCTACGTATCGTTTTTTATCATCTGGAAGCTTCTTGTAGAGTTCCCAGACTATTTCGGATTCCGTGCGGCGATCACGAAAATATTCCAACTTGCGGATCCAGCCCTCACAAAACTCCTTCATCGAGCCACGCGAATTCGCATCGAAGGGCCTCGATACGACAAATTCGCGCCAGACACTTTGTTGTTTTTGCTCTGACCAGTATTCAGCCAGAAACAAATTTTTAAACTCGTCAAAAGTCAGGTTCGTAATGTTGAGGTTTAAGCCCCAACGCTTGGCATCACCAGCCAACACGTCATTAACCGCATTAATTTTTCTCTCACTAGTCCATGATCTGGGTAAAACTCTTTCACAATTTTTAATGAAATCCGTCGCGTGTATACCGCCTTTTTTCAAGGGGTCGAACCGCTCCTCTTTCGTCAAAAATTCCGAACTATGTGCACAGATTGGCACATAGCTCTGTTTTTCGTCAAGTTTCTTTTTTAATTCCGACACTCTCGTAATTACTTGGCAAGTGGTTGTCGCAAGCGTTTCTACTTCCCTTTTTTTTTTTCTTCGCAGGTATTAGCCTGCTTCCTCACTTTAGTATCTACTTCGGATACCAAAGCCTTTAAAGCTTCCACCTTCTGTTGATCCTCTTTTTTCAATAATTGAATTTGTTCCGTCACCTTATTCTCGATGATCGGAGCAACTGCTTCTCCTACACCTTTCTCGATTCTGCTAATTTCGGCATCAAAACGAGTATTTATGCTTGCAATTTCCGCCTGAACTCCTATCATTTCCTGTTTAAGATTACCGATTTCGGTATTAATCGTAACAATATCTTCTTTGATTTTATCAACTTTTGTGTTTACAACTTCAACATTGTTGTTAACAACATTAATAGCTTTGTTCTGGTTGTCTAGCTTCCTGTCAATTTTTTCAGACTGAGCTTTAATTTCTGCCGATTGACTCTTGATTTCATTGATCAAAACATTCAATAAATCAGTTAAATTCCCGGAAACTACCTGTTTTACTTCCGTAGCTGGTTCCTCTATATATGTTCCCCCGTATTCGTCATCAAGGGGTACAGATTTGATTTTCGCTTCCGATTCCGAAACATTTTCTAAAGTTTGAAGTTCCATTTCTGCTCTTTGTTGCGTTTCGGCGGTCGCGTCTTTCATGCTAGCCGCCTGCCCCTGAACAATGGGTTCCGCGGTGCGTGTTTCCCACTGTTCGACCGATTGTTCCGTATCCAAGTCTACCAAATTTTGGTAATTGTTGCCTTCACACATTTTAATAATTTTCAATATAAATGCCAAATCTAAAATATAATTGGGATTACTCCCACTACCTATTCTCGCTGACGTAACGGCCTGTTCGTAACCAGTACTTTGTTACGAGATTTGCACAATGCAAAATTCGTGTCCAGAACAACCTCAAATTTGAAGATTCTCCCGTCACCAGGTCCCCACGTGTAACCTCCTCCTCACTTATCGATCTTAATGACAGTGAAAAATTAAACCGCATGTACCTAATGGAAATTTGGGAAAAGCAATCGTCACCGAAGTTAATCTGTCGGTAAAGAGGGAGGAAAGGGTTACATCTAAATGAAAGGAAAAATGCAAATGAAACTGGTGGAAATTAATTTTGAAAAGGGGTAAAGTTAATAAAGAAAGTAAATGTGCGGCCGTTACGTTAACAGTTAACTAGCGGTAATTAGATATTTGAGATTTGAGGAAAATTACGGTCGCCTGTCCTATGGACAATTACTATAGTAACTGAAAAAGGAAGGTTATTACACATATAATTAGCACTAGAAGCGTGGCAACTGAAGGTTGACACGTGTAGTGCGAAAACTGAAAGTATCTCAGAAGTAATAAATTTCGCTACACTCTGACTTAATTTAGCAAAGAATTAATAAAACCGGAAAATTGAAAGTTAATTTAGTGACTGAAATTAATAGTGAGTTTTGTTTCTGAAGCACATCGAAATTCAGTAAAATACGGTTAGTCTTGGGCTACCTCAACAATCATTTCAAAAGCTACTTGAATGTACGCAATTTAGAAATAATAGATTTAACTTTGAACTTGAATTAAATGATTCTGAACAATTAACAGTAGTAAAATTTAGTACGTACCAAGCTGAGCTGCCGTCACAGGTAAGCTAAAATACGGTAACAAAACTCGCACTCTTAATTTGTGCTTGTGTAATCTAAATATTGTAGCCAGCTATGAATACCTTAACTGAACTTTGAAATTAAAGCAGTGAAATCGAATGATATTACTTTAATGCTGGCGTTTGAATTTCAACGACACTCGGGTTCATTCCGGAATAGGAAGGGACCCTGCTTGGTAATGCAATTGGGACAATGAGCAACAAAGGTTCATGCTACGTTGCTGTAATTTAGTGAGAAAAATTTAACAGTTTGAAAAGCTGAGGTCTGCCATACAGTTCTAAAACTTTACGTGCTACCAGTCTTCCTTGTTGGTTGATTGAAGGTTTGAAGTCGTCGATCGAGGAGGTGGCGACAGTCACTCATTGTCGGCCGTCGCTGTTGCAGAAGCTGGATGTTGGCGCGCCTTCTTCTCGACACGGTCTCCAGCCGAAACGGGCTCTTGATGTGTGCCAGCTAACGCTTCCCGTCCGCGACACCATGTCAGAAACTAACATAGCAAGTCGAGCGCAATTACATGCTGCCAAAGCCCGAATGCGCGGCAACTCGCGGGAGCGTCACACAACACACCTGCTCCACTGCCCTCCTCCAGCCAGACTCTCTCTGCTCTGCCCGCGCTCCACGCGGCAGAGTTAACACCACCAAAGATCCTAAACACTTTGGTTCTCCACACGACCTATCGATGTATTCGTTCGATAGCATAATTTTCCCTAGGCAAGACCCAGCGTAAAAATACAAATAGTATTTACAAAACAAACCAATTATACATCTACATAAATGCATAAATATACATATATACACAAATAGTAAAACAATTACAATATATGAAGAGAAAGAATTGTCATATCTTCAGGTGACAAAATAAGGAAAAGGTTTATAGTACAATAGATGGAAATAGGAGGATATGCATTCCGGCGACAAGGCGTGGTTGAACTAAAGACAACACGAGCCGTGTACCTCGTTCCCGGTAGAATGACTGGAACTGATCGGTTGTCGGACCCTCTCAGTCTAATAGGCGCTGCTCATGCATGGTGTACATCTTTGTGCGGGTTTAGTGACATCTCTGTACAGTCAAAGGCACTGTGTCTGTGATTCAATATCCACAGTCAATATCTATCTTCAGGGATTCTGGGAACCAGGATGATGTGTGTATGAGGAGGAATCGCAGTGTATAAGCAACCCGAATCTTTGATTGGAACAGCAGTTTTAATTTTATTTTGCTATCTTTCTCTTTGTAAAGGGACTAGGATGGACAGCTAGAGAGCGAAACTTGCTCCAAATGTCTGTAGAAAACCTCTGTGTTACAACCACATCGATTCTTGAACGCTATCGGAGCATTCCATCTCACAGTTGCCCTGAAATGGGAGCCACACTGAACTGGGACTGCTGCTGACAACAGAACTGCTTCCATCTCGACACTGTTCCAGTGCGTACATTGATCTTTGTCCATTTTCATAGAACTGTATTTTACAATTGTGTTCAAAAACGCCTCAGTAACAGCACTTTCCAGTATTGTTTGGATGATCTTATAATCGCTGTGACCACAAGTGTTTTGCTTTAAGACAAAAATGGTTCAAATGGCTCTGAGCACTATGCGACTTAACTTCTGAGATCATCAGTCGCCTAGAACTTAGAACTAATTAAACCTAACTAACCTAAGGACATCACACACATCCATGCCCGAGGCAGGATTCGAACCTGCGACCGTAGCGGTCACGCGGTTCCAGACTGAAGCGCCTTTAACCGCACGGCCACACCGGCCGGCTTTTCTTTAAGATATTCGAATGGGTTGGAAGAAAAAGGATTAATACAGTCTTCCACTCGTAAATTCATTTTTAAGTATATTCTATGTTGTTATACGTGCAATACTACATTGATATGATCGTAACAATTGTGTTTTAACAACGAATGAAACACGTCCTTAGAGTTTAGCGGACCAGAAACTTGAATACTGCCGGCCGCGGTGGTCTAGCGGTTCTGGCGCTGCAGTCCGGAACCGCGGGACTGCTACGGTCGCAGGTTCGAATCCTGCCTCGGGCATGGGTGTGTGTGATGTCCTTAGGTTAGCTAGGTTTAAGTAGTTCTAAGTTCTAGGGGACTTATGACCTAAGATGTTGAGTCCCATAGTGCTCAGAGCCATTTCTTGAATACTGTCGTACCACAACATTAAAACTAACGATGTTCACAGTTTGGTGTTTAGTGGAATAAACGAAAGACGTTACTAGATTTATGTTTAGCAAAGAGCCATACCGCTATAATGTCGAAATATCTGCGTTGTCTCCTGACAGCTACACATACTGAAATATTACTGAACTTTGGTCGCAATTAATCGATTACTGGGACATAAACATTGTATGTGCCAACGAGTAGTTGACAATACATCTCAGGTTGACTTGTTCCATAAAATTCACATCTAGGCTAAGATAAAGCCATCGAAAGGCAACATATCAAGCTACATCCACATCTTATCGAATCAGAAATAATTATTCTAGTTATCTAGACATTTGTTACAAGGATCAAATTTATGAGGATAAAAAGCTCACTCTAACGTTGTGTGATCATTTACAAACGGCACAAATTTCACATATCTCCTCACTGATGAGATAACTCACGAAAAAGTTTGGCAGAGACTGAAAAAAATTCAGAAAATTTAGTTCTGATTCGATGTGAATATATTAATAATATTAAGTATGCCTACTGGGTAAGTACTTAAATATTTAAAACTATTCATCGGACAGTGACACGAAAAGACATTAAACTTGTTACGTTGGGACTAATTTCCTCTTTCATTTTCACCAGTGATCGCCCTGAAAGCACTAGATTTCGAGAAAAAATTCCTTCTGCTGATGAAAACAATATATGAGTAAGAATTACTGAGAAAATACAAAATCAAATGGCCAAAACTCTCACGAAAAGAACATGATATTAATAATATTCCAACATAAAGGAAGTGGCTGTGACATAACGAAATTCATAGATAGATCTTCAGCTTGATAACGAAAAATGACTTTGTTAAATTAAACTGCGTGCCCGACATCTCTGCCACATTACACTTTTTACAATACCATTCGCCGCGACAACAGGCGCACACTCTGTGCAACATACTAGCTATTTCTGAATTCCTCCTCATAATTTTATTTCCTCCCACTAGCTGCACCGGTTCAGAATATTTCCTCTTTTTTTTGGAACGAATGGTTAACAACTGAACTTCTGTGTGTCCTTATTCTCGTCAGATGATTTCCGCGCAAATTGAAAATCACTGCTGGAGCTTTTTCGAAGGTAATAACTTTTGATTGTGCTTTTACCCTCAAAAGCGCTCCTCCACGCCAATTACTTCTATCGTAGTTTTTTTTTCCTTCTATTTCCAAAGTCCATTTCTTGTGTAATTGTCTGTTTCTTTCCATTTGTCGGTGGTATCTTGAAATTCTCGTCAACTTAAACGTCGTGCTAGGAGGACGAGGTTGGTTGGATGGCCAGAAGTTCGTGAGATTGTTTCACACGTACACACACCAATGGAACGTCTCGAAAGCTGACGGCGAAGATAAGTGAGCCATGCGCCCTCTGCTTTGTGTGGTTAGCACTCTGGACTCGCGCCCGGCCATCCTGGTTTGGGTTTTCCTTGATTTCCCTAAATCGCTCCAAGCAAATGCCGGGATGGGTCTTCTGAAAGGGCATGGCCGACTTCCTTCCCCGTCCTTCCCTAATCGTATATGGTTCATATGGCTCTGAGCACTATGGGACTTAACATCTATGGTCATCAGTCCCCTAGAACTTAGAACTACTTAAACCTAACTAACCTAAGGACATCACACAACACCCAGTCATCACGCTTCCCTAATCCGATGAGACCGATGACCTCGTTGTGTGGTCCCTTCCTCCAAACAAACCAAATCCAAATCTGCTTTGTCTTACCATTACAAACAGCAAAAATACAGTCACTGCCATCTACTCGTAAACTTCACAGGCATCTACAATGGAGTTTTACATTTGACACAGAACATTGAAATTTAGGAATGGAGAGGTGATGTATCGACAAATAAGGAAAATTTTCAAACGTAGCAACTGAACTAAACTTCAGGGTACCCCAACCAAAAATGTCTCATAATACGAATGCCACATGCAAAACGTCAAGTTTCTGAGTGAAGAGAGAAGCATGTACAGTCATACTTCGATAGCCAGTCAATGACCAGAAAATAGGTACCATAAACTGAAAACACTGCTTTTTTGGCACTGTTGTTTTTGTGGTATTCTGTAGGAAGATACACTCCTGGAAATTGAAATAAGAACACCGTGAATTCATTGTCCCAGGAAGGGGAAACTTTATTGACACATTCCTGGGGTCAGATACATCACATGATCACACTGACAGAACCACAGGCACATAGACACAGGCAACAGAGCATGCACAATGTCGGCACTAGTACAGTGTATATCCACCTTTCGCAGCAATGCAGGCTGCTATTCTCCCATGGAGACGATCGTAGAGATGCTGGATGTAGTCCTGTGGAACGGCTTGCCATGCCATTTCCACCTGGCGCCTCAGTTGGACCAGCGTTCGTGCTGGACGTGCAGACCGCGTGAGACGACGCTTCATCCAGTCCCAAACATGCTCAATGAGGGACAGATCCGGAGATCTTGCTGGCCAGGGTAGTTGACTTACACCTTCTAGAGCACGTTGGGTGGCACGGGATACATGCGGACGTGCATTGTCCTGTTGGAACAGCAAGTTCTCTTGCCGGTCTAGGAATGGTAGAACGATGGGTTCGATGACGCTTTGGATGTACCGTGCACTATTCAGTGTCCCCTCGACGATCACCAGTGGTGTACGGCCAGTGTAGGAGATCGCTCCCCACACCATGATGCCGGGTGTTGGCCCTGTGTGCCTCGGTCGTATGCAGTCCTGATTGTGGCGCTCACCTGCACGGCGCCAAACACGCATACGACCATCATTGGCACCAAGGCAGAAGCGACTCTCATCGCTGAAGACGACACGTCTCCATTCGTCCCTCCATTCACGCCTGTCGCGACACCACTGGAGGCGGGCTGCACGATGTTGGGGCGTGAGCGGAAGACGGCCTAACGGTGTGCGGGACCGTAGCCCAGCTTCATGGAGACGGTTGCGAATGGTCCTCGCCGATACCTCAGGAGCAACAGTGTCCCTAATTTGCTGGGAAGTGGCGGTGCGGTCCCCTACGGCACTGCGTAGGATCCTACGGTCTTGGCGTGCATCCGTGCGTCGCTGCTGTCCGGTCCCAGGTCGACGGGCACGTGCACCTTCGGCCGACCACTGACGACAACATCGATGTACTGTGGAGACCTCTCGCCCCACGTGTTGAGCAATTCGGCGGTACGTCCACCCGGCCTCCCGCATGCCCACTATACGCCCTCGCTCAAAGTCCGTCAACTGCACATACGGTTCACGTCCACGCTGTCGCGGCATGCTACCACTGTTAAAGACTGCGATGGAGCTCCGTATGCCACGACAAACTGGCTGACACTGACGGCGGCGGTGCACAATTGCTGCGCAGCTAGCGCCATTCGACGGCCAACACCGCGGTTCCTGGTGTGTCCGCTGTGCCGTGCGTGTGATCATTGCTTGTACATCCCTCTCGCAGTGTCCGGAGCAAGTATGGTGGGTCTGACACACCGGTGTCAATGTGTTCTTTTTTCCATTTCCAGGAGTGTAGGTTTGACGCAGCCCTCCGCATTAGCCTCTCTTGTACAAGTCTCTTCATCCTCGCATAACTACTGCAAACCACATTCCTCTGAATCTTACTGTTGTGGTACATCCGCCGGGGGCCACTTTCGCCAACTCACAACGCCAGAGGCCCAGGCGAGGAGAGAGCCGGGCCCCACGCGGTGAGCGCCCGAGACGCGGGCACTGCAGCCATTCTGCAATCACACAGCGGGAAGGTTGGAAGATGCCCTCGTCTCACTTAAGAATGGACACGTTGCGAAGAGTCTGGCGGAAAACGTGAAGCGTGCCGAAAACTGATGGACCCCTGTAGATACAAATGCGTCATGAATGCTCGCGTGGAGGCGTGTGAAACTTCTGGCTCGCAGTAGCCATTTTAGCTGCCTTAGAAAGCCAGAAGGTGTCGACAATTCCAACAACCTACAGGCACTGGGAAGGACCGTATCTAAAGCCACAAAAATTCGCACTGGGAAGCGTGTGAAACTATAGAACTGCGAATGAAGTCAGCCTGCTTAAAAATATGTTTTCTGGACAGTAAGGACGTTCCTCACAAACCACGGACGGAAGCAGATTCGGAGACGTAGCAGAAACATGACACTGTCCAGGCCTCACGCAGATAGAGCCGTTACTGAGAAGTGTTGCGTGGCTGCTTTCACAACAACTTAGGAATGCAGAGAAACATAGAAGTAATGTACGGCGAACGCTGAGAACAGTCTTGACAGTGAAAACGTGAGAAAGACGACAATTCCCGACCCACACACAAGCCGACACAAGATGAGAATTTCCACCCTACCCTGGGAGGCGTGGTCACGAAATAGTGGTTGGTTGGTTGGTTTGGGGAAGGAGAGCAGACAGCGTGGTCATCGGTCTCATCGGATTAGGGAAGGATGGGGAAAGAAGTCGGCCGTGCCCTTTCAGAGGAACCAACCCGGCATTTGCCTGGAGTGATTTAGGGAAATCACGGAAAACCTAAATCAGGATGGCCGGACGCAGGATTGAACCGTCGTCCTTCCGAATGCGAGTCCAGTGTGTAACCACTGAGCCACCTCGCTCGGTACGAAATAGTGATCAGTCGTTGGGCGGCAGTGCAAATTTAGTACGCCAATGGAAATGTCTAGAGGAGAAAAATTTCGAGGAGTGGCCGAGAGATGGAAGAGAAGCAAGGGGACAGTCAGTGCGACAGTGCGGAAGCAAGAGGACGTGGGAGCTCTTCCATCTCCACTACTGGCCATTAAAATTGCTACACCACTACACCACGAAGATGACATTCTACATACGTGAAATTTAACCGACTGGAAGAAGATGCTGTGATATGCAAATGATTAGCTTTTCAGAGCATTCACACAGGGTTGGCGCCGGAGGCGACACCTAGAACGTGCTGACATGAGGAAAGTTTCCAACCGATTTCTCATACACAAACAGTAGTTGACCGGCGTTGCCTGGTGAAGCGTTGTTGTGATGCCTCGTGTAAGGAGGAGAAATGCGTACCATGACGTTTCCGACTTTGATAAAGGTCAGATTGTAGCCTATCGCGACATTGCTGCTCGCGTTGGTCGAGATCCAATGACTGTTAGCAGAATATGGAATCGGTGGGTTCAGGAGGGTGATACGGAACGCCGTGCTGGATCCCAACGGCCTCGTATCACTAGCAGTCGAGATGACAGGCATATTATCCGCGTGGCTGTAACGGATTGTACAGCCACGTCTCGATCCCTGAGTCAACAGATGGGGACGTTTGCAAGACAACAACCATCTGCACGAGCAGTTCGACGACGTTTGCAGCAGCATGGACTATCAGCTCGGAGACCATGGCTGCGGTTACCCTTGACGCTGCATCACAGACAGAAGCGCCTGCGATGGTGTTACTTAACGACGAACCTGGGCGCACGAATGGGAAAACGTCATTTTTTTGGATGAATCCAGGTTCTGTTTACATCATCTTGATGGGAGCATCCGTGTTTGGCGACATCGCGGTGAACGCACATTGGAAGCTTGTATTTGTCTTCGCCATACTGGCGTATCACGCGGCGTGATGGTATGGGGTGCCATTTGTTACACGTCTCGGTCATCTCTTGTTCGCATTGACGGCACTTTGAACAGTGGACGTTACATTTCAGATGTGTTACGACCCGTGGCTCTACCCTTCATTCGATCCCTGCGAAACCCTACATTTCAGCAGTATAATGCACGACCGCATGTTGCAGGTCCTGTACGGGCCTTTCTGGGTACAGAAAATGTTCGACTGCTGCCCTGGCCAGCACATTCTCCAGATCTGTCACCAATTGAAAACGTCTGGTCAATGGTGGCCGAGCAACTGGCACGTCACAATACGCCAGTCACTACTCTTGATGAACTGTGGTATCGTGTTGAAGCTGCATGGGCAGCTGTACCTGTACACGCCATCCAAGCTCTGTTTGAATCAACGCCCAGGCATATCAAGGCCGTTATTATGGCCAGAGGTGGTTGTTCTGGGTACTGATCTCTCAGGACCTATGCACCAAAATTGCGTGAAAATGTAATCACATGTCAGTTCTAGTATAATATATTTGTCCAATGAATACCCGTTTATCATCTGAATTTCTTCTTGGTGTACCAGTTCTAATGGCCAGTGGTGTATCTCCAGCATCCGCCTTCCGACACAGTGATAACGCTGCTTCGGCTACGGCGACCTGTCAACGCGGACTCGTTTCGGGCCCTCGCTGCGTAGCCGCGGGTCACCGGGCAGCTCCTAGGCGATGCGCCGTCCCGAGCCAGCACATGCCGCCGTCATCACCACACGACATACGTCTATGAGGAACTGAGAAATGATTCGTTGCCCTCTACTTTCCCTTAATAACTGAGTCGTGTCCACGCCCAGTTAAATCATCCTAAGATTTATAATTTTTGTTTTGTTTTGTGTGCAAAAATCACTGAAATAAATGCAGGCATTTCACGTTTTATTCATCTAAACAATCTGTTACATTCGCTTATGAATCTCATAACCTTTGTGGTTGATTTCATTTAATTGCTGACATCACTTAATTATTGGCTCCCATTGTGGTACAATCTCATTAATCTTCGCCGGCCGATGTGGCCGAGCGGTTCTAGGCGCTACAGTCTGGAACCGCGCGACCGCTACGGTCGCAGGTTCGAATCCTGCCTCGGGTATGGATGTGTGTGATGTCCTTAGGTTAGTTAGGTTTAAGTAGTTCTAAGCTGTAGGGGACTGATGACCTCAGAAGTTAAGTCCCATAGTGCTCAGAGCCATCTGAACCATTTTTTTTTCATTGATCTTCACCATAGCATTTCTTGTCAGAGAGCAGAGAAAAAGTCTACATCACTACATTTTCTACGCCCAACGTGGCGCTTCTGTTTGATTTCAATCTCACGATTCTGCTAGTGTGATAATTTCTAAACTTTCAGACACGACTCATGAAAAATTAACGTGCTGTACCTTTACTAGAATATGTTAACCTCTTTGTGTGTGATGTCAAGCACACGGATGGTGTATTTGTGTGCTAAATGCGTTGCAAGTGTGCTGTATGAAGTAGGTACAGCAGTAGTTAAACTATTTACTTTCAATTCCCACAGCCTGCCACGTATTTTCTGCAATGCTTTTAGGACATTTAGTTCGTTGTTGTGAACATTCTGTTCAACGTTTTCATTGTTCTGTTTGCGGATACCAGCGCTGCCATCAGCGTCGTATTGCCTGTCTCAGTTTGTTCTGTGGAGTGCTTTTAGTTTGTGGTTTCCCTTCTCTGTGCAATTGAGGTTTGAGAGATTGGTAAACATTGAAAACGTCAGGCCCATGGAGGAGGATTCGGATCTGAGTGAGGAAACGACTGGCACGTCTATAGGGAGTAGACAGTTTCAGAGCTCACAAGAAACCGAGAGGCCATTTTAGGAAAGGTCGAGGGTGACGTAAGGCACGTCTCTGGGCCATACGCGAAGTCAGAGTCCACTGGATCGAATTCTCACGATGTTAGAAAACCACACATCACAGTTAACCGCCGTGAGAGAGGAGAATGAAAAACGATTTGAAAGACGGGAAGCCGATATAAAACCGAAACCAAAAAGATACGGACAGAGATCACCAACAGCCTGGTCGAGGTGACAAAAGAATGTGAAATATTGGTTGGCAACTTAGAAACGAGAGTAAACGCGAAGATTTCTGACATCTCCGCACTCATAGATGAGGAAAGTAAATCGTCCAAGGAAACACAAACACGAGTGTCAGTTCTCGAGCACTAAGTGTCTGAAATGCGACAAGGGAATGTCCCCGTGAAGCAGGTGACTCCAACAAATTTGCAGGCCGTATTTCCGGTGAACGTACCACTGCCTAAGATCGGTCGAATGCGCAGTCCCCACCCGAAGGCGTACCTAAAGATTTTAGACGCGTATCTGCGTGCGAAAAGAGTGGCGGAATTTAATGCTTCACTCGACAGACGCTCGACCAGGTGGAGGCTGCAAGGTTTGACGTAACAGTTTGCGAGCACAATAGGTACAAGGATTTCTGCACTAAGTTTCTGGCAACATACTAGATCCCGGCCGCACAGACAAGTGCAAAGATGAGTGTACATCGGGGACAGAATGTGCCACATTCTGGCAACATACGCTGCTCACTTCGTCATTTTGTCGGGATCCTTGAACGACAAAATGACAGATGAGGAATGGTGTAGCACGATGCGCTCACGTTTTCCTGCTCACGTACAACGTGCACTCGTTGGGGCACTGTCGAGAGAACAGGTATTTGGACGACATCGAAGAGCGGGAGAAACAAAGGACGGCACACGCCGGAGGGCAGAAAATAGGGCGCCACCGCAGTGAAAGGCAGAATTGGAACAATAACGGACGAAAGATAGAAGGGAGTACGCGAGAGCGGGATAGACGCCGGGCTCCACACGAAGTACCAGACCACTGGCGCCACGTGAATTGCGTGGGAATGTCGCACTGTAGTCAAGCCTTGGCATCCCTCTAAAATTCTTAACCGCATCCATTAGCTAATGAACTAATCATAATAATCGAAATATTCAAATTATTGTAGAAAAAAATCCCAGTTACCTTCGTAAAGAACTTTATTATCACTTATGATTACATTGGTTACACTCTCCTTCTTGGTCTTCCTAAACTTTTGCTCCCTCGTGGTTCATGTTTTCCACATTTCAGAGCTAGCGCTTTGTTGTGTCATCGTATACCGTATTTTACGAACTATGTGACGCATTTCTTTCTTCGAAAACTTGCCTGCAAAATTGAGGCGCGTCTTACACACGAAAGTAGTATAAAATTGCCCAATGTTTGATTTAAACCCACCAGTCTTAAAATGGCCGTATATTCGATTCCGCGGGAAATCTACCTCTATAAGGCAACACTGCATTCAGCTGGAATCAGCAGTGCACCGCCGGCCAATGTGGCCGAGCGGTTCTAGGCGCTTCAGTTTGGAACCGCGCGACCGCTACGGTCGCAGGTTCGAATCCTGCCTCGGGCATGGATGTGTGTCATGTCCTTAGGTTAGTTAGGTTTAAGTAGTTCTAAGTTCTAGGGGACTGATGACCTCAGCAGTTAAGTCCCATAGTGCTCAGCGCCATTTGAACCATTTTGAACCAAATAATAAAAATGGTAAAAGTGTCATTTAAAAAAAATACTTAAAAGTGAGGTGCGTGTTATAGTACGTGGCGTCTTATAGTCTGTAAAATACGGCAATGTGCCCACCAGTGACATCGACGTCAATAGAATGCTAAATACTTTTGTAATGCTGTCATTCTCATTTTTTCTGCAAACTTAAGCTGTATTTATTATGTTATAAGCCAATAATGATAAAAATAATATTAGATTTTTCCCAATCGAGATAACTTTGGAAGTAAGATATGTTATGCCGCAGTCCAGATTAATGGCCTGCTTCTTCTGCATTGAGCTAATACTGAAAGCACAGCTTTGTCAACAGAAAGAAAGATTTCCCTCCCTTCTCCACCGATATGATTACAGCCTCGTTCGCTGTTATTGCCGCTTGTTTCCTTCAGAAGCTACTGATGATGATAAAGGTATATATGTTCGCTAATTTTCTTGACATCATAATATCACTATTTTTTAATCTATATGATTTTATATGTACGAAAATTGTAACATTGTATTGTGGTTCTCTTATCGTTTGCTTGCAACAAGCAATACGCTTATATGTAATACCGTTGTTTCATACAATGACGAGATAAAACATTATAGCCACTGCTACAGCGAGCCTGACTGCCGCCAGGTGGCGCTGCGGGCAAGGAAAGTACACTGAAGCGCCAAAGAAAATGGTATAGGCATGCGTTTTCAAATACAGAGAGATGTAAACAGGCAGAACGCGGCGCTGGGGTTGGCAACGCCAACATAAGACAAAAAGTGTCTGGCGCAGTTGTTAGATCGGTTTCTGCTGCTACAATAGTAGGTTGTCAAGATTTAAGTGAGTTTGAACGTGGTGTTATAATCGGCGCCCGAGCGATGGGACACAGCATCTCCGAGGTAGCGATGAAGTGAGAATTTTCCCGTATGACCATTTCACGTGTGTACCGTGACTATCAGGAATCCGGTAAAATATCAGATCTCCGACACCGGTGCGGCCCGCAAAAGATCCTGCAAGAACGGGACTGACGACGACTCAAGAGAATGGTTCAACGTGACAGAAGCGCAACCCTTCCGCAAATTGTGCAGATTTTAATGCTGAGCCCTCAAGTGTCTGCGTGCGAACCATTAAGCGAAACATCATAATACGGGCTTTCGGAGCCGAAGGTCCACTCGTGTACCCTTGATGTCTGCACGACACAAAGTTTTGCACCTCGCTTCGTCCCATCAACACCGACATTGGACTGTTGATGACCAGAAACATGTTGACTGATCGGACGAGTCCCGTTTCAAATTATATCGAGTGGATGGTCGTGTACGGGTATGGAGATAACCTCATGAATCCATGGGCCCTTCATTTCAGCAGGGGAGCTTTCAAGCTGGTGCCGTGCGGAGTGGCCTCGCCGTTTGAAGCGCCATGTCAAGGATTGCGGCGCCCCTCCCGGAGGAGGTTCGATTCCTCCCTCGGACATGTGTGTGTGTGTGTGTGTGTGTGTGTGTGTGTGTGTGTGTGTGTGTGTGTTGTTATTAGCATAAGTTAGTTTAAGTAGTATGCAAGTCTAGCGACCGATGACCTCAGCAGTTTGGTCCCTTAGGAATTCACACACATTTTAACATTTTGAACAAGCTGGTGGAGGCTCTGTAATGGTGCAGGGCGCGTGCAGTTGGAGTGATACGGGACTCCTGATTGTCTTAGATACGACTCTGACAGGTAACACGTACGTAAGCATCCTCTCTCATTATTTGCATCCATTCACGTCCATTGTGCATTACGATGGACTTGGGCAATTCCAGCAGAACAATGCGACAATGCACACATCCAGGATTGCTACAGAGTGGTTCCAGGAACACTCTTCTGAGTTTAAACACTTCCGCTGGCCACCAGACTCCCCAGACGTGAGCATTATTGAGCATATCTGGGATGCCTTGCAAAGTGCTGTTCAGAAGAGATATCCACCTCCCCGTACTCTTACGCATTTATATACAGCCCTGCAGGGTTCATGGTGTCAGTTCCCTCCAGCACTACTTCAGACAGTAGTCGAGTGCATGCCATGTCGTGCTGCGTTACTTCTGCTTGCTCGCAGGGGCCCTACACGATATTAGGCAGGTGTACCAGTTTCTTCGGCTCTTCAATGTATATAAGTTGAGCAGAGACAAATGAGGAATCATTCTAGCGACGATACGGGCCACAGGTGGAGTAATCTGCTGACGTAAGCGACTATGACAAAAGGTAGATTGTTACTTCCCAGCGCCTGGGAATGGGCATCTCAGAAACGGCGAAGCTTGTCTGCTGTTCGTGTGCTACTGTCGTGAGCATCTGTGTGTTTGAAGCGCAGCGAAACGATCACAGAACGTGGAGTTGACAGATTTTCCCTCTCTGTCAACTACAATAGGCGGCGATCTGGGGCAGATCTCACGGCAGAGTACAGTAGTAGTAGTAGTGGGTTTTTTGGGCGCACGACAGCAAGGTATTCAGCACCCGTTCAGTAACATAGTGAGACGGGTGTCAAGAAAAAAACTCAGAACAGTAATATAAAACAGAACATAAAACACAGGTAACAAGCTTTGAAAAATATGTGCCTACCCACACCGAAGCGTGGGATGAAGCAGTGCGTCAGCAGTAAAACATGGACAACACAGGAAGAAAGTGGTAGAGGGAGCTAAAACAACGTAGCAGATGGAAGTGGCTGGCTGACCGCAAGGAAAAAAGGGAGGAGTCAGCCACTCTGCAATACACTAAAACCTCCAGCCTAGAAGCTTAGGCCAGCGTCCAGACACATCACAAAACTTTAAAACCCTAGACACACACGTCTCATCGTTAGCTAAAACACAAGGCAGATCCCCATCAACTTGTGCTTCTACCCTTGCATCACGGTATAAAATGCAGTCCGTTAAAATGTACCGGACAGAGATGTGCACACCACAACCATCATAAAACGGAGGATCCTCCCGCCGTAATAAATAGCTATGTGTGAGAGGACAGTGCCAGATCCGAAGACGTGTGAGGAGCACCTCTTCCCGCCTGAGCAACCGGCAGGAAGAACGCCACGGCCGAGTTGTTGACTTTACCAACCGCAGTTTATTGGCCGTCACCGGCAGCCATTCGTCCTCCCACAACTCTGTGCACTTCCTGTGGAGTGCAGAGATGACAGACTGCAAGGGGATAGGACACTGGACCACATCCTGCTCTCTGCAGGCCTCCTAAGCAGCCCGATCGGCCTGTTCATTCCCCCATATTCCGACATGACCAGGCACCCAGCAGAAGGATACCTCCTTACCCCGCCATTGGAGCAAGTACAGTTGGTCACATATCAGCTGGACCATCTGCTCAGTCGGGTACAGGTTCTGCAGTGATTGTAAGGCACTAAGAGAATCGGAGCAGAGATGAAATCGATCGCCCCGAACACGATTCATCTGCTCCAGTGCCTTCAGGATCGCGTGGAGCTCCCCTGCGAAAACGGTATATTCAGCAGGGAGGCGAATCCGGGTAATATGATCAGGGAACACCACAGAACAGCCAAGGAAATTCTCCTGTTTGGAGCCATCAGTGTAAACGACGGTGAAACCGTGTTGCATATCTAAAATGTTAAACAGAGATTGGAATCTAAAGTCTGGTGTGCTATCTTTCTTAAAAGTAGTCAAATCTAAAATAAGTTTGGGTCTCCGAAGGAGCCAAGGTGGAAATCTGCTCCAACCGCGACGTAAAACACGAAGACCAGCCATAGACATCGCAGCGAGGCAATCCTGTGCGCGAATCCCATAGGGCTGCGTCGCACGTTGCCGGTTATGAAATAACCGTGCCAGAGAAGGCTGAGCAACGGTATGGTATGCAGGGGTGTATGGTGTGGACAAAGTTTTATACGCCTGGCGTACTGTAAGTAGCCGTCGCCGCATATGAAGTGGCGGTCCACCAGCCTCTGCACAGAGGCTTGGTATGGGGCTAGTTCGGAATGCCCCAGTGGCCAACCGAAGCCCTTTATGGTGCACAACGTCCAACATCTTTATGTACGAAGGCCTCGCAGACCCATACACCGTGCATCCATAATCGATCTGAGATCGCACAAACGCCCTGTAAAACTGGAGCAGACAAGTCCTGTCAGCTCCCCATGTACTGTGGCCAAGACATTTTAAAATACTTAAAGCCTTAAGTGACCGTCTTTTCAGGTCTTTAAGATGAAGTAACCACGTAAGCTTAGAGTCAAATATGAGCCCCAGAAATCTCACCGTGTCTTTAAAAGTAAGAATAGTGTCCTCAACTCGGGAAAGGTTAAAATCGAACGAGAACGGTGAAAAAGAACACATACAGACTTCTCGGTGGAAAACTTAAAACCACTCTTCTGCACCCAGTCATCCAAACGTCTAAGAGTAAGTTGCAACTGACGCGCTGTCGTTGCAAGGCTTGAAGAAGAGAAAAAGAAAGAGAAATCATCCACAAACAAGGAACACTGGACAGGACTTTTCACTATGGACGTAATGCTATTAATAGCGATGGCAAAGAGAGTCACACTTAAAACGCTACCCTGAGGGACACCGTTCTCCTGCTCAAAGCGATCAGACAGGACGTCACCAATTCGGTATCTAAAATATCGCGGCGAGAGGAAAGACTGAATAAAAAGAGGAAGACAACCACGAAAACCCCATTCGTGAAGCTGCTCCAGGATGAGACGCTTCCAAGTGGTATCGTAGGCCTTCTCGATGTCGAAAAATACACCTAGAAGGTGATGACGATGCAGGAAAGCTTGTTGTATAGCCGCCCCCAGGAGGGCAAGGTTATCGAAGGTGGAACGAAACCTCCTGAATCCACACTGAAAGCTACTAAGGAGTTGCCGGGATTCTAACATCCAGACAAGGCGGCGGTTGACCATCCGCTCCAAGGTCTTTCCCATGCAACTAGTGAGGGCAACACTACGGTAGCTACTCGGGCTCGTGCGGTCTTTCCAAGGTTTTAAAAAAGGAATTAAAACTGCCTCACGCCACGCGTCAGGAAAGTGACCCGACGCCCAAATGGCATTAAAAAGTGGTAGGAGGATTTCTTTGTTGCGCATTGTGAGGTGCCATAGCATACTGCAATGGATCCTGTCGTGACCAGGGGATGTCACGAGCTGCAGACAATGCAGAATCCATCTCCCACCTAGAAAATGGGCAGTCGTAAACTTCATGAGTGGTGGACTGGAAGTCCAGACTACATCTCTCAGCAACCGCTCTGTGGGGCTGGAAACCTGGATCCTGACTGGTTGTTGCAGTAACTGTGGCAAAATATGCTGCCATAGTCTGGGCAATGTCTCGCGGGTCCGTGTGGGGAGTGCCGTTATTCATTACAGCAGCTGTGGGGCACCTCCCTCCTCTGCCAGAAATTTTCCTGATGGTCTCCCACACAATGGAACTTTTGGTGGAAAGATTAATGGTGTTCAGGAACTTTTACCACGACCTCTTCTTGCTCTCACGAATAATGCGGCGACATCTTGCCCTCGCCACCCGAAAGGCCGCAAGATTCTCAGCAGTCGGCCGACACTGGAAACGACGCAGAGCCGCACTCCTGGTCCTGATTGCAGAGCGGCATTCGGCACTCCACCAAGGGACAGGTGGCCTCTTCCGGTGGCCTGTGGACCGTGGAATGGATGCTGCAGTGGCGTGGTGGACCGTTGTGGTAATATGATCCACCCACGCCTCAACATTCGCACAGTGTTCGAACTGGGCCAACTGGCTATAAAGTGTCCAGTCGGCTCCACTGAGCAACCATCGTGGTGGTCTCCTTTCAGGGTCCACACCATCTGGCAGGTGAATCCAGATTGGGAAATGATCACTGCCGTGCAAGTCAGCGACCACTTCCCAATGAGCACTCGTGGCAAGAGAAGGAGAGCAAAGTGACAGATCAATGGCAGAGAACAACCCAGTCGCTGAGCAGAAATGAGTGCTCTGTCCTCCATTGAGCAAGTAGGCACAGGATGACAGGAGAAGCCTCTCAATTGCTCTACCCCTGGGACAGGTAATTGCAAAGCCCCAAAGCACATTGTGGGCATTAAAATCACCACAAATAATGAATGGCTGGGGTAGCTGTGTAAGAAGGTCGGTGAGGGCCGCTTCGTCAAGTGCATCATATGGGGGCAAGTAAAGCGAACATACAGTCAATGGATGACACACGTGCACGGACACAGCAACGGCCTGTAAAGTCGTCGTAAGTGAGAGAGGTGAGGAGTGGTAGTCCGTCCTGACGAAAATACCGACGCCTCCTCTAGCTCTCTCCCCATGCAGGTCGTCCTTTTTGTGGAGTGTATAGCCTCGTATCTCAGGGGAGTATGAGGGATGGAAATAAGTCTCCTGGAGACATAGACACAGTGGTCTACCCTGAGAGAGTAGACGAAGTTCCTCCACATGCGTCCTGAACCCTTGCAAGTTCCACTGAAGTATGGGAGCCATCTATGATGGGGGTAGAACATTCATCCCGTCTGTCCGACGGGGCGGGGAGACCGCAGCAGGTGGAGGGGCAGGCGTGGGACGAGATGATTGCCCCACACATACATCGTATTCCATCAACTCTGGAGAAGAGTCAGATGAAGCCTCACGTAAAAAACAACATCCACATGTTCAGACGTTTTACCACGGGATTTGACCCGCTGTTGCTGCTGTACAGGAGCTTTCTGTGGTTTCGTGGGGGAGTGGTAATTGGCGCACTGGGCTTTGGAACAGCCTCAGCACTTGGAGGCGCCATGGGCTGGCCCAAGTTCGCCACTGTACCTTTGTCTGCCGTTCTAGTAGGGGCTACTGGCTCTGAAATACTGGCTGCGCTGCAAGTGCACTGACAGCTGCAGGTGTTAGTGCCGACACTCACCACCTCGGTCTGCGTTGAGTCATCGACATTTGGAGTAGGCTTCTGAACCAGGGATGCAAAAGATGTAGCGAATGTGGGAGGTTGCATCGACTTATAGATCTTCTTGGCCTCACCATAGGGGATACGCTTGGTTGTTTTTATTTCATGTACTTTGCGTTCCTCTAAAAATATGCGGCAGTCCCTACTCCAAACAGGGTGGTTCCCAGAGCAATTGATACATTTAGCCGGAGACGAGCAACCAACTCCTTCATGAGCAGCCTTACCACAGATGCCACAAGTCGCTTCGCCTGTACATCCTAAGGTGGTATGCCCAAAACGCTGGCATTTAAAACAGCGCATTGGGGTCGGGAAATAAGGCCTCATACTAAGGCGAAGGAAACCGGGTTTAACATGTTCAGGAACTTTCATGCTACTGAATGTCAGAATAATGGAGTCGGATTTGACAAGATTGCCATCAACCCTCTTCATGATATGTTGGACATCGATACCTTCCGGAGCCCACTCACATTGCAGTTCTTCCTTGGGAACGTCAACTAGATCCCGGCATGTCACAACACCTTTGCTGTATTTCAAGGTGCTGTGCAGTTCAGTGTCTATGGCATACTCTCCAAGGCATTTAGCAGATTGGAGGTTAGTTGCTTGCTGGGAAGTGGAAGTTTCCACTAGCAAGGTCCCATTACGTAAGCGCTTCACGGATTTTAAGGAGCCACAGATTCCCTCCAAACCCTTTTGTATATAGAAGGGCGAAACCTTCTCGACATTACCCTCCTTCCGTTTCACAATGAGAAACACATTCGGATTACCAGAATGCATTCTTTTACCTAAGACTGGACTTGTCAAAGAAGTGCCAGAGTCAGGGGGACTGACTGCATGAGCCCTCTTAAGAGACCAGGTGTTAGAACCTTCCAGCGGCCCACCCTTTCAGCTGGGAGGAAGAAAAGAGGATTTCGAAGGATCCATCTCGGTCCCACGAGCAGCTAGGGAACTAGAAGTCCACCTAGACATAGCCTCGCGTGCCTAGGTAAGCCTTATACAACTGAGGTGCGGCAGGTTCCCCAGAGGTTGCCCGCTAACGACTGTTCCACCTCAACAGCCATGCATCTCATCAGCGCTCAGCACACCTTGAGATTGAGGGGTTGTTTACAGAGGTTTATTCCATCCTCGCAATCCAGGCGGTCAAGCCAAGATCCCCATTTCCTGAGACACACAACATTCCACCGCCGCGCCGCATGGTGATCGCTGAAGTATGCTCAGAGCTTACGGTGATAGGGGACTGGCGGCGCTTACCAGTCCCCAGCTCAGGAACCCCTGGGGTCGCCAAGCCCGTACCCGGCACCTGAATGCCGAGCCACTGGGGGCGGCAGAGTACAATACTGGTACAGGCACATGTGTCTCGGAACAGACCCTTCTCTCTTGAACATGCAGCTCTGTAGCTGATGACAGCTACTTGTTCCGATGTTGACCAATCGACCTCGTCAGTTACGACTGCAGTAGGCACATCATCACTGAGACTGGATCAAGAATCAAGGGAAACGTATTGCCTTGCAGATGAATGTCGTTCCTCAGTAGGACAGATTGATGGTCGTGTCCGGAACTCAAGGGAAAGTTTGCACGTGCTGTGAATGCGGGCTGGTGGGAGCAACATTATGCAATGAGAGACATTCACCTGGGCCACCATGGGACCTATGATAGTAATTTAAGCCATCAAAACAGCTGTGGACCACGTGACTATTATGTCGGACCAACTGCGTCCATTCATGCTTGATGTCTTCCCCGATGGCATCTTCCAGCAGGATAACTGTTCATAACACAAGACCAGAACCGTTCTACAGTATTTTGAGGGAACACGATAGTGAACTTGCACTGAGTTTGCATCGAGTTTGCCTGTTCTGAACCCAGTGGGACACGGCTGGGACGCCATCAATCCGCGTCCAAATGGCTCTGAGCACTATGCGACTTAACTTCTGAGGTCATCAGTCGCCTAGAACTTAGAACTAATTAAACCTAACTAACCTAAGGACATCACACACATCCATGCCCGAGGCAGGATTCGAACCTGCGATCGTAGCGGTCACGCGGTTCCAGACTGAAGCTCCTAGAACCGCACGGCCACACCGGCCAGCAATCAGAGTCCAGCAACCACCATCCCGTAGTTCACGGGAACTGCTTGACCTGAGCGTAGACGTTGGATGTCGCATACTTCTGTAAACCTAAAAAAAGGACTCTCTCAAACCATGCCACGCAGAATTATGCTGTACTACGTTCCAAAGATGCAGCCAATGGCCATAATGTTTTGGCTCATCAGTATATATACTTTCATCTTCGAGTGAGTTTTTGCGTGTCGTTTAAACGTTCTAACAATAGAATCAGTCCTAGACAATACGTCAACTGAACAATGCAAGACGCTGTTAATCAGTTTAGGTTATCAGAAGCAAAGTGATAAAAAAAGCAAATCTGATGACGTTAAAACAGATGCACTCTTTTTTCGGATTCCACAAAAGTTTGACTATTGCATGACGTCTCTAAATCTGTACATATTATAAATTGAAGTCCCCCTACCAGCGTTTTTCCTGAGTGTACGTTAAGGATAATCTCAGGAACTTCTGTAGGGGTTCTAATATGCTTTTACTAACAGAGTTTCACTAACAGACAGACTGATTGACGAGGACGATTTGTGTGTATAACTTATTACGGCTGCGGGTGCAAAGCCGGGGCAGCTTGCTAGTTGCTTATAAATAATGCCGGTTTTGCTGACCGTTTTTCGAACCAATTGCTGCTGAAAGGTTTACTGTCAGCGTTTTAGTTTTCAGAGCACTTTGAATTTTAAAACACTATTGGCAGGATCTGTTAAATTTTCAACGTAATATGGGTTGGAGTATGAGTAGCCCGGTAATGAACGGGCGAAGCAGTAAGTGAATTCTCATTCCATATGATTGGTCCTTCTTTATCTACATCAATATACATATTCCACAAGCCACTGTATACTGACCAATATTATCGATATTCTGTTCTATTCCATTCCCGTACTGAACGAAGCAAAAATGATTGACTGTATGCCTCTGTACGCGCTCTAATGCCGCAGACATTATTCTCATTATCCCTATGCGAGATATACGATGGTGTCAGCATAACGGTCGCACCGTCTTCGAATACAGGATATCTAAATTTACGCAACAGGGTTATCCGATAACTACTTCGTCTTTCTTCCAAGGATTGAAATTTGAGTTCCCTGGCCAATTTCATATGGGACCTGGTACGATTTTAGCAGTGCCTCTCTGAGTTCGTTTGTTGCTCGCTGTCAGGTCTATTTGCTGAAGACTCCAACCACTGCAAAAACACTCTAGAATTGGTGGCACTAGGATCTGGTGCGCTATCTCCTTTAAAGATACATTGCATTTTCCCAGGACCTTTCAAAGAAATATAAGTTTTCTATTCGCCTTCCCTAAGACTGATTTTACGTGACCCTTCTATTTCGTATCGCTTCTCAATATTAATTACGTCTAAATATTTATACAATTTGACATGTGCAAGATAGGTCGACTACGTAACTAATGAGGAGGATCTGAACAGAATTGGGGGACAAGAAATAAGGGGCACATCTTGGCCAAAAGAACGGATCGGTTGATAGGACTCATTCTGAGACACCAAGAAATCATCAGTTTAGTACTGGAGGGAAGTGTTCGGGGTAAAAATCGTAGAGTGCAGCAGTTATTCGGAGAGGAAGAGGCTTGCACAGGATAGAGTAGCATGGAGAGCTGCCTCAAACCAGTCTTCGAACTGACGACCACAACAACAACAACAACAACAAGGTGTCCACCACTAGTTTTCACTGTTCAAGGCCGATGCGAGCTCATAAACCTCGTAGTGTTTCATTTATATGAGTACAAGTGAACTTTGTTGTATTCAGGTTAGATTAGATTAATACTTGTTCCATAGATCATGAATACGACACTTCGTAATGATGTGGAACGTGTCAGGTCAATAAAAGATGTCTGTAAAAGATATTACAGTACACAAAATATTGCATGACACTAATTTTTAAGTTGGTTTTTTTTGTTTTTTTTCCTTAATTTATAACTAAAAATTCAGCCAATGAGTAGAAGGAGTTGTCATCTAGAAATTCTTTTAATTTATTTTTAAATGTTAGTTGGCTATCTGCCAGGCTTTTGATGCTGTTTGGTAGGTGACCAAAGACTTTTGTGGCATCGTAATTTACCCCTTTCTGTGCCAAAGTCAGATTTAACCCTGCATAGTGAAGATCATCCTTTCTCCTGGTGTTACAGCTATGCACACTGCTATTAGTTTTGAACTGGGTTGGATTATTAACAACAAATTTCATAAGTGAATATATATACTGTGAGGTTACTGTGAGGATCCCTAGATCCTTAAATAGATGTCTGCAGGATGACCGTGGGTGGGCTCCAGCAATTATTCTGATTACACGTTTTTGAGCAATGAATACTTTTCTACTCAACGATGAATTACTCCAGAATATGATGCCATACAAAAGCGGTGAATGAAAGTAGGCATAGTAAGCTAATTTACTGAGATTCTTATCACCAAAATTTGCAATAACCCTAATAGCATACGTAGCTGAACTCAGACGTTTCAGCAGACCATCAATATGTTGCTTCCAGTTTAACCTCTCATCAATGGACACACCGAAAAATTTTGAAAATTCTACCTTAGCTACAGACTTCTGTTCAGAGTCTATATTTATTGCTGGAGTTGTGCCATTTACTGTACGGAACTGTATACACTGTGTTTTATCAAAATTTAAAGATAGTCCATTTGCTGAGAACCACTTCATGATTTTGTGAAAAACATCGTTTACAATTACATCACTTAGTTCTTGGTTTTTGGATGTTATTACTATATTTCTATCATCAAAAGAACTAACTTTGCATCTTCATCAATGTGGAATGGTAAGTCATTAATGTATATCAAGAACAGTAAAGGACCTAAGACTGAACCCTGTGGGAACCCATACTTGATAGCCCCCCAGTTTGACAAATTAGCTGTTCTTTTAACATTACATGAACCACTTATTTCAACTTTCTGCGTTCTTCCAATTAAGTATGAAATAAACCATTTGTGCACTGCCCCCCTCAAACCATAATGATTTAGCTTATCTAAAAGAATTCCATGATTTACACTATCAAAGGCCTTTGAGAGATCACAAAAAATACCAATGGGTGATGTCTGGTTATTCAGAGCATTTAATATTTGATCAGTGAAAGCGTATATAGCATTTTCTGTTGAAAAGCCATTCTGAAAACCAAACTGACGTTTTGTTAGTACTTTATTTTTTTCAAATATGGGAGGCTACTCTTGAATACATTACTTTCTCAAAAATTTTTGATAGAGCTGTCAGAAGAGAGATTGGGCGGTAGTTGTTGACATCCGACGTATCCCCCTTTTTATGCAATGGTTTTACAATGGCATATTTCAGTCTATCAGAGAAAACACCCTGCTCCAAAGAGCTATTACATACGTGGCTGAGAATCCTACTTATCTGTGGGGAACAAGCTTTAAGTACCTTGCTGGAAATGCCATCAATTCCGTAAGAGCTTTTACTTTTCAGTGAGTTTATTATTTTACTGATTTCAGAGGGAGAGTTTGGTGGAATTACAGTTGTTTCAAACTGCAAAGGTATGGCCTCTTCTATTAATAGGCTTGCCTCTTCTAGTGAAGATCTAGATCCTATTTTCTCCACAACATTTAAAAAATGATTATTGAAAATATTTTCAATTTCTGATTGTTTGTTAGTCCACTTGTCATTCAGTTTTATGGCACTAAAGTCTTCCTGTGCTCTTGGTTGCCCTGTTTCCCTTTCAATAATATTCCAAATTGCTTTAATTTTATTATCAGAGTTACTGATCTCAGATATGATGCACATGCTTCTGAACTTTTTAATAACTTTTCTTAGTACTGCACAATAGTTTTTATAATGTTGAACAATTTCGGGGTCAGTACTCCCTCTTGCTGTTAGATACAGTTCTCTTTTACAGTTGCAAGATATTCTTATTCCTTTAGTTAGCCAAAGTTTTTTATATGTTTTCTTCGAAATTATGTTTAACTATTTTCTTGCAAAAACAATTTTCAAATACCCTTAAAAATGTATCGTGAAATAAGTTATATTTCAAGTTTGCATCGGGTTCCTTATACACTTCATCCCAGTCTAGCTGCTGTAGGCTTCCCTAAGGTTTGCAATATTTATATTGTTAATTGAACGCACTGCTTTGAAAGTCTGATTTGATATACTGCATGGAGCTATGTCATGTACTGTAACTAGCTGTGCACCATGATCTGAAAGACCATTCTCAACAGGATAAGCATTTATGTCCTTAAACTTATTTTGGTCTATAAAAAAGTTATCTATCAATGTACTGCTGTTCTTTGTTATCCAAGTAGGAAAATCAATGACGGAGCTCAAATTGAAAGAACTGAGTAATACTACAAGGTCATTCTTCTTATTACACTCCTTCAGGGAATCAACATTGAAATCCCCACAAATAATTTGCTTCCCCCTGTCTGACAGATAGCACAACAAAGCATCGAAGTTTTCTAGAAATAGCTGGAAATTCCCTGAGGGGACCTATACATTGTTACAATTATGAAAGTGCCATCATTTAGTTTAAGTTCAGTGGCACATGCTTTCATATGTTGCTCTACACAAAATTTTTTAGTTTCTAAATTTTTTACACTGTGGAAGCCTTTGACATATATGGCAACTCCTCCTCTCATCATATTATCTCTACTTACATGTGTAGCTAATTTGTACCCATTGATGCTAACCTTTCACATATCAGTGACAATGTGATGCTCAGACAGGCATAGTACATCTATCACATTCTCAGTTTCTATATCTTCTAAACAAAGCAGAAGCTCATCAGTTTTATTCTTCAATCCCCCAATATTTTGATGAAATTTACTAACATTATTTTTCACTTTACTTTTGTATCTTGAACTTTTTTAACATCTTTAGTACTTGCCTGGCTGAGTTTCCCACTGGACACTGATCTTAAACTAAAAAAGAGTTTCCACCATAAGATGTAGTTCCTCCCACCTTTAAATTTCCTGCTATCAGCCCAGCCAGTTTACCCTTCCCTTTCTTGTTGAGGTGTAGGCCATGTCTGGTATAGTCCCACCTACAGAGTGAATCAACAGGAACCACACCAATGTGTGACCCTGTACCAGATCCAAGTAGCCGTTCCAACTCTAAATTAACTCTCCTGACAGAAGAACTCAAATGAGGTCGGTCGTGGCGCTCCAGAACCGACACCAACCCAACACTGGTATGACTAGATGTTGGCTAGTGGCAATCGCTTGAAATGTTGTAGTGGGGGTCTGTTAATTTGGTTATCTTCCTCTGACATTTGTCATTTATAAAAGTGATCTGTATTAGTGTCCAAGTGAATGCTAACTGACTGGCTACCTTACACAGGGGGACCGCACCTTCCAGCCAATAATACAGGACATCCCAGGAGGAATCGTCAATATTCAGGGACATGACAGGAACGATGATTGGAAGCAAAAAGGACGAGTAAACATGGGCTCTAAAATGCGTCCATTAGGAGCTATGAGCACTTGTTCAGTGGAACAGTGTTTCACGGTAGCAAAGATGAACAAGTGCTCAAAGCTCTTAATGTATGCAATTTAGACCCCATGCTTACCGGGCACTTGTTTTTTGTTTTGGTCCATACTACCACCTTTCAAAATATGGAAAGAAATGAGCTTGCAGTAAAAGAAATTTGTTTCGTAGTATCGAAGACGAAGAAGTTCTCATAGCTCTTGAGGCACGTATTTTAGAGCCCATGTTTATTAGATCTTTTCTGCTTCGATTTATCGTTCCTGTTACGTACCTGAATACTGACCATTCCTCCTGAGACAGCCTGTATACGAGGGCAGTTCAATAAGTAATGCAACACATTTTTTTTCTGAAACAGGGGTTGTTTTATTCAGCATTGAAATACATCAGGTTATTCCCCAATCTTTTAGCTACACAACACTATTTTTCAACGTAATCTCCATTCAATGCTACGGCCTTACGCCACCTTGAAATGAGGGCTTGTATGCCTGCACTGTACCATTCCACTGGTCGATGTCGGAGCCAACGTCGTACTGCATCAATAACTTCTTCATCATCCGCGTAGTGCCTCCCACGGATTGCGTCCTTCATTGGGCCAAACATATGGAAATCCGACGGTGCGAGATCGGGGCTGTAGGGTGCATGAGGAAGAATAGTCCACTGAAGTTTTGTGAGCTCCTCTCGGGTGCGAAGACTTGTGTGAGGTCTTGCGTTGTCATGAAAAAGGAGAAGTTCGTTCAGATTTTTGTGCCTACGAACACGCTGAAGTCGTTTCTTCAATTTCTGAAGAGTAGCACAATACACTTCAGAGTTGATCGTTTGACCATGGGGAAGGACATCGAACAGAATAACCCCTTCAGCGTCCCAGAAGACTGTAACCATGACTTTACCGGCTGAGGGTATGGCTTTAAACTTTTTCTTGGTAGGGGAGTGGGTGTGGCGCCACTCCATTGATTGCCGTTTTGTTTCAGGTTCGAAGTGATGAACCCATGTTTCATCGCCTGTAACAATCTTTGACAAGAAATTGTCACCCTCAGCCACATGACGAGCAAGCAATTCCGCACAGATGGTTCTCCTTTGCTCTTTATGGTGTTCGGTTAGACAACGAGGGACCCAGCGGGAACAAACCTTTGAATATCCCAACTGGTGAACAATTGTGACAGCACTACCAACAGAGATGTCAAGTTGAGCACTGAGTTGTTTGATGGTGATCCGTCGATCATCTCGAACGAGTGTGTTCGCACGCTCCGCCATTGCAGGAGTCACAGCTGTGCACGGCCGGCCCGCACGCGGGAGATCAGACAGTCTTGCTTGACCTTGCGGCGATGATGACACACGCTTTGCCCAACGACTCACCGTGCTTTTGTCCACTGCCAGATCACCGTAGACATTCTGCAAGCGCCTATAAATATCTGAGATACCCTGCTTTTCCGCCAAAAGAAACTCGATCACTGCCCGTTGTTTGTAACACACATCCGTTACAGACGCCATTTTAACAGCTCCGTACAGCGCTGCCACCTGTCGGAAGTCAATGAAACTATACAAGACGAAGCGGGAATGTTTGAAAATATTCCACTAGAAATTTCCGGTTTTTTCAACCAAAATTGGCCGAGAAAAAAAATGTGTTGCATTACTTATTGAACTGCCCTCGTATTTTGAGTTTAATAGGAACTTTGTCCAGTGTTGCTGAAACGTTAACTATAGGCAAACAATGACAGCTTATTTCCTCAACAAGATCACTTGTATTTCAAAGATATCTGCAAGTAAGAAGTTGCTGCAAACTTCTACGTATCCACTCATGTGGTAATCGGAGCTGGGGCTGAGTAAAGGTTGCAGAATGGATCTTTAATGACCATTAGCGTGAGATAGTATTTTATTTCTGAATGTTAAGGTACGTTTTCCTAGTAACGGAAATTAAACGCAGCGTGCTACGGAATGCGCTCGCTTCATCCCCTGGCCGATGCGGGCCGCAGGACTCAGCGTGAAACGTTTTCGTAGGCGCGCGGTGGTAGGCGGCAGAAAGTAAAAAGTTAAAAGCTGTGTTTTTTGTAGTTTGGCAAATGTACATGATAGAGTGATACCAGAACTATCTTCTGAGACCTTTGTGCTATTGAAATAGAGAAATACTTAATCTCACGCTACCCGATTTTTATCACGCCATATCACCTAAAATATGTGTCGTACAACAACATAATTTTATTGTTCACTTCACTAGTATATTTCGATAACGACTGCAAACTTTTTGACTAGGTGGACCATTAATTGTAAAGAAATATATTAAATTCTCACATTTGACTCGAAACTTTTAGAAAACCAACATCCAAAATATAGTAAGCGATGATCTTTATTCCTTCGGTTTTTATTTGAGGGTGGCTGGGGGGGGGGGGGAGAGGGGGGGGGGGGAAGCGAGAAAAAATTTTAAAAAGGTTTGTTTTTGTTCTTACAGTTTGTCAGAAGTCGGTGGCTGCTACAATTTCTCCTCGACGAGAGCAATATTGTGTGGTTCACAGGCGTGACGTGTGTCCAACGCGCTGCGAGGAACATTTTGTTCTGGGGCGGGGCAGTGTGGCGCGACAGTAGGAGCGGAGACAGCAAAAGCCAGACATGCAGCGCAGTGATCGATCTACAAAAGCTGTTAATTTAGGCATTCCGAATGTACGTGGAAGTTATGAAAGAGGAGGAAGGCAGTATAATACTGGAAAGAGTAATCAGAAACGCTAAGCAGTCAAACAAATGTTCTCATATCATGAAGAAGAAGATTCGTACATTTTAGTATACAAGTATTTGCTCAGCGATACGGACAAGTTTAGGTCATTTTTCAGATTTATACCCAACCAGTTTCATTACCTTCTTGCGTTAATTGAAGACAAATTCAGAAGTAGTTCTTGTTATGGAGATACGAAACCAATAACACTAGCAGAAAAACTCGCAGTTACGTTAAGGTAAGTTCCTCATTAATAAGTAACGTTAATTTAAATTGTCAGGCGACGCGACGTATTATCGATTGTTATGTACTATCGATTGAGATGTACTGCTGTGAAATCGTTCCAGTAAAACAAATGCTGGTTTGCTGAACATCTGCAACGCATAACGAAGCACATGATCGTATTTGATTGCTTTCCTTCCATACTAATTAAAATGCGCGTGCATGTAGATTTATTGTTCCAGAAGGCGGGGACTTGAACTGTGACGTACTGTCAATTGGAATGCACAGTCGATTGTTATGCACCATAGATTGCTTTATATACTACTGTGCAATCGTTCCAGTAGGATAAATGGTGACTGGCCGAATATCCGCTACGTACAACGAAGCACTGGACATACATTATTGCTTTCCTTCCACACTAATTAAAATGTGTATACCTGCAGTTTTCCTGTTCCTGAAGGCAGGGAATGAAACTGAGGATCGGACGAAATAGTGATTCTGTTGTCTGAATGAAATATATTGCAGCTTAAAGAAAGAAAATATTACTATATGGTGCAATACAGAAAGTATGTTTCACTTCTCGTAGGTAGCGAAATCTGCAGCAGTGACTTTATTGTCGTAATACGTTGGGTCTTGCCCACTGTCAACACTTGAGATGGAAGCAGGAAGGCAAGCTGTCGATGAGGCGCTTCACTTTTGTACCGAAACGCCGAATTGTTGACGTATCCTGGATCTCTCCGGTTTATGGTTTCCAAGCCCATCACAGTACTGCAGATTTGTTTTCTTGGCTTCGCATTTAAGGTCGGATCTAAATTTTTTGGTTGTTGTTGCCGTGGATTTGGAGATCAAATCAGTTTCGTCCTCAGTTTCGGGCTCTACTAGCTTGGGAAAAGGTCTGCCGGTACTTTAAGGAGTTTGTAATCGACCCCCTTCTTCCTACTTCCATCTATTTTCCACATTGAAGTCGTTTATGAAGATCTGAAAGGAGCGAAGATTACAAAAAAATGGCTCTGAGCACTATGGGACTTAACTTCTGAGGTCATCAGTCCCCTAGAACTTAGAACTACTTAAACCTATCTAACCTAAGGACATTACACACATCCATGCCCGAGGCAGGATTCGAACCTGCGACCGTAGCGGTCGCGCTGTTCCAGACTGTAGCGCCTAGAACCGCTCGGCCACCCCGACCGGCCGAAGATTACAATAAACTTCCTAGCTTACTAGCTCGTCATGTAGAGTTGGCTCCAGTTCTTCTTGACTAGGGGTCTGATTCTTGAAGTTGAAAATGTTACATTTTAGGTCCTCACGGTTGTCTTGATCTAAATAAATTTGAAGATTGTTGTCGCAGAATTATTATTTTTACGTTAATATATTTTCTCACATTTTAGTATATCACAGCGTCTTTTGATTTTTCACATTGACGAAGTCTAAATTGCATTGTTAGCACAAAATGCAAAAATACGTCCGATCACATCAGAGGCATGCTTACGACTCCCTCACTCTGCAGAAATAACTATATTACTTATTACAATTAAACAGTTACATAACACAATTAAACGGTTAATCTTGATGTGGGTCTATGGACGAGCGGAGATTCTCCTCCAGCTAAGCACATCTCTGCGACTTGTGGGACAGGTCCCCCAGAAGCACGCAAATGATTCCCGCTGGGAGAACCCGTAGCGGCACTGTGTTATCCGCGCTATAGGAAAACGGTCTCGTGTGTGGCAGCGCGGTCTCGTACTCTTTCCACGCAGTACGTTGCGGGAAATCCCCGCAGCTAGGAAAATGTAGCTTCATTTGTGTTGATTTGCGCGAGACTGGAAAACTATTTTGAGAAAGAGACATTTGATTACCTCAGAAACCTAGACACCCAACACTAGAATCACAAACTCATATATTGTGTATGCAACTGGAGCAGATTAATATGTCGAATCGCTGCAGAGCGTACCGCTCCTCCGAATCGACTCTGCTGTACGGAATCCTGTTTTGGCAGCAGCTTACTTCGTCACGAAGAAATCGAAATAAGGCAACTTGCCGGCGTTTTGTTACTCACAACAGCATGTAAACTGCATGGCGACTCGTCTTCATCGTTCTTTCGTCTGACGTGTGCAGTGAGTTGTACCATATCTTAATGTACTAACCGAGAGTTAATAGGCTGACGCATAAAAACATGATTGTTGAAAGAAGGATGCAGTATAATGTCCATGACGTCAAAAAGTTATTTAGACAGTCAACGGAAGTACGAGGGCTATCCACAAAGTACATTACGTTTTCGTTTGTGTCCGTTAGCGTCGGGGCTAGCGCGGCCATCTTGGTGTCATGGCTTTCCGCCGCTCAGTCGGCATCCTGCCGTGCTAGTGAGAGGATCGTGTTGTACTCCGTTGAGTTACTGTGACAGTTTGAAATGTTAGCGTTAATTGAAAATGCCGCGTCGTGTGATGTGCGTGCTGTAATAAGGTTTCTGACTGCAAAAAACTGTACACCGATAGAAATCTATCGGCAGCTTTGTGAATTGTATGGGGACAACATAATCACTGAAGGTGGAGTGCGTCAATGGGTCATAAAATTTAAAAATGGCCGAACTACTGGTGACGAAACATGGGTTAAGCATGTGAACTGCGAGACAAAATTGCAGTCAATGCAGTGGGGGCACACAAATTCCCCCCCAAAACCCAAGAAATGCATGCAGACAATGTCGGCAAGGAAGGTGATGACGACTCTCTTTTGGGACAGAAAAGGTGTGATTTTTGTGGATTTCCTGGAAAGAGGCACTACAATAAACTCTCAAAGGTATTGCCAAACTCCGCACAACCTCAGAAGAGCAATACAAAACAAGCCCAGGGGAAAGTTGGGCTCAAAGATCTTGCTGATTCACGACAACACCCGGACCCACACGGCAAATGCCACTCGTGAAGCTCTCGAATCTTTTAAGTGGGAGTTGTTTCCTCATCCGCCGTACAGTCCCGACCTGGCACCGAGCGACTTCCACTTATTCCCAGCAATGAAAAAGTGGTTGGCTATGCAGCGTTTTGATGACGACGCACAGCTTCAAGAAGAGGTAACCACGTGGTTGAAGGCGCAGGCGGCCGAATTTTACGACGAAGGAATTTCCAAGCTCGTCCATCGCTACGATAAGTGCCTCAATTTCAATGGCAACTATGTAGAAAAGTAGTATTTAAGTGTGGCTTTCATCTGTATATAATAAAAAAAATTTCCAATACTTTATTTTTAATTCCAAAACGTAATGTACTTTGTGGATAGCCCTCGTAGTTAATCACACTAGACAAAATATTAGAAACACCTAGGAGACAGCGACAGGAGTACCGTGTAGCACAGGCTCGGGCCTCGATGACGGCCTCAGATCGCCGAGGAAGTGTCCACAGGTTTCTTCAGGTATGCCATCTCCAGCTGAAGCCACTCAGTCATGTCCTCGGTGGCGGTGGTGGATAGAGCGTTTGCCATGTAAGCAGCAGATCCTGGGTTCGAGTCCCTGTCGGGCCACACATTTTCAGCTGTCCCCATCGAGCTCTATCAACAATACCTATAGTATCTGAGGGTTTCAATTAATTATTATTTATTGTGGAGAAGCTGCACGGTCATCAATGGTATCTGTTCCTTTGAGAGTAGTTACTATCTTCACATATAGTTAAAGGCTACCCGGTCATTGACCTTCGTCTGTGCGATTGCGCACAGGTTACACAAACTCTTACGGGAATCGTCACCTTAGTGTGCGTGAGTAATGAGTGGATGGGCAAATATCTATTAGGTACATTACGTATGTAGATTGTGGAAAGTTGGGAATGTGGGTATTACGGGAAGCGTGCAAAGGATAAGTCCCTGCTGTCGCGCTATTCATCTGTGTCCTCGGTGGCTCAGATGGATAGAGCGTCTGCCATGTAAGCAGGAGATCTCGGGTTCGAGTCCCGGTCGGGGCGCATGTTTTCTGCTGTCCCCTCAGGGTATATCAACAATACCTGTCAGCAGCTGAGGGTTTCAATTAATTATCATCATTAGAGCCTGCGGAGGAACTAAATCGCAGGCAACAAAGGTACGGTTATACGGAATAGCTTCCTTGATACGAGAGTGGCTCCAAGACTTCTTAAGTTACAGAACCCAGTACGGTGTTCTCGACGGCGAGGACAAGTGTATCGTCAGGAATGCCCCAGGGAAGTGTGATAGTACCGCTATTATTTTCTGTACACATTAATGATTTGGCGGACAGCGTGTGCTGCAATGTACGGTCGTCCACTGACGATGCTGTCGCTGTGGTGTACGGGGAGGAGGCGTCGTTGAGTGAGTGTAGGAGGATACAACATGACTTGGACAAAATTGCTAGGTGGCAGCTGGCTCTAAATGTAGAAAACTATATGTTAATGCGGATGAGTAGGAAAAACAACGCCTAATGTTCGAATACAGCATTAGTAATGTGCTGCTTGACGTGGTTACGTCGATTAATATCTAACCATCACGTTGCAAAATGGTATGAAATGGAACGTGCACTTAAGGTCTGTAGTAGGGAAGGAAAGTGGTCGACTTGAGTTTATTGGGAGAATTTTAGGAAAACATGGTTCATCTGTAAAGGGGACGTCCATTACTTACGCCAGGACTTTTCTTTAAAATCTGGACACCTCCCCCCTTTGGTGAGATGTGGTAGAACCCCCCCCCCCCCTCCCCCCACATCACGTGAGGTGTACCACGTTCTCGGGTAAAAGTACTTAAAAATGAATTTATTTGTTTTAAACATTGATTAAAACGCTTTAATCAGACAATGTTTCATTTATGAAGTGTATTTAACAGCTCACAAAAAACGCTTATCTTGAACATGCCAACCCTGAGCAGTATTCGCACGGACAAACAGACTGACAGGCAGGCACAGGTGGACAAAAAGGATCCATGAAAATAGTATTAACCGTTTTGATTGAGTAGCAAAAAATTGGCCTTTTGCTGGTATATTATATATATAAAATGTCAATGAACGTTTACTTGCTCTGCAAATGAAAGACAACATTGTATGTACCGTCCTTTGAACCGTATGTTCACGTACCTTTCAGTGTCTCGATTTATGAGAATTATTGTCGGTCAATTCCATCTTAGTTTCCTTCCATACACGATTAACTTCTTGCTCGCACGTGTATTTCGACTCGTCGACATGCCGCTTAACATGCGCATTGTAAAAGATTTGATATAGATTCTTGTTGAACAAAATAACAAGCCGGCCACTGTGGCCGAGCAGTTCTAGGCGCTTCAGTCTGGAACCGCGCGACCGCTTCGGTCGCAGATTCGAATCCTGCCTTGGGAATGGATGTGTGTGATGTCCTTAGGTTAGTTAGGTTTAAGTATTTCTAAGTTCTAGGAGACTGATGACCTCAGATGTTAAGTCCCATAGTGCTCGGAGCCATTTGAACAAAATAACATTGGATTTTTGTGCAATGCAGAATATCTCCACTAAGTCACTGACTGAAACACAGTGATTTCGACCAGCGCGGCAAAGAACTCACCGAATGAAATCTGAGACTTGTTTAAAATCAGGGAATCCGAGGCATGCGCACGTGTAAAGCATTCAGTTCAGAGAGGCCATAACAATTGGTGCGTAATATTGTCTATGCTCGGGATTAATTAGACAAAAAAATGTTATCCGTTATAATAATGCATATTCTCTGAAACAAAATGTTGACGTGATATTTTTCATTCCGTCCCCCCTCCCCCCCTCCCATTTAATGAGATTTGATGAGATTTTCTTGGACACCCCCATTGTGAGCTCATATAATTAATGGCTGTCCCCAAACGAAGCCGCATGTAGACACTAGTGCGATGCATTCTTGAATATTGCTCGAGTGTTTGGGTCCCCCATGCGATCGGACTGAAGGAATACATAGAAACAGTTGAGACCCGGGATGCTATATTTGTTACTGGCATTTTAGAACAACACACAAATATTACAGATGTGTTTCAGGAACTGAAATGGGAATCCCTGGAAGATAGGCCACGTTCTTTTCGAGGAACGCTATTAAGAAAATTTAGAGAACCAGCACTTGAAGCTGACTGCACAACGATTCTACTGCTGCCGACGTAAATTCGTTTAAGGACCACGAAAATAAGAGACATTAGGGCTCGTACGGAGGAACATAAACAGTCGCTTTTCTCTCTCTCTCTATTTGCGAGACGAACTGGAAAGGAAATGACTAGTAGGAGTACAAGGAGTGGGGGGACAAGTCTGTTTTCAGCACACATTGCAGGATACCTACATCAGTGGCATGTTTACATTCAGGGACAAACCTATTGTTCTCTTTCCATTGACAGGTCCTTAACGTATTGTTCGGTAAAGTGGTTTTCCAAGAAAGCCCCACCTATCCCCCTCGCCTTCCTCCTCCCCATTCCGTTCCTCCTCCACCAACCCTCTGGGAAGTCCCATCACCGATACAATCACATTTCTGATCTTAATTTGAGAGACTAATTAATTAAATCGATCAATTAATTAACCCCTCCCCCTCTACAAAATCTCCCCCCCCACCCCCACCCCTCTTCCTGTCCCCCACCTGGATATTGGTGGGAAATAGCTTTCAGTGTATGTGATATTGTTTAAACAATTCTGACAATGTGTGAAATATTGTTTATTTAAACAGTTTACAGTATACAAGGCAGTGTTAGGAAAATAGTTTATGTACTTAATTAAAGAATTTCTCGAGAAATTGAGTGCAGTGTGTAGAATACTCTTTATTTAAACAATTTGTGGGTGAGAAGCCAGTATGAAATATTTAAACAATTTCTGTGCTTGTTTATTCTGAACGTGCATGGGAATGATAAGTAGTCTTATTTCATATCTGCTGCTAGCGTCAGGGATGTTAAGGCTCCTATTTTTTATTTTCCTCCCTTTTCAAAGCACACTGACGTATAAGCACAGACGGGATAATCAGAACAATTACATATCTAAAAGTTCATGACATATATCTAAACCCACCGCCTCTTTATGCAGATGGATAAATTACTAGAACCTTAATGGCAAACTATTTTGTACAGATCGAGAAACATACAGCAGTCATATTGCACTGACATTAAACCCTACAAAATTGGTCTACAGATCATGAATGCAATGAAGTGCGGTGTAGTAGCCACCGTCTGGGGTCTCCCACGTGTGTGTCTATCGTCAGCACGCCGCCACGACGGTCGAAAGCGCCCGATGTCCTAATTAAAGATCACGTTGCTAAATACCACGGACCGCATAACGGTCTCCGTTGATCTCGCGACCCCCAAAAAAAGCATCATGTGGCACCTTTTTGTTAATCAGGAAATTCCTGCCTAGCTTTCCGTCTGTCATTCGCAAGGGGGCACTCCCTGTTTGTGTGAATCGACTTCCCGAAACATGCAGACAGAGCTTCTTTCATCTCTCCTCAGAATACAGTGTCCATATTGGCTAATGCCGGAGACGAAGGGAGAGCTGATGCAATTTCGGTATCAAAAATAGAGTGAATTAATTCATTTCAATACCCTATCAAATTTATTGTTTAACAATTTTCAGGAGTCAAGCAGATCGCTTAAAACACTCACCTACATCTTACAATGGCCCTTCTTCGTAGTAAAACATATTTTCAACGTTTGAGTATCACAAACAAACATTATCCAGATCAAGTAACAAAATTTCCATCACAAATTGATCGTAGCACTAAATATATCAGAGGTCTTGTACACACCGACGTTTGAGAGCACAAATACCATCCTCCAACACAACGTTTCCACTAAACATATCTGGTGAAACAAAAAATCCTACTGATCATACAGACTAACGATAGCGAGGCGTGCGCCATCCTCGAATACACGGTAGCCCATTCCGCATTGGCTGGGAAAGAGACTAAAAAACGCGCAGCCCATGCTTGCCCCTACCGTGAGCTTGCGTGCTCACAATACAACTATTGGAAACAATAAATTGGTCACTCGGGAATTTGACAGTGTGACTGGTTTTTTAAAGCACTATAGAACTCCTAAATTTGTCCTCTCCAACACACTGGGAAGAAGGTAGGAAAGTGTCTGCTGCATGATAGGTTAGTAACAACAATAAATACCACTGCGATATATTGATATGTACGATCCTTTCACAGCTAGATGCCTGAGATCGTTTAAAAACTCTTACATCCCACGTGCTCACCTTCCAACTTTAGGTTACATTATCTCCGGATGTAATTAACATTTTACAATGCAACAAACGGCACTGTTTACGTATTTGTTTATATGTTCAGATGTGCTAACAAAACTAACGGCGTTCCATTTAAAAAAAACGTAGGTTTGTGTTAGAAAACATACTTCGGTACATTTTTTTATGTTTTGTATTAACCAATTACACTAGCCCCTCTCCTCAGGTTCGGTCTGTGGAATCGATTCGTCAGTATTTGATGTGGTTTACGAAATATATCCAGCGATAATGTTAGGTGACTCACCCTGTATACACTTAAAAACTAATCTGACTTGAACGACTAGCAGCACGTGAAAACTTAAAAACTATTCTATTTACAAGATGCACATGGTGAGTAGATATAAGTTTACAGGGTGCACATATGCTGTGTATGAGTAAATTAATACAAATATTTTTTTCATGCTTTTGTAAGTTTTTTTCCACACACACATGGTGTGCATTTATATACATTTTTCCTTTTTTAAATCTTTTTTCCACACGTGATATGTGTGTATATACACGTGTACATAGTATACATAAATATTTACAACACACAGACAGACAGACAGACACACACACACACACACACAGACAGACACTCAGACACACAGAGACACACACAGAGACACAGATATATATATATCTAACTTAAACTATGGTAAAACGGTTATACTACTACTCTGCAGACACTCTCTCTCAATTTGTAGGCCGGCCGCGGTGGTCTAGCTGTTCTAGGTGCGCAGTCCGGAACCGCGCGACTGCCACGGTCGCAGGTTCGAATCCTGCCTCGGGCATGGATGTGTGTGATGTCCTTAGGTTGGTTAGGTTTAAGTAGTTCTAAGTTCTAGGGGACTGATGACCACAGTAGTTAAGTCCCATAGTGCTCAGAGCCATCAATTTGTAGGGGTTAAGATTCGAATCATAGGACATACAATTTGGTATGCTGCTGCATATGGTACACGTTTTTCTGTAAAGGTGGGATGTGAGGTCGTTGGTTCACCTTCACAGCAGGTTACAGGAGCGAAGAGGCATTCGAAGTCAGCGTACACTACAAACGGGCATCGCTCCTGGTGGTGACCATTTTTAAACTTTATGAATTTGTTTCTCTCAATAGCTATAGTAACACATACTGTGTCCTTGGAAGCGTAATCTACTAGATGCTCTGCTAATAACTTGTCTGGGAAACAGGCACTGAGTCACCTTAAGCAAATATGCTGTTTATGTGCATGTTTGCTCAGCTGTGCAGAAAGGAGTTCGGCACGGATACAAACATAATGATATTTATGTGTGAATTCCTACGGGACCAAACTGCTGAGGTCATCGGTCCCTAGACTTACACACTACTTAAACTAACTTATGCTAAGAAATATACATACACTCATACCTGAGGGAGGACTCGAACCTCTGCTGGGAGGGGCCTCGCAGTCAGTGACATGGCGCCTCTAACTGTGCGGCCACACTGAGCGACAGACGTAATGATAATTAGCACCTTCAGAGAAGAGTAGCATGTTTACATGCATCTCATCCTTACCAGCAAATGTTGAGAAACGGAGGGGCCAGACGACTGTATGCTTGTCCTGCTCATCTGGCTTCCTTTTCTTCTCCAAGCCATGAACACGAACTGATATTCTGGTATTCTGCGCCTCAAATTGAGGTATGGCCTGGATCTTGAAGGGGAATTCTATACCATCAAAGTTATACCCTCCAGGGATGATATCTTTAGGTGCACAGCATTTACCTGTGCACAGCGGATTTTTCTCGCAATTTCTCTCGCAAGCCAGGACTGACCAAGCAAAACAAGCCTGATCCTTTCTATTTTAGACATTTATGCATGCCCCTTTATCAGCTATATCTTTAACTAGCTCTGTTAGTTAGACCATTTACCAGATCATAGACATGTGTATCGATGTCCAGGTATAGTATTCGGCTGAGTGCTTTAGCTGACCCTCTCACTTCCATCTCGGTAAACCGAACAAGCATAGCACTCAAGGAGGATTTAAAGAAACCACTCTGGAATTGATGTGCTCTGCATTATCACACCAGTCCCCCACCCCCTCCCCCCAGATAATGAAGACTTGTCTCATCAACACCAGAATCAACTTTGAAGGGTGAGACAGTTTGACACACAGGACTGCACTCCATTTAATGGCAGGATACCATGGATCACTGACTACCTTGAGGAGCTCCTTCTCCATGACAGGAAGGCATGCCCTTAGAAAACCAACGAGATCATGGTACCCTCCCGCCAGATTCTTGATCCTCGTGAAAGGGGTTCACTCCTTAATGGCGTCTGCAATCACTGAGTATTCTAACTGTGGTAACTACGGTATGGTGTCACTGACCTGGTGTCCTTCACTAAAAGGACAGGAGAGGGAACTACCACTATCCACAAGATCATCTCTGTTGCTAATACTGTAACTAAAACTAGGTGATGAAGTTACTTGTGGTGACGTGTGTACGTGCTGTACCTCACATAACTGGCGAGGATGTGATGGAGGAGGAGGAGGAGGAGGAGGAGGAGGAGACACTATGGAATCAGGCCAGTGCAAGCAGCCTGGTTGCTGCAGCCCTGACCTGCTAGCCTGAAGGACGGCGATCCATAAATGCTAGTGTGGAGCTGGTGTAGGGGCGACGACGGGGGCAGCGGCGGTGGCGGCAGTGGCGGCAGTGGTGGAGGCGGCAGCTTCCAGTATGGCGACTAGCAGCGCTCTTACCGGCAAACCTTCTGAGAGTGACTTCGTTCCACTGACGGCTTTCTGATGTAAAGGGGATGGTTTTGTATGGTGGAGGATATGAATTGTATGTTTACTACATCGACACAGTACGTGGTGATATATTTCTGGGTTGGAGATTGGTTTCATGCTCTAATATTGAAGCACCTCTCCTCAGTAGGAGAGCAGTGTAATTGAGTAAGAGTCTTTCCGTTTTGACGATATGTATGGCACTTTTCGAGGTTTAATTGTCGGTGTAATAAGGCGATCAGTGTAAAATAGTTTTTTGCCACTGAAAATCATGTCTGTAGAAAGAGAGAAAAAGTGGACAGTGCTTCCTTAGGACTGAGGAGAAACGTGACATATAGCCGGTTGACTGTAGGCATACCATAATTTTTTTGGGTGCTGTACAGATATAAGAGATAGCTGCACTGTTTGTGTAAAATGTGTATATATTGCATTGTAAACTTACTGTGGCTTATGTTGTGTAAAATGTGTATCTATTGCATTGTATAGTTACTGTGGCTTATATTGCGGCATGACTAGAGAAGATGACTGTGTCGTATCATGAGGGATGTATAGATTCGACACATCGATAGCCACAAGGTTATGAGAGAGATTTTTTACATGGAAAATTATGTGCGCTATAGATACTGAGATTTGTTACACGAACACAGCCGTCAAGAGGAGACATTACCTGTACATCCATCAGTGTCAGACTGTAGCAGCAATCGTAATATTTAATTGTAGTTACACTGGTAAATATGTTTCTGGCTTCCAATATTCTTGTGAGTCTCATACATATTTGTTGATCTTTAGGCAACTTTGTGGGTTTAACTGTCAGTGCAGTTTAGCGATCGGTGCAAAATAATTTTACCGCTGAAAGTCTTGTCTGCAGAAAGAAAGGAAAGGTGGATGGTGCTTAGATACAGGCGACATCAGTAATTTGGTGGGTAAATTCGATAATAGACAATCATAATGCTCGACTCATCCTTTGTACTGAGATATAGCAGTCTCTACTTAGTGGAGGGAACGTTTGTGTGTGTTGAAAACAGGAAGAGTAACACATGATGGATGGGGTACCATGGTAGGCCTGTGAGGAAGACTGCATTTGATGTTATTCTGCGGTATTTTCGTAAACTGGTCCTGTTAGGGGAAGAATTTTCATGCATACAAGCTGAGACATCAAGAAAGCGCACATTAAGTATTTCTGGGACACTACGCAATTTCCTAGAGGTTGACTCGGTTCTGATTTTACATAGCCATGTGACTTCAGTATAACATTGAGAACGTTGCTGGATGTGCTTGCAATGGTATGTAGCTATGAGCGTCAATGCATAAGCCACATGTCACACATGGTCCGTTAGAATCACTGGGGAGAAACCAGCTTGTGCTGTTCTGGAACGGATCTCTGCAGCGTCGCTTGGCAATTAGCTCTTCGCCGGACTGGAGGTAGAGGGATGGTAGCAACGAACACACATGCTCATGGCCCACCTTAGATCATGTGCACTCTGTAAGTAAGTCTTCGCTCCCATCTGGTCTCAACCACGCCTAGGTGATCACATATTTCGAGAGGAATTTCTCAAGTACCAAGTATGAAAGGGATGTCGCCACCTCATGCATGTGGGACCCGAATGGGCATCTGTGCATCACTTTGCGGGGTGTGTAGGCGCATCATGACTCCCGGGAGTGTGTGCGGTAGCCTCCTGTGTGGTACAATGGACAGGAGGCGGCAGGTGGTGCTGTGTTATTTGGACAGTTTAAAAGTACTGAGCGTGTCTACACATCAGTGTACTGAACTATTTAGGAGGAGTCTGCATGTATGTACTGAAATTATTTCGGTGAATTAGGAGTTATTTGTGTGTTTGCTTAACGTTATTTAGGATTAGTTTACAGGTCTGTGGGCTGTGTGGCATGACCCCAAGCATGTTTTTTGTGTCAGTGTGATAAATATACTCCACCACTAAATAAATTATTCCAAAATAAATAAAGTACACTCCTTCCTTACTCTCTCCAGCAACCTGGCGCAGGCTGAGTCATTTTCATGCCATTTTCCCCCTCCAGACCACCCTCTTGATTGACATCACAGGAGGGATGACAGCACCCTCTCGTGGCTTTACTGTGTACTAGGTCCATAGGAGTCCAGATCTCGTGGTGGAGACACTGCCTGCAAAATAAAGACTTATGTCCAGCATAGGTAGAGTCGTTTTCCTGCCATTTTCCTCCACCCCAGACCGACATCTTGGGTTGCATCACAGAATGAATGACAACACCCTCTGGTTGCAATACTGTGTACTAGGTTAGTTGGACTCTGGACCCCATGGCAGCCACACTGTTTCCCGCCATTCCCCCCCACCATCTTGGATTACGTCACCAAATGGACAACAGTGCAGTCTGGTGGTGGTACTGTGTACTAGGTCAGTTGGGTTCTGGCCCTCATGGCGAACACACTGGATGGCGGTAGTGGCTTTAATTGTTAATATAAAGACTGGTGCATGATTTCAACAGTTGACAATTAGTAAGCATGCTTGCAGGGTCTTTTAGTGGTTTGCATTCTGTAGGCTGTGTGGTGTGATCCCAGGCACGTCAGAGCGTCTGTTTTGTATCAGTATAATAAATATACTCCATCCCTAAATAAACTGTTCCGAAATAAATACACTCCTTCCTCTTTCCAGCAGCCCAGCACTGGTGGAGTCCTTTTCTGCAAATCTCTAGGAGGAGGTGATGGCGGTCGGATGACTTAGGTTAGTGGAGGTGACCTATCTTCCTGCGATTATCTTAGGTTAGTAGAGATAACCATGGTGTGATGCATTATCCTGTTGGAATTTGAGCTTCCCGCCATTTTTCTGGGGGAGGTGGCAGTCAGGTGACTTAGGTTAGTGGAGGTATCGCAATTGACCTATCTTCCCGCGATTCTCTTAGGTTAGTAGAGATAACTGTGGTGTGATGCATTATCCTGTTGGAATTAGAACTTCCCACCACGGGGGCTTGGAAGGGGGGCGTGGCACTTTCCAGCCAAAAGCTGCCATCTCGGATGATGTCACGTGCTGTTGCCAAGTCTACATGCCGCCATCTTGGATGATATCATCATGGCCAACTTGGATACATCTGGAAACAATGCAGAGTGGGGCTGAACCGCCCTTGTCCCAGTACTCTCGACTAATGTCTGATGTAGTCTGGAGGCAATTGGCACCATGAATCCTGGAGGGCTGTCTACAAAACTGTAGGAGTATGAGAGGGTGGAGATCACTTCTGAAGGGCACATTGCAAGGCATCTCAGACATGCTCAATAAGAGTTCATGTCTGGGGAGTCTGGTGATCAACAGAAGTGTTTAAACTCAGAAGAGTGTTGCTGGAGCCACTCTGTAGCAATTCCCGGCGAGTGGGGTGTCGTATTGTCCTGCCTGAATTGCTCAAATCCGTCTGAATGCACAACAGACGTGAATGGATGCAGATGACTAGACAGGATTCTTACGTGTGAGTCACATGTCGGGGTGGTATCTAGACGTCCCATGGGTCCCATATCACTCCCTGCACACACCCCACACCATTACAAAGCCTCCAAAGCGTGAACAGTCACCTGCTGACATACAGGGACAATGGATTCATGATGTTGTCTCCATACCCGTACACGCCCATCTGCTCGATACAATTTGAAACGAGACTTGCCCAACAAGGCAACGCGTTTATAGTCATCAACAGTCCAATGTCGGTGTTGACTGGCCCAGTCGATGCATAAAGCTTTGTGTCATGCAGTCATCAAGGGTACATGAGTGGACCTTCGGCTTCGAAAACCCATATCGATGATGTTTCGTTAAATGGTTCGCACGCTGACACTTGTTGATGGTCCAGCATTGAAATTTGCAGCAATTTACGGAATGGTTACATTTCTGTCACGGTGAACGATTCTCTTCAGTAGTTGTTAGTCCCGTTCTTGTAGGATCTTTTTCCGCTCGCGCCGATGTCGGAGATTTTATGTTCTACCGGACTCCTGATATTCACGGTACACTTGTGAAATGGTGGTACGGGAAAATCTCCACTTCATCGTTCGCACGCTGACACTTGTTGATGGTCCAGCATTGAAATTTGCAGCAATTTACGGAATGGTTACATTTCTGTCACGGTGAACGATTCTCTTCAGTAGTTGTTAGTCCCGTTCTTGTAGGATCTTTTTCCGCTCGCGCCGATGTCGGAGATTTTATGTTCTACCGGATTCCTGATATTCACGGTACACTTGTGAAATGGTGGTACGGGAAAATCTCCACTTCATCGCTACGTCGGAGATGCTGTGTCTCATCGCTCGTGCACCGACTATAACACCACGTTCAAACTCACTTAAATCTTGATAACCTGCCATTGTAGCAGCAATAACCGATCTAACAATTGTGCCAGACTTTTGTTGTCTAATATAGGCGTATTTACATATCTCTGTATTTGAATACCCACGCCTACAGCAGTTTCTTTCGCGTTTCAGAGCATATCTCATAGTAATGGCACAAGCTGTGTAGGGAACATGTAATCAAAAGCGTTCAGGTGACGACGACTCTTCATCAGTTTCATATAAATATGTGAGAGCACATTACACACATTTATTGCTTGAATCCGCTCAAACACGTTGTGAGCAGTAACGTTCTCTTTCTCCAGCGAATACGTAGTCCTCAAGGATAACTCTTACAACATATTGAGGAAGTAAGAGCTCCACAACATTATTTCTAATGTTTGGGGACAGCTGTGTTCTTGAACAAGCAGAGTTGTGGAATCACTATCCCCCTTTAATAGCGATAACTAAAACATGACCGTACGTTGCACAATATACTCACTACCTCTCCTCAAATTCACTGTTATAAATACGGCATTACCTTATTCACAGACATCTTGCATACACTTGAAGTTAAGTAACTGAATGACGATGGATTCATAGTGATTATTCAGTTACATAGAGCTGGCGCGCTTAAAGGGACAAACAGACGAATATTATATGCTTAGAATAAAGTATTTTTTGCATTCATGTTTAGAGGAGGTTTCTTCATAAAATGATTGTCCATATTCAAAATTCAGTTCCCGCACAGACATGTTATTGGATCTAAGCAGATCTGTATCATTAAGTCACCTTTCCTCGCGCATGTAACAAATAAAGTCTTAGTATGACGCTCTAACACGATCTTTTGTTTTTCCGTAACAAACTCAATTTGGCCACCTGCAACAACAGATCCATCTCGTGGTGATACTCCTCCTGCTCCAAAGTGTTATAGAGGTACGGTGCTTAGCAACAGAAACTTAAAAATGTACTTAGACTAGAACAGTTTTGCTTTTTCGTTACCCATTGTCTCGGCCCCTCCGAATAGACGTCTTCAACTGTATATTGCGCTCTTAATGGTTTCTTAATCAGGGGAAATTTGTATGATCTGCGTGGTGGTAGGTTGGTCTACTGTAGCTATGCATGGAATGGTTTTCAAGTATTTAAACACGAAACTGTTTCGTGGAAGTGGTGAAATCGATAATTTAAAAAAAGACGCTTGGCGCTTTTTTAAAACTGTACTTACACCCAGCTAGTGCGAGTGTGGACGTATCATATTTTTTTTTTTTTTTTTTTTTTTTTTTTTTTTTTTAAACACGAACAAATGATAGAAATGTTGTGCTGCTGCTGCAACGTAAAGCTGCTGTAGCTTATGTTCCGACTTATCACCATACGTTTGTGGGAAGTAATCAAATGTAAAAGGTGATAGATTCATTTCGTAAACAGTTACACAATGTATCAATGCATGGGTTCAATTGGATCCCCTGTAGTACACAAACCGGACAGGCAATAATTTGGAAATTTGTAGTAAGGTCTTATGGGACCAAACTGCTGAGGTCATCGGCCCCTAAGCTTACACACTACTTCATCTAACTTAAACTATCTTACGTTAAGGACGACACACACACCCGTGCCTGAGGGAGGACTCGAACCTCCGACGGGGGTAGCCGCGCGGGCTGTGATAAGACGACCAAGACCGCGCGGCTGCCCCGCGCGGCAGGACGGGCAGTACGTCTGTAGCAAAATGGTTACACAGAACGTCCTCTCATCGCCTCCCCTAAGCATATCCCCACGTTTTTCTTTTTGCTCTGTCGATTGCGATGTTGATTACAGTACACCAGCCAGTATCGGTGATGTCTTTCCAGCCCTTTCATCCGCGGGTGCGCTATTGATTATCACATAGTGCCGGACGTGTGTGCTTTACAACATTTGTTTGCGAGACTCTTAACAGGATGCAGCACATTCTGGAAGCGCTGAGTGGTAGACTTAAAAGTCATATAATTTCCGTGGCCGAGCGGTTCTAGGCGCTACAGTCTGGAACCGCGCGACCGCTACGGTCGCAGGTTCGAATCCTGCCTCGGGCATGGATGTGTGTGATGTCCTTAGGTTAGTTAGGTTTTAGTAGTTCTACGTTCTAGGGGACTAATGACCTCAGCAGTTAAGTCCCATAGTGCTCAGAGCCATATAATTCCCTAGAACTCAGGAGAAACGATACACCTAGCCAGTGTGAGTGTAACATACCATAATTTTTTCGGGTGCTGCACACATATGAACGATAACTGCACAGCTTGTCTGAAATGTTGCTGTGCGAAGTTACTGTGGCTTGTGTTCCGGCATGTGCAAAGAAAAGGACTCCTTTCGGTGGTAAGCGAGGTATAGATTCAACACATCGATAGCCGTAAGGGTATGAGAGAGATTTTACGTGGAAAATTATGTGCGCTATAGATTCTGAGATTGGTTCCAGAATCACAGCCGTCAAGAAGAGACATGTCCAGTACATCGCTCAGTGTCAGACTGCAGCAACAATCGTAGCATTTAATCATAGTCACCCTGATAAATATATGACTGGTTCCCAATATTCTTGAGTCTAGAGACGGCCATAGAAATCACAACAACAAGCAACCAGGTCAGGGTCGGAAACAGTATCTCAGCGGACGCCTTTGTTCTGGACTGGAGCTGGCCCATCCTTTGTACACCAGTTCGGACAGACCGAGAAAACGTCCGGTCTGCGGTGGCTTATGACGATTTGGCTCGCGGCTGCCCCTGGATGGGTGAATAGTGAACTAATACCCAGTTTGCATTGAATCGCCTTCGGGACCGCTTGTGTAGCGTGTATACTCCGTGGAAATGTGAGAAGATTCAACGTGACGAGTGTTTACGCTGGGAGTATTGATAGCATTTGGACTTCTACCGCTCAGGTACTTCTGGGGTGTGGACCTCCAAAGCAGGCAGGCCTCTCTCTGGCCGACACGCCCTTCCGCAGCTATGGCAATGGGCTGCGTTTACGGCAGTAGTTTCCTCCGTTGACGCTGTGCTGCGGCATGGTGCGCTGAGTGTGGAGGTCTGGAAGGTGAGTACGTGGGATGTAAGAAGTTGTTCAACGATATCCGGCATCTAGCTGTGAAAGGATCGTACTTATCAATACATCGCTGTGGTATTTATTGTTGTTGCTATCCTATGACACAGTATACACTTTCCTCCCTCCTTCCGAGTGTGGCGGAGAGGATAAATTTACGAATTCTATAGTGCTTTAAAAGCCCAATTGCAACGTCAAATCCCCGAGTGATCAATTTATTGATTCCAATAGTTGTAGTGTGACCACGCACGCTTATGGTAGCGGCAAGCATGGACGGTGTGTGTTTGGGTCTCTCTCCCGGCCGGTGCGGACTGGGGTACCCAGTAGTCGGCGGATGGTGCGCGACTCGCTGCCGTTAGTTTCTCTGATCGGTAGGGTTTTTTGTTTAGTGGAAACGTTGTGTTGGAGGAGGTTATTTGTGCTGTCAAACGTCGGTGTGTACAAGACCTCTGGTATATTTAGTGCTACGATCAATTTGTGTTGGAAATTTTGTTACTTGGTTTGGATAATGTTTGTTTGTGGTCCTCAAATGTTGAGAATACGTTTTATTAAGGAGAAGGATAGTTGAAATATGTAGGTGAGTGATTTAAGCGATCTATTTGACTCCCGAAAACTTTTAAACAATTAATTTGATTGGGTACTCCAAATGAATTAATTCACTCTATTTTTGATATCGAAATTGCGGCAGCTCTCCCTTCGTCTCCGGCATTAGCCAATATGGACGCTGTACTCTGAGGAGAGACGAAAGAAACTCTGTGTGCATGTTTCGAGACGATACACACAATCGAACAGGGAGTGCCCTCCTGAGAAAGACAGAGGCGGAAAGCTAGGCAGGAATTTCCCGATCTACATCTACATGATTACTCTGCAATTCACATTTAAGTGATTGGCAGAGGGTTCATCGAACCACAATCATACTATCTCTCTACCATTCCACTCCTGAACAGCGCGGGAAAAACGAACGCCTAAACCTTTCTGTTCGAGCTCTGATTTCTCTTATTTTATTTTGATGATCATTCCTACCTAACTGGGCTCGACAAAATATTTTCGCATTCGGAAGAGAAAGTTGGTGACTGAAATTTCGTAAATATATCTCGCCGCGACGAAAAACGTCTTTGCTTTAATGACTTCCATCCCAACTCGCGTATCATATCTGCCACACTCTCTCCCCTATTACGTGATAATACAAAACGAGCTGCCCTTTTTTGCACCCTTTCGATGTCCTCATTCAATCGCACCTGGTAATGATCCCACACCGCGCAGCAATATTCTAACAGAGGACGAACGAGTGTAGTGTAAGCTGTCTCTTTAGTGGACTTGTTGCATCTCCTAAGTGTCCTGCCAATGAAACGCAACCTTTGGCTCGCCTTCCCCACAATATTATCTATGTGGTCTTTCCAACTGAAGTTGTTCGTAATTTTAACACCCAGGTACTTAGTTGAATTGACAGCATTGAGAATTGTACTATTTATCGAATAATCGAATTCCAACGGATTTCTTTTGGAACTCATGTGGATCACCTCACACTTTTCGTTATTTAGCGTCAACTGCCACCTGCAACACCATACAGCAATCTTTTCTAAATCGCTTTGCAACTGATACTGGTCTTCGGATGACCTTACTAGACGGTAAATTACAGCATCATCTGCGAACAACCTAAGAGAACTGCTCAGATTGTCACCCAGGTCATTTATATAGATCAGGAACAGCAGAGGTCCCAGGACGCTTCCCTGGGGAACACCTGATATCACTTCAGTTTTACTCGATGATTTACCGTCTATTACTACGAACTGCGACCTTCCTGACAGGAAATCACGAATCCAGTCGCACAACTGAGACGATACCCCATAGGCCCGCAGGTTGATTAGAAGTCGCTTGTGAGGAACGGTGTCAAAAGCTTTCCGGAAATCTAGAAGTACGGAATCAACTTGAAATATCCTGTCGATAGCGGCCATTACTTCGTGCATTGCACAAGAACGGTGTTTTCTGAAACCATGCTGATTACGTATTAATAGTGTGGTGTCACCGCCAGACACCACACTTGCTAGGTGGTAGCTTTAAATCGGCCGCGGTCCATTAGTACATGTCGGACCCGCGTGTCGCCACTTTCAGTGATAGCAGACCGAGCGCCACCACACGGCAGGTCTCGAGAGACGTACTAGCACTCGCCCCAGTTGTACGGACGACTAGCTAGCGATGCAACACTGACGAAGCCTCGCTTATTTGCAGAGAAGATAGTTAGAATAGCCTTCAGCTAAGTCAATGGCTACGACCTAGCAAGGCGCCATTAACAGTTGCGATTATTTATAACATACCGTCAAGAACGATGTATACAAATGATGGATTAAAGTTAAGTATTCCAGCAGCTACGTACTTTTCTTTATAGCATTCATTCCGTATCCTGTTTCAGACCTCACGCCAGCCTGCGTGAGTTTAAGCGCGTGCCTTTCGGTTACCCGTCACTGTGGATTGGCTGTCTTGCCAGTCCACAACAAATAGATCGTTCCCTTCGAGATGATTCATAATGTTTGAATACAGTATATGCTCCAAACCCCTACTGCAAACCGACGTCAATGATATAGGTCTGTAGTTAGATGGATTACTCCTACTACCCTTCTTAAACACTGGTGCGACCTGCGCAATTTTCCAGTCTGTAGGTACAGATCTAACGGTGAGCGAGCGGTTGTATATGATTGCTAAGTAGGGAGCTATTGTATCAGCGTAATCTGAAAGGAACCTCATCGGTATCAAGCGATTTGAGTTGCTTCGCAACCCCTAAGGTATCTACTTCTAAGAAACTCATGCTAGCAGCTGTTCGTGTTTCAAATTCTGGAATATTCCATTCGTCTTCCCTGGTGAAGGAATTTCGGAAAACTGCGTTCAATAACTCCGCTTTAACGGCACAGTCGTCGGTAACAGTACCATCGGCACTGCGCAGCGAAGGTATTGACTGCGTCTTGCCGCTTGTGTACTTTACATACGACCAGAATTTCTTCGGATTTTCTACCAAATTTCGAGACAATGTTTCGTTGTGGAACGTATTAAAGGCATCTCGCATTCAAGTCCGTGCCAAATTTCGCGCGTCTGTAAATTTTATCCAATCTTCGGGATTTCGCATTCTTCTGAACTTCACATGCTTTTTCCGTTGCCTCTGCAACAGCGTTCGGACCTGTTTTGTGTACCATGGGGGATCAGTTCCATCTCTTACCAATTTATGAGGTATGAATCTCTCAATTGCTGTTGCTACTATATCTTTGAATTTGAGCCACATCTCGTCTACATTTGCATAGTTAGTTCGGAAGGACTGGAGATTGTCTCTTAGGAAGGCTTCTAGTGACACTTTATCCACTTTTTTAAATAAAATTATTTTGCGTTTGTTACTGGTGGATTTGGAACAAACGGTATTGAGCCTAGCTACAACGACCTTGTGATCACTAATCCCTGTAACAGTCATGATGCTCTCTATTAGCTCTGGATTGTTTGTGGCTAAGAGGTCAATTGTGTTTTCGCAACCATTTACAATTCACGTGGGTTCGTGGACTAACTGCTCGAAATAATTTTCCGAGAAAGCATTTAGGACAATCTCGGAAGATGTTTTCTGCCTACCACCGGTTTTGAACAAGTATTTTTGACAACATATCGAGGGAAGGTTGAAGTCCCCACCAACTATAACCGTATGAGTGGGGTATTTATTTTTTACGAGACTCAGATTTTCTCTGAACTGTTCAGCAACTATATCATCGGAGTCTGGGGGTCGGTAGAAGGAGACAATTATTAACTTAGTTCGGCTGTTAAGTATAACCTCCACCCATACCAATTCGCACGGAGTATCTACTTCGACTTCACTAAAAGATAAACCACTACTGACAGACACAAACACTCCACCACCAATTCTGTCTAATCTGTCTTTCCTGAACACTGTCTGAGACTTGGTAAAAATTTCTGCAGAACTTATTTCAGGCTTTAGCCAACTTTCTATACCTATAACGATTTCAGCTTCTGTGCTTTCTATTAGCGCTTGAAGTTCAGGGACTTACCCAGCACAACTACAACAATTTACAACTAAAATTCCGACTGTTCCTTGATCCAAGCATGTCCTGTATTTGCCATGCACCCTTTGAGATTGCAGCCCACCCCGTACTTTCGCCGGCCGAAGTGGCCGTGCGGTTAAAAGCGCTGCAGTCTGGAGCCGCAAGACCGCTACGGTCGCAGGTTCGAATCCTGCCTCGGGCATGGATGTTTGTGATGTCCTTAGGTTAGTTAGGTTTAACTAGTTCTAAGTTCTAGGGGACTAATGACCGCAGCAGTTATGTCCCATACTGCTCAGAGCCATTTGAACCCGTACTTTCCCGAGGCCTTCTAACCTAAAAAACCGCCCAGTCCACGCCACACAGCCTCCGCTACCCGTGTAGCCGCCTGCTGAGTGTAGCCTGTCAACAAAAAGGTGCCACATGATGCTTTGTTTGGGGATCGCGAGATCAAAGGAAACCGTTATGCGGTCCGTGGTCGGTGGTATTTAGCATCATGATTAGGACATCGGGCGCTTTTGACCGTCGTGGCGGCGTGCTGACGATAGAAACACAAGTGAGATACGAGAATGGTGGCATTCATGATCTGTACACCACTTTTACTGGGTTTAACTGTCAGTGCAATATGACTGACGTATTTTTCTCGACCTATACAAAATAGTTTGCCGTTAAGGTTCTAGTAATTTATCCGTCTGCAGGAAGTGCCGGTGCGGTTCGATATATGTCATAAATTTTTAGATATTTAGTTGTGCTGATTCTCCCGACTTTGCCTAGATCCCAGTGTGCTTCGAAAAGTGTGGAAATAAGTGTCTCAACATCGCTGATTCTGGCAGTAAATATAAACTACATCCACTCAGCATTTCCATGTGAATCAGAATAAAAAAACCACCGCAATTGTTTTAATATTTCATACTGTGGTGTCACCCACCAATTGTTTAAATAAGCAGTATTCCATACACTGCACTCAGTTTCTTGACAAATTCTTTAATGAATAAATAAACTATTTTCCAAACACCGCCCAGTACCCCATAAATTGTTTAAATAAACAATATTCCTTACATTGTCTAAATTGTTTGCACAGTATTCCATACATTGAAATCGATTTCCCGCCAAATGGCCGACAAACTGAGTCTTTTTCACACCAATTTCCTGGTGGGGGAGAGAGGAGGGCTGGGGGTTTTTCAGAGGGAAATTAATTTATCTATTTAATGAATTATTCACTCAGATTGAGATGAGAAGTGTGCTTGTATCGGTGATGGGACATCCCGGAGTGTTGGTGGTGGAGAAGGGGAGTGGGAGGAGGTGGGGGAGGGGGATAGGTGGGGGTTTCTTGGAAAACCCAATTAACCTAATAACAGGTTAAGGAGCTGTAAATCTAAAGGACAGATTATCCCCTGAAGGCCATAGTCCTCTTAGCAGAACAATTGGTTAACGACCTGTCAATCAAAAGAAAACTATAGATTTGCCCCTGAATGTAAACTTGCCCCTGATGTAGGCAAACTGTTGCGTGTATTGAAAACGGCCTTGTCCCTCTACTAGAAGATACCATCCGCCATACATCATACAGTGACTTGCGGAGTATTAGCGTGCATGTAGATGTTGAGTGCTATATTTCACCCATTACTTCAAATAGTTCAAGACATTTTCTGTGGTATTTAAGATCCGGCAATTTAGTGGGCCACTCGAAGTGCAGTAGAGGTGCCTCATTGTTCTTCCAACCAGAAACGTATGTGTGCAGCCATGGCAGCTCGGTTATCATCATCTTGGGAGATGGGAGCGTCCATTTTAAGCCCATCATAAACATATGTATCACTTTGAAGTTCTGAGTTCAGTTCCTGCAAGTGCAGAAGAATAATAGTGAAATAAGGATGGGTCTGCCGTTTTGTAAACACGCAAATTATTGTTTTGTTGAATCAGCCAAACATGTTTCACAACAGGTGTGGCATCCTCAGTGGTTTTTTCATTATTTTCCTTTTTTTAGTTGTGTGTGTGTTCTGTGGCCGACAACCAAAATCAAAATTTAGTCCTGCGGCTGGTACATTTTCAGAGTAACCTGTATCAGTGAGTCCAAGTCGCGGTACGAAAAATAACTCCAAAACATCACAGAACCACCTCCGGATTGAACTACACCCTGCACACACTGTAGCACATTCGGCTGAGCAATCCGTATACTCGACATGAAGCATCATTTGAAAAGAACCACATCCACTCGTTGGACCAGGCCTCCAATCAACTCCTGTCTGGTTTCTGTGTTATTTGGCCCGTCGAAGAGGTGCATCTTAATGTGTCATTACCCCTTTGCTGGATATATGACTCCAGTTGTAATTTGCATGCTGTTCCTTTCACAGTGTTCGCTCGAAAACTGGTTGAGATGGAACTGCATTTAAACTTCCTGGCAGATTAAAACTGTGTACCGACCGAGACTCGAACTCGGGACATTTGCGTTTTGTGGGCAAGTGCTCCACCGACTGAGCTACCCAAGCACCCGTCAGGACCCGTCCTCTCAGCTTCAGTTCTGCCAGTACCTCGTCTCCTACCTTCCAAACTTCACAGAAGCATTTCTGCGACCTAGCTCGGGTCCTGAGTTCGAGTTTCGCTCCGGCACACAGTTTTAATCTGTCAGAGGCTTAATATCAGCGCACACTCTGCTGCAGAGTCAAAATCTCATTATGGGGCTGCATTCACTAACAGCCGCAGTTCTTGTCGGGTTTGTAACCGACTGACATTAACGAGGCGTCGATTACGATCTTGTTAAGACCAGTGCGTATTACATGACTTACAGCCACGCTGAATGGTTCCTGTTGATACACTAACCAATTGGGTTACTTCATTCACAGAGTGGTCATGGGCACGTCCAAATACGATAGCTCCATTCTACCGTTCTGTTACATCTCCAGGTCGGCCTTCCTTATTGCGCTGATTCAATACAACCGACTGGCACATAAACATCACTTCAGCGCCATGAATTACACTGAGGCGACAAAAGTCATGGGATTGCGATATGCAGATATACAGATGGCGATAGTATCGCTTACAGAAGGTATAAAAGGGCAGTGCGCTGGCGGAGCTGTCGTTTGTATTCAGCTGATTCACGTGAAAAGGACGTGATTAAGGCCGCACGACGGGAGTTAAGAGACGTTGAACGCAGAATTGTTGCTGGATCATTCAGTTTCTGAAATCGTTAAGGAATTCAACATTCCACGACCCGCAGAGTAAAGTGTGTGCCGAAATGCCACATTTCAGGAATTACCTCAAACCACGGACACCGCACTGGCGGACGGCCTTCACTTAACGAACGAGAGCAGCGACGTTTGCGAAGAGTTGTCAGTGCTAACAGACAAGCAACACTGCGCGAAATAACAGCAGAAATCAATGTGGGACGTACGACGAACGTATCCGTTAGGACAGTGTGTCGAATTTAGGCGTTAATGGGTTATGGCAGCAGACGATCAACGCACGTGCCTTTGTTAACAACGCGACATCGCCTGCAGCACCTGTCATGGACTCGTGGCCATATCGGTTGTCCCCTAGACGACTGGAAAACCTGGCCTGGTCAGATGAGTCCCGATTTCAGTTGGTAAGAGCTTATGGTAGACTTTGAGTGTGGCGCAACCCCACGAAGTCATGAACACAAGTTGTCAACAGGGCACTGACCAAACTGATGGTGACCACATAATGGTGTGGGCTGTGTTTACATGGAATGGAGGTTTGAAAAACATTCTGAATAATTCAAGCGAATGATATAGCCACCCAGATCGGCCGGCATGAATCCCATTGAACATTTGTGGGACATAATCGAGAAGTCAGTTCGTGCACACAATCCTACACCGGCAACATTTTCGCAATTATGGACGGCTATAGAAGCTGCATTGCCCAATATTATACGAAGGGCCGGTCACTGTGGCCGAACGCTTCTAGGCGCTTCAGTCCGTAACTGCGCTGCTGCTGCGGTCGCAGGCTCGAATCCTGCCTCGGGCATGGATGTGTGATGCCCTTAGGTTAGTTAGGTTTAAGTAGTTCTAAGTCTAGGGGACTGATGACCTCAGATGTTAAGTCCCATAGTGCTTCGAGCCATTTGAATTTTTGTTACAAAGGTTTTGGAGCAGTGGAAAAAGTTGTCAAATTCACGTCGAATAAGAACCAGAAGTAAAATTCCATAACGCATTGAGGAGAGAATCTGAAATAACCGAACAGAAGACTCACATAAACAGACCTTCGGTAGATATATCTCCAAGCATTGGATAGGCATATTAATTCTACACTACTGGCCATTAAAATTGCTACGCCGAGAGGAAATGCAGATGATAAACGGATATTCATTGGACAAATATATTATACTAGAACTGATATGTGATTACATTTTCACGCAATTTTGGATGCATAGATCCTGCGAAATCAGTACCCAGAACAACTACCTCTGGCAGTAATAACGGCCTTGATACGCCTGGACATTGAGTCAAACATAGCTTGGATGACGTGTACACGTACAGCTGCCCATGCAGCTTCAACACGATGCCACAGTTCATCAAGAGTAGTGACTGGCGTATTGTGACGACCCACTTGCTCGGCCACCATTGACCAGACGTTTTCAGTTGGTGAGAGATCTGGAGAATGTGCTGGCCAGGGCAGCAGTCGAGCATTTTCTGTATCCAGAAAGGCCCGTACAGGACCTGCAACATGCGGTCGTGCATTATCCTGCTTAAATGTGGGATTTTCCAGGGATCGAATGAAGGGTAGAACCACGGGTCGTAACACATCTGAAATGTAACGTCCACTGTTCAAAGTGCCGTCAATGCGAACAATAGATGACCGAGACGTGTAACCAATGGCACCCCATAACATCACGCCAGGTGATACGCTAGTATGGCGATGACGAATGCACGCTTCCAATGTGCGTTCACCGCGATGTCGCCAAACACGGATGCGACTATCATGATGCTGTAAACAGAACCTGGATTCATCCCGAAAATGACGTTTTGCCATTCGTGCACAAAGGTTCGTCGTTGAGTACACCATCGCAGGTGCTCCTGTCTGTGATGCAGCGTCAAGGGTAACCGCAGCCATGGTCTCCGAGCTGATAGTCCATGCTGCTGCAAACATCGTCGAACTGTTGGTTCAGATGGTTATTGGCTTGCAAACGTCTCCATCTGTTGACTCAGGGATCGAGACGTGGCTGCACGATCCGTTAAGCCATGCGGATAAGATGCCTGTTATCTCGACTGCTAGTGATACGAGGCCGTTGGGATCCAGCACAGCGTTCTGTATTAGCCTGCTGTACCCACCGATTCCATATTCTGCTAACAGTCACTTAATCTCGACCAACGCGAGCAGCAATGCCTCGATACGATAAACCGCAATCGCGGTATGCTACAATCCGACCTTTATCAAAGTCGGAAACGTGATGGTACGCATTTCTCCTCCTTACACGAGGCATCACAACAACGTTTTACCAGGGAACGCCGGTCAACTGCTGTTTGTGTATGAGAAATCGGTTGGAAACTTTCCTCATGTCGGCACGTTGTGGGTGTCGCCACCGGCGCCACCATTGTGTGAATGCTCTGAAAAGCTAATCATTTGCTTAACACAGCATCTTCTTCCTGTTGGTTAAATTTCACGTCTGTAGCACATCATCTTCGTGGTGTAGCAATTTTAATGGCCACTAATGTATTTCAATTGCCAATTTGGTGACGTTTGTGATATTTGCACCACAAAGCAAAACTAACTCGAACGATTAAAAACTCGGAAGGTATGCAGAAAGCTTATTAGCAACTAGTGGTGAATATAGCAGAATAGTTGGCCTCATTGCAATGGATTTGTCGGCTCTTACAACGTGCGCTACGAAATAGCCGTCCGCATTGGAACTAATGGCAGAGAAGGATCCTACGCAGCTGCGAGTGCATACTGGATCTCTCAATGAGACCACAGCATGGGATCCTAACCATCTGATCTGCTTGGCCGTAACGGACAATAACGCTTCGTCCACAACGTTGACTCGACGCTGGAGAACAGTATCGGATGTGGACCTGACTGTGTCGATTCGACGCGGTCTGTTGCGATCTGTAACACTGATACCCATTTCACTGCATCGGCTTCAGGTTTCTAGAAATTGTAAACGCCTACGCTGGTACTGAACAAGTGAACACTGCTGCTGGCGTTCTGAATGTCAAACTTTGACGTCTTTGGACGTGATTCGCTAAAATCAATCCCATATTAATGGCTGCAAACGTATTAGGCGGTAGTACGGTGTTCCCAATATGTCAACCGGCATTTTTTTAGTTACATAGCAGGCAAACACGGGGTTTCATGATTTTGGGGGACCCTACATGTGGAAGGTTCTTGCGCCCAGTCAACTGTACATATTTCAGACAACTACACGTGCCATATTTTTATTCGTACAGTGCTTCGCTAGAGTGGCAATCTTTCTTCGAAGAACCACGGGTCCTACAACTTCTCTGGCCTACATGTCTGCCCTATGTGTTGCATAAAGAATATGTCTGGGATGTGGATGGTCGCCATCTTGTTTCTCACTGACACCATCAACCGTTGTTGATGCATTGTGAACTAGCATGCCAACTGCATGGACTAAGATTGTTCAGAAATATACCTAGGTCCTCTTTGATTCTTTGCCACGAAGCTTAGAGAAACTGATTGCAGTGCACGAGGATCTGCTCCATTCTAAATTCTCATACGCCAGTATGGTGATGACAAATACACGCTTCCAATGTGCGTCCACCGCGATGCCGCCAAACACGGATGCGACCATCATGATGCTGTAAACAGAACCTGGATTCATCCGAAAAAATGACGTTTTCCCATTCGTGCACACAGGTTCGTCGTTGAGTACATCATCGCAGGTGCTCCTGTCTGTGATGCAGCGTCAAGGGTAACCGCAGCCATGGTCTCCGAGCTGATAGACCATGCTGCTGCAAACGTCGTCGAACTGTTCGTGCAGATGGTTGTTGTCTTGCAAACGTCCCCATCTGGTGACTCAGGAATCGAGACGTGGCTGCACGATCCGTTACAGCCATGTGGATACGATGCATGTCATCTCGACTGCTAGTGACACGAGGCCGTTGGGATCCAGCACGGCGTTCCGTATTACCCTCCTGAACCCACCGATTCCATATTCTGCTAACAGTCATTGGATATCGACCAACGCGAGCAGCAATGTCGCGATACGATAAACCGCAATCGCGATAGGCCACAATCTGACCTTTATCAAAGTCGGAAACGTCATGGTACGCATTTCTCCTCCTTACACGAGGCATCACAACAACGTTTCACCAGGCAACGCCGGTCAACTGCTATTTGTGTATAAGAAATCGGTTGGAAACTTTCCTCATGTCAGCGCGTTGTAGGTGTCACCACCGGCGCCAACCTTGTGTGAATGCTCTGAAAAGCTAATCATTTGCATATCACAGCATCTTCTTCCTGTCGGTTAAATCTCGCGTCTGTAGCACGTCATCTTCGTGGTTTAGCAATTTTAATGGCCAGTAGTATATGAAAAAATCACCGAACACCAAGGCATTTGCTAGGAAATCTTCTAAAAGGATGAAGAAGGTTTTAAATGTCTTCCTAGAACAAGAAATGTGGCCACATATACGAGGAAAAACCTTGTCTTGGTTGACTCCTGGACAGCCAGTAGAGATGAGGAACTATAACTGCAACTCAACAGTACTTGAAGGCGCTGAATTCATCAAGAAGCTGATGTCAGCAGAGTGCACAGGCACTGAGCAACATGCCGACGTTTCCTTCTTGCGACCACACAAAAACTTTGTGAAATTTATCGCAGATACAGTTACGGTATTTTCTGACAACGACGTTAACATATGGCACACAGACCACTTATTTCGCCTTCAGTCGTTTGTGTATTTCTAGTTCTCGGCGGCAAAATTTTCCAATTTAATCAGATTTGCATTTTTTCTTGTGTACACCAAAAAGGGTATTTCAAACACCTTTGGAGTACTGCTTCGAAGAAGGATTAACTGAGGGATGTTTCCATAAGAACTGTGACTGACCTGCTTTCATCGTATGTGCACACTGAGAGAACTGTCTACACATTGACCATATTTTATTGCTGACTTCATATTTCTCGCCTCCAATAGTGTAGTCATGTAAACTCTGTAATAGAGTGTTTCATGTCATGTTGAAAGGGTACAGTACCGCCCGATATTGAAAATAGGTACTACATACTTCATCATTTTTGGCAGAACAACACTTTTTTTAAAAAAAACTCAATTTCAATTAATACAGCGAAGCCGGATACCAGTGTGGGAAAGAATGACTACTTATTTATTAATTTAATCACATGTGCACTCCCACAAAATAAATCCCTACATCCAGTTTTGTGAGATCTGTGAAATGAATGAATGTATGGTCGTCTGCTAACCGCAGATAGTGAATGTGAATATATGATCATCTTTGAGACGATCCTTAGGCCACCTTTGGTGGGACCAAAGAGATGAAATTTACCTGAGCTTTGAGCACCTGAAATGTGGCTGACCAATACGGTAGCAAGGTGCTCCCCCACTTCAGCAGAGGTGCGAGAGGACCTGAAAAACGGCCATGTTTCGGCACTCTGCCGCTGGATCTTGTGCTGTTAAGACCTGTCTTAGTTGTGCTTCGTAAAGGCAAAAGAGTGGAGACATGGTATGCATGTGGAATATTTAAGAGTAGTTTGAAATAATAATTTCTCTATTTCAGGAACTTTTGTGGGGAGAATTAAATGTCAGGCAGGTAATATTAATGGGATTGTAGTAATCTTCGGAAGTGACCAATGGTCACAATGAAACCACGTGTAGCAATAAGTTGAAATACTTCCGTGTGCTTAAGTTAAGCTGAATTACTAGCGTGTGTACAATAAGTTGAAATATTTAAGAAATAGCGTGTGTACCATGTTGAAATATTTAAGAAATGGCGTGTGCAGGACTTGAAATTAGAGACGAGTACTTCCACGTGGTGAGTACTGTGTGAGTCTCAAACTGTGTGTGAGACAAAAGATAAAGAGAAGTACTCGTCCATGGTATCAGTTGAGGACTCGCGTGTGTGATGAATACGTTCTTAGTATTACTTTGCGTGATATGATTCCGTGTGACGCTAGATTCAAACTCTGAGAGAGAAGCAAGGTGAGTCGGCCGTCTATCCAGCAACGCCACTTGGCTTGCATTGCACAGGAAGACGTGCATATATCTCCAGAGTTCATAGTAGGAAAGTAGAATTACGAAGTGGGGCAGTGTCGTGTGAAACTGGGATAAATATTAATTGAAGTGGGAAAGCTGAAAGTGATAATGTTGTGACTATTCCCTGTGTAGTATTTCATATTGTAGTGTGGTGTATGTCATGTAATTTGGGTATGTGTGGTTTGCATGGGAGAGTAGCGAGGTAGTTTCAAAAGATTAATGGGTTATGCGTGTTCCTTTTGTACTGCTCGGTCTGGAGGAAAGTTTCGTGATGATGATTGTGAGAGTCGAAGTGTGAGAAATAATAAAAGATCCACCATCCTATCCAGAAAGTGCACTGTAGCGTTAAATAATTACGAGACCATAAGGTAGAGAATCACCAATGTAAAGCCATGCCCACTGGGCGGAATTTCTCATGTGTTATTGTTGTAGGTTATAGAATTTGTGTGTTTAGGTTATAGAATTTATCGGAATAAATAAGATAGTGAAAAGAAAAAGATTGGTGGCCTTTTCCTTCGAATTGTATGTTGTCATGATATCCAGAATTTATAATGTGTGCGCCACTCATATTCAGTGCGATGGCCACGTGTTGATAAAAGCCGTTAAATAAAAAGGAAAGAAAATGTGGTATTGCCAGTGCGTAGTGAACAGTCAGAGTTCTGTAAATTACTGATAATCAGATGCGTGTTTCCGTTGCGTATTATTCATACAGGAGGATAATTTGTAACTAAATTGTGAGTACGAGAGTTCATGGTACTCAATAAATAAGAATGAATCCACTCGCTTGGCAGACCACTCATCTTGCAGGCCTGACTGCTTGATGCCACAGTATGAGCAAGGCATGTGGGTGCCTCTCAATATTATTGACTATTTGTCCCAAAAAACGCATTTGCGTAGTGAATCATTCATACTTACAGTATTCTCAACGTAAATTTTACGACTGACATCTGTCCACAGCGGCTACAATTTTTATCGCATATGTATATCTTGTATATCTTGTTGCTCTATTAATTGAGCTATGTACGAATATAATTTTCGCGACAACTTATCGTGATCTTTTCTTGTGAGACCTGAGTTTCTCCTGGTGTATACATTGCACCCGGCTGCATTTCCGTAAGTTATTTGGTAACAAACCTTATTGCAACTGCGGGAAATGCAACGGAAGTGCACTTTTTATTAGCAAATTATGTTTCATAGTTGAGCTCTGGGACGTTTTGAAAGTAGCTACAAGTTCGCAAGGGGCATAACAAAAATATGATTCCGTGTAGTTCGAAAAGAGATAAGTAAATAATTAAGATCGAGAGGCTATGAAAAGAGAAAGGTATTCAAGTAAGACTCGTAACAGACAGGAAACTTTTCGGAAGCTATCAAGCCACCGGTGGGAGAAGCAAAGTACTTCGCAATTATCGTAAGGGAAACTGGGGCAAGCGAGGGATTGGCAATTCCGAGAAAGTGGCACAACTGCTCTGGAGTGCGCGGAGAAGACAGAACAGAGGCGAGAGCACGCAGTAGTCGACAATAGCCGTCCTCTCGCAGTAAATGCTTCTGTGGTCGGCGACAGGCGTGGCCTACGGCGACTGCATTTCGCGGTAGCGATAGCGTTAACCGTGCGACTTCGCTCTGGAGAGAATGGAAATCCAACTACGAAAAGCGCTTTAAGCACATCACAGCGGCGGTCGAGGCATCTAGCTGCATTGTTATTGCCACTGGGCGAACTTGGCGATGGAGTATCACACGCCGCGCGGGATTAGCGGAGCGGTCTGGAGCGCTGCAGTCATGGACTGTGCGGATGGTCCCGGCGGAGGTTCGAGTCCTCCCTCGGGCATGGGTGTGTGTGTTTGTCCTTAGGACAATTTAGGTTAAGTAGTGTGTAAGCTTAGGGACTGATGACCTTAGCAGTTAAGTCCCATTAGATTTCACACACATTTGAACATTTGATTTTGACTATCACACATTAAAGCTCCTTTATGTCTTTATGCATAACTGAAATTCTAATTCATCACATGTTTTTATTAAGATCCATTTTCTTTTAGATTACGAGAACTGTAGGAGTGTATGGGGTTGCCTTGAGAGAGAAAAGGAATTTGGCACAGATACAAGAGATATTTTCTGGCTCTTGGACTTATTACAGGGTTTGTCTTACAACGTAGAGTAGCATACATTTCTAGGGGTCTTAACGGAGTGGCCGCCCCTACGCAAGATGCGAGTTAGTTGAAAAGCTAAAAGCTTCTCCAAGTCTATTCTCAGAAAGAGTTTTATAATGATTGAGGAGAAGTTCGAGAGGTGCATTTAGAAACGACGTCGCATGTGCGAATAACGCCATGGACGAAATTTCTTGACCAATAATTCCTGGTGGCACGTAAAGCGCCCTCCGCCACACACCGTTGGGTGGCTTGCGGAGTATAAATGTAGATGTAGATGTAGACATTAATGTGATTGTAAGATTTTTCAACGCCACATTACATCCCAGTCCACATTAGATTGTTATAGCCATTTTATGGAGCCAGCTATAAACTAGATTAGCGTGTTTTCTTCCACTCTCTTGCTTGTGTCGCTCTGTCTCCAAAGCACTACTTAAAATCCAGTTGAAAGCTCACTGCTGCAAAGAGTTAATTGGCATTAGGTTTCTTCTTTGTTTTTCTGTACATACTGTCTGAGTACAGAATAAATATCAACTAAATTCTTATAAATAGTTACAAATCGAAATAAACTCCTATTTTTAATTAGGAGACACTGGTCGTTCAGAATTTATTTGCCGTCTATCTTGCATGTCAATTATAATACAGTTAGTTGAGATGCATACGACAATTTTCGTATCTTGACTTATTATGAACGTGCAGCAGCTTCGGCACATGAAATTTTTCTAAATTCATATTCCCCTGAAGAACAAATACATAAAGAGATGTGACATTTTTCCTTCTGCAAGCCTAAACTTTTCATGTTAGCAGTGAATCCTTTAAAATATAATCAATACATTCTTTGATATCATAAAGCATTTCAACATTATTATATTTAAACAGACTAGTTTTATTTGTCCATGTGGATTGTTTCTTACGTAACACAAAAATTTGTCAGACTGCATACTATATGACAGCTGGAAACGTTCTGCGTATTGTGACAACCAAGTATTCGTGAGGCCCGGTTTTCACAGGCTCATTTTATAATAATATGCATCCAGCAGCCAGCCAACAGCCGAATCCAAAAAGGGCATCTTACGTTAAGACCTTCTAAAGATTGTAGTTTTCCTCCTCAGTAAGAAACATAAATATCTTAAGATGTGTCTAATTTTAATAGATGTTGGTGAATTTGGCCGTCAGCTAAGTAAAGTGTGTCGCTTACCTGAGGCGCGGACACGGCGGGTTAGAGGGAGGTTTCTTGTTTGTCTTACAGTGCTGACAATCCACGCGTGTGCGCGACTCGTACCAAGCAGCTGCTATGATATTAATTTCAAACAGAAGTGACATGATTCGTGGGTAAGCATTGCTGAGACGTTCATCTTCAAATGCGGTACATATTTGTATCAAGCAATATGAAATTAAATCAAGGCTGTCGCAATACAAGACAATGAGTAGAAGAAGAAAGACATTCGAAACATTTAGTAAACATTTGTGATTGTGTCTCATACTGAATAATGCATTTAAATGTAAGTACAACTACTGTTATCTGTTATTAAGTGATTGATCATCCACTAACACAGGTAATACAACAACGCTTCGTCAGGCAATTAGCACATGCTGAGGGTGGCAGCAATCTGAAACACAGAACAGTCGACACGAAGTATTCCTAATGGAGCCGACTTTTACCGATGAGTACTCATCAGCGCACCATGAAAGCACTCTTTTGGGGGCACATAGGTTGGCGATTAATAATAAGATCGATACAGGTTTATTTCGGGCCGAGGAGCCACCTCACTGTGTCAAAATTGGCACTTGAGCAAAACAGTTTGATGATCACTATTCTAAAGCTTAAAGGCAGTTTACCGCATTTTGCAGCTCAGTTTCTCATTCTTATCCATTTACCGAAATACTAAAATCACAATTTTTTGCACTTGTTTCAACAGTATTCAGGTCTGTATTGTGGTATAACGCTTGCTAAGGTTTGCCGAATCGTTTCTGTGTCTGAGTCACTAACCCGAGGGAGGAGGTGCTGAAGTATCCTCACCAGTTCCAGTCAAGAAACATATTACTTAATCCACTTTGTACTCACAGAATGAGGATAAAATCGTATGCAGACCGACAGAAAAAAAAAACCTTGCGTCCTGTGTATCATCTGCCAATGGATGAGAAAGAGGGAAAATAATTCTGATGCCCCATGTACCCTTCGCCACACACTGTACGGTGGTTTGCGCAGTATACTCATAGATGTACACATAGTACAGGTAGGAATTTTCTTGTCCAGTGTTGGGCCAGCAAGAAGAGGCAATGGTCTATTTTTCCTGGGCACCAGACTTTGCACCAATGTCATGAATTACATGCGAGACACCTCTTCAGTGTCTCATGGGGTTAGCATCATGCCATTAACAAACATGTTAAATCCAACTGCAATACTGATGTATATACAGTATTGAACCTTGGGTCTTGAGTTTTACCACGTGCTTCGCCACATTACCTACTGCATACTGTGTGTACTCCAGCACAATATTTGGAGTTAATACGTTGGTTTATGGCATGGTGCTTGTTAATAGCTATGATTTGTCACGTATCTGATTAATAATGTCCATTATACCGGAGTATAGTCCGTTTCTGCCTGAAACTGGCTGTTTAATCAAATGACAATACGCTTGTGTGCAAACCATGATTTTCCACAAATGCTATTCATCTGTCTCGCAATAATGATCCGTTTATAACACTCTAGCAACGCCCAATTTTCGTGACAGAGACACGGCTGGGTGTCATTTTATCACAAATTCCGCAATTGCTAGCGTACTAGTAGTCAAATGGAGGAATGATTCCTGGAAAGGGGAAGCATGTTCTTTGCTGTCAAACACAATGAGTGATGGTATTAAGATGAGTCATTGTTATCAGGCGGGTAGTTTGTTTTCCAGAACACCTCCAGGATATTTATTCGGGTTCGAATTGCTATTCACAGGGTACCAACGCAAGAAATAGCTTTAGCATATCCCTTGAAATGTTTATATTCAATTTTGAAATGCTGTTATCCGAAGGAAAGCATTAAATATGATATTGAAAGTCACCAAACCTGAGTCGCTAAAAACGTCAAGTAACGGTTTGAAAGAACCTGGAAACTTATACGATACAAATAACAAGCAGTGATCCAATAATACTGTTGTATTAAAAACAATATGCTAATGACATTTAGCCTCTGATGAACATTTGGAGCAGTATATTTCCATTTTAAAACAATGACATGCACAAATACTTTACTAGAATGACAAATAATAATCATTATCAGCGGAGACTGAAGTACAACGCTAAAAACTCTTTCGTAATTTGCACAGGGGAATAAAAATGTCTCACATATATAATTTTTTATTTTATTTATTTTCTGATTCTACTTAATTGATGAATTTCTTAGAAGAAACTACTGATGTGTATCTGTTATTAATAATATCAAATGATGGGAGTATTACGCACAATCTGACTTCTGTACAGTTTTAGTTTAGTAATGCGGTCATTGTAAGAAAATGCTGTAAAATGATTTTTCTCTTTGATGATGCGTAGCTGCAATAGCCTAAAAATTATCTTACTCATGTGCACCTCAATGTATTCAACATATACACAGTTGTGACAAGTGCTATTAACATTTAAGTGAAAGTATGTTGCTTTTGCCCGTTCTACATCCACATGGACCATTTCACTTGGGATTGTGGAAGGTCCATTAGCATATCTGGTTTCGTCTGTAAATATCTATTGTGTATGCTTGTTTTCTGACATGTTCTACGTACTAAGGCTCTCCTTGCTGTTAGAAAGAAAAGTAAATCTAATCTAATATAATCCAGTGCACTGTGTAACTTATGTGCTAAAATAAACCGTACATAGTGTGGTACTGTGCTGTCGTAAATAATATTTAAAATTTAGTAACGTGTTTTCACTATGTAATATGTAACCCTCATTATTAATAATAAAATAACCTAAATATGCAGTTTAAGAAAATGGCCAAGGCTACATCATCTCGAACTAGAACTACCAACATATCTCTAACTTTGCTGCGCATATTGCACTATTAACCTCATATGTTATATTAATTGTTAATTATTTTCTAATTACACAGAACTTTGCAGGTCATCAGTTACACATCTGACTTCCGCAAATTTTTCGACTATCTTAAATAGCTGATGTTATGATAAAAACATGTTCTGGCAGGGTCACCCGTATAAAACATTACTGTTGATTGAGAACTGAGCAATCCTGGGTAGGGTCGTCATCTGAAAGGTTGTTACTACTGCTCTTTATGTTCTAGCCTGGGCTACCGTACAAAAGGTTACTGCTAATGATGGAAATACGTCCTTGGAAGGGGAGGCATGTAAAGGGACCCTTCATTCTTGTAATTTAGGCAAGCATTGTGATAAGAGACGTATCTATCTTCCGGGAATAAATGTCGATGAGGTCCGTGAGTTTACTTTACACATTGAAAGCAATTTTACTTTACTAAATGGATTGGATAATATGGTTTCTTGTACTGAACACCACATGATAGCCAACACATAATAGTCCCTTTCAAAACCACAAGAATAATGTAAATTCACATCCAAAATTACTGCTACCATAATTAGCATGATTTCCTCCTAATAGTCCGCAGCTCGTGGTCGTGCGCTAGCGTTCTCGCTTCCCGCGCCCGGGTTCCCGGGTTCGATTCCCGGCGGGGTCAGGGATTTTCTCTGCCTCGTGATGACTGGGTGTTGTGTAATGTCCTTAGGTTAGTTATGTTTAAGTAGTTCTAAGTTCTAGGGGACTGATGACCATAGATGTTAAGTCCCATAGTGCTCAGAGCCATTTGAACCATTTTCCTCCTAATATCCAATCAGGAAGGTTAGTTCCCAACACTTTTCTTTTCACGAGATGTGATGAGGCGCATCTGTCACATCCATCTCACATATCCATCTCCTATATATATTTCTACTATTGCATATCTATCTTATTTCGCATTAAAACAAGCTATTTGTTTGTGAAGGTAGTGTGCTTGTCTTACGGAAGTAATAAGTTTTCTTCTCGATATTTACGTTGTTATTAATGCGTCTTTGTCGTTCTAGCATCCTTTTCCTATTATTTCATTCAGTATGTATAACTGACATTAGTGAAGATGGGTTTCTTAAGGGTGGCTCGTATCTGTTGTTTGCTAGTGTTGTTCTGCAGAGTTGTGGCACGTTAGGTGGATAGACAGAGACGTTTAATTTGACCATCATGGTAGGTGTCTGAACAGATAGTCACTGTTAGGTTGGCATGTGGGTGCTGTGGTCATCTGTAGTGGCTACCCCAACTATGGGTAAGTAAAGGACGGTTTCCGCTCTTCCAGTACGAACACATTTTGCTGCTGTGACTGAGTAAAAACAGGAAGTGTTCTTGGAAAGTCTGTGGATGGAAGTATTTGAATTTACATAGTGTGTGATGTACGTATTTGACAATCTTTATTCAGTATTTTGAATATTGGGGAAAACATGCTAATTATAGTAGGATTAATTTCAGATGTGGACTTACCATTTTCTTGTGTTTGTGAGAGGGAGTTCTATGTCTATGTGTTGGCTACCACATGGTGTTCTGTACAAAGAAACTTTATCGTCCAATACAGTTAGTAATGTGTGATTGCTCCCATTGAGTACAGTAAACTAGCGGACTGTGTCGCAATTCTTTGTTTTGCTAATCATTGGACATAGCTAAAATTGTAGAATAGAATGAATACTTACATGTGTGATTATTGTACTTCGTTTGGAGGTCACATAATTTAATAGATTTTTCTCTGTTGAGCACTTGCTCTGGGTTGAGTTAAGAATTCACTGTCGAGTATGTAGGTTGTCGGTAGTGAAACATTACTCTCATTTCGATTTATTTGATGAGCGAACGAGTGTGATAAAGAGATTCCTATCCTAAACCACGTGTTTTCTTTGTAAACATACCCTGGCCTTCCCCTAACACCAATCAATATAGATATCTTGGTAATTTTAATTATATTTAAAGTGAGGACCTTACCCATGCATTATGTTGATAAGAGTAGTTTCTTTGCTGTTTGAATCAAATCATATGTTCATCATGAATAAACCATTCATGTCTTTGTTATCTGATTGCTAGACAATTAAGTAGCAACTCTGTTGTGTCTTACGTGATAGGCATCTATGTCTTGACAAATCTGGGACAGCCAGGCCCTTATAAACACCTCTCATTCAGATGCATGCAGTTTGACAGCTACCAGTTTCAATGGGATGTCCACTTCAGTCGTCAACACTAGTCAACAAGCTACTAGCACCGAAATTGGTGTCTGCTAACTGCAGCCCTACCATCCACAATAATTTTTATGCTGGTAACTTAGCGTCAGTGAGCCACGAGCTGGCTTACTTCCATTCGCTACCAGCCTCCTCCCCTAGTGGTCTACAGTTCGAGAATGGAGTCGCGCGGGCTGTTCATCTGCCTTTGGTTGTGCAGGTGAATTCTACTGCTGTTCGCCTTCACTTACGTGGGCAGGCACTGTTGCTGATAGACTTCACCTCCAGACTGGGTCCACGGCGTAATTCTGCGTGTTCCGTTGAGCACTGCCCCAGTCTTTGTGGATACCTCTGGTCTGTGTCACTGCTATCGCAGCCTGCTGTCCGCGAAGGGTGTGAGCGCTCTTGCCAAGTCACTGGCGTCATCGTTTTACAGGCTGAGTGATGCTACAGGCCGGCAGTGACAACAGGACACTTGCTCACAGCAGCACCTCCTCAAGGAGGAGCCTTGGTGGCGTTGGCGTCTCCAGCATGTCATCCCTGCATTAGTTTGCTGCATAATAAAATGAATGTTTAGCAACACTTATTTCATAATACTACGTTAGTCAACAAACAGACACCCATCCCCCACTCCACTACTACGCTGCCCGGGAAGATGCACTACTGCCTTCCCGATTTCTGACAACCCAGTTTCACCACCCACCCTAGAGGTTATCCACTACTGGCCTCAACAAGTGGTATCAGAGATGGGATTTTCCCCTCTACATTTCCGTGTCAGAGGAACATCAGCGGCCGTCATTCCTGGAGAAGATGGCTCGACTGTTACAAGTTTGCAGCTTCGTTGACATACAGTATAGTGAGCATATAATTTTTTTCCTTTGCATATATCATGTAGAGCACAGTGTGTCTTCTACAAGGCTTTTAATACTGTTCCCGTTTGTGGCGAGTAGCAAGTAACTTCAGACAGTGTAAGTACAAATGTTAGTTTCACCTGGTTAGTATGGGCAATGTATCTTATCATGGGCAGATGATGTGGCTCATTGTCTGTAAGTTTAAGATGTTAAGCATGTGTATCGATTCAGAAGATGAAGCTGAGTTTTGTCGAAATTGTTATAATAGTTTTACGTTTAAATGTTATTTGATTTTGTCTCCCCTGTAACTTCTATTTTGCTGTACCTGTTGGATAGAGGATTATTCGTGTCACTGGCGATACCACACTGGGCTACCTTGGGAGAAATGTTGCAAATTTTAGCAGCCCAGTTAGCTGAGTTAAGAGGAGACCAGAAAAATATAGCTAAGTACATAAAGGTTGAGGGAAAAAACATAGCTTTGCGCTGCAGAGCTATTCCAAGGTATCTGCAGACATTGCACAAAAATTTAGATGAATGGTGGGCTAAAAGCGAGGACAAGTATGTTTCTCCTATTGTAACGAGCATGAGGGTTTGAGAGGCTTCAAAGCAACAAAAAGAGTGGTTCTAGTGCAAAAGCAGAAATTAAAGAGAAAGATATTAACAATGTTTGTTTAGTTGATGCAGAAAGTAGTGTGTTTGTGGAATTGAAGGAGAGTGTCATACAATTATCAGCTGCAGTATCTTATGAAAAAGGTGGATGTGAACTAGCTGTAGTGCCAGACGAAGCAAATGTGTGCTGTACTGGAGTTAATGAGCATGAGAGAGCAACATGGATGATATTGATTTAGGCACAATGGTATCTATCCCACTGGGCTATAATGGGTGTTGTTTGGAGACCCTAGAGCGTGACCCAGATTTACAGGTAAGCGCATATGCTCATGGTATTTGTGTCATGCAGAGAGGAACTGCAGACTGCAGTTTTGTTGTAGATATTACGGAGGTTGCAAAGAAATTTATTAATAACATTAATTGTGTTGCAAATGTTGTGGGTAATGGATTGACACAGACGAGTTTATTTTCGAAGGGCATGAAAGAAGATTACTGTTAATGAAGTAAAAGATCCACGCAGTGGACACCAAATGAAAAAGCTACTCCTTATGTTTCTGATCTACACTGCCATAAAAATGCGAAGGAACTGTTATTCGGAACTCAGGGAGAAGTTGCAGTCTAATTCACAATCAATTTATTGATCTTAAACAAGACAAGACAACAAAATTATTAAAGAAACATCATACAAAAAATATTTATTTAACAAAAGCCTTACTAAAATGGGATCTATGGTGGACAAAGTGATCTGCTGGGGATCGACACACGACACTAACCAGAACACTACTCGCTTTATTTCACGTCATGCACGTGAATCCAGGTTATGGCATCAAACTATGCCACCACCAAGCATCTATATTCTACCATACAAAAAAAAAAGGAAAAATATGGTTCAAAAGTACAGGGTGCTGAGAAATAGATATTATAGCCCTACGTCGCAGCAGCGAATACTTTACCATCCTACTGGTCAAGGCGGCACACTACGATGCGTTCGGCGACTGAAGTCATGGACGGCGGAAATCTGTTATTAAATGCGCGTTCCCGAAAAATGCAAGTATGCGGTCTCGCGTTTGGTTAATCCAGAATGCAGGTACTTCCCTAAGAGCCTCTGAAACCCCGACGGATTCCAGTGTGCAGGTGGACCCGTTTGCTGGTCTGCCAAACCAATTTGACTCCGTGCCACGACAGTGCGTGTCGGAATACGTCAAATGTTTAAACGGCCGACTCAAGACAAATAAGTACACCCACGCATCACTCGTTGTGACCATGATGATATAAGCAGTACCGTTGACGGTTCAGAAGGTGAGTGGCACAGGCTCTAAGTCGCACCCTAGCAAAGGACGCAAGTCTCACCGTTTAGGTAGAGACCTGCAGTTCTTTACTAGCGAAGCGCCAGTACAAGAGACTTGTACAAGAGTGCCGATCTCCCTTTCTCCCCATTTCCTCGTCAGCTCGGTTGCAAAAGCACATTTCTCTTTTTTGACTTCCCCCATTTTCACACAAGCCAATCACGAGCTGGAGCCCAGCATTCTAAGCTCGGTGAATGGTCTTTGCACAGTAAACCGATTTGACCAATCAGAGACTTAAAGTTAATTGGCAGAAAACGGAAAACAATTCAGCTTCACGGCCTCTTTTGCACACGCTTGCAGTGTCTTTTGCTAACACAATACAGGGTGGAAGCACAGCCCTCCATAAACAGCTTGTTATCTCCCCTGTTGCGTCCATTTCAAAGTTTACAAAGAACGCCCATAAACTCGCATTGACAAAACATGCTTTGAAACAGAGTCTGGACATCTGGGTCCCAGTTTCCCTGTCCCATGGAAATTTTCAGAACGTTTACATTTCTTTTGGCGGCTTGCTCGCTAACAAGGCTTGCAATGCGCTTTGGCGACTTTTCAGCGCTAGGTCGTATACCTGGACGTCTGGCGCCAAAGCTAATGTGTTTTGCACAATGCGACCGCTGCACGCGGCCGTCTGGAAATGTCTCTTCATCGTTTCGCAGAAAAAACACGCTTTGTTGCCCCACCAATGCCGTGCTTTTACTGCAGTCGTTTAAGTTGGCACCCTGTTCCTTTGAAGGCAGGTAAAGCTTACTGTATTTCTCTCTGTAGAGCACGCAAACAAGACCATAAACTTCTGCCCACCATTTCATCACAATGTATGTAGTCAAATCGCCGTAGATCGTATTCCCTACACCGAATCAGAAGTGAGAGTGCCCGGCAAAAGAGGAAAAGTGCTTTTTGGACTACTGATCAGGTCAACAAGGCTGAATAATTTTAGGAGTCTGTGCCTGAGGATTGGTATGTTCGCGGAAGTGAACACATGCAATGTAACATGTACTGGAGGTAAGAGGAAGCGTCATGCAAACATTTTTCTTCGGCAACTCACGGTAGACCCGAGGGGAACATCGTTCCAGCTGGGGAAAAGTGCTACAAGTAATGTACTGCCGCAATGTTCGTCACTCGTGATGGAAAAACAAATTCAACTCTGATCAAAATCACTAAGACTCAGTTTGTGTGATTTAGTATCACAAGGAAATATAGCATTGCCAGAAGAAGTCAATCTGTGATTAGCATTGAAGTAGGGGGAATAAGTGGAACTGCGGGTCAGCATATTGTGTTTGGTAGCACTGTTGTGGTTTATGTGTGAGCATAGATTTGCATAGTTTTAGAGGTGCTGTTTTCTGAGAAATCATAAGGTGCACTGTTGCAAAGACAAACTTCGAGATGATGTACTAAAGCAGCGAAAAAAGAAGCGACTGGATAGACAAAAAAGAAATGCTGAGCATTGGAGGTCAGCAGAATAGTGGAATAAGACTTTTACTGTTGAAAATGATTGGTTAAATAAAGGTCGTGCGGTAGCGTTCTCGCTTCCCACGCACGGGTTCCCGGGGTCGATTCCCGGCGGGGTCAGTGATTTTCTCTGCCTCGTGATGGCTGGGTGTTGTGTGCTGTCCTTAGGTTAGTTAGGTTTAAGTAGTTCTAAGTTCTAGGGGACTGATGACCATAGATGTTAAGTCCCGTAGTGCTCATAGCCATTTGAACCATTTGGTTAAATAAAGATTTGGTCCAGTGTCTCCAGGTAAGCAAAAACGAATACTGAGAATGAGGAATTAATGGAGTGAGACTATTTGTGTTAAACAAGTGCTAAAGCATTTGCCACGAGTGGAGAATGTAGTAGTGTTATTTTACTAGTTTGCAAGTGACTATACGACGTTTTCATGACGATGTGTGAAAAAGAGGAAAGATTAGTGGAATCGTCATAGAAAATAACCTTTAAGTTAAAAGTACAACCAAGCTGAATATTTTTAGCTGAGCTAGTGCAAGGGAAAAACTGAATGTACTGTACGTGGCTGTCAACTTGCAAGATGTACATCAATTTTTGGAGAACTGCCATGACCAGTGATCCAGTGTTCCAGATCGTCTCGAGAGAGGAGATACGTCGCGTCATAACTATTGTACTTGATATGGCTGAATAAAATACCAAATTGCTTGATGACCAAGCTGTGGTCCTCTTGTGGCTTACATGATGAAAACGGATGCCTTGGCAAAACAGGGATGAGCCAAGCCCTTATTAATAACACCAGATTTCTATACAGATTCACACAATCTGACAGTCACCAGTTTCAAGTAGAGGTCCACGCCGATCTTCGAGTCAACAGGAGCCAACCAGCTGCCACCATTGGACTTGATCTCTGCTAGCCATGGGCCTGGCAGCCATACTAAATCTCATGCTGGCGTCTTAGCGCCCTCCAGCTGGTGAGCCACAAATGGGTCTACTTCTAGTCGCTGCCGGTTAAGTCTGAGGCTGATGACTTAGTACCCTCGAACCGATGGGCCACCTGTGGGCCTACTTCCAGTCACTGTCACCCTCCTACCCTGGTGGTCTACGATTCGAGGATGGGCTACGCAAGCTGCTCAGCTGTCTTCCCTTATGCGGTTATATTCTGCTGCTGTTCGCCTCTGCTTGTGTAGGCAGGCACTATTGCTGAGAAACAGCTCCTCTACGCTGTGTCCACGGCTTGATTCTGCACGCTATGTCGCGCTCTGCCCCAATCTCCGTCGCTGCCTCTAGTCTGTGTGGCTACCATCCGATGCGAAGTAGCTGGAGTCATCATTTCACCATCTAAGTGACACGACAAGGTGCAGGTGACAACAGGCTGCTTCCTGATGGCAGACGGCAGGGCCTTCTCACAGACAGCGCACAGCGTACACCTTGGGGGCACTCTCACCTCCGAGCACATCACAGCTGTAGTAGTTTGCTGTGAAATAAAATAAATGTCAACAATGCTGTTTTCATGAAACCACGTCGGTCAACAAACAGACTTCCACCTGCCCCTCCAATGCTACTCCACCTAGGATAGTAAACTACTGGCTTCCTGACCCCTGTAAACCCAATTACACCACACATCATAGAGGTCACCTACTCCTCAGCTGTACACAACAGTAATGTTTTGTATGGGTGACCCCGCCAGCATATGTTTTTCTCATAACGGTAACCTTTCAACCTTCACTTTCTGTAGATGGTCTAATAGCATCTGACTTACAGAGCCTCTGCCATGGAGTCTGAAATCATAAGTACTCGTTTGCAGTTTTCACATTTCAAGCTGAGAGTTCTGTCTTCTAGCTCCCTAACGATGGCGCTGCAGATGAGAATGCCCCACAATATAAACCCAGGTTTTCTCGAAGGAAGCCTGTCTCCAACCTATGTTTGGAGTGAAGTCCAAGACAAGCTCCTTATTTGTCGCTTTCATGTTCTCTGATATATCTCTATGCCACATACTGAGCAAGGTGATGCTATGATTAAGGGATTGTACTCGCATTCCGGAATATAAGAGTTCACATAGCAATCCGGCCTCCAGATACAGATTCTCCACGTTTCGCTTAAATTTCTTAAGATGATTGACAGGTTAGTTTCTTTGAAGTGGCCACGGCTAATTTACTCCTCCATATTCTTCCAATATGAGACTTAGCTCCACTCCCAATGACTTCTTCATTGAAAGGAAGCCAAATCCCCTTCTTCTTTCCTTCTGCATCAGACATTGTTTCGTTTTTTTTTTTTTTTTTTCTTTTTGGTCCCGATTTTTCAACTTCGGCCCGTGTCCCTGATCTGTCACTATTTGGTAAACTATGCAGGAGGCTCCATTTTTGGAATATGTTTTGTACTGTCGTGGTAATGTTTTATTCAAACAGTAACGTAGTTGGGAGATTTGTACAAAATAGGATCGTTTGCTCAGTCCATGTGTGGACAGGAATTTATTGACACCGAGTGACTGACATCGATAAAAGTACACTTTGAAACTGGCCGTGATTTGGACTTGATGCAGAAACAATCACCAGCATGGCATCAAGAGTTCACACAAAGTAATGACCACCAAGACAGGAGCCGTAGGAAACATTACACTCTACTTTTCATTAAACTTGCAATACCAGGAACAATAGCAAATACCAAAATTTTACTTATTAGTGCGTATACAGTATACTGGGAGGAATACGTGATTAAACTGTTAAGTGATAGGGGGTATATCCATACACCCCCCAAATATACTGCACAGTTCTGCCACTTCTAACAGCAACAACAGCTCTAATACAACTAGACATAGAGTCAAACCGAGCTGGGATAACAGATACAACTACGTCATTCCATCCTGCCCTAACTCTATACCAGAGTTCATGAAATGTAATGGCTGGAAACTGATGGCAAACCAGTCCGTCGGCAATGCGTAGCATGATGCTTTCTGTGGGCGACAGATCAGAAGAGTATGCTGACCGGGACAACAGTCGAACATCTTCTGTGTCCAGGTAGCGCAGGCCAGCATGGTAACATATAGCCTTGAATTACATTAAGCTATCGTAAGCGCAGGTGACCGTGTTGTGTACACAGTGGCACTCCATACCACTGGGCCCATATGATGACAAATGCAATCTGGGAACATTTGCTTTCTTCGGAAGTTCCATACACGGACGTCCATCGTGATGTTGGATGCTGAACTCGGCTGAAAGTAGATATGCTGTCAGTACGGTGTGCAGTCTTGTCACTGGACACACCTCTGCCGGCGTGCCTCTTCTCTGTTGCTGTATCGAGGGAAGTTGCAAGAAAGGTCCCTACGCTGACAGTTCCTGGTGCTCCACACATCACCACATTTTCAGTGTGTATGCGTGTGTAGTTGCAAACAGACCAGTTTCTTGACTCAAGGTGCATTACGTGGCTGTACAAACTTGCACGGCCGAGTGTACAGTATGTATGTCCGCTTATGCGTTAGTCACTGAGATACCGCATGGTGCTGAGTATTGTCCTTCAGAACGCATAGACTCCACGTTAGCATAACAGTCGTGGGATCGCGAACAGTGCGAGCAGAATGATAAAAACACAGTCTCGATAGATCACGATCCAGCTACAATCGACCTCCGACTCTTGGTGATAGACGTTTCTTAAACGGGGCTCAAGACGTACTTTCGGAGTGTGTCCTTACAGCGGTCCAAACATAAGAAATGGAATATTACAATTGTTATTGGTTTCTACAATTCATGGCAGACATTATTTTAAGTGTACCCTGTTACGATGTAACATAGGATTAAGAGTCCGCCTGCTTAGCTGGGTGGTGACGTGCTCGCCTCCCATGCAAGCAGACTCAGGCTCGATTCCCGGTCAGGTTGGAGATTTTCTCCGCTCGGGTACTGGGTGTTGTGTTGTCCTCATCATCATTTCATCATCATCACCGGCGCGCAAGTGGGCCAATGTGGGTAGACTGAAATAAGACTTGCACTTGGCGACCGAACTTCCCCAGATGGGGCCTCTCGGCCAACGATGACATTCACTCAGTTCCATAGGATTAAGAAAAGACGGATTCGACATGAAACAAGATTTACAATCAGAGTATACGAAAACGAGTAAACAAGACGAAAAAGGAACACACGATACACAGCATAGTATACTATAAAATTCCTACTGGTATCACATAAGAAATTATAAATCGTCGTTGGTACATGTTTGAGATATTCCCTATTTAGTCCACATTAATTACTATAACAATAAAACGTTATATGTCCTGTGAGAATTGTTAAAAAGCTGCGGATAGAAAGACGTACTTCTCGCACACAAACACCACTCAAATTATCTACCCTCACTTTTTTTTGCGGCACTGAAATGCTAACCATTCGCAATAGAGCACGTTAAAACGCGATTCAGTCTGGCTCGCTTCTCGCTGAGTGCGCAACCCATTATCGCCGGCACAGGCGCGTGGGGTGGGGATGGGTGACGTCACTCTACGAGACAGAGCTGCCGCGAGAATTGTCGAACCGAACGCGTGCCGGCCCGAGGCAATAACTACCGCATTATCGTAACGCAGTGGCAGGCTGCGAACTGTCACGGAACTGAATATGAGCGGTTTCGGAACCAGGTCCAATAACGATCATTGTGCAGCGACTGCAATCATAAGAGATACTATGTTGTACAAACTTGCTGCTGGAACATACATTCTGCTAAATAAAATGGGAGTAATAGTGGTAGTTGTAGCTGGGAGGAATTCAAGGTAAGTCCTTCCAAGGTTACTAAATAACTAAAGAACAGAGCTTCAAAATGCGAGGCGTGATTAGTCGAATCGCTTCGTTTTCGTGGCATTTTTAATGAACTGACACGTTTGCTGTGTCCGTTAACTACAAGCAGATTGTTTTCATGAAACATACATGAATGTGTTTATTACGACTGTTTCAGGTGGTTGTTGACAGAGATACACATCTTCCAGCTGGTTATGTTCGGTGACGAAATGAAAATTGTGGAATATTGCTTGTTTATAAAGGAAGCACAGTTGGAATGAATAGAGATAAATGTCACACTTGTCAAGCGCTGCAGCTCCCAGTGCTGATAAAATATCTACTCGGAACAAATGCGTTTTGGTGTGTGCAACAGACCTCCGACCTTTTCACATTGTATGTGGTGAGGGACTCAGGCTTAAATGAAGAACTGATAAATACCGGGGCAAAACATGGACAAATCTATGTAAAGAAGCGCTGCCTTCTCCAAGGACTGTAGCACGATACCAAATGATTCAAATTGCTCTGAGCACTATGGGACTCAACATATTAGGTCATAAGTCCCCTAGAACTTAGAACTACTTAAACCTAACCAACTTAAGGACATCACACACACCCATGCCCGAGGCAGGATTCGAACCTGCGACCGTAGCAGCCTCCCGGTTCCGGACTGCAGCGCCAGAACCGCACGGCCAACTCGGCCGGCTAGCACGATACATTAAGCAATTGCCTGGTCAGGAGTGACCTTATTACACAAGTAAAAGATGCAATTGTTAAAAATCCAATGTTCAATGACGTGCGATCTGTGGATAGACAGCTATCGTTAGACACATTACTTGGCTGTCACATCCAGCTGTTTTGATGAGTCGACCAACAAATGGAAACTGAAAAACAGTGTAACTACAAGTTTTGCTGATGTTTCCAAGAACGGTGATCACATTATCACGAAAATAAAGGGTGTTGAACAAAAGTGTCGAATGCTTCGAGAGGTGGTAGTACCCTTCGAAACAAGAAAAATACACTCCTGGAAATGGAAAAAAGAACACATTGACACCGGTGTGTCAGACCCACCATACTTGCTCCGGACACTGCGAGAGGGCTGTACAAGCAATGATCACACGCACGGCACAGCGGACACACCAGGAACCGCGGTGTTGGCCGTCGAATGGCGCTAGCTGCGCAGCATTTGTGCACCGCCGCCGTCAGTGTCAGCCAGTTTGCCGTGGCATACGGAACTCCATGCAGTCTTTAACACTGGTAGCATGCCGCGACAGCGTGGACGTGAACCGTATGTGCAGTTGACGGACTTTGAGCGAGGGCGTATAGTGGGCATGCGGGAGGCCGGGTGGACGTACCGCCGAATTGCTCAACACGTGGGGCGTGAGGTCTCCACAGTACATCGATGTTGTCGCCAGTGGTCGGCGGAAGGTGCACGTGCCCGTCGACCTGGGACCGGACCGCAGCGACGCACGGATGCACGCCAAGACCGTAGGATCCTACGCAGTGCCGTAGGGGACCGCAACGCCACTTCCCAGCAAATTAGGGACACTGTTGCTCCTGGGGTATCGGCGAGGACCATTCGCAACCGTCTCCATGAAGCTGGGCTACGGTCCCGCACACCGTTAGGCCGTCTTCCGCTCACGCCCCAACATCGTGCAGCCCGCCTCCTGTGGTGTCGCGACAGGCGGGAATGTAGGGACGAATGGAGACGTGTCGTCTTCAGCAATGAGAGTCGCTTCTGCCTTGGTGCCAATGATGGTCGTATGCGTGTTTGGCGCCGTGCAGGTGAGCGCCACAATCAGGACTGCATACGACTGAGGCACACAGGGCCAACACCCGGCATCATGGTGTGGGGAGCGATCTCCTACACTGGCCGTACACCACTGGTGATCGTTGAGGGGACACTGAATAGCGCACGGTACATCCAAACCGTCATCGAACCCATCGTTCTACCATTCCTAGACCGGCAAGGGAACTTGCTGTTCCAACAGGACAATGCACGTCCGCATGTATCCGGTGCCACCCAACGTGCTCTAGAAGGTGTAAGTCAACTACCCTGGCCAGCAAGATCTCCGGATCTGTCCCCCATTGAGCATGTTTGGGACTGGATGAAGCGTCGTTTCACGCGGTCTGCACGTCCAGCACGAACGCTGGTCCAACTGAGGCGCCAGGTGGAAATGGCATGGCAAGCCGTTCCACAGGACTACATCCAGCATCTCTACGATCGTCTCCATGGGAGAATAGCAGCCTGCATTGCTGCGAAAGGTGGATATACACTGTACTAGTGCCGACATTGTGCATGCTCTGTTGCCTGTGTGTATGTGCCTGTGGTTCTGTCAGTGTGATCATGTGATGTATCTGACCCCAGGAATGTGTCAATAAAGTTTCCCCTTCCTGGGACAATGAATTCACAGTGTTCTTATTTCAATTTCCAGGAGTGTATGTCCAGCAAATATGGATCTGGAAACGCATACTTTCCGAGACAAGTACGTGTTTATAGGATGGGCTACGCGATGTCTGGTTGAGGATGTTAGCACAGTCGTTGCTTTGGTGCTCCGTCAGATGTGTCGGCTGGTACTTACTCACAGTAATCTACCTACTATTACGGAGTCAGCAGTCAGTTGTGTGGCTCGAGACATGTTGTAGGCTACGTTAGTTTTCGTCGTGTACGTGTCCCTTATTGTACAGTACTGTCAACCCTGGGTACGTATCATGCTGTTTTACCTTCTTCCGAATACGGAATCACATATGTGTTTACTGTTATTGCGCTGTTTGTATGTACAAATAATGTACACTACTGACCATTAAAATTGCTACACCACGAAGATGACGTTCTACAGACGCGAAATTTAACCGTCAGGAAGTAGGTGCTGTGATATGCAAATGATTAGCTTTTCAGAGCATTCACACAATGTTGGCGCCGGTGGCGACACCTACAACGTGCTGACATGAGGGAAGTTTCCAACTGATTTCTCATACACAAACAGCAGTTGACCGGCCTTGCCTGGTGAAACGTTGTTATGATGCCTCGTGTAAGGAGGAGAAATGCGTACCACCACGTTTCCGAGTTTGATGAAGGTCGGATTGTAGCCTATCGCGATTGCGGTTTATCGTATCGCGACATTGCTGCTCGCGTTGGTCGAGATCCAATGACTGATAGCAGAATATGGAATCGGTGGGTTCAGGAGGGTAATACGAAACGCCGTGCTGGATCCCCACGGCCTCGTATCACTAGCAGTCGAGATGACAGGCATCTTATCCGCATGGCTGTAATGGATCGTGCAGCCACGTCTCGATTCCTGAGTCAACAGATGGGGATGTTTGCAAGACAACAACCATCTGTACTAACAGTTCGACGACGTTTGCAGCAGCATGCACTATCAGCTCGGAGACCATGGCTGCGGTTACCCTTGACGCTGCATCACAGACAGGAGCGCCTGCGATGGTGTACTCAACGACGAACCTGAGTGCACGAATGGGAAAACATCATTTTTTCGGTTGAATCCAGGTTCTGTTTACAGCATCATGATGGTCGCATCCGTGTTTGGCGACATCGCTGTGAACGCACATTGGAAGCGAATATTCGTCATCACCATACTGGCGTATCACCCGGCGTGATAATATGGGGTGCCATTGATTACACGTCTCGGTCTCCTCTTGTTCACATTGACAGCACTTTAAACAGTGGACGTTACATTTCAGATGTGTTACGACCCGTGGTTCTACCCTACATTCAGCCGGCCGAAGTGGCCGTGCGGTTAAAGGCGCTGCAGTCTGGAACCGTAAGACCGCTACGGTCGCAGGTTCGAATCCTGCCTCGGGCATGGATGTTTGTGATGTCCTTAGGTTAGTTAGGTTTAACTAGTTCTAAGTTCTAGGGGACTAATGACCACAGCAGTTGAGTCCCATAGTGCTCAGAGCCATTTCTACCCTACATTCGATCCCTGGAAAACCCCACATTTAAACAGGATAATGCACGACCGCATGTTGCAGGTCCTGTACGGGCCTTTCTGGATACAGAAAATGCTCGACTGCTGCCATGGCCAGCACATTCTCCAGATCTCACCAAGTGAAAACGTCTGATCAATGGTGGCCGAGCAAGTGGCTCGTCACAATATGCCAGTCACTACTCTTGATGAACTGTGGTATCGTGTTGAAGCTGCATGGGCAGCTGTACGTGTACACGCCATCCAAGCTCTGTTTGACTCAATGCCCAGGCGTATCAAGGCCGTTATTACGGCCAGAGGTGGTTTTTCTGGGTACTGATTTCTCAGGATCTATGCACCCATATTGCGTGAAAATGTAATCACATGTCAGTTCTAGTATAATATATTTGTCCAATGAATATCCGTTTAGCATCTGCATTTCTTCGTGGTGTAGCAATTTTAATGGCCAGAAGTGTAGTTCATTTACATTTTCTTTCCTCTGTCACTTCTTAACAACGGAAGCCTACTAGTCGACGAGTGAAATGACGGATATGATATTCTGCTACGGTTTAGCAAATGGACGTCGCCTGCGAGCCCATGCCCCCTGCGCTGAAAAATATCCACAGCGCAGTGTGCCCTCAGACGAGCCTTGCGACAGACTTTTCCAATGTCTGAGGGACGCAGGTATCCTTGTACCTCGAAAGACTGACAGTGGAAGGCCCCGCACAGTCCGCTCGCCTGACGTTGAGGAGCGTGTGCTGCGTTCGGTGGAAGAACCACCTGGGGCCAATGCACGACGAGTAGCAGCGGCAGAGGGCGTGTCTCATTCTCTTACCCGGGGGTGTTCCATGAGCAATTGCTGTACCCGAATCATCTACAGTGCGTTCAGGCCCTAAGGCCCCACAGGCTCATCGTGGCAGACGGCGGCTCTGCCAGTGGCTGTTGCAGAAGCGTGCCGCAGATCTACTGTTCACATCCAAGATTTTATTCACCAATGAGGGAGGGTCCACAAGAGATGGTGTTGTGATTGTCCATAACCAGCATGTATGGGCAGATGTAAGTCCGCAAGCAATTCAGGAAAGAGGGCATCAACTCAGATTCTCAGTTAACATATTAGGAGGCCACACGTGCTACCACGAAGGTTAACTGTGGCGCATTATCTGGACTTTCTCACTAATGCATTGCCTACCTCGCTGGAGGCTGTGCCACTGCAGCAACGAATACAAATGTGGATCGTACATTATGGCGCACCAGCACACTATCGTCACAATGTGCGCGAACATCTGACGAAGACATTTCAGGACCGTTGGATTGGTCGTGGGGAGGGGGACAGGGCTTACCATGGTCTGCTAGTTCTTCAGGCCTCAATCCCCTAGACTTTTGGTTATGGGAACACTTGCAGAAATTGATCTACGCCGCGCCAATCAACGACGTGCAGACACTACAGGGTCGGGCGTCCAATGCGTGCCAGCAGGTACAACAACAACCGCGTATACTTCAAAGGATGCGTCATTCCTTACGCCATAGGGCAGAGGGGTGCATCGTCATGAATGGACGCCACTTGAACACCTCCTGTAAACACGAGTTTATCACAAAAAATGGTTCAAATGGCTCTGAGCACTATGGGACTTAATTGCTGAGGTCATCAGTCCCCTAAAACTTAGAACTACTTAAACCTAACTAACCTAAGGACATCACACACATCCATGCCCCAGGCAGGATTCGAACCTGCGACAGTAGCGGTCGCGCGGTTCCAGACTGAAGGGCCTAGAACTGCTCGGCTACTCCGGCCGGCACGTCTTGGTCACAGAAAGTACACATGTTTATTGGACTTATCTCAGAAAGTACGCATTTTTGGACCCATGTTCATTGGACTTATTTTTCTTGTTTCTGTGAGTACTGGCACCTCTCAAAATATTCGACCCTGTTTTTGAACACCTTGTATATGAGGAACGGCAGAATTACAGATAACTTCCTCGGAACTAAGATAGACCTGGGAGTTAACATCAAGGAGCTCTAGAAGCAGACTAAAGCCTTCTGTGCATGGTGCACTGTATCAATACAGCACTGAGGCACACATTCAATGGAATTTTCTTAATCTGATGAGATCCCTGTAGTATATGACTCCATCCTGATCGTACGTAAACTAATAGGCTCTATGAAACGAGCAGGCTTGATAGCGAGATTAGAGAAAATCTTTAAGTCAGAATCTAGAAACTTGGTGGAACAGTGTGTAAATGATGTTGAACTCATTTCATTCACAGAAAGACCATATAGTGACCGTTTTGTGTGATTCAGACAAATACGAGATGATGACATAGTACCATAGTGCGACTATGGAAAGCGTTATTTAATTTCTGGAGGTTTTCGAGGCGGCCAAGTTTGATTTGGACGGCGAAAATGAGCCAACACTACCAATTGTAGTGCCATGGATTTTAAAACTATTAGATCTCTACCAAGCTGGAGCCGACGATGTGACAGCGTGCAAACTAAAGGAAAGGGCAGAACTGTTTATAAAACAGAAAGTCCCAAATGAACTACATGACGTTCATTACGTGGAAATGTTCTCGCACACCTGTTTCAAAGAACTATTAGTTCTACCCGAAGGAAGAACAGGAAAAATTCATAAAGAAGTGCGATAAATATTAAATAATGTTGTTGATATGAACGTAACCGGAGATTTATTGACCTCTCTCACAAAAAAATTCACAATCGTCGAACATCGATCTCAAAATCGAAAGATGAGCTCGAAAACTACATGAACATGGAGAGTCCAAAAGACGAGTTCTCAGACCTTCTTTGATGTTGGAAAGCAAATGCTTGTGCGCTTTCGATACTGAGTAAAGAGGTTTTACGTATACCTGCCAGTAGTGCCTCTAGGGAAAGACATTTTAGTGACCTGGGGGTGGTACTGACTCAGGAAAGAAGTTGTATACATTCTGACCGCGTTAATGACTTCTCATCAGCGATAACGCTAATAGATTTAAATCAAGCTAATTTTGAAGCGCAGAAGCGAAGACAGCTGACAACAACTGATTTCCTGAGACGTTGTGTACATAACCAAATATAGTGTTGAGTGCAGTGGATATCGTATAGTTCATATCAAGTAATGTGAATTGTTGTATAAATAGGGCACGAGCAGAAGAACAATATCAACTGCAAAGCACTACCTCCGGAATATGGGACAACTAATGATGTCGGACGGGCATATGCCCAGTGGGCTGGACATTTACAAATGGGCATTTGCCCAGGAATTTGGCCAGTGCAGTTTTAGATGCCCAAAATCTGGGCATTTATAAAAAAAATACTTTTAAGTTTTTACGGCTAGAATGTACCAAGGTACTGCACCAAAGCAGACGCGTGTTGCTGACAGCTGCTTATCATTTACAATGCCCTGTTTCTCTTTATCGGCGCTACTCTTCACACTCGGTCTCTCCGCCCCGCACGCACACACACACACACACACACACACACACACACACACACACACACAAACCCCGTTGAACACTTGGGTAATGATAAGCAGAATAAAAACTTTGTCCTTAGGTCATCGCTTTGTAACGCAACGCACTTTATAATCCGTATCAAATCTGTGAATATTATTGAAGAATGATTATTGATAGCAAAATTATTACTGAATGTATTAAACAGTTGGAATGTGTTTCTTGATGATAAATGTATTTTTAAATATTAGACTGTTTTCAGTGAAAAACAATATTGCTTTATTGTCAGATGTACCGACGTTTGAGACATACTGTAGTTTTCTAGTCTGCTCCTTTCTTTATCAACTTTCGTATGACTGCACTGCTGTGAAGACAAAATGACAACCCTAACATAAAAAGGATTTAATAACAAAGACTCGATGCCCAAGACGCTGAAATCGTTAGATTCCGATAATAGTCGATTCCTAGATAATAGATTCCTAGATAATCGTGGAATCGGAATGGGAACATGACACATTCCTAGTAAAAATCATTATGAATAATCTTTTCTTGCTGTAATTTTTTTGTAGTGGTACAGGAAAGTAAAAATGCTACCTACAGGCTAGGTACGTAATATAAACTATATTTTATTTCAAAAATTACTTTTAAACTTCAGTGTTTTCTTTTTTATTATGTACTACCTGAAAAAGTGGCCTCATTAAAGATACAAAATGTTACGTTTATAGTCCAATTTATTTCCACTAATAGCTCTCCCATAACTTTCAAGCAGCTTCTTTTCCAACATGGTTATCCAACCACTACAGAAGTAGTGTTGCAAGGCACCTTTTCCACTACAAAATATCAGTTTAAAAGTTTTTATAAGCACTGTTTATCAATTAATCTTTAAAATGCATAAATACCCGGGATTTTATGAATTTTGGCCATTTGCCCAGGCATTTATACTGCGCATTTGCCCCAACTTATAAATCCCAGGCATTTTACACCACTGGGGACAGCTGGACTAACGTTTCACATTAATTTGTCAAACCGTATTGTGCATTATTCCTGTTGACTGAGTAAGGGGAAAATTGGTTGTGCATAACAGACAACTTCTTCACTGAATAGCAGATTTATTTCAACCTACTGTTTTGTAAGCCAGTCGGTACAACAAAACGGCGTTTGCTATTTCAAATAACGCATTTCTGATTGTTGAGTTGAAGCATTGTCAGTGTAACTTTCTTTCGGCATCAGCAACAGGTCGATCAAGCTTGTTGTAGTTTTACTTACGTCTGTTGTTATGATTTGTGTTCGTTTACTAAGAAGACACAATATAAACAAGTAAAGTTGCAGAATGGTGATGGTGAGCAGCATCATCGTGCCTGTGGTGCTTTTGCCCCGGCTGTGTCTTGTTCGGACGACACAACGCTGGCAACTAACAATCTGACAACCTCATTCATTTTGGATGGTAAATTGTTCACTTATACTGCCACTGTGAAGATGCCATCAGGGCTTCTTGAGGTAGACCTAGCGTCAATTTTGCTTTCAAGGAACACTATCCCGCCTTTTGATCGTGATTTGTTATAACCAATTAGCGTGATAGACGTCGACCGTACTTCGAAAGCTGGCAAGTCATTGCCTACTATTTCACTTACGTAAAAAAATACAAGCCTTTACGTATGATGAACTAGGATTGTGTTCCATTTCAGCCCTTTCCATCAAACTTACATTGACTTAGATGATTTTTTTTCTTATCGAGATAGATCTTTATATTATGACTTCTACAAACCTTAGGGACACAGTTTTATAATTTTGTACGTCATTTTTGTCATTGTTCTTACAAAGGAGCACATTTCTCTGCCCACTGGACCTGCAATGAACTATGACTAACTGTGAAACTGATGCAGCTGGATTTCCCGAGTGAAAGATGATGGTTCCCCGTGGAACCACAAGAAGTTCTAGATTTTTATCCATTGCAAGTATATTTCAGCTTCAATTTACACCTATACGTATCCCAGAATTCCACAGTGTTATGAGTTGTGGACAATATATCTTTTAATTTATTGTCGAGAATCGCCGGCCGGGGTGGCCGAGCGGTTCTAGGTTCTACAGTCTGGAACCGCGCGACCGCTACGGTCGCAGGTTCGAATCCTGCCTCGGGCATGGGTGTGTGTGATGTCCTTAGGCTAGTTAAGTTTCAGTAGTTCTAAGTTCTAGGGGACTGATGACCTCAGAAGTTAAGTCTCATAGTGCTCAGAGCCATTTGAACCATTTTTGTTGAAAATCATCTGAAAACAGAATCGAGAACGTAGGCTTTCGCTCTGCTGTCGCGAATTTAATTTGCTTTGTATGGACACAAAAGCCCGGTTTATTTTCCTTAAACGGGTCACATCCAACAATATATATTATTTTTATGTTTATTGAAATTAGCACAGCGCGTACAGAGAGAGAGCTCATTGTGAGCAACATATTTAATTTAAAGTTAACACCATGCACGAATTGCGTTTGCTTTGTACTGCTGACGAAAACATGAACCACATCCCCAATTATCTCATTTGCACGAGGACACAAAAGCGTTAAAGTTTAAACTTTTGAAAATACTTTAGTCTTACTTTATTGAATGTAGAAAACTTTGCAGAGCCGCACCGGAAACGATATTGAGGTATCGATTTCGTAAAACAGAAATTGTCATTTTATCTATGATGGCTCTAGAACAAAAATGGCTCTGAGAACTATGGGACTCAACTGTTGAGGTCATTAGTCCCCTAGAACTTAGAACTAGTTAAATCTAACTAACCTAAGGACATCACAAACATCCATGCCCGAGGCAGGATTCGAACCTGCGACCGTAGCGGTGGCTCTAGAACACCGCGGCTGTTGAGGTATACACCAAATGAGAGGGGAGGAAAAGGAGACTGCAACAAGCAAAGCTTTTCGTAGAATAAACAGTTTATTTTTCCTTAATTATCTTCGATCATATGCTGATGTTTAGCAGCAGTGCTTGTTTCTCACTGGTACGCAATGTGTTACTCGACAACAGTTTTGAGAAAGTAGTTAAATCAGACCCTGAAGTGGCAAACGCAAACCCTAGACTTAACGAAGCGCCTTAGTTCATCTACTTTACCAGTACGCGTGATTACTGCTACAGCTTATTTTAAATAAAGAAATCCCTTTACTCCGCATAATTCCACTCACTAATCAGTTACAGAAAATTTTTTGCGGAAAAGCAACTTACAACGATGGTATTTTCGGACTGCAGAAACGAGTTTTAAGAACTACGTCTGGTGTTAGTCTTAGAAAATTTACAACGATCTCGTAAAACATATTGATGTTTTAACAGCTGCTTCACAATAGATTTAGGCGCTACTATCCGTTTTTGTCACAAACATCTCTCTTTTTCTCAAGTAGTAGTGTAAAATAACTCTGCAACATTATATCAAAAAGAAGCTCTACAAAGACTTCATGGATAATTAGAACAGAAAGCACGTAAATACACATGTATTTTCAACAGCCTGTCACAGCATATTCAATGTCTGGCAGGTAAATTATTGGAGCTTAAGACTGAATTAAAGAGGTTTCTGTTGTGATACTCTTTCCACATCTTTGAATATAGCCTTAAAATTAATATTTTAAGTAATTTGGTAATTATCATTGTTCCAGAATGAGATTTTCACTCTGCAGCCGAGTGTGCACTGATATGAAACTTCCTGGTAGATTAAAACTGTGTGCCCGACCGAGACTCGAACTCGGAAACTGTTGCCTTTCGCGGGCAAGTGCTCTACCATCTGAGCTACCGAAGCACGACTCACGCCCGGTACTCACAGCTTTACTTCTGCCCGAGTTCGAGTCTCGGTCGGGCACGCAGTTTTAATCTGCCAGGAAGTTTCAATTATCATTGTTGTTGTAATAAAATTACACTTCATAATGCTAAGTGAAATAATACAATTCCAAAGAAATCAGCTGCTGACAGTTGTGAATATTACTGAATTATCAGTTTAATAAGTCATGGGTGCCAAATACTGACATAAATTATTTCTAGAAGAATAGAAATACTGGTAGAAGCCGACCATGAGGAAGATCAGCTTGGGTTTCGGAAACCGACTGGAACGCGTGAGTCAATACTGACCCTACGACTTATTTTAGGAGACAGGTCAAAGAAAGGCAAACCGACGTTTATAGCATTGGTAGACTTGGAGGAAGCTTTCGACAATGTTGACTGGAATACTCACTTTGCAATTTTGAAGGTAGCGGGGGTAATATACAAGAAGTGGAAGGTTATTTACAATTTGTACGGAAACCTGACGACATTTATAAGGGTCAAAGGACACGAGAGGGAAGCAGTGGTTGAGAACGAAGTGAGACAGGGTTGTAGCGTATCTCCAAGTCGATGGAAGTCCCCTGCAGAAATACTGAGCCATGCTGGCTCTATAGCGGTCTACAGGCTGGTCCATTGATCGTGACCGGGCCAAATATCTCACTAAATAAGCGTCAAACGAAAAAACTTGAAGGAGGAAACCAGATGGCGCTATGACTGGCCCGCTAGATGGCGCTGCCATAGGCCAAACAGATATCAACTGCGTTTTTTAAAATAGAAACCCTCATTTTTATTACATATTCGTGCAGTACGTAAAGAAATATGAATGTTTTAGTTGGACCATTTTTTTCGCTTTGTGATAGATGGCGCTGTAATAGTCACAAACATATGGCTCACAATGTTAGGCGAACAGTTGGTAAGAGGTAGGTTTTTAAGTTAAAATACAGAGCGTACGTACGTTTGAACATTTATTTCGGTTGTTCCAATGTGATACATCTACTTTTGTGAACTTATCTTTTCTGAGAACGTATGCTGTTACAGCGTGATTACCTGTAAATACCACATTAATGCAATAAATGCAAAAAATGATGTCCGTCAACCTCAATGCATTTTGCAATATGTGTAACGACATTCCTCTCAACAGCGAGTCGTTCGCCTCATGTAATGTTCGCACATGCACTGACAATGCGCTGACGCATGTTGTCAGGCGTTGTCGGTGTATCACGATAGCAAATATCCTTCAACTTTCCCCACAGAGAGAAATCCGGGGACGTCAGATCCGATGAACGTGCTGGCCATGGTATGGTGCTTCGACAACCAATCCACCTGTCATGAAATATGCTATTCAATACCGCTTCAACCGCACGCGAGCTATGTGCCGTACATCCACCATGTTGGAAGTACATCGCCATTCTGTTATGCAGTGAAACATCTTGTAATAACATCGGTAGAACATTACGTAGGAAATCAGCATACACTGCACCATTTAGATTGCCATCGATAAAATGGGGGCCAATTATCCTTCCTTCCCATAATGCCGCACCATACATTAACCCGCGAAGGTCGTTGATGTTCCACTTGTCGCAGCCATCGTTGATTTTCCGTTGCCCAATAGTGCATTTTATGCCGGTTTACGCTACCGCTGTTGGTGAATGACGCTTCATTGGTAAATAGAACGCGTGCAAAAAATCTGTGATCGTCCCGTAATTTCTCTTGTGCTCAGTGGCAGAACCGTAGACGACGTTCAAAGTCGTCGCCATGCAATTCCTCGTGCATAGAAATATGGTACGGGTGCAATCGATGTTGATGCAGCATTCTCAACACCGACGTTTTTTAGATTTCCGATTCTCGCGCAGTTTGTCTGCTACTAATGTGGGGATTAGCCGCGACAGCAGCTAAACCGCCTACTTGGGCATCATCATTTGTTGCATGTCGTGGTTGACTTTTCACATGTGGCTGAACACTATCTGTTTCCTTAAACAACGTAACTATGCGGCGAACGGTCCGGACACTTGGATGATGTCGTCCAGGATACCGAGCAGCATACATAGCACACGCCCGTTGGGCATTTTGTTCACAATAGCCATACATCAACACGATATCTACCTTTTCCGCAATTGGTAAACTGTCCATTTTAACACTGGCAATATATCACGAAGCAAATACCGTCCGCACTGGCGGAATGTTCCGTGATACCACGTACTTATACATTTGTGCCTATTACAGTGCCATGTATTACAAAGCGAAAAAAGTGGTCCTACTAAAACATTCATATTTCTTTACGTACTACACGAATATGTAACAAAAAATTTGGGTTCCTATTTAAAATAAAAAAAAACAGTTGAAATCCGTTTGACCTATGGCAGCGCCATCTAGCGGGTCAACCATAGCGCCATCTGGTTTCCCCCTTCAAGCTAGACGAGTTTCGTTCTTTTCAGTTTTTTCGTTTGATGCTTATTTCGTGATATATTTGGCCCGGTCACTATCAATGGACCACCCTGTATAATCGCGAACGTGTTGGCGGTGCAGAATTTTGTGCACGAACTGACCTCTCAATTGTGTACCATAAATGTTTAATAGGATACATGTCTGGTGATCTAGGTGGTCAAATCATTCGCTCGAATGCTCCAGAATGTTCTTCAAACCAGTCGTGAACAATTGGGGCTCGATGAGATCACGCTTTGTCATCCATAAAAATTCCATCTTTGTTTGGGAACATGAAGTCCATAAACAGCTGCAAATGGTCTCCAAGTAGCCGGACATGGCCATTTCCAGTCAATGATCAGTTCAGTTGGACCAGAGGACCACAAAAAGCCACCACCAGCTTGCACAGTACCTTGTTGACAACTTGGGTCCATGGCTCCGTAGGGTCTGCGCCTCTCTCGAATGGTACCATCAGGTTGGACTAACTATAAAGGGGCTCAACTGACCAGGTCATAGTTTTCCAGTCGTCTATGGTCCAACCGATATAGTCACGAACTCAGGAGAGGCACTGCAGGCGATGCCGCGCTGTTAACAAAGGCACGTGCGTCGTTCGTCTGCTGCCATAACCCATTAACGCCAAAATTCGACACGCTATCCTAACGGATACGTTCGTCGTACGTCCCATATTGATTTCTGCGGTTATTTCACGCAGTGTTGGTTGTCTGTTAGCACCGACAACTCTACGCAAACGCCGTTGCTCTCGGTCGTCAAGTGTAGGCCGTCGGCCACTGCGTTGTGCTTGGTGAGAGGTAATGCCTGAAATTTGGTATTCTGACATGGTGTCATGTCAGAAATCTTTTCACATGAAGTGCCCGAGTACAAATGACAGCTCCGCCAGTGGACTGCAATTTTATACCTTCTGTACGCGGTACTGCCGCCATTTGTATCTGTGCATATCGCTATGTCATGACTTTTGTCACCTCAGTATACTGTCTGTACATGGAGCAGGCAGTAAAGGAAACTAAAGAAAAATTAGGAGAAGAAACAGAAATTCTTTGAGAAGATATAAAAACTTTGAGGTTTGTCGATCACATTGTAATTCTGCCAGAGACAACAAAGAACTTGGAAGAGGAGTTATACGGAATGGACAATGTCTTGAAAGGGGAATATAAGACGAACATGAACAAAAGCGTAGTAAGTGTGATGTAATGTAGTCGAATTAATTTAGGGAATTAGATTAGGACACGAGACACTAAAAGTAGTACATGAGTTTTGCTGTTTCGACAGCAAAATAACTAATGATGGCCGAAGTGGAGAGGATATAAAATGGAGACTGGCAATGGCCAAAAAGTGTATCTGAAGAAGGGATATTTGTTAAAATCTAATATAAATTTGAGTGTTAGGAAGTCTTTTCTGAAGGTATTGGTCTGGAGTATAGCCTTGTTCGTAAATGAAACGTGGACGTTAAGCAGTTCAGAAGAGAAGAGAATAGAACTTTTGATATGTGGTATTACAGAAGAATGCTTCATATCCGATAGATAGAACTCGTAACTATTGAGGAAGTGCTGAACAGGATCGGGGAGAAAAGAACTTTTGGCACAGGTTGACCAAAAGAAGGGATTAGTTGATAGGGCAGATTCTGAGGCATCAAGGAATCATAAATTTAGTATTGGAGCGAAGTGTGCAAGCAAAACTTGTAAAGAGAGAGCAAGAGGTGAACACAGTGAGCAGATCCAAATGGATGTAGGTTGCAGTAATTATTCGGTGGTGAAGGGGACTGCACAGGACGGAGTAGCTTTGAGAACTGCTACTAACCAGCCTCTCGATTGCTGACCACAAGAAGAACAACAGCAACAAGTCATTTCACTCTGTTGAATTTAAACGAAATGTACGTTTTTGTCATCTTTCCACATCCCAGAGACATCTCGTTGCGGTACCCATGGAATACAACTGATGTAACATAATAAACTTTTTATGTAGGACATGTACATCTGACTAATAATTCTTGACGTATAATGAGAATTTAGGCACAGTTTGAAAAATTATGAGCCTTTTTTCCCATGCAAGAAAGTGGAAATGAAGCCGATGAAGAGGCCTAGACTTACACACTACTTAAACTAACTTATGCTAAGAACAACACACACCCATGCCCGAGGGAGGACTCGAACCTCCGGCGGGAGAGGCTGCGCAGTCCGTGACATGGCGCCTCAAACCCGTACGGCTACTCCGCGCGACCCTACGCCACTGTACATGTTGAATACAACTACACACGAGCCGATCTATTTCTTTTTAGACCTCAATCTCTGTTACTTGAGTAGACGTTCTGTTTGACTCAATGAAGGATGCACTCCGCGGGGAAGCAGTGCGCGGATGATGCGGAGGTTATTGATGTAGGAAAACGTTGGCTGCGACGTCAACCAGTAGAGTGGTACCATGGGGAAATACAGACCCTTCCAACAAGGCGTAGTAAGGCCGTCGCGTTTAACAGAGATTATGTTGAACAATAGGGTTTACAGGTTGAAGTGTGGGGAATAATATGGCGTACTGGAATCCTGAATAAAGTCAACCTGCTTTCGAAAAAAAAGTGTTGCATTAATTATTGAACACCCCTCGTATTATGTACATTAAATGCCATTGAACTTTTACTTATCTTTCACATAAAAGATAACATTGTTTTTACTTTCTTTAGAACCGTATGATTAGTGGCTTTTCAATCTCTTGATATATATGAGGGCGGTTCAGAAAGTAACCTCCGATTGGTCACAGTGCGGGTTGTGGGGGGAGTAGCGACGCCATCTGTGCGTTCACGCACTCAACAGGTCAGTCGGCATCAAGTCGTGGTCGAGTGAACGTCGTACCTGCGCTAGTTTAGTTTTTGTGGCAGTTTGAATTGTGTGCTGCAATAGAAAACCCCGCCAAATGTGAAGTGCGTGCTGTCATAAGGTTTTTTACAGCCAAAGGATATTCTGCAGCAGCTATTCATCGTGAGCTTTGTGCCGTGTACGGACCAAGAGTTATGAGTGAAGGAGTTGTCCATGAATGGGTACGTTTATTTAAAAGTGGACGAGAAAACGTTCATGATGAAGAGAGGAGTGGTAGACCATCATTGATGACTGACGAACTCGTTCAGACAGTTGATGCAAAAGTTCGTGAAAATCGACGTTCCTCAATGTCGGAGTTGTCTACTGGCTTTCCACAGATTTCTAAGACTCTCTTGTACGAGATAGTGACAGCAAGATTGGGTTACCGTAAGTTCTGTGCACGATGGGTGCCCAAAATTCTTACCGACCACCACAAAACTCAAAGAATGGCCTCTGCATTCGACTTTCTGTCACGTTATGAGGACGAAGGAGAACCATTGTTAAACAGAATCGTGACCGGTGACGAAACCTGGATTAAGTACGTGAACCCTGAGACAAAAGAACAATCAAAGATGTGGGCACATTCAAATTCGCCTACCAAACCAAGAAAAGCCTCGCAAGATTTTTCTGCCAGAAAACTGATGGCAACGGTGTTTTGGGATGCCAAAGGGGTGTTGTTGGTTGAATTTATGGAACGTGGTACGACCATTAATCAAGACGTGTACTGTGAAACAATAAAAAAGTTACGACGGGCTATACAGAACAAACGCCGTGGTATGCTGACTTCCGGTATCGTTTTTTTGCACGATAACGCCCGTCCTCACTCTGCTCGCAGAACAACGGCCCTTCTTGAGTCCTTCAAGTGGGACGTTATCAACCATCCACCTTACAGCCCAGACCTGGCGCCAAGTGATTATCACCTCTTCATGCATTTGAAGAAATGGCTCGGGTCACAGCGGTTTGATGACGACGAAGAGCTCAAAGATGTGGTCACAGGCTGGATCCAGGCACAAGCGGGTGATTTTTATGCAGAAGGAATTTCAAAGCTTGTGAAGAGATACGATAAGTGCCTCAATCGCTATGGAGACTATGTAGAAAAATAGTGCAAAGATGTAGTTGTAAGATGTATATATTAAAATATTTTTATTTAACTTGGTGTATTTTTTTAAATCAACCGGAGGTTACTTTCTGAACGGCCCTCGTATGATTACTAACAGTATTCTTGTCGGTGAACTTCAGCTTAGCTTCCTTCCACAAACGATTAACATATTGCTAGCACGTGTATTTCGACTTGTCGTCACGCCGCTGTAAAAGTTTTGACACAATTCATGTTGAACACAATAATATCGGCTTTATATGTGTTGCAGAATATCACTGACTGACACGCAGTAATTGCGACCGGCGCGGCAGAGAACTGCCCAAATGAAATTTGACACGTGTGCGGCACTTGTTTCAAATCGGGGAATCCCCGGCATACACATGTGTAAAGCTTTTATTTCAGGTCAGAGAGGCCATAATGATTGGTGGGCACTTTAATACTGTCTATGCTCGGGATTAATTATATAAAACAAAATACTATCCGTTATTATAAGGCATATTCTCTGAATTAAATAGTAAGGTGACATTTCAATTGACCCCTCCTCCTCTTTAAATGAGATTTCATGAGATTTTGCCGGACCGCTCGCACTTGATTTTGAACTCACGTAATCAATTGATGTCCCCTAAGGGGCCCTGGTCTGGAAACGACTGAGGCATGAGTTATAAGCGAAAATCGTTCTGATACCTCTGACAGTGGAATACATGTATCGCTATGCTTGTTGCTAATACTGCAGGGTAGGCAATGTTCAGGTGTAGTATGCACCAAAACAAGTAATGTGTTTCTCGTGAGCTTGGGCTTTAAAATGCATACCTTAAGAGCTACTATGGAACACATCTTTTCTACTGAACAACTGACCGTAGCTCTTAAGTTATGCGTTTTAAAGCCCATGTCTACCTGACATTTTTTTCTTATTTTGGTCCATACTATCACCCCTTAAAGCGTCCCCCCCCCCTCCCTCCTACAATCTTAGCATCAGTCGCAGTACATGTATTCCACTCTCGGAGATGTAGGAACGATTTTCGGTAATCACTTTCGACTTGATCGTTCCCGGGCCAGGGTCCCTTACCTCCAACTGATATATTTACCCCTTACCATCATCCCTGAAAGTCTGTAACATCATCATGAAACATCCCCGTATAGGGTGTAAAATAACTACATATACAAAACTTTAGAGTGTTTACAGGAGATAAAGGAAACAGGTTTTTTGTATGACAAAAATGTTAATAGTGCTCCGCTTTCCCCGCTAGGTATTTCAGGCTGTCGTTTGTTCAAAATTACTTCTAGAGTGGACAGTTTGGCAGGAACACCTGGAGGTGCGTAGCCAAGATGCCACGACCCGCACGAAACTCCAGCGCAATGTTTCATTTCATTCAACTCGCTTAAACTCGCAAACCATTCCCTATATAAATGTGGAACTGGCATCAATGTGCTCTGGAGAAGCTACACTATGAGTCCATTTTAGTTTTTTTTGCGGCAACAAATTATTAAGACGGTGTACTTACAGTTTACGAAAATGCATTTTCTAACGACGTTACCAAATTTTCGACATGCAGGAAACTTTTTTGTTATTGAAGTTAGGTGATCACATTAAGCGAATTAAATTTTAACAATACAACAGATTTTCATCTACTTCAAACAGGAACTCTGTCAGTGTTTCCTAACATGAGATAATGTCACTTAAATACGGCGCACAATCATCCGCTATTAAATATGGCACACAGTCATTCGCTAGCGAGTCAAGCGGTCGCCCGTATGGTGACGGATCGCTAGCTTTATAATAACTTGTTATTAAGTTTTCTGATCCACCTAATTATTTCTAACAGAACAAAAGATAATTTTATATGTGTTTAGCGCCATGAGAGAACTTATCTATAACAGGCCAACCAGTACTGGAAGAAAGAACGAAAGTGATTAAAAAAAACAGAACTTCAGTATTGAGCTAATTATAATGTAAATAGGGGTATTTATTTTGTGTGATATTTGCTGAAGTCCTGACACGAACTTCATCTGAACTTAGTTGCTGATAAGAGCTTCTTATTGAAACTCACGAAAATATTTCATTATAAAGCTACATCAAATATGCAGCTGAATCCACCTATCCATTTCTGTGGTGATAATGGAACTACTCTGACATCACACTCGTTGGTAAAAAAGTGTAAATTTGTTATTATTTCTCCTAACGTAACCTTCAATTCGGGCCTATATTACCTCTAACGGATTGAAATAGCAGTGGTAATGTGTTAGGTTAAAGACTGTATTCTTGTACGTTTCTGTCAGCTCGTAGATTTGAAGTGCGGTTTATGAAGAGATATTAGTTCGATAAGCTTCAGGTTATCACGGTGGGCCCCTTGTCGACAACAAATGAATGGTAAGAAGCACTATCTAGAAGAATTGTCGTCCGTTTTCCCAGATTCTGAATTAGTGATTCTACAAACCACACTGTAAACGTAGCATGGCTCATTTCATCACGATCATCTTCTGCCTCCTTTGATTTAAAAAGAAGGACACCGTTTGAGAGAAAGTGTTGCGAAGCGCTTGCATGACGGAGAATAAGTCTGTTGCCACTGCCGTAAGGCATTACCGTTGTCCCTTTAGTTGTCTCGTCTGTCCAACCCTACTTAACAACGTGACCACAATTGATTCACGTTTCATAAAGTCACACCATTTCTTCTGTATTCATGCCACAGGTCTGCTTTAAAAATCGGAACTGCAGCTATATCCTCCCTTTCGATAACACCTCACAGCCACAGAAATGTCCACATGAAATCCTAGGTCGTGCAAAACTGTGAATAACAATGTGCGACTTCCGTGAAAGAGGCCTGATTCCTTAAGGGTGACAAATAACTGACTAAATGTCGGATGTTTCTTTCTGCTATAATATTCTTGAGTATGACGAGGAATTGCGTCCTCAGCAAATGATTCTGTGTTGGTAATACTCTTATCCACACAACGTTTTCTCCCCAGAGTTTCAAGCTTCGATGTTTTCTAGCTTCCTTTTCTTTCTCTAACTTCTCCTTGCCAATCTTCTGAGTAGAATTTCTGTTTGTATTCAAAGCTGCCGCAGTTCTGTCGATAATATTATTAACGAAACCACCATTAAGTTCTTCGATTTCAAAGTAGACGCGTAACCCGCAAACCATTTCTCTCGACTTGCGCCGTGTGGCAATCCCCTATCTAAGAGAAAGACGCCGAACTTTACCACTCATAACTTCTGACGAACTTCCCTCTGACGTTTAGTATGGCATCAAATAACAGTAACAATGTATAAAGTAATACGTCTTGCAACAAAAATATTAGTAACCACCTTCCGTCCCTGCACGGTAGCTCAACGTGTTTGGTCAGTGAGCTGGCGGGCCCCTGTAATAAAAACTGTGTGAAACGACCGACAACGAACTTCTGCGAATGTCATGTGACGTCTCCTAGGACCAAATACAAAGAAAGGGGTCGCTAACGCACGCTTTTGGGGTGGTGCTCCACGCGGTGGTAAGCCGGTTCGAAGTCTAGTGGTGCAAAAAATGTTCACTACAAGTGCTCAGCCGGAGCTACGTTCCTGAACACCAGACTGGTTTATGTACCAAATCGCTCCCAGTGAGGACCTTTGACACTGTCGATGGTGATCCGTCCGTTGGGTGGTGACGTTAAATTTGACAGCCTCTTGGGTGCTATTCGCTAAGAGTAGGCTATGTGTCGGCACCGAGTTGCACCCTCTTCTTTCTCTCATCATACGACACAATCATTACACTCCACACACTCACAGTACGTATATGATGGAGCAAGTTGAAATAAACAAACAAAAATTTATAAAAATCAAAACTATGAGAGACAGAATCACAGGATGCAACGAAAACGTGGGACAGCAAGTTGCCTGATACTTCAGCACAACGTAAGCGGGAAGCGTTGTGGTGATGTGGGGGTTTGGCAACTGCGTACGGTTGATGGGGCGACAGGCCTCGTGGGGTTGGCCGAATGCTTGCCATGCTTCATGCGTGCACTCCCCTCCGCTGCTTCCGTCGTAGCTGTCAATCATGAAGTGATGAATTTTGTTTTAGAGATGTACGGATATGTTTCTGTGTATGTATGTAGTTAGGGGGGGAGGGAATGGAAATGAAGCGTTTGGTGTACGAAACAGCGACAGATATCCGAAAAGTGCTTATTAACCTTTTGGATGAAGCTACGGCCATTATTCGCGAACAACTGTTTGTTTTGAGCGTGTTATACAATCATTAGCGCGCAGATACCAGTTGTCCACTAATGTAAACGAACGATATTTTCAGCAACATCTCTAAAGTCGTATTCATCACAAGCAGTTTGGACACCCGCCTTGAACATCAGCAGCGTCGAAAATCCGCACGGAACCCTAGCGGGGAAAGGTGCAACTGTAACATTTTTTCACATAAAAATGTTTCTTTCTATTTCCACTAAATAACGTAATATTTTATGTGTGTAGTTATGTATTAATTCCAAACGCATAAATTCAGTAAGAAACAGAACTAAGACACATCCTGATGAATCATTAGACTGGAAAATGGATAATCTTTACAAAATTTAAGTTACACATTGCTCTTTAGTAATTCTGTCTGTGATATTGCTCCAGAGAACGCACGGAACCAGCAGAAGCTTGTTACCTTTCTGTAAAGTTCATAGCGGTTTGTTGGTAACGTATGAAGTACAATCAGGTTAAACGTATTCCACCATTTATATATTTTTATTTTGGAAGTTATCAGGAGGGAAACCATTCTGTTAACAAGTACACTGACTGCCTTCTTCAGTAACTTCGATGTCTGTTGCTTAGACAAGCAAAATAAAATAAAAGCAAGCCGAAACCGTTCTGATTTCTTTGTTTTTCGTGAAGGTAATACATTACTGGGATAATATTTTCGGTCACTTATAACTGGTGTTCTCACACATAGACGTCTTACTTTTAATGTTGGGTGAGGATGAACTGTAGTGGTAACTTAAATGAATAAAGAAAGATTCTTTAAAGCAAATTTCTCCTCATAAATACAAATTATCTCAGACGACAACTACAGAACATTAAATTTTAAGTTGCGCAATTATACGTTTATGATGCTTAAAGTAATCATCATCTTGGGAAGCAACTGCGCAAATTCACTTCTTGTTAACGAATAGTGATATAGTAATAACGGATCCCGGAATACGAGTCTCAGCATTCCTGGAAGAGTACTGAAACTCCCGACCACTTTGCAATTGGAACTGAGAGATTAAGCTTCATATTCCACACGCATCTTACAATACGTCTCCAATCTGGTGATAATGTAAGGTCCTTTCTCTCATCCTAAAACTGACTCTCCTGGCAATAGTCGTGGAGAACACCGGCTTTCTCTTCTGAATCATCTCTATAATCTTCCCTTCATAACTTCATGATTTCTTCCGCTCCACAATTGTTCCTGTCTACACTTTATCATATTTCAGTGGATATGTTTGGAACGTTGACTACTTGGTGAACCCAAGAAAACGTTTGTCACTGTGTTATCACTGTCCGTCTGATGTCTGTGTTTTAAGTTGGAAATGAAGAACACACACTTCGTTCACTCCGATCGCAGTATAGAAACTTTCATTTTTCCAAGATGGCCAGTTTCAACAATCTTGTGCTGCTATCGTCTGATCCAAGGGGAGAACATGACGATAATGAGGAGGGGAGAGAGATTACCATTAGGCCTAATTTCACCTATTATATAAAAGAAGTACAAAATTTCACGTAGCTTATGGAACTAGTTTTAAAAGTACCATGTTACATTACATGAAATCAGAGCACAAGAGGCACTCCATACTTATACATATCTTGATAAAAAAGCACATAGTTGATAAAACGCACACAGTTGATAACATCCTCGCATATCTATGCATATCGGCATTGGACATGACTTCCCAAGCTTACCGCACTGCATTGTACCACATACAGGCGGCACATCCGCTACAAAGTTACCTATCTCCAGGTTTGACGGCGGAAATAGGACACGCTAAACTATCACAAGCTGTGGTTACAAGCAGTGAATAGCGGTGCACCGGAAATAAAAGGGGTATTTTTCAAATTGCCCGATGTAACGATTAATAACGCCGACTGACAATGCGTTTAAAATTACAATGGCCCATGAACTTACGCTTGGCGTAAAATCTATTGTCATAACACTGCTTGCCTATAGCACAGAGAGGAAGTTACAGCAAAAATAAAAAAAATTGAAAAATAGCCCATATCTGTAACTAACAAGCAACGCGACGTAAAGAGAAAACAGCGATGGTGCGAAGACTGCAGGTCGACCAAATTTGGGGGGCGTCCTGCAAAGTATTACTCACGAAACGTGTTAGCGTACGTAAGAACCACGCGAGGCTACTTTATTTCGAACGTCATCTAATTCAGATTAGGTGCGAGGTGTCAAATCGAAATGTGTACTAATGTGTGTTTTAAGTAATTTGAGCTCCTTGGGCGATCTGTTGAGTTACAGACCTGCATTCGTTAGGGAAGCCAATAACAGCTTTTCGATCTCCCTGAGTTGCACAGAACGATTATCGCCTTTCCGATATTTTTCTGTGAAATAGAGCAACAGTAAAAAGTACAGACCGCTTACCAGTAATGCATACAATACGATAATGGTGCGGCTATGGTACATCTCTCGTCGTGCTGTTCCACAGCTTATTTGTTACGTGCTGGAATATCTCCAACTCTGCAGAAATAGACTTGTGTTCATAACTCATTGTCATTTGACACTCTGATGTTTTATCTCGCTTAATTCAAGAAAGAAACCGTGCAGAATCAGATGTTCCCAAACGTTTAAATGAGTACAATGATTCGTTCCCACACGAGTTTCAAAGTCAAAAGATTGCATCACTAATGTATGTACATGAATACATTTAGTTGACGTTTCCCTAAAGAGAAAAAGGAAAATGCCTGAGATAATATACGATCTTGATTTATATGGTGCAGTGTGCCGCAAGTATTTAGTTTTCCGTGTCACATAAGAAATAAAATACACAGATTTTTAAATTCTAACGCAGTGATTCATCTCTGGAAATTCCCCAAAGGCAAAACATCACAGAAATCAATTGGGTTAAGGGGAAAATTTCTTTAAATTAAATAGTGTGAATCACATCTTTAGGTATATTTGTTTCGTCCTCACCAAGATAATCCATTGTGCGTCACTTTTGACGCATTCACTGCAATTCGCAGAAATTCTTGTTGCCACCTGGCAGCATCGTTTCTAAGACCTTCAGCCGTGCAGGTTCCATCGGATAAGCTTTCTGGGAAGAGAGTGCCTCAGGTGAAAGCGGTTTCAGTCGTCCCGCCGATGGCGGTGCACGTCGCCTGTAAAGGAATACCTGCGATTCAGGAGGTGACTGATAACAAAATACTTGTCAGCTGATACCTTGTCGGGACACGCTTTGCAACGTTCGCAATGAACAGCAGTATTGTCCTCGGCGGCGTAATTACGTTAGTGATTTTACTTTGGTGTGAAGCCGCAGCCATATAAAACTTTTTGAAAGATATAACCGCCATTTGACTGTACAACAGGTTTTATTCCACAATAGGCCGAAATCTAGAATGTGGATCCAAACCTGTAGTACATTCAAATGGCGGTTATATCTTTCAAAAAGTAATTACGTTAGAAGTGTAGCGATCCGCAAACAAGAGAAACAGAATCTGCTTCAGGGAAAATCGGTATACTTGGTCTTCAAGGCTAACTACGGGGAAAGTGGTACCTACGACGTTTAGTACGCCTTGCACCGCTGTAATACGAACAACTAACTGTTATTTCTCAGGGAAACTAATGAGTTTTAGTTAAAGCTATTGTACATAAAGTATGACACCAAGAACACTGCCGGTAAGCTGATACCATGATAGAACTTTTTTCGTCACTTTGTTCCTAAGGATCGGATACATGCTTCGCCTTTCTCTCCTGTACTTAAGTGTTTAACTGCAAAGAGGTCTTTATCACGTGTGGTGGTAATTAACTTGCGGATACGTTTTAACTCGGCATATATGTCATTCCTGCAATTTTGTTCTATTTTCCTCAAGGTTGAATTTACCCGCGATAACAAAACTGCATACAGTCGCCAGGAAACATAACACCTCTGATACTGATATTCAAGTTGCAGCCCTGATAGATATTGCTCTGTCTACACGGAAAACTGAAGCATCACCTTTGCCTCTGTCGGACAGCGAGCGCCTGCTCCTGACATCTACGAGGTGCGCTCTGTACTACACAGCTGTTTCTGCAGACTGCCGCTAGGTGATGCAGTTGCGCAGCACCAAGGCTATTGCCCCCATTTGGCTAAGGCGGGGCTTTCAATATTCAAAACTAAGGCACACTAATGAAATAGTGTGTACGCATAAAGTAAAAAGTTCTTTTCAGTATTTAACACAAACACAGCCGACTGTAAACAGTCTCTGCTGTGCTCCTAAAATTACGTGAGGTCTAATATGCTTCTATTTCAAAGAGTAGAAAGATCTTTCTAATCGCCAGTCGGAGTGGCCGTGCGGTTCTAGGCGCTACAGTCTGGAGCCGAGCGACCGGTACGGTCGCAGGTTCGAATCCTGCCTCGGGCATAGATGTGTGTGATGTCCTTAGGTTAGTTAGATTTAATTAGTTCTAAGTTCTATGCGAATGATGACCTCAGAAGTGAAGTCGCATAGTGCTCAGAGCCATTTGAACCATTTTTTATCTTTCTAATCACATTTAGCATCAGGACAACACATGGTAGCCTGCTAGAGATAGTGTCGTTCATTTATCTGTACTTCTCCATCGCAGCAAAATGAGCTTTCTACACGAAACGTTCTGATTTTTTCCACAAATTAGTCATAGCTTAGTTCTGACTGTCAACAATCCGCTGTCATAAACCCGTTTTCAGTTGTGCATAAAATATTCCTACACGAGTATTTCTGGGAAAGTGACCGTGTACAAATATTCTTGGAATAATATTTACTAAGCGACCGCCGAAATTTCATTTTAAAAGAATGACGCAGATCTTGCAAATTGACACCAGAACATTTGCATCTTCCACGCCCACAAGCAATACTGCAACATTAACCAGTCATAATTCAGCTATACTTTCTATAGCAGACGGCTTCTTCCTTTGGCAAGCACAATACTTTTTGGTCTATGGCTGTTGTTTTTGATTTTCTATTTGGTAGCAGAATTAGAGCAGTCGCCTGTTTGAAATGTGCAATGCTAAAACATAAAGGAAAAGTACGACCAAATAACTGGTTATCGGTATTTTCAGCGTGAAACTGCGACTATACAGTAAAGCGTGTATTGTGGTGGATGTACCTATAAAGTAACAACGTCCAGGATTCAAACACAAATCGTTGCTTGGAGTTTAAATTTAAAAGTTATTTTTGTTCTGTAGATCTGTAGCGAGGAGATCCTGAAGGATGTAAGACATTTTATAAAACAAGAATTCACAATACATATTTACAAAGAAGATATCCCTTTCACGGGTCCAAAGTGAAATAGTCCCCAGTTCCCGATAGCAAAACTTAATGCCTGCGAAATGTACAGTCTGAGATTGAAGCAAATTTACATCATTCCATGGTGGACGAAGATTCATGTTCCAGTCGCTGTCAGCACACAAGTTTACTCTGTGACTTTCTCTGTGACTCTGTCACTCTCTTGTTACCTTCAGTCTTGTATACACATGGGGTAACATTTGGTGGAGATGAAATACCAAATTTTCACAATCAGTTCATGTGCGCAGATGCAAATGAAAGTCGGGAAACGTTCACGCCAGACATCATCAGCAGTGTCACGAATAGCGCAATGGTTGAAATTGCAAATCATGATTTGGTAAATGTCTATATTCTCCTAGAATACGTCACAGGTGATGCGTGCTTTTACACTTGCTACAGGATGAGTTTCGGAAAGAAAGGGGAAACGTGTGTTTTATACATGATGGAGTTCGACATATGCGAACCACGTTTCTGGACATCTAGCTGACACCTGTCATGACGGGTAGCCAGGGGAAGATCAGTTCCATTGCCTGCTCGCTATCCCGATCTCAGTACCTGGCATTCTTATCTGTGGCTCTTCCAAGGCAATTGATACATGCAGTAGACATTCCTAACGCAAACACAAATAAAGTGCAAGGTAACCGTGCAAAAGCATTTGCCACAATTCAGTGAAGTCTGAAAGTTTGAGAGGGTCAACGATCTGACGAGTGTATGTGTGCATGTATGCAAGTCGAAGATATTTCCGACATTTCCAATCAATTTCTGAGTTTAGGCCTTTAAGAATGCTTTTTCATTATTAACTGAGGAAGAATTTGTGTACAGTACATACACTTGATCCGTTGACATCATAGGTCACCTGGGGAGCAGATGTACTGATAATGGTTTCAACGTCGTCCACCAACAGATAACTTAGTGGCATAGCTACCAGAGCGCCAGCTTTGTCTACCCTTTAATAGGGAATGGTCACAGCTAGAAGGCTCAGTATGGAGCAAACGTATGAAGCAAGCAGACAACAATGCCACGGAGACGCGCTCGTGCTTCCTACAGTCAACTGAGCGAGTTTGAAAGAGGTCAGATTGCGGCCTTCCGAGTGGTGGGATGGTCCTTTCGGAGATTTGCCATACAAGTGGGACGTGCTGCGTCAGTTGTGCGACGATACTGGTATCAGTGGTCACGTGAAAATACTCATGCCCGTAGATGAGTTTCTGGACGTCTACGCAGCACAGATGCCCGCCAGGATCGTCCTATTGTAAGGCAGCAGTGGCAGATGGTTCAACTACCACAGCACAGATAAGAGGGTTTGTGAGCCCAGACGTGTCAACACGAACTGCTGCGAAGTGGTTATTAGAAGTGGGACTAGGTGCACGCCCACTTCTAGTCCGTCTTCCAATCACGCCACAGCATCGACGTGCGCGGCTCGACTGGTGCCGTCAGTGGATCATCTACATCTACATCCATACTCCACAAGCCACCTCACGGTGTGTGGCGGAGGGTACCTTGAGTACCTCTATCGGTTCTCCGTTCTATTCCAGTCTCGTATTCTTCGTGGAAAGAAGGATTGTCGGTATGCCTCTGTGTGGGCTCTAATCTCTCTGATTTTACCGTCATGGTCTCTTTGCGAGATATAAGTAGGAGGGAACAATATACTGCTTGACTCCTCGGTGAAGGTATGTTCTCGAAACTTCAACAAAAGCCCATACCGAGCTACTGAGCGTCTCTCCTGCAGAGTCTTCCACTGGAGTTTATCTATCATCTCCGTAACGCTTTCCGATTACTAAATGATCCTGTAACGAAGCGCGCTGCTCTCCTTTGGATCTCCTGTATCTCTTCTATCAACCCTATCTGCCACGGATCCCACACTGCTGAGCAGTATTCAAGCAGGGGGCGAACAAGCGTACTGTAACCTACTTCCTTTGTTTTCGGATTGCATTTCCTTAGGATTCTTTCAATGAATCTCAGTGTGGCGTCTGCTTTACCGACGATCAAATTTATATGATCATTCCATTTTAAATCACTGCTAATGCGTACTCCCAGATAATTTATGGAATTAACTGCTTCCAGTTGCTGACCTGCTATATTGTAGCTAAATGATATGGGATCTTTCTTTCTATGTATTCGCAGCACATTACACTTGTCTACATTGAGATTCAATGGCCATTCCCTGCACCATGAGTCAATTCGCTGCAGATCCTTCTGCATTTCAGTACAATTTTCCATTGTTGCAACCTCTCGATATACTACAGCATCATCCGCAAAAAGCCTCAGTGAACTTCCGATGTCATCCACAAGGTCATTTATGTATATTGTGAATAGCAACGGTCCTACGACACTCCCCTGCGGCACACCTGAAATCACTCTTACTTCGGAAGACTTCTCTCCATTGATAATGACATGCTACGTTCTGTTATCTAGGAACTCTTCAATCCAATCACACAATTGGTCTGATAGTCCATATGCTCTTACTTTGTTCATTGAACGACTGTGGGGAACTGTATCGAACGCCTTGCGGAAGTCAAGAAAGTTCACTTGGAAGATGAAATGGAGCGCCGCTGTCTTTAGCGGTGAAGTGATACTCGTTTGCACGTAAGACGGAGACCTGGTGAGCGCTGTCTCGTAGAATGCATTACACTGGTCCCACCCCAGGCCTTATGGTATGGCGTGTGATAAGCCACAACTCTCGTTTATCTTTGGTGTTTCTCGAGGGGACGCTAACCAGCGCTCGGTACGCGCAAAACGTTGTTAGACCTGTTCTTTTGCTATTCTTGGAGCAGGAAGGTGATGTGTTGTTCCAACAGGATAACGTTCGTCCACATACTCAACATGCTACGCGAGACGTGCAGTTACTTCACTGGCCAGTACGCTCTCGCGACTTGCCTCCAGTCGAGCATGTGTGGGATATGATGGGACGAAAAGTGACTCGTGCGACTCGTCAGCCAACAACTCTTCACATCGTGCTTAGGCGCTGATCAACAGCATGTACGAGTTTTACAAAATGCATAACACTGGGCTGTCGGTGATAATGGTATTTATTCTGCTACCGTTTTTGGTCTTAAACCATCATCAACGACAGACAAATTATCGCAGATTTATCGCATGTCATACACGCTTTGACACACGTTACCACTAAAAACCATAACTGCCAATACAAATGAAAAATTGTAGCGAGATTAAAATATGATACATCTTTGATAATTTTTCTGCCGTTGATGATGGTTTAAGGCCTAAACTGGCAGCGGAATAAATAACATTATCACCGACAGCACAGTGTTACGCATTTTGTAAAACAACAACTCTTAGAGAACTACGTGGATAAGTCGAGCAGGCGTGGCATAAAATATCGCAGGACAGTTATCTCCATTCGTACAATCTACTGAATGTCAGAGTCAGCGCCTGTATTGCCGCCCATGGAGACTACACCACGTTCTATCATGGGTGTTCCAGCATGCATCGGTCGGTACCTGGTAATTCAGAACCGCTTGTGCTGTTGATCTGGAAATGTAATCATTTGATGTACACCGTATGCACTGTTGCTACAATAAATCTTGAGTGAATTGGAAATCTCTAAAAGGGTGTAGCTAATAATTTCTGTTGCGGCAATGTGCGTTAGTTATATCTGACATCGTCAAAAAGGAAAAAATCAGTAAGCTTGATGTGTTTGTTTTGGCATATTACTGCTATTTCTATCTTTGTAACAATTGTCACTATGTAACGTATTTGTTTTATTTCTCTTGTTCCTATAGATTCTGGTCTAGTTGGTTGTACCTTGCTGATTTACTCAGTTTTTTTTATTGAAAATGTTACTTATATGGGTATGGTATGTTTTACTTTTTATACAATATTGTTATTTCATACAGGATTATCAGAAACAGTTGAAAGGCTGTAAAGGTGTTGCAGGATTGGTCGCTTTGAGAAATAACTGTTAAGAAAAAAATTCCGTATATTATGCCGTTTCCGAGTTAATTAACACTGAAGGTAGCCAATCAAGCAGTTGCGCGCGCATATTCAAAGCGGCCCGCCAGATGCAGTTAGTGTGAATTGTTCTCATAGCGTAGATGGTAGTGCACGAGACTGCTCATCCTTTGGCTCAAGTTCGATCCTTATTACCGCCTCGTGTCCAGTTCTTGTATAGTTCCCTTGTTCTAATTTAGGAGACCAAACGAAGTACACGTTTTGCGACACCGTATCTGGCGAGCCGCTTGACTCTGCGCGCAACGGCCTGATTGGATAACTTCAGTGCTAAGTAACTCAGAAAAAGCGCAACGGAATCGAATTCTTTTCCCAACAATTATTTCTTAGCACAACCTGCCCAGCAACATCCTTACAAGCCTTTCAGACTGTTTCTGATTACCCTGAATGTAGACGAAGCTCATCCGAGGGCCGTTTCCGCTCTCTTAAATAGTTCCAGGGTTTTGAATACGCCATGTTTTACCAGGTATGGTCCATAAAACTTCAGCCAATGCGTTATTCCTAACACTGCTGATGGTCTGTAGCATAATTTTTTTGCAAAAAGGATTTTCATCTGCACGCATGAATTGGTTGTGAAAATTCGGCATTCCATCTCCTTCAAATATTACCCCATGTGCATACAAAACTGTAGCTAAACGAGAAATGTCTGTATTTATTTTATTTATTTCCTCGCTTTCAAACTATCATGAGTTAGAGGTTTCATTCGTAAAATTTAACTTCAATTCACTCTACGTCTTAGGTTCGGATGGCATAATTTAAGCGACACAAATGTGTGTTGAATAGCCGATGCAGAGTAAACCTAGGCCCGTCATTCGGCGTGTGAATCGGTTAAACCTCTCAAAACCACATTAAAATTAGCCAGTAATAAGTGGCTCTTAGCGGCCTAGGACTGAAGTTTGATAATCCTTATGTCCTCAGTTTGACACGCTGTAGAACAGACCTGCCAATGTGCTGCTAGATTTTATAATTCTATATCTGCATGTAGAATGTATTGCCACCTTGTCGAAACATACACTGAAGCGCCAAAGAAACTGGTATAGGTATGTATACTCAAATACAGAATACGGCGCTGCGGTCGGCAAAGCCTATATAACACAACAAGTGTCTGGCGCAATTGTTAGATCAGTTACTGCTGCTATAATGACAGGTTATCAAGGTTTAAGTGAGTTTGAACGTGGTGTTATAGTCGGCGCCCGAGCGATGGGACACATCTCCGAGGTAGCAATGAAGTGGGGATTTTTACGTACGACCATTTCACGAGTGTACCGCGAATATCAGGAATCCAGTAAACCATCAAATCTCCGACGTTGCTACGATCGGAACAAGATCCTTCAAGAACGGGACCAACGATGTCTGAAGAGAATCGTTCAACGTGACAGAAGTCCAACCCCTCCGCAAATTGCTGCCCATTTCAATACTGGGTCATCAACAAGTGTCACAGTGCGAACTATTCAACGAAGCATCATCGTATGCGCTTTCGGGGCCGAAGGCCCACTCGTGTACCCTTGATGACTGCACGACACAAAGTTTTACGCCTCGCCTGGGTCCGTCAACACCGACATTGGACTGATGATGACTGGAAACATGTTGCGTGGTAGGACGAGTCTCGTTTCAAATTGTATCTAGCGGATGGACGTGAACGGGTATGGAGACACCTCATGAATCCATGGACCCTGCATATCAGCACGGGACTGTTGAAGCTGGCGGAGGCTCTGTAATGGTGTGGGGCGTGTGCAGTTGGAGTGATATTGGACCCCTGAAACGTCTAGATACGACTCTGACAGGTGACATTTACTTAAGCATCCTGTCTGATCACCTGCATCCATTCGTATCCATTGTGCATTCCGACGGCCTTGGGCAATTCCAGCAGTACAATGCGACGCCCCACACGTCCACAATTGCTGCAGAGTGACTCCAGGAACACTCTTCTGAGTTTAAACACTTCCCCTGGCCATCAAGCTCCCGAGACAAGCATATCTGGGATGCCTTGCAACGTGCTGTTCAGAAGTGATCTCGACATTCCGGTACTCTTACGGATTTATGGACAACTGTGCAGAATTCGTGGGGTCAGTTCCCTTCAGTAGTACATCAGACATTAGTCGTGTCCATGCCACGTTGTTTTGCGGCACTTATGCGTATCGCTGGGGCCCTACACGATTTTAGGCAGGTGTACCAGTTTCTTTGGCTTTTCAGTGTAGAAGGCGTCAAATATTGGAGAAGACATCTTTTCGAACTCAATTAAATTTCACGCCATTTTACGTTTACTTCTGTAGTAGAAAATGACGCGTTTTACTCCCGACTGATGCTTTCATGCCCATAGATGAAGCAAACGATAGCAAATCTGCCGTATAAAATTGTCGCGGCTTTCAGCGTTTGCTACAATCGTTCCACCACATAAAACTCGATGTGACCACACAAATCCGCCGTTGTCTAGGCTGCACTTGGAAAAAATGTATACATCTGAGTTGATTAATGTTGTGCAAGGTGGAGGGGGTTAGTGTCCTTCTGGGAAATGTTGACGGGTATCGGCAGGTATATTATGACCACGTTTAAAATTGTGCTGGTGTAGGAGAACAACAATGTCGAGGCAATTGGTGACCGACTTCGCGCAGCGGGTGCAGGATTTGTTTTTCATTTTTCTGGAGCTCATTAACGACTTGTATCATGGAAAGACTGGAAAAGCATAATGAGGATTTTTCACCTTTCAGCAAACGTTCGTATCCGTCTTCATAGTAGAACGGCGCCGAAACCACTACAGGCCATAGAAAACGACGTAATTTATTGCGGACAGCATGGCATGAAAACAAACTTAAATTATGGTTCAAAATGGCTCTGAGCACTATGGGACTTAACATCTGTGGTCATCGGTCCCCTAGAACTTAGAACTACTTAAACTTAACCAACCTAAGGACATCACACGCGTCCATGCCCGAGGCAGGATTCGAACCTGCGACCGTAGCGCCTAGAAAAACTTAAATTATGTACTGACTGCAGAGAACACAGTATTTCCGACCACGCTCGGCAACCTAACGGTTGAACAAACTGAACCTCTCCAGTAGAACATAAGGCAATAATTTCTAGAAATATACGAGACTTCTATGATGTCTATGTTCCATATTCCAGGTCAGAGCGAGGTGCGTCCTCTCGCCACACATTCTCTCCTTCCCGTCTTACGAACGCCAATGTTTGTAATCCCAATCTTTTTTTTTTTATCTCTGTGCACATAATCTGTAATATAAAGTTAATTTCAGTTACACTGTATGTACGTTAATTAGTGTAGCAGTATTCAAAAACGTTAGTATATTTCCACAACGTGTTCTGCCTTAACAAAAACAAAAGTAAGTTATATTAGTAGGCCATATTTAAGATATACAAATAAAATTGAGAATCAGTTTTGTTCTCGTTTACATATCATATCGATTACGTGAATGTTCTATTCCCATCGTTCGGCAACCTGTTATTATTCACGGTACATCCAGATCATCCAGATGGGCCTAAATTCAACACGGGGCACTAAACTGTCATGCTCTTCAAAAGCGTGTGAATCTTAATATAATTATGAATTATTACATCGTTATGTTATCAGTTACTATTATTATTATTATTAAACAGGAATGTACTCACGCATTTATTAACAAGTTATTAACTTTAATTCACTGTAGTAAATAGACATTTCTAATACGAATTTTACTCATACTTGCAACGTGATACTTGAGCCATCTTAGCTGCACACACAAAGGGCTGATTCGTGGCGGAATCGTTGACAAAGCGAGCCTTATTGCTTCAGCGATGGATTTCAGTCTCTCTCTCTCTCTTTTTGATCTTTTAACTGTAGTCAACGCCGAGAACCCCATTTCATGCAAATATGTAGTTGGAAATGGTAATAACTCATTAACTTCCATCTCGGAGATAGCCGGGTATTCACTGCTTATTGACGACCAAAATTTATCCAAAGGCTCTTCGAAAAATTCTGATTTCAATGTCCTGTCTGCTTTCAGATCTGCCAGTTCCTTTCGTAAGCCTAAATCTAAATTTCTCGGAAGATGCTTCTAATACAAGAATGAAAGACAAATCCAGTCAGAATCTTCAACACTTTCTCCAAAATATTTTTTGAAATTCTGCAAGAGTACTAAATATACGAATAATTGTCAGTAAGCGACATACAGTTGGGAATATCTCACACGATCCATCTTCAGTTGTCTGTATCCACAAATTTAAATTCATAATAAATCCTTGAATATTATCCATAGACTAATATTCAGAATATTTTCGTTTCTGTCTTGCATTTTTTTGTTTAGTTCATTTAAGTGTATGCCAGAAAGATCCTTAGATACTCGGTCATCATATGCAAATAAATCCGCATACTCATGTCCCTCTATAGTCTAAAATGCAAGTACTTCATCCCTAAATTCTAACATTCGCGTTAACACTTGACCTAGAGATAACAATCGTGATTCTGTACATACCGGAAATGTAGTGTGCTGTGATCCCACATCTTAACTCAAAACGTTAAAAAGTAGAATATTTAGGGGCCGCGATTTGATGAAGTTCTCGGCGTTTACTATTTCATCCAACACAATTTTCAGAGGAGATAGCAAAAACAAAGCAACAATGGCTTCGCGGCTACTGAGACAATGGTCTGTCCGTAAGTCAAGATTTACTTCGCATACTTCACCCACAATCCTTTCACTTGCCCTGGCACTGGAGCGGCTCCGTCTAAACTTCACTAACGCAGTCCTCCAAAGTTAATTCGTTATGGGTCAAATATCCATTAGGCGCACGAAATATTTATTCACCGGGTGTTCGTTCCGACAGTTCTTTGCAAAAAAAGAAATTACTTGCACTACCAGTACCTTGTATGGGAAAGAGTTTATGCGTGATGGCCAATACCGGTGGACTCGTCGATCTGAAGTAAGAACTTACGACTGCACTGTATTTTCACCATCAAAATGCCTTCATGTCACTCGACATGTTACTAACTTAGAAGCTGATTGTGTCATCAAAAAGAAGAATTTTTGAAATTTCGATAGCAGCTTCTGAACAAAGGACTGTTTTTACCATTTCCTTACTGGTGGGTGTTAACAACGATACTGCTATCATGTGTGGCTTTTTGGCCTTTACGATAGTTTCGGCTACCTTAGAGCTAGCATCCTGTGCTCTGTTTTACTAAACACGTACAGATGTATCCACAATGAAATTTTCACTCTGCTGCGAAGCGTACGCTGATATGAAACTTCCTGGCACATTAAAAGTGCGTGCCGGACCGAGACTCGAACTCGGAACCTTTGCCTTTCGCGGCTAGTGCTCTACCGTCAGAGCTACCCAAGTACGACTCACGCCCCATCCTCATAGCTTTACTTCCGCCAGTACCTCGTCTCCTACCTTCCAAACTACACAGAAACTCTCCTGCGAAGCTTGCAGAACTAGCACTCCTGGGAGAAAAGATACTGCCGAGACATGGGTTTGCCCCAGCCTGGGGAATGTTCCCAGAGTGAAATTTTCAATCTGCAGCGGAGTGTGCGCTGATATGAAATTTCCTGGCATATTAAAACTGTGTGCCAGACCGAGATTCGAATTCGGGATCTTTGCCTTTCGCGGGCAAGTGCTCTACCATCAGAGCTACCCAAGTATGACTCACGACCCGTCCTCCTCACAGCTTTACTTCTCTCCCAGGAGTGCTAGTTCTGTAAGTTTCACAGGAGAGCTTATGTGAAGTTTGGAAGGTAGAAGAAGAGGTACTGCCGGAAGTAAAGCTGTGAGGAGGATTCGTCAGTCGTGCTTGGATAGTTGAGATGGTAGAACACTTGCCCACAGAAGGCAACGGTCCCGAGTTCGAGTCACGGTCCGACACACAGTTTTAATCTGCCAGGAAGTTTCACAGACCTATGTAGTCATGAGCTTCACCAGTTCTTTTTTATTTTGTTTCATCGACTGATGAAAATAATTCTCATCTTTGCGTGACAGAGAGGAATGTTTTGTTGACAAATGTCGTTTCAATTTACTGGAAACCATAGCAGCACTACTAAGTTTTTCACCACAAATAACACACTCGGGAATTGAGCATATTTTGTCACCACACAAAAAAGTGTCATAATTAATTAATAAAGAACAAAAACAGTCTTGGTTACGAAAGTATTTAACATCAATGACATGTTTCACCGTTTTGGGGCACCAATTGATTGCGTAAAAGTTGCTGGGTGTGTAACTCATCCGCCATACAGCCATGTAAAATGGAAAATCGACGCAACAGTAAGTGGATACGTAATCCATCCGTCATAAAAACGTGTAAAATAGAAGGCGGACGTTGAGCACACCAGCTGACCCCGCCATGGTAGTACAAAATAAACGCGGTATGAGCCACATGCAACACAATGTCCAATTGGTGTGTGCACAAATATTTCATTACTTGTAGTAGAGGACGGACCACTCTATACAATCCATATCGAAAAGGAATAGTTGAATAACTTTGTAATAAAAAATACTGGTGTCGCAATCACAACATTTACGCTGCTGCAGAGCACAGCTGTGTAAAGTGAAATACTCAGTGGAAAGTCCAGAATGGAATAACAACAATATTGTTGAACTGAAATACTGTATTGTTCTCTGACAATGTGTGTGTAGTGGGTCCAACGGCGGCGAACGAAAAGAGCAGTAAAGTGTAAGAAGCGGCTACAAATTGGACCAAATATCAAAACAAGGCGATAAATACACTCCTGGAAATGGAAAAAAGAACACATTGACACCGGTGTGTCAGACCCACCATACTTGCTCCGGACACTGCGAGAGGGCTGTACAAGCAATGATCACACGCACGGCACAGCGGACACACCAGGAACCGCGGTGTTGGGCGTCGAATGGCGCTAGCTGCGCAGCATTTGTGCACCGCCGCCGTCAGTGTCAGCCAGTTTGCCGTGGCATACGGAGCTCCATCGCAGTCTTTAACACTGGTAGCATGCCGCGACAGCGTGGACGTGAACCGTATGTGCAGTTGATGGACTTTGAGCGAGGGCGTATAGTGGGCATGCGGGAGGCCGGGTGGACGTACCGCCGAATTGCTCAACACGTGGGGCGTGAGGTCTCCACAGTACATCGATGTTGTCGCCAGTGGTCGGCGGAAGGTGCACTTGCCCGTCGACCTGGGACCGGACCGCAGCGACGCACGGATGCACGCCAAGACCGTAGGATCCCCCGCAGTGCCGTAGGGGACCGCACCGCCACTTCCCAGCAAATTAGGGACACTGTTGCTCCTGGGGTATCGGCAAGGACCATTCGCAACCGTCTCCATGAAGCTGGGCTACGGTCCCGCACACTGTTAGGCCGTCTTCCGCTCACGCCCCAACATCGTGCAGCCCGCCTCCAGTGGTGTCGCGACAGGCGTGAATGGAGGGACGAATGGAGACGTGTCGTCTTCAGCGATGAGAGTCGCTTCTGCCTTGGTGCCAATGATGGTCGTATGCGTGTTTGGCGCCGTGCAGGTGAGCGCCACAATCAGGACTGCATGCGACCGAGGCGCACAGGACCAACACCCGGCATCATGGTGTGGGGAGCGATCTCCTACACTGGCCGTACACCACTGGTGGTCGTCGAGGGGACACTGAATAGTGAACGGTACATCCAAACCGTCATCGAACCCATCGTTCTACCATTCCTAGACCAGCAAGGGAACTTGCTGTTCCAACAGGACAATGCACGTCCGCATGTATCCCGTGCCACCCAACGTGCTCTAGAAGGTGTAAGTCAACTACCCTGGCCAGCAAGATCTCCGGATCTGTCCCCCATTGAGCATGTTTGGGACTGGATGAAGCGTCGTCTCACGCGGTCTGCACGTCCAGCACGAACGCTGGTCCAACTGAGGCGCCAGGTGGAAATGGCATGGCAAGCCGTTCCACAGGACTACATCCAGCATCTCTACGATCGTCTCCATGGGAGAATAGCAGCCTGCATTGCTGCGAAAGGTGGATATACACTGTACTAGTGCCGACATTGTGCATGCTCTGTTGCCTGTGTCTATGTGCCTGTGGTTCTGTTAGTGTGATCATGTGATGTATCTGACCCCAGGAAAGTGTCAATAAAGTTTCCCCTTCCTGGGACAATGAATTCACGGTGTTCTTATTTCAATTTCCAGGAGTGTATAATAAGAGCGGGACATTTTTGTTAATCGTCAGAATTTTAGGGAAAAGCAAGCTATAGGCAGCCGTTCACAATAGATGCAGTGTTACATAGTGCTCTCATCTTAGCGGCGTAGCCGGTGCAGTGACATATGCGAGAGTACAATTAGCTTACAATAAGCAAAGTATAAGAACAATTTTGAGTAAATAAATTGCATTTAATTTCTATGAAAATAAAACAGCTATCGGCATCTATTAAATAATTAAAGAACAAACGAGCATCTTCTCACATCAAATCGAAAGGTATAAATTACACTTGATTTCTTTAAAAACGAGTTGTGACGTGTGTTATATGGAATTTTTTAAACGGCAGGGTTGTTGTGTATGGGAATTTTCGAGATGCCTTTGTGAATTTTGTGTTCCGTTCAGCTGATCTTCCAAGTCTTTTGCCGCTCCTGGCAGAATTAAAAAGTCATCAGGGAACCTACAAGCTTTTTTTTTTTACTTTATTTTCTAAACTTCTCTTAGGTTCCCTTTACTGTTTGCTCAATGAACAAATTTAATAACGTAGGGTACAGACTATAAGCCCTGTCTCACTTCCTTCTCACCTACTGTTTCCCATTCACGTCTTCAACTCTTGTAACTGCAATCTGGTTTCTGTACAAGTTTTACATAACGTTTCGCTCCCTGTATTTTATCCCTGCTGCATTCAAAGTTTCTAAGAATTTGCTCTAGTCAATATTCTCAAAATCATTCTCCAAGTCTACAAATGCCTTATTCAGTCCATCTTCTAAGAGAAGTCGCGCATGTTCCTAAATTTCTTCAAAACGAAATCTGCTCTTCTCCGAGGTAAGTTTCAGTTAGCCTTTCCATTCTTCCGTAAATAATTCATATCACTAGTCTACAGCCATGACTTATTAAGCTGATAGCGCTATACTCCCCCTCAGTCCAAAACTTTCTGGACCTGATTAAGAAAAATTAGAGGAACGTTAAGGTGGTGGTTTTAACGTTCCTGGTGTTCTGCATAGGTATCATACAACCATGAGAAACTCTCAGGAAAGTCCTTGTTTGCGATGTTGTTCAAATCGCGTCTCACATTGGCGTGAATTTCGGTTCCGTCTTCAAACCGTCGACTCTTCATGTGAATTTCTGCTGTCATTTTGTGATAGGGTCGTATTGACCACATCAAGTCTTGTCAACCGTGATGATTTTTTTGCAATAAAATATTTGTTCGCGTTTTTCATTTCAGTCAACTCACGGAAGGCGTTCACGCATCGTTGTTTTTGATCGGGAGTCAAGATGTCTGGGACATACATTCCACACACTTTTCTCTTCTGCAAAACATTATCTAGAATGTGTTGAAGACTTGATTTAGAACTGTTGTTCCACTGCGATTTGTGACACAATAATGTTGATGCAGTACGATCGCACGTCCACTACTTAAAACTGCCTGCTCACATATGTTATCTACAGTTGTTGGTTGAAGCTACTACCGCAGTTACTGCGCTGACGTCACTTATATGCCAGGAATAAAATCAGTCTCGGAATTTTTTGGACGGACATGTATTCACATCTGCCAGTATCCTTCTTTTATGTTGACATTATTACATTCTTCTTGAACTCTGAGGGTATCTTAATAGCAAGTGGAATAGTTCTATCGTGATATGTTCCCCCAAGGATCTCAATAATCTGCTGGAATGTCATCTACTTAAGAGGCCTTGTTTTGCTTATATTTCAGTGTTCTGCCAAATTCTTTTCGCAGTACCTTATGTGCCACTTCCTCTTCACCTACTTCCTCTCATTTCTGTAATACTGTATTCAAGTTCGTTTCCTCTGGTATAGCCCTTTTGTATATTCCTTCAACCTTTCAGCCTTTCATTCTTTGCTTAGTAATGATTTGGCATACGCGCTCTTAGTATTCGTACACGCCCTCTTCTCCCTTCGAAAGATTTCTTTAATTTTCCTATAGGCGGCATCTGTCCGCATAGTGACACATATTTCTACAGCTTTGCAGCTATTCTCTAGTCTTCACTTTGCCACTATGCACTTCCTGTCAGTCTCGTGTTTTAGACGTCTCAATTCTCCTTTTGCTTGCTTTACTTTTTTTTAAATAATTTCTGCTTTCGCCAACTAAATTCAGTATTTCGGCTATTATCGAAGAATTTTTATAGGGTCTAGTCTCTCTGCCTCGTTGGTCTTCCGCTGCCTTCACTGCACTGTCTCCCGAAGGAACTCATTCGTCTCCCACAGAATTAAACTGTCCTGTTTCAGCCAATATTTGACTAATGTTCTGCATGAAACTCCAACACGCTTTCGTTCTTTCGAATTACCCAGATCACATGTCATTAATTCCCTACCTTACTGCAATTTCTTCATTTTCAATCTGCAGTTCATAACAAATAAATTATGGTAAGTGCCCACCTCTGCAACTGGAAATGTTTTGCAGTTTAAAATTTGGTTTATAAAACCTCTGCCTCACCATTATATAATCTACCTACAACCTTCTGGTATGGAAATGCCGTGTGGCTAGGGCCTCCCATCGGGTAGACCTTTAGCCTGGTGTAAGTCTTTCGAGTTGACGCCACTTCGGTGACTTGTGTGTCGATAGGAACGAAATGATGATGATAAGGTCAACACAACACCCAGTCCCTGAGTGGAGAAAATCTCCGACCCAGCCGGGAATTGAACCCGGGCAGTTAGGGACGACATTCCGTCGCGCTGACCACTCAGCTACCAGGGGCGGACATCCTTCCGGTATCTACAGCTCTCTGCCACTTCGACAACCAGGTGTTAGTACTGACTAAACTGTACTCTCCGCAAAATTCTACCTCCAGGCTTCCCCTTTAATTCTTTCCTCCAATCCATCTTTTCCAGCTACTTTTCCTTTTCTTCGTTTTTCTGTTACTGAATTCCACTCCCACATCGCAATTACATGATCGTCTTGAGGCGTGGCGCCTTATATCGCTCATGGCTAGAGCCCTAGAGCCTGTGTATCGGGAGAATGGCCGCGCGGTGTAGCCGAGACGTCTCGTCACGGTTCGTGCGGTTCCCCCCCTCGGAGGTTCTAGTCCTCCCTCGGGCAAGGGTCTGTGTGTTGTCCTTAGTGTAAGTAAGTTTGAGTTATATTAAGTAGTGCGTAAGCCTAGGGACCGATGACCTCAGCAGCGTGGTCCCATTGTCCTTACCACAAATTTCCAATTTTCGGGAGAATGACTCATGCGTGCACAGTGACAGATGGTCTGAAGCGGGTTCGGTCGAGTAGGTAGTTCTAGTTTTCATCTACCAGACTCCAGCAGTGCACAGAGACAATCAAGAAACAGGTCAAGAGAATGTTTTTTGAATTGTTCTGTTTATTTCTTGAAGGCTTCTTTGTTTATTTATGTTTGTACAGTTTTGTATATGCTTTTAGTAGTGCGAATGATGCGTGAATGTAGTCTAAAGTAAATATGTAGATCATTGTTCTACTGATGAACGCTGTACGAACTAATGTGAGAAAGTTTTAAGACAGTGCGAATGCAGACGACGAGGAATTTGTGGTAAAAGGAAAGCTAATTCGAGTGCAAATAAAAATAGTTAATAAAGTAAAGTATAAACAAAATATCAGAATGTCAAATATTTATTTTGGTAAAAAAGTACAGTTCGAAAGTGTGTTATTTGTTTTTTGATTAGTCATGAAAAGCTCGGACTAACGCGGGAGAATAATGTTTTCTATTGGCCTTAAAGAAAACTGACCAATCAGAACGGAGAATAATTCGCGCCTGTATTCTCTTAGAAATCAGAATGCTTACAGTAGTCTAAAGGGGTTGAGGCCCAACCTTTCTGTTGTGGCGTAACAAGCCTGCTACGCCACACTGGGAAGGGAGCCGAAAGAAAGGCACGCGTACACACACGCCGACTGGCGTCAAGTCTGGAACAGGATAACTATTGAATGGTAGCAAGAAAAGTATGTAGCTGCTTTATACTTAACTTTTATTCTTTGATGAATACAGCGTTCTTCGTGAGACATTTATACTATAACTCTCAAAGTAGGTAAGGCTAATGGCGCCTTGCTAGGTCGTAGCCATGGACTTAGCAGAAGGCTATTCTAACTGTCTCTCGGCAAATGAGAGGAAGGCTTCGTCCGTATTGTCGCTAGCAATGTCGTCGTACAACTGGGGCGAGTGCTATCTCGTATCTCGAGACCTGCCTTGTGGTGGCGCTAGGTCTGCGATCACACAGTGGCGACACGTGGGTCCGACATGTACTAAATGGACCGTGGCCGATTTAAGCTACCACCTAGCAAGTGTGGTGTCTGGCGGTGACACCACACTTTCAATGGTACGGTCGTATGTGGTATGAGCCCCTAAGGAAGCTGTAATGTGCCGGTTTTAGTTGTGCTACAGGTTCCAAAAGTGTTTTAAAGTGAAGGAATATTTATTCCGGTGTGTTTCAGAAGGTACGGATTTTTAAGTAATTTTGCGTATGAGAAAAGTTAGTAATTCCGCGAGACATATTGAGCAGATCGGTGACTAAAAACCTGAGTGCATTAGACACCGATAACCTTAATAGTATGGCGAGAATTTTAATTTAAGAACAATCCGTGCTTAGTAGCTGTTCAGCTTTCGGGGAATGCGTTACCATAAACTTGCTAAAGGTTCAGAATATACCGAAGTTTTGCCAGTATTTCCATCTTTAATTCAAAATTAAGACCTTGTCCCGATTCTTGGAATAGTTACCTTGAATTGCAGCCTGGTGCGAGTTGCAGTACGGTAGGTTTCTGCTCGACTTTCCTGCCGGCGATCTACTGCAACGAGTTCACAGGTAGGTGCAGGTAATGGACGAAAGAAACCGCGCCGCCGAAAATAAAACTTCTCTAACAACAACATTAAATTTTATGAAATATGGGATCGTGAAAAGACGTAGCTACTGTAGCTTAGTGATTAGTGTGTTCAGTTCCTGAACCAGGGGCGTAGAGAAGTTTTTTCTTCTGGGTGGGAGGAGGGGGGGGGGAGGTGGTTCAGTTCGGTTCAAGTACAAGATGTTCATTCCCGTCAGTATCCCAAAATATTAATAGCTGCATTGTGATAAACTGTTGCAACGTTTAGAACTGGAACCCAAGTTGTATCTACTGAAAAACCTGATACAAATAAATGGAAAATGAAGGAACTGCAGTAAGAAATTTTGAGATTTATTGACGTTGATTTAAATCGCCGAGCCGAGAGGAGGCGCAGCAAAGCAGCAGCAGCAGCAGCACTTGTCTGATAAACTGTAAATTAATTTAGTCTTTGTTTTCCGTTCACGTGCTTCTGCAAAGAAGCGACTGTACGTGTGTATTTTACTGTGTAGGCTAGTGGTTAGAAAATTAATAGTAGGTTTTGTTGTTGCTTAAGTCTTGCGAATATTTTTGTGTAGGGCGGCTTCCTAGTGTAAATTTTCCCGTCGCCAGAAATTCCGTCCCGCCACTAAGAGTTAATTTTGTGCTAGTAGACAGCACACAGTATAGATCAGTGCATTCACGTTTGAACATCTGTCTCTTGCAGTAACTTTTCGGTAAACGGGATTTCTAACAACAGGTACTTGTAAATACATCAATTTCAGCAGAGAAATTTATTTCTGTTTAATAGCTTACGGTTTCAGAGTACAGTGAGAAATCTGCACAGCAACGTTTAGTGTTACTTTCTTTTCCTTTGGTATATTTTCAAACTCAGTAGCGCCATTTGAGACTTATATCTATTTTACACACAGTACGATATGGATAGGGACTGTGCTTGTTGTGAGCGGGTACAAGGAGAGTTGGCTGTTCTCCATAAACAGCTGGAAGCTGCGTTGGCTACAGTCGACAAGCTTTTAGCTAATACCCAAAGTTGCAGTGACGTCGGGGCGCCAGTGACGAGACCTGCGGCACCTTTGGTGCCACTGGAATCCCCTGGTGACTCGGACGTAGCTGCGGCTTCTAATACGCACCATCTCACCGCTCCGTCCTCACTCCAGAGTGGGTGGCAGTGGTGAGTTCGCGTGTCACTGGGCGGAAGGCGAAAGAGGGAGCAGGCCATGCGGCTGGCTCCCTGCGTCTTAGCAGCAGGCACGAGGTGCTACCCAGTGTTTATGATAACTCTGAGCCAGCACGGGATGCCTCTCCTGTTGGGCCAGTGGTCCATTTTCGTGCCCAGTCCGAACAAGTACAGAGGGTGGGTATGGTAGTCATTCGGACCTCCAATGTTAGGCGGGTGACGGAGCCCCTCAGGGAGATAGCAAGCAAGGCGGGAAAGAATTCCAATGTGCATTCGGTATGTTTGCCGGGAGTTCTCATCCGTGAAGTGGAGGAGACCCTACCGGCGGCTATCGAGCGCACTGGATACAACTGGCTGCATGTAGTGGCACATGTCGGCACGAATGACGCCTGCCACTTGGGTTCTGAGGCCATCCTCGGCTCCTTTCGGTGGCTGGCTGATTTGGTGAAGGCAACTAGCAACACACGCGGGGTGCGGGCTAAGCTGTCTATTTGTAGCATCGTACCCAGGGTTGATCGCGGTTCCCTGCTTTGGAGCGGATTGTAAGGTCTAAACAAGAGACCCAGACGACTCTGCGACGGTATCGGATGCGAATTTCCCCGACCTCCGCTATCGGGTGCAGAATTGAAGGGTTCCCCTTAATAGGTCAGGCGTGCACTACACGCAGAAAGCGGCTACTGGGGTAGCGGAGTACGTGTGGCGTGCACATGGGGCTTTTCATACGATAGAGAACTCCTCCTTTGGGAGCAAAGACGATTTGCCTATTAAATCAGCCGCAGCGACCTCAGAGAATCTTGGTCCTTACAGAAGAGAGACAGAAAAGATTAATATGATTTTAGTAAACTGCAGGAGCATCCAAGGAAAGGTCCCAGAATTACTATCGCTTACTGAAGGTTATAATGCACTGATAGTATTGGGAAAAGAAAGCTTGTTGAAACCAGACGTCAATGACAACGAAATCCTGAGTCCAGATTGGAATGTTTATCGTAAGGATAGGTTACTCGCCAATAGTGGCGGCATGTTTATTGCAGTAAAAAATTCGATAAAATGTAGCGAGGTTATCACGGATTCCGAACGTGAATTAATTTGGATGAAATTAAGTATCAAAGAACGGTCAAAAATGGTGATCGGATGTTTTTATAGACCACCCGGATCAGGATCTGTTGTTGTAGAGCGCTTCTGACAGAACTTTCAGAATATCATTAGTAATTTTCCTGATCATGCCGTTGTAATAGGGGTGACTTCAGCTTGCCAGGTATAGATTGGAAGTGTTATTCCATCAAAACTGGAGCCAGAGACAGGGAATCGTGTGGCATTTTTCTGGACGTCTTCTCCGAAAATTACTTGAGTCGATAGTTAGAGAACCAACTCGAGAGGGTAACGTCGTAGACCTCCTGGCAACAAACAGACCTGACCTTATCGAATCAGTTAACACAGAGGAAGGTAACAGTGATTATAAGGCTGTGACAGCATCTATGACGACGGGTCCTACAAGGAATGTTCAGAAAGGTAGGAAGATATACTTGCTCACCAAGCGTGACAGGATACAAATTTCACAATATCTCAGCAGTTAGCATCAAATATTCGGTGATGAGGGCGAAGATGCGGAGAACAGATGGAAAAAATTCAAAGCCATCGTTCAATATGCCCTAGACAAGTATGTTCCAAGTAAGGTTGTAAGAGATGGGAAAGCTCCACCATGGTTTAATAGCCGTGTTATAAAGGCGCTACGTAAACAAAGAGCACTTCATCTCAAATTCAAGAGAAGTGAAAACCTAGCTGAAAACAAAAGCTGAACGAAGCGGAAACGAGCGTCAGGAGAGCAATGAGAGAAGCGTTCAATGATTTTGAAAGTAAGACGTTGTCAACCGACCTGAGTAAAAACCCCAAGAGATTTCGGTCGTATGTAAAATCAGTAAGTGGGTCAAAATCATCTATTCATTCTCTCAGCGACCGCACCAAAACGAAAGATAACAGAGAGAAGGCCGAAATACCGAATTCGGTCTTCCGAAGTTGTTTCACCGCGCAAGATCGTTTACACTGTTCCGCCTTTCAATCGTCGTACGAGCATCGAAATAGCAGACGTTGAGATAACCGATCGCGGAGTTGAAAAGCAGCTACAATCGCTTAGTAGTGGAAAGGCTTCAGGGCCAGATGAGATACCTATAAGATTCTATAAATATTATGCCAAAGAACTTGCTCCCTTTCTAGCAGTAATGTATTGTAGATCGCTTGAGCAAAGGAAGGTACCTAACTACAGAAAAAAAGCGCAGGTCATTCCCGTTTTTAAGAAACGCCGTAAGACAGATCCACACGATTATAGACCTATATGTTGACGTCAGTCTGTTATAGAATTATGGAACATGTTTTATGCTCAAGAACTATGACGTTTTTGGAAAATGAACATCTCCTCTATAAAAATCAACATGGATTCCACAAACAGGGATCCTGTGAAACTCAGCTCGCTCTGTTCCTCCATGAGATCCACAGCGCAGTGGACAACGGCGCTCAGGCTGATGCCGTGTTCCCTGATTTCAGTAAGGCATTTGACACCGTCCCGCATTGCCGTTTAATGAAAAAAAAAACGAGCTTTACAGAGCATCGGAGCAGACCTGCGATTGGATTTAATACTTTCTTGCAGATAGAATTCAACACGTCGCTCTTAACGGAACAAAATCGACAGATGTAGAGGTAATATCAGGAGTACCACAGGGAATTGTGATAGGATCGTTGCCGTTTACAATATATGTAAATGATCTAGTAAATAGCGTCTGATGCTCTTTAAGGCTATTCGCAAATGATGCAGTTGTCTATACCACAGTAGCAACGGCAAAAGATAGTAAGAATTTGCAGAACGACCTGCAGAGAACTGATGAATGGTGCAACTTCTGGCAGTTGACCCTGAAAAACAAATGTAACATATTGCGCATACATAGGAAAAGAAATCCGCTACTGTACAGCTACACTATTGATGACAAACAGCTGGAGACAGCGTCTGCCGTAATATATCTAGGGGTAACTATGCAGAGCGACCTTAAGTGGAATGACCACATAAAACAGATAGTGGGAAAAGCAGACACCAGACTCAGATTCATCGGAAGAATCTTACGGAAATGTACCTCATCCACGAAAGAAGTGGCTTATAAGGCGCTTGTTCGCCCGATTCTTGAGTATTGTTCATGTATCTGGGATCCCTGTCAGACAGGACTGATGGAGGAGATAGAGAAGATCCAACGAAGAATGGCGCGTTTCGATACGGGATCGTTTAGCTGGCGAGAGAGCATTATGGAGATGCTAAACGAACTCCACTGGCAGACGATTAGGAGAGGCGTTGTACATCAAGGAGAAATTTACAATTGAAATTCCGGGACACCACTTTTCAGGAGGAGTCGGACAACATATTACTTCTCCCCACATACATCTGGCGTATTGAACACGAGGATAAAATTTGAGAAATTAGAGCCAATACAGATGCTTACCGACAATCATTCTTCCCACGCACTATTCGCAAGTGGAACAAGGTTGGAGGGATCATATAGTGGTACCGAAAGTACCCTCCGCCACACGCCATTTGGTGGCTTGCGGAGTATGGTGTAGATGTAGATGTTAACAATTGCAGACTGAATGCTAAGTGAGAGACCACTTCAAATGCTTTCTTCACAGTTACCCATACACAGTTTAATATTTCAAATTGGACAGAATCGCTTGAGTTACTTCTGTCAACGAACGAGGAAATGTCACTTTTTACAGATGGGATGGAAATGGAGAAACGTTAACACATACGTACCTATCTTCTGAACTGACTACATCAGACTGAAAACAGAACAAGGAAGTGAGCATCACACCCGCTCAAATTATGAAAGCAGACCACTATGTGACATGGCAGTTGGTACTTCAAACTGCATGCGTTGCGAGCTGTGCACCGGAAGCTCCCCATTAGATGACAGTGGTCTCTACATGTAGTTCTCACTTTTCTATCCAACGACAGCCCTCAAATATGACTATCAACTGCCTGTTCATATAAAGCATCAGTCTCCTGTGAGTCGATGATTGGAACGTCGTTGCGATAAATGCGATCATCTTCCCATTCTATTTTCTCAAGATCAGGGAGTAGCCATCTTGGATGATTATCCCCAACGTATGACTCAAATGTGTTGCGAATGAAGTCATATTAGCATACAATTTAATAACCTTCCGCATACAGTATGTACCATTCTGTGAACGTAGTATGAAAGGTGGTGGGGTGGCCTTCACAATGTAGCACAGGAGCTAGGAGGCAATCGAAGTCAGCTTATGCAATGAAGAGACGTCGCTCTTCGCCATGGGCATTCTTAAACCTTAAGAACTTTTTTTATCCTTGGCAGGCATTTCCTCACATACCAGTTCCTGGGTTAAGGAGTCAGTGAGGTGCCGATCTAGAACCTCACTATTGCGAAAAGAGCTGAAGCATGTGCGGGCAAAATATCATTTACCTTCTTGTTTACTCAGTTGAGAGGAATGTAGGCAGGACATGCCTTTGATCTACAGATAGTGTTGCTTCTCGCCCTCAGAGAATAGCAACGAATCCACGTGGTGGAAGCGTTGTCTGGCTAATTTAGAAAAGTAAAGCGTACCACTATTTTGTGCTTGATGACGTTCTTGTTCTGCACAGTGATCTGATGATCTTCTTCTTCTTCTTCTGGCTTGCTGTCACCAACATCCAAGCCAAACATGTGAACTGAATAAACAGAGTTCTGCCTTTAGAATTTTGATAGGTACTACAGTTTTGCAGAGAATGAGATGCCTTTTAAATTATAATACCTACAAATATTTTATGTTTTGTATGTTCTCATATCACATGAATATTTTAGGTAATTTGTATTGCAAGCCAGAAGTGACCTTGGAAAGCAATATCCATTCCTCTCATCAAGGTTCTGGACATTAATGAATGGCGGTTCAGCGGAAATATTTCTCGGAAGTCCCAAGAATCTGGACCCCCTCTCCCCCTCCCCCCCCCCCCATTAAGTGAATCAAAATCACGTGAGTATACATCAAGGTGGAGTAAATGGCTGAGTGCCCTACTAGACGGTCTTTCCTGCATTTCAGAAAAATGGCCCAGTATGAGGCTCATGGTAAAATTTCCAAACTAGTCTGTGATTGACTTGCACCATGATATCATACCATTTTTCCTCCAAATTTGGACGATACTCTTTTCCTCAAAAGCATCACTATCTACTTTTTTTTTTTTGGGGGGGGGGGGTGAGTTCAGAGTACAGAACTGCTTTGCATTTAACTGAGGAACACCACAGGTTTTTGACAGATCTGGGGAGCTACCTTTCCAAAACGTCTTCACAAACATTGAGGGAAGTAGTAGGATCTTGAATCCCCTATTCATGTCGTCAGTGTACACCTGTGGGATACTGTCCCCAAATGTGACAGCAACAATGCTGTGCCACGGTGTCGATAACAGACTGGGCTGCCGTCTCATGGTGCTACATCAGAGTGTTGGTGGGTGTATTTTCGATGGACTCGAGCGCATCATTGATGGACAAGGCTATGACACTTCCAGCCATGAGTACATCATCGAAGGGCCAGGCTGTTTCATGTCTGGCTGTAGGTACATCATATTTGCCTGGCTCAGCTGTGATATGTCCAGCCATCAGTGCGCGAATGTAGATGGGCCAGGCTGTGATTTGTCTTGCCATGGGCACATCACCAATAGGTCAATTGTTGAAGGCACAAGCCCACAGCCATACACTAAGCTAAGGCAGATGCAGTCATCCACCCTGTTCCAGAGGAACCTTCTCGGCCCACAAGATCTGGGCATTCACAGAGGGTTTGCTGGTAATTGGGAGCTCCAACGTTAGGCGTGTAATGGGGCCCTTAGGAACACACTGCCAACGAGGGGAAGGAAGCCAATACGGACTCCGTGTGTATACTGGGGGGAGTCATTCCGGATGTGGAAACGGTGTTTCCGGATGCCATGGAGAGTACAGGATGCAGCGAACTGCAGGTGGTGACTTATGTCGGTACCAGTGACGTTTATCGCTTTGGATTAGAGGAGATTCTCTCTGGTTTCGGGCGGCTAGCGGAAATGGTAAAGACTGCCAGCCTTGCTTGTGAGATTAAGGCGGAGCTCATTATCTGCAGCATCGTCGATACAACCGACTGTGGTCCTTTGGTGCAGAGTCCAGTGGAGGGTCTGAATCAGAGACTCAGGCGGTTTTGTGACCGTGTAGGCTGCAGATTCCTAGACTTGTGCCATCGAGTGGTGGGTTTCCAGATTCCGCTTAATAGCTCAGGAGTCCACTACACACAAGAAGCGGCTACACGGATAGTGGGGGCTGTGTGGAAGGGACTGGGCGGTTTTTTAGGTTAGAGGGTCTCAGGAAACCACAGAAAGGGCGTCCGTCTGTAAGGGAGCACGTAAAACACAGTAAGGTAGTTGTAGAAACGATCGGTATTGTAGTTGTAAATTGTCGTAGCTGTGTTGGGAAAGAACCAGAGCTCCAAGCCCTAATAGAAGTGTGGTGTCACCGCCAGACACCACACTTGCTAGGTGGTAGCTTTTAAATCGGCCGCGGTCCGGTAGTATACGTCGGACCCGCGTGTCGCCACTGTCAGTAATTGCAGACCGAGCGCCACCACACGGCAGGTCTAGAGAGACGTCCTGGCACTCGCCCAAGTTGTACAGCCGACTTTGCAAGGGATGGTTCACTGACAAATGCGCTCTCATTTGCCGAGACGATGGTTAGCATAGCCTTCAGCTGCATTTGCTACGACCTAGCAAGGCGCCGTATTCAATTGATATTGAGATTCTATTAATGTATCATCAAGAGCGATGTTCTACAAATGTGGATTAAAGTTAAGTATTACAGAAGCTACGTACTTTTCTTTATAGCATTCATTACGTACCCTGTTTCAGACCTCACGCCGTCCTACGTGAGTTTGAGCGCGTGCCTTTCGGCTTCCTCTCATTGTGTCTAGGCTGTCTGGTCTAGACACAACAAGAAGTACTGAAGCTCAAATAGTTATAGGCACGGAAAGCCGGCTAAAGCCGGAAATAAGTTCAGTTGAATTTTTTTCAAACGACCTAACAGAGTTCAGAAAGGATAGATTAAATATAGTTGGTGGTGGAGTATTTATTGCCGTCAGAAGTAGTTTACCTTGTAGTGAAATAGAAGTAGATAGTTCCTGCGAAATACTATGGGTAGAGGCTACACTTGACAATCAGAATAAACTATTAATTAGATTGTTTTACAGACACCCATACTCAGAAGATATAGTAGCTGAACAGTTCAAAGAAAACTTGAGTCTCATTTCAAATACGTACACCAACCATACAATTATAGTCGCTGGCGACTTCAATCTTCCCTCCATATGCTCGAAAAATTATACTTTTAAATGCGACGGCAGGCATAAAAGGTCATAAGAAATTGTACTGAACGCTTTCTCAGAAAATTATTTTGAGGAATTACTTCATGAGCCAACTCGAAGCGTGAATGGTTGCGGAACTATACTTGACCTCTCAGCAACAAATAATCCTGGACAAATAGGGAGTGTCATGACGAACACAGGGATTAGCGACCACAAGGCAGTTGCTGCTAGGCTGAATACCCTAACACCCACAACCATGAAAATGAAACGCAAAGTACATCTATTGAAAAAAGGCTGATAAAAATGCTCTTAACGCCTTTTTAAGAGACATTCTCCACTCCTTCCGTCCTGATCATGTAAACGTAGAAAAGATGTGGAATGATTTCAAAGAGCTAGTATCGACGGCAAATGAGAGATATATACAACATAAATTAATAAGTGATCGTACACAAAACGGGTCAGATTTATGTTGTAGAAGCAACGAAAAATGCACGCCAAATTTAAAAGAACGCAAAATCCCCAAGATTGGCAAAGTTTTGCCGAAGTTCGAAAGATAGAGCGTACTTCAATGCGAGATGCTTATAATAATTTCCGCAACGAAACTCCGTCTCGGAAAATCCAGAGAGATTCTGGTCATACATAAAACACACCAGTGGCAAAATGCAATCAATACCTTCACTGCGCGATAACAACGCTGAAGTCAGTGATGACTGTGCCACTAAAGTAGAGTTATTAAACAAGGTTTTCCGAAACTCCACCACCAAAGAAGACGAAGTAAACATTCTTGAATTCCAATGAAGAACAACTGCCAAGATGAGAAACATAGAAGTAGATATTCTCGGTGTAGCAAAGCAGCTTAAATCATTAAACAAAGGCATGGCCTCCGGTCCAGATTGTACACCACTCAGGTTCCTTTCAGAGTATGCTGATACAATAGCTGCATATTTAGCAATTATATACAACCGCTCGCTCACAGAAAGATCCATACCTAAAGACTGGAAAATTGCTCAAGTTACACCAATGCCTAAAATGGGAAATAGGAGTAATCCGCTAAATTACAGGCCCATATCACTAACGTCGATTTGCAGAAGGGTTTCGGAACATATACTGTGTTCGAACATTATGAATTACCTCGAAGAAAACAATTTATTGACACATAGCAAGCACAGATTCAGAAAAGACAAAACAAAACGTCTTTGGGACAGCATTTATCTGACACTGGTCATTCCATAGGGAGTATTGAGAGTTGTATACGTATTCTTCACAGAGTCGAAAAAGGCCGTGCTCTTAATTTGTTAGAGGAGCTTGAAATTTGTAAAGCAAAATATAGAGAACCAACTAAACCGCTTAACTGGCAAAGTGACTTTGTGCCTAATGCCTACTTTGCTTTATTTGACAATGTTTTACTCTAATTACTGCTTTTTTTCCCTTTATTGTTATTTCAACACCTGTACAACAGGTAGGCTGGCAGCAGCATCTTACGCTGCTCTTCAGCCCAGAGTTAACAACGAGAAAACATAAAGAAGACACATAAGAGATTGAACAAATTGGCGGGCAAAAAACAGTAGACACAGAATACAAAAAACACGAAGCCATTCACACTCGACGAGAAACACACGAAAAACTGTCGGCACAGCACACAAACACTGATGATTTCGACGGCACAGGTGAACGTTGGAGCGTGACGGCGAACACTAAACACAAACACGATGGCACACACACGAGAAACGGATGGCGTTGATCTCCGGCGCGCGAATGTCCACGTAACGTGTGCGAGTCCTGGGACCTGCCAAGAGGGAAAGATGGGGGAAGGGGAGGGAGAGGGGAGAGCAAAGATGCCAATGGGAGAGGAGATGGGAGGAGGAATGGATGTATGGGGGTAGGGGAAGCCCGGGGGAGGAGTGGGGAGAAAGGGAGGAGGGAGGGAATGGGGAGAGATGGGAGAGAGGGTGCCCATAGGAACAAACACAGGAAGAGGGAGGGAAAATCAAAGTTGGTAGGAGGGGTCGATGGAAGGGAGAAGGGCATCATCAGGGAGGGGGAGCTGACGGAAGCCACGTTGGGAGAGGGTATGAGGAGTGGAGAGATGGAGAGCAGGTGGGACGTGGAAGTACAGGCATGGCAGCAGATGGGGGCAGGAGAGGACGGGAGAGACCAGCAGGTAAGGAGGATCGAGTTTACGGGAGGTGTAGAGGATCCGTATCCATTCGAGGAAAAGGAGCAGGGGGGAACAGAATAAGGTCATACCGGATCCGCATGGGGGACAGGAGATAGATGCGATAGGCGAGGAGAAGAGCATGACGTTCTAGGATCTGAAGGGATTTGTAAAAGGTAGGGGGAGCAGAGATTCAGGCAAGGTGGGCGTAGCAAAGGATAGGGCGAATGAGGGATTTATAGGTATGGAGGATGGTGGAGGGGTCCAGACCCCACATAAGGCCAGAAAGGAGCTTGTGGAGACAGTCGGGAGCGTGCCTTTGCTTGGATCATCTGGAGGTGGGGGTCCGGGAGAGGCGACGGTCAAGGGTGAGACCAAGGTACTTTAGGGTGGGGGTGAGGGCGATAGGACAGCCATAGATGGTGATGTAGAAATCGAGGAGGTGGAAGGAAGGGGTGGTTTTGCCTACAATGATTGGCTGGGTTTTGGAAGGATTGACCTTAAGCAACCACTGGTTGCAGCAAGTGGTGAACCGGTCAAGATGGGATTGGAGAAGGTGTTGGGAGCGCTGCAGGGTGGGGGCAAGGGCAAGGAAGGCAGTGTCATCGGCGTACTGGAGAAGGTGGATGGGGGTGAAGGCGGCGGCATGTCTGCCGTGTACAAAAGGTACAGAAGAGGGGAGAGGACGGCACTTTGGGGTACACCGGCGGAGGGGAAAAAGGTGTAGGAATCCGTGTTGTGGATGGTGACGAAGGAAGGACGTTGGGAAAGAAAGGAGCCGATCAGATGGACATAGTTAACAGGAAGGGCGAAGGTTTGGAGCTTGAAGAGGAGACCAGAATGCCACACGCAGTCATAGGCTCGTTCAATGTCAAGGGAGAGAAAGATAGTGGAGCGACGGGAATTAAGCTGTTCAGAGAGGAGATGAGTGAGGTGAAGGAGAAGGTCATCGGAAGAGAAGGACGGCCGAAAGCCATACTGGGTAATGGGAAGGAGGCGGTGCTGGCGGAGATACTGGTGGATGCGTCGGGTGAGGATGGATTCCAGGACCTTGCTGAAGACCGAGATAAGGCTGATGGGATGGTAGGAGGAGACAGCGGACGGCGGTTTACCGGGTTTAAGGAACATCAAGATACGGGACTTTTCCACAGGTCGGGGTAGTGGCTGGTGGACAGGACTACATTGTTGAGCCTGGCCAGGGTGGAGAGGAAAGAGGCAGGAGCTTCACGAATGTGACGATAGGTGACACGATCGTGACCAGGAGCAGTGCTGCGTTTCGTGCGGAGTGTAGCGATGAGATCCTGTGTAGCGATAGGGGCATTGAGTTCTGTGTGTGCAATGTTGTCCAAGTACTGGAAACCAGGTCCGAGGGGAGGGACAGTGGTGTAACTTCGATCGCGGACATCGGGGAAGAGGGAGTAATCGAACTGGGGATCGTCGGGGATGGTGAAGACATCGGAGAGGTAGGAGGCAAAGTGATTGGCCTTACTAAGCTTGTCAGGGACGGGTTGGTTATCATGAAGGAGAGGATAGTAGGGGGGCATTTAGATCCGGTAAGGCAGTGGAAGGCTGACCAGTACTTGGACGAGTTCATAGGAAGGGTAGCATTTAAACGGGTGCTTGTCTGTCGCCAGTCCCGGCGTTTCTTAGCCACGAGCAAGTTAGGGATGTGTGTCTGGAGTTTCCGGTGGCGTCGCAGTGTGTCCGGGTCACACGTGCAGACGAATGCACGGTAGAGACGGCGGGATTCACGGAGGAGGAGGACAGCCTGTGGGGGTAAGGTAGGATGGTGGGGGTGGATGGCGACAGAAGGGACGTGGGCCTCCACGGCCTCAGACAAGGTCTGCTGGAGAAAGGAGGAGGCATGGGTAACATCATCGGGGTGGCGGTAGGTGAAGGGGTGGCCATCGACCTGGGTGTTTAGGGTATCCCGGTAGGCATTCCAGTTGGCATGGGAATAATCATGGATGTACTTCGGGGGAGGGTCATGATGGGGGTCGGGGTGGGGGCGACGACCATCTGAAATGGTGAGGAGGACAGGGAGATGGTCACTACCAATGGGGTCCAGGACATCCACCGTTATGCGGCCAAGGAGGTTAGGGGAGGAGAGGACGACATCAGGAGTGGAGTTGGATACGGGGTGGGTGTGCTGGGGAATGGGGACGAGGTCGCCTTGGAGGGAGGAGAGGAACCGATGCCACCGCCGTAACTGGTTGGCGGAACGACCACAGATGTTGAGGTCAGCGGCGATCATGTAGGAGGAGAAGGTACGATCAATGTGGGAGAGGAAGTCAAAAGGAATAGGGGTGTTAGGTCGGACATAGATGGTGGCGCAGGTGATGGTAAGGCCAGGGAAGAAGAGACTAACGATCAGGTGTTCCGTGGGGTCGGGAAGGAGAGGTTGGAGCCGAACTGGGATATGGCAGTGGTGACCAATGGCAACTCCGCCAAGCGCTATCGGGAAGGGATTGTCGGAGCGGTGAAGGAGGTAGCGCGAGATGTGTATCGTGTAGTGGGGCTGAAGGAAGGTTTCATTGAGGAGAAAGGCATCCACGCAGTGGGTGGTGAGGGTGTGCATGAAGAGGGTCTTGTTGGCGGGAAGGGAACGGATGTTGTTGAACAGGATACAGTGCTGTCGTGCCATGACAGGGATTTAGACGAGGGTGTCGAGACGGGAGAAGGTGAAATTGGCCTGGTTGTGGAAGTAGGTGGCATACATTTTAAGGTGGAAGACGGAGCGGGCAGCAAGGGATATCTGCGGGAGGGTGTGAGGGCGCTGGAGAGGGTGGAGAACGATGGTGAGGAACCTGATGATGTCCTGGGGGGGGGGACGAAGGGAATTGCCAGGAGGGGTGGGGGCGTCCAGAGGGCAGACAGGGATGGTGAGTTGAGAAGTGGTCGGAGGGGGTTGGGCTTTACATTTTTGGGAGTATGTGGGATGCGGGAGATTACAGGTATTACAGGAGGGGGGGGGGACTGAATGTTGGGGCACTGCTGGAGGAAATGTGCTTGCTTGCTGTGTGGGCAGGTGGGGGGCCTTGCGGCACTCAGATGTCGTGTGTGCGTTGTAGAGCACACACCTCTGGCAGCGGAGGGATTGAGGAGGGGAACGGGAGGGGTTGACATTGTATCTTTGGTTGAAGAGGAGGGCACCCTCCTTCAGGAGGCAGGCAATGGAGGGGGCGTCTTCCAATAAAACCCGCATAAGGCGGATGGGGCCGGCAGAGTTAAAAATGCGGCAGACTGCCCGGACCTCCAGCGAGGGATGTGCCTTGAGTTCCGCCAACACCTCCTCCTCCGTGATCATCAGACTAAGCCGAGTGATCATGGTGGTGTGGGTTGGCGGACGACGCGGGGGTTGGGGTTGGCTGGTAGGAGATGGGGTACGAGCAGGGGTGAGGGAAGCGTTGGGGCCAAACCGGGTGATGGGGATGTGGGAAAGGATGTCAGTATGAAGGGTGGGGCTGGGGGAGGAGATGAAAATGGAGTCTCTTTGAGGAGTGAGGAGGGAGATGGGGGATCCAGGAAAGTGTTGGTGGAGGAGGAGTGAGAGGTTCCGGGCCTCGAGGAGGGAAGGATTGGGACAAGAGAGGACATATTTGTAGGAAGAGGGGGAGAGGAGGAGGAGGAGGAGGAGGAGGAGGAGGAGGAGGAGGAGGAGGAGGAGGGAGCAGGGTCAGGTGGGGAGACATCCATGGCATCCTTGGGGGGGAAAGGAGGACGGGGTGGTGCCACTAGGGCGTTTGAGGGCAACTGAAGGGTGAGTGGAGATATGCGGGACAGGAGCAACAGGGAGATGGTGGGAAACAGCAGTTTCCAGCGTGGACGCTGGAGCCAGCGCCGGAGATGGGGATGGCGATGGCGATGGCGATGGCAAAGGCGACGGCGATGTCGGAGATGACGGCGATGGTAAAGGCGAGGGTGAGAGCTGGGCATGGGCAGTGGCCTGTCGGGCCACCACCCTAGCGGGAGGTGGAGTTACAGGCTGGGGGAGTGGGGCGAAAGCATCAGAGGTGGAGGTGTGGGAGGAAGAAGCTGGGGAGCGGGCGACGAAGAGCGAGGGCAAAGGGAGAGTGAGACGAGGAGGGATGGAAGGCGAGGAGGGATGGAAGGAGGTCTAATCACTGCACGCCTCTGTTATATATAGCGTGTTGATAAGTCCACCTAGTATTGAGTGCATCACATATTTACTTCGTTTTCATACATTTTACGTATTACCTTAGTATGTTCTTGTTCCTTCTCTATTCATTTCATAGACTACATTAATCAGATAATGTGGATCATTCACTGTTACGAAATTTTATCATTCTTTTCTTGCAACGGAGTATCACAGGGTACAGGGTCCCTCTGCCAGTTACGCTCCTCAAACCACTTCCCGCCTGTGCGGAATTCTGGCGTTAGCGCTAACAGAGGGCGCTGATTATGTGCAGCACTATGTTTTCTTTCATTTGTGGCTCCTTTAGCGATTTGTTTTATGGTTGTTTAATTTTACCCAGTGCACTATCAATGGTGTTTAATATTTATGTCATTATCTATAATATTGGCACTAGAGCACATGTCAACCACTGTTTTTTAACTCTTCCTCTTTTTAACAATATTACTTTTGTCGTGTTCTTCTTTTTCTTGTTTTTTACTGTAATCCCTTTTATAAGTTATAAGCTTATTACAGACTTCAACTATTGTATCCCCCTTTATTTTCACTGCTTCAATTAATTATTGAAAACTAGTGTATGCCGACATTAGTGACATCTGGTGAACTTAAAACACAAACACCTTGTGACTACTGTATGGCAGCTTTTTTTAAACAGTAGTGCTACTGACAACATGACTCGTGCATGTGATGTTATTTATATGTATTTGACGATGCCACTATGGCTGCAGTACATTAGGACTTTGTTTTTATGAAACAGGTATGCCTCTTCATATCTGAAGCTCACAAATGTAATTTTTGTCAGTACTACATTTTTTTTCCTTTATTGTAATTTTAAACACCTATACAGGCGGGCTGGCAGCAGCATAGTACGCTGCTCTTCAGCCTTAAGTGGAACAATAAACATGACAGAGAGGTGATATAGACAATACAAAAAACGGCGGGCAAAAAATGGAGATACAAAAAAACAAACAAGAAGCCGTTCACGTTGGACGAAAAAAACACTAACACTTGGAGACACGCCGCACAAAACATGGAGAACGGCGATGGCACATGTGAACAGTTGAGTTGTAACTGCACGAAACACAAAACGATGCACACACACTAAACACTGATGGCGATGATCTCCGGCGCGCGAATGTTCACTGAGCGTGTACGAGTCCGGGGACCTGCCAAGAGAGGAGGTGGAGGAGGAGGAAGGGGAAATGGGAGAGGGGAGAGCAGAGATGCCATGGGCAAAGGAGGGAATGGGAGGGAATAAGGGGGAGGGGAAGCCCAGGGGAGAGGGTAGGAGGGAGGGGGAAAGGAAAGAGAAGGGAAGGGAAAGGGGGGAGGGAGGTTGCCTAAAGGAAAGGACACAGGAGGTGGGGGGGGAGGATCAAAGTTGATAGGAGGGGTAGATGCAGGGGAGGAGGACATCATCAGGGAGGGGGAGCTGGCGGAAGCCACCTTGGGAGAGGGTAAGGAGGGTTGAGAGATGGAGACTGGGTGGGACATGGGAATACAGGCGCGGCAGTGGGCGGGGGTGGGTGAGGATCGGGGAGACGAGCGGGTGAGGAGGGTCGAGTTTACGGGAGGTGTACAGGATCCATATCCTTTCAAGGAAAAGGAGGAGGTGGGGGAAGGGGATGAGATCATACAGGATCCGCGTGGGGGAGGGGAGACGGATGCGATAGGCGAGGCGGAGAGCGTGGCGTTCAAGGATTTGGAGGGATTTATAAAAGGGAGGGGGGCGGAGATCCAAGCCGGAGGGGCATAACAAAGGATAGGGCGGATGAGTGATTTATAGGTGTGGAGGATGGTGGAGGGGTCCAGACCCCAAGTACGGCCGGAGAGGAGCTTGAGGAGACTGAGTCGGGAGCGTGCCTTGGCTTGGATTGTCCGGAGGTGGGGAGTCCAGGAGAGGCGACGGTCGAGGGTGACGCCAAGGTACTTAAGGGTTGGAGTGAGGGCGATAGGACGGCCATAGATGGTGATAAAGAAATCAAGGAGGCGGAAGGAAGGGGTGGTTTTGCCTACAATGATCGCCTGGGTTTTGGAGGGATTGGCCTTGAGCAACCACTGGTTGCACCAAGCGGTGAACCGGTCAAGATGGGATTTGAGAAGGTGTTGGGAGCGCTGTAGGGTGGGGGCAAGGGCAAGGAAGGCGGTGTCATCGGCAAACTGGAGAAGGTGGACGGGGGCTGACGGCGGCGGCATGTCCGCCGTGTACAAAAGGTACAGAAGGGGGGAGCGGACGGAGCCTTGGGGCACACCGGCAGAGGGGAAAAAGGTGTAGGAATCTGTGTTATGGATGGTGACATAGGAAGGACGGCGGGAGAGAAAGGAGCCGATCAGACGGATGTAGTTAATGGGAAGGGCGAAGGTTTGGAGCTTGAAGAGGAGACCGGAATGCCATATGCGGTCATATGCACGTTCGAGGTCCAGGGAGAGGAAGATTGCGGAGCGACGGGAATTAAGCTGTTCGGAAAGGAGATGAGTGAGGTGAAGGAGAAGGTCGTCGGAAGAGAAGGACGGCCGAAAGCCACACTGGGTAACGGGAAGGAGGCGGTGCTGGCGGAGATGCTGGTGGATGCGGCGGGTGAGGAGAGATTCCAGGACCTTGCTGAAGACCGAGGTAAGGCTGATGGGACGGTAGGAGGAGACGGCGGACTGCGGTTTGCCAGGTTTAAGGAACATGAGGATACGGGAGGTTTTCCACAGGTCGGGGTAGTAACCGGTGGACAGGACTACATTGTAGAGCCCGGCCAGGGTGGAGAGGAAAGAGACAGGAGCTTCACGAAGGTGACGGTAGGTGACACGATCGTGACCAGGAGCGGTGTTGCGTTTGGTGCGGAGTGTAGCAATGAGATCCTGTGTAGTGATAGGGGCATTGAGTTCCGTGTGTGCAATGTTGCCCAAGTACTGGAAACCAGGTGCGAGTGGAGGGACGGAGGTGTCAGTTCGATCGCGGATATCCGGAAGAGGGAGTAATCGAACTGGGGATCATCGGGGATGGAAAATACATCGGAGAGGGAGGAGGCAAAGTGATTGGCCTTACTAAGGGTGTCAGGGAAAGGGTGATCATCATGGAGAAGAGGATAATAGGGGGAGGGTTTAGTTCCAGTAAGGCGACGGAAGGCTGACCAGAACTTGGACGAGTTGATTGGTAGGGTAGCATTTAAACGGGTGCATGTCTGTCGCCAGGCCCGGCGTTTCTTAGCCGCGAGCAAATTACGAATGTGTCGCTGGAGTTGCCGGTGGCGTCGTAGTGTGTCCGGGTCACGCATGCGGAGGAAGGCACGGTAGAGACGACGGGATTCACGGAGGAGGAGAATGGCCAGCGGGGGTAAGGTAGGACGGTGGGGGTGGATGGCGACAGCAGGGACGTGGGCCTCCACGGCCTCAGACAAGGTCTGCTGGAGAAAGGAGGCGGCATGGGTGACATCGTCAGGGTGGCGGTAGGTGAAGGGGTGGCTATCGGCCTGGGTGGAGAGGGTATCCCGGTAGGCATTCCAGTCGGCACGGGAATAGTCATGGACATACTTAGGGGGAGGGTCAGTACGAGGGTCGGGTCGGGGGCGACGTCCGTCTGAAACGGTGATGAGGACAGGGAGATGGTCACTACCAATAGGCTCCAGGACATCCACCGTTATGCGACCAAGGAGGTTGGGGGAGGAGAGAATAACATCGGGAGTGGAGTTGGATTCGGGACGGGTGTGCTGGGGGATGGGGATGAGATCGCCTTGAAGGGTGGAGAGGAACCGATGCCACCGCCGTAACTGGGCAGCGGAACGACTATGGATGTTGAGGTCGCCGGCGATCACGTAGGAGGAGAAGGTACGGTCGATGTGGGAGAGGAAGTCGAAGGGAAGAGGAGCATTGGGGCGGACATAGATGGTGGCGCAGGGCCGGGGAAGAAGAGACTAAGGATAAGGTGTTCGGAGGGGTCGGGAAGGAGAGGTTGGAGCCGAACGGGGATCTGGCGGCGGTGACCAATAGCAACTCCGCCACGCGCAATTGGGAGGGGATTATCAGAGCGGTGGAGGAGATAGGGCGAAGTATGGATGGTGTCGTGGGATTGGAGGAAGGTTTCATTAAGGAGGAAGGCATCCACGCGGTGGGTGGCAAGGGTGTGCAGGAAGAGGGTCTTGTTGGCGGTAAGGGAGCGGATGTTGTTGAAAAGGATACGTTGCTGTCGCGCCATGACAGGGATTTAGACGAGGGTGTCAAGGCGGGAGAAGGTGAAATGGGCCTGGTTGTTGGAGTAGGTGGTGTACATCTTGAGTTGGAATATGGAACGGGCGGTGAGGGAGATCTGCTGGAGGGTGTGGGGGCGCTGAAAGGGATGAACATTTTGAAGGACGATTGTGAGGAACCTGATGTCCTCAGCGGTGGGTGGGGGGGGGGGGACGAAGGGAATTGCCAGGAGGGGTGGGGGCGTCCAGAGGACGGACAGGTATGGTGAGTTCAGGAGTGGTTGGAGGGGGTCGGGCTTTACACTTTTGGGAGTAGGTGGGATGGGGGGGATTGCAGGTATTACAGGAGGGAGGGGACTGGAGGTTAGGGCACTGCCGGAGGAAGTGCGCTTGCCGACAATGTGCGCAGGTGGGGGCCTCGTGGCACTCAGCTGTTGGGTGTGCATTATAGTGCAGACACCTCTGGCAGCACAGGGATTGAGGAGGGGAATGGGAGGGGTCGACCTTGTACCGCTGGTTAAAGAGGAGGGCACCCTCCTTCAGGAGACGATCAATGGAGGGGGCATCCTCAGAGAAAACCCGCATAAGGCGGGTGGGGCCGGCCGAGTTGAAAATGCGGCGGACCGCCCGCACCTCCAGCGTTGGATGGGCCTTGAGCTCCGCCAACACCTCCTCCTCCGTGATCGACAGACTGAGCTGAGTGATCACGGCGGTGATGGTCGGCGGGCGACGCGGGGGTTGGGGTTGGCGGGTAGAAGATGGAGAAGGAGCAGGGGTAAGGGAGGCGTTGGGACCAAAACGGGTGATGGGGAGGTGGGAGAGGATGTCAGTATGGAGAGTTGGGCTGGGGGAGGAGATGAGAACAGAATCCCGTCTGGGAGTAAGGAGAGAGATGGGGGCACCAGGGAAATGTTGACGGAGGAGGAGGGAGAGATTCCGGGCCTCGAGAAGGGAAGGATTGGGACAGGAGAGGAGGTATTTGTATAAAGAGAGGGGGGAGGAGGAGGAGGAGGAGGAGGCGGAGGGAGCAGGGTCAGGTGGGGAGACATCCATGGCATCCTGGGGGAAAAGGAGGACGGGGCGAGGCCGTTTTGGGAGCGGAGAAGGTGGTGGTGCCACTAGGGCGTTTGACGGCGGCAGAAGGGCGGGTGGTGACAGGAGGGACGGGAGCAACGGGGAGGTGGTGGGAATGGACAGGTCCCGGTGTGGACGCAGCAGTCAGCGCCGGAGATGGTGACGGTGACGGCAAAGGCGAAGGCGAAGGCGACGGCGACGATGATCACGGTGGTGGCGGTGGCGGCGAGGGCGAGGGCGATGGCGAAGGCGACGGGGAGAGCTGGGCGTGGACAGTGGCCCGACGGGCCACCACCCGAGCCGGAGCTGCAGTGACAGGCTGGGGGAGTGGGGGGAAAGGATCAGAACGAGAGGAGCGAGAGGAAGAAGCGGGAGAGGGGGGCGACAAAGAGTGAGGGCGAAGGGAGAGTGAGGAGAGGTGGGATGGAAGGAGGGGGGTGTGACTGGGCACGCCAAGTGATAGTGGTGGAGGCGGCGGAAGGGGATGTATGGACGATGGCGGTGGTGGTAGTGGTGGTGGTGGTGGTGGGGGCGGACATGACGACAGGGAGAAAAAACGCACAGCACGAAAAGGAAAGGACACAAACTGGGAACAGACGAAGACGCAGACGGACGAAGACGCAGACGGACGAAGACCAGGGTCGGACGACCGGGGTCGGACTGCGACGGCGACGGCGGCGACCAGGCGGCGGCGGCGAGAACCGGCCGGCGGCGGCGGCGGCGAGAACCGGCCGGCGGCGGCGGCGGCGGCGAACAGACGGACGGACAGCAGGCGGCGTCGGCGGCGAACAGACGGACGGACGGACAGCAGGCCAGTACTACTTTTCATTATAGTCTATGTATTGTTCTTAAGCTGTATACAGTGTGTGAGTATATTTATGTTTTCCCATTTTTGCTGCAGATCTGATGATGGTCATTAAAGAACGAAACCGGTAATCTGTTAATACAAAGTTTGTGACCATAAATTAAAGGAAACTTATTACATATACAGGTCACTGTTTTTTCTCGACGCGTTCGAGGGTTGGATTCCCTCACTTCCTCATCGAGGACTCGCACTGCCTGGGCTACTCCCATGGTGTATCTTCGACGTGGAAGAGCCCCCACTTTCCTTGCCGTGTTGTCTGCACGCCGTCACTACTGCTCGCCGTCCGGGCCTCCTCGCCGCCGCCGCCGCAGCCGCCGCCGTCGCCAGGTCGCCGCCGCTGTCGCCGCCGTCTTCGACCCCCCTCTCGCGCGCCGTCGCCATGCCCCAACCCACCACTGCTATCATTTTCACCTCTCCCTCCACTGCTCCAACCACCATCACATGGAGCTCATCCTCCACCCCCCTTCCCATCTTTCCTTCTCTCCCTGTCCACCTCACCCCTGCGCAATTTTCGGCTGTAACTACCCCCAACTCGCCCTCCCCTATCACTGTCACCCCATCGACATCTACCGACTTTCCGCCGCTCCCTGTACCGCCTCCGACAGGCTCCAAGCCAGCACGAATTTCGGCTCGACGTTCCACAGTCTCTGTGACACCCACGCCGCCTCCCTCTGCGTCATCCGCTGCTCAGGGTGGTACTGCCCCCCGCCATCTCACCCTGCAACCCATCCCCCAGCCCCCTCTCCACCCTGTCGTGACCACGAAACATTCCAAGCGCCCAAATGTTAACCCTTCCCCTGAAATCTCCTCAAAGAAAACCCCCAATCCCCGTGACCCACCCACCTCCATGGACGCGACCCCAACCTCCACCCCTGCCATGCCTGCCACCCACACCTTTGTCCTCTCCAATCCTGATCCTCAATGCCTGCTCCCTCACCCTAGCCATCTGGAAATTCTACCCCATTGCCCCCATCTCCCTTCCGATTCCTCACAAGGACTCGGTCCTCATTAAATCCCCCAATGCTCCCTTTCACACCTATCTCCTCTCCCGCATCCCACATGTCCAATTTGGCCAACGTACAATCCTCACCCCCTACAACACCCCGTCCTCTACCCGTCAGCCTCAACCTCCCCGACGTCCGCCAACCTTCACCGCTGTGATCAAGAAGCTTAGGCCCATGGTCACGGAGGCTGAAGTGTTGGCGGAACTCAACTCCCGGCCCAACATCGAAATCCGCTCGGCCCGTCATGTCTTCAATTATGCTGGGCCAACTTATCTCATGCAGATATTCACTGAATCCTCCTCCTCCATTGACCCCCTCCTCACCGAGGGGGCCCTCATCTACAGTCGCCATCATAAGGTGAACCCCTCCCGTTCCCCTGTCCAATCCTACCGCTGCCAATGCTGCCTCAAATACAACGACCATGTTACCTCTGCCTGCAAGAACCCCCCTACTTGTCCCCACTGCAAAGCTTCTCTCTTCCTCAAGAACTGCCCCAACCTCACGTCTCCCCCCTCCTGCAACACCTGTAATGAACCACATCCTACCTACTCCTCGAAGTGTAAAGCGAAACCTCGTCCAGTCACCCCTGAGCTCACTGTCCCTGTCCGTCCTGTTGATGACCCCATCCACCCCAACAACTCGCTCTGCCCTCCACCTACTGCAGAGGACATCATCCGTTTCATCATCATTGTGCTCCAAAACATCCACCCCTTCCAGTGCTCCCACACCCTTTCCCAAATCGCCTTCGCTGCTCGTTCCATCGCCCATCCTACCGCCTACGCCACATACTCCCACAACCAGGCCCACTTCACCTTCATCCCCCTCACCACCCTCGTCTAACTCTCCCCTCCATGGTACAACAACTCTACTGTATCCTGATCCACAATATTCGCTCCCTGCCCACCCACAAACTCCTCTTCCTCCTCACCCTCTGTCACCACCGCGTGGATGCCATTGTCCTAAATGAAACCTTCCTTCAATCCCATATCTCCATCTACCCAGCTCCTTACACTCTTCACCGCAGTGATAACCCGTACCCTCTGGCGCATGGCGGGGTTGCTATAGGCCACCTCAAGCACCTCCTTGTACGGCCCCAACCTCTCCTTAACAATCCTACCGAGCATCTCACCCTCAGCCCCTTCATCCACGCCCTTACTGTCACCTGTGCCACCATTTATGTCTGCCCTCACACCCCCATCCCGTATGATTTCCTGGCCCATGTTGACCACACCTTCTCCACCTATGTGATTGCCGTTGACCTCAATATCCACAGCCGTGATCCTGCTGACCTCCAGCGGTGGTATCAGTTTATCACCACCCTCCAGGGAGACCTGGTTCCCCTCCCTCAGCACACCCGACCCGAATCCAACACCACTCCTGATGTGGTCCCTGCCTCTCCCAACCTCCTTGGGCGCATCACCGCAGAAATCCTTGACCTCATTGGCAGTGACCATGCTCCTGTTCTCCTCACTATCTCTAATGGTCGCCCTCCCCACAACGCTCCATGCCCCACCATCCCTCCTAAACTTGTCCATGATTACTCCCGTGCCAACTGGGATGCCTACTGGGACTCCATTCACACCCAGGTTGACGGCCACGACTGTACTCACCAATCTCCTGATAACATCTCTCGCACTGCTGCCTTCCTGCACCAGATCTTGCCTGACGCCGTCGCCACCCATATCCCCACCAAAGCCATCCACCCTCACCGCCCCACCCTGCCTCCACAGGCCGTCCTTCTCCTTCGAGAGTCCCACCGCCTCTACCGCTCTTTTCTCCGCACTCGTGACCGGGATACACTTACCCGCCAACGGCAATTACGACGACACATCCGCATCCTGCTTACGGTGAAGAAACGCCGTGCCTGGCACCAGACATGTACACAACTCAACACTATGCTCCCCATAAATTCTTTCAAGTATTGGTCTACTTTCCACCGCCTTACTGGGAACCGCCCCACCCCCCAGTACCCTCGCCTCCTTGATGACTGTCCCTTTCCTGACAACCTCAGTAAGGCCAACCACTTTGCCTCTCAACTCTCAGATGTTTTTTCCATCCCAGATTATCCCCACTTTGATTATTCCCTCTTTCCTGACGTCATGGACCGTACGAATACCTCTGTTCCTCCCCTTGCTCCTAGCTACCAGCACTTGGGCCATACACCACCATCTGAACTTAACACTCCCATCACTAGACAGGACATCAACCTCACACTCCGCACTAAACGCAACACTGCTCCCAGCCACGACTGCATTACCTACCGCCACCTCAAACACTGCCCTCCCTCCTTCCATTCAGTCCTTGCCATCCTCTACAATGTCATCCTTGCCACTGGCTTCTATCCTGACCTGTGGAAAACCTCCCATATCCTGATGTTCTCCAAACCCAACAAGCCTCCATCTGACGCCTCTTCCTATCATCCTATCTGTCTCACGTCGGTGTTCAGCAAGCTCTTGGAATCCATCCTTTCCTGGCGCATCCATCACCACCTCCGCCAAAACCACCTCCTCCCCGGTACCCAATGTGGCTTTCGACCTTCCTTCTCTGCAGATGACCAACTCCTCTGCCTCACTCATCTCCTCTCCATCCAGCTTAACTCCCGTCGCTCCACCATTTTTGTCTCCCTCGACCTCGAAAAGGCCTACGACTGTGTCTGGCATCCCAGTCTCCTGTTTAAACTCCAAACCTATGCCCTTGCTGTCAGCTACATCAGTCTGCTGGCCTCCTTCCTCTCCCGCCGCCCCTCCTACGTTACGATCCATAATGCCAATTCCCACACATTCTACCCCTCTGCAGTTGTGCCCCAGGGCTCTGTCCTCTCCCCTCTCCTCTACCTCCTGCACACAGCCGATATGCCCCAACCCCCCCCCTCCAGTACACCTCTAGCAATATGCCAATGACACTGCATTCCTCGCCCTCGCTCCTACCCTCCAACGGTCCCAATGCCTTCTCCAGAATAGCCTTGACCTTTTTGCCGTTTGGTGTAACCAGTGGCTCCTGCAAATCAATCCTTCTAAGACCCAGGCAATCATCGTTGGTCGTACCACTCGCTCCTTCTGGCTCCTGGATTTCTCCCTTACTGTCTGCGCCCGTCCTGTCCGCCTGACCCCCACCCCACCTACCTTGGCCTCACCATTGACCATCACCTCACCTGGATCCCTCGTCTCCGCTCCATGCAATCCAAAGCCCACAACTGCCTCCGACTCCTCAAACTCCTCTCTGGCTGGACATGGGGGTAGCACCCCTCTACCATCCTCCACATCTACAAATCCTTAATCTGTCCCATCCTCTGTTATGCCAGTGCTGCCTGGATATCTGGCAATTCTATAAGTCCCTCCAGATCCTTGAGCGTCATGCAGTCTGCCTCGCCTTCCGTATACGCCTCCCGTCCCCCACGCGGATCTTCTATGACCTCATTCCTTTCCCCCATCTGCTCCTGTTCCTCGAACATATCCGCATACTCTACACCTCCTGCCGCCTTGATCCCCCTCACCCCCTGGTTGCTCCTCTCCTCTCTCATCCCCACCCACTGCCACGTCTTCACTGTTGTGTCCCCCCTACCTGCCATCTCTACACCATTCATCTCCTTTCCCAAGGTCTCACGTCGGTGTTCAGCAAGCTCTTGGAATCCATCCTTTCCTGGCGCATCCATCACCACCTCCGCCAAAACCACCTCCTCCCCGGTACCCAATGTGGCTTTCGACCTTCCTTCTCTGCCGATGACCAACTCCTCTGCCTCACTCATCTCCTCTCCATCCAGCTTAACTCCCGTCGCTCCACCATTTTTGTCTCCCTCGACCTCGAAAAGGCCTACGACTGTGTCTGGCATCCCAGTCTCCTGTTTAAACTCCAAACCTATGCCCTTGCTGTCAGCATCAACTCCCCCTCCTGGATGATGCCCTCTCTCTCTCCATTTATCCCTCCTATCAACTCTGATCCTCACTCCCCCTCCTTTCCTCTGTCCTTTTCCCGGGCTCCCTCTCCCCCCTTCCATCCTCTTTTTTCCCCACCTACTCTCTCTCTGCCCCCCTTCTCTCCCCCGAGTCCTTTTGCATTTCCCTCCTCTGCCTTTTCCCATTCCCTCTCGCGTCTGCCCTGCCCCTCTCCCCCCTTATAAGTCCTCTCCCTCCTTTGGTTCCCCCGCTCCTTTCGTTTTTTCCTCTTTCCTCCTTGTTTCCCCCTCATCCACTCATCCAGGTCCCCCCCCCCCCCCCCCATCTGCCTTTGGCTAGGGAGTGTCATCTTTGTGCCAACATTTTCGTGCAGTGTTTTACAGTGAGTGTTCCGTGTTGTGTGTCTTTTGGGAAGTGTTGCGAATGGCCATCATACTGTCGCTGGGTGTGATTTCTTATCTCTTGCGAAGAGAAAGCAGACTGTCGCCATGTTTTTTTTTTAATTGTGTGTCTACTATATTACTTTTCTGATTCCTGTGTATTTTATTAACATTGCCAACCCCTTTGCTTTATGTTTTAACTTTCCATAATTTTCCGCCGTTTTACAATTTAAGTCACCGTTTTATCGCCTGTTTTTCTTGTGTCTTTTCTTCTTACGTTTTTAAAAAGTCTGTAGGCTGTAGAGCAGCGTACTAAGCTGCTGCCAGCCCGTCCCCTTCGGGGGGATTTGAAATTCAATAAAGGAAAAAAAAAAATTTCGCGACGATGTCGCAGCCTGTGAAACAAGTGTATACATTAGTTATGTAGAGTCTGACCAGTAAAGAGACAACTGACCATCACAGGATGTGTTCAGAATTGCCACCGGCAGCGACAATAAATGCTTCCAGTCTGGTGGGGAACGACTGTTGCATGTGCTAGCATTTCAGCGGAGATGTCCGAGCAGGCTGCAGTAATACGCCGTTGCATATCATCGAGTGTAGTTTTTTTTTTTTTTGTGGTTTTAGGGCGCAAAACTTCTATGGTCATTAGCGCCCAGCCCGTGACATAGAAAACAGGAAAAAAACGAAATTTAAAATCAGCAGCAATGGAAACAAAGTCAGAAAATTTGAGAAACTAAAGGCAGAAGGAATGCTTAAAAGTCCACTATAGAAAGGGGTTGGTTGTCCCCCAAAAAAAAGCTTCAAATGACTGACGTCATTTCACTGTCACTAATAAACTGTAGAACGCGGTCAGCTGAGCGCGTGTCATCTGCTAAAATCGACGATAGATCAGGCGATAGCTGTAGACGGGAGCGTAACGGATTAAAATAGGGGCATTCAATTAAAAGGTGTCTGACCGTCCACAGCTGAGAGCAGTGGGGACAGAGTGGGGGAGGATCACCGCTTAAAAGATGTCGATGACTAAAAAGACAGTGCCCTATCCGGAGTCGAGCTAAAATTATCTCCTCCCGACGACGCGTTCGGGAGGAAGAGGTCCAAGCGCAAGGAAGGGCTTTCACTTCCCGCAATTTATTGTGGGGAAGTGTTGACCAATGCGCATGCCATAAATGAGTGACTTGGCGACATAAACCGCTCCGTAGATCGGTAAACGGAAGAGACTGAATAGCTGGCCGAGGAAGAGAGACTGCAGCCTTGGCCGCTATATCGGCCGCCTCATTTCCACAGATACCAGCGTGTCCCGGGAGCCAGAGGAACGCCACTGAGACGCCCCCCAGGTGGAGCAAGCGCAGACAGTCCTGAATCCGGTGGACCAGAGGGTGCACAGGGTAAAGAGCTTGGAGACTTAGGAGAGAGCTGAGAGAATCTGAGCAGATTACGTACTGTATCCGCTGATGGCGGCGGATGTAGTGGACAGCCTGGAGAACAGCGTAAAGCTCCGCAGTATAAACCAAACACTGGTCGGGAAGCCGAAAGTGATTTGGGGTGTCGCCAACAATATAGGCACTCCCTACACCTAACGATGTTTTCGAGCCATCGGTGTAAATAAATGTGGCTTCCGTCATTTGTGCACATAGAGCAGCAAATGCCCGACGGTAAACAAGTGTAGGGGTACCATCCTTGGGAAATTGACATAGGTCTCTGAGCAAGTCGATCCGGGGACGGTGCCAAGGCGGTGCTGTACCCCAAGTTGTCAAGAAGGTTTTAGGAAAGCGGAAGGAAAGAGAATGGAGCAGTTGACGGAAGCGGACTCCCGGGGGTAGTAGGGAGGAGGAGCGGCCTGAATAACCGACATCAAAGGAGGCGTCGAAAAAAAGGTTATGGGCTGGATTAGCAGGCATGGAAGACAGATGGCTAGCATAACGACTCAGAAGGACTGCCCGCCGATTGGACAGCGGAGGTTCAGCAGTCTCAGCATAAAGGCTTTCCACAGGGCTGGTGTAAAAAGCTCCAGACACTAAACGTAATCCACGGTGGTGGATAGAGTCGAGTCGCCGAAGAATAGACGGCCGAGCAGAGGAGTAGACTATGCTTCCATAATCCAATTTCGAGCGCACTAAGGCGCGATAGAGGCGGAGAAGGACCACTCGGTCCGCTCCCCAAGAGGTACCATTCAGGACACGGAGGGTGTTAAGGGAACGCAGACAGCGAGCCGAAAGATAGGAAACGTGGGAGGACCAGCACAGTTTTCTGTCAAACATAAGACCCAAGAATTTAGCGACGTCGGAAAACGGAAGGTTGACAGGGCCTAGATGTAAGGAGGGCGGAAGAAACTCCTTACGTCGCCAAAAATTAACACAAACGGTCTTACTGGGTGAGAAACGGAAGCCGGTTTCGATGCTCCACGAGTGGAGGCGATCGAGACATCCTTGAAGACGTCGTTCAAGAAGGCTGGTCCGTTGAGAGCTGTAGTAGATCGCAAAATCGTCCACAAAGAGGGAGCCCGAGACATCAGGAAGGAGACAATCCATAATTGGATTAATGGCGATGGCAAACAGTACAACACTCAGCACGGAGCCCTGGGGTACCCCGTTTTCTTGGAAGAAAGTACGGGAGAGAGTAGTGTTCACCCGCACCCTAAATGTGCGCTCTGCCATAAATTCGCGAAGAAAAAGGGGCAGCCGGCCTCTAAAGCCCCAAGAGAACAGTGTACGGAGGATGCCTGTCCTCCAACAGGTATCGTACGCTCTCTCCAGATCAAAAAATATTGCTACCGTTTGACGTTTCCGGAGAAAATTGTTCATGATATAAGTGGAGAGAGCAACAAGATGGTCAACAGCAGAACGATGCTTTCGGAATCCGCATTGGGCAGGTGTTAAAAGACTGCGGGACTCCAGCCACCAAGCTAAACGGTAATTCACCATACGCTCCAAAACCTTACAGACACTACTCGTGAGAGAAATGGGGCGATAGCTAGAGGGGAGATGTTTGTCCTTTCCAGGTTTCGGAACGGGAACGACAATAGCTTCCCGCCATCGCCTGGGAAAGGTACTGTCGGTCCAAATGCGATTATAAAGGCGAAGGAGGTAACGCAGGCTATGGGTTGATAAATGCAGCAACATTTGGACATGGATACCATCCGGTCCTGGGGCGGAGGAGCGAGAAGAAGAGAGTGCATGTTGGAGTTCGCGCATGGAGAAAACAGTATTGTAGCTTTCGCGATTTTGAGAGGAGAAAGCAAGATGTCGCACTTCCGCTGCACGTTTCTTCGGGAGAAACGCTGGCGGGTAATTTGAAGAGCTCGAAATCTCAGCAAAGTGCTGACCCAATGAGTTAGAAATTGCGACGGGGTCCACTAAGGTATCATGCGCGACAGTGAGCCCAGAGACCGGGGAGAAATTAGGCGCGCCTGAGAACCGTCGAAGCCGACTCCAAACTTCCGAGGAGGGAGTGAAGTTGTTAAATGAGCTAGTAAAGAATTTCCAGCTTGCCTTCTTGCTATCGCGGATGACGCGACGGCATCGCGCACGGAGCTGCTTATATCGGATACAATTGGACAAAGTTGGATGGTGACGGAAAATGCGAAGAGCACGTCGCCGCTCACGTATTGCGTCACGGCATGCCTCGTTCCACCAAGGAACTGGAGGGCGCCGGGGCAATTCGGAGGTGCGTGGTATTGAACGTTCCGCAGCTGTGAGAATAACGTCGGTAAAATGTGTTACCTCATCGTCGACGCTGGGAAAGCGACGGTCATCGAATGTCGCTAGAGACGAAAAAAGTGTCCAATCGGCTTGGGCAAACTTCCAGCGTCGCTAGCGCATATATGGCAGTTGAGGCTGCAGTCGAAGAACACATGGAAAGTGGTCACTCGAGTGTGTATCATCAAGGGCGAACCATTCGAAGCGCCGAGCTAGCGGAACAGTACCGACCGCAAGGTCCAAATGGGATAAATTTGCCGTGGAGGCAGACAAAAATGTGGGGACCCCAGTGTTGAGGCAGACTAGATCCGCTTGGTGGAAGACGTCTAGCAATAGTGAGCCACGTGGACACGGATGTGGAGATCCCCAAAGCGGGTGGTGGGCATTGAAGTCCCCAACCAGCAATTAGGGGGGTGGAAGCTGATCAAGAAGATGAAGGAGATCAGCTCGTGCCATTGGTGTAGACGATGGAATGTATACCGTACAAAGAGAGAACGTGTATCCAGAAAGGGAAAGACGGACGGCGACAGCTTGGAAGGAAGTGTTTAAGGGGATTGGGTGATAATGGAGAGTATCATGGAGCAGAATCATGAGTCCTCCATGGGCTGGAGTGCCTTCAACAGAGGGGAGGTCATATCGGACGGACTGAAAATGAGGGAGAACAAAGCGGTCATGGGGACGCAGCTTTGTTTCCTGAAGACAGAAGATGACCGGCGAGTAGGATCGTAAGAGGATCGACAATTCCTCCCGATTGGCGCGAATGCCGCGGATATTCCAGTGGATAATGGACATAGGGTGAACAGAAAATGGAGGAACGTGACCAAGGGTGCTGTCAACTCAACGACTGCTCAGAGCTTGCGACCGACAGCATGGAATGGCATTCAGTCGAAGGCAGAAGATCCTGATCCATAGGTTGGTCAGGAGCAGCTCCTGCCACCAACGATCGGCCAGTTGACCGGCCACCAACAGTGCGCCTCGGCGACACAGAAGATGGCCGAGGGCGATTGCCGCCAGGTGGTGCTGTAGATGGGACACGCCGTGGCGGAGAAGGAGAGGAACTGTGTTTCTTCGTAGCCTTCTTGGAGGTATGTTTAGATGAAGGAGGAACCGATGGTTGTGAAGTAGCTGTACGTAAAAACTCTTCACGAGAATGCTCTTTTTTGGAAGACTTGGCGTCTGACTTTTGGGCTCGAGATTTAGCAGAACCCGACGAAGGGTGAGCCATAGAGTGGGCAGGCGAAAGAGGTGAGGTTGAACGGGCGATCTTTGCGCTGGCCGATCTGACGACCGTGGTACTAAATGTGAGGTCGCAAGTCTGCGTGGCCGCCTCCTTTGTTGGCCGAGGAGAAGCAAGGACAGCGCTGTATTTTCCTTTCTGAGGCACGGTGGGCTGTCGACTGGCGAGTAACTTTCGAGCAGCAAAGGTCGACACCTTTTCCTTCACTCTTATTTCCTGGATCAGCTTTTCGTCCTTAAAAACAGGGCAATCTCGAGAGGAAGCAGCGTGGTCACCCATACAGTTGATGCAGCGAGGGGATGGAGGTGGACAAGCACCCTCATGGGCATCCCTGCCACACGTAACACATTTGGCCGGATTGGAACAGGACTGGCTGGTGTGGTTGAACCGCTGACATCGATAGCAACGCGTAGGGTTTGGGACATAAGGGCGAACGGAAATTATCTCATAGCCTGCTTTGATTTTTGATGGGAGTTGAACTTTGTCAAATGTGCGGGTTGGAATGATGGTCGAGTCAACCCTTTTCATAATCCGATGAACAGCCGTGACGCCTTGGTCAGACAGATAGTGCTGAATTTCTTCGTCAGACAATCCATCGAGGGAGCGCGTATAAACGACTCCACGCGAGGAAGTTAAGGTACGGTGCGGTTCCACCCGGACAGGGAAGGTGTGGAGCAGAGAAGTACGCAGCAATTTTTGAGCCTGGGGGGCACTGTGTGTTTCTAACAACAGGGTGCCATTCCGTAATCTGGAACAAGACTTTACAGGACCCGCAATTGCGTCGACACCTTTCTGAATAATGAAAGGGTTGACCGTGGAAAAGTCGTGACCTTCGTCAGACCGAGAAACAACAAGGAACTGTGGCAACGATGGAAGAACCATCTGTGGCTGAGACTCAGTGAACTTACGTTTGTGAGCAGACATAGTGGAAGGTGAGGAAACCATTGCGGAAGAATCCCCCATGATTACCGGCGTCTCCGATGGCGCGCTCCTCCCTTGTGGGGGCCCTCACCGAGGGCACACCCGCCTTAGGTGATTGTTCACACCTCAGGTCACACCTCCCGACAAACGGACGGAGGGACCAATCGGCACTTTCGGAAGGTATCAGCTCGGGTAATCACCCCTCCCTGGGCCTGGCCTTTACCAGGGGGTACGTACGTGTCCTACCTGTCTACCCGGGGCGGGGAATTACGCGTTACCCCGTCACCGGCTACGCATGGAAGTGCGTGGGTCGGCCTTCAGACACGCACAGGGAGGAAGAAAGAGACAGGGAAAGGAAAGAAGAGAGGTCTCAAACGCCGCAGCGGAGAAAAGGGTAAAGAGAAGAGGTAAAGAGAAGAGGTAAGGAATAGAGAAGGACGAAGAAAGATGAAGACATACAAGCAAGGAAGGCGAAGAGTGCGGTACATTTACAAGCGTCCATCTCCGGACGTAGGCACAAACCATACTCCCCAGAGGGGGAGAAAGGGAAGGAAAGAGCCAGAGGTGAGGGGGGGGGGCGAAGATGGGGGATGGGGAAGGATACGGAAAGGGAAGGTATGCAGCCCGGAAAGGAAGGAAGGCCACATTAGCTCGGGGTCCCGTGCTCGCTACACACGTATCCACAAAAGAGTTGTGGATCCCCTGGGGGGATCGAGTGTAGTTGGTATATCCTTGTAGACATCCTCGTTCAGCTTTCTCCACAGAAAAAAAGCTACAGGCGTCAGATCCGGAGAACCGGCCAGCCAAGTTACAGTTCTCCTGCGCCCAATCCAATGATTTGGAAACAATTCGTGAAGCCATACTGTAGTACTTCATGCACTATGGGCTGGACAGTGATTATTTTGTTACCACAGGTTCCTCCTAGTCTTCAGAGAAACGTCTTCAAGTTTCCGTGGAAGATGGTTTGTTAGGAGGCCTCTATACTTGCTAGCGTTCAGCGTTCCGTTTACGAAAAGCGAGCCAATTAACTGATGGTTCACCATACCACACCACATGTTAACACTCCATGGACGCTGACGTTCTACCTGACGAAGCCAACAGGGATTATCAACAGACCAACAGTGCATGTTTTGGCGCTTTAACAGGCCTTGAGTGGTAAATGTGGCTTCATCATTAAACAAGATACATGATAAGTCTGGAGAATCCTGTCTTAGTGCCCATGTACAGAAGTTAAAACGATTCTCATTATCGCTCCCACTAAGCTCTTGACGGAGAGGGATGTGATAGGGATGCAACCTATGTGGCTGGGGAATGCGTAGTTCACTTGCTTGACTATGGCCACTTCCTCGTGCGATTGCACGGGAGCTGGTGTGCGGATCAGCTGCACCAGCAGCAAGAGCACTAATTCCCCCTCTTCTGTCGTCACTTTTTTCCTTCCGTTACGATGTCTAGATGTTGCACTACCACTTTCACGTAACCGTTTGAAGAGGTTGATAAATAATTGTCGAGATGGCTTACGTCTATTGGGATATCTTGCGGCATACCTAGTACAAGAACGAAGTGCATGATTCCCACACTCTCCATACACGACGAGCGTGTCCACTTTTTCCTCACTGGTAAATCCCATCGCCCACTGCCGACCTACTGCTTAGACTGTCACACACTAATTGACTAGCAAATCGCAATGCAGTCTAGGATCACACAAGCACACTGCAAGCAAACACAACATCGTACCCAGCAACTACGCTGGTTGAATGGCACAAACAAGTGTCGATGTGGAAACATTTTTAAAAAAATGCGGTATCTCGTAAACGACTCCCACTAGAATCTCGCAACAAACACCACTGACATTTTAATTTACCCTACTTTTAGTTTATTAAACTCAATACGCACTGTTACGTTTAAAAAGTGTACGTTTGCACAAAAAATGCACTCTCTAAGTATTATTACACTCTGTTTATTGGCTGACAATATGAGTCCCTGACTGCCAAACCATTCTGTGAAAACCGCTCATCAGTAGCACTTCCCAACATATCTCTACATTTGAATACGAATGCCTATACCAGTTTCTTTGGCGCTTCAGTGTAATATCTTTAAATAAAGAGAAATACTATTTTGACAATAACACTCAAATCGTGTGACACTCACATGAGTCTTCTACACGAATTAGTGAATTTACTCGTGGCACTTTTGCAGCCCTATGCATATAATCACTTTCAGAAGTCAAATTAATAATCAAATTGACTAGTTTAATAATATTGATCCTTAAATTGCTGGCGTACCCATGTACCACCACAATAAAATAAAAACAGTGAATAGTAGAGGGAGTATGAATGAGAATAGTGGCGTCCTTAAATTTACAACATAATGACAAGTTTTATTAAACTTTTATTAACTACAACTTTCTGTAGAAGCAGCTGATAAATCTTCCACAAAAATGACAAACACAAGTCGGTTAAGGAATGGTTTTTGATAGTCAAAGCATACATTGGGGTGGGGGCCACACAAATTCTTCCCTGAACTAATTCCTTTTGCAACGCAATCTGAATTTATTTACATGAATCCACTCTGAGGCCCAACTCTATTCAAATGGAATCAACTAAGATCAACTATACTACGAACTATGGTTCACCTGAGAACAGGGAACTATGAATATCATTTAACAACCTTACGCCGGTGCAACGCAGCGTTTCAGCTTGATTCAGGCGGCAGCAGAAAACCGGGCGCTGTGGGCGAGGAGCGGTGCGCTGTGGCAGCTGTAATGTTCTGACGCGTCCACGAAAATACGCAAACTATGCGGTCTGGAATTATGGTTATCAGAACAAGGGAAACTTTCCTATGAGAACCCTGAAATCCTGGCAGATTTCAGTGTGAGATGCACCCGTTTGCTGGTCTGGCCAAACCACTTTGACTCACAGGCACGAAGGCGCATGCTGGAATTGTCAAACGTCAGATGGCTGATTCAGGACGAATAAAATCACCCTCGTGACATACGATATGTTAGAAATGATATGAAGTTCCACTGTCGGTGTAGTTGGAAACTACCACAGACACTTAATCCACCATGAGATACAGACCACAAGTGTCACCTACTAGACAAAGACCTGCAATTCTCCACTAGGAGAGGACCAGAAGACGAAGTCCATCAATGAATCACAGCCACTTTCCAACAAGACTCGGTATGGGAGCCGAATTAGGAAAACGAAACCGCCCCCACATTGCACAAACCAACTTTGCTCTACTCATTGACTCCCCACTCATGACAGTTCTGTTGGCCTGGTAGCCAATCCAGACACAGCACTGGCTTCCCACACTAGGGAGCAAGCCTCTCCTTTACGTAAACTGAGAGGAGCAAATCAGCGTCTCCAAATCTCTCTTGTATGAAAAAATAAGACTTTTGACTAGGGCATGCCCATGTTTCGGCAAAACATTTACCTAAATTGGAGCACAGTCCCTCATTTACGGAGTAATCTAATCTTTATAGGCAGACCATTTCCAATTTCTGAAAAAAGGCTGTTAAGCTTCCCAGATAGTAGTGCCCATGAAATATATGTTTCGCTGCTCACTAAAAGAACCTGGCGGCTTCCTGCAGTCAGGGTGAGTCACAGTCCTATCTCCATTAGACATGTACATCAGCCGGTCTGACCATATCGTCCTTGCTTCTAACGTGAGAAATCATGGAGTTTTATGACCTTTACACCGTTTGCACAAAAGCTCAGTTTCCAGCAGTCTTTCTTAAATGGCTTCCTGCAGCCACTTTCAGCCATCCGGCTGTCTACTGCAATGGACTGACGCCTGGCCTAGGTAAAATGTTTTTCGAACTGGCGCCCTTCTGCTCGATCCTCAGCAGAAGGAGGAGAGAACTTCGACCAGAAGCCCCTCTGCAGGTAAGAAACACTGAACACTGTTTCCCAGAATCACTTGTACAACCAGGTTCCTGCACTCAGCATTTATGGCCCCAATTCATCTCTCTCCCTGTTCTCGGTCGCCTCCACTATGGCCTCCTGGTTACAAGCCCTCTACAGATTACACACATTCTGCCCACAGTTTCCTCATGTAGAAAAAGGCATGAACCACATGTTGCAAATGTAGTACCGGGAAACACCGATTTCATGACCTAAAATATGAATGTTAATCTGACTGACAAAACAAAGTGAGAGAGTGGTGTGCCACCTCCTAAAACCTCCCCATTACCTAATAATTTCTGTAAGGGGAGAGTCACGTTTCAATAAAGTTAGTGTGACACGCAGCACAAGAAATTATGACATTTTAACTGGGTCTTCAAGAATGACATGCCGGACCATGACAGCTTTGCCATCCATTAACCAAAAATTACCACACCCTGTACTTACCTCATTCAGCCAGGATCCATACAAACACTCACTACTGCATGCCTGCAAAAGTCATGTGATTTACTGGATGTTACAATTGTTCTTGTGGACCCTCAGGTCTTTGACATACACCCCAGACTGTGAATACAATAACTGAATGGAACGATTAAAATGTCATGCAGGCATTTAACTAACCCATTCACACCGAAATTGAGGTCAGAAGTAATATATTTCCCTGACCACAATACAGTGTTGTTGAGCTTTGAGCATTCTCTGCTGCAGAGATTTTGTTACCCCTGCCTAAGCATTCACAGTTACTCAGTCCACTGCAGAGACAAATAACATGCATACTCTATCCAAGCATTCAGCAATTCTAGGCATGTCAAGTGTGTGTTCTTGTGACATTTGTCATCTGTTAAACTTATTTCATAGTAAGATGTCTGTTTCTTCTTTTAGTACAACAGTGTAAATGGTGTTAAAACAAAATAAACAACAATTAAATGACATGTGGAACATAGTACACTTTTACACAAATGACAAAGACAAAAAAACATGAGCCAATTTCAAAAAGTGGTTTGAATATTAATGTATTTGTTGTATGTGATCTTCTGTCAATCTTAAATTTTAGAAAGTATCAGCAAATGCAACAGGGCACACAAAAATAAGAAAAAAAAACACACAAATATATTTTAAGTCTCCTACTGCTCACTTTTCAAGGGTGTTTAGGGAGTCCAAAATTAGCTTTACATTAGTCACATGAATAAATACAGCACTAATACATGCGGTGTGTAACAGGTTGGACATGGCAGCTGTGGGGGCGGAGGGGGGGGAGGTGAGTTGGCGCTTAGATAAGGGTTACCCCTTTACTTAACATCATCAGTGGTGGCAGCGGTGTCTGTGGCAGGGCCTGTCTCCTGTTTATGGCAGTAACAGGCAGGCTTTAACAGTCAAGAGATAAGGCAGCAGCTGACAAACTGTTGTTCTTGTTGAAGACAGTCCTCCAGCGGCAGTTATCAGTGTTGTGGTGAGTGTCCAGAGATGTCAATCGCTTGGCACGGTGCTCTCTAGTCCCTTCTTTTTCGTAACCAGTGGCATTACATTCAGGTCTAGTCTCTCGAGACTCTTGTATCAATCAGCGGTGGCCCAGGTAGTCGTGTGACATTATGGGCGAGCCTTCGTTACCTGCTGATACTTTCAGCAGTGGTTCCTGGAATTCCTTTCCCTTTCTGTTGGCGCAAGTGGAAGAGACCAGTGGGAATCTGTGCACGCCTCTATCACCTATGATCTGCCCCAGTGTCATCACATCTGTTGGCTGACTGCCCTGTCGCCTCGGGGGGTGGGGGGGATGGGCCGCCTGTAGCTTATAGCTGCCAGTGTGGCCAGGCAGTGACATCATGTCGGCTTGTCACTCATCCCATCTGGAGGCCATGTGGTGATGTCATGCTAGCAACAGTGTGCGTCATAGCTTGCCCAACAGGTGCTATGCCATGCCAGCCCTGTCAGCCGCACAGCAACGTGTGCCACCTGCCCAGTGCCCGGTCACATTGTGTGTCTCTCAAGCCACTGCTGGTCAAAGGTCTGCTTCTTACTCGCTGTTCAGAATGCTGTAGTCCTATGCACATATTTTAGTGCCATGTTTTTACAGTGAATGTTAACAAAAGCACATACATAGAAAATCATAACAAAAATATGAACTGTTTTCAGTTCAAACTTTACAATATGATTAATACAAAGAATTGAAACGTGCCTTACTGCTTTCTTTTATTTAAAGAATGTTACTACTATGGTTCCTTGATGCAGTCCTTTGCGCATCTTTTTTGATTTTAATAAACATAGATCATTAACTGCTTATCTGAAAGGAATAAACTATTCATTTCCTCATGGTGAAGTCATGTTGCTGCAGTGTATGTTAGTGTTTTGTTAGTTTCCCAACAACGCTCATGTGCCTCAGTGGACAACCAGCGCAGCCTGTACATTCATACTGAGCACTCTCACGCCATGCAACACTTACTTCTCATTACATCTTACCCATTACCAAGTCTAGCTACCTCTAACACTTTCTACTTTACTCCAATCTGTACTTTTATACTTCTCCTGATGCCAGATTATTGGATGGTGACATTGATACGGCTATCTGGCGCAGAATCCCGGTTACATACCGCTCATTGCCATCTGTACACCCCTTACTATGCATTCAGGATAGATCGAACTTCTGCACCAATTCACCTTTCCTTCTGAAACTCACCTACTTCTCTTAGTAGTCGACGTACAGGTGTCGTCAAATAACAGCTGCTGCAAAGACATAAAATAGCATCTCTTTTATAATTTGTAGTGCATAAGGATTTGTGATTATCTTACGTTTTTATTTGGTCTCATTCGCCATTTCCTTTCCATTCATCTAAAAACGTACTACTGTGACTTTCACTCCACATGCTCATGTCACGTAATACAAAACTTTGCCAATGATGTGGCTCTGGTGTGGGCAATCCAGAATCGCAATAGCACAAGGCAAACATCATCACACTACTTGCGATACTCCATAAGTGATACCCACAGTCGAAAAAGTACCAGCAGCGAAAAAATATCACACCATAGGCAATTATCCATAAGGTTAACCGCACTTGAAAACCACCAGTGAGAACACATCGCTCCACTGATGATAACCCTAGGCGAAGCACAGAGAAGAAACCATACTTAAACGTTAACAAGTCTCTGCTGTGGACAAACCATGTCTACCAGCAAGATACCCCAATCAGTATCGGTGTCGTGATAAAAATCACGCCAAGATCCACTATCAGATGGCAGTCAGCTTCTGTGGCACCACTATCGCCTCCTCGTTCCAAGTGATGGAACAGACCCTGTATTCGCCCATCTGGCAATGCACACAATATCAATGGAAGTAACCAAACCATTACTAAATTACAAGATGAATTTAGTGAAGAGTTATGTCTCTAAGACTTGTGCAATTATTTCTGAATCAAAACTGCAATTTTCACGCTTTTCAAACACATACCTCTTCTGTGGTGTGACAAGCTATAATTTAGCAATGCTCAAGAAATGAACCAACCAATTTTATCATAAACCCGAGAGGTCTCTACCAAGAAATCAGCTCCGTTCTGTCCATGAAATAATTTTCATCTCAAATTTGCTGTAAATTATCAAAGGAAAAATGCTGTACAGAAAACTACAAATGCCTAACTCATTGATCAAAAGTCAGACAAGAAGATCATATAGCTAATTATAAAAATAAATCATCCAAAAAGTGTAAGTGCAAGCAAATAAAGAACAATATACTAAATGACTACATAAACGAATTGGAAACAAACGATTCTTAACACTAATTTAATGATCTAACTGTAAAAGTCTTATTCTATGAAGTGTTTAATAAGTTAATGTTCCCCATACCGATATTATGTGTAACTTTATCTTGGGCTGAGGCCACAGCAGCTGACTGTCAATTCGTAAAAGGACTTCTGCTGCGCCGGCCGAGGTGGCCGAGAGGTTCTAGGCGCTACAGTCTGGAACCGCGTGACCGCTACGGTCGCAGGTTCGAATCCTGCCTTGGACATGGATGTGTGTGATGTCCTTTGGTTAGTTAGGTTTAAACAGTTCTAAGTTCTAGGGGACTTATGACCCCAGATGTTAAGTCCCATAGTGCTCAGAGCCATTTGAACCATTTTAACTTCTGCTGCAGTTTCTGTTTGATAGGTTAGGTGGTCTGATTTTCACTACATCACTCTAGTGATCAGTCCCTCCATTATACCCTGTTTGCCCTGAGTTCAAGACCGGTTGCGTGAAATGGTTAGAATTTTGCATTTCCCTCCTCTTGCTATTTCTGTTTTCTTGAAAGCTACCACCATAGATCCCCTGTCTGCTTCTGTTTCTCCACTGTGGCTCTTTATCAAATGTTTGGCCTTCATATTGGTTTCTGATGGAAAGCATGGCCATGTTTTGGCAAAAAATATAATACCTAGGTTGGAGCACAGTCCCTCGTTTATGGAGTGATCTAATCTTTCTGGGCTGATCATTTCCTATTTCTGAAGGAAGGCTGTTAAGCTTCCTAGACAGTCATGCCCATGAAATATATGTTTTCGTTGCTCACTAAAAGAACCTGGCGACCTCCTGGTGTCAAGGGGGATTTAAGTCCTAGACATGTATGCCAGTTGCTCTATCTGTATCATTCCAGATAATACCATGAGAGTGCATAGAGTTCTATGACCTTCGCACTATTTACACAAAAGTTCACTTTACAGCAGTCTCTCTTATTGCAGTACCTGTGTTATTCTGATTACTGTGCAAAGTTCCTTTGTACGTGCATGCATTTCCAAAAGAACAGGCACTACCGCAACTACAGCCATTATGAAATACATTAAATGTATTCGCAATTGAAAATAACAACCATCAGTTGTAGAATGGAATGACAGAAATGAAAATTTGAACTGCATTGGGACTCGAACTCAAATTTCCCACTTATCACGAGCAGTCGCCTTACCACTTAGCTATCCAGGCATGACTCAGGGCCAGGCCCAAACTTCCGTATGTCGTCAACCACGCACCTAAGACCTGGTTGATGACATGCAACTACACTGACAAAAAATTGTAAAAAATTCTTTACAAAGGAAAATAGCTTGTAAAGAAACCAACAAGTATATATATATATATATATATACATATATATATATATATACATATATATATATATATATACATATATATATATACATATACATATATATATATACATATACATATATATATATACATATACATATATATATATACATATACATATATATATATACATATATATATATATATATATACATATATATATATATATATACATATATATATATATATATACATATATATATATATATATACATATATATATATATATATACATATATATATATATATATATACATATATATATATATATATATACATATATATATATACATATATATATATACATATATATATATACATATATATATATATATATATATATATATATATATATATATATGAAACAAACATCTTTGTGAATAACCCAACAAAAGAAAAAAAAATTGTTAATAACGAATCAGACAGTACTGATAACTCATTGTGCTGCAAAAAATTGTCAATAAGAAACCATTGATTAATTTGATATATCATTCTTATTATTTCCAAACCCTTTCACTACAAAATTATTGTTAAAAATTATTTGTATATGAAAAACATGAACCTCTCTTCTTGATGATGCCCGCATCTCGTGGTCGTGCGGTAGCGTTCTCGCTTCCCACGCCCGGGTTCCCGGGTTCAATTCCCGGCGGGGTCAGGGATTTTCTCTGCCTCGTGATGGCTGGGTGTTGTGTGCTGTCCTTAGGTTAGTTAGGTTTAAGTAGTTCTAAGTTCTAGGGGACTGATGACCATAGATGTTAAGTCCCATAGTGCTCAGAGCTGAGTTTGATGGGGGTGGTGAGGGGTTGAACACGAGAGGTGAGAAGGAAGGGGTGATACTGAGTGGTGACCTTTAGTGGTGAGAGTGTGTGAGCTCTAGGGCTGCCCTTGGGAAGGAGAGAGAGGGCTGACGTTGCGGCAGAAGGGGGGGGGGCGGGGAGGGGTAGAGTTGAGCTGCCCTAGGAATGGTTGTATCCCACTACTTGCTCCCAGCATGTATAGCCACTAGAGACTGCTGGGGATGAGGGGGAAACCAAGTGTTGACTGGTAACTGCCACCAAAAAGCCCTTATCACTGGCGCTGTTGTATACGAATGTGTCATAGCGTTCATCGACTCTGCCTTTTTTCACTCAAATGATAAGCTGCGGTTTTCACGCAGTTCTTGCACGAAACCTGACTGACAGGCTATATACACAGTACTTTAGGGGGTAACAATAAACTCCGTCTTTATGGCAGCTGCGAATTTCTCTATGGTATTAATTATTAATGCCATCTCCTCTACACGTTTACTTGAGGTAAACGTATTCATTTTGCGACTTCCTTTTCCTTATAATTTCCCGAATCTGTTTAACCAGGTCGAAAGTGTCTGGAAATCAGTAATGTTCATCTCACTTGGAATTCAAAGCGACCAGTGTCCTAGGTCTCTCACAATAACGGCGAATTGACTCTCGCGAGTTTTTTTTTCACCCTTTTGCGAGTTTCATTTTGGAGCATATTCCGTACTTCGTGTAAATATTTTTTTTTTCCAATTTATATAGTTCATGTTCAGATTTTACGAAACGAAACCGGCTTTGCACACTGCTTATATCGGGTGAATCGCCTGAAACTTACACCGCAAATATGTATCAGTGGCTTACTGGTTCCACAACCATACATCTTTCTTCAGGGACCCCAGTGCAAATTAGGACCAAAAATTTAAAGAAATGGCTTTTAGTTGCAAAAACGTTGCAATCGTCGTAGCAAAATCTGGAAAAATGGGAGAGAGCAACTTTCAATATTACATCCGATACATCTTCTTACCACATTGCAGAAAATAATTCATTGTTTTTATTAGACTCTTGCCGTGGATATACCAATACCTCTGTCTTTAGGAGGACGACGAAAAGACTATGAATATACTTTAGATTCCACCTGGAACTAATAGTGTGATTTAGCCTAGCGATAAAGAAATTTTTATACATTGTGACATATTTTTAGAAAATAGTCGGAAAATATAACTTGGGATAACTGTTTGACATTTCAGGTTTATCAGCGGACCGGTGTTGTTAATCTTCAGACATTGTCCATTGTCAGTTTACGTCAGCACGTTTTATGAATTTGATCAAGCATGCCTGAAATGCAGCATAACACGCAGAACAAATGCGACGAACATTTCTCCCTTAGTAGCAATTTTGTCTAAATAAAACTAGTAATTACTGTGAAGTGCCTGAATGTATTGATTTTTCTTTTATCAGTTGTGTTTGGTGTAAGGAAGATGTTTGTTTTGCCATACGGAAGACACTGCACATTTTTGTGACGACTGCAAGTAATAAAGAAGGAACTGTTTCATTGTTAGTAAAATATACATTATTTAAAAATTATCTTGAGAATTGTGCTAAGGGAATTTATTCCATATTGCATGTCTACAAATTAAAGTACCGATTGATGGAAGTCCTCTGTAATATTACATCATACATTGCCTTCATTTTCTTTCCTCTACTCGTCACTTGCGTAACAAGTATATCTACAACCGTTTAGCTGTTGATATGATCTGCAAGTTATTCAAACAATTAATGATTTTACGCATTTTTGGTGTGGCTTAAAGTGCTTAAAATTCGCTTGTGAGCACTTTCAATTTCGCGCCACGCGGCGCTGTGTTCTCTTGTCACGGCTGCGTTTAATTATTCGCAGATTCACGCGCACGACAAGAAGGGTTGTACAAACCGCTTTTATAAGAGGCTCTTCGTGTGGCAAATATGCGTAATTTTACTATTTTTTAAGTACTTGCAGTGCGCCTCAGCAGCTAAAATTTTGACGGTACATTTCTTTCGGTTGTTACAGTAGATACACCAAATATCTGCTTATAATAAATAACCTTTATTTTCATTTACGTCAGTCTGTTTCGGCTTAATCGCCATTTTCAAGTACGTCTACATTGATATGACGTCCATATTGCGTCGTTAGTTGACTGTTGTGTAACTGTCACTGTTTTAACAAGATCGTGAATGTTGTTAAGATGTTGAAATTAAATATTAATTACTACGTGACAGCAGTTTGACAGTTCCACTATTACGACGCTATGTGTTTAGGTAAACATATAGCGTCGTAATAGTGGAACTGTCAAACCACTTAGTAGTAATTAACATTTAATTTCAGCATCTTAACAACCTTTACGATCTTGTTAAAGCAGTGACAATTGCACAACGGTCTACTAACGACGCAATATGGACGTCACATCAATGTAGACGTGCTTGAAAATGGCGATTAAGCCGAAACAGACTGTCGTAAATGAAATTTAAGATTACTTATTATAAGCAGCTATTTGTGTATCTACTGTAACAATCATGTCATTATCAGACACATTACGCTGCTGGCCCTAAAGAAGAAAAATTTCTTTCGGTGTATTCTTCCCATGCGAAGGATTTCGATGTCAGATGGGACCATTCCCTTGTCAATATCCATTGACATGCCAGGCTGGAAGCGAGCACTTCACATATTTAAGCTGTATTTGTATCAAAATTTAAGAATATATCTTCGCGCCGTCATCTCTTTTCACAGAAGCACGCACATCTTGCCCACCTCTCCCTCTCCTCCCATCCCTACACTACAGCGTATGATCATAGCTGGATAACGTTAATCAAAAAGTTAACTTCGCTAATTGTTAATCTGTTACTAGAAAAGTTAACTTCGTTAAACGTTAAAGAGTTTCCTTACGGGAGATTTATCGGGAGTTAATCGTTAATTGTTAGCTCGTAATAGTAAAATTTGTGTTGTGGTTGTAGTGAAATGACAAGTGAATCAAACGCATTACGTTGGTTAAATAAAAATGTTTTGGTTGGGGATGTTTGGGTAAGAGATCGTAGATAAATAAAAAAACAGTTAAATCATTTAATTGTTTAGTTTCATAATCATTTAGTTACCAGTGTTAAATCACGGCAGAATCAAAATACAGGTGAATCAGATAGTATCTGACATAAGATGCATATTTTCCTTCGTACACATCAATACGTTAAAGGATTTTCACACGAGAGTGAGGCTCGTTTAGGAGACTAAATGTTTTTGCCCACAGAAAATCCGATTTCATGATTTAGTTTCCACAACTAATCCAGTAACAAAAAGTAATATTTAACTTGAACTCAGTAAACAAATAAACTTCCGACACCTTGTTGTTCTCTCTCGCACTCGATTGTTTACATCGATCGAGCGCACCCCCGCGTAGCCACATACCTACAAGAACAGAACTTGTCAGGAAATGACTTTCGTGGGCGGCGCGAGTTCATTTTTGTCGTTAATAGTAGGTATCAAATTAACGACTAACGGAGTCAGAGAAGTTGACGGTAGTTAAAGAGTCCATCAAACTTTCCTAAAATTAATTTGTAAGTTAATCCGTTACTCGAAAAGTTAATTTCGTTAATTAACGATTTACTGATTAACGTTCTGGTGCCCTGCTATGCGTATTATCATGCAGTAGACTGGTGCAACTATGACTCTAACAAGGTGTGTGTACTATACTGAGAACTAAGAACTGCTCTAACCTCATTCTGAGACACCTACTTGTACAGAGTGAATTGTCACAATGGTCAATATATTGCATTCGTAAACCGGAGAAGAATATTTCAAACCAGTATGCACCTGCGCCGTGTTTATTTTTCTATAGTTCCTTTAATTTACCTCAGGCTACTGTCAGAATGGTTTATTCAACAAGGGATCGCGTAATTCTTGCTAAGTCCTTGTCTTGATGAGCTAGCGTTCCGATATCTAGTAGCATGGACTGGTGACTTCAGATGTTAAGTCCTATAGTGCTCAGAGCCATCTGAACCATTTTTCGACATGGCATGAACTCAACAAGTCAACAAGTCTCCGGTGGAAATATTCAGCCATCCTATCTCTATAGCCATCCACAATTGTGAAAGTGTTGCTGCTGCAGGATTTTGTGCTCAAAATGACCTCTCGATTATGTCCCATAGATGTTCGACGGGATTGATGTCAGGCGTTCTGGGAAGCCAAATCATTCGCTCGATTGCCCAGGATGTTCTGACATGGCGCATTCTCATCCGTAAAAATTCCATCGTTTAATAGTGAATGATTGATGGCAAATGGTCTCCAAGTAGCCGAACGTAACCATTTCAAGTCAATGATCAGTTCAGTTGAACCAGAGAACTCAGTCCATTCCGTGTAAACTCAGCCCATATCATTATGGAGCCACAACTAATTTGCACAGTGCCTTGTTAACAAATTTGGCCCGTGGCTTCGTGGGGTCTGCACCACACTCAAACCCTAAAATCAGCTCTTACAAACTGAAATGGGACTGATCTCACCAAGCCACTGTTTTCTGACGTCTAAGGTCCAAACTATATGTTCACAAGCCCAGGAGAGGCACTGCAGTCGATGTCATACGGTTAGCAAAGGCACTCGCGTCGGTCGTCTGCTGCTATAGCCCATTAACTCCAAATTTTGCCTCATTGTCCCTTCGGGTACGTTCGTCGTACGTTCCACATTGATTCCTGCTGTTATTTCAGGCTGTGTTGCTTGTCCGTTAGGATTGTTAGGAAAGCAATAGCAACTTTGGACCATATTTGACCTTTGACTGCCGGGTGGCCTACATTCAGAGGAAGGAGCAAACATGACGTCATCAAGTTCCACCGCCCCATGCTCCACCACTCCACGCTTCTACAGTCCCCCCTTCCCCGCCTCTGTCACCACTCCCTTTCTAAGTCATGTCACTTCCCCTCGCCCTCCCCTTCCCTAATCAATGCCCATTGCTTGAAAATAGACTGCACTACTGGCCATAAAAATTGCTACACCATGAAAATGACGTGCTACAGACGCGAAATTTAACCAAAAGGAAGAAGATGCTGTGATATGCAAATGATTAGCTTTTCAGAGCATTCACACAAGGTTGGCGCCGGTGGCGACACATACAACGTGCTGATATGAGGAAAGTTTCTAACCGATTTCTCATACACAAACAGCAGTTGACCAGCGTTGCCTGGTGAAACGTTGTTGTGATGCCACGTGTAAGGAGGAGAAACGCGTACCATCACGTTTCCGACTTTGATAAAGCTCGGATTGTAGCCTATCGCGATTGCGGTTTATCGTATCGTGACATTGCTGCTCGCGTTGGTCGAGGTCCAATGACTGTTAGCAGAATATGGAATCGGTGGGCTCAGGACGGTAAGGCGGAACGCCGTGCTGGATCCCAACGGCCTCGTATCACTAGCAGCCGAGATGGCAGGCATCTCATCCGTATGGCTGTAACGGATCGTGCAGCCACGTCTCTATCCCTGAGTCAACAGATGGGGACGTTTGCAAGACAACCATCTGCACGAACAGTTCGATGACGTTTGCAACAGCATGGTCTATCAGCTCGGAGACCATGGCTGCGGTTACCCTTGACGCTGCATCACAGACAGGAGCCCCCGCGATGGTATTACTCAACGACGAACCTGGGTGCACGAATGGGAAAACGACATTTTTTCGGATTAATCCAGGTTCTGTTTACAGCATCATGATGGTCGCATCCGTGTTTGGCGACATCGCGGTGAACGCACATTGGAAGCGTGTATTCGTCATCGCCATACTGGCGTATCACCTGCCGTGATTGTATGGGGTGCCATTTGTTACACGTCTCGGTCACCTCTTGTTCACATTGACGGCACTTTGAACAGTGGACGTTATATTTCAGATGTGTTACGACCCGTGGCTCTACCCTTCATTCGATCCCTGCGAAACCCTACATTTCAGCAGGATAATGCACGACCGCATGTTGCACGTCCTGTACGGGCCTTTCTGGATACAGAAAATGTTCGACTGCTGACCTGTCCAGCACATTCTCCAGATTTCTTACCAATTGAAAACGTCTGGTCAATGGTGGCCGAGCAACTGGCTCGTCACAATACGCCAGTCACTACTCTTGATGAACTGTGGTATCGTGTTGAAGTAGCGTGGGCAGCTGTACCTGTACACGCCATCCAAGCTCTGTTTGACTCAATGCACAGGCGTATCAAGGCCGTTGTTATGGCCAGAGGTGGTTGTTGTGGGCACTTATTCTTCAGGATCTATGCACCCAAATTGCGTGAAAATGTAATCACATGTCAGTTCTAGTATAATATATTTGTCCAATGAATACCCGTTTATAATCTGCATTTCTTCTTGGTGTAGCAATTTTAATGGCCAGTAGTGTCATCAGAGACCTTCTAAGCCAGTAGTGCTATACATTTCTTAGCTCTCACAGTAAGAATTCAGTAGTTAATTGCCATATCAGGTCGTCCAATCACATTTTTCAACTCCTTCATAAGCCACAAGTCTTATATGTAAAGACCAGTCAGAGATCATCTGAGCTGACACACATATTTAGCCCAGCCACAACTCAGTATTTTACTACCAAATCAGCTCATCCAATCATGTTTCTCAACTCCTTCTTAAGTCTCACTCGTTTCTTGGAAATAAGCCAATCAGAGAGATTCCTCCAACAAGGCTGGCAAAGCATAAGCTAATTCTCATCCAGTAGAACAGAAAATCGCATAGCGTATGCATGGTGTTGGAGATTTTCGCGTCACAGCCAATGTTAGTTCGTTTTCCGTACCCCGTGGGCCTAAAATGGTGAAACAGAATACTATGAACAATTTTAAAGGATATTATGGGGATTTTTGCAAGATTTTCTATTTTAGATGTACGTATTGGAAGCAGCAGGTTGTTAAACACATGCATGATGACGTGGATATCGCAAATAGATGCAAACATAATGGACTAATTGGCTTCATTTGGTGGTTTTACGTTTTTGAGAAAAGAAGATTTGACATTATGATTATCTCCATAACCAAATCAACAATTTTTTAATTAATTGTATTTGGAAATGTGTCTCAGATATTTGTAAGCCAAATGGGAGACGGTTTTTTACAGCCTATATACTATAATTTTAAGTCTTAAGTCACTGTGTTACAAGTAAAACTCCCCCAATATTGATGGTACTGTTGTTTGCAATGTGAGAGCAGTGTCAGTTATTGCAAATGATGTTCAAGAACGGTCAGTGCTAAAATCGAACTTTAATCAACTAACGTTGTAGAAGTTCTTCGGTAATGGTTCATTTAATCAGTCACAATTTCAGAGGAGAAGAAGCTAACACATCACGTTCTAGAAAAACATAACAGACATTGTTGACAGATTAATATAGCTTTTTATTAGTTTCAATTTTTGGTCTAGTTTAAGTCATGGTCCACTCACAGTACAGAAACGAACATTCATCACCTGACGTTTTTTAGAAGTTTTACAATAACTGTTCACTTCACATACCATCTTCTCAGAGGAGAAAATGATAATACTTCACACTCTACAAAAGAAAAATTTTAATTGGCGTTGTTTTCTGGTAAGTGTGAGATGTTATTCCTCTTTTATCGGTTTCTATTTTTGGGCCCTAAAAATGTGTTGGCAATTGCAATTGCATAATGTATACACGAAGTAGGAAACATTTGCACCGTTGGCAATGACAGTTCTTTTTCGGTACTCTGGGGGCTTAAGTCAGTGAAAAATTATACTACGAATATTTCCTTTGTATACTGTTCTGCAGCTTCAAAAAATTATATGAAATACATACAGTCGTAATAGCAATCTACCAGCTTTGGTGTAATGGTGACGTATGAAACGCAGACAGTGGTGGACTATTATTACTACAGTATGCATGCCATATAATTATACTATGAGAAATTGGCTTATTTTGCTAGATGTTCAGTTTTCAATATAGCTTTCGTGAGCATTATGTACCCAAACAAATGCGTCTTAAATTTGTAGGCGTCTCAGAGGTGTGGTAACTTTATTTCGTTTTTCAACACTTCAAGAGAAAAAATATATGAAGTTACAGCTATTTCCACAGCTAAACTAATAACCCACTCCGTTTAGCTGTATTTCAAAGTGAGTCTTAGGTATTCGTGAGTAAAATATGAAACAGTTCGTTTATTAACTATGTACTACAGTTTTGTGCTGTTAATATTCCAAGTAAAATGTACTGAATTTTAGTGATAGTGTTGTCTGTGATGTGGGGCCAGCATCTGTTATTGCAAGTAATGTTCAAGGAACGGATGATACAAAAAACGAACTTTACTCAGCTGTATCGAAAATGCGGAGGCGAATGTCACGCCTCGTCGGTGATAATTGTTTTCATACCACACAGGGATTGCTGCTGTCAATGAATGCAGATCCATCTCAACCAGTTCCCGAGCGAAAATCTGGAAGGGATCTGCACACAGTCTTTGTTTCCAGTCGAATACCTCACAAAACACAATTGCTCACAGAGGCACTTGAAGCTGGACTTGTCCAATGGGCCAAAGAACACAGTAATTGGTAGCCAGGAGCTGACTGGATGCATATATAGTTCGTCCGACGATTTGCGATGTTTCCGCGTCACAAATAATGCAAGACGGCTGTCCAATGAGGCGCTAAGCGCGCAGCGTCTGGAGGATATACATCAGACTGGTCGTGCTTTAGCGATGTTTGCCGGGTGTTTTTCGTATCATGATGTGAGCGCACTCACTCAGGTTACCAAGAACATGGACGAGGATGTTCATTTCACCATTCTTGGTAGCCAAAAGTAATCTTTCTTCTACATCTTCATATTGAGTATGCTGTGGACATTTCCATCTTCTAAGATGACAACAGCCGTGTTCACAGGGCTGCACGTATGCGTTCCTAGTTTGACGAATACTCAGCCACCCTGTTGCACCTCAGATGGCCCGCCAAATCACTTAATCGTAATCCCGTACAAAATATCTGGAATTACGCTTTCTAGTCACATTAATGTGATCACTTGTCAAAAGCCTGAATAACCAACTTCTGTAGCGTGGACCACTGCGCGACGTGCAGGAAGAGTCACCGAGGTTCTGGAGGTACCGACAGGGATGTGGAGCCATGCTGACTCCAGTGCTGTGGGCAACTGCTCGAAGTTTCTCTGTTGAGGGTCTATGGCACGTACAGTGTGATCGAGGTGGTCCCACAGTTTCTCGACTGGGTTTTAATCCGGGGAGTTTGGTGGCCACGGGAGTACAGTGACTCATCCTGGTACGCTTCGAACCACGCTTGTACACTGCGAGCTGTGTGACACATTGGAATGATCTGCTGGTAGATAACGTCAAGCTGAGGAAAAAGGAAACTGCATGTGGGGAGTGGACATGGTCCCCAAGAATGGATGCATACTTGTGTTATCCATTGTGCCTCCCAGAATGAGGAGATCACCCATGGAATGCCACGAAAACTATCCACAGACCATAACGCTACCTCCTCCAGCCCGTACTCTACCCAGGATTGTTGAAAATTGTTTGCTTTCAGGCGTTTCACGCAGTACATGCCAAAAGCCACTTGTCAGATGGATTATAAAACATTATTCAGCTGAAAAGTCCAACTCCTGACACTCAGTGGACGCCCACCTGTGGTACTGACGTGCTAATTCCAGCCTTCGTCGCCGATGAGCAGCAATCAGCATGGTAACATGAACCAGGCACCTGCTGTGAAGGCACATTCGCAGCAACGTTCGCTGAACACTTGTTGAGGAGACACTGCTGGCAATATCTTTGTTGATCTGGGTGGTCAGTTGCTCAACAGTTGCACGTCTACTGGTGCCGATTTTGTACAGCACCATTTTGCCACACGCAGTGTACTTTATCCAAGGTCGCATGCGAACAGTTTACAACCTTAGCCGTTTCGGATATGCTTCCATCTTTGTCCGAAATTCGATGATCGTCCCCTTTGGGCAGCAAATAAATCACTCCATTTCCATATTAAGACAACGACGGCACTGTTTTTCGCGTCTTCCTGACACGCGTTATTTGCCCATCACATGATAATGCTGCCACCTACCTTCTGTGAGCGGTTATTGCACGTTGTCGAACATATTCTAGTTATATTAATGTTACTGGACCACGTATTAGGAACGGAGGGTAAAACATAGCAGTTAAAATTCATTAATTTGGTAACTCTAATCAGCTGGATGTCGCAAACTTGAAGAAATCTGAATTCTCTTCCACGTCGCACTGAGGCCATTATCGAGTCTAAAGACGGTGTTACGTGGTATTAGCGTCATGTTCCTATCTTTCCTAGCTTCACAAATGAGAGTGGGGAAAAAATACGCTGACAGAAAAAAAAATCGGCACACCAAGATGGATTTGTGCGATATAAACGAAAGGTGGTAGGCGTGTTTCTAACTCTGGTAGATGGTGTCTATTCAAATTTCGCGCCAGTCGCATAAGAGTGGCGCTAGTAGCGCCATTATGAGGATGCAAACCAGGTTTATTTCCAATACACTTTGTTACGGTAGTGAGCGTTAATTACTTTGGAAATTGGGCGTGTGAGTTGATGTTAGTCAAGGATGCATTTAAGGCGGCAAAGACGTCAGTATCAACACCTCATTGAGTTTGAACGAGGTCGTGTAATGGCGTTGCGAGAAGCTGGTTGTTCGTTCTGCGATACTGCAGAAAGACTTGGCAGCATTGTAGCCAGTGTACATGATTGCTGGCAACGGTGGTCACGAGAACGTAAGGTCGAACAAGAACGGCTCCGGACGGCCACGTGGCACTACCGAGAGCGAAAGCAATCTTGTTCAACTTATGACTGTTGCAATGTACTGCGTCTGCAGCAGCAGTTTGAGGAGCAGCTGTCACCACAGTGACACAACGAACTGCTACCGATCGATTACTTAAAGGAGAGCTCCGAGACAGACGCCCTGTAGCGTGCATTCCAATGATCCCAAACCACCTCCATTTGCAGCTTTAGTGGTGTCAAACGAGAGCTCATTGGAGGGCAGGGTGGAGGTCTGTTATGTTTCCTGGTAAAACCTGGTTCTGCCTCGGCGCTAGTGATGGGCGTGTGTTGGTTAGGAGGCCAGTTGAGGGCCGGCAACCTACCTGTTTGCGTGCTAGACACACTGGACCGATACCTGGAGTTATGGTCTGGGGTGCGATTTCGTATGTCAACAGGAGCACTCTCGTAGTTATCCCAACGATCACCACGAATGCAAATTTGTATGTCAATCTGGTGATTCGACCTTTTGTGCTGCCATTCATGAATAACATTCCAGGGGCTGTTTTCCAACACAATTTCTGTTGCCCACATACTGCCGTTGTAACCCAACATGCTCCACAAAGTGTCGACATGTTGCCTTGGCATTCTCGATCAACAGATGTGTCTCCAGTCGATCACATATTGGATATCTTCGAACGACAACTGCAGCGTCATCCACAAACTGCATTAATCGTCCCTGTATTGACTGACAAACTGCAAAAGGCATGGAACTCCACAATAAAAACTGACATCGGGCATCTCGACAACACAGTGCATGCATGTTTGCATGCTTCCACTCAACATTCTGAAGGTTACTCCGGTTATTAATGTACCAGTCTTCCACATTTGCAATGATTCACATCGTACTTAACATAAATCTGTGACCTTACAGTGTTAATCATTTAAATATGTCACGTAGCAAATGTATTCCAAAAATTTCGTTACTGTACATTATTTTTTTGTGTTGTGATTCTTTTCCGACAGTTTATTTGCTACCTGTATCAACAAAGTGAATTAATCTGCCGACCTGTATATGGCTACACAGTGTTTGGACATTTTTTGGTGAATTGCAGCCCAAGAAATGCTGAATTACATGTTTTGTTTCACGTATGATAGAAACGTTTTCTCTTAGATAGAAACAAAAGCAAACATAATTAAAAGAATTTAAACTCTCCCAGTACCACTATTGATTGAATTGTGATGTGTAATTGTTACTGCCTTTAAAATCATCAGTTTACTGTGTGTTTAGTGTCTCCTTGGTAAGTCTCTATTTTAGGTGCGTTGCGTGATTAAGCATCGCAAGACCTGCAACATATCACCTTACCAGTTCCACCAGGTGCGAGAACATTCTACCTACCTCAGACAAATAAACTGCTAACATGGGACACGACCCCAGGCCTGTACTAACACAGACCTAACAATTAGCATAACACATTCGCAAAATCTCAGAAGTTGCTGGCTTAAAGTCGTTTCCGCTCGAGACTTCTGTGGTATTAATTGATGTGTTGGTAAATGTGCCAACACCTTGTAGATAGAGGCGGCCTAAATGCACGCTATCTAACGCAGACGGGCGTGAATTCTGGAACAGGATAAGCAGTGAATTCTCATAAGAAAAGTATGCAGCTCCTCGAATACTTATCTTTTATTCTTTGATGTGAATACAGCATTCTGGATGAGACATTTCATACGATAGCTATAAAACTATGTAAGGCTAATGGCGCCTTGCTAGGTCGTAGTCATGGACTTAGCTGAAGGCTATTCTGTCTCTCGGCAAATGAGAGAAAGGCTTCGTAAGTGTAGTCGCTAGCAAAGTCGTCGTACAACTGGGGCGAGTGCTAGTCCGTATCTCGAGACCTGCCTTGTGGTGGCGCTCGGTCTGCGATCACACAGTGGCGACACGCGGGTCCGACATGTACTAAATGGACTGCGGCCGATTTAAGCTACCACCTAGCAAGTGTGGTGTCTGGCGGTGACACCACATTAATAAATGCCTTGTGTAATGATTATTGATTTTGAATACATAATTAAATTAGCCCTGCGGGATTAGCCGAACGGTCTGAGGCGCTGCAGTCATGGACTGTGCGGCTGGTCCCGGTGGAGGTTCGAGTCCTCCCTCGGGTATGGGTGTGTGTGTGTTTGTCCTTAGGATAATTTTGGTTAAGTAGTGTGTAAGCTTAGGGACTAATGACCTTAGCAGTTAAGTCCCATAAGATTTCACACACATTTGAACACAGTTATATTAACTACACGTGATTTATTCCTGATCAGAAATCCTTTCAGGGCGTGTCATGCCTTTCCCTCCTGGGTTTGCGAAATTTAATCAACAATGTATAATACGGGTAATTAAAGCATAGGAAGCCTTCAAGACTCGAAATGACGTAAATACTTGAATTTAATTTCTATTGCTTGGGTTTTGTTATTAGTTGTTTGTGTGAGGCCGTATTTTCCCTTAAATGTTAGCCCTTGTAGAAACTCGAACTATGCGTCGCGCATGGGTGTACCAGAGAAAGGATTTCAAGCGTTTTGAAACCTCAGTGTCTGGCAGTTTTATGCGTCCTAGCACCCTGCATAAGTTCTGAAAATGAACACGGTTGGTGTGGCCATAGAATGTAACACCTCTCGGCAGTGTCGACTGTTTTCTTTCGGGTCCGAGGTTATAAAGAGCGCCCAAGCCTAGCAGCCAGTCTCTCTTGCTTTTACAGGCCAGATGCGTCTTTCGCATTTAGTACTGTTCGGCGTTCACACTGCATGGACCTACAGTTTAGTCACCATATTGCAGTAGTTTACATGAGCGCATAAGGCCTCAGAAGATCAGTAAAGGGTGCCAGTTCTGTCGACCAAAACAGTTTACAATTTGATTCCTCGCTATTAGATACGAGGGCATGTTGAAAAGTAATGCCTGCGAGTTTTATGGGAAATTCTTAAAGATTTAAAAAAAATAAAACCAACGTTATTAATATTCTACATCTTTATCCTTCATCTTTACGTATTTGCAGCCCTCTGCCGCTAGAGGACTCCAATTCTAGCATGTAATATGATGTGTAACGTAGCTATGTCGGTGCGTGAGAAACAGTGTGCTGTAATGGAGATTCGAAGGGTTTGTCCACACATAAAACACGCTCTCCTCCTGCATGACAATGCCGCACCACACCCGAACGCTCTGACATCTGCAACCATCCGACGTCTTGGGTTTACTGTCATGGATCATCCACCATAAGTCCCCACTTTGCCCCATCCGATTTTCATGTTTCCAAAACTTAAATAACACCTTCTAGGTCTTCCCTTCATAGTGATGAAGCAACGCAAGCAGAGATGAGGTTGTGGCTCCGTCAATAAATTCAAACATTCCACAGTGACAGTGTCAACAAATTGATCTCTCGCTGCGAAGAATGTGTTCGTTGAGAAATAAATATGTAGACATGAGGAAGATGTAGAATGTTAACAACGTTTGTTTTATTTAAAAAGTTTTATGAGTTTTCACATAAAAAGTTCGATGGCATTTCTGTTCAGCATGCCCTTATACATCGGAATTAAGATGGTAGCTCACAGTTATTACGGCATCTAAACACAGACGCCTCTAAGCCGCCGCTACGACAATCTTCACGAGACAGACTCTCATTCGCTCATCCATTATTTTGTCGTCTTTGATTTCTATATTTCTGTGACTTCCATGACACCTAGTACGCGATTTTCCCTTATTGACTTAGAGCTGTCTGCTGGTCTTTTCACCAATGATTATGTATATTAAAAGCACTTTTCCACTTATTTCAGTACTTTCTAATTTATTAAATGTGGAAGCCTTTTTGTATGTGTATGTATGGGTCTCTACGAAACAGTATACCTATTTACTTGAGTCTGTAGTCGACAGTAGTATAGCTACAAGTTTTCTGATACACTTCTCACGTGACTGGTGCTGAGAGGAGTCATGCCCCCTCTGACATCACAATCAAGATGGCAAAATCCAAGTTGTTGGTGGTGTGAAATTAAAAAACGCAAGACGGCAGAACTAGCTCACTACCGCAAGCAGCCTTTATGGCGCCATGTTTAAAACTATCCAAACGATCTGAATCATTTGTGAATAATTTGTAAAGATATAACACTGGTGTCACTTACAGTACTTCCACACCTAAGAATCTTTATTATTTATCAAAATACATAACCTTCACCTAAATTCCGTAAGTTGGTGCATGTTCAAAGGTATTCAAACAATATTGCTACCACGCTCAAAAGTGTCCAAATGATCTGAATTTTTAATCGAAAATATGAAAAGTGTATAACTTAAAGTATTTCTATGTCTGTATTATTTATCAAAATACGTATGTACAAAAAAAAAGTTATCGAGCACAAATGTGTCTTGTAACATGTAAACCTGTTTTATACCCGTACATTAAACAATTACTGCTAAGATAACTTACAGGTTAAGCTGCACTTAGCAACGAGTGAAGTTGGATGTTTGTACCACACTTGGTGCAAGACACAGTGATCGCCAGAATTAAATATTTACATTATTAAAATGTCATATATATATATATATATATATATATATATACTCCTGGAAATTGAAATAAGAACACTGTGAATTCATTGTCCCAGGAAGGGGAAACTTTATTGACACATTCCTGGGGTCAGATACATCACATGATCACACTGACAGAACCACAGGCACATAGACACAGGCAACAGAGCATGCACAATGTCGGCACTAGTACAGTGCATATCCACCTTTCGCAGCAATGCAGGCTGCTATTCTCCCATGGAGACGATCGAAGAGATGCCGGATGTAGTCCTGTGGAACGGCTTGCCATGCCATTTCCACCTGGCGCCTCAGTTGGACCAGCGTTCGTGCTGGACGTGCAGACCGCGTGAGACGACGCTTCATCCAGTCCCAAACATGCTCAATGGGGGACAGATCCGGAGATCTTGCTGGCCAGGGTAGTTGACTTACACCTTCTAGAGCACGTTGGGTGGCACGGGATACATGCGGACGTGCATTGTCCTGTTGGAACAGCAAGTTCCCTTGCCGGTCTAGGAATGGTAGAGCGATGGGTTCGATGACGGTTTGGATGTACCGTGCACTATTCAGTGTCCCCTCGACGATCACCAGTGGTGTACGGCCAGTGTAGGAGATCGCTCCCCACACCATGATGCCGGGTGTTGGCCCTGTGTGCCTCGGTCGTATGCAGTCCTGATTGTGGCGCTCACCTGCACGGCGCCAAACACGCATACGACCATCATTGGCACCAAGGCAGAAGCGACTCTCATCGCTGAAGACGACACGTCTCCATTCGTCCCTCCATTCACGCCTGTCGCGACACCACTGGAGGCGGGCTGCACGATGTTGGGGCGTGAGCGGAAGACGGCCTAACGGTGTGCGGGACCGTAGCCCAGCTTCATGGAGACGGTTGCGAATGGTCCTCGCCGATACCCCAGGAGCAACAGTGTCCCTAATTTGCTGGGAAGTGGCGGTGCGGTCCCCTACGGCATTACGTAGGATCCTACGGTCTTGGCGTGCATCCGTGCGTCGCTGCGGTCCGGTCCCAGGTCGACGGGCACGTGCACCTTCCGCCGACCACTGGCGACAACATCGATGTACTGTGGAGACCTCACGCCCCACGTGTTGAGCAATTCGGCGGTACGTCCACCCGGCCTCCCGCATGCCCACTATACGCCCTCGCTCAAAGTCCGTCAACTGCACATACGGTTCACGTCCACGCAGTCGCGGCATGCTACCAGTGTTAAAGACTGCGATGGAGCTCCGTATGCCACGGCAAACTGGCTGACACTGACGGCGGCGGTGCACAAATGCTGCGCAGCTAGCGCCATTCGACGGCCAACACCGCGGTTCCTGGTGTGTCCGCTGTGCCGTGCATGTGATCATTGCTTGTACAGCCCTCTCGCAGTGTCCGGAGCAAGTATGGTGGGTCTGACACACCGGTGTCAATGTGTTCTTTTTTCCATTTCCAGGAGTGTATATATAAAGACACGTTCACTACTGCTTGTCTAACTTACAGGTTAAGGTGTACATGGCAATGAGCAAACTACGATCGCTCTACCACCCTTGATGCAAGGTAAAGTCGAGTCCCAAATTAAATATTTCCACATCTAAATTGTTTGAATCATTGTTCCACAAAACACATGTGAGGTAAAATAATATGTCAGCTACTGGAAGAGTGTAGTTATTGTGTAACTTACATTTTAAGGCACATTTGTTGACTAAAACATGAATGCGGACTCTCAAATTAAGCGCAGCTTGCTATTTTAACGACTATATTATTCTATGACAACACAAAACACATGCGGCTAAAATAATATGCTAAGCAGGCAATACACTAATAGTTGATTCTTCCTCTTAGGCCCAAATGAGGCTATGTACAAAAGCGAACCTCACGAAGCACCATTTTACAGGGGAAGGGGAAAAGATGATGCAACAAGAAAAATATAATTAACGTTATTAATTGACTAATATAACTTTTGATCTTCGGCATACCTGTTTTTATGTTCTAGTAGCATGTTTATTCACCAGCGTCACATTTTCCGGCACTTCAGCTCAACAAAATATGCTGATAATTGTATGCTTTGGCGAGATCTTTGACGTGTCTCATCACTTAAATTGCATATTTTCGTAATACGCAAGCACAACTTCAGAATATGCCAAATACGAAATATAAATACCAGCACTGTATTATTTATCAAAATACATTATGGCTGCATTAGTTGTTATGTCAACCATATCACTGATCACACTTTGTTCGAGAAGGGTTGACGCTTCTTACGTACCTCAAATGTTCTGATATACTTCAAGTACTGTCATTACTACTTTATATCTCGGCATTGGGTCTTATCATCTGGGTAGGGTTTAGTCCGTTATTCATTGTGGATTTCCTTACACCTGTTCGTTGAGCTTAAAACAAACAAAAAGTTATGTAAAGCATGAATGTTCTACAATTAAAAAAAAAAACAGTATCCTCTGCGTGAGTTCTTCTGATGGTAGGGGTTTACATTTCTCCTTAACTTTACTTTCTGGATTGCCACGGATCCCTTGTCTTCGTGCACTGATTGTGGGATCTCTTCATAATATCCTCACTCATGATCGCTTCATCCAACTTCTCTGAAAAACCATGAATATTAGCCCCAAGCTCTGAAATTGCTCCATTTCTATTACTTAATCATATTTCTGCTCTGGCAGGCAATTACACCTGCACCACAATTAGCACAGTGCTTCATTTGCGACTGGCACTTAAAACACCTCAAGACTCGTTAACTCATAAGCAGGGTTAGGATTTTAACGTACGCACCTCTTTTCTTAGGCTAAATTAAAGCTGTTTGTAAAAATATCACACAGTGAAAATTTGTTTCTAGTTGTGAAAAGAAGCATTTTTTCATGCACTTTTTTCCTTTTTTTGGAATGTTTATTCCTTTTCCCCCAACCATACCCATAATCCTCCATTCCCCCTTTTTTCTTTAAAGTTTCATTCCAATTTATTCTATAAAATTTCTAATCAATATAAAATATCTAACTTTCAGTTAACGTCTCCTCAGCTTGCTGTGTAAGTGCGAACACTAAGCTTACCTCTTTCAGTGAATGCCGCGCGGCAGTTGAAAGCACACCTGCAACAATGGAAAATAGTGGTGGGTTCGACAAAATCTCTTTCTCTCGCTTTATCGCTACAAAGTAGCGCGCAGTAATGGAGCTGACACTGAGTATTCTACCCCACCAGAATCAGTAGCCTGCTGTTCATGAATGTGAGTTTGTTACTGTGAGAAACGCCATCTGTTCACGTGGAGGCGGAGGTTGGTCACGCAGAGACGGCAGGAACCGCAGCCACCTAGTTCGGAGAACTGAGACTGGATTCTACTCGAAGCTACTAGAAATCGCTGAGACTGCAGTTCCAGCATTAATGAGAACATTCTAGTAATTGTAGCGGTGTTATAAAAGAGAGTGTGGACAGCAAGTGATCGAATGGGAGCAAGAGTGTTGTGTGACAGTAAGACTGAGTTAGCAAGTGAACTGCTGTTAACTATTTGTTACATAACTAAACGAGTGTACTAATAGATTTTACCACGCCAAAGGTGTCCAGCTTAAGTTTTATTCTTCTGGTTCAGGAATTCAAAAAAGATTTCATAGACACTGATGGAACTGTCATGCGATTTACTATTGGCGATTCAAGAATTATGTTGGATGAAAAACACCAGCGGGATCGCATCAGGCAACACATTTCCACCTCTAAGAATCAAATAAATAAGACTCTTCAAGCAAACGAAATGCATTTCATCAGAGTTCTTCAAAAAGCCAAAATTTGAAGGAATGAAACATTGGTTTGTGTGCAACTTTTACACAAGAAGGAATTCCACTCGATAAGGTGAACCATCCAGTCTTCAAGGATTTTCTTGATAAATACACAAAGATGTCAATACGCGATGAGAGTACTTTAAGAAAAACTTCATGGATCCTGCTTACCAGGAAACCACACAAAGAATCAAGGAGAAAGTGTCTGATTGCGATGTGGTAAACATTGGGGATGCAACCATAGGCTCAATGGAACAATATATTTTGAACATTTTATGTTCAAAAAGGTTGAAATGGCGCTGAGCACTATGGGACTTAACTTCTGAGGTCATCAGTACCCCAGAACTTAGAACTAATTAAACCTAACTAACCTAAGGACATTACACACGTCCATGCCCGAGGCAGGATTCGAACCTGCGACCGTAGCGGTAGCTCGGTTCCAGACTGTAGTGCCTAGAACCGCTCTGCCACCCCGGCCGGCGAACATTTTATGTTTTCCCTTAGATAGGGAGAAAGTTAGGCCCATGTTGTTGAAAATGTATGAGCTGCACAAAGCCTGTGCCAGTACAGTAATTAATCAATTATGGACCTCTGCCAAAAACTCTGGCCTACTGGCACTGGGCTCAAAAAACTGCTCCTTGTCGCTACGCACAAGGTTCCATACATGGTTTCAGCTGTCAACCAATCGAAACCTTTATTTTCTAAGCTGAAGCATGTGACACGCTTGGTCCATGCCCTTCACAGGGTTTCTGAATCCATAAGGAACGAATGCCACATCGCAAATCAGTTCATCTCTGCCCTGAAGAAGATTTTACTGCAAGCTCCGAGTCGTGTAGTTGCCTACATAGAAACCACTGGTCTGCGGGTTCCAGATTTTCCAGTCATCACTTGTTGGAGATCTTGGATTTGCTGTGCTCCTGAGAATTTTGACAAAATTAGAGATTTTGTGCTTTCTTTGGGTCCAGCCGACGCAGGTGCAATTTACAAGGAACAGAAATTTCTGTTACCGGAGAAAATACGTAATTTGCAGAGAGAAATATATTGTGTCCATAGTGACGAGTAGCTGACTGCAGCTATTAAACGATTAGAAGAATAAGGTCTGGTAAAGGATAAACAATGGGATTTTTTTCCTTCCCTGAGGGAGCCATTAGACAAACTTGAGTCTTGCCTTCAGAGGAATCCAAACGTTGAGGAACTCGCCACATCTGTAGAAGTGTCATTCCGAATGAATACAAGGCTTGCCCCAAAGGTTTCTGTGGATGTTGAAAGAAGCTTTGGCACCTGCAATGACATTTTATCTCCTAATAGAAACTGACGTACTTTTAAAGATGTAGGGGTGCTTAATGTTTTGAAGTACAACAGCTTCATGGCTTTAATTTCTTTTAATGAGTGATAACTTGATGTACCCTACCTGTCTGCAATTCATTATATGAATAGCGGAAAGAGAAGCCGTTGAATTAGTTGAATAAACCAGCACGTTTTGTCCCTTATTTGAGCACTTTTCCCTTCCTTTTTTATCTGAAATTTGCACATAACAATCTTAACCCTGCTCATGAGAAACTCATTATAAAAATCTTACTTCGCATCCATAATCCTATTTCCTATTTGCGGCTCAGTAATCCTTCTCTTGACTTCAGCAAAACCTTCTCTTCTTGGCTTAATCAATCTTTTTCGATGGATGAAATCAGAGGGAAGCTCCCACCCTCCACAACCCTTCTCAAATACTAGGACTAGAAATACCCAGATTATTACTTCACATAATTAAAAAACGTCATGAATACAGACTTACCTAAATCAATTAAAGACAAACAATGAATAGATATTAATCATTAATATGCTGTGGATGTTACAGCTAGACTGGTCGCCAATCATCCAGATTCTTGTTCAAAAATTTAGTGCCTGACCCTTGTAAGGTTTGATATGTGATGCACACCGTATCTGATCGTGTGCAATGTTTCTATCTCGACCACATTTGGGTGGATAGCTCTGCGTACTCGAAATGGTCTATTATATATTAAAAAATTTATTGCCGAAGAACTTATGTTATCTCAACATACGATATGACTTGCCTAAAACTTTCTTTCCGACTACCAAGAGCGCGACACGGAGTGTGCCTTTTTGACTGTCCTTACATTTCTGTGCCGATCACTGTATTAGTTCAGTTGCAAGGCGAAAAATGTCTGATTATCTGTTCCTTTCAATGGGTAGAAAACTAATTACCTGATAAAGCACTGTATTTCTTTACCATTCATCATAATCCTAAGAATTTGGTAAGCAGCAATTACATTACCTTCTTCTTCTCCTAATAACATATCCCCAGTTTCTACAACGCTTATAAATAAAGGCATGAACACCATTTTACTACCTACATCATCGTCTGGTCTCCTTATTTCCACTCATTTTTGAGAATGACTTTTCCATTCTTCACTCAGGGTATTTTACATGGATTCGCAGTCCACACCCCCACAGTTCCTTACAGTGAGTCATGATTTAAAACTCTGTCATTTCTACCAAACTTGCGCCTATCACTGAATTGATTCCGAGGAGATTAGTGGCCTCTCTGGGAATTATGACCCCACCTGTTATTGTTCTGACCCGAGTGGTATCTATATTGCCACTCTGTCTACTCTTCAGTGTAGTGATTCGAAGGTGGATTATTCTTCACTTGTTGTGCAGGTTCCCACACTTCTGTATTGTGGTCATACTCCAGCTCTTGTGACGAACAAAATGTTCAAATGCGTGTGAATTCCCAGGGAACCAAACTTCTGAGGTCATCGGTCCCTAGACCTACACGTTACTTAAACTAACTTATGCTAAGAACAACACACACTCCCATGCCCGAGAGAGGACTCGAACATCCGGAGTGGCCGCTCAACCCTTGACATGGCGCCACTAACCGCGCGGCCACTCCGCACAGCTGTAACCAACATTTGAAAGCATTCATGTCATTCATATTTCTCCCGACTACGATGATTTCTCGCTATAGTCGGTGTGGAAGCTTGGTTAAACATATTCTTCTTAATTTCACCATGTCATATGGTGCATCAGGGTACTGGTTTCATCCGATCATCTCTTTAAAAAACAAAATTGGGTTCCTGTAGTTCGCGTCATTGTAAGCATCCATCATTAAAATACTTGCACAGATCAGCCGAAACCTTATGACCACTGCCCACCGCGAGGGTGGATGTTGCCTGATGACGCTGTGGGCACGTGACGCGCTATAAAAAGTATATATGCGCAGCAGAGACGGATGGGGTCTGCCTAGCGAACATATGGGCTGCAAATGGGAAAATCCACTCAAATAAGCGACTTTGTCAAAGGAGAGATTATTATTACACAAAGCCTGTTAACAAGTGTCTTGGAAATGGCGAAGCAGGTCGAATGTTCACGTGCTACTATCGTGAACATCTACAGGAACAGGTAGAAGGACAGTGAAACTATCACTAGACGCTAAATGGTTGGATGTCCACGACTCTTCACAGGATTGTCTCCTCTGTAAAGTAGGGTAGATGGTGAACTGTGGCATCTCTGCCGAAAGAGCGAAATGGTGGTACATGCACAAGAATTTCGGAGAAAACTGTTCATCGTACATTGCTGAACATAGAGTTCCGCAGCAGACCACTGCTACGTGTTCACATGTTGACCCAACGACATCGTCAATTACGATTGCAGTGGGCACAGGACCATCGGAATTCGACTGTAAATCAATGGAAACGTATCGGCGCTTTGGGTGAATCATATTTTTGCTACACTAGGTCGATGGTCGTCTCCCCAAACGTCCTTCGAGGTGAAACGTGCAGCGCGTCACCGATGCAGACTGGGGCCCTATTCTGTATCTTTCCGCCATTTTGCCGATCTGTTCGGTACGCTTTCGAAAGAGCCCCCCAACATTATTCTGTAAGCATTTCGGAAGCGATACCGAACGGTCTTAGCGAACTGAAACGCTGTGGTCGGTTGTCCTTGCGCCAACCAAGCAAAAGCACTTTGCCTCAGATCCTCGCATGCACACTGCAGTGCCACAGTGGCACGAACTCGAAGCCGCTAGCTGCCGACACAGGTATGCCATACTTAACAGTATCGAAAAGTGCGGCTAGAGTACATAACACTGTTCAAATTTCGCCGATCATGTGCTTCCATGAATGCATGATAACGATAGAATATTGACTCTCTTCTGGAAACTGTCGTAAATGTCACGTTATATCATTTTATCCTCGTTCACATCGACGTCTTGTTTTGGATTTTACGTTTCGGAATATGAGTTAGGAATGAAATGTAGTACCACACTGTACAAATACATCTATAGCGACACCCGAAAAATACGTTTTTTTTCTGTTTTCTGTCGTTTCTTAGTTGCTTCAAAATTCATGAAGGTACGTTCCGTCTATGCAACTAATTGAAGGCAGTTTGTTTATTGCCATATGCATTTCGCTTCCTTTATTCGTGACAATGCTTCACAAATAAAAGAAGCAAAACACGTATGGGAATAAATTGCCTTCAATTGGTTGCCTAGACAGAACACACCTCCGCAAATCGGAAAAATTGCTTAAGGGAACGTCACAGAATAAGAAGATGGAAGGAATGTTGTTGTAACTCGCTCCTAGAGATCAAAATGATGAAGTAGCCTACTTCACTAAATGACACAACGATTTGGTTCATAAAAACAAAATTTAAAAAATCGCCTTTTTGAGAGTATGTGGCGAGTGCAGCTATAGAAGTACATTATAGTTTATAACAGCATTGGGACAAAGCCTTTCTGGCACAAAGTACCGTTATACTAGATGGCGGCGATGACGTCATCCAAGATGGCGACTGTGACATCATCTGGTGATGTCATCCAAGATGGTGGATTTTGGCAGGAAGTTTGAATTTTGGCGGGAAGATAGGTCAATTGGGCTAACCTTCTCCCCCAGAAAATGGTGGGATGTTCAAATTCCATCAGGACAATGCTACACACCTAAGAAATTGGCAGGAAGATACGTCACTTGGGCTATCTCTACTAACCTAAGAAAATGGTGGGAAAGAAAGGGCAGTTGGGCTACCTCCACTAATCTAAGCCATCCGAGCACCACCTCTTCCTAGGGATTGGCTGGGAGAGGCCTCGACCTGTGCTGGACATAAGTCTTAATTTTGCATGCACTATTTATTTAAACAATTTGATACAGTACAGCCATCCACCGTATTCACCACGAGGTCCAGAATACAACTGACCTAGTACACAGTACGGCCACCAGAGGGCACTGTCGTCCACTTCGTGATGTCAGCTGATGACACAAGTACTGTTATCCAAGATGGCGGGAAACAGCGTGTTCGCCACGAGGTCAGGGTCTAGTACAAAGTACCACCACCAGAGTGCACTGTCATCCCTCACATCTGTTTGACCGCTTTCTCTCTCGAGCGATTCTAACGGAACACGTCAGACATGTATAGCCCACATGTGCGCGCATACTGACATCACAGTTTCTAGCCTGGATGCGCACACTGACATCACAGATTGTGTTGTAGAAATCTGGTCGCGATTATAATGGAACAGGTGTGATGTGTAGCTGATGCATTGCACACATAACAAAGCTATCAAGTAACAACACTATGTATAAATAAGAGCCTAGTCGAACTCTCGGAAATTCTATAGTGTCCCACAAATATTTAACATTCGTTTTCTTGATGTTTTCCACCGAAAAATTCCTGCCCTAACATAACCTGTTTATCAAAATAGTCCAGAATTTCATCTTTTCTGCTGTACACTATTCCTAAATACTAAAAAAAATTCAGCATTTTATCACCTCAACACTTTGTATATGATTTGCATCAGCATTTACGAAACTAAGCTAAATCTAACAAACACTAGTCTTAATACTAACAGCCTAGTATTACACGTATATAGCATTGACGTTCGAAAATTACTAAGCTAACAAACACTAGTCTTAATACCAACAGCCTAGTATTACACGTATATAGCATTGATGTTCGAAAAATCACTAAGCTCAGAGACTTTGAGAGAGATGCAATAAATCCTTGATCAAGAATATATCTAATTGCAGTTTTCTCAGATGAGTTCGTAATATATACATAATGACTTCAGATTTAAAGGCTGAATTCAATATCATCCAGTGTGTATTCCAAATACCATCTTCACTCATAATATGAATTCTACCAGCAATGTATTCAAATTTGTATTGCAAAGACAACGAGAACAAAACTACATCTATTTATCGTGATGGGAAATGCTTACTGCATTCACTCTCGAGTATATAGCCTGTAAGCGCCCTCAAAGACAGTAGTTATTCAGCTCCGACATTCCGATATATTCCAGAACACAAAGCTTCTAAGAATATTTGCCCGCTCTTAACACCTGGGGTGAATGAGGGAAAGACACTGGAATTCCCAGTATATGAATAGATTGCAGGGAAAGCCACATGCCATGAAAGAAGTTCACATTCCTTATCTCGCATCTGCCAGTTCGTAAACCAGCATACCCTGTGTTAACTACGAACTTGGCTAAAATATTATCCAGTTAAAGAAATTCTCTATGAATTAACCAAGTACTTAATTCGAATCCAGTTTTATTGATATTCGATAACTTAATGTATAATTTGGAGATTCAGTAATCAAATGAGAAGTTGGAGGTTTTCCCACTGGGATCACGGTCGTCATTTATTCATGATGTAGTACCTACCACCACCACCCATAGAATGCAGCGATCCTGTTGGCTACTGCATCAATGACGTGATTCGACGTCATAGAAGGTATATAAGTCCAGCCACAACCGAACTCAACCTCATTCTGCTCCTGTGCTTCTCTGAGTTCTACAGCTTGTTCCTTCGAGTTCCATCGCTTGTACTTCTCTCAAGATGAAGTGTACCAGGAGCAGCAGCAGCGACAGCAGCAGCAGCAGCGGCAAGGGCCTCCAAGGAGATGAAGATCAATTACCCGGAAAGTATTTTTTTCTGCATTCAAATATCCGTTTGGGTCACAGTCCACGGATTGTTGTGTCATTTAATGAATTGTGTATGTGTTGTGTATTCAATGTCCTTGTGCCAAATGTTATCTGTGTTCAAATATCTGTTTGAGCCACAGTCCACATACTGTTGGGTCCTTTAACGGATTGTGTGTGTGTGTGTGTGTGTGTGTGTGTGTGTGTGTGTGTGTGTGTGTGTGTGTTCAATGTCTGTGAGCTATAGAATTTTTTTTTCCATACAGGATATTATAGTCACTCTTTTCCATCTTTGTAGAATGCATCCCTCTCACGCTGGTGGAGCTGGCCCATCAACTAGAAGTTGAGAAGGCTGAAACACAGTGCGAATGTCAGTATATTTGTAAAATGTCGTTGTTAGATAAAAATTTCGTGTAATGTATAGTGGTGTTCTAAGTGCCCACATTCAGTTGTCTGAGACATTTTATGTTTTTATTTTCTAGGTGATTCTATGGATAGGGAGGAAGCTGACAAGGGTGTGAAGCATTCAGACCAAGGTGGGGTGAAATCCCTGATTGGGTTCATCACATGGCGGCCACCGCAGAGGAAGATGAGGCGGATGTGATGCCAGAGTGGGTGGGAGACCTGAGTGAATGAGCTGTTGAGTTTCTCAAGCCATGGAGCCAGAGTAGAGAAATATTTTGGAACATTATCATTATTGTTATTATTTTTTTTTAATCTAGAAAATTAAACTTTTTTTTGTATGCTACAGGGGCATCACACGAAGTACAGCGGATATCTAAAGCGATGTTTGCGGGGCCGGGAATTGGTTACACTCTGTAGAGACACACAGCGCCTTGTATAGCGCCGCTCATGGCTGCGTGAGAGGTGGCAGCTGTGGTTCTAGCACCCGCCAGCGTACCGCCACAAACCCTCTGGTGTCCATGGACAACTCAGCTGACAAAAGAAGAAGGGCATCTGTCTCCCACCTCTCAGGTCTGTAATGGGAACACCAGACCCCAGAAACCATCACCACAGCCCGGTTGTTCCCACTGACCATCACCACCTCTGCCTCCTCAGACAGTTCATCCCCGCCATCTGCAAAAGTGTATGTACCTCAGCGCATATCCCTCCCTGCAGCAGATGCACCCTCACCAGCCGCATCATCAACGGGGTGGACCCCTGGTTGTAGCATTAGTAATAGTAATATTGATTATTCTATGGCTAGCAGTAGTGCTCTCCCCCATCCTATTAATAGAGAAGGATATCAGAATAATGGTATAATGACCGCTCTAGAATACACAGCAGTTGCTAGGGCTTTTGAGGGATGTATCTCATTCACAAGGATTGAGAATCCAGGAGGGAGGTATCGCGACCCTGTCAGGTTTTTAGAAGTGTGTCTCCCTGTCTTGGAGACCGAGCTCCTCAAAGTCCTAGACGATCCGAGATTTAATGCCATTAAAAGTAGCGCAGTACTATGCTGCGAGCTGAATCACCCACCTAAACGTCCTGGTGATGCAGAGGCTACAACTCTGCACTATATATGGGGTGATAATGGCATTATTTCTCAGAGCACATCCATTGCTGAGAGGTATCATGAATTCACCTTGAGTGCTATTACAGCCCAGTTTTCCGGATGGAAGTTAGAGGGTCAGCTAAGGCACTCAGCTACATACCACACCTTGACATCCATATCCATGTCTATGATCCAGTAACAGGAGGGTTCAGTTATATCAAGCTCCCTAAAGATATAGCTAATAAGCATGCCTGCGTTAATGTCGAAAATCGATGTGATAATGCTTGTTTTGCATGGTCAGTCCTGACTCGTGAAAGAAATTACAAGAAAGATCTGCAGCGTCCAAACAGTTAAAAAGTCCGTGATATTAAGACATATTATAACTTCAATGGTATCGAGTTCCCCGTCAAGATCCAGGACATATCTATATTTGAGGAGCAGAATACCAGAATATCAGTTCACGTTTATGGCCTGGAGAAGAATAACGACACGTCTGATGGGCAGGACAAACATACGGTAGTTGGACCCTTCCATTTCTCAAAATTTGCAGGTGAGAGTAATCAGCATGTAAACTTGCTGCTCTTCTCTGAAAGTGAAAATTACCACTATGTTTGGATCAAAGACATGTCCTGACTCCTTTCCTCCCAGATAAATAAACATGATCATAAACAACATATTTGCTAAAGGTGCCTCAATTATTTTTCATCAGACGAGTTATTAGTGATATATTTATTAGGTTGTGCTTCCAAGGACCCGGTACGTGTTATTATACCCACAGGGGAAAATAACTTCATTAAATTTCAAAATGATCACCACCAACAACGATGTCTGTTTGTAGTGTACACCAACTCTAAATGCCTTCTGGCTCCTATTGCTCACTGTGAAGGGAACCCTTTAGCCTCCTATGGAATCCTTGCACAAAGACACGTACCTTATATGGCAGCATCCCAAGTTGTATGCGGATATGATTTTAAACTTAACCGCTATGTCAGGGACGATTCTGCAGTTTGGCTTCACACTGAGCTTGAAAAACTTTCATGGGAAGTTGATAAGCTCTACAGAACCAACATTCCCATTACCAAATCACAGGAAGATGCTGAATTGTATGAAAAGGCGGTTAATTGTCATATTTCTGGGCTGCCATTGGATAGAAAAGTGGAAACTCCCCATACAGATCATTGCCATCTTACGGGAAAGTTCCGAGGTGCAGCTCATAATGCATGCAATTTGAAGTATAAGTTACCACGGCACATACCTGTCTTTTTTCATAATTTGAGTGGGTATGACACTCATTTTCTGGTTGAGCACTTGGCTAATTTCGGTATGAAGAAAGATCAGGTCAGTGTCCTGCCTGAAAGTGTTGAGAAGTACATTTTTTTCTAAAAACGAATGATGCCAAAATTAAGCTCCGTTTCCTTGACTCTTTACGATTTATGCAGACTTCACTGCAGAAACTCGTTGAAACTCTTCCTCAGAATGATATGCATATCACTCGGTCAGAACTTTTCCTCGTCAGGAAATTCAAACTTGCGACTAGGAAAGGAGTTTACCCATATGAGTATGCTGATAGTATGGATAAACTCGATGAAACCACACTTCCCGACATATCTGCATTTACCAGAACTCTCACAGGTGATGCCATATCTACAGCAGATTATGAGCATGCCGTGAATGTCTGGCGGGAATTCAACATCCCTAATTTGGGAGAATATGCAAGACTATACATAGACACAGACATGCTTTTGCTTGCAGATGTTTTCGAAAATGTTTCTGAAAAGTTCTTGAGTGTATGTATGACCACATACTCTCTGGATCCAGCGTTTTATTACACAAAAAAAAAAAAAAACGGGGTGCAGCATCGAACTTTTGACTGATGCTGCAATGCTTCTATTTTTTGAGCATGGGATCTGTGGGGGACTTTGCCAATGCATCCATAGGCATGCCAAGGCAAATAACCGACAGATGGGTGTCGGGTTTAACACATCCCTTGATTCAAGTTACCTTATGTAGTTATATGTGAACAACTTGTACCGGCACGCCATGATGCAGCCACTGCCAGTTGGTGGGTATTGATGGGTGCCCAAAGACGAATTGAAGGGATTAGGTGGAAAAATTATGGGTCTTGTGGCCGATTCTGATGTAGGGTATGTGCTTGAGGCAGACCTCACATATCCTTATAATTTGCATGGAAAGACAAGTGGCTTGCTGTTTTGACTGGAACAACAAATTCAGCGAGGAAGCACCATGCCTAAACTGATGGTTACTGTTGAAGATAAGCAGAGGTATATTATTCATTATTGTAATCTCCAGCAGTGTCTCAGCTTAGGGCTGAAGCTTGTTAGAATCACCCGGGCTATCTCCTTCAAGCAATCCCGATGGTTGAAGGAGTATATTGGACTAAATACCGAAAAGAGGGCAGTCACGACTAATGATTTTGGAAAAGATTTTTATAAATTAGTGAATAATTCCATTTTCGGGAAAACTATGCAGAATGTAAGAAATAAATGAGATATTTTGATTAGAACCACATGGTATGGGCATTATGGTGTGAGAAAGTGTATCGCCACGGCAAATTTTAAGTGTGGCACCATCTTCAATAAAAACTTTGTTGCTGTGGAGATGTCAAAGATTTCAGTAGAGTTTATCAAGCCTGCTCGAACAGTCCACGGGTATACTGCCGGTTCATAATGTCCAACGGGCACAATATTTCGGCGATCACACATGTCGCCATCGTCAGGTGCGCTGACGAACTGAGCTCCTAAGGACGGGCAGCCGATTTAAATCCTCTCCCTCCGCGGGCAGCTCTCTTCGCCGTCCGCGCCCGCGCGCTGGCAGTAGGGAAGACGTGGGCGTCGGAATCTGTCGTAGCGTTCGATGTGCTTGCTACGTCCGCCCTGGTCGCCAGTTCGTACTTCTTGCTGAGAGTCTTCTTAATTACATTCAATGCCGGGTCCCAAGCCTAGCTGAGATTGTAGCCGCAATCTCGGTTGATAAGATCTTCTCTGGTGCGAATTTCGATAGCCTCCCTCATAACGATGTCCCAATATTTAGAAGTCTGAGCCAGGATCTTGGTACACTCATAATCCATCTCGTGTTTCTCCGACAAATAGTGCTCTGCTACCGCCGACTTATTTGGATATTTCAGTCGATTGTGCCTTTGATGTTCTCGGCAACGATCTTCGATGGTGCGTACTGTCTGTCCGATATGTCTTCCCACACTCACAGGGAATTTCGTATATGCCGGCCTTCCTCAAACCGAGGTCATCATTCACAGTTCCCAGCAATGCCCGCGTTTTATTGGGCGGGCAAAAGACGGTTTTAACTCGGTGTTTCAGTAATATACCGCCGATTTTCCCCGATAGTGCGTCATTGTACGGAATAAAGGCAGTGGCTACCTCTTCTTCCGTGACTTCATCAGTCTCCAAGGTTGTGGTGTTGTGGTGGGACGGAAAGCGCGTCTAATCTGCCATTCCGAGTACCCGTTTTTTCGGAACACGGTTTTGAGGTGTTCCAGTTCCTGGGTCAGATTCTCTGCATCTGAGATGCTGCGCGCCCTGTGTACTATGGAGACCGAAGCAGAAGGAAGATTACCATTCCTGGAGGTCATGGTCAAGAGAAGAGCTGATGGTACCCTGAGCCACAGGGTGTACAGGAAGATAACGCACACTGACCTGTACCTGCATGCAGACAGCTGCCACCACCCTTCTCAGAGGAATAGAGAACTAAAAACACTAGTACACAGGGCGCGCAGCATCTCAGACGCAGAGAATCTGCCCCAGGAATTGGAACACCTCAAAATCGGCCGCCCGCCCTCAGGAGCTCAGTTCGTCAGCGCACTTGACGATGGCGACATGTCTGATCGCCGAAATATTGTGCCCGTTGGACACTATGAACCGGCAGTATACCCGTCGACTGTTCGAGCAACAAATACGCCAGGAGCAACTGAAGAATCACTTTATCAAGCTTATTTATTTGGGGATCTGCATACTGGATATCTCCAAATTCTACATGTACATCTTCCGCGACAGGTTTGCAAGACCTCATTTCGTAGAACCAAAGTTGTTCTATATAGATCCTGACAGTTGTATCTACTATATCAAGAACTGCGATCCATATGAAGTAATTATGTGCCACAGTAAAGAATTCGACACGTTTCTTACTTGACCGATAATATTTACGGTATTGTTCCTAAGAACAAGAAGGTTACCAGTCTTATGAAAGATGAGGCGAATGGTTTACCGATTGTATAGTTTGTGGAATTGAGGTCCAAAATGTGTGCATATAGTACAATAGACGAGTGCACCCAGAGGCGGGCAAAGGGTGTTCGACGTGCAGCATCTCACGCCCTCACGGTGGAGGACTACTTGCAGTGCCAGTACGGTCGCAGCATTCAAGGCACTCCTCCGCATAAGGTTCGGCAAACTCGACTTTGATCGCGAGGTCACTGTACTGCAATCTAAATTTGGATTGTCTCCTCATGATGATAAAAAGAGTCATTTATGAGGGTGAGGTAGAAATCCTCCCATACCCACACTATTTACTTGAAGTGAAAGTAGGAGTGGGGGACTCTGATTGAGAGATGGAGAGAGGGAGAATGAGTGAGTGAATGGGATGGGGGTTTATGTATCACATAGTACATCTCTTTTATTTTAGTGTAACTTGTGTGTGATGTGTGTGTGTGTGTGTGTGTGTGTGTGTGTGTGTGTGTGTGTGTGTGTGTGTGTGTGTGTGTGTGCGTATGAGTGAGTGTAAAATATGTATGAATGTGTGTGTAAATACATCCAGTTTATACGAGCACCAAGTGCTGAAAAAAATTAAAAATAAATACAAAAAATACTTTCCTTACATATAAGCACCATGTGCTGGAAAAAAATATTATTGTCTCTCTTTCGTGATTCATGTGTGTGCGTAAATAGAGTAGTGTTTAAGCTTCACCTACCACTAGCCTTCCAGTCAAAGTAGTTTGAATTCCATGAGATCATTTTTTTTAGTACAGATGTTTGGGTTGGGCGCTTTAGAGCCACGCAATTGATTGTTATTATTATTAAAGTATTTCAGCTGTCTGTGGTGGAAAATGTCTAGAGCCACCCGGTTCAAAAATATTTAGCGCTGCTCAGTTAAGTTGGAACCATCCAATTAAATGTTGTTATTAAAGTATTTCATGGGAAATGTCTAGTTCAAACATATGTATAGAACTTGTCTCGTTAAGTTGGAGCCACCCAATTAATGAAGTTTGTCCAGGTTCATTAGTAATAAAATTCCACGTAAACAGACTATATTGAACCGAGCTGCTCAGTGAATCAACGTTCTCCTTCTTTACTAGATAGCTCTAAATATTTTTTGAACTGACTAAACCAGAGATTGTACAGAGTTTCAGGGAGAGCATAAGGGAACAATTGACAGGAATAGGGGAAAGAAATACTGTAGAAGAAGAATGGGTAGCTTTGAGGGATGAAGTAGTGAAGGCAGCAGAGGATCAAGTAGGTAAAAAGACGAGGGCTAGTAGAACTCCTGGGGTAACAGAAGAAATATTGAATTTAATTGATGAAAGGAGAAAATATAAAAATGCAGTAAATGAACCAGGCAAAAAGGAATACAAACGTCTCAAAAATGAGATCGACAGGAAGTGCAAAATGGCTAAGCAGGGATGGCTAGAGAACAAATGTAAGGACGTAGAGGCATATCTCACTAGGGGTAAGACAGATACAGCCTACAGGAAAATTAAAGAGACCTTTGGAGAAAATAGAACCACTTGTATGAATATCAAGAGCTTAGATGGAAACCCAGTTCTAAGCAAAGGAGGGAAAGCAGAAAGGTGGACGGAGTATATAGAGAATCTATACAAGGGCGATGTACTTGACGACAATATTATGGAAATGGAAGAGGATGTAGATGAAGATGAAATGGGAGATATGATACTGCGTGAAGAATTTGACAGAGCACTGAAAGACGAAACAAGGCCCCGGGAGTAGATAACATTCCATTAGAACTACTGACGGCCTTGGGAGAGCCAGTCCTGATAAAACTCTACCATGTGGTGAGCAAGATGTATGAGACAGGCGAAATACCCACAGACTTCAAGAAGAATATAATAATTCCAATCCCAAAGAAAGCAGGTGTTGACAGATGTGAAAATTACCGAACAATCAGTTTAATAAGCCACAGCTGCCAAATACTAACGCCAATTCTTTACAGACGAATGGAAAAACTAGTAGAAGCCGACCTCGGGGAAGATCAGTTTGGATTCCGTAGAAATATTGGAACACGTGGGGCATTACCGACCTTACGACTTATCTTAGAAGCTAGATTAAGGAAAGGCAAACCTACGTTTCTAGCATTTGTAGACTTAGAGAAAGCTTTCGACAATGTTGAGTGGAATACTCTCTTTCAAATTCTGAAGGTGGCAGGGGTAAAAAACAGGGAGCGAAAGGCTATTTACAATTTGTACAGAAACCAGTTGGCAGTTATGAGTCGAGGGACATGAAAGGGAATCAGTGGTTGGGAAGGGTGTGAGACAGGGTTGTAGCCTATCCCCGATGTTATTCAATCTGTATATTGAGCAAGCAGTGAAGGAAACAAAAGAAAAATTCGGAGTAGGTATTAAAATCCATGGAGAAGAAATAAAAACTTTGAGGTTTGCCGATGACATTGTAATTCTGTCAGAGAAAGCAAAGGACTTGGAATAGCAGTTGAACGGATTGGATAGTGTCTTGAAAGGAGGATATAAGATGAACATCAACAAAAACAAAACGTGGATAATGGAATGTAGTCGAATGAAGTCGGGTGATGCTGAGAGAATTAGATTAGGAAATGAGACACTTAAAGTAGTAAAGGAATTTTGCTATTTGGGGAGCAAAATAAGTGATGATGGTCGAAGTAGAGAGGATATAAAATGTCGACTGGTAATGGCAAGGAAAACGTTTCTGAAGAAGAGAAATTTGTTAACATCGAGTACAGATTTAATTACCAGGAAGTCGTTTTTGAAAGTATTTGTATGGAGTGTAGCCATGTATGGAAGTGAAACACGGACGATAAATAGTTTGAACAAGAAGAGAATAGAAGCTTTCGAAATGTGGTGCTACAGAAGAATGCTGAAGATTAGATGGGTAGATCACATAACTAATGAGGAGGAACTAAATAGGATTGGGGAGAAGAGAAGTTTGTGGCATAACATGACTAGAAGAAGGGATCGGTTGGCAGGGCATGTTCTAAGGCATCAAGGGATCACCAATTTAGTATTGTAGGGCAGCGTGGAGGGTAAAAGTCATAGAGGGAGATCAATAGATGAATACACTAAGCAGATTCAAAAGGATGTAGGTTGCAGTAGGTACTGGGAGATGAAGAAACTTGCACAGGATAGAGTAGCAGGGAGAGCTGCATCAAACCAGTCTCGGGACTGAAGACCACAACAACAACAGTATTTGCGTGTAAGTTAGTCTATACCTCTGCTTTAGTTTTAAGTATGGCCCTATAAGGGAAAAAACAGTCCCTTGGAGGAATCTCCAACATGTGTTGGATTCTAGTAATAAGTTAAAAGTATCTCTGTGTTGAAACACATCAAGAACTGAAATGTATCTCAAGAACTATATATATTGCACATCACTAACTAAATTGTAATCTCAACAACTGAATCGAATTGAATAAGCGAAAAAAATTTGTTACCGTACATCATTGTTGTTATTTTTTTTAAAACCTAATATTTCTATTTTTTTCTTTTGCTAAAACATATCTGTGAACATTCTGCAGTCGTATCTGCATTGCACGTGCATGTGTACAAGACGTAGCGCCTTTAACACACAATTTCAGTGAATTCACTGCAGGTAAGGGCACAGGAATGTGGAAGCTTACCTATTAATAGCACAGGTACCGCTACTCTCTTGTTGACAGCGCACAAGCCTGTGGTAAGTAGGTCACACAGTTCCCTCTGCGGTCACACGTCTGCAAGATGTAGCGCCTTTAACCCACAATTTCAGAGAATTCACTGCAGGCAAGTGCACTGGAGTGCGGAAGCCTACCTATTAATAGCACAGGTGCTGCTAGTCCCTTGTTGGGTGTGATAAGTAGGTCGCACACTTCCAGTTGACTGCAGGTATAGATGGAAACAGGTATAGTATCATGGTCAAACTTATTATACTAAGGACGTAGGTGTCAAAAAGAAGTATACACGGATTGTTGGAAAATAATTATTTATTTTCATTAATCCAACTTAAAAGTAATTTTACATTTTCGTAAGCAGATACAGCAAAACTTTTTAGATACATGTTCTTGAGTCGATGGGGAGAAGGACACCCGTAGAATTCCAGGTCTTGAATAGCAGAAAACCTAAAGATTCGACACATCCATGAGATCTTCTCCTTCCCCTTCACGTAGATGATGGTATCTGTCTGATCGAATAATTTATGCACAGTCACCATATCTTTATAAGGTATGCCAGGATCATCCCAGTGATTTCAATGGTAGAAATGTGTTAACCACTTTGCACTCTTCCGTGTCTGAGCACACCTCAAATACTTGAAAGACCTTGGTGATGCAATATTTGCTGCGAATGTTTCTATTATTCCAGCATCTTGTGTGTACGCTACAAATGCAACATTTTTAAATACGAACTGCCTACGCTCACCATAATAGAAACCCTGAGCATCTGCAATGATGTTCACACCTTGAGACATCATTGTGAAATGCTCTAGGTATGGTGCAGCACCTATTCGTTTATACAGCTCGTTACACAACACTGGTGAGCAGGCAGTAGTTGATCAAATGGTCATGTAGAACTAGAGCATAGGTGGCAGCGTGTTCTGGGAAATTTGTCGATGATTCCTATTCAATTCGCACGTCTATAGGTCCAGACTTAATTATCTCGTTCTGTTTCGAGCAGTCTATTACGATCATCGGTGAAAGCTCCTTGAACTTACGTGGACTGAGTAGACACCCTCCTCCCTCTCCTTCATAGTAAGAAGCACAAAACGTTGCATACATGTCATACGCTATACTGTATACATTTTGATTCCACTGCAGATGTAAACTGTCATATGGGTAGAATTCCGAACAGGTAGACTTTGGCATTAGTTAACTTGCAGTTGTCGAACACGGTGGAATCGTTTGCCATATTACCTCTTCTATTAGTCTGAAATGCAAGTATGATGAATCTAGGTGTCTCTAGATGGGAGGAGGTTTTAATAGCCCATGTTTGTCTACTCGCAGTCGGTAACACTGGGTACTCGAAAACCTCCCACGAGCGAAGTGTCAGTGACAGAAATGTACCTGAATGCAGGACTTTTAAAAGCTTCAAACGCTCTTCGTCTGATACACAGATGTGAGGCATTTTCCATATTATCTTGCTGATTGTGATCATATTCTCCCATTGAGCTCTTTGAATGTATGAGTTACTGTCCGCTGGACGCCGCATCAGAATGAGTTCCTGTTTAGCGTTCATAATAAACTGTCTCATGTCCTCAAAGTACCCCATAAGCATTTTTAGAGGTATTCATGTAGTAAATCGCTTGTACTCAGCAAGTGTTCTATCCTCTGGATCGTCTATGAACAATCCCACATTTTCTAAACTACGCAAATCTGCAGGTGATGAAGAGACGTATGTTTTAAGGGTTGATGTTTTCCTTTTTCTAACAGATTGCAGTAAAGAATTCTTCACATTAAGTAAAAGTGCTTTCCATCGTAGAATGAGAGGCCTATTGGAGGCGTTGGGGGCCTAGTCTGTGTCAGTTCGCCGTTGCATTCGCGCCACCTAACCATTAGGTGTGGCTGTGTCACAAGACTTTAGAGGAACAAGTTGACTATACGCGCTACTGTGTTGACGTAGGAGTCTCAGGAGTGTAGTAGCCAGATTGTGGAAAGCCGAGTGCTGTGGACCATCTGGACTGTTCTCCAAATGGGCGGGGTTTTGCTGGTAAATTTCCCGTTTACGTTGTCTAGGACCGTCGCCTCAAGGCATGCCGCGTATAGCGAGTGACCGCCAAGGGCCGAGTGCGGCAAGTGGCCCCAAAGGGTGCCGAAGCAGGGTTGCGACTGCCGTGGGTGGTCGTTGTTATACTGGTAAATTTCCCTTTAGTGCTAAGGGACCCGCCTCAAGGCAGGCCATGTATCGTGAGCGACCGGGGAAGGTAGTGCAACGCTTGATACTTCCAGCGGCCTTAGAGGGGTGGTAGCGGGGGCGCGAGACGCTCTGCAAAGCATCTGGCCATTTGAAGAAGCGTGTGTCCTCCCTACAGGTCTATGGGGGGAAACAGGGGAGAGGGATGGAGGGAGGGGCGAGTGCTTCGGTTTTCGGCAGTTTGTGATTGTACATTAAGGAGAACTAATGTTCAGATACCACCCGCTTTGCAATTTTTTTGGACGGCAATTTTCCCCAGTAAATGTGCTGCATTATGACCTCTTCATTACAAGTGCTGGTTTTTTCACGACAATTTCGAAGTGTAATGAGAACTGTGACGCATTTTTCTCCATCAGTTGTAACAGCGTGTACTTGCTTCGATTACCTGGGCTGTAGAATGGTTCTTGATTAGGTGTCTGTAGCGAACTCTGATGTGAAACAGTGATAGATTCTGTGTGCTTACAGGTAATACACTTTTTAAACTCCTCTCTGTCCAACACCAGCACCTTGTCAGATGAACGTATTTCCTGCCAAAGAGAATAAAGATAGTATCTTACACCCTTGCCTTTTTCCTGCCAGATTGTAGGTGTAGAGTAGACTTTTGAGTGGTACTGTGAAACTTTTTCCCAGTGGGATAGCACCAGTTGTATGGCATCATCAGTTTTTGAGATGTATTGCGATTTTATACCATCCTTGTGTAGTGCTGTGCACATAGTTGTGTAATAAGGCCAGATCATAGTGATTAATTACGTAATTAGGAGCGATCTTTGCGTAGTTTCCTGACCAAAATCAATAAAGTACGCTAACCTAACCTTCCTGTCCCGCATCTGGACAGTTTCCATGTGTTGAGGGGTGCGCTTGGGCTTTCCATCCAGTAGAATCAGGGCTCGAGTCCCGGAAGGGACACCGCCGTTTTTAATTTCCCGTCCTATGGTGGTGTAATTGTGTTAGGGGGGGGGGGGGGGGAGAGGGTGCACTTGAGCTTTCTGTCCAGGAGTACCAAGGTTCGAGTCCCAGAAATGGAACTGCTAATTTTATTTTCCCGCCAATTCCCTGTTGAGAGTGGAGTGGGATGTCAGCACAGCCCTGGGACAAAGAAATTCTCGCCAAAATTCGAAATTCCCACCAATACAGTAGGTCGTGGAGGCGGGACGGTGGGGAGGGGGCAGGCTGAGAAAAACACGTGATGTCCTCTGGGGATGGGTTTGCTCGGGGGCGGTGGTGGTCGCGTGCGGGGGTCATTAATTGATCATTGTAATTACTTTACATATTAAAAGTGTCCTCAAAAGCCCATCTCATTACTACTTATATTGTGTTCAAACATTATGAATCACCTCAAAGAGAACGGTATACTGAAGCACAGTCAACACGGATTTAGAAAACATCGTTCTTGTGAAACACAACTAGCTCTTTACTCACGCGAGGTGTTGAGTGCTATTGACAAGGTTCAAAATGGCTCTGAGCACTATGGGACCTAACTTCGGAGGTCATCAGTCCACTAGAACATAGAACTACTTAAACCTAACTAACCTAAGGGCATCACACACATCCGTGCCCGAGGCAGGATTCGAACCTGCGACCGTAGCGGTCGCGCGATTCCAGACTGTAGCGCCTAGAACCGCTCGGCCACCTCGGCCGGCAATAACAGACGCTTTTTCACAAGTCAACACGTCACCACAGAGCTAGCGAACAGGGATATATTGACAAGGATTTTCAAATTGATCCCGTATTTCTAGATTTCCAAAAGGCATTTGGCACTGTACCACACAAGCGGCTTGTAATGAAATTGCGTGATTATGACATATCGTCTCAGTTATATGACTGGATTTATGATTTCCTCTAAGAGAAGTCATAGTTCGTAGTAATTGACGGAAAGTCATAGAGTAGAAGTGATTTCTGGCGCTCCACGAGGTTGTGTTATATGCGCTCTGCTGTTCCTCATCTTTATGAACAATTTAGGAGGCAAATCTGAGTAGCCATCGTTGGTTGTTTGCAGATGATGCTGTCGTTTATAGTCTAGTAAACTCATTAGAACGATTGCGAAACGATTTAGAAAAGATATCTAATTGGTGCGAAAACTGTAAATTGACCTTAAATAATGAGAAGTGTGAGGTCACCCACATGAGTGCTATAAGGAATCCGTTAAACTTCGGTGACACGATAAATCAGTCTAATCTAAAGGCTGTAAATTCAACTAAATACCTAGGAAATACAATTACGAACAATTTAAACTGGAAAGAACACACAGAAAATGTTGTGGGGAAGGCAAACCAAAGACTGCATTTTATTGACAGAACACTTAGAAAATGTAACAGATCTACTAAAGAGGCAATATACACTACACTTGTCCGTCTTTTGGAGTACTGCTGCGCGATCTGGTATCCTTACGAGATAGGATTAACGGAGTACCTCGGGAAATTGCAAAGAAGAGCAGCACGTTTTATATTATCGCGAAATAGATGAGAGAGTGTCACGGACATGATACAGGATTTGGGATGGACACCATTAAAACAAAGGAGTTCTTCGTTGCGCCGAAATTCTCTCACGAAATTTCAGTCACCAACTTTCTCCTCCGAATGCAAAAATATTTTATTGACACCGACCCACATAGGGAGAAACGATCATCAGAATAAAAAAAGGGAAATCAGAGCTCGCACGGAAAGATATAGGCGTCGGTTTTCTCTGGGTGCTGTTCAAGAGAGGACTAATAGAGAATTATTGTAAAGGTGGGTCGATTAACCCTCTGCCAGGCACTTAAGTGTGATCTGCAGAGTATCCATGTAGATGTCGCTGTAGATTTAGATGTTGGAGGTCGTCCGCGAATCTGGTGGAGAGACAGGACCTTAGTGACTCTGGAAGAAGCAGATCCAACAGCCAGCACTGAAGATTCCGGAGACAGAAGTGAAAGGGGACTCGTGGACTTGATGTGTTAATCATTTCATTATGATCTATGTATGTCTTGTATTTGTGTATTTTTATCTTCAGCTATGGGTCTCAATGGCCTGTGTATATGCAATAAATGATGATGATTATTATTCAGACATTGTTATTGTTTACAAAGCACTATAGTGGTGTAGAGGAAGTTGAGAGGAACAATTTGATACAGGACACTTGTTGTCTATGAAGTCGGGATGCTACCTCAGATTAGATTAGATTAGATTCATACTAGTTCCATGGATCATGAATACGATATTTCGTAATGATGTGGAACGAGTCAAATTTTCCAATACATGACATAATTAAGTTAATTTAACAACATAATTAAGTTAATATAACAACTTTTTATTTTTTTGTTTTTTTTTTAATTTCAAATTTTTTGAATATAATTTTTTGTTTGTTTTTTTTTTCTTTTTTTCTTAATTTATATCTAAAAATTCCTCTATGGAGTAGAAGGAGTTGTCATTCAGAAATTCTTTTAATTTCTTCTTAAATACTTGTTGGTTATCTGTCAGACTTTTGATACTATTTGGTAAGTGACCAAAGACTTTAGTGGCAGTATAATTCACCCCTTTCTGTGCCAAAGTTAGATTTAATCTTGAATAGTGAAGATCATCCTTTCTCCTAGTATTGTAGTTATGCACACTGCTATTACTTTTGAATTGGGTTTGGTTGTTAATAACAAATTTCATAAGAGATTATATATACTGAGAAGCTACTGTGAATATCCCTAGATCCTTAAATAAATGTCTACAGGATGATCTTGGGTGTACTCCAGCTATTAGTCTGATTACACGCTTTTGTGCAATAAATACTTTATTCCTCAGTGATGAATTACCCCAAAATATGATGCCATATGCCAGCAATGAGTGAAAATAGGCGTAGTAAGCTAATTTACTAACTACTGGCCTACAAAATCTGCTTCAGTTACAATGCATTTCGCGTCGCGCGAGATTTCCGATATTCTCGCTCTCTCTGCACGCAAACTATTAGTCCTAGAGAAAAAATGGATAGGATTTTTTTAATAGGAAATTCAATGTAGTTTGACTCTGTACTGCGACCCGTTTTCGCCGGAGGGTGCGGTTTTAGAGTTATTCGAGAAATGTTATGTGAAGTGTGATGTATTTCGGAAACCTTTCGGAACAGCGCGTATGTTCATGCTATTTTTTTTTTTTTTTTTTTGTTCAGAATCACTAATACTGTCAGCCCTTAAAGCAGGTAACTTACCTCTTGTATAGCTTGTGAGGTAAGCGGTTCACCTAGTGACCGCCGAGGTCACGAGGCTGGAGGCGCTTCTGTGTTCCGGTTTACGACGCCGGAGACCGAGAGGAAATACAGAAGAGACGCGCCCACCTCAGAGGGCCGGACAGTCAGCGTCGAAATTGAGTGAGGCCCGGAAAAGGAAGAAGTTAGGGGGAGGGGCGGCGCGCAGCGGTCGTAAACGTGGTTACTGCTTGGAGTAGCCATGCTCAGCCCCAAATGAAATGAGGCGCCCACAGGAGCCTGTCTCTTACCACAGGCTGTCATCTGGAAATTCAGGTCACATCGAACGGATACTAGCTGCTCAGAAGACGGTCGTTCGCATAATTCCGAGTCTAAAGTTCATATTAACGAGTGTGTGACATTCAAAGGACTTTTAGATACTGGTGTCTGAAGTTAACATAATTCTCTTCGTTTGTTTATGATTTTGGCTAGTTGCTTTCCAAATGTGTGTAAATCTGCTTTAATTTTTTTTTCTTTTTTTCGTTATTTGCCCTCTGAAGAATTGTAAGGTTAGCTCACTGCTGGCCATTAAAATTACGACCACAGGAAAAACAGCAAATACCGCAGTTTTAGTTATTGTGCGTATCCAGTGTGGGAGGAAGAAGGTATGACTAAGTTTGAAGGTGTTTGGGCGTATACAAGATAAGAAAATTAAGTACACACAGCTGCCACCACCGGCAGAAAATTTGGAAATTTGTTGTTCGTTCCTACACGACCAAACCGCAGTTTTAGTTATTGTGCGTATCCAGTGTGGGAGGAAGAAGGTATGACTAAGTTTGAAGGTGTTTGGGCGTATACAAGATAAGAAAATTAAGTACACACAGCTGCCACCACCGGCAAAAAATTTGGAAATTTGTGGTTCGTTCCTACACGACCAAACTGCTGAGGTCATCGGTCCCTAGGCTTACACAGTACGTAACCTAACTTAAACTAACTTACCCAAAGGACAACACACACACCCATGGACGAGGGAGGACTCGAATTGCCGACGGGGGGAGCCGCGCGAACCGTGTCAAGACGCCGCTGACCGCGCGGCTATGCCGCACAACCAACTGGCAGAAACAATGGTCCTAGCCCAGATGGACAATGAGTCGTGCTGAGTTTGGATGGTCGATAAGGGTACGTCATTCCATGCTTCTTCAACTCTGCGCCAGGATTCATCAGTCGTAGGGACTGACGACTGGATCTATGGCAGTTTCTCAGAAATTAATGACAACATGTACTCAGTGTGTGAGAGTCTTGGAGAAAGAGTTGGGCAGAACAGCAGTTCATCACACAGGTCAGGGCAGCAAGGGGAACATGTGGTCTTGTGATATCTTGTTGAAAGACCTCTAAGATAGGACGCAGCCACCGGACTTGGTACTTCAAATTTTTAACAGCGGCTACTCATATTCCCAGCTATGTGATCCAGAGCTGATCCTGTTGTGAACTCAATGGAACCCCATACATAACGCAAGATGCTGTGCCTGTATGACGAAGACAAGTGCTGTGTGAGGTCGTTTTAAATTTAATTCTTCTCTCTACTCAAACGAGGCCTAACGAAACGTATCTAAATTTACCCTACAAAGTTGTGATTGAGGAGCTTCTGAATATTAAATGAAGCCGGCCGGAGTGGCCGAGCGGTTCTAGGCGCTACAGTCTAGAGCCGCGCGACCGCTACGGTCGCAGGTTCGAATCCTGCCTTGGGCATGGATGTGTGTGATGTCCTTAGGTTAGTTAGGTTTAAGTAGTTCTAAGTTCTAGGGGACTGATGACCACAGCAGATAAGTCCCATAGTGCTCAAAGCCATTTGAACCATATTAAATGAAACGATAGTTATAATGACTTTGATTTATTACAATAAAATTAATATTAAATAGTGACAGCCTGTGACAACATTAACAAAATAAAATCATAGACCAATAAGCAATTGAATGGCAAACTGTGGCAGCTTTACTCCACTAGCCTTGACTTACCTGACATAGAGATCAGAGGAGAAGCCATTAATCTCCCAAGAAATTTACTTACAATCGCGGAATGGCGAGTGATTGTCATAAGATCAATAGTAGTACTGATACTACAGAAAGGAGAAGAATCAGACCTGTGAGGCTGTCAGTAAAGTTGAAAGCAAACGGTTTGTTAATGACAAAATGCAGGTCTTCATAGTGAAGCTTGAAATAACCGTATTTCGGAAGAGTAACTCTAATTTCCCTCTGCCTCGTCTCAGAGCTGCGGCACGGTATTACCTTTACACTCACATGAGACGGTTCAAGTGGATATAGGTCATTGTTGGAGTCAACGATCCTCGTCAGCGGCTAAGTCCAAATTGCCCTGAAATGTTTCGAAATCCCCACACATCGGCTCAGGTGGCTCTGCAGCGGCTCTAAGGATCGAAGTCGAACGGAAGAGGCTCCAGATCTTGTTCTTGATCTGAGCAGAAGAAGTCTACTTTCCCATTTGATTTACAGTCGTATGTGAAGTAAGAGGAAACCTCGCACTGCCGCGTTTTCTGTCTCTCACAGTATTTGATGGCTTAGCTCCTAATCTTTAAAGTGTTGACCAGTCAGACTGATCGTTAAAAAAAGTTGTCCCCTTCCCCTGACTGTTTAACCATTGGCTTATGTCCTACCATACTCTTCCGGAAAAAGTCACGTCACTCTCTCTCTGTCTCTTTCTTCGGCCAGTGGGATGCTCTGCCTAGCTACCGACTAGTGGCTCTTTCTAATTTAGAGTTTGTTTACGTTAGACAATAGCGGCAGGTTTCACATCAAATAAACATTGTTTTTCTGCAAAGTCATAGCGTTCGGCAGTCTCCTACAGCTTCAACGGTGCAGGAACGCTTCTGTGCTTTTCCGGGGAACGGCCAACTTTTACCACCTCGCGTACAAAGGTTTTTTTTTTTTTTTTGTTTGTGGTTTTAGGGCGTAAAACTTCTATGGTCATTAGCGCCCAGCCCGTGACATAGAAAACAGGAAAAAAACGAAATTTAAAATCAGCAGCAATGGGAACAAAATCATAAAATTTGAGTAACTAAAGGCAGAAGGAATGCTTAAAAATCCACTATAGAAAGGGGTTGGTTGTCCCCCAAAAAAAAACTTCAAATGACTGACGTCATTTCACTGTCACTAATAAACTGTAGAACGCGGTCAGCTGAGCGCGTGTCATCTGCTAAAATCGACGATAGATCAGGCGATAGCTGTAGACGGGAGCGTAACGGATTAAAATAGGGGCATTCAATTAAAAGGTGTCTGACCGTCCACAGCTGAGAGCAGTGGGGACAGAGTGGGGGAGGATCACCGCTTAAAAGATGTCGATGACTAAAAAGGCAGTGCCCTATCCGGAGTCGAGCTAAAATTACCTCCTCCCGACGACGCGTTCGGGAGGAAGAGGTCCAAGCGCAAGGAAGGGCTTTCACTTCCCGCAATTTATTGTGGGGAAGTGTTGACCAATGCGCATGCCATAAATGAGCAGCTTGGCGGCATAAAACGCTCCGTAGATCGGGAAACGGAAGAGACTGAATAGCTGGCCGAGGAAGAGAGACTGCAGCCTTGGCCGCTATATCGGCCGCCTCATTTCCACAGATACCAGCGTGTCCCGGGAGCCAGAGGAACGCCACTGAGACGCCCCCCAGGTGGAGCAAGCGCAGACAGTCCTGAATCCGGTGGACCAGAGGGTGCACAGGGTAAAGAGCTTGGAGACTTAGGAGAGAGCTGAGAGAATCTGAGCAGATTACGTACTGTATCCGCTGATGGCGGCGGATGTAGTGGACAGCCTGGAGAACAGCGTAAAGCTCCGCAGTATAAACCGAACACTGGTCGGGAAGCCGAAAGTTATTTGGGGTGTCGCCAACAATATAGGCACTCCCTACACCTAACGATGTTTTCGAGCCATCGGTGTAAATAAATGTGGCATCCGTCATTTGTGCACATAGAGCAGCAAATGCCCGACGGTAAACAAGTGTAGGGGTACCATCCTTGGGAAATTGACATAGGTCTCTGAGCAAGTTGATCCGGGGACGGAGCCAAGGCGGTGCTGTACCCCAAGTTGTCAAGAAGGTTTTAGGAAAGCGGAAGGAAAGAGAATGGATCAGTTGACGGAAGCGGACTCCCGGGGGTAGTAGGGAGGAGGAGCGGCCTGCATACCCGACATCAAAGGAGGCGTCGAAAAAAAGGTCATGCGCTGGATTAGCAGGCATGGAAGACAGATGGCTAGCATAACGACTCAGAAGGACTGCCCGCCGATTGGACAGCGGAGGTTCAGCAGTCTCAGCATAAAGGCTTTCCACATGGCTGGTGTAAAAAGCTCCAGATACTAAACGTAATCCACGGTGGTGGATAGAGTCGAGACGCCGAAGAATAGACGGCCGAGCAGAGGAGTAGACTATGCTTCCATAATCCAATTTCGAGCGCACTAAGGCGCGATAGAGGCGGAGAAGGACCACTCGGTCCGCTCCCCAAGAGGTACCATTCATGACACGGAGGGCGTTAAGCGAACGCAGACAGCGAGCCGAAAGATAGGAAACGTGGGAGGACCAGCACAGTTTTCTGTCAAACATAAGACCCAAGAATTTAGCGACGTCGGAAAACGGAAGGTTGACAGGACCTAGATGTAAGGAGGGCGGAAGAAACGCCTTACGTCGCCAAAAATTTACACAAACGGTCTTACTGGGTGAGAAACGGAAGCCGGTTTCGATGCTCCACGAGTGGAGGCGATCGAGACATCCTTGAAGACGTCTCTCAAGATGGCTGGTCCGTTGAGAGCTGTAGTAGATCGCAAAATCGTCCACAAAGAGGGAGCCCGAGACATCAGGAAGGAGACAATCCATAATTGGATTAATGGCGATGGCAAACAGTACAACACTCAGCACGGAGCCCTGGGGTACCCCGTTTTCTTGGGAGAAAGTACGGGAGAGAGTAGTGTTCACCCGCACCCTAAATGTGCGCTCTGCCATAAATTCGCGAAGAAAAAGGGGCAGCCGGCCTCGAAAGCCCCAAGAGAACAGTGTGCGGAGAATGCCTGTCCTCCAACAGGTATCGTATGCTCTCTCCAGATCAAAAAATATTGCTACCGTTTGGCGTTTCCGGAGAAAATTGTTCATGATATAAGTGGAGATAGCAACAAGATGGTCAACGGCAGAACGATGCTTTCGGAATCCGCATTGGGCTGGTGTTAAAAGACTGCGGGACTCCAGCCACCAAGCTAAACGGTAATTCACCATACGCTCCAAAACCTTACAGACACTACTCGTGAGAGAAATGGGGCGATAGCTAGAGGGGAGATGTTTGTCCTTTCCAGGTTTCGGAACGGGAACGACAATAGCTTCCCGCCATCGCCTGGGAAAGGTACTGTCGGTCCAAATTCGATTATAAAGGCGAAGGAGGTAACGCAGGCTATGGGTTGATAAATGCAGCAACATTTGGACATGGATACCATCCGGTCCTGGGGCGGAGGAGCGAGAAGAAGAGAGTGCATGTTGGAGTTCGCGCATGGAGAAAACAGTATTGTAGCTTTCGCGATTGTGAGAGGAGAAAGCAAGATGTCGCACTTCCGCTGCACGTTTCTTCGGGAGAAACGCTGGCGGGTAATTTGAAGAGCTCGAAATCTCAGCAAAGTGCTGACCCAATGAGTTAGAAATTGCGACGGGGTCCACTAAGGTATCATGCGCGACAGTGAGCCCAGAGACCGGGGAGAAACTAGGCGCGCCTGAGAACCGTCGAAGCCGACTCCAAACTTCCGAGGAGGGAGTGAAGGTGTTAAATGAGCTAATAAAGTATTTCCAGCTTGCCTTCTTGCTATCGCGGATGACGCGACGGCATCGCGCACGGAGCTGCTTATATCGGATACAGTTGGCCAAAGTTGGATGGTGACGGAAAATTCGAAGAGCACGTCGCCGCTCACGTATTGCGTCACGGCATGCCTCGTTCCACCAAGGAACTGGAGGGCGCCGGGGCAATTCGGAGGTGCGTGGTATTGAACGTTCCGCAGCTGTGAGAATAACGTCGGTAAAATGTGTGACCTCATCGTCGACGCTGGGAAAGCGACGGTCATCGAATGTCGCTAGAGACGAAAAAAGTGTCCAATCGGCTTGGGCAAACTTCCAGCGACGCGAGCGCATATATGGCAGTTGAGGCTGCAGTCGAAGAACACATGGAAAGTGGTCACTCGAGTGTGTATCATCAAGGGCGAACCATTCGAAGCGCCGAGCTAGCGGAACAGTACCGACCGCAAGGTCCAAATGAGATAAATTGGCCGTGGAGGCAGACAAAAATGTGGGGACCCCAGTGTTGAGGCAGACTAGATCCGCTTGGTGGAAGACGTCTAGCAACAGTGAGCCACGTGGACAAGGATGTGGAGATCCCCAAAGCGGGTGGTGGGCATTGAAGTCCCCAACCAGCAAATAGGGGGGTGGAAGCTGATCAAGAAGATGAAGGAGATCAGCTCGTGCCAGTGGTGTAGACGATGAAATGTATACCGTACAAAGAGAGAACGTGTATCCAGAAAGGGAAAGACGGACGGCGACAGCTTGGAAGGAAGTGTTTAAGGGGATTGGGTGATAATGGAGAGTATCATGGAGCAGAATCATGAGTCCTCCATGGGCTGGAGTGCCTTCAACAGAGGGGAGGTCATATCGGACGGACTGAAAATGAGGGAGAACAAAGCGGTCATGGGGACGCAGCTTTGTTTCCTGAAGACAGAAGATGACCGGCGAGTAGGATCGTAAAAGGATCGACAATTCCTCCCGATTGGCGCGAATGCCGCGGATATTCCAGTGGATAATGGACATAGGGTGAACAGAAAATGGAGGAACGTGACCAAGGGTGCTGTCAACTCAACGACTGCTCAGAGCTTGCGACCGACAGCATGGAATGGCATTCAGTCGAAGGCAGAAGATCCTGATCCATAGGTTGGTCAGGAGCAGCTCCTGCCACCAACGATCGGCCAGTTGACCGGCCACCAGCAGTGCGCCTCGGCGACACAGAAGATGGCCGAGGGCGACTTCCGCCAGGTGGTGCTGTAGATGGGACACGCCTTGGCGGAGAAGGAGAGGAACTGTGTTTCTTCGTAGCCTTCTTAGAAGTATGATGTTTAGATGAAGGAGGAACCGATGGTTGTGAAGTTGCGGTACGTAAAAACTCTTCACGAGAATGCTCTTTTTTCGAAGACTTGGCGTCTGACTTTTGGGCTCGAGATTTAACAGAACCCGATGAAGGGTGAGCCATAGAGTGGGCAGGCGAAAGGGGTGAGGTTGAACGGGCGATCTTTGCGCTGGCCGATCTGACGACCGTGGTACTAAAGGTGAAGTCTCAAGTCTGCGTGGCCGCCTCCTTTGTTGGTCGAGGAGAAGCAAGGACAGCGCTGTATTTACCTTTCTGAGGCACGGTGGGCTGTCGACTGGCGAGTAACTTTCGAGCAGCAAAGGTCGACACCTTTTCCTTCACTCTTATTTCCTGGATGAGCTTTTCATCCTTAAAAACGGGGCAATCTCGAGAGGAGGCAGCGTGGTCACCCATACAGTTGATGCAGCGAGGGGATGGAGGTGGACAAGCACCCTCATGGGCATCCTTGCCACAAGTAACACATTTGGCCGGATTGGAACAGGACTGGCTGGTATGATTGAACCGCTGACATCGATAGCAACGCGTAGGGTTTGGGACATAAGGGCGAACGGAAATTATCTCATAGCCTGCTTTGATTTTTGATGGGAGTTGAACTTTGTCAAATGTCAAGAAGACAGTGCGGGTTGGAATGATGTTCGAATCAACCCTTTTCATAACCCGATGAACAGCTGTGACGCCCTGGTCAGACAGGTAATGCTGAATTTCTTCGTCAGACAATCCATCGAGGGAGCGCGTATAAACGACTCCACGCGAGGAATTTAAGGTACGGTGCGGTTCCACCCGGACAGGGAAGGTGTGGAGCAGAGAAGTACGCAGCAATTTTTGAGCCTGGAGGGCACTGTGTGTTTCTAACAACAGGGTGCCGTTCCGTAATCTGGAACAAGATTTTACAGGACCCGCAATTGCGTCGACACCTTTCTGTATAATGAAAGGGTTGACCGTGGAAAAGTCGTGACCTTCGTCAGACCGAGAAACAACAAGGAACTGTGGCAACGATGGAAGAACAGTCTGTGGCTGAGACTCAGTGAACTTACGTTTGTGAGCAGACATAGTGGAAGGTGAGGAAACCATTGCGGAAGAATCCCCCATGATTACCGGCGTCTCCGATGGCGCGCTCCTCCCTTGTGGGGGCCCTCGCCGAGGGCACACCCGCCTTAGGTGATTGTTCACACCTCAGGTCACACCTCCCGACAAACGGACGGAGGGACCAATCGGCACTTTCGGAAGGTATCAGCTCGGGTAATCACCCCTCCCTGGGCCTGGCCGTTACCAGGGGGTACGTACGTGTCCTACCTGTCTACCCGGGGCGGGGAATTACGCGTTACCCCGTCACCGGCTACGCATGGAAGTGCGTGGGTCGGCCTTCAGACACGCACAGGGAGGAAAGAAGAGAAAGGGGAAGGAAAGAAGAGGGGGTCTCAAACGCCGTAGCGGAGAAAAGGGCAAGGAGAAGAGGGAAGGAAAAGAGAAGGACAGAGGAAGGACGAGGACTTGTAAGTGTAGAAGGCAAGTAAGTTGGAAAAGTTTCGAGCGTCCGTCTCCGGACGTAGGCACAAACCATACTCCCAGAGGGGGAGAAAGGGAAGGAAATAGCCAGAGGTGAGGGGGGGGGGCGAAGATGGGGGACGGGGAGGGATGCGGAAAGGGAAGGGAAGGTATGCAGCCCGGAAAGGAAGGAGGGCCACATTAGCTCGGGGTCCCGTGCTCGCTACGCACGTGTCCACAAAAGAGTTGTGGACCCCCTGGGGGGGGCGCGTACAAAGGTGTATTCCACTTAAAACAGGCAAGTTCTCGCTCCATCTTCTGGTCGTAAAATGTTTCTATACAATGGCCCAACTTTCTGCGGCATCTGTGCATGGCAAAAGCCACTCCAATGGACAGGGACCTCTCAGAACACCCCCAGTAGCCTTTCAAAGAAGTTTTCCTTGGGGCGCGACTGTCTTAGGGCTTGAGCCAATGCACGTTCCTGCTCATCAACTCGTAGTGCTTTCAACAGTTCCCACGGCTACGTTCCGAGCAAATATGAATTAAATGTCATAACGCTTTCTGACAATGTTCGTCCTCCTTGCATCCTGCACACATGGGTAAGTTAATCGTGTGGTGCTGTACGGATAATCTGACTGCTTTGGAAAGATGGCGAAGTGCGACTTGTGTGTCCAATGCTGTCATTGGACACAGTGGCTCTTCTGCTGCCGCACCGAAGAAAGCTGCAACTACGGTCGCCGTGCTGACAGTCCATAGTGCTCCTGACGCCCTCTCTGTCTCTGCATGTCTAGCTGCTAGCTACGTGGCGTCGCTCTACGATCCTGCGCAACGGATCGAACAATATGTCAGCCCTCTCGGCCGCTAATTGCGCTGGATCGCTGAGATCCAGCATGGTTCTGTCCATGGCCTTCCTGATCTCATCGATTCCATATTCGAACACAATCTTGGATCCCACCCAACGCGAGCAACAATATCTTGGAGCGATATACTGTAGTCTGAGACACGTTTCTTGCCGTACAGAGTGAACCAGAACTTCGTCGACAAACTTTCAAAGGTGACAGTATGGAACAAAGCAAGGAAAATAGCCTCTTATCAAATGTAGCATACAACGAACTTATCACAAAAAACATAAATAAAATTCGATTTCTGCATGAGAAATCTGCTGCATAACCTTTCATTATACACAGAATGTAGATGACGCTATTCCCACCCACACTGTTGGGTTGTGATCAAATACTGATCATTTCTATACGCAAGCATGTAGAACATATCATGTGAATTTGACGTTTTTGCATGTCGTCTTCTTGGTATTACAGTTTTAAAAACATGCAGTATACTTGGAAATTGCGATTGGTTAACTGTACAAGGTATTTTCGTGATGATGATACGCATAAGACAAATATATCAGTTGAGACATGGAACCCAGGTCTGTAAACGACAAATTCAGATGTTATAAGTTTAAATGAGAAAACGTTAAATTTGCGTGTGGATTACTGACGATGAAAAAAATCTCAGAAAACACATTTTGTAACAATTACATTTATCTTCACAGCACGCCCAAGTTGTTAAATCCAGCCTAGTCGTCGAATATGGGGTGTCTGGGAAACATGCTTTCTCGGATCGCTGCCGTGCGAAGTAGGCTCGCGGTTTGAAACGCCATGTCTTGGACTGCGCGATCACTGCCGCCGGCGGTTCGAGTCCTCCCTCGGGCATGGGTGTGAGTGTTGCTCTTAGCATAAGTTAGTTTAAGTAGTGTTGGAGCGATGACCGCAGCAGTTTGGTCCCTTAGGAATTCACGCACATTCGAACATTCTCGGATCGCTAGACAACATTCATACAAATCATATTAATGAGTTTTATTACAAAAGGAAAAGATTACAGTACTTAACTCTGTGTTACACAGATGTGTCGCAAGCAAAGGGCGAGAGAAAGAATAAGAAATCTTTTCGGTATAACAATTCACAAGTCCGTTTTACATAGACAGTAAAAGCAATTGTTTAGAGTTGACGCTTCTACCGCTAAGGCTTTCATAGTCTGTTCTTCTGAATCCCACAGCGGAACGGAGATTGTACGCCATCCTGAAATGTCCAACAAATAATACAGACGTGGTAATAGTAACCACCTCAAATTCAAACAAAATTCATTAGAACATTTACAATGCCAGTGCGATTTCTCTTTGGATAACTTGTGTACAAGCCTATATTTCTTTCCACCCTGATCAGGAGACATCACTGACCGTGAGGCCATTTTCTAGGAAGGCCTTCGGCTGTGCGTCTGAGGTATGACTTTTGAGGTTAATTTATTGAGGTATATGACATTTTGTAAGAGGAAGGGAAATGTAACTTTCTGAATAAAAGTATTTGTTTACAGCTAATGTCTGCGTTGAAGTTTTTTTATGCCAACTGGGACCATATCCGTAATTACCCGGACGATCTACGCCTCGCCTTCCTTGTTCCTAATAATCAGCAGAGGATTGATGAACTTGGTATTACATTTTATGGCAACAGGATTAATTATTCCGCAGCTGTAATAGTGTTGGAATAATTGTGGTATTATAAGCCTAATTTGGATGATTTAGTGCGTCAGTTTCGGGACGCTTATAGAGAATATGTATTAATGCCAAATGGTATAAGGTGTGCAAACAGGTACTTTGATTTTAGGCAAGGCCGTTATAGGCCATTGTGGTATAATTCTTAGAACCTCAATAAAATAACCTCAAAAGTCATACCTCAGACGCACAACCGAAGGCCATCCTAGAAAATGGCCTCACGGGTGGTGAGGTCTCCATGGTAGAAGAAAATATAGGCTTGTACACAAGTTATCAAAAGAGAATCGGCATTGGTATTGTAAATGTTCTAATGAATTTTGTTTAAATTTGAGGTGGTTATTATTACCGCGCTTGTATTATATGTTGGACATTTCAGGATGGTGTACAACCTTCATTCCGCTTTGGGATTCAGAAGAACAGACTATGAAACCCTTACCAATAATCACCAATCCACCCAAGATTCTGAACATAACATTACTAATTCTACGCTGGAACATCGGCCAAGTGAAGATGTTACACAACCTGAATTTGACGACGGATGGGAGGTGTCGTTTTCACGCATGCCAGCGTACCTACACGGAACTACAGGGGCAGTCTCGAAATAAGTGCTTCGTCTCCAATACTAAATTCATTCGATACAAATATAACCAAGCCACGGTGTGTAATAACCATATCATGTTTATTCTTAACATTAACGGTCACTGGTCGCTAACGTATGTCGCTTACATATGTGTCCCCTGTCGGAGCCTCCACCAGCTTGAACAGTCCCCTGTTGACATGCAGCGTCCATGGATTCCATATCCGTACACGTACATCCGCTCGATACAATTTAAAACAAGACTCGTCCGACAAGACAAGATGCTGTAGAACTGGAATGCGACCAGTCGGGCGCGGAGCGTGTGTTCTCTTCGCGCAGGGGCCACAGCTGTCGCTTGTCGTCCTGGAGAGGGGTCTGTCAACTTGCGATTGGCTGACTTCTTCTCACAGCCATTTCTTCTCTATCGTTCCCGACTGGTGCGCCGGCGCTTGACTTTACGCCGTAACACAAGGTGCCACATTGGCAATAGTTGTTCAAAATGGCATGACATCGTCGAACGAAGTCTTGCCGTACCCATTCGAACAACCTCACTGTTTTTCGAACGACGGCAGAGGCAGTGAGAGTTTTCGCAAGGTGATGCTCTTCAGTATAGACAAGTGTGGACTACACAAGACTGTTTACATAGCACCATAAGAAGAAAGTAAATGGGCTGAGATCAGGCGAACGATCTGACCACTAAACGGTACTGCCCACTCCCCCTTTTCCTCCCCCTTCTTTCTAGGGATCGTCCATAGTAGGTGTCGATGAGCAAAGCTCGCTAAATGAGCTGGGACGCTATCATGTTGGAACTATATTTGTGCAAGAGCATGGAGTGCCATAACTTCCAACAACGTGGGGAATATGTCTCTCTGAACCATAGTAAACATTTTGCAGCTAATTGGAGAGAGAGTCGATACAAGCCCTAAACCAAGTCACGTCAGCATACAAATTTACTGCAGATACGTTTTAACTGATACTCACTGCTGTTACGTGGTGAATCTCAACTTGTGGGACGTAAGCATTTCGACGATTGAGTATTCTGTCTCTGGCGAAACAGACTTCATCCGAGAAATGTACGTCTGCATGAAAGTGAGGACCGAACGTACAATGCTCTAACACCCATTGGCTTACCAAGGAACAAGATAAACTGTCAGCAGAAAATGAAACTTGTAATTTCGGTGAATGGTAGCGGTGTAGCTACAGTTCTAGGTTTACTTACTGCGCACAACACCCACTTGAAGTACAACTGTTCGAATGTTGATGGAAAGCTCCTCACCTCCGCGGCCAAGCACTGTCTCTTCTGAGTAGGGAGTCCATACGTTTCGCTGCTTTCCTAGGTCACTGAAATGTGGCACCACTTGCTCTGACTCCAAAACCGTTGGAACAGACTCGGAAACCTGTGACTCAGAGTTCTCCAACTCGGGTACATGATATAATGCAACTGTTCAACTTCCCTACAGTTTCCATTAGCTTGTCTGTATCCGATAATCGAGTCTGCTAACTCCTTAATTTGGTAAAACTACAGTCTACTAAGGTTGGTAAAGTTTACACTTCATCTTGTTAATACAAATTGCATGCTTACAGATCTATACACGAAAAACATAACTTATCACTGTACATATCACATCACATGTAACAAATTAGTGGAGTTCCCACACCCTGCTCTTCATTAGGGTGGCTCTTATACTTTTTCTAATTTTGGTAATATCTTTTGGAATAGTCCACACTTTGGTTCGACTACACGTAAAAATGAGCTATGTGAAATATGGGCTCAGCAGGACAAATAGAAAACATGCCCCTGGGCAGTGAAAATTGGAACAATCATGGAAAGAAAACCATTTTCTTTTTCTTCCTTCTTCTGCTTCAGCGTTTGTACCGCAATGCAACGGTGTTCACTCTTATGGTTTTCTGTCTCTACTTGGGATGATCTTGTCCTTGGTCAGCATGGATACGCACTATCTTGACGTCTAAATGGAGGGTATCTGTCCAACGCTGTGTCGCTCTCCCAATAGATCATGTACCACTGACTTTAAACAAAACCCAGCTTTTTGCTGTTGTTTCTAAATCTGGTTGAAGTACGTGTCCATACCATTGTAGACGGCTTTTCCTCAACTTCGTAACCATAAGACCATTCCAGATCACCTGCACATTTCATTATTGCTCACTTAATCACGAAATATGAAGCCAGATGTCCACCGATGCATTTTGGTTTCCATACACAATCCATTTCTCTGCTTCTTTCGTTGTGGACCAACATTCTGTACCGTTAAAGGCAACCGGGTGAATTTCAGAACGGTTCATTTTCGACTTAAATCAATCCAGGATCTTCTTTCACAAAGCACACCGCTTATTGTGCGCCATTGAAGGGATGCACTGCTAACGCGATTTGTGATTTCGGGAAGTAGTGAGCAGTTCGCAATGATCTTTGAGCCAAGATATTTAAAAATGTTTATCTATGACAGATCTATACCGTCGATATTGATGGTGTCTGTATTATTTGCATCTCTTGATGGGTATTCAGTCTTCTTTGTACTGAAACGTAGTCTGGACTGCTCAAGACGGTTCTTCCATGACTAGACTTACCACTTAAGGTCGCTGTTGACTTCAGCAGCCAACAGATCATCAGCAGAATACAGCAGTGTCCAAGAAGATAATTTCAGAAGATCTCTGGTGGCCGTGTCTGTCATTATGATTAAGAGAGGAGGAGAAAAAGCAGATACATTACATACGCCTACAGAAATAGGAAAGTTGTCTGATACCCCAGCCACAGGAAGTGCTTGTCTTTTAGGATTGTTGTGGAGCAACCGGACTCATTCAATTAGTTCTTCAGGTACTTCTCAGTGGAAAGCGAAATAAAGACGCTTAGACTCTCACTGTGTTTCTCAATAACAAAACGAGTTACATGGTTTACATCAGTGGTACCATAGCCTTTCACAGAACCACACTGATTGCTGATAATGTTGACGACATTGTGTGTTCTACTGTATGTGATGTGCTCTAACATCTTCAATGTATGTGATAGGAGGCATACAGGATGATATTTGGAATCTTCAGTCAGTCTCCCGTTCTGCATACAAATTGGGGCAGTAGTGTTCAACGTCAGCTCAGGAGGCATCTTCTTCTCTTTAATGATCTTGTTGAGAAAACCTGTCAGCCATTCAGCAGGCCCAGTGCCTTGATTTCCACAGCTTAGCTTGACAAATTCTCTCATTACCTAATGTGGACAGGAGTTTCCTTGAGGCTCCTTAACTGCATGCATTCTCATTTCACAGATCACTCTGTTCGGCTGAAGCGACAGGTCAGTGACCCCTATAGAGGTAGAGAGAGGGTGGGGCGAACAGAGCGGAGCCATACCTTTCTACTGTACGACCCAACCGGGACCAACGCACTCGTCTTTCACTTTCGAGGGAAAGCAGCATTTGCAGCAAGTACAACTAATTCGTCTTCAGTTCATTTACAGGAAAAAATTAATTTCTTCGGGTGCATGAAATTATTAGATGCAAACAGTCACGTATCAAATAAACGTTAATGATTTTCTTTCACAATTTGTGGATGTTAAAATTAACTGTGGCTCATGATGCCACTCAGTATGTCCGAGAATGGATAATTTATTGGTACAAAAATCATATTTAGTCACAGGAGCTTAGAAATTGCGTATCAGAATTACAAGCTATGTACAAACAATAAAAGCGGCTTCATAAACGTACTGGAAAGGCATAGGAGGTTCGTGGTTCATGAGCGAAGAGAAAAATGCTTTGTTGTTTTTGATTTATCCCATGCTAATGCTTTCAGTATTATTACTATTGAAGAAGATAACCAATTTTTGGTAGTGCAACACGTGGCTTTGCAAGAACTTAAAACTCATCTTTGGTACCTGTCTCCTTAATCTATCAGTTTGTCTACTAATTTGCCTTCTGAATCAAAAATGAAAATGATCTATGCACTGACTAGTGGACAAACGAACACATTAAATCAGTTCATGCAGGAGTCTATCAAATCTTAGAAACGCTCAGTAAGGGTGCTAAATAGTTTGTTTCTCATAAAACAACGCTATTTTTCTACCAGTTTTGAAAAGTGACGAATTCCTGAAGCAGATCCTTCGTTTTGGCATGAAATGAAGAGTTCACAAGCGCTCTAGGCAACTGATAACTGTTAACGATTCGACTGAAAGTGTTGTCGGCTCATGGAGTATTAAAATAAGTTATCTGCATAGAACGAGAAACAGAAGCAGTATGTAGTTCAGCTTTTATCTGAATATCTTCATAAGTTTCCAGGTTACGAAGATAGAGACTTTATCAAGTAATAGATATTCAAACAGTATGGCGTGATTTTCACATCAAAAATGGTTCAAATGGCTCTCAGGTCATCAGTCCCCCAGAACTTAGAACTACTTAAACCTAATTAACCTGAGGACATCACACACACACACCCATGCCCGAGGCAGGATTCGAACCTGTGACCGTAGCAGTCGCGCGGTTCCGGTCTGAAGTGCCTAGAACCTCTCGGCCACCGCGGCCGGCCTTTTCACATCGTATTAGGTGTTTATAATTAAAGTGTAGTTACTCACCGAAGTCCAAGCTGGGCTGTAAGTATCGTATAACAGCCAAACTTAGTAGATATGCTAATGCGTTTATACGGAAACTATTTACACTGGTAAAAAATTGGTACTAATTTTGGCCACCAGCTGCAAACCTGGGGCTGTACAATATCTCCTCATCGTCTCCAGTGCTCATATTGAACAAGCAGTGTAAGTGGCAGCTAATAGTAATATCAGCATTATGCCTTTCTCACTCGTTATTTATTATTTACAATTGCTTTTTTAGAGTAAACTTTTAGATAATAAATTATTGAGATATTTTAAAGTAAGGGCGAGAGGCACTCTATCCTCTTGTCTATTAAACTCAGATTTGACGCAAATCATTTTTCGGTCAATAGAACCAAACTGTGGTCGGGGTTGGGTGTTGCTACAGAGAAAAATAAGAGCCAGCGTAGTCTATATGTTGGTCGGTTGTCCTACTGTGCAATGTCAGCAACAACGTACATAATAAAGCAATTTATTACATCGCGCGAGCAACGATGTGGGCATGAAGGTGTAGAAGATACAGTACAGCACTCCGGCTTTGGAGGTTCCAGGTTCAGTCCCAGAGAGGAGCGGGAATTTTTCCTCTTTCCAGCCCTTCACTCATCCTCCTATCAAACGAGTAGCGGGCACCTTCCCCGAAGGAAAGAGGCTGAAGGGGCGACGGACCCGCCACCCTCGCCCACGAAGTGCCATACCGAAGGTAGTTTGCGCTCTGCCTGCAGTCAGCCTAGTTGCCTCCTCGCGGGTTTTCGCCACGGACTTTACCTTTGCCTTTTACAAACAACGACTGTTCGTAAGCGTAGACCTACGCAGCTATTGTCACATTCAATAAAATTCTTCTGGGTATGTGACCACATTGTCAATGTGTAAAATTCCTCTAGGCTTCGTTCACTGTTACAAATGGGATCCTTCAGAACTTTTTTGGAAAAAAGTGAAGGGTATTTACAACAGTGGTCATAACGTCGGAGAATTTCATACATTGACAACGCGCTCACATACCAAAAAAATTTTACTGACTGCAACGACGCTTTGGTTGACGTAATCCACTGGCAGAGTTATTCCACAACACATTTGGCTTCATAACTTTCGACTCACTCGTTTTCCGAGCAGCCTTTCTTACCTCAAGTTACCAAATTTGACCGTCTCTATCATCACATAATTTCTATTTGCTTATCACGAAAATGGCCTGTATACCTTAAAAGAAACATATGAGTCTACCGCTTCCGAAGCGGCTTACTACAGGGTGCGGCGCTTAAATACGGACAAATTTCAATCCCGCCATATCGTATTCCGCCGGGGGTCGTTCTTAAAAGTCATAGGCATCTAGTTAACAGTCTGAACCTCAAAATGGCCGAGATGTTACGGACCAGTGCGGAGTACAATCGAAGAGCAGCGATTATCGAAAGTCTTCGCGCTAGGCGTTCTTACACAGAAATAGTTCATTTCTTCGAGTACCCGAGATCAACTTTTTACGATATTATGGCCAAAATAATGCTTAGGAGAAATCTGGGGGAGGTTCTGCTAACCCGGCGAGGAAACTTCATACAAAGGAACACGTGTGAAGAACTGTGGCAGTCATCAAAAAGGTCTAGGCGCTGATTTCGCAGGGCCCGGAGCAATCACTGAGGAAACTGACTTAAGTATTGAAAGTCAGCAAGCAAACAATGCGGTAGATGGCAGAAGAGGACCTCATACTAGCCATTTAACCCAAAACTGGCTCTCGGATAACGTTGAAATGTTCTGGTCAAAGGAGTTCTGGCCCCCAAATAGCCCGGATTAAAATGCCCTCGATGTCTGGAGCATAGTCGAAAGAGTTATCAATAAGACGAGGCACCCTAATACCGCAACTCTACGCATCGCTATCGAAGCAGCATTCGCGAATATGGACAGCGCTACTTTTAAAGAGTGCATGCGATCGCTGCAGGACAAGATTTAAAAAGGCGGTTGTTGCGGCTGAAGGGGCTTACATCCTAGTAATGTTACTCTTCAAAGATACCACTACTTATATGTGAAAGGATTTTCGTTTTCATTTGTATTTTGTTTTAATAAATTTGCTTTTTTTTTAAAAAAAAAAGTTTCGTTTCTCCGGATTTAAGCGCCGCACCCTGTACACTAATAGTAGTTAGTTCTTCATTCAACTGGGCTTCTCGTCGGTTTTGTTTGACCGCAGTTTGACGTAACTATTCTAGAGCTAGTGCTATATTAACGAGAAGAACACGGCAAGGGCCATACTCCGATTTTCCAGAAACTTCCCTTATTGGAAGAGGGGTCCAAATAATCGAACACGTGTCTCGGCGAATCCATAGGTACTCGACGGTTTCTGAAAAAACGATGGTCAGTTTTCGAGATACTTTTCCAGGTATTTTATGTGCCTTTTACAGGTGACATCCTCAGACTAAATGGTGGCGCAGTTGTTAGCGACGCAGTTTCTTAATTTTGCGTCCCATGCTCGCAACCAGATTATTACTTCTGTTTTTGTTTTTCATTTACGTACCCATGTCTATAGAAGATTACTACAAGAATGTTTTCTCGTTTATATTGCTATAATGTTGGCCTTATTCGTCTATTAATTGTATGCCATATGAATGAATTTAAAAAAAGAGTGAGAAAATTATTTGAAATGGTTTTCGTTGAAATTCCTGTACTGTATCTTGATTTATAATAAACAGCAACCGCCAGTTTTCGGAAAAGTGAGCCATTATGCATGGTTCGCGGCGCAATTATTGTTAACGCACGAAATCTTCACCGGTGTTAACGACGTCTCTTTGCCGAGTGCGATTCGTACGAAGGAATGTCACTGTGCCTTCATACGATGCTTGTGCACACATATATATTATTTAATAAACGTCTAACACTTATTGAGAAATACAGTTGTAATTTTACGATTAATATATCGCCGTTGCCATCCCTTAATTCGAAAAGAAACTTTCGTGTAGGAGCTTTCTATGGGCATTGGTAAAGAAATGAAAACAATAAAACTAAAATAAAAATAATAATCGAGTTTCGAACACGAGGTGCAAAATTAGGAAGTCGCGGCGCTAACCACTGAGCCCCCATTTCCTCTCATCAGAGCGAGCGGTAAATGGCAGATAAATTACATCGAAAATTCCTCGAAAACATTGACCGTCGTTTTTTCAGAGACGGTTGAGTATCTACGGATAAGCCGAGCCACGTTTTCAATTATTTTGACACCTCTTCCACTGAGCGAAATCAGGTGATGGCACTTGCAGTGTTCTCCTCGTAAGACACCAATTACGTTTACGCCTTGTACAGGCAGCTGCGATGGGAACGTCATCTCCCACGCAAGAGAAAGATGAATCCAGAGACAGTTCTGTACATTTGACGCTCCTTTGATGGTGTAGTGGCGGTGCGCATAACGCTAGGCGTCGACGTAAATGCTGATCAGCTATTCACTGAAGACGGTATTCTCCATATCGCTGACAGCGCTCAGCACCCTTGGCAAGTGGTTCTGTGGTTGGACAAACTAGCAGTTAGCGAGCAGATAGAGAAGGGTTTGGACACGATTTTCTAAGTGGACACTCAGTGTTGGTAGGACATGCATTGTAAAGTGAGGATAGATATAGTTGGTAATGTTTAGGTAGTGGAATTATGACAACTATATAATTTCTGGAACTAGATGTCACATGAATAAGGTAAAATCCTCCAAATACATAGTTCACTCTTCAACAAAATCTTTCTTTTGCTAGCCGTATGCCTCCTAGTAGTTAGGGTCTATAGTATTTAGAATCTTATATTTAGCTGGCTGTAGTAGCTGCTTGCTGTAATTGCTGTAGTATGTGTTATGAAGATATTCTATAAGGTAAGTGACATATGAAAAAGTATGGGTTGTTGTTAGGATTTCCTGCGATTCAGTGCCATTCTTTTCTATTAATTATTTGAAGCCATGTTGTCACTGGATAGCAGTCAGATTGCATTGAGCTTGTATATTGTGGGTAATAAATGAATAGGTTAAGTTTGAATTGTCTTCATCAGGCAAAATTCTGTAGATCAGTGTTTTAAATGATAAAAATAAATAGACTCAGTAGTTTCACCTAGTAAAGAGACCAGGAGTTTCAGTCAGTAGTTTCACTTGGCGACCCTACCAGGATACTTCACTTGAATCTTCTGATTTTCTTGTATTTTGAATAATTAGCACATGATTAGAAACTACTTATTGTCTACTGATAGTGTGTAATGGCATGTATGGAATTTCCTTTGTAGTTGTAGTTTCTTATTGTTGTACTGTATTGCCATGAGCAAAGTAGTTGTCGCATGCATGTGGATTTGCACTAAGTATCTCACAGTCGCTTTTGTGACTAATTAGATATTGATTACTTTAAGTGCTATTTAAGTGGTTCTTCCCATTTTTGCTTTTCAAAACTTTTTGTGTTATTGTGTAAAATAATGTGATAATCATGGTGGGTGAAAAGCGTAAAACTAGACTGCAAAGCAAATTGAGAAATGACAGAGACAACAAGTGTAGCTTGTTAACACCACCTAGTAACGAGTCGACAAATTTGCAATGGAATAATTTGGTAGTAGTGCACAGGGACATGGACCAGACAGTACATAATGTGGTAGAAACTGAAATAATCAGTGAACAGGGAACTAAAGTTGATCGAATCGTCGGTAACAGTTCACCTCAGGAATGTGAAATAACATAAAGTCTTGCAAACAACGTAGATTCAGGTTTTGCATCAATACACTTTTCTCAGTTAAGTCAAGACACACACTCTGCTTTTCAAGATACGAATACTGCAGGTGCAAACGCACTGACGAAAACCACATTGGAACATGTTTCAATCACTAATGCATTGTTATTGCAATTAATTCAAAAATTTTATAAAACAGAGAAACAAACACAGCAACAAATGGGACAAAATCAGAAACAAACACAGTAACAGCTTCAAAAGTTAGACACAATTGAACAAACACGTAAAGATTTCCAGAATGAGATTTTCACTCTGTAGTGGAGTGTGCGCTGATATGAAACTTCCTGGCAGATTAAAACTGTGTGCCGGGCCGAGACTCCAACTCGGGACCTTTGCCTTTCGCGGCCAAGTGCGGTAAAGATTTAACCTCTGAGATACGCAAAATCGAATCGAAATATAAAAAATTTCTGAAGACGTAAAAACGCAAATTGGTGACCATTTTCAGTCTATTTTTTCACGGCATGAAGACACATTACAGAACCATGAAGCAGCAATAAAAGAACTGCAGATCACTGTACACGAAAATCACGACACCTTGCAGGCTAAAATTGACTCTGTTGCATCTACCGATATGGTTATGCAACTTGCAAAAAATCAGGAAATCTTAAAGGACACAGTAGATACACAAATGGCCAATCTAAAACTTGGTTCAGCAAAACACACTAAGGAAATCAGCACATTGTCGGAAAAAGTAGCCGAACTTTCGCATCAGTTAACAAATTTATCTACGAAGGTAACTGATGATTTGAATGATACAAGACCGGTAGCCTTTACTGACACAGAGGAGTACTAGGAAATAAGGAAATTTAAACACAGTCAGAAACAAATTAATACGCAAAACAAAAGAGGAATACGGGAAGTACAAGATCAGTTGGCACAGGCGATACAAGAACTACATATTGCAGAGGATACTCGCGCCCGACAGGGGAAGAGGGATTTAGAAATACGGAAGAGTCACACAGTAATAACACATGGTATTTCGGAGATTTTGAAAGGAGTCGACAGGGTCCACCGAACCTTGAGATGGAACCGCCGACACGACGTAACAATGACCGATTTGCGACTCGGTGACACGTTGACTTTGACTATAAGCTCTTCATCACAAGGCGTAAATTTAAATCATTCAAGAATTCTAGTAATTAAATACATCCACAAGCTTGGCTTCATCAATTTTCTCATTGTTTTCCTCCCAATTGGTCATTAGAGCACAGATTCGAATTTTTGTGTGGCTATTTAGAAAATGAACCAGATGTAAGAATGGGATCGGGTATTCGTGATTGTCACAGTGAAGTAGATTTTTAACATGCCCTCCTTTCTGCATACTGATCTCAGGCTACTCAATATCGAGTAAAACACCGTATTACAATGATGAAGCATTTCGAACAGTCTGAATTTTCCAGCCCTCTAAAATATTTTGAAGATATGTTACACAAGAATCACTGTTTGTCAAACCTGTGCAAACCCTCGGAACTTAGTCGCATTTGCTTAGTTAAATTACCTGAACACTTAAGACATATTATTTTGGCTGGACGTTGTAAAGTGGATATCGATGCTTTTCAGGGACTTTTGTAAGAACTGGAAATCGACACGGACAATCGCATGATGCGAAAACTGGAAAACAACAACAATTACAGGTCACATAAATCACAATTTCGTGATAACAGAAATAATAACCATACACGACAAGTCTACTGTTATAACTCAAATCGTGACCAAAATAGACACTATCCATATGACAACCATTGGCAGAGTAACAATAATTACAGAGAAAGATCACATATCCGTGGTAATGAGTATGACAGAGACAACCGTAGCAATAGACAATATGGGAACCAGAATAATTATTATCAAGGGAGACAAAATGACTTCGGATGCAACATTTCACCACGTAATTTCGATTTTGGGTGAAATTCTCCATCACTTATTCGACGAGAAAGAGATTACAGAAATTACCGACAAGACGACAGACGTTATAGACATGGCAACAGACCTGAATTTAATCAGAACTGGCGTGATTCAAATAGGGCAGGACCCTCTCGACAAGCTGAAATTATAGAAATTAGACCTCGAAATCCCAGCAAAGATGCGCGATAACAGAGAGATAATAGACAATGACTCCCACCACAGGCAAAAAAATGGCTCTGAGCACTATGCGACTTAACTTCTGAGGTCATCAGTCGCCTAGAACTTAGAACTAATTAAACCTAACTAACCTAAGGACATCACACACATCCATGCCCGAGGCAGGATTCGAACCTGCGATCGTAGCGGGCGCTCGGCTCCAGACTGTAGCGCCTAGAACCGCACGGCCACTCCGGCCGGCTCACCACGGGCAGCCACGAAACGTACTTATGAAGCTAACGACGTAGCTGCCATGACTATCAATTACCTGGAAATGTAAGACATGAGGGACATTTTACTCCAGGAACATGACATGAAACAGAACAATACTGCATATCCTGTAATTCACATCACAACAAATGACAAAATTTACGGCGGTACTTGACTCCGTCAGTCCTGTTTCGGTAATTAGTGAAACAGCTTTCAGTAAATACAACAAATCGAACGATTGCCCCACACTTCCTTTACGTAAGATTAAATTACAAGCTGCAATTTTTGGAAAAAGTGTAGATGTACGCCAACAAACTAACTTCCATTTCTTTTGACGAAGCCACAGATTTATTATGAATTTTCTTATTGTTCCATTATTATCGACAGAGATTATATTAGGTGTAGATTTCTTGGATGAGTATAAAGCAATTTTAAACTTTCATGACGCTGAAATAAGTTTAGAAAAAGAAGAAAGTCAATGGCTTTGAAATTTGAAGATTGGCTTTCAAACAATGACCAGGAAATCAATCGGGTACACCTTTTGTCAGATCACAGTTTGGAACTTTCAACGGAATTTGACACTAATAATCACTTTGCAAGTACTGACAGGGATGATATTGATGACGTATTGGATACTAACATTTTAATTCAGGAAAAAATTCAAACAATTGAGAAATGTAATGACACTGATAGGCAGGACCTTTTTGACATTTTACAAGCACATTCCACAGTTTCTATTCACAAAACAGGATCAATTAAAGGATTTCAATACAAATTTCGTGTTCGTGATCGTACAAAATTTTCCCACAGGCCATACGTAATTCTGACACATTATAGGGACCGTGTTAGAACGGAAATACAATCTATGCTTCATGAGGGCGTTATTGAACCAGCGGTCAGCTCATACAATAATCCATTACATGTTGTTGAGAACAAAAACGGATCGAACAGAATTGTCTTGGATTCCAGACAAATAAATACCATAATCATTCCTAAAACAGACAGACTGCAAACGTTGGAAGAACTTCTTCAAAATTTCAATGGCGTAAAAGTGTTGTCTTCTGTTGATCTCAGATCTAGCTTATATCAAATTCTACTTCATCCAGAATGTAGAAAATATACGGCTTTTCTTTGTTTCGGCGTTTGTTATCAATTTCGGAAACTTCCTTTTGGTTTGAACATGTCTTCGGCAGCATTCATTCGTGAGCTAAATTCCATATTACCTGCGTTTTTAAAACGACACATCACTTCGTACGTGGACGATATTTTAATAGCAGAAGCCACTTGGGAACAACATAATCTTATCCTCAACAGTTTGTTACGTATTTTTGCCGAATCTGGAATTACAGTTAAGTTGCAAAAATCTGAATTCGGTAGGACAAAGGTGAAGTTTCTGGGTCACATTATTTCCTCTGAGGGCATTCAGCCGGACCCTGAAAAGTTGGAAGCAATCAGAGCCATTCCTGTTCCAACCACAAAAAGACAAGGTTGCAGTTTTCTATGTCTCGTGAATTTCAACCGTCGTTTCCTGAAGATGCATGTTCTAGGAACTCCAAAACTTTGTTCTCTCACTGGCAAAAACACTATTTGGAACTGGGACGAACAGGCACAGTTGGAATTTGATTGTTTAAAGGAAGCGCTACTTAACGCGCCAATCTTAGCTCACCCAGATCTGTCACAAGATTTCTGTCTTAGTACGGATTCTTCTTAAGTTGGTCTTGCTTCCCATTTATTTCAAGAAGCAATAGAAAATGACATTACTGTTCAGAAAACCATCGCTTTTGCTAGCCGCGTGCTGACAAAATCTGAGAAAGGTTATTGAACTGGAAGCTTTAGCTATCGTTTAGGCATTTGACAATTTTCGTTTCTTTCTTTCTGGCAAACGTGTAAAGTTTTGTAGTGATCATCGAGCACGGCAATTTCTTATGTCTTCAAAATTAAATCATGACAGGTTGAAACGTTGGACATTGTTTCTGCAAGAATTCAAATTCACAATAATCTACATTCCTGGCACAGAAAACATAGTTGCGGACGCACTGTCACGTGTACTGGCTGGCCTTGAGAAAAAGCAACACAGAAGCTAACCTTTAGAAAAATTTCAGTATTCTTTACATTCAAAAAGTAGCCCTTGAAAACTTCGTCACTGTATCTTTAAAGGACATTGCTTATGAGGAAGACAAGTATCCGATTTGGAAAGATATTAAAAGTAAATGGCATGAAAAGACACACACGCAGATTCGTCGTTATTATCTGGTTGGAAATAATATACTCTTCGAACGTTACACTGTTGATGACAAGCTGTGCGCACTTTGTATTCCTGACGATTTTGTTAATAAGCTCATCTGATACAATTATTTCAGCTACGCACATTCTGGTCCACGAAAATGTTATCATGTTCTTCGGACAACTTGTTATTTTAACAACATGGAAAAGAGAATTAGGAGAGTTTTTCTATTTCCAACCTTTGTCAAAAAGCTAAACCGTCTACCATCTCACATAGTGCTCCATTGTTTACTATTATTCCTACTAGATTAAAAGAATTAGCTGCTGTTGATCTCCTGGGAACCCCTGGATGGATTTTCGTACTTTCTGGTCGCTGTTGCACTTACTTCAAAATTTGTTTCTTTCACACCGTTAGGCAAAGCCTCTGGACGTTCTGTATTCAACGCGTTTGTTAAAAATTTCTTACGTGAAGTTGGACACTTTGATAAGGTCATTTCAGATAGCGGACCACAAGTCAGATCTGCTATTTGGTCACGCATGCTTCGGAATCGTAAAATCAATCCTGTTTTTATTTCATTGTTCTCTCCACATTGTAACCCGTCTGAACGCATTATGAAAGAAATTAATAAGCTTTGCAAACTTATTGTCACAGGAAGCTATTAGTACTGGGACAGATACTTACACTTATTTCTAAACGTACTGAATGAAATGCCTTATGACTCCACTGCTTTACCACCTGTTCTTGTACTGAAGAATGAGTAACCAACGAACAGAATAAGGAAGTTTACCTTTTCCGAGTACACGTCAAACTTCGACATAAAGACATAATTGATTCGGCTATTAAAAATATAAATTCTGCTGCAGACAAAAGGAGAAAACTACACGGTAAGACAAATGCAAAGAAACTACACATTGGTCAAAAACTTCTCATTAAAGCCCATTCATTTTCACATAAGAAGAAACATTTGAGTCACAAATTCTTTGATTTACATTGAACCTTACAGGATTTGACATATTGTAACAACAACAACTGTACATATAATAATTGTTTCTTCCGATTTTCGATAAATTAGTGTAAGCAATGTTTTGATTTCATTTCTTTTTCTTTTCGTGTCAATATGTTAAAGAATCTGTAAGCAACTTTCGATGTGAATATTAATATTTATGTCAAATTTCAAGCAATGCTATAACAGAATTGAAGTGTAACCCATGTTGAATCTATTGTAACATGTTTAAAATTGTAATTGTGCGCCTGGTCCATACGTAGGCAATATATTAGCATATGTGGAATGTAAAACCTTTGGTGAATACCCTGTCTGTAGGGGAGCGGAAAAGAGTGGATGGCAGGCGAGCGCGGGAAAATGCACACCGGCGCTGCACGGCATAACGGGCTCAGCAATACAGTCGGAGTTGGGCATCGGTCTGAGGAACACGTTCCGGATCGAGGAGGCTATCCTGGAAAAAGTGGTTTCATTGAGCCTCGGATGTGCCGTTTCCGACGACTATACAGCATGGCTATATTCTATAGGCACTGAATTGAAAAGGATTGCGACGCTAAGAAGAAGCAAAGTGCCGATACAGCAAGAGCCATAGCTGCGATTGTATGTGTGCTGTGCGCCTCGCCATCTCGCCGCCCGCCAACCGCCGCATCGACACGAACAGGTTGAATCTATAGAATTGTATTCGTGTGGACCAGTGTTAATTTTGTTCCTGACTGTTCAATAACAACTTAACTTTTACCAGATTTGTCCTATCAATGAATTATCCTCATCACTACCCTAGACAGGGTCCTTTCCACATGTTGTGCAATCCGAGTGTCCCGAAATGAAGATTTAAAGTTTATGTTAATAAGAATTATCTGCAGACCTATCTATGCTAGAAAGATGTTTAAGGAGCTTTATTGTTAATGAGAGTATAAGCAAAGAACAAAGGTCTGACAAAGTTGGAAGATAATTTTGGAGATGGTTTAGTAATGAAGCTTAATTAATTTGAGACAAAATTAATGGTAGTTAAATGAGGAAGTAATAAGACAAAAAGAGTAGTAACTCATATTTTGTAAATCTTGAGTGCTTAATGCTTCCAATAGTTAATAGTTTTAACGCAGTGATCATAACAGTTTCAGGATCCCCCCTCCACTCTTTTCTTTTCTGTCCATTTAAATTCTGAAGTATACTGAACTGATTTGACCAGCAAAGTTAAAGTCAATATAAAACCTAAATTTATCAGTGTTTTACCTTTCTTAAAATTGACATTGTATGTGTGTTTCAAAAGTGCTATTTCTAGGGTAACCGATGCCCGAATTCAGTCGGATCAATAGATAAAACGCAGTTCGTAGTAATCATTGTAGTGTAATGTTGTGTATTTATAGCTGGTCCAAATTAGTACAGAAAGGGAAAATCTTAGTTCAGTAGATTTTTCTGGTTCTAAAATTTATTATATTATGCAGTATTACTACTTGTTGTTATGCTTGTACGTACATCCACTTGTACAAGGAAAAACTCACTTAATGCCTAATTAGGCTGGCGACCGTATTATTAACAATTGGTAGCATCTGCTGTGTATGTTTCTTGCCCGTCCTAACGTGTAGTTGCACTTTATACTTGCTTGACGTAACATTGTTGTTACTGAGTGGTGTAAGTCTGATTTTGCCTTCATTCAGGTACACGCGGTCAACCTATTTACTAAAATCCTTTCTTATAAGGTGAAGCCCGTCAACTTACTATAGTACAGGCTTTAAAGAGTTAACGTACGCCCGAGCGTAGAACGTTACAAGTGGCTTCCCGGTGACAGGACATCCAGTTTTTGTCGGTCACAAATTAATGTGAATACCGAACAGTGGATGTTCAGTGGCACGAATTGTAATAACATTCAGTAAAGTAAATAGCAGTGAACGTCAAGTACAGTGGAGAGGTGTAATTGGCATTCAGTATGGACAGGAACGTAGAAACAGTAGATGTGCCGAGCGTAATGGAAAATGCGGCTGGCAGTAGCAGGAGTTTACGCGGCCAGATAACAGATGGCGATAGCGGAAGACAATTGGCGTACATACAATATCACGAACATGTTAACGAACAGATTGAAATGTCGCGAGTGCCTCGAACACAGCAAGGGATAAAACAAGAGGTAGAGGGTGACTTTGTAGATGATAGCGGGTATCTGAATGAATCCACTGACATGTTTGATTCACCACAGAAAAAGAAAGAACCGAAAGAAACTTCTGAAGTAGGATCGGAACACACAGATTCCGTAGAACAAAACAGTGTGAAAATTTTAAGCATGAACGATTTATTAGAACAATTAACCAAACAAATTGCAGGACAGAGCGAGCAGTTCAAAACACAGAATGATCAGCTTAAAAAACACGTTGACGAGCAGCTCAAAACACAGAGTAATCAGCTCAAAACACGTTGATCAAATGAAAGCACAGGTCGAAGATCAAGGAATTAAAATTAGTAAACAAATAGAACAGGTAGAACAAAAAGTGGGTAATTTAAGTTCTGTGGTAAATACTATGAAATTTGAAATTGACACCATTAACAAAAATATGGATACTATGCAGGGGGAAATTAGTAACATTAACAGTAGGTTTGATGTTGAAATTCTCAACATCCAAGCGAAAGTAGAGCCTCTGGTTGAAACAAAAGTAGACGAAAAAGTTTTCGGTCTTAAAACTGAGATCGTAAACGAATGTCAACACGGAATCTCGCAATTGAAAAAGGCAGTTTCAGACACTGAAAGAGATTTAGGCGAGAAAGTTACCGGATGTGTACAAAAATGTGAACAAAATACTTCGAAAATTCAAGGCAAAATTTTCGATGTTGAGAATAAAATTAAAGATAGACCTGGTGTTGTCTGTAATGGCACACCAATTACAAAGCTGTTAGAAGGTGAGGAACGCTTCGATCCCGCCAAGAAACATAACGGATGGCATCCGTCAGATTTCATCAAAAATTGCGAGAGAATATTTCCTGAACACTTGTCTGATCAGGAAAAGATAAACGTAGTAATTAGCGCCTTAGCAGGTGACGCTAAGCGCTGGGGAATTAATTTGAACACCGAACGAATGACGTTCAAAGAGTTTAAGCAAAGGTTTACGGAAGAATATTGGTCTGAACAAAAACAGGATCATTTATGGCGCGAGTTTATCATGGCCAAGCTTCATGATAACAGGGGCAGGAATTCTTTGAAAGATTTCTGCGAATATTGGTACCGGAAATTGACACATTTAAGAGGAAGAAGATCAGATTCAGAAATTATCTGGGATTTATATAAAAAGCTTCCAGAAGATTCAAAGAGATACGTGGGAAGCAATCATCGCAGCTTCCAAGCATTTCTAGAAAGGGTCGAAGACGAATACCACTGGCGCGAAAGTCGTGCCAATTATCAAAATTTTGGTAACCGAAATAATCGTAATAATGACGAAAGAAATGACGGCGATGGATTTCGCGTTAATATGATACAGAGAGGTAGAGATAGAGGAAGAAGAAGTTATTCTGGTCGCGGTAGAGGGTACACCGCGCAAAATAATAACGACGCGGGAAACTGATTTCCGCGAACGTTGCGGGCCAAACGGAAGCGGACAATATATACCGGCCCCGATTTAAGAAAATTTACCGAAATGACAGTTATATTATGAGACAGGTTAGAGACAGGCGTGGAACGACGCAACCTGTTGTTGCGAAACAAGCGTCAGGTGCGAGCCAGAATGAGTCATCTCGGCCGCGCAGAGCGCTACTTGTGAACAGGCGAGTGGAGCATCAGAGGGCAACGGCCCAGCCTAGCAGGACAGCTGTTCAGAGAGAAGCCGCTAGCAATACGGCAGCATTGGCTGTGTTCACACTGCCGGCCGGGCCGAGCCGAGCCTGGCCGGGCCGCCGCCCGCTTCGATATCAAACACATGGTTTTGAATTGCGGTGTTCACACTGGCGGCAGGGCCGCGCCGACACGGCGTGAGCCTCCCGGAGCCGAGCCGACGACATTCCGAGTGTTTAATATTGCCGGCGCGAGCCGACCGCAGGCGCGAGCCTGTGGCGCAGCACTACAGCTTCTGCAGTACACGCATCACACGTCTCCCTTCTGCTTTCATCACAAGTGTGACTGCACACGTCTTTTATTTTAAGATGTTACCTCACATTTCACAATCAGTGAGGAAAAATTACGTTTATTATAATGATACATGCGAAATTACTTTTATTTCATTTATTTAATCTACCGTATTTACATGCATTTACAACAATAGCTTGCCAGCGATCGCCGCCACTGAATAGTTCGCAGTTACTTGTAAACGGAGACAGATATGAGTGTCACTGAGGGACGGAAATGTGTTCCTACCAGATGATAATGCATTGTAAAGTCATGCTGTGGCAGTTCCTTGTCAGTGGAAATAGAACCACTGAGTCAAAGGGCATTATCTCAAAACTCTTCGCCTATCAATCTGTCTATCTTACAAGGTAATGAAAAGAATTCTGTGAGGTCATCAGTGGCTCCACATGATGAACCATCACCACTGCCAAGCGCTGCATCATGAAGAAAAAAGAAGAAACAAGTTGGAAAATTCTGAAGGAGTATTTCTGCGATTCTTCGTTGAAGGCACAGCAAGACATTACCCAAAATGACGAAGCTAATTACTTCCTAATGATTCTCAGGAGTCCCATAAACTCTCTTCCCCTCAGAGGTTAGCGTTTGTGAAATTTAAAATACAAAAGCATGACTACAATTAACTGGAGGTAGCGAATGCTGTACAAAGTTCTACTGCAAACCAAAAATTTTGTACTAACGAATCTTACCTTATCGTTATGCACAATTTTTCTTCTGCTGTTATACTTCTGCGAAAATTTGTGTTCTGTTTAGAAATTTTGTCTTGAATGTTCTGCAGCACATACTGAAATGTATTATGATTCATTCTGTAATTAGAATAAAATTTTTCAGGATAGTTTTTAAGTTCTTCATATAAAGAAAAAAACTCTCCTAAATGTCTGTCGCTATTTATGGGATGAATCCATAACCTTTTAGTTCTTCTGTACTTCAAAACTCGACGAGTTACTGCAGAGTCAAAACAATACCAATAAAAGAGTGAAGACGTTGTTCTACACGACAGCACAGACTAGCTAAAGGCGAGCAACTGTTGGCTGCAGCTGCGTTTTCTACTGACTTGCTTGTCAGCTGTCGAAGGGTGGGGATTTTTTAAAATTTATTTATTTGGCCTCCGGCAGCTGACATCCATTTAGCCAAAGAGTGGGGATTACCTTGACAGTGCAGCGCAGCCCGCCAAGGAAGAAAAAAAAAACAATGAAGAACAATGAAACGCACATCTGTGTCGATGTACAGTAGTTTCATTAACTCTCCATTATTTTTTCTGTTAAAGTAGACAACGAGACTACAGAATTGCGCTTCAGTTTCTGCAGTAAACGTATCACAAATCTCCAGTTTGTTTTTGTGATTAGTTTTACACCACTGATCACTAGTAATTAATTTTTTTCTGTCCTGCATAATATGACTACATTAAACCAAGCTGTAACCGCTCGAACTCCGTGGCTTGCGGACGCGGCACTGACGCCACTGAATATCTCGCATTACTTGTGACCAGAGACAGATATCAGTGTCATTATCATTTCAAAAACTTTTTGGTACTTTTAGCTACATTTCATTCGCAACAATGTATGGTCAAAACGGATCTAACAGTAAGCTACCCGCTACATAACTTTTTCACTACAAGATTTGTAAATCAAGTGCACAACGTTGACAAATAGCATCATTTCACAATGACTGTTAAGAAATATGAAAATATGATTCAAAACAAAGCTAAGATGTTACACTAGCACGTGTACAAAAATAAGATTTTTTAGCCGCATACTTTCTTCAAAATCGGTTGGGAAGCGTTACGAAACTAAGAAATCACGCGAAACGAAAAGTAGACTTTTTCTTTTTTCACGACGTAAGTAACGCTTTTAAGGAAAAAATGAGTTCATAAAACGATGTGGCGCAGTCTTATATACCGCTAAGAATTTTTAGAACATGAAAATCGGAGAAGTGGATTTTCCCCCATTTCGCCGACCCGGCTCGGCGCGGCGCGCAGTGTGAATGCACTACACGTCGGTCTGAGCTGGCTAGGCACGAGCCGAGCCAGTACGCGTCAGCCCGGCTCGGCCCGGCCGGCAGTGTGAACGCAGCCTTAGGTACGAACATAGCCGTAAGAGCTGATGAATATATTACGAGTGATAATTCCGTGGCGAAGGAAATAACAGATGAAACTGTGTATACACAGAGAGGTGCGGATAGCAGTGTTTGCAATGAAGTAAAAGGCGAGAATGAATTAGCAGAAGTAACTGATTGGCGTGTGCAGATCGACGATCTGTACAAGGGCCTAAAGCAATGTGAGTGTGAGGATTTTAAGAAGGAGTATGAGGCAAAGAAATTAGTTAGTGGAAAAGGAGATAGTAGGGACGTCGATAAGGTGGCGTGGCCCGAGTTTAAAGAGGAGAGAGTAAATAGCGTCGCGCAAAGTACGCGTGCTGCCGATAGGACGAAGGTGAAAGATAGGCAGGAATTGTAGGATGAAATCCTTAGCATTGACGAAGAAGTAACTTCTGTTAACAATTCGCCAACAGTACTAGCTGCTACCGAAATGCGCCGTGGAGAAGGGGCAGATGATTACCTAAAAGTAATTGAAGTCCACGAGGATTACACTGAATATGAAGTGACAGTGGATGTGAGTAAAGCTGATGATGCGGCCATTTTGCCAAAAGAGGATGCTGAGTTAAAATCAAAGCCTGACCAAAATACAAGGGAAGAACTTAGTGCCTGTCTTAGAAAAGCTTTTATGTTAGAACCTGAAAGCGACCCAGAATGGTCGGATTCTGACGATAGTTCAGACGACGAATATTTCGGGAATAGTGGAAATAATGGAAATACAGTTAACTGCGATATTGTATCTAATGATGACGAAGTTTCAAAACAAAACCCAGATGTAGACACTGAACAAAGAAAGAAAGAGCCACCTGACGACTCAGGGTCTATTTTACAAAGAGTTCAAGTAATTAATGACTTTGAACTCCCGGAACCAAAGAAACCGCCAGATATAGATGAGGTGAATGTTAAAAGCATATCTTGGGACGATGTTATCGTCGACCCGGATTTGCTTAGGGAAGACAACAATAATGAAAAACATTCGACGGTTAAACAAACTGTAATACCAGTTGAAATTTATAATGTGAAATTGCAAGTACTTCTTGATACTGGATCTCAGATAAGCGCAATCTCCCAGTCGTTTTTCGAACACATTTGTGATGAGCCTGGAATAGTAATTATGTCAGTGACAGGTGTAAAAATTGTTGGTGCTACGGGCAAAACTAGGAAGCCGGTAAAGAACCAGATTTTGGTTGAATTTAATATAAAAGGACAAACATTTGAACATGATTTTTTGGTTGTGCCAGACTTGAGTACTGAAATGATTCTAGGAATAGATTGGTTGGATAAAGAAAAGGTTATTATTGATTGTAGCCAGGAAGTGATCAAAATTAATAATGCATATAGGAATTTGGAATTAAAATTTGAGGAAAATGTGAAGGTGTTCGATTCAGAAATTGATTCTTTATTGTTGGAGATCGACCAAGGGAATGATGGTTTGACAAACAAGTATGAGGTGTACCATGTCCAGAGGTTAATAGATGAGAGTGACAAGCAGGGGCATGATTTTAAAGAAATGGTGGAAAATTTGAAGGGAATATCTCCCGAACAGAAAACAGAATTGCTTGGTACTTTAGATAGTAACAGCACCGTATTTTCGGACAAACCTGGCCTAGTTAAGAACTTTGAATACCAGATTCAGACAATAGAGCATAAACCTTTCTTTGTAAAACCGTTTTCGGTATCCATATCAAAGAGGCAGGCTGTGCAAGTGGAAATAGATAAAATGATAGAATGGGGTGTAATTGAACGAAGTAGCAGCGAATATAATAGTCCCCTTATCATCGTGAATAAAAGGGATGGGGGAGTGAGAGTAATTATCGACGCCAGGACTTTAAACAAAATTGTAAAGAAGGAAATAGATAGACCTGAAAATCTGGACGAAATACTCCAAAAATTTTATAACGTGAAGTATTTAACCAGTCTGGACATGACCGCCGGATACTGGCAAATCCCATTGAGTAAAGAATCCCGTAAATATACCGCTTTTCTATTTGCTGGGAAATGCTATCAGTATAAAGTAGTGCCATTTGGGCTTAGCACTTCTGTGGCGGTATTTATTAGGGCACTGGACTTTGTATTAGGGAGAGAATTGAGTTCCCGGCTAACCATTTATGTAGATGATTTACTGATTGCTACAGAAGAATGGCAAGAGCATTGTGAATTATTGCAGAAAGTTTTTGTTGCTCTACAAGTAGGGGGCATGACACTTAAGTGGAAAAAATGTGAATTCGTGAAGTCGGAAATAAAGTTGCTGAGGCACATTATTACTACGACCGGTATTGGCAAGGACCCGGAAAAGTTAAGTGCAATAGCAGGGTGTCCAGCTCCTAGAAATAGAAAACAGTTGAAAGCCTTTTTAGGTTTATGTGGGTTCTATAGAAAATTCGTCAAGGGGCAAGTTTTTAATAGTCCTCATTTGAATAATCTACTTAAGAAAAATAGTGCTTTTGTGTGGACTGAAGGGTGTATGAGAGATTTCGAAAAATTAAAAAGTGAACTTTTGAATGACAATATCTTGCATCACCCCATACTTTCAAAACCTTTCCATATGAGTACTGACAGCAGTGCTTATGGAATTGGTATAGAAGTTTTCCAAGAAATCTGTAATGGCAAAGAAATCGAACACAGGACTATCGCATTTGCAAGTAGAACTCTAACAAAATACGAGAGAAACTACACTATATCAGAAAAGGAATCTTTAGCCATTATATGGGGGTTAAAGTAATTCAGAAATTATTTGTGGGGCCATAAACTCATCATATCTACTGACCACAAAGCTTTAACTTTTCTTAAGGATTGTCGTTTACTTAATGGCAGGCTAACTCGTTGGGCTTTGTACCTGCAACAATTTGATTACGAGATTTGCTATGTTAAGGGTACTGAGAATTATGTGGCAGATGCTTTATCTCGATTGCCTAATGGTATGAGTGAAGTGCCCAATGAAAATGGTGAAGAGGGTACTTTTCAGATAAGGAATATGAAAGAGGTTTCAGGAAAAAGGAAAATTGAACGAATATGTAAAAATATGAGATACCATCAAAATGAGAATCTGACATGAAATCTGTGAAAGTAAATTTTCACAGTGTGCAGTATCCTCAAATTAAGAAGTATTACAAAATCTTTAAAGGCATTTTGTATAGGAGGAAAGAATTAGCCACTGAGGAATGGAGAGTATGTTGGCCACACCAGTTCGATACCGAGGTCATAGACTATTTTCATTTAGCATTGGGGCATAGTGGTCCAAAGAAATGTTTGGATAAATTGAATAACGTAGTAGTGATTGCTGGTAGTGTCAGTAAGAAGGTAAAGGAACGGGTTAAGTCGTGTGATGTTTGTCAAAAGGCCAAAGTACCGAACAAAACTAGTAGGGGTCCAATGCAAAGTACATTACCTGAAGACACCCTAGAATTATTATCTGTAGATTTGTATGGTCCCCTCCCAAAGACTTCGGGAAATTGTGCATATATTTTAGTAATTTTGGAAGTATTCTCAAAGTTTGTGAAATTATACCCCTTGAAAAAAGCAACAGCAAAAGCTGTATTTAATAGGATGGTCGAATTCTTCAGAACCATTGGGAAACCCAAGGCAGTACTATCTGACAATGGACCCAGTTTTTATTCAAAATTGGGAAAGAAGGAATGGAGAAAAATGGTGTGGGGGTTAAATATATCGCAGCCTACCATCCTGCTAGCAATCCGGTTGAAAGGTACATGTGAGAAATCGGGAGATTGTGTAGAACATACTGCAGTCACAACCATAGAGCCTGGGGCAGATTTATATCGGATTTTGAGAATGTCATGAACACCTTACACTCAGCATTACGTCAGTACACTCAGAAAGCAATTTGTAGTAAATGTGCTGTATCCTATGCTGAAACTAATTTATTCAAAATGTAACCAATCTCTGTAAATATATGTATACCAATATCAGTGTGCTAATGTACACTCCTGGAAATGGAAAAAAGAACACATTGACACCGGTGTGTCAGACCCACCATACTTGCTCCGGACACTGCGAGAGGGCTGTACAAGCAATGATCACACGCACGGCACAGCGGACACACCAGGAACCGCGGTGTTGGCCGTCGAATGGCGCTAGCTGCGCAGCATTTGTGCACCGCCGCCGTCAGTGTCAGCCAGTTTGCCGTGGCATACGGAGCTCCATCGCTGTCTTTAACAATGGTAGCATGCCGCGACAGCGTGGACGTGAACCGTATGTGCAGTTGACGGACTTTGAGCGATGGCGTATAGTGGGCTTGCGGGAGGCCGGGTGGACGTACCGCCGAATTGCTCAACACGTGGGGCGTGAGGTCTCCACAGTACATCGATGTTGTCGCCAGTGGTCGGCGGAAGGTGCACGTGCCCGTCGACCTGGGACCAGACCGCAGCGACGCACGGATGCACGCCAAGACCGTAGGATCCTACGCAGTGCCGTAGGGGACCGCACCGCCACTTCCCAGCAAATTAGAGACACTGTTGCTCCTGGGGTATCGGCGAGGACCATTCGCAACCGTCTCCATGAAGCTGGGCTACGGTCCCGCACACCGTTAGGCCGTCTTCCGCTCACGCCCCAACATCGTGCAGCCCGCCTCCAGTGGTGTCGCGACAGGCGTGAATGGAGGGACGAATGGAGACGTGTCGTCTTCAGCGATGAGAGTCGCTTCTGCCTTGGTGCCAATGATGGTCGTATGCGTGTTTGGCGCCGTGCAGGTGAGCGCCACAGTCAGGAATGCATACGACCGAGGCACACAGGGCCAACACCCGGCATCATGGTGTGGGGAGCGATCTCCTACACTGGCCGTACACCACTGGTGATCGTCGAGGGGACACTGAATAGTGCACGGTACATCCAAACCGTCATCGAACCCATCGTTCTACCATTCCTAGACCGGCAAGGGAACTTGCTGTTCCAACAGGACAATGCACGTCCGCATGTATCCCGTGCCACCCAACGTGCTCTAGAAGGTGTAAGTCAACTACCCTGGCCAGCAAGATCTCCGGATCTGTCCCCCATTGAGCATGTTTGGGACTGGATGAAGCGTCGTCTCACGCGGTCTGCACGTCCAGCACGAACGCTGGTCCAACTGAGGCGCCAGGTGGAAATGGCATGGCAAGCCGTTCCACAGGACTACATCCAGCATCTCTACGATAGTCTCCATGGGAGAATAGCAGCCTGCATTGCTGCGAAAGGTGGATATACACTGTACTAGTGCCGACATTGTGCATGCTCTGTTGCCTGTGTCTATGTGCCTGTGGTTCTGTCAGTGTGATCATGTGATGTATCTGACCCCAGGAATGTGTCAATAAAGTTTCCCCTTCCTGGGACAATGAATTCACGGTGTTCTTATTTCAATTTCCAGTACGCAGTGTCCGGAGCAAGTACGGTGGGTCTGACACACCGGTGTCAATGTGTTCTTTCTTCCATTTCCAGGAGTGTAGTTTCAGCATAAGATACAGCATATTTATTGCAGATTGCTTTCTGAGTGTATTTAGGTCACTCACTCCTAGGAACATACAGTTTCAGGTCCACAACGTTTCTTACACCTAAAGGTCTCATGGATTTTGGGTAGATCAGGTAGTAAGCATTATCGTGTGGAATGTTCTGTATTATATACGGTCCATTATAAATATATTTAAATTTAGAAATTTCAAGGTTCAGGTTTCGTGGGTTTTTAAAAGAACATAAGCCCCAATTTTAAATTTTGAAACTTTCAGATTTTTATCATGTCTTTTAGATCTAGATTCAGCTTTCTGCTTTGCCCCTTTTCTGACTAATTCTGTCTTTTGACTCAACCCCAAGCTTGTTCAAGGTGGAAACTCTAGTTTTTCCTTAATTAAACTTTTACTTCTGCTGCCTAACAAAATTTCTTCCGGTGGGAACCCAGTAGATTCCTGATGTAAGGTGTTCATGACATTCTCAGAGTCCTATATAAATCTGCCCCAGACTCTAAATCATGCCCCTTCCTGTTTATTCCACCACGCACCTTGGTCGACTGTGACATCGTCCCAAGATACGTTCCTGACCTATGAACCATTTATATCTGGTGGCTTTCTTGGTTTCTGGAGTTCGAATTCTTTGCTTACTTCAACTCTTTGTAAAATAGACACTGAGTCGTCCGGTGGCTCCATTTTTCTGTGTTCAGTCTCAACATCTGGATTTTGTTTTGAAACTTCGTCATCAGTAGGTACAATATCGCAATTAGCTGTATTCCCATTATTTTCACTAGTACCGAAATACTCGTCATCTGAACTATCGTCCGAATCCGACCATTCTGCATCGCTTTCAGGTTCTAACATAAAAGCTTTTCTGAGACGGGAACTAAGTTCTTCCTCTGCAATTTCATCAGGCTTTAATTTTAACTCGGTATTCTCTTTTGGCAAAACGGCCTTATCATCAGCTTTACTCACATCCACTGTTACTTCATATTTAGTGTAATCCTCATGGACTTCCGTTACTCGTAGATAATTACCTGCCTCTTCCCCACAGTGCCTTTCGGTAACAGCTTCTACTATTGGCTGATCGTTAACAGAAGATACTTCCTTGTCAATGTTTAGGATTTCATCCTCCAATTCCTTCCTATCTTCAACCATCGTCCTATCGGCAGCACGTGTACTTTGCACGGCGCTATTTACTCTTTCCTCTTCAAATTTGGGCCACGTCACCTTATCGACGTCCCTACTATTTCCTTTTTCACTAATTAACCTCCTTGCCTCATACTGCTTCTTCAAATCCTCCCACTCACATTGCTTGAGGCCCTTGTACAGATCATCGATCTACACACGCCAATCAGTTACTTCTGCTAATTCATTCTCGCTATTTACTTCATTACTAACACTGCTAACCGCACCTCTCTGTGTATCCACTGTTCCATCTATTATTTCCTTCGCCACGGAATTACCACTCGTAATGTATTCGCCAGCTCTTGTGGCAATGTTTGTACCTAATTCTGCCGCCTTGCTAGTGGCTTCTCTCTGAACATCTGTTCTACTAGGCTGCGCTGTTGCCCTCTGATGCTCCACTCGCCTGTTAACATGTATCGCTCTGCACGGCGAAGATGATTCATCTGCACTCACACCTGACGCTTGTTCCGCAACAACACGTTGCGTCGTTTCACGCCTGTCTCTAAGCTGTCTCATAACCTTACTGTCAGTCCAGTAATGTTTCTTAAATCGGGGCCGGTATCTTCTGTCCGCTTCCGTTTGGCCAGCAACGTTCGCGGAAATCAGTTTCCCGCGTCGTTATTATTTTGCGCGGTGTACCCTCTACCGCTACGTGGATAACCCCCTCTTCCTCTTCCTCTGCCTCTACCTCTCTGTATCATGTTGACGCGAAACCCATCGCCATCATTTCTCTTGTCATTATTGCGATTATTTATGTTACCAGAATTCTGATAATTGGCACGACTTTCGCGCCAGTGATCTTCGTCTTCGACCCTTTCGAGAAACGCTTGGAAGCTGCGATGATTGCTTCCCACATATCTCTTCGAATCTTCTGGAAGCTTTTTATATAGCTCCCATACGATTTCTGAATCGGATCTTCTCCCTCTTAAATGTGTCAACTTTCGGTACCAATATTCGCAGAAATCTTTCAAAGAATTCCTGCCCCTGTTATCATGAAGTTTGGCCATGATAAACTCGCGCCACAAATGATCCTGTTTTTGTTCGGACCAATATTCTTCGTTAAACTTTTGTTTAAACTCTTCGAACGTCATTAGTTCAGTAGTGAAGTTAATTCCCTAGCGCTTAGCGTCACCTGCTAAGGCGCTAATTACTACGTTTATCTTCTCCTGACCAGAGAAGTGTTCAGGAAACATCCTCTCGCAATTTTTGATAAATCTAACGGATGCCATCCATTATGTTTTTTGGCGGGATCGAAGCGTTCCTCACCTTCCAACAGCTTCATAAGTGGTGTGCCATTACAGACAACACCAGGCCTATTTTTGATTTTACTCTCGAGATCGAAAATTTTGCCTTGAATTTTCGATGAGTTTTGTTCACACTTTTGTACACATCCGGTAACTTTTTCGCCTAAATCTCTTTCAGTGTCTGGAACTGCCTTTTTCAACTGTGAGATTCCATGTTGACATTCGTTTACGATCTCAGTTTTAAGACCAAAGACTTTTTCGTCTACTTTTGTTTCAACTAGAGGCTCTACTTTCTCTTGGATGTTGAGAATTTCAACCTCAAACCTACTGTTAATGTTATCAATTTCCCCCTGCATAGTATTCATATTTTAATTAACAGCATCAATTTCAGACTTCATAGTATTTACTACAGAGCTTAAATTACCCACTTTTTGTTCTACCTGTTCTGTTTGTTTACTAATTTTAATTCCTTGTTCTTCGACCTGTGCTTTAAGTTGATCATTCTGTGTTTTGAGCTGATTACTTTGTGTTTTGAGCTGCTGATCAACGTGTTTTTAAGCTGATCATTCTGTGTTTTGAGCTGCTCACTCTGTCCTACAATTTGTTTGGTTAATTGTTCAAATAAATCGTTCATGCTTAAAATTTTCACGCTGTTTTGTTATACGAAATCTGTGTGTTCCGATCCTACATCAAAATTTTCTTTCGGTTCTTTCTTTATCTGTGGTGAATCAAACATCTCAGTGGATTCGTTCACATACCCACTATCATCTACAAAGTCATCCTCTACTTCCTGTTTTATTCCTTGCTGTGTTCTAGGCAATCTCGACATTTCAATCTGTTCGTTAACATGTTCGTGATATTGTATGTACGCCAATTGTCTTCCGCTAACGCCATCTGTTATCTGGCCGCGTAAACTCCTGTCATTGCCAACCGCATTTTCCATTACGCTCGTCCCATCTACTGTGTCTACGTTCTTGTCCATACTGAACGCAAATTACACCTCACTACCGTACTTGACGTTCACTGCTGTTTACTTTACTGAATATTATTGCAGTTCGTGCCACCGAACATCCACTGTTTGGTATCCACATTAATTTCTGACCGACAACACCTGGATGTCGTGTCACCGGGAGCCACTTGTAAACGTGGGCGTGGGGCACACAATACTCATTAAAGCCTGTACTATGGTAAGTGAGTGGCGTTTACCTTACGAGACAGGATTTTTGTATAGATATTGACCGCGTGTACCTGAATGGAGGCAAATCAGACTTACACCCACTCGGTAATAACAATGATACGTCAAATAAGTCCGAAATACAACTACACGTCAGGACGGACAAAATGCAACGCAGCAGATGCTACCTATTTGTTAATAATACGGTCGCCAGTCTAATTAGGCATTAACTGAGTTTCTTCCCTGTACAAGTTGATGTACATTCATGCAAAACAACACGTAGTAACACTGCATAATATAGTAAATCTTATAACCAGAAAATCTATTGAACTGAAAGTTTCACTTTCTGTACTGATACGGAAAAACCATGAATACATAACACTACACTATAATGTATACTACAAAACTTCGTACTGTCTATTGATCTGATTAAAATTGGGCATAGGTTACCCTAGAAATAGCACTTTGGGGTCACACATACAATGTCAATTTTGATAAAGATAAAACACTGATAAATTTTGTCTTTTATATTGACTTTAACTTTTGCTGGTCAAATCGATTTAGAACACTTCAGAATTGAAATGAATAAAAAGGGGTGGGGGTGGACCCTGAAACTGTTATGATCACTGTATGAAAAAAAAATTAATTACTGAATTCATTATGCGCTCAAGATTTCCAGTATATGAGTTACTACTCTATTTATCTTATTTCCTGCTTATTTAAATACCTTTTTATCTGTCTCGAAATAATTTAACTTCATTACTAAATCAATATTAAAGTTATCTTCCAACTTTGTCAGACCTTCGTCATTCATTTACTGGTTCATTAACAAAACAGTTCTTTAAACACCATTCTAACATAGTTAGGTCTGCAAGTAATTATTATTAACACAAAATTTAATTTTTCATTTCGGGACACTCGGATTGCACAACATTTGGAAAGGACCCTATCTAGGTTAGTTGTGAGGATAATTAAATGATAGGAAAGTTCTGGTAAAATTTAAGTTGTTATTGAACAGTATGGAACCAAAGTAACACTGGTCCATACGAATACAGTACTAAAAGTTTCAACCTGTTTGTATCGATGCGGCGGTTGGCAGGCAGCGAGATGGCGAGGCACAGAGCACACATACAACCACAGCTATGGCTCTTGACGTACCGGCACTTTATTTCTTCATAACGTCGCAATACTTTTCCATTTAGTGCCTATGGAATTTGGCCATGCTCTATGGGCGTTGGAACGGCATACCCGAGGCTCAATGAAACTACGTCTTCCAGGAGAGCCTCCTCGCTCCAGAACGTGTTGCTCAGACCAATGCCAAACTCCAACTACTACTGCTGAGCCCGTTGTGCCGTGCAGCGCCCGTGCGCATTTTCCCGCGCTCGCCTGCCATCCACCTTTTACCGCTCCCTTACAGACAGGGTATTCACCCGAGGTTTTGCATTCTACATATCCTAACACATTGCCTACATATGGACCAGACGCACATTTACAATTTTAAACATCTTACAACAGTCTCAACATTTGTTACATTTCAATTTTATTACAATATTGCTTGACATTTGACATAAACATTAATATTCACATTGAAATTTGTTTACCATTTTCTTAACACAATGACATGAAACAAAAAAGAAATGAAATCAGAACATCGATTACACTAATTTATCGAAAAATCAGATGGAAGAAAAAAAATTCACTTATATGTAAAATAGTACAGCGTTGTTGTTGTTACAACGCTACTTATGAGTGACACAATGTTTTTATTGCTTTTAGGACATACCTGTTTTATGTCTACACAGTCTCACATCAATACGTTGCAGTACAGTACTTTGAAGGTCACGACAATGAACATAATAACTACAACATTTACAGCCATAGCACTTTACATTTGTAAATGACAAGGTAAGTTCATTTATTTTTGGAGAACTTTGCTTATGAACGACGATAACTACGACACTTGGCACATTTTTACTGTTAAGCAATGACAGAAATTTTCTTGCAGCAAGAAGTACAGTTTGACGCTACATGACGTGCATTTGAGTGATTACTTTTTGTACTTGAAACATTATTAGAAATATTTTTGAACTTCAGTGATATAGAGAAGGCTTTCGGTGATTCATTTCATTCTGCAGTTTTAATCTGTAAGATCTGAGGTATAATTACAATATCCCTCATGGGGGTAAGCCTATTCTGTGCACCATGCGCAGGGAGCTCTAGCCAATATGGTATTTGCTTATACTGTTTTATATATCGGTACCATATTTCTCTAACACAGAATTACTCAGCTATCTGGTCATTTAACAGAGAGAAATAAATATTTTTTTACTACGTCTCCGAATTATGTGTTGATAGTTACATAGTTGAATTATTTTGCATTTGTGAAATTGTACTTTGTATTTTGGGAACTGTTCACATATACTTTAGGAACCATTGTGATAGTGTGATAGCTTTGAGTGATGTATGTGACCTTGACGTAATGCTCTGCTGTGCTGGGCTGTGCGCTAGCCTCCTTGGCGTATACCTATTGTTGTGTTACCTGTTAACTTTACTGGTACCGCTCCAGCCGTTTTTAAGCTCGCCGCACTCTGCAAACACTCGCATAGATGTAGAAAAGAGAGGCTGTTTACCTCGCTCTAAATATTTCTTTACAGAACACACCACAAACACTACTTACACTATTACTTCTAAGTATCTAATTACACTTAGGAGTTTGTACTTTGTGCTGCTTACTGAAGTGCTCATGAACTTATGAGAAATATTCTTACATTTACACACCTAATTAAGACAGGTGTCTCTCTATGAGAGTTTAGAGAATTTCTACTGACTTATGAAATGCCACATGGCTGTTGAATGATGTTTTTATGTTTCGCTTTGTACATATTTGCTCACTTTATTTGATATCCGGTTTCTAGATGTGTGGCAGCATTGGTTTTATAAAATAAAATTCAGTACACTTTCTGTCAACAGATCCATTTAATAATAATTTTATGATTCACGTCTTAAAAAAGAGCACTCGTAAAGGAAAGAAGAATAACAAGGAGAAGGTACTATAATCCATTCATCATAAGAATAAACCTGATGTAAACATTGCACTATCTATCCTTCCTCATTTGCTGGAACCTCGTTGGATTTCCGTTTCATGTGGGACTGAAGCCAAGCTGTCTCGAGTAATGTCAAAGACGATAATTAGGGTACGTTTTGTGCTATACGTTACACGCTCATCGACTTAGCGATAATACGGGACAACAGCTTTACCGCTACATTTAACTTAGACAGCACTGGCCGGTCAGCTGGTACAGCTAGCTAGCCTGCAGTGATGTGGCCAGCTGCAGTTCACACGTAAAAAGAGACGAGCAGAGGAGCAATGCGGCTTCGAATATCATTTAATTTTTAAGCAGAATGAAGTAATATACTGCAAATCTCCGACAATTCGCTCCTTAGATGACTAGGTGAAAACCGCAACACGTTATCGTTTTTAGCTAACATACTATTGTAATTAAAAACAAGAATGATGAAAATTCCTGACTCAACCACAGGGTAATTTTTCTGCATAAGCTGTGTGTAACGTAAGAGAGTATTGAAGGATTTCACCGTATAGTTAAACACTGAAGCCACTAAAGGCATTACTTAGAGTCAGTCGTCTGGTAATCTCTTAGCTCCTTCCTTATCCGAATCTGAGAAATACATTTCAATTTTGGAAGTGTCACCTGCTACGTTGGTAACGAGCCTAACCACAACTGAATCCACAAAGCCAACCAGGTGCACCATCTTCTCTTCTTCTTTTATGGCGAGCCGTTCTATATCCCTCCAGCGTTCGGCAGTGACATGTGAGAAAGCTGCGTGCGTTAGTTCCAGTACGTCTGGCAGCTTCAGTCTTGTTACTTCTCTTGCCAAATCCCGCAGCTTGGCTCCAGAACAGTTTTGTTGGGTTCATATTGTAATGGTACAGTATCAAATATAAAAATGTAGAATTTGTATGATGTGCTTGATGCTGTAAAAATGATTGTTTTTCATGTTTCTGCGATACTTATCTACCTCTGTGGTATAAAACTATGAACATAGTCCGAATAAAGAGGATTTGGTGTTTCAGTTTTTCCTTTAAACATTAAATTGTTATGTTTTCTTAATTTAAACAACTTTTATGAACAGTCTTGCACAAAAAATAGATAATTAAGAATTTGTATTTGGAATGTAAACAGGAATTTCACGTCCACTATGTTATTAGAAACAAGAAGACATGCATTATTTATAAAAAATGATGATGAGTTTCATAATTACGATATGTAGGTATCTCAAACTGAACGAGATAAACAGTGATACTCTGCACTTTTTACCGTGTTCCACGTGTGTGTTTCACTACGGAACAGAAAGCAGCCTCAGCCATTTTTGTACTGTGCATTAACAGTGCAACAATCAGGTCACAACGCTGCAGAGGCTGTGACTGTACACTATTTTTGAAATAAAAACTACGTAGCTGAAGCGTGATTAAGAAAGACGTTGTGGCTGTTAATACACTTGAATATCTTAAAAGTTTCATTTAACATAACTTATTAATAATATATCTAATACATAAGTAGGACTTCTTTCAAGAACGTAACAACACCAGTGTACGTGAGCTACAGCTTCTGACCAATGATCGCGTTTGTGTTAGTTTATATCAGGTTTATTCTTATGCTGAACGGATTATAGTAACAGGACCTGCATACATAATTTTCTTTTCAAGAACATGCTAATTTTTTGGTAGAATAAGTTGTTGTGGCGCACCACTTTAGTGTTAAGATGTGACATAAAATCATTGCATTTCACATGGGAGATAGTAAAGATCTTGTTCGTTATGCTGGCGCTTTGGATAGTTTTGATGATCACAGATGCACACATGCTATTGTAAGCTTACGCTTATATTTCCCTTATCTGCACTGCTGTCTTTACTGTAACATTTTTTCAGCTTGTACTTCGTCATGTTTAGGTATAAGTTATTGCATTTGCTGCTGCTATTTGTCAGGCAATGTCCTACTGAACTTTACGTTGTATTACTGTGATAAGCCAGTTTTACCATTGATTTATTTTTCTTGTTTGCTGCATATTGACTTATATTAGTTGTTATGTTGCATTTGCTTTGCTAATTTAAATATACTGTTGCTTGATTTGCCAATTTGCATTTTTGTCATTGTTGTTTGTGTGTTTTTTTTGTGCTGCAGCATTACCTCGTTCTCTATTTATGAATCTGAGCTCAGCAGATTTAAGTTAGTTTAAGGGGGGGGTTTCTATATAAGAAAATGAGTTATGATGAATTGGGAAGAAATGCATTGAGAAGCTATAACGAAAAGGACTGGCCAAAAAGTATTGTATAATGAGGAACAATTACATTCCTGGAAATGGAAAAAAGAACACATTGACACCGGTGTGTCAGACCCACCATACTTGCTCCGGACACTGCGAGAGGGCTGTACAAGCAATGATCACGCGCACGGCACAGCGGACACACCAGGAACCGCGGTGTTGGCCGTCGAATGGCGCTAGCTGCGCAGCATTTGTGCACCGCCGCCGTCAGTGTCAGCCAGTTTGCCGTGGCATACGGAGCTCCATCGCTGTCTTTAACACTGGTAGCATGCCGCGACAGCGTGGACGTGAACCGTATGTGCAGTTGACGGACTTTGAGCGAGGGCGTATAGTGGGCATGCGGGAGGCCGGGTGGACGTACCGCCGAATTGCTCAACACGTGGGGCGTGAGGTCTCCACAGTACATCGATGTTGTCGCCAGTGGTCGGCGGAAGGTGCACGTGCCCGTCGACCTGGGACCGGACCGCAGCGACGCACGGATGCACGCCAAGACCGTAGGATCCTACGCAGTGCCGTAGGGGGCCGCACCGCCACTTCCCAGCAAATTAGGGACACTGTTGCTCCTGGGGTATCGGCGAGGACCATTCGCAACCGTCTCCATGAAGCTGGGCTACGGTCCCGCACACCGTTAGGCCGTCTTCCGCTCACGCCCCAACATCGTGCAGCCCGCCTCCAGTGGTGTCGCGACAGGCGTGAATGGAGGGACGAATGGAGACGTGTCGTCTTCAGCGATGAGAGTCGCTTCTGCCTTGGTGCCAATGATGGTCGTATGCGTGTTTGGCGCCGTGCAGGTGAGCGCCACAATCAGGACTGCATACGACCGAGGCACACAGGGCCAACACCCGGCAACATGGTGTGGGGAGCGATCTCCTACACTGGCCGTACACCACTGGTGATCGTCGAGGGGACACTGAATAGTGCACGGTACATCCAAACCGTCATCGAACCCATCGTTCTACCATTCCTAGACCGGCAAGGGAACTTGCTGTTCCAACAGGACAATGCACGTCCGCATGTATCCCGTGCCACCCAACGTGCTCTAGAAGGTGTAAGTCAACTACCCTGGCCAGCAAGATCTCCGGATCTGTCCCCCATTGAGCATGTTTGGGACTGGATGAAGCGTCGTCTCACGCGGTCTGCACGTCCAGCACGAACGTTGGTCCAACTGAGGCGCCGGGTGGAAATGGCATGGCAAGCCGTTCCACAGGACTACATCCAGCATCTCTACGATCGTCTCCATGGGAGAATAGCAGCCTGCATTGCTGCGAAAGGTGGATATACACTGTACTAGTGCCGACATTGTGCATGCTCTGTTGCCTGTGTCTATGTGCCTGTGGTTCTGTCAGTGTGATCATGTGATGTATCTGACCCCAGGAATGTGTCAATAAAGCTTCCCCTTCCTGGGACATTGAATTCACGGTGTTCTTATTTCAATTTCCAGGAGTGTATTTTGAAAAATGAAATGAACAGATATAACTAGGGTATAGTGACAACAGGTTTAGGTGGCATTATCTTGAAAACGAATGATGATGTAAGAAAAATATGGAAGTATAAGCCCTAGTTGAAGGTATAAATACAGACAGATAGGATTTTTTGTGGAAAAAATGTTGAAGTAAGAGAGGTCTGCGAGAATTAATTGAAGTTTTAGTTGGAAATGTAGTTTTGGTTGAAAGTAAAGCAGATATTAGCTTGAAGTGTATTAGAAAAAAATGGAAAAATGAAATAGAGGTATAAAATGCTCATCACAAGTACTGCAGTATCAAATGTTACACTTACACTTTGACACATTTACACTTGAAAACAGACCCTGTCCTTTCCTTTGTGTTATTCCGCTATGTTTATGTGCGCCCTTGTGTCTCTGTGTTCTTCCTATATCTCTTTGTGTTTACCTGATAAGATAAATTTGGTAGAATTTTTTTCCTTCTAATACTAGGTTGCATTCGGTATGATGAGGAATACTGTTGTCCTCAAATCTAATCTCTGTTTTTGTACCATGTTCTTTACGTTAGGAAGATGTTCACACATTATATATTCTGTTATGCTTCTACTGATATTCTCATTTTTCATTTATTTACTTATGTCGTAATTCCTGTAATACTCGTATATATGGTTATTTATTGTTTTTGTAAATCCTGTATTACTACAAATGATATTTGTATTATCGTGTTCTTTACTGTAATGATGTTTTCTTTATATTTTTAGTTGTATTCCCAAGCTGTTAAATTGTAATTGTATAGACGCCAGTTCTTCAAGTTAGATAAATAGTAAGGATTCATTTTGTTGCACACATTTGTCTGTTGGTCGTGCTATATGGATCAAATCTCAGAGATTTTGCCCCTGTGTTAGTGCATGCACGTGTGTTGATGATTCAGCAAGGGACTGGTTAAAAGCATCGCTGATTGTAAAGACATTGCAAAAAAAAAAAAAAAAAAAAATTTGCTTGTGAGTGCACAAGTAGTGGCTCAGGGCTCCGACACAGTCGCCATGGATGGCTGCTGGCCGTCCCTACAAGGACTACAGTAGGTCTGCACCTTTGGTAGCCCACTACTATCATAATTTCTACAAGGACTACAATGGGTCTACTCTGTGGTGACCCATAAATTCTACCAATATTCTTCAAGACTTACGAGGGGATCTTCTGGGAGGTGCATCTAGTTATGAGCTCCCACTTCGCCTGCTTATAGTGTAGGTAGGCAACTATTGTAGGTGCCAATGCGGCCTCGTTTTTGAAATATTGTCTGTTAAAGTTTGGGCAGCTCTTTAGATACAGAGAAGTTTCACTGTTGTGGCAAGTGAGCGAGTAGCCGAGGGAAAGTCCGCAGCCCGTGCCAGCACGGTAGCTCAGCATGTTCGGTCAGTGGGCTGCTCGCCCTCTGTAATAAATAAAAAAAAAAAAAAAAAAAAAAAAAAAAAAAAAAAAAAACAAATAAAAAACAAAAAAAACTGATTGAAGGAATCAACGATCAACTTGAACGAATGTGTTGTGACGTCCGCACAGGCCAAACGCAACAATCAATACCAAACGAAATGAAAAAAAAAGTGGCAAGCCAGCGAGGCTCCCGTCCAGGTGACGCTTGTTCGAGACCCGTCTATGGTACTTTTGTTTTTTGTTTTTGTTTTTTCAAATTCTTATTTTAATTTATAATTACTCATGAAAATTTTGCAAGGAATTGATTAAAAGGAATTATAAGTCTCTATAAATCAAAATTACAAATTGAATGTCATATTTTGTTTCAATATTTTGCGGTTTTTTTCATTTTACCAGGAAATTAATCGTAATTAAAACGTTGGCATACATAAACTTGCCTATTTACCTGAAAATTGAGAGAAGTTGTTAAAATATTTCTACGAAAATAGTTATAAGCCCGTCATACAAATGTTGGGACAGGATCCTAGTACATTTTATACCTGTCAGATCGTTGACGCGTCGTCGCGCCTAATCCTGTTGGTGGTCTGCGACCGTTGGCGTTCCCCTATTTGTACCTGCCGTTCCACGAATACAGGGACTCTACTATCTGTGTGCGTGAGTAGCGAATAAACGTTTCTCGTCGGTTGAAAGCTTGGCTTTGAAGTGTGCAGACGTTTACCCTTTAAAATGGAGCAAAGTGCAAGTTGCTCACGAGTTGTCAGTGGGTGCAATTTTGACAATATTGAACATTTGGTGGAAGACCAAGGAGGTCTTTTGTGGGCTCCACCTAAAAATGAAGAACTGCAGGAGTTGACAGACGCAGTGCATTGTTTACGGCAGTTACTTATCAAAAACAAATTTATACTGGAATCAGTAAGCTCTAACATCAGCGAACGATCTTCATTAATCGGCAGAGAAATGCTCAAAAGATTTTTAGACACGTACGGGACTATGATAGCCACGGACCAAGAAGTGTTATTTTCTGACAATGAAGAGGTTGCGAGTCCTTCCGAAGCAAGCCACGACGAAAGTGACGCATGGAAAAAACGAAAAATAGAAATAACACCTATTTCTTCGGATTATAATGAAGAAGATGATGGAGATGAGCGAATCCGAATCCCATATGCAGTGAAAGTCAAGGCCGTGGAGATGGCACAACTTCATCCAACGTGGTCATTGAAAACGTTACAAAAACATTCAACGAGATTATGGAAAAGCAAAACCCAGTTGTCAAAGTGGAGATTCCTAATCGCAGTAGGAGGGACGCGAAATGATAAACTGGAACTAATCAATTCGTATGTTTACGACCGTTTTATCGAGGCGAGGGACCAGAGGGCAGGCCTCGTAACAACACGGATGCTACCTCCAACAGTGGGCAATGGCTGCTGCTTTTCAATTTCTGGATGGAAATGTTGACATCAAAGCTTCGGAATCTTGGGTTCGTTGCTTCAAATCGATGCATCGGATATCTCAACGGCATGCAACAAAATATGTCAGCGAGAAAGACAAGAGAACTTTGGACGAGTTTCTGGAAATAGCTACGAAATATCAGCAGCAAACAAGCAATATAATCACGAAATTGAACCCTGATTATATCATAAATACAGATCAAACAGGATATGAGTACAAAATAAGCAGCAGGCGCACTTTGTCCCACAAAGGTGAAAAAGTCACCGAAATTGACGCACTCATATACTGCTCAACATCCAATCGTATTGTCTGGAAAACTGCTGCCCAAAGTATTTGTTTGCCCACAAGAAGTAACTGGAACGTTGGGCCCCCGAGTCTGAGAAGACGTCGACGGATATATGGAGAAACACCAGAATGTTCACATTACATTGGCAAAGTCCGGAAAACTGCATAAACAAACGTACGAAGAGTTTTTGAATAAAGTAATTCAACCATACGTGGAAAATAATCAATTCCCCTACATCGTTGACTCGTGAGGTGGGCAAACCTCCACGTACTTGCATCAAATGAAATTCAACGATGAAGATGGACTACCAACTTGTACTCTATTAGTGATACCTACATCTACATCTACATCTATACTCCACGAGCCACCTTACGGTGTGTGGCGGAGGGTACTTATTGTACCACTATCTGATCCCCCCTTCCCTGTTCCATTCACGAATTGTGCGTGGGAAGAACGACTGCTTGTAAGTCTCCGTATTTGCTCTAATTTCTCGGATCTTTTCGTTGTGATCATTACGCGAGATATATGTGGGCGGTAGTAATATGTTGCCCATCTCTTCCCGGAATGTGCTCTCTCGTAATTTCGATAATAAACCTCTCCGTATTGCGTAACGCCTTTCTTGAAGTATCCGCCACTGGAGCTTGTTCAGCATCTCCGTAACGCTCTCGCGCTGACTAAATGTCCCCATGACGAATCGCGCTGCTTTTCGCTGGATCATGTCTATCTCTTCTATTAATCCAACCTGGTAAGGGTCCCATACTGATGAGCAATACTCAAGAATCGGACGAACAAGCGTTTTGTAAGCCACTTCTTTCGTCGATGAGTCACATTTTCTTAGAATTCTTCCTATGAATCTCAACCTGGCGCCTGCTTTTCCCACTATTTGTTTTATGTGATCATTCCACTTCAGATCGCTCCGGATAGTAACTCCTAAGTATTTTACGGTCGTTACCGCTTCCAATGATTTACCACCTATGGCATAATCGTACTGGAATGGATTTCTGCCCCTATGTATGCGCATTATATTACATTTATCTACGTTTAGGGAAAGCTGCCAGCTGTCGCACCATGCATTAATCCTCTGCAGGTCCTCCTGGAGTACGTACGAGTCTTCTGATGTTGCTACTTTCTTGTAGACAACCGTGTCATCTGCAAATAGCCTCACGGAGCTACCGATGTTGTCAACTAAGTCATTTATGTATATTGTAAACAATAAAGGTCCTATCACGCTTCCCTGCGGTACTCCCGAAATTACCTCTACATCTGCAGATTTTGAACCGTTAAGAATGACATGTTGTGTTCTTTCTTCTAGGAAATCCTGAATCCAATCACAAACCTGGTCCGATATTCCGTAAGCTCGTATTTTTTTCACTAAACGTAAGTGCGGAACCGTATCAAATGCCTTCCTGAAGTCCAGGAATACGGCATCAATCTGCTCGCCAGTGTCTACGGCACTGTGAATTTCTTGGGCAAATAGGGCGAGCTGAGTTTCACATGATCTCTGTTTGCGGAATCCATGTTGGTTATGATGAAGGAGATTTGTATTATCTAAGAACGTCATAATACGAGAACACAAAACATGTTCCATTATTCTACAACAGATTGACGTAAGCGAAATAGGCCTATAATTATTCGCATCTGATTTATGACCCTTCTTGAAAATGGGAACGACCTGCGCTTTCTTCCAGTCGCTAGGTACTTTACGTTCTTCCAGCGATCTACGATAAATTGCTGATAGAAAGGGGGCAAGTTCTTTAGCATAATCACTGTAGAATCTTAAGGGTATCTCGTCTGGTCCGGATGCTTTTCCGCTACTAAGTGATAGCAGTTGTTTTTCAATTCCGATATCGTTTATTTCAATATTTTCCATTTTGGCGTCCGTGCGCCGGCTGAAGTCAGGGACCGTGTTACGATTTTCCGCAGTGAAACAGTTTCGGAACACTGAATTCAGTATTTCTGCCTTTCTTCGGTCGTCCTCTGTTTCGGTGCCATCGTGGTCAACGAGTGACTGAATAGGGGATTTAGATCCGCTTACCGATTTTACATATGACCAAAACTTTTTAGGGTTCTTGTTTAGATTGTTTGCCAATGTTTTATGTTCGAATTCGTTGAATGCTTCTCTCATTGCTCTCTTTACGCTCTTTTTCGCTTCGTTCAGCTTTTCCTTATCAGCTATGATTCGACTACTCTTAAACCTATGATGAAGCTTTCTTTGTTTCCGTAGTACCTTTCGTACATGATTGTTATACCACGGTGGATCTTTCCCCTCGCTTTGGACCTTAGTCGGTACGAACTTATTTAAGGCGTACTGGACGATGTTTCTGAATTTTTTCCATTTTTGTTCCACATCCTCTTCCTCAGAAATGAACGTTTGATGGTGGTCACTCAGATATTCTGCGATTTGTGCCCTATCACTCTTGTTAAGCAAATATATTTTCCTTCCTTTCTTGGCATTTCTTATTACACTTGTAGTCATTGATGCAACCACTGACTTATGATCACTGATACCCTCTTCTACATTCACGGAGTCGAAAAGTTCCGGTCTATTTGTTGCTATGAGGTCTAAAACGTTAGCTTCACGAGTTGGTTCTCTAACTATCTGCTCGAAGTAATTCTCGGACAAGGCAGTCAGGATAATGTCACAAGAGTCTCTGTCCCTGGCTCCAGTTCTGATTGTGTGACTATCCCATTCTATACCTGGTAGATTGAAGTCTCCCCCTATTACAATAGTATGATGACGAAACTTCTTCACGACGTTCTGCAGGTTCTCTCTGAGGCGCTCAACTACTACGGTTGCTGATGCAGGTGGTCTATAGAAGCATCCGACTATCATATCTGACCCACCTTTGATACTTTACTTAACTTAACCCAGATTATTTCACATTCGCATTCGCTAATAACTTCACTGGATATTATTGAATTCTTTACTGCTATAAATACTCCTCCACCATTGGCGTTTATCCTATCCTTGCGGTATATATTCCATTCTGTGTCTAGGATTTCGTTACTGTTCACTTCCGGTTTTAACCAACTTTCCGTTCCTAATATTATATGCGCACTATTTCCTTCAATAAGAGATACTAATTCAGGAACCTTGCCCTGGATACTCCTGCAGTTTACCAATATTACGTTAACTTTTCCTGTTTTTGGTCTCTGAGGACGGACGTTCTTTATCAACGATGATAATGTCCTCTCTGGTAAGCAGTCAGGTATTTTATCGTTTCGCCCAATGGGGGGTCCCTCTAACCTAAAAAACCCCCGTGTGCACGCCACACGTACTCTGCTACCCTAGTAGCTGCTTCCGGTGTGTAGTGCACGCCTGACCTGTCTAGGGGGGCCCTACAGTTCTCCACCCAATAACGGAGGTCGATGAATTTGCAACCATTATAGTCGCAGAGTCGTCTGAGCCTCTGGTTTAGACCCTCCACACGGCTCCAAACCAGAGGACCGCGATCGACTCTGGGCACTATGCTGCAGATATTAAGCTCAGCTTGCACTCCGCGTGCGATGCTGGTTGTCTTCACCAAATCAGCCAGCCGCCGGAAGGAACCAAGGATGGCCTCAGAACCCAAGCGGCAGGCGTCATTCGTTCCGACATGTGCTACTATCTGCAGCCGGTCACACCCAGTGCGTTCAATAGCTGCCGGAAGGGCCTCCTCCACATTACGGACGAGACCCCCCGGCAAGCACACCGAGTGCACACTGGCATTCTTCCCCGACCTACCCGCTATTTTCCTGAGGGGCTCCATAACCCGCCTAACGTTGGAGCTCCCTATAACTAATAGGCCCGCCCTCTGTGACTGTCGGGACCTTGCCGGAGAATCGGCCACTGGCCCAACAGGCGAGGCATCCTGTGGTGGCTCGGAAACGATGTCATCACCACTAGGAAGCACCCCGTACCTGTTGGAAAGGGGTAAGGCAGCTGCCACGCGGCCAGATCCCACCTTCGCCTTTCGGCCAGGCACGCGCGAGCCCACCACTGTCCGCCATTCACCCTGGAGTGATGGCTGACCGGTAAGATGCTCACTGCCGGAAGACGCAGCGACATCAGGGGTTCCATGTGATTCCAAGGCCACCGAAGTAGGCATAGGTCTCACCACAGTTGCCCCAACGCCACTACGAGCCGACGCCTGCGCCTCGAGCTCGATGAGCCTAACAGACCAAGCCTCCACCTGCCCCCGAAGAGTGGCCAATTCTCCTTGCGTCCGCTCACAACAACCACAGTCCCTACACATGACTATGTTTACCCTACTCTATACGGTGACAAATTCCCAAGATAATCTTCTGATGAGCTACTCTGATAATCAAGAAACACTCACTGAAATACCACCGCGACGTACACCGTTTTGTCAGCCATGCGATGTATATTTTTATCGCCAAGTAAAGAAACATTCACCACTTCCAAAACGCTCCGTACCTATTGCAACACAACGTAGAAATTACATCCAGGGAGGACATGGTAAAAATCCATTCGCTGGTACATGACCAACTGCAGGCTACGACACATAAAAATATGATAAGGTACGTGAATAAAGCATTATTTTCAATTTTCTGATAGCTTGCTTGAATTTTCAGATATACTACAAGTTCATCGTTAATATTGTTACAGATATACCTGGCGTGCCGCGAAAAAGAAGCATTCCATAACGTCAATGCAGTGGCGTTTCCTGCGGACTTGAGAAAATACAGATGCGACTGCGACGAAAATGAATGTGCATTCGTACAATGTTCGTGGTGTCCAAAGTACAAATGTTTTGATTGCTTTTATAACAAGTATCATCCGTCGGAATGTACTCGTCGAAATATAGGAAATATCGATTAACTTTCCATTAAATGAAACATATTTTTAATCCTTCATTCGTTGGTATATTTTTTAATATTCCGTATCTCAACGGAACAAAATTAAAAATACAACCAAAGAAATTGAACAATAATAAAATATTTCAAGACATTACATTACAGTTAATTTCCTGTTAAAATAAAAAAAGTGCAAAAGATTGAAACAAAATGTGACATTGAATTTGTAACTTTGATTTATAGAGGCTTGTAATTCTTTTTAATCAATTCCTTGCGAAATTTTCATGATTAATTATAAATTAAACCAGTAATTTGAAGAAAAGGAAACAAAAGTAGCATAGACGAGTTTCGAACCAGGATCACCTGGACAGGAGCCTCGATCGCATGCCACTCGGCTACTAGCTCACTTGCCACAATAATGAAACATTTCTGTATATAAAGAGCTGCTCAAACTTTAAAAAGCAATATTTCAAAAACTTGGCCGCATTGGCACCTACAATGTTATGGTGTGATAGTTGCCTACCCACACTATAAGCAGGAGAAGTGGGAGCTCATAACTCGATGCACCTCCCAGAAGGTCCCCTCGTTAGACTGACACTGCTGTGGGTCTGCTCTGTTGTGGCCCATTACCAATCTTACAACTCCAACTGAAATCTCTATGTCAAGAGTCAGCACCGTGTTTCCGTGGGGAGGGCAACACTGCTTCTTCAAGACTGCACGGTTGTCCACTACTTACTTGTGCATTTCCATATACTGCTCAGCATTTGTGCGTAAAACTGGCATAGACTTCTCTTGTGATGAATTATTAGAACTATCTTCAGGGACTGTGAGAAGAATTTTTTACTTTATTGGCCAACAGCATATTACTTAACATTTGTGTCCATCTGATCTATTTGATATTGTTAACATAAAAAATTTTAACAACTTAGTCTTGGCCGCTGCCCAAAACATTTTGTAAAATTTTTGGGGAGGAGCAGTGGGGTTATATAAGTAGCCTGTTTGTATGTTGGCAGCTCTGTAGACTGTATTAATATCGATGGACAAAGCTCTGTGCCCTCAACAACAGATTCTGTGGTTAAATGGACTAGTAGTTAGTGAGCGGGTAGAGAAGGGTTTGGACATGATTTCCTTAGTGGAGACTCAGTGTTGGTAGGACATGCATTGTAAAATGAGGGTGGATGTAGTTGGTAATGTTTGGGTAGTGGAATTGTTGACAACTATTTAATTTTTGGAACTGGATGTCACGTGAATAAGGTAAAATCTTCTAAATACATTGTTTGCACTTCAACAAAATCTTTCTTTTGCTAACCATATGCTTCCTAGTAGTTGGGGTCTACAGTAGTTAGAATCTTTTATTTAGCTGGCTGTAGTTGCTGCTTGCTGTAATTACTGTAGTTTGTGTTATGAAGATTTTCTATGAGGTAAGTGACTTATGAAAAAATATGGGTTGTTGTTAGGATTTCTTGCAATTCAGTGCTGTTCTTTTGTGTTAATTATTTGAAGCCATGTTGTCACTATATAGCAGTCAGATTGCGTTCGGCTTGTTAATTGTGGGTAATAAATAAATAGGTTATGTTTGAGTTGTCTTCGACAGGCAAAATCCTGTAGGTCAGTGTTTTAAATGATAAAAATAAGTAAAGACTCAGTAGTTTCACCTAGTAAAGAGACCAGTAGTTTCACTCAGTCAGTACTTTCACGCTCTAATTTCACACATTACCCTCACTTGCCACTGCTCCAAATATCTCAGAGCGAGGTTATTCACTGCATAAATTTTGTAAAGGATGGTATCGGATGGTTTGTCTATCGTATTCCATAATTCTATACTCTTTACCACATCTTGTACTGAACGGTCCAGGATGACGTTCACATCTACATTATGATACACTTTGGACCATTGTCTACCGCGACATTGCATGCTGCCTGGTGGCGTTGCAGCAAGTCACGCGGTAACAAAAGAACGGAAGCTAAGCAGACACGGACAGGGGATGAGATAAGCGACTTTAAGAAAGGGCAGACTATTACTATGCAGAGCCTGTGAACGAGTATCCCAAAAACGGAGAAGCCGGTCCAAAGTTCACATGCTACTGTCGTGAGCGTCTACAGAAACAGGTAGAAGGACGGAGAAAATATCACCAGACGCTAAATGGTTGGACGCCAACGACTCTTCAGAGAACGTGGTTCGGAGGGTTTTCTGCTCGGTAAAGTAGGATAGATAGTGGTCTGTGGCATCTCTGCCGAAAGAGCATGCACAAGTGTTTCGGAGCACACTGCTCATCCCACATTATTGAACTTGGAGCTTCGCAGCAGACCGCCCCTACGTGTTCACATCTTGACCCAACGATATCGTCAATTACGATTGAAGTGAGCACAGGACCATCTGGATTCGACCGCCGATCAATGGAAACGTATCGGCTCTTCGGGTGAATCACATTTTTGCTACAGTAAATCGATGGTCGTCTCCACAAAAAGCGTCGTCGAGGTGAACGGCGGTTGAAACGGGTGCAGGCTGGTGGGGCAGTGTTATGCTACGGGAAACATTCTCCTGGGACTTATGGTAGCTATCAAAGACCCGCTCACAGCTGCGACCCACCTGCTTCCGTCCACGCTTGATGTCTTTCCAGACGGCGATGTCACTTTTCAGCAGTGTAATTGTTCGTGTCTCGGAGCCAGAACGGCGCTTCAGTGGTTTGAGGAACGTACCAGGGAACACACGTTGGGGCCTCAGCGACGAGATTCGCTTGATCTAAATCGTGTCTACCCATCTTAGTCGCTATCGGACGCCACCACCGCGTACGCAAATCAGCGGTAATGCCACATGCCTCCACAAACCTAGCAACAAAATGTCGGATCCTTGAAATGCAGAATCAGTCGTATATTTCGCTCCAAAGACAGACAAAGAAGCTATTAAGCAGGTGACTCATCAGTGTATATTAATGAGTGCCACGGCCTGCACCTTTCCAAATGCCTCTTTCTTTGCGCTGCAACTGCTGTAAGTGAATTGAGTACAGGCAGTGCTCAGTAAGAAAGTAAACTATGAGTTGAGAAAACACATTCCTAACTACTCCCTAATATTAAGGAAGACAGTGCTTGGCCCTCTACTCACCATATCCCACATACCACATTATGAGCACCCAGATACTGAATGCACAGCTTGTATACGCTGTGAAAATATCTCTGTGCCATAATCGCATAGAGCATTTACATGCAGTCTGTCGCCAATGGAAGTATCTCTTAACTTTATCGTTGGATTGTGGGTTAGTGAAGCAAAGACTACCGCTAGCACATCGACGCTCATTTTCTCTTGAACTTGGCATGTTATTCTCTTCCATCTGCAGAAGGGAGATTTGATTTGGCTGTCAAAGGACGACAAAATTATCCTACAGCTACTCAGTTATGTTGAAATAAGATTTCATTAAACCTCTCGATTAGCCTTTGTTTTGTGAACAGGGACTCCCTCATTTTTAGAATGAAAGGAGCCAATCTGAAACTGTTTTATCAAAGTCCATGACGTGACTGTCCTAAACAGCTTTAGGATTTCAAGTGATACAAAGCTAGAAAGAAACTCAGCAGTCAGGAAGGCAAAAATGTAGATAGTGATAATATATTTTGTAGCAGAAAGTCATCAAATAACACATTATACATCATGTTCAGCATAAGTTATGTAGGCTAATAAGTTATGTAGGCTAATAAGTTATGTAGGCTAATAAGTTATGTAGGCTAATAACTTATGTAGGCTAATAAGTTATGTAGGCTAATAAGATATGTAGGCTAATTTTGCGACTGCAATAAAAGTCTTATTATGACCAAGCTCGTTTCGTTTAATTTCGAAGCATTTTCAGCGGTCACTGTAATGGTATGGTTTTTCTTACAATTTTGTGTGTTAGATCATGAACAATTCTCATGCTTTAACTTTCTATAGTAGACAGTATTAATTTATTATCATTACTCACGGTTTCTTTGTCTCTTACATCATTCTTAACGTTCTTCTACACATACGTGTTAGACTTTCGGACACAGCACGTTCACTGACACGAAATATATTTACATTTCTATGTTCTGCAGGTTCACTGCCGTCTCACCAATTTGTGTACTTTGTTTTTATATTCCTGGATGCGCTCGTCTTTTGTTTTGTTTTGTTGGTTGTGAAAGCGACTGTTATTGCTCTGCTTATGGCTTTACATTTTTGGACTGGTGTGTGTGTGTGTGTGTGTGTGTGTGTGTGTGTGTGTGTGTGTGTGTGTGTGTGTGTGTGTGTACATACTTCTAATGGTCTTAAAAAGACATTTGTTACAGTCACAGACGGTGGTATCAACCTATACAAGATGGTTAGAAACAGTCTGAAAAGCTTGCAGGGATGTTGCAGGGTAGAGTGTGCTGAGAAATAAATTTGATACGATACGCCGTTTTCGACTTAATTACCAATGAAGATACCGAATTCGGCCTTTGCGTGGAAATTCAAGTGGCCCGACAGATGCAAATAGTGTCAGATGTTCTCATAGAGTAGGTGATAGCGCACGAGGCTCCTCAGCCTTTGGCTCAGATACGATCCTTATTACCGTCCCACGTCCAGTTTTGTATCGCTCTATTGTTCTGTTTTAGGGAACCAAACGAAGTACACTTTTGGCTACGTAGTCTCTGGCAGGCCGCTTGAATTTTCGGTTGCAATGGCCTGATTGGCTAACTTCAATGCTAATTAACTCGGAAAAGGCTCAATGTATTCAATTTTCTCTTAACAGTTATTTTCCAGCATAACCTACCCTGCAACATGTCTCCACGTACACGTACACCGTAATTACTCTACCACGCAAACATGCGGGGTTACACTCGTCTGGTATGAGACGTTCCCGGCGGATGTCCACTGGGGGCCGGACTGCACAATAACCCTAGGTTCGGTGTGGGGCGGCAGTGGCGTGGGTGGACTGCTGTGGCCTGTTGTGGGGTTGTGTACGACTGAGGGCTACGGCGGGACGAAGCATCTCCATCGTTTCTAGGTCCCCGGTTTAAATGCACAATACAATACACAATACCCTACAACACCCTTACCAGCTTTTCAGACTGTTTCTGACTACCCTGTATATATTGTATAACTGCAGCTGGGGGAAAAGAGGCGTAAAACAAAGAAGACAATATACATAAGTTCAGAATCTCATAAAATAATGATTGTATCTACAGAGACGAAAAGGGTAACTATTTAACTAGGGCACTTAGGCAAACAGCAAAAGATGTTAAGATGTGAAACAGGTAGAGGAAGGAAACATGCCGGCTGGGGTGGCCGAGCGGTCCTAAGCGCTACTGTCTGGAACCGCCCGACCGCTACGGTCTCAGGTTCGAATCCTGCCTCGGGTATGGGTGTGTGTAATGTCCTTAGGTTAGTCAGGTTTAAGTAGTTCTAAGTTCTAGGGGACTGATGACCACAGAAGTTAAGTCCCATAGTGCTCAGAACCATTTGAACTATTTTTTTGAAGGAAACATCTGAAACATAACAACCAAACTATCAAACAGAAGGCGAAAGTCTGAAGCAAACTATAATAGGAACTTGACAGAGTATGCTGAACTAAACAGTATCTGGGAAGGTCTCCTAGATGATGTGAGAAGGTATAATGAAAATTTGGTACGGGAAACATTCGAAAACAACAGGAGAATGAAAAAATAATAATACAGAAATGTCAGATTGCCTGGAATACTTCGAGTGTCACCATCTGTGTAACAGTACACTGAAGCTGCAGTCTCCCTATCAAGGTTCCAAAGACAAGCCGATGATTTACTGGAGCAATATCACTACATTAGTTTAGTTATTAGATTCTATCCTGGTATAAAACGATTGCTCTCTTCCTCCACGAATAGTCGTATTGTTCTGCCCTTGGCACACATTAGCTATTTGCTGCGACCGTAAGGGTTATGTGGGAATGTGCATGTGGTGTGGATGACGAAATAAAATACAATCTCTCTCATCAACTCACCGAAAATCAAACAGTTCACAAGCTCTATATCAGCCAGGAGCTCCTATGTGCTACTGCACGAAAAGATTTAAAAACACATTACACAGCACAAACACTTCGTAAATGCAGTGGACTTGCAGGTTTGGCTGCGTTTCGTCTATGGTGCGCCAACTCACATTCGTCGCAATGTACCCCATGTTCCACAAAAGACATGATTTATTATGCAAAACCCACGTATGCACAAACGTATTTTTGAAGTTTCACAAATCCGAGTTCATTTCCAATGAGAACATAGAAAAATCGAAAGTCACAGTTCACAGTAAATTAATTTCAGAGCCTGACCGTGTGTCTTAATATGTTGGAGGCGGCTGACTAGACCACGATTAATTGCATGAGTTATCTTTAGAAAACCATTATAGTTCCACACTATTTCAAACTATAAATTCCACAATGGCTACACATCGAAATCTTAAGTGCGGCTTGTATCACACGCACCCTGAAAAATAACGAGTCCATCAGATACCGAAAAATTTGTTTGTCCGAATGTAGGAATTCTAAAAAAATGGCACATGCAAACTATCTGCTGTTTTACTTTTCGTCACATAAAACTTTCTCCTAATACGGAATAATACAGCCTGACCGCCTCCAATGGCGTCCCAACCTCGTAGACCCCCACCAAAATGCCGTTGTTCACCCAAGAAACCTCAGTAAAGTACCACTGAGGTCAGTGCAATCACTGAACATGAATAATTGCTGGTATTCTTAATTTTAACGTTTTATCCACTTATGATACATCAAGTCACACAGAAATTTTCCAAGAAATATTATGCTGCTATCATTTTCTTTTATCTGCTATAATTTATTGATAAGCAATAATTTCTACGGTTTTACTCCATTTTCGGATTTATAAGTGTAAATATTATCAATGAACTTGAATTATAGATTCAATAATTTCCTATCCATCGAACGTTTATACACTCCTGGAAATGGAAAAAAGAACACATTGACGGTGTGTCAGACCCACCATACTTGCTCCGGACACTGCGAGAGGGCTGTACAAGCAATGATCACACGCACGGCACAGCGGACACACCAGGAACCGCGGTGTTGGCCGTCGAATGGCGCTAGCTGCGCAGCATTTGTGCACCGCCGCCGTCAGTGTCAGCCAGTTTGCCGTGGCATACGGAGCTCCATCGCAGTCTTTAACACTGGTAGCATGCCGCCACAGCGTGGACGTGAACCGTATGTGCAGTTGACGGACTTTGAGCGAGGGCGTATAGTGGGCATGCGGGAGGCTGGGTGGACGTACCGCCGAATTGCTCAACACGTGGGGCGTGAGGTCTCCACAGTACATTGATGCTGTCGCCAGTGGTCGGCGGAAGGTGCACATGCCCGTCGACCTGGGACCGGACCGCAGCGACGCACGGATGCGCGCCAAGACCGTAGGATCCTACGTAGTGCCATAGAGGACCGCACCACCACTTCCCAGCAAATTAGGGACACTGTTGCTCCTGGGGTATCGGCGAGGACCATTCGCAACCGTCTCCATGAACCTGGGTTACGGTCCCGCACACCGTTAGGCCGTCTTCTGCTCACGCCCCAACATCGTGCAGCCCGCCTCCAGTGGTGTCGCGACAGGCGTGAATGGAGGGACGAATGGAGACGTGTCGTCTTCAGCGATGATAGTCGCTTCTGCCTTGGTGCCAATGATGGTCGTATGCGTGTTTGGCGCCGTGCAGGTGAGCGCCACAATCAGGACTGTATACGACCGAGGCACACAGGGCCAACACCCGGCATCATGGTGTGGGGAGCGATCTCCTACACTGGCCGTACACCACTGGTGATCGTCGAGGGGACACTGAATAGTGCACGGTACATCCAAACCGTCGTCGAACCCATCGTTCTACCATTCCTAGACCGGCAAGGGAACTTGCTGTTCCAACAGGACAATGCACGTCCGCATGTATCCCGTGCCACCCAACGTGCTCTAGAAGGTGTAAGTCAACTACCCTGGCCAGCAAGATCTCCGGATCTCTCCCCCATTGAGCATGTTTGGGACTGGATGAAGCGTCGTCTCACACGGTCTGCATGTCCAGCACGAACGCTGGTCGAACTGAGGCGCCAGGTGGAAATGGCATGGCAAGCCGTTCCACAGGACTACATCCAGGATCTCTACGATCGTCTCCATGGGAGAATAGCAGCCTGCATTGCTGCGAAAGGTGGATATACACTGTACTAGTGCCGACATTGTGCATGCTCTGTTGCCTGTGTCTATGTGCTTGTGGTTCTGTCAATGTGATCATGTGATGTATCTGACCCCAGGAATGTGTCAATAAAGTTTCCCCTTCCTGGGACAATGAATTGACGGTGTTCTTATTTCAATTTCCAGGAGTGTATTTATGCTGCTACTACTTTTAATGTTTCTTTATATATTTGGTAAGAAAATCTGTTTTTAATTGTGCGAAATCCACTTTTCGGCGTCTCATTCGAATAATTTCAGTAAATTTACTATCACACTCCGATAGAGATCTACGGGATGTATCCGTAGACACTTCGTTTGTAGCAATTGTATATTTTGTTGCCGCGACATTCACTTTTCAGTTCAGGAACCATTTACAACATTTACCTTACAATAACTTATAAACTAATGCGGATATCGAAGCCGCGTCTTCACACGCGTAATAGCCCGTTTTTTGCGCTTCGGTGACACACATAGTTCAATGTTAATTAATTGGGGGTAAGCTTTCATTTTGCACTGGATGCGAAAAGTGGCCATAGAAACGAGCAGCCATTGTGCTGCCTAACGGACGGGTTTTCCCGGTCACACGGTCGCCTTAGCAGCCGATGGAAGTCCAGAGATAACCCCATCTGTGGAGAATAGAGTGAAACTGGCCCTCAACGTGCTCCTGTCAAGCTGATTTTAGCTGTCACCACGAATATGACCCGGCCTTAGCAGCCGCCTGTGCGTCCGCAGCCGCGTGTTTGTAAATCAATAAAGTCTTTCTTCTCTTTAGAAAGCCTGTCTGTCGTGTTACAATTGCACATTGTATTCTGGACGCCATCCAAAAAAGAAAAGAACGACTATTGTGTTCAGGAACCTAAATTTTGCTCCATCCCTCCGTGCCTCGTAGACAGGTGTGCCCTCTCTGCTAATGGCGTTTCATGAATTTTACAAAAATGGTTCAAATGGCTCTGACCACTATGGGACTTTATATCTGAGGTCAACAGTTCCCTAGAACTTAGAACTACTTCAGCCTAACTAACCTAAGGACATCACACACATCCATACCCAAGGCAGGATTCGAACCTGCGTCCGTAGCGGTCGCGCGGTTCCAGACTGAAGCGCCTATAACCGCTCGACCACTGCGGCCGGCCGTGAATTTTACAATCCAGACGAATGTGATCAGGTCGTTCCATAGGCTGCGCAAATATTCTGGATGTAGAACGTAACACAGCAAATAGTCGTGAAGCTCAGTAGGTAATTACTACCATTTGAAATGTCTCCCTGGCGTCTGAAGACAAAGAATACGTTTGCAATCCAGTGGCTGAGTAGTCATATCACTGTAGCCAAGATCCGAAGGCCACTCAATAAATAATGCGCCACAATTTTTTTCTCATAACATCTTCATTATTAACAGTTACTATTTGATAACAATATCAGTCAATATATCTTTAATATATACTATTTTTATATGTACTCCATCAAATTCCACAGCCTCATGCCAGGGGTGCATAAGAGTATGTATGTACAAACTTTTGTCCTGTATTCATGTACATCCTTTCACTGCATGAATATGCTCTCATCCTCTTCAAGGTGTACCCCTGTCTAGAATCATTAAGTGACCCAAACAGATGGAGGTCCGAAAGTGCCAAGTGTGGGCTGCAGGTTGGATGGGGGAATGTTATCCAATCCAATTCTACAATGTGTTCCTGGATTCTGAGATTTGTGTGCAGGCATGCATTGCCATGTTGTGGCAAGATTTCTTTTGGATTCTTGTGAGATCGAAAACGTCGCAAACAGTCTTGAGTTTGTTCAGTCGTCACATACAATGTATGATTGGAAAGTTTTAAGAATAGATCCGCTACTGCTTACTGATTTGGCGGGCAGGTACACATAGGGTGGGGAGTGAGTCATTGCCTTGTCCTTGAATGCCCTTTGACAGGAAACTGTGTTTCCTTCATTCAGTTCGTTGTGGTAGATGGTTGAGTGCGGACCCGTTAGGGCTTCCTGCTGGATTCTGTCTGAGTGAAAATGGGCGTAAAAACGGAGCAACGAGTTTGTGTGAAATTTTGTTTTAAAAGCAGGAAATCAGCTCCTCAGACTTAAGAACTATTAAAAGCAGCTTTTGGACATAATAGTATGAACCAGTCAAATGTTTGTGTCTGGTTCAACAGATTTAAAAATGGCTGCGAATCATTTGAAGATGAAGCACGGTCTGGCCGTTCTTCTACCTCAAAAACGAATGAAAATGTTGTGAAAGTTAACAACTTTATGCGCTCTGATTGTAGACTTATAATTAGGGAGATGGTTGATGAACTTAATTTAAGTTTCTATGCAGTTCAGTCAATTTTAACTGAAGATCTGAGCATGCGTTGAGTGTCCTCAAAATTCATTCCGAAAGTGTTGTCAGGTGACCAGAAACAATACTGAGGACTAAAAATGACCCAGATTTTTTAAACAGGATAATTAGAGCTGTCGAATCGTGGGTATATGGATATGATCCTGAAACCAAAGTGTAGTTTTCACAGTGGAAGACTCCAGGTTCACCACAACCGAAAAAAGCACGGCAAAGTCGGTCGAAGGTAAAAACAATGTTGGTGACTTTTTTCGATTCTGCCAGTATTGTGCATATGAATTTACCCCTGGAGGACAAACAATGAACCAGGAATACTGCAAATGTGCCCTTGAGCGTTTGTGCGAAAAGGTGCAGAAGAATAGGCCTGCATTGTGGAAAGACAGGAGTTGGGTGCTACACCATTACAGCGCTCCAGCTCATCGTGCCTTCTCCATCGTTGAATTTTTGACCGAATTCAAAATTCCTGTACTTCCACAACCACCATATTCCCCTGATATGGCCCCTGTGGACTTCTGCTTGTTTCCTAATTCGAAATTTTCAGCGAAAGAGAAGCGATTTGACTCGGTTGAAGACATCTAGGCAAATACAGAGAGCACCCTTAACACACTTCAGGATAAAAATTTCCAGGAATGTTTCCCAAAGTGGAAACACCGTTGGCGTCGGTGCGTTTAGCCAGAGGGGGATTATTTTGAAGGAGATGCATCACAATAGCATGTAAGCACCACCACTGTACAATTACAGGCCCACTGTTAAAACTTTCCAATCACACCTCGTATGCTTCTGAACTGGTGGTTGATCTTTTTGACAAGGCATCCACAAGAATGACACCATCACTGTCGCAAAATACTATCCTCCTGACTTTGCCAGCAAAAGCGAGCTGCCTTGAATTTCTTCTTTGTTGGTGATTCGGGGTGCTGGCACTCCTGTAACTGCCTTTTTGTTTCAGGGTGAAAACGTTGCAGCCACATTCTGTCACATTTAATGATCTGTGACAGAAAGGCCTCTTCATTGGTTTCAAACTGCTCCAACAGTTCAGATGAAATGTCTTTTCCTTGACTCTTCTAGCCTGTTGTGAGAATTGATGGGGCCCATCTTTTGTACACTTTGAATATCTAAGAGTCTCGATGAACAATGTAGGAAAAGATACATTGCTACTTACTGTAAAGATACCGAGCCAAGTTGAAGACAGGCACAATTAAAAGACACTTACATGTAAGCCTTCACCCTCAGCCTTCATCAGAAAAAGAGACACACACACACCATTCATTCGTACAAGCAAGCACACCTCACACACACATAACTGCCAGCTCTGGCAGCTCGGGCCAGAATGTAACTGTCACATGGGATGGGAGGGGGGGGGAGGGGATAGCAGTGTATGAGCTGGGGAAAGGAGTGTTGTCTGGCGTAGTGTGCAGGGACTAGAATGCCACAGGCACAGCTTCAGGAGGTTATAGGGCAGGGAGGTGGAGAAAACAGAGCAAAAAGAAGAGAAGTGGGGAAAGATGGGCTGGTGCATTGGCAGAAGGTGGTAAAGAAACAGTGTGGCAGATGGGGGAGAAGATGATAGGACAGATGGGGAAAAACTGTTGGGTGGAGAGTGTAGGGACAGTATGTTACCTTAGGTTGAGGCTGCGATAGTTGCATTTTGGCCACGCTGCTAGAACGAAGGCTGCAGCCAAAAGCTTATGTGTAAAGATCATTTAATTCTGCCTGTCTGCGACTTAGCGTATTATCTTTACAGTAAGTAGCAGTCTATCTTTTCCTATGTTGTTCATATTCTTACCTGGAATTTCCATTGTTTAAGAGTCTCAGTCATCAGACATGTACTTCTAATGCCGGCTGATAGCTGTAGACACAATTGTCGAGTTGTGATGCGCTAGTCTGCATGAATAATGGCATCAGCACAATTCACGATGTCAGAAGCAGTGGCTGTGACACGGTGTCCTGAACGTGGCTGACCTTGGATCTCAGTTTCTCTAATTCTTGATGCTTTAATGTTCTTTAACCATCGTCCAACAAAACTATCAAATGCAACATTACTATCAACAGCATATCAACGTTTTATGGATGTTCACTCTGGTGCCGCACCTCGGAATTTGAATCCCCGCCAAACGTCATGGACGTCGAAACCCCTAGAGGTCTCTGTATCATCGCACCGTAAACCGTGGTGGCGCGCACCTCCTGGCCCGCATTTAGTGTGAGGGCGCCACAGTGGAACACATGGTTCCAGCGGCCAATAGCGGCGTCCCCGATAGAGTACTTAAGCGCCTGCCTCTCGCTCAGCCAGCGTCCCTCCCCTCGCCCCTGGGTTCCAGTACTTGGACAACATTGCACACACAGGACTCAATGCCCCTATCACTACACAGGATCTCATTGCTACCCTCCGCATGAAACGCAACACCGCTCCTGGTCACGACCGTGTCACCTATCGTCACCTTCGTGAAGCTCCTGCCTTTTTCCTCTCCACTCTGGCCAGGCTCTACAATGTAGTCCTGTCAACCAGCACTACCCCGATCTGTGGAAAACCTCCCATATCCTGATGTTCCTTAAACCTGGTAAACCGCCATCCGCTGTCTCCTCCTACCATCCCATCAGCCTTACCTCAGTCTTCAGCAAGGTCCTGGAATCCATCCTCACCCGACGCATCCACCAGCATCTCCGCCAGCACTGCCTCCTTCCCGTTACCCAGTGTGGCTTTCGGCTGTCCTTCTCTTCTGATGACAATCTCCGTCACCTCACTCATCTCCTCTCCGAACAGCTTAATTCCCATCGTTCCGCTATCTTCCTCTCCCTTGACCTTGAACGAGCCTATGACCGCGTGTGGCATTCTGGTCCCCTCTTCAAGCTCCAAACCTTCGCCCTTCCTATTAACTACGTCCGTCTGATCGGCTCCTTTATTTCCCACGATCCTACCTATGTCACCATCCACAACATGGATTCCTATACCTTTTTCCCCTCCGCTGGTGTACCCCAGGGTTCCGTCCTCTCCCCTCTTCTGTACCTCATGTATACGGCAGACATGCCGCCGCCTTCACCCCCCATTCACCTTCTCCAGTACCCCGATGACACTGCCTTCCTTGCCCTTGCCCCCACCCTGCAGCGCTCCCAACACCTTCTCCAATCCCATCTTGACCGGTTCACCGCTTGGTGCAACCAGTGGTTGTTTAGGGTCAATCCTGCCAAATCCCAGGCGATCATAGTAGGCAAAACCACTCCTTCCTTCCGCCTCCTCGACTTCTACATCATCATCTATGGCCGTCCTATCGCCCTCAGCCCCACTCTTAAGTACCTTGGTGTCACCCTTGACCGTCGCCTCTCCTGGACCCCCCCCCACCTCTGGACGATCCAAGCCAAGGCACGCTCCCACCTCTGTCTCCTCAAACTCCTCTCTGGCCGAACTTGAGGTCTGGACCCCTCTACAATCCTCCATACCTATAAATCCCTCATTCGCCCTATCCTTTGCTATGCCCACACTGCCTGGATCTCTGCTCCCCCTACCTTTTACAAATCCCTTCAGATCCTGGAACACTATGCTCTTCACTTCGCCCATCGCATCCGTCTCCCCTCCCCCACGCAGATCCTGTACGACCTAATTCCCTTCCCTCACCTCCTCCATTTCCTCGAACGGATACGGATCCTCTACAGCTCCCGCAAACTCGATCTTCCTCACCCGCTGATCTCTTCCATCCTCTCCCACCCCTGTCTGCTGCTGCGCCTGTACTTCCATGTCCCACCTGCTCTCCATCTCTCCACTCTCCACACCCTCTCCCAAGGTGGCTTCCGCCAGCTCCCCCTCCCTGATGATGCCCTCCTCCCCTCCATCTACCCCTCCTACCAACTTTGATCCTCCCTCCCTCTTCCTGTGTTTGTTTCCTTTGGGCACCCTCTCTCCCTTTCTCTCCCCCTTCCCTCCCTCCTCCACCAGGCTTCCCCTACCCCCATCCCTCTACTCCTCCTCCCATCTCCTCTGCCATGGAATCTCTGCTCTCCCCTCTCCCTCCCCCTCACCCCTCTTCCCCTCTTAGCAGGTCGCCCAACTCGCACACGTTACGTGGACATTCGCCCGCCGGAGATCATCGCCATCAGTTTCTCGTGTGTGTGCCGTCGTGTTTGTGTTAGTGTTCACCGTCACACTCCTACGTTCACCTGTGCCATCGAATCATCAGTGTTTGTGCGCCGTGCCAACGTGTTTCAGTGTAATTTTCATCGAGTGTGGACGGCTCCGTGTTTTGTATTTTTGCATGTCTACTGGTTTTTACCCGTCACTCTAACTATTATGTATCTTCTTACTGTTTTTCTCATTGGAAAATCGAAGGCTGAAGAGCAGCGTACGATGCTGCTGCCAGCCTACCTATGTATCTATATAGGTATGAAAATTACAATAAAGAAAAAGAAAAAAGCTCAGCCAGCCAGTCTAACCTTGCGTACGTCTCTGGACACATCGCCTCGCATTAGACAGCTTATTTACTTTCTTGTTCTGTGTACGAGTGGACGTGGTTGTTAGGTTTTCTTGTTACTCCGTTGTTTCGGTCTTGTTGTTCATTCTGTCCTTCGTTGGTCGTGTCCATCCTCTCCCATTGTGTTGTTGTTCGCGGGCCGCTCCACGGGTCCCGCCGCGTTTTCCTTCACTTCAACCCCGCGACCGTTCCGGTCGTTGTTACAACATTCACCGCAATCAGGAATTAAATTACAGCACGTTGTTTGTGATGAGTGTCTTGCTTGGACGCCATTTTGATGGTTAACTACATCCCTCCCATCTGTCAGAATTGTTTGAAACTTCGCACATGTGGAGACGAAACATCAAATTTGAAATACCTGTATATTTATACGCTACCTGAAAAATAAAGTGAAGCACCCAATAAACATGGTCAGATGTCAATATAGCTTTGCACATGTACACACAATTGAAGGGGAGGTAAATTATTAGAGTTGTAGTTCCCTATCACATGTAGAAAGGCCAACAGAGAGCATTAGTGTTGTTCGTGTTTAATACTGTTACCTGGCTTGGTACTCTATGTAAGTGGCTTGAACAGCATTAGATGTCCACTGTTCACTCTGTGAGACGTGGAGATGCTGCATACTTGTGTGGGCCAGGGTTATCTGCACTTGAAAGATTCTGAAAGAAGACTCATTGTGGGTATCTATTTGGGGCCAGGTCTTGTAGTACCCAGATTTGTTGGGTATTCGGATGTGACAGTTACTCGATACTGGACTATATGGGAACGTGAGAGTGGGCATACTTGTCATCAGGGTTCAGAAGACCACTTCGACCACTGTAAAGGAAACATCAGAACCCCTCCACATCTGCGCTTGCCATCTAAGAACAAGTGACTGATTCCCTTCATCATTCTGTGTCATCCGGAGCCATTGATCGTAGACTAGCAGAAGCCTGATTAGGGAATTACAATCCCATGCGTAGGCTGCCATTCACACTACAACACAAACAGTTGCGTTTGCATTGGTGTCTTTACCAGGAAGCATGGACTACTGATGAGTGGCATCACATTATATTCAGTGATGCATCGCGACTCTGTACTAACCTTGATGACCGTTGTTGGCGGGCGTGTAGACTGTGTGGAGAGAGGTCCTATTCTTCAAAAGTTTTGGAGAGGTGCAGCGGAGTTACTCCTGGCGTCATGGATTGGGAAGCCATCAGATATGGCTGCAGGTCATGACTGGTAGTGGCTGAGGGAACCCTGAAGGCACATCGCTACATCGCCGCCATTCTGCGTCCTCATGCGTTTTGTAAACCCTTGTCGCCAGTTTTGTAAAGATCTCGTCGCTACTGCTGTGAAGGCTGAGATGCCACTGGTGTTACGGAAGGCCGAGTTTGTGAGTTCTTGAAACGGCATCCGATGCAGTACACCGCTAAGACAAGTTTTCCCTACCACTATTACACAACTATGGCCCAGGGTCATTTAACAGGACAGGATTGAACGAAGATTCTACAACACTCCCATAAATTAGTAACAAAGTCACAAAAAAATGGTTCAAATGGCCCTGAGCACTATGGGACTTAACATCTATGGTCATCAGTCCCCTAGAACTTAGAACTACTTAAACCTAACTAACCTAAGGACAGCACACAACACCCAGCCATCACGAGGCAGAGAAAATCCCTGACCCCGCCGGGAATCGAACCCGGGAACCCGGGCGTGGGAAGCGAGAACGCTACCGCACGACCACGAGATGCGGGCAACAAAGTCACACAAATGAGTTAAAAGGTTTACTTATCTTAGCGACTATAATCCGTTCATCGTAAGAATAAACCTGATCTAAACGAACACAAACGCCATGATTGGACCGAAGCCGTAGCACACATACACTGGTGTTGTTACGCTCTTGGAAGTAGGTCCTACTTATGTATTAGGTATTTTATTACCAAGTTACGTTACATGAAATTTTAAGATATTCTAATGTATTTACAGCCATCAACGTTTTCCTTAATCACCCTTTAGCTACGTAATTTTTATTTCAAAAATCGTGTACAGTAACAGCCTCTGCAGTGTTGTACTCTGATTGTCGCGCTGTTACTGCGCAGTATAAAAATGGCTGAGGATGCTCTCTGTTTCGTAGTGAAACACGCGCGTAAAACATACTTAAAAACTGCGAAGAAGCAAGCTGTTCTTAACGTTTTTCATAAATTTACGGAGATAATCGGCTTTGAAGTTTACCCGGCGGTATATATACTACAATCGGCAAAAAAAAAAAAAAACACGTTGAACATGTAGCGCAGTTGGCAGTTTAATGGACTGTAACTGACACCGGGGTGTTTGTGCGTTGGTTCAAATCTTCCCAGTATCATTTATTTCTCCTTCAGTTTGAAATACCTGCATCTCGCAATTATAAAACTCATCATCATTTTTTATGAATAATGCATGCCTTCTTGTTTCTAATTACATATTGGACGCGAAATTCCTGTTTCCATTTCAAACACAAATTCTTAATTATCGATGTTTTAAGAAAGACTGTTCCAGTCCATAAAAGTTGCTTAAAATAGGAAAATATAACAATTTAATTTTTATGGCAAAAATGAAAAACCAAATCCTCTTTATCTGGACTATGTCCATCGTCTTATACCACAGAGGTAGATAAGTATCGTAGAAAAATGAAAAAGAATCATTTTCACAGCATCGAGCACATCATACAAATTCTGCATTTTTACGTTTGCTACTGTACCATTACAATACAAACCCAGCAGAACTGATCTGGGCCAGCCTCTGTGGCCGAGCTGTTCAAGGCCCTTCAGTCTGGAACCGCGCGACCGCTGCGGTCGCAGGTTCGAATCCTGCCTCGGGCATGGATGTGTGTGATGTCCTTAGGTTAGTTAGGTTTAAGTAGTTCTATGTTCTAGGGGACTGGTGACCTCAGATGTTAAGTGCCATAGTGCTCAGAGCCATTTGAACCATTTTTTTAATAATCCGTTCATCATAAGAATAAACCTGATGTAAGCATTGCACTATCTATCCTTCCAGTTGACCCTTTTTTTTTTTTTTTTTTTTTTTACTGATCTGGAGCCAAGCTGCGGGATTTTTCCCGAGAACTAAACAGACTGCTAAGCTGTCGGACGTACTGGAACCAACGCACGCAGCTTTTTCACACGTCAGTGCCGAACGCTGGAGGGCTCGTCATAAAAGAAGAATAGAAAATTTTGCGCCTGGTTGGCTTCGTGGATTCTCTTGTTGATGGGCTCGTTACCAACTTAGCAGGTGACACTTCCAGAATTGAAATGTATTTGTCGGATTCGGATAGGGAAGGAGCTAAGGGATTACCAGACGACTGACTGTAAGTAATACCTTCAGTGGCTTCAATATTTAACTATACGATGGAATCCTTCAGTACTCTCTTACGTTACACACAGCTTACGCAGAAAAATTACCCTATAATTAAGTTGGGAATTTTCGTCATTCTTGTTTTTAATTACAATAGTACGTTAGCTAAAAACGATAACGTGTTGCGGGTTTAATCTAGTCGTCTGAGGAGCGTATTGTGGGAGATTTGCAGTATATTGTTTCATTCTGCTTAAAAATTAAATGACATTCGTAGCCGCATTGCTCCTCTACTCGTCTCTTTTTACGTGGTCACGCCACTGCAGCTAGCTGTACCAGCTGACTGGCCAGTGCAGTCTATCATTGCACCTTTGGTGCTTTTGTCCTGGCTGTGTCTTGTTTGGACGACACAGCACTCCTTACCCCCCAAATCGCCGCACCGTCGTCACGTACAGACGAGCACTATACCGATGGTAAGTGGGTTTGGCACCAGTGTTGGAGAGGCAACTGTTGCTGTAGTCGATGACGAGTACCTGCTCGCACCCCGATATCCGTCTTGAGACTGCGATGGAACACTGGCCGGAAAACGACACACACGGTGCGTCCCAGCACCCATCGGCAGGGCATCTTCTTGATGGTGTGAATTCGCAAAGGCGTCTTCCTAACTGGACGCTCCTTGGTAGGTCTCGGCGCTGGGTTGACTCAGTGGTGATGGGGTGGCAGGCACCACTGGACGTCCGCACTGGACGGCCGAGGCGTCAGATAGATGTCCATCGGCTCGAGGTCCGGAAACAGCGTCGCGTAATACCACTCTGATAGATAGTGCTTGAGTTGCGTCGACCGGGAAGGTGAGGAATCTGAACATACGAGAAGCGGCACAACTTTGCAAGTGACAAGGGCGAATTTTATTTTGGTGCCACTTCTGCAATCCATCAGGACCTCGAATCTGAAACATACGCAAATCAATTGAATTAGTAATGATGCCCTGCTCACATGACTTCTTTCTGCCATAGATTCTGTAAAACACTGGTTGGCCAATCTGATACGTCGGCTGACTAGAGTCTGTAGGCGCCGACCGCAGCGGAGGATGGAGCAAATGCAAGAGTGTGCCGTGGCGTCGCCCATGTAGCAACTCGGTAGACGAACGGCCGTTGCGGGGCTGGGAGCTATAAGTGGACAAGAAGCGGATCAAGGCTTGTTCGCGTGGATGATGCAAGCAAAGCTTGTCCATTTGCTGTTTCAACATGCGAACAAAACGTTCAGCCTCACCATTCGATTGTGGGTAGAATGGTGCTGAAGCGAGATGGCGTATGCCGTTCGCTGTACAGAAATCTTCAAATTCCACAGAGACGAATTGAGGACCGTTGTCAGTGACGAGCGATTCAGGCAGATCTCCGATGCAGAGTATGGACTGAAGTGCTTGCGAAGTGGAGCGAGATGTCATCGATGACACGGGAACAGGAAACGGGAATTTACTCTATGCGTCGACACCAATAACCAGCGTGTGTTCCAGTAAGGGCAAGACAAGTCTACGTGTAAACGCTGCCAAGGCGCCTCTGCCATGGGCCACTCAATAAAACGTTGTGGAGGGGCGACCTGATGTTCTGCATACACTTGACACCGTTCAGCGGCCATGCCAAACCATGTGCAATGTCTGCACGCTAATTGTTTTGTGCGGACAATATCTCGATGACCTTGATGCAATAAGCTGAGTACATGTCCTTGAAGCACTTTCGGTATCACCACACGCGAATGTCCTGATTGTGTGTAGCAAAATGACACCATGATCAAGAGAAAGATCATGTCGACGCGCAAAATTTCGACGAACAAGGGGGAACACAACGTGCTTGATGGAAGATGCCCATCCGGTACGAGTGTTTTGGAGCAAAATTTGCAAATCGGGATCGGAAAAAGTGTTTTGCGCTACTTTGCGATAATCCAGGGGAAACCGCTCGACAATGTCAGTTTCTTGTGTACAAATTTGAAATCGTGCTGCTACGGAAATGTCGAAGTCAGCATCAGGTCCCATAGTAGACTTCAGAGATGGTTCAAATGACTCTGAGCACTATGGGACTTAACATCTTAGGTCATCACTCCCCTAGAACGTAGAACTACTTGAACCTAACTAACCTAAGGACAGTACACACATCCATGCCCGAGGCAGGATTCGAACCTGCGACCGTAGCGCTCGCGCGGTTCCAGACTGAAGGGCATAGAACCGCTCGGCCACACCGGCCGACATGCGTGAGAGAGCTTCTGAACTCGCATGCTTGGAAATGGGCCGATAAATGATCTCGTACCAGTATTGGGAGAGAAAAAGAGCCCAACGTTGCAATTTCTGAGCAGTACTAATAGGAATCGGTTTGGGCAGATTGAAGAGTGACTGCAAAAGGCTGTGGTCTGTGACCAAATAGAACTTTCAGCCATATAGGTATTGGTGAAATTTAGTCACTCCTAAAATGATGGCGAGAGCTTCCTTTTCTACACGGGAATAGTTATGCTGAGTTTTGTTCAGAAGCTTAGAAGCCTGCCTGACGAGCCAGTCCGGTGTGACAAAACAGCAGCAACGCCATAGGACGATGCGTCCGTGGCCAAAATGACAGGTTTGTTTGGATAGAAATGAACCAAGCATCGATCACTGAGCGATGTCGCTTTCAGTTTCTGAAAGGCTGTGTCACAATCTTGGGACCAAACAAGAGAAACACTTTTGCGGCGAAGGCGATGCAAGGGAGCCGCGTTAGGGATGAACCGAATGTAATAACTGAGCTTCCCTAAGACAGATTGTAATTCTATGACATTCTGAGGCGGTTTGAGATCACGTCTTGCTTGCAAATGTGCGCTTGTCGTATGAATACCTTCAGAATTGATAACATGACATAAATTATCTACTTCCGACTGGAAAAAGACGCACTTTTCTTTATTACACTTGAGTCCAGCCTCAGACAAAACTTGAAATGAAGTGCGCAAGTTGGCAAGATGTTGTTCTGCTGTGCGGCCAGCAACTACAGTGTCGTCCAGGTAACTTGTACGTGAACGTACAGAAGTAGTCAGCTATTCTAGCTAGCGTTGGGAAATGGCAGGTGCTGATGCACTACCAAAAGCCAAGGGAAGGAAGTTGAAAAGTCGTAAATGTGTATAGACGTCAAACACATTTTGCGAAGATTCATCAAGAGGAATCTGAAGGTAGGCATCGCAAAGGTCAGATTTTGAAAAATAGCGACCTGGTCCCTAAACGATCCATGAGTTCGTCAGAGCGAAGCAATGGATAAGTACCCACAGCTGTCCGAAGACTGACAGTGACTTTGAAATCAGCACAAATCCCAATTTTTCCTGGTGGTTTGCGAACATAAACTACTGGGGAAGGCCACTGACTTGCAGAGATTGTTGCGATTATGCTATTTTCTTGCCAGTGAGCCAGTTCTTGTGTAACCTGTTCACGAAGTGCAAGAGGCACTGCACGTGCTTTGAAAAAACACGGCTGCGCGTTGTCTTTAAGCATGACGGACGTTACAAAGTTACTGGCTATACCTACGACAGGAGCCAACAATTCACAGACCTTAGCAACACTGTCACTTGAATTGAAATGAGACACAGCTAGCACACTGGCCACAATGTTTAGTCCAAACAAGTCAAACAAATCGAGACCAAAAATTTTAACTGTTCGTCTACTTCGTACCACTTGAAAGGAAGCTCTCTTCTACAGATTCTGATACGTGGCCGCAATGTTAAGTGTTCCTATCACGGAAATGTTCTGGCCATTGTACGCTGTACGCGCATTTGTAGATTGACACAGTTTTGGCTTTCCTAACAATTCACAGTTTAACAAGGACACTGATGCACCTATATCTAATTGAAGTTTTACTTTATGGCCTGCTATCACTAAAGGTACATACCATTCATTAGAGAGACGTTGCACAGGAGAACTAGTGTTCTGAATAACTGCACACTGTTGTTCTGTGGGAGCAACCTGTTCTGAATTTACAGCACCTGTCTATTCACTTCTAAGAGTTCCCTAAACGACGTTCCCTGTCTCCTGTCTAAGTCAACCCTGGACGATGATCTATAACTGAGGCGAGAGCTGCTCTTCTATCTTCCGAATAGGCTTCTGTCCGTTGTCGTCCGGTCATTGGCGAATTGTACTCGGTCGGCGATTGGCAGTCGGCCGAGGCGAAGTCTATATCTTCATCTTCAGAGCCGCCCGTGGCGCTGATGGCGAGTCGCTATGGCACTGGCACCAGCTCGCATCTTTTTGCCTGTGGTGCTTTTGCCCTGGCTGTGTCCTGTTCGAACGACACAGCAATACGTTACTCTAGTGCAGCAATATTGTGGTGTCATATTTCAACAGGACAACGGTCGTCCACATATGGCACATGTCTCTGTGCACTGTCTGTGAGATGATGAGGTCTTCCCATTGCCAGTAAGATCCCCAGATCTGTCCTCGATAGAGTATGTGTGAAGGCAGTACTGACGTTAGCTCCATCCCAGTGGCAGTATCTAGGATAGCAAGCACCAGTTACAACAGTTGTGGGCCAGCTTGCCTCAGGACAGAATACAACGGCTTAATACCAGCCTTCCAGACTGTGTTAGTGCAGGCATCCAGGCCGGAAGGGGTGGAACGTCATAGTGACAAGTGGACTCATAATAGCTCAATAATAGCTCAAGAGACTGAACCGCAAAGACAATTTGCAGTGCATCACTTAATATACTAAAGACATCTGAGGAGAACTGCAAGCGGCAGTCACAACATAGACCGTATGTCATCCACCAGCTTAGTCTGTGTGCCCATACATTCGCTTCGTACCACAAATTAGTGTGTGTCGAGAAGTTTAATCTCTCATCCAGGTTACTGGCTAAGTACCACAGAAATTTAAGGTTCTGTGTAACTTGTCTTTACCATTACAATAGGGATGAGGTGTCGGAGGAGAGATTATTCAACCCGTAATTTTATGTACTTTAATTGCGATGCGGCAGTTGTCAAGACTGAGGGACAACTCAATACGATTTTCGGAAGACGTTCCGGGTTATTCATTACTATACCTTCCTTTAGTAAGTTTATTTCATGGAGCTACCGGGTGATCAAAGAGTCTGCATAAATTTGAAAACTGAATAAATCATGGAATAATGTAGATAGAAAGGTACAAATTGACACACATGCTTGGAATGACATGGGGTTTTATTAGAACCAAAAAAATACAAAAGTTCAAAAAATGTCCGACAGATGGCGCTTCATCTGATCAGAATAGCAATAATTAGCATAAAGTACGACAAAGCAAAGATGATGTCCTTTACAGGAAATGCTCAATATGTCCACCATCATTCCTCAACAATAGCTGTAGTCGAGGAATAATGTGGTGAACAGCACTGTAAAACATGTCCAGAGTTATGGTGAAGCATTGGCGTCGGACGTTGTGTTTCAGCATCCCTAGAGATGTCGGTCGATCACGATACACTTTCGACTTCAGGTAACCCCAAAGCCAATAATCGCACGGACTGAGGTCTGGGGACCTGGGAGTCCAAGCATGACGAAAGTGGCGGCTGAGCACACGATCATCACCAAACGACGCGCGCAAGAGATCTTTCACGCGTTTAGCAATATGGGGTGGAGCGCCATCCTGCATAAACATCGTACGTTTCAGCAGGTGTTTATCAGCCAGGCTGGGGATGATGCGATTCTGTAACATTCCGGCGTACCTCTCACCCGTCACGGTAGCAGTTTTTGCTGTCCAGCGCCATCTGTCGGACATTTTGTGAACTTTGTTTCTTTTTTTTTTTTTTTTGTTCTAATAAAACCCCATGTCATTCCAAATTCCATGGTTTATTAAGTTTTCAAATTTATACTGACTTTTTGATCACCCGGTATTTCCTGTATTTTCTCCTCAATCCGATTCAGTACTTCATCAGTTGTCTGATCTATCCATCTAATCTTTAATGTTTTTCAACAGCACTTCATTTCTAAACTGCATGAAATGTATTCGCAGTTGCGATTATGGACATCCATCAGCTGTATAATGGAGTAACTAGGATGAGAACCTGTGCCGATCTGGGCCTCGAACCGCGATTTATCGCTTATTGCGAGCGGGAGGCTTACCATTAGGCTATGTGAGCACGACTGACGGTCAGACGCAAATTTCCATATGTCGTCAACCATGTGTCAACAACCTGCACTAGTACATCCACAATGTATATTCCCTTACAGGTGAGACGTTCCAATTGAAAGTCGCTTGTCCGATGTCGGCAGATACGATACTGCAGTGCGTATGGTGTATGTCTGAAGGAAAATTGTATCTTACTTCTGAACAACACAGGCACTACAGTATCATATTTATCAGCCGACACCGGTCAAACGACTTTCAATTAAAATGTCTCCCCTGTACAAGAATGTACATAGTGGGTGTGCGGGTACTAGTTGCAGACACATAGTTGACATACAGAAGTTTTGGTCTGACGTGAGTCGTGCTCGGCTAGCCTAATAGTAAGGCGACCACTCGCTATAAGGCGGAAATCTCGATTCGAGTCCCGGTTCGGCACAAATTTTCGTTGTCGTCGTTCCATTATACAGCTGATGGTTCTCCATATTCGCAACTGCGAATAAATTTCGTGTGTATCATAATGGGTGTAGTCGTCGCCTTCGGACATGCTTGCATGTTTGAAGGAACATTGCATTCTGAACAACACAGGCACTGCAAAAATGTCGCATCGTATCGTAACGTCGTCTTTTCTAAAACTTGTATTCTCTTATTGTCTGTATTGTTTCATCATCCCTGTTCCATTTCCATGTAGGGCTATGCTCCAAATAAATTCTTTTGAAAATACGCATATTTGATGTTAACGTGTTTGTCGTTTTCAAGAAAGCTTTTCCTGATAACGCCATTCTACATTTAAATCGTCTTTACTTCTGGCATCTTCAGCTTGTCTGTTGCACAAATAATGCTCGTCTACTAGCTTCAAAGTCTCGTTTCGTAATTTTAATTTCTCAGGTAATAGCTAAGTAACTGAACTAGACTCCATTACTTTTACTGTTGTTCTTCTTACAACACGTTTTCAAGACGCTATCCACAGCATTCTTCTGATATTTCTAGTCCTTTGCCGTCTATTATAATGTCATTAGCCAGAATTGGACAAAATTTATTCGAATGATGAATAACGAATACAGCTAAAAATTATTATTCGTTACTCTTGAATAACAAATAAAAATACTTATTCAAAATATCATTCATTTACATGAATAAAAACATTTATTCGTCATTTGTGAATAAAAACTATTACGAATTATAGATAAATTTGAAATACAATGACATTTATTACTCCGTTTTTTTGGTCATTTAGTAAACAAATGTACATTTTGTTGCATTGAAATTAGTTTCCAGAGCAAATATCTCGTCAGAAAGTTTTTTTTTCGAAATTTGCCATTGTGGCATACTAAAAGTAGATTCTACATGTGCAAAGATGGTGGTGGTATGTTATATCACCTGAAATCACTTTTATTTCAGGATAACGATATAGGACATTCAAATCATGGTCTTCTTCAGAAAAAAATTGAGCTGCATGTAAAAACTATTCCATCTTCTAGCACAAAGCTTACTCAGAGTTAGTTCTAAAACTCTTTCGAATGACTTTGGACGTCTGTTTTCATTAGCAGTCACTGAAATTTTACTTTGTTCAGTAATTTTACAGTAGTACAGAATAAGAACTGTCAACTCAGATGATTGTTGGAGAGACAACTTCACAGTTAAAGAAAGTCTGAGTAAACCAGTTGGCCGCTAATGCATCGCATTTATGGATCGTGATAACCCCTTAAGCGTCAACTATGGCCTGAATATGACGCATTGAAGCGCCGAAACTGGTAGCTGCGCAATAAATGACGTCATAAGGACCGCTATAGTTGTTTCTTTTTCTTACAATTAAACAAATAATGTCCATATCCGTCATCTACAAACCTTAAAGTTTTTATTTCTTCTTCCTGAACTTCTCACAGACTGTAGGGGGGGGGGGGGGGGGAGGGGAGGGGGGCACTTGTCAGACAATAGACTCGTTTTTGGGAGGACAGCGCTTCAAATCTGCTTCTGGCGTTCCGGTTGTACCGAGCGAGGTGACGCAGTGGTAAGACACAGGATTCACCTTAGTAAGACGTTATTTCAAATATCCGTCCAGTGTTCCAGATGTAGGCTTCTCGTTGTTTTCCTGTCACTAAAGGCAAATGCTGGAATCGTTCTTTTGGAGGAGGAAAAAAAACACGACCAATTTGAAGTCCTTCTTCAGTCCCCGTTATTAATGACATTGTCGTCGACGGGACGTTAAACCTGAACCTTTCTTTCTATCCCTGAACGTCGGTTCATTTTCCAAATTTTTCTTTGGTCCCCGTAACTGCTTACTCTAGGCACAGACTGAATAATTTATGCTGTGATGTTTCTAGCTGAAGGGACGCTGAACCGATGAGAAAGACAGAAATTATCCCAGTACTCTGCAGTTACAGCTTTGGCATTACGAAATGATCATATGGCATAATTGGCCGGGAGAACCCATCTCGGGTTGTTTGGTGGCGTAGTACAACCCGTCTTTCTATTTGACACCACTTCGGCGACTTGCGCGTCGATGAAGATGAGATGAAAAGATGACGACTACACAAACACCCAATCCCCGAACGAATAAAATCCCCAATCCGAACCCGGGACCTCAAGATCTAAAGGCAGCGATGCTAAGCACTAGCCCACGACGTGCGGGTTCGTAGACTGACTTGGATCCTATCTTCAGTAATCCTAACAGCTTCCTCAGGGGTTTTATCTTTTGAAACCATACATCACAACAGTTTCGCTGCTGCGAAATTCAGTCCTGTTGTTTAGGTCTTCTTCAAACAGTATACCAAGAATATTTAGCCACCAAGTGAGTCTACAGGTTATGTTTCTATTTTCAAGATTATTACCTCTTTAGATATCGAGATAGTTACAAATTTTCCATTTCAAGTCTCTCATAGGACAGTCAGCATAGTGCGGGAGCAGTGAGTGACCCGAAGTACTTCAATTCTCGACAATAATGCCACATGGTCGTAATCTCCTGTTGTTGTTCCATGTGTTAAAAAGTGGTTCAAATGGCTCTGAGCACAATGGAACTTAACTTCTGAAGTCATCAGTCCCCTAGAACTTAGAACTACTTAAACCTAACTAACCTAAGCACATCACACACATCCATGCCCGAGGCAGGATTCGAACCTGCGACCGTAGCGGTCGCGCGGTTCCAGACTGTAGCGCCTAGAACCACTCGGCCACTTCGGCCGGCCCATGTGTTAAGGATCTCTAGAGTTAGAGAGTCCGGTCACTTTCGTACTCCTCCCCTCCCCCAATCAGATGCTCTCTCAGCATATCATAATAATCACTATCTTGTTCACACCATTCATCTGGCAAAAGTGGCTTCAAGAGTAGGTCTGTCAATTTCTGGAAACTAGTAGCAAGCTGGCTTTCATCCATCAATGGGCTGTAGCTGGAACTGTTGCAAATGAGAAACCTTATTTTTCCAGAATTTCAATTATCGTAAGTAGCCTAGCGATTGAGTGAAATTAAGAGTTGTCCGTCTTTTTACTTCCTTTATTTATTAACTCTTGAATATGGCATTATTTCCCCGTTGCCAGATGGTACAGTGGTGAAGACACTCGCCTCGTACTCAGAAGGACCCAGTCTGGCTGCCTCGGTTTAGGATTTCGTGGTTTCCCCATTCCGCCTTATACGACGCCGCCTGAATCTGGTCAGTGGCCTATTCTTGTTCCTTTCTTGAACGTTGCGAGTTTGTGCTCTGTATCTAATGATCTCGTCGTCAAGGGAACATTAATAATCCTTCTTTACTTCAGAAAGGCGTATCTGTATCACCAGCGGCGTAAAACAGTAGCACATGGTCCATCCTCTTATGCATGCATTCCTCGGACACTTTCTCTTGCGCTTTAGGTACATCATTTATTAAAAGAAGTTACTTTTTCGCATCTAATGAAATATTTGTGCTCTTTAGCAATTATCACAGAAAATATTTTCATTGAGAGGGATAACGAATATCTCATATGCGCCTAGCGCCTAGTCGCTGTGCGACTTGGGTTGCCCCACACGGACCGGCCGTTGTGACAGAGCGGTTCTAGGCGTTCAGTCCGGTACCACGCAGCTGCTACGGTCGCAGGTTCGAATCCTGCCTCGGGCATGGCTGTGTGTGATGTCCTTAGGTTAGTTAGGTTTAAGTAGTTCTAAGTCTATGGGACTGATGACATCAGATATTAAGTCCCATAGTGCTTAGAGCCATTTGAACCATTTTTTTGCCCCACATGCAAGTAGAGGCATGCGTGTAGGTTGCATGCGTATTCATCAACATGTGCGTGCGACTAATTCCATTCACACCTGTATTCACATTGGGCGCCTCTACTTTCGAGTGGGGCAAGCTATAGCCGCACGGCGCACAGATGTAAAAGCACCTTTATGCTGTACCTTACGAAATGAAGCATTCGCTGAATGAATTACACAACCCGTGTCACTCTTATTTTCCACTTTTTGTTGACATCTTATTCCAGAGAATTAATAAAAATAGTCTCCGATACATTTCGATAAATTAGCAAATATGTTTTTGAAATTATGCCTCTGTGACAGCTATACGGCATGTGAAACATCTGCGTTTATGGAGAGCTTTGACCTGCCTGACGAACTTTTCCGGCTTAAGCGACAGTTGTTTGTAACTGGCGTGAGAAGGCATAATAGTGCAGTCGCCATTCAGCATTATGGAATCGGATCGGTCAGGAAATGAAGACTTTGATCAAGACAGCGAGCATTCAGACGAAGAGGAAGCAATGAGGCTTGGTGACGTTTACATTCCACCGCCTCCAAAACCAACTTGTTCTCATGACAGCCTGGGTCCAAGATTAATCATCTCACATATTGTTTGCGAGAATTTCAAGAGCTTTGCCGGCAAGAAATACATTGGTCCTTTTTCTGAGTAAGTGCCTTTCTTCTTTTATTACTTAAAAATTTGAAAAAGTAATTCTTGTCTCCTTAGTTGTTCTCACTTCAGCGTCATATGAAGGATAAGCCCGTGTAGGTGTGTTTAGCATTTCGGATGTTAAATGTTTACTGTCTAAATTCCACGCTAGGTGAGATAATTCGTTCTATATTAACCATATGTGTTTCAGAACTGTAGCTGATATCGTCTCTAGGAAACAAATTTGTTAACATACCAACTGTGGCAACAACTTGACGTTACTGCAACTTTCATTACTGAGCTATATCGTGCTTCCGGCGCTTTGTGCGTATTTATGTGCTTTTGTTGAAACTGAATGATCTGAAATGTACAAACATTTCACAAATTCAAACTGGTTACTTATGGTGTGGCGTATTGCAGGAAATTTTCTTCTAAATGTGGTGCATTAAAAATGAGTTGCGTATAATTACAGACACAAGTGCAGATTTTCAAAAACAAGACTCGTATTCTGAGTGAGTGGAATTAAAATTCTTGTCCATTAATCCTGAGAGTTCGTTTCCTGAAATCCACACGAACACTTTAACAGTTAATTTATTCATCCACGGATCGTCACAATGGTATAGGATTTGTCACCACAATTCAATGAAAATAAATAGCTAATTTATACATAGAATATATAAGGCTGTTTTTACGACGGTAGGGCACACGGTAGGCCGCGGCTTTGCTGAAGAACCTTCCTGGCGTTTGTCTCTAATAAATTCGGAAAACCATGGAAAATGTAAATCAGGTGGTAGGACAGAGCAGACTTCATCTTTACCGATACGAGGTTAGAGGCTTAACAACTGCGCTGCCTGATTCAGTTGATCCACCTTGTACAACGTTCTTTTCTTAGTTTTCTCCAGATAACTTATAACAGGAAACATAGTTTTGCTCCTCATCGCTGCACACACTAAGGGCATCTACTGGCGACTCGTGCACAATGAATATTCTGCTATGCCAACTGCACTGTCTCCAGTGTTCCGGAGAACTGACCCCAGGTGTAAACCTGGTCTATGAGTCATTCACGTCTTCCCGTTCTCATCTCAGTCCGCCTGAAAAACTGAGTCAGTATCTCACCACGATAGATACTGAGTTCAGGAGAATGACATTACTACCATACCTACAGACGTTGGCACTTCTTGTAGAAGCATTAGTTTGTGGTTATGTATTGTAATGTGATGGGCTGTTGTAATTACCTCCTTCCATTAATAACAACTACTGAGTCCTCTACATAATTTTTGACTGTGTAGTATGCATTACTTACGAAAACTGTTCTGTCTTTTTAAACGGATGTATTTGGATAACCTTTTGCATTTCCTCGGACAATTCATTATACAATTTGAGAAAGAGCCGAGAGACTGGAATACGCGAAATTAAGATAGTATTTAATAATGTATTGTGAGGAGTATTTAGTTGAAACAGTAATGTCGAATTGTCCGTGGCTATTTCGGAGTGAATCGTTCTTGGAATCTGTCAGTTTCATCAAGGTGAATGTGTGTGTGTGTGATGCGGGTAGGTGTGTTTCTACTTTCGGAAATTAGTTTATTTATGTTAGAGAACGTAATGTTTTATTCCAGAAGAACCTTCCAATCTTTCATGATTACTTTTGCAGTAAATAAGACATATCGAGCACAGTTAAGCTGCAGTTTACTGTTGTAAACCATCGGGGTTGCTGGAAGCCTCCCTCTCAAAGGTCCGATAGCAAAATCGTTGTTACGCGGCCAGTTCACTTAAAATTACGGGGGAATAGCTTGTTACAATCATCTACTCGAATTATTTCAGTATACTTTGTGTTGATGCTTTTCTATTTGCAGTACGCCCACACGCCGTCTGACCGACCAATATGGCGACCTACCTACACAAGTCCCGACCGATTGCACTCGCCGATTACAGCGCCATCCTCTTATCATTTGTTTACCTTACGTTGACTCAGGTTATATACCTCGAGCAGAATAGACGAAACAAAAGATGTTCGTCTTCAATTTATCAATTTATTCATGTGCATATGAGATGTCCTTGTAAGTTTAAGAAACTCATTTTAGATTGGAAGGAAGACTACAAATTGTGAGGACACACATTTTGATGAGTGGGCTATCCAAGAGATCCGGGTAAAAGAAGTGCCTTACAACGTCACTCGAAAGTTACTGGCTAGTCGCAAACCCTGTATTCTCCCGTCTGGCACCTATAGGTCTGTTCTTGTTACCCCTCGCTCCATGAAGGACATGGCCATGCAGACATGTGACCTCCAATTCAGCTCTGAGGTTCTGAAATCACCCAGTGTCAAGGTAGCATCGCCATACCTCTGTCCAGCTGTGCAACAAGCCGTCAAACTCTCACCTCAAGAGATGAGGCCACCAGCTACACAACCGGTAGGCCAGAAAGGGCAGAATGAGTACTCTCATGAAGACTTCCTATGTCCCTCCAGCCAAAGAACACCCGAGTCTTCCTCTAACCATAAAGGCTCAAAGAAGTCCACCAAAGGCAAACGGGCTTCTCCTTCACCAACTCGAAGATTCTCTTCAACAGTGTCACCACATGGTACCTTAGTCTGGCCGGCTTCTGTATCGCCGGTGTGCTCCACCAACCGTTTTTCGGAGTTGGACTCCACAGACCGACCACACAAGCAAGCTGCTGATTCTGTGAACCTCATGGAGCAGGATCCTCCTGCTTATTTGCTCTGTAGTAGCGACTCTACACCAGCTGTCACTTGGCGGCCACTGAGTTGACACCTCTACATCTCTTCCTCCTCATTGGAGTCCTCCAATGGAATGTTCGCGGCCTTTGGTCCCACAAAGAGGATTTACGGCTGCTTTTAGCATCGCAACATCCCCTTGTACTCTGCTTTCAGGAAAAGAAATTGCGCCCTCACGACTGCTTTGAGCTTGCACATTACTTACCGACTCATTTTGCCTTCCCCCTGAGGTCGACATCCATCTCATGGGGGTGTCATGCTGCTCATACAGGATGACATTCAAAGGCAGCCCATCTCCCTGTCTACCAGTCTTGAAGATGTTGCAGTTCGGCTTTTCCTTGCCCACCTGACTTTTTCCCTCTGTACCAATTATGTCCCACAGTCATTTGCTGTCCCCAGGGCAGCCATCCTTCAGTTTATTGGGCAGCTACAATACCCATTTTGGCTACTCAGTGACTTTAATGCACATAATCTCCTTTGGGGTTCTCACAGGACCTGTTAGAGGGGTGCACTCTTGACTGACTTTCGAAACTAACTTAACCTCTTCTGCCTAAACATTGGAGCTCCCACTTTTATTTCCAATTCCTCGCACACCTATTCCCATTTGGACCTATCCTTTTGCACTACCCAGCTTGCCCATCGTCTTGAGTCGTTTGTTCTTCCTGATACCCACTCGAGTGACCATTTCCCATGTTCTATCTGCTGACTCCTATCCCATCCACGTGCACGTCCAAATGGCAGCTTACTAAGGCTGACTGGCGGCTTTATTCTTCCCTGGCGACCTTCAAAGAACAAAATTTCCCCAGTTGGGATGACCAGGTGGAATATCTCACAAACGTTATCCTTACTGCTGCAGAATGTTCCATAGCTAGAAACTTAACCCGTCTGCTAAGATATTTACGTGAAAACTCCAAAAAAATAGAGAAAACTGATGTTCCACTCGCAAATACCGATGTCGGTGATATACCAGATTCCAAATCATCCCTATAATTTACAAAGTCAACTAAGGTGCTTCTCATGTCTAGAGAACCGGCAAACGTGTCTTCCACCAGCTAGATGCACACACCACAATCAATGTTCGCTCAACCCAATATAGGCAGTAAATGTGGAGAAGCAGCCAGCTTGACAATTTATATGGGAGGGAATAATGGTCCAGTGCAAACACACGTCCACATTGATTCTTCTCAAATTTCCACAGTGAATACACGCGATCACGAAGGCTTTCCAACAAATAGTGGGTATTAGTTTACTATTCAGCCATCTAGAGGGCGATGCACCTAAGTTAGCTATATTCTTGTACCCCAAACGGTCTTTCAATTATGACATATCCTGCCATAAGCCGGAAACGTCAATCATTCCCACCATTGGCCACCGCCGCCGCACGCCACGCACCGCCATACAGAATCGTCCTTGGAAATCGGCTACATACACATTTTATCACTGTATTTACAACTAAATATTACGATCGCAGTCTCAATTGGACGAAATTCGACAACAAGCGAAGTATCGGAAATACCCCTCCTGACGGCTCTGGCTCTGGAAATAGAAATATATTACACATCCCCTACTACTAAGTATAGTACTTCGCCACTAGCTGATTTCTGGCGATATGAAACAAGACTGACCAAAAATCAGCGATGTCCCATAAGTTTTTCTTGCGAGTGGTACCACAGTGTCTTAGAAACAGAAACGTAACCGTCTTTCAAGCCACCAGATGTTAAAAACACGATCGCAATGACTATGTTACTGTCACAAGCGGTCTTGGTTCTACAGGTGCTCGCAAGTATCGCTAACGACATGCATGACAGAAACTATAAAAGCCTTATAAATCGAGGTACAGCATTATCTCCGAATGAAGTGCGTTTTCCATGCAAATACCGTGACAGTGAATATAGACGGTGATTTCTGGAGTGTATATTAACAGACCAACAGTGCGATTACACGTCGCCGATGGTGTAAGCTCATAATAAAATCACCGAATTTAGAAAGTGATTCGGCTAAGAAATGCACATGAAGCCGGTATTTGCAGCTCCATCATGACACTGCTAAATATTTCTCCAATATTTGTAACGCATTCTCTCTCAATGCCACGTCAAAGGTTCCACTGGTTTATAGCTGATGGTTGGTTGAGAATGATCACACAGTAGACAATATGCTGATTGAGGTCGTAAGAAATGAACACTAGCTTTTCAGATCTCAAGTGCTATGCTTTCCGATAGAAATGCTGTCTGCAATTTGGAATCAAGCCTTTCCATTCAATCACACACCTGCGTTGGTTCCTATGGAGAAGTCTTAATGATTACAGCCACTAGTGAATCATATTGCTGACACTCTCGTAAATAGAAACGAGTCATCTTTTTCGAACATATCTGCTTCAGTAAAATTTTAGATAGTCTCTATGCATCTTGCAACTGCCTCTCAAATTCTGCACTGCCATCCCTGCAGCTTTGCTCATGTGATCGTTCCAGTTTAAGTCAGAACTGAGTAGAAGTCAGAGAAAGCTATATCTACCACGTTCTGCAGTCCGTGTAGAAATGGGCTAAGCTGAGTAAGTGCAACAGGACCGTGTTTCGACCATTCGATGGAATTGGCAACATGTTGTCGTAGCACCGCCAACCATGAACATCGTACGATGTGTAAGGTCGGCGCCAAACGAAACCCGCTCCTGCAGTACGAGGTAGTATAAAGAAAGTACGAACAGTTACGGGGATGTTCCTTATTGCGATAATTACGAAGGCTAAACATCATACTAGTACTGCAGTCCAAAGCAGATCTGCGTCCCTAAGGGTCGATTCATGACTATCACCCCAACATTCTATCATCGTTATTCTGTACCATCCAACAGAGAAAACCTTCGAACTATAAAAGCTCCGCTAACTTCATCCGATAGAGAACTTCATAAGATTTTTACAGTATCTGCCTCTTCCCATATATCGAAAACAAATAACTTCTGCATGCCGGCAAGGAGCACATGTGGCGATCCTTTTAAATACATAGGTATTGAGCCACTGTATAGACCAGTGTAAGGTATCATTGCCTGTACTGTAAGAGGATGACTGTATCTCACATGCTATACTAACAGTCGCAAGAGAAGCTCCCTGTGACCCTGTGTCATTGTTTGAAGCATTGTTATTTTTTTCTGCTGTAACAAGCTTTGTACACTGCCACACGTACTGTTTTTTCTACCACGATTTTGAGGACTGTGTCAGGTTCCAAACTGATATGAACATTGCCACTCACAGAAAGCTAGACATCGCATGGTAAATCATGTTGCTGCTGCTGCTGCTGCTGCAAGCATGACACATAACACACACTGGTTGATTTTAAATAAGACAGGCAAAACATAAAGAAACCGGAAAAGTTTTGCGACGTTGCGGAGCTTTTCCAAACTGCTCTCCATAGGTGATCGATACTGAAACTACACTTAAACTCATATGTCACAGTGACAGAATAGCTGATACGGCTCAGCGTTCCATTTCGATTGATTCGTCATATTGCAGTATGTACGAGTTTGACGCCCAGGCGCAATGCTCCTGTGGGCCCAGGGGTTAGAATAGGCCTGAGGTGTTCCTGCCTGTCGTAAGAGGCGACTGAAAGGAGTCTTAAAACTTTTGGCCTTTATGTGATGGTCTGCTGTAGGGTTTCACCTCCATCTTTCTAAATTTTCCCGAAGAGTGAGCCAATTGGGCAAGGGCACCTTACGTGGTGCATCATGTCCATTGTGCATTGAGATCTTTAGCCCACTTTCTCGTCGTGGCATTGCAGTCCCACTCATCCTCCATCTCTTGGGCGAAGACACCTTCCTGGGTGCGGTTTCCTCCAACCACTATGCAGTGTCGTTTTCTGTGCCGATTATGACCATGGAAATATTGGCACCTAATATCCAGCATGGTAGACAGTCCACTGTGGTGGGGCCGCCATGTACATTGGTGGTAGTAGCCCCTTGACCGCACAGGGATCACACTGCTGATTCCTGCGTCGTTAATTCCCCACATATGCCATGGAGTAGATTTCCATCTCCCTGGGGAATCGGGACTCCGGGCAATGGCCATTCTACCAGGTGGCCCTTACTGAGGCTGGGCGGCGCCCTTGGGGAGGCCCCCTGGTTGGAGTGGGTGGCATCGGGGTGCATGACATGCCATGAAGCGTAGTACGGCATCTCTTGCTGGTGGTCTGCCGCCAGCAGTCTCTAAGCGGACAAATTCTAACTTCAGTACTAAGAAATATGACCCCACCCCCTGCGGGTTCGGGGGTTAGAATAGGCCCGCGGTATTCCTGCCTGTCGTAAGAGGCGACTAAAAGGAGTCTCACATGTTTCGGCCTTATGTGATGGTCCCCTCTCGGGTTTGACCTCCATCTTTCTAAATTTATCCGAAGAGCGAGCCAATTGGGGAAGGGCGCCTTACATGGTGCACTGTATCCGTCGTGCAATTAGACCTTTAGCCGGATTTCTCGTCGTTGCAATGGTGTTCCGCTCGTTTTCGATCTCTTGGGCGAGGATACGTCCCTGGGTGCGATTACCACGCTGCCCTCTGCAGTGTTTCTTTTCACTGCGACGACGACATTGGACATTTTTGCACCTAAGATCCAGCACGGTAGCCAGCCCGTTGTGGTGGGGCCGTCATGTACCCTCTTGGTTGTAGCCCCCTGACAACACAGGGATCGCTCTACTGATGCCTGCGCCGTTAACTCCCCACGTATGCCAAGGAGTAGATGCCTATCCTCCTGGGGTATCGGGACTCCCGGCAACGGCCATCCTGCCAGGTGGCCTTTGCTGTGGCTGGGTGGCGCCCGTGGGGAGTTTGGGGATGTGGAGGGCTTGTCTAGAATGCGCTCTGGGTCAGTACTGATACAAACGGCATCCTCCGCCCAGTCACGCAGGTTGCTTGCTTGTGACAAGTTGGGGGATGTTAACGTTACTATTACACCACATAAGAGTTTAAATATGGTCCAGGGTGTTATTTTCCATAGGGACCTCCTTTTGCAGTCTGATGACGAGCTGCGCGCCAACATAGAACGTAGAGGTGTTCATTTCGTCCGGCGCGTTCATCGGGGTCTGAGGGACAATCGGGTTGCTACCGGTGCCTTCATCTTGGCCTTCAAGGGTGATACGTTACCGGAAAAGGTCAAGGTGATGGTCTACCGATGTGACGTCAAACCCTATATCCCTCCCCCGATGCGGTGCTTCAAGTGCTGGAAGTTCGGCCATATGTCTTCCCGCTGCACTTCCAGCCTCACTTGTCGAGATTGCGGACGCCCATCTCATCCCGATACTCCATGTGCCCCGCCTCCCATCTGCGTCAACTGCGGGGAGCACCATTCACCTTGCTCGCCAGACTGCAAAGTCTTTCAGAAAGAGCGCAAAATCATGGAATATAAGACCCTGGACCGGCTGACCTATACTGAGGCCAAGAGGAAATATGACAGACTCCATCCTGTGAGAATGACATCTTCTTATGCAGCTGCTACAACACCTGTTCTAGCCCCATCAGTTTCGAGACTTCCAGCCAGCTCGATAAGCAGTAAGACTCCTCCTGCCCCCTTGCCAGTGGGGGGCTCTACCCACCGGGTTGCTCCTGCGCCACCTACCTCAGGGGCAACACCATCCCCCCCATCAGGGAGGTCTGTGTCCAACTTCTTCGGCTTCCCACGCTCGCAAGGGGTCCCTCGGGTCCCTCCCTTCCCAGGTTTCCACCAGTGGGAAGGCTGACGACCGACAGTGGCGTAAGTGCCCGCAATCAGCTGGTCGACGGGCTTCACGATCCTCCTCAGTCCGGGAGACTGAATCTGTGAAGCCCTCCCAGCCAGTTAAACCCAAGGAGCAGCGTGAGAAATCAAAGAAGAAGAGCTCTAAGCCCAAGGAACTCGCGGTGGCAGCCACCCCACCGCCACCTTCCAGATCTGCGTCTGAGGACGAGGTGGAGATCCTGGCGTCCGCTGAGGACCTCGATCTCGCCGGTCCCTCAGACGCCATGGATAGCGCTAGCACGGGTGCTCAATCGGAGGCAGCGGGTGACCCAGCGGCGTAATCTGCCTTCCCAGTCCCGTCACGCCTTTGTCCGCCATGGACACTACCATCCTCCAGTGGAACTGCAGCGGTTTCTTCCACCATTTAGCTGAGCTCTGCCAACTTCTCAGCCTTCGCCCTTTCTTCTGCATTGCTCTCCAGGAAACTTTGTTTCCAGCGATGCGAACCCCCGCCCTCCGTGGCTATCGGGGTTATTATAAGAACCGAGCAGCTTCTGAAAGGGTGTCTGGTGGCGTCTGCATATATGTCCTTCACACTCTGCACAGCGAGTCTGTCCCTCTCCAGACGCCTTTAGAGGCTGTCGCTGTACGCGTGTGGACGCCACAGGCTGTTACCATCTGCAGTCTTTACATTCCACCGGATGGTGATGTCTCGCAGCCTGTCCTGGCTGCACTGGTCGCCCAATTGCCGCCACCTTTCTTGCTATTGGGCGACTTCAACGCCCATAACCCTCTGTGGGGTGGGTCAGTGGCCACAGGTCGGGGTGCCATTGTTGAGCATTTATTGTCGCAGCTCGATCTCTCGCTGTTAAATGATGGTGCCTTCACACACTTCAGTGTGGCGCATGGCACCTGCTCCGCCATTGACCTTTCCATCTGTAGCCATAGCCTCTTACCATCTGTCCAATGGAGTGTGCATGATGACCTGTGTGGTAGTGACCACTTTCCGCTCATTTTGTCACTACCACAGCGTCACTCTTCTGGGCGCCCTAGCAGATGGGCTATGAATAAGGCTGACTGGGATTTGTTCTACTCCACTGCCGCTTTTGAGCCTCTCTCTACTGATGACATTGATGCGGTGGTTCAATCGGTCACCACCGGCATCGTTACTGCCGCCGAATCTGCCATTCCCCGTTCTTCTGGGTCTCCTCGGCGGAAGGCTGTGCCTTGGTTGTCGCCTGAGATCGCTGAAGCGATTAAAGATCGCCGGCGGGCGCTCCAGCGTCACAAGCGACATCCCTCCTTAGCGCACCTTATCGCCTTCAAACGGCTGCATGCGCGGGCCCGCCTCCTTATCCGCCAAGGCAAGGAGGAGTGCTGGGAGCGGTATGTGTCCACCATTGGCCTCCATGTCACTCCCTCGCACGTCTGGGCCAAGATTCGACGCGTCTACGGCTATCGGACCCCTGCCAGCGTCCCTGCGCTCTCACTGAATGGAGCCATGTGTACTGACTCCGACGTCATTGCAAATCGCTTAGCAGAGCATTTTGCTATGAGTTCCGCTTCTGCGAATTACCCCCAGGCCTTCCGCTGCATTAAAGAGCGGCTGGAACGTCGGAGCCTTTCGTTTCGCACCAACCACCCGGAATCTTACAATGCTCCATTCAGTGAGTGGGAATTTCGCAGTGCCCTAGCTGCTTGCCCTGATACCGCTCCTGGGCCAGATGGCATCCACTGTCAGATGCTGAAACACCTTTCAGTGGACTGTCAGCGGCGCCTTCTCGATCTTTACAACCGTCTTTGGGTCGAGGGGGAGTTTCCGTCGCAATGGCGGGAAGGCATTGTCATCCCCGTTTTGAAACCTGGAAAGACCCCTCTGGAGGTGGACAGCTACCGTCCCATTAGCCTCACCAACGTTCTTTGCAAGTTGCTTGAACGGATGGTGAGCTGACGCTTGCATTGGGTACTGGAGTCTCGGGGCCTTCTGGCTCCGTCTCAGGGTGGGTTCCGTAGAGGCCGCTCCGCCACCGACAATCTGGTGAGCCTGGAGTCGGCCATCCGTACTACTTTTGCCCGCCGTCAGCACCTGGTCGCTGTCTCTTTCGATTTGCGGAAGGCGTACGATACGACATGGCATCATCACGTTCTTTCTACGCTTCATGGATGGGGTCTTCGGGGTCCTCTGCCGATTTTTATCCGCAATTTTCTGTCGAGTCGTACCTTCCGCGTGCAAGTCGAGGCCTCGTATAGTTCCTCCCACGTCCAGGACAACGGTGTGCCACAGGGCTCTGTTTTAAGTGTCTGTCTGTTCTTAATAGCCATTAACGGGCTTGCTGCGGCCGTGGGAAATTCTGTCTCCACTTCCCTGTATGCTGACGACTTCTGCCTTTACTACAGTTCTACTGGCATTGCAGCTGTTGAACGTCAGCTACAGGGCGCTATCCGTAAGGCGCAGTCTTGGGCTGTAGCGCATGGGTTTCAGTTTTCGGCAGCCAAGACCCGCGTTATGCATTTCTGCCGGCGCCGAACAGTCCATCCTGAGCCGCGGCTTTATCTTGCCGACGAACTCCTTGCTGTGGTGGAGACCCACAGGTTTTTGGAGGTGGTTTTCGATGCCCGGTTGACTTGGCTGCCTCATATCCGGCAGCTTAAACAGACGTGTTGGCGGCATCTAAACGCTCTGAGATGCTTGAGCCACACCCGCTGGGGCGCCGACCGCTCTACCCTGTTGCGGCTCTACCAGGCGTTAATCCAGTCCCGTCTGGATTATGGGAGCCTGGCTTATGGCTCAGCATCCCCATCTGCGTTACGGGTGCTGGACCCAATTCTCCACAGCGGGATACGCCTTGCCACTGGTGCTTTCCGCACCAGCCCTGTGGACAGTGTACTAGTGGAGGCAGGTGTACCTCCACTGCGGGTACGACGCCAACAATTACTGGCTGCTTATGCTGCCCATGTTTTTAGTTTGCATGGACATCCAAATTACCGTGTCCTGTTCCCGCAGTCGGTCGTCCATCTGCCGGAACGTCGGCCCCGGTCGGGTTGTCCAATCGCCGTACGCGTCAAGGAGCTTCTCTGCGGGCTTGGGTTTTTCCCTGTTCCGCTTCCTTTCCAGGCGCCTCTGCGTACACCCCCGTGGTGTGTTCCTCGCCCTTGCCTTCGGCTCGACTTGGCACAGGGCTCGAAGGACTCGGTCCCTCCAGAGGCCTTCCGCCGCCGCTTTTATTCCATCCTTGCCATGTATCAAGGATCTGGAATTGTTTACACCGACGGTTCAATGGTTGCTGGTCGTGTCGGGTATGCGCTAACTCTAGGGGACCATTCCGAACAACGGTCCTTGGCGGCTGGCTGCAGCATTTACACTGCTGAGCTAGTCGCCATCTTCCGAGCCCTAGAGTATATCCGCTCCTGCTCAGGTGAGTCCTTCGTGATCTGTAGCGATTCCCTGAGCGGTTTACGAGCTCTCGGCCAGTGTTTTCCTCGTTCTCGTCTGGTGATGGCTATCCATGAGTCCCTGCATACTCTTGCACGTTGCGGCCGCTCTGTGGTCTTTGTGTGGACCCCCGGTCATGTCGGTATCCCGGGCAATGAACATGTTGACCGCCTGGCGAAAGAGGCCACGTGTAAACCATCTCTGGATGTTGGCCTCCCAGTGACTGATTTGCGGGCAGTCCTCCGCCGAAAAGTTTTTGCGCTTTGGGACGCTGAATGGCGCGATCGGATTACACCCAATAAACTCCGTGCCATTAAGGAGACGACGACTGTGTGGCGGTCATCCCTGCGAGCCAACCGCAGGGACTCCGTCGTCCTTTGTCGGCTCCGCATTGGCCACTTCCGGCTAACACACAGTTATTTACTGCGCCGGGAGGACCCTCGTCTGTGTCGCTGTGGGGCAGCTTTGACAGTGGCCCACATTCTGTTGGCCTGCCCCCTTTTAGCTGTGGTCAGGCAGACATTTGCGCTGCCTGATACGCTCCCTGCCCTTTTAACAGATGACTCCACTATGGCTGACTTAGTTTTACGTTTTACGTTTTATTCGGGCAGGGGGATTTTATCATTTAATCTGAGTGTTTCTGTTTCATTTTATTGTTTTGTGTTGATTCTGGCCTTTGGCCTATGATTTTCAACTGATTTTTTTTATATGTTTCTAAGTGGTTGGCTTTTCCTTTTTTATTTCTATGGTCGGCCAACAACCGTCACACTCTTTGTGGTTTTAGTTCGTTTTGTCTTGTCCTTGTCTCAGTTTCTCTTGTTCTGTATCGTCTGTGATCTCTTCTGTTCCTCGTTTTTATTCTCTGTGGGTGTTCTTTGTCTTTGGAAACAGGGACCGATGAACATAGCAGTCTGGTCCCTTTAATCCCCCAAACCAACCAACCAAATATGACCCCAAATCGTTGCCTTCCCTGGAAACACCATGGTAGGAACGCCAAGCCAAGGATGGCAGTGAAGTTTATTCACCCCGGTACCTCGTGTGTACCAGAATTGATGGGACATCTTTCATGTCCATGAAGCCTGAGTTTTTTGTGGAGCATTTGGAGGACATGTTTGGGGAGGTGAAGGGCTTGTCCAAAATGCGGTCTGGGTCAGTCTTGATAAACACAGCACCCTCTGCCCAGTCATGGGTATTACTCACTTGTGGCAAGCTGGGGGATGTTTCTGTTACCATCACACCCTGTAAGAGCTTAATTATGGTGCAGGGTGTTATATTCCACAGGAACCTTCTTCTGCAGACTGAAGACGAGCTGTGCGCCAATTTAGAAAAGCGAGATGTTAATTTAATCTGGAGTGTCCATCGGGGTCGGAGGGATAACAAGTTGCCACCGGTGTCTTTATCTTGGCCTTCGAGGGTTACACATTGCCCGAGAAAGACAAGGTGACTTTAAGCCATATATCCTGCCCCGATGCGGTGCTTTAAAAACTGGGAGTTTGGCCATCTGTCTGCCCACTGTACTTTCAGTGTCACATGTCAAATTAATGGACGTCTATCACATATCAATACTCCATGTGTCCCGCCTTCCATCTGTGTCAACTGTGAAGACCACCATTCACCTTGCTCGCCAAACTGAAGGATTTTACAGAAAGAGAGGAAAATCATGGACTATAAGACTCTGGAGCCACTGACGTGCACTGTAAATTTGAGTGCCTACATCTTGTGGCTATGACCTTGTCTTACACCACTGCTATGACAACAGTTGTCGCCCCCCATCAGTTCCTCACATGCCTGTCGTTTCTCAGACAACAAGACTACACTTGCCCCTTTGATGGGGGCGGGGGGACCTTCCATCCCTGTTGGTCTTGCACCACCTACTTCGGGAGCAACACACCCCCCCCCCCCCCACCCTCGGGGATATCAGGCCCCCCTTCTGAGCAGAAGAAGCACTTCTTTGGCTCTTCTTACTAGGAAGGGGTCCCTTGAGTCACTCCTTCCCAGGTTTCTGCTAGTGGGAAAGATGACGCCTGCCAATGGTTGATGAGCACAAAAGCAGATTGTCATAGGGCAGCCAGCCAGGGAAACTCAACGAGCAGCAAGAGAAAACCAACAACAAGGCCGCCAAGGCAAAGGGAATTGCAGTGGCACCCACACCACCGCTACCTTCAAGTTCTGTGTCGGTGGATAAGGTGGAGATTCTGATGTCTGCCGAGGACCTAGATCTCCCCAGACCCTGAGACACAATGGATACAGACTGCTCAGGCAAAACGTTGGTGGCAGCAGGTGACCCTGAGACGTAAACTGTCTCATTGAATGTTCCATGCCTTCCCAGTCTCACGATGACTCCATCTTCCAGTGGAATTTCAGCGGTTTTTTCCACTGCCTGGCTGAGCTACGGCAACTGTTAAACTTACACCAGCTATCTGCATTCCCCTCCAGTAAACGTGGTTCCTGTCAGTGTGGACCCCTTCCCTCCGCAGATATAAGGGATATTACAGGAACCGTAGTGACTATAATCGAGTGTCTGGTGGAGTTCGCATTTACGTCTTGAAATCAGTCTGTAGTGAAACTGTGTCCCCTTCAAACCCCTCTTTAAGCCGTGGCTGTCAGTACAAGGATAACACAGGAAATAACTGTCTGCAATGTATATATTCCTCCAGATGGTGCAGTATCCCTGAACGTATTAACAGCACTAATTGATCAACTCCCTACACCTTTCATACTTATTTCAGATTTTAACGCCCTTAATCCGTTGTGGGATGGAACCGTGCTTACTGGCCGAGGCAGAGATGTCGAAACTTTACTGTCTCAGTTCGACCTCTGCCTCTTAAATCCTGGGACCGCCACACATTTCATTTCACTGTGGCTCATGGTAGTTACTCGGCCATTGATTTATAAATTTGCAGCCCAGGACTTCTCCCATCTAGCCACTGGAGACCACATGACGACCTATGTGGTAGTGACCACTTCCCCATCTTCCTGTCACTTCACTGCCCCGCCGTCAGGCCCATGAATGCCTGCCCAGATGGACTTTAACCTAGGTGGACTGGGAAACTTTCACTTCTGCTGTCACCACTGAATCTCTCCCCACGCTAACAATGATGTGATGGTTGAGCAGGTGACCGCAACAATCGTTTCTGTGACAGAAAACACGATCCCTCGCTCTTTAGGGTGCCCCCAGCGAAAGGCAGTCCGTTGGTGGTCTCTGGAAGTCGCTGAAACAATTAAGGGGCGTGGGCGAGCTCTACAGTGGCATAAGCGGCATCCTTTCCTGGAGCACCTCATAGCTTTTAAACGGCTCTGTGCCTGCACTCGTCAACATATCAAACGACAGAAGCAGGAGTGTTGGGAGAGAAAAGCAAAGGTGAAACGTGTTTTCGGGTACCAGACCCCATCAGGTGTTCCCAGTGTCACCATAAATGGCGTGTTATATACCGACGCAAACGCGATTGCCAAATATTTTGCTGAGCACTATGTTCGAGCCTCTGCTTCAGTGAATTACCCCAAAGCCTTTTGCACTCTCAATCGGCGGCTGGAAGGGAAAGTATTCTCGTTCACTACACGCCACAGTGAATCCTGTAACGCCCCATTTACAGACTGGGAGCTCCTCAGTGACCTTGCACATTGTACCGACTCAACTCTTGGGCCAGATCGTATCCACAGTCACATAACTAAACATCTCACATCTGAAAACATCTCATCATCTTCAACGGGATCTGGTGCGATGGCGTCTTTCCATCGCAGTGGCAGGAAAGCACCATCATTCAGGTGCTCAAACGCGGTAAAAGCCTGCTTGATGTGGATAGGTATCGGCCCATCAGCCTCACCAACGTTCTTTGTAAGCTGCTGGAACATATGGTGTGTCGGTGGTTGGGTTGGGTCCTGGAGTCACGTGGCCTACTGGCTCCATGTCAGGACGGCTTCCACCAGGGTCGCTCTACCACTGATACTCTAGTGCCCCTCGAGTCTGCCACTCGAACAGCCTTTTCCAGACGCCAACACCTGGTTGCCATCTTTTTTGATTCACGAAAAGCGTATGACACCATCTGGTGACATCATATCCTTGCCACATTATAGGAGTGCGGTCTCAGAGGCCGCTGCCATTTTTTATCCAAAATTACCTGTCGCTTTGTACTTTCCGTGTCCAAGTTGATGCCTCCCATAGTTCCCCCGATATCGAGGAGAATGGGGTTCCGCAGGGCTCTGTATTGAGTGTGTCTCTATTTTTAGTGGCCGTTAATGATCTAGCAGCAGCTTTAGGGCCATCTGTCTCAAGTTCTCTGTATGCAGACGACTTCTACATTTTGTACTGCTCCACCAGTACTGGTGTTCTGAGTGGCGCCTACAGGGAGCCATCCACAAGGTGCAATCATTGGCTCTATCCCCCTTTTTCCAGTTTTCGGCCGCAAAGTCGTGTGTTATGCACTTCTGTCGGTGTTGTACCATTCATCCGGAACCAGACCTTTACCTTAATGACATCCACTCTGCCTGAGCACCACCAATTGGGGTGCATATCGCTCTACGCTGCTGCAGATCTACAAAGCCCTTGTTCAATCCCGCCTTGACTATGGTAGTGTGGTTAGTGGGTAATCACGGCGCAGGAGGTAGCCGTGATGGCCAATGCAGAGCTGGCAGATAACCACAGAGTCCCTCCAAGAGGCCTACATGGAGTACTGCCACACATTCATAGTCTCTTTAATGGCACGCAGTTTGTTGTGGCTGCTGAGGTTATGCCATTTGGTCTCCCAAAGCCGCAAAACCTTGTGGACTAGTACTGAACGCAGGTCAGTTGCAGAGAAGCTGATCTCCATAAGCGGTTTCTGCATAGCCTGTTTGGCTAGCCTGTCGGCAAGTTCATTGCCTGGGATTCCGATGTGACCTGGGGTCCAGACAAACAACACTGAATGACTGGAGTGTTCCAGGGCACAGATGGACTCCTGGATGGTCGCTGCCGAAGGATGACTAGGGTAGAACTGGTCGGTAGCTTGTAAGCTGCTCAAGGAGTCAGTAAACAGAAGAAACCACTTCCCAGGGCATGAACAGATGTGCTCAAAAGCACGAGATGTAGCCACCAGCTCGGCCGTGAAAACACTGCAGCCATCGTGTATGAAATGCTGTTGAGTGTGGCCCCCATAGACATACATGAAGCCGAGGTGATCAAGCCATCGAGCCATCGGTGCACACCACTTGAGACCCCCAGAAAACGTCAAGAATCGAGAGGAAGTGGCAGTGGAGAGCCGTGGGGTTAACTGAGTCTGTAGGGCCATGTGAAAGGTCCAGGCGAAGGCGCGGCCTAGGTGTACACCATGGAGGTGTACGTCAATGGACCTCAAGTATAGGTGGTAACCGCGAGGACTCCAGTTCAGAAAGGAGGGATTGGACACATACTGCAATTGGAAGCCCTGATCTGGGTCGCCGATGCGGGAGATGAACCGCCGTGGGTGGGAAAAGGAGACAGTAATTCTGGTGCACAAGCGAACTACGAATGTGTGCCACTTAACTGGCAGCAGTTGTGCACATCTAACCTGCAGTGGAGGGATTCCAGCCTCCACGAGGCCCCTGGTCACCAGACTCGTCGTAAAAGCTCCCGTCGCTAGGCGAACGCTACAGTAGTGCACAGGGTCAAGTAAACACAACACTGTGGGCTGATAGCGGTCCATATCTTGGTGAGCTGCCCTTCTTTGGCTGACCTGCAAGACACTCTTCAGTTACCTGACTCGTTGCCATTAATTTTAGCTGACAACGCCTCATCAGCTTATTTAGTTTTACATTTTATACGTGATGGTGGGTTTTATAATTCTATATAAGTTTTAGCGCATGTCCTGCGCTCTAATGCTTTTAGGGTGGATATTTTAATGTTTCATAGAGTGTCTGGCTTTTCCTTTTTACTCTCGTAGTCAGCCAGTCACGGTCATCTGCTCTCTTGGTTTTACCTCTTCTACCTGTTTTTTGCTTCTCCCTGTGGTTTCATTTCCTGTTTTGTCCATAGTAGTGTTGGTTATTCTTCCGTTGCTCTTGTGGTTCTTCCTTTCTCCTATTATTGTGCTATATGTCTCCTTTCTTTTCTTCATTCCCTTGTGTAATAATTTTACAAGGAACAAGGGACTGATGACCTTGCTGTTTGGTCCCTTTCCCCCACCCCCTCTTTTAAACCAAACCAGCCAACCAGGCATGTCAATGTGTGTGTTTTTTATCAGCATAATTAATAATTAAAGTATGTGAAAACCATCCCTAAGTAAATTGTTCCAAAATAAATACACTCCTTCCTCTCCCCAGCAGCCAGGCACAGAGTGTCCTTTTCCCGCCATTTTTCCCCAAGCTGCCATGGGGCTACTGCCTATGATAAGTCTAATAGTTCAAATGAACACTGCATGTAAAATACTTACCGCCATCCTATCCAGCAGCCCAGTATAGGCTCGTCCTTTCCCACCAATTCCAAGGAACAAGTGGTGGTTGCATTACTTAGGTTAGTGGAGGTACCCCAATTGACCTCTTGTTCCCGCCAAAATTTGAACTTCCTGCCATTTTCTTGTGGAGGGGAGGGAAGGGGGCAGGGGGATAGGTTAGTGGAGGTAGCCCAATCGACCTATTTTCCAATTAAAATTTCAGCTTCTCACTATGAGTCATAGCGATATTGCCAGTGCAAAGTGGGGTTAAGCTCCCCTTTTCCCACTACTATTAAGCTCTCTCTATATATATTATTTTTAAAATTAAGTCTTTCTTTCAAGCATTTCTGCTATAATGTTTCAAAAGGGCACACTTACTGTCTGCATGCGATAGGCGATGCAACTCGTATTCTTTTCCTGGCAGCAATGTAAGCCATTGGGCTTGCTCACTCTTCTGATGATACCAGCTGGGCGCATGTGGCGAAGGCTACAACATTGTTTTACTTTTGACAGGAGCGTAGCTGCTCCAAATTCTATTGCTTTTTAGCAATGTAATTTTATGTAAGTAACCTTTGTGCATCATGAAAATCTTCTTTGCTGACCATTGTGGCCAAGCAGTTCTACGTGCTTCAGTCTGGAACCGCGTGACCACTACAGTCGCAGGTTCGAATCCTTCCTCGGGCATGTATGTGTGTGATGTCCTTAGGTTAGTTAGGTTTAAGTAGTTCTAAGTCTGGGGGACTAATGACCTCAGATGTTAAGTCCCACAGTGCTGAGAGCCATTTGAACCATTTTTTTTTTTTTAAATCTTCATTATGTGTTCTTGTTCGTACCCCATTTACTCTGTATTGCCGTTCAGCAACATTTATTCTGATGAAGGCACTCCCACCCCCTCCCCCCGTATGTGTCGAAACCTAGGTCCATATACCTACCATTTATGTGGAACCAGTTGGCTTTTTAATCCTATGTTGAAACCAGTCTAGGGTTTATGAATAAGAGCCATGTTCAAAACTCTAAGCCTGCACTGCCTTTCAGAGAGAGACAAAAATACAGGAGTATAAGACTCTGGAGAAACTAACATACCAAGAGGCCAAGCAAGTCTGAGTTTCTACATCCTGCACATGTCAGAATGATGTACGCTACAGCTCTGACAACATTGTCCTCTCTGACGAGCGTACTCTTGCCCTTACACCTCCTACTATGTGCCCTCGGGGCGCTCAACTATGTGTACCTTCCTGATGGTTGGGGGCTCTCCTCTTGCTGCTTCCCTCACTCCCAGTTTGGGAGCAATAGCTCCCCAACTGCTGGTGACGTCTACCCCCATCCACCAGCCAGAGCTGCATCACATTCATCCGACTTCCCACACCATAGAGGGGTTCCTCGGGACACTCCCTTCCAAGGTTTCTCATGGTATGCAGTACCTTCCAGTACAGCCAGTAGCTGAAGGAGTTACTACAGGCTGCAGGCTGTAGGGCTTCACAATCTTCCTCAGTACCTGGAACAATTTCTGAGAATTTCTCCCACTCATCTAAACGACCCAAGGAGGACAAAGATAAAAATAAGTCTTCAAAGACAAAGATTCTGGTGACCCCCATGCAACTGGATCTCATATTCCCCTCTACTGTGCCTGAGTTGGAGATTCTGGTAGGACTTGAGGCAGCAGACAGCACCACACAACGAGTCTCATGACCTGTGTGTGCTGATACAATAGCCTCTCACTCGGTGGCAGCAGGTGACCCTGGGACATAAGCTGCCTCCTTTGCCCCTGCACGCTCTCACAATACACCGACAGCATGATTTTCCAGTGGAATTGTTGCATTTTTTCCACCACTTGTCTGAGTGACATCTCTTAAGCTCTTCTTCTGCTTTTGTGCATTGCGCTTTGTGGCTGCCCGGGATATTTTAAGAATATCGCAGACTATGATAGGGTGTTGGAGTTCGCACAAATTGTCTGGACTTTGTATATAGCGAACTTGTGCCTCTTGATAGAGCTTTGGAAGCTGCAGCTGTTCGGATAAAGGGCATAGCCGGATTGTACCATCTGTAACGTTTATCTCCCTACTGATGGTGAAGTGTCTCAGAACGTAGTGCCTACATTGGTTTCTTAGCTTCCTCCACCTTTCGTTATCTTGCTTGACTTCAGTGCCTATAACCCTTTGGAGTGTGGAACCATGATCACTGGCTCTGGTAAAGGCGTTGCAAAATTACTGACAGATCTTGATTTTCTTCTCTTAAATACTGGTGCCCCCATACACTTCAGTGTTGCATGTGGAACTTACTTGGCCATTCATCTGCCCATCTGCAGCTGTGGTCTTCCCCCATCCTTCCACTGGAGAGTCAAAGGAATGGAGGTACTGACACAGCTGTCCAGAATGCAGCAGCAGCAGCCATTCTGTCGGAAACTGATTAGCTATCCCCTATTCTTGGGCATCCCCCCCCTCACAAGACAGTACCTTGGTGGATCTCCGAAGTTGCCAAGGCTACTAGTGATCGCAGATGGTCTCTCCAACGTCATAAGCAGCATTCATCGATGGAGCAACTGATTTCCTTTAAGCAGCTCCATGCCTGGGTCAACTACCTAATAAAATGAAGAGGCAATAATGCTGGTAATGGTACATTTCAACCATTGGAACACATGCCACTCCTTGGTAAGTTTGGGCAAAGATCACAGGTGTACCTGGTATTTCCTTGAACAGTGCTGTCTTCATTGATCCAGATGCTATATAAGTATTCATTCAGTGAGTGGGAATTCTTCATTGCCCTATCCCCTAGCCCTTTCACCTGTTACAGGTGTAGGGCCAGATCACATCCACAGCCACATGCTCGAACACCTATTGGTTTGTCAGCTTAGTTTCCTTACAATCGACGATTGTATCTGGAATAAGTGTGAGTTTACATGTCAGTGGCGAGAAAGCACCATTGTACCAGTACTGAAATTGGGTAAGCACCCTGTAGAGAGTGTGTGTGAGCTGATGGCTGTGTGGCTCCTTGAGACTTGCAGCTTTCTGGCTGCCCCAGGACGGTTTTCGCCATGTCCATTCCACTGCTGATAATCTGGTTTGGCTGGAGTCTGCCATCCAGACAGCTTTTGACTGGCGTCAACATCTTATTGCTGTCTTCCACAACCTACAAAGGCTTATGACGCCACATCCTCACTGTCTTACATGAGTGGGGTCTTCAGGGCCCACTGCTGACTTTCATCCAGAATGTCTTGTCACTCTGTACTGTCTAAGCTAAATTTGGTACTTCCCACAGTATCCCCCATATTCAAGAGAATGTGGTTCCACAGGGCTCTGTACTAAGTGTTCCTTTCTTCTCTATCGCCCATCAAAGGTCTATTAGCAGCTGTGGGATCCTCAGTACCACCCTCCTATTATCCTGACAAATTTTGCTTTTACTACTGTTCCTTTAATAAGAGTGTTGCTGAACACTGTCTGCAGGAAGCCATTCAAATGGTGAAGCCACAGTGCCTCACCCACAGCTTTCAGCTTTTAGCTGCCAAGACTCGCGTCATGCACATTTGTCGCCATTGTACTGTTCATCCACAACCAGAACTTTTCCTCAACGACCAATTACTTAATGGAGTGGAGACTTATCGCCCTTTAGGACTGATCTTCAATGCCTGGTTGAGGCTTCCCCATCTTCGCTAAATTAAGCAAAAGTGCTGACTACCCCTTCGTACTCGTCACTGTCTCAGTAACACCAGCTGAGGTGCAGACTGCACGACCCTCACAGACCCCTAATCCTGTACCATCTTGGTTATGGCAGGTTGGAATATGGCTCAACGTTGCGCTCAGCATTGTGGTCACTGGATCAAATACACCACTGTGGGGCCCGACTTTCAACAGGAGCGTTTCGAATTAGCGCTGTTATCAGTCTACTTATGGAGATTGAGGTCCCTTTATTGTGGCTCAGGCGCCAACAACAGCTACTCAGCTATGCTAGACACAGTCAAAGCTCCCCTAAGGATCCTAACTACCATGTCCTTTTCCTACTTGGGAGATCCACCTCCCACAACAGAGACCCAGTGTTGGGGTCACAATTGCAGTTCAACTACAGTGTCTCTGCTCTGAACACCAACTTCTCCCACTGTCACCTCTTGTCATGGAGCAATCGTGTCTGCCCCCCTGCCGTGATAAATTTAACTTTTGGACGAAAGATTCAGTTAACCCCATATTTTCTGCTGCCTTTTAGTAGTTGTCCTCGACGCATTTATTGTTTTGGAAGTGCTACACACTGATGGCTCAACAGTTGATGGACGAACTAGTTTCGCATACACACAAGCAAGGTGCTGTGAACTATGCTCCCTGGCAAATGGGTGCAGCGTCTTAACTGCTGAATTGGTGGTCATGAAATGAGCACTTAGCCATGCTTGTTCTTACCAGCAGGATGCTTGTAATACGCAGTGACTTCTTGAGCAGCCTTTAGTCTATAGATCAGTGCTACCCTCGACATCCCTTAGTCACGGCTATCCAGGATCTTCTTTCTGGCCTCCATCAAGCTGGACAGCCGGTCGTCTTTGTTTGGATCCCTGGAGGTGTTGGGATGTCAGGGAATGAGCATGCCAACTGAATTTCGAAGTATACTAGCAGGATGCCGATTTTGGAAATGAGGGTCTCAGAACTCGATACTATGTCGACTTTTTACCAAGCGTTGGAGGTCTGGAACTCGATATAGTCTGTCCTGGACACCCCAACTAACTGAGGCCAATAAAGGAGACCACGACCATGTGGCAGTCCTCCCGTCGTGCTTCCTACAGGGAATCCACTGTAGTTTGTTGGCTACACGTTGGGCACACTTGGCTGACCCATGGCCACATTCTCCAGTGTGAGGTCCCATCTTACTGCTGCTGTGATGTCCATCTGATAGTGACCCACATCCTACTACACTTCCAAAATTTGGCTCCTTTGCGGCGATATCTTAAACTTCCTGACACACAACCTCTGGTGCTAGTGGACGACGGCAAAGCGGCTGACCTGATTTCTACTCATATCTGCATTGACCACCTGAGAAACTAGGGCACACCACGCCTGCTCTGGCCCAGCGGACCCGCAGCGGCGCTGGCTTGTTAGTCCAACCTGGCTTCTCCTCTTACCACCTTTTTACTCTCCTTATTCCTTTACACCCTAAAGAGGCAAAGAAACTTTTACACCTACCAAATATCATGTACTCCCCCCAGGAGCACACGCAAGTGCCACAACACGATGTGGCATGCACTCGACTAATGTCTGAAGTAGTGCTGGAGGGAATTGACACCATGAATCCAGGAAGGCGGTCCATAAATCCGTAAGAATATGAGGGGGTGCAGATCTCTTCTGAACAGCACATTGCAAGGCATCGCAGATAAGCTCAATAATGTTCATGTCTGGGGAGTTTGGTGGCCAGTGGAAGTGTTTAAACTCAGAAGAGCCACACTGTGGCAATTCAGGAAGTGTGGGATGTTGCATTGTCCTGCTGTAATTTCACAAGTTTGTCGGAATGCACAATGGACATAAATGGATGCAAGTGATCAGACAGGATGCTTACGTACATATCACCTTTCAGAGTCGTATCTGGATGTATCAGGGGGCCCATATCACTCCAACTGCACACGCGCCACACCATTACAGAACCTCAAACATCTTCAAAAGTTCCCTGCTGACATGCAGGGTCCATGGCTTCATGAGGTTGCCTCCATACCCACACAGGTCCATCTGCTAAACACAATTTGAAACGAGACTCGCCCGACCAGGCAACATGTTTCCAGTCATCAATAGTCCAATGTCAGTGTTGACGATCCAGGCAAGGCGCAAAGCTTTGTGTCGTGCAGTCATCAAGGGTGCACGAATCGGCCTTCTACTTTGAGAGCCCATATCAGCTAAGTTCCGTTGAATGGTTAGCACGCTGACACTTGGTGATGGCCTAGCACTGAATTTTGCAGCAATTTGCGAAAGGGTGGCACTTCTGTCACGCTGAACGATTCTCTTCAGTCGTCGTTGATCCCGTTCTTGCGCGATATTTTTCCTGCCAGAGCTATGTCGGAGATTTGATGTTGTACCGGAGTCCTGATATTCACGGTACACTCGTGAAATGATCGTACGGAAAAATCCCCACTTCATGCTGTATCCTATCGTTCGTGCGCCGCCCATAACACCACATTCAAAGTCACTTAAATCTTAACCTGCCATTGCGGCAGGAGTAACGTATCTAATAACTGCGCCAGACACTTGTCTTATATAGGCTTTGCCTGCCGCAGCACCGTATTTGCCTGTTTATGTATATCCATATTTGAATATGCCTATAACAGTATCTTTGGCCGTTCAGTGTATTTGCCATTTTTAATATTTTTTCTTCCCTAAAATTTTATCATGGTCTGTGCTACTCATTTTCTTGGGGTAACGGAGGGCAAGGTAATGCTGGTCAGATGCAGAGAGTGCGTCTGTTACCAAATTCCGTGCCCCAGGTACTTCCAACAAAATTGTGGGCACAGCGGCTCTTCCAGTTTACTCCCTGTCACACCTCTCCTACTTCCCCTTGCTTTTCTCTCTGTCTTATTGCATCTTGGCTACAATCGGGCTTCCCAGGGTTTGCCTTTGTATCCTTCCTCTGAGGACTATTCCCGGTTCTATACCCACAGGATGACCTCGCAGTCTGATCCGCTTAACTCCAAAAAATCAACGAGATTAGAATGAGAGTTCTTCTCGATTAGCCTCCTCTTGCACCAGACCTAAAGCCAGTCGAAAACTTATAGGCAGAGACAAAACGGAGCATGTGACAAAACTGGTCTGACCACTGTCAAGAACCCGTGAAGACATTTGGAAAGTTGTTGTAGCTGTCTGGGAGGAGATGGTAGAAAATTAAAATTTGATATCTATCTCATAGATTCCTTCTCTTGCAGACTGCTGTAATTAATTGAAATTGTAGGGCTCTGAACGGGATATTAAGTGGTGAAGAAGCCACATTCCGTGCCCTTTTGAGGGCCGAAAATATGTTATTAAGAACAGCGAAGTATTCTTTCTGTTTGTCACGATTTCAACTGATTACACAAACTGGGGGAATAACACAAAAAATTACACCAAGCGAGATGTTAACCAAACCTTGTCGCCAGGCAGCTGCCTACTAGACGCCGACAATGCCACTGAACGAATGCTTTACGCTACAGATGCCGTATTTGGTCCACTCCTGTTCCTTATTTATATAAATGATATGCCCTCTAGTATTACGGGTAACTCTAAAATACTTTTGTTTGCTGATGACACTAGCATGGTAGTAAAGGATGTTGCGTGCAACATTGGCTCGGTTTCAAACAGTGCAGTTCATGACATCAGTTCATGGCTTGTAGAAAATAAACTAACGCTAAATCAAAGTAAGACTCAGTTTTTTAAGTGTCTAACACGTAATTCAACAAAACCGGACGTTTTAATTTCACGGAATGGATATATGATTAGTGAAACTGAACAGTTCAAATTTCTAGGTGTTCAGATAGTAAACTGTCGTGGAAAGCCCACGTTCAGGATCTTGTTCAAAGACTTAATGCTGCCATTTTTGCTATTCGAAAAGTATCTGAACTAAGTGATCGCTTGACACGAAAATCAGTCTACTTTGTTTATTTCCATTCGGTTATGCCGTATGACATATTTTGGGGTAACTCTTCCCATTCTGAAAGGATATTTTTGGTTCAGAAATGGGCAATAAGTGGTGTAAGTTCGCGAACCTCTTGTCGACCCCAGTTCACTAGTCTGGGTATTCTGACATTGCCCCCCTCCCTCCCTCTCCCTCCCTCTCTCTCTCTCTCTCTCTCTCTCTCTCTCTCTCTCTCTCTCTCTCTCTCTCTCTCTCTCTCTCTCTCTATATATATATATATATATATATATATATATATATATATATTGTTCCATTGATAGTGACAGGGCCAAATATCTCACGAAATAAGTATCAAACGGAAAACTACAAAGAACGAAACTTGTCTGGCTTGAAGGGGGAAACCAGATGGCGCTATGGTTGGCCCGCTAGATGGCGCTGCCATAGGTCAGACGGATATCAACTGCGTTTTTTAACATAGGAACCCCCATTTTTTATTAAATATTCGTGTAGTACGTAAAGAAATATGAATGTTTTAGTTGGACCACTTTTTTCACTTTGTGATAGATGGCGCTGTAATAGTCACAAACGTATAAGTACGTGGTATCACGTAACATTCCGCCAGTGCGGACGGTATTTGCTTCGTGATACATTATCCGTGCTAAAATGGACCGTTTACCAATTGCGGAAAAGGTCGATATCGTGTTGATGTATGGCTATTGTGGTCAAAATGCCCAACGGGCGTGTGCTACGTGTGCTGCTCGGTGTCCTGGACGACATGATCCAAGTGTCCAGACCGTTCGCCGGATAGTTACGTTATTTAAGGAAACAGGAAGGGTCTAAGGCGCTGCAGTTATGGACTGTGCGCCTGGTCCCGGCGGAGGTTCAAGTACTCCCTCGGGCATGGGTGTGTTTGTCCTTAGGAGCCGGCCGGAGTGGCCGAGCGGTTCTAGGCGCTAGTCTAGAACCGCGCGACCGCTACGGTCACAGGTTCGAATCCTGCCTCGGGCATGGATGTGTGTGATGTCCTTACGTTAGTTAGGTTTAAGTAGTTCTAAGTTCTAGGGGACTGATGACCTCAGGTGTTAAGTCCCATAGTGCTCAGAGCCATTTGAACCATTTGTCCTTAGGATAATTTAGGTTAAGTAGTGTGTAAGCTTGGGAACTGATGACCTTCGCAGTTCAGTCCCATATGATGTGACACATTTGAAACAGCGTGTGTTCAGCTACATGTGAAACATCAACAACCACGACCTGCAACAAATGATGATGCCCAAGTAGGTGTTTCAGCTGCTGTCGCGGCTAATCTGCACATCAGTAGCAGACAAATTGCGCGAGAATGCTACATCAACATCGATTGCACCCGTACCATATTTCTATGCACAAGGAATTGCATGGGGGACTTTGGACGTCGTGTGCAGTTCTACCACTGGGCACAAGAGAAATTACGGGACGGTGACAGAATTTTTGAACGCGTTCTATTTAGCGACGAAGCGTCATTCACCAACAGCGGTAACGTAAACCGACATATATGCACTATTGGGCAACGGAAAATCCACGATGGCTGCGACAGGTGGAACGTCAGCGACCTTGGCGGGTTAATGTATGGTGCGGCATTATGGGAGGAAGGATAATTGGCCCCCATTTTATCGAGGGCAATCTAAATCGTGCAATATATGCTGATTTCCTACGTAATGTTCTACCGATGTTACTACAAGATGTATCACTGCATGACAGAATGGTGATGTACTTCCAACATGATGGATGTTCGGCACATAGCTCGCCTGCGGTTGAAGCGGTATTGAATAGCATATTTCATGACTGGTGGATTGGTCGTCGAAGCACCATACCATGGCCCGGGGGAAAGTTGAAGCATATTTGCTATCGTGATCCACCGACAACGCCTAACATGCGTCAGCGCATTGTCAGTTCATGTGCGAACATTTCGGAAGGCGAACTACTCGCTGTTGAGAGGAATGTCGTTACACGTATTGCCAAATGCATTGAGGTTGACGGACATCATTTACGAGCATTTATTGCATTAATGTGGTATTTACAGGTAATCACGTTGTAACAGCATGTGTTCTCAGAAATAAGTTCACAAAGGTACATGTATCACATTGGAACAACCGAAATAAAATGTTCAAACGTACCTACGTTATGTATTTTAATTTAAAAAACCCTACCTGTTACCAACTGTTCGTCTAAAATAGTGAGCCATATGTTTGTGACTAGTACAGCGCCATCTATCATAAAGCGAAAAAAGAGTCCAACTAAAACATTCATCTTTCTTTACGTACTACACGAATATATAATAAAAAATAGGGGTTCTTATTTTTAAAATATGCAGTTGATACCCACATGACCTATGGCAGCGCCATCTAGCGGGCAAATCATTGCGCAATCTGGTTTCCCCCTTCAAGCTAGACAAGTTTCGTTCTTCGTAGTTTTTTCGTTTGACGTTTATTTCGTGAGATATTTGGCCCGGTCACGATCAATGGACCACTATATATATCCTTTACTGTCGTTTCTTGTTTATAATACCAGATTATTCCCAAGCATAAGCAGCTTTCACTCAGTTAATACTCGGCAGAAATTCAACCTGAATTTGGATCGGACTTCCTTAACTCTTGTGCAGAAAGGTGTGCAGTATACTGCTGCATCCATTCTCAATAACCTACCACAAAAATTTATTAACCTTAGCAGTAATCACGCGCTTTCGACTTTTAACCTAAGAATTTCCTAATGGATCGCTCCGCCTGTTCTGTTGAGGAGTTCATTGAAAAATTAAGCTTATTCTAATGTTATTTTGTTGACTACGTTACTGAAACTTATGGCTTGATGTTTTGTTTTTTGCTTCATAAACATTTTATTTTTATCTGTTATTACTTATATGTTGTAATTTCATGTACTGTCCCGTTCCATGACCTTTGAGATTTGCTCCTCAATTTGGCCCTACGAAACTTGACGTGTAAATAAATAAATAAGCATCCTTATGCTAATGTGCCAAAAATGTTTTAATCTTTGTACTACACTCACAATTACAAATGTTCTTCATGTTTATGAGCAGATCTATACACCCATAATGTGAATGGCTCCTGCATAACATAGAAGGTAATTCAAATTTCAGCGACGGTCATTTTTTGTGCTGTCATGTGCACATAAGTTTGCTTATTTCATTCTGCTAAACCAGTACTGAATTCCGAGAATGACAGATTAATTTATCGAAACATGTTAAGTGAAATAAACATTCAAATTGTGCCGCTGACGACCAAATTTTGTTTTGAGATAATTATATATAAAACACAGTTGCTGAAAAAAAAAATGACAGCTATGAACGAAATCATGGCTGTACGCGGTTTTCTGCTCATGAAATCCCTTAGGCTTTGATTATTAAAGGAAGAAGGGACGGATGACCTCGCTGTTTAGTCTCTCTTAACTACACTGGTCAATCAATTTATTGCAGTAAAGTCTGGCTGGCGATCCTGCCCACAGTTTTAACAATTTTTTTTAAAGTTACGTAATAATACACACCCCGACCTCCGCTGGGTGGAATTAGCTATCTACAGCCGTACGACTTGTCTGGCGCAGACTTTCCTCGTAAATTGGTCTGTTTATTAGTGAAAACTGTGTCAAATTCACTATAATAGTTGCTAAGTTTAGCTTTCACATACAGGCAGAAAAAGCATCGAAGACTTAAAATTATATGTAAGCAAAGTTGCAGCCCATTACTCTCCTTTCGTTTACGCACCAACATTGTTGGAAACTATTAACTCCTTATATAAAATTTTCCATTCAGCAGCAGTTCTCCTTAACCTTGTCCATCATTTGCGGTGCGTCTGGCTATTGGTGCCTTTCGCACTGGTCCTGTTGATAGTCGCAGCACGGGATTAGCCGAGCGGAGGTTAGAGTCCTCCCTCGTGTGTGTGTGTGTGTGTGTGTGTGTGTGTGTGTGTGTGTGTGTGTGTGTGTGTGTGTGTGTGTGTGTCCTTAGGATAATTTAGGTTAAGTAGTGACCTTAGCAGTTAAGTCCCATAGGATTTCACACTCATTTTTGTTGATAGTCTCCTCACAGAAACGAGGATTCCCCCTCTACACATCCTTGTTTCTTACGCAATCGCCATTCGCCAATTCCCTGGCCATCCTGTGTACCCTGTACTCTTCGCCAACGAGGGATGTCTCCCTCCTAACACCCGCCCACGGGTGGGTTTGTAGGTTGCCATGCGTCTCACTTCCCCCTATCAGGATCTCCATCTCCACTCACTCGACTGCAGCCTGTGGCTTTGCTCCAAACCCCCCTCCTCCCCCCCCCCCCCCCCACTTGGACGGTGGCCAGACCACGCATTAGGACCGATCTATTCCAAGGTCCCAAGGTACCTGTCACGTTTATGGTTTTCCAGCGTCTTGTATGTGTCATCCTTGCAGAGTTCCATGGTTCCACCAAATTTTACACTGCTGGTTCTAAGACAATCGATAAGGTGGGTTACCCTTTCACGTCTCCTACTGGCTTCAAACACCATTTATTGTCGAGGTCATGTAGTGTGTTCACAGCCGAGCTTCTAGCCATTCACAGGGCCCTCCTTTTTATTTCTCAGGCCACCCTCCACAGTGTTTTAATTTGTTTAGACTCCATGAGCAGCCTTCAGGCTATCGACCGATGCTACACTCGTCACCCTTTGGTCTCTGCTATCCATAACCTTCTCTCTGCCCTTGAGCGTGCTACCTGTTCTGCCGTCTTTCTCCGTGTCCCAAGTCATGTGAGCATCACAGGGAATGAACTGGCTGACCGTTTGGCTAGACAAGCAGATACCTACCCCCCCTCCCTCCTCCCCCCCCCCCCCCCCCCGATTTCTTTTCATGATACCATTTACGAATATGCGGATCTACGTCAAATCACTCTTTGCCCAAAAGTGGAATGCCATCTGGAGCGCTACTGCTCATAGTAATAAACTCCGCACAATCAACGTGTCTACTGCAGTTTGGCCTTCTTCCTTCTGCTCCTCTCGGAAGGAGTCCTCTGTTTTATGTGCGGCTCACCCATTGTTTCCTCCTACATAACGGCTCACCCCCACAATATGGTTGTGGAGCCAGACTGACGAATCTCACATATTGGTGGAATGTCGCCTTCTTTCGGCGCTTCGTGTTAAGTGTAGTCTTCCCGATCCCTTAAATTTAATATTAGCAGACGATCCATGGATGGTTGAACTGGTCCTCGGTTTCCTCCGTCAGAGTGGTTTTTATTTCCAGGATCTACTTTAGTCTTGGAGCAGGGGCAGGTAGGTGGTGGTTGGGACTTCTTTCACAGTTTTCTTGGTCTGTGACCCGATGACCGCCCCCCCCCCCCCCATTTTTTTCCAGGTTTTATATTTGTCTAACCTTTCATGTTTTTACTGTATGTGCTTAATGTTCATTATTTTATAAGTTGACTCCTCTAACTGGATCTGTCCACTTTAAGCAGACCCTCTTTCTTCTGTGGCTTACTTCGGAATTGCGGAACTGATGACCTCGCAGTTTGGTCCCATAAACCCTCTCAATTAATCAGTCAGTCAGTTAGTCAATCAGCAGCAGTTCAAAAGTAGCATCCTTAGCAAACTCTCCAGAGTTGTAAACACATCAGCACACTTCTTTTGTCTCCTTCTCCTGTGTGTGCCACCAAGCGAGGTGGCGCAGTGGTTAGCACACTGGACTCGCATTCGGGAGGACGACGGTTCAATCCCGTCTCCGGCCATCCTGATTTAGGTTTTCCGTGATTTCCCTAAATCGCTTCAGGCATATGCCGGGATGGTTCCTTTGAAAGGGCACGGCCGATTTCCTTCCACATCCTTCCCTCACCCGAGCTTGCGCTCCATCTCTAATGACCTCGTTGTCGACGGGACGTTAAACACTAATCTCCTCCTCCTCCCTCCTCCTGTGTGTGCCATCCAAGTGGCTTTTATCGAGCTACTCAAGCTCTCCGTAGTCATACACATTGCCGTCCAATACGTCAGTGATGCTTTTCCTTACCGCGCGCCCTTACGCAAAGTTCTTAATACTTCGTCTAGGCACAGCCATTTCACTTACGTATTTTACAAGGAGTGCCAATGTGGTGTGGTACGGCACTGTTACAACTATTATGTGTGTCCTTTTTCTGGCTGAACTACATGAAGCCGTTTGCTGTTTTCCTCCCATTGAGTTAGGCGAAACACTGGCTGAGACGTTGGACTCCGGATGATCTCCTTTGTTGTTGTGCTTTGAAATCCAGAAGCTTGTTTAGGAAAAAAAGTAATTTTTGAAATTAAAAATCAGGATGAAATAAGGTTTCTTGACAAGTAAAATGTTTAAATGAGCGTAAATTTTCTTACAAAGTTAAAACATTTTGGGACCTAAAACCTTCTTTAAAAGTTTAAATTTTTTTTTCGATAATACTTGGCTGTTCTCCCTTTGAATAATCTTCTGTCTGAATCAATTCTTCTCTGCTAAACTAAATGTTTCTTTTACAAGACAGACATTTCAGAGATAATAGGAATAATCCTCGATCATTCTTCCGTCACTCACGTGGACAGGGTCAAATGCCTTCAGTATTTCTCTCTCTCTCTCTCTCTCTCTCTCTCTCTCTCTCTCTCTCTCTCTCAAACAGTATCAGCAGTCCCTGGCATCTTTATTACAGCTTCATTCTCTTCTGCTCGTGTTCTATTTTGTGAGTTTTCATGTGCATTCAATGAAAAAATCGGGCTGTTATTTTGTTCTATAGGATCAGAACAGTTTAACGTAGTTTCGTTTTTGTTTTAGTGAGAGCACATTTAGAACTCCTAGTAATTCACTGGAGCAAGCGTTACCTAATGGATATTAATGTGTCATATACTACATTATTGGTTGAGCACCTAGTTATTTCCGCTTACTTATTTACCCCAATGTTCTCTAAGACAGTGAAAGGAATCTAATCTTTCTGTAGTCTAGACTGAGATTAATTTTACGTTCACAGATTTGAGAGGGTAAATACAAATAATATAGTATAATCTTTTAACAGTTCACTGATGTTAATTTAATACAATGCATTTAAGTTTACGTTGCTGGGTGAACTGATCCTTCAGGAAACTACAGACAGATGCTAATAAACAAAGTGATCTAAATTCACGCACTCGGACGCTCTTTGGTTGTCGTTCATTGTCAGAAATGATCTGGTCCGAAGAGGGCATCTGAAAGGGTCTACATTTGGTTTGTACAGATGTTGTTGGTGAATGGACTCCCCTTCGTACCTCGTTGGAGCCAATAGCTGTGTGGGTACAAACGCCCCCAGCGATTACCATTTGCAGCGTTTCCCTACGTACGTTCATTGGACCACTTACGTTGAAATGACCACATTAATCTAATAACCTCCACCTCTGCCCCCCCCCCTTTCTCCTGCATGGGGCTTCAACGCATACTACCCCTGATGGGGAGCATTATTTCGTCTTGTAAGGACCTTGCAATTCATCAGATTCACACAGACCATGATTTGTGTCTCCTCAATGATGGTTCTCCTACCCACTTAAGTGCCACCCATGGCATCTTTTCACCTATAGGTATAACGAAGTCTTTTCCTAATTTTGTTACATGGCTACACTGGTCACCACACGACGACCTTCGTGACAGTGACCAGTTTCCGGTGATCCCATTGTTTTCTTGCCACTGCTAGACAGACCAACTACCACACTGAGAACTTCAGAGCCAATTGACCTTTGCATGCCTCTGCTGTTACATTCACTGCCCCTCTGTCGGATTGTACTGATGAGGTTGTGCAAGACGTCCGAGACGCTATTATCCTCGCCGCTGAAACTGCTATTCATTCCCATTTCTATGCGCCTCTCTCATGGTCGACCAATGCCACGATGGACCAAAGATATTGCAAAAGCTATTGAGGGTCACCAATGAGCCCTGGAACGATTCAAATGACATCCTTCGCAGACCAAACTTGTTTTAATGAACTTCATGCTAAGGCTCGCTGCTTAATCAAATACAGTAAGAGCTCTGTGTCTCTCCTCTTTGGGGATGTATGCCTCATCATCTCAGGAGTGTACAGAGTTCCATGGTCTTACGGCCTTCTAACATTCAACAGCTTTTCCTGGTCTTGTCCTACACAGTGAGCTTTGTAACATTACATTGGTTCTTGCAGAACACCTTGTGACCCACTTCGTGATAGGATCGGTGTACTCTTCTTATTCAGTCACCTTTCTACTGCAGAGGCGACATGTTAGACATCCACTTATGCTTGACTCTCCACCAAGCTGCATTCTCTAATGAACCCTTCACTGACTGGGAGTTACTTCAGGATCTTGCCTGGGCCATGACATAGCCCCAGGCCCTAATTGAACTGACAATCAGATGATCAAACACCTGAATGTTCCCCCAAGGCAACATCTCCTCAGCGTCTTCCACTGTCTTTGGGCCGCACGGGGTTAGCCGAGCGGTCTAGGGCGCTGCAGTCATGGACTGTGCCGCTGGTCCCAGCGGAGGTTCGAGTCCTCCCTCGGGCATGGGTGTGTGTGTTTGTCCTTAGGATAATTTAGGTTAAGTAGTGTGTAAGCTTAGGGACTGATGACCTTAGCAGTTAAGTCCCATAAGAGTTCACACACATTTGAACATTTGAACTGTCTTTGGCTTCAAGGTGCCTTCCCCTCGCATTGGCGAGATAGCATAGTTGTCCCAGTCCTTAAGTCAGGCAGGAACCTAATGTCTCGTCAGTTACCGACTGATAGTCTGACCAACGTGCTCTGTAAGCTGCTTGAAAGGATACTTGCCTGCAGATTATGCTGGGCTCTCGAATCTCAGGGCCTTCTTTGCCCCCTATCAGTGTGGTTTCCGGGAGGAGCAATCCACAACCGACCATCTGCTTGCATTAGAAACAGAAATCGAACGGGCCTCTTCCAAACGCCATCGCCTTGTTGCAGTCTTTTTTTGACCTACAGAAGGAATATGATACTGCTTGGCGTCATCACATATTACTCATCCTCGATGACTGGGGCTTTTGAGGCCCCCAGCAGATTTTCGTCTGTTTTTATCCCACTGATTGTTGCAGGTTAATCTGTATGTCACTCGGCTCCCCACAGGTTTAAGAGAATGGCGTCCCACAGGACTCTGTGTTGAGCATCACTCTTTTCCTCATCGCCATTAATGGGCTAGTGACCTCTATTTTTGGCCACTGGTAACCCCTGTGTTGTATATCGACGAATTTTGCATTTGGTGCAGCTCCCACTCAGTAGCCTCTGCTGTACACCATCTCCAAGGTTCCATCTAGTAGCCCTGTACATGGGCTGATCCTGTGGTTCCCATTTCTCTCCTACAAAAACACGGGTCATGCATTTCTGCTGTCATACCATGGTCCATCTTGACCCAGAACTCTACTTAGGTACCCATCACCTAGGAATTGTAGCATAGTCTCGGTTCTTGGGCATTCTTTTTGATAAAAAGCTGATGTGGCTGCCCCACATTCGTCACCTGAAGACCAGTTGCATGCAGAAGCTTAATGCTATCTGCTTCTTCACTCTCACTTCTTGCAGTGTGGATCGTGCTATTCTTACGCATACCTGCTGGGCCCTGGTTTCGTCTTGAGTGGATTGCAGTTGCCTAATCTATGGTTTGGTGACGCCTTCTGTCTTGAAACTGTTAAACCCAACCCACCATCATGGCGTGCATCTGGCCACCAGCGCCTTTCAGACGAGCCCCATAGCCATTGCCTTGCTGAAGTGGGCATCCTCCCCCTTTAGATACGACAGTACCAGATCTTGCTCTCCTATGCAATTGCCATTCGACAATTCCCCGGTCATCCCACCTATTCCATTCTCTTTACATACAAGGGGGTGTCGTCCTACTGGTACTGACCCATGGGTGGGACTACCGTTTGGAAAGCACCTCTCTTCCCTCTGGCCAAGATCTCCATATTCCTTCTCCCCCATGGATTGTGCTTTCAGTGTTTTCTCGCGCACTTATACTTGGATGGTGGACAGGGCACAGCTTAGGACCGATATCTTCCAAGGTACTAAAGTCTCGGTCGCGCCCATGACCTTTTGGCGACTGTTATGTCAAGTTCTTCCAGAGTTACAGGGCGCTGCCATCTGTTATGCCTACAGCTCGGAAGCTGTCGCGGAAGCAATCCACAGTTCTACATATGTAGACTCTGCATTTGTCATACTAGCTTAAGCATACTATTCTTTCATGTAACGAGACACCCCAAGTTGTAGTTGTAGAGACTTACAATCAATAGCTCATATCTTGGTGGAATGCCCCCTCCTTTTGGCCCTACATGGTAAGTATGGACTTCCATGCTCATAGCCTCTAATATTCGTGGAAGATTTATGGATGAGTGAACTGGTTCTCCGTTTCCTCCATGAAAGAGGTTTTTATTCTCAGTTTAGTCTACTCTCGAAGAAGGACCAGGGTGGTTGGGGATGGGGCGTCTCCTGCTATACACTAGGTCTGGGAATACCTGATCCTATGTCCTTGACAGAGGCTACTTTTTCATCCCTCGCTTACTCTTTTTTAGTCGCTTTTAGATTCGGTTTGCCTCCTTTCTGCTGCACCTAATTTTTTGTTCTGGGTGTTGCACTTGGTTTAATAGTAGGCGCTGTTGACTTTAATGGGTCAGTAATGGGACAGATGTGGGTGGAATGTTTAGTGTCACATGCACAGCCTCAGAGATGTCCACCTGCTGACTTCCCTATCTCCTTCATTTTGCTTTTCTTAATGATGGTACAAAATATGTCCATTATGTTTTTAACCTTCACACTTTCACTGTTATGAATCTCCCAACTAGATCAGAAAATGTTCTTGGTTGATGTCTCTCTTTCTGGATGCACCAGTCCTGGATCAAGGGATTGATGATGACCTCTTTATGTGCTCCCTTACCATTCGAACCCCCTGCCCCAACCAAGCAGCCGACCCACCTAAATCCTAGGATCCAAAAAATTAGTTGACTATCCTATAGTAAGAGAAATGCATGATTTCCTTAACCTCAATAAAAGGGTAATGACCTGCCCTGATGTACTGGAAATATTGGAAATTGACCCCACTGAATTAGAGGATGAATGGCAGTCACGGAGGTAAGCATTTTAAATACTGTAAGTGACTCAGTAGGAAAAATACTGAAATATGTATTAACATTTAAGCACCACGTACTACCAGCATAATCTCGGCCCGTATAATTAATGAAAAAGCCGTTCCAGCTGCTCTGTAGAACTTTGAGTGTCTTATAGTCTGTCTGTACATAAACATATGTAAGCTTTGTTTTATTTTTTTGTTCTTATTAATCTTCAGTCGTATGGGTGTATACATCTATTATATGTATGGCAGTTTCAGATCCACTTGAGAATGGCTTAACAAAAGAGCCGAAACTGGTAGTTGACTCAATAAAGTTCCACGGAGTAACTGGAGCGGCCTTCCCATTAATTAAACACACAGTTGTAGTGCACATGGAGAAACTAAAACAGCTGCGTTTATCCACCTCAGTGGTAAATCTATGCATCGAACCCTACATGATTTTAAATACCAGAATTTGGACGTGCAGCTAATGCTTACAAAGGCGAAACCGTGTGTGACAGATGAAGATAATCAAACTAGTCGTGTACATCTCCACCAAAGTGTTTAAGTTTGTTCTGGTGATAATATCGAATTGAGCACATGGGTTGCCGTGTTTATGTCAAAAGAAAGTAAACTTCAGGGACTAAATGTGACGATGAGAGTCCCGCATGGTGAGGCTAAGAAAGGCTTCATGGTAATGCAATCTCCAGTATTCTCTACAGCCTTTGCGACAGCTCTTAAAACAGTGTTGGTGAATCTACTTAAACACAAACACGAATGCAGCAAATTAAGGCTGGTGAAGCCTGAAATTCTGCCATTACGAATGTTTCTCCAGTCTTGCAGATGGAAAGAAGTGGCTTCAACAAGACTGAAAATAGGATGCACTGTCTTATGACACACACACAAAAGCACCACCTGTGGTGAGAAGAGCCGATAATGGGTGGCGCTTGTACCATCGCCGATGCCCCTCATTTCACTTGATTCCATTTTATATTCTAGCAATAGACCAGCAATTTTCCTTGATAAAGATTTGTCCACAGCTTTAAATGAGACGAATGTGGAAAAGGTTTTAAGGTTTTTATGGTATCAAGACTCCTTTCCAAATAACATGGGAAGTTATTTTAATATATCTAAGAGTGGATGGATTACCTTTATGTAGTCAGTGATACAGCTAACCACGATTATCTAAAACAGTCTTCAATTTTAGGGCACATTAATTGAACTGTTATCGAATATTTACTTGTTCTTCTCACAGTGGCTGGCTCTTGACCTATTTTTATTAGTGGTCAGCTAGCCATCAGTACCGTGGAGTAGCTTTCGATATTTTTCATCTAATTCTCCAACTATTTAGTATTTTGGCATGACTATTTTACAGTTCATTTATGGACGAGGAAGGGGCATGAACGCGCGAATATTATCCATTGTAATGCATTCATGAGCAGTCACTGTCTGTATCGTCATTCTCAGTCTGTCTTCAAAGTTTGTAATGTGTATTCATGGGGCCATATCCCCAAGAAGACTGCTTGCGAGGAAACAATTCCTCCTCAAGCATTTAGTTCATATTCCGCAAGGGCGTTGATAACCATACTGTTGAGCGCCACGAAAATATCATCATCCTGATTAAAACCATCGGATTTCCGAACATTCATTTTCTGATGGCGAAGGCAATGTTGCGTACATCGTTATCGCCATAGAACAAGAAAAGAATCAGACGACTTTTACACCTGCAATCTGATGTACATCAACACTGTAAAAAGAAGTGAAAAGAGAACCCTCACTGACCAATGTCTCCCATTAGTCAATGGAACCGCAATTAATTCAGAGTGCATACAAAGGAGCTAGAACTCCTAGCATAGAAGCAGTCACTTTACGTGTGTCTGCAGGACACACACTTGATAACCACTAATGCCCCTATGCTAGGAACCTACTTTCTCAACAGAGAAAGATGACTTGATTAGCATGAGGGCTAAGGATGTGGTTGTGTTGTCACCTGACCTACTCACCACCAGCTTGTGGGTAGTAGCTGTTGTCATCTATGCTTTGCTGAAAATCACAATAAGCACAGCATACTTCCCACCACATGAACCACTTGATAGAGGAGCTCGTAGACCTCCTTAGAAGCCCCCCCCCCCCCCCCTCCGAGCTGCCATTCGTAAGTTTTGGAGATTTTAATGACGCAAAGAACTGCAGGGTTCCCCAGAAGACAACTGCCTTCTGAAAACAGGTCAAGCAACGCATTTTGCTCAGCCACAATGTTGTTTTCGGCCATAGACCTTTTTGCCTGTTCACCTCATGACCTCACAGATAGTGCAAACTGGACGCAGATCTGCACTTAAGATCACCTTCCTATCGGAATAAAAGTCCCAGAGGAAGTCCTCAAGATTGGTGACAAATAGTGTGAAATGCAAACTCTATGGCCAGTTAGGTAGGTGCAAATGTGAAGACATCGCTCAGGACTGGGTGGGTCATGCTATAAGTGTGGTCCACCATGCAGCTGAGATGGCCATACCGAAGACCTCTGAATACTCCAAGAGGCAATCAGTTCATTGGCACTGTTGCACTGCAATCAGGAAAAGATCGGCGGTACAGCGATGGTTCAGACTCATACCTGCAGGTGTCAATGTAAGAGCCTTCCAACTCACAAAGTCAAAAGCACAGCAAACAATTAAAGAGAGCAGAAAGAGTTCGTGGCAAGAGTGTCTGTATTCGATTAATTTATCCACACCAGCCCCAAAAACCCAAAAATATGGGAGTATCAGAATGGTCTTCAACAAAGGCAGATCCCCCCTCCCCCATCTGCCTCTGCCTGTGCGTGCGTGCGTGTGTGTCGTACTGAATGGCATAGCTAGGGTAATGGCTAATTCATTCCGTAACACTAACAGCAATGCAGAACCACATATGTACGTCGGAAAGAGCTCCAGAGAGGGCGCAGATGGAATTAAGTTCAGACAGTCGAGAAAAATTAACTGTCCTTTCTCTATGTGAGTACTGGAAAATTCCTTGTCTGTTACTGAGGATACAGTCTCAGGACCAGATATTAATATGCGTAACAGCTGTATGTTGTCAGTTGTGTAAAGTCACAACAGAAGTCCTTCTTGATCTTTTAAACTGCATATGGTCACAGGGACTATACAGGTTAATAGAGGGCATATTTATGACACGCCTCATAAAATCAGTGAATAATATCTCCACAAGCAGTTACCGTAATATTTTCGTTAAAATGTGTGTAAGAAAAGCCATAGGACACATGGTAAACTGCCGTCTAATGTGGTTGTTACAGAGGAAGCAGCTCATTAGCCTCTAGGAGCGCTCTGCACTAGATAATCTGACGCTTCTGGATGCAGCTCTACAGGAAGCTTTCCTGAGCACGTAACACCTTGTGCAGGTATTCCTTGATACTTGAAAGGGATGTAACATAACGTGGAGGTAAAACATATTCGCCCATCTTCATGATAGGTGCATCTATGAAATGTTGCTAATCTTGAAATCTTTCCTTGCAAAGTGGTCATTCCGTTACCTTATAGTACACTCTCGAGTCGTTTAGTATACGAGATACACGAGAATTGTGTTCCTAAATTGAGCACTATTTCACCCTTTTCGCCATTACTATAAGCAACATGAATGACAGAATGAAGATTTCAGCGCTTGTTGAAAATTTTATGATTCACTGCTCCACATCCTTCCTTTCATCAACAGCTGGTAATTTACAGTAAACACTTCAGGAATTGTAGGATTGGCCACAAGAGACAGGTTTTAAGTTTTCAGCAGATACCTGAAGATTTTCGGACATTTTAGCCAGAAAACAGCGGGAAACCACTACATTCTGACTATTATAGATCATTTCATCTGATATGTGGCAATGATCACTATTCCAGATCAACAGGCATACGTGGTAAAGTAAATAACCGGCTACTGAAGTTCGGTGTTCTGGAGACGGTAATTACGATCTAGGGCACCAACTTAATCAGACCCGATGCAGTTATGTCATTTGGTACATTCACAAACTGCGAACTACTCCATTACATCTTCAGACTATCGGAAAAATAGAACACGTTCATCGTATGATCGATAAGGTGCTGAGCTATTATGTCAACAGCCATCATAACTGGATTGTTTTCGTACCACAGATAGTAACAGCCTATAATTCTAAAATACACGATAGCACAGGTCTGTCGCCATGCGAGGTATTGTGTGGAAGGAGAATGTCTTCACTGTTGAAGATAACCTTAATTTTAGATGGAAGGGAAGAAGTGTGTTGATGTCAGTAGATGAACTACGTCGTTGACAGAGAGCGGGTCACGATGCACCTGACTCAAGAGATCCAGAGGGCTTGTGAGGTGCAGATATTCTTGGGAGAGCAAGAGCCGAAGGTAGACCATGATGCGTGCTGGCACAGCAACCCTATTTTCAAAGAAAGAGCAGGGGAAATTTGTATGTACTCCATGTGCAAACTAAAGCACTCGCTGCGAGCTGCTATAGGCAAGGTCAACCTAGGGGTGCTATTTGACTAGAGCTGCAAGGCAGAGGTCTGTTACTCAACGGCACAACTTGTGGCACATCTAATCCAACTTTCCGTCTCCCGACTACCTTATCCGGAACTGCTATTGTTAATGTGACGGAACTTTCGTTTTACTGACCGGATAAATCACTGAAAGTACTCCTGCCCCAGAACCTACAGAACCTAAACTACCTCAATGACTCCCTGGAAACCGACCTTGTTCACTCACTGGACGAAGTAACAATAACTCAAAGGAACACACAATTGCGAATCAGATGCTCCAGCACATGCAGCAGTACCATAGTGATCGGCACCACAGAGTCGTGATAAATGTTTGTTTCAGGAGCCATTATAGTCCTGACTCTGGAAGAGATCTGTCGGCTCCCTCTCAACTATTTTTGCTTATTTCGACTGTTCATTTGATTTTACTATTTGTTAAATGTTTGCGAAAATAACCAGCCTCTAGGATAGAAGGCCATTTTCTCCTTTAGGGTTGCATTTTTGATAAATGATAATCTGGGTCCACACTCCCTACTTTCTTCCTAATCCAACTAATATGGAAGTCCAATCTGACAATAAATAACAAAGAGTCAGATTAATGAAAGGAACATGGGAAGATGCTGGTGAGTCTCTCATCACTTGCATTTTGACCCAGACATCCTCCTGCTGTGATTGGAAGTCGGTTCAGATTGGTTTCCACTGGTAATCAGATTCTTTTACTAGGATCTAGATAGACAATTTGATACTCCTCTTAACAGGTCAAGGAACAATCAAGTCAGATCTTATTGAAATAAGTTTTTCGTTTGTATGAGATAACGTTAAGGTGGCAGTTTCACATGCGAGTTGCACACCCTTTCTGGCAAGACAGCCCTCCAAATGTCCTTCAGACGATGCGAAGACTTTGCATAACTCGTACAGAGGAGATGCTGCCCAGGGTGGTCGTATTACATGCGTGGTTGGGGCTCGTCATGGCCCGTTCTCGGTAGAATGCTCTGGAGAGGACATTTCACTAATTAACGATGGAGACACACCTCTTGCAGATGAGATGGTTCCAACCCCAAAAGACAGCTCAGAATGGTCTTGTAGACTCCCAGGCGACATACTGGCGCTACGAGAAAGTTGACGGCCTGTGATTGAGTAGGAATTTACGTCCCTGGCAGACATACCGACGTCAAAGATGTTTAAAAACTCCATTGGAAATGTTAAGACGCTCTCGAAAAATATTCTGGATTATAGGGGAGGAACGAGCGTTTGCTCATCTCTCATATGCTAACGCCAAGACTAGAGCTCTCATTGGCCGCTAACATGTGATGTAGATCGATCTTAAGCTCGCAAGATGAGAAGAGAGGACTCGAGCGAAAAATTGGTTCTCTACCGATAGGTCCAACGAATAAGCACAAGCCCTGGTTAGCTGACGGGAGTTTTTGGTGGAATTACTTTTTTTCACACCCCAAAGTTAGAGATACGAAAGAGTACAGAGAAAATTCTGTTCTGGAGAGCGGTAGGGAGAAACTTACTTTGGAGATCAATGGAGACCAGGTGGTCTTAGTTAGAGACACAGGGTGGCAACTAGAATGATGAGTATTCTCAATGCAGTATTAGGATCTGAGATCAGAACTGTTTACAGTTTAGGAAACTTGCGGCTAATTTAGAGTCCTTTTATAGCCATAGTAATGATTTTTAACTTTTCCTTTCAGTTCTTTCGACTTTTAGCATGCAGCGTTTGTTACAGTGAATCTTGACGTACCTCTGACTTGCTCCTTAATTCGCCTAGAGCACACATTAATTCTGGTCCATGTCTAAACTCTTTCTAATACCATGGGTAATGCAGTTATTTCTGCCACGATTCGAAGTGTATGCAGTCGTGATCTCTTGAAGTAACACCCCTTCTACGCTGTTTTTCCCAGGACCTTGTAGACTCACATGCGCCTTACTTGCAACTAAGATAGTTTAAAACTTCATGTATTTCTAGTTACGTTGAACGATGACATTTGCCGTGTTTAGCTTTTACTGTGTGTGTGTGTGTGTGTGTGTGTGTGTGTGTGTGTGTGTGTGTGTGTGCGCAGATCTGTCTAAAATAAATGTATAGTAATTGAATTCTTGTTGATATCATTTCGGTTGTTATCTGATCCCATTTTATTTAAATGTGAGTTAACAAAGGCTGTCACTCATACTTATATGTGGGGGCATTGTTTCCTATACAGTTCTACCTATAGCGCAAATCGTCTTTTAAATAACAGACAGCTTCCAATCAGCCTACAGGCCATAGGATATAGTCCTTTAGTTTGTGTTAATCACTGATACTCAGGCACCTGACGAACCTTGTATTAACTCATTAGCAGAATGTAACAATTCTTACAACTTTCCCACATATAGGATAGTAGTATACATCTTTCATATAGCTCACCCTTCCAGGTATGTTGTCCCCACATTTTTTTTTAGCTCGCCTTTCCAGGATATCTACAGAAATCCCACCATAGTAGATGTCTTTCACTCTTCTTTGTGCTTTATGTATCAATGTAAGGCGAAACCCAACCACCCAACTGAGCTCCCTTCTCACTTTTGTTACCTGTTGACTGGGTCAACCTTAGGAATAAGAATTAGTTAAGTAAAATGGTCGATCAACTGAAATAGAGTAAGGAAAATCTAAATGTGTTGGTCATACGTGTAAGGGGTAGTAGATGTGCCTAGACTTTTCTTAGGAGGATGGACAGTCTGCATCTAACAAAGAGGCAGATATGTTACACCACGGCCCTGCTAGCCTAGCAGAAGACATGTCACTGACTCAGCTGACAGACGTCATTGCAAGGTAGCGCAAGAAACCTCAATAACAATGTTCCTGGGCAAGAACTGTCATATTATGCTGACACTGCAGAAGTCGTCATCTGGGTCTCCTGAAAATCAAAGCACCCTCATAGCACATGAGAGTAGTGGGGCAACAAAGGCATAACCAAACACTGCATTGTTGCGAAACTTTTTTAAGATGGCGATTCCAAGATGGCGGCGGCAGATGTGGCAACATCGCAGTGACGTCATGGCCAGAAGTTTAAATTTTGGTAGAAAAATAGATCAATTGGGTTACCTCTTCCCTCACGCCTGCCTGCCCCCATCGTGCCTGCCTGCCCCCCTCGCACCTGCCCGCCCCCGTCGTGCCTCTCCGCCCCACCCCCACCCCCTCTCCCCTTGTACTATGATGTAATCCAAGAAGGCGGTCTGGGCAAAAAATGGCGGGAAAAGGACTTAGTCTTTTTCTAGCTGCTGGACTAGGACAGACGTAATTGTTCAGTGTGTTCAATTGATGAGATGTCTGTGCTGGAGGAATAGGAGTAGTATATTAGCTGTAGCCATGCATCTGAGGGCCATGTTGATAGCAAGGATATTTGAAGCATGTGCACGAATAATGCTGCATGGCACATTTTGCAGTTGTTGGGAAATTGACAAAAACTGTTAGTTCCAGAGAATTAATATGATATAATAATGTAATAACAGATATGTATTGTTTGGGCATATAGGCTGTGGAAAATACCAATTTCTGGTTTTTAAAATTGCGCTAAGCATAGATTTTTCGAAAATAAGTAAGTTTTAAAATGGAATAACACGGTATGGCAATGGAAATACAGCATTATTCCAGATCAGCCAGTGCTCTGCTGTAATTATAAGGTGTCTAGAATCCAAAAATAGTAAGAGATTTAAAACAAGATACTAAGTGATATTTATTGTAAACTGAATTGCTTGATCTTAAAAAAAAAAAATACAACATAAATTTATCAAGTTTAGGCTCAAATCTAGTACATTAGTCAGTTGTCACACTGCAGGTTTTCATAAAACTGCCTGTATTTTGGTTCCATATATTTCGCCAAGTCCAATAGAATCCTTTTCTTCTCCTTATGAACTTTGTGTCCCGCTATAGAGCAACCGGAATTCAGAAGGCAATGGACAATTTTTTACTTCATGTTCACAACCATGATTTACAATACAGTGTCTTTCCCACGGGCGAAGCACATTGTGGGTATGGCGCACGCTTAAACTTCGAGGATCGTCACTACACAGCTTCAACCAAAATACATCGGTAATTTTCAAAGCAGACGGCGTCTTCAAAAGTAACTCGGTGGATCCTATGTCCTTGAAGTCTTCCATCATCATCTCGTGAATGGTCAGTTTTGAAGGATCGACAAAGGCCTCAGCAATGACGTGCTTCCATTCTGAAGGAACCATAACTTTTGACATTTTCTTTCTTTTCTCGATGACTGCAAAATCCCCGTCACAAGGTAGGAAACTGTGACCCGAACATAAAAACTTCTGATGTATTTCTGTAAAGTTCTTGCAGCTGGTCAGATAGAAAGAAAGCGCTAAAACTCTCCAGTTGTTCTGCCCGACACAGCGCTCTGACCAAACAATCAGTTTTCGTTCCATACCTTCTTCAAGCGTATCATAATTGTGCGTCACAAATTTAAGCAGACGGGAAACTATTTCGGCTGAACCTCTCCTCCTTGCGGTGGATTCATCCCACAAATTTACGGTGATGTTTCCAATACCAACGTCATGAATCGTGAAATTATACGACAGCTGTCTCTGGTAGAATACCGTGGAATGAGTCAATGTAGGACAAAGTAAAACCTATTGTAGGTCAACACACATAACATGTATATTGTTGTTCCTCTTAGCCATTTCCGTATCGTTTTTTAGGGCTTCATATGATTGGTCCGCCCTTTTTTGAATGATGCAACTCACTCTCAATTTCGATCTTGTGCAGTTCTATTTCATCTGAAGCTGCAATCATTTTGTTAAACAACAAATCGCACAGTCTGCAAATATCTGATCTAGGTTTTCCGAAACGCAGATTAAAATCTGTTTGAAACACATTTTGATAGTATGGCCTGCTTATTGACTTATCAGGAAACTTTTCGGTAAACAACCGATACATTCTACAGAGGTTGAGATCGGGGTGCAGACATTCTTTTGAGGATTTATTCCTGCTGTAATGTCTCATCTGCTTTGGGAAACTCGATATGTGTTGCCGAATAAGAGCCCTGTCGTCATTTGATATGACATGTGGCCTATTGCAATGTTTTCCTCTACCGTCTTTAGGAGTGGTTATTGCACTTTTTACTTTACGTTGCAGAGTCTGCGTTCGTCCCTGGGTGATGGAGAATATGTCAAGCAATATTTTTTGACACACTTCTTTTGAGTAAACTTTGTATTTGAAAGTAGCCTGTTTCCGTGAAGTATCGTCTGTCTTACCTCTCTTGCGCTTGGCTGGCACGCCTATTTCCATGGATTTTATTAAATATATGGACTGCTCATCGTATGTTAAGGCATGATATTCTTCGTACAGCTTTAACTTCATTTCCAGGTTTATAACCTTGCATCCTTGTTTTGAGCACACTTCTGCATTACATACACGATCCCGAATCACGAAAACGATCACTATTACTACCTAATATTCAACTACATTATCAAATTTCACATTCTCTTTTAATAATATAGCATTGCTCAGACTGAGTATTCTATTTTTTCGCCAATGATAACTACAGAACTGTAGTTAATTTCATTCAGGTTACATACTTTTACTGTAATGTTTTCAGAATATACACATAACATGTCATTAGAGCCATGTACTCTACAGGGCACATCGCCGCTTTACAGGACACATATGCTTCTCTAAAGACATACACCTTTCTACAAAAGCCATAAAGCATTATTCCACTCACCTGTGTTGGAAGCTGTTTCGCAGGAACTACCTTTTCATTTCGTGATTTATGTTCCAGTCCAGCAACATGAAGCCTTTTCCTCTTAATATCCTGCCAACTACCAATGTTAATTTTCCTTTGCCGTGCATTATTTGCACGTTTCAAACCACTTGTGGTAAGCGTCACCTTGCTGCACTCCACCATTCTTGTAACATACAGCATTGTTCGCGCAGAGGCGCGAAAACTGTGCGCGTCTCGTCGCTCTTTAGTGCAGCCCTCGGACGGTGAACACGTCAATTATAACAGCAGGTGATGCAGACTGCCGTATACAGCATTATTCCATGCGATTCTACGAGATGTCAAAATGTGCCATACAGCGTTATTCGTGGGCACGCTTCATTTGTTGAAGACAAATATGCTTCAAGAAATAATGATTATGCAGCACGATGGGGCTAAGTTATGCTTCACAACTCATACTGATAAATGCCCGGGCAGCGGGAGCGGGCAGTGGGAGGGATGAGTTGGCTGGGTGAAGGGAGGGGAAGTGATGATGAGTGGGAGGGGTGAGGGGAGGGGGAGAGGATGAGGCATGGAGGAAGGGGGAGGGGACAGGAGGATGGATGGGACGGAGAGGGGAATATCAGATGGAGGTGACAGTTGGCGGAGGGGACAGGTGGGGGTGGGGGGGGGGCGGAGTGGGAGAGGGAGGGGCGGGTGAGGAAGGCCATGGGTATTTCCAATGCGACAGGAACTGCTTAGCGCATGGCCCTGTGGCTATTGTGTGGTGATGCTGTAAGCCAGCACACTCCCTGCCAGAGTCTGCACACTCACACGTACAGGAGTGGAATGAACGTCTTTCCTCTTGCCCATTGGAATACTGACTGACTGGACTTTTATCAAGTGGTCTATGGTTGCAGTACACGCATTTATCAGTATGAGTTGTGAAGCATAACTTAGCCCCATCGTGCTGCATAATCATTATTTCTTGAAGCATATTTGTCTTCAACAAATGAAGCGTGCCCACGAATAACGCTGTATGGCACATTTTGACATCTCGTAGAATCGCATGGAATAATGCTGTATACGGCAGTCTGCATCACCTGCTGTTATAATTGACGTGTTCACCGTCCGAGGGCTGCACTAAAGAGCGACGAGACGCGCACAGTTTTCGCGCCTCTGCGCGAACAATGCTGTATGTTACAAGAATGGTGGAGTGCAGCAAGGTGATGCTTACCGCAAGTGGTTTGAAACGTGCAAATAATGCACGGCAAAGGAAAATTAACATTGGTAGTTGGCAGGATATTAAGAGGAAAAGGCTTCGTGTTGCTGGACTGGAACATAAATCACGAAATGAAAAGGTAGTTCCTGCGAAACAGCTTCCAACACAGGTGAGTGGAATAATGCTTTATGGCTTTTGTAGAAAGGTGTATGTCTTTAGAGAAGCATATGTGTCCTGTAAAGCGGCGATGTGCCCTGTAGAGTACATGGCTCTAATGACATGTTATGTGTATATTCTGAAAACATTACAGTAAAAGTATGTAACCTGAATGAAATTAACTACAGTTCTGTAGTTATCATTGGCGAAAAAATAGAATACTCAGTCTGAGCAATGCTATATTATTAAAAGAGAATGTGAAATTTGATAATGTAGTTGAATATTAGGTAGTAATAGTGATCGTTTTCGTGATTCGGGATCGTGTATGTAATGCAGAAGTGTGCTCAAAACAAGGATGCAAGGTTATAAACCTGGAAATGAAGTTAAAGCTGTACGAAGAATATCATGCCTTAACATACGATGAGCAGTCCATATATTTAATAAAATCCATGGAAATAGGCGTGCCAGCCAAGCGCAAGAGAGGTAAGACAGACGATACTTCACGGAAACAGGCTACTTTCAAATACAAAGTTTACTCAAAAGAAGTGTGTCAAAAAATATTGCTTGACATATTCTCCATCACCCAGGGACGAACGCAGACTCTGCAACGTAAAGTAAAAAGTGCAATAACCACTCCTAAAGACGGTAGAGGAAAACATTGCAATAGGCCACATGTCATATCAAATGACGACAGGGCTCTTATTCGGCAACACATATCGAGTTTCCCAAAGCAGATGAGACATTACAGCAGGAATAAATCCTCAAAAGAATGTCTGCACCCCGATCTCAACCTCTGTAGAATGTATCGGTTGTTTACCGAAAAGTTTCCTGATAAGTCAATAAGCAGGCCATACTATCAAAATGTGTTTCAAACAGATTTTAATCTGCGTTTCGGAAAACCTAGATCAGATATTTGCAGACTGTGCGATTTGTTGTTTAACAAAATGATTGCAGCTTCAGATGAAATAGAACTGCACAAGATCGAAATTGAGAGTGAGTTGCATCATTCAAAAAAGGGCGGACCAATCATATGAAGCCCTAAAAAACGATACGGAAATGGCTAAGAGGAACAACAATATACATGTTATGTGTGTTGACCTACAATAGGTTTTACTTTGTCCTACATTGACTCATTCCACGGTATTCTACCAGAGACAGCTGTCGTATAATTTCACGATTCATGACGTTGGTATTGGAAACATCACCGTAAATTTGTGGGATGAATCCACCGCAAGGAGGAGAGGTTCAGCCGAAATAGTTTCCCGTCTGCTTAAATTTGTGACGCACAATTATGATACGCTTGAAGAAGGTATGGAACGAAAACTGATTGTTTGGTCAGAGCGCTGTGTCGGGCAGAACAACTGGAGAGTTTTAGCGCTTTCTTTCTATCTGACCAGCTGCAAGAACTTTACAGAAATACATCAGAAGTTTTTATGTTCGGGTCACAGTTTCCTACCTTGTGACGGGGATTTTGCAGTCATCGAGAAAAGAAAGAAAATGTCAAAAGTTATGGTTCCTTCAGAATGGAAGCACGTCATTGCTGAGGCCTTTGTCGATCCTTCAAAACTGACCATTCACGAGATGATGATGGAAGACTTCAAGGACATAGGATCCACCGAGTTACTTTTGAAGACGCCGTCTGCTTTGAAAATTACCGATGTATTTTGGTTGAAGCTGTGTAGTGACGATCCTCGAAGTTTAAGCGTGCGCCATACCCACAATGTGCTTCGCCCGTGGGAAAGACACTGTATTGTAAATCATGGTTGTGAACATGAAGTAAAAAATTGTCCATTGCCTTCTGAATTCCGGTTGCTCTATAGCGGGACACAAAGTTCATAAGGAGAAGAAAAGGATTCTATTGGACTTGGCGAAATATATGGAACCAAAATACAGGCAGTTTTATGAAAACCTGCAGTGTGACAACTGACTAATGTACTAGATTTGAGCCTAAACTTGATAAATTTATGTTGTATTTTTTTTTTTTAAGATCAAGCAATTCAGTTTACAATAAATATCACTTAGTATCTTGTTTTAAATCTCTTACTATTTTTGGATTCTAGACACCTTATAATTACAGCAGAGCACTGGCTGATCTGGAATAATGCTGTATTTCCATTGCCATACCGTGTTATTCCATTTTAAAACTTACTTATTTTCGAAAAATCTATGCTTAGCGCAATTTTAAAAACCAGAAATTGGTATTTTCCACAGCCTATATGCCCAAACAATACATATCTGTTATTACATTATTATATCATATTAATTCTCTGGAACTAACAGTTTTTGTCAATTTCCCAACAACTGCAAAATGTGCCATGCAGCATTATTCGTGCACATGCTTCAAATATCCTTGCTATCAACATGGCCCTCAGATGCATGGCTACAGCTAATATACTACTCCTATTCCTCCAGCACAGACATCTCATCAATTGAACACACTGAACAATTACGTCTGTCCTAGTCCAGCAGCTAGAAAAAGACTAAGTCCTTTTCCCGCCATTTTTTGCCCAGACCGCCTTCTTGGATTACATCATAGTACAAGGGGAGAGGGGGTGGGGGTGGGGCGGAGAGGCACGACGGGGGCGGGCAGGTGCGAGGGGGGCAGGCAGGCACGATGGGGGCAGGCAGGCGTGAGGGAAGAGGTAACCCAATTGATCTATTTTTCTACCAAAATTTAAACTTCTGGCCATGACGTCACTGCGATGTTGCCACATCTGCCGCCGCCATCTTGGAATCGCCATCTTAAAAAAGTTTCGCAACAATGCAGTGTTTGGTTATGCCTTTGTTGCCCCACTACTCTCATGTGCTATGAGGGTGCTTTGATTTTCAGGAGACCCAGATGACGACTTCTGCAGTGTCAGCATAATATGACAGTTCTTGCCCAGGAACATTGTTATTGAGGTTTCTTGCGCTACCTTGCAATGACGTCTGTCAGCTGAGTCAGTGACATGTCTTCTGCTAGGCTAGCAGGGCCGTGGTGTAACATATCTGCCTCTTTGTTAGATGCAGACTGTCCATCCTCCTAAGAAAAGTCTAGGCACATCTACTACCCCTTACACGTATGACCAACACATTTAGATTTTCCTTACTCTATTTCAGTTGATCGACCATTTTACTTAACTAATTCTTATTCCTAAGGTTGACCCAGTCAACAGGTAACAAAAGTGAGAAGGGAGCTCAGTTGGGTGGTTGGGTTTCGCCTTACATTGATACATAAAGCACAAAGAAGAGTGAAAGACATCTACTATGGTGGGATTTCTGTAGATATCCTGGAAAGGCGAGCTAAAAAAAAATGTGGGGACAACATACCTGGAAGGGTGAGCTATATGAAAGATGTATACTACTATCCTATATGTGGGAAAGTTGTAAGAATTGTTACATTCTGCTAATGAGTTAATACAAGGTTCGTCAGGTGCCTGAGTATCAGTGATTAACACAAACTAAAGGACTATATCCTATGGCCTGTAGGCTGATTGGAAGCTGTCTGTTATTTAAAAGACGATTTGCGCTATAGGTAGAACTGTATAGGAAACAATGCCCCCACATATAAGTATGAGTGACAGCCTTTGTTAACTCACATTTAAATAAAATGGGATCAGATAACAACCGAAATGATATCAACAAGAATTCAATTACTATACATTTATTTTAGACAGATCTGCGCACACACACACACACACACACACACACACACACACACACACACACACACAGTAAAAGCTAAACACGGCAAATGTCATCGTTCAACGTAACTAGAAATACATGAAGTTTTAAACTATCTTAGTTGCAAGTAAGGCGCATGTGAGTCTACAAGGTCCTGGGAAAAACAGCGTAGAAGGGGTGTTACTTCAAGAGATCACGACTGCATACACTTCGAATCGTGGCAGAAATAACTGCATTACCCATGGTATTAGAAAGAGGTTAGACATGGACCAGAATTAATGTGTGCTCTAGGCGAATTAAGGAGCAAGTCAGAGGTACGTCAAGATTCACTGTAACAAACGCTGCATGCTAAAAGTCGAAAGAACTGAAAGGAAAAGTTAAAAATCATTACTATGGCTATAAAAGGACTCTAAATTGGCCGCAAGTTTCCTAAACTGTAAACAGTTCTGATCTCAGATCCTAATACTGCATTGAGAATACTCATCATTCTAGTTGCCACCCTGTGTCTCTAACTAAGACCACCTGGTCTCCATTGATCTCCAAAGTAAGTTTCTCCCTACCGCTCTCCAGAACAGAATTTTCTCTGTACTCTTTCGTATCTCTAACTTTGGGGTGTGAAAAAAAGTAATTCCACCAAAAACTCCCGTCAGCTAACCAGGGCTTGTGCTTATTCGTTGGACCTATCGGAAGAGAACCAATTTTTCGCTCGAGTCCTCTCTTCTCATCTTGCGAGCTTAAGATCGATCTACATCACATGTTAGCGGCCAATGAGAGCTCTAGTCTTGGCGTTAGCATATGAGAGATGAGCAAACGCTCGTTCCTCCCCTATCATCCAGAATATTTTTCGAGAGCGTCTTAACATTTCCAATGGAGTTTTTAAACATGTTTGACTTCGGTATGTCTGCCAGGGGCGTAAATTCCTACTCAATCACAGGCCGTCAACTTTCTCGTAGCGCCAGTATGTCGCCTGGGAGTCTACAAGACCATTCTGAGCTGTCTTTTGGGGTTGGAACCATCTCATCTGCAAGAGGTGTGTCTCCATCGTTAATTAGTGAAATGTCCTCTCCAGAGCATTCTACCGAGAACGGGCCATGACGAGCCCCAACCACGCATGTAATACGACCACCCTGGGCAGCATCTCCTCTGTACGAGTTATGCAAAGTCTTCGCATCGTCTGAAGGACATTTGGAGGGCTGTCTTGCCAGAAAGGGTGTGCAACTCGCATGTGAAACTGCCACCTTAACGTTATCTCATACAAACGAAAAACTTATTTCAATAAGATCTGACTTGATTGTTCCTTGACCTGTTAAGAGGAGTATCAAATTGTCTATCTAGATCCTAGTAAAAGAATCTGATTACCAGTGGAAACCAATCTGAACCGACTTCCAATCACAGCAGGAGGATGTCTGGGTCAAAATGCAAGTGATGAGAGACACACCAGCATCTTCCCATGTTCCTTTCATTAATCTGACTCTTTGTTATTTATTGTCAGATTGGACTTCCATATTAGTTGGATTAGGAAGAAAGTAGGGAGTGTGGACCCAGATTATCATTTATCAAAAATGCAACCCTAAAGGAGAAAATGGCCTTCTATCCTAGAGGCTGGTTATTTTCGCAAACATTTAACAAATAGTAAAATCAAATGAACAGTCGAAATAAGCAAAAATAGTTGAGAGGGAGCCGACAGATCTCTTCCAGAGTCAGGACTATAATGGCTCCTGAAACAAACATTTATCACGACTCTGTGGTGCCGATCACTATGGTACTGCTGCATGTGCTGGAGCATCTGATTCGCAATTGTGTGTTCCTTTGAGTTATTGTTACTTCGTCCAGTGAGTGAACAAGGTCGGTTTCCAGGGAGTCATTGAGGTAGTTTAGGTTCTGTAGGTTCTGGGGCAGGAGTACTTTCAGTGATTTATCCGGTCAGTAAAACGAAAGTTCCGTCACATTAACAATAGCAGTTCCGGATAAGGTAGTCGGGAGACGGAAAGTTGGATTAGATGTGCCACAAGTTGTGCCGTTGAGTAACAGACCTCTGCCTTGCAGCTCTAGTCAAATAGCACCCCTAGGTTGACCTTGCCTATAGCAGCTCGCAGCGAGTGCTTTAGTTTGCACATGGAGTACATACAAATTTCCCCTGCTCTTTCTTTGAAAATAGGGTTGCTGTGCCAGCACGCATCATGGTCTACCTTCGGCTCTTGCTCTCCCAAGAATATCTGCACCTCACAAGCCCTCTGGATCTCTTGAGTCAGGTGCATCGTGACCCGCTCTCTGTCAACGACGTAGTTCATCTACTGACATCAACACACTTCTTCCCTTCCATCTAAAATTAAGGTTATCTTCAACAGTGAAGACATTCTCCTTCCACACAATACCTCGCATGGCGACAGACCTGTGCTATCGTGTATTTTAGAATTATAGGCTGTTACTATCTGTGGTACGAAAACAATCCAGTTATGATGGCTGTTGACATAATAGCTCAGCACCTTATCGATCATACGATGAACGTGTTCTATTTTTCCGATAGTCTGAAGATGTAATGGAGTAGTTCGCAGTTTGTGAATGTACCAAATGACATAACTGCATCGGGTCTGATTAAGTTGGTGCCCTAGATCGTAATTACCGTCTCCAGAACACCGAACTTCAGTAGCCGGTTATTTACTTTACCACGTATGCCTGTTGATCTGGAATAGTGATCATTGCCACATATCAGATGAAATGATCTATAATAGTCAGAATGTAGTGGTTTCCCGCTGTTTTCTGGCTAAAATGTCCGAAAATCTTCAGGTATCTGCTGAAAACTTAAAACCTGTCTCTTGTGGCCAATCCTACAATTCCTGAAGTGTTTACTGTAAATTACCAGCTGTTGATGAAAGGAAGGATGTGGAGCAGTGAATCATAAAATTTTCAACAAGCGCTGAAATCTTCATTCTGTCATTCATGTTGCTTATAGTAATGGCGAAAAGGGTGAAATAGTGCTCAATTTAGGAACACAATTCTCGTGTATCTCGTATACTAAACGACTCGAGAGTGTACTATAAGGTAACGGAATGACCACTTTGCAAGGAAAGATTTCAAGATTAGCAACATTTCATAGATGCACCTATCATGAAGATGGGCGAATATGTTTTACCTCCACGTTATGTTACATCCCTTTCAAGTATCAAGGAATACCTGCACAAGGTGTTACGTGCTCAGGAAAGCTTCCTGTAGAGCTGCATCCAGAAGCGTCAGATTATCTAGTGCAGAGCGCTCCTAGAGGCTAATGAGCTGCTTCCTCTGTAACAACCACATTAGACGGCAGTTTACCATGTGTCCTATGGCTTTTCTTACACACATTTTAACGAAAATATTACGGTAACTGCTTGTGGAGATATTATTCACTGATTTTATGAGGCGTGTCATAAATATGCCCTCTATTAACCTGTATAGTCCCTGTGACCATATGCAGTTTAAAAGATCAAGAAGGACTTCTGTTGTGACTTTACACAACTGACAACATACAGCTGTTACGCATATTAATATCTGGTCCTGAGACTGTATCCTCAGTAACAGACAAGGAATTTTCCAGTACTCACATAGAGAAAGGACAGTTAATTTTTCTCGACTGTCTGAACTTAATTCCATCTGCGCCCTCTCTGGAGCTCTTTCCGACGTACATATGTGGTTCTGCATTGCTGTTAGTGTTACGGAATGAATTAGCCATTACCCTAGCTATGCCATTCAGTACGACACACACGCACGCACGCACAGGCAGAGGCAGATGGGGGAGGGGGGATCTGCCTTTGCTGAAGACCATTCTGATACTCCCATATTTTTGGGTTTTTGGGGCTGGTGTGGATAAATTAATCGAATACAGACACTCTTGCCACGAACTCTTTCTGCTCTCTTTAATTGTTTGCTGTGCTTTTGACTTTGTGAGTTGGAAGGCTCTTACATTGACACCTGCAGGTATGAGTCTGAACCATCGCTGTACCGCCGATCTTTTCCTGATTGCAGTGCAACAGTGCCAATGAACTGATTGCCTCTTGGAGTATTCAGAGGTCTTCGGTATGGCCATCTCAGCTGCATGGTGGACCACACTTATAGCATGACCCACCCAGTCCTGAGCGATGTCTTCACATTTGCACCTACCTAACTGGCCATAGAGTTTGCATTTCACACTATTTGTCACCAATCTTGAGGACTTCCTCTGGGACTTTTATTCCGATAGGAAGGTGATCTTAAGTGCAGATCTGCGTCCAGTTTGCACTATCTGTGAGGTCATGAGGTGAACAGGCAAAAAGGTCTATGGCCGAAAACAACATTGTGGCTGAGCAAAATGCGTTGCTTGACCTGTTTTCAGAAGGCAGTTGTCTTCTGGGGAACCCTGCAGTTCTTTGCGTCATTAAAATCTCCAAAACTTACGAATGGCAGCTCGGAGGGGGGGGGGGGGGGGGGGGCTTCTAAGGAGGTCTACGAGCTCCTCTATCAAGTGGTTCATGTGGTGGGAAGTATGCTGTGCTTATTGTGATTTTCAGCAAAGCATAGATGACAACAGCTACTACCCACAAGCTGGTGGTGAGTAGGTCAGGTGACAACACAACCACATCCTTAGCCCTCATGCTAATCAAGTCATCTTTCTCTGTTGAGAAAGTAGGTTCCTAGCATAGGGGCATTAGTGGTTATCAAGTGTGTGTCCTGCAGACACACGTAAAGTGACTGCTTCTATGCTAGGAGTTCTAGCTCCTTTGTATGCACTCTGAATTAATTGCGGTTCCATTGACTAATGGGAGACATTGGTCAGTGAGGGTTCTCTTTTCACTTCTTTTTACAGTGTTGATGTACATCAGATTGCAGGTGTAAAAGTCGTCTGATTCTTTTCTTGTTCTATGGCGATAACGATGTACGCAACATTGCCTTCGCCATCAGAAAATGAATGTTCGGAAATCCGATGGTTTTAATCAGGATGATGATATTTTCGTGGCGCTCAACAGTATGGTTATCAACGCCCTTGCGGAATATGAACTAAATGCTTGAGGAGGAATTGTTTCCTCGCAAGCAGTCTTCTTGGGGATATGGCCCCATGAATACACATTACAAACTTTGAAGACAGACTGAGAATGACGATACAGACAGTGACTGCTCATGAATGCATTACAATGGATAATATTCGCGCGTTCATGCCCCTTCCTCGTCCATAAATGAACTGTAAAATAGTCATGCCAAAATACTAAATAGTTGGAGAATTAGATGAAAAATATCGAAAGCTACTCCACGGTACTGATGGCTAGCTGACCACTAATAAAAATAGGTCAAGAGCCAGCCACTGTGAGAAGAACAAGTAAATATTCGATAACAGTTCAATTAATGTGCCCTAAAATTGAAGACTGTTTTAGATAATCGTGGTTAGCTGTATCACTGACTACATAAAGGTAATCCATCCACTCTTAGATATATTAAAATAACTTCCCATGTTATTTGGAAAGGAGTCTTGATACCATAAAAACCTTAAAACCTTTTCCACATTCGTCTCATTTAAAGCTGTGGACAAATCTTTATCAAGGAAAATTGCTGGTCTATTGCTAGAATATAAAATGGAATCAAGTGAAATGAGGGGCATCGGCGATGGTACAAGCGCCACCCATTATCGGCTCTTCTCACCACAGGTGGTGCTTTTGTGTGTGTGTCATAAGACAGTGCATCCTATTTTCAGTCTTGTTGAAGCCACTTCTTTCCATCTGCAAGACTGGAGAAACATTCGTAATGGCAGAATTTCAGGCTTCACCAGCCTTAATTTGCTGCATTCGTGTTTGTGTTTAAGTAGATTCACCAACACTGTTTTAAGAGCTGTCGCAAAGGCTGTAGAGAATACTGGAGATTGCATTACCATGAAGCCTTTCTTAGCCTCACCATGCGGGACTCTCATCGTCACATTTAGTCCCTGAAGTTTACTTTCTTTTGACATAAACACGGCAACCCATGTGCTCAATTCGATATTATCACCAGAACAAACTTAAACACTTTGGTGGAGATGTACACGACTAGTTTGATTATCTTCATCTGTCACACACGGTTTCGCCTTTGTAAGCATTAGCTGCACGTCCAAATTCTGGTATTTAAAATCATGTAGGGTTCGATGCATAGATTTACCACTGAGGTGGATAAACGCAGCTGTTTTAGTTTCTCCATGTGCACTACAACTGTGTGTTTAATTAATGGGAAGGCCGCTCCAGTTACTCCGTGGAACTTTATTGAGTCAACTACCAGTTTCGGCTCTTTTGTTAAGCCATTCTCAAGTGGATCTGAAACTGCCATACATATAATAGATGTATACACCCATACGACTGAAGATTAATAAGAACAAAAAAATAAAACAAAGCTTACATATGTTTATGTACAGACAGACTATAAGACACTCAAAGTTCTACAGAGCAGCTGGAACGGCTTTTTCATTAATTATACGGGCCGAGATTATGCTGGTAGTACGTGGTGCTTAAATGTTAATACATATTTCAGTATTTTTCCTACTGAGTCACTTACAGTCTTTAAAATGCTTACCTCCGTGACTGCCATTCATCCTCTAATTCAGTGGGGTCAATTTCCAATATTTCCAGTACATCAGGGCAGGTCATTACCCTTTTATTGAGGTTAAGGAAATCATGCATTTCTCTTACTATAGGATAGTCAACTAATTTTTTGGATCCTAGGATTTAGGTGGGTCGGCTGCTTGGTTGGGGCAGGGGGTTCGAATGGTAAGGGAGCACATAAAGAGGTCATCATCAATCCCTTGATCCAGGACTGGTGCATCCAGAAAGAGAGACATCAACCAAGAACATTTTCTGATCTAGTTGGGAGATTCATAACAGTGAAAGTGTGAAGGTTAAAAACATAATGGACATATTTTGTACCATCATTAAGAAAAGCAAAATGAAGGAGATAGGGAAGTCAGCAGGTGGACATCTCTGAGGCTGTGCATGTGACACTAAACATTCCACCCACATCTGTCCCATTACTGACCCATTAAAGTCAACAGCGCCTACTATTAAACCAAGTGCAACACCCAGAACAAAAAATTAGGTGCAGCAGAAAGGAGGCAAACCGAATCTAAAAGCGACTAAAAAAGAGTAAGCGAGGGATGAAAAAGTAGCCTCTGTCAAGGACATAGGATCAGGTATTCCCAGACCTAGTGTATAGCAGGAGACGCCCCATCCCCAACCACCCTGGTCCTTCTTCGAGAGTAGACTAAACTGAGAATAAAAACCTCTTTCATGGAGGAAACGGAGAACCAGTTCACTCATCCATAAATCTTCCACGAATATTAGAGGCTATGAGCATGGAAGTCCATACTTACCATGTAGGGCCAAAAGGAGGGGGCATTCCACCAAGATATGAGCTATTGATTGTAAGTCTCTACAACTACAACTTGGGGTGTCTCGTTACATGAAAGAATAGTATGCTTAAGCTAGTATGACAAATGCAGAGTCTACATATGTAGAACTGTGGATTGCTTCCGCGACAGCTTCCGAGCTGTAGGCATAACAGATGGCAGCGCCCTGTAACTCTGGAAGAACTTGACATAACAGTCGCCAAAAGGTCATGGGCGCGACCGAGACTTTAGTACCTTGGAAGATATCGGTCCTAAGCTGTGCCCTGTCCACCATCCAAGTATAAGTGCGCGAGAAAACACTGAAAGCACAATCCATGGGGGAGAAGGAATATGGAGATCTTGGCCAGAGGGAAGAGAGGTGCTTTCCAAACGGTAGTCCCACCCATGGGTCAGTACCAGTAGGACGACACCCCCTTGTATGTAAAGAGAATGGAATAGGTGGGATGACCGGGGAATTGTCGAATGGCAATTGCATAGGAGAGCAAGATCTGGTACTGTCGTATCTAAAGGGGGAGGATGCCCACTTCAGCAAGGCAATGGCTATGGGGCTCGTCTGAAAGGCGCTGGTGGCCAGATGCACGCCATGATGGTGGGTTGGGTTTAACAGTTTCAAGACAGAAGGCGTCACCAAACCATAGATTAGGCAACTGCAATCCACTCAAGACGAAACCAGGGCCCAGCAGGTATGCGTAAGAATAGCACGATCCACACTGCAAGAAGTGAGAGTGAAGAAGCAGATAGCATTAAGCTTCTGCATGCAACTGGTCTTCAGGTGACGAATGTGGGGCAGCCACATCAGCTTTTTATCAAAAAGAATGCCCAAGAACCGAGACTATGCTACAATTCCTAGGTGATGGGTACCTAAGTAGAGTTCTGGGTCAAGATGGACCATGGTATGACAGCAGAAATGCATGACCCGTGTTTTTGTAGGAGAGAAATGGGAACCACAGGATCAGCCCATGTACAGGGCTACTAGATGGAACCTTGGAGATGGTGTACAGCAGAGGCTACTGAGTGGGAGCTGCACCAAATGCAAAATTCGTCGATATACAACACAGGGGTTACCAGTGGCCAAAAATAGAGGTCACTAGCCCATTAATGGCGATGAGGAAAAGAGTGATGCTCAACACAGAGTCCTGTGGGACGCCATTCTCTTAAACCTGTGGGGAGCCGAGTGACGTACAGATTAACCTGCAACAATCAGTGGGATAAAAACAGACGAAAATCTGCTGGGGGCCTCAAAAGCCCCAGTCATCGAGGATGAGTAATATGTGATGACGCCAAGCAGTATCATATTCCTTCTGTAGGTCAAAAAAAGACTGCAACAAGGCGATGGCGTTTGGAAGAGGCCCGTTCGATTTCTGTTTCTAATGCAAGCAGATGGTCGGTTGTGGATTGCTCCTCCCGGAAACCACACTGATAGGGGGCAAAGAAGGCCCTGAGATTCGAGAGCCCAGCATAATCTGCAGGCAAGTATCCTTTCAAGCAGCTTACAGAGCACGTTGGTCAGACTATCAGTCGGTAACTGACGAGACATTAGGTTCCTGCCTGACTTAAGGACTGGGACAACTATGCTATCTCGCCAATGCGAGGGGAAGGCACCTTGAAGCCAAAGACAGTTCAAATGTTCAAATGTGTGTGAACTCTTATGGGACTTAACTGCTAAGGTCATCAGTCCCTAAGCTTACACACTACTTAACCTAAATTATCCTAAGGACAAACACACACACCCATGCCCGAGGGAGGACTCGAACCTCCGCTGGGACCAGCGGCACAGTCCATGACTGCAGCGCCCTAGACCGCTCGGCTAACCCCGTGCGGCCCAAAGACAGTGGAAGACGCTGAGGAGATGTTGCCTTGGGGGAACATTCAGGTGTTTGATCATCTGATTGTCAGTTCAATTAGGGCCTGGGGCTATGTCATGGCCCAGGCAAGATCCTGAAGTAACTCCCAGTCAGTGAAGGGTTCATTAGAGAATGCAGCTTGGTGGAGAGTCAAGCATAAGTGGATGTCTAACATGTCGCCTCTGCAGTAGAAAGGTGACTGAATAAGAAGAGTACACCGATCCTATCACGAAGTGGGTCACAAGGTGTTCTGCAAGAACCAATGTAATGTTACAAAGCTCACTGTGTAGGACAAGACCAGGAAAAGCTGTTGAATGTTAGAAGGCCGTAAGACCATGGAACTCTGTACACTCCTGAGATGATGAGGCATACATCCCCAAAGAGGAGAGACACAGAGCTCTTACTGTATTTGATTAAGCAGCGAGCCTTAGCATGAAGTTCATTAAAACAAGTTTGGTCTGCGAAGGATGTCATTTGAATCGTTCCAGGGCTCATTGGTGACCCTCAATAGCTTTTGCAATATCTTTGGTCCATCGTGGCATTGGTCGACCATGAGAGAGGCGCATAGAAATGGGAATGAATAGCAGTTTCAGCGGCGAGGATAATAGCGTCTCGGACGTCTTGCACAACCTCATCAGTACAATCCGACAGAGGGGCAGTGAATGTAACAGCAGAGGCATGCAAAGGTCAATTGGCTCTGAAGTTCTCAGTGTGGTAGTTGGTCTGTCTAGCAGTGGCAAGAAAACAATGGGATCACCGGAAACTGGTCACTGTCACGAAGGTCGTCGTGTGGTGACCAGTGTAGCCATGTAACAAAATTAGGAAAAGACTTCGTTATACCTATAGGTGAAAAGATGCCATGGGTGGCACTTAAGTGGGTAGGAGAACCATCATTGAGGAGACACAAATCATGGTCTGTGTGAATCTGATGAATTGCAAGGTCCTTACAAGACGAAATAATGCTCCCCATCAGGGGTAGTATGCGTTGAAGCCCCATGCAGGAGAAAGGGGGGGGGGGGGCAGAGGTGGAGGTTATTAGATTAATGTGGTCATTTCAACGTAAGTGGTCCAATGAACGTACGTAGGGAAACGCTGCAAATGGTAATCGCTGGGGGCGTTTGTACCCACACAGCTATTGGCTCCAACGAGGTACGAAGGGGAGTCCATTCACCAACAACATCTGTACAAACCAAATGTAGACCCTTTCAGATGCCCTCTTCGGACCAGATCATTTCTGACAATGAACGACAACCAAAGAGCGTCCGAGTGCGTGAATTTAGATCACTTTGTTTATTAGCATCTGTCTGTAGTTTCCTGAAGGATCAGTTCACCCAGCAACGTAAACTTAAATGCATTGTATTAAATTAACATCAGTGAACTGTTAAAAGATTATACTATATTATTTGTATTTACCCTCTCAAATCTGTGAACGTAAAATTAATCTCAGTCTAGACTACAGAAAGATTAGATTCCTTTCACTGTCTTAGAGAACATTGGGGTAAATAAGTAAGCGGAAATAACTAGGTGCTCAACCAATAATGTAGTATATGACACATTAATATCCATTAGGTAACGCTTGCTCCAGTGAATTACTAGGAGTTCTAAATGTGCTCTCACTAAAACAAAAACGAAACTACGTTAAACTGTTCTGATCCTATAGAACAAAATAACAGCCCGATTTTTTCATTGAATGCACATGAAAACTCACAAAATAGAACACGAGCAGAAGAGAATGAAGCTGTAATAAAGATGCCAGGGACTGCTGATACTGTTTGAGAGAGAGAGAGAGAGAGAGAGAGAGAGAGAGAGAAATACTGAAGGCATTTGACCCTGTCCACGTGAGTGACGGAAGAATGATCGAGGATTATTCCTATTATCTCTGAAATGTCTGTCTTGTAAAAGAAACATTTAGTTTAGCAGAGAAGAATTGATTCAGACAGAAGATTATTCAAAGGGAGAACAGCCAAGTATTATCGAAAAAAAAATTTAAACTTTTAAAGAAGGTTTTAGGTCCCAAAATGTTTTAACTTTGTAAGAAAATTTACGCTCATTTAAACATTTTACTTGTCAAGAAACCTTATTTCATCCTGATTTTTAATTTCAAAAATTACTTTTTTTCCTAAACAAGCTTCTGGATTTCAAAGCACAACAACAAAGGAGATCATCCGGAGTCCAACGTCTCAGCCAGTGTTTCGCCTAACTCAATGGGAGGAAAACAGCAAACGGCTTCATGTAGTTCAGCCAGAAAAAGGACACACATAATAGTTGTAACAGTGCCGTACCACACCACATTGGCACTCCTTGTAAAATACGTAAGTGAAATGGCTGTGCCTAGACGAAGTATTAAGAACTTAGCGTAAGGGCGCGCGGTAAGGAAAAGCATCACTGACGTATTGGACGGCAATGTGTATGACTACGGAGAGCTTGAGTAGCTCGATAAAAGCCACTTGGATGGCACACACAGGAGGAGGGAGGAGGAGGAGATTAGTGTTTAACGTCCCGTCGACAACGAGGTCATTAGAGATGGAGCGCAAGCTCGGGTGAGGGAAGGATGTGGAAGGAAATCGGCCGTGCCCTTTCAAAGGAACCATCCCGGCATATGCCTGAAGCGATTTAGGGAAATCACGGAAAACCTAAATCAGGATGGCCGGAGACGGGATTGAACCGTCGTCCTCCCGAATGCGAGTCCAGTGTGCTAACCACTGCGCCACCTCGCTTGGTGGCACACACAGGAGAAGGAGACAAAAGAAGTGTGCTGATGTGTTTACAACTCTGGAGAGTTTGCTAAGGATGCTACTTTTGAACTGCTGCTGATTGACTAACTGACTGACTGATTAATTGAGAGGGTTTATGGGACCAAACTGCGAGGTCATCAGTTCCGCAATTCCGAAGTAAGCCACAGAAGAAAGAGGGTCTGCTTAAAGTGGACAGATCCAGTTAGAGGAGTCAACTTATAAAATAATGAACATTAAGCACATACAGTAAAAACATGAAAGGTTAGACAAATATAAAACCTGGAAAAAAATGGGGGGGGGGGGGGCGGTCATCGGGTCACAGACCAAGAAAACTGTGAAAGAAGTCCCAACCACCACCTACCTGCCCCTGCTCCAAGACTAAAGTAGATCCTGGAAATAAAAACCACTCTGACGGAGGAAACCGAGGACCAGTTCAACCATCCATGGATCGTCTGCTAATATTAAATTTAAGGGATCGGGAAGACTACACTTAACACGAAGCGCCGAAAGAAGGCGACATTCCACCAATATGTGAGATTCGTCAGTCTGGCTCCACAACCATATTGTGGGGGTGAGCCGTTATGTAGGAGGAAACAATGGGTGAGCCGCACATAAAACAGAGGACTCCTTCCGAGAGGAGCAGAAGGAAGAAGGCCAAACTGCAGTAGACACGTTGATTGTGCGGAGTTTATTACTATGAGCAGTAGCGCTCCAGATGGCATTCCACTTTTGGGCAAAGAGTGATTTGACGTAGATCCGCATATTCGTAAATGGTATCATGAAAAGAAATCGGGGGGGGGGGGGGGGAGGAGGGAGGGGGGGGTAGGTATCTGCTTGTCTAGCCAAACGGTCAGCCAGTTCATTCCCTGTGATGCTCACATGACTTGGGACACGGAGAAAGACGGCAGAACAGGTAGCACGCTCAAGGGCAGAGAGAAGGTTATGGATAGCAGAGACCAAAGGGTGACGAGTGTAGCATCGGTCGATAGCCTGAAGGCTGCTCATGGAGTCTAAACAAATTAAAACACTGTGGAGGGTGGCCTGAGAAATAAAAAGGAGGGCCCTGTGAATGGCTAGAAGCTCGGCTGTGAACACACTACATGACCTCGACAATAAATGGTGTTTGAAGCCAGTAGGAGACGTGAAAGGGTAACCCACCTTATCGATTGTCTTAGAACCAGCAGTGTAAAATTTGGTGGAACCATGGAACTCTGCAAGGATGACACATACAAGACGCTGGAAAACCATAAACGTGACAGGTACCTTGGGACCTTGGAATAGATCGGTCCTAATGCGTGGTCTGGCCACCGTCCAAGTGGGGGGGGGGGGGGGGGGAGGAGGGGGGTTTGGAGCAAAGCCACAGGCTGCAGTCGAGTGAGTGGAGATGGAGATCCTGATAGGGGGAAGTGAGACGCATGGCAACCTACAAACCCACCCGTGGGCGGGTGTTAGGAGGGAGACATCCCTCGTTGGCGAAGAGTACAGGGTACACAGGATGGCCAGGGAATTGGCGAATGGCGATTGCGTAAGAAACAAGGATGTGTAGAGGGGGAATCCTCGTTTCTGTGAGGAGACTATCAACAAAAATGAGTGTGAAATCCTATGGGACTTAACTGCTAAGGTCACTACTTAACCTAAATTATCCTAAGGACACACACACACACACACACACACACACACACACACACACACACACACACACACACGAGGGAGGACTCTAACCTCCGCTCGGCTAATCCCGTGCTGCGACTATCAACAGGACCAGTGCGAAAGGCACCAATAGCCAGACGCACCGCAAATGATGGACAAGGTTAAGGAGAACTGCTGCTGAATGGAAAATTTTATATAAGGAGTTAATAGTTTCCAACAATGTTGGTGCGTAAACGAAAGGAGAGTAATGGGCTGCAACTTTGCTTACATATAATTTTAAGTCTTCGATGCTTTTTCTGCCTGTATGTGAAAGCTAAACTTAGCAACTATTATAGTGAATTTGACACAGTTTTCACTAATAAACAGACCAATTTACGAGGAAAGTCTGCGCCAGACAAGTCGTACGGCTGTAGATAGCTAATTCCACCCAGCGGAGGTCGGGGTGTGTATTATTACGTAACTTTAAAAAAAATTGTTAAAACTGTGGGCAGGATCGCCAGCCAGACTTTACTGCAATAAATTGATTGACCAGTGTAGTTAAGAGAGACTAAACAGCGAGGTCATCCGTCCCTTCTTCCTTTAATAATCAAAGCCTAAGGGATTTCATGAGCAGAAAACCGCGTACAGCCAGGATTTCGTTCATAGCTGTCATATTTTTTTTTTTTCAGCAACTGTGTTTTATATATAATTATCTCAAAACAAAATTTGGTCGTCAGCGGCACAATTTGAATGTTTATTTCACTTAACATGTTTCGATAAATTAATCTGTCATTCTCGGAATTCAGTACTGGTTTAGCAGAATGAAATAAGCAAACTTATGTGCACATGACAGCACAAAAAATGACCGTCGCTGAAATTTGAATTACCTTCTATGTTATGCAGGAGCCATTCACATTATGGGTGTATAGATCTGCTCATAAACATGAAGAACATTTGTAATTGTGAGTGTAGTACAAAGATTAAAACATTTTTGGCACATTAGCATAAGGATGCTTATTTATTTATTTACACGTCAAGTTTCGTAGGGCCAAATTGAGGAGCAAATCTCAAAGGTCATGGAACGGGACAGTACATGAAATTACAACATATAAGTAATAACAGATAAAAATAAAATGTTTATGAAGCAAAAAACAAAACATCAAGCCATAAGTTTCAGTAACGTAGTCAACAAAATAACATTAGAATAAGCTTAATTTTTCAATGAACTCCTCAACAGAACAGGCGGAGCGATCCATTAGGAAACTCTTAGGTTAAAAGTCGAAAGCGCGTGATTACTGCTAAGGTTAATAAATTTTTGTGGTAGGTTATTGAGAATGGATGCAGCAGTATACTGCACACCTTTCTGCACAAGAGTTAAGGAAGTCCGATCCAAATTCAGGTTGAATTTCTGCCGAGTATTAACTGAGTGAAAGCTGCTTATGCTTGGGAATAATCTGGTATTATAAACAAGAAACGACAGTAAAGGATATATATAGTGGTCCATTGATCGTGACCGGGCCAAATATCTCACGAAATAAGCGTCAAACGAAAAAACTACGAAGAACGAAACTTGTCTAGCTTGAAGGGGGAAACCAGATTGCGCAATGATTTGCCCGCTAGATGGCGCTGCCATAGGTCATGTGGGTATCAACTGCATTTTTTAAAAATAAGAACCCCTATTTTTTATTATATATTCGTGTAATACGTAAAGAAAGATGAATGTTTTAGTTGGACTCTTTTTTCGCTTTATGATAGATGGCGCTGTACTAGTCACAAACATATGGCTCACTATTTTAGACGAACAGTTGGTAACAGGTAGGGTTTTTTAAATTAAAATACATAACGTAGGTACGTTTGAACATTTTATTTCGGTTGTTCCAATGTGATACATGTACCTTTGGAAACTTATTTCTGAGAACACATGCTGTTACAACGTGATTACCTGTAAATACCACATTAATGCAATAAATGCTCGTAAATGATGTCCGTCAACCTCAATGCATTTGGCAATACGTGTAACGACATTCCTCTCAACAGCGAGTAGTTCGCCTTCCGAAATGTTCGCACATGAACTGACAATGCGCTGACGCATGTTAGGCGTTGTCGGTGGATCACGATAGCAAATATGCTTCAACTTTCCCCCGGGCCATGGTATGGTGCTTCGACGACCAATCCACCAGTCATGAAATATGCTATTCAATACCGCTTCAACCGCAGGCGAGCTATGTGCCGAACATCCATCATGTTGGAAGTACATCACCATTCTGTCATGCAGTGATACATCTTGTAGTAACATCGGTAGAACATTACGTAGGAAATCAGCATATATTGCACGATTTAGATTGCCCTCGATAAAATGGGGGCCAATTATCCTTCCTCCCATAATGCCGCACCATACATTAACCCGCCAAGGTCGCTGACGTTCCACCTGTCGCAGCCATCGTGGATTTTCCGTTGCCCAACAGTGCATATATGTCGGTTTACGTTACCGCTGTTGGTGAATGACGCTTCGTCGCTAAATAGAACGCGTTCAAAAATTCTGTCACCGTCCCGTAATTTCTCTTGTGCCCAGTGGTAGAACTGCACACGACGTCCAAAGTCTTCCCCATGCAATTCCTTGTGCATAGAAATATGGTACGGGTGCAATCGATGTTGATGTAGCATTCTCGCGCAATTTGTCTGCTACTGATGTGCAGATTAGCCGCGACAGCAGCTGAAACACCTACTTGGGCATCATCATTTGTTGCAGGTCGTGGTTGTTGTTGTTTCACATGTAGCTGAACACACCCTGTTTCAAATGTGTCAAATCATATGGGACTGAACTGCGAAGGTCATCAGTTCCCAAGCTTACACACTACTTAACCTAAATTATCGTAAGGACAAATGGTTCAAATGGCTCTGAGCACTATGGGACTTAACACCTGAGGTCATCAGTCCCCTAGAACTTAGAACTACTTAAACCTAACTAACGTAAGGACATCACACACATCCATGCCCGAGGCAGGATTCGAACCTGTGACCGTAGCGGTCGCGCGGTTCTAGACTAGCGCCTAGAACCGCTCGGCCACTCCGGCCGGCTCCTAAGGACAAACACACCCATGCCCGAGGGAGTACTTGAACCTCCGCCGGGACCAGGCGCACAGTCCATAACTGCAGCGCCTTAGACCCTTCCTGTTTCCTTAAATAACGTAACTATCCGGCGAACGGTCTGGACACTTGGATCATGTCGTCCAGGACACCGAGCAGCACACGTAGCACACGCCCGTTGGGCATTTTGACCACAATAGCCATACATCAACACGATATCGACCTTTTCCGCAATTGGTAAACGGTCCATTTTAGCACGGATAATGTATCACGAAGCAAATACCGTCCGCACTGGCGGAATGTTACGTGATACCACGTACTTATACGTTTGTGACTATTACAGCGCCATCTATCACAAAGTGAAAAAAGTGGTCCAACTAAAACATTCATCTTTCTTTACGTATTACACGAATATATAATAAAAAATGGGGGTTCCTATGTTAAAAAACGCAGTTGATATCCGTCTGACCTATGGCAGCGCCATCTAGCGGGCCAACCATAGCGCCATCTGGTTTCCCCCTTCAAGCCAGACAAGTTTCGTTCTTTGTAGTTTTCCGTTTGATACTTATTTCGTGAGATATTTGGCCCTGTCACTATCAATGGAACAATATATATATATATATATATATATATATATATATATATATACATAGAGAGAGAGAGAGAGAGAGAGAGAGAGAGAGAGAGAGAGAGAGAGAGAGAGAGAGAGAGAGAGGGAGGGAGAGGGAGGGAGGGGGGCAATGTCAGAATACCCAGACTAGTGAACTGGGGTCGACAAGAGGTTCGCGAACTTACACCACTTATTGCCCATTTCTGAACCAAAAATATCCTTTCAGAATGGGAAGAGTTACCCCAAAATATGTCATACGGCATAACCGAATGGAAATAAACAAAGTAGACTGATTTTCGTGTCAAGCGATCACTTAGTTCAGATACTTTTCGAATAGCAAAAATGGCAGCATTAAGTCTTTGAACAAGATCCTGAACGTGGGCTTTCCACGACAGTTTACTATCTGAACACCTAGAAATTTGAACTGTTCAGTTTCACTAATCATATATCCATTCCGTGAAATTAAAACGTCCGGTTTTGTTGAATTACGTGTTAGACACTTAAAAAACTGAGTCTTACTTTGATTTAGCGTTAGTTTATTTTCTACAAGCCATGAACTGATGTCATGAACTGCACTGTTTGAAACCGAGCCAATGTTGCACGCAACATCCTTTACTACCATGCTAGTGTCATCAGCAAACAAAAGTATTTTAGAGTTACCCGTAATACTAGAGGGCATATCATTTATATAAATAAGGAACAGGAGTGGACCAAATACGGCATCTGTAGCGTAAAGCATTCGTTCAGTGGCATTGTCGGCGTCTAGTAGGCAGCTGCCTGGCGACAAGGTTTGGTTAACATCTCGCTTGGTGTAATTTTTTGTGTTATTCCCCCAGTTTGTGTAATCAGTTGAAATCGTGACAAACAGAAAGAATACTTCGCTGTTCTTAATAACATATTTTCGGCCCTCAAAAGGGTACGGAATGTGGCTTCTTCACCACTTAATATCCCGTTCAGAGTCCTACAATTTCAATTAATTACAGCAGTCTGCAAGAGAAGGAATCTATGAGATAGATATCAAATTTTAATTTTCTACCATCTCCTCCCAGACAGCTACAACAACTTTCCAAATGTCTTCACGGGTTCTTGACAGTGGTCAGACCAGTTTTGTCACATGCTCCGTTTCGTCTCTGCCTATAAGTTTTCGACTGGCTTTAGGTCTGGTGCAAGAGGAGGCTAATCGAGAAGAACTCTCATTCTAATCTCGTTGATTTTTTGGAGTTAAGCGGATCAGACTGCGAGGTCATCCTATGGGTATAGAACCGGGAATAGTCCTCAGAGGAAGGATACAAAGGCAAACCCTGGGAAGCCCGATTGTAGCCAAGATGCAATAAGACAGAGAGAAAAGCAAGGGGAAGTAGGAGAGGCGTGACAGGGAGTAAACTGGAAGAGCCGCTGTGCCCACAATTTTGTTGGAAGTACCTGGGGCACGGAATTTGGTAACAGACGCACTCTCTGCATCTGACCAGCATTACCTTGCCCTCCGTTACCCCAAGAAAATGAGTAGCACAGACCATGATAAAATTTTAGGAAAGAAAAAATATTAAAAATGGCAAATACACTGAACGGCCAAAGAAACTGTTATAGGCATATTCAAATATGGATATACATAAACAGGCAAATACGGTGCTGCGGCAGGCAAAGCCTATATAAGACAAGTGTCTGGCGCAGTTATCAGATACGTTACTCCTGCCGCAATGGCAGGTTAAGATTTAAGTGACTTTGAATGTGGTGTTATGGGCGGCGCACGAACGATAGGATACAGCATGAAGTGGGGATTTTTCCGTACGATCATTTCACGAGTGTACCGTGAATATCAGGACTCCGGTACAACATCAAATCTCCGACATAGCTCTGGCAGGAAAAATATCGCGCAAGAACGGGATCAACGACGACTGAAGAGAATCGTTCAGCGTGACAGAAGTGCCACCCTTTCGCAAATTGCTGCAAAATTCAGTGCTAGGCCATCACCAAGTGTCAGCGTGCTAACCATTCAACGGAACTTAGCTGATATGGGCTCTCAAAGTAGAAGGCCGATTCGTGCACCCTTGATGACTGCACGACACAAAGCTTTGCGCCTTGCCTGGATCGTCAACACTGACATTGGACTATTGATGACTGGAAACATGTTGCCTGGTCGGGCGAGTCTCGTTTCAAATTGTGTTTAGCAGATGGACCTGTGTGGGTATGGAGGCAACCTCATGAAGCCATGGACCCTGCATGTCAGCAGGGAACTTTTGAAGATGTTTGAGGTTCTGTAATGGTGTGGCGCGTGTGCAGTTGGAGTGATATGGGCCCCCTGATACATCCAGATACGACTCTGAAAGGTGATATGTACGTAAGCATCCTGTCTGATCACTTGCATCCATTTATGTCCATTGTGCATTCCGACAAACTTGTGAAATTACAGCAGGACAATGCAACATCCCACACTTCCTGAATTGCCACAGTGTGGCTCTTCTGAGTTTAAACACTTCCACTGGCCACCAAACTCCCCAGACATGAACATTATTGAGCTTATCTGCGATGCCTTGCAATGTGCTGTTCAGAAGAGATCTGCACCCCCTCATATTCTTACGGATTTATGGACCGCCCTCCTGGATTCATGGTGTCAATTCCCTCCAGCACTACTTCAGACATTAGTCGAGTGCATGCCACATCGTGTTGTGGCACTTGCGTGTGCTCCTGGGGGGAGTACATGATATTTGGTAGGTGTAAAAGTTTCTTTGCCTCTTTAGAGTGTAAAGGAATAAGGAGAGTAAAAAGGTGGTAAGAGGAGAAGCCAGGTTGGACTAACAAGCCAGCGCCGCTGCGGGTCCGCTGGGCCAGAGCAGGCGTGGTGTGCCCTAGTTTCTCAGGTGGTCAATGCAGATATGAGTAGAAATCAGGTCAGCCGCTTTGCCGTCGTCCACTAGCACCAGAGGTTGTGTGTCAGGAAGTTTAAGATATCGCCGCAAAGGAGCCAAATTTTGGAAGTGTAGTAGGATGTGGGTCACTATCAGATGGACATCACAGCAGCAGTAAGATGGGACCTCACACTGGAGAATGTGGCCATGGGTCAGCCAAGTGTGCCCAACGTGTAGCCAACAAACTACAGTGGATTCCCTGTAGGAAGCACGACGGGAGGACTGCCACATGGTCGTGGTTTCCTTTATTGGCCTCAGTTAGTTGGGGTGTCCAGGACAGACTATATCGAGTTCCAGACCTCCAACGCTTGGTAAAAAGTCGACATAGTGTCGAGTTCTGGGACCCTCATTTCCAAAATCGGCATCCTGCTAGTATACTTCGAAATTCAGTTGGCATGCTCATTCCCTGACATCCCAACACCTCCAGGGATCCAAACAAAGACGACCGGCTGTCCAGCTTGATGGAGGCCAGAAAGAAGATCCTGGATAGCCGTGACTAAGGGATGTCGAGGGTAGCACTGATCTATAGACTAAAGGCTGCTCAAGAAGTCACTGCGTATTACAAGCATCCTGCTGGTAAGAACAAGCATGGCTAAGTGCTCATTTCATGACCACCAATTCAGCAGTTAAGACGCTGCACCCATTTGCCAGGGAGCATAGTTCACAGCACCTTGCTTGTGTGTATGCGAAACTAGTTCGTCCATCAACTGTTGAGCCATCAGTGTGTAGCACTTCCAAAACAATAAATGCGTCGAGGACAACTACTAAAAGGCAGCGAAAAATATGGGGTTAACTGAATCTTTCGTCCAAAAGTAAAATTTATCACGGCATGGGGGCAGACACGATTGCTCCATGACAAGAGGTGACAGTGGGAGAAGTTGATGTTCAGAGCAGAGACACTGTAGTTGAACTGCAATTGTGACCCCAACACTGGGTCTCTGTTGTGGGAGGTGGATCTCCCAAGTAGGAAAAGGACATGGTAGTTAGGATCCTTAGGGGAGCTTTGACTGTGTCTAGCATAGCTGAGTAGCTGTTGTTGGCGCCTGAGCCACAATAAAGGGACCTCAATCTCCATAAGTAGACTGATAACAGCGCTAATTCGAAACGCTCCTGTTGAAAGTCGGGCCCCACAGTGGTGTATTTGATCCAGTGACCACAATGCTGAGCGCAACGTTGAGCCATATTCCAACCTGCCATAACCAAGATGGTACAGGATTAGGGGTCTGTGAGGGTCGTGCAGTCTGCACCTCAGCTGGTGTTACTGAGACAGTGACGAGTACGAAGGGGTAGTCAGCACTTTTGCTTAATTTAGCGAAGATGGGGAAGCCTCAACCAGGCATTGAAGATCAGTCCTAAAGGGCGATAAGTCTCCACTCCATTAAGTAATTGGTCGTTGAGGAAAAGTTCTGGTTGTGGATGAACAGTACAATGGCGACAAATGTGCATGACGCGAGTCTTGGCAGCTAAAAGCTGAAAGCTGTGGGTGAGGCACTGTGGCTTCACCATTTGAATGGCTTCCTGCAGACAGTGTTCAGCAACACTCTTATTAAAGGAACAGTAGTAAAAGAAAAATTTGTCAGGATAATAGGAGGGTGGTACTGAGGATCCCACAGCTGCTAATAGACCATTGATGGGCGATAGAGAAGAAAGGAACACTTAGTACAGAGCCCTGTGGAACCACATTCTCTTGAATATGGGGGATACTGTGGGAAGTACCAAATTTAGCTTAGACAGTACAGAGTGACAAGACATTCTGGATGAAAGTCAGCAGTGGGCCCTGAAGACCCCACTCATGTAAGACAGTGAGGATGTGGCGTCATAAGCCTTTGTAGGTTGTGGAAGACAGCAATAAGATGTTGACGCCAGTCAAAAGCTGTCTGGATGGCAGACTCCAGCCAAACCAGATTATCAGCAGTGGAATGGACATGGCGAAAACCGTCCTGGGGCAGCCAGAAAGCTGCAAGTCTCAAGGAGCCACACAGCCATCAGCTCACACACACTCTCTACAGGGTGCTTACCCAATTTCAGTACTGGTACAATGGTGCTTTCTCGCCACTGACATGTAAACTCACACTTATTCCAGATACAATCGTCGATTGTAAGGAAACTAAGCTGACAAACCAATAGGTGTTCGAGCATGTGGCTGTGGATGTGATCTGGCCCTACACCTGTAACAGGTGAAAGGGCTAGGGGATAGGGCAATGAAGAATTCCCACTCACTGAATGAATACTTATATAGCATCTGGATCAATGAAGACAGCACTGTTCAAGGAAATACCAGGTACACCTGTGATCTTTGCCCAAACTTACCAAGGAGTGGCATGTGTTCCAATGGTTGAAATGTACCATTACCAGCATTATTGCCTCTTCATTTTATTAGGTAGTTGACCCAGGCATGGAGCTGCTTAAAGGAAATCAGTTGCTCCATCGATGAATGCTGCTTATGACGTTGGAGAGACCATCTGCGATCACTAGTAGCCTTGGCAACTTCGGAGATCCACCAAGGTACTGTCTTGTGAGGGGGGGGATGCCCAAGAATAGGGGATAGCTAATCAGTTTCCGACAGAATGGCTGCTGCTGCTGCATTCTGGACAGCTGTGTCAGTACCTCCATTCCTTTGACTCTCCAGTGGAAGGATGGGGGAAGACCACAGCTGCAGATGGGCAGATGAATGGCCAAGTAAGTTCCACATGCAACACTGAAGTGTATGGGGGCACCAGTATTTAAGAGAAGAAAATCAAGATCTGTCAGTAATTTTGCAACGCCTTTACCAGAGCCAGTGATCATGGTTCCACACTCCAAAGGGTTATAGGCACTGAAGTCAAGCAAGATAACGAAAGGTGGAGGAAGCTAAGAAACCAATGTAGGCACTACGTTCTGAGACACTTCACCATCAGTAGGGAGATAAACGTTACAGATGGTACAATCCGGCTATGCCCTTTATCCGAACAGCTGCAGCTTCCAAAGCTCTATCAAGAGGCACAAGTTCGCTATATACAAAGTCCAGACAATTTGTGCGAACTCCAACACCCTATCATAGTCTGCGATATTCTTAAAATATCCCGGGCAGCCACAAAGCGCAATGCACAAAAGCAGAAGAAGAGCTTAAGAGATGTCACTCAGACAAGTGGTGGAAAAAATGCAACAATTCCACTGGAAAATCATGCTGTCGGTGTATTGTGAGAGCGTGCAGGGGCAAAGGAGGCAGCTTATGTCCCAGGGTCACCTGCTGCCACCGAGTGAGAGGCTATTGTATCAGCACACACAGGTCATGAGACTCGTTGTGTGGTGCTGTCTGCTGCCTCAAGTCCTACCAGAATCTCCAACTCAGGCACAGTAGAGGGGAATATGAGATCCAGTTGCATGGGGGTCACCAGAATCTTTGTCTTTGAAGACTTATTTTTATCTTTGTCCTCCTTGGGTCGTTTAGATGAGTGGGAGAAATTCTCAGAAATTGTTCCAGGTACTGAGGAAGATTGTGAAGCCCTACAGCCTGCAGCCTGTAGTAACTCCTTCAGCTACTGGCTGTACTGGAAGGTACTGCATACCATGAGAAACCTTGGAAGGGAGTGTCCCGAGGAACCCCTCTATGGTGTGGGAAGTCGGATGAATGTGATGCAGCTCTGGCTGGTGGATGGGGGTAGACGTCACCAGCAGTTGGGGAGCTATTGCTCCCAAACTGGGAGTGAGGGAAGCAGCAAGAGGAGAGCCCCCAACCATCAGGAAGGTACACATAGTTGAGCGCCCCGAGGGCACATAGTAGGAGGTGTAAGGGCAAGAGTACGCTCGTCAGAGAGGACAATGTTGTCAGAGCTGTAGCGTACATCATTCTGACATGTGCAGGATGTAGAAACTCAGACTTGCTTGGCCTCTTGGTATGTTAGTTTCTCCAGAGTCTTATACTCCTGTATTTTTGTCTCTCTCTGAAAGGCAGTGCAGGCTTAGAGTTTTGAACATGGCTCTTATTCATAAACCCTAGACTGGTTTCAACATAGGATTAAAAAGCCAACTGGTTCCACATAAATGGTAGGTATATGGACCTAGGTTTCGACACATACGGGGGGAGGGGGTGGGAGTGCCTTCATCAGAATAAATGTTGCTGAACGGCAATACAGAGTAAATGGGGTACGAACAAGAACACATAATGAAGATTTAAAAAAAAAAAAATGGTTCAAATGGCTCTCAGCACTGTGGGACTTAACATCTGAGGTCATTAGTCCCCCAGACTTAGAACTACTTAAACCTAACTAACCTAAGGACATCACACACATACATGCCCGAGGAAGGATTCGAACCTGCGACTGTAGTGGTCACGCGGTTCCAGACTGAAGCACGTAGAACTGCTTGGCCACAATGGTCAGCAAAGAAGATTTTCATGATGCACAAAGGTTACTTACATAAAATTACATTGCTAAAAAGCAATAGAATTTGGAGCAGCTACGCTCCTGTCAAAAGTAAAACAATGTTGTAGCCTTCGCCACATGCGCCCAGCTGGTATCATCAGAAGAGTGAGCAAGCCCAATGGCTTACATTGCTGCCAGGAAAAGAATACGAGTTGCATCGCCTATCGCATGCAGACAGTAAGTGTGCCCTTTTGAAACATTATAGCAGAAATGCTTGAAAGAAAGACTTAATTTTAAAAATAATATATATAGAGAGAGCTTAATAGTAGTGGGAAAAGGGGAGCTTAACCCCACTTTGCACTGGCAATATCGCTATGACTCATAGTGAGAAGCTGAAATTTTAATTGGAAAATAGGTCGATTGGGCTACCTCCACTAACCTATCCCCCTGCCCCCTTCCCTCCCCTCCACAAGAAAATGGCAGGAAGTTCAAATTTTGGCGGGAACAAGAGGTCAATTGGGGTACCTCCACTAACCTAAGTAATGCAACCACCACTTGTTCCTTGGAATTGGTGGGAAAGGACGAGCCTATACTGGGCTGCTGGATAGGATGGCGGTAAGTATTTTACATGCAGTGTTCATTTGAACTATTAGACTTATCATAGGCAGTAGCCCCATGGCAGCTTGGGGAAAAATGGCGGGAAAAGGACACTCTGTGCCTGGCTGCTGGGGAGAGGAAGGAGTGTATTTATTTTGGAACAATTTACTTAGGGATGGTTTTCACATACTTTAATTATTAATTATGCTGATAAAAAACACACACATTGACATGCCTGGTTGGCTGGTTTGGTTTAAAAGAGGGGGTGGGGGAAAGGGACCAAACAGCAAGGTCATCAGTCCCTTGTTCCTTGTAAAATTATTACACAAGGGAATGAAGAAAAGAAAGGAGACATATAGCACAATAATAGGAGAAAGGAAGAACCACAAGAGCAACGGAAGAATAACCAACACTACTATGGACAAAACAGGAAATGAAACCACAGGGAGAAGCAAAAAACAGGTAGAAGAGGTAAAACCAAGAGAGCAGATGACCGTGACTGGCTGACTACGAGAGTAAAAAGGAAAAGCCAGACACTCTATGAAACATTAAAATATCCACCCTAAAAGCATTAGAGCGCAGGACATGCGCTAAAACTTATATAGAATTATAAAACCCACCATCACGTATAAAATGTAAAACTAAATAAGCTGATGAGGCGTTGTCAGCTAAAATTAATGGCAACGAGTCAGGTAACTGAAGAGTGTCTTGCAGGTCAGCCAAAGAAGGGCAGCTCACCAAGATATGGACCGCTATCAGCCCACAGTGTTGTGTTTACTTGACCCTGTGCACTACTGTAGCGTTCGCCTAGCGACGGGAGCTTTTACGACGAGTCTGGTGACCAGGGGCCTCGTGGAGGCTGGAATCCCTCCACTGCAGGTTAGATGTGCACAACTGCTGCCAGTTAAGTGGCACACATTCGTAGTTCGCTTGTGCACCAGAATTACTGTCTCCTTTTCCCACCCACGGCGGTTCATCTCCCGCATCGGCGACCCAGATCAGGGCTTCCAATTGCAGTATGTGTCCAATCCCTCCGTTCTGAACTGGAGTCCTCGCGGTTACCACCTATACTTGAGGTCCATTGACGTACACCTCCATGGTGTACACCTAGGCCGCGCCTTCGCCTGGACCTTTCACATGGCCCTACAGACTCAGTTAACCCCACGGCTCTCCACTGCCACTTCCTCTCGATTCTTGACGTGTTCTGGGGGTCTCAAGTGGTGTACACCGATGGCTCGATGGCTTGATCACCTCGGCTTCATGTATGTCTATGGGGGCCACACTGAACAGCATTTCATACACGATGGCTGCAGTGTTTTCACGGCCGAGCTGGTGGCTACATCTCGTGCTTTTGAGCACATCTGTTCATGCCCTGGGAAGTGGTTTCTTCTGTTTACTGACTCCTTGAGCAGCTTACAAGCTACCGACCAGTTCTACCCTAGTCATCCTTCGGCAGCGACCATCCAGGAGTCCATCTGTGCCCTGGAACACTCCAGTCATTCAGTGTTGTTTGTCTGGACCCCAGGTCACATCGGAATCCCAGGCAATGAACTTGCCGACAGGCTAGCCAAACAGGCTATGCAGAAACCGCTTATGGAGATCAGCTTCTCTGCAACTGACCTGCGTTCAGTACTAGTCCACAAGGTTTTGCGGCTTTGGGAGACCAAATGGCATAACCTCAGCAGCCACAACAAACTGCGTGCCATTAAAGAGACTATGAATGTGTGGCAGTACTCCATGTAGGCCTCTTGGAGGGACTCTGTGGTTATCTGCCAGCTCTGCATTGGCCATCACGGCTACCTCCTGCGCCGTGATTACCCACTAACCACACTACCATAGTCAAGGCGGGATTGAACAAGGGCTTTGTAGATCTGCAGCAGCGTAGAGCGATATGCACCCCAATTGGTGGTGCTCAGGCAGAGTGGATGTCATTAAGGTAAAGTTCTGGTTCCGGATGAATGGTACAACACCGACAGAAGTGCATAACACACGACTTTGCGGCCGAAAACTGGAAAAAGGGGGATAGAGCCAATGATTGCACCTTGTGGATGGCTCCCTGTAGGCGCCACTCAGAACACCAGTACTGGTGGAGCAGTACAAAATGTAGAAGTCGTCTGCATACAGAGAACGTGAGACAGATGGCCCTAAAGCTGCTGCTAGATCATTAACGGCCACTAAAAATAGACACACTCAATACAGAGCCCTGCGGAACCCCATTCTCCTCGATATCGGGGGAACTATGGGAGGCATCAACTTGGACACGGAAAGTACAAAGCGACAGGTAATTTTGGATAAAAAATGGCAGCGGCCTCTGAGACCGCACTCCTATAATGTGGAAAGGATATGATGTCACCAGATGGTGTCATACGCTTTTCGTGAATCAAAAAAGATGGCAACCAGGTGTTGGCGTCTGGAAAAGGCTGTTCGAGTGGCAGACTCGAGGGGCACTAGAGTATCAGTGGTAGAGCGACCCTGGTGGAAGCCGTCCTGACTTGGAGCCAGTAGGCCACGTGACTCCAGGACCCAACCCAACCACCGACACACCATATGTTCCAGCAGCTTACAAAGAACGTTGGTGAGGCTGATGGGCCGATATCTATCCACATCAAGCAGGCTTTTACCGCGTTTGAGCACCTGAATGATGGTGCTTTCCTGCCACTGCGATGGAGAGACGCCATCGCACCAGATCCCGTTGAAGATGATGAGATGTTTTCAGATGTGAGATGTTTAGTTATGTGACTGTGGATACGATCTGGCCCAAGATTTGAGTCGGTACAATGTGCAAGGTCACTGAGGAGCTCCCAGTCTGTAAATGGGGCGTTACAGGATTCACTGTGGCGTGTAGTGAACGAGAATACTTTCCCTTCCAGCCGCCGATTGAGAGTGCAAAAGGCTTTGGGGTAATTCACTGACGCAGAGGCTCGAACATAGTGCTCAGCAAAATGTTTGGCAATCGCGTTTGCGTCGGTATATAACACGCCATTTATGGTAACACTGGGAACACCTGTTGGGGTCTGGTACCCGAAAACACGTTTCACCTTTGCTTTTCTCTCCCAACACTCCTGCTTCTGTCGTTTGATATGTTGGTGAGTGCAGGCACAGAGCCGTTTAAAAGCTATGAGGTGCTCCAGGAAAGGATGCCGCTTATGCCACTGTAGAGCTCGCCCACGCCCCTTAATTGTTTCAGCGACTTCCAGAGACCACCAACGGACTGCCTTTCGCTGGGGGCACCCTAAAGAGCGAGGGATCGTGTTTTCTGTCACAGAAACGATTGTTGCTGTCATCTGCTCAACCATCACATCAATGTTAGCGTGGGGAGAGATTCAATGGTGACAGCAGAAGTGAAAGTTTCCCAGTCCACCTAGGTTAAAGTCCATCTGGGCAGGCATTCATGGGCCTGACGGCGGGGCAGTGAAGTGACAGGAAGATGGGGAAGTGGTCACTACCACATAGGTCGTCATGTGGTCTCCAGTGGCTAGATGGGAGAAGTCCTGGGCTGCAAATTTATAAATCAATGGCCGAGTAACGACCATGAGCCACAGTGAAATGTGTGGCGGTCCCAGGATTTAAGAGGCAGAGGTCGAACTGAGACAGTAAAGTTTCGACATATCTGCCTCGGCCAGTAAGCACGGTTCCATCCCACAAGGGATTAAGGGCGTTAAAATCTGAAATAAGTATGAAAGGTGTAGGGAGTTGATCAATTAGTGCTGTTAATACGTTCAGGGATACTGCACCATCTGGAGGAATATATACATTGCAGACAGTTATTTCCTGTGTTATCCTTGTTCTGACAGCCACGGCTTAAAGAGGGGTTTGAAGGGGACACAGTTTCACTACAGACTGATTTCAAGACATAAATGCGAACTCCACCAGACACTCGATTATAGTCACTACGTTTCCTATAATATCCCTTATATCTGCGGAGGGAAGGGGTCCACACTGACAGGAACCACGTTTACTGGAGGGGAATGCAGATAGCTGGTGTAAGTTTAACAGTTGCCGTAGCTCAGCCAGGCAGTGGAAAAAACCGCTGAAATTCCACTGGAAGATGGAGTCATCGTGAGACTGGGAAGGCATGGAACATTCAATGAGACAGTTTACGTCTCAGGGTCACCTGCTGCCACCAACGTTTTGCCTGAGCAGTCTGTATCCATTGTGTCTCAGGGTCTGGGGAGATCTAGGTCCTCTGCAGACATCAGAATCTCCACCTTATCCACCGACACAGAACTTGAAGGTAGCGGTGGTGTGGGTGCCACTGCAATTCCCTTTGCCTTGGCGGCCTTCTTGTTGGTTTTCTCTTGCTGCTCGTTGAGTTTCCCTGGCTGGCTGGCTGGGAGGACTTCACTGATTCAGTCTCTGGGACTGACGATGAGCGTAAAGCCCTATGACAATCTGCTTTTGGGCTCATCAACCATTGGCAGGCGTCATCTTTCCCACTAGCAGAAACCTGGGAAGGAGTGACTCAAGGGACCCCTTCCTAGTAAGAAGAGCCAAAGAAGTGCTTCTTCTGCTCAGAAGGGGGGCCTGATATCCCCGAGGGTGGGGGTGTTGCTCCCGAAGTAGGTGGTGCAAGACCAACAGGGATGGAAGGTCCCCCCGCCCCCATCAAAGGGGCAAGTGTAGTCTTGTTGTTCTGAGAAACGACAGTCACGCGAGGAACTGATGGGGGCGACAACTGTTGTCATAGCAGTGGTGTAAGACAAGGTCATAGCCACAAGATGTAGGCACTCAAATTTACAGTGCACGTCAGTGGCTCCGGAGTCTTATAGTCCATGATTTTCCTCTCTTTCTGTAAAATCCTTCAGTTTGGCGAGCAAGGTGAATGGTGGTCTTCACAGTTGACACAGATGGAAGGCGGGACACATGGAGTATTGATATGTGATAGACGTCCATTAATTCGACATGTGACACTGAAAGTACAGTGGGCAGACAGATGGCCAAACTCCCAGTTTTTAAAGCACCGCATCGGGGCAGGATATATGGCTTAAAGTCACCTTGTCTTTCTCGGGCAATGTGTAACCCTCGAAGGCCAAGATAAAGACACCGGTGGCAACTTGTTATCCCTCCGACCCCGATGGACACTCCAGATTAAATTAACATCTCGCTTTTCTAAATTGGCGCACAGCTCGTCTTCAGTCTGCAGAAGAAGGTTCCTGTGGAATATAACACCCTGCACCATAATTAAGCTCTTACAGGGTGTGATGGTAACAGAAAGATCCCCCAGCTTGCCACAAGTGAGTAATACCCATGACTGGGCAGAGGGTGCTGTTTTTATCAAGACTGACCCAGACCACATTTTGGACAAGCCCTTCACCTCCCCAAACATGTCCTCCAAATGCTCCACAAAAAACTCAGGCTTCATGGACATGAAAGATGTCCCATCAATTCTGGTACACACGAGGTACCGGGGTGAATAAACTTCACTGCCATCCTTGGCTTGGCGTTCCTACCATGGTGTTTCCAGGGAGGGCAACGATTTGGAGTCATATTTGGTTGGTTGGTTTGGGGGATTAAAGGGACCAGACCGCTATGGTCATTGGTCCCTTTTTCCAAAGACAAAGAACACCCACAGAGAATAAAAACGAGGAACAGAAGAGATCACAGACGATACAGAACAAGAGAAACTGAGACAAGGACAAGACAAAACGAACTAAAACCACACAGAGTGTGACGGTGGTTGGCCGACCATAGAAATAAAAAAGGAAAAGCCAACCACTTAGAAACACATAAAAAAATCAGTTGAAAACCATAGGCCAAAGGCCAGAATCAACACAAAACAATAAAATGAAACAGAAACACTCAGATTAAATGATAAAATCCCCCTGCCCGAATAAAACGTAAAACTAAGTCAGCCATAGTGGAGTCGTCTGTTAAAAGGGCAGAGAGCGTATCAGGCAGCGCAAATGTCTGCCTGACCACAGCTAAAAGGGGGCAGGCCAACAGAATGTGGGCCACTGTCAAAGCTGCCCCACAGCGACACAGAGGAGGGTCCTCCCGGCGCAGTAAATAACTGTGTGTTAGCCGGGAGTGGCCAATGCGGAGCCGACAAAGGACGACGGAGTCCCTGCGGTTGGCTCGCAGGGATGACCGCCACACAGTCATCGTCTCCTTAATGGCACGGAGTTTATTGGGTGTAATCCGATCGCGCCATTCAGCGTCCCAAAGCGCAAAAACTTTTCGGCGGAGGACTGCCCGCAAATCAGTCTCTGGGAGGTCAACATCCAGAGATGGTTTACACGTGGCCTCTTTCACCAGGCGGTCAACATGTTCATTGCCCGGGATACCGACATGACCGGGGGTCCACACAAAGACCACAGAGCGGCCGCAACGCGCAAAAGTATGCAGGGACACATGGATAGCCATCACCAGACGAGAACGACGAAAACACTGGTCGAGAGCTCGTAAACCGCTTAGGGAATCGCTACAGATGACGAAGGACTCACCTGAGCAGGAGCGGATATACTCTAGGGCTCGGAAGATGGCGACTAGCTCAGCAGTGTAAATGCTGCAGCCAGCCGCCAAGGACCGTTGTTCGGAATGGTCCCCTAGAGTTAGCGCATACCCGACACGACCAGCAACCATTGAACTGTCGGTGTAAACAATTCCAGAGCCCTGATACATGGCAAGGATGGAATAAAAGCGGCGGCGGAAGGCCTCTGGAGGGACCGAGTCCTTCGAGCCCTGTGCCAAGTCGAGCCGAAGGCAAGGGCGAGGAACACACCACGGGGGTGTACGCAGAGGCGCCTGGAAAGGAAGCGGAACAGGGAAAAACCCAAGCCCGCAGAGAAGCTCCTTGACGCGTACGGCGATTGGACAACCCGACCGGGGCCGACGTTCCGGCAGATGGATGACCGACTGCGAGAACAGGACACGGTAATTTGGATGTCCGGGCAAACTAAAAACATGGGCAGCATAAGCAGCCAGTAATTGTTGGCGTCGTACCCGCAGTGGAGGTACACCTGCCTCCACTAGTACACTGTCCACAGGGCTGGTGCGGAAAGCACCAGTGGCAAGGCGTATCCCGCTGTGGAGAATTGGGTCCAGCACCCGTAACGCAGATGGGGATGCTGAGCCATAAGCCAGGCTCCCATAATCCAGACGGGACTGCATTAACGCCTGGTAGAGCCGCAACAGGGTAGAGCGGTCGGCGCCCCAGCGGGTGTGGCTCAAGCATCTCAGAGCGTTTAGATGCCGCCAACACGTCTGTTTAAGCTGCCGGATATGAGGCAGCCAAGTCAACCGGGCATCGAAAACCACCTCCAAAAACCTGTGGGTCTCCACCACAGCAAGGAGTTCGTCGGCAAGATAAAGCCGCGGCTCAGGATGGACTGTTCGGCGCCGGCAGAAATGCATAACGCGGGTCTTGGCTGCCGAAAACTGAAACCCATGCGCTACAGCCCAAGACTGCGCCTTACGGATAGCGCCCTGTAGCTGACGTTCAACAGCTGCAATGCCAGTAGAGCTGTAGTAAAGGCAGAAGTCGTCAGCATACAGGGAAGTGGAGACAGAATTTCCCACGGCCGCAGCAAGCCCGTTAATGGCTATTAAGAACAGACAGACACTTAAAACAGAGCCCTGTGGCACACCGTTGTCCTGGACATGGGAGGAACTATACGAGGCCGCGACTTGCACGCGGAAGGTACGACTCGACAGAAAATTGCGGATAAAAATCGGCAGAGGACCCCGAAGACCCCATCCATGAAGCGTAGAAAGAACGTGATGATGCCATGTCGTATCGTATGCCTTCCGCAAATCGAAAAAGACAGCGACCAGGTGCTGACTGCGGGCAAAAGTAGTACGGATGGCCGACTCCAGGCTCACCAGATTGTCGGTAGCGGAGCGGCCTCTACGGAACCCACCCTGAGATGGAGCCAGAAGGCCCCGAGACTCCAGTACCCAATGCAAGCGCCGGCTCACCATCCGTTCAAGCAACTTGCAAAGAACGTTGGTGAGGCTAATGGGACGGTAGCTGTCCACCTCCAGAGGGGTCTTTCCAGGTTTCAAAACGGGGATGACAATGCCTTCCCGCCATTGCGACGGAAACTCCCCCTCGACCCAAAGACGGTTGTAAAGATCGAGAAGGCGCCGCTGGCAGTCCACTGAAAGGTGTTTCAGCATCTGACAGTGGATGCCATCTGGCCCAGGAGCGGTATCAGGGCAAGCAGCTAGGGCACTGCGAAATTCCCACTCACTGAATGGAGCATTGTAAGATTCCGGGTGGTTGGTGCGAAACGAAAGGCTCCAACGTTCCAGCCGCTCTTTAATGCAGCGGAAGGCCTGGGGGTAATTCGCAGAAGCGGAACTCATAGCAAAATGCTCTGCTAAGCGATTTGCAATGACGTCGGAGTCAGTACACATGGCTCCATTCAGTGAGAGCGCAGGGACGCTGGCAGGGGTCCGATAGCCGTAGACGCGTCGAATCTTGGCCCAGACCTGCGAGGGAGTGACATGGAGGCCAATGGTGGACACACACCGCTCCCAGCACTCCTCCTTGCCTTGGTGGATAAGGAGGCGGGCCCGCGCACGCAGCCGTTTGAAGGCGATAAGGTGCGCTAAGGAGGGATGTCGCTTGTGACGCTGGAGCGCCCGCCGGCGATCTTTAATCGCTTCAGCGATCTCAGGCGACCACCAAGGCACAGCCTTCCGCCGAGGAGACCCAGAAGAACGGGGAATGGCAGATTCGGCGGCAGTAACGATGCCGGTGGTGACCGATTGAACCACCGCATCAATGTCATCAGTAGAGAGAGGCTCAAAAGCGGCAGTGGAGGAGAACAAATCCCAGTCAGCCTTATTCATAGCCCATCTGCTAGGGCGCCCAGAAGAGTGACGCTGTGGTAGTGACAAAATGAGCGGAAAGTGGTCACTACCACACAGGTCATCATGCACACTCCATTGGACAGATGGTAAGAGGCTATGGCTACAGATGGAAAGGTCAATGGCGGAGTAGGTACCATGCGCCACACTGAAGTGTGTGAAGGCACCATCATTTAACAGCGAGAGATCGAGCTGCGACAATAAATGCTCAACGATGGCACCCCGACCTGTGGCCACTGACCCACCCCACAGAGAGTTATGGGCGTTGAAGTCGCCCAATAGCAAGAAAGGTGGCGGCAATTGGGCGACCAGTGCAGCCAGGACAGGCTGCGAGACATCACCATCCGGTGGAATGTAAAGACTGCAGACGGTAACAGCCTGTGGCGTCCACACGCGTACAGCGACAGCCTCTAAAGGCGTCTGGTGAGGGACAGACTCGCTGTGCAGAGTGTGAAAGACATATATGCAGACGCCACCAGACACCCTTTCAGAAGCTGCTCGGTTCTTATAATAACCCCGATAGCCACGGAGGGCGGGGGTTCGCATCGCTGGAAACAAAGTTTCCTGGAGAGCAATGCAGAAGAAAGGGCGAAGGCTGAGAAGTTGGCGGAGCTCAGCTAAATGGTGGAAGAAACCGCTGCAGTTCCACTGGAGGATGGTAGTGTCCATGGCGGACAAAGGCGTGACGGGACTGGGAAGGCAGATTACGCTGCTGGGTCACCCGCTGCCTCCGATTGAGCACCCGTGCTAGCGCTATCCATGGCGTCTGAGGGACCGGCGAGATCGAGGTCCTCAGCGGACGCCAGGATCTCCACCTCGTCCTCAGACGCAGATCTGGAAGGTGGCGGTGGGGTGGCTGCCACCGCGAGTTCCTTGGGCTTAGAGCTCTTCTTCTTTGATTTCTCACGCTGCTCCTTGGGTTTAACTGGCTGGGAGGGCTTCACCGATTCAGTCTCCAGGACTGAGGAGGATCGTGAAGCCCGTCGACCAGCTGATTGCGGGCACTTACGCCACTGTCGGTCGTCAGCCTTCCCACTGGTGGAAACCTGGGAAGGGAGGGACCCGAGGGACCCCTTGCGAGCGTGAGAAGCCGAAGAACTTGGACACTTCTCCGGCTTAGAAGCAGGGACAGACGTCCCTGATGGGGGGGATGGTGTTGCCCCTGAGGTAGGTGGCGCAGGAGCAACCCGGTGGGTAGAGACCCCCACTGGCAAGGGGGCAGGAGGAGTCTTACTGCTTATCGAGCTGGCTGGAAGTCTCGAAACTGATGGGGCTAGCACAGGTGTTGTAGCAGCTGCATAAGAAGATGTCATTCTCACAGGATGGAGTCTGTCATATTTCCTCTTGGCCTCAGTATAGGTCAGCCGGTCCAGGGTCTTATATTCCATGATTTTGCGCTCTTTCTGAAAGACTTTGCAGTCTGGCGAGCAAGGTGAATGGTGCTCCCCGCAGTTGACGCAGATGGGAGGCGGGGCACATGGAGTATCGGGATGAGATGGGCGTCCGCAATCTCGACAAGTGAGGCTGGAAGTGCAGCGGGAAGACATATGGCCGAACTTCCAGCACTTGAAGCACCGCATCGGGGGAGGGATATAGGGTTTGACGTCACATCGGTAGACCATCACCTTGACCTTTTCCGGTAACGTATCACCCTCGAAGGCCAAGATGAAGGCACCGGTAGCAACCTGATTGTCCCTCGGACCCCGATGAACGCGCCGGACGAAATGAACACCTCTACGTTCTAAGTTGGCGCGCAGCTCGTCATCAGACTGCAAAAGGAGGTCCCTATGGAAAATAACACCCTGGACCATATTTAAACTCTTATGTGGTGTAATAGTAACGTTAACATCCCCCAACTTGTCACAAGCAAGCAACCTGCGTGACTGGGCGGAGGATGCCGTTAGTATCAGTACTGACCCAGAGCGCATTTTAGACAAGCTCTCCACCTCCCCAAACTCCCCACGGGCGCCACCCAGCCACAGCAAAGGCCACCTGGCAGGATGGCCGTTGCCGGGAGTCCCGATACCCCAGGAGGATAGGCATCTACTCCTTGGCATACGTGGGGATTTAACGGCGCAGGCATCAGTAGAGCGATCCCTGTGTTGTCAGGGGGCTACAACCAAGAGGGTACATGGCGGCCCCACCACAACGGGCTGGCTACCGTGCTGGATCTTAGGTGCAAAAATATAAAAGGTCGTCGTCGCAGTGAAAAGAAACACTGCAGAGGGCAGCGTGGTAATCGCACCCAGGGACGTATCCTCGCCCAAGAGATCGAAAACGAGCGGAACACCATTGCAACGACGAGAAATCCGGCTAAAGGTCTAATTGCACGACGGATACAGTGCACCATGTAAGGCGCCCTTCCCCAATTGGCTCGCTCTTCGGATAAATTTAGAAAGATGGAGGTCAAACCCGAGAGGGGACCATCACATAAGGCCGAAACATGTGAGACTCCTTTTAGTCGCCTCTTACGACAGGCAGGAATACCGCGGGCCTATTCTAACCCCCGAACCCGCAGGGGGTGGGGTCATATTTCTTAGTACTGAAGTTAGAATTTGTCCGCTTAGAGACTGCTGGCGGCAGACCACCAGCAAGAGATGCCGTACTACGCTTCATGGCATGTCATGCACCCCGATGCCACCCACTCCAACCAGGGGGCCTCCCCAAGGGCGCTGCCCAGCCTCAGTAAGGGCCACCTGGTAGAATGGCCATTGCCCGGAGTCCCAATGCCCCAGGGAGATGGAAATCTACTCCATGGCATATGTGGGGAATTAACGACGCAGGAATCAGCAGTGTGATCCCTGTGCGGTCAAGGGGCTACTACCACCAATGTACATGGCGGCCCCACCACAGTGGACTGTCTACCATGCTGGATATTAGGTGCCAATATTTCCATGGTCATAATCGGCACAGAAAACGACACTGCATAGTGGTTGGAGGAAGGTGTCTTCGCCCAAGAGATGGAGGATGAGTGGGACTGCAATGCCACGACGAGAAAGTGGGCTAAATATCTCAATGCACAATGGACATAATGCACCACGTAAGGTGCCCTTGCCCAATTGGCTCACTCTTCGGGAAAATTTAGAAAGATGGAGGTGAAACCCTACAGCAGACCATCACATAAAGGCCAAAAGTTTTAAGACTCCTTTCAGTCGCCTCTTACGACAGGCAGGACCACCTCAGGCCTATTCTAACCCCTGGGCCCACAGGAGCATTGCGCCTGGGCGTCAAACTCGTACATACTGCAATATGACGAATCAATCGAAATGGAACGCTGAGCTGTATCAGCTATTCTGTCACTGTGACATATGAGTTTAAGTGTAGTTTCAGTATCGATCACCTATGGAGAGCAGTTTGGAAAAGCTCCGCAACGTCGTAAAACTTTTCCGGTTTCTTTATGTTTTGCCTGTCTTATTTAAAATCAACCAGTGTGTGTTATGTGTCATGCTTGCAGCAGCAGCAGCAGCAGCAGCAGCAGCAGCAACATGATTTACCATGCGATGTCTAGCTTTCTGTGAGTGGCAATGTTCATATCAGTTTGGAACCTGACACAGTCCTCAAAATCGTGGTAGAAAAAACAGTACGTGTGGCAGTGTACAAAGCTTGTTACAGCAGAAAAAAATAACAATGCTTCAAACAATGACACAGGGTCACAGGGAGCTTCTCTTGCGACTGTTAGTATAGCATGTGAGATACAGTCATCCTCTTACAGTACAGGCAATGATACCTTACACTGGTCTATACAGTGGCTCAATACCTATGTATTTAAAAGGATCGCCACATGTGCTCCTTGCCGGCATGCAGAAGTTATTTGTTTTCGATATATGGGAAGAGGCAGATACTGTAAAAATCTTATGAAGTTCTCTATCGGATGAAGTTAGCGGAGCTTTTATAGTTCGAAGGTTTTCTCTGTTGGATGGTACAGAATAACGATGATAGAATGTTGGGGTGATAGTCATGAATCGACCCTTAGGGACGCAGATCTGCTTTGGACTGCAGTACTAGTATGATGTTTAGCCTTCGTAATTATCGCAATAAGGAACATCCCCGTAACTGTTCGTACTTTCTTTATACTACCTCGTACTGCAGGAGCGGGTTTCGTTTGGCGCCGACCTTACACATCGTACGATGTTCATGGTTGGCGGTGCTACGACAACATGTTGCCAATTCCATCGAATGGTCGAAACACGGTCCTGTTGCACTTACTCAGCTTAGCCCATTTCTACACGGACTGCAGAACGTGGTAGATATAGCTTTCTCTGACTTCTACTCAGTTCTGACTTAAACTGGAACGATCACATGAGCAAAGCTGCAGGGATGGCAGTGCAGAATTTGAGAGGCAGTTGCAAGATGCATAGAGACTCTAAAATTTTACTGAAGCAGATATGTTCGAAAAAGATGACTCGTTTCTATTTACGAGAGTGTCAGCAATATGATTCACTAGTGGCTGTAATCATTAAAAGACTTCTCCATAGGAACCAACGCAGGTGTGTGATTCAATGGAAAGGCTTGATTCCAAATTGCAGACAGCATTTATATCGGAAAGCATAGCACTTGAGATCTGAAAAGCTAGTGTTCATTTCTTACGACCTCAATCAGCATATTGTCTACTGTGTGATCATTCTCAACCAACGATCAGCTATAAACCAGTGGAACCTTTGACGTGGCATCGAGAGAGAATGCGTTACAAATATTGGAGAAATATTTAGCAGTGTCATGATGGAGCTGCAAATACCGGCTTCATATGCATTTCTTAGCCGAATCACTTTCTAAATTCGGTGATTTTATTATGAGCTTACACCATCGGCGACGTGTAATCGCACTGTTGGTCTGTTAATATACACTCCAGAAATCACCGTCTATATTCACTGTCACAGTATTTGCATGGAAAACGCACTTCATTCGGAGATAATGCTGTACCTCGATTTATAAGGCTTTTATAGTTTCTGTCATGCATGTCGTTAGCGATACTTGCGAGCACCTGTAGAACCAAGACCGCTTGTGACAGTAACAGTCATTGCGATCGTGTTTTTAACATCTGGTGGCTTGAAAGACGGTTACGTTTCTGTTTCTAAGACACTGTGGTACCACTCGCAAGAAAAACTTATGGGACATGTCCACCCATCGCTGATTTTTGGTCAGTCTTTTTTTTTTTTTTTTTGTTTGTGGTTTTAGGGCGCAAAACTTCTATGGTCATTAGCGCCCAGCCCGTGACATAGAAAACAGGAAAAAAACGAAATTTAAAATCAGCAGCAATGGGAACAAAATCATAAAATTTGAGTAACTAAAGGCAGAAGGAATGCTTAAAAATCCACTATAGAAAGGGGTTGGTTGTCCCCAAAAAAAAGCTTTAAATGACTGACGTCATTTCACTGTCACTAATAAACTGTAGAACGCGGTCAGCTGAGCGCGTGTCATCTGCTAAAATCGACGATAGATCAGGCGATAGCTGTAGACGGGAGCGTAACGGATTAAAATAGGGGCATTCAATTAAAAGGTGTCTGACCGTCCACAGCTGAGAGCAGTGGGGACAGAGTGGGGGAGGATCACCGCTTAAAAGATGTCGATGACTAAAAAGACAGTGCCCTATCCGGAGTCGAGCTAAAATTATCTCCTCCCGACGACGCGTTCGGGAGGAAGAGGTCCAAGCGCAAGGAAGGGCTTTCACTTCCCGCAATTTATTGTGGGGAAGTGTTGACCAATGCGCATGCCATAAATGAGCAGCTTGGCGACATAAAACGCTCCGTAGATCGGTAAACGGAAGAGACTGAATAGCTGGCCGAGGAAGAGAGACTGCAGCCTTGGCCGCTATATCGGCCGCCTCATTTCCACAGATACCAGCGTGTCCCGGGAGCCAGAGGAACGCCACTGAGACGCCCCCCAGGTGGAGCAAGCGCAGACAGTCCTGAATCCGGTGGATCAGAGGGTGCACAGGGTAAAGAGCTTGGAGACTTAGGAGAGAGCTGAGAGAATCTGAGCAGATTACGTACTGTATCCGCTGATGGCGGCGGATGTAGTGGACAGCCTGGAGAGCAGCATAAAGCTCCGCAGTATAAACCGAACACTGGTCGGGAAGCCGAAAGTTATTTGGGGTGTCGCCAACAATATAGGCACTCCCTACACCTAACGATGTTTTCGAGCCATCGGTGTAAATAAATGTGGCTTCCGTCATTTGTGCACATAGAGCAGCAAATGCCCGACGGTAAACAAGTGTAGGAGTACCATCCTTGGGAAATTGACATAGGTCTCTGAGCAAGTTGATCCGGGGACGGAGCCAAGGCGGTGCTGTACCCCAAGTTGTCAAGCAGGTTTTAGGAAAGCGGAAGGAAAGAGAATGGAGCAGTTGACGGAAGCGGACTCCCGGGGGTAGTAGGGAGGAGGAGCGGCCTGCATACCCGACATCAAAGGAGGCGTCGAAAAAAAGGTCATGCGCTGGATTAGCAGGCATGGAAGACAGATGGCTAGCATAACGACTCAGAAGGACTGCCCGCCGATTGGACAGCGGAGGTTCAGCAGTCTCAGCATAAAGGCTTTCCACAGGGCTGGTGTAAAAAGCTCCAGATACTAAACGTAATCCACGGTGGTGGATAGAGTCGAGACGCCGAAGAATAGACGGCCGAGCAGAGGAGTAGACTATGCTTCCATAATCCAATTTCGAGCGCACTAAGGCGCGATAGAGGCGGAGAAGGACCACTCGGTCCGCTCCCCAAGAGGTACCATTCAGGACACGGAGGGCGTTAAGCGAACGCATACAGCGAGCCGAAAGATAGGAAACGTGGGAGGACCAGCACAGTTTTCTGTCAAACATAAGACCCAAGAATTTAGCGACGTCGGAAAACGGAAGGTTGACAGGACCTAGATGTAAGGAGGGCGGAAGAAACTCCTTACGTCGCCAAAAATTTACACAAACGGTCTTACTGGGTGAGAAATGGAAGCCGGTTTCGAGGCTCCACGAGTGGAGGCGATCGATACATCCTTGAAGACGTCTTTCAAGAAGGCTGGTCCGTTGAGAGCTGTAGTAGATCGCAAAATCGTCCACAAAGAGGGAGCCCGAGACATCAGGAAGGAGACAGTCCATAATTGGATTAATGGCGATGGCAAACAGTACAACACTCAGCACGGAGCCCTGGGGTACCCCGTTTTCTTGGGAGAAAGTACGGGAGAGAGTAGTGTTCACCCGCACCCTAAATGTGCGCTCTGCCATAAATTCGCGAAGAAAAAGAGGCAGCCGGCCTCGAAAGCCCCAAGAGAACAGTGTGCGGAGAATGCCTGTCCTCCAACAGGTATCGTATGCTCTCTCCAGATCAAAAAATATTGCTACCGTTTGGCGTTTCCGGAGAAAATTGTTCATGATATAAGTGGAGAGAGCAACAAGATGGTCAACGGCAGAACGATGCTTTCGGAATCCGCATTGGGCAGGTGTTAAAAGACTGCGGGACTCCAGCCACCAAGCTAAACGGTAATTCACCATACGCTCCAAAACCTTACAGACACTACTCGTGAGAGAAATGGGGCGATAGCTAGAGGGGAGATGTTTGTCCTTTCCAGGTTTCGGAACGGTAACGACAATAGCTTCCCGCCATCGCCTGGGAAAGGTACTGTCGGTCCAAATTCGATTATAAAGGCGAAGGAGGTAACGCAGGCTATGGGTTGATAAATGCAGCAACATTTGGACATGGATACCATCCGGTCCTGGGGCGGAGGAGCGAGAAGAAGAGAGTGCATGTTGGAGTTCGCGCATGGAGAAAACAGTATTGTAGCTTTCGCGATTTTGAGAGGAGAAAGCAAGATGTCGCACTTCCGCTGCACGTTTCTTCGGGAGAAACGCTGGCGGGTAATTTGAAGAGCTCGAAATCTCAGCAAAGTGCTGACCCAATGAGTTAGAAATTGCGACGGGGTCCACTAAGGTATCATGCGCGACAGTGAGCCCAGAGACCGGGGAGAAACTAGGCGCGCCTGAGAACCGTCGAAGCCGACTCCAAACTTCCGAGGAGGGAGTGAAGGTGTTAAATGAGCTAATAAAGTATTTCCAGCTTGCCTTCTTGCTATCGCGGATGACGCGACGGCATCGCGCACGGAGCTGCTTATATCGGATACAGTTGGCCAAAGTTGGATGGTGACGGAAAATGCGAAGAGCACGTCGCCGCTCACGTATTGCGTCACGGCATGCCTCGTTCCACCAAGGAACTGGAGGGCGCCGGGGCAATTCGGAGGTGCGTGGTATTGAACGTTCCGCAGCTGTGAGAATAACGTCGGTAAAATGTGTGACCTCATCGTCGACGCTGGGAAAGCGACGGTCATCGAATGTCGCTAGAGACGAAAAAAGTGTCCAATCGGCTTGGGCAAACTTCCAGCGACGCGAGCGCATATATGGCAGTTGAGGCTGCAGTCGAAGAACACATGGAAAATGGTCACTCGAGTGTGTATCATCAAGGGCGAACCATTCGAAGCGCCGAGCTAGCGGAACAGTACCGACCGCAAGGTCCAAATGAGATAAATTTGCCGTGGAGGCAGACAAAAATGTGGGGACCCCAGTGTTGAGGCAGACTAGATCCGCTTGGTGGAAGACGTCTAGCAATAGTGAGCCACGTGGACAAGGATGTGGAGATTCCCAAAGCGGGTGGTGGGCATTGAAGTCCCCAACCAGCAAATAGGGGGGTGGAAGTTGATCAAGAAGATGAAGGAGATCAGCTCGTGCCATTGGTGTAGACGATGGAATGTATACCGTACAAAGAGAGAACGTGTATCCAGAAAGGGAAAGACGGACGGTGACAGCTTGGAAGGAAGTGTTTAAGGGGATTGGGTGATAATGGAGAGTATCATGGAGCAGAATCATGAGTCCTCCATGGGCTGGAGTGCCTTCAACAGAGGGGAGGTCATATCGGACGGACTGAAAATGAGGGAGAGCAAAGCGGTCATGGGGACGCAGCTTTGTTTCCTGAAGACAGAAGATGACCGGCGAGTAGGATCGTAAGAGGATCGACAATTCCTCCCGATTGGCGCGAATGCCGCGGATATTCCAGTGGATAATGGACATAGGGTGAACAGAAAATGGAGGAACGTGACCAAGGGTGCTGTCAACTCAACGACTGCTCAGAGCTTGCGACCGACAGCATGGAATGGCATTCAGTCGAAGGCAGAAGATCCTGATCCATAGGTTGGTCAGGAGCAGCTCCTGCCACCAACGATCGGCCAGTTGACCGGCCACCAGCAGTGCGCCTCGGCGACACAGAAGATGGCCGAGGGCGATTTCCGCCAGGTGGTGCTGTAGATGGGACACGCCTTGGCGGAGAAGGAGAGGAACTGTGTTTCTTCGTAGCCTTCTTAGAAGTATGATGTTTAGATGAAGGAGGAACCGATGGTTGTGAAGTTGCGGTACGTAAAAACTCTTCACGAGAATGCTCTTTTTTCGAAGACTTGGCGTCTGACTTTTGGGCTCGAGATTTAACAGAACCCGATGAAGGGTGAGCCATAGAGTGGGCAGGCGAAAGGGGTGAGGTTGAACGGGCGATCTTTGCGCTGGCCGATCTGACGACCGTGGTACTAAAGGTGAAGTCGCAAGTCTGCGTGGCCGCCTCCTTTGTTGGTCGAGGAGAAGCAAGGACAGCGCTGTATTTACCTTTCTGAGGCACGGTGGGCTGTCGACTGGCGAGTAACTTTCGAGCAGCAAAGGTCGACACCTTTTCCTTCACTCTTATTTCCTGGATGAGCTTTTCATCCTTAAAAACGGGGCAATCGCGAGAGGAGGCAGCGTGGTCACCCATACAGTTGATGCAGCGAGGGGATGGAGGTGGACAAGCACCCTCATGGGCATCCTTGCCACAAGTAACACATTTGGCCGGATTGGAACAGGACTGGCTGGTATGATTGAACCGCTGACATCGATAGCAACGCGTAGGGTTTGGGACATAAGGGCGAACGGAAATTATCTCATAGCCTGCTTTGATTTTTGATGGGAGTTGAACTTTGTCAAATGTCAAGAAGACAGTGCGGGTTGGAATGATGTTCGAATCAACCCTTTTCATAACCCGATGAACAGCTGTGACGCCCTGGTCAGACAGGTAATGCTGAATTTCTTCGTCAGACAATCCATCGAGGGAGCGCGTATAAACGACTCCACGCGAGGAATTTAAGGTACGGTGCGGTTCCACCCGGACAGGGAAGGTGTGGAGCAGAGAAGTACGCAGCAATTTTTGAGCCTGGAGGGCACTGTGTGTTTCTAACAACAGGGTGCCGTTCCGTAATCTGGAACAAGACTTTACAGGACCCGCAATTGCGTCGACACCTTTCTGTATAATGAAAGGGTTGACCGTGGAAAAGTCGTGACCTTCGTCAGACCGAGAAACAACAAGGAACTGTGGCAACGATGGAAGAACAGTCTGTGGCTGAGACTCAGTGAACTTACGTTTGTGAGCAGACATAGTGGAAGGTGAGGAAACCATTGCGGAAGAATCCCCCATGATTACCGGCGTCTCCGATGGCGCGCTCCTCCCTTGTGGGGGCCCTCACCGAGGGCACACCCGCCTTAGGTGATTGTTCACACCTCAGGTCACACCTCCCGACAAACGGACGGAGGGACCAATCGGCACTTTCGGAAGGTATCAGCTCGGGTAATCACCCCTCCCTGGGCCTGGCCGTTACCAGGGGGTACGTACGTGTCCTACCTGTCTACCCGGGGCGGGGAATTACGCGTTACCCCGTCACCGGCTACGCATGGAAGTGCGTGGGTCGGCCTTCAGACACGCACAGGGAGGAAAGAAGAGAAAGGGAATGGAAAGAAGAGAGGTCTCAAACGCCGCAGCGGAGAAAAGGGTAAAGAGAAGAGGTAAAGAGAAGAGGTAAGGAATAGAGAAGGACGAAGAAAGATGAAGACATACAAGCAAGGAAGGCAAAGAGTGCGGTACATTTACAAGCGTCCGTCTCCGGACGTAGGCACAAACCATACTCCCCAGAGGGGGAGAAAGGGAAGGAAAGAGCCAGAGGTGAGGGGGGCAGGGGCGAAGATGGGGGATGGGGAAGGATACGGAAAGGGAAGGTATGCAGCCCGGAAAGGAAGGAAGGCCACATTAGCTCGGGGTCCCGTGCTCGCTACACACGTATCCACAAAAGAGTTGTGGATCCCCTGGGGGGGTTTTGGTCAGTCTTGTTTCATATCGCCAGAAATCAGCTAGTGGCGAAGTACTATACTTAGTAGTAGGGGATGTGTAATATATTTCTATTTCCAGAGCCAGAGCCGTCAGGAGGGGTATTTCCGATACTTCGCGTGTTGTCGAATTTCGTCCAATTGAGACTGCAATCGTAATATTTAGTTGTAAATACAGTGATAAAATGTGTATGTAGCCGATTTCCAAGGACGATTCTGTATGGCGGTGCGTGGCGTGCGGCGGCGGTGGCCAATGGTGGGAATGATTGACGTTTCCGGCTTATGGCAGGATATGTCATAATTGAAAGACCGTTTGGGGTACAAGAATATAGCTAACTTAGGTGCATCGCCCTCTAGATGGCTGAATAGTAAACTAATACCCACTATTTGTTGGAAAGCCTTCGTGATCGCGTGTATTCACTGTGGAAATTTGAGAAGAATCAATGTGGACGTGTGTTTGCACTGGACCATTATTCCCTCCCATATAAATTGTCAAGCTGGCTGCTTCTCCACATTTACTGCCTATATTGGGTTGAGCGAACATTGATTGTGGTGTGTGCATCTAGCTGGTGGAAGACACGTTTGCCGGTTCTCTAGACATGAGAAGCACCTTAGTTGACTTTGTAAATTATAGGGATGATTTGGAATCTGGTATATCACCGACATCGGTATTTGCGAGTGGAACATCAGTTTTCTCTATTTTTTCGGAGTTTTCACGTAAATATCTTAGCAGACGGGTTAAGTTTCTAGCTATGGAACATTCTGCAGCATTAAGGATAACGTTTGTGAGATATTCCACCTGGTCATCCCAACTGGGGAAATTTTGTTCTTTGAAGGTCGCCAGGGAAGTATAAAGCCGCCAGTCAGCCTTAGTAAGCTGCCATTTGGACGTGCACGTGGATGGGATAGGAGTCAGCAGATAGAACATGGGAAATGGTCACTCGAGTGGGTATCAGGAAGAACAAACGACTCAAGACGATGGGCAAGCTGGGTAGTGCAAAAGGATAGGTCCAAATGGGAATAGGTGTGCGAGGAATTGGAAATAAAAGTGGGAGCTCCAATGTTTAGGCAGAAGAGGTTAAGTTAGTTACGAAAGTCAGTCAAGAGCACACCCCTCTAACAGGTCCTGTGGGAACCCCAAAGGAGATTATGTGCATTAAAGTCACTGAGTAGCCAAAATGGGTATTGTAGCTGCCCAATAAACTGAAGGATGGCTGCCCTGGGGACAGCAAATGACTGTGGGACATAATTGGTACAGAGGGAAAAAGTCAGGTGGGCAAGGAAAAGCCGAACTGCAACATCTTCAAGACTGGTAGACAGGGAGATGGGCTGCCTTTGAATGTCATCCTGTATGAGCAGCATGACGCCCCCATGAGATGGATGTCGACCTCAGGGGGAAGGCAAAATGAGTCGGTAAGTAATGTGAAAGCTCAAAGCAGTCGTGAGGGCGCAATTTCTTTTCCTGAAAGCAGAGTACAAGGGGATGCTGCGATGCTAAAAGCAGCCGTAAATCCTCTTTGTGGGACCAAAGGCCGCGAACATTCCATTTGAGGACTCCAATGAGGAGGAAGAGATGTAGAGGTGTCAACTCAGTGGCCGCCAAGTGACAGCTGGTGTAGAGTCGCTACTACAGAGCAAATAAGCAGGAGGATCCTGCTCCATGAGGTTCACAGAATCAGCAGCTTGCTTGTGTGGTCGGTCTGTGGAGTCCAACTCCGAAAAACGGTTGGTGGAGCACACCGGCGATACAGAAGCCAGCCAGACTAAGGTACCATGTGGTGACACTGTTGAAGAGAATCTTCGAGTTGGTGAAGGAGAAGCCCGTTTGCCTTTGGTGGACTTCTTTGAGCCTTTCTGGTTAGAGGAAGACTCGGGTGTTCTTTGGCTGGAGGGACATAGGAAGTCTTCATGAGAGTACTCATTCTGCCCTTTCTGGCCTACCGGTTGTGTAGCTGGTGGCCTCATCTCTTGAGGTGAGAGTTTGACGGCTTGTTGCACAGCTGGACAGAGGTATGGTGATGCTACCTTGACACTGGGTGATTTCAGAACCTCAGAGCTGAATTGGAGGTCACATGTCTGCATGGCCATGTCCTTCATGGAGCGAGGGGTAACAAGAACAGACCTATAGGTGCCAGGCGGGAGAATACAGGGTTTGCGACTAGCCAGTAACTTTCGAGTGACGTTGTAAGGCACTTCTTTTACCCGGATCTCTTGGATAGCCCACTCATCAAGAGAAACGGGACCATCCCGAGAGGAAGAGCATGGCCGCCATTGCAGTTGATACAGCCGGGAGAAGGAGCGGGCAATCACCCTCCTGTGCACCCCAACCACAGGTTACACATTTGGCTGCGTGTTGGCAAGAGGTGCTAGTGTGGGTAAAATGATGACACTGGTAGCAGCGCGTCGGGTTCGGAATGACGGCTGGACTGTGATAATTTCATAGCCTGCTTTGATCTTGGACAACACCACCACTATCAAAGGTGGGGAAAAGAGTGCTGGTGGGCACTAAGGAGGAATCTACCTTTTTCATTACATGATGGACAACGATGACACAATGGTCAGAGAGGTAAGATTGGACTTTGGCCTCAGTTAGATCGTCAAGCGGCCTGGTGTAAATTACACCACAGGAAGAATTCGAAGTTCTATGGGCCTCGACACAAACAGGGTAGCCGTGGAGAAGCGACGCAGTAAGCACTTGTTGTGCTTGAGAATCAGAAGTAGTCTCCAAAAGCAAAGTGCCATTTCGTAAATAAGAGCAGGATTTCACAGGTCTGGGAATTGCATCAACACCCTTCTGAATAAAAAACGGATTTACCGTGGCGACAGACTGACCATGGTGCAGCGGAAAGGGTCTTGGAATCATTAGCCTCATTATGTTTACGTTTTGTAGACGTCGATTTTGAAGGTGATTGACTCATCGCAAAGATATCCCCCATGATTCCCAGCGTCTCCGATGGCACTCTCTTTCCCCTTCACAAGGGGGCGCACCTGCTGTAGGTGATTGTTCACACCTCAGGTCACACCTCCCGAATGCCTGACAGAGGGACCAACCCATTGACCCTGGGCTGTGAATTACGCGTTACCCAGTCACCTGTTATGTATCAGACGTGTGGGCTGGCCTTCAGGAACGCACCAGGAGGAAGTAGGAAAAGAGGAAGAAGAAAAAGAGGAACCTCAAAAGCGGAAGCAGAGGAACGAGAGAAGGGAAAGAAAGGAAAAGGGAGCGAAAAACAAAGGAGAGTCTGTTCTTACATCAGTGACAGACAGTGCAGAACATTCCCAATAACATCCCAGACAGTTCCCCAAGTGAGGGGGAAAAAGAATAGCAACAGGATAGACATGCAGCGCAGAAGGGAAAAAATGCTTCAAAGGCTGGGACTGCGGTAGCCAAGCATGAACTCACCAAAGAGTGGCGAGCCCCTAGACTTGGGAACTGAACACAAGTTCTCTGCTTCCCAGACGTGCACGTTGGTCGCTACGCCAGCGGGGCTTTCATTGCATTGTCGGTAAATAAGCCGCATCAGAAAGAGTTTCTCTCCTCGACTTTTAAGAAAATTGTGTTAGCAAACTCCATATATCAAGCGGAAAAATCTACCAATCCCGTCATTTTTGAGTAGATTACATGTCAAACTTTAGGGGTGGTTTCCTCAAAAACGGGACGGCCAAAATAACTTTCATTTTAAGTTGTACACAAGCGACCTGCCAAATATGATCCAAATCTGTTTGCCATTTCTGAAGCGTTCCCCTTTTAAGTGAGCCGTTCACATAAGTGGCCAATAAAACTGGTTTCCCCTCAGAATTCTAAGTCCGCCCATCTACACGATCTGGCACCTCTGTAGGATGAGAAAAAATCTGGAGGAAGCGTTATCCTCTCCACTAGAGCTGTTCCAGTACTGTTATCTGCTTGTGGTCTGTGGTAAATGTCGTGCAATGTAGATGCAAAGTCGCGAGTTTGAGCCCACTCATCACTTTACGTTTTAACAGCATTTCAACTGGCTGCTAATGGTATCAGTCTGATGAAGCCTCAAAGATGATTTGCTTCACTTTCTCGCCCAAGCCTTCCGAGAAAGAGCTAGTGGCTGTATCACGGTCAGAACTGCTTAAACTCGAGAGTTTCATTGTCCTACAAGAGCCACAAGCCGCATGGCGCTGGCTGCCTTCCGACGGGGTGAAACCTGTGCTGCTCATTTTTGACACGTTTCTGTATCACTCTGGTAAGGAAAACATTGTTTCTCATACACAGTTCAGTCAAAGTGACCACCTGTCAAAAGCCTGAATAACCATATTTTCCAGTAGTAGACGTGCAGGGAGAGAGTCAATGAGTATCTGAGAAGTACCAAAAGTGCAGAACCACGACGATTCCAGTGTCGTCGCCAGCTGCACTAGATTGAGAGTCCATGTCACGAACAGACCAATCAATGTGGTCTCACAGATTATAGATTGGGTTTTAATCCGAGGAGTTTGGTAGCCAAGAGTACGGTAAACTCATCCTGGTGCTCTTCGAACCACGCGCCAACTCTGCGAGCTATGTCACACGTTGTATTGTCCTACTGGTTGATGCCATAATGCCGAGGATAAACTGCATGAGGGGGTGGACATCGTCCCCAAGGATAAATACATACTTGTGTTTATCTACAGCATCTTCCTGAAAGACGAGATCAGCCAGAGAATGCCACGAAAACATTCTGCAGACCATAACCCTCCCTCATCCGATCTGGACGCACTGCTTTCAGACGTTTCATGCAGTACTGGCCAATGGCCATCTCTGATGGAGCATAATACGTTATTCATATGGAAAGGCCACCTGTCACCATTTATTAGACGTCTAGTTGCGGCACTGACGTGCGATTTCCAACCTTTGCCGCTACTGAACTATAGGGACTCATACGCAGCAACGTTCGGTAATCAGTCGTTGAGGAGACTCTAGTGGTAGCCCCTATTGGGTACCGTAAGTTGCTCGGTAGTTGCACGTCTATCTGCCCGTACAAATCTCGGCAGCCGTCGTTCACACCTATTGCCTGAGGTGCATCACATTTGCCTCGGCGCCGGTTTTGGATAGCGTCATGTTGCCGTGCACGGTGTACTTTAACCACAGCGGCGACCGAACGGTTTCAAAACTTGCCCGTTTCGTAAATGCTTTCACCCTTGGCCCGAAAGCCAATGATCATGTCCTATTGCACGTCAGATAAATGTCTCCGTTTCCGCATCATGACAAAGACTGCACTGATTTCAGTGTTCCCCCGACACGCTTTATATACCCTCCACTGCTAGTGCTGCCACATACCGTCTGAGAGTTATTGTACGTTGACGTCGAACACTGGTGATGATCACAATGACTGGACCGAGTAGTAGTTTGAATTTTCGCGCGAAACAACTTCGATAAACCAAGTGAGTTAGTTACGCAACATGTTCTGGCTACTATTAGTATTTATCAATTTCATTTTCTCATTTGTAGTTTTAGTATTTATCTTGCAGTTACGAACTTGATTTTGCTTACTTTAATCTCATGAACGTTGTTTAAACGTTATCAAATAGTGTCTAAATGTTTAACATTTGGGACATTGTTCGCTTTGGGTTTAGTGGACGGTAGAAGTCAGCGGAGGCAGCTTGAAACATTACTGTCGTTTAAGAGGCAAATAATATCGGGCAAATAACGTCAGGAAAGGGATGACTATTACTGCATTTTTATATGTAGCGTCTGTTTCGAAAGGCCAGACACCATTTTCATCCTGCAGCCTCTATGAATCAAGACAACGGAATTAAAGACATGAACTGCCAGTGGACATTAACTTAAATCAATGGGAGAAGTTAAAAATTTGTGCCAGACCAAGATTTGAACCCGTGTACCGTGTTTACTAGGCTTCCTAGTAAGCAGAAGACCTGGGTTCGAGTCGCAGTCCGGCAGAATTTTCAACTTTCCCCATTGATTTAAATCAATGTCCACTGGCAGCTGACATCTTTAATTCCTCTGTATCTATAAATGAATGGCTGAGTACTCATGAAAGACATCTCCTCGAGCAAAGGGTAGTGAGACAGGAAATACTTGACATCTGGTGTCACAAAAAGGGTGCTCTGAGCCACGAACTCCTCCGCACGAGTATATTAATTGCAGCTGCCATTTGTTGTAAACAGCTGGGACACGTTTCAGCCGCAGTATGACAAAAACGATCAAAACTTCTAGTGTTGTTACTACGTGATAATGCATCCAATTCCGGTTGTTAATTTGTGATGTCATCCCTCATGCACTTATCTTGTGCCCTAAAATTTTCACATTTCCCACTAAATATCTTACAACGTCCAGAAAATCACTTTCTATGGGAAAATACACTTCAAACCTGGCTTGACGATATCTATCTCCGAGCGTGTGGGTTTCTACGTGCGTGGAATTGGTAAACTAAATGAGCATTGTCAGACTTCCACGTGGAACGACCTTCCCCGAGTCAAAATAAGAAAAACTGTATGTCTTTGATTCATCGTGCGAGGAATATAGCAATAGAGATGCAGGAAATGAAGCACGTCTTTCATTTTTTAACGAATGCATAATGATTTCATATGTCACAAAGTAAAAGACACTTTATGAATAATATAGTCCGTCACGATTCTGCATTTCGGGGTTTAGGTTTTACTTCCGATACTTATGGGAAATGAAATCAAAACCAAAATACCATAGATTAGACCTTAGATTTCATTTCCAATATATATCGGAAAGGAAAACATAAAAAAAACGAGATATAGACTCGCTTCATCGTTGAAAAATCCAGCCCACATACAAACCACCTAGTATGAAAATCAAAGGGCAGAATTTTTTTTTCTAGTTCTAACAGTTAAATGCTTCATTTCTTCTGTATCTGTTGTTGCATTTATTAGATGTGTGTCCTCACAATTTGTAGTCTTCCTTCCAATCTAAAATGAGTTTCTTAAACTTACAAGGACGTCTCATATGCACATGAATAAATTGATAAATTGAAGACGAACATCTTTTGTTTCGTCTATTCTGCTCGAGGTATATAACCTGAGTCAACGTAAGGTAAACAAATGATAAGAGGATGGCGCTGTAATCGGCGAGTGCAATCGGTCGGGACTTGTGTAGGTAGGTCGCCATATTGGTCGGTCAGACGGCGTGTGGGCGTACTGCAAATAGAAAAGCATCAACACAAAGTATACTGAAATAATTCGAGTAGATGATTGTAACAAGCTATTCCCCCGTAATTTTAAGTGAACTGGCTGCGTAACAACGATTTTGCTATCGGACCTTTGAGAGGGAGGCTTCCAGCAACCCCAATGGTTTACAACAGTAAACTGCAGCTTAACTGTGCTCGATATGTCTTATTTACTGCAAAAGTAATCATGAAAGATTGGAAGGTTCTTCTGGAATAAAAGATTACGTTCTCTAACATAAATAAACTAATTTCCGAAAGTAGAAACACACCTACCCGCATCACACACACACACACACACACACACACACACACACACACACACACACACACACACATTCACCTTGATGAAACTGACAGATTCCAAGAACGATTCACTCCGAAATAGCCACGGACAATTCGACATTACTGTTTCAACTAAATACTTCTCACAATACATTATTAAATACTATCTTAATTTCGCGTATTCCAGTCTCTCGGCTCTTTCTCAAATTGTATAATGAATTGTCCGAGGAAATGCAAAAGGTTATCCAAATACATCCGTTTAAAAAGGCAGAACAGTTTTCGTAAGTAATGCATACTACACAGTCAAAAATTATGTAGAGGACTCAGTAGTTGTTATTAATGGAAGGAGGTAATTACAACAGCCCGTCACATTACAATACATAACCACAAACTAATGCTTCTACAAGAAGTGCCAACGTCTGTAGGTATGGTAGTAATGTCATTCTCCTGAACTCAGTATCTATCGTGGTGAGATACTGACTCAGTTTTTCAGGCGGACTAAGATGAGAACGGGAAGACGTGAATGACTCATAGACCAGGTTTACACCTGGGGTCAGTTCTCCGGAACACTGGAGACAGTGCAGTTGGCATAGCAGAATATTCATTGTGCACGAGTCGCCAGTAGATGTCAATGTGTGCAGCGATGAGGAGCAAAACTATGTTTCCTGTTATAAGTTATCTGGAGAAAACTAAGTAAAAGAACGTTGTACAAGGTGGATCAACTCAATCAGGCAGCGCAGTTGTTAAGCCTCTAACCTCGTATCGGTAAAGATGAAGTCTGCTCTGTCCTACCACCTGATTTACATTTTCCATGGTTTTCCGAATTTATTAGAGACAAATGCCAGGAAGGTTCTTCAGCAAAGCCGCGGCCTACCGTGTGCCCTACCGTCGTAAAAACAGCCTTATATATTCTATGTATAAATTAGCTATTTATTTTCATTGAATTGTGGTGACAAATCCTATACCATTGTGACGATCCGTGGATGAATAAATTAACTGTTAAAGTGTTCGTGTGGATTTCAGGAAACGAACTCTCAGGATTAATGGACAAGAATTTTAATTCCACTCACTCAGAATACGAGTCTTGTTTTTGAAAATCTGCACTTGTGTCTGTAATTATACGCAACTCATTTTTAATGCACCACATTTAGAAGAAAATTTCCTGCAATACGCCACACCATAAATAACCACTTTGAATTTGTGAAATGTTTGTACATTTCAGATCATTCAGTTTCAACAAAAGCACATAAATACGCACAAAGCGCCGGAAGCACGATATAGCTCAGTAATGAAAGTTGCAGTAACGTCAAGTTGTTGCCACAGTTGGTATGTTAAATTTGTTTCCTAGAGACGATATCAGCTACAGTTCTGAAACACATATGGTTAATATAGAACGAATTATCTCACCTAGCGTGGAATTTAGACAGTAAACATTTAACATCCGAAGTGCTAAACACACCTACACGGGCTTATCCTTCATATGACGCTGAAGTGAGAACAACTAAGGAGACAAGAATTACTTTTTCAAATTTTTAAGTAATAAAAGAAGAAAGGCACTTACTTCAGAAAAAGGACCAATGTATTTCTTGCCGGCAAAGCTCTTGAAATTCTCGCAAACAATATGTGAGATGATTAATCTTGGACCCAGGCTGTCATGAGAACAAGTTGGTTTTGGAGGCGGTGGAATGTAAACGTCACCAAGCCTCATTGCTTCCTCTTCGTCTGAATGCTCGCTGTCTTGATCAAAGTCTTCATTTCCTGACCGATCCGATTCCATAATGCTGAATGCCGACTGCACTATTATGCCTTCTCACGCCAGTTACAAACAACTGTCGCTTAAGCCGGAAAAGTTCGTCAGGCAGGTCAAAGCTCTCCATAAACGCAGATGTTTCACATGCCGTATAGCTGTCACAGAGGTTCATAGCTGTAAAACGTTATCATGTATAATTTCAAAAACATATTTGCTAATTTATCGAAATGTATCGGAGACTATTTTTATTAATTCTCTGGAATAAGATGTCAACAAAAAGTGGAAAATAAGAGTGACACGGGTTGTGTAATTCATTCAGCGAATGCTTCATTTCATAAGGTACAGCATAAAGGTGCTTTTACATCTGTGCGCCGTGCGGCTATAGCTTGCCCCACTCGAAAGGAGAGGCGCCCAATGTGAATACAGGTGTGAATGGAATTAGTCGCACGCACATGTTGATGAATACGCATGCAACCTACACGCGTGCCTCTACTTGCATGTGGGGCAAAAAAATGGTTCAAATGGCTCTAAGCACTATGGGACTTAATATCTGAGGTCATCAGTCCCATAGACTTAGAACTACTTAAACCTAACTAATGCCCGAGGCAGGATTCGAACCTGCGACCGTAGCAGCTGCGTGGTACCGGACTGAACGCCTAGAACCGCTCTGTCACAGCGGCCGGTCCGTGTGGGGCAACCCAAGTCGCACGGCGACTAGGCGCTAGGCGCACATGTGGAAATGCAGCTTAAGAAATATTTATATGAGATATTCGTTATCCCTCTCAATGAAAATATTTTCTGTGATAATTGCTAAAGAGCACAAATATTTCATTAGATGCGAAAAAGTAACTTCTTTTAATAAATGATGTACCTAAAGCGCAAGAGAAAGTGTCCGAGGAATGCATGCATAAGAGGATGGACCATGTGCTACTGTTTTACGCCGCTGGTGATACAAATACGCCTTTCTGAAGTAAAGAAGGATTATTAATGTTCCCTTGACGACGAGATCATTAGATACAGAGCACAAACTCGCAACGTTCAAGAAAGGAACAAGAATAGGCCACTGACCAGATTCAGGCGGCGTCGTATAAGGCGGAATGGGGAAACCACGAAATCCTAAACCGAGGCAGCCAGACTGGGTCCTTCTGAGTACGAGGCGAGTGTCTTCACCACTGTACCATCTGGCAACGGGGAAATAATGCCAAATTCAAGAGTAAATAAATAAACGAAGTAAAAAGACGGACAACTCTTAATTTCACTCAATCGCTAGGCTACTTACGATAATTGAAATTCTGGAAAAATAAGGTTTCTCATTTGCAACAGTTCCAGCTACAGCCCATTGATGGATGAAAGCCAGCTTGCTACTAGTTTCCAGAAATTGACAGACCTACTCTTGAAGCCACTTTTGCCAGATGAATGGTGTGAACAAGATAGTGATTATTATGATATGCTGAGAGAGCATCTGATTGGGGGAGGGGAGGAGTACGAAAGTGACCGGACTCTCTAACTCTAGAGATCCTTAACACATGGGCCGGCCGAAGTGGCCGAGTGGTTCTAGGCGCTACAGTCTGGAACCGCGCGACCGCTACGGTCGCAGGTTCGAATCCTGCCTCGGGCATGGATGTGTGTGATGTGCTTAGGTTAGTTAGGTTTAAGTAGTTCTAAGTTCTAGGGGACTGATGACTTCAGAAGTTAAGTTCCATTGTGCTCAGAGCCATTTGAACCATTTTTTAACACATGGAACAACAACAGGAGATTACGACCATGGGGCATTATTGTCGAGAATTGAAGTACTTCGGGTCACTCACTGCTCCCGCACTATGCTGACTGTCCAATGAGAGACTTGAAATGGAAAATTTGTAACTATCTCGATATCTAAAGAGGTAATAATCTTGAAAATAGAAACATAACCTGTAGACTCACTTGGTGGCTAAATATTCTTGGTATACTGTTTGAAGAAGACCTAATCAACAGGACTGAATTTCGCAGCAGCGAAACTGTTGTGATGTATGGTTTCAAAAGATAAAACCCCTGAGGAAGCTGTTAAACATGCATTAGGATTACTGAAGGTAGTATCCAAGTCAGTCTACGAACCCGCACGTCGTGGGCTAGTGCTTAGCATCGCTGCCTTTAGATCTTGAGGTCCCGGGTTCGGATTGGGGATTTTATTCGTTCGGGGATTGGGTGTTTGTGTAGTCGTCATCTTTTCATCTCATCTTCATCGACGCGCAAGTCGCCGAAGTGGTGTCAAATAGAAAGACTTGTACTACGCCACCAAACAACCCGAGATGGGTTCTCCCAGCCAATTATGCCATATGATCATTTCGTAATGCCAAAGCTGTAACTGCAGAGTACTGGGATAATTTCTGTCTTTCTCATCGGTTCAGCGTCCCTTCAGCTAGAAACATCACAGCATAAATTATTCAGTCTGTGCCTAGAGTAAGCAGTTACGGGGACCAAAGAAAAATTTGGAAAATGAACCGACGTTCAGGGATAGAAAGAAAGGTTCAGGTTTAACGTCCCGTCGACGACAATGTCATTAATAACGGGGACTGAAGAAGGACTTCAAATTGGTCGTGTTTTTTTTCCTCCTCCAAAAGAACGATTCCAGCATTTGCCTTTAGTGACAGGAAAACAACGAGAAGCCTACATCTGGAACACTGGACGGATATTTGAAATAACGTCTTACTAAGGTGAATCCTGTGTCTTACCACTGCGTCACCTCGCTCGGTACAACCGGAACGCCAGAAGCAGATTTGAAGCGCTGTCCTCCCAAAAACGAGTCTATTGTCTGACAAGTGCCCCCCTCCCCTCCCCCCCCCCCCCCCTACAGTCTGTGAGAAGTTCAGGAAGAAGAAATAAAAACTTTAAGGTTTGTAGATGACGGATATGGACATTATTTGTTTAATTGTAAGAAAAAGAAACAACTATAGCGGTCCTTATGACGTCATTTATTGCGCAGCTACCAGTTTCGGCGCTTCAATGCGCCATATTCAGGCCGTAGTTGACGCTTAAGGGGTTATCACGATCCATAAATGCGATGCATTAGCGGCCAACTGGTTTACTCAGACTTTCTTTAACTGTGAAGTTGTCTCTCCAACAATCATCTGAGTTGACAGTTCTTATTCTGTACTACTGCAAAATTACTGAACAAAGTAAAATTTCAGTGACTGCTAATGAAAACAGACGTCCAAAGTCATTCGAAAGAGTTTTAGAACTAACTCTGAGTAAGCTTTGTGCTAGAAGATGGAATAGTTTTTACATGCCGCTCAATTTTTTTTCTGAAGAAGACCATGATTTGAATGTCCTATATCGTTATCCTGAAATAAAAGTGATTTCAGGAGATATAACATACCACCACCATCTTTGCACATGTAGAATCTACTTTTAGTATGCCACAATGGCAAATTTCGAAAAAAAAACTTTCTGACGAGATATTTGCTCTGGAAACTAATTTCAACGCAACAAAATGTACATTTGTTTACTAAATGACCAAAAAAACGGAGTAATAAATGTCATTGTATTTCAAATTTATCTATAATTCGTAACAGGTTTTATTCACAAATGACGAATAAATGTTTTTATTCATGTAAATGAATGATATTTTGAATAAGTATTTTTATTTGTTATTCAAGAGTAACGAATAATAATTTTTAGCTGTATTCGTTATTCATCATTCGAATAAATTTTGTCCAATTCTGGCTAATGACATTATAATAGACGGCAAAGGACTAGAAATATCAGAAGAATGCTGTGGATAGCGTCTTGAAAACGTGTTGTAAGAAGAACAACAGTAAAAGTAATGGAGTCTAGTTCAGTTACTTAGCTATTACCTGAGAAATTAAAATTACGAAAGAGACTTTGAAGCTAGTAGACGAGCATTATTTGTGCAACAGACAAGCTGAAGATGCCAGAAATAAAGACGATTTAAATGTAGAATGGCGTTATCAGGAAAAGCTTTCTTGAAAACGACAAACACGTTAACATCAAATATGCGTATTTTCAAAAGAATTTATTTGGAGCATAGCCCTACATGGAAATGGAACGGGGATGATGAAACAATACAGACAATAAGAGAATACAAGTTTTAGAAAAGACGACGTTACGATACGATGCGACATTTTTGCAGTGCCTGTGTTGTTCAGAATGCAATGTTCCTTCGAACATGCAAGCATGTCCGAAGGCGACGACTACACCCATTATGATACACACGAAATTTATTCGCAGTTGCGAAATGGAGAACCATCAGCTGTATAATGGAACGACGACAACGAAAATTTGTGCCGAACCGGGACTCGAATCGAGATTTCCGCCTTATAGCGAGTGGTCGCCTTACTATTAGGCTAGCCGAGCACGACTCACGTCAGACCAAAACTTCTGTATGTCGTCAACTATGTGTCTGCAACTAGTACCCGCACACCCACTATGTACATTCCTGTACAGGGGAGACATTTTAATTGAAAGTCGTTTGACCGGTGTCGGCTGATAAATATGATACTGTAGTGCCTGTGTTGTTCAGAAGTAAGATACAATTTTCCTTCAGACATACACCATACGCACTGCAGTATCGTATCTGCCGACATCGGACAAGCGACTTTCAGTTGGAACGTCTCACCTGTAAGGGAATATACATTGTGGATGTACTAGTGCAGGTTGTTGACACATGGTTGACGACATATGGAAATTTGCGTCTGACCGTCAGTCGTGCTCACATAGCCTAATGGTAAGCCTCCCGCTCGCAATAAGCGATAAATCGCGGTTCGAGGCCCAGATCGGCACAGGTTCTCATCCTAGTTACTCCATTATACAGCTGATGGATGTCCATAATCGCAACTGCGAATACATTTCATGCAGTTTAGAAATGAAGTGCTGTTGAAAAACATTAAAGATTAGATGGATAGATCAGACAACTGATGAAGAAGTACTGAATCGGATTGAGGAGAAAATACAGGAAATACCGGGTGATCAAAAAGTCAGTATAAATTTGAAAACTTAATAAACCATGGAATAATGTAGATAGAGAGGTAAAAATTGACACACATGCTTGGAATGACATGGGGTTTTATTAGAACAAAAAAAAAAAAAAAAGAAACAAAGTTCACAAAATGTCCGACAGATGGCGCTGGACAGCAAAAAGTGCTACCGTGACGGGTGAGAGGTACGCCGAAATGTTACAGAATCGCATCATCCCCAGCCTGGCTGATACACACCTGCTGAAACGTACGATGTTTATGCAGGATGGCGCTCCACCCCATATTGCTAAACGCGTGAAAGATCTCTTGCGCGCGTCGTTTGGTGATGATCGTGTGCTCAGCCGCCACTTTCGTCATGCTTGGACTCCCAGGTCCCCAGACGTCAGTCCGTGCGATTATTGGCTTTGGGGTTACCTGAAGTCGAAAGTGTATCGTGATCGACCGACATCTCTAGGGATGCTGAAACACAACGTCCGACGCCAATGCTTCACCATAACTCTGGACATGTTTTACAGTGCTGTTCACAACATTATTCCTCGACTATAGCTATTGTTGAGGAATGATGGTGGACATATTGAGCATTTCCTGTAAAGGACATCATCTTTGCTTTGTCGTACTTTGTTATGCTAATTATTGCTATTCTGATCAGATGAAGCGCCATCTGTCGGACATTTTTTGAACTTTTGTATTTTTTTGGTTCTAATAAAACCCCATGTCATTCCAAGCATGTGTGTCAATTTGTACCTTTCTATCTACATTATTCCATGATTTATTCAGATTTCAAATTTATGCAGACTCTTTGATCACACGGTAGCTCCATGAAATAAACTTACTAAAGGGAGGTATAGTAATGAATAACCCGGAACGTCTTCCGAAAATCGTATTGAGTTGTCCCTCAGTCTTGACAACTGCCGCATTGCAATTAAAGTACATAAAATTACGGGTTGAATAATCTCTCCTCCGACACCTCATCCCTATTGTAATGGTAAAGACAAGTTACACAGAACCTTAAATTTCTGTGGTACTTAGCCAGTAACCTGGATGAGAGATTAAACTTCTCGACACACACTAATTTGTGGTACGAAGAGAATGTATGGGCACACAGACTAAGCTGGTGGATGACATACGGTCTATGTTGTGACTGCCGCTTGCAGTTCTCCTCAGATGTCTTTAGTATATTAAGTGATGCACTGCAAATTGTCTTTGCGGTTCAGTCTCTTGAGCTATTATTGAGCTATTATGAGTCCACTTGTCACTATGACGTTCCACCCCTTCCGGCCTGGATGCCTGCACTAACACAGTCTGGAAGGCTGGTATTAAGCCGTTGTATTCTGACCTGAGGCAAGCTGGCCCACAACTGTTGTAACTGGTGCTTGCTATCCTAGATACTGCCGCTGGGATGGAGCTAACGTCAGTACTGCCTTCACACATACTCTATCGAGGACAGATCTGGGGATCTTACTGGCAATGGGAAGACCTCATCATCTCACAGACAGTGCACAGAGACATGTGCCATATGTGGACGACCGTTGTCCTGTTGAAATATGACACCACAATATTGCTGCACTAGAGTAACGTATTGCTGTGTCGTTCGAACAGGACACAGCCAGGGCAAAAGCACCACAGGCAAAAAGATGCGAGCTGGTGCCAGTGCCATAGCGACTCGCCATCAGCGCCACGGGCGGCTCTGAAGATGAAGATATAGACTTCGCCTCGGCCGACTGCCAATCGCCGACCGAGTACAATTCGCCAATGACCGGACGACAACGGACAGAAGCCTATTCGGAAGATAGAAGAGCAGCTCTCGCCTCAGTTATAGATCATCGTCCAGGGTTGACTTAGACAGGAGACAGGGAACGTCGTTTAGGGAACTCTTAGAAGTGAATAGACAGGTGCTGTAAATTCAGAACAGGTTGCTCCCACAGAACAACAGTGTGCAGTTATTCAGAACACTAGTTCTCCTGTACAACGTCTCTCTAATAAATGGTATGTACCTTTAGTGATAGCAGGCCATAAAGTAAAACTTCAATTAGATATAGGTGCATCAGTGTCCTTGTTAAACTGTGAATTGTTAGGAAAGCCAAAACTGTGTCAATCTACAAATGCGCGTACAGCGTACAATGGCCAGAACATTTCCGTGATAGGAACACTTAACATTGCGGCCACGTATCAGAAGCTGTAGAAGAGAGCTTCCTTTCAAGTGGTACGAAGTAGACGAACAGTTAAAATTTTTGGTCTCGATTTGTTTGACTTGTTTAGACTAAACATTGTGGCCAGTGTGCTAGCTGTGTCTGATTTCAATTCAAGTGACAGTGTTGCTAAGGTCTGTGACGAATTTCAAGAATTGTTTGCTCCTGGCGTAGGTATAGCCAGTAACTTTGTAACGTCCGTCATGCTTAAAGACAACGCGCAGCCGTGTTTTTTCAAAGCACGTGCAGTGCCTCTTGCACTTCGTGAACAGGTTACACAAGAACTGGCTCACTGGCAAGAAAATAGCATAATCGCAACAATCTCTGCAAGTCAGTGGCCTTCCCCAGTAGTTTATGTTCGCAAACCACCAGGAAAAATTGGGATTTGTGCTGATTTCAAAGTCACTGTCAGTCTTCGGACAGCTGTGGGTACTTATCCATTGCTTCGCTCTGACGAACTCATGGATCGTTTAGGGACCAGGTCGCTATTTTTCAAAATCTGACCTTTGCGATGCCTACCTTCAGATTCCTCTTGATGAATCTTCGCAAAATGTGTTTGACGTCTATACACATTTACGACTTTTCAACTTCCTTCCCTTGGCTTTTGGTAGTGCATCAGCACCTGCCATTTCCCAACGCTAGCTAGAATAGCTGACTACTTCTGTACGTTCACGTACAAGTTACCTGGACGACACTGTAGTTGCTGGCCGCACAGCAGAACAACATCTTGCCAACTTGCGCACTTCATTTCAAGTTTTGTCTGAGGCTGGACTCAAGTGTAATAAAGAAAAGTGCGTCTTTTTCCAGTCGGAAGTAGATAATTTATGTCATGTTATCAATTCTGAAGGTATTCATACGACAAGCGCACATTTGCAAGCAAGACGTGATCTCAAACCGCCTCAGAATGTCATAGAATTACAATCTGTCTTAGGGAAGCTCAGTTATTACATTCGGTTCATCCCTAACGCGGCTCCCTTGCATCGCCTTCGCCGCAAAAGTGTTTCTCTTGTTTGGTCCCAAGATTGTGACACAGCCTTTCAGAAACTGAAAGCGACATCGCTCAGTGATCGATGCTTGGTTCATTTCTATCCAAACAAACCTGTCATTTTGGCCACGGACGCATCGTCCTATGGCGTTGCTGCTGTTTTGTCACACCGGACTGGCTCGTCAGGCAGGCTTCTAAGCTTCTGAACAAAACTCAGCATAACTATTCCCGTGTAGAAAAGGAAGCTCTCGCCATCATTTTAGGAGTGACTAAATTTCACCAATACCTATATGGCTGAAAGTTCTATTTGGTCACAGACCACAGCCTTTTGCAGTCACTCTTCAATCTGCCCAAACCGATTCCTATTAGTACTGCTCAGAAATTGCAACGTTGGGCTCTTTTTCTCTCCCAATACTGGTACGAGATCATTTATCGGCCCATTTCCAAGCATGCGAGTTCAGAAGCTCTCTCACGCATGTCGGCCGGTGTGGCCGAGCGGTTCTATGCCCTTCAGTCTGGAACCGCGCGAGCGCTACGGTCGCAGGTTCGAATCCTGCCTCGGGCATGGATGTGTGTACTGTCCTTAGGTTAGTTAGGTTCAAGTAGTTCTACGTTCTAGGGGAGTGATGACCTAAGATGTTAAGTCCCATAGTGCTCAGAGTCATTTGAACCATCTCTGAAGTCTACTATGGGACCTGATGCTGACTTCGACATTTCCGTAGCAGCACGATTTCAAATTTGTACACAAGAAACTGACATTGTCGAGCGGTTTCCCCTGGATTATCGCAAAGTAGCGCAAAACACTTTTTCCGATCCCGATTTGCAAATTTTGCTCCAAAACACTCGTACCGGATGGGCATCTTCCATCAAGCACGTTGTGTTCCCCCTTGTTCGTCGAAATTTTGCGCGTCGACATGATCTTTCTCTTGATCATGGTGTCATTTTGCTACACACAATCAGGACATTCGCGTGTGGTGATACCGAAAGTGCTTCAAGGACATGTACTCAGCTTATTGCATCAAGGTCATCGAGATATTGTCCGCACAAAACAATTAGCGTGCAGACATTGCACATGGTTTGGCACGGCCGCTGAACGGTGTCAAGCGTATGCAGAACATCAGGTCGCCCCTCCACAACGTTTTATTGAGTGGCCCAAGGCAGAGGCGCCTTGGCAGCGTTAACACGTAGACTTGTCTGGCCCTTACTGGAACACACGCTGGTTATTGGTGTCGACGCATAGAGTAAATTCCCGTTTCCTGTTCCCGTGTCATCGATAACATCTCGCTCCACTTCGCAAGCACTTCAGTCCATACTCTGCATCGGAGATCTGCCTGAATCGCTCGTCACTGACAACGGTCCTCAATTTGTCTCTGTGGAATTTGAAGATTTCTGTACAGCGAACGGCATACGCCATCTCGCTTCAGCACCATTCTACCCACAATCGAATGGTGAGGCTGAACGTTTTGTTCGCATGTTGAAACAGCAAATGGACAAGCTTTGCTTGCATCATCCACGCGAACAAGCCTTGATCCGCTTCTTGTCCACTTATAGCTCCCAGCCCCGCAACGGCCGTTCGTCTACCGAGTTGCTACATGGGCGACGCCACGGCACACTCTTGCATTTGCTCCATCCTCCGCTGCGGTCGGCGCCTACAGACTCTAGTCAGCCGACGTATCAGATTGGCCAACCAGTGTTTTACAGAATCTATGGCAGAAAGAAGTCATTGGAGCAAGGCATCATTACTAATTCAATTGATTTGCGTATGTTTCAGATTCGAGGTCCTGATGGATTGCAGAAGTGGCACCAAAATAAAATTCGCCCTTGTCACTTGCAAAGTTGTGCCGCTTCTCGTATGTTCAGATTCCTCACCTTCCCGGTCGACGCAACTCAAGCACCATCTATCAGAGTGGTATTACGCGACGCTGTTTCCGGACCTCGAGCTGATGGACATCGATCTGACGCCTCAGCCGTCCAGTGCGGACGTCCAGTGGTGCCTGCCACCCCATCACCACTGGGTCAACCCAGCGCCGAGACCTACCAAGGAGCGTCCAGTTAGGAAGACGCCTTTGCGAATTCACACCATCAAGAAGATGCCCTGCCGATGGGTGCTGGGACGCACCGTGTGTGTCGTTTTCCGGCCAGTGTTCCCTCGCAGTCTCAAGACGGATATCGGGGTGCGAGCAGGTACTCGTCATCGACTACAGCAACAATTGCCTCTCCAACACTGGTGCCGAACCCACTTACCATCGGTATAGTGCTCGTCTGTACGTGACGACGGTGCGGCGATTTGGGGGGTAAGGAGTGCTGTGTCGTCCAAACAAGACACAGCCAGGACAAAAGCACCACAGGTGCAATGATAGACTGCACTGGCCAGTCAGCTGGTACAGCTAGCTGCAGTGGCGTGACCACGTAAAAAGAGACGAGCAGAGGAGCAATGCGGCTACGAATGTCATTTAATTTTTAAGCAGAATGAAACAATATACTGCAAATCTCCCACAATACGCTCCTTAGACGACTAGATTAAACCCGCAACACGTTATCGTTTTTAGCTAACGTACTATTGTAATTAAAAACAAGAATGACGAAAATTCCCAACTTAATCATAGGGTAATTTTTCTGCGTAAGCTGTGTGTAACGTAAGAGAGTACTGAAGGATTCCATCGTATAGTTAAATATTGAAGCCACTGAAGGTATTACTTACAGTCAGTCGTCTGGTAATCCCTTAGCTCCTTCCCTATCCGAATCCGACAAATACATTTCAATTCTGGAAGTGTCACCTGCTAAGTTGGTAACGAGCCCATCAACAAGAGAATCCACGAAGCCAACCAGGCGCAAAATTTTCTATTCTTCTTTTATGACGAGCCCTCCAGCGTTCGGCACTGACGTGTGAAAAAGCTGCGTGCGTTGGTTCCAGTACGTCCGACAGCTTAGCAGTCTGTTTAGTTCTCGGGAAAAATCCCGCAGCTTGGCTCCAGATCAGTAAAAAAAAAAAAAAAAAAAAAAAAAAAAGAAGGGTCAACTGGAAGGATAGATAGTGCAATGCTTACATCAGGTTTATTCTTATGATGAACGGATTATTAAAAAAATGGTTCAAATGGCTCTGAGCACTATGGCACTTAACATCTGAGGTCACCAGTCCCCTAGAACATAGAACTACTTAAACCTAACTAACCTAAGGACATCACACACATCCATGCCCGAGGCAGGATTCGAACCTGCGACCGCAGCGGTCGCGCGGTTCCAGACTGAAGGGCCTAGAACCGCTCGGCCACAGAGGTTGGCCCAGATCAGTTCTGCTGGGATTGTATTGTAATGGTACAGTAGCAAACGTAAAAATGCAGAATTTGTATGATGTGCTCGATGCTGTGAAAATGATTCTTTTTCATGTTTCTACGATACTTATCTACCTCTGTGGTATAAGACGATGGACATAGTCCAGATAAAGAGGATTTGGTTTTTCATTTTTGCCATAAAAATTAAATTGTTATATTTTCCTATTTTAAGCAACTTTTATGGACTGGAACAGTCTTTCTTAAAACATCGATAATTAAGAATTTGTATTTGAAATGGAAACAGGAATTTCGCGTCCAATATGTAATTAGAAACAAGAAGGCATGCATTATTCATAAAAAATGATGATGAGTTTTATAATTGCGAGATGCAGGTATTTCAAACTGAAGGAGAAATAAATAATACTGGGAAGATTTGAACCAACGCACAAACACCCCGGTGTCAGTTACAGTCCATTAAGCTGCCAACTGCGCTACATGTTCAACGTGTTTTTTTTTTTTTGCCGATTGTAGTATATATACCGCCGGGTAAACTTCAAAGCCGATTATCTCCGTAAATTTATGAAAAACGTTAAGAACAGCTTGCTTCTTCGCAGTTTTTAAGTATGTTTCACGCGCGTGTTTCACTACGAAACAGAGAGCATCCTCAGCCATTTTTATACTGCGCAGTAACAGCGCGACAATCAGAGTACAACACTGCAGAGGCTGTTACTGTACACGATTTTTGGAAATAAAAATTACGTAGCTAAAGGGTGATTAAGGAAAACGTTGATGGCTGTTAATACATTAGAATGTCTTAAAATTTCATGTAACGTAACTTGGTAATAAAATACCTAATACATAAGTAGGACCTACTTCCAAGAGCGTAACAACACCAGTGTATGTGTGCTACGGCTTCGGACCAATCATGGCGTTTGTGTTCGTTTAGATCAGGTTTATTCTTACGATGAACGGATTATAGTCGCTAAGATAAGTAAACCTTTTAACTCATTTGTGTGACTTTGTTACTAATTTATGGGAGTGTTGTAGAATCTTCGTTCAATCCTGTCCTGTTAAATGACCCTGGGCCATAGTTGTGTAATAGTGGTAGGAAAAACTTGTCTTAGCGGTGTACTGCATCGGATGCCGTTTCAAGAACTCACAAACTCGGCCTTCCGTAACACCAGTGGCATCTCAGCCTTCACAGCAGTAGCGACGAGATCTTTACAAAACTGGCGACAAGGGTTTACAAAACGCATGAGGACGCAGAATGGCGGCGATGTAGCGATGTGCCTTCAGGGTTCCCTCAGCCACTACCAGTCATGACCTGCAGCCATATCTGATGGCTTCCCAATCCATGACGCCAGGAGTAACTCCGCTGCACCTCTCCAAAACTTTTGAAGAATAGGACCTCTCTCCACACAGTCTACACGCCCGCCAACAACGGTCATCAAGGTTAGTACAGAGTCGCGATGCATCACTGAATATAATGTGATGCCACTCATCAGTAGTCCATGCTCCCTGGTAAAGACACCAATGCAAACGCAACTATTTGTGTTGTAGTGTGAATGGCAGCCTACGCATGGGATTGTAATTCCCTAGTCTACGATCAATGGCTCCGGATGACACAGAACGATGAAGGGAATCAGTCACTTGTTCTTAGATCGCAAGCGCAGATGTGGAGGGGTTCTGATGTTTCCTTTACATTGGTCGAAGTGGTCTTCTGAACCCTGATGACAAGTATGCACACTCTCACGTTCCCATATAGTCCAGTATCGAGTAACTGTCACATCCGAATACCCAACAAATCTGGATACTACAAGACCTGGCCCCAAATAGATACCCACAATGAGTCCTCTTTCAGAATCTTTCAAGTGCTGATAACCCTGGCCCACACAAGTATGCAGCATCCCCATGTCTCACAGAGTGAACAGTGGACATCTAATGCTGTTCAAGCCACTTACATAGAGTACCAAGCCAGGTAACAGTATTAAACACAAACAACACTAATGCTCTCTGTTGGCCTTTCTACATGTGATAGGGAACTACAACTCTAATAATTTACCTCCCCTTCAATTGTGTGTACATGTGCAAAGCTATATTGACATCTGACCATGTTTATTGGGTGCTTCACTTTATTTTTCAGGTAGCGTATAAATACACAGGTACTTCAAATTTGATGTTTCGTCTCCACATGTGCGAAGTTTCAAACAATTCTGACAGATGGGAGGGATGTAGTTAACCATCAAAATGGCGTCCAAGCAAGACACTCATCACAAACAACGTGCTGTAATTTAATTCCTGATTGCGGTGAATGTTGTAACAGCGACCGGAACGGTCGCGGGGTTGAAGTGACGGAAAACGCGGCGGGACCCGCGGAGCGGCCCGCGAACAACAACACAACGGGAGAGGATGGACACGACCAACGAAGGACAGAATGAACAACAAGACCGAAACAACGGAGTAACAAGAAAACCTAACAACCACGTCCACTCGTACACAGAACAAGAAAGTAAATAAGCTGTCTAATGCGAGGCGATGTGTCCAGAGACGTACGCAAGGTTAGACTGGCTGGCTGAGCTTTTTTTTTTTTTTCTTTATTGTAATTTTCATACCTATATAGATACATAGGTAGGCTGGCAGTAGCATCGTACGCTGCTCTTCAGCCTTCGATTTTCCAATGAGAAAAACAGTAAGAAGATACATAATAGTTAGAGTGACGGGTAAAAACCAGTAGACATGCAAAAATACAAAACACGGAGCCGTCCACACTCGATGAAAATTACACTGAAACACGTTGGCACGGCGCACAACCACTGATGATTCGATGGCACAGGTGAACGTGGGAGTGTGACGGTGAACACTAACACAAGCACGACGGCACACACACGAGAAACTGATGGCGATGATCTCCGGCGGGCGAATGTCCACGTAACGTGTGCGAGTTGGGGGACCTGCCAAGAGGGGAAGAGGGGTGAGGGGGAGAGAGAGGGGAGAGCAGAGATTCCATGGCAGAGGAGATGGGAGGAGGAGTAGAGGGATGGGGGTAGGGGAAGCTTGGGGGAGGAGTCGGGAGAAAGGGAGGAGGGAGGGAAGGGGGAGAGAAAGGGAGAGAGGGTGCCCAAAGGAAACAAACACACTAAGAGGGAGAGAGGATCAAAGTTGGTAGGAGGGGTAGATGGAGGGGAGGAGGGCATCATCAGGGAGGGGGAGCTGGCGGAAGCCACCTTGGGAGAGGGTGTGGAGAGTGGAGAGATGGAGAGCAGGTGGGACATGGAAGTACAGGCGCGGCAGCAGACGGGGGTGGGAGAGGATGGAAGAGATCAGCGGGTGAGGAAGATCGAGTTTGCGGGAGCTGTAGAGGATCCCTATCCGTTCGAGGAAATGGAGGAGGTGAGGGAAGGGAATTAGGTCGTACAGGATCTGCGTGGGGGAGGGGAGACGGATGCGATGGGCGAAGTGAAGAGCATGGTGTTCCAGGATCTGAAGGGATTTCTAAAAGGTATGGGGAGCAGAGATCCAGGCAGTGTGGGCATAGCAAAGGATAGGGCGAATGAGGGATTTATAGGTATGGAGGATTGTAGAAGGGTCCAGACCCCAAGTTCGGCCAGAGAGGAGTTTGAGGAGACAGAGGTGGGAGCGTGCCTTGGCTTGGATCGTCCAGAGGTGGGGGGTCCAGGAGAGGCGACGGTCAAGGGTGACACCAAGGTACTTAAGAGTGGGGCTGAAGGCGATAGGACGGCCATAGATGGTGATGTAGAAGTCGAGGAGGCGGAAGGAAGGAGTGGTTTTGCCTACTATGATCACCTGTGATTTGGCAGGATTGACCCTAAACAACCACTGGTTGCACCAAGCGGTGAACCGGTCAAGATGGGATTGGAGAAGGTGTTGGGAGCGCTGCAGGGTGGGGGCAAGGGCAAGGAAGGCAGTGTCATCGGCGTACTGGAGAAGGTGAATGGGGGGTGAAGGTGGCGGCATGTCTGCCGTATACATGAGGTACAGAAGAGGGGAGAGGACGGAACCCTGGGGTACACCAGCGGAGGGGAAAAAGGTATAGGAATCCATGTTGTGGATGGTGACATAGGTAGGATGGTGGGAAATAAAGGAGCCGATCAGACGGACGTAGTTAATAGGAAGGGCGAAGGTTTGGAGCTTGAAGAGGGGACCAGAATGCCACACGCGGTCATAGGCTCGTTCAAGGTCAAGGGAGAGGAAGATAGCGGAACGATGGGAATTAAGCTGTTCGGAGAGGAGATGAGTGAGGTGACGGAGAATGTCATCGGAAGAGAAGGACAGCCGAAAGCCACACTGGGTAACGGGAAGGAGGCAGTGCTGGCGGAGATGCTGGTGGATGCGTCGGGTGAGGATGGATTCCAGGACCTTGCTGAAGACTGAGGTAAGGCTGATGGGATGGTAGGAGGAGACAGCGGATGGCAGTTTACCAGGTTTAAGGAACATCAGGATATGGGAGGTTTTCCACAGATCGGGGTAGTAGCTGGTTGACAGGACTACGTTGTAGAGCCTCGCCAGAGTGGAGAGGAAAAAGGCAGGAGCTTCACGAAGGTGACGATAGGTGACACGGTCGTGACCAGGAGCGGTGTTGCGTTTCGTGCGGAGGGTAGCAAAGAGATCCTGTGTAGTGATAGGGGCATTGAGTCCTGTGTGTGCAATGTTGTCCAAGTACTGGAACCCAGGGGCGAGGGGAGGGACGCTGGCTGAGCGAGAGGCAGGCGCTTAAGTACTCTATCGGGGACGCCGCTATTGGCCGCTGGAACCATGTGTTCCACTGTGGCGCCCTCACACTAAATGCGGGCCAGGAGGTGCGCGCCGCCACGGTTTACGGTGCGATGGTACAGAGACCTCTAGGGGTTTCGACGTCCATGACGTTTGGCGGGGATTCAAATTCCGAGGCGCGGCACCAAAGTGAACATCCATAAAACGTTGATATGCTGTTGATAGTAATGTTACATTTGATAGTTTTGTTGGACGATGGGTAAAGAACATTAAAGCATCAAGAATTAGAGAAACTGAGATCCAAGGTCAACCACGTTCAGGACACCGTGTCACAGCCACTGCTTCTGACATCGTGAATTGTGCTGATGCCATTATTCATGCAGACTAGCGCATCACAACTCGACAATTGTCTCTACAGCTATCAGCCGGCATTAGAAGTACATGTCTGATGACTGAGACTCTTAAACAATGGAAATTCCAGGTAAGAATATGAACAACATAGGAAAAGATAGACTGCTACTTACTGTAAAGATAATACGCTAAGTTGCAGACAGGCAGAATTAAATGATCTTTACACATAAGCTTTTGGCTGCAGCCTTCGTTCTAGCAGCGTGGCCAAAATGCAACTATCGCAGCCTCAACCTAAGGTAACATACTGTCCCTACACTCTCCACCCAACAGTTTTTCCCCATCTGTCCTATCATCTTCTCCCCCATCTGCCACACTGTTTCTTTACCACCTTCTGCCAATGCACCAGCCCATCTTTCCCCACTTCTCTTCTTTTTGCTCTGTTTTCTCCATCTCCCTGCCCTATAACCTCCTGAAGCTGTGCCTGTGGCATTCCAGTCCCTGCACACTACGCCAGACAACACTCCTTTCCCCAGCTCATACACTGCTATCCCCCCCCCTTCCATCCCATGTGACAGTTGCATTCTGGCCCGAGCTGCCAGAGCTGGCAGTTATGTGTGTGTGAGGTGTGCTTGCTTGTACGAGTGAATGGTGTGTGTGTCTCTTTTTCTGATGAAGGCTGAGGGTGAAGGCTTACATGTAAGTGTCTTTTAATTGTGCCTGTCTTCAACTTGGCTCGGTATCTTTACAGTAAGTAGCAATGTATCTTTTCCTACATTGTTCATCGAGACTCTTAGATATTCAAAGTGTACACAAGATGGGCCTCATCAATTCTCACAACAGGCTAGAAGAATCAAGGAAAAGACATTTCATCTGAACTGTTGGAGCAGTTTGAAACCAATGAAGAGGCCTTTCTGTCACAGATCATTAAATGTGACAGAATGTGGCTGCAACGTTTTCACCCTGAAACAAAAAGGCAGTTACAGGAGTGCCAGCACCCCCAATCACCAACAAAGAAGAAATTCAAGGCAGCTCGCTTTTGCTGGCAAAGTCAGGAGGATAGTATTTTGCGACAGTGATGGTGTCATTCTTGTGGATGCCTTGTCAAAAAGATCAACCACCAGTTCAGAAGCATACGAGGTATGATTGGAAAGTTTTAACAGTGGGCCTGTAATTGTACAGTGGTGGTGCTTACATGCTATTGTGATGCATCTCCTTCAAAATAATCCCCCTCTGGCTAAACCCACCGACGCCAACGGTGTTTCCACTTTGGGAAACATTCCTGGAAATTTTTATCCTGAAGTGTGTTAAGGGTGCTCTCTGTATTTGCCTAGATGTCTTCAACCGAGTCAAATCGCTTCTCTTTCGCTGAAAATCTCGAATTAGGAAACAAGCAGAAGTCCACAGGGGCCATATCAGGGGAATATGGTGGTTGTGGAAGTACAGGAATTTTGAATTTGGTCAAAAATTCAACGATGGAGAAGGCACGATGAGCTGGAGCGCTGTAATGGTGTAGCACCCAACTCTTGTCTTTCCACAATGCAGGCCTATTCTTCTGCACCTTTTCGCACAAACGCTCAAGGGCACATTTGCAGTATTCCTGGTTCATTGTTTGTCCTCCAGGGGTAAATTCATATGCACAATACTGGCAGAATCGAAAAAAGTCACCAACATTGTTTTTACCTTCGACCGACTTTGCCGTGCTTTTTTCGGTTGTGGTGAACCTGGAGTCTTCCACTGTGAAGACTACACTTTGGTTTCAGGATCATATCCATATACCCACGATTCGACAGCTCTAATTATCCTGTTTAAAAAATCTGGGTCATTTTTAGTCCTCAGTATTGTTTCTGGTCACCTGACAACACTTTCGGAATGAATTTTGAGGACACTCGACGCATGCTCAGATCTTCAGTTAAAATTGACTGAACTGCATAGAAACTTAAATTAAGTTCATCAACCATCTCCCTAATTATAAGTCTACAATCAGAGCGCATAAAGTTGTTAACTTTCACAACATTTTCATACGTTTTTGAGGTAGAAGAACGGCCAGACCGTGCTTCATCTTCAAATGATTCGCAGCCATTTTTAAATCTGTTGAACCAGACACAAACATTTGACTGGTTCATACTATTATGTCCAAAAGCTGCTTTTAATAGTTCTTATGTCTGAGGAGCTGATTTCCTGCTTTTAAAACAAAATTTCACACAAACTCGTTGCTCCGTTTTTACGCCCATTTTCACTCAGACAGAATCCAGCAGGAAGCCCTAACGGGTCCGCACTCAACCATCTACCACAACGAACTGAATGAAGGAAACACAGTTTCCTGTCAAAGGGCATTCAAGGACAAGGCAATGACTCACTCCCCACCCTATGTGTACCTGCCTGCCAAATCAGTAAGCAGTAGCGGATCTATTCTTAAAACTTTCCAATCATACATTGTATGTGACGACTGAACAAACTCAAGACTGTTTGCGACGTTTTCGATCTCACAAGAATCCAAAAGAAATCTTGCCACAACATGGCAATGCATGCCTGCACACAAATCTCAGAATCCAGGAACACATTGTAAAATTGGATTGGATAACATTCCCCCATCCAACCTGCAGCCCACACTTGGCACTTTCGGACCTCCATCTGTTTGGGTCACTTAATGATTCTAGACAGGGGTACACCTTGAAGAGGATGAGAGCATATTCATGCAGTGAAAGGATGTACATGAATACAGGACAAAAGTTTGTACATACATACTCTTATGCACCCCTGGCATGAGGCTGTGGAATTTGATGGAGTACATATAAAAATAGTATATATTAAAGATATATTGACTGATATTGTTATCAAATAGTAACTGTTAATAATGAAGATGTTATGAGAAAAAAATTGTGGCGCATTATTTATTGAGTGGCCTTCGGATCTTGGCGACAGTGATATGACTACTCAGCCACTGGATTGCAAACATATTCTTTGTCTTCAGACTCCAGGGAGACATTTCAAATGGTAGTAATTACCTACTGAGCTTCACGACAATTTGCTGTGTTACGTTCTACATCCAGAATATTTGCGCAGCCTATGGAACGACCTGATCACATTCGTCTGGAGTGTAAAATTCACGGCCGGCCGCAGTGGTCGAGCGGTTATAGGCGCTTCAGTCTGGAACCGCGCGACCGCTACGGTCGCAGGTTCGAATCCTGCCTCGGGCATGGATGTGTGTGATGTCCTTAGGTTAGTTAGGCTGAAGTAGTTCTAAGTTCTAGGGAACTGTTGACCTCAGATATAAAGTCCCATAGTGGTCAGAGCCATTTGAACCATTTTTGTAAAATTCATGAAACGCCATTAGCAGAGAGGGCACACCTTTCTACGAGGCACGGAGGGATGGAGCAAAATTTAGGTTCCTGAACACAATAGTCGTTCTTTTCTTTTTTGGATGGCGTCCAGAATACAATGTGCAATTGTAACACGACAGACAGGCTCTCTAAAGAGAAGAGAGACATTATTGATTTACAAACACGCGGCCGCGGACACACAGGCGGCTGCTAAGGCCGGGTCATATTCGTGGTGACAGCTAAAATCAGCTTGACAGGAACACGTTGAGGGCCAGTTTCACTCTATTCTCCACAGATAGGGTTATCTCTGGACTTCCATCGGCTGCTAAGGCGACCGTGTGACCGGGAAAACCCGTCCGTTAGGCAGCACAATGGCTGCTCGTTTCTATGGCCACTTTTCGCATCCAGTGCAAAATGAAAGCTTACCCCCAATTAATTAACATTGAACTATGTGTGTCACCGAAGCGCAAAAAATGGGCTATTACGCGTGTGAAGACGCGGCTTCGATATCCGCATTAGTTTATAAGTTATTGTAAGGTAAATGTTGTAAATGGTTCCTGAACTGAAAAGTGAATGTCGCGGCAACAAAATATACAATTGCTACAAACAAAGTGTCTACGGATACATCCCGTAGATCTCTATCGGAGTGTGATAGTAAATTTACTGAAATTATTCGAATGAGACGCCGAAAAGTGGATTTCGCACAATTAAAAACAGATTTTCTTACCAAATATATAAAGAAACATTAAAAGTAGTAGCAGCATAAATATAAACGTTCGATGGATAGGAAATTATTGAACCTATAATTCAAGTTCATTGTTAATATTTACACTTATAAATCCGAAAATGGAGGAAAACCGTAGAAATTATTGCTTATCAATAAATTATAGCAGATAAAAGAAAATAACAGCATAATATTTCTTGGAAAATTTCTGTGTGACTTGATGTATCATAAGTGGATAAAACGTTAAAATTAAGAATACCAGCAATTATTCATGTTCAGTGATTGCACTGACCTCAGTGGTACTTTACTGAGGTTTCTTGGGTGAACAACGGCATTTTGGTGGGGGTCTACGAGGTTGGGACGCCGTTGGACGCGGTCAGGCTGTATTATTCCTTATTAGGAGAAAGTTTTATGTGACGAAAAGTAAAACAGCAGATAGTTTGCATGTGCCATTTTTTTAGAATTCCTACATTCGGACAAACAAATTTTTCGGTATCTGATGGACTCGTTATTTTTCAGGGTGCGTGTGATACAAGCCGCACTTAAGATTTCGATGTGTAGCCATTGTGGAATTTATAGTTTGAAATAGTGTGGAACTATAATGGTTTTCTAAAGATAACTCATGCAATTAATCGTGGTCTAGTCAGCCACCTCCAACATATTAAGACACACGGTCAGGCTCTGAAATTAATTTACTGTGAACTGTGACTTTCGATTTTTCTATGTTCTCATTGGAAATGAACTCGGATTTGTGAAACTTCAAAAATACGTTTGTGCATACTTGGGTTTTGCATAATAAATCATGTCTTTTGTGGAACATGGGGTACATTGCGACGAATGTGAGTTGGCGCACCATAGACGAAACGCAGCCAAACCTGCAAGTCCACTGCATTTACGAAGTGTTTGTGCTGTGTAATGTGTTTGTATATCTTTTCGTGCAGTAGCACGTAGGAGCTCCTGGCTGATATAGAGCTTGTGAACTGTTTGATTTTCGGTGAGTTGATGAGAGAGATTGTATTTTATTTCGTCATCCACACCACATGCACATTCCCACATAACCCTTACGGTCGCAGCAAATAGCTAATGTGTGCCAAGGGCAGAACAATAGGACTATTCGTGGAGGAAGAGAGCAATCGTTTTATACCAGGATAGAATCTAATAACTAAACTAATGTAGTGATATTGCTCCAGTAAATCATCGGCTTGTCTTTGGAACCTTGATAGGGAGACTGCAGCTTCAGTGTACTGTTACACAGATGGTGACACTCGAAGTATTCCAGGCAATCTGACATTTCTGTATTATTTTTTCATTCTCCTGTTGTTTTCGAATGTTTCCCGTACCAAATTTTCATTATACCTTCTCACATCATCTAGGAGACCTTCCCAGATACTGTTTAGTTCAGCATACTCTGTCAAGTTCCTATTATAGTTTGCTTCAGACTTTCGCCTTCTGTTTGATAGTTTGGTTGTTATGTTTCAGATGTTTCCTTCAAAAAAATAGTTCAAATGGTTCTGAGCACTATGGGACTTAACTTCTGTGGTCATCAGTCCCCTAGAACTTAGAACTACTTAAACCTGACTAACCTAAGGACATTACACACACCCATGCCCGAGGCAGGATTCGAACCTGAGACCGTAGCAGTCGGGCGGTTCGAGACAGTAGCACTTAGGACCGCTCGGCCACCCCAGCCGGCATGTTTCCTTCCTCTACCTGTTTCACATCTTAACATCTTTTGCTGTTTGCCTAAGTGCCCTAGTTAAATAGTTACCCTTTTCGTCTCTGTAGATACAATCATTATGTTAGGAGATTCTGAACTTATGTATATTGTCTTCTTTGTTTTACGCCTCTTTTCCCCCAGCTGCAGTTATACAATATATACAGGGTAGTCAGAAACAGTCTGAAAAGCTGGTAAGGGTGTTGTAGGGTATTGTGTATTGTATTGTGCATTTAATCCGGGGACCTAGAAACGATGGAGATGCTTCGTCCCGCCGTAGCCCTCAGTCGTACACAACCCCACAACAGGCCACAGCAGTCCACCCACCCCACTGCCGCCCCACACCGAACCCAGGGTTATTGTGCAGTCCGGCCCCCAGTGGACATCCGCCGGGAACGTCTCATACCAGACGAGTGTAACCCCGAATGTTTGCGTGGTAGAGTAATTACGGTGTACGTGTACGTGGAGACATGTTGCAGGGTAGGTTATGCTGGAAAATAACTGTTAAGAGAAAATTGAATACATTGAGCCTTTTCCGAGTTAATTAGCATTGAAGTTAGCCAATCAGGCCATTGCAACCGAAAATTCAAGCGGCCTGCCAGAGACTACGTAGCCAAAAGTGTACTTCGTTTGGTTCCCTAAAACAGAACAATAGAGCGATACAAAACTGGACGTGGGACGGTAATAAGGATCGTATCTGAGCCAAAGGCTGAGGAGCCTTGTGCGCTATCACCTACTCTATGAGAACATCTGACACTATTTGCATCTGTCGGGCCACTTGAATTTCCACGCAAAGGCCGAATTGGATATCTTCATTGGTAATTAAATCGAAAACGGCGTATCGTATCAAATTTATTTCTCAGCACACTCTACCCTGCAACATCCCTGCAAGCTTTTCAGACTGTTTCTAACCATCTTGTATAGGTTGATACCACCATCTGTGACTGTAACAAATGTCTTTTTAAGACCATTAGAAGTATGTACACACACACACACACACACACACACACACACACACACACACACACACACACACACACCAGTCCAAAAATGTAAAGCCATAAGCAGAGCAATAACAGTCGCTTTCACAACCAACAAAACAAAACAAAAGACGAGCGCATCCAGGAATATAAAAACAAAGTACACAAATTGGTGAGACGGCAGTGAACCTGCAGAACATAGAAATGTAAATATATTTCGTGTCAGTGAACGTGCTGTGTCCGAAAGTCTAACACGTATGTGTAGAAGAACGTTAAGAATGATGTAAGAGACAAAGAAACCGTGAGTAATGATAATAAATTAATACTGTCTACTATAGAAAGTTAAAGCATGAGAATTGTTCATGATCTAACACACAAAATTGTAAGAAAAACCATACCATTACAGTGACCGCTGAAAATGCTTCAAAATTAAACAAAACGAGCTTGGTCATAATAAGACTTTTATTGCAGTCGCAAAATTAGCCTACATATCTTATTAGCCTACATAACTTATTAGCCTACATAACTTATGCTGAACATGATGTAATCTTATTTCAACATAACTGAGTAGCTGTAGGATAATTTTGTCGTCCTTTGACAGCCAAATCAAATCTCCCTTCTGCAGATGGAAGAGAATAACATGCCAAGTTCAAGAGAAAATGAGCGTCGATGTGCTAGCGGTAGTCTTTGCTTCACTAACCCACAATCCAACAATAAAGTTAAGAGATACTTCCATTGGCGACAGACTGCATGTAAATGCTCTATGCGATTATGGCACAGAGATATTTTCACAGCGTATACAAGCTGTGCATTCAGTATCTGGGTGCTCATAATGTGGTATGCGGGATATGGTGAGTAGAGGGCCAAGCACTGTCTTTCTTAATATTAGGGAGTAGTTAGGAATGTGTTTTCTCAACTCATAGTTTACTTTCTTACTGAGCACTGCCTGTACTCAATTCACTTACAGCAGTTGCAGCGCAAAGAAAGAGGCATTTGGAAAGGTGCAGGCCGTGGCACTCATTAATATACACTGATGAGTCACCTGCTTAATAGCTTCTTTGTCTGTCTTTGGAGCGAAATATACGACTGATTCTGCATTTCAAGGATCCGACATTTTGTTGCTAGGTTTGTGGAGGCATGTGGCATTACCGCTGATTAGCGTACGCGGTGGTGGCGTCCGATAGTGACTAAGATGGGTAGACACGATTTAGATCAAGCGAATCTCGTCGCTGAGGCCCCAACATGTGTTCCCTGGTACGTTCCTCAAACCACTGAGGCGCCGTTCTGGCTCCGAGACACGAACAATTATACTGCTGAAAAGTGACATCGCCGTCTGGAAAGACATCAAGCGTGGACGGAAGCAGGTGGGTCGCAGCTGTGAGCGGGTCTTTGATAGCTACCATAAGTCCCAGGAGAATGTTTCCCGTAGCATAACACTGCCCCACCAGCCTGCGCCCGTTTCAACCGCCGTTCACCTCGACGACGCTTTTTGTGGAGACGACCATCGATTTACTGTAGCAAAAATGTGATTCACCCGAAGAGCCGATACGTTTCCATTGATCGGCGGTCGAATCCAGATGGTCCTGTGGTCACTTCAATCGTAATTGACGATATCGTTGGGTCAAGATGTGAACACGTAGGGGCGGTCTGCTGCGAAGCTCCAAGTTCAATAATGTGGGATGAGCAGTGTGCTCCGAAACACTTGTGCATGCTCTTTCGGCAGAGATGCCACAGACCACTATCTATCCTACTTTACCGAGCAGAAAACCCTCCAAACCACGTTCTCTGAAGAGTCGTTGGCGTCCAACCATTTAGCGTCTGGTGATATTTTCTCCGTCCTTCTACCTGTTTCTGTAGACGCTCACGACAGTAGCATGTGAACTTTGGACCGGCTTCTCCGTTTTTGGGATACTCGTTCACAGGCTCTGCATAGTAATAGTCTGCCCTTTCTTAAAGTCACTTATCTCATCCCCTGTCCGTGTCTGCTTAGCTTCCGTTCTTTTGTTACCGCGTGACTTGCTGCAACGCCACCAGGCAGCATGCAATGTCGCGGTAGACAATGGTCCAAAGTGTATCATAATGTAGATGTAAACGTCACCCTGGACCGTTCAGTACAAGATGTGGTAAAGAGTATAGAATTATGGAATACGATAGACAAACCATCCGATACCATCCTTTACAAAATTTATGCAGTGAATAACCTCGCTCTGAGATATTTGGAGCAGTGGCAAGTGAGGGTAATGCGTGAAATTAGAGCGTGAAAGTACTGACTGAGTGAAACTACTGGTCTCTTTACTAGAAGAAACTACTGAGTCTTTACTTATTTTTATCATTTAAAACACTGACCTACAGGATTTTGCCTGTTGAAGACAACTCAAACATAACCTATTTATTTATTACCCACAATTAACAAGCCGAACGCAATCTGACTGCTATATAGTGACAACATGGCTTCAAATAATTAACACAAAAGAACAGCACGGAATTGCAAGAAATCCTAACAACAACCCATATTTTTTCATAAGTCACTTACCTCATAGAAAATCTTCATAACACAAACTACAGTAATTACAGCAAGCAGCAACTACAGCCAGCTAAATAAAAGATTCTAACTACTGTAGACCCCAACTACTAGGAAGCATATGGTTAGCAAAAGAAAGATTTTGTTGAAGTGCAAACAATGTATTTAGAAGATTTTACCTTATTCACGTGACATCCAGTTCCAAAAATTAAATAGTTGTCAACAATTCCACTACCCAAACATTACCAACTACATCCACCCTCATTTTACAATGCATGTCCTACCAACACTGAGTCTCCACTAAGGAAATCATGTCCAAACCCTTCTCTACCCGCTCACTAACTACTAGTCCATTTAACCACAGAATCTGTTGTCGAGGGCACAGAGCTTTGTCCAGCGATATTAATACAGTCTACAGAGCTGCCAACATACAAACAGGCTACTTATATAACCCCACTGCTCCCCCCCCAAAAATTTTACAAAATGTTTTGGGCAGCGGCCAAGACTAAGTTGTTAAAATTTTTTATGTTAACAATATCAAATAGATCAGATGGACACAAATGTTAAGTAAGATGCTGTTGGCCAATAAAGTAAAAAATTCTTCTCACAGTCCCTGAAGATAGTTCTAATAATTCATCACAAGAGAAGTCTATGCCAGTTTTACGCACAAATGCTGAGCAGTATATGGAAATGCACAAGTAAGTAGTGGACAACCGTGCAGTCTTGAAGAAGCAGTGTTGCCCTCCCCACGGAAACACGGTGCTGACTCTTGACATGGAGATTTCAGTTGGAGTTGTAAGATTGGTAAAGGGCCACAACAGAGCAGACCCACAGCAGTATCAGTCTAACGAGGGGACCTTCTGGGAGGTGCATCGAGTTATGAGCTCCCACTTCTCCTGCTTATAGTGTGGGTGGGTAACTATCACACCATAACATTGTAGTTGCCAATGCGGCCAAGTTTTTGAAATATTGCTTTTTAAAGTTTGGGCAGCTCTTTATATACAGAAATGTTTCATTATTGTGGCAAGTGAGCTAGTAGCCGAGTGGCATGCGATCGAGGCTCCTGTCCAGGTGATCCTGGTTCGAAACTCGTCTATGCTACTTTTGTTTCCTTTTCTTCAAATTCCTGGTTTAATTTATAATTAATCATGAAAATTTCGCAAGGAATTGATTAAAAAGAATTACAAGCCTCTATAAATCAAAGTTACAAATTCAATGTCACATTTTGTTTCAATCTTTTGCACTTTTTTTTATTTTAACAGGAAATTAACTGTAATGTAATGTCTTGAAATATTTTATTATTGTTCAATTTCTTTGGTTGTATTTTTAATTTTGTTCCGTTGAGATACGGAATATTAAAAAATATACCAACGAATGAAGGATTAAAAATATGTTTCATTTAATGGAAAGTTAATCGATATTTCCTATATTTCGACGAGTACATTCCGATGGATGATACTTGTTATAAAAGCAATCAAAACATTTGTACTTTGGACACCACGAACATTGTACGAATGCACATTCATTTTCGTCGCAGTCGCATCTGTATTTTCTCAAGTCCGCAGGAAACGCCACTGCATTGGCGTTATGGAATGCTTCTTTTTCGCGGCACGCCAGGTATATCTGTAACAATATTAACGATGATCTTGTAGTATATCACTGGGGGTATGATAGACACTGCCTACTTTGACAAAACACAGTATATACAGTTCCACACAGTAAATGGAATGGCCCCATTAATAAATATAGACTTCGATCAGAAAGCGGTAGCTAAGGTAGAATATTCAAAATTTCTAGGTGTATGCATTGATGAGGGGTTGAACTGGAAAAAAAAAAAAAACACTGAGGATCTGCTGAAACGTTGAGTTCATGTACTTACGCTATTAGGGTCATTGCAAATTTTGGCGATATACATCTGAGTAAATTAGATTACCACGCCTATTTTCATTCTCGGCTTTAGTATGGCATCATATTCTGGGGTAACTCATCATTGAGTAAAAGAGTGTTCATTGCACAAAAGCGTGTAATCAGTATAATTGTTGGAGCTCATCCAAGATCATCCTGCAGACACTTATTTAAAGAGCTAGAAATCTTCACTGTAGCCTCACAATATGTATATTCACTTATGAAATTTGTTATTAACAATCTGAACGAATTCAAAAGTAATAGCAGTATACATGGTTACAACACTAAGAGAAAGGATGATCTTCACTACTCAAGGTTAAATCTAACTTTGGCTCAGAAGGGGGTAAATTATGCTGCCACAAAAGTCTTTGGTCACTTACCTAATAGCATCGAAAGTCTGACAGATAGCCATATAGCATTTAAAAGAAATTAAAAGAATTTCTTAATGGCAACTCCTTCTACTCATTAGATGAATTTTTGGATATAGTAAGTGGGTAATTTCCCAACCTCCAAAAAAAAATTAAAAATTATTGAGTGTCATGTAATATTTTGTCTAATGTAATATCTTGTCTAATGTAATATCTTGTATATACAACTTTTATTAACCTGACACGTTCCACATCATTACGAAGTGTCGTATTCATGATCTATGGAACAAGTACTAATCTAATCTAATCTACAGGAAAATTAAAGAGACCTTTGGACAAAATTGGACTACCTCTATAAATGTCAAGAGTTCAGATGAAAAACCAGTCCTACGCAAAGAAGAGAAAGGAGATAGGTGGAAGTTGTGTATATAGAGGGTCTACACAAGGGAGATGTACTTGAGGGCAGTATTATAGAAATGGAAGGGGGGAGGGGCAGATGAAGGCAACTAGGGAGATATGATACTGCATGAAGAATTTGACAAAGCACTGAAGGACTTCAGGTTAAACGAGGCCCACGGAGTAGACAACAATCCATTAGAGCTACCGATAGCCTTGGGAGAGCCAGCCATGACAAAACTCTTGCATCTGGTAAGCAAGATGTATGAGACAGGTGAAATACCATCAGACTCCAAAAAGAATATAATAATTCCAATTTCAAAGAAAACAGGTGCTGACGTTATTATCAACAACAACATCAGTTTAATAAATTATGGTTGCAAAATACTGAGACAAGTCCTTTACAGAAGAATGGAAAAACTGGTAGAAGCCAACCTTGGTAATGTATCACACTCGAAGGCCAAGATAAAGGCACTGGTGGCAACCAGACTATCCCTTGGACACCAGTGGCCACAATGAACCTCGCCGCTTTAAATTGGCACGGCACTCATCGTCAGACTGCAAAAGAAGGTCCCTGTTAAATATAATATCCTGGACCATATTTAAGCTCTTGAGGGGCTTGATGGTTACAGAAACATCCCCCAGCTTGTCACAAGCGAGTAACGCCCGTGACTGGGCAGAGGATGCTGTTTTGATCAAGACTGACCCAGATCTCATTTTGGACAAGCCGTCCACCTCCCCAAAATTGTCCTCTAAAGGCTCAACAAAAACTGAGACTTCATCGTCATGAAAGATTCACCATCAGCTATCGAACATACAAGGTACTGGGGCGAATAAGATTGGTTGGTTGGTTTAAGAGAGGGAGGGAAGGGACCAAACTATGAGGTCATCGGTCCCTTGTTCCTAATAAAACAGTGCCCCAAGTGTGAGAATAAAACAGACAATATGTATAACACAAAACGGAGAGAAAGGAAAAACCACAAGAACGAAGGAAAGGCAACAAACACTGAAAGGAACAGAACAGGACAATAAAACAACAGAGAGACGCTAGGAAAAGAGTGTAAAACAAGAAAGCAGATTACAGTTGCTGGCTGACCACGAGAATAAGAAGTTAAAGCCAGCCACTCTACAACACATCAAAACCTCCACCCTAATAGAATTAGGGTGGAGGACACAGAGGGACAAAGGACATGTGGTAAAACTTAAAGGAAAAACCCACCCTCACGAATAAAATGTAAAACAATCAGCCAAAGAGACGTTGTCAGATAAAATGAGCGGCAACGAGTCCAGTAACCCAAGATTTAGTCGATGGGCAGTCAAAGTGGGACAGTGGACCAGATTATGGGCCACTGTCAACAGGGCACTGCACCGACACTGAGGTGGGTCTTCACGGCGTAAGAGGTAATTGTGGGTCGCCCAAGCGTGGCCAGTGTGGAGCTGGCAGAGGGCAACTGATCACTGCGAGAGGTCTGCATGGAAGACTTCCACACATTCATAGTCTCCTTAATGACATGCAGTTTGTTGTGTGTACTGTAATGCCATGCCATCTCCCAAAGCCGGAAAATCCTGCAGTGTAAGTCAGAACGCAGGTCAGGTACAGAGATGCCTATCTCCAGAAGCGGTTTCCGCGTAGCCTGTTTCGCCACCCTGTCAGTAACTTTGTTGCATGGGATGCCAACGTGTCCTGAGGTTCACACAAAGACAGCTGAACGACGCGATCAGTCTAGGGCATAGATGGACTCCCGAATGGATGCCACCAAAGGATGGCGAGGGTAGCATCGGTCGATAGCTTGTAGGCTGCTCAAGGAATCAGTACACAGAAGAAACGATTCCTCCGTGCATGAACGCATACACTGAAGTGCACAAGATGTGTCCACCAGCTCTGCAAAGAATACACTGCAACCAACATCACGGAATGCTGTTCAAAATAACCTCTGTGGACAAAGGCGAAGCTAACATTACCATGAGCCATTGTAGGTGTAAACCACTTCAGAGCCCCGGAACACTTCAAGAATCGAGAGGAAGTGACAGGGCAGAGCCATATGGTTAACGGAGTACTTAGGGCCCTCCAACAGGTCCAGGCGAAGCTTCGGCCTGCAGCTACACCACAGAGGTGTATGTGAATGGACCTCAAGGAGAGGACCGCACCGCCACTTCCCAGCAAATTAGGGACACTGTTGCTCCTGGGGTATCGGCGAGGACCATTCACAACCGTCTCCATGAAGCTGGGCTACGGTCCCGCACACCGTTAGGCCGTCTTCCGCTCACGCCCCAACATCGTGCAGCCCGCCTCCAGTGGTGTCGCGACAGGCGTGAATGGAGGGACGAATGGAGACGTGTCGTCTTCAGCGATGAGAGTCGCTTCTGCCTTGGTGCCAATGATGGTCGTATGCGTGTTTGGCGCCGTGCAGGTGAGTGCCACAATCAGGACTGCATACGACCGAGGCACACAGGGCCAACACCCGGCATCATGGTGTGGGGAGCGATCTCCTACACTGGCATTACACCACTGGTGATCGTCGAGGGGACACTGAATAGTGCACGGTACATCCAAACCGTCATCGAACCCATCGTTCTACCATTCCTAGACCGGCAAGGGAACTTGCTGTTCCAACAGGACAATGCACGTCCGCATGTATCCCGTGCCACCCAACGTGCTCTAGAAGGTGTAAGTTAACTACCCTGGCCAGCAAGATCTCCGGATCTGTCCCCCATTGAGCATGTTTGGGACTGGATGAAGCGTCGTCTCACGCAGTCTGCACGTCCAGCACGAACGCTGGTCCAACTGAGGCGCCAGGTGGAAATGGCATGGCAAGCCGTTCCACAGGACTACATCCAGCATCTCTACGATCGTCTCCATGGGAGAATAGCAGCCTGCATTGCTGCGAAAGGTGGATATACACTGTACTAGTGCCGACATTGTGCATGCTCTGTTGCCTGTGTCTATGTGCCTGTGGTTCTGTCAGTGTGATCATGTGATGTATCTGACCCCAGGAATGTGTCAATAAAGCTTCCCCTTCCTGGGACATTGAATTCACGGTGTTCTTATTTCAATTTCCAGGAGTGTATTTTCAAAAATGAAATGAACAGATATAACTAGGGTATAGTGACAACAGGTTTAGGTGGCATTATCTTGAAAACGAATGATGATGTAAGAAAAATATGGAAGTATAAGCCCTAGTTGAAGGTATAAATACAGACAGATAGGATTTTTTGTGGAAAAAAATGTTGAAGTAAGAGAGGTCTGCGAGAATTAATTGAAGTTTTAGTTGGAAATGAAGTAGTTTTGGTTGAAAGTAAAGCAGATATTAGCTTGAAGTGTATTAGAAAAAAATGGAAAAATGAAATAGAGGTATAAAATGCTCATCACAAGTACTGCAGTATCAAATGTTACACTTACACTTTGACACATTAACACTTGAAAACAGACCCTGTCCTTTCCTTTGTGTTATTCCGCGCCCTTGTGTCTCTGTGTTCTTCCTATGTCTTTGTGTTTACCGGATAAGATAAATTTGGTAGAATTTTTTCCTTCTAATACTAGGCTGCATTTGGTATGATGAGGAATACTGTTATCCTTAAATCTAATCTCTGTTTTTGTACCATGTTCTTTACGTTAGGAAGATGTTCACACATTATATATTCTGTTATGCTTCTACTGATATTCTCATTTTTCATTTATTTACTTATGTCGTAATTCCTGTAATACTCGTATATATGGTTATTTATTGTTTTTGTAAATCCTGTATTACTACAAATGATATTTGTATTATCGTGTTCTTTACTATACAAGACATTAGTCGAGTCCATGTCATGCCGTGTTGTGGCACTTCTGCATGTTCGCGTGGGGTCCTACATGATATTAGCAGGTGTATCAGTTTCTTTTGCTCTTTAGTGTATAATCAGTCTGAAATCTTCCTGTGTCTCCAGGCCTCTACCATGCATACAACCTTACCCCCTGCGGGTCCGGGGTAAGAATAGGCCCGAGGTATTCCTGCCTGTCGTAAGAGGCGACTAAAAGGAGTTTCAACCGTTTCGGCCTTCTATGTGATGGTCCCCCTTGGGGTTTGACCTCCATTTTTCAAAATTCTACAGAAGTACGAGCCTTTTGGGTAAGGACACCTTATATGGTGCACCACTGGTCCTAAGTGCACTAAGACCTTGGCAGTCAGCATTGCACTGGCGTTGTAACCATACCCACTATTCCTCAAATTGGGCCTAAACGCGTGATGGGTTGTCCCAGTTACGCCCATAGAGCATCTCTATCTGCACCAGTGATCATGATGGACTTTCCATGGCACCAGAAATCCAGCACGGTAGCCAGCCCGTTGTGGTGGGGTCGTCATGTACCCTCTAGGTTGTAGCCCCCTGACAACACAGGGATCGTACTGCCGATACCTTAGCTGCACCCTCCCCACGTCGGCCAAGGAGTAGATGCCCGTCTCCTTGGGGCATCAGGACTCCCGGCAATGGTCATCCTGCCAGGTGGCCCTTGCTGCGGCTGGGTGGCGCCCGTGGGGAGAGCCCCTGGTCGGAGTGGGTGGTATCGGGGCGGACGTTTCGCAGATGAAACGTCAACATGTATCAGGTCGCTCTGCGGCCGAGTCTTTCAAAAGAAAAGGTCTGTTTCTAGTTCTGGTTCTCCTGCCCTTTCCCCCTTGGCCATTCCATGGGAGGAGGGACAGGCCCGCCGGCTTGGGGCGAAGTACTTCCCCCGCTATTTGGTCTGTTCTCGAACCGATGGGGGGACGTTCGCCACCTCCAAGCCCATGTTCTTTGTTCAGCACATTGAGGACGTCTTCGGGGAAATCGAGGCTCTCAGCAAGATGCGTTCAGGGTCCGTTCTTCTCAAGACCACCTCCGCCACACAGTCGGCGGCGCTCCAGGCGTGCGACTGCCTAGGGGACATCCCAGTATCCATTGTCGCACATCTGGCACTAAATAGGACGTAGGGGGTTATATTTCATCGTGACCTCCTGCTACAATCTGATGAGGAGCTGAGGGCCAACCTGGAGCGCCGAGGCGTGCATTTCGTCCGGCGAGTCCAGCGTGGCCCCAAAGACCGTCGCATCGACACCGGGGCCTTTATCCTCGCCTTTGAGGGGGACGTTCTCCCGGAGAAGGTAAAGGTGATGTGCTACCGGTGTGACGTGCGACCTTACGTCCCGCCTCCTATGCGCTGTTTTAGGTGTTTGCGCTTTGGGCACATGTCGTCACGGTGTGAGGCTGAGCCCCTTTGTGGCGATTGTGGACGTCCTCTTCGTGAGGAACATACATGCACCCCACCACCTCGGTGCATTAATTGTCCTGGCGTCCACTCGCCTAGATCCTCAGACTGCCCAGCATATCAGAAGGAGAAGAAGATACAAGAAATCAAAACTTTGGATCGGCTCTCTTATTCTGAGGCCCAGAAGAAGTACGACCGCCTCCATCCCGTGTCATTGACCACTTCGTTCGCCTCAGTTGTGTCCACTCCTTCCGCGGTATCCTCACCCCTATCCTGTCCCCCCTCCGCCTCCTCCGCCCATCAGGGGGCTCTGCCTCCGCCTCCCAAATCCCTCCCTTCCAAATCCTCCTCCCCCGTGGCCCCCACCCCCTCTGCCCCAGGGGCCACCCTTCCTCCTCCTCCTCCTCCTCCCCCCACGCCACCTGAGAAGCGATCCTCTTCTCAGGCGTCCATCGGGGAAACGTTCCGGACCCCAGTTTCCGAGGTCCGGCATTCCAAAACGGACCCCGCGCGTGAGGACCTTCTTCGGGTCCAGCCCACTTCCCTGTGCCTCCTCGGCCTTCCAAGAAGTAGTCTCTATCCCCCTCTCCACCCCGGCGCGTTTCGTCTGACGCTCCATCCGTGAGTCGCTGCTCCCGGCCGTCCTCAGTTTCGCCGGGACACTCTGCTGCCAGGCGCTCCGCCGGCCTTTCGTCGGCAAATGATGCGGCCCCTCTTACACAACCAGGGACAGCGGCCGCGGCTGGCGACGAGTCAATGGAACCGGATCCGCCTCCTGTCGGTTGTAGCGTTGTTCCCTCGCAATCTGGCCCTTCGCGGCCGTCGAGGTGACCAGCTCTTCCCCCGTCTCGTTCCCCCAACCTTTTGACTAGCGATGGCGTTGTTTCATTGGAACATAAGAGGTATTCGATCTAATCGGGAGGAATTACTACTGCTCCTCCGCCTGCACTGTCCGCTCGTCCTTGGTCTCCAGGAAACCAAGTTGCGCCCGACTGACCGTATTGCCTTTACCCACTATACCTCGGAGCGGTATGACCTCACCCCTGTGGACGGTACCCCAGCTCATGGTGGGGTCATGTTGCTCGTTCGGGACGATGTTTATTACCATCCCATCCCATTGACCACCCCACTCCAAGCAATAGCTGTCCGCATTACTCTTTCTGCTTTTACTTTTTCAGTTTGTACCATCTACACTCCACCGTCATCTGCTGTTAGTCGGGCTGACATGATGCACCTGATCGTTCAGCTTCCCCCGCCGTTCTTATTGTTTGGCGACTTCAATGCCCATCATCCCCTTTGGGGCTCTCCTGCATCCTGTCCAAGAGGCTCACTCTTGGCGGATGTCTTTAACCATCTCAATCTTGTCTGCCTCAATACCGGCGCCCCGACTTTCCTCTCGGACTCTACTCATACCTACTCCCACTTGGATCTCTCGATCTGTTCTACCACTCTTGCCCGTCGGTTCGAGTGGTATGTCCTTTCTGACACCTATTCGAGCGACCACTTCCCCTGTGTCGTTCGTCTCCTGCACCACACCCCGTCCCCACGTCCTTCGAGCTGGAACATACTGAAAGCTGACTAGGGACTTTACTCCTCCCTGGCGACCTTTCCGGACCACGATTTTCCCAGTTGTGACAGTCAGGTCGAATACCTCACGGCTGTTATCATCAATGCTGCCGAACGTTCCATTCCTCGTACTACTTCTTCTTCACGTCGCGTTTCCGTCCCCTGGTGGAACGAGGCTTGTAGGGACGCTATCCGTGCTCGACGACGTGCTTTACGCACCTTTCGCCGCCATCCTACGTTGGCGAATTGTATTGAATACAAACGACTCCGAGCGCAATGCCGTAGAGTCATCAAAGACAGCAAAAAAGCTTGTTGGGCCTCTTTCACCAGCTCCTTTAACAGTTTTACTCCCTCTTCCGTCGTTTGGGGTAGCCTGCGCCGGCTGTCGGGCATTAAGGCCCACTCCTCAGTACCTGGCCTGACCTCAGGTAATGAGGTCCTTGTTGATCCTGTGGCTGTCTCCAACGCCTTTGGCCGCTTTTTCGCGGAGGTTTCAAGCTCTGCCCATTACCATTCTGCCTTCCTTCCCAGGAAAGAGGCAGAAGAGGCTCGGCGACCTTCCTTCCACTCGCTGAATCTGGAAACTTATAATGCCCCCTTTACCATGCGGGAACTCGAACGTGCGCTTGCACTGTCCCGGTCCTCTGCTCCGGGGCCAGATGCCATTCACGTTCAGATGCTGGCACACCTTTCTCCGGCGGGCGAAAGCTTCCTTCTTCGTACCTACAATCGCGTCTGGACCGAAGGTCAAGTCCCCATGCGTTGGCGTGACGCTGTTGTTGTTCCTATACCCAAACCCGGGAAGGATAGACACCTTCCTTCTAGTTACCGCCCCATTTCTCTTACAAGCTGTGTCTGTAAGGTGATGGAGCACATGGTTAATGCTCGGTTAGTCTGGATTCTTGAATCTCGACGACTACTTACTAATATCCAATGCGGCTTTCGTCGCCGCCGCTCCGCTGTTGACCACCTTGTGACCTTGTCGACATTCATCATGAACAACTTTTTGCGAAGGCGCCAAACGGTAGCTGTATTCTTCGACCTGGAGAAGGCTTATGATACCTGTTGGAGAGGAGGTATCCTCCGCACTATGCACAGGTGGGGCCTACGCGGTCGCCTGCCCCTTTTTATTGATTCCTTTTTATCGGATCGAAAGTTTAGGGTACGTGTGGGTTCCGTATTGTCCGACGTCTTCCTCCAGGAGAACGGAGTGCCTCAGGGCTCCGTCTTGAGTGTAGCCCTTTTTGCCATCGCGATCAATCCAATTATGGATTGCGTTCCACCTAATGTCTCAGGCTCTCTCTTTGTCGATGACTTCGCGATCTACTGCAGTGCCCAGAGAACATGCCTCCTGGAGCGCAGCCTTCAGCATTGTCTAGACAGCCTCTACTCTTGGAGCGTGGCAAATGGCTTCCGGTTCTCTGAAGAGAAGACGGTTTGTATCAACTTTTGGCGATATAAAGCGTTCCTTCCGCCATCCTTACATCTCGGTCCCGTTGTTCTCCCATTCGTGGACACAACTAAGTTTCTAGGGCTCACGTTGGACAGGAAACTGTGTTGGTCTCCACATGTCTCTTATTTGGCGGCCTGTTGTACACGTTCCCTTAATGTCCTCAGAGTTCTTAGCGGTTCATCTTGGGGAGCGGATCGCACTGTCCTGCTTCGCTTGTATCGGTCCATAGTCCGATCGAAGCTGGATTATGGGAGCTTCGTCTACTCGTCCGCTCGGCCATCCCTCTTACGCCGGCTCAACTCCATCCACCATCGGGGGATACGTCTTGCGACCGGAGCCTTCTACACTAGTCCTGTCGAGAGTCTTTATGCTGAAGCTGCCGAGTTACCATTGACCTACCGGCGCGACGTACTGCTGTGTCGGTATGCCTGCCGGCTGTTGTCTATGCCCGACCACCCCTCTTATGAGTCCTTCTTCGCCGATTCTCTCGACCGTCACTACGGGTTGTATGTGTCTGCCCTGCTGCCTCCCGGAGTCCGCTTCCGTCGCCTGCTTCGACAATTGGATTTTGCCCTCCCTACCACCTTCAGAGAGGGTGACAGCCCGACACCACCTTGGCTCCAGGCTCCGGTTCCTATTCATCTCGACCTCAGCTCACTCCCGAAGGAGGGTACTCCGGCTGCAGTGTATTGCTCACGGTTTGTCGAACTTCGTGCTCGACTTGCCGGGCACACCTTTATTTACACCGATGGCTCCAAAACTGACGACGGTGTCGCCTGTGCCTTTGTCGTCGGGGCCGCCACCTTTAAATACCGGCTCCTCGACCAATGTTCCAGCTTTACGGCCGAGCTTTTTGCTCTCCATCAGGCTGTTCAGTATGCCCGCCGCCACCGCCATTCATCGTATGTACTCTGCTCTGACTCACTCAGTGCTCTTCAGAGCCTTGGAGCTCCCTATCCGGTCCATCCCTTGATTCAACGGATACAGCAGTCCCTCCATTCTTTCGCTGATAATGGTGGTTCTGTCAGCTTTCTGTGGGTTCCAGGACATGTAGGAGTGCCTGGGAATGAGGCTGCGGATGCTGCAGCCAAGGCTGCAGTCCTCCTGCCTCGGCCAGCCTCCCATAGTGTCCCATCATGTGACGTTCGTGGGGATGTATGTAAGAGGCTTGTGTCATTGTGGTGGGATGCTTGGTCATCCCTCCAAGGAAACAAGCTCCGGGCAGTAAAACCGCTCCCAACTGCTTGGACAACATCCTCCCGACCATCTCGGCGCGAGGAGGTCCTTCTGACCAGGTTGCGGATTGGGCATTGCCGGTTTAGCCACCGCTACCTGCTCTCCAGTGACCCAGCCCCGCAGTGCCCTTGTGGTCAGGCATTAACAGTGCGCCATGTTTTATTGTCGTGTCCCCGTTTTAGTCAATTTCGTGTTATCCTGTCCCTGCCATCTACTTTACCGGATGTTTTAGCTGATGACGCTCGACCAGCTGCTCGTATTCTGCGTTTTATAACTTTAACTGGCTTGTCCAAAGACATTTAACCTTTTTACTTATTTTATCTGCATCTTTGTCAGGTCCTTCTGATGTCCCACCATCCCCTTGAATTTTAGCAGATTTCATGTGCTCTAACACCAGTGACTGGGCGCTAATGACCTCAGCAGTTGAGCGCCCTTAAACCCTACCAAAAAAAAAATAAAAAACATACAACCTTATCTCATGAGTCTTAAACCAAGTGCTAGCTATCATTAAATTATGCTCTATGTAAAATTCTACAAGGCAGCTTCCTCTTTCATTACTTTCCCTTGGCCCCATATTTAACTACTACTTTTCCTTCTATTCCTTTTCCTACTATAGAATTCCAGTCCCCCATGACTATTAAATTTACAGCTCCCTTAACTATCTGTATTACTTCTTTTATCTCATCATTCATTTCTTCAATCTCCTCCTCATCTGTGGTGCTTGGTTCGCATATAAACTTGTGCTGTTGTGGTGGGTGAGCGCTTAGTATCTATCTTGGCTACAATAATGCATTCACTATGCATTTCATAGTAGCTTATCTGCATTCCTATTTCATTATTAAACCAACCCCTGCATTACCCCTATGTGATTTTGTATTTATAACCCTTTATTCACCTTACCAGATATCTTATTCCTCCTGCCATTGAACTTCACAAATTCCCACTATATCTAAATTTAACCTATCCATTTCTCTTTCTAATTTTCTGACCTCCCTACCTGATTAACGGATCTGCTATTCCCATTTTGATCCATAGAATACCAATTCACTATCTCCTGATAACGTCTGCCTGAGTAGTCCCCGCCTAGAGTTTCAAAGGGGGGACTATTTTACCCCCAGAATATTTCACCGAAGAGGGTGTCGTCATCATTTAACCATACAGTAGAGCTGTATGCCATCGGTAAAAATTTTAGCTGTAGTTTTCCCTTGCTTGCAGCCGTTCAGTTCCATCACAGCAAGGCCGTTTTGGTTGATGTTACAAGACCAGATGAGTCAATCATCCAGACTGTTTCCCCTGCAACTACTGAAAAGGTTGTAGCCCCTCTTTAGGAACCACATGTTTTTCTGGCCTCTCAACAGATACCCCTTTGTTAAGGTTGCACCAACAGTATGGCTATCTGTATCATTGAGGCACAGAAGCCTCCCAAACAACAGCAAGGTCCACATTTCACGGGGGAGGACGGGGGTGGGGTTTATATATCAAGGTTTCTTGATATTGATGTAATATGTTTTTTGAGACTATATTTTCTACTTGAACAAGAGAGTTAGACGACAACACAAGCAACATGATCAAAGTTCTCCAGGCTACCATCCCAATTGTTGAACTAGTTTTTGTGTCAGTTGCCAATTCATCCTTTATTTTCATTAGTGATCAATCATCCACACATCTTACTGTTTTATCCACTTCATTATTTCATATTGCTTTCAGCGTACATTCTATACTAGTATGGGTTAAAGGGTTTTTGACATTTGCACATGTGAGTTTTACCTTATTTATCAAATTCTAGTAATTAAACTAATTCCTCTTCCCATTTTTCACACTTCACTTTCATACACTATATGAGCAATTACATCCCAGTTATCACAGGACAAAAATCTTACCCACAGTGGAGTTTTGATACTCAACACACAGATTACTCCATGTAGTCTGTAGTGTGGCATAGGTTGACACCTCCAAAACATATCATTGAATCTTCATAATTCCTTCAAAATTATATTATCTGTTTTCTGTTGGAGATTGGTTTTCAACATTCAAAAGAAACATAGATAATGTTTATTTTAATATCTGTAGGTAGAAAATTGTTTTTGAAAAAGTTATTATTGAAAAAGTTCATTCTTGAAATTTTTCGTAGAGAACGTACCACATTAGTCGGGACATACATCCACAAATGACATGATAAGGCAGTTGAAGGAAAACAGTTTGACACGTATTCCAATATAACTGTGCCTAACAAAGCACTACTGTGTTCATATCAACTTTTCCATTTGATGTTTGCTTGATAATGTCAGCATTATAGTGGTTACTTTTTGAGACTGGTCCATAATGAGTTCATATCCTGTTAAAATTCTGTGATCCAAGTAAGCCCTGTGTGTATCCATATGCATTAATAAGAAAAATGAATTCCACATTTGTGTCTGCAATCTTATTGCACTCAAACATGTCTTTCTTGCCTAAGTCACACTGATGATCTGAATTAACATGTTTGGGCACAACTATCTTCAGCTGTTGTAGGAATGAAATAAAAAAAGTCTGTGGATTTATGGCAAAGAAATGTGACATTTTATGAACATTGTAATATTTCAGTTACATTTATTTTCATCTTCAATATAACCTTTACTTGTGTAGATTACAAGTTTATAAAATGATATGACAGATTTTCATTGTGCTAGCAGTCATCTTTAGACCATAAAATATTGTTACAGGGTGTATCATGTCAGTTGTTGTACAATCAAGTACTGGGTCATTAGAAAATGCTCTTTCATTTTAATAACTTAGTACCTAATTGTACAAAAGATGTGTTACACTCTGTGATGATAGGTTATCATCTGAACATGATTACTAACACAATCGAAACCAGTCATTACATTTTATAAACTCTCAATCTATACAAATTAAGGTTTATTGAAAATTAAGACCACTTCCACACATCCTTGGCCATGTCAAGCCATATAAAATGTTTTTTCTTAATATTATGGACCCTGAAGATAGCTGAGGTGAAAAATCTTACTAATAAAAACATTTGTATGATATGGGCCGGAGAAATTTATTAGCCTCTGTCACAGTGACGTTTGTGAAGTGCATTGTTACAATACTAATGCAGATTGTTATGGACAAGTAGTGAACTGCAACTAATAGGTTTTTAACACTTTGACTGCTAGCAGGATTTTGGTAAATTTTTCATTTTGGCCATGACTTTTTGCTTCGTATTATTTAAAAAAAAGTTAAAGCTAGCATATCTGATCATGCATGAAATTGTAAAAAAAAGCATGGCCTAGTTTGAACTTAAGATGCACACTCATATGTGGAGTGCACATATGGGTTTTTTAGGTTAGAGAATTCACTCCCTAGGCCCGACAAGATGCCTCCTGAGACGCGGAAAGGTAGGAGTAGGCAAAATGCAACAGGGAATAACAATATTAATCTGCTAATAGTAAACTGCAGGAGCGTCTATAGAAAGGTCCCAGAACTGTTCTCTTTAATAAACGGTCACAATGCCTGCATAGGACTAGGGACAGAAAGTTGACTGAAACGTGATGTAAACAGTAATGAAATTCTAAACTCAGATTGGAATGTATACTGCAGAGACAGGCTGCACAATGAAGGGGGAGGCATGTTTATAGCGATAAGAAGTGCAATAGTATCGAAGGAAGTTGACGGAGATCCTAAATGTGAAATAATTTGGATGAAGGTCACAGTTAAAGCAGGCTCAGACATGGTAACTGGATGTCTCTGTAGGCCCCCTGGCTCAGCAGCTGTTGTGGTTGAGCACCTGAGGGATAATTTGATAAATATTTCAAGTAGATTTCCCCACCATGTTATAGTTCTGGGTGGAGATTCTAATTTGCCGGATATAGACTGGGAGACTCAAACGTTCGTAACGGGTGGCAGGGACAAAGAATCCAGTGAAATTTTTTTAAGTGCTTTATCTGAAAACTACCTTGAGCAGTTAAACAGAGAACTGACTCGTGGCGATAACATATTAGACCTTCTGGTGACAAACAGACCCGAACCATTTGAAACAGTGAATGCAGAACAGGGAATCAGCGATCATAAAGCGGTTACTGCATCGATGATTTCAGCCTTAAATAGAAATATTAAAAAAGGTAGGAAGATTTTCCTGTTTAGCTAAAGTGACAAAAAGCAGATTTCAGAGTACCTGATGGCTCAATGCAAAAGTTCTGTCTCAAGTACAGATAGTGTTGAGGATCAGTGGACAAAGTTCAAAATACATCGTACAATATTCGTTAGATGAGTATGTGCCAAGCGAGATCGTAAGAGATGGAAAAGAGCCACCATGGTACAACAACCGAGTTAGAAAACTGCTGCGGAAGAAAAGGGAACTTCACAGCAAACATAAACATAGCCAAAGCCTTGCAGACAAAAAAAATTACTCGAAGCAAAATGTAGTGTGAGGAGGGCCATGTGAGAGGCGTTCAATTAATTCGAAAGTAAAGTTCTATGTACTGACTTGGCAGAAAATCCTGAGAAATTTTAGTCTTATGTCAAAGCGGTAGGTGGATCAAAGCAAAATGTCCAGACACTCTGTGACCAAAATGGTACTGAAACAGAGGTTGACAGACTAAAGGCCGAACTACTAAATGTCTTTTTCCAAAGCTGTTTCACAGCGGAAGACTGCACTGTAGTTCCTTCCCTAGATTGTCGCGCTGACGACAAAATGATAGATATCAAAATAGATGACAGGGGGATGGAGAAACAATTAAAATAGCTCAAAAGAGGAAAGGCCGCTGGACCTGATGGGATACCAGCTCGATTTTACACAAAGTACGCGATGCCACTTGCCTCCCTTCTTGCAGCAGTGTACCGTAGGTCTCTAGAAGAGCGTAGTGTTCCAAAGGATTGGAAAAGGGCACAGGTCATCCTCGTTTTCAAGAAAGGATATCGAACAGATGTGCAGAACTATAGACCTATATCTCTAATGTCTATCAGTCGTAGAATTTTGGAACATGTATTATGTTCGAGTATAATGACTGTTCTGAAGACTAGAAATCTACTCTGTAGGAATCAGCATGGGTTTCAGAAAAGAAGATTGTGTGAAACCCAGCTCACGCTATTTGTCCATGAGACTCGGAGGGCCATAGACATGGGTTCCCAGGTAGATGACGTGTTTGTTGACTTTCGCAAGGCGTTCGGTACAGTTCCCCACAGTCGTTTAATTAACAAAGTAAGAGCATATGGACTGTCACAACAATTGTGTGATTGGATTGAAGAGTTCCTAGATAACAGAATGTAGCATGTAATTCTCAATGGAGAGAAGTCTTCTGAAGTGAGAGTGATTTGAGGTGTGCCGCAGGGGAGTGTTGTAGGACAGTTGCTATTCACAATATACATAAATGACCTTGTGGATGACATCGGAAGTTCACAGAGCCTTTTTGTGGATGATACTGTGGTATATCGAGAGGTTGTAACAATGGAAAATTGTACTGAAATGTAGGAGGATCTGCAGCGAATTGACGCATGCTGCAGGGAATGGCCATTGAATCTCAATGTAGACAAGTGTAATGTGCTGTGAATACATAGAAAGAAAGATCCCATATCATTTAGCTACAATATAGCAGGTCAGCAACTGGAAGCAGTTAATTCCATAAATTATCTGGGAGTACGCATTAGGAGTGATTTAAAATGGAATGATCATATAAAGTTGATCGTCGGTAAAGCAGATGCCAGACAGAGATTCATTGGAAGAATCCTAAGGAAATGCAATCCGAAAACAAAGGAAGTAGGTTACAGTATGCTTGTTCGCCCACTGCTTGAATACTGCTCAGCAGTGTGGGATCTGTACCAGATAGGGTTGATAGAAGAGATAGAGAAGATCCAACAGAGAGCAGCGCGTTTCATTACAGGATCATTTAGTAATCGCGAAAGCGTTACGGAGATGATAGATAAATTCCAGTGGAAGACTCTGCAGGAGAGACACTCAGTAGCTCTGTACGGGCTTTTGTTGAAGCTTCAAGAACATACCTTCACCGAGGAGTCAAGCAGTATATTGCTCCCTCCTATGTATATCTTGTGAAGAGACCATGAGGATAAAACCAGAGAGATTAGAGCCCACACAGAGGCATACTGACAATCCTTCTTTCCACGAACAATACAAGACTGGAATAGAAGGGAGAACCGATAGAGGTACTCAAGGTACCCTCCGCCACACATCGTCAGGTGGCTTGCGGAGTATGGATTTAGATGTAGATGTCTGAAGAAGGCATTATTATTAGCAAATGAAAGCTCCAACTACCACTTACATAATTGCTTTATCACAATAATAAACTTACATTTTTACACATTTGTGCATTACAGAAAACAGTTAGTGTATATGAAACTCTGAGGACAAATTTGGAATTTCAGTGATACCTTCTTGCTATGTTTGATAACAGGTTTTTTCCCACATGCTTTGGAGAGTTTCTGGTAACAACTACTACAACGTCGTCTCAATGCAGTTTGAACCAGTTTGTGATTCCTATTCACTGTTATCTCCTGGACGTAATCAATCTCAAGCAATTCATCTGCAGTAGCCTTATTGAAAGCAATGATACCCATTTTCTGATTCGTATATTGAACATACGATGTATGAGCATTTACAAGAGTGGCACCACTTCACTGACTGCTTCAAGCTTGAGCCATAGATTTTCTTTTGATCTGAAATGTTAATGAAGAGTTTGGCTACATTGTCATCAATAACTGCATTTGGTTTTTTCACTTTACCTCTCCTTGTTCTCATTGCCACAAGCTCAGGTTTGTTTTTTGTTGTCAAAAAGCATAATGTCCCTGTTGTCATATCACTTTCTGAAACCACCTTTGTGTTGCTTTCCACAACCACCATTTCCCCCATCTTCAACATTTCTGTGATACAGCTTTTGGATTTCCTCTTCTTTTTTTTATGGAGTGTTCCCACCAGATGAGATTCTTTTCCTAGAAAAATGTGCCACAAATTCATATAAATGTAGAGGTTATCTACAAAGTGTTTCCTCCCAGAATTCAAAAGTAATTCCAATAACTCCAAAACAGTTGTTTTTGTTGCATCTATGGCATTAACTGCTTTTCAGCGACACACTTTAACATTCCAAGTATGTCGACCTACAGCATACTCTTTGCATAATTTCACTCTGTATTTAAAATGTTTCCCAGAAATGTACTAATGAAAGCATAGCCTTCCATAAAATGGAACCATTGTTTCATCAATACAAACAGCCTCATCTAGTGCGAAAGCTTCCTGGAATTTGGTGTTCAGATGATTCACAAGCTTCCTAATTTTGAACACCTTGTCATATTCATCTATGCTTTCATTGTCACAAAAATGTATGCAGCAGAGAAACAAATCAGACAAATTTCAGGACATAGTAGAAAACATCTGGTGTCTGTAAAGTGGATTTCAGCTCCAGCCATCCTCCATTCTTAGCTTATAATCAAGTCATATATAAGTCCCACAAATTTCTTCAAATTATCAATGCTGATATCATTCCATAAAGTCAGTATTGGTAACAATAATAATGTCTCTGCAGTTATTCCACTAACAATATTCTGTTCATCATAATGATTTGTTTCCTTTGCTATGAAAGGGAACATTTCTTCAACAAGAAAAAAACAAAATTGTAAACATCAATCGGATCAATATTTGCAGGTAGACTGTCCAAAAGTTCAATGCCTGCTCCACAGTTAAAAAAAAAAAATTCTTACATTTACCTGCACATCAGACCACTTTACTCATCAGAACAAGATATCTCTGCAGGTGAGAGCTCACCTTCACTGTCTTTGTCAATGGAAGATGAAACTTCATTTGCCGCACTTGTGGACATATAATTCATAACTTGACTGTGTACCTTTTTTCTTCAATGCAATTGCTTCATCTTCATTGGTACTCTTGTTCGAGTAAGGAGCATGATAGTCTGGGCCAGAATTACTGAGAGTACTGGACAGTGATTCATCAGATATACTCAATTCCTCCAACCATTTGCAGATTCTCTCCTCTTGTGAAACCATTTTTCATCAAACAGCCATAAATTCCTATAGAAAACAAGCACTACACAATGCCACGAATGTAAGCAAACTGCCAGTACCAGCAAGGAACACACATGAACGTTACCCTGTAATTGGATAACAGTTACATGTCATTCAGTGCTGCCACTACAAAACCAGCATCATAGAACTTTTGCTACTGGCCAGTAGAATGTGGTGCCCATTTGTTTACAGCACAGCTGTGATTGTATGTGCACCACAGATGTGATTTGAATATGATGCACATGGCAAAAATGGAAAAACTGACATGCATCGTATATTATGCACATGACAGTAAAAGTGTTAAGTAAATACAGCAAAATGTCAATAGATTATTTTTTTCCTTTCATTGATAAATTTCAGTTTGTCAGTTGTATGGTTTAGTTAATACACAAATAGGAATAAATTTTCATTTTCCGTGGTTTTCCTAAATTACTTCTGGCAAATGCCAGAGTGGCTCATACTATGAGGCCACAGATTACTATCTGTCCTATCCTTGTCATACTAGACCTGTAAGTATGTTAATGTGTTTATATGAGAATTACTTTATTTTTGTTATTCTTAAATTATAATACCAAGACATGTCCAATATCCTTGTAAAAGAGATGTGTTACTACTGCTACAGCCACAGGGTTTCTAACACTGTAGTGACCTTTTTTTTACCTTGTATGTAGGTATATGTTACTCAAAAATATGGTTGCAACTAAAGTCCATTGAAAGAAGACAAATTTACAAACAACAATTTTCTTTTGAAGATGCTTCATATCCACTACAGATGGCCTTCTCAGAGTACTGAACCATAGAGCTACAGTAATTAGTCTTTGTTACTGAAAACTAACAACACTGAGAAACATTAGACTGGTAATGTGTTCCTTAGATGCAAGCTCTTGGAATACCGATAACGGAGAAAATTTCATGTACAAGTGAAATTTAACCCAAGCGTGATGACAGTCACAGACCTTGACTACAACAGTGGACTGGGAAATTGAAACTGTGATGTTAGAAGAGAATTGAAAGTTTTCAGAAAGGGTTATTAAATTTTAAAGGAAAGAGTGTGCATGGTGAGACAGAAAATGCATTCAAAACAAGTCATGTTTAAAATATTTATTATTGGTCATTCAATAATTTTGGTACAATTGGTGCTATGGTGTCCAGGGACACTAGCCACAACTCATGACAACTGTAATGCATGAGTCACAGAAAGCAATATGCACACAATCCATAGTAGCCATGTGGAATTTTCAAGTATGACCCCAGACTGCCAGGTGGCACACCAAAAGCTGCTGACCACCAGGTACCTCACCAGGCAACAGCAAGAGGTGGCTGGCAGCACTGCAAGATCATGCCTACATCCAGTCACTAGTTACTGGGGGCAATACATCTCTTCCAATAGAACTTTAAGGAAACTTGGTGATCACTGTGAACAATTCCAGTTGATGAAAGCTAGCCGACTCATGCCGACTGATTGCAGTCTTCTCAATTAAGTTCTTGTCAACATGCCATTGGAGCCAAAAGCAGAGTGTCAAAAAGTAGGCTTCTTCATTGGAAAAGAGAATTCTTCAAGTTTTTCAGTGTTCAAGTGTTTCAGTGTTTAGTTCTGGCTCCAGGGAGATCCTCCAGTGGAACTGCAGCGGTTTCTTCCACCATCTAGCTGAGCTCCGCCAACTTCTCGGCCGTCATCCTTTCCTTTGCATTGCTCTGCAGGAAACTTGGGTTCCAGCAATGCGAACCCCCGCCCTCCGTGGCTATCGGGGTTATTTTAAGAACCGGGCAGCTTATGAAAGGGTGTCTGGTGGCGTCTGCATATATGTCCTTAACTCTCTTCACAGCGAGTTTGTACCTCTACAAACAGCTTTAGAGGCTGTCGTTGTTCGGGTGTGGATGCCACAGGCTATTACCGTCCGCAGTATTTACCTTCCGCCTGATGGTGCTGTCGCGCAGCATGTCCTGGCTACTCTGATAGCCCAACTGCCGCCACCTTTTTTGCTGCTGGGCGATTTCAATGCCCACAACCCTCTATGGGGTGGGACTGTCTCCGATGACCGCGGTCGAGCCGTGGAGCATGTGTTCGCTCAGCTCGACCTTAGCCTCTTGAACACCGGTGCTCCCATGCATTTCAGTGTGGCCCATGGCTCATTCTCGGCCATCGATCTCTCTATTTGCAGCCCTGGACTTGTCCCATCCCTCCACTGGAGAGTGCATCCTGACCTGTGTGGTAGTGACCATTTTCCCATCTATTTGTCACTGCCCCAGTGTCATTCTTCTGGGCACCTGCCCCGCTTGGCTCTCCACAGGGCTGACTGGCTGCCTTTTACTTCCGCTGCAACCTTTGAGTCTCCCCCACAGGGTGACATTGACGAGGTGGTCCGTGTTTTAACCACGTCCATCATTTCAGCGGCCGAGGCTGCCATCCCCCGTTCTTCTGGCCTCCCTCGGAGGAAGGCTGTCCCCTGGTGGTCGCCGGAGATTGCTGAGGCTATTTGCGACCGTAGGCGGGCTCTCCAGTGTCATAGGCGGCACCCGTCTCTGGAGACCCTCATCGCCTTTAAGAGGCTCCGTGCCTTCGCCCGTTGTCTTATTGCGCGGCGTAAGCAGGAGTGCTGGGAGAGGTAGTCTCATCCCTGGGCTCCCGTGTCTCCCCCTCGCTCGTGTGGTCCCGGATCCGGCGGATTTATGGATCCCAGACCCCTACGGGTGTCCCTGGGATCTCCCTGGCCGGCGCTGTCTGCACGGATGCTGCAGCCATTGCTGAACACCTTGCTGCGCACTTTGCTGAGAGCTCTGCGACTGCAACTTATCCCCCCGCCTTTCGCTCTCTCAAGGAGCGGGCCGAGCAGACGCCATTATCATTCCACAAGCGTCGTTCTGCAACATACAATGCTCCTTTCAGCGAGAGGGAATTCCTCGCTGCCCTCGCCGGTTGCCCTGATACAGCACCAGGACCGGACTGCATCCACGCACAGATGCTGAAGCATCTCCCCAGGGACTGCCAGAGACACATCCTCACCAACTTTAACCACATTTGGAGCGAGGGCGTGTTCCTGTCGCAATGGCGAGAGGGTCTTATTGTCCCCATCTTGAAGCCCGGTGCGGACCCACTGGCGGTGGACAGCTATCGTCCCATTACCCTCACCAACGTTTTGTGCAAATTGCTCGAACGTATGGTGGGGCGGCGTTTGTGTTGGGTCCTTGAGTCGCGTGGTCTCCTCGCTCCATCCCAGGGTGGCTTCCGCCAGGGCCGGTCTGCCACTGACAATTTGGTGCGGCTGGAATCTGCTATCCGTACGGCCTTTGCCCGACGTCAGCATCTCGTTGCTGTATTTTTCGATCTGCAGAAGGCGTATGACACCACATGGAGGCATCACATCCTCGCCACGTTGCATGAGTGGGGTCTTCGTGGTCGGCTCCCGGCTTTTCTTCAAAGCTTTTTATTGCGCCGCTCTTTCCGGGTGCAAGTCGGTGCCACCTCTAGTTCATCTTATATACAGGAAAATGGGGTCCCGCAGGGCTCGGTGTTGAGCGTCTCCTTATTTCTAGTGGCCATTAATGGTCTGGCTGGTGCAGTGGGGTCGTCGGTGTCTCCTTCTTCTGCATCTCATTTAGCTCCACGACTACGGGAGTCGCCGAACGCAGGCTGCAAGTCGCCTTTCGCAAGGCAGCATCATGGGCTCTGACTCATAGTTTTCAGTTCTCCGCTGCCAAGACTCGAGTTATGCACTTCTGCAGGTGTCGGACGGTCCACCCTCATCCTGAACTTTACCTCGACGGCCACCTGCTTGAAGTGGTGGACACTTGCCGCTTCTTGGGACTCGTGTTTGATGCCCGGCTCACATGGGTTCCTCATAATACTCAGCTGAAGCAAACATGCTGGCGGCACCTCAACGCCCTCCGCTGCCTTAGCCACACGTCTTGGGGTGCAGATCGCTGCACGCTGCTGCGATTGTACAGAGCCCTTGTGCAGTCCTGGCTTGATTATGGGAGCCTGGCCTATGGGTCTGCATCACCCTCAGTGTTGAAGTTGTTGGACCCCATACACCACTGTGGGGTTCGGCTTGCAACTGGCGCTTTTCGTACCAGCCCCGTGGATAGTCTACTGGTGGAGGCCAGGGTTCCCCCGCTGCGGATTCGCCGCCATCGACTGCTCGCCGACTATGCTGTCTACGTGCATTGCTCGCCCGGCCATCCCAATCGTCACCTGCTTTTCCCTGCCATGGTCCTCCATCTGCCCAAACGGCGACCTAGGTCTGGGCTTTCCGTAGCTGTCCGTGTCCAGTCCCTGCTGTCGGAACTGGGGTCATTCCCTCTTCTGCCTCCCTTCCGGGTGCGTGCACCTACGCCTCCCTGGTGTTTGTCCCGGCCATCTGTCCGTCTGGACTTGGCACAGGGACCCAAGGACTCGGTTCCGCCTGTGGCCCTCCGTCGCTGTTTTCTTGCGCTCCTCGCCTCATTTTTGGACTGTGAGCCTGTCTACACCAATGGTTCCTTGGTTGATGGTCGCACTGCCTACGCTTTTGCTCACGCTGCCCATGTTGAGCAGTGCTCCTTGCCGGCTGGCTGCAGTATTTTTACTGCAGAGCTGGTGGCCATATTGCGCGCTCTTGAGCATATGCGTTTCTGCTCAGGTAGGTCCATTGTCATCTGCAGTGACTCCCTGAGCAGCCTTCAGGCCATCAACTGCTGCTATCCCTCTTCTCCTTTGGTGTCCTCTATTCAGGAGTCTGTTTCCGCCATTGCCCGTTCTGGTCGTTCGGTGGTCTTGGTTTGGACGCCAGGTCATGTTGGCATCCCAGGGAATGAACGTGTTGACAGGCTGGCCAAAGGGGCGATCGACGCCCCAGCTCTGGAGATCGGCCTCACGGCTCGCGATCAGCAGCTGGTGTTGCGCCGTAAGGTGCTTGGGATGTGGTCTGCTGAGTGGCGAGGCATAACAGCGCCTAATAAACTGCAGGCTGTCAAGGAGACGACCGGTGTGTGGCGCTCCTCCCTGCGGTCTTCTCGCAGGGACTCTGTTATCCTGTGTCGGCTCCGCATCGGCCATACATACCTGACGCATGGCCATCTTTTGCATCAGGAGGATCCCCCCCTGTGTCGGTGTGGGTCCCGGCTGATGGTCGCCCACATTTTATTGGAGTGTCCCGACTGCGCACCCTCCGGCAGTCTTTTAATCTCCCGGGCACTTTGCCTTTGGTTTTAAGCGACAATGCCTCTGTGGCTGATGACATTTTAAATTTTATCTGTGGTAGTCCTTTTTATTGTTCCATTTAGGGAGGTCCTGCTCCTTTCCCTTTGTGTGTCTCTTGTCCTCGAGTCTCTCATATTTGGTTGCAGATTTTAACGTGTCGTCGGTTGGTTGCCTCTTTCCCTTTTTTGTTGTCGTAATCAGTCAACCAGTCTCCGGTCATCTTCCTTTGTTCCGTTTCTTTTTGTCTGGTGTCTTCGTGTCTGTAGTGTTTGTTGCCTAATTTGTGTTCTTTAGTGCCTTGGGGGGGGGGGGGGGGGGAGAGTCTCCTTCCCCTTTGGGATTTATCTGCTCGGCGCCTTAATGTCTCGCCTGTTTTTGGAATGGGGGACTGATGACCTTAGCTGTTTAGTCCCCCTTAAACATCCCAACAACCACCACCACCGCTCCAGGGAGTTATGTGGGGCCAAACCCACATAATTATATTTTGTTAGAAACTGCAGAACAGATGGAGTTAACTTGTAATTATAAATTGAGATTAATAGCTTTCTGGTTTTTGGAAGGACCATAAAGAAGCTAATGTACCCCTACTGGGCCTGTCTTTCCATTAGCAAAAATGGACAGATTTTGCAATTGGCCTTGTCAACATGTAAAGAATAGTTAATATGATTAATAAATCAGCTTTATGAGTAAATAAAAGTACAATGTCAGATGTGAATACATTTTTTAACATCAGAATATAGTTACTGGAATAAGTTTCTGAAACTTTCTTGTACTTCTGTAAGTGTGTCAAGATATTTTGTCTTAATTTATGTAACAAAAATAAAACTCTTGCCAGTTTGCTGCTTAAGTAATTTGTGTGTCCATCCCACAATAGTCTATTTATCAATCATGAGTTCAGGTAATTTCAAATTCTTATCCTCAGACCTCATTGCTCCGAGACTGAAATAAAGTTCTTCTGGTTTTGTTTTGTTAATGGACTCATGGTTGGCTAGACACCAGTGATTACTCATCTCGATAATTTCTCTATAATAATTTTCAACATTTAATAAGTTTTCACCTGGTGTTAACAGTGTGATATCATCAGCATACAGCACATTCTCATGTGGTGTGTCACTTGGGAAATCACTTACATGCACAATGAAGGTAACAGATCCAAGAACTGATCCCTTTGGTATTTCATGTACTACATCATGGGCTGTAGTGCCTTGAGGTGCTTTATTTATAATGGTGAGATCCAATGCCATCAGCCTTCCACTCCTGAGTGTAGCCAAGCTTAAAACCCCTGTACAACAAACAGATCACTGTCAACAGTGTAACTACTTAACACTCCATGGAATTCTGAAGTGAATGATCTACTATAGAGCATTTTTGTAGCACCTGATGAGCAAAAACTCGGTGCAGAGACTGTTCTTTTTTCTCACCTATATTATGTAAAGGAAAATTTCATCCCTCATCAGGATCACAATCAGCTATCTCCCATGTCAAGTAGCATAACACAGGTGTATTTTAGTAAGCCAAGCTGCAGGCACATGGATGATGATTGAGCCTTACTTAACACATAATTCATAATACAGAGAAAACTGTTCTTGCTCCATCCTTGGACTGTGGAGAATCTCTCAACAAGTTACAAAAATTAGAATTATACTAAAATTCTGACAAACCTTGTTTGCTTGTATCTCATTGAACAATATAGCTACAAAACATATTCATGGTGGGATGAAATAACTTATTACAGAGAGGATAAATTTGATTTTTATCTTGATTGACATGTCTGAGGAGCACAGATAACACGATTACTTCAGTGGGTGTCACTGCTAGGGAAAAGGGGACAGGGACAACGGGGGAATGCCCCCCCCCCCTCCTCCCTCCCCACCCCCAATATTTTTTGAAAAGCTTTTGTTTTTTGAGTTTTATTTAACAAAAATCATACTGTTGAAGGAATGTATTCAAGTTTATGTAATTACACGTATGAAAAGCTCTTGCACAGTAAGAATAAAATTGACTTATATTATTAATTAAAAAGACAATATTCCAAGTTTTAATGTACTGTGTTGGTATGACTATGAGTGATGGAGTAGTGAGGTAGATAAGTCAGTTTTCCTATAAGTTTGTAGGAAGGATGGCCATGAGGCAGACGGCTAACAATAAATCACCACAGGGCTGTCACTTACAGTCCACTGTTTGTATAATAATAAAGTTATAGTCCATGCACACATCAAGAGGAATTTCTGTGATGACAATTCAAGGCAATTCATCAATGTTGTCTTTTTTAAAAATACAGAGGAATTATGAGGAGTAAATATTTATAAAAAAATGTATTTTACCACTGCAGTGTAGTATCAGTCAAATCATGCAGAATTGCGTTCAAAAAATACTCAGTTTGAAATAGTTTCCACAGTTGTTTAGGACATAATATATAACAATCATACACACAATTTTGATAAATTTAAATGTTAATATGATATAACTTTAATATACTAAGTTATCACAAAATTCATTCTAGTCCAGGCTTAAGTTGGCAAGCTTCAGGAGTTTTAAGTGACATTGGAATGTGATAACCCAAATTACAGTTTTAGGTAGTAATGTTTTCAACTTTTTTTTGAGGGGACTGCCCATTAAGACCCCCTTGGGATCTATATGCTATCTATTGTCATCCCCCCCCTCCCTCCCACCCATCATATAAGTTGGTGCTGGTGGTACCCATGATTCGTACAACATGACTGAAATAGGTCTGAGCTCCAGAAATACCTTATTACTCGGTCTTGACTGACTACATATGATGATTGTCAAAATAAAGTGAGGAGGACTACATTTTGGGCCTAGTGTCGACATGATGATCAGCAACTTAGCCTTTACATGAGATACCGAATGACAGTAGACAAATGCATTCTTTTTCCTTTAGTGACTTAAATAACAGGTGTTAATGTAGTTAGTAGAAGTTTCTTTTCCATTATACAGGGTATATGAGGAGTAGTAGTAAATATTTTAGTAGGTGGTACTACAGACTAATTTTAATAAAATTGGTTGTAAAGGGACAGCTGTTGGAATGTAACCCAAACAAGTATAGAAGGTGTTAAGCAAAGACAAATAATTAAGTTCACGGTTGGTTTTCACAAATACAATCTCTGACTTCAGTGCACTTTTACATTCTGTTGGCAAAGCCATGTGTAGCTCTTCTGGGGTTGTCTTTGGCATTCTTTTATGAGAACAGCATGATTCTTAGTCCAGTCAATTGATTTGTCTCATATGTTTACTTTTTCTTTGAAGACCCAGGCTTTCAACCATCCCCATAGGCTGGTCAAGAAAGAAGACCTTTTCTGTGGATCTAGCTACCTGAGAATGTTGGGTTTACATAATGGGTCACTTGACAACTGGAATGTGCATGGGCCTGTCATGCTAGAACAACATACAAACCTTCTAATCAAAGGAATCTCTTCAAATAATGATGGAAATTCATTTTCGAGAAAATCTATATATGGAGGACCTTGTCAGAATTTGCAGTAACATAACAGACCCGGTCAACTGATTTCATCAAACGACGCATTTACAGAGCAGCATTATTGATAAAGGAAACTGGCCATGCCATTTTAAAGGAAATATTCCAACATTTGCATGGAGTGATTAAGGTCAATCACAGAAAACCTAAATTTGGATGGCCAGACGTGGGTTTGAACCATTATTATTTCAAATGTGAGTGCAGTGTGTAAATTATAAGAACAGAGGTTCCGTGTGGGTAATGTCCAACATATTCTTTTGTCTGGAACACCAGTAAATGTAGAAATTATGGCTGTGTTTGTTGAAGAACTATGTTCTACCAATAATGTCTGCTACTTCATACACACACTATTCATTTGTACATTTAGATGAGGTAAGGCTGTTTGGCATTGCATGAGTCTCATGAAAATTTGAGTAAATAATTTTTAGTCTGGTATTCTGCAGTTAGTAAATCATCTTCTGTATTCTCTACAAGCAGCAGCGTTTCCATTACAAAAAACAGCTTTTGTAAATATGTGCAAATGCTTAAACAATACAGTAGAATTGGCCAACAAATTACAATCACAGTTGAAAAATTCACATTTTTAAATTCCAGCTTATCTTATACACATACATACATTGAAGTGGGAGGATTTCTAGCTTTTTAAAGAGTGGTCTACAGGTTTTATCCCTTTTTACACCTTCCATTGTTCTTATAATTATTTTTTGTAGCCTAAAGAGCTTTTGGATAAGAGAAGAGTTACCCCAGAAAATAATTCCATATTTCAGTTGTATGTATAGGCATAATACACAGTTTTCAGAGAATCTTTGTTGCAGCATCCCTCTAATATTCTCATTAACTAGCATGGAGTGCTTAATTTCTCATATACATTTCTACATGTGTGCTCATTTAAGATTATCTTGGAGCCATACTCTCAAGAACTTAATGTTGTCTATATACTCAAAGTCTTTGTCATCTAATTGAGTCTGAACAGTTTGATCATCTATTTCACATTATAGAAATGTAGTGCCACTGTCTTACTTGCATTTATTAGCAATTTGTTGTGACTGAACCAGTTTCCAGTGTTGTTCAGTATCTCTGTTGTAGACTTCTGAAGCATTTCCATTTCTTTCCCACTCAATAGCACACTTGTATCGTCAGCAAACTGGATGCCGAATTTAAGGTCATTCACATATAACAGGAATAGAAGTGGTCTCAGAACTGAACCTTGTGGAACTCCATATTTAATGGTTTCATAGTTTGAATAGTGCTGGATGAGTTTGATGAAATTTTGATGTTGCACTTCAACCACTTGTTTTCGACTGCTTAGGTATGACTGTATCCAGTTGATGGATGTGCCTCTAGTCCCCATGTTGTCAAGCTTAGGCTATAGTTTTATGTAATCTATGATTCAAAAGCCTTGGAGAGATCTAGACACACTCCAAAGACATTTTATCTAGTTTCTGAAATACTTCACTTAATAGTTCAAATATTGCTGTATCAGTTGATTGGCCTATCCTGAAGTCATGTTGTGCTGTGGATAGTATTTTGTTCTCTTTCAGAAAATCTATTACTCTTCTTTGAAAAAATTTTTGAGGTCACATGTAGTAGAGCAGTGGGCCTATAGTTAGCCATATCATCCTTTTTATCTTTTTTGAATAGTGGTTTGAGCTTAGCTGTTTTTAGGCGTGATGGGAAAATTCTGGTTTGAAAGGACCTATTTTAAAGGTGAGCTAATGGTTCAGTAATGAGAGCTCCACATTTTTAATAAGGCTGTCTGGGGTGCCATCTATTCCAGTGGAATGATTCACTTTTAAAGTTCTGATAACTGACAGGGCTTCTTTCGGGGTTGTTGGAAAGAGAAACAGTGAAGTAGGACTTATGTTGGTATTTACAGATGATACTGGGCAGTTTGTATTGCAAGGTTTGGTTTCAGCAATTAATTGCTCACTTATATTACTAAAATAAGTATCAAACACATCTGCTATTTCTTTAGGATGATTAATTTCTTTGCTGTTACAATACAACTTAATATTGGAATGTCTTCGTAGGTTCTGGGGCTTGTGTATGGGCATGGATGGTCATATTTGAGCAAGACTTCTTTTTGATTCTCGTCAAGCTGAACATATTCAAAATGTTTCTTGAGCTTGATCAGTATTCACATAAGCCTCTGAATGAATGGTTGACCATTTTGACAACACATCCACAAGAATGACATCATCACTTCCTCAAAAGACTATCATGTAGTAGCAGCAGCAGCAGCAGCAGCAGCAGCAGCTGCAGCAGCAGCAGCTTCTTCATTCATCCATAGATCTCTCTTTGCAAGCGAATAGGACATGACAAAGTATTAACAAGTTTATACCAATTTAAAATAAGCTAATTTGTATACACATATATTTGCAGACTTCTAGTTAGATGCAGACTTTAGATTTACTCCTGGTATATAATACTTTTTTTTGCAAATAACTTATTAAATAATGTAATGCCACACTGTTCACTCATATCTCACTATCAGTCACTGAACACACTACACACATTGTTTCATAACACTTCACTCACTACATACGCACACATGCGCGCACCTTGATAATGGGTGAGGTGTTGAGCTCAGAAAGAGGAAGAGGTGTTACTATTATGCTATGCATTGCTCGGGGGTTGGTATTTCTAGAAAGAAAAAAAAACATAAAGTGAAGCTGTGATGTGATGTGATGTCATGTGACTTGGGCCTCCCATCAGGTAGACCATTCGCCGGGTGCAAGTCCTTAGATTTGATGGCACTTCAGCAAATTGCACATCGATGAGGATGAAATGATTATCATTAGGACAACACAACACCCAGTCCCTGAGTGGAGAAAATCTCCAACCCAGCGGGGAATCAAACTCGGGCCCTTAGGATTGACATTGTGTCGTGCTGACTGCTCAGCTACTGGTGGTGGACAAGTGAAGGTGTTACATGGAATATTGGATGTTTTATAATCGTTATTGTTACTATTATCATCATCATCATCATCATAATCATCATCATCATCATCATCTTTCCTTTCTCAGACATTATGTCTGGTTAAAAATGGAAATTGACACTTACCTTGATCAAGCGTGACTTCCTTTTAACTGTACGGTATATGTTACATTGCATTTAGGAACTTTCGGGTAATTGAACATGTATCAATAATTACAGATTTATGTAGTTCTATATATACATTTGGATGTAGCTGTATTGCGTTGATGTACTGGTGGATATTGTGTGGTATGACTCCTGTAGTTGATAGTATAATTGGTATAATGTCAACTTTATCCTGATGCCACATGTCCTTGACTTCCTCAGCCAGTTGGATGTATTTTTCAATTTTTTCTCCTGTTATCATCTGTATATTTGTTGTATTGGGTATGGATATCTCAATTAGTTCTGTTAATTTCTTCTTTTTATTGGTGAGTATGACGTCAGGTTTGTTATGTGGTGGTGTTTTATCTGTTATAATGGTTCTGTTCCAGTATAATTTGTATTCATCATTCTCCAGTACATTTTGTGGTGCATACTTGGAAACGTGTTGTTTTATTAGTTTATGTTGTATGGCCAGTAGTTGATGTATTATTTTTGCTACATTGTCATGTCTTCTGGAGTATTCTGTATTTGCAAGTATTGTACATCTGCTTGTGATGTGATCTACTATTTCCATTTGTTGTTTGAAAAGTCTGCATTTATCTGTTGTGGTATTGGTATCTTTAATAATATGCTTGCTGTATTATCTGGTGTTTATTGTTTGATCCTGTATTGCAATCACGAATCCTTCCATCTCGCTGTATATATTGCCTTTTCTTAGCCATGTGTTGGATGCGTCTTGTTCGATGTGTGGCTGTGTTAGATGATATGGGTACTTGCCATGTAGTGTTTTCTTTTTCCAATTTACTTTCTTCGTATCTGTTGATGTTATGTGATCTAAAAGGTTGTAGAAGTGGTTATGAAATTGCAATGGTGTAGCCCATGTATTTATATGAGTGATTGCTTTGTGTATTTTGCTAGTTTCTGCTCGCTCTATAAAGAATGTTCTTAATTTGTCTACCTGTCCATAATGTAGGTTTTTTATGTCGATAAATCCCCTTCCTCTTTCCTTTCTGCTTAATGTGAATCTTTCTGTTGCTGAATGTATGTGATGTATTCTATATTTGTAGCATTGTGATCGTGTAACTGTATCAAGTGCTTCTAGGTCTGCATTACTCCATTTCACTACTACAAATGAGTAGGTCAATATTGGTATAGCATAAGTATCTATAGCTTTTGTCTTGTTTCTTGCTGTCAGTTCGGTTTTTAATATTTTTGTTAGTCTTTGTCCATATTTTTCTTTTAGTTCTTCTTTAATATTTGTATTATCTATTACTATTTTTGTCTGTATCCAAGATATTTATATGCATCTGTTTTTTCCATCACTTCTATGTAGTCACTGTGGTTATCCAATATGTAATCTTCTTGTTTAGTGTGTTTCCCCTTGACTATGCTATTTTTCTTACATTTGTCTGTTCCAAAAGCCATATTTATATCATTGCTGAATACTTCTGTTATCTTTAGTAATTGGTTGAGTTGTTTATTTGTTGCTGCCAGTAGTTTTAGATCAACCATGTATAGCAAATCTGTGATTTTGTGTTGGTATGTTCCAGTAATATTATATCCATAATTTGTATTATTTAGCATGTTGGATAGTGGGTTCAAAGCAAGGCAGAACCAGAAAGGACTTAATGAGTATCCTTGGTATATTCCACACTTAATCTGTATTGGTTGAGATGTGATATTATTTGAATTTTTTTGGATATTAAGTGTGGTTTTCCAATTTTTCATTACTATGTTTAGGAACTGTATCAATGTAGGATCTACTTTGTATATTTCCAATATTTGTAGTAACCATGAGTGGGGTACACTATCAAAAGCTTTTTGGTAATCAATGTATGTGTAGTGTAGCGACCTTTGTTTAGTTTTAGCTTGATATGTCACCTCTGCATCTATTATCAGTTGCTCTTTACATCGTCATGCTCCTTTCCAGCAGCTTTTTGTTCTTCATTTATAATTTTGTTCTGTGTTGTATGTGTCATTAATTTCTGTGTAATGACTGAAGTTAATATTTTGTATATTGTTGGTAGGCATGTTATGGGGTGATATTTTGCTGGGTTAACTGTGTCTGTTTGATCTTTAGGTTTCAGATAAGTTATTCCTTGTGTAAGTGTATCATGGACTGTGTATGGGTCTGCAATGTAACTGTTAAATAATTTAGTTAGATGTGAATGTGTTGAGGTGAACTTCTTTAGCCAGAAATTTACTATTTTATCTTTCCCAGGGGCTTTTCAATTGTGAGTAGAATTAATTGCTCGGGTGGCTTCATGTTGCAAAATTATCACTTCAGGCATTTGTGGTATCATCTTGTATGTGTTTGTTTCTGCTTGTATCCACCGTGCATGCCTGTTATGTTGTACTGGATTTGACCATATGTTGCTCCAGAAGTGTTGCATGTCTGTTATGTTTGATGGATTGTCTATTTTAATGTGTGTGTTATCTATTGTCTGGTAAAATTTCTTTTGGTTTGTGTTGAATGTTTGGTTTTGTTTCCTTCTATTTTCACTTATTTTGTATCTTCTAAGTCGTTTGGCAAATGCTTGTAATTTATGCTTCTTTGGTCTAATGTCTGTATTTGTGTCTTTGTATTCTACATATGTCAGCTGAAATTTTTCTTCTGTATCTAACATGAGTGTAACTTCGTGTTCTATTTCTGCTTGTTCTGGTGGCTGTCTTAAGATTTTGTTTTCCTCTGATTGTTTAATTGATGCGTATTGTTCTTTGTTTGTTTGCTCTGGGTGTTTGAGTCGAGTACTGTATTTTCTTCTTCTTCTTCTTCTTCTCCTTCTTCTTCTTCTTCTGATTGCGCATTATTTTGTTTCAGTATTTGTTGTACTTTTTATTTGATGTTTTCTAATTCTGACTGGGGTATCCTGTTATGTTTGATTATTACATGGGTCTGATCAGCTAGTCATTGTTCTGTTAAAAATTTTAATTCTGCGTATCTGGTAATAAAAGTTGTGTATACTTGTGATCTGTATCCAGTTGTGTTCATTCCTAAGTTTGTTGCTTGGTAATAACAGAACATGAGGTGTTGGTTAACTTCATTTGACCATATCATCCTCTGTCTTTGTTTTCCTTCTAGAGTGGTTGCAGGAAGCATATCCTGCAAAACACCTCTATTTGGATTTAAATCATTTTCCATGTGGCTAGCAGTGTCGTTACCATTGTGGACAGGTATAGGGTTCAAGCGACATCCCTGACCATGACAGTGCTTTTCCGACGCTTCATTAGTTCTGTCCTGAACCAACTAATCTCACTAAAAGGGGGGTTAGCCCTATTAGTGGTTTGTTCTTTTCATTGCCTTTTACGACTGGCCGAACGTACCGGATGCCTATTCTTTTCCCGGGCCTCCACGGGAATTATTATTATTATTATGATTATTATTATTATTATTTATTTGTATAATTTTTTTATCAAATACCTACTCAGTTTTATCTACTAAGTAATTCATCAAAGTATAAATTGTACTCCATAACAGGTACTTTTTAGCTGCCTTTTTAAATAAGTGTATTTTTGCAATTTATTTAATCTCTCTTGTTAATTTATTGTACAGTTTTATTCCTTGGTATAAAATGCTGTTTTAAGTTTTATTTTTATGTAAGTTGAGTCTCTCTCTTGTTGCATGGTCATGGAGAGAGCTGTTTGTGCAGTAATTACCAATGTTATTTTTGATGTGTACAACTGATGTGTATGTATTCAAATGGAGCAATTAAAATCCTCAGTGTTTTGAACAGATCTTTACAATGAGCTTGACTAGTATTTTGGGTTATTATTCTTACTGCTCTTTTCTGGAGTTTGAAAATTGTGTTCAAATTTTGTGCGTTTGTTCCCCAAAAGGGAATGCCATAGCTAAGAACTGAGTGTACAAATGAATAGTATGTAACTAAAAGACACTGCATGTTACACACTGATGATGGGATTCTTAGGGCATAACATGCTGATGACATTCTGTTTGCAAGTATCTTTGTGTGTTCACACCATTTCTACTGAGAATCAATATTTATTCCTAGAATTTTAGCATTTGTTACACAGTCTATAGAGGTGCCATATACATTTAATTTAAAATTGTAATTTCTCCTCTTCAAACTGAAATTGATGGCACTAGTTTTCTGTATGTTCAATGTCACTTTATTGCTTATCGACCAATCATAAACTTCCTTCAGAGTTTCATTTGCTTTCTTGGCAAGGAGTTCTCTCATTTTCTCAGTGTTTATAATATTACTGTCATCAGCGAAGAGAATTTTTTCACCATGAGTAACACTACTGGGAAAGTCATTGATGTATATCAGGAATAGTACTGGTCCTAATGTGCTACCTTGTGGAGCCCCTATATTAATGTATTTTGGTTCTGATAAGTGTTTTACTAAATTTTTAGATCTATTTGAGGTAAGTGTTATCTCTACTCCTTGTACCCTATCTGCTAGGTATGATCGAAACCAGTAATTAGCTACCCCTCTTATTCCTAATATTTCTAATTCATTTAATTGAATCTTGTGGTCAACTGTATCAGACACCTTAGAAAGATCCAAAAATATGCCTGTGACATACTCATCTTTGTCAAGAGCATCAAGTACAACTTCTGTGAATTCTACTATGGCTGTCTTCATATTTTTGCCACTTTGGAAACCAAACTGTGATTCACTTAAAAGATTGTATTTATTCAGGTAATTCATTAATCTGTCTTTCATAATTGCTTCTATTATTTCTGAGAATGCTGACAGCAGGGAAAAGGGCTGGTAACTTTCTATGTCTCCTGCATTACCTTTCTTAAGCAAAGGTGCAATTCTTGCCTGTCTTAACTGCTCTGGAAATGTCCCTGATGTGAAAGATTCATTTATTATATTTGTTAAGTGGCCTTGAATAATCCCCAGGCATTGTTTCAGTACACACATTGGTACTTCATCTAAGCCTGACTTTTTATTTTTTAGCTTTTAACAATTTTATTGACTTTGTTCTCTGTGATTGGAAGTAACGTCATTGTAATTAGTGCAACATTATTTACAGGCGTTATATTTGTTTTGGGGAATTTGAGCTGTAACGTCTCTGCAATACTTGAAACATGCTCGTTTACATTGTTTGCTAAGTGTTGTGGATCATTTATTACCTTATCCCCCTCCCATAGCAGTATGTTATTATGTGTTTGTTTGCCTCTCCCCAGTTCCTTTTTTGAAACACCCCAGACTGCTTTTCTTTTATTCTCAGCATTATATATTATTTTGTTATTCAATGACTCTTTTGCAGCAATCAGCACCTTCCTATAGATCTTTTTGTATCTATGATAGAAATTTAAGAATTCTGGATCATTGCGAATCTTTTGCATGGAACTGAAGTATTTAAGTGTTTGGAAGGACTTCTTAATACCTGCTGTTATCCATCTGTTTCTGTGAGATGTTGATACAGACATGCATACTTTTGGAAATGCCTTTCCAAAGTTCAATTTAAACAATGTGTAGAATTTAGAGAATTTCATATTCACATTGGTATCCTTATACACTTCATCCCAGCTTTGTTTTTGTAGTTCTTTTGAAAAATCTTTTATTTTGGTTTCTGATAGATGCCATTTGTAGGCTTGTAGTTTAGGGAATGATTCGATGCCTGATTTTACTGTTGTTGTTTGACAGAGATGGTCTGATAGTCCAAGATCTTTTATAGCTACATCTCATTTTTCCTGTCCATATTCGTGGCCACATGGTCAATTATGGCCAACAGAGGCACATGCCGTGAATTTCTTCTTTTTTTGGTGATTGATGGTAGTGCCACTCCAGTTACAGCATTTTCATTTCCAGCTCAAAGTAAACCAACCAGTTTTCAAGACTTGTAATGATCTGTGACAGAAAAGCCTCTCCATTGGCCTCAAACTTCTACAACAATTCAGAAAAAGAATAGCTCTTCCTTGAAACTTATGGTTTGTTGTGAGCATTTGTCAAACACATCTTGAGCACACCTCTGAATATCCAAGATTCATACCCCCTGCCCGTGTACTTCCAATGCTCACTAATATCTCTACAGCCAGCTTTCAAGTTGTGATGCACTAGTCTGTATTCTGCATGGAAAAATAACACCCAAGTGATTCATCACATCAAGAGCAGTGGTTGTGACAGGATGTTCTGAATGTAGCTGATCATGATGCTCAGTTCCTGCAATTAGTGATGCTTTCTCCCAGCAGTCATTACCGAACAGTTCTCCTATCAACTGTGTCATTACCATACTCTGCACACAAATGTTTATGGTTATTCACAATTGCTTGCTTTTCCACAAATAAGAATTCAGTTACAGCATGTTGCTTCTAAAGAGTGTCTTCCAGAGATCCCATTTGGATGGTTCACTATGGTTCTGCCATCAGTCAGAATGATTCAAAACTTTGCACATATGCAGAAGATACATCAAATTTGAAGCACCTTAAAGGATGTTGTGCCATATGGCTGCAAAAAATATTAACTATTATTTAATGAAAAAAACCTCATTTTCTTAATACATCCTGAAACACACTGTATATTACATCTACCTTCTGGTTATACAAGCGTGTCTATTTTATTATTAATCTCCTGCCTTTTACATGGCATAGCCTTCATTCACCTATTTTTTTCTTTTTTTTTTTCATTTGCAGTTTTTCCCCTATTATTGTTTGTGTTCTCACTATTTCTTGTTTTCATGTGCTTGATATCATGTACACATTTGTTTTGTACACTGCATCATGTTCATTTGTTTTACACTTTTAATGCAAGTAATAACGTTTTTCAGTTCTGCTGCACTGTAGGCTGGTTATCAGCTATGTTTATCAATGGCAGCTATGTTATTCATGGCAACAATAACAACTAAAGAAAAAGTGACAGCTAAACCAATTAGAAAGATATGTATGTTCCGTAAACTAGATGAAATGCCGGTAATGTCTTATCTCAAAGAGAAAGTTGAAACTTTCAGTACAGAGCAGGAGCATGTAGAGGAACTATGACTCAAGTTTAAAAGCATATAGCCACTGTAAAGAAACTTCTAAAGAAACAGAGACTACTGCATAATAGGTGTAAAGTGAAGCACAGGACTATCGATAGAGAGATACTGAATGAAACTCTTTTGGCTGTCAAGTAAGCAATTTGTGAAGCCTTCAATGACTACCATAGCAGAATATTGTCAAATGATGGTTTCACAAAATCTAAAGAAATTCTAATCATATGTAAAGGCTGTTAGAGGCACCAAAGTTAGTGTCCAGTGAGACAGGATATGAAATTGAAGGTAGCAGAGCAAAAGATGAAATGCTTAACTGTGTTTTCAAATGTTCCTTTACAAAGGAAAACCCACGAGAAATGCCCCAATTTAATCCTTGTACCACTGAAAATATGAAGTGAAATAAATGTTCGTGTCATTGGTGTTGAGGAACATTTCACATCAATAAAGTTGAGAAAAGCTTCACGGCCCAATGGAATCCCTATCAGCTTCTGTACTGAATTTGTGGCAGATTTAGTCCCTCTGTTAATTATAATCTGTCATAGATTCTTCAAGCAAAAGACAACGCCCTGTAGTAGGAAGAAAGCACAGATCACACCCATCTGCAAGAAGGGTAGTAGAAGTGATCCATAAAACTACCTTCCAGTATCCTTCATTGATTTCTTGTAGAATCTTAGAACATATTCTGAGCTCAAATATAACAAGGTACTCAAGCAGAATGACTTAGTCCATACCAACTAGCATTGATTCCAAAAAGATCAATCATTTGAAACACAACTTTCACTTTTCTCACATGATGTACTGAAAGGTTTGGATCAAGGCAGTCAGGTAGATGCAGTATTTCTTGATTTCCAAAAAGCAGTTTACTCAGTACCACACCTATGCATATTGTCTAAAGTTTGATTGTATGGTGTTTCAAGTGAAATTTGTGACTGGATTGACAACTTTTTGGTATGGAGGACACAGCATGTTATCTTGGATGGAGACTCATCAGATGTAGAGGTAAATTGGTGTGCCCAGGGAAGTGTGTTGGGGCCCTAGTTGTTCATGTTGTATATAAATGACATTGTCAGCAATATTAATAGTAACCTCTAACTTTTTGCAGATGATACAGTTATTTATAATGAATTACTGTCTGAAATAAACTATAAAAATATTGTCAGATCTCAATAAGATTTCAAAGTGGTAGAAATATTGGCAACTTCCTTCAAATGTTATGAAATGTCAAACTCTGCACTTCACAAAATGGAAAAAAAACATAGTATCCTTTGACTATAATATCAATAAATCTGAGTTGGAATGGGCCAACTCATACAAATACCTGGGTGTAGGACTTTGTACAGATATGAAATGGAATGATCACATAGGCTCAGTTATGGGTGAAGCAGGTGGTGGTCTTCAGTTTGTTGGTAGAATATTTGTGAAGCGCAAACAGTGTGCAAAAGAAACTGCTAACGCATTGCTGATATGACCCATTCTAGAATATTGCTTCAGTGTGTGGGTCCTGTTTCTAATAGGATTAACAGGAATATTGAATGTATACATAGAAGGGCAGTACAAATGGTCACAGGTTTGTTTGATCTGAGGTAGAGAGTTATAGAAATATTGAAAAAACTGAATGGCAGACACTTGAGGATAAGTGTGAACTATCCCAAAGAAGTCTGCTAACAAAGTTTCAAGAACTGGCTTTAAATGATGACTCAAAGAATATACACAGAGGCATTTAAACAAACATTCTTCCCATGCTCCACACATGAATGGATCAGGAAGAAACCCAAATAACTGATATAGTGGTACTTACCCTCTGCCATGCACTTCGTGGTAGTTTGCAGACTATAGTTTGACGTAAACACTGATCAGTAATTTATCTTGATATTTAGAATTTTACACAATACCTGAAATTATATAAAAACCTTATCTAGGAGGCAGTAGAGTAAATTAACACTGTAATAATAGTAAAGTTAAGGCTAGTAAGACAGTATTATGCATGTTTGTTTCATAATAGTTTTAGCTTTTATGTGGAAGTGGTAGAAATTTTTTCGTAGATTGAAATCTTCAACTATCTTTACTGCATCAAAATATTCAAGGGCTTAGAAGTAAAATTAATGAACTACTTATGTGCATTGAAGAATTAGGGTCATCGAACCCAGTTGATATAATCTGCCTCTTTGCACACCATGTGACCACTGGTATAGATATGTTAAACCTTACAGAATGTAAGTTAGCCTCTTACTCATGTAGACAAAATATGGAGAAAGGAGGAGTTGCCAAACTTGTTAAAAATAGTTTTAAATTTAAGAATATTGACATTAATAAATTTTGCTGAGAGCAGCACTTAAAAGCATGTGCAAGAGAGATAGAATTTCATAATAGGTCCTTTATAATAGTAGCCATATACAGGGCACATTCAGGAAATTTCAACCTGTTTATAAACGGTCTTGAAGATTTATTATCTCATCTAAAATAAAGAAAAAACCAAAGAACTAGTGGTTGCTGGTGATTTTAATAGAGATGTTCTGTAAAATACTGTCAGTGAACAGTTACTGAAATCAGTTACATTGTCATTCAATTTAATTTCTACTGTAAATTTCTCAACTAGGGTATAGACATGTTCTAAGACTGCCATTGATAATATCTTTATAGACAATTCTAGGCAACTAAGCCACATTACAAAACCAGTATTAACTGACCATGACATGCAACACCCAACATTAAATTTTGAAAACTGTCAAGGTAAAACATCTATCAGAACTGAGTACAGAAGGCCAATAAAACAGTCAAAAACTGAGAAATTTAGGAGATTGCTCAAAGAAATTAATTGGATGGATGTTTACAGCATCCAAGACACAAATGGAAAATACAAAACATTTATTAATAAAATTAGCACCTTATTGAAAAATTGTTTTCCCCTGAAGGAAACTCAAATTAAACAGAAGTCTAATAAGAAACCATGGCTCAACAAGGGATAAAGATATCATGTGAGACAAAAAGGAAACTTTATCTCATATGTAGGGACACATTTGATACTAGCATTATAGCTCATTACAAAAATTGCTGCAAAATATTAAAGGTTATCCATAAATCTAAATGCCTGCATTATGAGAAGAAGATAAATACATCCAGCAATAAAATAAAAACTATGTGGGATATAGTTAAACCAGAGACAGGTAGGGCCAGAAATGAGGAGGAACAAATTAGCTCTAAAAATAAATTAAACCCTGGTAACAAACGCATGTTGTGTTGCAAACCCTTTAAATAAATATTTTGTCTATGTTACTGGTAGCATGGGGTTGTCAGGTTCAATAAATAATGCAATCTCAATAAAATGAAATTGACACTTACTACGCCCAAAGAAATATAATCCATCATAAAGTCCTTGAAATCGAAGCACCCTAGTGGTTATGATAACACATCAACAAAGTTAATAAAAGAGTGTTCATGTGAGCTTAGTCATATCTTAAGTTATTTGTGTAATCAATCACTTATCACAGGAACATTACTGGACTGGCTTAAATATGCTGAAGTTATACCTCTCCACAAGAAAGGGGACAAAGAAATGCTATCAAATTACCAACTGATCTCACTCTTGCCAGCTTTTTCAAAAATCTTTGAAAAGGTTATGTTCATGTGTCTACTAAAGTACCGTAGTGAAAATAGCATACTGTCAAAGTCACAATTTGGGTTTCATAAGGGTTCTGATATTGAGAAGGCTATTTACTCTTATAGTGAAAATGTCCTTAATTTATTATGTTGGGCAGTGGGTGGAAAATTTTTCCGTTGCTGACGTTCTCAACACAGGCTCTCTAACTACAATGTTGGCAACCAGAAAGTGATTAACAAAAACGTGATGCCTGTAATTAAAGTTCACTGTGCCCACTCTGACTGAAAAATAACGTTATTGATCATTGAAGTTCATTACACTGAGGATTTAGGATGATGCTTGGGCTTCATAGAAAATGCATTTTTCTATAACAATTATCACTATATTCTCGAAACGATAAAGCATAAAGTTTGAGACAAATGTTTACCCAAGCAGTGCTACTATCAGCTATTGTATTACCAGAGCTGTTCAGAGTCTGTCGTGTATCCTATTATCCCTAGATAACGAAACTCTTCAATAATCATTATTGATGTAAATGTTCAAAGAGAATGCTCACCAAAATTTGATGTTAATACTCATCAAATTCCATGCTAGTAATGGTAGAAGGTCTGTCCTGCAGCAACATGTGAAAATACAACACACACAAACTGAGAATAAATCACTGAAGTCGTTCTGCAATTAACACTTTACCACAATGCGAACTCATTGTTATGTGCAGACTGAGTTACATAATACAGCATCCAAGGCTGTTCCTTGCAACTGCACAAACGCGACGCAGCTTCCGACACAGTGTGTGCACTGATACGAATCTAGAAGAGAACTGGGGCCTGACTCTAGCTTGCAGTGCTCTTATTTATAAAGCCATGGTGCGGACCGCCAAAGATGCAGCTGACAACATTTGCCTTGATTGGCGACTCCATGGAGTGTTCTGTGCACCACGACCAAATAGTGGATAGAATTGGAAGGAAACTCAGCATTGGCCGTATTTTGTAGTTTTATTGTCCACAAAATCAATTTTTGGTCACTTAGTGACCATCCTCAGTGCTGTAATATACAATTAAAATTGGTAGGCACTGGTATCAAGCTATAACCACAAGCTTAGAGTGATTGCTCTAAGATTGTGGTTATAGCTTGATACCAGTCCCTACCAATTTTAATTGTATATTGCAGCACTGAGGATGGTTACTAAGTGACTGAAAATCGATTTTGGGGACAATAAAACTACAAAATATGGCCAATGCTGATTTTCCTTCCAATTCTATAACATGTGCCTTCCTGAATAGCCACTGGGGCTAGCAGAACACCACTTCAAGTTACTAAATAATTAATTGCTTCTTTTGCTGAAGACCAATGAACCTCCCAATTTAATTGTGCTATCAGCACACAGTTATGCATCTGTAATAAAATTCTGATGTGGCAAGGTTAAATACTTTTGGCGAGAGAATTATTTTAATTGCACTGCACGCAATAGATGAGCTCTGAACTTGCCCTTTGGAGAGACGCTATATCTATAGTTTTATAGCTACCTTTTGGAAACTTCTCACATCTTTGTTATTATAGCGTGTCTCCGTTCTACCTAAATCTAAGCATCCTAGCTTTATCTAATCACTTACTTAATCTATCTTGCCTCCGTACTTTTAGGACACAAAAACAGAAAATCATGAATTTCACCCAAAATATTGCTTTGTGAGATCCGGCATGCTGTTTTCATTAAATTACAATGAAAAAAGAATCTGAATATAAATTTTGAAATTTCTAGCTCCTTCCTGTTGCGCCAATGATTTTTGCGCAAAACACCCACATTTCGAAAACTGTTACTAAACTGAAACTTTACACATTATTATTTTAGCATCACTCCTGACATGCTACTAACTTTTCAGATCATTTACTTTACTTTTAAGGTATTGTGCAACATTGGTGATGTCATAGCTAGTTAGAGCAGACTAGGCTGGCACACAATGGAAAGCATATGAATTCTATATGGTGTGAGTAGGTTGCTTCCCTACAATTAGAAAACAAATTAGAGGTAACTGGCATATTCTGTGACCTGTCAAAGGCTTTCAACTCTGTGAATCACAACATTCTTTTAAGTAAATTCAAATATTATGGGATCACTAGTAGTGCTGCAAAGTGGTTTTAGTCATCTCTCACTAATAGAAAGCAAAGGGTGTCATTATGTAACACTTCAGCAGTAGGCAGACAGACATAATCTGACTGGGAAGAATTTACATGTGGTGTTCCCTAAGGTTCCAGACTAGGTCCACTACTTGTGTATATTAACACTTACAGTGCTGATGTAGTTTGTATTTGCCGTCACCTGCGGACTGGGTAAAATCAGCTGTAATTTGTTACTGCTGTGCAGCTCACTGTTATTGCAATTCCAAAACGTTTTTATGTTTATTGGACTTTTTACGTTAAGTACTCAAATTCTGTGGTCGATAATTTAAAATTTGAAGGCACCATGAAATTTCAAGTCAGTGATATTTGTTGCCAGAAAAACAAATTGAAAAGTAATTACAGTTCTGTTATATACAATGAAACATGTTATTATCCTCTAAAAATATTAACAAAACACTTGAAATAATGAAAAATAACAATAAGCGTAAGTTCAGTACATAATTTAGTACATAGTGGACAATGGTGTGATAAACTTTGAAGCAGGGGGAGATACAAAACCTAACATTTCTTTCGGTGCACTCATATGAGGTGTCCTTTCTTCCAGCCTTTCCTGTTGAACATTTTTCCTTTTGGCTACACACCACACACTTCCTTTGTCCTTTTTTCTTCCCTTCTGGAATGTTGCCATGATTAGAGAAGTATTTTTCTGAGAGTCATACTAATTTTGATGATCCACGTGGAAAGCTCTTTGTTGAATCCCCAGCAGACAATACCAATCCTGCACATACTTCTTGAATAAACTGAGGAGATGGCAAGTTTTTTCTTTTTGATTATGTTATGCAGTATGCAGGCATTTGATACTGCCATTAGTATGCAATGTACAGCTAGTGTCCTCCACCACTTCATAGTCTTGCGAGCCAGAGCCCCATACGATAGTCGTTGGTCAAATAGGTCCACCCCAGCTTTGTTTTTATTATAGTCAACAACTGCTGCAGGTTTCAGTTTCTCTGTTGCTCTTGTTGTTCTGACACTCTGCGTTGTAGCTGTGTGCCTTGCGCTGATCATCCAGACACGTCTCTTATCTTTCCAGTGCAAGGCGAGCACATTCCCTTTGCGATGGGAGATCTGTTCTCCTTTTTTCAGCTTTGCATATTTTAGCGGTTTTGGAAGTCCTTTCTGTTTTTCATCAACAAGACCAGTTTTATCATCAGCTAATTATTCAGCAAATTGAGCACTTGAGTAGAAATGATCAACATAAACAGTGTGTCGTTTACCTAGAAGCTTATTGGTCAAATGCTTCATGACACTAGAAACATTGTTGTCTACTGTCTTATTTCTTCCATGTATACCTCAAAATTTCAGATATATGAAAATGTACAGCTTCATACCATATTTGTTTGGTTTATTGGCCGTATAAACCTTGAAGCCTACTCTTCCTTTCTAGGGACAAATTCCTTCATTGACTGTTACTGTTTCCTCCGGATAATAATAATTTTGGAATCTCTCTCTCAATGAATTGAGGAGAGGTCTAACTTCATAAAGTGCATCAAAACCTGGTTCACCTTTCTTTTTTGCCTTTCTGTTATCATTGAGGTGAAATATAGATAAAATGTTTATAAATCTCTCTCTTGACAAAACACTGGGACAAAAATTACAGCTGACAACAGGATCAGTACTCCAGTGGCTCTTCATGTTTGGCCTCTCATTTATTGCCATATGTGGCAAAATAGCAAGGAATTTTTTAATATCTGCAATTGTTAGTTTTCCACTGTTTGAACCTAGGATTAGGCAGAAGATTGTTTTCACACTGCAGCTTAGCAAGTTTTTGCCTGGCATAACAATTTGTCTGTTCTTTCATTGTTGTTATGAGAGTATTGCCGAAGAAATAGAATAATATATCTGAAGGATCACTTGGTTCATGAATAGATACATTCTGTACCAATTCGTAAGGTCCTGTGTATACAGCTATGTCAGGAATTCCGTCAACATCTGTCCAGTCACGATCAAAGTCACTTCTACTTCTTTTTCTACTTTGAGTATTCATATATGTAGAAGGTGAAACATGATATGATTCATTTCCTGAAGTACCTACAGGAGAATAATTCATAAAATAGAATTCTGGGAAGCTAACAAAAACCATTTTCAGTTATTAAATCTGAAACAAATCTTGACTTACCACTATTTTCACATTACATATAATCCAAATGGTCATCAGACAGCTCTTTCACCATCTGAAAGCTCATCAAGGACTTCATAAATCATTTGCTCCAAACATTTATCCGGTTCACTGCACATATCGAAAAGATAATCAACACAAAAACACTCAAAACAAATGAAACTGAGAGGATACCAACGCCAGAAAATGTCTATCAAGTAAGCTACAATAAAAAAGTCTTTCATAAACACAAAGTATTCCAATTTGAACAGTTCTTGGGTATCCGACCAGGTAGTGTCGCAATATCTCCACAATATTCTGGCAGAAATACACACTGCCATCTTCAGGTGGTACCTGACGAATGCTATGCCGTTCCTCTCGGCGCCCTATATATATTAGCCGTTACCCCCTCTACCATTCCTCTCCTGGTGTCTTTGGTGCAGTCAGCACGGCAGCTACTGGAGGTGGTGGGGGAAGCTCACTAACAAGTCGCTGTCCTGGAGCCGAAGTTCTTCTAAACGTTCCACAAAGTGGATGGAATTGCAAATGTGGTGTTCCCATTTTCCCACAAATGGACTAAGGAGACCTGTCAGGTGTTGGGCCAGTTCGTAGGTTGCTGCTCCCCTGTTGCTGACTATTGGACGCATAGGAGTCCCATCCTTGTGGACCTTTGGTAGCCCATACAGTTGTGGCAGTGCAGCCGCTCATGGTCGAAGTTTCTTGACAGTTTTTCCATTAAAGGTACTGTGAAGAAGTTCAACGGTTCTTCTTTGAAGGTGACATGTTGGGTCTCCTTCTATCCTTCTGTACACTGCATCATCGAGAAGTTCGTACATTTTTCTCTTATATTCTGAGTGCAGGAGCAGTACTGTAGCATTGCCTTTGTCAGCAGGCAAGACCACCACCTCAGGATGGCTGCGTAACTCACGGATGGTCACTCTCTCCTCCTTAGAGATCTTCTGTTTCAGTGGTGTGGCGTGGTGAGCACACGGCACGTTTCACAACGTATTTCTTCTGCACTAGGAGAGGAACGGTGGAGGGGGTAATGCCTAGTATATATAGGGTGCCGAGGGGAATGGCACAGCATTCATCAGGAACCACCTGAAGATGGCAGTGTGTATGTCTGATGAAATATTGTGGAGAAATTATGATGCTACCAGGTTGGATACCTGAGAACTGTTCAAATTGGAAATACGCCGAGAAAACTACAGATCGCACAAAGTATTCCACTGAGCTTGCTGCTGCCATTTAGTGCTCTTGGTTGAAACTATGATGCCTGTTGACCACTCAGACTTCGCAGAAGACGTAAATATATGTTTGACGCTACAGAGAAACATTGTAACTACCGAGACGTAATATTATGTCGGCTGCACAAGTCTGTTTCCTTCTGAAGATGTAATATTACGTCGTCCACATGCTAAGTGTTAATGACCTGTCATCTGTTACAGTACCAGATGCCAAGTTTGTCTTATCTGCAGATGATACAAACATTTCAATAAACAGAAAATCAAATATAAATTTAAAAAGGGCAGCTAATCAAATTTGTACTGACATTAATAAGTGGTTCATAGCCAATTCACTGTCATTAAACTTTGAAAAGATGCAGTTCAGAACTTCCAAGATATTTCCTTCTAGTGTGTGTATAAAATATGGTGACATGGGAATAGGAGAAGTTGAGAGTGTGAAATTCTTGGGATTACAACTTGATAATAAATTCACTTGGGAGCAACGTACTAATGAACTGCTAAAGTGCCTAAACAAGTCTCTGTTTGCAATGTGAATGATCTTGGACATAGGAGATATAAATATAAAAAAACTGGCATATTTTGCTTATTTTCACTCCATTATGTCATATGGTATCATATTTTGGGGTAACTCCACAAACCGAGAACAAATGTTTAGAGTACAGAAGCATATAATAAGAGTAATGTGTAGTGTAAATCCAAGAACATCATGTCGGAACCTATTCAAAGATTTGGGCATACTAACCACACCTTCTCAGTATATTTATTCCTTAATTAAAATTGTTGTAAATAACACCTCTCTTTTTCCAACTAACTGCTTAGTACACAGAATCAATACTAGGTATAAGAACAATATACATAAAGATTTAAAATCACTTACTCTTGCCCAGAAAAGAGTCCAGTGTTCAGGAATGCATATTTTCAGTAAGTTACCAGCAACCATTAAGAGTTAAGTTTCATACAAGGCACAATTTAGACATAATTTAAAAGAATTTTTGGTGGCCAACTCCTTGTATTCCATCCATGAATTTCTTAACAAGTGCAGTAGACCATTTTAATGAAAATTTATTATACTTTAATTTTTGACAATACTTGGTTGTAAAAGCCAACTAGCTACTGTGTGAATGATGGATTTAATGAAAGCAGATGTAAGTATTAAACCTGTAAATATTAGAAGTTTAATTTTAATTCATGTACATAATTTAAAAATTTATTGGCTGAGACTCGTTAAAATTAATGAAACTCAAGTTTTTCTAATTACATTTTTGTAATGTGTTTATCTAACATGTTCACACCCAGGAGGATCCCCTCTTTTGTGGGTCTATGGAATGAATAATTAATCCAATCTGATTGTAAACGACAATAGAGAGTAATTATGTGCTAACAAGATAGAATAAATTATGCTATCATCTGTCAGGTGGGCATCTGTGACATTTCTTGAGCACTTATCTTCCTAGCTCTGATTGGTAAACAGCCTGAAGACTAGGGCCCACTAATATCTTGTAACATATTTTTTGAGAAAGAGAAGACACTACAAAAAATTCTGACTTGCAAATATTGTCTGTACATAAGTGGAAGAATAGGTGTTGGCGATGTTACAGACAGTAACAGTCTAAATGAACATCACTCTTCACGAATGTATAATGTGTGTGAAATTGTTTACACATGACTGTTGAAACAGTTGCCATCACAGAACTAGACACAGGTTTAAGTTAGTTTATGATATGGACCAGAAATGCTGGCCTGCAATGAACCCGACCAGTATTTGAAAGTATATTAATCACATTATGATTTTGACTATTTGCATAGCAGATAAATTCACTAATCAGTATTGATTGGGGCACTTTAGATTTTGTTTTACAGAGAATATATCTAATATTTGTTTTATTAAATTTTTCAGGGCTTTAACTCCATAATAGGTCCAAATGGAAGTGGAAAAAGCAATGTGATTGATTCACTGCTCTTTGTCTTTGGGTATCGAGCAACAAAAATAAGATCAAAAAATGTCTCATTTCTCATCCATAAATCGAGGGCTGATGAAACTATAGAGAGCTGCTCTGTGTTGGTCCATTTTGCCAAAGTGATTGCAGTATGTATGTTTGTAAAATCTTGAGTATTTGTATACCTAAAAATATTTACTATGGAACATTTAAGCGTGTATTAAGGTACTTTAAGTTACATTTCTGAAAGAAATGTCTTGAATTACAGTGTACTTGTGACTAATACACTATCTGCTAAATACATCATTCACAATATACCATATATCCACTAATAACTTGTCATGATATTTCATGTTATTTGACACTAATTATTACAGAAATTTTGTCATCTTGGATACACAAGCCGAAGTAGTAGCTGTTTCCATCTCTCTGTGTGGAAAAGCAACAAAGTGCCATTTTCTTTTTCATTGCCTCTCTGCCTCTCTGTAGTAGACAATGAAAAATTTCAATGCAGGATCCCTTCTGGCTTTGTAAGTACATGTCTTGAATCATCAGCAAAGCAAAAATGAAATGACTTCATATGAAAGTTTTTTCTTATATTCAGCATATATAAAATTGGATTAGTGATTGGGGAGTGTGGGTGGTAGAGAGATTGGAAAGATGAAGTGAATACAGAAAAATAAGTATAATTTTCAGAAAATGTCTCTCTCTGATGTTTAACTTGGTTGTTTGCATTTCAGTGTCACTTCTTTCATATAGTTTGCTTTTAAAGAGCTTAGATTATTGACCCTATCCATGTGAAGCCACACCACCATATTTTTTTATTGGTGTATGTACTCTCCTCCTCTCTCTGACCTCTTCTGGTTCCCACACACACTCATTGTCTCCTCACAGCCCTCCTTGCTCTTGGAGGCCCATTCCAGTCCTCCCCTCCCCTCCCCCCCTCCTCCTCCCACTTAGTCTAGGATGCCTGTCCCAGTCCCCCTACTCATTCTATGAGGCATATCCTACTCTTGGAGGTGTAATGCACCGACTGGCGGAACTCAAGATCTAACTCAAAAACAACAAGGATCATACTGTACTAACATTGTGATGCTGCTGATGTATGGCTTCCTGCTGTGCACAATTGCTTGAGCAAACCAATCAACCATTACAGCAAGAATCAGGTACAGTTTTTGTATTGACAGTTGATGTTATGACTGTGGATCACTATCCGATCACAGAAGATTCCAGTAGTAGCCGAGCGCCTGGCAAACACTTGAAGCCTAGCTTGTACAGTAGTTGCACTCTTAGACAACAAATTGAGGACAGATCAACCCTTTGGTGATCAGCAACTGCAATGATAATGAACACTGGTGGGACAGCAGACTAAAATGCTAGATAATAACAAACAGTGTTTTCACTATACACAAAATCTGAGGCCGTACAGCAATGTTACTACACCACAAATAGATACACAGAAATATCCAAATCACACTGAATCGCTATCTACCAGCAATGATGAGACTAGCAGAATACAGCAACAACACGCATTATCTCCCTATTGTCCAAAGCAAGACACCTAAATTATTCCAATATGATACCTGTTTATATTATGTCAAGCTAAATTGTAAATTTACCTTGCAATTGCACTCCCAAGCAATGACTTCAACTTTTAACATTCATCTCGGATATGAAGTGAGTGCAAAGACCAATTCATATTAAACTCATATTTGGACAATATTTATACCAAAATAGAGATAATTGAAGCAATAATTTTATTTCTTTCTATGTAGTCTAACGTTGCTACATAAATAGGGGAACGGTGGGTAGTATGCACCAGTTGGTATATCAGCTATTCACTACTATGTAGCAGCATGGTACACAGTGTAATCTTTGCTGCCAGTGCCATTTTTCCATCTGTAGAGAGTTTATTTGATTCCCTGTGTCATATCATCTGAGAGTGATTATTGTTTGTTTGTGCTCCTACAAGTTGTTGCCTCAAATACTTTTTAACTTCACACTGAATCATTGCAGGTAAGAATATACTTACGAAACTAGAGCTGTTTTTTAGACTGCTCTATTAATATAAGACACTGACAATTGCATTTCATTTGCTCTAACAATGTTGCTTACTACCATGTTTTCATCTCACTGTGAGTCGAGTAGTATGAGCCATGGGACATTTGCAAGGTATGGGCTACAGAACGTTTCTAAGATACTATGCCAACATCTAAGAAAAAACCAGGTGAAGGTTGGGGAGAATGGTCAGAGAATGATATGAAAAATGCTGTTGGAAACATACTGGAAAATAAACTTTCTGAAAGAGCCACATCTGACTGATATTATGTACCGAGATGCACTCTCCAAAGGAAGTTAAAAGCTATAGTGAATAATGAGTCAACTGATATGAAACCACAAATGGGGTCTTTTAAGGCAACCTTTGATGAAAGATGTGAAAAACTGTTAGTAGCTCATTTGATTGATTTTGATTTGAGACTGGTGTCCCTGTCCAAAACAGGGTTTTAGAAACTGGCCTATGACCTGCCAGAAAAATTAAATTTGAGTCACAGATTCAGTAAAAGGACAAAAATAGCAGCAAAAGATTTTTATGTCAGCTTTATGAAGAAGCACCCAAATCTGACCTACAGAAAACCCCAATCAGCTAGTCTGATGTGGTGTGTAGAGTTTAATAAACCACAGGTCTAAATTTTCTTCAGCCAGTTTGAAACTCCCTTAAAAAAGCATTCTTTTCATCTATCCCGAATTTTTAATGCAGATGAAACTGGTGTATCATGTGTGCATGAAAATGACAAGGTTATTACAGTGAAAGGTAAATGTTAAGTGGGGAAAATTACTTTTGGAGAGAGGGGGTGTAATGTTACACTTCTATTTTGCATGTGTGCAACTTGACAATTTATTCCTCCACTTTTTATTTGTCCAAGAAAATGAATGAATGACATCTCATGATTGGTGCTCCAACTGAAAGCATTAGTTTTTCCAACTTCTAGTGCCAGGAAGGCAGCTGAGGCTTTCCTTAAGTGGCTTAAACACTTTGTTTCCTTCACAAAGCCCTCAGCAGGAGATCCTGTTTTGCTGATTGTAGATGGGCATGCCAGTCACAAGGACTTGAACATCATCATGTTTGCTCAGGAAAACCATATCCGTATGTTAAATATTCCCCAACACACTTCTCGTAAGTTGCAGCCTCTAGATAAGACGTTCATGAAACCTTTCAAAAACTGCTACAACACTGCTTGCAGTTTGTGGATGAGGGCTAATTCAGGGTCAATAATTAATGACTCTGATGTTGCAAAATTGGTAGCTGATGCCTACAAGCAAGTGCATGTACTAGATACTTCTGAAAATGCATTTAAATGCACTGGCATTTACCCAACAAATTCAGAGAAATTAACTGATATGGACTTTATGGGCAGTGATGTTACCAACATTGTACAGGAACCTTTCCCTGAGATGACGTATGATGTCTGATGGGACTGCTGTTGCTACATCTAGGACACCCACATCGATATCACCAACAGCTGTGATAACCCCCTCCCCCCTCCCCCTCCTCAGCTTGCTTCCCAGGCAGACTCTACAATCACTTTTGGAGACACCACCACTTTCTCCAGTGCACTACACTCAAGTGTGGACATTCTGATTTTGCAAGTGTTTCAAAGAGGTGTTGCATTTGCCCTCCAAGAGCGAAAAGAGGTTGACATGTTGGAAAAGAAAGGCAGAGAGAAGTGAAATATTGACACCAGCTCCAATAAAAAAATATGCTGACAGACAAGATAGACCCAGAAGAGCAAAATTAAAAAGCACAACAGAAAAAGAGACAAATGGAAGTTCCAAAACAAGAATGAATGATGATCGATAAGAAGAAGAAACATGAATAAATCAAAATTTTTCATAATGACAGTCCAACACCAAGCACTTCTCAAGACGTTGTAAATGTGAACTGTATTGTGTGTGGAGAAAGCTATGAGGAAAATTGGATTCAGTGCAACAAGTGTGAAGGCTGGGCACAAGAACTCCGTGCGGAAATCGATGGCGTACTTTTTTACTTTTGTGATCACTGTAAGCTAAATAAATCATAGGGTAAATGAGCTATAATATGTTATACATTGTGTATAGTATTAAACAATAAAACATTTTATTCAAAACAATGTTTTCAAATTCTAAACATTATGATATTGGTATGGTTCTTAACTGAGTTAAGCAACAAATATATTTTGTAATTTACATTTCTCCTTAAATGGCCCATAATACCTGTTGTTCCCCTAATGATACATAATGTAGTCCACAGATTAACCACCACACCTTTGTGAGTATGATCACTGACTGTTTGCAACAACTTCAAATCTGATTTTCACTCACTTAGAAAATTTCCTTACATAAATGTAATCTCGTTAGCTTTTATTAGTATTGGACGGTTGTATAGTTTGTGTGTACCAATGCAATTAGCTTTTATTAGTATTGGACTCCTCCCCATGAACCATGGACCTTGCCATTGGTGGTGAGGCTTGCGTGCCTCAGCAATACGGATGGCCATACCATAGGTGCAACCACAATGGAGGAGGGGTATCTGTTGAGAGGCCAGACAAACGTGTGGTTCCTGAAGAGGGGCAGCAGCCTTTTCAGTAGTTGCAGGGGCAACAGTCTGGATGATTGACTGATCTGGCCTTGTAATGCTAACCAAAACGGCCTTGCTGTGCTGGTACTGTGAACGGCTGAAAGCAAGGGGAAACTACAGCCGTAATTTTTTCCGAGGGCATGCAGCTTTACTGTATGGTTAAATGACGATGGTGTCCTCTTGGGTAAAAGATTCCAGAGGTAAAATAGTCCCCCATTCAGATCTCCGGACGGGGAATACCCAAGAGGACATCATTATCAGGAGAAAGAAAACTGGGGAGGGCCACCATGCTTACTGGTCGAGGCAGAGATGTCGAAACATTACTGTCTTGGTTTGACCTCTGCCTCCTAAATACTGGTGCCACCAAACATTTCAGTGTGGCTCACGGTAGTTACTCAGCCATTGATTTATCAATTTTCTGCCCAGGACTTTGCCGATCTATCTACTGGAGAGCACATGACGACCTTTGTGGTAGTGACCACTTCCCCATCACCCTGTCACTGCCCCAGTGTCAGGCACATGGCACCTACCCAGATGGGCTTTAAACAAGGTGGACTCGGGAATTTTTACCTCTGCTGTCACCTTTGAATCTCCCCCACATGGGAACATCGAAGTGATGGTTGAGCAGGTAAGTACAATAATACTTTCTGTGGCAGAAAACGTGATCCCTCACTCTTTAGGGTGCCCCGGTGAAAGGCAGTCCCTTGGTGGTCGCCGGAAGTCGCTAAAGCAATCAAGTATGGTCAGCGAGCTCTACAGCGGCATAACCAGAATGCTTCCCTGGAGCACCTTATAACCTTTAAACAGCTCCGTTCCCGCGTTCGGCAACTTATCAAACGATGGAAGCATGAGTGTTGGGAGAGATAAGTCTCGACCATTGGGTGCCATACATTACCTTCCTACGTCTGTAGAAGGATCAAACGTGTTTTCGGGTACAAGCCCCCAACAGGTGTTCTCAGTGTTAACATAAAAGGTGTGTTATCTACCGGTGCAATCGTGATTACTAAGCACTTTGCTGACCACTATGTTCGAGCCTCTGCATCAGAGAACTAGCCCCCAGCCAATCCCACTCTAAAATGGTGGATGGAAGGGAAAGTCCTCTCGTTCACTACATGCCACAAGGAATCCTACAACACCCCATTTACAGTGTGGGAGCTCCTCAGTACCCTAGCACATTTCCCCAACACAACTCCTGGGCCAGATCGGATCCACAGTCAGACGATTAAATCTCTCTCATCTGACTACAAGCGACATGTCCTCATCAACTTCAACCGGATATGGTGCAATGGCATCTTTCCATTGCACTGGTGGGAGAGCATCATCATACTAGTGTCAAACCAGGCAAAAACCTGCTTAATGTGGTAGCTATTGGCAAGTCAGCCTCACCAACGTTCTTTGTGAGCTGCTAGAACGTATGGTAGGTCGGTGATTGGGTTGAGTCCTGGAGTCACATGGCCCACAGGCTCCATGTCAGGATGGCTTCCGCCAGGGTCGCTCTATCACTGATAACCAAGTGTCTCTCGAGTCTGCCATCCAAACAGCCTTTTCCAGATGACAATACCTGGTTGCCATCTTTTGTTATTTATGAAAAGCATATGACACCACCTGGCGACATCAAATCCTTGCCACGTTATGTGAGTGGGATCTCAGAGGCCCCCTCCCGATCTTTATCCTAAATTTCCTGTTGCCTCATACTTTCCGTGTCCAAGTTGGTGCCTCCCATAGTTCCCCCCATATCCAGGAGAATAGGCTCCCCAAGGGCTCTGTATTGAGTGTATCTCTATTTATAGTCGACATTAATGGTCTAGCAGCAGCAGCTGTTGGGCCATCCATCTCACCTTCTCTGTATGCAGATGGCTTCCGCATTCCGTACTGCTCCACAAGTACTGTTGTTGCTGAGCGGCACCTACAGGGAGCCATCCACAAGGTGCATCATTGGCTGTAGCTCACGGTTTTCAGTTTTCGGCCCGAAAGTTGTGTGTTATGCACTTCTGTCGGTGTTGTACCACTCATCTGGAATGGGAACTTTACCTTAATGATGATCCACTCACAGTAATGGAAATATATCGATTCTTATGACTGGTTTTCAAGACCCAATGGACTCAGCTACCTCAACTTCATCAGCTTAAGCAGAAGTGCTGGCACCACCTCAATTTGGCCCTTCACTGCCGGAGAAACACCAACTGGTTTGCAGATAGCTCTACACTGCTGCAGCTGTACAAAGCCATTGTTCAATCCCGCCTGGACTATGGGCGTGTTATTTACAGTTTGGCGGCGCCCTCAGCATTGTGTTTACTCGATCCACTGCACAAATGTGGTGTTCACATAGTGACAGGCGTTTTTAGCATGAGTCCGGTGACAAGCGTTCTGGTGGAGGCCGGAGTCCCTCCTTTGCAGGGTAGGCGTGTACAACTTTTGGCCAGTTACATAGCACACATTCGTAGTTCTCCTGCACATCCGAATTAGTCTCCTCTTCCCTCCCATGGAGGTTCATCTCCCGCATCAGTGGCCCAGGTCAGGCTTCCAATTACAGTTTGTGGCCTATCCCTTCTTTCTGAACTGGAGTCCTTGCCGTTACCACCTGTACTCGAAGTCCATTCACGTACACATCCATCGTGTACACCTAGGCCATGGCTTTGCCTGGACCTTTCACATGGCCCTAAGGACTCAGTTAACCCAACGGCTCTACGCTGCCACTTCCTCTCGATTCTTGACATGTACCGAGGCCATGAAGTGATTTACACCGGTGGCTCGATGGCTGATAATCATGTCAGCATTGCGCATGTCCATGGCTGACATATTGAACAACTTTCCTAGCCCAATGGCTGCAGTGTTTTCACTACTAAGCTGGTGGCTATCCCTCATGCTCTTGAGCACATGCGTTCATGCCTTAGGGAGTCATTTATTCTGTGTACTGACTCCTTGAGCACATGCTACCGACCAGTTCTACCCTCATCATCCTTTGCTAGCGACCATTCAGGAGTCCATGTGTGCCCTGGAACAGTTCAGTCATTCAGTGGTGTTTGTCTGGACTCCAGGTCACATCGGAATCCCAGGCAACGAACTTGCCGACAGGTTGGCCAAACAGGCTACGTGGAAACCGCTTATGGAGATCAGATTCTCTGCAACTGACATGCGTTCAGTAGTACACCACAAGGTTTTGCAGCTTTGGGAGATGGAATGGCATAACCTCAGCATGCACAACGAACTGCATACCATTAAGGAGACTACAAATGTGTGGAAGACCTCCATGCGGGCCTCTCACAGGGACTCTGTTGGCTCCTCATTGGCCACTCTTAGGTGACACGCAGCTCCCTCCTGTGCCATGATGACCCACCTCAGTGTCAGTGCAGCACCCAGTTAACAATGGCACATATATTGGTGAGTTGTCCTTTTTCGGCTGCCCTTGGACAGCTCGTTACCAAACTTGTTGCCATTAATTTTAGCTCACAACACCTCATCGGCTAATTTAATTTTACATTTTATACATGACGGTGGGTTTTATCATTCTATATAGCTTTTCATGCATGTCCTTCGGCCCTTTGTGTTCTCCACTCTAATACTTTTAGGCTGGATGTTTTAATGTGTCACAGAGTAGCTGGATTTTCCTTTTTATTCTCGTAATCGGCCAGCCACGGTCATCTGCTCTCTTGTTTTCATCCCTTCTACCTGTTTCTTGCTTCTCTCCTGTTTTGTCCATAGTACTTTTGGTTGTCCTTCTGTCATTCTTCTGGTTCTTCCATTCTCCTGTTATTGTGCTGAATGTCTCCTTTCTTTCCTTCTTTCCCTTGTGTAATTATCTTGCTGGGAACAAGGACCAATGACCTTACAGTTCGGTTCCTTCCTCCCATCCTTTAAACCAACAAACCAACCCTTCTCCCCCCCCCCTTTTAAACCAACCAACCAACTGGTGGTGTTGAGCAGTGCCTGCAGGGAACTATTCACAAGGCACAGTCATAGGCTCTAGCCCACAGCTCCCAGTTTTCAGCTGCAAAGTTGTGTGTCATCCATTTGTCAGCATCGTGCCATTCATCCGGAACCAGAACTTGATCTTAATGACGATCCACTCACTGTAGTGTAGAACCCTTGTTTAAGCCCGCCTTGACTATTTGAGACACGTTTACAGCTCGGTGGTGCCATCAACCTTGTGTTTACTCGACACAGTGCACCACTGTGGTGTTCGCCTAGTGACAGGAGTTTCTAGAAAGAGTCCGGTGACCAGTATCCTGGTGGAGGCCGAAGTCCATCCAGTGCAGATCTGACGTGCACAACTGCTCACCAGTTATGTTGCACACATTCGTAGTTCTACTGAGCATCTGAATTATTGTCTCCTTTTCCCATCCGCGGCAGTTAATCTCTCGCATCAGCAGCCCAGGTCAGGGCTTAAGATTGCGGTTTGCGTGCGATCCCTTCACTCCGAACTGGAGTCCTTGCCTTTACCACCTCTACTTGAGGTCCATTCACATACACTTCAGCCAAAGCTTGGTCTGGACCTTTTGCATGGCGCTAAGGACTTCATTAACCCTGCCGGCCGCGGTGGTCTCACGGTTCTAGGCGCACAGTCCGGAACCGCGCGACTGCTATGGTCACAGGTTTGAATCCTGCCTTGGACATAGATGTGTGTGATGTCCTTTGGTTAGTTAGGTTTAAGTAGTTCTAAGTTCTAGGGGACTGATGACCACAGCTGTTAAGTCCCATAGTGCTCAGACCCAGACCCCTTCATTAACCCTGCCACTCTCTGCTGACATTTCCTCTCAATTCTTGACATGTTCCTGGGCTCTGAAGTTGTTTACACTGATGGCTCAATGGCTGATGGTACTCTTGGCTTCGCCTATGTCCACAGAGGCCATATTGAACAGCATTCTTTGCCCATTGCTGTAGTGTATTCACTGCAGAGCTTGTGTCCATGTCTCATGCACCTCAGACCATCCGTTCCTGTTCTGGTGAGTCGTTTCTTCTCTGTTCTGACTCCCTGAGCAGCATATAAGCTATCGACCATTCCTACTGCCACCATCCTTTGGTAGCAAACATCCAGGAGTCCATCTATGCCCTGGAATGGTCAAGTTGTTCAGTGGTGTTTGTGTGGTCATGCTAAAATTGGGTAGTCACGAAAACCAGTGGCAAAAATAACACTGTACTGTATCAAAGGATGAGAAAGTATCCCACATATGTGACACCAGATTGTACAGGATGGCAGGATTGGGTTCTGTTCTAGACGTCTGGATCGTAGTGGTTAATTGAAATGATAGAATGAAAAATTCCAAGAAAGAACCCTGGAGGGTTCATTCTTGAAAAGGGGTGTACTTCTGAGGCACCGAGGGAAGCAACCAACTGCTGGGAAAGGTGGCCACTGCAATCAAAGACCCAACAATGTCGTGGAAGAGTGGAAGGACGACGACATGGTAGCTGGTCAGGTGCCAGCATACAAGAGCACGAAGCGACTGTGCTCCATCCTGTATTTACCTGAATTCAGAGCATCGTGTAATCCTCTCTTATATCCACATTGGCCAGATATTGTGAATAAAGTCCATTAAAAGTGTCCCTCATTCAGCAATCCCTGCCATTTGAATGGTAACAGGTCTGAAGTGCGTGCTGAAACTGTGATAGGCTATGAGGAGTTGGTACACAATCTCTGCTCATAGCAAACAAGTGTGAATGCTCAATAAAATTCTTAAAATTTACTTCCGCTATCCCCCTAAAGCAGGTGGCTCCTGTACACAACTTAAAAACACTGCCTCCAAAAGACAACACAGAAATTGCTGTGCACCAAAGGTATGGACAGGCCTACTAGAATACATACACCTGACACATAATGCATAAGAGCCTGTGACCCCTTGGTTACTGATGAAGTCTCATGGTGAGCAGCATCAACTAGATACCAAGTGTTAACTAGATGTATCACTGGAGAATCCCTACTATCGAAGTTATTTGGCTAAATGATGTGTCCCGATATCCTAATCTGGCATCACAGTGCTATTTTGTTATTCCAGGTAGAATCATAATTACAAATGAGGTGTGATCAAAACATACAGTGAATGAAACTATTTTTACCAGCAACTGCTGACAATACCACCATTTTATGTAATTTGACCAATAGCCTGATCTGCCGATACAGGCAGCATCAAGCTGGAATATGTTCTGAATTGGCAGTCAGTGCCCAGAGACTCTAGAGTGAGGTTTTGTTTACCATATCTTTCATGCATCATGGATTTTGAACAACATTTGAATGTTAAGTTCTGTTTCAAGATGCAAAAAAAAAAGTGCCAAAGAAACTCGTGAAATGTTTAAACTGCTGTATGGTGATAATGCTGTAACTCTGAAGACTGTTGACAAGTGGTATGAGGAATGTTTAGGACAGCCATTAATCTGAAAAACAGAAGAAAAAGTGCAAAAGGTGGGAAAAATAATTTTTTCAAAGGGGAAAATAATCATTAAAGAGCTTACAAAAGAACTGGTCTTCTCAATGGGTATGTGAAAAAGTGTTTTAACGTATATTTTGCAAATGAGACGAGTGATCGCAAAACTTGCTTACATACTTTTAACTACTAAATGCAAAAAATGATGTGTTGATTTGTGTAGAGTTGAAGCATTGTCTTCATTCAGATTGGGACTTCATGTCCAAAATTGTAACTGGAGATGGAACATGGGTCTATGGGTATGACCTTGCTACAAAAATTTAGAGTTCTTAACGGAGAACCAGAGAAACTCTTTGCCCTAAAAAAGGCACATCAGTCAAAATCAAAGATCAAAGTCACATTCATTGTCTCCTCCCCCCATCCCCCCTCCCTCCAGTATTGAGGGCACAGTGCAATCAGAGTTTGTTACAAGAGGAACAACCCTAAATGCCAAATTTTATGAGGACATACTGCAGTGATTGCAAAATTATGTAGAAAAAGACACACCAGAAAAATGGGCCAATGGGTCCCTCCTTCATCATAATGTGCCATGACACACCTCAGTTTTGATTTGTGAGTTTTTTTGCTGGAGAAAGAGTTCCTGTCTGTCCCCATCCACCTTACACACCAGATTTAGCATCATACAATGTCTAGCTCTTTCCAAAACTTAAATTGTGCTTGAAGGAGGACATTTTGACACCATCCCTAACACTAAGGAGGCCACAGAAAAGCAGCCGAATGCTCTTCCAAAAGAATTCTTCTAGAAATGCTTCCAGTCATGAATTCAACATTGGGGTAACTGCATCATTAGCTAAAGACACGGTACTTTGAAGGAGATTAAATCAAATTCCATGTAAGCTTATTACTTTATTTTTACAAAAATTATTCAGCACTTTTTTGAACACATCCCATAATATGAATTCGTACAAACTCAGTGATCCATAGGTCACATTTGTAGTTCATTGCCTGCTACAAAATAGATTGAAGGAAGTAGTAAATTGTTGATGTCTGGATACATCCAACTTCAGAACAATTCCGGAGGGTGTCTGTAACTAAGGAAGACATTCAAAGGCAGACTGTAAAAAAGTGTGACCCATTTCTTCAGTGAAGGTAAAATCTTCTAGATTGTTTCGCTGCTTTGTGTTTTATCTGCACAATAGCTGTTTTGCCCCCTCTTCTGGGATATTCTTCATGATCTTCCAGTAGTTACAGTTAGTGGAACACTGTCAAAACCAGTGCCACATTCTCTTATAAAAGGAAGTTTCTGTGCACTTATACTAAAGAAATGGGGTTATTGGGTAAAATTCCTGAGGCTATCATTGGTGGGTCATCATCACTGGATAGAGAGGAAATTTATTCAGGCTTATGCTGAAGAAGAGTTATTGGTTAAAATTCTTCCTGCTACTAATCAGTGGGCCATCTTCATGACTGGTTTAAGGCCCAAGTGATATAAACGGTCACTTAAGGAGCCCTGTGGAGAGAGGTTCCAGATGCACCCCCAGAAAAAATTTCTACACAGTCTATCATACTCAGTAGAAAAAAAGAAAAACTATTTCCAAGCTCACTAGATTTCTTTTTAAAGGTCTTGTGAATAGCCCAAAGAATAGCAAGTTATGTCTGAGGCAGGGAGGGAAGGGGTTGGTGTGCCAAATGATAAATTGCTTGTGTGTAAAAATGTAGGGGGTGCCAGATGATATGTTGCTTGTACAGGCAAGTGTTAGACTTACCATGGCCAATGAGGCATTTTAAATATAACAGAGAATTTTATGAACAATCTGATGCTGTTACCATGGGCTCACCCTTGTCACCAGCAGTTGACATTTTTATGGGACATTCTGTACAACAGGCATTAATTAATGTGCCACTAAAGTCTTCTTGTTGGCTCTGCTATGTGAATGATACATTTGTTATATGTCCCCAAAGCAAAGAAGGGCTTCACAGATTCCGCAATTTCTGAAATAAGATTCACCCCAAAAGAAACTTTGCCCTTAAAGGTAAAGTGTGAGGTTAGTCCCTCATTCCTAGGTGTTGGTGTGTAGAATATCTGACAACACTCTCGGACGAAGACTGTATAGAAAGCTTATGAACAAAAATACGTATCTGAATGTCACTTTGCACTACGACCCAGCCCAGAAGCAATTATTGCTGGACACACTGTCCTCAGATACATTCTGTATCAATGGCAGTTGAAATGAAGTCCCATGCTTCTTGACAGAGAGTAGGGGAATGATGCATGAGACCCACACTGCTGTACTAGGCAAGGTCCTAATGGAGGTGGTTTGCTGTTGCCTTCCTCCAACCGTAATGGGAATGGATGACGATGATGATGACGATGATGATGACGATGACCAACGACGATGACGATGACGACACGACTTCTCCCAGTCATCTCGGGGTAGGTGAAAATCCCTGACCCCTGCCAGGAATTGAACCCGGGACCCCCATGCTCAGGAAGTGAGAACACTACCATGACACCACAAGCAGTGGATGTCAGTTACAGTAGCCACTTGGAATCTGAGTTGGATTTCTTAAAGAATAAAATGGAGAACATCAGCATGACTGTTTGTCAATAGAAAGTGCTTTTAAATGAAGTGTTAGTTATGCTAACAGGGAGGATGTGGAACTGCCTACTAAATATGTTAGGTTGCTATTCATTTCAGGTTTCACTGATCACATCTACATCTACATCTACATCCACCTCCATACTCCGCAAGCCACCTGACGGTGTGTAGCAGAGGGGTACCTTGAGTACCCATTGGTTCTCCCTTCTATTCCAGTCTCATACTGTTTGTAGAAAGAAAGATTGTCAGTATGCCTCTGTGTGGGCTCTAATCTCTCTGGTTTTATCCTCATGGTCTCTTCACAAGATATACATAGGAGGGAGCAATATACTGCTTGACTCCTCGGTGAAGGTATGTTCTCGAAACTTCAACAAAAGCCCGTACCGAGCTACTGAGCATCTCTCTTGCAGAGTCTTCCACTGGAGTTCATCTATCATCTCCATAATGCTTTCGCGATTACTAAATGATCCTGTATCAAAGCACGCTGCTCTCCATTGGATCTTCTCTATCTCGTCTATCAACCTTATCTGGTACGGATCCCACACCGGTGAGCAGTATTCAAGCAGTGGGCAAACAAATGTACTGTAACCTACTTCCTTTGTTTTTGGACTGCATTTCCTTAGGACTCTTCCAATGAATCTGTCTGGCATCTGCTTTACCGACGATTAATTTTATATGGTCATTTCATTTTAAATCACTCCTAATGCCTACTACCAGATAATTTATGAAATTAACTGCTTCCAGTTGCTGACCTGCTATATTGTAGCTAAATGATAAAGGATCTTTCTGTGTATTTGCAGCACATTACACTTGTCTACATTGAGAGTCAATTCCCATTCCCTGCACCATGCATCAATTCGTTGCAGATCCTCCTGCATTTCAGTACAATTTTCCATTGATACAACCTCTTGATATACTACAGCATCATCTGCAAAAAGCCTCAGTGAACTTCTGATGTTATCCACAAGGTCGTATATATATATATATATATATATATATATATATATATATATATATATATATATATATTTTTTTTTTTTTTTTGTGAATAGCAACAAATGACACTCCCGTGCGGCACACCTGAAATCACTCTTATTTCGGAAGGCTTCTCTCCATTGAGAATGACATGCTGCATTCTGTTATCTAGGAACTCTTCAATTGAATCACACAATAAGTCTGATAGTCCATATGCTCTTACTTTGTTCATTAAACGACTTTGGGGAACTGTATCAAATGCCTTGCAGAAGTCAAGAAACATGGCATCTACCTGGGAACCCATGTCTATGGCCCTCTGATTCTCGTGGACGAATAGCTTGAGCTGGATTTCACACAATTTCTTTTTTGAAACCCATGGTGATTCCTACAGAGTAAATTTGTAGTCTCCAGAACAGTCATTATACTCGTACATAATACATGTTCCAAAATTCTACAACTGCTCAATGTTAGAGATATAGGCCTATAGTTCTGCACATCTTTTCGACTTCCCTTCTTGAAAACAGGGATGACCTATGTCCTTTTCCAATCTTCTGGAATGCTACGCTCTTCTAGAGACCTACAGTACACCGCTGCAAGAAGGGGGGCAAGTTCCTTCGCGTACTCTGTGTTAAATCGAAGTGGTATCCAATCAGGTCCAGTGGCGTTTCCTCTTTTGAGCGTTTTTAATTGTTTTTCTATCCATCCATCATCTGTTTCGATATCTACCATTTTGTCATCTGTGCAACAATGTAGAGAAGGAACTACATTGCAGTCTTCCTCTGTGAAACAGCTTTGGAAAAAGACATTTAGTATTTCGACCTTTAGTCTGTCATCCTCTGTTTCAGTACAATTTTCTACAGAAAAATGGCATACAGATGTGGTGTTGTCCAAAGAACAGGATACCAAAGCAAGGTTAGCACCTTGCAACAAAATCACAGAAAATGAGTCACAGCATACTGCACTGATGAATGAGAAATGCTGATGTAGCCACACCTCATAGGGAAGTTATATTTCAGGTGAAGAGTCTTGTAAATTTGTCTGTATAAGTGTTATTTAATATGCATGGTAGGTTGTAAATACTCAGAACATTCCTATGGAAGTGGATTGTCCCAAGTTAAGTAAACCTTTGTATCTATATTATAATAAAGTGAACTAATATTTCATGTGTTACAATTCCAGTCAGTCTCCTCCCACATCAAACCAAAGAACACACTGTTGTACCATTGACTGTATTTTTGTTCAGTTACCCACAGACCACATGCTTCAGTCAGAACAAAATACAAGCCTTTTTCCAATGCAAAATGGACACATCTGATTACTTCCACAATCTAAGATTCTACAAAATCGTGTGTTGTTGCATGGCAGTGTGTATATAGGTGAAACAGTATGGATTGTGAAAGAATGTATTAATGAACATGAGTGCCACATATGATTAACCCAATGTGAATGAGGTGAGAAATTGTTACACCAGCTATGAGATGGGTATTAGATCCCCGAAACTTTGATGATGAATTTTTGATACTATAATCGAACATTAAGTATTTTTTACTTTGAATATTAATGATGGTGTCTATGAAACAAGATGAGTAAGTAAAATACTATATTTAAGATATAAAACCTTTTCTTTTGCGTGAAATAATGAAGAGTGAATATTTTCTCAGAAAAAGTAAAAGTTTCATAAGTTTAACATTTTTCATACAAAATTCAAACAAAATTACAGTTTCTTTCCTCAGTTAACATAATGATATTATCATCTAATTATAAAACAGAAAAAGAAAATGAAAGGTCTTATGAGATTACTTAGCTAAGCACCACTATTACACCTACAGATCAGCACATTCTCCAAACATAAAAATTGCTTGCTACACCCATATTGGCTTCTCACACTCTGAACAACAATAATGTGAAGACTGTCATTTATCAGAGCACTTCATGCATTTTTTGTCACCTTTGTTATTTCCTCTGTAGATTGTGATGGCATTTGTGGCAGCCATATTGAGTATACCATAAACAATTGTCAGACGCAAATGTTTGCTGTTGCGGACATCATCATAGTGGCACTCAGTTCATCTGTGACATTGACACTGGCTTTAGTTGCATTGTAATAAGTAATCATTTCTGGTTTTCTTTTATCACCTGTCAGTTGGTCCATGTTTTTATCATGGTGTAAAGTGGATATAACCAGCACAACTTTATTTATTTATTTACTTTTTTTAGGTATGTAGGACGCCAATATAACACCATTCTGGAACCCAATTTGAGATCTATAGACTTCTGTACCTTTTTGGAAATATCAGGTACACTGACAGAAGTCAATGAATGTTCTTTCAAGAAATGGATCGTAAGAGGGTAAATAGTACACCAGTTATCGAATGTAAAATTCCTGTTTCTTTTTGTTATTGGCTCCACTAAATGGTTTACAATATGATATGCTTCATTACTAAACTGGTAAGGTCCTGGTGGTTGTTTTCCCAAGTAAACTTCTGGTTTGAGGATATAGAACGTCTTTGCTTCTACAAGAGCATATATTTTTATGCCGTATTTGCCTGATTTGTTTGGCACGTATACATGGAAAGGACAACTCCCTTAGAAAGATAACACCATCTCATCAGTGTTCTCAGATGGCTTATAGTGTTCGTGAATATTTTCAACAAAATTATTAGAAATATCTCTTTTTCCTTTTGTCCCAGGCGTTCTTATCATTGAATCTCAAACAATTTTGGAGAAAGTAAAACCTCTGCAATGACATACCGTATTTACTCGAATCTAAGCCGCACTTTTTTTCCGGTTTTTGTAATCCAAAAAACCGCCTGCGGCTTAGAATCGAGTGCAAAGCAAGCGGAAGTTCTGAAAAATGTTGATAGGTGCTGCCTCAACTAACTTCTGTCGTCGAATATATGTAGCGCTACACAAGTATGCTTTGTGGGCACAAAGATAAATACTGGCGCCAAAACCTCTGCATCAGTAAATAAATTTAAAAAAAGTTAGAAGACGAGCTTTTTTTTTTCTCCGCCCGAGTTTCAACCACTGCATTTTCATACATTATCCAACGAAGTAAATACAAATTCCGTATTGTTCATCTTCGAATGTAGCAGAATTTCAATGTACTATGAAAATCCGACTGACAAGACTGTTAGGGATGTTTGTCAATATGGCCAACTCTACGTTCCGAGTTTTATTCCTACCTGTGAGAAGAGATGGTTAGATGGTTGCTAATAGGAACCTGATGAAATGTGAATCACATGCAGTATTCTCTTCACCATAAGAATAATACGAATATAAACATTTTGCCATGTATTCTTTCATGTTTGCTGCTATCTCATTTAAATCCTGTCTGCATAATAAACTACGAAACTAGAGTGAGACAACAGCAAACGTGGAAGAATATACGTATCATGTCATGTTTATATTCATATTATTCTTATGCCTAATAGTGATTCAGTCAGAAATGAAGCACGGCAACTGACTAGATTTTAAATGTAAGATGACTAATTTCTGTGCAGAATTTGATGTACTAAAGAAGCGGCCGCAAAGATTTTCAAACGGAGAAAAATTTTTGCTAAACACTCGTTCAGAACATGTTCTACCATACGCAGTCTATTATTTGGTTCTTGTTGATCATCATCAAAGAAAGCAGCAGTGTAAGTAACAACAAATAGCAGTCTCTTGCCAATGTTTTGCTAATGAGGCGATTCCTCTTTTTTTTTTGTTAAGCGGCGGTAGCGGGCACAAAAGCAAGTCATGCCGCTAGCGGCGACAGGCCGTAAACACGTACTATCAAAATGCGACAAACAATGCATGACACAGTACAGTAACGCATTTTCAGCTTAGAGTGACGTAAACACCTATAACAAAGAAAACGGCACTTATCAGATCAAAGCAAAATAAGCAATCGATTCAAACCAGACGAAGCACGTGAAAAAGGAAGGGTACCCGTATAAACACGGACGGAGCGCCTGACGCATAGCAATGGCTACCTGGTAAAGCTTAACTGCTAAGCTTACGACTCGAACCAAACTACTGTAGCTGTATCGTCTTTCATTCGACCTAAATTGTGTCTCATATTACAATGGACCAACTTTGTTTCGATTTGGAGGTGCGACCTAAAACTTTTCTCTCCCCTTGAATTTCGAGTCTCAAATTTCAGGTGCGGCTTAGATTCGGGAATTTTTTTTCGCTTTATTTCGAGTCTAATTTTTCAGGTGCGGCTTAGGTTCAAGTGCGGCTTAGATTCGAGTAAATACGGTAATAGTCTGAAAGATTGCATCTCCAGTACCATTTTTACACCACACATCATTCACATTTTGTCTATTTGAGTGGTTTTGGACCACTATATACAAAAGTCTCATAAATGTCTTCAAATCCTCCAAAGTTCTATCATTGGTGTGGTACTGCTCTTTGTTTTCTGGCTATTTTCCCCTGATAGTCCTTATTTGATTATTTGTATGTGTAAATATAGTATTCAACATACTGTTTGTTATAAAAAGACTGCAATTTTCAGTCTCTGTTTCAGCATGTTTTGCAGCACCTTTTACACCTTGAGAATTGGTAATAATAATCTCTGAATGAAAATGAACACTTTGCCTAGGACAATCCTTCAGCCATTTTGTACCATCTTTGGACCTCTAAAAAATCCCACATACCTCAGGTGACTGACTAGGAGCTGCTAACACAGATTTTGGCCCTTCCAAATCATCCAAAATACCCTCTTGCTCCGAATCACTTTTTCACTTCTTTGAGAAGCTTTGTCAATATCTTCAGTGCTCTGAGTCACAGGAACTAGCATTTGAACATTTTTCTAGAACTTGGTCTAGTAATTCTTGTACCTGAATTTTATTTTCTTCAGAAGTCACCTTGAGAAATATAAAATCTAAAAATAAATTAAAGAATGCTATAAATAACTGTATATCTCATAAACTTGCTGGCAGTTCAAAACTGTAACACCAACTATGAGGTCGGCTGTAACGTACCCTAGCCACCTTTGCACACATGTAGCTCCCTCTGACGCTGGCACAACAATAAACTCAACAGTGCATCTTGCCCCCCCCCCCCCCCCCCCCTCTCCCTTACCTCCAGCTACTGTGACAGCAAGATTTGTGTGGCAACAATGATGTTCAATAGTCAGTACTACAGAACACCTTGGGTATATCACACACGACCTCACCCACACCGGGTTAAAACAAAATATGTAGTCTGTGATAGTGGAGCATCAAGACAACTGTGGCCAAGACATTGATTTCAACAACATGTGTGTGCTGGCCATGGAAACCAACATCTATGGAAGAAAACTTATTGAAATTTCCAAAAATGACTGTTTTATTTAATCGTATGGTGATTTTGTACAATATTCTTATGATATAAGACAAGATTAAACCTTAAAGTCCAAGTTTTTCAACCAATTAATTAAGCTGGGTGTGAGAGTTGTCGGGAATTCCAGGGTATGAATGAAGCAGACAGCATTGGACTAAATGTTCAATTGTCTGCTCTTCTTGATTACATTCACACATTGGTGAACTGATCCAGCCCCATTTGTACCTGAAGTAGCTACAACAATCATGTCCAGTTCTTAACCTGTTGAGGCGGCACCAGAGGTTCCTCGTTAGGTCAAAACCTTTTGGCTTCTTTGTGGGATCAAGGTGATGGGCTCTTGTTCCCAATGTTTTTGTTGACCAGTCATGCTTCCAGCTTTCATTTAGATCAAAACCATCCGCAATGAGTTGTTCTGCATTGCTGGTCTTCTTGATTGCAATCATTGCTGTGGCGGATGACAGAATTCCTGGTGCAGTGGTAGAGCTTTTTTCCACCTTAAGTGAGGTGGAGGGATGTGACTCAATACAGGTAACCAGTGACATGGGGTTGATTTGATGGTACCAGTAATGCAGCACATTGTGTCATTCAGTTTTGTGTCTATCTTCTTCACATGCACACTTTCCAACCAGACAGGTGCACAGTACTTGGCAGCAGAGTACACAAGACTGATGCCAGTTAAATGCAGTCAGTCAGCAGAGGTTCCCCAGGTGGTACCACTGAGCTTATCTAGTATGTTGTTCCTTGCAACAACTTTATGAGAAAGCTTGGTGATGTGCTCTTTGTAGCTCAAGGTTCTATCTAGAGTGATTCCGAGATACGTAACTTAAATAGAGAAGACAGCTATAGACTTCCAGCTTTGTGGCTTGCCACCATGAGGGAAAGGAATACAAACATTATACAGGAAGTCTCCTCTACAGACAATAATATTTTTGATAACCAATCTCCCTCTCTTGCTCTGCTCACTTTGCTTCTATACAACAACAATTAGTCACTTACAGTAGTAGGAAAGATTTTAATCAATAACTTTTCTTCATCACAAATGTGAAAAAGCTTCCTCTCTATCCAATAAAGATGGTCTAGCAGTGGTAGACACAGCAATTTTAATCAACAATTCTTGAGAATAAGTGCAGGAAAACTCCCTTTTATTAAACAATGTGACACTGGTCTTGACAGTGTTCAGTTGTCTGTGAACACCACAAGATCAAATCAGAGGGACTGAAATATTTATCCTCTAGAAGAAACATGTCATAGTCAATCAAGATTTTACCTTTAGTCACAATGGCCACAAAAGCCTGCAGACATACACTTTTCCAGTGCTGGGTTAGGTCAAAGGCATTGGGAAGGAGACTGGGTAGTAGTGATTGAAAAAAAGCCATGGCTGGGGAAGCCAACATCCTGTGATGGCATTCTTCTTCCTCTGACACACAGCTTTTTACTCTGCTCACAGGACCCACCTGCCAATGGTATTTGTGGCACATTCATTTCAGTACACCACATTTTAATGGCATGTGGTTCATTTTCTTATGGGGAATCTACAGTAACTTTAAGTATGAACATGCCATTCATTTTACCTAATGGTAAGACAAGGTGTTAAACACTAATCTTCCTTTTCATCTTTTTAAATGTTGTATTGGCACAGTTAATCTTAAGTGCAGAAGGGCAATGAAATAACAAGATTAAGAGCAGATGGTGGTGATTAAGAAATTATGTAAGGCATTTACAAGACATGACAAAAAACCAAATATAGTAAAGTTAGTGATTTTAATCTATGTAAATAGTGCTTGAAGAAATCAAGAATACTAGTGCAGAAACATTGTGCAGTTTGTCACTGAAAATGATGTAGCATTAGATTCCAAAAAATTTAAACTCCAATATGTTCTAGCACATCCATTGGAAACTAAAGGCAAGTGCAGATCTTGCTGGAACAACACAACAGTTCATCGGCATTTTGTCCACAGGCCACATAGCAAGAGCTGAATACTCATCCATTGGTTTTGAATATTTACATGTCTAAATAACATTAATTACTCACTTACTGTTGTCAGTTAATTACTACAATTTTCTTTCTTTTTCAGACTGGTAATGGAAATGATATAATTGAAGGTTCAGAGTTTAGTATTGGTCGAATAGCTTTTCAGAATAATACATCATTTTACATATTAAACAATCACCAAGTTAAATTCAAAGAAATTTCAGAATATCTGCATAAAAATGGAATTAATTTGACTCAACAACGCTTTCTCATACTTCAGGTATGTTTACTAGTTTGCAATATCAATCATCTGCACAGAAAACTAATATATTTACAACAGTGTTTCCACTAAATGGACCATAAGAGTTCTTGTTGAGTATTATAATGGTTTCAGTTCTCTTTGATACCATTATCATAACTTTTGGTCCATGTCAGCAGTTAAACTTCACATGATACATAAAATACAAAATCTAGTGACTGATCTTACAGACAACCTAAACTGATCATAGTGAATAAGAGAACCTTAGTAATCCAGATAATGAAAAAACTCTTGTAAATTAAAAGTACATTGGCCCTTAAGAGAGAGACACAGATAAAAATAAAATCAATGCAGGATTATTCATAGTAACCACTGGGGTTTCAGAAGTAGTCTGCATGAAAACAAGACGTACAGAAAAAAAGATAGATCAGTGGATAGAGCATCTATCGAAATTTGTAATTCATGTTGCAGATGCTCAATATGGGCACTGCTTGTGATAAGATTACCTTCAATGTGAACAGAAGAGCATGTGCATCCAATTAACTGAAGAAGAAGAAGAAGAAGAAGAAGAAGAAAAAGAAGCCTCCGCTGCTGCCACCTGGAAAGATGCAATGACATCAGCCCACTTTGGAAACCTGTTCATTGGGTCACCTATCTGCAGGTGTAAACTAATTTAGTGTGAGAATATGGATTGGATGGTGTTTCTACATGTTCTGACATGCTTTTCCCTTCTAGTGGCACACCCTGGAACTATGGCACAGTGTATATTAATACTGATACCTGGAGAGATGCTCTATCCTCTGATACATGTAATTGTTAATATATGTCTTGTAGTTGTTGATAACTCATCTCCTAAAACATCAGAGGTACTTATCTGTAACCCTGTATATATTGCTACACAATTATACAGTGTACATTGCACGTGTATATACAAAAATGAAAATTTTCTTATGTGACTGGAAGCACAAATTAAAATAATGTAGACTGATGCTCCTTCAGTGTTTATAACTGTTTGATATTCAGATGAGGGAAATTGGTTCTGTGCAAAAAGTTTCCATGATGAAAATAATCTGCATTAATAAGACCTTACATGTCTTGACAGCAACTTCGTATGGTGGCAGCTTAGTGGAAATTTTATATTACATAATGTGGTTTATGTTCTAATGTCTCTTTGCAAAACAGGATGAAGTAGAATCCATAGCCTTAATGAAACCCAAAGGCAGAAATGAAAATGACACAGGACTATTGGAATTTCTGGAAGATATCATAGGAACATCAAGATTTAAGGTATTTTTAACTTAGTCTCAAAATCTTTGAACCCTTCCAGGCATGTTAGTGTTAGTAAAACAGTTGTATATCTGGTTTGTAAACAAAACACATTTATAATATTATTTTTGTGACTATTGGGCTTTAACTATGGCTGTTTGGAAGTGAACAGTATAAGAGATGAAAATGTTCTCAAAAAAATGGTAAATACAAGAATGGAACAAGATGGTAACTAGCAAGTACAATACATTGCCCCCCTAGCGTTCCATCAATTGTGCATTGACAATATGAAACATCTTAACTTGTCATTGTTACAGTGTTAATTAATTACAAGTTCTTGCATGTAAAGAGATGCAGAGCTTAATGCTACTTCCACACCTTTGCCTTTGTCCTTAATTTTTAGTATGGTATAAGATTATTTGCCAGATGACTGCTACAGCTCTCATGTCTTGCTCTTGCAAACACTATTACGGTATATAGAGAGAACTATATACTCAGGAGCATTTGAACTACATACATGTATCTAGTAGCAGATAGCATTTCAGTTTTCACCAATAATGGCACCAGATTGTGGAATGGACTGCATGAGTCACCAGCATTGAACAGCCATTATGATTCATGACCCATCAAGCCACAATCAATTTACAATCATTGATTGGGTGTAGGTCCAAGATCCACCCTACAATCTGGATGGCATTCCAGATATGTTCAGCATTAATGTGGTCAGGCAATGGAAAGAAGGGATTTGGATAGTGATGGCACATTTTTACATTGATCTGCGGAATTTTCCTCAAACTATTCAGACATTGTCTACAGCATACAGAACTGTGCACTGTTTTATTGAATGTTCATCAACCATTTCCACCATATAAGTTGATGGCAGGGATACCTATAATCTGTAACCATCCTGTTGTTAATATTGAAACAAAATTTTAATTATAATTTGCAATCTTCTTAATTAATGAAATGTGATTATTGCAATGTCTCAAGTTTTAAGGCACAAAACTAATTTTGTTTTTGTATATTTACCTTGAACAATTTATGTGGATGAGGATTGATATTTATGACTGTTCATCATTTTTCTTTGCTGTGAAAATCTTGCATTTTCTTTTGGTTCCTCGGGGGGCTCACTTTTTTTTTTTTTAATTTTATTTTTTATTAGTACATTTTATTTTTTAGTAGTACATTTTCAGCCACCATAGGACCCTAGCCCATGTAGCGTTACTTCCCTTTCCATGCTGCAAGTCTATCTTTCTCCTATTCGTTTTCTCCTCTTTGCCATTCCATTGGATGGTCTTCAATGTGCCAACTGTGTTTGGATCTGGTTTGTGCATTGGATACTTGTTTCCTTACCCTCTAACTTTATACAGATTTTCATTATTAATTATATGGCCCCCTTAATAGGTTTGATTTGCTAATTTTGTTCTAAACTTTACGGAAGTGCAGATCGTACAGGAAAGGTCACCCAGCATGGCATATATACCACCTTTCCTGCCTTTGCAGCCATCTTTATTGTAATTGTACTACACCCAAAATCCAGTACAGTAGCCGTTAAATTGTCGAGAGGGGGGCCGTCAAGTATCTGCAGGGTGGTAGCCCCCCTTCCTTGACCACACAGGGGTCACACTGTTGGTGCCTCACCTGGAAACTTACTGTGCAAACTAAGAAGTATGTGCCCATTATGGCCAGGTCACAGGGACTCTGGACAATGTTTTCTGGCCAGATAACCATTACTGTGGCTGGGTGTCACCCATAAGGAGAGCCCCGTTGGCAGTGGGTGGCACCACGGCAGAAGATTCACTCGTAAAGCAAACTAAACTTTCTTCTACTGTTGGCTGCATGGAACCAACAGTCTCTTTTGAAACAAGACATTATAATGCAGAGAGATATGACTAAATGTTCCCTTTCCTGGCTACACTATAGGAAGAACATAGCACTCGGTCAAGGTGAGAAATACTCATCCAAATACTTGGACTGTTCTAGGATGGACTGGAATTTATTTTTAATTACAAAGACATTGTTGTTCTTCACTGAAAAGTTTGAAGACAGGTTTCAGGAAGTGGCAGCAGTTTCAAAACTTGGCTATGTTGTGTTTAAAATAGTCATCTCCACTCAATCACATGCACTGCTTGCCAGCAACAAACTGGGTGACGCTTTTGTCACTATAACCCACCATAAGAGTCTGAATATGGTACAGGGTATCATTTTTCCCTGAGATCTCCTTTTACAAACTGATGGTGAGGTGTGTCCTAATTTGGATTCATGACATGTGTATTTTGTCCCTCATATCCAGCAGGGACCAAACAACAACAACAACAACAGAGTGGATACTGGAGCTTTCATCCTAGCCTTTGAAGTTTACTAATTGCCTTAGGTGGTCGAGCTGATAGTGTAGTGCTGTGATGTTAGGCTGTATATTCCGTCTCCCATGCAGTGCTACAGATGTGTATGATTTGGATGCGCATCTTTGTGCTGAAATGCCAGCCCCATCTGTAGGAGCTGTGGCCATCAGTTGCACACATGCTTCTTTTACTCATCCCCCATGTGAGTGAACTGTGGGGAGAACCATTCCCCCTGTTCACCAGACTGAACCACTTTCAAATGAGAAAGATCCCTGACTACCTCACATGTCAACAGGCCAAGAAGAAATGAAGAAATATGATTGCCTACATCCTATATGTACGATAATGGCTTATGCTACTGCTATAATGATGTTATCCTCTATAGTCTCTGTGCTTGCACTCAGGGCTACTTGACTAAACTTGCTCTTCTGGTGGTTGTGGGTCTTCCTCCTACTGTTCCATAACATCCATTTTGGGAGCATCAATCCCCTATCCACCAGGGATGTCAATCCTCAACAGACAGCCAAAGAAGCAATGCCTTCTCCTGATATCCCTTTCCAAGATGATGTCTCTTGGGATGCTCCCTTCTCAGGACTCTGCTGACTTACAAACGGATGCCAGCTGATGGCTGAAGGAGCCAAAGGTTGCCTATTATAAGACTTCAGATTCCTCCTCCTGCCCCAGCATCTGGGGCAGACAAGCCCTTTGCAGATATTTAAATCATCTAAGAAGAAGGAGAACAAAAAGTAGTCCTCCAAAAAGATGGTGATTATGGTGACACTTGCGCCACCAGACTGATCATGTTCTGCCTCTATATCCCAGAGAGCATTCCTGGTGGTCCCTATGGCCCCAGACCCCCTCACGCTTGAGATGTGCTGAGATGTGACATGCCTCCTTGGTCCCTTTATGTCTCCACAGTACTGATAGCATGATCCTCCAATAGAACTGCAATGGCTTTCCCACCACTTGGCTGAGCTATGATGTCTTCTGTGTATTTCCCCTGTTTTTTGCATCACTCCCCAGGAACCTTGTTTCCCAGTAATGAAGACCTCTACCTTCTGTGGCTGTCAGGGCTATTTTAAGCATCACACTGACTATGAAAAAGCATTGGGTGGTATTTGCATGTATGTGCTGGGCTCTGTCTACAGCAAATATGTGCCACTCAGTATGACTTTGGAGGCTGTGGATTTATGTGTGAAGACATCTCTGGAATTTACTATCTGTAATGTGTATCTCACTCCCAATTATGAATGGTCCAGAATACATCATCTACACATTTTCCTCAGCTTCCCCAACCTTTCTAATACTGGGTGACTTCAATACCTGCAACACTGTGTGGGGTGTAACTACAACCACTGGCCATGCTAAAGCTGTCAAGAACCTTCCTCACAAAACCTGATCTTTGCATTTGTAATACTGGCATTCTCACAAACTTCAGTGAGGCATATGGGTCTTACTCAGCCATTGATCTCTCCATTTGCTACCCACGTCTTCTCCCATCCATCCATTAGTGTGTCCATGATGACCTGTCTGACAGTGATCATTTCCTGATTGTTTTGGCACACACCCCTCGGCATCAATCAATCAGGTGTCCACCCAAATGGCTCACTGCAAAACTGACAGGGGTGCTTTCACCACTGGCATTGCTCTTTGCACCTTGCCACTTGGAGATATTGATGCCGTTATCCAGAGCACAACTGCAGCCATATTCTATTGGGAGCTGACTCAGTGATCCCATCCTCCATGGGATCCACCCATTGGAAGATGGTACCTTGGTGTATCCCTGAAATAGTTGTAGCCATTAGAGATTGCAGGTGGGCTCTCCAACACTATACGCAACATGTTAATGGAGCATCTCATTGCCTTCAAATGACTCTGTGACCATTTCTGACAGCAAGGAGGATCCTGGGAGCAGTATGTTGCTACCATTGGACTACGTACCCCTCCTTCACAGGTCTGAGTGAAGATCTGAAGCTTCTGTGGGAACCAGTATCTTGTGGATGTATCTGATCTCTCTGTGAATGGTGATATCTACAGTGATTCAGATGCTGTTGCTGAACATTTTGCTTTTCATTATACTTGAGCCTCTGCATCTGAGAATCATCATCCAGCAATTCGTTTCCCCAAATAGCTTGTAGAATGACTTCTTTACTATGTACTACATGTCACCTAGAACCTGATGATGCTGCATTCAGTGAGTGGGTGCCCTAGACCCTAGACCCTAGCTCAAACACTTGTCAGTGGATTACCAGTATCACATCCATGCCATTTTTGACTATATCCAGAGCAAGGGCCAGTTCCCATCTCAGTGTACTGAAACCGGGTAAACAGCCCCTTGAGATGGACAGCTATTACCTAATGAGCCTCACTAATGTTCCCTGCAAGTTGCTCAAATATACAGTGAGCTAATGGCTGTGTTGGTACCTTGAGTCTCAAGGTCTATTGGTTCTGTCCTAGGGTAGTACTTGGCAAGGCCATTCTACTGTTGACCATTTGGTCTGCATAGGATCCACTGTTCAGTCAGCTTGTGCCTGGTATCAACATCTTATTGCTGTCTTTTTCGACTTGCATTCAGCTTATAACACCACATCCTGGTTACCCTCCATGAGTGGGATGTCTATGGCCAACTCCTGATTTTTGCTCAGAAATTCTTGTCTCAGCTTTTTGCCAGGTTCAAGTTGGTGCTTCCCACAGTACTACTCATATACAAGATAATGGGGTCCCACAGGGCTCTTTATTGTGTGTGCCCCTTTTTCTAGTGGCTATCAATGGTCTAGCTGCAACTGTGGGGCTACAGTGTCACCTCCCCTGTCTGCTGACATTTTATTGCAGCTACCACTGTTTCTCAACTGTGGGAATTTCTGAACGCTGGCTGCAGGTTACCATACAAATGGCACAGTCTTGAAATCTCAGCCATTGCTTCTGGTCTTCCACTGCCAAGGCATCTGTCATGTGCCTCTGTCTCCAGTGTACTGTCCATTCCCAACCAGGACTCTACCTTAATGACAAAATGTTCAATGGGGTGGATGCAAATTTGTTTTTGGGATTTGTATTTAGTGCCCAGTTGACATGGCTTCCCCATCTTCACCAGCTTAAGCGAACATACTGGTCACACGTAGACACTCTTCGCTGTCTCAGTAACACCAGCTAGGGTGCAGACTGCTTTTGGACCAGCCCTGTAAACATCCTACTCATAGTACCTGGCATCCCCTACAAATCAGATGCCAACAACTGCTGCTCAACTATGCATCCCATATTCACTGCTTGCCTTAATGTCATAACTACTGTGTCCTCCTTCCTGGTAAGAAGATGCACCTCCTACAACAGAGACCAAGATTTGGAGTCACAGCTGCAGTTTGCATATGGAGTCTCTACACTGAAATCCATCTTTCTCCACTGTCACCTCTTGTCACTTGTGTCCACATGGGGTGCACCCCATACTGAGATCTGCCTCAGCCTCCCCTTTGGACCAACAGAATCAATAGACCCTATGGTTTTCTGCTGTCTGTCCTTGGACGTCCTTGATGCATTTCTGGGCTCAGATGTGCTATACAGTGATGGCTCTACGATTGACTGATGAACCATTTTTGCCTACATATATGCAAGGTGCCATTAACTACACTTCCTGCTGAACAGATGAAGTGTATTTACTACAGAATTGAAAGCCATTGCTGGAGTCCTCAGTCATGTTCATTTTTTCACCAGTGAGATGTTTTCAGTCTACAGTGACTCTCTGAGTAGTCTTCAGGCTATTGACCAGTGCTACCCTTGACACCCCCTGATCATGACCATCCAGGGTCTCCTGTGTGACCTCCACTATGCTGCATGGTTGGTTTTCTTTGTATGGACCTCTGATCGTGTTGTCATCCCAGGGAACAGCCATGCTAACTGGTTGGCCAAGCTGGCTACCAGGGTACTGGCTTTGGAGATTGGGGGGAGCGGGATGTGGGGGGGGGTTACCAGAACTGGACTTTGTCAACTCTACGCTGACAGTTGCTAGAAGTTCTGAGTGTGGATTGGTGTCCCCTGATTTCTCCAAATAAACTGCAAACCATAAAGGAGACTACAACCATGTGGCTGACTTCCCTTCATGCTTCTCACAGTGCATTTACTGTCCTCTGTTGGCTTTGCATTGGCTCCACTTGGCTGACCCCTGCATCATCCAGTGTGAGGCTCTGTCCCAGTGTCAGCGTGGTGCCCGTCTCATGATGGACTACATCCTACAGACTTGATAGCCATTTCATGTGTTTCAATATGAATAAAAAACAGAGTTAATCTAATTTTAAATGCTTTTGTGGAAGTGGACTGAATATCCCTAATGCCCAATGAACTTTAAGGAACTGACTTTTAACTAGAATTACATGGCCTTTGTGTGGTAGGTATTGGGTAGTGGTTTCATCAATGATGCTTTACACTGCCTAACATGTAGCTGCTACCACAAAGTGAAGGGACATTGTCAAGAATCCTACCAAGGTAGGTGGACTGAATGATAGCGTTAACAATAACACAAACAACCAACCCCGACCTGCCCCACTACACATTTAAAAATTACTATTTGTCAAATTTTGCCAGCTAAGATTGTAGTCAGCCATATGTTGGTGTCTAAAATTTGATTTGGCCTCAAAATGTTTGTAATCAGTCTTTTATGGGTATAGAACATAATAATTTGTAATTAAATCTGGATTCTATAGATAATGGATTTAAAAAAATTAAGATTTAAAATGACAGAACCTTTCTTACCTGTTTACCAGAGAAAGGGCAGGATTTGTGGTTGGGAATGTCAGTATACTCTCAAAGTGATAGTTTTACCATATTCCATAAAATACATGTACTCAATTTTTTTCACATCCCACAAAGCTTTAGCCATTTCCTGTACAACAGATAATTCCTTGGTCATTGTTTGGTTTGTTTGATGGTGTGCTGTGACAACTAACCATTCATGTTTTGTCTCGCCATTGGAAAAAGATATTAAAGTGTCATTAGAATATTAGGGAGTTAAAAAACAAGATAGAATTGATATAGATTCTGCACCTGTCTGAACATCATTAACAACAGGGATGAAGAAGTCAAATATCAGGGATTATAGACTTGCATCATTTTCGTATAAAGTTAATATGGAAAAATGAGAAGTTGAAACGTGTTAAAGTTGGACACAAAATCAAAAATATTGAAACAGATAGTTTTTTGCATTGATGCATGTGCTTGTGAGTTGTTACTGCAGAATACTTGTTTGATAATTGTAACGGTCTACAGATCCCTTCTAGGAAACTTTTCAGTTATTTATGAGAAATCTAGATGCACTACTGAGCTACTTGTCAGAGAAGAAGAAAGTGTTAGTTGTTTGCAGAGATTTCATTGTAGATTTATTAAAATATACAGTCAAGAAAAATTAACTAGAATTATTATTTGGATGTTTCAATCACATTTCAGTAAACAGTTTTCCAGATTGTGTGCAGCAAAGTAGTAGGACAATGATAACGGACAGTGATAACGGACAGTGTCCAGGCTGAAACAATTAATGTGTACCCAATTGCTAATGGACTATCTGATCATGATGCACAATTAATGGAAATAAACATGGAAACTTACAACCTTGAGGTGGGCCCATAAAAGCAGTGAGGCTTATTAATGAGAACAGATTACAATGTTTTAAAAGTAAGCAAAAGGGCTGGTATAGGATGAACTATAATGTCACATAGAAGAAGGTTTATTCAGCACTTGCACAAGAGTGGGGAGTGAACTGCCTCTGGCCAGAACACATACAGTATATATATATATATATATATATATATATATATATATATATATATATATATATGTGTGTGTGTGTGTGTGTGTGTGTGTGTCTATATATATATATATATATATATATATATATATATATATATATATATATATATATATATATATATATATATATATAGACACACACACACACACACACACACACACACAGAACATTCCAGTACAATGATTCTTGACATTTTTGGATACTTCTGGAATGTACTTGAACCGAATATAGAAAGTAAAATTGTACAGTCCAGGTGAGTTTTGAACTTGCAACCCTCCATACAACGGTTTAGTATCATAACCACTGCACTACGGTGCTACTCAGTTTCTTCTGCAACATTGTTCCCTCCTTAAGAGAACAGCAGCTCAGTGTTACGTCCTCCTAGTCCAGGAACGAGTCATCGGTCCCGCATACTCCGACTCATGATGACTGATTCTCCCCCTGGCAGTGAACTTCTTAGAACTTCTTTTGCCACTATGCTCTTCATCACCTTTCCACTTTTTGCCTGTCGCTGGAGCTTCGAATTTACCCTGGGCTGCAGGATCCATATAAGGCTTTACTTGAAAGACATGGACCGTATCTCTGATCTTTCGTAATCTTGTGTCGGTGTCGAAATCAACTTCATAAGGAACGTCAGACAATTGCCTTACAACCGTATAAGGTCCAAGGTTGAGAAAAACTTAGCCCACTTCAGACAATCTAGTGTATCATCAATTTGTGGAAGGGGGTAAATGTCCTTTCAAGTTATCCTTGTAAGTTACATTATTAAGCTTCCTGTAATCAACACAAAAGTGCCAACTGCCACCCTTCTTCCTGACGAGGACGATTTGAGATGACCATGGGCTCTGCAAAGGCTGAATAATGTCATTCTTCATCATTTTCTCTACCTCATCATGAATTACTAAGCATTCCATTGCTGACACATGGTATGCTATCTGGTTTATTGGCTGATGTTCTCCAGTGCTAATCTGGTGCTTCACTGTTGATTTGTCTAATTTGCTCTTCACCTGTGGATTGAAGCATTTGGAGAACTCTTGAAGAATGTCAAGTAGCTTCTTCTGTTGTTCCTTGTTCCTTAGTGAGATCTGGTGATAGTCTTGCTAGAAGATCTTGTCTCATAGCAGTAGTGCTAATTTTGCCCACAGACTTTGCATGGGAGGTTTCTATGATGTTCAGCTGTTCTTCAACTAATGGCTCAGCATTTGCTGCACACATCTTTGAAGGATCTGCAGTTCTCGGTGACAGTTAAATATCCACAATTCACTGAATCCATTCTTAAATGAGATGACAGAAGCTGTGATGACCAAGTTATTCTTCAGTGGTATGCTCATCTTACATTCCATGACAAGATCCATGTGTCGATGCATGGCATGACACGTGACAGTTACCTTTCTAGCGCTGGCTACAGGAATCATCACTTCATTCAGCTCACATAGTCTCCACACACTCGGACACACATCTTCCTCTCCACAATATCTCATCTCATCTAGCATAATCTTAGAGTGACCACAATCTAGACTTGCCTGAGAAGCTTTCAAAGAGTCCCATCCGAGAATGTCATGACTACACTCTTGTAAGACAATGAATTCGAAGGGCTGTGTATGGCCACCTATACCCACATGAATGGCACATCTTCCTGTAGGTTTTACATATTTCCCATTAGCCACCTTCGGCAGAGATGTTTCGTTGTCAAGGAATACAGTTTTCTGCAACTGGTGACAGTACTTATCAGAAATGATTGAATATGATGATCCAGAGTCCACAAGAGGTTGGGCTGATTGGCCATCCATTAGGATATTGACATAGTTTCCTATCATTTTTGTAGTGATCAATGGCGGAGGATTTTTCTCTTCGGCATCCTCATTTCCAAGGAAGGTCACACCCTTTAGTTTTCCATGTTGCGGCAGCTAGGTGATCGGCTGGAGCTTCTAAACGACAATGGAGACCTTGATCAGCATGTTGAGGAGCATCCTCCCCAGCAGCTAGCTTGCAGTGATTGTGACCCACATCGTCCTGCACCCACATCTTCTTGTTCGTCTTCATGGTCCCAGAGTTGGCATCGGCTAAAATGATTTGTTAAATTTGGCTATATGCTCATATACCTTCAGCCACTTGTTTAGATCTTGGTCATCACCACCAGAGAACCCGGAAGGATGTCTCATGTGGTGGCACACAGTTGCTGTCATCGTAACATTCTCTCCTTCGTCTGTCTCCGATAGATTGCGATCTGTTGAATATGGCTAGAACTCAGGTTTCTCGCCATGTAAACTGCGGCTCTGTTGTGGCCTGAAGGGAGCCACTGTGTCATCAATAATGTGTGCCATCACAGGTTTCAATAACCAGTGTCTCCACCAAAGTAATGTCATGTAGGAGGTGGTTTATTCAGCACTTGCCCATACAAGAGCGTGGAACAAACTGCCTCCAGCCAGAACACATACAGTATATGTACAGTTACAGAACATTCCAGTAAAATGATTCTTGACATCTGTGGATACTTATAGAATGTACTTGAACTGAATATAGAAATTAAAATTGTACAGTCCAGGTGAGTTTTGAACTCACGACTCTCCATGCTACAGTTTAGTATCATAAGCACTACACCATGTTGCTACTCAGCTTCTTTTGTGACAATATGTAGAAAGAGATGCTAATATTGAATTCAATCTATTCCATAGTAAATTTGTATCAGTATTTGAAGGTTACTTTGCTAAAAAATTATACATAAGATCTGTAAAAAATGTAAGCAATGTATAATTAAGGGAATTAAAGACTTGTGCAAGAGGAAGAGGGGAAACGTACGTAAGGGCCAGGGTAAGTCAAGATGTGGTGTTACCAGCCTAATATCTATGTCCAGAAGTATGCATGTCATGACAGAACTAAATAATGGAGATGAAATATGGGACATTGTCAAGTGGGAGACAGGATAGCCAGTCATTGTAAAGGTTCCCATAACAGTTCAGCTATATGATAGTGTTGTGACCGATAATTCACAAGTTGCGTGTGTTTTAATAATTACTTTCTAAACTTAGCACCAAACATAAGATTAAATGGTCCAGTTTAAGAAGCAAGAGCACTCTGTCTTCAGGCCACACATGGCCCATCGGGACCATCCGACCGCCGTATCATCCTCAGTTGAGAATGCAGATAGGAGGGGCGTGTGGTCAGCACACCGCTCTCAAGAAGTAAGGGAATATATTAAAAAAGTCATTCAAAAAGTCAACTATAAGTAGCACAAACATTCTTAACTGAAATTAATAAAGTTATAAGAACTGTAAAAAAAAAAAGTTCATGTGGGTTTGATGGAATTTCAAACAGAATTCTGAAAAGTTGTTCCGACTTAATAAGTAAAGTCCTTAGTGATATATGCAATGCATCACTGGCACAGGGAATTTTTCCAGACAGGTTAAAATCTACAATAATTGTTAAACAACTTCATAAGAAAGGTGGCAAGACAGACTTACTTATCATCTAATTTCTTTCTTGACATTTTGTTCCAAATTATTTATAAAAGTAATATACCCAAAGGTAGTTGCACACTTCAGTGGAAAAAATTTATTTAGCATATCAGTTTGAATTCCAGAAGGGTTGCTCATCTGAGAGTGCTATTTAAACATTTGGTTATCAAATAGTACAAGCTGTAAATAATAATATGTTGTCAGTTGATATTTTTGTGATCTTTCCGAGGCATCTGAATGTGTAGATCATGTTGCTCTCTTAGAAAAACTCAAGTTGTATGAAGTTTATGGCTTTACACACAGCTCATTTTAATCCTACCTAACAAATGGAATGTGAGGGTTGTGCAGAATAATTCAGACAGTATTGCAAACACAGTATATTTTAGCGACTGGGGAAAAAAAAAATCTCATTGGATTCAATTTTGGGTTCACTCCTGCCCTTTTATATGTGAATGACATTCCACTTAACATTCAACAAGCAAAATTGGTATTCTTTGCAGAAAATACTATTTTGTAATAAATACTGTTTCATAGAAAGCAACAGAATAGTTGGTAAATGATAGTTTCAAATAATTCTTAAGTGGTTCTCTGAAAATGGACTCCCCCTAAATTTTTAAATAACTCACTACATTCAGTTCTTTGCAACAAATAGTCACACCAAAAATTGATGTGGCACATACGAAAAAGTCAGTAAATAAGGTAGAATGTTCCAAATTTTTGGGTGTACATACTGACAAAAACTCAAACTGAAAGCATCATATTGCTCAGCTTCTCAAACAATTATTTTCAGCTGATTTTGAACTTTCAGACTTATTTTGAACACTTTTACTCAATAACGACTTACAGAATAATTTTCAGTAGTAACTCATAACTTAGAAAGAAAGTATTGGTTGCAGAACAGTGAGCAATAAGAATACTATGTGGGGTTCACCCACTGATGTCCTGTAGGAACCTTTTTAAGGATCTAGGCATTTTAACTGCAGCATCACAATACATACATTTGCTAATGATATCTCTTATAAGTAATCCCTCACAGTTTGAGAACAACATTGATGTCCATACCTACAATGCTATAGAGGGAAAAATTACCTTTACTAGCCATTGTTGAAGTTGCTGTTGGTTCAGAAAGGAGATTAACATACATCAACAAAAATTTTTGATCATTTGCCTAATATCAAGTGTCTGGCAGGTAGCAAAGCAAATTTTAAATCTAATTTAAAATCATTTCTCTTAGACAATTCCCTCTATTCCATTGACAAATTTCTGCTTAAAAATTGGTAGCATGTAAAAAAGGAAGTGTAGTTGCATGAGTAGGACTAAAAATAATTGTGTGTTCATTAATGTTAACACTAATCATGTATACATATCATATAAACTGACTCATTCCACATTATTTGAATAAAAGAAACATTCAGATGATCTATGGAACATGAACTAATTAACTGACCAACTGACCTACCTACAACCAACCAACCCACTCACTCACCTTTTTCATTATTATCCAAATGTAAGTGCTAGGAAGAGATTATCTAGTCATCTTTTGTTCTCAGAAAGTAGTTCTGAATTTAACGTAACCTTAGTTTTCAGCAATATCCCTGTCCCCACCTCCCCCCTCCCCTCTCCCACCACCAAATTTAATAAATTGAAAAAAAATTCATTTTCACAAACTTACATGAATTTTCTGAGTAGATTATTCACTGACTACAGATAGTTGGTCATTTAGTTAATTGCCTTAGATGTTAACCCTTCCATTTCAACAAGTGACACCTGATAAGACACGTTCACTCATCACTGCAACACAAATACCATAATGAATTTCAGATGCCACGTAACTATTTGCCAACAACCACCACATTAGTTCCTGGACTTCTCTTGTAGCGCACATTTTGAAACAGTTTATATGCTAATGACTGACAGCATAACCTTTCCACTAGCACATGCTGATGCCTACTGAGATGTTGCACAGTTGGATGTAGAGATAGGATCCATTATTCCAAAAGTTTTCTCTCTGCATGAAAACAGAAGTTGATATCTGGGACAACATTGGTCTCTGTTAATATGTCAACACAGTGAAAATATTTTTGCATTAGATGATTGAGTTTATGCCAAAGATTTTTCAAACAATTTAAGATTATGTTATGTAAAACTGATTTAAGCTGCTGTTTTTTCTACTTAACACTTGGTGAAATTTTAACCTATGGCAAGAATAACTGTCATTCTTTTCATAAACAAAGAAAAGTGTCCCTCACTTCCATGCGTCTCAAGAGTAGCAGGAGCAGTATTTAAACCATCTGCTCCCTGTACACTAAATAGTTACTGTTCTGGTAAGGATAAGGAATTCATTGGGGAAAATGGTAATAGTGAAGAGACTTTGTGGTAAATGATACATACCACTCTTCACATATGCCTATGAGCAGAAACTCCTAGGAAGTTGCAGCAGTTTGTGTTAATATTTATAGTTGTGTGTCCAGTTTCTCCAAACTGATAGAATTTCCTTTCGGTGATGTTGCCACAAGTGAATTTCTATAAACCATAGAAAAGATTCTAAATCAAAGCTGTGTTGAATGTGATGAAATTTATCATGTAGAATCAAATGAACCTATGATATATGAGCAGCTTAATATCATGAAAATATTTCGGTACAACTTTCTAATGAAACACTCTCCCCCACCCACTCCCTGCATTAATTTATTGATATAAAATGCCTGATTCCTTGAAGAGGAGCCTACAAATATAATGATGGATGAAGAATAGGTATTTTTACTTTGTGCTTTGGTGAAACAGATGTTCTTTCTAAAGGTCTTAATAACTATTAAATTTTATGCTTTGGTACACTGAATGGAAGAATGCAAAAAGTATTATGAGAATTCTGGAATGAGATTTTCACTCTGCAGCGGAGTGTACGCTGATATGAAACTTCCTGGCAGATTAAAACCGTGTGCCCGACCGAGACTCGAACTCGGGACCTTTGCCTTTCGCGGGCAAGTGCTCTACCAACTGAGCTACCGAAACACGACTCACACCCGGTACTCACAGCTTTACTTCTGCCAGTACCTCGTCTCCTACCTTCCAAACTTTACAGAAGCTCTCCTGCGAACCTTGCAGAACTAGCACTCCTGAAAGAAAGGATATTGCGGAGACATGGCTTAGCCACAGCCAGGGGGATGTTTCCAGAATGAGATTTTCATTCTGCAGCGGAGTGTACGCTGATATGAAACTTCCTGGCAGATTAAAACCGTGTGCCCAACCGAGACTCGAACTCGGGACCTTTGCCTTTCGCGGGCAAGTGCTCTACCACTTAATTGTCTGAGAAGACCAGAAATATGTTTAGAAGCTAATTCTTATCAATATGTTCCTTAGACATGTCTATTCTGCCTTGTTAAATAACTTACATTACGCACAGTATTTCTATTTGTTTAATAACACAGTTGTTGGTACAGGTATGAGTACACTTTTTTCAAAATTGTGGGAAAGTACATTTTTAGATATCTGCTTCATTCGTTGAAAACAAATGACCGTTCTTTCTGTTCCAATTTGAAAAGGTTTCAAAACTCTTGCTGAATGATACTTCATTCACATGTACAGGCAACAATAATGAATCTGAGGGTAAATACAGCAAGACTCCCTCCTACCCTTACAGATGTTCTCCAATTTCTTCAGTTGGAAAATTGAACAACACTGCATTTTACATTCTTTCTTCTAAGTATGATGGAAGCCAGTAATATGTGACACCATTAATTCCTTTGGTTTTTTAATGTTAATTATGTTAATTAGATCACAAAAATATCACCTGGAGTTAGTGTTATTTAAGGCTTGCAATAACTGTTACTCTTATTTATGTAACTCAAATTATGATTTACTTATATGAATGTTGAAGTACATTCTTTTACATGTTACAACAACTTAATTCACTGCAGTAATTTTTGTACTGTGAAACTATCACAGGGTCATTAAATTACCTTCTGGGATGGAAACAATTTCACTTTATTCATGTATAAGTTATTTTAATAGCATAAGGTTCTCATGCACTTTAATTACTTTTTTTAAAATATCTTCTTATTTCTGAAGGAAATCTCCTGTCATACAATCCCACTCATTAAGCAAGTACATTAAATTTCACATTAGTAGTTGGTTATACTTAAACATTTTGTATTTACTTCTTGCAGCAACTGATACTAGTAGTCAGTTTCCTGCATGAATGTTCTTCAGCTATAGTAAGTTGTTTCTTCTTATCGATTTCCTTCTTGTTCTGATGGTATTTCAACAACAGAATATTCATTTTATCACCTTTTCTGATCTCGGACTTTGTTAAAGTTGTTCCGTCTAACTTCACACAGGATAGAAAGTTTGTGTGTAAATGAGATTGCAGCACACAGATGGTGTTTCTGTGTTCTACTTGTCAATCCTTTTAGGTAACTGACATTAAAACTTAACAAACTGTCAGTCATTTCTTCTTGTTCAACAGGAAACAAAACAATGAAACAAAATCCCTTTTTAACACTACAGTTTTCCAGCAACATGATATTTACAGTTAGAAGTAAAAGAAACTCCTCTTTTCCAATATTCACTCTATAAATCACATAACACTATATAACTACATAGCACATTTAATTACTTTCTGACTAGTTACTAAATATGAAATGGTACAGAATATTTGCATCATCAGAACAACTGGCTAATTTCAAAGGAAGAAAACTATACATTATTTATTAAACTACTTATGTTCTGATGTAATTAACCTCCTTAACAATTCCAGGAAGTGTTACACTTTTTAAATTATTTTGAACTTTCTTGCTGGACATGACCTATACTTAACAAAACAGTCCCTCTGATTGAGATTCTCACAGGTACATGATGTTGACTCCACTGACATGCCTGTAAGTAGTTCACCAAATCCCTTCCCATTTTAGTATAAGGCTTAATGAATGCATCTTAACCTCTGTTAAAGCAACTGGTGCAGTACAAATATGTAGCTTTGGGGCAATCAGCAGAAACCCATTGAAGTCTTCATCTGTGCTTGAAATCCACAGTGAAAGGAAGTCAGAACTTTCGTATTAATGTCTCCAGTTTCAATTTAGTTGCAAGAGTGGAGGGGACAATTTAAAATTAAACAGCACAATATCAGCAATCAGCTTGCATAAAAATAACCACTGTATCCACAGTATTCATCTGGTGGTTGGATTACAAGCACCAATTTGGCTGCATGAGCAATAAATTTCAGTGCAAGCTGTGGATGTAGTTTTCATTTTCATTCTTCCATTTTTTGGCTTTCTAATTTATGGTCCCCTTTCAGGATTTGGCCTCCACCTTTCCAAATTCTACAGAAGCGCAGGCTATTTGGGGAAGGACACTTTACATGGTCCATCATGTGTGGAATCTTCTGCAGCTATTATTGTCATGGCCTTGGAATTCCACCTGTAATCCAGCTATTTGGGCAATGACAACTTACAGGGGCATCACATACACCCATTGTCCGCTGTCCTCTACTGCACCCATGATCATGATGGCTCTTTTGGCACCAGATATCCACCAAAATGGCCAGTCGATCATCGAGGGGTAATCGTGTACCTTCTTGTTCATAGCTCCCCTGACAATACAGGGATCACACTGTTGATACCTGAGCTGCAAACTCCCCATGTACATCAAGGAGTAGATGCCAGTCTTCTTGGGGCATCAGGACACCCATCAATGGCCATCGCACCAGATGTCCTTTGCTGTGGCTGTGTGGTGCCAGTGGGGAGAGCTCCTGACTGGAATGGGTGACATCAGGGTGGATGACTCGCAATGAAGCAGATGAAGTTGTCTGATAGTGGTGGTTGAATGGCCCCAGTAGTCTCTGAGAGGTAAGGTGCAATATAATGTGTAGGGATATGACCCCCAATTGTTTCCTTCCTTGGCTACACAATGGGAAGAACACAGGACTAAAGATCAAGTAGAGGTATTTTCTCAATACTTAGTTTGTGCACAATCAGATAAGGAATCCTTTGTTGTCATAAAGTCTTTGCTTTTTGTCGAGCACGTAGAGGATAAGTTTGGAAGTGGTGGGAATATCCAAAATGTCGAATGGGTCAATCCTGATAAAAACAGCATCCCTTACCCAGTCACTTGCATTGCTGGTCTGTGCCAAGCTGGGTGATGTACTGGTCTCCACCATCCCCCATGAGAGCCTAAATATTCTCCAGACATTTCCTCTTGCAGTCCAATGATGAGTTGCACACCAGCTTACGGTGACA